>NC_058522.1:292643153-295060028 GCF_904849725.1 Hordeum vulgare subsp. vulgare
CAAGTGCTTCGTGAATATGTCTAAACTTTTATTTTGTTCAATATTGCGTGGATGATTGCCTGTAGACCTTTTGCATATGGTACCTTCGTGAGAATTGCTCTAGGATATGTCTACTTTGATGTCATGCCTCTGGTTTCCATGTAGAGTATCATTAACATGTTCGATTGTTGCTCCCAGTGTGCTATCATGTTAAAAAATGCAAGCTCTTTTCGTAAAGTTCCATTTTGCGAAGCTCGGATTAAGCAAACCATGCCACTTTTGAGTGTGTTCAATAGAGTGATTTGTAGTAGGCTATGCCTAGTTGTTGTTAGTATGTTTCCCATGCCATGTATCTCATGATTAGCTGTAGTTTTCATCATGCGAAAATGCTAAGAGGATTTGCTATTTGGTAGGGTCAAATATTTTTAAGTTTGAGAATATGATTATTTCAGTATGCCATGTTGTGTTGATGCTAGCTATGAATGTGTGCATATTAAGACCTTGCTAGTGTGGAATGAACTGAAATGCATCATGCCTACTACCTCGCGGTAAATTTTCATGTCATTATATGCCCTGTAGCATGTGTTTTTCGATATGCCTTCATGATAGAAATTTCACTGTTAAACTCATAATTTCACTAAGTCTGAACATGTGTTTGACTAGCCATTTTGTGAGCTCGTTTCCTAGTGATCCATGCTTCTATTTAACTTGTGGTTAGGAGATTCTTGTTGTGCATCTTGTCCACTTCTGCCTCATGTCTTGTTTGAGAATTTTAGATTCTTGTAGATTGTTGTTTTGGTGTGCATAAAATGCCATGTTGCTATTTTTGGACACATTATGTCTATTCCTCGTATTGGTTGTATTTCTTGAACCGTTGCTCCGATTTGAACATGCTATATATGAGACTTGCTTAGAGTTTCATGTATTTTCATAATATATTGTTATATCCATGATTTAAAATGTTTGTGACTATCAGTTGCATACACTTTGCATTCATGGCACATTATCTTGTGTGGATCATATCTTTTAGACCATAGCTCCCTTTTACAAGATTTATATATGTAAATCGACTAGAATGACGTGTAAAATCACACGGTACACTTTATTTTGATGTTTAACAAATATATAATATGTTTAGTTAAGATCTGGATGTGGGGACCCCGACTTACAAGTCGAGATCGCCGGATGAACATGCTCAGTGATCCCAGAGATCAATGCTCACCGAACACATAGAAACTGAATAACAAGAGTCTTACATCTATATATACCGTTTGATACATTAAATGATCATTGCGTTCAAGTATTACATATATAGGGCCTTGAAGGCCAGCACTCCAAACTTGACCAATAGCGGAGATATTGGTAGAAAGCGTGAACCCATGCCATGAGCCTTAACCTACATGCATACTGACTAGGAAGCGTCCTAGCTCGCAGGAACGTCACCAAGTTACTCTTCATCATTTCATGTTCTCTCATACATGGTCAATGAAATAACCAGTGGCAAGCCAATGAGTAGTTTCAATGTACTCGCAAACATCCCATGATGTGGAACATGGGAATAAAGGAACATGAATTAGCATAAGAATGCAGCCTTTGCGAAAAGCGGGTTTTTTCTTTAATTGTAGTAACATGGTCAAGTGTATGTATAATCATGCATCGTAAGGTAGATGGTAATCATAAGAACAAGTTACAGATATGAACATATCTACTGAGGGTTGAACACCTCAGGTTCACCCTATATGCCAAGTCCTCGGACTTGACAATATCATATTTCTCAATCACACACACACACGCACACACACACACACACACACACACACACACACACCTTGTTTATGCGGAAGTGACTAGACATAATTTAAGAAGGACTACCAAACTGTCATTGACCGTGGACATGGCTATTCGAATAGTTTTATACTCTGCAGAGGTTGTACGTTGTACCCACGAGATCCGGGAAACTTTCATGTCATCCACGACTCGCGATATAGAACATACCCGAGGTAAGTACCCGATCATTGCCTTTCCCCTGACGACACTAGACAAGGAGTCCACTCGATTGGTACCCAGCCCACATGAGGTACGTCTTCCGAGCACCAACTCTAGACCGTATCATCCATGCGGGGACCAACAGTGTGCCCGGAACACGTAAAAACGGCATAGTCGACCTACCTGGTACGACCCCATCACGAGAGTGACCACATCACTCCCGCCACTAGTAATGCGGACTCTTTACTAGCACTAACCAAAGTAATCAACAAAGCCCCGTACATAAAGGGGTATCGTGGTTGCACATGTAAGGTTGGGACGGTTGACACATCATAAATCTAATCCCATTTTCGAAACCACTCACACAAAATCTTTCTGGTACACCACTTCTTTCTCAAGTGGTCATCCGTCTCAACACCACAACCCTCGGGCGTTAGTGGAACCCGAGAGGGTTTCCGAAAAACCTTTGATTTCATCTTAGTGTTACCACCATCATCAATATGCTCATCCTAAGCGTAGCACTACTACTACTTGTCAACTTTTATCAGCATGGCCCTCGTAGATGGTAGGGTCATGCTCAATGCAAGGGCTCCAGAGGAGCTATCGAAAACACCATGCTGGGGTGCACCAATAAATCATAACTGTATGCATCGGTATAAAGTGATCAATATGGCATGCATAAAAATATTTTCTCAGAAATGGTCAAAGGGATGCTTGCCTTTGCTCACATAAGTTCTCGGGGTCTTCGAGGTCTTCTGGTCCAACTCCGAGTACTCCGCCTATTCTGTTAACTATCGTCGAAAACAATCACAGTAAGCCACACAGCAAGCAGAAACAATAGTGTTATATAAATAGGAGTTTTAGTTTTCTTGGACCTCTCTGATCATAAGAAAAATACCTGAAGCTTGTTCTAGGAGATTTGGACAATCAGGAATTTTTAATGGAGGAAAGGGGGAATAGGGGATCCTTTAAGAAACCTATAGAAAACATTCTGCTAAGAATGAGTGGAGGCACTCGTTTAACACAACATCATTTTCGAAACATTTAAGAAGTTGTTTCACTAGATTTGGAGTAGGTATGAATATTTTAAGGATTTTACAATATGTAATAAATAGGAATGGGCACTGTTTATTTAATGCAACATAAACAAGGCAGAGAAAGAAGTTTTCCTAGGAAATTAGGGACTAATTTAATATGCCTTTGGAAATTGGAATCACTCCATTTGGAGTTGATTTGGGGCTTTCTAGGAATTTCACAGGGTGGGGTTTTAAATATCCAGATTTTGAATTTTAATAATAGACTACAGAAAATATTCTTGGAAAAATGTGCAACGCACAAATCTGGATAGGACATGATTTTCGAAACCCACACAAACTTGAATCTTTAGATTTGGAGTCGCAATGAATTTTCTATGTATTTTAGGAGTTCTATTAAAATATAAAAATAAAGGAAAAAGGGGGGTATACCCAATTGGCTATACCGCGCACAGTGCGCAGGACACACGGATGGGTCGGCCCAGCAGCTCAGCCTGGCCGGTGGAGAGGCCACGCCGAAGGCGTATTGGCGCTGGTGCGCCTTCGTTGTACGAAGGCGGGTCCGACGTGGGCGCCTCCACTTAAACCGAGGGGCGGTCTTGGTTCCTTGACGTGCGGAACCTGGCCGTCATGCCGTCTCCTACCTCCCGCTCGAGCCAAGCGAGACACGGGCGTTGGGGCCGAGCGCTCGCCAGTGCCTCCCCAGCGGCAACGGCTGCTGCTGGGAGTGCCCCGGCCACCGGACGAATCGGGGGCTCGAGACGCACCCGCCTGGGTGCTCCACCCCTGCCGGAGGGGACCGTAGTGAGCGTGCCATTAGCTGGAGCGGCTCGAGCGATGACAGTTGCGGTGCCCAACCTCCTGACCACCCGCGGGGAAGAGGGAGAGCGGGGAGGCCGCAGGGGCATCTGGGCACCTCACCGTGGTCGGAGGAAGAGAGGGGCGACGGGGGAGCTCGGGGAGATGCTCTGCACTTGCGGCCATGGTGGCGACCATGCTCGCCGCTCGGGTGGACACAGGGCTCGGGAGGATTTATGGGCAGGTCCACGAAGTAGCTAAGGAGGGAGGGAAGTGGATCAAAGGGCTAGGGCACTCGGGGGAAAATAAAAACGAGGGGGCAACGAGGAGGATCTCTGGTGCGCCTCGGGTGCTCTTTGGCATGGGGGATACAGGCGTCCCTCGGGCGTTTGGAGGCTAGCCAGCATTGGGGGGCGACGTTTGATGGTCAAGGGAGGCCTCGTGGTGCTCTGGAAGACGTTGCCCTCGCTGGACCCGAGCTGCAGCAAGAGGCCAAGGTGCAGAGCATCGTTTCTGCATGCGAGGGAGGTGGTCACCACGGCCACCTGTGTCTACAGGGCGCATATGACCAGTCAAAGGTGTCTGGGGTGCGGGGCATGCTTGCTGGGGTGTGACTGAGGAGTTTGTTCTCTTGTGGATCTGGTTTGAATTGGTTTTGACTGCAGTTTATTTTGCAGCAACAAACTTAAGGCTAACAATGAGGGCACTTACTGGAGAGATAATGGGGTGAAACCATGTCTAGTAGTCATAGGCATGGAAGGACTACAGTTTTGCAAAGTTTCAGCTCAAAGGGATGAGTTTAGCTAGTAGTTGTAGGGCAAGGCTACAATTCTGTCAGAAATCAAGTTTCAAATGTGCTGCTCATTTTCCCCCCACGAGTGTGCTATATTTTGATTTGAAATGATGCATTAGCACGCTAGGGGATCTCTGGAAAGAGGTGGGGGCTTTAGCTTAAGCACAAGTATAGCAAGAGGGGTAAAACAGTGCTCCCAAGGTAAAAACGAGAGGTAGCTGCAAGGAGTCACCCTCCAATAATTGACTAGTGGACATGGTAAGGTTACTGGAGGTAAAAGGTAACTATAGAGAGTTGTGGTAAAAGTTTAAGCTCAAGGAGATAAGTGGAAGGGGCCAAAGTAGCAACTTTGGTAAATGCACACAAGGTGTTTGATGGATGTTAGGGCTACCAGATGGATTCCAATTGAAATGAAACTTAACATGATCACATAATAGATGAAAATAAGCTTGGACACCAAATTTGGGATTTGGTGGAGAAAGTTTCCAATGTAGACTTGAAAAACCCATGAAATGGGCAGAAATATCTTTCTGCTTATGAAACCATGCAAATAAAGTCCCACAAGTCCACATCTTGGTGTGGGGCATTATTTGACCATTAAAGCATTCCCAAAAGGTTTGGGATGAGTTGGAGAAACTTTATAATGTAAAGTTTCCCAGAGTTAGAAGTCAACAGAGAAGGTTTTGAGGGTTTTGGGACAAGTTCATATATTCTCCTTGATGCACCACTTGGTGTGTATGCATTATTGGAGTGTCAGAACATGTCCACCAAATGTGAGCACCATTGGAGACACTTGGCAATGTAGAGTTGGTCAAATTGGGATCTCGACAGATAGGATTTTAGGATAATTAAGTGAATCAAATCATCTTGGATTGATATGAAACTTGGCAAGATCATCACATATACCATCTGTGACACACTACAATTTTACAGGAATTTATTGAGAATATTTCTTACAGAAATATTCCAAAAGCTTGAAATAGGCAGGAAGGGTTTTGAAGAGTTTTTCCCAATCTTTTGAACATGCCCACTCCTATATATGGAATATATATGTCCATTGAGTTTCTCTATTTTTTCTCAAATATTTTGAAAGCAATAAAAATAACTTTCCTTCATAAGGGACCATTTCTGGCCTGAGAGGAAGGTATTTAAATAAAATAGTAAAATAACTTTTAAAATAATTATATTGTGGTTTTGGAAAGTCATTTTGATAATGGGATTTAAATAAAATATTTGGTGCAAAATAACCTCCTTAATTTGAGGACTTGTAGTACAAATCCCAACTCGGGGGTTTTGAAAGCTTAAATCAAGGAAATGCTTTTTGGTCAAAATAATGCTTGGTAAACATAGTTTGGTCTGATACACATGGCATGATCATTAGGCAAGAGTTTTGGGTTAAGGAGGTGAGTCTAGAGAGTAGAAGTAACATTGGGATTTAAACATAAGCAAACAAGCAAGCTAGCAGCAATCACATCAATCATCACAATCAGTCATAAAATTTTTAATTGGTCCTAATTTTGCAATAAGTTAATTTAGTGAGGAGAGTTAAAACACAGGGTGTTACGGACCTTACCCCCTTAAGAAAATCTCTTCCTCGAGATTTCTAGGCTTGGTGTTTGAGAGGCACAAAATCTTGGGTCGAAGGTGGTCTCCATGCCCCCATGTTGCTCCTGTGGGTCTTGAAGTGCGTGATGATATAACTTTGAGTGCTCTGCTCGTCTTTGCCTAGCTATGAGCGGGCTTATGGCAATAATTTAGGATTGAGTGAGGGTCAAGGGCTTGGTGAACTTAGTTCTCGCAAGTGCGTGACTTGCATGTGTATCCCAAGGTCAGAATACATGGCAAAGTAACGTGTTTGGATTGGGTCTCGTCCATGAGTCTAAGCTCAGAGAATCAGTGTTTAGAACAAGTTTTACCATATGGGAAGGTTTGTGAGGGGTTCTGGATGAGCTGGCTACCCAAGAGTTTAGACCAGTCATCCACTCCCAAGGTCGGTGGCTCGACAAACAGGTGAATCACCTTTAGCAGGTTTTCACCATGATCCAGTTAGGACTCTCGTCCTTGATTTCGACCAAGAAGAGGCTCTCTGATTTCTCTCTCTCTCCAAAGGCTTCATCGGCTTGAATCGTCGAGCCTTCTCGACATCGTTGATGTAGCCGGCGTAGGAGCGGTGATTGACTTCTACTGCTTCTTCTTCTTCGTGGTTTCCCCAACCATGGTGGTTCTTCATCTTGTCTTGGGTAGGATAGACTTCGGCTAACTTGAGGTTGCTTCGAGAAGCCCATATTCTCGATATGACACCTTACTCTCGAGGGGCATAGTGATCGGCATTCCTAGGGCTCGTCCAAACAGCACTAAGGTGCTCTTCCTCTTGTTGGATGAATAAGTATGTCATCCCTGAGGATAACATCATACTTCCCCAAGCATCACATAAGCACGGTGCTCATGAGACAGGTGAGGAGAGCGGTAACTTACTAGGGGTGGTCATTGGCCAAGGGGTTCGTGGTCATGCCCATGTTTGTCATAGACATGATGGGTGGTGGTCGGGCGGAGTACTGGCCTTATTCCAATGACTTAGAGTCATTTACTATGGTCATAATCCGACCATCTTATGGCTCGGTGACGCTTTGGGGTTTCAAGGAACTTAGGATGTGAGTGATGACCTATCATCCTATCCTAAGCACATTCCTTAGATGCCAAAAGTCTGACCTCTAACTCTAGGCAAAAACCACCATCTTTCATCAAAGATACCATCTCACATAAGTCAACTCCACACCACTCATGCTAGTCGGCTCCAGGGTTGAGGGAAGGACTAAACCCAAACACCACTAGTATGATGTAGCTACATTCCACATGCATTCTATGCAAGAACCTCGGGGAAGCATACAATATCCTAAGCTTGAATTAAGACACCACAAATCTAAATGTCCAGCTAGATCATCCAAGGAACAGGGTACTGCATTTCTCTATTAAGGAAACACGTAGTATACCAATCCAATATCTTGTTTCCTTTCTATGAATCCGATCAAGTGGTCCATCAATCCGGTCAATCATCACTGGACCCATCACTCCTACATCTCCAATACCGATGGGGTTCTACATGATCACTTAGAGTCCTCATGTTCCACGTATTATTGCCAGGACTACGTCACAGTATATCCACCAACTCCCAATATCATGGCCAGCTAATCTCCAAGTCCATGCTTATACAACTTCGTAAGTTATTTCTACAACTCCAATTACTTGTACTGTTATCCACCGAGAAACATGGTATCACGATCGATATCGTCGGGCTAAATCCGATTTTCTCCGATCCATATGGTATGTGTCATCATTGATACTCTATTGAGATTACCTATTTAAATCCAAACTCAAGTTCAATAAGAATTCTTACTTGCTACTCCAAGTTATTGTGGCAACATCATAAAACCATAACTACTAACCAATAAAGCCAATTCATTATACCACCAAGAATTTCAGATCGTGATCATAATCGTCCTAGTGAATCCAAGCCTACTCGAGGAATATGTAGGTTATGCGGCTATATCAACTTGTTCCACCAAGTTCACCTACCATCCTAAGGTCGTACGATCCACCAAGATAGTCTAGCCATATCCCCGAGACGCCTATTATCATCACAACGAACCATAGTCTAATATTCTCATATCCGAGAACGGTCCTTCTCATGGCATCGGGGTTTTGGTGCTAGCTTAAGATTGAACGATACTCGTTCATCGTGATCACTTGTTCCATAAAGAACCCAATGCTAAGCGGGGGTTTACTCGAGCTCAATGGGTGCTCTAGAAAATCCGTGTATTAGACACGTGACCAGAAGTTTTGAGCTGGGAAAACTCGTGAGGTTTAGGTTTGTCTAGGGAGGGTCTCTAATCTTGAGGGGGAAACATAATGATATGGGGTTGTGTCTAGTGGAATATGCTCCAGTTGGAGTCTTCAGTGTCAGCCGTCCGTCGAAGTGGATCCTGGTGCATCTTGTCTTGCTCGTCTTCAGTTGTCGAGAAAGGTGAGGGAGGGATAGAAGTATAGAGAGGAGAGCCTTAGGGGGCGGTATAGTGCAAGTGCAATCAAACGAGTGCCGAAAGCCAATTCAACCATCAAGATAAGACACGTGATATAATCATGTACTCGCTGCCTGAGGCAAAAGCGCAACTTATATCAAAGCGCAATAAAAAAAACAAGCAACACACAACATGGTGCTATCTGAACCATAGCACGGACTCGACTTCGCATAGGGGATTCACGACTCATCCTACCCTAGGTGTTCTCGGACTCGATAGTTGTGCTTGCTTCGTGCTTCGGAGAGGAGTCCACTCAATCTTCTGGATCTTCTCATGGTGTTGCGGTGTCCCTTGTTGTTGTTTGTTGAAACGACTCGGGTTGGGCTGAAAAGAGTCCATGACGCCCTCCCATCTAGGGAGTTGCCGACAAATGTGGTTCCTCATGGTTGTTGTTGACGAGGTGTTCTTATGTTTGCACTCTTGTCATAGTATTCTTGTCTTCCAAGGAGTCAAGAGTTCCAAGTGGACAACTTTCATGCAATGACATTGGCAAGGCATGATAGAGTTCCGAGTCGTCAGTCATGTTGATCACATTATCGACACCTAGGGCGGGGGATGAAGAGAAGCATTTTCCTGCTCACTAAGGTGAGGCGGACCAAATGGCGAGGTTCTCATCCACCGGTGGTGGTCGACACAACCTTGATATCAAAAGGGACGCCCTATTAACGATGCAGATCATGGTCTAACACATATTACTTCGTGATTATCGTAGCTGAAGGTGGCATCACTCCGGAACAGTCTCGAGGGTGTCGCCATCTCCTGGGTCTTGATGTCCTTGTTCCTCATGGAGGGACTTCCGTTGGTGTCCTCTGGTCGTACCGTTGTCATCCTTATCCTCCAAGTATGTGGGTGATCACTCGGAAAGGTTGCTTCCTTCCAAGCTACCCACGAGGATTTTTAATAATCCCATGATTAGAGGGCATAAGGGTGCTAGTGTCCACTTGCAAGTTTTGAAAAGCGGGCGAGGAGTGTCAAGAGAATATGGGTGGAATTGTTAAGGCAAAAACCTTTGCTTCTTTTGAAAAATTAGGAGAGGTGAGAAAGATACATGTTTTGTAAGTAGTCTTGAAGCTCTGGAAATCAGCTTTGTTCTAACTAACGTCGTGCTAACTAAGGCTTCCTACAGTCAGGATGGCTCTCATACCAGCTCTGTTGGGACCCCGACTTGTGAGTCGAGATCGCCAACATGCTAAGTGATCCCAGAGATCAATGCTCACTGAACACATAGAAACTTAATAACAAGAGTCTTACATCCATACATACCATTTGATACAATAAATGACCATTGAGGTCAAGTCTTAGATATATATAGGGCCTTGAAGGTCAGCATACCAAACTTGACCAATAGCAGAGATATTGGTTGAAAGCGTGAACCCGTGCCATCAGCCTTAACCTACATGCATTCTGACTTGGAAGTGGCCTAGCTCACAGGAATGTCACCAAGTTACTCTTCACCATTTCCTGTTCTCTCATACCTGGTCAATGAAATAAGCGGTGGCAAGCCAATGAGTACTTTGAATGTACTCGCAAACAGCCCATGATGTGGAACAAGGTAATAAAGGAACATGAACTAGCATAAGAAGGTAGCCTTTGCGGAAATCATTTTTTTCATTAATTTTAGTAATATGGTCAAGTGTATGTATAATCATGCATCATAAGGTAGATGGTAATCATAAGAAAAAGTTACATATATCAACATATGTGCTGAGGGATGAACACCTCAGGTTCACCCTATATGCCAAATCACCGAACTTGACAATATCATCTTTCTCAATCACACACACACACACTTGGTTTATGCGAAAATGACTGGACGTAGTTTAAGCAGGATTACCCAACTGTCCTTGACCATGGACACGGCTATTCGAATAGTTTTACACTCTGTAGAGGTTGTACGATGTACCCACGAGATCCGGGAAACTTCCGTGTCATCCACGACTCGTGGTATATAACATACCTGAGGTAAGTACCCGATCATTGCCTTTCCCCTGACGACACTAGACAAGGAGTCCACTCGAATTGTACCCACCCCACATGATGTCGGTCTTACGAGCACCAACTCTAGACCGTATCATCCATGCAGGGACCAACGGTGTGACCGAAACACGTAAAAACGGCATAGTTGAGCTACCTGGTATGACCCCGTTACGGGAGTGACCACATCACTCCCCCCACTAGTAATGCGGGCTCTTTGCTAGCACCGACCAAAGTAATCAACAAAGCCGCGTCCCACAAAGGGGTATCGTGGTCGCACATGTATGGTTGGCACGGTCGACACATCATAAATATAATCCATTTTTGAAACCACGCACACAAAACCTTTCCGGTACACCACTTCTTTCTCAAGTGGTCATCCCGCTCAACACCACCACCCTCTCGCATTAGTGGCACCCGACGAGGTTTTTGAAAAACCTTTCATTTCATCTTAGTGTTATCATCATCATGTATATGCTCATCCTAAGCGTAGCACTACTACTACTTGTCAACTTTTATCAGCGTGACCCTCATAGATGGTAGGGTCATGCTAAATGCAAGGGCACCAGAGAAACACCATGCTCAGGTGCACCGCTTAATCTTAACTATATGCATCGGAATAAAGTGATCAATATGCCATGCATCATTATTATTTTCTCGGACATGGTCAAAGGGCTGCTTTCCTTTGCTCACATAAGTCCTCGGGGACTTCGAGGTCTTGGAGTCCAACTCCGAGTACTCCGCCTACTTCGTCAACTATCGTCGGAAACAATCACAATAAGCCACACAGCAAGCAGAAACAAAAGTGCTATATAAATATAATTTTTATTTTTCTTGGACCTCTCTGGTCATAAGAAAAATACTTGAAGCTTGCTCTAGGAGATTTGGACCATTAGGGATTTTTGAATGGACGAAAGGAAGAATAGGGGATCCTTTAAGAAACCTACAAAAACATTCTGCTAAAAATGGGTGGATGCACTCATTTAATAGAGCATGATTTTAGAAACATTTAGGAAGTTGTTTCACTGGATTTGGAGTTGGTATGAATATTCTAGGGATTTTACAATATGGAATAAATAGGAATAGACACTATTTATTTAATGGAACAGAAAAAATGCAAAGAAAAATGTTCACCTAGGCTAGGAAATTAGGAACTGATTTAATATACCTCTGAAAAATTCAATCACTCCATTTGGAGTTGATTTGGGGCTTTCTAGGAATTTCACAAGGTGGGGTTGTAAATATCCAGATTTTGAATTTGAATAATACAGTACAAAAAATATTCTTGCAAATATGTGCAATGCACAGATCTGGATGGGCCATGATTTTAGAAACCTGTGGAAACTTGAATCATTAGATTTGGAGTCACAATGAATTTTCTATGTATTTTAGGAGTTCTGTTAAAATATAAAAAGAAAGGAAAAAGGATGTATACCCAATTGGCTATACCATGCACACTGCGCACGACAGACGGATGTGCCGGCCTAGCAGCTCAGCCTGACCGACAGAGAGGCCACGCACGAAGGCATAGTCGTGCTGGTGCGCCTTCGTTGCAAGGAGGTGGCGTCCGACGCGGGCGCCTCCACTTAAACCGAGGGGGGCGGTCTTGGCTCCCTAACCCGCGGGACCCGGCTGCAGCAAGAGGGCAAGGTACAGATCCGCACCCGCCTGGGCACTCTACCAGACCGGACTAAGCGTGTCGTTAACCATAGCGGCTCCGGTGATGGCAGCTGGGGTGCCCACTCTCCTGGCTAACCGAGGGGGAAGAGGGAGATTGGGGAGGCCACAGGGGCATCTGGGGCACCTCGCCGTGGTCGGAGGAGGAGAGGGGCGAAGTGGCAGCTCGGGGAGACGCTCTGCACTTGCGGCCTTGGCGGCGGCCACGTCATCCGCTGGGGCGGACACAGGCTCGGGAGGGTCTATGGGAAGGTACAGGAAGTAGCTAAAGAGGGAGGGAAGTGGATCAGAGGGCTAGGGTACTCGGGGGAAAAGAAAAATGAGGGGGCGACGAGGAGGATCTCGGGTGCGCGTGGCGTGCTCTCTCACATGGGGGATACACGCGTCCCAGGGGCGTTTGGAGGCTAGCCAGCGTTGGGGGTGACGTTTGACGGTCAAGGGAGGCCATGTGGTGCTCTGGGACATATTGTCTTCGCTGGACCCGAGCTGCAGCAAGAGGCCAAGGTGTAGAGCACCGTTTCTGCATGCCAGGGAGGTGGTTACCACAGCCACCTGTGTCTACAGTGCACTTATGAGCAATCAAATGTGTCTCGGTTGTAAGGCATGCTTGCTAGGGTTTGACTGAGGAGTTTGGTCTCTTGTGGATCTGGTTTGAATTTGTTTTGACAGAATTTTAGTTTGCGGCAACAAACTTAAGAATAACAATTAGGACACTTACTCGAGAGATAATGGGGTGAAACCATGTCTAGTAGTCTTAGGCATGGAAGGACTACAATTCTGCAAAGTTTCGGCTCAAGTGGATGAGTTTAGCTAGTAGTTGTAGTGCAAGGCTACAATTCTGCCAGAAATCAAGTTTCAGATGCACTCCTCATTTTCCCACATGAGCATGCTATATTTTGATTTGAAATGATGCATTAGCATGCTAGGGGATCTCTGGAAAGAGGTGGGCGCTTTAGCTTAAGCAGAAGTATATCAAGAGGGGTAAAACAGTGCTGCCAAGGTAAAAATGAGAGGTAGCTACATGGAGTCACCCTACAATAATTAACCAGTGGCCATGGCAGGATTACTGGAGGTAAAAGGTAACTACAGAGAGATGTGGTAAAAGTTTAAGCTCAAGGAGATAAGTGGAAGGGGCCAAAGTAGGAACTTTGGTAAATGCACACAAGGTGTTTGATGGATGTTAGGGCTACCAGATGGATTCCAATTGATATGAAACATAACAGGACCACATAATAAATGAAAATAAGCTTGGACACCAAGTTTGGGGTTTGGTGGAGAAAGTTTCCAATGTAGACTTGAAAAACTCATGAAATGGGTAGAAATGCATTTCTGCTTATGAAACCATGCAAATCAATTCCCACAAATCTACAACTTGGTGTGGGGGCATTATTTGAGCATTAAAGCATTACCAAAAAGTTTGGGATCAATTCGAGAAACTTTATAATGTAAAGTTTCCCAAAGTTAGAAGTCAACACAGAAGGTTTTGAGGGGTTTGGAACAAGTTCATCTATTCTCCTTGATGCACCACTTGGTTTGGATGCATTATTGGAGTGTCAACACATCTCCACCAAATGTGAGCACCATTGGAGACACTTGGCAATGTAGAGTTGCTCAAATTTCATCTAGACAGATAGGGTTTTAGAATAATTAAGTGAATCAAATCGACATGGATTGATATGAAACTTCGCAAGATCATCACATATATCATATGTGACATGCTAGAATGTTACAGGAATTTATTGAGAATATTTCTTATAGAAATATTCCAAAAGCTTGAAATAGACACGAAGGGTTTTGAAGAGTTTTGCCCAATCTTTTGAACATGACCATGTGTTGAAACTCCTATATATGGAATATATATGTCCACTGAGTTTCTCTAATTTTTATCAAATTTTTTGAAAGCAATAAAAATAAGTTTCCTTCATAAGGGACCATTTCTGGCCTTAGAGAAAGGTATTTAAATAAAATAGTTAAATAACTTTTGAATCATTATTTCGGGACCCCGATCCTAAGCCATAGGAATCCAGCGTGTAACACATCGCATCCCTTTGTGGTCTCACGCACGGTTAACTCCATGGCTGCAGCCTTACCTTAGCC
Source organism: Hordeum vulgare subsp. vulgare (assembly GCF_904849725.1). Taxonomy (NCBI): domain Eukaryota; kingdom Viridiplantae; phylum Streptophyta; class Magnoliopsida; order Poales; family Poaceae; genus Hordeum; species Hordeum vulgare. Next base: position 292,657,568 of record NC_058522.1, read on the forward strand.
GGGACCGTTTGCGTCTTTTGACTCACGTATGCGATAGTGTCGCTAGCAATCCAATGTCAAAGAACCCGGATCGACATGTCTAGTCATAAACCAAAGTGGCAGTTCCGCACAAGGACAGGCATACATGACCCAACAAAGCAGGTGTCGGTCATCAACGAACATAGACGAGTCGTAGCAAGCTACAAGGACTCCATTACGTCGCGTGACATTTCCCCAAAGGGGACAGACACAGCAGCTAAGAAGGACACATGCCGGTCAACCAATGTGTCCGGAGCAGTAGCGAACTACCAAGGCTCGTTGGATCACAAAGGGGCATTACCTTGTAAGGAGTGCTACTAAAGTTCACGACTAGGTATTCGAACCCCATACATATCAAGTAAGACACACGTACGCATGGCATACCGATATGTATAGATACATCGATGGCATCACAACATAACCATAACCATACAAGCTTTATTTAAGAGGCTCGGAAGAGCCACACACATAATATTACACATTAAGGGTCTCACGACCCATAATAGCAGTCATACAATACAAGCCAGCGGAAGAGTTATAAACTGTCTGGGTACAGACAGGGCAACTAGTAGGCACGTGGCCTGACTATACTACAGAGCCGACGTAGGGCCAGATCGTAGCTGGGACACCAGCTACTCGTCGTCGTCGATGTCTATGAAGAACCCTCCATTAGGGTCATTAGCAACCTCTGCAACATTTATTAAGCAAACATGAGTACGAAGGTACTCAGCAAGACTTTAGGAGAACTAACTACTCATGCAAGGTATCAAAAGGTATTGTGGGGTTTCATGCGGGAAGCCAGCATTTGACTCGTGGCTAGACAACTTGCTTTTTGAAATTAGTTTTGACAACTTGATTTCTCGCACACGAGTCCACTAACACCACAACAATACACTATCGTGGAATCATTCCGTCTCCATACGGAAATGCCGTCCACGACACTCACGCTTATCTTGACAATTTTATGAGTAGCCATTGAAGTTATCTATGAACAACATATGTCTCCAAGTAGTCCATATCCGCGGACGCAGCTATTCGAATAGATCATAACCCTGCAGGGGTGTACTTCGTCACACACGCTCTCGCCACTTATCGCCATGTGCACGTCATGCACCTCGGCAACCTTCAAGCGGAAGCCGAGCGAGGGAGTCGGCCACGACCGTTAACCACACTAGTACCTAGTCCAAGTTTATCGCCTATCTGAGAGTAACCCGTACGGAAGTCCGGCCGAGGTTTCCGCCACGGCCTCAAACGATGTGCGCAGGGTTCCCAAGCCCACCATCCGGGTGCTACTTGGTACACCGTGCCACTGCCTACCGCATCACGGTCCACCTCTCAGGTCAGCACCATGCACGGCCTCCAGCATTACTATAAACACCAGAAACTACTTGCAACTCCTGGACCGAGTACTACGCGATTAATAGGCCGAGCGGGGTCATATTTCAGGGCCCAGCATGTGGTAGTATCTAGTCTTGGATTACATACACGGAACTCAGTTCCTAAGGACGGTTCCAATGAAACAACCCGCCATGTACTCCTACACAGCCTTTCACCGGTACCTTTACCAAATCAAGTTCAACACACGACCTTTGCTGACCGAACACATTCCACATTTCTGTTCATCTCCCAGATGATAGACCATACACAACTCTAAGCATAGCATGCATAGCAGGATAAGGCACATCATAGCTCAAGCAACTACCAGGTATGCTAGGTTGCAAGGTTCGGCTATTTACTGTGACAAGGTTAAGTCATGCAAAGGAAGTGGGTCCAACTATCGTGGCAAAAGCAGTTGAAGCATTTGATCCTAATGCAATAAATAGGTGCAGGAGCAAGAACATAGGAGTTATCGGGATGACCAAAAGGGTTTCTTGCCTTGTTGCTCAGAGGAGGAACGATATCCGTCAGGCGGATATTCGGTGGAATCCGGGGGTGCGGAGCCTACCGAAATGAATGGCAACATTCAATAACAATCATATGCAATCAAAATGATGCATGAGCATGGCATGAGAATGCAAAATGATAAGTTATTATAATCAAGATGTTTTAGGTTTAGAGTTGATTTGAATCACATTCGAATAGCAATTCAAACGGTATTCTCGGATACCGGTTTAATTGATTCGACCTGATGCTCAGATCAACCTAATGTTAACATGCATGAAATGTCATGTTATGGTACTGATTTATATCTAGGGCAGTGTGTGATCATTGCATTTATAATGAAATTTGGATATTTTTGCAAATTCCATTTATAAAGTGATTAAAGAATTGAATTAATCCTTATTTCACAATTTAGGGTCCTGTAACTTTTTCAAACATAGTTGAAAATAGCATAATCAGAATCCTTGAATTTTTCTGATACTTTTTCATATATAATTTATTTTCATTGGAGTTACGGATTAATTTCTACGATTTTTGCAATTTTTAGCAATTTCCTGAATTAGTTTTAAACTGGACATTCCATTTATTGCATCAGGCTGACATCAGCAGGTCAGCAGACCTGTTCAGGTTAAACCTGATAGGGGGGCCCCACTGGTCAGCCTCTCTGGGACTAATCCCGCGCTGACCAGCCCTAACTGAGGTTTGACTTGGCCTTGGGCCCACTTGTCAGCGAGTGATTAAGTCACTAATCGGCTAGGTTAGCTTGCCACGTCGACCTCCACCGGCGGCGAGGTCGTCCTCGCCGGCGGGGAGCCTCCGGCGACCACCAGCATGGCGGAGGGGCTCGGAAACGGCGCACAGGGGGCCAAATGCTGCGCGGAGAGCACCAGAGGAACGACACGTCTCCCACAGCTTCATTTCTGCGCCTAGCCGGGGCTGATCTGGCCGGAGATGACGCCGGCGACGAGCTTGGCGGCGGCCAAGGCTCGGGCGTCATCGGGGTCTTTGAATCAGAGGTATCTACGCTCGGTTCTTAGCTGCTACGGCATCTACGCGTCGTCCTGGAGCTGTTGGTGCCCTCGGAAGGACGAGCTGGACATCGGAGGGCTACCGGCGACGAGCGGCAGCGGCGGTCCTCGTCGGGCTCCGGTGAAACTAGGGCTAGAGGAGGGGATCGACGGGGAAAACTTAGGGGAAACGACCGCATGATCACAGGGAGTGCAGAGCAGAGCTTAGACGGCTCGGGGAAGGCCTGGGGGCGACGAATCGACGGGAGAGGTCCGGCGGCCGGAGGAGGAAGACGACGGCGTTGCGGGCGTTGCAGGGCTCGAGGAGGCTTCGGCTTCTGCCGAGACGACCAGGGCGACGAGGCGGAGCTAATGGCGTGCTCTGGGAGGGGATCCTATGGCCAGGGGCACGGGCAGCTCGAGCTCAAGCTCGGCTCTAATGGCGGCAGCAGGGAGAAGGGGGGGATCCGGGAGGAGGGGAAGAACCGAGGTGGGGAATGGATAGGGGAAGCTCTGGGGAGCTTATCCCCGTCGTCGCCAGCGCGAACCGGCGGCCAGGCAGGCACGCAGGTGCGTGGCCGCGCCGGAGGAGGCGGCGGCCACCTCCTGCTGCCTACTGGCGCGAGGGAGGGGACGAGCGGGGAGATGGGCTGGGCCAGGCCAGGGCGACAGGTAAGCTTTTTTCCCATTTTCCCTGTTTTTGTTTTTCTGTTTTGCTATTTATTGCTTTGCTAATTATTTCAGCTCCAAAACAAAAGTAAAAACTATTTTAGACCTCGTGAAATATTTGTTATAATATCCCCACTCATTTCCAAGACTTTCAACATTTTTGGAAAATTATAGTTTCTGATTTCAAATTTTAAATTTGAAACCAGTGGCTTTTGCATTTATTTAAAATGCTTAAAGTGTCAAGAAAATAGTTTTCTCCAATGCTCATTTACTTTCATGATTTATCAGAAAGTTTGAACATTTCTTGAGGCCATTTTGGGTTCATTGATTTTGAACTAGTTGAAATTTCCTTTAATTGAAATGGTGGCTAGGGTTTTGAGTTTTCCTTTTGCCACTTTGTTGTTTTTGTTGAAACTTCTTAGATGCAAATGCAAAGAAGACATGAGCACAATGCTATCTTGCTTAAGGGTTAGGGATGTGACACATTATATTGTGGTTTTGGAAAGACATTTTTATAATGGGATTTAAATAAAATATTTAGTGCAAAATAACGTCCCTAATTTGAGGACTCGTAGTACGAATCCCAACTCAGGGGTTTTGAAACCTTAAATATAGGAAATGTTTTTTGATCAAAATAATGCTTGGTAAAAATAGTTTCTCGTCCTATACACATGGCATGATCATTAGGCAAGAGTTTTGGGTTAAGGAGGTGAGTCTAGAGAGTAGAAGGAACATTGGGATTTAGACATAAGCTAACAAGCAAGCAAGCAGCAATCACATTAATCATCACAATTAGTCATAAAAAATTTCATTGGTCCTAATTTATAAATAATTTAATTTAGTGAGGAGAGTTAAATCAGAGGGTGTTACACTCGACGAATTTCCAAATTAACATTTGGGATTGATACGGAACTGATATATGTTGTTTCTGACCTCATTTAAAGTGCGTAGATATATAGTTTATTTATGCTTCATCTCTTTCGATGTTTAACAACATTTAATATTGTCATGTACCTAAAAGGGAGTGAACTAAGTAATTCAAATGTGGAGTTTTGTTAGTATGCAACTCGTTGCATATTGAGCTTCATTTAATGTGTAGTATTTTATTGTTGTGATTGTCATGCACCACATATTTAATCCGGACATGCATCATATTTGTTTGCACATCATGCCATGAATAGTGTGTGGTATTTATCGTGTGTTGATTGTTTGTTTATGGATTGTTTCTTCTTGATAGACTTCTGAAACTGCTTCGGAGTATGAGGATTCATTTGACTACGTTAGTTCGTCTACTTCACGGATTCATTCTTCTTCCAAGCGGGATCTCATGCAAGATGATCATTTCCCTAGATACCAATAGTATCATTGCAATGCTAGATGTCCCGTTTCTATCATTGTGTCTCGCTGCCTACCACGTGTTAATGTCAGCCTCCCACCATTGCCATGAAAAGCCTTTAACCCCCTCCATATCCCAGCAAGCCTTTGTTTGGCTATGTTACCGCTTGCTCAGCCCTTCTTATAGCATGGTGGAAGGCTTGGCCTTATAGTTCTATGTTTTCTTCCACCTTTGCCACCCTGGATACTTGTGTACCGGTGTTATGTTCCATATTGAGCGCTCCTAACATGCTTGGGGTTGTTATGGGCACCCTCTTGATTTTTGTTTTGGTATAAAACTCTTCTGGCATGGCCCAACATTGGCACCACTTTCTTAATAACAACTAATAAAATTTGCATAGGGCATTGATCACCCCGTGGATAATTAATCAACCCCCGAGGACAGTGCTCCTCATGAGTGTTGGTCCAATCGAGAGCACTGTGTGTGGCCAACCCAGGGCAACTTGAGTGATTTCTATTAGGCCTTCGTACACGTAGCTTATCCGACGTGTCCTGAGTACGAGATACGCGGCTCTTATCGGGGTCGTCGCCATGTCGGGCGGTCTTGTTGGATTTGTTTTACCCTTCTCAAACATCTTATGCGTGGGATTCCGAGGATACTTTGGGCTATCTCAAGGTTTAGGTTTTCCATCGGAATTTTCGAGGAGACTATGGGTCTTCCCTGGTTGAGGTTATTCCATGCAGCTTGTGGTAGTTTGTGATGGACTAGTTGGAGCAGCCCTCAGGGTTAATATCTTTCAGAAATCCATGCCCACGGTTATGTGGCAACATGCTCGTGGTTATGTGGAAACTTTGAAACTTTGTCTAACATCCGGTCTTAGCAAACTTGAAGTAAACTTAATTTAAATATGCCAACTGTGTGCGTAACCGTGAGTGTCACTACTCGTGAGTTCTGCATCCGAGAGATGACACCGTGGGGTTATGTTTGACTCATAAGTAGGTGTTCAGTATCATTTCTTGTTCATTATTAGTTCACAACCGATTATGCATAGATCACCCCCCTCTTATTCTTGTACTTGCAAGTTAGCCACTCAAACAAACGCTTAGTGATTGTTGCAGTCTCACCACTTAACCATACCTCGCCCATTAAGCTTTGCTAGTCTTGATACCTTTGGAAGTGAGATTGTTGAGTCCCTGTGGCTGACAGATTACTACAAGAACAATTATAGGTACATGAAAATTTATACTTTGACATGAGCGCGATGATTTTTCTATTTTCTTGTTCTTCTCCTTCATCGATCATAGGATGGGTTCCAGGCCGGCAGCCTGGGATAGCATGGATGGACGTCATTTTATTCGTTTGATTTCATCTGTAGTTGGACCTTGCTCTTCTACTTGGTGATTCAATGTATTGTTGAATTTGAGATGATCTTTTTGTAGCTTGTGCTGAGTGTAAGCCAACTCCATATAATCATCTCTTCTTTACATCTACTGGTGACGATATCCATTCTTGGGAAATGACGAGATGTGCTTCTATCCCTGTCGAGGCCCTCATGCTAAACTAAGGATAGGATCGCATCTTGGGTGTTACACCTACCAAGTGGGTATGTTGGGTAATTTATTCGAGTTCGAGTCAAACTCGATGAGAACAAGAAACTTACCCATGTTGTTGGCATCACTAAAGCGGGTGAAACTAAGAAACACCTGGTCAAATTTGAAAAGCTTCCAACCTACTACAATGCATGCGCTCTTATGGACACTGGCATGTAGAATGTGGCTTAGGGGAGCATGATGTGTAAAAGTTTGAATGTGGGTCGTTCATTTTGGCACCCACGAGATGGCAAGGAGGTGGCAGGGGTGGACATAATTCTGGCAGTCGTGGTGGTATGGAAGAAGATCCCTCCGATCATGCCCGAGGTCGTGGTCGTGGTTTTGTGCATGGACAAGGCCGCAATGATGGTAGGTGCATGGCAGATGCTAGCTACAACAATGATGGGAATCTGAATCCTCAAGGCTGGCAGTTTAACTCTACCTTCGAAGCACGCATTGAGGAAGGGGAAGAAACTGATGTAGATAAGGAGAAAACAAATGGAACAACCTCGAGTCAGGATGTGAGGACGATGTATGGTGCTGAGAATATACTTGGGAAACGTATTGCACCAGATAGTAATGCAACAACTGCTAGTGAAGCTGATCAAACTGATGATAGTATAATGGTGAACAATGCACTTGTCTCATTTGTCGGGAAAGCCAATAATGAGACACCCAACTCAGGGGCAGTTGTGGAGAAATTTAATCTATTTGAGGGTGACTTTGACATGGGCAGTATGATCTGACCCTACAAGCACTCCATAGAAAAATGCAAACAGGAAGAAGTTGCATGGTGCCGATGGAATGTCGGTCCCAATTGAATTATACCTAGAATCGGTGGCCTCCCCGATGAAGGACCGCCAGGAGCAATGAAACTCCTGTCTTGGAACTGTTGTGGAATGGTGGCAGCCATGGAGGTTCATGAGCTCTTGGAACTCCAAGGGTGGGTTGGGGCAGATGTTATTTTTCTTTGATAATCACACTTAAATAAAGACAAGGTGGAAGAGCTTCAAGCGAAGGTGGCCTTTGTTCTGGCTCATGATGTAGCTAGTGATGGGCGTTCGGGGGGACTAGTTCTTTTCTATAATAATGCTTAAGGAATGGTAGTAAATTTTATGACTGAGAACTATATATATGTTGTACTCATGTCGAATAATGAAGTTAGTTGGCGTTTTACTTTTTATGGGAAACCAGCTTGGGACAAGAAATATTTGTTGTGTTAATACTTATCTGATCTAAAAGGAACCACAGATGCACCATGGATGGTCATAGGTGATTTTAATGAAATCTTGATCAGATCAGATAAGGAGGGGCAACCATAGACCCAGCCAGATGATGCAGGCAGTCAGAAACTGTCTTTAGGAATGTTCACTTGTTGATATGGACTTCATTGGAGATATATTCACTTGAAGGCGAGGAGAGATACGTGAAAGATTGGACCGGGATGTCTGTAATGAAGCATCGATTGCCAAGTTCGCCCTTGCTGTGTTAGTACATGAGGCACATGTACACTCACATCATAGACCTTTGCTGCTAGACATATAATACTATGATGGGTAGCAACTAAGGAAACCAAGTGGAGGAAGGAAATTTGAAGCAAGGTGCCTCAAGGAAAGCACAGTAGATGAAATAGTTAAATCAGCATGGGAATGGGCAAATCTAAGGGGTGTCGACAAAAACCAAGTTGTGTATGCTAATATCCATGCATGGGATCGAGATACATTAAGAGGACCAAACAAACGAATAAATAAATTGAAACATCAGTTGGAGAAGCTGAAATTGGACACCCAAAATTCTGAGAGTCGGGCGCGACTAAAGGAAGTCTAAGTATTGATAGAGAACCTCTTGGACCAAGAGGAGATGTATTGGATCCAAAGAGGGAGAACAAATTTGCTCCTCCATGGCGACAGAAACACACCCTTCTTCCATAAGGCCGCTTCTGCGAGAAAGAAGCGTAATTAGATCAAGAAGTTGATGGATGATAATGGTGTATGGTGCCAAGGAACGGAACAATTAAACAACATCATCACAGATTATTTTGTGAAACTTTTTTACTCTGAAGTGTTTGATCTAGATCCTGATGTTATCTCGAGGGTGCAAAGGTGTGTTACTAACAAAGTGAAAAATGTGCTTACGACACCTTTTTCGGGAGAAGAAGTGAGAAAAGGCTTGTTCGATACTGTAGATTTCAAGGCCCCGGGCCTGGATGGTCTTCACTCGAAATTTTATACAAGGTTTTGGCCCATGCTCGGTGATGATTTAGTTCAGGAAGTTCTCCAGGCCATTAATACATGCACAATTCCCCTGGTTGGAATGATACGGTCATTGTCATGACTCCTAAGAATAATAATCCACAGAAGGTAACACACTTTCGCCCGATTAGTCTTTGTAATGTAGTTTACAAGGTTATTTCTAAGATGAATGTTGCACGCCTTAAGACTTTGCTTCCAGAAATTATTTCTCCCACCCAGAGTGCTTTTCTTCCTGGATGACTTATAACTGAAAATGTTCTAATTGTGTATGAGAGTCTCCATGCAATAAAGAACAAGAAGAAACGGAAGGAAGGATGGTGTGCAGTGACACTTGATATACACAAGGCATATGACCGTGTGGAATGGGTATTTCTGGAAGCTATTTTGCTAAAACTTGGATTTAATGCAAGTTGGGTTGACCTAGTTATGCAATGTGTTAAGTCTGTGCAGTACACGGTGCGTTTCAATTCCTAGGATACAAAAAGTTTCAAGCCATCTAGGGGCGAGACAGGGCGATCCCCACTCCCCTTCTCTTTTCCTTCTATGTACTCAGGGCTTGACTACCCTACTATCACATGCTGAACATACAAGAGCTATAGAAGGTGTCAAAGTGTGAAGAGATGCACCAGTTGTGACTAACCTCTTATTTGCAGATGATTCACTCATCTTGATGAAAGCAAATAATCAGAATTGAGAAACTTTGAAAGGGATTCTTGATACATATTGTTTGCCATCTGGACAAAAAGTGGGTGTAGAAAAATCAAGTATTTTCTTTAGCCCGAGTACACCTGTTGAGACCATGCTGCATATCTGCACCACTCTGAAGATTATGACACAAAACTTAAATGAAAGGTACATGGGGCTCCCAGCCAATATTGGGCTCGATAAGAGTGACTGTTTTACTTACTTGATTGACAGAATTATCCAGAGACTTATATGATGGAAAGAAAAGGTCTTACCACTCGGCGGAAAAGAGGTGCTTCTAAAATTAGTGGATCAAGCCATACCATCTTATGGAATGTTTGTCTTCAAAATCCCTACAAAATTGTAAGGGAATAACAGAAATGATGGTGCAGTTTCGGTGGGGCGATGATGTCAATCGTAGGAGAATGCACTAGTTCGCTTGGTGGAAAATATGTGTTCCAGAGAGAGACGATGGAATGGGTTTTCGTGACATCCATTGCTTTAATCTCTCTCTATTGGCGAAACAAGCATGGCGTTTATTGGATGACCCTGATTCCCTATGTGCAAGAATACTTCAATCCAAGTATTATCCTGACAGAGATTTGTTGAATGCTCCCTTGAAGAAGAAATCATCATACACTTGGCATAGTATTATGGAGGGGGTCAAAACTTTAAAACTCGGGCAGATATGGTGAATTGGAGATGGACACAAAGTGAACATTTGGGTGGATGCTTGGATTCCTCAATCACCCTCTAGACTACCCATCACCCCAAGAGGTCACAATCTGTTGTTCAAGGTTTCAGACTTGATTGACCCTACGACGGGCCATTGGCATGCAATGTTGGTGGAGCAATTTTTTTTGCCAGCTGATGTTCATCGGATACTAAATATTCCATTACCACCTTTTGACATGCATGATTTTGTTGCTTGGCACCCCTCGAAACATGGCATTTGCTTTGTCAAGTCAGTCTATCTAGAGATGTGGCTGAGCTACTATGAACTGAAATCCCCAAGGAAAAAAACTCCCTAAACGCTGCTGCGCCTAATCCAATTTGGGAATTTATGTGGAAATTTCCCTGCCCTCTTAAAGTGAGGATCTTCCTATGGAGAACGCTACATAGCACCGACGATCTTCGTAGGTGCGTTGGTTTTCCCTCCAAGCTTAAAGGGTGATGTAGCACAGTGACGACAAGTATTTCCCTCAGTTAAGAAACCAAGGTATCAATCTAGTAGGAAGATCCACAAGACTATGTAAGCAGCACCTCCACACAAATAGCAAATCCTCGCAACCCAACGTGTGGAGGGGTTGTCAATACCTCGTGGGTAAAGTAAGGATAAATTGATAAATGCAAATAAGAGTGATAGAAAATACAACGCACCAAGGTATTTTTGGTTTTTTGTAATATAGATTTGAAAAAAAGAGCAAACAAAGTAGAAAAGCAAATAGCAAAGTAGAGATTGCAAATAGATGATGTGAAGTAGGCCCCGGGGGCATAAGTTTGACTAGTGGCTTCTCTCAAGAAAATAGCAAGCGGTGCGTAGACAAATTACTATTGGGTGATTCATACAAGAGAAAATAATTATGACGATATTCAAGGAAATGATCATGTATATAGGCATCACGTCCAAACTAGTACATCGACTTCTACCTGCATCTACTTCTATTACTCCACACATCGACAAACGGAGTAATGCCTATATACTAGATGAACAAGCATGCATCTAGTGTATTGAATTCATGGAGAAACGGAGTAATGCCTTAAGAACGATGACATGATTTAGACAAGATCTATTCATGTAGGAATAGATCCCATTGTTTTATCCTTTATAGCAATGATACATGTGTGTCATGTCTCTTTCTATCAATGAGATTGAACATCGCAAGAATGAACCCACCACAAAGCACCTCTTCCCATTGCAAGATAAAAGATCAAGTTGTCCAGACAGAAACCAAATATTGGAGAAGAAATACGAGGCTATAATAATCAAGCATGAATATGTTTTATAGATCTGACCATAAACTCACAATTCATCGGATCCCAACAAATGCACCGTAAAAGAAAGAGTTACATCATATGGATCTCCAAAAGACCATTGTGTTGAGAAACAAATCAAGAGAGAAAGTCATCTAGCTACTGCCTACGGACCCGTAGGTCTGATATGAACTGCTCACGCATCATCGTAGGAGCACCAATGAGGATGGTGCACCCCTCCATGATCATTTTCCTCTCCGAAACGGGCTCTAGATTGGATTTCGTGGCTCTGGAACTTGCGGCGGCTGAAATGATTTTTCGTCGACTCCCCTAGGGTTTGCTGAATATTGAGGTATTTATAGAGCTCAGAGGCGGTGGAGAAGGTTCCCGAGGGCCCCACAAAACACCAGGCCGCGCTAGGGGCCTCTAGCGTGCCCTGATGTCTAGTGGGGCCCCTGGGTCTCGTGTGCTGCTCATTCTTGATTCACGAGTTTCCTTATGGTCAAACAAAAATCTATGTAAAGTTTCATGGCAATTGGACCTTATCTCATCTGGATTTACTGTGAAGGAAAAAAATAGGAAAAAATTGCAACTTGCAGTAGGCACTATGTCTATAGGTTAGTCCCAAAAAATGATATAAAATTGCTATAAAATGATTATAAAACATCCAATAATGATAACATAACAGCATGGAACAATCAAAAATTATAGATACATTGGAGACATATCAGCATCCCCAAGCTAAATTCCCGCTTGTCATTGAGTAGGTGAATGATAAAAACAGAATTTTTGATGTGGAATGCTACTTCACATGTTCATCATATTCTTTCTTTCTTTCAGCATGGACATATGGACTTATAGATGATGCAAAGAAATAGTCTATTATTTTTCATGCAAATTTCAATACTCAAGCATATCAACAAGCAATGAAGTCTTTCAAAATATCAATGTTAAAGAACGCTATCCCTAGCCCATCATGCTCTATCGTTGATCCATTAATGCAACACACTCAAATATTAACTACATCCAATGCTCAAGTGTGATAATGGCGTTCCTTAGGTGGTGCTTTATAAGAGAAGACGGAGAGTCAAATTAAAAATTAAAAATTTCACAAAGTAAATAGATAGGCCCTTCGTAGAGGGAAGAAGGGATTTGTAGAGGTGTCAGAGATCAAAGTGAAAAACTTAGAGATATTTTTTGTTAGATTGCAACGCTTTTCCTCTCAACGAGAATGACTAAGTGTTTCCAGTATGCTCCATGCTAAACAAATTATAGGCGGTCCCCAAACTGAAAAATAAAGTTTTTCCTTCTCCACCATTCTTTCACATTCCACGGCTAACCGTATCCACGGGTACCATCTATACCAACACTTTTCAAGGAATATATTATTTGACAACATAAAATATTTTTCTTTTCTTTTTGGGACTCGGCATCCCTATTACCGCCATACTCTCATGCAATGACAGGTGAATAAACACTCATCTTGAGAATAACCTATTTAACATGGAAGATACCGACCACCCCTTGTTGCTTCATGAGCGGTAGAGGAACACAAAACATAATTTGATTTTGAAAACAAGATTTCGCACTTGCAAATTTACTTGGAACGGTGTTGAAATATCGCATATAGGTGGGTATAGTGGACTCATTTGGCACAACTTTGGGTTTAGGATTTGGATGCACAAGCATTATTCCCTCTTAGTACAAGTGAAGGCTAGCAAATAGATAGAGAAGCGCCCAACCAAGGAACAAAAAATTATCATAAGTGAACATTAAACATAACTAACACTTGATAATGCAACACAAGTAGGATGTAATACGATCGCATAATTATTGACTTCATGTGCATGCATAGGGAATCACAAACCTTAACACCAATATTCTTACTAGAGCATAATTACTCGTCAACATAACTCACATATTACTATCTTCATATCACCAAACTATTGCTAAGAATCAAGTTTAATATCCAATGGTCTGCATGAAAGTCATTACTATATCTTTCGTGGACATTCAACACTTTGGGACTACTTATCATTTACACTAAATTGTGGATGCAAATAATAAGCTCTCAAACAAGTATAAGTGAAGCACGAGAGCACAAGTTTCTTTACAATTTTCAACTCTCAAAATTATATAAATGAAGCAAGAGAGGATTTCTTCAAAACTTCAGCAACTCTCAAAATAATCTAAGTGAAGCATGAGAGAAAATTTCTTCAAAATAACAACACCATCATGCTGAAAAAGATATAAGTGAAGTACTTGAGCAATTCCATGGCTCAAACAATTTAAGTGAAGCATAAAGAGTGATTCTAATAAATCATGGCACAATTTAGCTCTCTCAAATGGGTGTGTCTAGCAAGATTTATTATGAAAAACTAACCAGCAAAGAAAGCAATGACACAAATGATATAAGACGCTCCAAGCAAAATCATGATATGTGACGGATAAAAATATAGCTCCAAGTAAAACTACCGATGGTTTTTAGAAGAAAGACGGGATGCTTTCCAGGGCATCCCCCAGCTTAGCGGCTTGGTATTCCTTAGATATTTCCTTGGGGTGCCATGGTGCATCCCCAATCTTAGGCTTTTATCACTCCTTATTCCCTCATCCATCGTGATCTCACTCAAAACTTGAAAACTTCAATCACACAAAACTTAACAAAATTTCATGAGATCCGTTAGTATAAGAAAACCAATATTTACTATAGGTATTATTGAAAACATATTCCAATTTTTTTTGCATTATACCTACTGTATTCTAACTTTACATGGCTTATTCCCCATGATAGAAACCATAGAACCATTAAAAGAAGCACATAACGCAAAGAAAACATAATTTGTTAAAAGCAGAACAGTTTGTAAAGATTCGAAATTTACTTACACTTCTTTAACTCCCAAAATTCTGAAACATTAGGACAATGTAGTGAATTTGTATATTAATCTTGTGTAAAAACTTTAGATACTTTTGACGTTTCTGTGACTAATAGGACTTTTTCTACTAGACGTATAAGTTTCTGCTTTACAACAGGATTAAAGGAACTAATACCCCACGTGATCCGAAAGGATTTACTTGGCACAAACACTAAATAAAACACAGAAAAACACAATTGTAACAGTAGCATAATTGTGAAAGCACTCAATGAGAGAAATCAAAAGTGAAAAATACATTTTATTCATTGGATTGCCTCCCAACAAGCTCTTTCTTTATAGCCATTAAGATAGGCTTGAGATTTTGTTGATGTTCACATGAGAGATAGTAGTTGAAATACAAAGAGAGCATCATGTAACATAAGACAAACATATTTAAGTCTAACATACATACTATGCATAGGCATATCATAAGCAAATAAATTATCAAGACAAGAAATATCTAACATATGCATGGATGAAGAAAGAAACAATAGCAATCTCAACATGAAGAGAGATAATTTAGTAACATGAATATTTCTATAATCATATTTCCCACTCTCATAATAATTACATGTACGATCATATTCAAAATAAAAAATATAGTTATCACAAAAAATATTTTATTCATGATCCGCATGCATAAAAGTATTATAATCTTCCAAGGTAGTTGGATTAACATTAAGCAAAGTCATGACCTCTCGAGACCCACTTTTTTCAAAAAAAAAATATCAGATAGATAATTCTCCAAAATATTGGGATCATTATTGCCTAAAGTTGACTCTCTTCCAAACCCACTTTCAATACTATTGCAAACGTTATTATCAATATCATATTCATCATGAGGATTAAATAAATTTTCAAGATAATAAGAAGCATCACCCCAATCATGATCATTACAATGAGTAGTGGACATGACAGAATTGTTATCCCCAGGCTTGTAGTTTTGCATATTATTAGCACAATTGACATTATAGAATTTATAGTAAAGTAATTACAATCATGCTTTTCATTCAAGGAGATATAATGGATCACTTTATGAGTTTCTTCTATTAACACTTCATCACAATATTCAGATTCACAATTTTCAAGAAAAACTTCACAAAAGCAATCAAGAGCACTCGAGTCACTAGAAATTGGTTCAACGTGATTAGATCTTTTGAAAAGATTAGCAAGTGGATGAGGATCCATATGTCTTCACTTTTCTTGTTTACTTTTTTGTTTTCAAGTGTTGTCATGAAGGCAATAGAAGCAATCAAGCAAGAAAAAGGCAAACAGAAAGAAGGCAAATAAAATGGTAAATGTTTGTGAAGCTGGGTGGAGGAAAATGAGAGGCAAATGGAAAATAATGTAATTGCAAGGAAATGAGATTTGTGTGTAGTAACTTGGTAGATCTTGACTTGATCTTCCCCGGCAACGGCTCGAGAAATCTTGACGGTCTTTGCACGTGCGTTGGTTTTCCCTCCAGGCTTAAAGGGAAACACAGCGTCGGCAAGTATTTTCCTCAGTTAAGAAACCAATGTATCAATCCAGTAGGAAGATCCACAAGACTATGTAAGCAGCACCTGCACACAAATAGCAAATCCTCGCAACCCAACACGTGGAGGGGTTGTCAATCCCTCATGGGTAAAGTAAGGATAGATTGATAGATGCAAATAAGAGTGATAGCAAATAGAAAACAGCAAGGTATTTTTGGTTTTTTTTATAATATTGATCTCAAAACAAAAGTGCAAATAAAGTAGAAAAGCAAATAGCAAAGTAGAGATTGCAAATAGATGATGTGAAGTAGACCCAGGGGCGTAGGTTTCACTAGTAGCTTCTCTAAAAATATAGCAAGTGGTGGGTAGACAAATTACTATTGGGCAATTGATAGAAGAGCAAATAATTATGACGATATTCAAGACAATGATCATGTATATAGGCTTCACGTCCAAGACAAGTACCGACTTCTACCTGCATCTACTTCTATTACTTCACACATAGACCGCTATCCAGCATGCATCTAGTGTATTGAGTTCATAGAGAAACAAAGTAATGCCTTAACAACGATGACATGATGTAGACAAGATCTATTCATGTAGGAATAGACCCCCATTGTTTTATCCTTGATAGCAATGATACATGTGTGTCATGTCTCTTTCTGTCACTGAGATTGAGCACTGCAAGATCGAACCCATCACAAAGCACCTCTTCCCATTGCAAGATAAAAGATCAAGTTGGCTAGACAAAAACCAAATATCAGAGAAGAAATACGAGGCTATAATAATCAAGCATGAATGTGTTTTTATAGATTTGACCATAAACTCACAATTCATAAGATCCTAACAAACAAACCGCAAAAGAAAGAGTTACATCATATGAATCTCCAAGAGACCAGTATTGAGAAACAAAACGAGAGAGAAAGTAATCTAGCTACTGTCTTTGGACCCGTAGGTCTGATATGAACTACTCAAGCATCATCGTAGGAGCAACAATGAGGATTTCGTGGATCTGGAACTTGCGGCGGCTGAAATGATTTTTCGTCGACTGCCCTAGGTTTTGCTAAATATTGGGTTATTTATAGAGCTCGGAGGTGGTGGAGATTTTTTGTGAGGGCCCCACTAGACACCAGGCCATGCTAGGGTCCTCTGGCGCGCCTTGATGTCTAGTGGGCCCGCTGGGCCTCATCTCCTACCGATTCTTGATTCCCAAGTATCATTCTGGTCCAAAAAAATCTCCGTAAAGTTTCATGGTAATTGGACCTCATAGGGTATGGATTTCCTGCGAAGGAAATTTTTTTGCAAAAAACAGCAACTCGCACTAGACACTATGTCAACACGTTAGTCCCATGAAATGATATAAAGTTGCCATAAAATTATTATAAAACATCCAAGATGATAACATAACAACACGGAACAATCAAAAATTATAGATACATTGGAGACGTATCAGGCACTCTCCCCTGTCGTGTCAGTCTTACGGATAGGCATCTGAAAATTACCACAAAATGTCGGGCGTGTGAACGTGCTGAAAGTGTGAAGCATATGTTGTTCCAATGCAACAAGGCAAAAAATTATGGAGGAAGATGGGTTTGGATAGCATCATTCAGTGAGGATATACGGTCGATCGAGTGGGCGAAACAGTCCTGGAACATCTCTGATGACCCACAAGTATAGGGGATCTATCATAGTACTTTCGATAAGTAAGAGTGTTGAACCCAACAAGGAGCAGAAGGAAATGAAAAGCGGTTTTCACTAAGGTATTCTCTGCAAGCACTGAAATTATCAGTGACATAAACTTTTGTGATAAGGTAATTTGTAACGGGTAACAAGTAACAATTGTAAGAAAGGTGCAGGAAGGTCGCCCAATCCTTTTTTAAGCAAAGGACAATCCTGGACAAACTCTTATATAAAAAAAGCGCTCCCGAGGATACATAGGAATTTATGTCAAGCTAGTTTTCATCATGCTCATATGATACATGTTCGTTACTTTGATATATTGATATGTGGGTGGACCGGTGCTTGGGTGATGCCCTTACTTGGACAAACCTCCGACTTATTATTAACCTCTCTCACAAGCATTCGCACCTACGAAAGAAGAATTAAGACAAATCTAACCATCGCATTAAACATATGGATCCAAATCAACCCCTTACGAAGCAACGCATAAAGTAGAGTTTAAGATTCTGTCACTCTAGAAACTCATCATCTACTTATTACTTCCCAATGCCTTCCTCTAGGCCCAAATAATGGTGAAGTGTCATGTAATCGATGTTGACATGACACCACTAGAGGAGAGACAACATATATCTTATCAAAATATCGAATGAATACCAAATTCACATGATTACTTATAACAAGACTTATCCCATGTCCCCAGGAACAAACGTAACTACTCACAAAGCATATTCATGTTCATAATCAGAGGAGTATTAATAATCATTAAGGATCTGAACATATGATCTTCCACCAAATAAAGCGACTAGCATCAACTACAAGGAGTAATCAACACTACTAGCAACACACATGTACCAATCTGAGGTTTTGAGACAAAGATAGGATACAAGAGATGAACTAGGGTTTGGAGAGGAGATGGTCTTGATGAATATGTTGATGGAGATTGACCCAAGATGTTGACGGATATTGACCCCCTCTCAATGAGAGGATCGTTGGTGATGACGATGGCTTCGATTTCCCCCTCCGGGAGGGAAGTTTCCTTGGTGGAATAGCTCCGCCGGAGCTCAAGATTGGTTATGTCGAAGTTCCACCTCTAGACGGCGGCGGCGCATCCCGAAAGCTCTGATATGATTTTTTTTCTAGGTAAAAACCCTTCATATAGGATAATGTGGGTATCGGAGGCCAGCCATGAGGCCTACAAGCCTACAGGGCGTGGCCAGGTGGGTAGGTCATGCCCCTGGCTTGTGACCTCCTGGTGGGTTCCCTCCGGTACTTGTTTCGCCCATTATTTTTTATATATTCCAAAACAATTCTCCGTAACTTTTCAGGACCTTTGGAGCTGTGCAGAATAGGTCTCTCAGATTTGCTCCTTTTCTAGTCCAGAATTCCAGCTGCCGCCATTCTCCCTCTTCATGTAAATCTTATAAAATAATAGATAAAAGGCATAAGTATTGTACCATAATGTGTAATAACAGCCCATAATGCAATAAATAATGATATAAAATCATGATGCGAAATGCACGTATCAACTCCCCCAAGCTTAGACCTCGCTTGTCCTGAAGCGAAAGCCGAGATCGATAAATATGCCCACATGCTTAGAGATAGAGGTGTTGATAAAATAAAATACGAGCATGAAGGCATCATGATTATCCTTAGAACATCAACACATAATGACACAAAATATCTCATATGAGAGTAACAATTCATTCACAAGGAAAAATATGAATCAAGAACTCTATTGAGAACTAACAAACTATAGTTTCAGTCACTGAAGCAATTCCAATTTATCGCAACGTAGGAAAGAGTCAATATAAGAGCTTGTAAAGAAAATTCACATACTCAATCATCTTGTAGTCTTTCATAATTTCTAACACTCACGCGGTACCTATGAGGTCAAAACTACAATCGAACACAGAGAAAGATAGGGGCTTATAGTTTTGCCTCCCACCTTTTTACCTCAAGGGTAATGTCAACAATAATAACTCATGATCATGCACATCTGAGTGGATATATTTGTCTAGATCATTCCCCAACACATGACGCTTGCCAAAAGATAAAGGCGAAATAAAGGAAATGGTGAAGATCACCACGACTCTTACATAAAGGTAATTACTAGAAAGTAAAGGTAATAGATAGGCCCTTCGCAGAGGGAAGTAGAGGTTGTCATGCGCTTTTATAGTTGGATGCACAATCTCTTAATGCAAAAGAAAATCACTTTATATTGCCCCTTGTGATAAAGAACTTTATTATGCAGCTCGTCGCTTTTATTTCTTCTATATCACAAGTTTGTATGAAGTTTATTTTCCTCACACTAATAAACCACACATATTTAAGGAGAAATTTTTATTGCTTGCATTGATGACAATTTACTTGAAGGATTTTACTCAATCCATAGGTAGGTGTGGTGGACTCTCAAGGCGAAACTGGGTTGAACATTTTTGGATGCACAAGTAGTATGTCTACTTGGTGTAGGAGTTTCTCGCTAATATGAGGTGGAAGCAAGTGACACATGTGGAAGGATCTACAACCATATAACTTCTATTCGGAAATAAGAAAACATAACTCATTATGTTGTCTTCCTTGTCCAACATCAAACTTTTAGCATATAATATTTTAATGAGTGTTCACAATCATAAAAGATGTCTAAAATAATATCTTTATATGTGAACCTCTCTTTCTTTGTTACTTCCTTTTAATTGCAACAATGACCAATAGCTTTGTTTGTCAACTCACAACAAATTACAATCGACATACTTTTTATATGTGAAGTCATCACTCCCCATACGATCATTATGTGTGCTCTTTTGCTTTTATTATCTACTTCTTTCTATTTATTTTTCTATAGATCATAGCAAGCAAGCAAAGCCCTCGACTCAAAACTAATCATTATTATGTAACTCTCATACTCGCTTACATAGGGTGGGAACAAAAAGAAAAATTTAAAACTAGATCACACTAAAACTTTATTCTACTAGATAAAGATATAACCAAAAGGATTGAACAAAGAAAAATGAAAAAAGTAAAAAAGGTGTGATGGTGATACAATACCGGGACACCTCCCCCAAGCTTGGCACAAGACAAGGGGAGTGGCCATACCCACGTGTTCAGTTGTCTTTCTTCGGAGGTGGTGATGTTGGAGTTGCTGGTGGGGTTGAAAGTTTATCAAATTTCCACTTAAGCATGAAATTTCTCTCCCTCAGATCGTCTACTTCCAGCTAGAGCCTCAATATCCTTTGACATAATTCAGCCTTGCTCTCCTGCAGAAAACGAGAAGGGATAAATAGCACTTTGGTGTTTCTCCTTGTATTTGGGAGGCTCGACTTCTTGAACTCCACATGCATATCTTCGGGTCGAGGCAAGGGAATCTCCTCTTCATCCGAGCTTTCTTCCGCATACTTGCATATCTCCTGTTCCTCCTCCAAGCACAATTCATAGGGATCTATGTCCCCGTAGAGCTTGGGATTGGCTTGATAATTTGATACATAGCTCTCCCCATCAGAATCTTGGGACGACATCTTACTCTAAATCTGCTGCAGAAACAGCTCAAAACAAAAACAGGAGATATTGTCGAGATACGGAGGTCAAAACCTTCGGGAGATTATATAATGATTTTTTTCCGACTTGAAGGAGTATTCCACAAGAAAACAGAGTCCGGAGGGTGCATGGGGTGTCCACAAGCCTGCAGGGAGCGGCGAGGGGGGTAGGCTGCGCCCCCCTGGCTTGTCGCCTACTCGTGCATGCTTCGGGCTGCTTTAAATTTTCCAATTTTTTTAAATATTCCAAAACTGGTAAAAATTGCCATTAAAAATGTTTTGGAGTCGGCTATCTTACCGTAGCACATACCTATTCCTTTTTGGGATCCGAGATGTTCTGATAGGTCTCCCTAATGTACTCCTCCAGAGTTATCATATTGTTAATATTAGTTTCAACATTTATGGGAGTACCCGAGATATAATGTTTGATTCTTTGTACATTCACCACTTTTGGATTTGTACCTTCGGCATTATTGATCTTGATGGCATCGAAACGATATACTTCCTCGATAATGTAAGGCCCTTCCCATTTAGAGAGAAGTTTTCCTGCAAAAAATCTTAAACGAGAGTTGTATAGCAAGACATGATCACCTACATTGAATTCACGCTTTTGTATCCTTCTATCATGCCATCTCTTAACCTTTTCTTTAAACAAATTGGCATTCTCATAGGCCTGGGTTCTCCATTCATCAAGTGAGCTAATGCCAAATAACCTCTTCTCGCCGGCAAGTTTGAAATCATAGTTAAGCTCTTTAGTTGCCCAATAAGCTTTATGTTCTAGCTCTAGAGGTAAGTGACATGCTTTACCATAAACCATTTTATAAGGAGACATACCCATAGGGTTTTTGTAAGCGGTTCTATAAGCCCATAATGCATCATCAAGTTTCTTAGACCAATTCTTTCTAGATCTATTAACGATCTTTTGCAAGATCAATTTTATTTCTCTATTGCTCAATTCCACTTGCCCACTAGACTGAGGATGATAAGGAGATGCAATTCTATGATTAACATCATACCTAGCAAGCAATTTATGGAAAGCACCATGAATAAAGTGTCTACCACCATCAGTCATTAAATTTCCAGGGACTCCAAATCTAGGGAAAATAACTTCTTTCGGCATTTTAATAGAAGTGTTATGATCAGCACTACTAGTTGGAATACCTTCTACCCACTTAGTAAGATAATCAACAGCAACTAGAATATGAGTATACCGTTGGATTTTGGAAAAGGTCCCATATAATCAAAACCCCAAACATCAAATGGTTCTATAACAAGAGAGTAATTCATAGGCATTTCCTGACGTCTACTAATATTACCAGTTCTTTGACATTCATCACAAGACAAGACAAACTTATGAGCATCCTTGAAGAGAGTAGGCCAATAAAAACCAGATTGTAATACCTTGTGTGCAGTTCTATCTCCCGCGTGGTATCCTCCGTAGGCCTCGGAGTTACACTTGTGAAGGATCTGTCCATGTTCATGCTCAGGTACACAACGCCTAATAATACCACCCACTCCTTCTTTATAAAGGTGTGGATTATCCCAAAAGTAATGTCTTAAATCATAGAAGAACTTTTTCTTTTGTTGGTATGTGAAGCTAGGCGGTATAAATTTAGCAACAATGTAGTTAGCATAATCAGCATACAAAGGAGCATTGCGTGAAGCATTATGACAGCTAATTGTTCATCAGGGAAGGTATCATCAATAGGTAGTGGGTCATCAAGAACATTCTCTAATCTAAACAATTTATCTCCTACGGGGTTATCAGCGCCCTTTCTATCAATGATATGTAGATCAAATTCTTGTTGCAGAAGAACCCATTTAATAAGTCTAGGTTTAGCATCTTTCTTTTCCATAAGGTACTTAATAGCAGCGTGATAAGTGTGAGAAGTTACTTTGGAAGCAACAATATAAGGTATAAACTTAT
Source organism: Hordeum vulgare subsp. vulgare (assembly GCF_904849725.1). NCBI lineage: Eukaryota > Viridiplantae > Streptophyta > Magnoliopsida > Poales > Poaceae > Hordeum > Hordeum vulgare. Next base: position 292,680,502 of record NC_058522.1, read on the forward strand.
CGCAAGCAAACAGAACTGCTAAAAATTCCTTTTCAATGGTAGTGTAATTTCTTTGAGCACTGTCTAGAGTTTTACTAGCGTAATGGATGACAATTAGTTTCTTATTGTCTCTTTTTCTTAGAACAACACCAACAAAAATAATCACTAGCATCACACATAATTTCAAAGCGTAGGTTCTAATCAGGTGGTTAAACAACAGGTGAAGTGATCAAGGCTTTCTTAAGGATTTCAAATGCTTCTACACAATCATCATCGAAAACAAATGGAATATCCTTTTGCAAAATATTAGTGAGAGGCTTAGAAATTTTAGAGAAGTCTTTAATAAATCTCCTATAGAAACCAGCATGACCAAGGAAACTTCTTATTCCTTTGATATCTGTTGGAGACGACTTTTTTTCAATAGCATCAAATTTAGCTTTGTCAACTTCAATACCTCTTTTGGAGATTTTGTGTCCCAAGATGATGCCTTCATTAACCACAAAATGGCACTTATCCCAAGTCCAGAAAAGATTAGTTTCTTCACAGATCTGCAAAACTCTATCAAAGTTGCTCAAGCAATCCCAGACTATAAAACTCTTCAAGTAAAAGTGGTCTTCTCTTGATCCTCTTTTGATACAGGTATTTGAGAGGAACCAGAGTAACCATCTAGAAAGAAAAAATGTGTATGTTTGGATAGTCTTTCTAGCATTTGATCTATAAAAGGCAGCGGATAATGATATTTCCTAGTGGCCTTATTTAATTTCCTGAAATCAATTACCATTCTATATCATGTAACGATTCTTTGGGGGATTGATTCATCTTTATCATTAGGAACAATGGTATTACCTCCCTTTTTAGGCACACAATTAAGAGGACTAACCCATCTACTATTAGCAATAGGATAAATTATATCTGCCTCCAGAAGCTTTAGTATTTCATTTCTTACCACTTCCTTCATTTTAGGATTTAATCGTCATTGGTGATCAACAATTGGTTTAGCATCAGGCTCGATATTGATTTTTTGCTGGCATAGAGTGGGACTAATGCCTTTAAGATCATCAGCAGTTTATCCAATAGCGGCACAATGCTTCCTCAGAGTTTTCAATAATCTCTTATCTTCATGCTCTAAAAGGTTAGCACTAATAATAACAGGATATACCTCTTTTTCATCAAGATAAGCATACTTTAGAGTATCAGGTAAGTGTATAAGCTCAAAGACGGGATCACCCTTAGGTGGAGGAGGATCCCCGAGTATTTCAATAGGCAGGTTCTGTTTCAGGATAGGCTGATGATCAAAGAAAATCTTATCTATTTCATTCCTTTCATTCATATACATATCATTTTCATGGTCTAGCAAATATTGTTCTAAGGGAGCGGTGGGAGGCACAGCAATAGAAGCGAGACCAATAATTTGATCTTTACTGGAAAGTTCTTTGTCATGGGGTTGTCTACGAAATTTGGAGAAATTGAACGCATGAGATGCATCCCCAAAACTTACAGTAACTGTTTCTTTTTCACAATCAATCTTAGCATTAACAGTATTCTAGAAGGGTCTACCAAATATAATGGGACAAAAATTATCTTGTGGGGAACCAAGAATAAGAAAATCAGTAGGATACTTTATTTTCCCACACAAGACTTCAACATCTCTAACAATCCCAACTGATGAAATAATATCTCTATTAGCAAGCTTGATGGTAACATCAATTTCCTCTGATTCGGCTCGTGCAATATCATTCATAATTTCTTGGTATAAGGTAAAGGGAATTTCGCTCACACTAGCACCCACATCACATAAGCCATGATAACAGTGATCTCCTATTTTAACAGATACAACACGCATGCTAAAAATAGGTCTATGTTTACCCTTAGTATTAGGTCTAGCAATTCTAGCGGCTTCATCACGGAAATGAATGACATGCCCATCAATATTATCAACCAAGATATCTTTAACCATAGCAATATTAGGTTCTACTTTAATTTTTTTAGGAGGTATAGGTGATCTAGCACAACTCTTACGAACCACAGATGAAGCTTTAGCATGTTCCTTTATCCTAACAGGAAATGGTGGTTTCTCAATATAAGCAGTAGGAATAACAGGACCAGCATTATAAATAGTAGTTTCTTCATCAACTTTAATAGGTTCTACCACTTTAACTTCAATGGGATGATGATATTTAAACCAGTTATCCTTGGGGAGATCAACATGAGTACCAAAAGATTCACAAAATGAAGATACTACCTCAGAGTCAACTCCATATTTAGTGCTAAAATCGCGTAAATCATCGGTGTCTATAAAGGATTTAACACAATCAAACTTAAGGCTTATACCTGACTCATTACCTTCATTGAGTTCCCAATCTTCTGAGTTGCGTTAATTCTTTCCAATAAGTCCCATTTGAATTCAATATCTTTCTTCATAAAGGAACCAACACAAGAAGTGTCGAGCATGGATTAGTCATTATGGGAGAGCCGATCATAAAAATTCTGTATAATAATTCCTCTCGGGAGCTCATTATTGGGGCATGAATATAACATTGACTTAAGCCTCCCCCAAGCTTGAGCGATTCTTTCTCCTTCATGAGGACAAAAATTATAAATATAACTCCAATCACGATGAACGAGATGCATAGGATAAAACTTCTGACGAAATTCCAATTTCAATCGGTTGTAGTTCCATGATCCAATATCATCACATAGAATATACCATGTCAACGCCTTTTCCTTCGAAGATAAAGGAAATACCTTCTTGTTGACATCATCCTCGGGCAGACCTGCAAGCTTAAATAATCCACAAACTTCATCCACATAGATTAGGTGCAAATCAGGATGTAGTGTTCCATCTCCTGTATAAGGACTAGCTAGCAGTTTTTCTATCATACCCGAAGGAATTTCATAATAAATATTGTCATTAGGTGCAGCAGGTTGAGAAGCATCTCTTTGTGCTTCCGGTCGGGGTAAAGATACCCCGGACAAGCCCCTCAAAGGATTATTTTCCATAGTGACAAGTGACAGTAAATTTCAGCACAATATATCAATTTATCCTTACCAAGTTCCACTTACGAAAGGCACTTCACTCCCTGGAAATGGCGCCAGAAAAGAGTCTTAATGACCCAAAAGTATAGGGGATATATCGTAGTCCTTTCGATAAGTAAGAGTGTCGAACACAACGAGGAACAAAAGGAAATGACAAGCGGTTTTCAGTAAGGTATTCTCTGCAAGCACTAAAATTATCGGTGACAGAAAGTTTTGTGATAAGGTAATTTGTAACGGGTAACAAGTAAAAATTGTAACAAAGGTGCAGCAAGGTGGCCCAGTACTTTTTGTAGCAAAGGACAAGCCTGGACAAACTCTTATATAAAGAAAAGCGCTCCCGAGGACACCTGGGAATTTACGTCAAGCTAGTTTTCATCGTGCTCATATGATTCACGTTCGTTACTTTCATAATTTCATATGAAGGTGGACCGGTGCTTGGATGCTGCCCTTACTTGGACAAACCTCGCACTAATGATTAACCTCTCTCGCAAGCATCCGCAACTACAAAAGAAGAATTAAGATAAATCTAACCATAGCATTAAACATATGGATCCAAATCAGCCCCTTACGAAGCAACGCATAAACTAGTGTTTAAGCTTCTGTCACTCTAGCAACCCATCATCTACTTATTACTTCCCAATGCCGTCCTATAGGCCCAAATAATGGTGAAGTGTCATGTAGTCGACGTTGACAGAACACTACTAGAGGAGAGACAACATATATCTTATCAAAATATCGAACGAATACCAAATTCACATGATTACTTATAACAAGACTTATCCCATGTCCTCAGGAACAAACGTAAATACTCACAAAGCATATTCATGTTCATAATTAGAGGAGTATTAATAATCATTAAGGATCTAAACATATGATCTTCCACGAACTAAACCAACTAGCATCAACTACAATGAGTGATCAACACTACTAGCAACCCACACGTACCAATCTGAGGTTATAAGACAAAGATCGGATATAAGAGATGAACTAGGGTTTGGAGAGGAGTTGGTGCTGATGAAAAAGTTGATGGATATTGACCCCCTCTCGATGAGAGGGTTGTTGGTGTTGACGATGGCTTTGATTTCCTCCTCCGGGAGGGAAGTTTTCCCTACGAAATAGCTCCGTCGGAGCTCTATATTAGTTTTGTCGAAGTTCCGCCTCGAGACGGCGGCGTCGTGTCCCAAAACCTCTGATATGATTTTTTTTCCATGCCAAAACCCTTCATATAGCAGAAGACGGGTACCGGAGGCCTGCCACGGGGCCCACTAGCCTGCAGGGCGCGGCTAGGGGGTAGGTCGCGCCCCCTGGCTTGTGACCTCCTCGTGAGTCCCCTCCGGTACTTCTTTCGCCCATTATTTTTTATATATTCCAAAACAATTCTCCGTAACTTCTCAAGACTTTTGGAGCTGTGCAGAATAGGTCTCTCAGATTTTCTCCTTTTCCAGACCAGAATTCGAGTTGCCGACATTCTCCTCTTCATGTAAATCTTGTAAAATAAGAGAGAAGAGGCACAAGTATTGTACCATAATGTGTAATAACAGCCCATAATGCAATAAATAGTATAAAAGCATGATGCAAAATGGATGTATCACTCTTCTATCTCTTCCCGTAGACGAAACTATAGTTCTTGGTCAAAGGAATGGCAACTTGATCATAGCAATCACCTGCTAGTTTGTATGGTGGGAGAGAAGGAAATTAGTCCATGGTGAGAAGACATATGGATCATCCCAGACTACTCTTTTAGTTCATGCATTTGCTGAGAGTTTTATTGATGTGGCGGCCAAGTCAACGAAGGAGAAAAGTAACCAATGGACTAGACTGCCACCAGGATATACCAAATTAAATGTCGATGCCTCATTTTATCTGGAATTACTCCAAGGTACGATCGGAGCTATTTTACGTCATACTGCTGGCAATTTCCTAGCTGGAAGCACTTCTTTTGTTGGTGTTTGCATGGATGTGTTCATAGCCAAGGATCTTGCCCTTCGGTTTGGTGTGAACTTGGCCACGTCCGTGGGCTGCAACTAGTGATAGTAAATTCGGATAAGATTGATCTCAACTCTGCGATGCAAGATAGAGGTAACTCTTGAGGAACATCAGCAGCTATTCTTGATGATTGCTATCATATGGCCAGGGATTTCTCTCATGTGCGATATGAACACTTCCATAGAGAAGCTAATTCTATTGTAGATGAACTAGCTAGACTTGGCAAATTCTCCCCCCGCCCCCAAACTCTTGGATTCATGAGCCACCTGAGGCCATCAATCCTTTTCTTGTAAGTGATACTGTTTTTATTACTCGCTAATAAAGGAGTGTTGAGATGTTCAAAAACAGTTAGGGTGTGTCTAGGACACATCTATATGTGACATAGTTATTGCACATCTAAATGAATAAACAAACATAAAAAGGAAAAAGGGAAACAAAAAAAATACCTACACGTATCTCCACGTAAGATCAATGATATCGAAAACAATAAGCGTTGTGCAAGACGTCATCACTAAGGCATGCCACGTCAGATCGATCGATTGGCTCAAATAAAAACAAAGGATCGAGGGAGCGTGTGGGTTCGTGGCTTCTCATGTACGTTCATTGGAGATACTGTTGGGGAACATCGCATGGGAAACAAAAAGTTTCCTACGCTCAGCAAGATCAATCTATGGAGATCAACGGCTACGAGAGGGGGAGTGCATCTACATACCCTTGTAGATCGCTAAGCGTAAGCGTGAAGAAATGTAGTTCATGTATTCGAACGTCTTCGTGATCCAATCACGATCCGGCAAATGATCCAATCACGAACATCCCGATCAAGTGCCGAATGGATGGCACCTCCGCATTCAACACACATACAACTTGATGATACCTTCACCTCCTCGATCCAACCTTCATCGGCATGGTCGGAGCACCCACGCTTGAGCCAGACATCTTCACCAACATCGTCGAGCCAGCCAGGTATGTCCATCCCGTTGCAATGCCAAGCCTGACGCGCCCGGTCTTCGTTGGCTTCACGCAGGGATCTGATGACCCAGAGCGATCGACGAATCAGGAGACTACACCGGTCAACACTGATGACGAGTCATCCATGGCCGACACAGATTCAATTCAGTCTCTGCACGAGGGCTGCCTCAGAGATTTGTCGCTGGCGATGGATCCCGAAGTCCTCGATCGGACCCACCGTCAGATCGCCGTATACATGGCAGGGACGACACAGTCCCAGCAAAATCCCGCAGGCCACAACGAGGCTAGCGAACCATCCAAGGGCCCAGCCGTGGTCCTGGTGGACCTGACAGCGGAGATAACAAGGATCATGGCGACCCCAGTAACGACAGAAAACCAAGGGACGATAAACGCCGAGTTGGCAAAGCTGCGAGACGAGATGGCGAAGGCCAAGCGAGACGCAGAGGCAGAAGCCGTTAGAATCAAGACTCGACAAGCTCAGATCACCGCCGAGACGGTCCGCTTGAACACCGAGAACTCGTGACTTGTATGGCATCAGCGCGCGCTCGACGTTGTCCATCAGAGGAGGCATTAGGGACGTTTGCCCCCTGATCTGAACCCTACCCGCCTTTTTGACACTCCACGCAGCCCCGGGGCCGGAACCGTTCCAGGAGGAGGGCCGGCTCATCCACCAAACCTGCCGCTTCAACCAGCAGATAATCACGTTCCCCGTTTCCAGACGCCTCAGGGCCACTTTTCCAACCCCGTGGACAACGTGCTTGCCGCAACTCGCCACCTAGAATCCCTTCCGATTTATGGCAACACCCCGGCGGAGATAGAAGTAAGAAACGCCATTGAGATGTTGAAAACGGCGGTGGTTCAGAACACACAATTCTAACACAGCCTCGATCGGCTGGACTCCACCCCCCAGGCGAGTCGCACCCGAAGCCGCCTGAGGACCAACCCGCCATAACCAGCGGACTGCGACACCTACCTCAGGGTGACCCGTGTGACCATCGGGACCCGCCTCGCCAGGATCACCAGGACATCCAAACCCGCCCAGTGCCACTTAGCAGAGGTGGCAGGCAAGTAGGGGTGCCATGCTTGGCCCATGCCCTACGCAACGAGCGGATGCCGAAGGACTTTAAAGGACCGAGGAAGGTGCCCAACTACACTCCGGACCTTGAGCCGGCGTCATGGGTTGAGAGTTACGAACTCGCAATGGACATGCTCGACGTAAGTGAAGCAGTCTGTGCCAGGTACTTCACAATGATGCTCGAAGGGTAGGCGCGCACTTGGTTGAAAAGTCTTCCACCCAACTCCATCCAGAATTGGGCTAAACTGAAGGAACGATTCATCAAAAACTTCTGGGGAACTTGCAAACGCCCGATGACGATCGTCGACTTACAGCACTGCGTTCAGCGCCCCGATGAGTCGGCCCACCACTGGACGCGGCGGGTTGCGGAAATCATCCACTCATCAGATGGTATCACGGCGGCTCAAGCTGTGCTAATCCTAGAGCAAAACTGCCACTATGAGCCCTTGGTACAGAAGCTGGGGCGACTCAAGTGCAAGGTCCAGGATATGGGCGAATTGATGGACACCCTCACTCTGTACGGCGAAGCAGATGATACTAAAGATCCAGGAGAGGACGGCAGCAAAGCCAGCTCGCTGAGGAAAGGCGAGTCATCAAAGAATCACTCCCGGTTTCAGGGACGCGCCCACCATAATCATGGTGGAAACGACAAGAGAAGGCAGCAGGAAGGATCCACGGACTTCGTCGCCAACACCAATGCTAACAATGGCAATCAGCGCCAGAAGAAGAGGGGTTACGGTGGCAAGAAGCCGCGCAACTACAACGAGATACTTAAGGGCCCCTGCCCGCACCACGCCATGGCGGACGGACCGGCGACTCACTCTTGGGAAGACTGTTATGTAATGCAGGAATTCCGGGCGGAGGCAATCAAGAAGGGCCAAACCGGTGACCAAAGCCAATGGCAAGAACAGTTCGGTGCGCCTAATCAACGTCAGAACCCGTTCAGCGGTTTTCCCGAACCAGGGGCCCAGGGCGGCTCGCAACCAAGCAGTGGCTAGTACCCTGTGCATAACCAACAATGGTATAACCCGCCCGGAGTGTTTCAGCAGCCACCCTCGCAGGGGGATCCACAGGGGCAAGATGATAATGGCGGATTCCACAACAATCCCAAACAGTTAAGCAGCGGACAATACCACGTTTTCACCACCAGTTCCTGTAAGCGAGACAAGAAGGTGAAGCACCGGACGTATAGTGTGTCCGAGCAGGCACTCCCCAGGTATCTCCACTAGTCTGAGCAGACTATCTCGTGGAGTAGGGTGGATCACCCGCTCAGAATCGACAACCCCGGCGACTTGGCATTGGTCGTGGCCCCCCAAGTCGGGGGATATACCCTTTCAAAGGTTCTTATGGATGGTGGCAGCAGCATCAAAATATTGTATTTCGACACCTTCCGAAGGATGAACCTCCTAGAGAAAGACCTAATGCCGTCAACCACGGTATTCGATGGTATCGTCCCAGGTAAGTCGGCATATCCAATCGGGCGGGTCAAACTTAATGTGGCTTTTGGCACAACATCCAATCACAGGAGCGAGTCGCTTATATTCGAGGTGGTCAAGCTAAAGAGACCTTATCATGCGTTGTTCGGGCGGCCGGCTTACGCTCGGTTCATGGCTCGCCCCTATTATGTCTACCTTAAACTCAAGATGCCTGGCCCTAAGGGACCCATCACGGTCGATGGTGACAAGAGGATAGCAAAGGAGTGCGAGGAAGGAGATGCGGCTTATGCGAAAATCGCCTGTGCTGCAGAAGAGCTCAAATATCACCAAGCCAATGTTGACCGAGCACACATGTCATCTCTCAAGAAGCCAACAACTGATGCCAAACCGCCCCTCAAATTTAAGCCGACCGATGACACCAAGATGGTGGACTTCACTCCTGGCGATTCATCCAAGTAGTTCACTATCGGGGTGGGTCTGGATCCCAAATAGGAAAGCGCGCTCATCGAATTCATCCGTGAGAATCGGAACATCTTCGCATGGAAACCTTCTGACATGCCTGGTGTACCGAGAGAATTCGCTGAGCACCATCTTAACGTTGACCCTAAGGCAAAGCCAATTCAACAATATCTTCACAGGTTTAATGAGGAGCGACGCAAGGCGATCAGAGAAGAAGTCGCCCGTCTTTTGGCCGCCGGATTTATCATGGAGGTCTTCCACCCTAAATGGTTCTCTAACCCGGTCCCGGTGCTAAAAAAGAACGGCACTTTCCGCATGTGCATCGACTACACCGACTTCAACAGAGCTTGCCCAAAGGATCCTTTTTCCCTTCCCTGCATTGATCAAATCATTGATTCAGTGGTGGGCTACGAGCGTTTGTGTTTTCTAGATGCCTACTCCGGATATCACCAAATCAAGATGGTTGTGGAAGATCAAGAGAAGACAACTTTCATAACCCCGTTTGGGGCTTTCTGCTATGTATCCATGCCGTTTGGGCTCAAGAGCGCCGGGGCGACTTACCAGCGTTGTATCCAAAACTGTCTCCGCGGCCAAATCGGACGCAACGTTCACGCTTACGTTGATGACATTGTGGTTAAATCTCGCAAGAATGAGACGCTCTTGGAGGATCTCAAGGAAAGTTTTGACAATCTGCGGGTGTACAGGATGAAGCTTAATCCCACCAAATGTGTCTATGGCGTTCCTGGAGGAAAGCTGTTGGTTTTCTTGGTGTCTGAATGTGGCATTGAAGCTAACCCGGACAAAATCAAGGCAATCACATCGCTCGGGAAACCAGCAAATATTAACCAAGTTCAACACATTGCGGGTCATATCGCGGCCTTGAGTCGCTTTATAAGCCGCCTGGGGGAGAAAGCTATTCCCCTCTATCAGTTGCTTAAGAAAGCTAATCGTTTTGTTTGGACGGATGAAGCCAATGAAGCCTTTGAAGCTCTGAAGCAGCGGCTGGTCAACACGCCGGTTCTGGCCGCCCCGACTGAAAAGGAGCCTATGCTTTTATACATCACGGTGAATACCAAGGCGGTGAGCGTGGCAGTGGCTGTCGAACGGAAGGAAGGAGGTAAGGAATACCCGGTACAGCGACCGGTGTACTTTATCAGCGAGGTGCTAACCCTTTCCAAACAACGTTACCCACACTGGCAGAAGTTGGTGTATGGGGTCTTTATGGCGAATCGGAAGCTCAAACACTATTTCCAAGAACATCCTATCACGATGGTTAACTCCGCCCCTCATGGGGACATCATCCGGAACCGAGAAGCAACAGGGCGAATCGCCAAATGGGCGATTGAGCTTTGGCCGCACCACATGCGGTATACGCCTCGCACGACTATCAAGTCCTAGGCATTGGTCGACTTCATCAATGATTGGACCGAGTTGCAAATTCCGGAAGACACACCAGATCTTGGCGATTCTGATCTGGTGGCTCAACAAGTTTCAGGAACATGGGACTCCCGGGACCCCTTGATGGCGGCTTACAGAATGGTTGTGTCTGATGTGGCGGGTCATTTCCATGGCTATCAAGTTGATCATATCAACCGGCGACTTAACGAAGCAGCTGATGCCCTCTCACATCTTGTCTCGCAACGTAAACCGGTTCCTCCTAATGTTTTTCTGGATATTTTGTATAATCCTTCCGTGAGGTTGCCCTCAAAAGAGGAGTTGGCGATACCAGATCCTGAGTCCCAGTTTGTGGCGGCTCTCCGTGTTACGCCGGATTGGGTTCTTCCTTATTTGGCATACCTTACACAAGGCGAGTTACCTTCGGATGAGGTGTTAGCTCGCCAAATCGTTCGTCGGAGCAAATCCATCGTCATCATCAATGGCGAATTATATAAGCGAAGTACTTCTGGGGTATTTCAACGATGCGTTTCTTCCGATGAAGGGTGCGTAATTCTGAACAACATCCATGTCTGAGATTGTGGGCATCATGTCGGGTCACGTTCCCTGGTCTCAAAGGCGTTCCGACATGGATTCTTTTGGTTAACGGCTCATGCGGATGCGGAAGAGATAGTTCGTCGATGTGATGGTTGTCAATGTTATGGAAGACAGGCTCATGTGCCGTCTCAAGAATTAAGGATGATCCCTATCACCTGGCCTTTCGCGGTCTGGGGGTTAGACATGGTTGGCCCCTTTAAGATGTCATCCAATAAAAAAACTCATCTACTGGTGGCGGTTGATAAATTCACCAAGTGGGTCGAAGCAGAACCTGTTGGCAGCTGTGATGCAGAAACGGCCGTCAAATTCTTGAAAAAGTTGATCTTCCGGTTTGGATACCCACACAGCATTATCACTGATAATGGTACCAATTTATCACAAGGAGCGATGCAGGAGTTTTGCCACCGTGAGCACATCCGGCTTGATGTGTCTGCGGTCACTCATCCGCAATCTAATGGGCAGGCCGAATGGGAAAATCAGGAAGTACTGCAAGGAATCAAGCCCCGACTTATGGTTCCCCTGGAGCGCACCCCAGGGTGTTGGGTTGAGGAGTTGCCTTCAGTATTATGGAGCATATGAACCACCCCGAACCGTTCTACAGGTTTTACTCCTTTTTTCCTGGTGTACGGAGCAGAAGCCGTTCTTCCCAGTGATATTAGGCATGACTCTCCCACAGTCATTGCTTATGTGGAATAGGATAACGAGTTGGCACGTCAGGATTCTTTGGATGCTTTGGAGGAAGCACGCAATTTGGCTGCCTCCCGATCGGCTATCTATCAGCAGAACTTGCGGCGTTATCATAGCCGCCGGGTCAAGAGCCAAGCTTTTCAGGAGGGCGACTTAGAGCTCCGTTTGATCCAAAATCGCACTCGCATGCATAAGTTGTCACCACCATGGGAAGGACCGTTCGTCGTCAGCAAAAACCTTCGCAATGGGTCATACTATTTGGTTGATCTTCAGCCTGATCGGCCAACCACGGAGGCTGAGTCAACTTGCCCCTGGAACATAGCCCACCAGCGGCCTTACTACACTTGAGCTATTGGATCCGTTTTATCTTTTCTCTCTCATCTTTGAAGTTTGTAAGTCTTTCATTTATATAAAGCAATAAAGTTGATACCCACGAATTCTGGGTCTTTCTTGCCACTTCATCTTCTTGAAAGCATGGATCTTTATTGCTCCTTTCTAAGTCGCCCAAGCATGGACTCTATCGATACCAGAGAGCATAAGTCGCCATGTTACACTTATAACAACACTGGGTATCAATTAGCCAAAGAGGATCAAGTCGCTACAAGCGCACGATTCAAAAATGGGCGCCCTATATGATTTTGAGCATCAGGCCGGCTTACTTGGGGGCTATCGGCTCCCAAGTCATTTTGTAGTAAGAGCGTATACGCTTCTACAATCCTATGACCGGTCTTTCCCCCAATCATAGGTCACTTGGGGGCTTCCTCTCACTGAGATCAGCCTAACTATCCATTTGGCTAGCGATAAATTACCGCACTACATATTGTTATACTGGACTGTATGTTGGCCGAATCACCATATGGACCCATGAACTCTTGGCGAGTCAATCCGCTCTATGGACCCTGAACTCACCTTGGTTAAAACATGCATGGTAGCGGCTAGCGCCCCACATGGAAAATAGAGAAACCATTGGTTCATTGAACCTTCTTCACTGAAGCCTGACTCGCGCCTGATCAGCCGGTCTAAATACTTGAGCTTTTTTTACACAAAAAGTCTCCCTCGGGTAGCACTTGAGTTTGTCTAACTCGTCCTATCCTGTCGCGACTTGAACGAACGGACGAAATTCTTACTCTCACCTTCCTGGCACTGCCATGAGGTTTCACAGATTTTTACGACTCGCCGGATCTTTTTGAACCTGGTTTTTCTGCATATAATTCGCGAGAACACTTTGAGTCGGTTATTATTTATTATCATCCATTACTCATTGAGATGGTTTGATGTATGTTTTTTAGCCCAACAGGTTGATGATCAAAATCTTTACTGATATGGTGGGTCAAGCATCATAAGGCACCCCAAGGGCGACACAAGGTTTTTCGAAAGATCACAGAAGAGTTCCGCAATAGGCATAAGCAAGGGATTGTTTTCTACAATAACCTATTACATGGCTCGGGTGGCCAAGTTAGTAAAGATCTATTCTGCTGGTGCTTCCGGGTCAACTTGCCCTGAGCTCTGGCCGACTTCAAGTTGTAAGTCGCCCAGCACCCAATTGCACTTGGATAGAGCGGAAAATTCGTCTTCATCATTCAAGAATGTAGAGAGGTCCGCCTGCAAATCAAAAGGGTTTTTGGGCCGACGAGGAGTCAAGCTGGTTGTCACAAAGGTTGGCGGGTTTACTTTCTTGTTCTTCTCGTCATAAGTAGCTTGGTACTTCGATAAATCCAAGCTTGCTGCTAGCTGAGTCGCCGCCGAGCGTGATTCCTTGACGACACGCTGATAATCATCTTGAGTAAACTCTGACTCGTCGTCCTTAAGCTGTGGGAAGCTTGCTGCTACTTCTTCGGGTTTTAGTTCTGGAGCATACGCTAAACACCGACTCAACGTAGTCAGCACCCCTTTCCGGGCGGCTGATCGGGTTAGCTCACCTATCTCAGGCGGAAGGGTAGATAAGCAGCCAAGCATCTTTTTGATTGATGTTATGGGTTCCTTGGCACCCATCACTGCCTTTACGGTCAGCATGCTCCTAGTATACAGCTGCTCAGTCAATGTGTAAATCGCCTTTAACCTCAAGATGCACTCGTCCTGAAGGTTGGCGGCTCTCGGACCTGTATAAGGGACAATAACGGTCAGTGCTTTTTTCACACTAAGTTTTTCTTTTACAAAGTACAAGATCAGGGATTCCTTCTTACCACAGATGGCCTGTGCCATGTTGGAGATATGTTTCTTTAAGCCGGCCAGCTCTTGTTGCATGGCTTCTAGTTTTGTTTCAGCCATTTCCGCTCGCTTTAGCGCGGTGGCCTGTTCAGCTTGCGCTTTCTTATTGGCGGCCTTCAGTTTTTCCATCTCATCTTAGATCACCTGGTATTTTTCTTCTGCCTTAGCCCGCGCGTCTTGTTGGTCGGCTAAACTTTTCTTTAAGTCGCCCAACGTCGACTCAGCTTGGGCTAGAGATTCCTGTCAACATATTATCAAGGGACAAGTCTCAGAATTATTGCAAGCAACACCCCTGACCCCTGGGGGCTAATGTATAATTTTTTAGCCAAAATTATACCACATCAAGACCCGACTCATCTTTCAAAAGATGACCCGGCCCTTGGGGGTTACAGGTCGAAAGTTTTTCTAACATCAAGACCCGACTCATCTTTCAAAAGATGACCCGACCTTTGGGGGTTACAGCTCGAAAGTTTTTCTAACATCAAGACCCGACTCATTTTTCAAAAGATGACCCGGCCCTTGAGGGTTACAGGTCGAAATTTTTTCTAACATCAAGACCCGTCTCATCTTTCAAAAGATGACCCGGCCCTTGGGGGTTACAGGTCGAAAGTTTTTCTAACATCAAGACCCGACTCATCTTTCAAAAGATGACCCAGCCCTTGGGGGTTACAAGTTGAAAGTTTTTCTAACATCAAGACCCGGCTCATCTTTCAAAAGATGACCCGACCCTTGGGGGTTACAGGTCGAAAGTTTTTCTAACATCAAGACCCGGCTCATCTTTCAAAAGATGACCCGACCCTTGGGGGTTACATGTCGAAAGTTTTTCTACATCAAGACCCGGCTCATCTTTCAAAAGATGACCCGGACCTTGGGGGCTAATGAGGAGGGTATGCATTAAGGCATACCTCATGTTTATTCTTCATCATATGAAGCAGATTCTTCTCCATTTCATAACTTGTCTCCAGGCGACTCGCGAAGCCGGAGCAGAGCTCTTTAAACTCAAGATTTTCATACTGAGAGAGTTTGGCCTTGGAAATTTTCTGTCCACTGGAAGGATGGGACAATATTGATACATGCTTCAATAAGACTGCCGAAGCCGGCTCAGAGAAGCTAGTACCAGTAATGATTACAGCGTCAGGATCTTCAGTCGCCTTCAACGGATTTGGCGGGTTGGGCGCTTCCATGCCTTCCTTGGGAGAACTTGGAAGGTCAACTCGGTCATCAGATATATCTTTCGCCGGGTCAACACGAGCCACCGCTGGGACTTCTTTAGGTTCTGGAGCCGGGGTGGAAGTTGAGCCGCCAGTTTTTCTCTTCTTCGCTTGCGCTCTAAGGAAAAGAGGGTCATGTTTAAAGCAAGCATCATCATCATCAGGACAAGCATAAGTATTATAATGACTTACCCTTGTACGTGAATCATTGGCGGAAGGGCCGACATCACTGAGTAGCCCGACGAAGGGGGAGAAGTTTGCAAAAGTAATATCTCAAAATATGAGCGAGTTACAAGTATGATCCAAAAGAAAACAAAGGTGAACATTGATAAAGGATACCTCGTTTTGCCGTCTCTTGGTGGGAGTTTTCACTGGTAACTCGGACACCAAATCTCCTGAGTGGCTCCGAGTCTTCCGATAGGAAGCATGTTGCGCCTTCTTCAAGAGGAAATTAGGATCCAAACAAGCATTCGGGTGAGACATGGGAACTTTCCCACAAACCCGCCTGGCCGGCTTAGGCGGAGGAGAAGATGAGTCAGAAGAGACATAAATTACCTCTACGGCGTCATCCTGGCGTTCCTTATCATCATTCTATACATAAAGATGCAGGGATATAAGCATAAATTCGAGCAAAGGGTGCCAAGGCAAAGAAGATAAAATTTTACCTCTGAAGACGCCTCACTGACTTGGGATTCGTCCACATCAGAAGATTCAGCGATGGCGGCTTTGTTTTTACCCTTAGTTTTCCTCTTTGGAGGGGGGTGTGGCTTGCTTCAGGGCCATCTTTTTTGACCTCTTTGACCAAAATCAGTCACCTTTCTGATGTGCAATTTTTATTATGCAAATCAGAATCCGAATAAGTCGGAAAGAATGAACCAAGGTGGGTTAAATTATTTACCTTAGGAGCCGGGTTAATCTTGCAGAATGTCTTAAGACCTATCTGGCTACTTTGGCCAAGGGTTCGCCGGTTAGCCTCTTGATGATGGACACAATGTCTTCCTCTGTGAGTGCCGTGCGGAAGTAGCATTGGGGGTGGTCCAAAGTACCATCAAACTCGCACATCAAGCCGTCTCGGCGACTCAAGGGAAGGATGCGCCATTCCACCCAGCAGCGTATCAGATCAACTCCAGTAAGACCGTTGTTTGTTAAGGATCGTAACTCGGGTAGCACTGGAATGAAATCCGAATCATCCTCTTTGCTGAGCTTGTCTGGAAGTTTGAAGTTTGTTGGCATACGTTCCTTCCTATAGCCAAGGAGTTTGTTCTCACCCGGAAGGGAAGTATCCCAGCAATAAAACCAAGACTCGCCCCAGCCTTTGGGATGGCTAGGCATGGCGAGTGACGGGAATGAGCTGTCCCTGCGTCGTTGAACGTTAATGCCTCCAAGTTCTAAGTTGGGTCCGTTGGAGAACTCAGTCTGGCGATTCAGATGGAAGAAGTACCAAAACAAAGGGACCGATGGCTCCATTCGCAGGTAAGCTTCAGAAAACACTTGGAATTGGCACATGTTCTTGATCGAGTTGGGGCCCAAGTCTTGGAGGCGGATGTTCATGAAGGCCATAGCGTGTCTGAGGAATTTTGATCCTGGCGGCTTAAACCCCCGTTCGAGGTGTTCAGCGAAAACAACTATCTCCCCTTCCTTTGTGTTGGGGATATTATCTATTGATAACCCGCCCTAGTTGGGCCGGGTCACCAAAACTGGCGATTCAACTAAAATATGGTTTGGGCCTTGGCCTGGGAAGACCGAAGGTTGTATGGCGGTTTACGACTTCCGGAAAGAGTCCATAATAGAGAAGGTCTCCAAGTTTTGGAAAGGTGGCGAATTAGAGATCGTAAGAGTCATGATTTGTATAAAGGAAAGGACCCTTGTAAACCCTAGGGACTCAACCTGTATATAAAGGCGAGTCCGAGGGAAGAAGAGGGCAGGTTAGAAATCATCGAGTGCTAGGTCTGGCGAGTTACACCCTCCTTGTAATCGAAAATCCATCAATACAACACAAAGCAGGACGTAGGCTTTTACCTCCTCACGAGGGGTCGAACCTGGGTAAATCGCCGTCTCACTCCCGTTCAACCCCTTTGAGTCACCACCAAAGTGCGATGGCTCTAATACTAAGTCCTTTCACAAGGACATCTGCCGTGACAAAACCACGACAGTTGGCGCCCACCGTGGGGCCTGCGCACGGTGGAGTTGAGTTCACAAAGGGAGCCCCGCCAGGGTTTGGGAGCGACACGATGGGGCTCATGACTCGGAGCCGCCGTGGGAAGTACTACATCAACAACCTGCTATGGGGGCCCGAGGCGGATTCGATCGAATCTGGTTACAAGGTCCCCTTCGGCAAGATCAGCGTTTTCATCGGCATGATTGGATCGCCCGTGCCAGAGCCGGACATCTCCTCCGACGTCGTTGAGCCGGCCAAGTACGTCCGCCCGGTCGTGACGCCAAATCTAACCCGCCCGGTCTTTGTTGGATTCACGCAGGGAACCGGAACACTCACCGACCCAGGAAACCACGCCGGTCAACACAGATGACGAATCGTCCATGGGCGATTCGGATTCAATCCAGTCTCTACATGGGGGCTGTCTTGGGGGCTTGTCGCTGGCCATGGACCCCGAAGTTCTTGACCGGAGTCGCCGTCAGATCGCCGTTTACATGGCTGGGGCGACTCAATCCTCGCCAAACCCGGCAGGCGGAGATGGAACTGGCGAGAAGTCTAGAATCCCGGCCGCTATCTTGGTGGAGTTAGCAGCGGAAATTACAAGGCTCATGGCGACCCCCATCACGCCAGAAAACCAGGAGGCGGTAAACACGGAATTGACGAAACTAAGAGAAGGGGTGGAAAAGGCTCAGCGGGATGCCGAGGTGGAGTCCGCCAGGATCGAGACCCGGCAAGCTCAAATTACCGCTGAGATAGCTCGCTTAAATACTGACAACTGGCGGCTCGAAAGGCACCAGCGCGCATCTGACGCCGTCCATCAGCGGAGGCACCAGGGTTGCCTGCCCCCTGATCTCAACCCAACCCGCGTGTTCGACACTCCGCGAACTCCCGGGACGGGAGCCGCCCCCGGGGGAGGGCCGGGCCAGCAACCTAACCCGCCGCTCCAGCCAATTCTGGATCGCGTTCCCCGATTCCGGACACCGGTGGACAGCGTCCTTGCCGCAACTCGCCATTTGGAATCCCTTCCGACTCACGGCAACACTCCTGCCGAGATAGAGGCGAGGAACACCATTGAGATGTTGAAGACGGCAGTGGTTCAAAACGCCTAGTTCTCACATAGCCTAGATAGGCTGCATTCCACTCCCAGGCAAACCGCACCAGGACTCGGCCAGAGGACCAGCCCGCTATAACCAGCGGACCATGGCTAATCCCCTAGGACAACTCGCCTGATCATCAAGACCCGCCAGGCCGGGATCATCCGGACATCCAAGTCGCCCCAGCCCCTCTTGTCGGGAGCGGCGGACGAGTGGGGGTGCCATGCTTGGCCCCCGCCCTTTGCAACGAGCGAATGCCCAAGGATTTTAAAGGGCCAAGAAAGGTGCCTAATTACACTCCGGACCTTGAGCCGGCGTCGTGGGTCGAGAGTTATGAAATCTCCATGGACATGCTCAACGTAAACGAAGCAGTTTGCGCCAGATACTTCACAATGATGCTCGAAGGAACGACGCGTACTTGGTTAAAAAACTTACCTCCCAACTCCATCCAGGCTTGGGCTGAATTGAAAGAGCGTTTCATTACAAACTTCCGAGGAACCTGCAGGCGTCCAATGACAATTGTCGATCTACAGCACTGCGTTCAACGCCCCGATGAGTCGGCCCACCACTGGTCGCGGCGGGTCGCAGAAATCATTCACTCGTCAGACGGTATTACGGCGGCTCAGGCTGTGCTGATCCTCGAGCAGAATTGCCACTACGAACCTTTGGTGCAGTAGTTGGAGCGACTCAAACAAAAGGTCCAAGACATGGGGGGGCTAATGGATACCCTCACTAGGTACGCTGAGGTGGACGACACCAAAGATCCCGGCGAGGATGGTAAAGCTAACTCGCCAAGGAAGGGCGAGTCATCCAAAAATCATACCCGGTTCCAGGGACGCGCCTGCCGTAATCAGGGAGCGAATAGCAAGAGAAAGCAGCAGGAAGAATCTTCGGACTTAGTCGCCAACACCAACGCCAATAATGGCAACCAACGCCAGAAGAAAAGCACGGGATACAGTGGCAAAAAGCCGCGCAACTATAATGAGTTACTCAAGGGCCCCTGCCCGCACCACGCCATGGCAGATGGACCGGCGACTCATTCCTGGGAGGACTATTACGTGATGCGGGAGTTTCGGGCGGAGGCGATCAAAAAGGGGCAAAGCGGTGACCCGGACCAACGGCAGGAACAGTTCGGCGCGCCCAATCAACGTCAGAACCCCTTCGGCGGTTTCCCCGAACCGGGGGCTCACGGTGGCTCGCAGCCGAACAGTGGCCAATATCCGGTGCATCACCAGCGACGGTATAACCCGCCCGGAGTGTTTCAAAAACCACCCCCATAGGGGGCTTCGCAGGGGCAGGATGATAATGGCGGCTTCCGCAACAATCCCAAGTAGTTAAGCAATGGGCAGTACCACGTTTTCACCACCAATGCTTGCAGGCGCGATAAAAAGGTGAGTCACCGAGCGTACAGTGTCTCTGAGCCGACACTCCCTAGATACCTTCACTGGTCCGAGCAGACCATATCATGGAGTAGGGAGGACCACCCGGCAAGAGTTGACAATCTCGGCGACTTAGTGTTGGTCGTGGCTCCCCAAGTTGGGGGGTATACCTTTTCGAAAGTACTGATGGATGGTGGCAGTAGCATCAATATTTTGTATTTCGACACTTTCCAAAGGATGAACCTGTTGGAGAAAGATTTGATGCCTTCAACCATGGTATTCCACGGCATCGTCCCAGGAAAATCGGCGTACCCCATAGGCCGAGACAGGCTCACAGTTGCATTTGGAACAACATCTAATTACAGGAGTGAGTCGCTGATGTTTGAGGTGGTCAAATTAAAAAGCCCCTACCATGCGCTGTTTGGGCGGCCGGCTTACGCCAGGTTCATGGCTCGCCCATGCTATGTTTACCTTAAACTCAAGATGCCTGGTCCTAAAGGACCCATCATGGTTGATGGTGATAGAAGGATTGCAAGAGAATGTGAAGAAGGGGACGCGGCTTACACGGAAGTCGCCTGCGCTGCGGAGGAGCTCAAATATCATCAGGCCAATGTTGATCCGGCTGATATGTCACCCTTAAAAAAGCCAACGACAGATGCTGAGCCGCCCCTCAAGTTCAAACCAACGGATGACACTAAAACGGTGGATTTTGTCCCTGACGACTCAACCAAGCAGTTCACTATTGGGACGGGTCTGGATCCCAAATAGGAAAGTGCGCTCATCGAATTCATCCGTGAGAATCGGGACATCTTCGCATGGAAACCTTCTGACATGCCTGGTGTGCCGAGAGAATTCGCTGAGAACCATCTTAATGTTGACCCAAAGGCAAAACCCATCCAGCAATATCTTCGTAGGTTTAACGAGGAACGACGCAAGGCAGTCGGGGAGGAGGTTGCCCGTCTCTTGGCCGCCGGATTCATCGTAGAGGTTTTCCACCCCAAATGGTTGGCTAACCTGGTCTTGGTGCTCAAGAAGAATGGTACATTTCGATGTGCATTGACTACACGGACCTCAACCGAGTTTGTCCAAAGGATCCTTTCGCTCTTCCCCGCATCGACCAAATTATTGATTCAGTGCGGGATGCGAACGCTTGTGCTTCTTGGACGCTAATTCTGGATATCACCAAATCAAGATGGCCGTGGAGGATCAAGAGAAAACAGCTTTTATAACCCCCTTTGGGGCTTTTTGCTATATGTCCATGCCATTCGGACTCAAAAGTGCAGGGGCAACTTATCAGCGCTGCATCCAAAATTGCCTCGGTGGCTAGATCGGACGCAACGTCCATGCCTATGTCGATGAAATTGTGGTTAAAACCCGCCGGAGGGAAACGCTATTGGAGGATCTCAAGGAAACTTTTGATAATCTGCGGGTATATCAGATGAAGTTGAATCCCACCAAGTGTTTCTTTGGTGTTCCTGCAGGGAAGTTGATGGGCTTCCTCGTGTCTGAGCGCGACATCGAAGCTAACCCGGACAAGATTGAAGCAGTTACCTCTCTTGGAAAGCCAGCGAATGTTATTCAAGTCCAACAGATGGCGGGTCGCATTGCGGCCTTAAGTCGCTTCATAAGCCGCCTGGGAGAAAAGGCTATTCCCCTTTATCAAGTGCTAAAGAAATCTGACCATTTTGTTTGGACAGATGAAGCCGATGAAGCTTTCGAAGCCCTAAAACGGCAACTGGTCAACCCGTCGGTCTTGGCCGCCCCGACTGAGAAAGAGCCCATACTTTTATATATTGCGGCAAACTCCAAAGCGGACAGTGTGGCGGTGGTCGTTGAAAGGAAGGAGGAAGGCAAGGAATACCCTGTGCAGCGGCCGGTGTATTTTATCAGCGAGGTGCTAACTCTTTCAAAGCAGCGAAACCCACACTAGTAGAAATAAGTGTATGGGGTGTTTATGGCAAGCCGGAAGCTTAAACATTATTTTCAAGAGCATCCCATCACAGTGGTTAGTTCCGCTCCCCTCGGGGACATCATCCAGAATCGGGAGGCGACGGGACGGATTGCCAAGTGGGCGATTGAACTTGGGCCGCACCACGTGCGGTACACCCCTCGCACGGCTATCAAATCTTACGCCTTGGTTGATTTCGTGAATGATTGGACCGAGTTACAGGTCCCGGAAGATAGGCCTGATCTTACATACTGGACTATTTATTTTGACGGATCCAGACAGTTGGAAGGCTCGGGGGCTGGCGTGGTACTGGTATCTCCTCAAGGAGACAAATTCTGTTATGTCCTCCGACTCATGTTTCCATGCACCAACAATGTTGTGGAATACGAAGCTTTACTTCACGGCTTGCGACTCGCCAAGGAGATGAACCTTACGTGGGTCAGATGTTTTGGCGACTCTGATCTGGTGGCTCAGCAAGTTTCAGGCACTTGGGATTCTCGAGACCCTGTGATGGTGGCTTACAGGAGGGTTGTGTCCGATGTGGCAGGTCATTTCCATGGCTATCAGGTTGATCACATTGACCGGCGCCTTAACGAGGCGGCTGATGCCCTTTCGCGTCTCGGTTCCCAACGAAAGCCGGTTCCTCCTAATGTTTTTCTGGATACTTTGCATAATCCTTCCGTAAGTTTGCCATCAGAGGAGGAGTTGGCGATACCAGATCCTGAGTCCCAGTTCGTGGCGGCTCTCCATCTTACGCCGGATTGGGTTCTTCCGTATCTGGCCTATCTCGCCCGAGGCGAGTTACCTACAGATGAAGTGTTGGCCCGCCAAATTGTTTGGCGAAGAAAATCCATGGTGATCATCAACGGCGAATTATATAAGCGAAGTACCTCCGGGGTTTTTCAAAGATGTGTTTCCTCCGAAGAAGGGTGCATAATTCTAAATGACATTCATTCCGGAGATTGTGGGCATCACACCGGGTCACGTTCCTTGGTTTCAAAGGCGTTCCGTCATGGTTTCTTTTGGTTGACGGCTCATGCAGATGCAGAGGAAATAGTTCGTCCATGCGATGGATGCCAGCGTTATGGGCGACAGGCTCATGTGCCGGCTCAAGAACTAAGGATGATTCCCATCACTTGGCCTTTCGCGGTCTGGTGGTTAGACATGTTTGGCCCCTTTAAGATGTCATCCAACAAGAAAACCCATTTGCTGGTGGCGGTTGATAAATTCACGAAGTGGGTTGAGGCAGAGCCTATTGGAGCTTGCGATGCGGAGACGGCGGTCAAATTCTTGAAAAAGTTGATCTTCCGGTTTGGATATCTGCACAGTATCATTACTGACAATGGCACTAATCTGTCTCAAGGGGCGATGCAGGAGTTTTGCCATCGAGAGCACATCCGGCTTGATGTTTCTACGGTTGCTCACCCACAATCTAATGGACAGGCGGAGCGGGCGAACCAGGAAGTGTAACGGGGAATCAAACCCCGACTCATGGTTCCCTTGGAAAGAACCCCGGGGTGTTGGATTGAGGAGTTGCCTTCGGTGCTATGGAGCATCCGGACCACTCCGAACCAGTCTACGGGTTTTACCCCTTTCTTTCTGGTCTATGGAGCAGAAGCTGTTCTTCCCACTGACATAAGGCATGACTCACCTAGAGTCGCCGCTTATGTGGAACAGGACAACGAATTGGCGCGTCATGACTCTTTGGACGCCTTGGAGGAGGCGCGTGATTTGGCTGCAGCCCGATCGGCCATCTATCAGCAGGACTTACGACGTTATCAGAGCCGCCGGGTCAAGAGCCGAACCTTTCAAGAAGGCGACTTAGTGCTTCGGCTGATACAAGATCGCACTGGCATGCATAAGTTATCACCACCATGGAAAGGACTGTTCGTCGTCAGCAAAAATCTTCACAACGGGTCTTACTATCTGGTGGATCTGCGGCCTGATCGGCCAACCACGGAGGCTGAGTCGACTTGCCCCTGGAATATTGCCCACTTGCGGCCTTATTACACTTGAGCTATTAAGCTCTACGTTTTGTAAGTTTTTCATTTCTTATAAAGCAATAAAATGAAATGCCTCCCGACTTGGGGGCTTTCCTGCTAATTCATCTTATTGAAAGGTATGGATCTTTATTCTTTTATCGACAAGTCGCCCAAACATGGACGCTATCCATACCAAAGAGCTTAAGCCGCCACGATGTGCTTATTACAAAACTGGGTATTGATAAGCCGAAGAGGATCGAAGTCGCCACAAGCGCGCGATTCAAACATAGGCGCCTTATATGATTCTGTGGATTAGACCGACTTACTTGAGGGCAATGTATTCCCAAGTCGTTTTGTGGTAATAGCGTATAGGCTTCTACAATTCTATGACGGTCTTTCCCTTAATCATAGGTCACTTGGGGGCTTCCTCTCACTGAGATCAGCCTTACTACCCATTTGGCCTGCGAAAAATTACCGCATTACAAATGGTTATACTAGACTGGGTGTTGGCCGAATCGCCATATGGACCCATGACCTCTTGGCGAGTTATTCCGCTCTTGGACCCTGAACTTGCCTTGGTTAAAACATGTCTGGTACCGGCAAGCGCATCACATGGAAAATAGAGAAACCATTGGTTCATTGAACCCGCTTCACTGAAGCTTGACTTGTGCCTGATCAGCCGGTCTAAATACATGAGCTTTTGATACAAAAGTCTCCCTTGGGTGGCGCTTGAGCTTGTTTGACTCGCCCTATCCTGTCGCGACCTTATGAGCCGACGAAATTGCTAATTTTTTACCTCCCTGGCACTGCCACAAGGTTTTTCAGACTTTTTTCTGACTCGCGTCAAAATATCTTGGGGCGATTGCTATTTGTTATCACCTATTACTCACTGAGATGGTTTGATATATGTTTTCAAGTTTAGAACAGGTTGATGATCAAAATCACTCTAGCCATGGCGGATCAAGCATCATAAAAACGCCTCAAACGGCGGATCAAGCATTTCAAAACGCCTTAAGGGCGACATAAGGGGGTTTTGAGATATCACGGAAGCGGTTTTGATTCCTAAAGAGACTTATTACATGGCTCTCATGGCCAAATCTATGAAATATTATTCTGCTGATGCCCTTGGATCAGCCAGCTGCGAGCTTTGGCCAACTTCAATTTGCAAGTCGCCCAGTACCCAGTTACACTTGGATAACACGGCGAACTCATCTTCATCGGTCAGCACTGATGAGAGATCCGCGTCCATGTCAAAAGGATTCTTGGGTCGACGCGGAGTTAAGCTGGTCGTCACAAAGGTTGGCGGGTTAACCTTCTTGTTTTTGTTGTCATAGGCGGCTTGGTATTTTGATAAATCCCGGTTTGCAGCAAGTTGAGTCGCCGCCAAATGGGAGTCCTTGACAACACGCTGGTAGTCCTCTTCGGCGAATTCTGACCCATCATCCTTGAGTTGAGGAAAGCCCGCCACTACTTCTTCTGGGTTTATTTCTGGAGCATATGCTAAGCACCGACTCACTGTAGTCGGCGCTCCTTTCCGGGCGGCTAACCGAGTTAACTCGCCAATTTGAGGAGGAAGAGTGGATAAGCAGCCAAGCATCTTCTTTATTGATGTTATAGGTTCCTTGGCGCCCATCACTGCTTTCACGGTCAGCACACTCCCGGTATACAGCTGCTCTGTCAACGTGTAAATCGCCTTCAGCATCAGGACGCAATCATCCTGAAGGTTGGCGACTGTCGGACCTGTATAAGAGGTAATGATAGTCAGCGATTTATACAAAGCTATTTGTTTACAAAGGTCAAGAGTTAGTTTTGACCGAAGACAGCTTGCGCCATGTTTGAGATGTGTCGCTTTAAGCCGGACAGCTCCTGTTGCACAGTATCCAACTTGGCTTTAGCTTTTTCTGCTCACTTTGTTAAAGCATCTTGATCAGCTTGAGCCCTTTTTAAGTTGGCTTTTAGCTTCTCCATCTCAGATAAGATCAGTTGATACTTCTCTTCTGATTTGGCCCGGGCATCATGCTGACCGGATAAACTTTTCTTCAAATCGCCAAGTGCTGATTCAGTTTGGATAAGTGATTCCTGTTGAAACATATAATTAAGGGGCAAGTCTCAGAATTATTGCAAGCAACATCCGTGACACATGGGGGCTAATGTATAATTTTTTGAGACAAAATTATACAGTATCAAGACCAGGCTCATCTTTTTACTGATGACCCGGCCCTTGGGGGTTACAGGTCGAAAGTTTTTTAATTATCAAGACCCGGCTCATCTTTTTACTGATGACCCGACCCTTGGGGGTTACAGGTCGATTTTTTTTAATTATCAAGATCCGGCTCATCTTTTTTACTGATGACCCGGCCCTTGGGGGTTACAGGTCGAATGTTTTTAATTATCAAGTCCCGGCTCATCTTTTTACTAATGACCCGGCCCTTGGGGGTTACAGGTCGAAAGTTTTTCAATTACCAAGACCCGGCTCATCTTTTTACTGATGACCCGGCCCTTGGGGGTTAATGAGGATAATACAGTGTACAACAAAACATAGCTCATGTTTGTTCTTCAGCATTCGAAGCAGGCTCTTCTCCATCTCATAACTCGCCTCCAGGCGACTTGCAAAGCTAGAGCAAAGTTCTTTGAATTCGAGATTCTCATATTGGGAGAGCTTAGCCTTGGAAAGTTCATGCTCAAACACAGGTTGAGCTGATGATGATACATGCTTCAATAAATCCGATGTGGCCGGTTTAGAGAAGCGGGTACCGGTGATAACCACAGCGTCCGGGTCTTCTGCTGTTGTCAATGGACTTGGCGGGTTAGGCGCTTCCATGGTTTCCTTGGGTGAGCTGGGGAGATCCACTTGATCTTCAGGTTTTTCTTGGTCTGGGTTATCCTGAATCGGCGCCGATTTTTCGATAGGCTCCGAAGTTGTAATGGGAGTTGACCCGCCAGTTTTCCTTTTCTTCGCGTGTGCCCTGAAAGGAGAAGAGAGTGCATTTAAAGTAATAGATATTATCGCCATCGGACTAAAGGTAAATATTATCAAAAGGCCTACCCAGGGACACGGATCATCGGTGTAAGTGCCGACATCACTGAGTCGCCAGATGTGGGAGGAGAACTCTGCCAAAAATCATACTTCGAAGATATGAGCGAGTTACAAACGAGATCCAAAAGGACTTGAAGAAGTGTTATTAAAAGATACCTCATTTGGCCTTTTCTTATTTCTTGTTGGTAACCCGGACACTAGGTCTCCAGAATGACTTCGTGTTTTCCAATTTGAGGCACGTTGTGCTTTCTTCAAAAGGAAATTTGGATCCAAACAAGCATTTGGGTGTGAGAAGGGAACTTTCCCACAAATTCGCGTGGCCGGCTTAGGTGGAGAAGGAGATGAGTCGGAGGAAACAGAAATTACCTCTACAGAATCCTCCAGGCTTTCATTATCTTCATTCTACACAAGAGATAAAGAGGTGTAAACACAAAATGATCAGTAATGGATGGCGAGTTAAAAAGAGGTTGGATTTTTTACCTCCGAAAGCATGTCGCCGACTTGGGATTCATCGGCTTCAGATGGCTCGGTAACAACAGCTTTACCCTTGCCCATGGATTTCTTCTTTGTAGGCGGCCTAGCTTGCTTCATGGCTGGCTTTTTTGGCTTCTTGGACCAAAATTTATCACCTTTCCGAAATGGCATATTTTATAAGAGGTCATAGTTCAAGTAAGACGTCAGGAATAAAGAACAAAAGGCGGGTTAAGTTATTTAACTTTGGAGCTGGGTAAATCTTGTAGAAAGGTTTAAGACCTATTTGGCCGCATTTCGCCGCGGGTTCGCCGGTCAACTTCTTGATCATGGTTACGACATCATTTTCCATCAGAGCCGTGCGGAAGTAGCACTGAGGATGGTTTAGGGTGCCGTCGAATTCACACATTAACCCGTCCCGGCGACTCAAAGGGAGGATATGCCATTCGACCAGGCAGCGGATCAAGTCAACCCAGTAAGGCCGTTGTTTGTCAAAGATCTTAACTCGGACAATACTTGGACGAAGTCTGACTCCTCCTCTCTGGTGAGCTTGTCTGGGAGTTTGAAATTTGTTGGAAGGCGATCCGCCCTATAACCCAGAAGCTTGTTCTCGCCTTCAGGTGAAGTCTCCTGGCAGTAGAACCAAGACTCGCCCCAGCCTTTGGGATGGCTTGGCATGGCGAGTGACGGGAATGAGCTATCCCTGCGGCGCTGAACATTGATAGCACCCAGCTCCAGGCTAGGGCCATTGTGAAATTCTGTTTGGCGATTCAAGTGGAAGAAGTACCAGAATAAGGGAACTGAGGGTTCCATCCGTAGGTAAGCCTCACAAAACACCTGGAACTGGCATATATTGCTTATCGAGTTGGGCCCTAGATCTTGGAGGCCGACGTTCATAAAAGTCATGGCGTCTCTGAGGAATTTTGATCCGGGCGGCTTAAAACCCCGCTCAAGGTGTTCAACAAAAACAACTATCTCCCCTTCCTTGGGATTGGGGACTTCTTCTCCTAACCCGGTGCGCCAACCAATAAGCTCTTGAGGGTCCAGATTTCCTGTTTTCACATAATCATTAAGTATGGCGTCATTAACCTTGGTTGGGAGCCAGTCACTTTTGAAAACAGCGCCCATGCTACAAAGGGATAAACTTACAGGTGAATCGGCATGCCAAGCATCTACTGAAAATGGTGAAACAAGTTCGTTTGTCTCGCCAAATAATTTGCCTGATGGCTCAGGGAATTTTTTGATCCGCAACGAAGGTCCGGGTCAGGTTGGCAGGGCGACTTACGAAATTTTTGCTACTTAAGGGAGCGGTGTTTCAAAGCATCAGTGGTATTTGTCAAAATGGTGAAGTATGAGACTACAAACACATTTCACTTGACAAGCGATAGATTATGGATCTACCGGGTAGATGGAAATGAATGCGGAAAATGACTGAATATAGTAACCTGCGACCACTGTGGGACAGTACTGTTGATTTGGTGAAGCCCTACTCTAAGTATGCAAGTAGAGGCTGAACAAATAAAGGTATGAAGGACATCGATTTTCTCGTTTCCATCGTCGCTAACTAATCGGAAACGAATAAAGCTATTCGGGAGGCACCAAGAACGCAGCAGTGATGAACTTCGAAAAGAAACTTGGATCTGCCTATACCATCACATAGCCTATACCATGTCAATGCCTTATCCTTCAAAGATAAAGGAAAGACTTTCTTCTTTACCTCATCCTCGGGCAAATCTGCAAGCTTAAATAAACCACAAACTTCATCTACATAGATTAGATGCAAGTCTAGATGTGAAGATCCATCTCCTGTAAAAGGATTAGCCAGCAGTTTCTCAAGCATACCCAAAGAAATTTCATAAAATATATTTTAAGTAGGTACCTCAGGTAGAAGAACAACTCCTCGTGCTTCCGTACGTGGTGAAGATACCCCGAACAAATTCCTCAAAGGAACAGTTTCCATTGTGACAAGTGACAATAAATTTCAGCACAGTATATAAATGTTTCCTTCCCAAATTTCACTTACCAAAGGCGCTTCCCTCCCCAGCAACGGTGCCAGAAAAGAGTCTTGATGACCCAAAAGTATAGGGGATCAATCATAGTCCTTTCGATAAGTAAGAGTGTCGAACCCAACAAGGAGAAGAAGGCTATGATAAACAGTTTTCAGCAAGGTAATAACTGCAAGCACTGAAAGTAGCGGTAACAAGTGATGGCGTCGTAAGGTGAAACGTAGCAAGAAAAAAGTAACAAGTGAAAAGTAGTAGCACGGTGCAGCAAAGTGGCCCAATTCCTTTTGTAGCAAGGGACAAGCCTGAGCAAAGTCTTATAAGAGGAAAACGCTCCCGAGGACACACGAGAATTTCTGTCATGCTAGTTTCATCATGTTCATATGATTCACGTTCGTTACTTTGATAGTTTGATATGTGGGTGGACCGGCGCTTGGGTACTTCCCTTACTTGGACAAGCATCCCACTTATGATTAACCCCTCTCGCAAGCATCCGCAACTACCAAAGAAGAATTAAGACAACGTCTAACCATAGCATTAAACTAGTGGATCCAAATCAGCCCCTTACGAAGCAACGCATAGACTGGGGTTTAAGCTTCTGTCACTCTAGCAACCCATCATCTACTTACTACTCCCCAATGCCTTCCTGTAGGCCCAAATATGGTGAAGTGTTATGTAGTCGACGTTCACATAACACCACTAGAGGAAAAACAACATACAGCATATCAAAATACCGAACGAATACCAAATTCACATGATTATTATTAGCATGACTTATCCCATGTCCTCAGGAACAAAACTAACTACTCACAAAGCATAATCATAATCATGATCAGAGATGTAATGAATAGCATCAAGGATCTGAACATAAACTCTTCCACCAAGTAATCCAACTAGCATCAACTACAAAGAGTAATCAACACTACTAGCAACCTTACAAGTACCAATCGGAGTCGCGAGACGGAGATTGGTTACAAGAGATGAACTAGGGTTTGGAGA
Source organism: Hordeum vulgare subsp. vulgare (assembly GCF_904849725.1). Lineage (NCBI taxonomy): Eukaryota > Viridiplantae > Streptophyta > Magnoliopsida > Poales > Poaceae > Hordeum > Hordeum vulgare. The sequence goes on from NC_058522.1 coordinate 292,710,608, forward strand.
GGAGATGGTGCTGATGAAGATGTTGATGGAGATGACTCCCCTCCGACGAGAGGAGTGTTGGTGATGACGAAGGCGACGATTTCCCCCTCCGGGAGGGAAGTTTCCCCGGCAGGATCGTCCTGCCGGAGCCCTATATTGGTTCTGCTCAGGTTCCGCCTCGTGGCAGCGCGAATCCACGAAAAAGCTCCACCCTCATTTTTTCTCGGACGAAACCCTTCATATAGCAAAAGAGGGGGCCAGTGGGCCACCAGGGTGCCCACAAGCCCTGTTGCCACGGCCAGGGGGGTAGGACGCGGCAACCAGGCTTGTGGGCCCCTTGCTACTCCCCTCTGACACTTCTTTCGCCTAGTATTTTTTATATATTCCCAAAGAAATCCTCGTTGATTTTCAGGGCATTTGGAGTTGTGCAGAATAGAGGACTTAGACTTGCTCCTTTTCTAGTCTAGAATTCTAGTTGCCGGTATTCTCCCTCTTCAAATAAACCTTGCAAAATAATATAGAAAGGGCATAAGTATGGTTCCACAAAGTATAATAACAGACCATAAAGCGATAAATATCAACATGAAAGCATGATGCAAAATGGACGTATCAGCCGGCGACTATTTCTTTGGTTTTAAGCTTAGGGGCGTAAGCTAAGCACCGACTGAGGGTGTTCAACACTCCCTTTCGGGCGACTGATCTTTTTAACTCCTCTATCTGAGGAGGCAATGTAGACAAGAAGCCAAGCATCTGCTTGATGGTCATCACTGGTCCCTTGTTGCCCATCACAACCTTGATTGACAGCATGCCCCCGGTGTATAGTTTCTTAGCAAAGGTATATATGGTTTTTAACTTAAGCAGACAGTCATCCGGAAGATTGGCGGCTTGTGCACCTGCAAAGGGTACATCAGTGTTTGATTGTTTTTGATACCAGATTAGTTAATCAAACAGCCAAAGGATAATGCTTACCAAACATGGCGACTGTCATATTGGACACATGCTTTTTTACGCGGGTTAGCTCTTGTTGGGCAGCTTTCAATTTCTCCTCCGCCTGCTCAGCACGCTTCAGAATGGCAGCTTGATCGGCCTTGGCTTTCTTCTCAAATTTCTTCTGGTTAGCCGTCATCTTCTCTAGCTTAGCCTGCAGTAAGCGGAATTTCGTCTCCAACTCGGAGTGGGCATCCTGTTGTTCAGCCAGATTTTTCTTTAAGTCGGCCAACGCCGACTCAGTTTGTGCCACAGACTCCTGCACATCAAATTTGGGGAGACAAGTTTCAGCATTATTGCAAGCAATACTCATAATACTTGGGGGCTAATGTATGATTTTTATCAAAATCATACCGTATGCAAGACCCGGCTCATCTTCCAAAAAGATGACCCGGCCCTTGGGGGCTACAGGTTGAAGCTTTTTTACAAGACCCGGTTCATCTTCTAAAAGATGACCTGGCCCTTGGGGGCTACAGGTTGAAGCTTTTTGCCTACTACAAAGATGACCTGACCCTTGGGGGCTACAGGTTTAGGCTTTTTCCCTACTACAAAGACCCAGCTCATCTTCCAAAAACATGACCCGGCCCTTGGGGGCTACAGGTTGAAGTTTTTTTCTCTCTAAATACAAAGACCCGGCTCATCTTCCAAAAGATGACCCGGCCCTTGGGGACTACAGTTTGGAGATTTTTTCTACTACAAAACCCGGCTCATCTTTTAAAAGATGAGCCGACCCTTGGAAGGCTAATGGGTGCAGGAAAATACATCAACATACCTCATGTTTAGTCTTCATAAGATGGAGCAAGCTCTTGTTCAGTTCGAAATCCCTCTCCAGATAACTTGTCAAGCCGGAGCAAAGCTGGTCGAACTCCAGCTTTTCATATTGGGGGAGCTTGAGGGGTTCTGTGTCTGCATCAGGGGAAAGGCGAGTTGCCTTGGAGGTATGTTTGGAAAGCACGGCAATTGGAGGAGTGGAGTAGCCAACGCCAGTGACCACGACGTCTGGATCATCACTCGCCTTTAGAAGGCTTGGTGGGTTACTCTGACCAGCGGTCTCCTTCAAACTGACGGGCGAGTCATCGCGGGTTTCGGGAATATCACCCGCAGGAATATCACAAGCCGCTGTTTGCTCCTCATCAGTCTCAGGAACAGAGGTGCTCACGCCTAAAGCATCAGATGTTCGGAGAGTAGAAGTAGAGTCGCCGGTTTTTCTTCTCTTTGGTTGTGCCCTGCGACAAAGGCACCAATATTAAAAGCGCATATCATTGTTTGCAAAAATTGGATTAGCAAAGAAGACTCACCCTTGCACACGAATCATGGGGGGGAGAGCAGATATTGCCGAGTCGCCAGATGTAAGGGGAGAAGTCTGACATAACAAAAGCTTAAAGTTTACAAAGTGGTGAGTCATATTCCACACGACAAAGGGTATAATACAACAAGAATGTACCTCGCTGGTGCATTTTCGACCGGTTGTCTTCTCAAGCAGTCCGGTGATCAAGTCGCCAGAGCGACTACGGGTCTTGCGCGAGGGGATAAATCTTGCTTTCTTCAAAAGGAAATCAGGGTCCATATAAGCATGTGGGTGAGACATGGGCACTTTTCTGCAGATCCGCCTGGCTGGTCTAGGGGAAGGAGAAGGTGAGTCGGAAGAAATGGAAATTACCTCGACTGCATCATTTTTGCTCTCATCGTCGTCGCCCTACACATAAGGATGCATGGTGTAAACTTAAGTCGGAACACATAGATAAGGAGTGAGGGGAAAACCTTACCTGTGAGTGTGCCTCATCTACGTGTGAGTCGCCAACGAAAGATGAATCTTTTGTGGCGGCTTTATTTTTGCTCACCGTCTTCTTCTTTTTTGGCGGCACCTTGGTGGACTTCGGGACGGCCGTTTTGGGGCCCCTTCGCCAAAACACATCGGTTTTTTGATGGATGGAGACAAATCTTAAGCCACGGACATTGTTAAGTATAAATAAGGCAAAGGGCGGCTTGGATTCTTACTGGTGGCACCGGGTTGGCGCGGCACAAGGCTTTAAGACCAATCTTGGCGCATTCTTCCAAAGTCCCGCCGGTTAGTTTCTTGATGACTCCGACAACTTCGCTTTCTGAGAGCCGGTGGCGGCTGGCGTACTGTGGGTGGTCTACTGTGCCGTCGTAGTCATACATCAGCACGTCACGGCAACTCAGGGGAAGGATGTTCCATTCTATCCAGCAGCAGAATAGGTCGATCCCAATGAGCCCGTTGTTGTTCACAGATTTCAACTCTGAGAAGATTGGGATAAACTCCGACTCTTCCTCTTCTGTGAGCTTGTCGGGAAATTTGAAGTCCATGGGCAGGCGGTCTGCTCTGAAGCCCGGGAGAAGGTTCTCGCCTGGTGGAGAAGTGTCTCGGCAGTAGAACCATGACTCGGCCCAGCCTTTGGGATGGCTGGGCAAAAGAACTGACGGGAATCCACGCTCGCGGCATCTTTGGATGTTGACTCCTCCAAGATCATGGTTGGGACCGTTGGGAAACTCGGTCTGTCGGTTTAGATGGAAAAAACTTCGAGAATAAGGGGACCACAGGTTCTCTCTGCACGTATACTTCGCAGAAGACCTGGAACTGGCTTAGGCTGCTGATGGAATTGGGTCCCAGATCTTGAGGATGGACGTTGAGGAAATGCAGGACGTCCCGGAAAAACTTTGACCCGGGCGGTTTAAAACCAAGCTCAAGGTAATAGGTAAAGATTACCACTTCTCCTGGAGCGGGGTTGGGAGTCAACTCGCCCGGGGCAGTTCTCCAACCAGTGGTTTCCTTGCTATCAAGGAGACCCGCCTTGACGAACTTCTCAAGCGTGGCATCGTCGACTTTGGTTGCTAACCAGTCACACTTCGTAATGGCCATGACTACAAAAGAGAGGGGAACGAGGCGACTTAGTAAAAGACTAGGAGATGTTCTAACCCGCCGGTATAGGCCTAATGTGTTCTTAAAGATTTTGGTAACCCGCCAAAATGTTGCCGTACATCATAGCCCACTATTTGGGCGATCTACGGGTATATCTTCAAAGGTATTCTAACTCGCTCTTCAGACTGGAAGAGAGGGCATCATGGCTATAGTAATGAAACTAAGTCGCTATCAAGACTGAAGCTAAGCGGCGACTTTCTAAGGTGTTTTCTTCCTTAGGGATATCCCCAGCCAGTGAACAAACATGTTTCCAAAGATGGGCAGTAAATTATGAATCTACAAATAGGTCAAAATAGAAGGATATTGCTTGGAGTAATGGTGATGAACTATGCATATAACACAGCGACGGTGTTGGTCAGTAGTATGCAGATTTAAGCTGGCAAAGGGACGTGATTAAATGGCTGAAGCCTGCTACTGCCTAAGGTCTATCGCGGGAACATGGAACGGATCTAAAGAAGTTGAGGGTGTTCATCGCATTGTGGAAACTAGCTCGCAAGAGGCTACAGTCATGGCATTTTCGGCCTAACCCTAAATGGTGGGAAGGTGCGTACCTGAGATCGGGGGATCGATGTCGGGGACGAATGCTCGATGCTTTGTGTTCCTTGACGCCTGGGAGGTCGCGGTCGATGAAGAAGCTCCAGGAACCGGAGACGACGCCGGGGCGCTGGTGCTCGGAGACGACGCTAAGGCGTTGGTGCTCGGAGACGAAGTGCGCGAGGAAGACGAGGACGAAACGGAGGTTGGTGACGTGGTACTCTCCCCCCCCCATTTCTCTTGTTACTTAAAGGGCAGGAACGGAAAATGAGACTGTTGAGGCGGAGATCGAGGCGACAAGTCAGAGATCACGATGATGGCGCCTAGATTTTCGGGATAAGAAATTATGAGCAAAAGATCCATTGACGGTTACAGTATTACGAGCCCTGGAACTAAGGGGATGAGGTGACGCCATTTAATACTACATGGCGACTGAGGTTAAGTACAATGGGTGGCGACTTAACATTCGCCAAAGGTTAGAAATGAGGAGAGTCTCCCCAAGTTGATGGGAGTTTATTGACATGAATGAATTCACGACAATCTGGGGCCTAATGTTGGGGATATTACCTGTGGGTAACCCTCCCTTAATGCGTCGGGTCACCAAAGGGGCGACTTACCATTAGTTACGCGTTCCACAGCCCAGGGGCTGAAGGGCGGTTCAAAGGATCGTGCGGATGATGGAACGTCAAAGAAGCTCCTGATCGTGGGGAACACGGCGACTTAGATATAAGGAAAGCTACCAAGAGTAGAATGGCAGGACTTTGTAAACCCTAGGGCCTCGACCTATATATAAAGGCGAGTCGCAGGGAGAGGTCAGGCGGGTTAGAGAGAATCGAGAGCTAGGTCAGGTGAGTTACGCCCTCCTTGTAATCGAAACCACTATTAATCCACACAAAGCAGGATGTAGGCTTTTACCTCCTCACGAGGGGTTGAACCTGGGTAAATCTGAGTCTCGCTTTCGCTCACCCCCTTTGAGTCGCCACCAAGGTGCGATCGCTCCATCTCTAAGTCCTTTCACGAGGACATCTGCCGTGACAAAACCATGACACTAATCTTGTCTACTTAACTTGGATAACACGCTAGTCTTTGGAGCTTTCCTTCATGAATACGAGGTTGTCATGTAGTCTGGTCTTTAGCAATATGGCCCATTAGGTCGGCCTGTAAGAAATGGGTCAACCGTCCGAGGAACCCTTAGTCCCGGACTCCCTCATCCTCCTTATCAGATCATATGAATTTAATCTTCTTGTTACGATGATTCTCAACTTCACTCTGAAATTTCTTGAACTTTTCAAACATTTAAGACTTGTGCTTCATCAAGTAAATATACCCGTATCTACTCAAATCACCGGTGAAGGTGAGAAATTAACGATATTCAATGTGCGCCTCAATACTTATTGGACCACACGCATCAGTATCTATGATCTCCAACAAGTCACTTGCCCATTACATTGTACCAGAAAATGGGGTTGTAGTCATCTTGCCCATGAGGCATGGTTCGCATGTGTCAAGTGATTCAAAACCAAGTGACTTCAACAGCCCATCAACATGGAGCTTCCTCGTGCATTTTACACCAATATGACCTAAGTGGCAGTGCGAGAAGAAAGTGGCGTTATCATTGTTAACTCTACATCTTTGGGCATCAGTGTTATAAAAATGTGTATCATTACTATCGAGATTCAACAAGAAAAAAACAATTCACATTGGGTGCATGACCATAAAGATATTAATCATATAAATAGAACAACCATTATTCTCGGATTTAAATGAGTAACCATCTCGCATTAAACAAGATCCAGATATAATGTTCATGCTCAATGCAGGCACCAAATAATAATTATATAGGTCCATCACTAATCCCGATGGTAATCGAAGAACGAGCTTACCGACAGCGATCACATCAACCTTGGAACCATTTCCCATGTGCATCATCACTTTGTCCTTTGCCAGCCTCCGTTCACTCCATAGTTCCTGTTTCGAGTTACAAATATGAGTAACCAAACCAGTATCAAATACCGAGGCACTACTACGAGAGCTAGTAAGGTACACATAAATAACATGTATATCACATATAACTTTGTTGATGTTGCCAGCCTTCTTATCGACAAGATACTTGGGGTAGTTCCGCTTCCAGTGGCTGGTTCCCTTGCAATAAAAGCACTCAATCTCTGGCTTGGGTCCAGTCTTGGGTTTCTTCACAGGAGCGGCAACAACTTTGTCGTTCTTTTTTAAGTTACCCTGCTTTACCTTGCACTTCTTGAAACTAGTGGTTTTATTCACCATCAACACTTGATGCTCCTTCTTGATTTCTACTTCCGCGACTTTCAACATCGTGAATAGCTCGGAGATGGACTTGTTCATCCCTTGGATATTATAATTCATCAAGAATATCATGTAGCTAGGTGGCAGTGACTGAAGAACTCTATCAGTGACCGTCTCAATCGGAAGCTCAACTCCCACCTGAGTCAAACGGTTGTAGTACCCATACATTCTGAGTGCTCACTAACAAAACTATTCTCCTCCATTTTGCAGGCAAAGAATTTATTGGATATCTCATACCTATCGATCCGGGCATTTCCTTGAAAAACAAAGTTCAACTCCTGGAACATCTCATATCCTCCATGATGTTCAAAACGCCTTTGAAGTCCCGATTTTAAGCCATACAAAATGGCACACTAACTGTCGAGTAGTCATCAGCACGCGACTTCCACACATTCACAACGCCCACAAACGACACTAGAGGGGGCAGCGCACCGAGCGACACATCAAGGACATAAGCCTTTTGCGAATCCGTGAGGACAATCCTTAGATTATGTACCAAGTCCGCAAAGTTACTTCCATCATCTTTCAGCTTAGCTTTCTCTAGGAATGCATTAAAATTCAGGGGCGCTACTGCGTGAGCCATTGATCTATAACATAACTTTCAAAGACAATTTAGACTATTTTTCATGATAAATGAGTTCAATTAATCATTTTACTTAAGAACTCCCACTCAAATCAACATCCCTCAAGTTGTTCGAGTGTAACATGATCCAAGTCCACCAATCCAAGTCCGATCACCATGTGAGATGAGGTGGTTTCAATGGTGAACATCTCCATGTTGATCATATCTACTATATGACTCATGTTCGACATTTTAGTCTCTTGTGTTCTGAGTCCATGTCTGTACATGCTAGGCTTGTCAAGTTTAACACAAGTGTTCTACATGTGCAAAACCGGATTACACCCGTTTTATGAGAACGTAGAGTCTATTGCACCCGATCATCATGTGGTGCCTCAAAACGACTAAGCTTCGCAATAGTGCACACTTGGGGAGAACACAGTTTTATCTTGAAATTTTTGTGAGGTATCATCTTATAATGCTATCGTCGTCCTAAGCAAAATAAGATACATAAAAGGATTAACATCACATCCAAATCGTATAAGTGCCATGATATGGCCATCATCATCTTGTGCTTTTGATCTGCAACTCCAAAGCACCAGCATGATCTCCATCGTCACCGGCATGACACCATGATCTCCATCATAGTGTCGCCATGGGGTTCTTGTGCCAACTATGCTTCTACAAATATTGCTAACTCATAGCAATAAAGTAAAGCAGAAAGGCACAAATTAATTAAAGGCAACCCTACGACTCCTGTCAGTTGTCGTACTCATCGACACGTAAGTCGTAATAATCTATACAAAACATGATCATCTCATACATCACATATACCTCATCATGTCTTTGGCCATATCATATCACAACATACCCTACAAAAACAAGTTAGGCATCCTCTACTTTATTGTTGCATGTTTTACGTGGCTGCTATGGGTGACTAGTACCGTTCTTACCTATGCAAAGCCACAATGGTGATAGTCAAGTTGCTATTTAACCATCTACAAGGACCGCCTCTATCGAATCCAATTCAACTAAAGTGGGAGACACAAACACCTGCCAGCCATCTTTATGCAACAAGTTGCATGTTAGTCGATGGAACTGATCTCTCGTACATGGACAAGTAAGTTTGGTCCGGGCGCTTCATCCGACAATACTGTAAAATCAAAATAAGACTAAGGAAGTAAGAAATCTGAATATCAACGCCCACAAACACTTTGTGTTCTACTCGTGCATGTTATCTACGCAGAAACCTGGCTCTCATACCACTTTTGGGGAACATTGCAAGAGAAACAAAAAAATTCCTCCGCTCACTAAGATCAATCTATGGAGATCAAAAACTACGAGAGGGGGAGTGCATCTACATACCCTTATAGATTTCTAAGTGGAAGCATTAAGAAACGCAGTTGATGTAGTCGAACATCTTCGTGATCCAATCATGATCCGTCCGGCGATCCAATCAGGAACGTCCCGATCAAGTGTCGAACAAACAACACCTCCGTGTTCAGCACACGTATAGCTCGATCACGCCTTCACCTCCTAGATCCAGCGAGTAGTGGTGAAGAAGTAGCTTGAGTTCCAGGCAGAACGAAGGTGTGGTGCCGGTGGTGGTGGAGCTGCCCCGACAGGGCTTCGCCAAGCAGTGCCATGATAGAATGGGAGAGGGGAACTACGAGAGAGAGAGGAGGGCAGCGTTGTGGCTGTTTCTATTGCGACTTCCCTCCCTCTGCTCTATTACATATAGCACGGAGGGAGGAGGAGGCCTACGCCCTAGGGTTTCCCCTAGGGTGGGGCGGCGGCCATCAGGTGGCTTGGCCCCCAAGGAAGAAGGGGCGACGGGCATCTCTGTATCAGCCCTCCTCCTTGGCTACATGTGCCTTAGCTGGGAGTGGCGGCCAGCCCACCAGGGGACGGTGCGCCACCTCTCATATTCCCTTCTTGACCTACGAGGTTCGATAGCAACTTGATCCGAAGCTTCATTATCATCATCATTGGCTTCCTCTTCAACTGGTGTATGCTCCATAGAAACATCTTTCTGCGCTGCGCTACTCTCGGGTTGAAGTAAAGGTCCAATAACCTCATCAAGTTTTATCTTCCTCCCACTCAATTCTTTCGAGAGAAACTCTTTCTCAAGAAATGTTCCATTCTTAGCGACAACTACTTTGCCTTCGGATATGAGATAGAAGGTGTACCCAACTGTCTCTTTTGGGTATCCTATGAAGACGCATTTCTCTGCTTTGGGTTCTAGCTTTTCATGTTGAAGCTTTTTGACATAAGCATCACATCCCCAAACTTTAAGAAATGACAACTTTGGTTTCTTGCAAAACCATAGTCCATATGGCATCGTCTCGAAGGATTTAGATGGTGCCCTATTTAAAGTTAATGCAGTTGTCTCTAATGGATAACCCCAAAATGATAACAAAAAATCGACAAGAGACATCATAGAATGCACCATATCCAATAAAGTACGATTACGACGATCGGACACACCATTACGCTGTGATGTTCCATGCGGTGTCAACTGTAAAATAATTCCACATTGTCTTAGGTGAGATCCAAACTCATAACTCAGATGCTCTCCTCCTCGATCAGATCGTAGGAATTTAATCTTCTTGTTACAATGATTCTCCACTTCACTCTGAAATTTCTTGAACTTTTCAAATGTTTCAGACTTCTGTTTCATTAAGTAAATATAACCATATCTACTTAAGTCGTCGGTGAAGGTGAGAAAATAGCGATATCCACCGCGTGCCACAGTGCTCATTGGACCGCATACATCAGTATGTATGATTTCTAATAAGTCACTAGTTTGCTCCATTGTTCCGGAGAACGGAATTTTGGTCATCTTGCCCATGAGGCATGGTTCACATGTGTCAAGTGATTCAAAATCAAGTGACTCCAAAAGTCCATCAACATGGAGTTTCTTCATGCATTTTACACAATATAACCTAAGCGGCACTGCCACAGGAAAGTGGTACTATCTGTCGGATTTCGGGCTCCCCAAAACCATAAAGATTAGAACTCACGGTCATGTACGAAGATCTGTCTCTCGGGCTCACCTCACCTAGATTGCTACTCGATGGACAAGGCAGGGAGCTCACTCGATGGTGAGGTTGACACAGAATACGGCAGTTTACCCAGGTTTAGGCCGCTGTGAAGCGTAATATCCTACTCCTGCTTTGGTGGATTGCCTCTCTTGGAGGTGGGTGATTGAACTAGTACAGTGCTCGGGAGCCTTCGGAGGCTGGGTGGCTCCGTGTGGTGCTAATGGGCGGATGAATGAATTCAGTCCTCCTCTATGAAGTAACCTACTCTCTTTATATAGTGGCACACCCGGTCCTCTTCCCTTATCATTTCAGCAGGAAGGGATCTCACAATGGCCAATTTCTAAGGGGGGCAGGGGAACATGCTTCCCCTGCCAAAAAGTGGTCTCTGCGAGCAAAGTGGCTGCCAGCGATGCAAGGGCTGGTTTAGTGATGACGTCCGTCCTACCGGTGGGCGGTCGTGGTCTTGTTGCACCAGAATGGAAACCTTTTGGAGATGCCTTGGGAACATCTGGTACGTTCTTGCCCCCTTTGCACTAAAGGGGAAACTGTGTGCCCCGCTGTCCTCTACTCGCATGCCCTTCCTGTGCGTCATACTTGACTCCTGAGGCCGGGACTCGCCTCAGAATATCCACTGATCCGGAGGGGTCCTGAGGAGGCCCCTTGCGGGTGTTGATATTGTTCATCCTTGCGAGGCTTGGCCTCTCGCGAGGGCCTTGTCTTGAGTGGTGTCGGGCCCGTTAGTTTTCGATCGATGAAGTGGGTGAGCCCATGGCCGCAGGCACGCAGGTCTGGGTACCCCCATTCTCAGAACACCGACAGTAGCCCCCGAGCCCAAGGCGCGCCTGGGTTGGCTTCTCGGCGAAGCCTTGAGGGCGGCCTGAAGCACCGCGGGCCCTATCTGCCTGCGGGCTAGGCGGCACACATGTCCAGGAGCCATGTGGTGATGCTCTCGCTCCTTGAGGCATCTTGGGTGCGCCAGGCCATGATGGCACAATCTCCAAGAACCGCGTAGACCATCATTGTTTTCATTGAATGGCATCAGTGCGGCGTGACCACACCCAACGGCCCTCGCGGATGTGACCGCTCGGTGGACAGGTGAAGCAACGTGGGCGGCAATGCTCCTGTCGGCTCACCTCGCGACCCTCGTGGGGAGCGCGATGCTCGCGCTCCCACGACGGTTGGTGACCGTGGTTCGCCTATAAATCTGCCCCGCTCCCGTCAAGGGGGAGGCACTGCAATATTGAGCTTCCTCTCTGCTTTCTTTTGCTCCATCGAGAAAACCTCCTCTCCTCTTCGTTTCTCTATCCTCCATACCGTCTCCGGGAGGCGAACCTGGCAGGGTCAAGCGTGTGGCTCCGTCCGCACCCCCGTCCGCCCCTCGGAGTAGCGGCGGAGGGCCCTCGGGGCCTCCGCGTGTCCGTCACCGCTGGGCTCTTGCCGACGAGTAAGTCCTTCGCCAACGCCTTTCTTTTCCTAGTTATCCCGTCCGCTACTTGGTGGTTGACATCTCCTCTTCTCTAGCGCGCCCTCCGCCAAGAAACCCAAGCTTGGCAAGCTTCAGGAGGAGGTGGAGGGGCTGCGGGCCAAGCTCGAGAGCGCCGAGGCCGCCTGCCAGGGTGAGGCGGAGGTCAAGGCGGAGCTAGCGTCGTTGCAGCAACAGGTCTAGGAGGCAACTGATGCCGTCCTGGCTGCCAAGGACGAGGCTTCGCATGCCCGGACAGTGGCATTCCAGTGTGCCAGGCAGTTCGTGGGCATCGCCGGCCGGGCGGCCGACGCGACGCGCTGTTTTGTGGGAGATGTCCCGGCGCTGCCGAATGTGAGAAGCCACGGGGGCTACCTCGCCTTCTTCCATAAGGTGGTGGAGACGCTGGAGGCCGGCGTCTCCCACATGGAGGAGGACAGCGCGGCCGACGCGCATGAGCTTCTGGGCCTTGCCTTGACGCTCGTCTTCTCCAACCTGCGCCGCCTTGCCCCGCAGCTCGACCTTTGGCGCGTCGTCGAGCTGGTGCGACCTGAGTCTCGTTGTCTTCTCCGGGACGAAGTCCGCCCGCACGTGGATGTCTTGGTGGAGCGGTACATTTGGGTGCCCGTCTCCAGCGATGAGGAGGGCTCCGACGCCGAGCATGCACGCTCCAAGGGCGACGTCGGCGGCCTCTCCCCCTAGGTGCCCCCAGCTTCTGTTTACCTGCTCCTGCGATGTCTGATTAAGAACCCTGCCCTGTCGGGCGTTAAGCTTTTGCGTTATTACCTTTATCGTCCGTCGTTTTCCCTTTTGCTCTCGAATTGATGGTTTGCTCGCTGGTGGTCGTTGCATCTTGGCTTCAAAGCTTAGGGCTCGTCGCTGCCCCAACCAGTGCTCGGGGGTAACGGCGGCCAGGGCCCTGAGGAGGTCCCGTCCTCCTGAGGGACCGCTCGTGTCGCTGCACGCTTGGTCGATGACCTCATTCCTCACCGCGGCTGAATCCTTAGGCCCTGCATCCCTTTGTTAGTACACGTGTTTTTAATTTGTTGTTAGTCTGGCGTGAACCTTTTGTAGCTCCTCCTTTTGTGTCGGTCCCTTTTGTAGCTCGTGGGTTTGCGCCGGTCCCTTTTGTAGCTCCTCTTGAGTAGCTCCTGCTTTGTAGGTGGGATGGGGTGGTGACCCTTTTGGCACTCCATGCTTGCGGGCCCTGGTCCTGCATTACGTCCAGTGAGGCTCCTCAGGCTCGATGCTCAGGAGCCCCCTTTGGCGCTTGAGTGATTCCTCTTCTTGTTTCTTTGGTCATCACCGAGGATGCTCTGAGGCCTCCTGAGACTCTTTGAGGTGATATTGTGCTTCGATCCGGACCCCCAAGCGAGGGTTATCGCCGAAAATGTTAGCCCCTGGGACGGCAAGTCCTTGCTTTAGCTCCTTGGCGCCTAGGTGTGGTGCACAGCGTTTAGCTCCTCGGAGAATGTCATCCAGAAAAAGAGGCTTCAAAAACCGGCGAAACGAGAAAGCGCAAGAGAAAGTTCCACCCCCCTTTTGTTTTTCAAATATCAACTTTCGAAATCGACAGATTTAAGTCCGCCAGAGGATGGCTCGAAATCCAGGAAAAAACAAGCAAACGCCGTGTCCGGCACCTAGGCTGGCATAGTCATTGGTGGACTATGTGGGTTTCCTTGCCAGCTGCGCGCATGGCCATTGGTGGACGAAGTTGATTGCCTCTGTCTTCTCCCCAGTGATACATCTCCATCGTATCTACTTTTCCAAACTCTTTTGCCCTTGTTTTGGACTCTGATTTGCATGGTTTGAATGGAACTAACCTGGACTGACGCTGTTTTCAACAGAATTGCCTTGGTGTTATTTTTGTGCAAAAATCAAAGTTCTCCAAACATCCTAAAAATTTACGAGGAGCATTTTTGGAAAATAAGAAAAATATTTGTGCCAAGTTCCACCTGAGGGGGTGGGCCAGTGGGCCACAAGCCCTGGCTCCACCACCACCCCCCTGGTGGCGGTGGGCAGGCTTGTGGGGCCCACACGGCTCTGTCGCCCCCAACCTCAGGTCTATAAGTTCACTTTCGTCCTAGAAAAAATAAAGAGAGAAGTTTTCGTCGCGTTTACGGTACGCAGGCGCCGCCACCACCTGTTCTTCATGTGGAGGGCAGATCTGGAGTCCGTCTTGGGCTCCGGAGAGGGGAAATCATCGCCATCGTCATTATCAACCTTCTTCCCTCTCCAATTCCATGAAGCTCTTCGTCGTTCGTGAGTAATCTATTCGTAGGCTCGCTGGGCGGTGATGTGTAGGATGAGATCTATCATGTAATCGAGTTAGTTTTGATGGGGATTGATCCCTAGTATCCACTATGTTCTGAGATTGATGTTGCTACTACTTTGCCATGCTTAATGCTTGTCACTAGGGCCCGAGTGCCATGATTTCAGATCTGAAATTATTATGTTGTCACCAATATATGTGTGTATTAGATCCGATCTTGCAAGTTGTAGTCACCTACTATGTGTTATGATCCGGCAACCCCGGAGTGACAATAACCGGAACCACTCCCGGTGATGACCATAGTTTGAGGAGTTCATGTGTTCACCAAGTGCTAATGCATTGGTCCGGTGGTTCTTTATTAAAAGGAGAACCTTAATATCTCGTAGTTTCCTTTTGGACCCCGCTGCCACGGGAGGGATGGACAATAGATGTCATGCAAGCTCTTTTCCCTAAGCACGTATGACGACACACGGAATGCATGCCTAAATCACATTGATGAACGGGAGCTAGCCACATATCTCTCCGTGTTATAGCTGTTGCATGATGAATATCATCCAAACAAATCACCGACCCATTGCCTACGAGTTTGTCCTACTACTGCTGTTACTTGTCTTGCTCTGCTGCTGTTACTACTGTTGCTACTACTGTCGCTTGCTACTGTTGCTATTTGCTACTGCTGTCACTATTGCTTTTCCTTGACACTGCTATTGCTCGTTATACTGCTGCTACCTGCTACTATACTTTTTCGCTGGACGTTGACGGGAACTGACAACTTCCGTCAACGAGGCAACTTGGCGCCATTGATACAATCGTTAGAAATAGTCTGCCGTGTCAACAGATCGTTTGTGACACCGTTGTTATCACACTACTTTGTTGTTACTATTTTTCTTGCAGATACTAATCTTTCAGGTGTGGTTGAATCTGACATATTCAGCTCCTAATACTTGAGAGTATCCTCTCACCTCCTATAGGCGTATCAACAAATTTGGGTCGAATACTCTACCCTTGTAAACTGCTACGATCCCATGCGCTAGTGGGCGTCAACAACATTCTTCTAGTTTTGATTGCTCGAGAGTGCTACCAGCATTCTTCTGGTGTCGTTGCAAGGGGAAGAACAGTTGACATCACCCAGCGTGGAGCATAGGTCTACCACTAGGCATGGGGTGGACCCCTTCCGTGTCCTCGGGGGGCCCGGGGCGTATACAGGCTCGGCTCGTTATTACATGAGAGTGTCATGGTGGGGGTGTATCTAGGAGGTCGCGAGGACGCTTTGGCCTCGCGTGTCCCTACCCTGAGGCATAGATGCCTGATTCCGGAAGTCATTGGTGGACTGTGTTGATTGCCGCCATTTTCCCCCGAGCGCTGAGCGTAGGGCTTCCACTAGGCGTGGGATAGAGCCCTTCCACGTCCTCGGGGGGCCCTGGGCATATACAGCCTCGGCTCGTTATTACGTGAGAGTGTCACGGGATGAAGTAGGTTCTGAAAGGATTAAAGGACGATGCAGAGGTGCGACAGGTTGATGCAGGTACTGCACGCTTGTTCTCATGAGACTCGTTGGGGGCTTTTCTATTGCTCTACGTCGGCAGGTCCGAGCCCTAGCTCCCCTGATACCGACCGAATGTCCCTGGACGGCACCAGGGTGGCCAAGTGGCTTTCTGACCGGTAAGGATCCTGAGGCACGATGCTTAGGAGCCCCCTGTAACGTTCGAGCGGCTCTGCGGCACCAAGATCCAGCCCCGCACATTTCCTAACTGTCGTTGCATGCAACCGAATGAACGGACGGAGTTACGGGGTCAAGCCCTACCACCCCTGATAACGACAGAATGTCCATGGACGATATCAAGGGTGGCAGGTGGCCTTATGACCGGTAAGGCCCCTGAGGCGCAATGCTCAGGAGCCCCCTTTTCACGTTCAAGCGGCCCCCATCTCATCCCGCTGATTGTGGCCCTAGGAAGCCGCGAGGCCTCCGCAGGTCCCACGACAGGGAGTCGTGCACCGGCCGGAGCCCCCGAGCGGGGCGGGTAGATCACCCGAAGATGCAAGCAAGGCAAGATGTCAGGTCTCCGAATGGATGCAGCAAAAGTTATAAAGACATGGGGTAAATGATATGATGGGCAGGGGTATGCCGTGAACACTTGAAGTTCCCGCGGTCAGCAGGCACTGCCTAGAGTAGTAAACCCCAAAAAATTACCTCGCATAGCTTCTTCGCGAATGAGGGGCGCCTCGTGAGGCCCGACCCTCGGCGCCTGCTCCAGCTCCGTGGATGCCGCGGGTGGCCCGCGCCACTTGCATCTGGTTGCTTCATATGTCTCGTCCTCTTGAGGCCTGGAGTCCGGTTCTTTGCAGTCCCTCTGCGGTGGCGGTGGCTGGTGTCATGCCCTGCGGCCCCGGGGGCGCTGAGGACCTCCAGGGCGTTCCTTACTCTTGAGGAGAATAGGCGCCCGAGGTGGATGCTTGAGGCTCTTCTACGTCGAGAGGGTCAGGTGGTATCGCATACTCCGGTGCGTAGGGCTCCATGTAGGCGTTCGACCGACCTCCAAAGTCGTTTAGCAGCACGACGGTGGCGGTCCCTCTCAGCGGCGGAGGGGGATCCTCCCGGCCGTGTTGCTCAACGATCTTCCTCCGATGGGCCTCCGCATGAAGTTGCTTGTTCCTGTTGCGGCCGTTGGTTGGTCCCGGTATTGCCCGGTACAGACTCCCCCCTTGGTGCCCTGGCGCGTCTCTGTTGCCGTAGTTTGCCCGCGCCGACGCCTCCGCCGCCTTCTGGCTGCGCTTGAGGGAGCGCTCCTGCCTGGCCGCTCCGGGTTGTCGGGGACCGACCTGGTCTTGGCGATGTTCGCTGGCGTGTGCATCGAATGCCCTTTCATTCTCTTCTCGCCCGTTGTGGTTGCCGTCATGCTGTGCCTCGAGGCCGGCCGCCGGGACTGGGGACTGGCACGAGGTGCGAGCCCCCGGCGACCGGCGCATGCGGCCTTGAAGGAGAGTGGGGTCGAATGGCCTTCTGGGCGATGGTGATTAGCTCCATGATGTGGTCTGCCTAGGCGTCTAAGCCTCCTTGCGTCAGTCGTTGGAGGAACATCTCGCTTGTCATCTGCAACTCGTCGTGCGTGTTGAGGTCCGCCAAGTTGATGCGGCGCGTCGAGGATGCTGGTGGCGCCGTCCAGCCACCGAGCGCCTGGGTGGCGCGGGTGGTCGCGATGGTGGAGGTGATGTTCACGATCTGGTATGAGTCGCATGGTACCACGATGCTGGTACACATTGCGGCCGTTGTGGTTTGACGGTTGGTGGCTAGCTCGACGAGGCTCGAAGAAGCTTGCTAGGCACTGGTCATCGGAGCAGCGGGCTTAGGGAAGATAAAGCTCGGAGAAGACCTCGACACGCCCCTACCTGGCCCACCAAATGTCGGATTTCGGGCTCCGAAAACCCCTAAAGATTCAAACTCAGGGGTGTGTACTAAGATCTCTCTCTCTGACTCACCTCACCTAGCTTGCTACTCGATGGACAAGGCAGGGAACTCATTCAATGGTGAGGAAGACACAGAACACGGCAGTTTACCTAGGTTCGGGCCGCTGTGAAGCGTAATACCCTACTCCTGCTTTGGTGGATTGCCTCTCTTGGAGGTGGGTGGATGAACTAGTACAGTGCTCGAGAGCCTCCGGAGGTTGGGTGGCTCCGTGTGGTGCTAATGGGCGGATGCATGAATCGGGTCCTCCTTACGAAGTAACCTACTCTCTTTATATATTGGCGGCCCCAGTCCTCTTCCCTTATCGTTTCGGCGGGAAGGGATCCCACAACGGCCAATTTCGAAGGGGTGCAGGGGAACATGCTTCCCCTGCCCAAAAGTGGTCTTCTCGTGCAAAGTGGCTGCCAGCGCTGCAGGGGCTGGTTCAGGGATGACGTATGTCCTGCCGGCGGGCGGCCATGGTCTTGTTGCACCAGAATGGAAACCTTTTGGAGATGCCTTGGGAACCCCTGGTACGTCCTTGCCCCCTTTGCACTAAAGGGGAAACCGCGTCGCCCCGTTGTCCGCTGCTCGCCTGCCCTTCCTCTGCGTCATCCTTGACTCCTGAGGCCGGGCCTCGCCTCGGAATATCTGCTGCTCCGGAGGGGTCCTGAGGAGGCCCCATGCGGGTCTTGATGTTGTTCATCCTCGCGAGACTTGTCCCCTTGCAAGGGCCTTGTCTTGGGTGGTGTTGGGCCCGTTGGTTTTCGGTCGATGAAGTGAACCAACCCTAGGCCATTGGCACGCAGGTCTTGGCACCCCCATTCCCAGAACGCCGACACTATCATTATCAACTCTACATCTTTTGGCATCTATGTCATGAACATGTGTGTCATCACCATCAATATTCAATAAGAATAAACCCCTCACATTGGGTGCATGACCATAAAACATTTTACTCATATAAATAGAACAACCATTATTCTCTGATTTAAATGACTAACCGTCTTGCAATAAACAAGATCCAGATATAATGTTCATGCTTAACACGGGCACTAAATAAAATTTATTCATGTTCATCACTAATCCTGATGATAATCAAAGAGGGTGCGTTCCTATGGCGATTGCATAAACCTTGGAACCATTTCCTAGGCGCATCATCACTTCGTCCTTCACCAACCTTCGTCTATTCTGTAGTTCGTGCTTTGAGTTGCAAATGTGAGCAACCGAATCGGTATCAAATACCCAGGCACATCAACGAGAGTTGGTGAGGTACACAACAATAACATGTATATCATATGTACCTTGGTTGGTTTTGGCTGACTTCTTGTCGGCCAGATACTTGGGGCAGTTTCGCTTCTAGTGACCAGTCCCCTTGCAATGAAAGCACTTAGTTTCTCGCTTGGGTCCAGCCTTGGCTTTCGACACGGGAGGGGAAACTGCTTTGCCACTCTTCTTGGAGTTACCCTTCTTGCCCTTGCCATTTTTCTTGAAACTAGTGGTTTTATTGACCATCAACACTTGATGTTCTTTCTGAATTTCTCACTCAATGACTATCAGCATCGCAAACAGCTCGACGACTGATTTATTCATCCCTTGCATGTTATAGTTCAACACAAAGCATTTATAGCTAGGTGGTAGCGATTGAAGAACTTTGTCAGTGATTTCCTGTGGCGGGAGAACAAATCCCAATTCAGCTAGACGGTTGGAATAGCGAGACATTCTGAGTATATGTTCACTGACAGACCCGTTCTCCTTCATCTTGCAAGCATAGGATTTATCTGATGTCTCATACCTCTCGATCCGGGCATTCTTTTCAAAAATGAACTTCAACTCTTGGAACATCTCATATGCTTCATGACGTTCAAAACGTCTTTGAAGTCCTGGTTCTAAGCCATACAAAATTACACACTAAACTACTGAGTAGTCATCCAGACGCGACTGCCAGACATTCATAACATCTTCGGTCACCGGGAGGATAGGTGCATCACCAAGTGGTGCATCAAGGACATAAGGCTTTTCGGAAACCATGAGGACAATCCTCAGATTACGAGCTCAGTCTAGAAAGTTACTTCCATCATCTTTCAGCTTGGCTTTCTCTAGGAACGCATTAAAATTCAGGGGTGCTACTCCGCGAGCCATTGATCTACAACATAAATTTGCAAAGGTTACTTAGACTATTGTTTAAGATAATGAGTTTAGTTAATCAGATTACTTAAAAGCTCCCACTCAAATTGACATCCCTCAAGTCATTCGAGTGACACATGATCCAAATTCACCAACCCAATCCCGTTCATCACGTGAGATGAGGTGGCTTCAATGTGAACATCTCCATGTTGATCATATCTACTATATGACTCATGTTCGACCTTTCGGTATCTTGTGCCGAGGCCATGTCTGTACATGCTAGGCTCGTCAAGTTTAACACAAGTGTTCCGCATGTGCAAAACTATCTTGCACCCGTTGTATGTGAATGTAGAGTATGTCACACTCGATCATCACGTGGTGTCTTGAACTGACGAACTTTCGCAACGGTGCACACTCGGGGAGAACACAGTTTTATCTTGAAATTTTAGTGAGGGATCACCATATAATGCTACCGTTGTTGGAAATATGCCCTAGAGGCAATAATAAATCAGTTATTATTATATTTCCTTGTTCATAATAATCGTTTATTATCCATACTAGAATTGTATTGATTGGAAACTCAAATACATGTGTGGATACATAGACAAGACACTGTCCCTAGTGAGCCTCTAGTTGACTAGTTCGTTGATCAAAGATGGTCAAGGTTTCCTGACCATAGGCAAGTGTTGTCACTTCATAACGGGATCACATCATTAGGAGAATCACGTGATGGACAAGACCCAAACTATGAACGTAGCATATTGATCATATCATTTTATTGCTACAGTTTTCTGCGTGTCAAGTATTTATTCCTATGACCACGAGATCATATAACTCACTCGCATCGGAGGAATACCTTATGTGCATCAAACGTCGCAACGTAATTGGGTAACTATAAAGGTGCTCTATACGTATCTCCGAAGGTGTCCGTTGAGTTAGTATGGATCAAGACTGGGATTTGTCACTCTCTGTGACGGAGAGGTATCTCGGGGCCCACTCGGTAATACAACATCACACACAAGCCTTGCAAGCAATGTGACTAAGTGTAATTCACGGGATCTTCTATAACGGAACGAGTAAAGAGACTTGCGGGTAACGTGATTGAAATCGGTATGCGGATATCGACGATCGAATCTCGAGCAAGTAACATACCGAAGGACAAAGGGAATGACATACTGGATTATATGAATCCTTGACACTGAGGTTCAACCGGTAAGATCTTCAGAGAATATGTAGGATCCAATATGGGCATCCAGGTCCCGCTATTGGATATTGATCGAGGAGTACCTCGGGGCATGTCTACATAGTTCTCGAACCCGCACGGTCTGCACACTTAAGGTTCGGCGATGTTTTAGTATAGTTGACTTATATGCGTGGTTACCGAATGTTGTCCGGAGTCCCGGACGAGATCACAGATGTCACGAGGGTTTCCGGAATGGTCTGGAGTTGAAGATTGATATATAGGATGACTTCATTTGGTTGCCGGAAAGTTTTCGGGCATTACCGGGAATGTACCGGGAGTGATGAATGGGTTCCGGATTTTCACCGGGAGGGGGCAACCCTCCCGGGGGAAGCCCAAAGGACTTATGGGTGGCGCACCAGCCCTTAGTGGGCTGGTGGGACAGCCCAATAAGGCCTATGCACCATAAGAGAAAAACCAAAGAAAGAAAAAAAGGTGGGAAGGAAGAGAAGGACTCCACTTTCCAATCCTATTTTGAGTAGGATTGGAGTAGGAGTCATGCTCCTCCTCTTGGACGGTGCACCTTGCGGGCTTGGCCCTCAAGGCAAGTCCCTCCCCCTCCCTCCTATATATACTGGTGATTTAGGGCTGATTTGAGACAACTTTGCCACGTGCAACTCAGATCTAGACACCATAGTTTTACCTCTAGATCGTATTTCTGCGGAGCTCGGGCGGAGCCCTGCAGGAGTAGATCCTTCACCACCACCGGAGCACCGTCACGCTGCCGGAGAACTCTTCTACTTCTCTGTCTTGCTTGCTGGATCAAGAAGGCCGAGATCATCATCGAGTTGTACGTGTGCTGAACGCGGAGGTGCCGTCCGTTCGGCACTAGATCGGAACGAATCGTGAGATGGATCGCAAGACGGTTCATCCAACGGATCGCGAGACGGTTCGTGGGACGGATCGCAGGACTGTTCGTGGGATGGATCACGGGACGGTTCGTGGGACAGTTCGCGGGTCGGATCGAGAGACGTGAGGACGTTCCACTACATCAACCGCGTTTCTTAACGCTTCCTACTGTGCGATCTACAAGGGTACGTAGATCCAAATCTCCTCTCGTAGATGGACATCACCATGATAGGTCTTCGTGCGTGTAGGAAGTTTTTTGTTTCCCATGCTACGTTCCCCAACAACCGTCGTCCTAAGAAAAACAAGGTGCATAAAATGGATTAACATCACATGGAAATCATAAGTGACATGATATGTCCATGATCTTGTGCTTTTGATCACCATCTCCAAAGCACTGACATGATCTCCATTGTCATGGGCGCAACACCATGATCTCCATCACCGTGCGGCCATCAAGGTTGTCGCGCCAACCATGCTTGTACTACTATTGCTACCAAGTAAAGCATTGCATAGCGCTTAATGATTGACACGCAGGTCATACAATAATTAAAGACAACCCTATCGCTCGTGCCGATTGTCGTAGCATCGACATGCAAGTCGATATTAACTATTACAACATGATCATCTCATACATCAAATATATATCATCATGTCTTTGGCCATATGATATCACAACATACCCTGCAAAAACAAATTCGATGTCCTCTAATTTGTTGTTGCATGTTTTACGTGGCTCCTATGGGTACCTAGCAAGAACGCTTCTTACGTACACAAAACTACAATGGTGATATGCAAGTTGCTATTTAACATTCTACAAGGACCACCTCTGTCGAATGCAATTCAACTAAAGTAGGAGAGATAGACACCCGTCAACCATCTTTATGCAACAAGTTGCATGTCAGTCGATGGAGCCGGTCTCTCGTACGTGGATGAGTAAGGTTGGTCTGGGCCACTTCATCCCACAATACCGCTGAATCAAGAAAAGACTAAGGAGGGAAGCAATCTGAATATCAACGCCCACAAACTCCTTTGTGTTCTACTCGAGATGTCATCTACGCATAGACCTAGCTCATAATGCCACTGTTGGGGAACGTTGCATGGGGAAAAAAATCCTACGCACATACAAGATCTATCCATGGTGATTACCATCCACGAGAGGAGATATCACATCCACATACCCTTGTATATCACTAAGCGCGAAGCGTTAATAAACATGGTTGATGTAGTCGAACGTATTCGCGATCCAAATCAAAAGACGTCCCACGAACTTTCCGACCGAGTACCAAACGGACGGCACCTCTGCGTTCAGCACACGTCCATCTTGATGACGTCTTCTCCTCCTCCTCGATCTAGCAAGTAAGGACGGAGTGGTAGATGAGTTCCCCGGCAGCGCGACGGCGTGACGGTGGTGGTGGAGTAGCTGTCCCGGCAAGGCTTCGCCAAGCTATACCGAGAAAACTAGAGGTGGAGATGATCTTTAATATTTGAGACAAGCGGGATCAACCAGGTAGCACGTCCTCGGTAACGTCTAGCGTTGGGAGTCATCGTGTGGTTCCACTTGCATAGAAACGCAGAGGCAACAGCCAAGCTGGTTATCGCTTTCGAGCGGGCATAGCTCATGTTCGTGAGGATCGATGCACAGAGTTACGTGGTAGAGGAAGAGGGAGAGGTTGTCCCGTGGCATTGGGTGCTGCAGCCCTCCCTATCCTCACTTATATATAGCAGGAGTGGTGGAGGCAGGCGGCCCCTAGGGTTTCCCCTAGGGCTTGGGGCGGCGGCCAAGGTGGCTTGCCACACAAGGAAGGGTGGCGCCACTTGATACGTCTCCATCGTATCTACTTTTTCAAACTCTTTTGCCCTTGTTTTCGACTCTAATTTGCATGATTTGAATGGAACTAACCCGGCCTTACGCTGTTTTCAGTAGAATTGCCATGGTGTTGTTTTTGTGCAGAAATGAAAGTTCTCGGAACGTCCTGAAAATTTACGGAGAATATTTCTGGAAAATATGAAAAATACCTGCGCAAAGATCCACCGGAGGGGACGGGCCAGTGGGCCACAAGCCCTGAAGCCGCCCCCCTGGTGGCGGCTACCAAGCTTGTGGGGCCCACGTGGCTCTGCAGCCCCCAATTCCAGCGCTATTTATTCCCTTTCGTCCCAGAAAAAATAAGGAGAGAAGATTTCATCGTGTTTGCGATACGGAGGCACCGCCACATCCTGTTTTTCATCTCGAGGGCAGATCTGGAGTCCGTTTTGGGCTCCGTAGAGGGGAAATCGTCGCCATCGTCATCATCAACCTTCTTCCCTCTCCAATTCCATGAAGCTCTTCATCGTTCGTGAGTAATCTATTTGTAGGCTCGCTGGGCGGTGATGAGTAGGATGAGATCTATCATGTAATCGAGTTAGTTTTGACGGGGATTGATCCCTAGTATCCACTATGTTCTGAGATTGATGTTGCTACTACTTTGCCATGCTTAATGCTTGTCACTAGGGCCCGAGTTCCATGATTTCAGATCTGAAATTATTATGTTGTCACCAATATATGTGTGTTTTAGATCCGATCTTGCAAGTTGTAGTTACCTACTATGTGTCTTGACCCGGCAACCCCGGAGTGATAATAACCGGAATCACTCACGGTGATGATCATAGTTTGAGGAGTTCATGTGTTCACCAAGTGCTAATGCATTATTCTGGTTCTTTATTAAAAGGAGAACCTTAGTATCCTTTTGGACCCCGCTGCCACGGGAGGGATGGACAATAGATGTCATGCAAGTTCTTTTCCCTAAGCACGTATGACGACACACGGAATGCATACCTACATCACATTGACGAACGGGAGCTAGCCACATATCTCTCCGTGTTATAACTGTTGCATGATGAATATCATCCAACAAATCACCGACCCATTGCCTACGAGTTTGTCCCACTGCTGCTGTTACTTGCATTGCTCTGCTGCTATTACTACTGTTGTTGTTGTTACTTGCTTTACTCTGCTGCTGTTACTACTGTTACTGCTACTGTTACTTGCTGCTACTGTTACTTGTTGTTGCTACTTGCTACTGCCGTCACAACTATTGTTCCTTGCCACTTTTGTTGCTTGTTACACTGCTGCTACCTGCTACAATACTTTGCTGGCGCCATTGATACGACAGTTAGGAATAGTTTGCCTTGTCAACATATCGTTTCTGACACCGTTGCTATCATACTATTTTGATGTTGACACTTTGCTTGCACATACTAATCTTTCAGGTGTGGTTGAATCTGACACATTCAGCTGCTAATACTTGAGAATATTCTTTCACTTCCCATCGTGTGAACCAACATATTTGGGTTGAATACTCTACCCTCCAAAACTGCCTCGATCCCACGCGCTGGTTGGTTATTGCAAGACAATTTCTAATTGTTGAGCAATTGAGAACAACATTTTTCTGGCCGTTGCCGGGGATCTGCTAACAGCATTTTTCTGGCGCCGTTGCCGGGGAAGGTATTGCTATATTCTCTGAGTCACTTGGGATTTATATCTGCTTATCACTATGAAGAATCTGAAAGATCCAAAAACCAAAGTTTTGCCCTCAACTACGAGGGGAGGTAAGGAACTGCCATCTAGCTCTGCACTTGATGCAACTTCAGTTATGAGTAAGTTTGTGACACCACCTCCTGCTAGAAATCTTGATATGTCGCCTGTGCTTGTTGATGCTTATGATGCTACTATGCCTGATACTGCTAGAGATGCTATGCCTGATACTGCTAGAGATGCTATGCCTGATGATGCTATGCTTGATACTGCTTTGCGTGATACTGCTAGAGATGCTATGCCTGATGATGCTATGCTTGATACTGCTATGCCTGATGATGCTATGCTTGATACTGCTTTGCCTGATGATGTTAGAGATGTTATTTTTCCTGATGATGCTATGCTTGATACTGCTAGAGATGCTATTTTGCGTGATATGCCACTAGGGGTATTCCTTGATGCTCATATTGCTAGAGTTACTGCCAATGCTCGTGATGCTTGTGAAACTGCCGATACTATTGAGATAGAACCTGCTTTTTCTCCTGCTAGATCTAACTCTCCTAGATATGAATTGCCTGATATACCTAAGGGTTATTTTATGGAGGGAGAGATAGGTGAGGATTTTCTTGGGTGTAAGGATGCCTATGACGCGGAGAAATTACTTCTCAAGTGGAAGGAAAAATCTCTGAAAGCTAGGATGAAATACGACCCGAAGTTTGCCACTTCACCTATCTTTATCACCGATAAGGATTATGAATCCTCTGTCGACCCTGAGATAATCTCTCTAGTCGAATTTGATCCTTTCCAGGGTTATGAGTCTGAGACGGTCATAGCCCATCTTACCAAACTACACGATATAGCCACCCTTTTCACTAGTGAGGAGAAGATCCGCTACTACTATATCCTTAAGTTGTTTCCTTTCTCTCTAAAGGATGATGCTAAAGCCTGGTTCACTTCTCTTGCTCCTGGATGTGTGAGTAGTCCCCAGGATATGGTCTATTACTTCTGTGAGAAATATTTCCCTGCCCATAAGAAGCAAGCTGCCTTGCAGGAAATATACAACTTTGCTCAACTCAAAGAAGAGAGTCTCCCACAAGCTTGGGGAGGCTCATCCAGCTACAGAATGATTTGCCTGATCACCCTCTTAAGAAGAACGAGATACTTGATATCTTCTATAACGGACTTATCGATGCTTCTAGAGACCACCTAGATAGTTGTGCCGGTTGTGTTTTTAGGGAACGAACTATAGAAGAAGCTAAGGTCCTTCTGAATAACATCTTGATCAACGATAATGCTTGGACTATTCCCGAACCACCTCCTAAGCCAACTCCTAAGAAAAGAGGTATTCTATTCCTCAGTCCCGAAGATATGCAAGAAGCCAAGAAATCTATGCAAGAGAAAGGCATTAGATTTGAAGATGTCAAAAATCTACCACCTATCGAAGAGATCCATGGTCTCGATAACCCGATACAAGTAGTAGAAGTGAATTCTCTGCGTAGGTTTGATGAGGGTGATATTCCTTTTGATAAACCTACTAGCCTATGCTTTGATGAATTTGACAACTTTGTTGCCAAACAACAGAGTTTCAATGATTATGTTAGCAGACATTTGGAACAAAGTACTCGTATGCTTAGTCATTTAAGTGCTTGTGTAGACAGAAATGTCAATGATCTGAAGCTTTTGAGTAAACATGCCTCTATGATTACTACTCAAGTAGAACAAGTACTTAAACCTCAGAATGACTTGCTCAATGAATTAAATGACAACTCTGTCAGAGTCATTACTAGAGGAGGCAAAATGACTCAGGAACCTTTGTATCCTGAAGGCCATCCTAAGAGAATTGATCAACATTCTCAAGGAATTAATGTTGATACACCCAGTCATCCTAAGAAGAAGAAGGATGATAGAAACCTACATGTCAGTTCACCAAATACTGTCACACTTGAAGAACCAAATGATATTTCT
Organism: Hordeum vulgare subsp. vulgare; assembly: GCF_904849725.1. NCBI lineage: Eukaryota > Viridiplantae > Streptophyta > Magnoliopsida > Poales > Poaceae > Hordeum > Hordeum vulgare. The sequence goes on from NC_058522.1 coordinate 292,737,839, forward strand.
GCGTCTGATGCAGAAACACAATCTCGTGATGAACATGAACCTGGTGACATTATGGACAGCGATGTTCATAATAATGCTCAACCTAGCAATGATAAGGATGTGGAGATTGAACCTATGGTTAATCCTGATAACCCACAACCTAAGAGATACGATAAGAATGACTTCGCTGCTAGGAAGCATGGTAAAGAAAGGGATCCATGGGTTCAGAGACCCATGCCCTTTCCTCCTAAGCCATCCAAGAAAAAGGATGATGAGGATTTTGAGCGCTTCGTTGAGATGATAAGACCCGTCTTTCTGCAGATGCGGTTAATTGATATGCTCAAAATGTCTCCATATGCCAAGTACATGAAAGATATCGTGACTAATAAACGGAAGATACCAAATCTTGAGATCTCCACCATGCTTGCCAATTACACTTTCAAAGGTGGAACTCCTAAAAAACTTGGTGATCCCGGAGTGCCCACTATACCTTGCTCCATTTAAAGGAAACTACGTAAGAATTGCCTTATGTGACCTTGGAGCCGGTGTTAGTGTTATGCCGCTCTCTCTTTATCATAGACTTGAACTGGATAAGTTGACACCCACTGAAATTTCTCTGCAAATGGCCGACAAATCAACTTCTTTCCCTATCGGCATTTGCGAGGATGTGCCTGTTGTGGTTGCTAACACCACTATCTTAACAGACTTTGTTATCTTGGATATTCCCGAGGACGATGCCATGGCTGTCAACCTCGGAAGACCCTTTTTAAACACTGCAGGGGCTGTTATAGATTGCAAGAAAGGCAATGTCACTTTCCATGTCAATGGTAATGAGCATACAATGCACTTCTTGAAGAAACGATATCAAGTACATTGCATCAATGTTATCGAAAAAACTTCATCGATTCTTATTGGGAGCTTTGAATGCCCTATTCCTCATGTCAAGATGAAGTATGATTTGCTTGTTGGGCAGATACATATCCCCATTGAGGTGACTTAGTAGCTATTCGAAAATTCTCCGTTCTCTTTTGCGATTCGAGAAGGTTTTCTCATGAGGATTTGATCAACCCCATTGACGGATTTCTTTCGATGACCATGAAATGGATGAATCAAGGAGTCACATACCTCTGTTTTAAGCTTTCACTTTATGTTGCTTAGAAGAAAAATGATAGATTTAGTTTAGTTTTTCCTGCTTTCTGTTTTAGCGTACTGGAGAAAAATATTCCGAAAATATAAGTTCTCCGATGGTCCTGAAAATCAAATACGATTTTTTCTGGAATATTTGAAAAATACTGGGACTAAGACCTCGCCTGGGGGCCACACCAGTGGGCCACAAGCCCTGTAGCCGCCCCCCTAGTGGCGGCTACCAAGCTTGTGGGGCCCACGGGGACCCCCTCCACTCATTCCAGCTCCCATCCTCTTCTTCTACCTCCAGAAAAAATTGTTTCGCAGCTCAAACCAGTGTTCTTGCTCATTTGGTTGAGATTTTCGATCTCCTTGCTCAAAGTACCATTCTTCGAACCGTTTTGGGGAAATTACTCCTTGGTAAGTGACTCCTCCATTGGTCCAATTAGTTTTTGCTCTAGTGCTTTATCCTTCGCGTATTCTTGCTACCCTGGTGACCCTGTTCTTGAGCTTGAAATGTTGACTTTAGCTGGTCCCAAGTAGTTTTAGCGCGTGATACGGTCTCCAGGCACTAGTAGGAGTAGTTGCTACGAGTTGGGTTAATCCTTACTCACTTTTCTTTCGAAGTCTCTAAAAATTTCAGAATTTTTCAGAGTTAGAAAAGGGAAAAGATGAGGAGGTTCTTGAGAGGCTCTTCAAGCCGTAACCCCAAGGAGGATAAGAAGAACCACCCCAAGTACGTGGTTCCTCGAGTCACAAAAGTTCGAGCGTGCGAGTGGCCAAGTGATGAATTTTTGCGCGCCGTTGGGCTTTATGAAGACTTTTATTACTTGGTGGAGAACGCAGGTCTTACCGCGTTCGTTGAAGATAAGTGCTCACAATACCTCCTCCTCACCAACATTTTCGTTCAAAGCTTCAACTTTTATCCGAGGAAGAATCCTCCCCTGGTTGAGTTCATGTTATACGAGATCCCCCAGTGCATGCCACTACAGGATTTTTGCAATGTATGCAAATTAACTTATGTTGGGGATATTCATGACCCTTGTCCACGGGACTTTGATGATTTCATAGGTACTATTGCTGTTGGAGAGGAGAGAGGAGTGTCTCGCGCTAGAATTGCTAGCATACATTTTCCTGTGCTTCGGTACTTCTCATTATTTGTGGGAAAATGTTTGATTGGCCGTGGGGAGGCTACATCACTTAGCTCTCCAGACCTTGCGGTTTTGCACGAAGGCCTTTATAACAATAAGACCTATAGCCTAGGTGCTATAGTAGCTCGGCGGTTGAACACAAACCGTTCCAAGGGTGTCGTATATGGAGGTATCTATGCTACCCGTCTTGCCAGACACTTTGAGATACCCGTTAGACTGGGGGAGGAAGGAGAGAAGCTTCTTCCTAAGAAATATCTGGATTATGACAGCATGGTTTGCCATGATTTTCTGGATAGAGATGCTAGTAGACGGATGATTTATAACCTGGTATTTAGTGAGGGTACTCGAGAGACTATTAGTTTGCCTGCTCCTTCTTTGTTCGATCTTCATGCAGGCAGGTACACTATTATGCCCTCGGACATCTACGCATATTGGGACTTGGCCCAACTACAGGTGCCCGTGCCCGAGCCGCCAATCGAGTACCAGACGCTAGTTTATCAGTGGGAGCCAGAGGAGCTCACACAACAGTGGCATCCACAGTTTGCTCTGGAGTATCCATGAGCTGGTTATTTCCCGCCTTCGGAGTAGATCAAGCTAGGCCAAAATCCTAAGCTTGGGGGAGTACGTGTTCTCACCGACCTTACATTCATGCTTATGCTTTCACTTTGTTAGTCGGTGTTTACACCTTGCCACTATATTATCCATGCTATTTTTTTGGTTTTCTTGTTTTCTTGTTTTGTGTCCTTTTGAGAAAACCCAAAAAGACTTTCCTTCCTTCTTTTCCTTGTTGGGAGTTTTCCCGTGTAAATAGTTTTCTTTTTTTTGGGTCAAGGTAGAAGCTATTGGTTACAATGTTTAGTGGCTCTTGCATGCATACCTGTTTAGCTTTCAAAGAGCCATATTACTTTGTCTTCTCCTTTGTGTTTGCCTACAGATTCAGCTTAGTCCAAGGCACGAGCACTCTTATTATTGTTCACATCGTTCGATCGTGTAAGTGAAAGGCAATAATGATGATATATGATGAAGTGACTGAGACTGGAAAAGCTGGTATGAACTCTATCTATTTTGTTTTTGTAAATATGACTAGCTTGTCGTCCCAGATTCAGCTTTGTTGTGAGAAGAACCATGTTTGCAATGACAACTTAGAGATCATAGTTTCTGATGCCATGCTTAATTAGCTGAGAGCTTATAATGGTTTGTCTTGAATGCCAACACAGATTTTGAGATGACTATGATGTAGTATGATAGGATGGTATTCTCCTTTGAATGATTCAAGTGGCTTGACTTGGCGCATGTTCATGCATGTAGTTGAAACAAAATCAACATAGCCTCTATGATGTTCGTGTTCATGGTGATTTATATCCTGCTCATGCTTGCACTCCATGATGGTCAAACTCATTGCATCTTGATGACTGTTGTCGCTCTCTAGTTGGTCACTTCCCAGTGTTTCGCTAGCCTTCACTTGTACTAAGTGGAATACTGCTTGTGCATCCACTTCCATAAACCCAAAAGTTTTTCCATGAGAGTCCACCATACCAACCTATTTGCGGTATCTACTTGTCGTTCCAAGTAAATTTGCATGTGCCATTCTCTAAACCTTCAAGAAATAATTTGTTTTGCATGCCCGAACCGCTCATGTGGTGACAGGGGGCTATTGGTATCTTCCATGTTAGGCGTGTTATCCTCTACATGTGTTTATTCACTGTCATTCACGAGAAAGGGGCCGGTAATTGGAATGCCCAGTTCCACGCTTAAATCGAAAACATAACTGTAAAACAAGACTCCCCCCAGATTGATGTTAGTATGGACAGTACCCGAGGATTCGGCTAGCCGTGGAGTGTGATTGACTGGTGGTGGGGGAGTTAAAACTTTACTTTTCTGTTTGGGAACCGCCTATAGCATGAGTAGCATGGAAGATATTGAGAACTCTTGGTCATTGCGTTGACAATGAAAGCATGCCACCCAAAATTATTATCTCTGTTTTCAAAGCTTGAGCTCTAGCACCTCTGCAAATCAATGCTTCCCTCTACGAAGGGCCTGTCTATTTATTTTCCTGTTGAGTCATCCTCCCCTTGTATAAGAACCAATTAGAGAGCAACTCTGTCATTTTTATGCTTTGCTTTTGATTGATATTGAGTATGACTACGACTGGATCTTCGTTGCTATGAATTACAATGTTTAGTCAGCCCTTGATCTTTGAAAGTGCTCTGCATTTATGTTTTGCGGTCTCGGAAAGAGCTAGCGAGATACCACTTATTCATATTGCTTCATGCTTGTTTTGATTGAATTGTTGGTATCTGAAACTCATTATTATTTGCTCGCTAGCTGATTATGCCATTGATATTAGTTTACCGTGAGACCTTTGTGTCACTTGCTTATGTGGTTAACTTGTGATCTTGCTGAAATTCTGGTTATGAGTTAGACATAGTTGCAACAACAAGAGTTTGTCAAAGTTTTTATTTCTCTTTCAGTTTGTCAACTGAGTTGCTTGAGGACAAGCAAGGTTTTAAGCTTGGGGGAGTTGATACGTCTCCATCGTATCTACTTTTCCAAACTCTTTTTCCCTTGTTTTGGACTCTAATTTGCATGATTTGAATGGAACTAACCCGGACTGACGCTGTTTTCAGCAGAATTTCCATGGTGTTCTTTTTGTGCAGAAATGAAAGTTCTCGGAACGTCCTGAAAATTTACGGAGAATATTTCTGGAAAATATGAAAAATACCTGCGCAAAGATCCACCGGAGGGGACGGACCAATGGGCCACAAGCCCTGTAGCCCCCCCCCCCCCTGGTGGCGGCTACCAAGCTTGTGGGTCCTACGTGGCTCTGCCGCCCCCAATTCCAGCGCTATTTATTCCCATTCGTCCCAAAAAAATAAGGAGAGAAGATTTCATCGCGTTTGCGATACGGAGGCACCGCCACATCCTGTTCTTCATCTGGAGGGCAGATCTGGAGTCCGTTTTGGGCTCCGGAGAGGGGAAATCGTCGCCATCGTCATCATCAACCTTCTTCCCTCTCCAATTCCATGAAGCTCTTCATTGTTCGTGAGTAATCTATTCGTAGGCTCGCTGGGCGGTGATGAGTAGAATGAGATCTATCATGTAATCGAGTTAGTTTTGACGGGGATTGATCCCTAGTATCCACTATGTTCTGAGATTGATGTGGCTACTACTTTGCCATGCTTAATGCTTGTCACTAGGGCCCGAGTGCCATGATTTCAGATATGAAATTATTATGTTGTCACCAATAAACGTGTGTGTTAGATCCGATCTTGCAAGTTGTAGTTACCTACAATGTGTTATGACCCGGCAACCCCGGAGTGACAATAACCGGAACCACTCCCGGTGATGACCATAGTTTGAGGAGTTCATGTGTTCACCAAGTACTAATGCGTTGTTCCGGTTCTTTATTAAAAGGAGAACCTTAATATCCCGTAGTATCCTTTTGAACCCCTCTGCTATTACTACTGTTACTTGCTTTACTCTGCTGATGTTACTATTGTTGCTGCTACTGTTACTTGCTGCGACTGTTACTTGCTATTGCTACTTGCTACTGCCGTCACTACTGTTGTTCCTTGCCACTGTTGTTACTCGTTACACTGCTGCTACCTGCTACAATACTTTTCTGGCGCCATTGATACGACAGTTAGGAATAGTCTGCCTTGTCAACAGATCGTTTCTGACACCGTTGCTATCATCCTACTTTGTTGTTGACACTTTGCTTGCAGATACTAATCTTTCAGGTGTGGTTGAATCTGACACATTCAGCTGCTAATACTTGAGAATATTCTTTCACTTCCCATCGTGCAAACCAACAAATTTGGGTTGAATACTCTACCCTCCAAAACTGCCTCGATCCTACACGCTGGTGGGCTATTGCAAGACAATTTCTAATTGTTGAGCAATCGAGAACATCATTTTTCTGGCCGTTGCCGGGGATCTGCTAACACCACCCTTGGGCATGCCCTCCTTCTTGCCTTTGGCCGCATGTGCCTTAGTGGGAGGGGTGGCCAGCCCACCTGGGGCTGGTGCGCCTCCTCTCAAAGCCCATGGGGCCCTCCGGGGCAGGTGGACCCCCGGAACACTTCCGACACTCCCGTCACAAAACCAGTATATACCCCGGAACTTTTTCGGAGCTCGAATACCAACTTCTTATATATCAATATTTACCTCCGGACCATTCTGGAGCTCCTCGTGATGTTCGGGGTCTCATCTGGGACTCCGAGCAACTTCCGGTTATCACCACACAACTCATTAATACCAAATTGTCACCTAACCTTAAGTGTGCACACCCTGCGGGGTCGAGGACTATGCACACATGACCGAGACACTCTGTAGTCAATAACCAATACCGGGACCTAGATGTCCATATTGGCTTCTACATATTCTACGAAGATCTTTGTCGGTCTAACTATGATGTCAAGGATTCAATCAATCCCGTATAATGTTCCCTTTGTCCATCGGTATGTTACTTGCCCGAGACTCGATATCGGTATCTGCATAGCTAGTTCAATCTCATTACCGGCAAGTCTCTTTACTCCTTACATAATACCAGATCCCGTGACTAACTCCTTAGTCACATTGCTTGCAAGCTTCTTGTGATGTTGTATTACCGAGTGGGCTCTAGAGATACCTCTCCGTCATACGGAGCGACAAATCCCGGTCTCGATCCATGCCAACCCAACAGACACCTTCGGAGATACCTGTAGAGCACCTTTATAGTCCCCCAGCTATGCAGTGATGTTTGATACACACATGGCATTCCTCCGATGTCCGGGAGTTGCATAATCTCATGGTCATAGTGTAGGATCGAAAGTATGTCTAGAGGGGGGTGATTAGACTACTTGACAAGATAAAAATTCCTGCTTTTCCCAATTTTAATTAAGGGGCATATTTGGCAGTTAAGGCAAGTCAAGTACACCCCACACATGCACTTCTAAGAGTGTAGCAACAATCAAACGCATGAGGTTGACATGGTTATTTTGGCATGGTTCTGATATGTGGCGCTATCATACGTCCATGTTAGTGGAGACTTCAACCCACGGAGGGTAGCGGTTGCGAGAGTCCACGGAGGGATCCACCCACGAAGGGTCCACAAAGAAGTGGCCTTGTCTATTCCACCACGGCTTCCATCCATGGAGGACTAGCCTTACTCACGGTAGTTCTTCATGAAGTAGGCGATCTCCTTGCCCTTACAAACATCTTGGTTCAACTCCACCTCACGAAGTTGGAGGCTCCCAAGCGACACCTAACCAATCTAGGAGGCACCACCATCCCAAAGGTAATGGATGTGGTAGAACTATGAACTCCTTGCTCTTGTGCTTCTAAATATAGTCTCCTCAACACAAAATCGCTCTCTCACAGAATAGGCATGGGTAGGAGATATTGATTTGGTAGAAAGCAGTTTGGGGAGGCTAGAGATCAAGTTTCAAATGATTGGATTGGAATATCATGGTCTCAACACATGAGTAGGTGGCTCTCTCTCAGAAGATGGATCTGGCAATGAAGTGTTTGTTCTGAGTGCTTCTCCCGCGAATGAGAGGTGGGTAAAGGGGTATATATAGGTAGCACACAAAATCCAACCGTTACACCCAAAGTGGAAAACTCGGTGACACCGAAGTGGGAAACTCGGTGGTACCGACAAGCACTAAAGGTATGAACTTTTGAATCTCGGTGAGACCGATATATGAAAGTCCATGGCACCAAAACAGTGACTAACGGTCAGATGAGCAAACTCGGTGACACCGATACTCAAACTCGGAAATTCCAATTTTGTGTATCCACGCAACCGAAAGTTGGTCACCCATACTCGATAGCACCAATATAGTTTTTGGTTGCACCGATTTGGTGGAAGTGGCTAGGGTTTCTGTGTGAGGTCAAACTCGGTGGGTCCAAAATATGAAACTTGGTGGCATCGAATTTGAGTATGTGGAATTTGATAGAATGGTATGTGGGAAAAATGACCCAGTATTTTGGTGGCTAACTTTGAGCACTTGAAGAACCAGTTCATTTTAATACCTCACCCTCTTTTAATAGTATTAGCTTTCCTATGGACCCAAATGTGATTTTCACAAATATAAAATGAAGAGTGTTCTAGCTTGAAGATTGAGCCAATCCTAATCCTTTCTTGCATCAAGGGGCATCTCCACATAATCCTTAGCCAAAGCATCTTTTGAACTTTTCTGAAATATACTTGGATGAACATATTAGTCCAATGATGCACATGTTGTGATCAATTATCAAAACCATCCTATGGTGCAATTGTGCTTTCAATCTCCCCCCTTTTGGTAATTGATGACAACATATAGATCAAAGCTTCGAAAAAAGATATAATCAATGATTAGCATCAACGCTTTGAGAAAAATGTGAAAAGCAAGAGCTCCCCCTAATTTTTTGCATTATTTAAAATTTGTGTTTGAATGCAAATGCACAAACAATTAGGATCATGGGTTAATCTTCCATGTCACATACATCTTGGTGGTGTGCAAACAAGATAAGAATGAATAGTAATGCACATGACACCAACAACATAAGTGAATGATCATCACATGGATAGCTAAAAGATAATAATGTAGCATCACACAAGATAAAGCATATGATCAAACACGGGAACTGGATAAAGTCATCCAAAAGATCAAAGTTTGTAAAACAAAATGAGAGCAAATAAAGTCAAAAGCTCTCTCTCACTCGAAGCCCTATGATATATACATTTCTCCCCCTTTGGCAACAAGTTACCAAAAAGTTCAAAAGTATAGAGCTAATTGTCTCTCTCGGCAGCTGATGATGGAGTCGACCAAAGAGCGTCCACGAAGTCTTCTGCAGAATGTACTGGAGCTGGAGGAGTGGATACTGGAGGTGCTTGAGCTAGGGCTGGAGCTGAAGGTGCAGATGCTTGAGCTCATGAAGTTTGTCTTGTCTGCGGAGCAGGTACAACGGCTAATCTAGGCTTGGTGTTGAACTGAGTGGTAGTGTGAGGCGGTAACTCTTCATCATCATCATCACTGTCATCATCATTATCAGCTGAGCATGGAATCTTCACCAACTCAACTTCATGTTGAAGTTGTTTGACTATAGCGTTCAATTCCGTAACCTTCACATCCAGGTCATGAAATTTTGTTTCCACGACTCGCTCTAAGCTTTTCTAATTTTGTAGAATCTCCGAGATGTTCTTCTCCATACTTTGGACAGAGTAACTAGAAATGTCATTTGCTCAGCTTGAGTTCTGAGTTGTGGAGCTGGTGGTGGCACATTCCTAGCAGCTTCAGCTTCTGCTGCCATTCTGGCTGCAACGGAGCTGGGATCATTGTCATCCATTACCACTTCATTGTCTTCAAAATCTGGTTGAATAGGAAAATGGGGACAATCAAGGAGATATACATGATTGCCTAGCTTGGCATTGGTAAGCATTTGAATGTATGGGGCATATCCACATGATCTCTTTTGATCAGCAGTAGTCCTCCGGATAGTCTCTACTATCAAGTCCATCACTTTGAATCTGGTGTGAGTGTCCAAAAGGTGCAGCAAGTTGATGGAGTGACCTTTAATCATCTTATCATCACCTGATTTAGGCATGAAGGTGTGTCTCAGAATAGTGTTAGTGGTGGGTATTCCTGCTTGCAAGAAGTACACAGAGCCCATCTTGTGAGTTGCCAAATACTTGTAAGGAATTGGCTTGTACATGTTGGCCACAGAGTTGTGACTCTTATTTTCTTCATAATACACATCCACATCACTCTCTTTTTGCTTAGGGGCACCAATGATAGTGGCCCACTCATCAATTGTTGACTCATATCTATGTCCATCAGTCATCCAGACAATAGAACAATCTCCATAGAAGTGAACGGTTGAATAGAATTGCATGATCAGTTCATCGTTCCATGGGGCCATCTCCTTTCCAACAAAACCTTCAATATCTACGGACTGGAAGTTGTCTTGCACATGAGGAAAGTAGTCTTCATTGGCTTTGATATAAGCCCAGTCAACATATCTCATATCGCTAACAACTGGACATTTGTCATATAGGACAGTCTCGTAGAAATCTTGTTCTTGCTTGGTGTGAAACCTTGGATCAACAACAGTCCTTCTCCTGATATCATATGGATCAACAGCTCTACGCTTTCTCAAACCTTCATATTTTCTCTTCTTCATGTCTTCAGCTAATGGATAAGCATCATTATGAAGATGCACATGTGATCGAAGCTTCCTGAGAATGGTTGCATTCTCATCTTCTTCTTCCTCTGCAACAAAGGCACTCGAAGTAGGGCCTTTCTCCTTAGGAGCTGCAGGAATGTCCTTCGTGGTCTTTCTATGAGCTACAATCTTCTTAGGCTTAGGAGGAGGCTTAGAAGCAGACTTCTTGGGCATAGCATCATCCATAAGCTTCTTCTTGTTAGGAAGACGGGGAGGGGCATCAGCTAGGATCTCATCTTCTATAGCAGCATCTTCTGGGTCCTCAAACATGCAAGTAGGTCTTCCAACAACACGAATCACCCTTTTCCTAGCTCTCTTTGCACCAGCCTTCTTAGGAGGATCATCAATGGAAAGTGTTGTGCTTCTCCTTACATAAGCAGGTGCTCTCATATCAGTAGGATTAGCAGATTCCTTTCTGACAGACTTCCTTGGAGCCTTTGCATGAGCTGAAGATTCCTCCGGCACAAAATCTTAGTCTTCTTCATCTGAATTGAGTTCCTTCCTCTGCCTGGTGGATGCCTTCGGCAAGCCATGGGAGTTGTAGGAACCAAGGTTCGAGTCAGTCTTCTCAGGACTAGTGCCTGAGTCCATCTCAACACTTGGTTCCCTAAAAACATTAAGGCAATCTTCTGATCTACACATCTCTCAAAACAATCAAGCAACCAATAGTCCAGCAGACAAGCAGACCTGTGAAGAAGATATAGAAGAGCAGAGAGGTTGAGCATCACAAAACACATAAGTTTTTCAAAAAATTGAACAAAGAAATCTTTAGTTTTATCTTTGTGCAGATCACATTTCAGTAGCATCGAGTTCAAACTTTTGGAGTCACCGAGACACATGAACTTCTTTACAAAAACTTGGTCATCATTTTGGTGGAACCGAAATTGACAACTCAGTTTCATTGAGTTCATTCTCAACAAACCCTAGGTTCAAAATCGGTGGAACCAACTTTTGCAAATCGGTGTCACCGAGATGAGGTCTGCGGACAGCTAAACCTAAAAACTTCTCGTTCGCTAATTCTTTTGGAACTTCTGGTGGAAGCGGGGTTTGCACGAGGTGGCTCGTAGATAAAACTTCCCAATGCGCATGAGATTGATTGAGGGAGAGCAAGAGAAAAACGGATACGTACCCTAACATGGCGGCGGTCCGACTACGACAGCGACGGTGGTGAAGATTCCGTCGACCACGGCGATTCCCAGCGACGTAGGTGCTCGGGAAGTCAAAGGTGTTGACCAGGGGTCCTTCGACAGCAGCTTAGGGCTTGACAACAAAAAGGTTTTGAGGAACTGATCTCAAAAACTCGTACGCCAGAATATATACCCTTCCACTGTCGATGTCACTGAGTTCCTCTGCTTTCAGCTGACGGGGAAACTCGGTGTAACCGAGTTTGTGATTTCGGTGGTACCGAGATTGAAACCCAGATCAACTTTGGAATTCGGTGGAACCGAGTTTGTGGAGTTGGTTGCATCGAGATTCACAAAGAGGTTTTGGAAGGAAGCCTTTGATGATACGGATCTCAAAGTGCTCCTTCACACAGAGGGGTCGACAAGTGCTTGTTCAAGTTTTGTGATGAAGCATGAAGAGAACTTGAGATGAGATAGCATACACAGCTAGAGGAGGGTCCTAGGCATTCTTGTCCATCCAATTGGCAAAAGGTAAATCAAGAGCCAAATAACAGCAATTGGATGTCCTCAAATGAGCAAGAATATGCACATGAACATGCTCACACACTAAAATGATATATAAAATATGGTGAACGTGCACAAACATCCTAGAATCTATCAAGCACTTGGGCGATGACAAAGTCATCTATATATGAGTATATTGACATACGGGCCAAGTAAGAATACTTGATCATAGGTCTGATGTCTACTACACAACCTTCTCCTTGTAGACGTTGTTGGACCTCCAAGTGCAGAGGTTTGTAGGACAGTAGCAATTTTCCCTCAAGTGGGTGACCTAAGGTTTATCAATCTGTGGGAGGCATAGGATGAAGATGGTCTCTCTCAAGCAACCCTGCAACCAAATAACAAAGAGTATGTTGTGTCCCCAACACAACCAATACAATGGTAAGTTGTATAGGCGCACTAGTTTGGCGAAGAGATGGTGATACAAGTGCAATATGGATAGCAGATATAGGTTTACGTAATCTGAAATTACAAAAACAGCAAGGTAACTAATAATAAAAGTGAGCACGAATGGTATTGCAATACGTGGAAACAAGGCCTAGGGTTCATACTTTCACTAGTGAAGTTCTCTCAACAATGATAACATAATTGGATCATATAACTAGCCCTCAACATGCAACAAAGAGTCACTCCAAAGTCACTAATAGCGGAGAACAAACAAAGAGATTATTGTCGGGTACGAAACCACCACAAAGTTATTCTTTCTCATCGACCTATTCAAGAGTCCGTAGTAAAATAACACGAAGCTATTCTTTCCGTTCAATCTATCCTAGAGTTCGTACTAGAATAACACCTTAAGACACACATCAACCAAGACCATAATGTCACCTAGATACTCCATTGTCACCTCAAGTATCCGTGGGCATGATTATATGATATGCATCACACAATCTCAAAATCATCTATTCAACCAACACATAGATATTCAAAGAGTGCCCCGAAGTTTCTATCGGAGAGTCAAAATGTGTGCCAACCCATATGCATAGGTTCCCAATGTCACGAAACCCGCAAGTTGATCACCAAAACATACATCAAGTACTCACATGAATATCCCATTGTCACCACAAATAGACACGTGCAAGACATACATCAAGTGTTCTTAAAGACTCAATCCGATAAGATAACTCCAAAGGGAAAACTCAATTTATTACAAGAAAGAAGAGGGGGAAGAACATCATAAGACCCAACTATAGTAGCAAAGCCCGCGGTACATCGAGATCAAGACATCTCAAGAACACGAGAGAGAGAGAGAGAGAGAGAGAGAGAGAGAGAGAGAGAGAGAGAGAGATCAAACACATAGCTACTGGTACATACCCTCAGCCCCGAGGGAGAACTACTCCCCCTCGTCATGGAGATCGCCGAGATGATGAAAATGGCCACCGGAGATGGATTCCCCCTCCGGCAGGGTGCCGGAAAGGCCTCCAGATTGGTTTTTGGTGGCTATAGAGGCTTGCGGTGGCGGAACTCCCGATCTAGGTTTCTTTTTGGGGGTTTCTAAATTTATTGGAATTTATGGCGGTGGAATTACGACGGTTGGGCACACGAGGAGGTCACAAGCCTGGTAGGTGCGGCCTAGGGGGATCGCGCCTCCTGGGCTTGTGACTCCCTCGTGGCTCTTCTGGCCTTCTTCCAAAGCTTCGGGGGACTCTTTTGGTCCAAAAAAATCATCGCGAAAGATTTATTCCATTTGGACTCCGTCTGAAAAGGTCAAAAACACGGAAAAAAACAGAAACTGGCACTTGGCACTGAGTTAATAGGTTAGTTCCAAAAAAGATATAAAATAGCATATTCATGTATGTAAAACATCCAAAGTTTACAAGATAATAGCATGGAACCATCAAAAATTATAGATACGTTGGAGACGTATCAAGCATCCCCAAGCTTAACTCCTGCTTGTCCTCGAGTAGGGAAGTGATAAAGACCGAATTTTTGATGTGGAATGCTACCTGACATATTTGTCCTTTGTAACTTCTTTCTTGTGGCATGAATGTTCAGATCCGTAAGATTAAAAACAATAGTTTACTACTGACATGAAAACAATAATACTTCAAGCATACTAGCAAAGTCATCACGAACTTTTGAAATAACAAGGCCAAAGAAAGTTATCCCTACAAAATCATATAGGCTGGCTATGCTCCATCATCCCCACACAACGAATTTAAATCATGCACAACCCCGATATTGGCCAAGTAATTGTTTTGCACTCTTACTTTCTCAAACTTTTTCAACTCTCACGCAATACATGAGCGTGAGCCATGGATATAGCACTATAGGTGGAATAGAGTGTGGTGGAGGTTGTGAGGCAAAAGGAGGAGATGGTTACATTGACTCGACGTATCAATGGGCTATGGAGATGCCCATCAACATATATCAATGTGAATGAGTAGGGATTGCCATGCAATGGATGCACTAGAGCTATAAGTGTATGGAAGCTCAAAAAGAAAACTAGTGGGTGTGCAGCCAACTTGCTTGCTCACGAAGACCTAGGGCAATTTTGAGGAAGCCCGTCATTGGAATATACAAGCCAAGTTATAAAATGAAAATTCCCACTAGTATATGGAAGTGACAAAACAAGAGACTCTCTATCATGAAGAACATGGTGCTATTTTGAAGCACATGTGTGGAAAAAATAGTAGCATTGTCCCTTCTCTCTTTTTCTCTCATTTTTTTGATTGGGTTCTTTGGGCTCTCTTTTTTCAAAAAAAAATTGGTGGGCATCTTTGTCCTCTTTTTTTCCTCACATGGAACAATTCTCTAATAATGATGATCATCACGCTTCTATTTACTTACTACTCAATACTTAGAACAATGATGACTCTATATGAAATGCCTCCGGCAGTATACTGGGATGTGCAACGATCTAGCTTAGCGTATGACGTTGAAACATCTCGCTAGCTATCTTACGATCATGCAATGGCAATATGAAAGTGACGGCACATGTCATGAGATGGAACGGTGGGAGTTGCATGGCAATATATCTCGGAATGGCTATGAAAATGCCATAATAGGTAGGTATGGTGGCTGTTTTGAGGAAGGTATATGGTGGGTTTGTGCACCGGCGAAAGTTGCGCGGCACTAGAGAGGCTAGCAATGGTGGAAAGGTGAGAGTGCGTAAATCCATGGACTCACATTAGTCATGGAGAACTCATATACTTATTGCGAAACTTTTATTAGTAATCGAAACAAAGTGCTAAACGCATACTCCTAGGGGAAGAGTTGGTAGGTGTTAACCATCGCGCGATCCCGACCGCCACACAAAGGATGACAATCAATAAATCAATTATGCTCCGACTTCCTAACATAGCGGTTCACCATACGTGCATGCTACGGGAATCACTAACCTCAACACAAGTATTTCTAGATTCACAACACCCTACTAACATAACTCTAATATTACCATATCCATATATGAAAACTAATTGTGAGGAATCAAACTTCTCTTACTAATCAATGCACTTGAATATGGAAGTTTTTATTATATCCTCTTTGGATGCCTATCACATTTGGCACTAATTTCATAGCACACGCCAATTACCAAGTTACTTAGAGAGAGCACTCCCAAAAAGATATAAGTGAAGATCGAGAGTTTTTATTTCTAAAAAATATGACACCACCGTGCTCCAAAAAGATTTAAGTGAAGCACTAGAGCAAAATCATCAAGCTAAAAAGATATAAGTGAAACAGATGCGAGCTAAATTGCCTAACTCAAAAGATATAAGTGAAGCTCATTGAGTATTCTAGCAAATTCACGATGAGTGCATGTCCCTCTCAAAAAGGTGTGCAACAAGGATGATGATGATAAAACAAAAAGCAAAGACTCCTATAATACACGACGCTCCAAGCAAAATACATATCATGTGGTGAATAAAAATATAGCCCCAAGTAAAGTTATCAATGGATTGAAGACGAAAGAGGGGATGCCTTCCCGGGGCATCCCCAAGCTTAGGCTCTTTGGTGTCCTTGAATGTGGCTTTGGGATGCCTTGGGCATCCCCAAGCTTAGGCTCTTGCCACTCCTTGTTCCATAGTCCATCGAAACTCTACCCAAAACTTGAAAACTTCACAACACAAAACTTAACGGAACTTCGTGAGATGGGTTAGTATGATAACAAGCAAATCAATCACTTGGGTACTGTAAAAACAAGACTCATAATTATTTTAACAAAATTCCTATTGTATCTTACTATTTCCACAAGATATGTTACTCAATATAATCTATGGAAACACCAAAACAAGCAAACTATGCATTGAAAACAGAATCTGTCAAAAATAGAACAGTCTGTAATGATCTGAATGCTAACCATATTTCTGCACCTCCAAAAATTCTGAAAATTTATGAAAATTAATTCAATTTGTATATAAATCAGCAGCAAAAAAATCAACCTAAAATCACTCTCTGGATAGAAAGTAGAAATGATTTCGTGCGTGCAAAGTTTCTGTCTTTTTCAGCATGATCAAACAACTATCACCCAAACTAATCATAAAGGCTTTACTTGGCACTTTATTGAAACTAAGGCAATAAAACATGATTAATACAGTAGACTAATCATGTGAACACACAAAAACAGTAAGGATGCATATTGGGTTATCTCCCAACAAGCACTTTTCTTTAATGCCTTTCAAGCTAGGCATGATGATTTCAATTATGCTCACATAAAAGATAAGGATTGAAACATAATGGAAGCATCATGGAGCATATGACTAGCACATTTAAGTCTAACCCACTTACTATGCATAGGGATTTTGTGATCAAACAATTTATTGGATCAAGAATCAACTAGCATAGGAAGATAAAACAAGCATGACTTCCAAAGTTTCAACACATGGAGAGGAAGCTTAATATTATTGCAATATGTAGAAGAATACGATCCTCTCTCATAATAATTTTCAGTAGCATCATGAATGAATTCAACAATATAACCAGCACCTAAAGCATTCTTTTCATGATCTACAAGCATATAAATTTTACTAAGGAAATTTATTCTCATCAATAGTAGTGGCAGTATCATAAAAGACTTGAACACTACGAATTGTTTCCACATTAAAAGAGTAATGTTCAGTAAGAGGGTACTCATAATTGTAACAAGTTTTATTATAATTCTTCTTTATATCATAAGTATCATCACAATTATCATCATAGATAGGGGGGCATGTTTTCATCATAATAAATTTGATCATTGAAAGTGGGGGAACTAAAAAGATCATCTTCATCAAACATATTATCCCCAAGCTTGTGGCTTTGCATATCATTAGCATCATGGGTATTCAAAGAATTCATACTAACAACATTTCAATCATGCTCATCATTCACATATTTTATGCCAAGCATTCTATGTAATTCTTCTTTTAGCACTTGAGCACAATTTTCATTTCCAACGTTTTCACAAAAGACATTGAAAAGATGAAGCATATGAGGCAACCTTAATTCCATTTTTTTGTAGTTTTATTTTATAGACTAAACTAGTGATAAAACAAGAAACTAAAAGATTCAGTTGCAAGATCTAAAGATATAACTTCAAGAGCTAACCTCCCCGGCAACGGCGCCACAAAAGAGCTTGATGTCTACTACGCAACCTTATCCTTGTAGACGTTGTTGGGCCTCCAAGTGCAGAGGTTTGTAGGACAGTAGCAATTTTCCCTCAAGTGGGTGACCTAAGGTTTATCAATCTGTGGGAGGCGTAGGATGAAGATGGTCTGTAATGCACCAGATGTAACCTTGCCATATTTGGAAACCTGTCATGTTTGGATCCATGATGTCATGCTTTGGAGTTATCATTTCATGTGATCATGTGGCTTAGTTTCATGTCTTCACTTTTGCATCATACCATCCATGGCATCCATGCCTCTCCTTGGTGTTGTTGTTGTTGTTGGTTCCATGATGAGTGCATGTGGTATGTGGTGTGATGATGTGGTGTTTCTAAATCTTGGCTTCAAACTTGGGTGGTTTCAAACTAGAATTCAAATGAAGCCTTCTCCCTAGTTTGTGAGCTCATGTTTGAGTTGTTTTAAACCTGATTTAAAAATGTAGATCATTTAGTGCCTTTTCTTGTGGATGTGGAGATGTGACTAGGGATTTTCAAAACTTTGCTTAAATGGGGTTTTATTTACAAAACAGATTAAATTAATTCTGTTTTGTAATTATTTTATTTGCTCCAAAAATCATCTTTGTATTTTATTTAATTGGCTCATAATTCCCTTATTAGCAGGGTTATTTTATTTTTATTTTTGAGACCCCAGTATGTCCTAGGTGATTTATTTTGCTGAGGTTTTGTTTTAGCAGGGTTTTTCTTCTCTGGTTATCTCGCGCCAGGGGATGGGCTTCCTCTCTCCCTCTGGCACATCTTCTTTTCCCCTCACGCAGTGGCCCGCTCTGTCGTCCCTCTCTTCTTCCTGACGCCGTTCCATTCCTCCTCCCTGCTTTCCATAAGGCTCAGAGAGAGACCGCGCGCGTTCGTCGTCTCATGGACGTCGAGGTCGTCCCATCCGCCCTATTTAGTGCCTCCCCCTTCGGCAGTGTGTCTAGGGTTCCTCCTTGTCGCTGCCACCCCTCGTTCCCATCTCTCTTCCTCTCCCTCTGAAGATAAGTTCCAAAGAGCAGAGAGTTTACAGGGTCGCCACCGACGATCCCGCGTCCTCGTCGTCGCCGGCAGCATCTCCCCGTGACGTCCGAGGCGTCCATGAGGATGGGGGTTCCCCCCCCCCATTCCATTCCCGTCGCTAGCGGGGCTTCTTCCCCTTCCTGGCGCCTCCTCCACGACAACTTCGCCGGAGCGGAGCTTCGGGTCGTCACAGGCTGCTTCCCCTTCTTCCTCTACGCGGTAGCGAGCCCTCCCGGAGCACGCCAGGATGAGGAGCTTCTCCCCCTCCTTCCTCTTCCCCTCGCGTAGAGTCTCCAGTGGCGCGCAGCGTCGCCGTTTCTGTCACCGTCGCCGCCGTGATGAGTTGCTCAGGAGCGCCGCCGTAGCGGGCCTCCTCCTGCTGCGGTTGGCACGGGAATGGGTCCTCTGATGACCCCTCTCCCTCCCTGCAAGCGCCGATTTGCCGATTATATGCCATAGAGTCACCGATGAGGTTGCCCTGTTCCGGCCGCCGTTGATCTGTAGAAGGAACACATGGGGTTACTCAAAAGAGTAGCGCCCCCCTCTCTGTTAAGTATCGTGTCGTGCCCGAGTGGTAAGTGGTTGACTTAGTGCATGGTGGTCGTGGGTTCGATCCCCGAAGGCGCCCCTTTTGTTTTCTTTCGCTGCGGTGTAGTGGATCTACAGGGGAAGGATAGCTTGCCCCGTTCCCCTTATCTGTCGAGCCAAGGGTAGTAGCCCAGTGCTGTTGTGTGTTGTGTGGCACCAGGGGGTCATGGGCTCGATCCCAGTGGCTCCCCTTTTTTGATGTTTTGTATTTTGTTTCACTATTCTTTGCTTGGGCAGCAAGCTTGATGCTTCCTTTAGCTAGAGCTTTGTGTTGTGTTTATTTTTACTGCCTAGGTTATTAGGCTCATCTATGTGTGTATGAATTTGTGTGTATGTGTGCATGAGAGCATATGCACTTGTGTGTGCATGTGTGTATGTGTGTGGGTTACACCCACATACTTGTGCAAGTTTGCACAAACACATGAGTGTGTGAGTGTGTGTGCAAGTGCTTGTGCATGCACTAGTGTGTGTAGGTGGTGTGTATATATGAGTGAGTGTATGAGTGTAGTTTGTGTGTGTGTGCACTTGGGAAGAGGTGCATATATGTGAGTGTGTGTGTGTGCATGTGGTGGCACATGCATACGTTCAAGAGGGCAGCCCCTCTAGATGCACCTCTTGTTGGTGTGTGTGTGTGTGTGAGCACACATGATTATGGGTAGGTGTGTAGGTGTTCATGCATGTGTGTGTGTGGGCATGAGTGCACATATGCACTTGTGCATGAGGGCTAACCCCTCATGCTTTCCAATATGTTGGTGTGGTGGTGTATGAACCTTGTGTGTGTGCATATGTAGAAGTAGTGGATACTACAAGTGCTAAGTTACATGTGATGATGCTTCTATATGCTTATATAGGATTCTAGGTTGATTTTCGAGCTAGCTTTGTGCCTACATGTTACATGCAAGTACCCATGTATTATATATGATTTTGGGGTAGAATCTTCCCAGGAATCCACTGTAGGAATCAGATTTCACTTTAGAGCAACTTCATAAACTGTCATTTTTCTATCTTGATGCCATGTTTAGAACTTAGTATCATGTAGTGCTTTGACCTTATGAGGATAAATCCTTAATGTGGCAGTAGTGGGTGAACCCCTCTATAGCATGGGGTCTTTTTTTGTCCATAGGAATTTGTATGAACTTGTTGTGCCTTGTCAAAGTTGACACTTGGCTGAAATTGACAGCTTTGTGGAAATCTGTGATTTTCACTAAGTCTGAGATTCTGCTGTTATTGTCTTCCCTTGTTGTTTTGGTTGCACAAGCTCATGTGTTGGAAATCAAACCATGCAACAAACTAAGGTTTCTGAGCTTTTGTGTTTGTCTAGCTCTCTGTTAAATTTCATGCTCTTTCACTACCTGTAGATATCATTTTGGAGGCTACCAAAATGCTTCAGAGCATAAGCAGCTGGTGAAAATCTGAGATTCTCACCAAGTCCTAGAATCTGTTATTTTTGTCCAAGTTTGTGTCCATAGATCTTCTCATGTATGATGCCTTTGCAGTAGGTTCTTGCTCAGGCTTGTAGAGCTTTTGAATGGCCTTTGCCACATATCTTGTTTGGCTCATTTGGGTGGTTGTAGGTACTCTGGATGTTGTAGACAAACTGCTATGATGCTGTTTAGGACAGATTGCATGTTTTAGTTGTTTTGAAGCTTGTGAGGGCATTGTTGATGGTGTGGTGTGTTTACATGCACCACCCCACTTATATTTGTTTGTTTGATCATGTCGCAACCTGGTAACACCAGGAGAGTGCCATTGGAGTGTGCTTGTGGTGGATTTGAACCGTAGGACTCCATATCTTGTTTTGTAGTTTCCGGTTGATCCGTAGCTCCGTTCACAACGTTCTTTATATGTTTTGGCATCGTTTTATCGTGATAAACCTGTTCATGCCATCCTCATGCATGTAAAGATAGCTTAGTATAAAGTTCTGTCCAAAAGTTTATCAACTCATCTCATGTATCATATTGTTTGTTGCATCATGTTATGTTGGTGTTCATTGGATGTTATTTTTATCGTGGGTAGCATCGGGATCGGAGAGAGAGTACGTGGATTCTGGAGAGTACGTGCAGGAAGATCACGAGCAGTTCCAAGCTGAAGACATCACAGGCAAGATGACCATGACCTTGATACCGTATCTAGCTTTGTTATGTTAGAATCACGTTTCCTTCGATATATGCTCGCTGCCTACCACTTGATAAAAATGCCACATGTCATTGCCATGAAACCCAAACACCTTCCCCTCCTAGCTAATGTTGTTTGGCTAAGTAGGCCTTCTCAACTTCTAATGAATAGCTTTGCTAGTTGCAGGTGCCAGCTGTCTCATGTGATAACATGAGTAATTTTGATATCATTATGTTTAAACTGCTATTAATTAATGCACCTATATACTTGGTAAACGACGGAAGGCCTAGACTTTTGCCGGGTGATTTGTTCCGTTATTGCCGCCTTAGTTTCGGCTACCGGTGTTTGATTCCATAACTGATCGCTCCTAAAACGTTCGGGGTTGTTACGGGGACCCCCTTGATAAATCGTGTAGTGTTAAGGCTTATCCGGCAGGACCCAACATTGGTTTTAATTTGCTAATCACCTAATAATAATTTGCATAGGGAATAGCTACCCCGAGGATTTAATCAACAACCCGGGCCAGTGCTCCTCATGAGTGTTGGTCCAACCCAGAGCAGCTTATTACGCTCCCCGGGGCAACTCGGTGTTTTGGTGTGGTAACCATTGCTCATCCGTCGTGTCCTGAGACTGAGATACGTGGCTCTTATCGGGGTCGTCGACACGACGGGAGGTCCTGCTAGGTTCGTCTTACCTTAGCGATATATCTTGCGCATAGGAATCTCGGTGAAACTTTGGGTCTCCTCAAAGTTGAGGTTTTCCTCTAAGGAATCCGACGAGATCACGAGTTTCGTGATAGAAGATTACTTTGCGGCCCGTGACAGTTTGTGATGGACTAGTTGGAGCACCCGTGCAGGGTTTAATCTTTCGGAAAGCCGTGCTCGCGGTTATGTGGTGAACATGGATAATTTGTTAACATTCGGTTCTAGATAACTTGAATTAACTCTAATAAAACTGCTAACTCTGTGCGTAACCGTGACTGTCTCCTTCGAGGACCTCTCTTCGATCGAGAACATGGAGGGGTTATGTTTGACGTAAGCAGGTGTTCAGGATCACTTAGTGATCACCTAGTCTTCGACGCTCGCGTAGACCACCATATCAAATACTCTGTTCATCGTAAGTTAGCCAACATATAATCTTAGGATGTTGCAACCTAAACCTTCCTCACCTAATAACTTGACTAGTTTCGGTACCAAGGTCATCCGATTGTTGAGTCCCCGTGGCTCACAGTTTACTACAAAACCCCAACAGGTACAGGTACGCCTGAAGAAGGAGATCCTAAGGGCACCCAGTTGGCGTGGAAGTACGATGAGGAGTCTGACCGACTGCACGTGAACTATCCGGAGGACTGAGGTCGTGGTCGTGATCGTGGGCCAGCATGCGGGATATCATAGTATTTTCCTTGTTTCATGTTGTCCGTAGTGGGACTAACTTGTTCTGAATAATTGTGTGGATGTAAACCTTATATTATACTATGTCAGATGGCAAGTGTATGCCCTACTTGTCATTCTTTGAATATGTAATGTTATGATTATCTCGCTTGCGAAACGTTTAGATGCGCCTCTTTCCCTTTTGGGGCATCGCCCCCAAAATAGGAAAGGGCCGCATCTTAGTCTTTACAAGTTGGTAATCAGAGCCTTACGACCATAGGAGTCTTTGTGTGATCTAACTTGGCCGAGTCGAGTCTAGTAAAAATGTTTTGAGTCTTAGTTATATCGGAGAATTGGTTTCTTTTTTCTCCTCTTCTATGCTCTGGTGAGGTTCTCGACGCGGGTATTTGTGAAATCTATATGATATCGATGTGACGGAGTTCTGTCTTGGTGCCTCCTGTCTGAGTTGATTTATTCCGGGGAGTCGAGCTCCAGGGGATTCTTGTGCACATCGCCATCATTCATATTTCTTAGTATCTCAGGGTGAAGGATGTTCGAAATTGCTTAAATACTAGTAGTGGCGAGATAACCCCGATGTCCCCAGTATTGGTGCAGATTGTTCGGGAGTACTGCCATACTTGTATCGTTGTGATCGCGAGGGTCTGTAGTAGATGAAGGTTCGAGATTCTGGTTATGTGTTGATGGATGTGATACACTAGACGGGTTAGTATAGGAGTTGTGTGAAATATTACTCCTTGTATCCGTATACCAGATTGCATGACCAGATAATTTGGGAATTGATAGGTGGGATATCAAGTAGTGACTTATAGGACAATCTTCCTACAGATGCATGATGCGAGGTTCTGATTCCACATTCAGTGGGTACGTTTGTTCACGGTCGTCTTACAACGGTTCTCGTTGTGTCTTAAAGAGTCCTTTTAGCTTGCTACGACTCGGGGATGCTTTGTAAGTCGTGTGCACTGCCTTGCATAGGATGGCTACTATAAATTCGAGCCCGTGCGATCATATCCACGAAGATATCGGATGGAATCTCTAGCATACATTTGTTCCAAGCAGTTCTAGCTTATACTTGGTTTGCAAGTGGTCATAATCATAATTTTGTCGACAGCCACTTTCAGAAAGCATTCTTATTACTTTGTTCAAGTGCAATTGCTAATATTCTTGTTCAGATATTCCTGCCTTTTGATTCGGCTTTACCTTCAATATTATTCTCTAGGCTAATGTGTTGTCCGTCTTCAGGATGGCTCCACCAACTCGTGAGAACCCGGGTCCTGAGGGTGCTGAGATGCCGCCACCACCTCCTCCGCCACCGCCTCCTCCTGCAGAGGCTTGGGAATCGACTCGGCCCTTGTGTGACATCCCCTATTCAAAAGATAGAGAGGGATGGCCTTCTCCCCAAGGCAACTTATAAAGCGGCTCAGAGGGTGCTGAGATGCCGCCGCCACCAACTCCTCCACCACCTCCTCCGCCTCCTCCTCCGCCGCCGCCTCCTCCTGTAGAGGCCGAGGAGCTCAAGTTTCACCAATCTAATGTTGACCCGGCGGACATGACGCTGCTCAAAAGGCCGACCATCGATTCTGAGCCGCCCCTCAAGTTTAAACCAATGAACGACACCAAGGTTATCAACTTTACGCCTGGCGACTCCACCAAGCAGTTCACTATTGGGGCGGGTCTCGACCCCAAATAGGAAAGCGCGCTCATCGAATTCATCCGTGAGAATTGGGACATATTTGCATGGAAACCTTCTAACATGCCGGGTGTACCGAGAGAATTCGCTGAGGACAATCTTAATACTGACCCTAAAGTTAAGCCAGTTCGACAGTACCTTCACAGGTTTAATGAAGAGCGTCGTAAGGCGATTGGAGAGGAAGTAGCCCGGCTCCTGGCCGCCGGGTTCATCATCGAGGTTTTCCATCCTGAATGGCTGGCTAACCCGGTCCTGGTGCTAAAAAAGAATGGCACTTTCCGCATGTGCATCGACTACACTGACCTCAACAGAGCCTGTCCGAAGGATCCCTTCGCCCTTCCCCGCATTGATCAAATTATTGACTCGACGGCGGGTTGTGAACGTGTGTGTTTCTTGGACACTTATTCGGGATACCATCAGATCAAGATGGCGGTGGCGGATCAGGAGAAGACATCCTTCATAACCCCATTCAGAGCTTTCTGTTACGTGTCCATGTCATTTGGACTCAAGAGTACGGGGGCGATTTATCAGCGTTGCATCCAAAATTGTTTGCATAACCACATAGGTCGTAATGTCCACGCTTATGTGGATGACATCATGGTCAGGTCTCACCAAAAGGAGTCGCTCTTGGGAGATCTCAAGGAAACATTTGACAACCTGCGCGTTTACCAGATGAGGCTTAACCCCACCAAGTACGTTTTTGGTGTCCCTGCGGGGAAGTTATTGGGTTTTTTGGTATCGGAGCGTGGCATTGAGGACAACCCGGAAAAGATTGTGGAAATTACCTCACTGGGGAAACCGGCCAACGTTAACCAGGTCCAGCGTATGGCGGGACGAATCGCAGCTCTGAGCCGCTTTATAAGTCACCTCGGGGAGAAGGCCATCCCTCTCTATCAGTTGCTCAAGAAAACGGATCGCTTTGTTTGGACGGACGAAGCTGACGAAGCTTTTGAAGCCTTGAAGCGGCAATTAGCTAACCCGCCAGTGTTGGCGGCTCCGGCAGATAAGGAACCTACGCTCCTGTACATTGCAGCAAATTCCAAGGCAGTCAGTGTGGCAGTAGTTGTCGAGTGACAGGAAGAAGGAAAGGAGTATCCGGTCCAACGACCATTGTATTTCATCAGCGAGGTCCTTACCCTCTCCAAGCAACGTTACCCACATTGGCAGAAGCTGGTTTTTGGGGTGTTTATGGCGAGTCAAAAGCTGAAGCACTACTTCCAGGAGCACCCGATCACGGCCGTCAGTTCCGCCCCCCTCGACGACATCATACAGAATCGAGAGGCCACTAGACGGATTGCTAAGTGGGCCATCGAGCTTGGATCCCATCATGTGCGATATATGCCTCAGACGGCCATCAAATCTCAAGCACTCGTGGACTTCATCAACGATTGGACCGATTTACAAATCCCAGAGGAGAGACCTGATCTTACTTATTGGACCATCTATTTCGATGGGTCCAGGCAATTGGAAGGCTCGGGGGCTGGTGTGGTGATAACTTCGCCTCAAGGTGACAAGTTTTGCTATGTCCTTCGGCTCATGTTCCCATGTACCAATAATGCAGCAGAATACGAGGCTTTTCTCCATGGTTTACGACTTGCCAAAGAGATGAATCTCACGCGAGTCCGGTGTCTGGGCGTTTCAGATCTGGTGGCACAGCAGGTCTCTCGTACCTGGGATTCACGAGACCCTCTCATGGCGGCTTACTGACAAGCTGTGTCAGATGTAGCGGGTCACTTCAATGGTTATATGGTGAATCACATCGACCGGTGGTTTAATGAAGCAGCGGACGCTCTTTCCCGTCTCGGTTCACAATGTAAGCCAGTCCCTCCCAATGTCTTTTTAGATGTATTGCATAACCCCTCGGTAAAACTGCCTTCAGAGGAAGATTTAGCGGTACCGGCCCCCGAGTCTCAACTCGTGGCGGCTCTTCACGCTACTCCTGACTGGGCGACTCCTAACATGGCATACCTCACATGAGGCGAGTTACGTGCCGACGAGTTATTAGCTCGCCAAATCGTCCGTCGGTGTAAATCCATGGTCATACACAATGGCGAGTTACATAAGCGAAGCACCTCGGGGGTATTTCTAAGATGTGTCTCTCCTGAAGAAGGATGTGTGATCCTCAATGAGATTCACGCGGGCGACTATGGTCATCATGTTGGGTCCCGGTCCTTGCTTTCTAAGGCCTTCGGACATGGGTTCTATTGGCTGACGGCTCACGCAGACGTAGAGGAGATCGTTCGCCGATGTGATGGCTGCCAAAAATTTGGACGCCAGATGCACGTACCGGCTCAGGAATTGCGGATGATACCAATCACTTGGCCGTTTGCAGTCTGGGGGCTTGATATGGTTGGCCCTTTCAAGATGTCTTTGATACGTCTCCAACGTATCTATAATTTTTGATGGTTTCATGCTATTATCTTGTCAAACTTTGGATGATTTGCATGCCTTTTATATATTTTCTCGGACTAACTTATTAACTCAGTGCCAAGTGCCAGTTCCTGTTTTTTCCATGTTTTTGACCCCTTTCAGAGGAGATTCTGAAACAGAGTCCAAACGGAAGAAAATCCCCGAAAAGATTTTTTTGCAACGGAAGAAGATCAGGAAGCTTGGGAGCCAAGGCAGGGGAGCCTCAGGGGCCCCACAAGCCCCCACCCCGCGGCAGGGGGGTAGGCCGCGGCCCACTGGCTTGTGGGCCCCCTGAGCGCCCTCTGACCTAGGGGTTGCGCCTATATATTCCCTAAAAATCCCAAAAAAAATCAGGAGATCATCGAAAGTACTTTTCCGCCGCCGCAAGCTTCTGTCTCCACAAGATCCCATCTGGGGCACGTTCTGGTGCCCTGTCGGAGGGGGGATTCGGACACGGAGGGCTTCTCCATCAACACCATGACCTCTCCGATGATGCGTGAGCAGTTCACCATAGACCTACGGGTCCATAGCTAGTAACTAGATGGCTTCTTCTCTCTCTTGGATCTTCAATACAAAGTTCTCCATGATCTTCATGGAGATCTATCCGATGTAATCTTCTTTTGCGGTGTGTTTGTCGAGATCCGATGAGTTGTGGATTTATGATCAGATTATCTATGAATCTTATTTGAGTTTCTTCTGATCTCTCTTATGCATGATTTCATATCCTTGTAACTCTCTTTGAGTTGTGGGTTTTGTCTGGCCAACTAGATCTATGATTCTTGCAATGGGAGAAGTGCTTGGTTTTGGGTTCATACCTGTCACATCCCTGACACCTTAATCAAGTTAGCATTGTGCTCATATCTTCTTTGCATTGCATCTAGGAAATTTTCATAAAGAACAAAGTAAGTGGTGAAGGAAAACTCAAAAACCCTAGCCACTTCTCAAATTAAAGGAAATTTCAAACTAGTTAAAATCAATGAACCCAAAATGGTCTCAAGAAAAGTTCAACTTTTCTTATAAATCATGGAAGCAAATAAGCAATGAGGAAAACCATTTTCATAATACTTTTGGCATTTCAAATAAATGCAAAAAGCTACTGGTTTCAAGTTTAAAAATTTGAATTCAAAAACTTCAAGTTTTCAAAAATGTTGAAAACTTCACGAATGGTTGGATATATTCCAACTAATATTCTGGTGTGTTCAAAATATTTTTATAAACTATTTTGGAGCTGAAATAAAAAGCAACCAAAATAGTTAGCAAATCAGAAAAACAAAACAGAAAGAAAATAGAAAGAAAGGGGAAAAACCCTACATGTCGCCCTGAGGAGGCCCAGCCCACCACGGGCAAGGGCGTCTTCCTCCTCCTTCCTTCTAGCAGAGGAGCGAATGCCCACGGCGGCTCCTCCACCTCCTGCTTCGCCGTGGCACGCTCCGGTGCTCCCCAGGACAGCGCGACAGCGGGGATATCCACCCCGAGCCCGTCTCTATCCGTTCCCCTGCTCTAGTTTCCCCCTCCTCTCGGGATCTCTCCTCCTTCCTTCTGCCGCCATTGCCAAGAGCTCGACCTCGAGCCGTCGTGCCTCTAGCCACAGGACCTTCCTACCGAGTAGTCCAGTAGCTCCGCCTCGACGAGCTAGTTCTCTCTGCAAAGGCCGAAGCCTCCCCGAGCCCTGCAACGTCCCCAACGCCATCGTCTTCAACCTTCCGTCGCCGGCAAATCGACGGTGAAACGCCGGCTACAGCCCCTCCCTGAGCAGTCTGAGCCTAGCTTCACCTCCATCGTGAGCCTGCGATCATTTCCCCTCTTTTTTCCCTCGGATCCGTGCCCTCTACCCACTGGACCATCGAGCCCGAACTCCGGCAGCCGCCTCGGCTCGTCGCCGGCTTGCTCCGGCCACCTATAGCCCTCCCTGAGGCCAGTGCTGGATGAGGTCGAGCCTGGGGATCATCCCAGTGCTCTCGGCAACCTTTTCCGAGCACCACAACACGATATAGCTTGTCTCCGGCGAGGTTCTACCGCGGATCTGGTCGCCGCCGGTCAGGCTCCGGCGGGGAAAGATGTGGCCAGCTTAACCCCAGTAGCTTAGCCCTAATCGATCGCTGACAGTGGGCCCAAGGCCAAGTCAAACCCACTTAGGGGCTGGTCAGCGCTGGATTAGTTCCTGAGACGCTGACCAGTGGGTCCCCCCTGTCAGGTTTGACCTGATCAGGTCTGTTGACCTGCTAACGCCATGATGATGTGGTGATGACGCAATAAGTGAATTTCTGATTTAAAACAATTCCGGAAAAATGCCAAAATTTCTAAAATTCATAGAAATTAATCTGTAACTCCAATGAAAATAATTTGTATATGAAAAAGTATCAGAACAATTCAAGGAATCTGAATATGTCATTTTCAAACATGTTTGAAAATGTTACTGAACCCAAACATGTAGATTAATTAATAAGTTAATTCTTATAAATACTTTGGAGATGGAATTTGGGAAGTCATTAAATTTCACTACAAATGATATGATCAAACACTGTGCAAATCACAAACCAGCAACCTAACATGTCATTCCATGCATGATAAAAGCAAGTTGATCTGAGCATCAGGTCGAATCAATCAAAATGGTATCCGAGAATACCTCATTTGAAGTGATATTTGAATTTGACTCAAATCAACTTCAAACCTAATACATGTTAGCTATAATAGTATACCACCTTGCATCCTCATGCCATGCTCACGCATCATCTTGTTGCACATGATTGTTATTGATTGTTGACATTTCTTTCGGTAGTCTCCGCTCCCCCGGATTCCACCGAATATCCGTCTGACGGATATTGTCACTCCTCTGAGCAACAAGGCAAGCAACCATTTTGATCATCCCGATAAATCCCATTTTCTTGCTCCTGCACTTACTTATTGCATTAGGATCAAATGCTTCAAATGCTTTTGCCACGTTAGTTGAACCCACTTCCTTTGCATGACCTATCCTTGTCACAGTAAATAGTTGAACCTTGCAACCTAGCATACCTGGTAGTTGCTTGAGCCATGATGTGCCTTATCCTGCTATGCATGCTATGCTTAGAGTTGTGTATGGTCTGTCATCTGGGAGATGAACAG
The DNA here is from genome assembly GCF_904849725.1 of Hordeum vulgare subsp. vulgare. Classification (NCBI taxonomy): domain Eukaryota; kingdom Viridiplantae; phylum Streptophyta; class Magnoliopsida; order Poales; family Poaceae; genus Hordeum; species Hordeum vulgare. The sequence goes on from NC_058522.1 coordinate 292,767,862, forward strand.
AGTTGTGAGAATGTGTTCCGTAAGCAAAGGTTGTGTGTTGAACCTGATTTGGTAAAGGTACCGGTGAAAGGATGTGTAGGAGTACATGGCGGGTTGTTTCATTGGAACCGTCCTTAGGAACTGAGTTCCGTGTATGTAATCCAAGACGAGATACTACCACATGCTGGGCCCTGAAATATGACCCCGCTCGACTTATTAATCGCTTAGTACTCGGTCCAAGAGTTGCAAGTAGTTTCTGGTGTTTATAGTCATGCTGGAGGCCGTGCATGGTGCTGACCTGAGAGGTGGGCTGTGATGCCGTAGGCAGTGGCACGGCGTACCAAGTAGCACCCGGATGGTGGGCTTGGGAACCCTGCGCACATCGTTTGGGGCCGTGGCGGAAACCTCGGTCGGACTTCCGTGCGGGTTACCCTCAGATAGGCGATAGACCTGGACTAGGTACTAATGTGGTTAACGGTCGTGGCCGACTCCCTCACTGGGCTTCCGCTTGAAGGTTGCCGAGGTGCATGACGTGCACATGGCGATAAGTGGCGAGAGCGTGTGTGACGAAGTACACCCCTGCAGGGTTATGATCTATTCGAATAGCCGCGTCCGCGGATATGGACTACTTGGAGACATATGTTGCTCATAGATAACTTCAATGGCTACTCATAAAATTGTCAAGATAAGCATGAGTGTCGTGGACGGCATTTCCGTATGGAGACGGAATGATTCCACGATGGAGTATTGATGTGGTGTTAGTGGACTCGTGTGCGAGAAATCAAGTTGTCAAAATTATTTAAAAATGCAAGTTGTCTAGCCACGAGTCAAATGCTGGCTTTCCGCATGAAACCCCACAATACCTTATTGATACATTGCATGAGTAGATAGTTCTCCTAAAGTCTTGCTGAGTACCTCCGTACTCATGTTTGCTTAATAAATGTTGCAGAGGTTGTTAATGACCCTAATGGAGGGTTCTTCATAGACATCGACGACGACGAGTAGCTGGTGTCCCAGCTACGATCTGGCCCTAGGTTGGGTCTGTAGTATAGTCAGGCCATGTGCCTTCTAGTTTCACCTGTCTGTACTCACACAGTTTTAAACACTTCCGCTGGCTTGTAACTGAAGGACTGCTATTATGGGTCGTGAGACCCTTACTGTGTAATATTATGTGTGTCGCTCTTCCGAGCCTCTTAAATAAAGCTTGTATGTTTACGGTTATGTTGTGATGCCATCGATGTATCTATACATATCGGTATGCCATGCGTACGTGTGTCGTACTTGATATGTATGGGGTTCGATTACCTAGCCGTAAGATTTAGTAGCACTCCTTACAGGGAAATGCCCCTTTGTGATCCAACGAGCCATGGTAGCTCGCTACTGCTCCGGACACATTGGTTGACCGGCGTGTGTCCTTCTTAGCTGCTGTGTCTGTCCCCTTTGGCGAAATGTCACGCGAGGTAATGGAGTCCTTGTAGCTTGCTACAACTCGTCTACATTCGCTGGTGACCGACACCTGCTTTGCTGGGTCATGTATGCCTGTCCTTCTGCGGTACTGCCACTTTGGTTTATGACTAGACATGTCGATCCGGGTTCTTTGTCATTGGAATACTAGCAACACAATTGCATACGTGAGTCAAAAGGCGCAAACGGTCCCGGCTAAGGCAAGGCTGCAGCCGTGGGGTTAACCGTGCGTGAGACCACAAAGGGATGCGATGTGTGACAGGCTGGATTCCTATGGCTTAGGATTGGGGTCCCGACAGCGTTGGTATCAGAGCGACTGACTGTAGGACTACTAAGCCAAATTGGTCGAAGTTGAGTCTGTAATTGCTTTAGTTATACCTAAGGGAATTGTTGTGGAAGGGAACGTAAGACTCTTGTTCTCTTCTCAGGTTATTCTATTCTGGTCATCCTCGTCTTTTCTGCGGGAATTAAGGACTAGGTTACTCATCTTCTTCTAGGCTCGTGTTTATGATCGGTAGATTATAAGACTACGGGTCGAGAGATATATTGGGTTCCTTTCATCCCTAGAAAAAAAAAGTAAGTTTGATGATCAGAGAATTAACTTGATAGTTGAATGGTTACGCTATTCCATTTTGGGTTGTCTCAAAATTTGTTTTTGAGCATTTACAGCTGTTATGCTGCCCAATTTTGCATTCAGAGCTCTAATGCTTTTGGATTACTCTCTATTTCAGATGCCTGGTCGTCCTTCTCGTCAGGTGGTACGTCTGACCAGGTGCATTGATGTGCCGGGTCATACGGCCATGCTGGTCAGGGTGATGTCGGTGTGCGGTTACCGCTGGTACCCCGAGTACACAGTGGAGGAACAGTACCGAGACTTCAACCAGAGCCAGTATATCTGCACTGTTAGGGTATTTCTAGACTACCCTGGAGCTGAGGAGCCAATCCATTGGTCCTATGGGTTGGGAGTCACTGTTGACATGGCAGTACAAGATGCTGCCTATTCAATGCTGACCATTATGAGGGCGAGACATGCACTGCTGCAGAATTCAGAGTTCTTCTATGTTCCGGCCTCTCACCCTGGTGAAGAGGGATACCTCAGTGGAGTCTATTTTGATTCTTCTATGGAGGAACCACTACTGCAGTCCACTGTTCAAATGCTAGAGAACAGAGACAGGGATGCTCGTGCTCTCCGCGTGGAGCTTTATGCTAACCATGCCCGTCTCTGGAAGGCTTTGACGCAGCTGGCACGGTAGTCCAGACAGGGTACGGAGATATGGAGATGCTGAACCCTGTTAGGAACCATCTTCCGGCCCACGTTGACTGGCCAGCTATAGGAGGAGTCACCCCTCTTCGGGGACCCCTATTACCACCAGTCAGGGGACCAAGGCCACATCCGTGTCCTTATGGATCCCACGGATCTCAGGCCAGAGTGTTTTCTGATCCGCAGGTTGAGCTTCCAGGCCATGGAGGTAATCTCTATGAGATGTTCTATGCGGATGCCTGAGCTGTGAGTGGAAGGATAGTATGGTAGTAGCCGTACGTTCACAGTCCTGCGTGACTTGTGAAGTATGCCTGTGATGTGAAATGAATTCCGGAGGCCTAGATAAATAATGTATAGGAAGCTTGTAAGCCTCTGATGAGTAGTTTCATAATTTCAGTAGTTTGCTCTTCGGCTAAGGTTGTACTGAACTATGTAAGGGTGTGTATGAACCATGGTGTAAATATAGCAGTTGCTTGTTACCATGTTGTTCGGATATTCATTTCCGCATTCCGTGTGTTCAGTACATTCTTAATCCATAGCTAGTATTGATATGATATTGGTCTAAGCTGTGAGTTTGTTTGTCAGGATGGTGTTCACCAGGTTGAACCGTGCCCCTGCTCATGAGCAAGGCGAGGGTAGTCAAGCGTCGCAGGAAGACATGCCTCACCCGCCCTCTCTGGCAGAAGTTATGCTTGAGGCAGAGAGGAACAAAAGGGAGACCAACCGACTATTAGAGCGTATTGAGCAGAATACGGCTCGTCAGCCTAGGAATGCTGCAGTGTCCCTCAACGACTTTGTGAAGCTGAATCCTCCAAAGTTTCATCACTCCGTCGATCCCCTCGACGCTGATGACTGGTTGTGCAGCATCTCACGCAAGATTCGCTCTGCGAATGTTTCTGAGGCCGACAAGGTGACCTTTGCGGCGTATTTCTTGGAAGGACCCACCAATCTGTGGTGGGAGAACTTTGAAGCTATGCGTCCTGCTGAACCAGCAGCCACATGGGCAGACTTCAGTGCAGCCTTCCGTCTGCACCGTATTCCAGAGGGCCTGATGGACAGAAAGAGAGAGGAGTTCTGTGCTTTCACTCAGGGCAAGTTGACCGTGGATGCCTATAGCCACGAGTTCAGTAACCTCGCCCGCTATGCAACAGAGGAGGTGTCTACTGACGCCAAGAAGCAAGCAAGATTCCGTAAGGGTCTGAGCCCTAAGCTTCGTCGTGATCTGCGCCTCCACGAGTGTGCAAGCTTTCAAGCCCTGGTCAACAAGGCGATCAGTGCCGAGACTGGTCATACCGACTTTGAAGCCACAAGGAAGCACTCCCGTGACTTTGCCTCGTCATCTGGTTCCGCGTTCCCAAAACGCAGGATGTGGGTTCCAAACAGTTCTCTGCCGCCAAGATACACTTCGAGGCCATCCTACGCGTCGCCTGAGACGAATCAGACCAACCCTCCAGCAAAAACTTATGGTGGTCCAGCTAGCAATGCTGCACCACGTGCCAACCAAGTGGTATGCTACAAGTGTGGAGAACCAGGGCACTATTCCCGTGAGTGTCCTCAAAATGTGGGTGCCAAGCAACCCGGAAAGTCCGTCGGGCTAGGCAAGTCGGGCAAAGCTTACTACGTGAAGCCAACTCCTGCACGTGGCCGTGTGAACTATGTCTCAGCAGAAGAAGCTGCAGAGGATCCCGACATCATACTGGGTACGCTTCTTGTTAATCATCACCCAGCGTCTGTTCTCTTTGACACTGGGTCTTCTCATTCCTTCATTTCAGAAAGTTATGCACAGTTGCATAACATGTCTTTTTGTGATATGCCAATTCCATTGGTTGTCCAAACTCCTGGTAGTAAATGGCAAACCTCTAGGATAACCTATGATAATGAAATTCTAGTAGACAGGCTAGTTTTTCTAGCCTCATTGATAGCCTTGAAATCTTCGGATATCAATATCATCTTGGGTATGGACTGGATGTCAGCTCACTATGCCAAGATTGATACTCATTCTAGAAATGTTCAGCTTACCCATCCCTCGGGTGAGATAGTCAATGTCTCTACTCGAGTTGCCAAATGCCAACTCTATTCCCTAAATGTCAACCCTCTTCCGGAACTTGAAGACATTCCGGTAGTCTGTGACTTCCTGGATGTTTTTCCAGAGGAACTGCCAGGAATTCCACCTGACAGAGATGTAGAGTTCATGATAGATCTTGTTCCGGGAACTGTCCCAATAGACAGAAGACCATATAAGATGGCACCCCTGGAGCTAGCCGAACTTAAGAAGCAACTAGATGAGGCCTTGAATAATGGTTTCATTCGTCCTAGCTCTTCTCCTTGGGCTTGCCCCATCCTCTTCGTCAAGAAGAAAGACGGAACAGATCGGATGGTTGTAGATTACCGACCATTTAATTTGGTCACCATAAAGAACAAGTATCCACTCTCCGGGATCAACGATCTGTACGATCAGCTCGCTGGGTCCTCAGTCTTCTCCAAAATGGATTTGAGGTTGGGATACCATCAAATCAAGATCAAGAATGGGGACATTCCAAAAACGGCCTTTGTTACTCGTTATGGCCAATACGAGTACACCGTCATGTCCTTCGGTTTAACAAATGCCCCAGCCACCTTCTCTCGTCTCATGAATTCAATCTTCATGGAGTATTTGGATAAATTCGTCGTGGTATACCTCGATGATATTCTCATCTACTCAAAGAACGAACAAGAACATGTCGAGCATCTAAGGCTGGTATTGATGAAAATTCGAGAGCATCGCCTTTATGCCAAGTTTTCAAAATGTGAATTTTGGTTACCAGAAGTGACCTATCTAGGTCACGTAATCTCTAGTAAGGGTATTGTTGTCAATCCCAAGAGAGTTCAAGCTGTCCTTGATTGGACTCAACCTGAATCGGTTAAGCAAGTTAGGAGTTTTCTTGGTCTAGCGAGCTATTGTTGCCGCTTTGTCGAGAATTTCTCCAAGGTTGCAAAGCCTCTAACTGAACTCCTCAAGAAGGATAAAAAGTTCGAGTGGACACCACAGTGTGAGCATAGTTTTCAGGAACTGAAAAGACGCCTGGCTTCCGCACCTGTGTTGCTACCACCAGATTTTTCTAAGGACTTTGTTATATATTGCGACGCCTCGCGACAAGGATTAGGTTGCATTCTCATGCAAGATCGTCATGTGATCGCATACGCATCTCGACAGTTGCGTCCACATGAGGATAATTATCCCACACATGACCTTGAGCTTGCAGCTCTGGTCCATGCACTAAAAACCTGGCGACATCACCTTCTGGGTAATCGTTGCGAAATATTCACTGATCACCAAAGTCTGAAATATATCTTCACCCAGTCGGATTTGAATCTCAGGCAAAGACGGTGGGTTGAGTTGATCTCGGATTATGACTTAGGGATAACTTACACCCCGGGGAAGGCCAATGTTATGGCCGATGCACTAAGTCATAAATCTTATTGTAACAATTTGATGCTACAACAAGGTCAACCACATCTCTATGAGGACTTTCGGAAGTTGAATCTTCATATTGTTCCTCAAGGATTCCTTTCTACCCTGGTGGCGAAGCCTACCCTTAAGGATCAAATTATAGCTGGCCAGAAGCGTGACAAGGGTATATCACGGATCAAGGAGAATATTTTTAGCGAAAACGCTAAAGAATTTTCCATGAATGATCAAGGAGTTGTGTTCTCCCAGAATAGTCTAGTGGTTCCTAAGAACCTACATCTAAGGTAGTTAATTCTTAAGGAGGCCCATGATTCTCCTCTCACCATTCATCCCGGTAGTACTAAGATGTATCAGGACCTACGCCAGAGGTTCTGGTGGACTAGGATGAAGAGAGAAATTGTTGAGTTCGTTGCTAACTGCGACGTTTGTCGTCGAGTTAAGGCAGAACATCAAAGGCCTGCTGGCACCCTTCAACCTTTAGTTATTCCTGAATGGAAATGGGATAAAGTTAGTATGGATTTCATTACCGGATTTCCCAAGACCAAGAAAGGAAATAATGCTATCTTTGTGGTCATTGACCGACTCTCCAAAGTGGCTCATTTTCTTCCCGTTCGTGAGAGTATAACAGCTAGGCAGCTAGCGGAGTTATATATCTCTCGAATAGTGTCTCTTCATGGTGTTCCCCTGGAGATTAACTCGGACCGTGGGAGTATCTTTACTTCTCGCTTATGGGAAAGTTTTCAGAATGCCATGGGGACTCACTTATCTTTTAGCACTGCTTTCCATCCTCAATCAAGTGGTCAAGTAGAAAGAGTGAATCAAATCCTAGAAGATATGCTCCGAGCTTGTGTTATATCATTCGGTATGAATTGGGAGAAGTGCCTCCCATTCGCCGAATTCGCTTATAACAATAGTTATCAATCAAGCTTGGGCAAAGCTCCTTTTGAAGTTCTCTATGGACGAAGATGTCGAACACCTCTTAATTGGTCAGAAACCGGAGAGAGGCAACTCTTTGGCCCGGATATGATCCAGGATGCAGAAGAGCAGGTTCGTATTATTCGTGAAAAGTTGAAAACAGCCTAGTCTCGTCAAAAGAGCCAATATGATCGTCATCATAAGGCTGTGACCTTCGAAGTTGACGAGAAGGCTTATCTTCGGGTTACACCTTTGAAGGGTACCCATCGATTCGGTATCAAGGGCAAGTTGGCTCCTCGTTACATTGGTCTTTTTCGCATTCTTGCCAAATGAGGAGAAGTTGCCTACCAGTTGGAACTTCCTCCGCATCTTTCCAAGGTTCATGATGTCTTTCACGTCTCACAACTCAGGCATTGCTTTTCGGATCCTATCCGTGAAGTGGACCACGAAACGCTTGATCTCCAAGATAACCTTTCATACCGAGAATACCCCGTGCGTATTCTTGATCAAGCTGAGCGTACCACTCGACGTCGAAACCTCAAGTTTCTTAAAGTTCAATGGTCAAATCATTCTGAAAAGGAGCCAACTTGGGAAAGAGAGGATCATCTCCGACTTGAGTATCCTGCGTTATTCCCGACGACTTCTAAATCTCGGGATGAGATTCTTTTGAGTGGGGGTGAGTTGTCACATCCTTGACACCTTAATCAAGTTAGCATTGTGCTCATATCTTCTTTGCATTGCATCTAGGAAATTTTCAACAAGAACAAAGTAAGTGGTGAAGGAAAACTCAAAAACCCTAGCCACTTCTCAAATTAAAGGAAATTTCAAACTAGTTAAAATCAATGAACCCAAAATGGCCTCAAGAAAAGTTCAACTTTTCTGATAAATCATGGAAGCAAATAAGCAATGAGGAAAACCATTTTCATAACACTTTTGGCATTTCAAATAAATGCAAAAAGCTACTAGTTTGAAGTTTAAAAATTTGAATTCAAAAACTTCAAGTTTTCAAAAATGTTGAAAACTTCAGGAATGGTTGGATATATTCCAACTAATATTCTGGTGTGTTCAAAATATTTTTATAAACTATTTTGGAGCTGAAATAAAAAGTAACCAAAATAGTTAGCAAATCAGAAAAACAAAACAGAAAGAAAATAGAAAGAAAGGGGAAAACCCTACCTGTCGCCCTGAGGAGGCCCAGCCCACCAGGGGCAAGGGCGTCTTCCTCCTCCTGCCTTCTGGCAGAGGAGCGAATGCCCACGGCGGCTCCTCCACCTCCTGCTTCGCCGTGGCACGCTCCGGTGCTCCCTAGGACAGCGCGACAGCGGGGATATCCACCCCGAGCCCGTCTCTATCCATTCCCCTGCTCTAGTTTCCCCCTCCTCTCGGGATCTCTCCTCCTTCCTTCTGCCGCCATTGCCAAGAGCTCGAGCTCGAGCCGTCGTGCCTCTAGCCACAGGACCTTCCTCCCGAGTAGTCCAGTAGCTCCGCCTCGACGAGCTGGTTCTCTCTGCAAAGGCCGAAGCCTCCCCGAGCCCTGCAACGTCCCCAACGCCATCGTCTTCAACCTTCGGTCGCCGGCAAATCGACGGTGAAATGCCGGCTACAGCCCCTCCCCGAGCAGTCTGAGCCTAGCTTCACCTCCACCGTGAGCCTGCGATCATTTCCCCTCTATTTTCCCTCGGATCCGTGCCCTCTACCCAGTGGACCATCGAGCCCGAACTCCGGCAGCTGCCTCGGCTCGTCGCCGGCTTGCTCCGACCACCTATAGCCCTCCCTGAGGCCAGTGCTGGATGAGGTCGAGCCAGGGGATCATCCCAGTGCTCTCGGCAACCTTTTCCGAGCACCACAGCACGATATAGCGTGTCTCTGGCGAGGTTCTGCCGTGGATCTGGTCACCGCCAGTCAGGCTCCGGCGGGGAACGACGTGGCCAGCTTAACCCCAGTAGCTTAGCCCTAATCGCTCGCTGACAGTGGGCCCAAGGCCAAGTCAAACCCACTTAGGGGCTGGTCAGCGCGGGATTAGTTCCTGAGACGCTGACCAGTTGGCCCCCCCTGTCAGGTTTGACCTGATCAGGTCAATTGACCTGCTGACGCCATGATGATGTGGTGATGACGCAATAAGTGAATTTCTGATTTAAAAGAATTCCAGAAAAATGCCAAAACTTCTAAAATTCATAGAAATTAATCTGTAACTCCAATGAAAATAATTTATATATGAAAAAGTATCAGAAAAATTCAAGGAATCTGAATATGTCATTTTCAAACATGTTTGAAAATTTTACTGAACCCAAACATGTAGATTAATTAATAAGTTAATTCTTATAAATACTTTGGAGATGGAATTTGGGAAATAATTAAATTTCACTACAAATGATATGATCAAACACTGTGCAAATCACAAACCAGCAACCTAACATGTCATTCCATGCATGATAAAAGCAAGTTGATCTGAGCATCAGGTCGAATCAATCAAAATGGTATCCGAGAATACCTCGTTTGAAGTGATATTTGAATTTGACTCAAATCAACTTCAAACCGAATACATGTTTGCTATAATAGTATACCACCTTGCATCCTCATGCCATGCTCACGCATCATCTTGTTGCACATGATTGTTATTGATTGTTGACATTTCTTTCGGTAGTCTCCGCTCCCCCGGATTCCACCGAATATTCGTCTGACGGATATTGTCACTCCTCTGAGCAACAAGGCAAGCAACCATTTTGATCATCCCGATAAATCCCATGTTCTTGCTCCTGCACTTACTTATTGCATTAGGATCAAATGCTTCAAATGCTTTTGCCACGTTAGTTGAACCCACTTCCTTTGCATGACCTATCCTTGTCACAGTAAATAGCTGAACCTTGCAACCTAGCATACCTGGTAGTTGCTTGAGCCATCATGTGCCTTATCCTGCTATGCATGCTATGCTTAGAGTTGTGTATGGTCTGTCATCTGGGAGATGAACAGAGTTGTGAGAATGTGTTCCGTAAGCAAAGGTTGTGTGTTGAACCTGATTTGGTAAAGGTACCGGTGAAAGGCTGTGTAGGAGTACATGGCGGGTTGTTTCATTGGAACCGTCCTTAGGAACTGAGTTCCGTGTATGTAATCCAAGACGAGATACTACCACATGATGGGCCCTGAAATATGACCCCGCTCGACTTATTAATCGCTTAGTACTCGGTCCAGGAGTTGCAAGTAGTTTCTGGTGTTTATAGTCATGGTGGAGGCCGTGCATGGTGCTGACCTGAGAGGTGGGCTGTGATGCCGTAGGCAGTGGCACGGTGTACCAAGTAGCACCCGTATGGTGGGCTTGGGAACCCTGCGCACATCGTTTGGGGCCGTGGCGGAAACCTCGGTCGGACTTCCGTGCGGGTTAGCCTCAGATAGGCGATAGACCTGGACTAGGTACTAATGTGGTTAACGGTCGTGGTTGACTCCCTCACTGGGCTTCCGCTTGAAGGTTGCCGAGGTGCATGACGTGCACATGGTGATAAGTGGCAAGAGCGTGTGTGACGAAGTACACCCCTGCAGGGTTATGATCTATTCGAATAGCCGCGTCCGCGGATATGGACTACTTGGAGACATATGTTGCTCATAGATAACTTCAATGGCTACTCATAAAATTGTCAAGATAAGCGTGAGTGTCGTGGACGGCATTTCTGTATGGAGACGCAATGATTCCACGATGGAGTATTGATGTGGTGTTAGTGGACTCGTGTGCGAGAAATCAAGTTGTCAAAATTATTTAAAAATGCAAGTTGTCTAGCCACGAGTCAAATGCTGGCTTTCCGCATGAAACCCCACAATACCTTATTGATACATTGCATGAGTAGATAGTTCTCCTAAAGTCTTGCTGAGTACCTCCGTACTCATGTTTGCTTAATAAATGTTGCAGAGGTTGCTAATGACCCTAATGGAGGGTTCTTCATAGACATCGACGACGACGAGTAGCTGGTGTCCCAGCTACGATCTGGCCCTAGGTTGGGTCCATAGTATAGTCACGCCATGTGCCTTCTAGTTTCACATGTGTGTACTCAGACAGTTTTAAACACTTCCGCTGGCTTGTAACTGAATGACTGCTATTATGGGTCGTGAGACCCTTATTGTGTAATATTATGTGCGTGGCTCTTCCGAGCCTCTTAAATAAAGCTTGTATGTTTATGGTTATGTTGTGATGCCATCGATGTATCTATACATATCGGTATGCCATGCGTACGTGTGTCGTACTTGATATGTATGGGGTTCGATTACCTAGCCGTAAGCTTTAGTAGCACTCCTTACAGGGAAATGCCCATTTGTGATCCAACGAGCCATGGTAGCTCGCTACTGCTCCGAACACATTGGTTGACCGGTGTGTGTCCTTCTTAGCTGCTGTGTCTGTCCCCTTTGGGGAAATGTCACGCGAGGTAATGGAGTCCTTGTAGCTTGCTACGACTCGTCTACATTCACTGGTGACCGACACCTGCTTTGCTGGGTCATGTATGCCTGTCCTTCTGCGGTACTACCACTTTGGTTTATGACTAGACATGTCGATCCGGGTTCTTTGTCATTGGAATACTAGCAACACAATTGCATACGTGAGTCAAAAGGCGCAAACGGTCCCGGCTAAGGTAAGGCTGCAGCCGTGGGGTTAACCGTGCGTGAGACCGCAAAGGAATGCGATGTGTTACAGGCTGGATTCCTATGGCTTAGGATCGGGGTCCCGACAATACCGTGCGGTGACCTCACCCAATGACAGAAGGGGTAGCGAGGCACGCATCGTGTTGTTGCCATCAAGGGTAAAAACATGGGGTTTTCATCATTGGTTTGAGATTATCCCTCTACATCATGTCATCTTGCTTAAGGCGTTACTCTGTTCGTCATGAACTCAATACACTAGATGCATGATGGATAGCGGTCGATGTGTGGAATAATAGTAGTAGATGCAGAAAGTAGCAGTCTACTTGTCTCGGACGTGACGCCTATATGTATGATCATTGCCTTAGATATCGTCATGACTTTGCGCGGTTCTGTCAATTGCTCGACAGTAATTTGTTCACCCACCATGATATTTGCTATTTTGAGAGAAGCCTCTAGTGAACACTATGGCCCCCGGGTCTACTCCACACCATATTTTCAGTCTTACACTTTTTACTTCGTTGCACTTTCCGCCTTCAGATCTCACTTTGGAAACAATCTTGAAGGGATTGACAACCCCTTTGAACCGTTGGGTGCAAGCTTGTTTGTGTTTGCGCAGGTACTCTGGACTTGACGAGACCCTACTTCTGGATTGATACCTTGGTTCTCAAACTGAGGGAAATACTTATTGCTCCTGTGCTGCATCACCCTTTCCTCTTCAAGGGAAAAACCGACGCAAACCAGAGAAGTAACAAGAAGAATTCCTAGTGCCAAGCAAGGAATTTTTTTGTTGTAGCAGTGTTCCACCAAAAAGACTCACCTATTGGTGGCGGTTGACAAATTTGCCAAGTGGTTGGAGGCAGAACCTGTTAGCAGCCGTGACGCAGATACGGCCGTCAAATTCTTGAAGAAACTAATTTTCAGATTTGGATATCCTCATAGTATCATTACTGACAATGGTACCAATTTATCCAAAGGGGCAATGCAAGATTTTTGTTCACGAGAGCATATTCGGCTTGATGTTTCCGCGGTTGCAAATCCCCAGTCTAATGGGCAGGCGGAGAGGGCGAATCAGGAAATATTGCGAGGGGTTAAGCCTCGGCTCATGGTACCTTTGGAACGTACTCCAGGATGTTGGGTGGAGGAGTTGCCGTCAGTACTATGGAATATCAGGACAACTCCAAATCGCTCCACGGGTTTTACTCCCTTCTTTCTGGTCTATGGAGCAGAAGCGGTGTTACCAAGTGACATCAAACACGATTCCCCACGAGTCGCCGCCTACGTGGAACAGGACAACGAGCTCGCGCGACAGGACTCGCTGGACGCCTTGGAGGAGGAACGTGACTTAGCCGCATCATGATCGGTGATTTACCAACAAGACTTGCAACGTTACCACAGTCGCCGGGTCAAGAGCCGGACTTTCCAAGAAGGCGACTTGGTGCTCCGTTTGATTCAAGATTATACTGGTAGGCACAAGCTATCACCTCCGCGGGAAGGACCGTTTGTCATCAACAAGGCTCTTCGGAACGGGTCATATTACTTGATGGATCCTCGCCCAGATCGGCCAACTACAGAGGTTGAGACAACTCGCCCGTGGAACATAGCCCATCTGCGGCCCTACTACACTTAGAGCCATGGGCTCCCCTTTTCTTTACCAGTTTTCAGAAAAATTGCAATCCATGAATTATGAAAGCAATAAAGCGAGCACCCACGAATTTCGGGGTCCTTTGCCGTTTCAGCTTTTGAAAGCATGAGTCTTTGTTGTTCTATAAGTCGTCCAAACATGGACGCTATCAAGGTCAAAGAGGGTAAGTTGCCATGATGCACTTACTTTGAAACTGGGCTTTGATAAAGCCAAACAGGACCAACGTTGCCACGTTGCATGGTTCAAACATAGGCGCCTTATGTGGTTTTGAGAATTAAGCCGGCTTACTTGGGGGCTACTAGTTCCCAAGTAGTTTCGCGGTAAGAGCGTATACGCTTCTGTGATCCTATGCCCCGCTTTTTCCTGAATCATAGGTCACTTGGGGGCTTCCACTCATTGATTTCAGCCTGAATACCCTCTTAGCTAGCGAAAAATTACCGCATTAAAAATGGTTATATTGGACTATGAGTTGACCAAGTCGCCACATGGACCTATGTACTCAGGGCGAGTCAATCCTTTATATGGACCCTGAACTCGCCTTGGTTAAAACATAAAAGGTACCGGCCAGAGTCACACATGGGAAATAGAGAAACCATTGGTTCACTGAACCTGCTTCACGGAAGCTTGACTCACGCCTGATCAGCCGGTCTAAAACAAACAAAGCTTTTTCAAAAGCTTTCTATGGGTAATACTAGAATTTTGCAAACTCGTCTTATCCTATCGTAACTCACTGAGTCGATAAAATTTTGTTTCTTGATGGCAAGACCACAATGTTTGTTAAATATTTTTGAGTCGGCTTTTGGTTATAACTCGCCCCGACTCATTTTTTCACCATTATTTGCCATAACCCGGGGGCTGATTTATTCTTTGCCATAACCCGGGGTGGGCTAATCTATTTTTTGCCATAAACCAGGGGGTTGGTTTATTCTTTGCCAAGCACTCACTGAGTCGGCTCATGTTTTTCTTGACACATAAGGCGATTCACGCATAGATTCAAGGAATAAAAATGGTTCAGGAAAGGTTCCATCAACAGGTACTACTGACTGACTGTTGTTCCGCAAAATCTAAACAAACTATTACATGGCTCGCATGGCCAAAGCGGGTGATATCCCCCAGTGAAGAAAGGATTAGATGACGGGTCAAGCCGCCTCTGAGTCACCTTGCCTTGCGCTCTCTCCGCCTTGGATCCATAAGTCGCCCAGTTTCCAATTACACTTGGACAGGGCAATGAACTCATCTTCATCATCAAGGAAAAGGGATAAGTCCATATCAAGATCAAAGGGATTTTTGGGTCGACGAGGAACCAACCTAGCAGTTTCATACGAGGGAGGCGTCACTTCCTTTTTCTTCTCATCATAGGTGGCTTGGTATTTGCTCAGATCCAAGCTGGCTGCCAGTTGAGTCGCCGCGAAGCGAGATTCTATGATAACTCGGTGGTAGTCCACCTCGGTGAATTCTGACCCGTCATCCTTCAGCTCAGGGTAGCCGGCGGCTATTTCTTCTGGTTTGAGCTCCGGGGCGTAGGCTAAACACCGACTCAGGGTGTTCAGGATTCCCTTCTAGGCGTCTGATCTTTTTAGTTCCTCTATTTGAGGTGGCAATGTGGACAGATAGCCGAGCATGTGTTTGATGGTTCTGACTGGCTCCTTGTTGCCCATCACCGCCTAAATCGTCAGCACGCCCCCGGTATATAGCTGCTCAACGAAAGTATATATATCCTTCAGCTTCAACATGCAATCATCTGGAAGATTGGCGGCTCGTGAACCTACAAAGGACACATCAGTATGTGATAATTTTTTGGGAGACCAGATTATTTCTTCAACAAGGCAAGGGTTAATGCTTACCAAACATAGCAACAGTCATGTTGGAAATGTGCTTTTTTAAGCCGAACGGCTCTTGCTGGGCGGCTTCCAATTTTTCCTCAGCCTGCTCAGCACGCATGAGGAGGGCGGCTTGGTCAGCTTTGGCTTTCTTCTCTAGCTTTTGGTGGTCGGCCTTCATCCTCTCCAGCTCAGCCAGAACCAAGCGGTATTTTCTCTCCGACTTAGATTGTGCGTCTTGTCGTTCCGCCAGATTCTTCCTTAAGTCGGCTAAAGCCGACTCAGTCTGGGTCATAGACTCCTGCACATTAAATTTGGGGAGACAAGTTTCAACATTATTGCAAGCAATACTCCTGGTACTTGGGGGCTAATGTATGATTTTATTCAAAAGTCATACCATATTCAAGACCCGGCTCATCTTTCAAAAGACGACCCGACCCTTGGGGGCTACAGGTTGGAAATTTTAATTATATTCA
This sequence comes from Hordeum vulgare subsp. vulgare, assembly GCF_904849725.1. NCBI lineage: Eukaryota > Viridiplantae > Streptophyta > Magnoliopsida > Poales > Poaceae > Hordeum > Hordeum vulgare. Next base: position 292,783,490 of record NC_058522.1, read on the forward strand.
AGACCCGTCTCATCTTTCAAAAGATGACCCGACCCTTGGGGGCTACAAGTTGGAGATTTTAACTATATTCAAGACCCGACTCATATTTCAAAAAAGATGACCCGGCCCTTGGGGGCTACAGGTTGGAGATTTCAATTATATTCAAGACCCTGCCCATCTTTGAAAAGATGACCCGACCCTTGGGGCTACAGATTAGAGATTTTAATTATATTCAAGACCCGGCCCATCTTTGAAAAGATGACCCGGCCCTTGGGGGCTACACGTTGAAGATTTTAATTATATTCAAGACCCGGTCCATCTTTCAAAAGATGACCCGGCCCTTGGGGGCTACAGGTTGGAGATTTTAACTATATTCAAGACCCGACTCATCTTTCCAAAAAGATGACCCGGCCCTTGGGGCCTACAGGTTGGAGATTTTAACTATATTCAAAGACCCGGCTCATCTTTCAAAAGATGAGCCGGCCCTTGGAAGGCTAATGGGTGGGGGAGAATACATAAGTAGGCGTACCTCATGCCTAACCCTCATAAGATGAATCAAGCTCTTCTTCATATCATAATCCCTCTCCAGATGACTTGCGAAGCCGGAACAAAGTTGGTGAAATTCCAGTTTCTCATACTAGGGGAGCTTGAATTTACTCGTGTCTTGGTCAGGGGAAGGACGAGATTCCTTGGAGGTATGCTTGGACAGTACCGCAGCTCGAGGAGTGGAATAGCCAGTACGAGTGACTATGACATCATCTGGATCTTCAGTCGCCTTGAGAGGGTTTGGCGGGTTAACTTTGTCAGTATTTTCCTTCAAAATTACGGGCGAGTCATCCCGGACATCGGGAATATCGTCCACAGGAATATCATGAGCCGCCGCTATGTGACATCCCCGTATTAAGCCACAGTAATAATATAGTTAGACTATAGTAATCACTCGCTAATAGTATCACGTCATCAAGTTTAACAAAGTTAAACTTTCACTTGATAAAAATCAAAGCCATTTTTAAATTAAAGCTAAAATCTTGGTTGGCTCACAAATATTCACAAAGTAATTGTTACCTAGCAAACAACATCATTTGATATACTTAAGTGCATAAAGTAATTATAATAGAGGCCAAAACATTATTTAAATTGCATATTCTAAATTATGAGAATTCAAACTAATCCAAATAATTAACAAACTTTCTAGAGCAGTGTCTATTAATGCATCATAAATAATTGTGCAAATTATATATTTTCTTAAATCAAAATACTCTAGTTTTAAAACAAATAAAAGGCAATGCAAAAAAACAAAAAAAACAAACATCGTGGGCCAACTGGGCCAAATTGACCCAACCAACCCACCTAATTGGGGAGGTATAAGACCCCCCCCCCAAAAAATCCTAAGCCCAACCGCCCCCACTCCCCCTTTCCTCCCTGCCCGCCGCCAGGAACAAGGGCTCAGCCCGTCGCCACCTACCCCCCCCCCAGGGCTCCCGCTCCCCACGACCTACCGCACCGGAATCCCCACGAGGGCCCTCTCCCACCTCGCCTCTCCATCCCCCACCTCGCCTCTCCTCGCCCCGGGGCGCGCCTCCCGACGGCCTCGCTCCGCTCGCACAAGCCGAAGCCGCGCCGGTCGGTGCCCACACCATCGTTGCCCCCCCCCCATCGGTTCTGGCCGCGGTGCCCCATCCCGGCCCGCCCCCCTCCGTTCCCGTCTCCGGTGGCCATCGACGTCAACCGCACCGCCCTCGCCGGTGCTCGCGCAATGCCTCTTCGTCGTCGGCCATCGCCCCTCACCACGGCCATTGCCTCCTCCCTATAGGAGCTGTGAGCCCCCCTCTCCTCCTTCTCCATTTGGTCCGGTGCCCCCCCCCCCCTGCGATTTGAGTATTGGGGATACCCCGTGTGACGTGCGATTTTGTATGAAAAGAACAAAAACGAAAAAGGAGTATTTAGGTATATGTATGTGTATAGGCATGTATACGTATGTATGTATATGCAAAACATGTATGTATGTATGCATAGTGTGATAAATGTATTTAGGTATAAATGCATGTGTATGTAATTTGTGTATACGTGGATGTATGTACATAGGTCTATATGTGTGTGAACCGAATGTGTGTGCTTGTAGTGTTTGTGTGATTGCTGCCCCAAATGACATGCGGGTCCCCCGCCCCTAAAAACAAGAATTAAAATAAATACAAATAGTTCTACAAATAATTGATATTAATTAATTAATTAGATTAATTAGTTATTTAAACAGTAATGACTCTTTTGGATATTAGAATTAATATAATAATAATAATAGATGAATAAAGTTTTTAGCTATTTCTAAATGTGTAAGATTAGGAAAATTAGTTAATTCAAGCTGTTAGCTAAATTTGTTGCTAAGGTAAATAAAATATCCTATTAGAGTATGACACGTGGGTCCCCCACTAAATTAATCTTAATTAAAACTTGTGCCTATGACGTTCGGGACCCACTGGTCAGTTGACCAGTCAACTGTTGATGTCAGCATGACATCATGCTGATGTCATAATAGCATTTTATTAAATTAACTAAATCTGTTTTTAATTCCTAAATAATTAATAAAACCTTAAAAAATAATATAAAATAATCCGTAAGTCAGATCAAAATAATTTCAACATGAAAGTTGATCAGCAAAACGAGACGAACCCGGATACACGGTCCATTCGTCTGTCACGCGTCCCTAGCATAGGAAACGTGGAACATTTCCATTGTTTCCAGTCTGACCGGTAGTAGACCTTCGACCTGGAAAATATCGTTAGATATTCTTCCGACCCGTCTATGACGGATGTTGCTGCGTTAGCTCATATCTAGCCTGCATCTTGCCATGTCATGCTTTGTGTTGCATCGTTGCTATTATTTATTGTTTCTTCCCCCTCTTCTTACCGGTAGACCCCGAGACTCACGCTACTGTCGGGTACATCTACGACCCTGCCGATCAGTCCTTTGCCACAGGACAGCAAGGCAAGCAAACCCCCCTTGATCATTCCTATATCGCCTATGTCTTTCTTCCTATTGCTTGCATTACTATTTTGCTACTGTTGTAGTTAGCTCCTATATCTGATGCATAGCCTATTTTTGATGAACTGCTACTTTCAGTCTTGTACCTTTAATATGCTTAGTATAGGTGGAGGAGTCATCCCCTCTGACCCCGTAGTTCAGTTGCCCCGCTTTCTTTCAATCTCGATCCCTGATCGACGAGCCAGACCCGACACATCACGCACACACCCCTTAGTTGTACAACGCTACAGGGATACTATCGGGTACCGGGGGTGACACCTCGCTAAGTACTCCTGATGATATCTCTGTAGTATATAGCTAGTCGGTCGTGGTTATCGAGGGTGATTCCTTTTTCACCATTCCCGATGATGCCTCTGTCGTACAACCCTCAAGTGTGGGACCCCCGAGGGTGATTCCTCTAAGCCCGCCTTGACGGCTACATCGTTCGGAATCCAACAAGGGTGATACCACGGATTCCCCCCGATGTTATAACCACACAGTTACTTGACCATGTTACTGGGATCATTGGTGATTAGTTGTAAGACGGGTGGATTCCCGCGAGACTGTGTTGATGGCCTAATTAAAATGTTAATGGATTTGTCTATTTGATCTAGGTTGGTCGGAGACCTTTTCGCACTAACCGACTACGCGGGAAGAATTATGGGTACTCGGCGTCGCGGTATCAGCCGAAGCTTTTCAGATGTCAGCAATGTAGCCGCGCGCGCCCGAGTGGTCCCGAGATGCATCGCGCTTCTGATTAAGGGATGCTCGGACTGACGTCGGCCGCCCACGCCATGTGCAGTAGCGAGAAGGGGAACTAGGCCCACGAACCCTTTGTGCTTAGGAGTTAGACCGGCGGGCTGGCCTCTCTGATTATCCTTAGGTGGGGCTTCGACGTGTCGATATTCCGAGGCCGGGCAGGACCCAGAAAAGTATGTCCGGCCAGAGTGTTATCGAGCGTGACGGGACATGTGGTGCACCTCTACAGGGATGAAAATTAACTATTCGAATAGCGGTGTCCACGGTTACAGGATGACTTGGATTTGTGCCCTGATCTTATACAACTACAATGGTTACTTAACTAGATTTAGTTTGCCTCGGGATTGCTTCCTCGCAGGGAGTCGAGGGAGGATCTTTAGGCGTGACCTCACTTTAATATTGCTGCAACAATATGACTATTAATGTTTTACCCCTGTTCTACTCTCGTCTTTTGTTGCAAGACCCTAAAGATGCTAGTCTTCAATAGGACTAGGCCTTCTCTCTATTCTTGCCCTTGCTGCAGTCAGTCCACCTATATACCCCTTCTTTGATACTGATGCATACTTAGGATAGTTCTGATGTAAGACTTCCGAGTACTTTGGATGAGTACTCATCGCTGCTTTGCTCCCCCCCCCTTTGTCCCCTTGATCCGTTGCTGCGACCAGATGATGGAGCCTAGGAGTGGAGTTTCCTGCCGACCCGATGGTGTCATCTTCGTGGAGGCCGCTGAAGCCCAGGAGTAGTTAGGAGGTCCCCAGGCAGGAGGCCTCGCTGCATTCGATCGTGTTCCTTTTGTGCTAGCCTTCTCTAAGGCACCCCATGTTTTATGTCTGTACTCAGATATTTGTTGCTTCCGCTCACTCGTGTGTTTATCGAGCTTCTGTATTCTAGCCCTTGAGGCCCCCTGGCTTGTAATATGGAGCTTGTATTATTTTATTTGTGTCTAGAGTTGTGTTGTGATATCTTCCCGTGAGTCCTTGGGTTTGATCGTACGCATTTGCGTGTATGATTAGCATACGATTAAACCGAGGGCGTCACAAGTTGGTATCAGAGCCGACTGCCTGTAGGTAGCCCTCTTTCCAACTCCTTGGCCGAAGTTGAGTCTAGTGTTTGACAAACTTTACTAACACTGATGTTGTGGCTTACGGGCCCACACCTGAATTGGGTGGTATTAGTATCTTTTACTCCTTTCCTATACTCTGGGATTCTACTCTCTCTTCTCTTTCGGGATAAAGATTTTGCTAACTCTAACATTAGGTTCTCGTAAATATTTCCTCCTGGAGAGCCCGTATTCTAGACGATGGCTTTATCCCTCAGAAGAACTGCAGTTACTCTTCGATGTTCTCTTGAGCTGTTGTGCTCATTGCTTCTGCAATTTTCCCTTCCTTCGTCAGCCACTACGGATGACTACATACAAATGTCGTTCATACTTTCTTATCCAATTGCTCTTGTTTTACGAGATGCAACGAATTAACTTATCGGGAATTCATCCATCATCAGTTGTCATGGGTTTTGAAAGTCCTTCGACTTACTATTCGTTCTTCTGATATCCTCCGTAGCCTATTGCTCTTGGCTTTTCTCACCTACTTCTATTATGCTTAAATCCATATGTCTAGCCGCATTCATTAAAATCCTTTGCGAGTTTCCTATGTTCTTATTGATTCTACCTTTGTGTCAATGCGCACAATCATGTGTTGATAGTCATAAATTATCTTTATGGCTCGGACGTCCTTCCAGACAGAGCTAGTTCTCGACAAATCAACTGTGGTGGTTGTCCATCTAAATCCTTTCAGCTTACTTGTATTTGATCGGAGTATGTCATTGTGATACACCAACCTCGAAATACTAATTCCTTTGGTAACTAAGTATCAATATTTTTAGATGTTCTCTAATCCGATGCCTTGCGTTTTACCCCCTCTGATTGAGTACCGATACTCACATCAGATCATTTGTGGATTGCCAGACTCATTCTGGGTTATTATCCGACGACATCCTTTATATTCAAAAATTCTTGTGATATTGTTCCCCTGATACATAATGCCATTGGTAAATTGTGTCTTCTCCCTCTGATAAGTTGTAACCTACGCTTTTGTCAGTTGTGCCCTTCAACCATGTGTTGATTACTCTTGACGTTTGTGGTATATGTTCCTAAGATTCCCCGATGGGTCTTCCTAAATCAATATGACCCTAAGAGTTTTCAGGAGTCTTGCTCTTCTGGTGTTTTGTCAAATATTCTTTCAAGGCTAAAACCTGATCAAAGGCGGGGAGTAAATGGCAGGTGATGCATTGATGAAGTGGGAGTCGACCTTGAACATTGTGTTCATGCCCATGGAGACGATGTTGATCTTATCATAGAAGCTTCTCGTATCAATAATCATCCTTTATATGATTTGATCTGGTATATGTGGTCTGGTACTTTGCAACCATGGTTCCGACCATGTTGTCCTACCTTGATTTCATTCTCACACGAGTTAAGGTACTTGTCTTATTCAGATCAATACATCTGTCCAAGCCTTAATGTTGATCTACCTTTGAGTGTTGACCCATGTATCCCGAGAATATCACGGAGCTACATAACTTCTTGTGAGCTCCTCATCAATTATGATATTTTCATTAATTCCAGTCTCCTCGTGTTTGAGTTGTTGGACACGCAAATACATCGATAACTCAATCGAGTACACATTTCGATTCAACAATTTTTAGTAATCTTTCTTGTTTACGAGTTTGTACTCGATCATCTCATTCCACGCTGTTAAGCGACATCATCATCGTCATGTTGGATCTCGACCATGCTCTCTATACCCTTCATCCCTGGCACACAATTCCAACTGTGCGATAAGCTTGCATCGAGTTTTCCACATCATGTTGGTTGTCCTGGAAGGCAATCTCAATTCTAAGCTCGCAGTCTTATCTGTGTTTCCGACAACCTCTTGCTTCATCATTCCCTTGCTCGATGTCGTCGCTAAACGATTACATCTTCATGAAATTTCTCGACAAATGTGTCATGATCATCATCAGCATTCTGAGCTCTTGCAGGGTATCAATCGAATGCAAGTTGACAAATACCATCGTTGCCCCTCGATAATTGTATTATCATCGGCATCATTGTTTACCTTCCCTCCAACACAAACGTGTTCATGTTTTGTGTTGTCCCTTAAGTCCCTTGCTATTCAGCTTACGTTATCTTCTACCTTGGAGTATTACTATCTTTTCTGTCGAGAATGTGGTGAGGATCATTGCACCTCTTAAGGATTCTTGATATAATAATACTTCTCGCCTTCACCACCCATTTCTTGGTCCCGTGTTGTTTCAAACCAGAATACCAACAAGTGAACTCTCATGTGTGATTCCAATACTTCTGTCAACCCTATTTCCTTGAGGTTAACAACTGATTGTTTCATTCTTAGTGTGTTGGGTGTTGACTCATCATTTTTTACATTGGTTGTGCTACTCCGTCCGTATTTCCTATTGCACCCTTCGACCAATGTTTAATTGTTGTTGTTCCCTCGAGCATACGACATTATATCATTCGATTTAATAAATGCTATCTCCTTGGTATAATAATTTTGAAAATTCACCCCTGTCAAAGTCTTGAGGGATTGTTGCTGAGCCCATCGACCACACCCTCAACTTATTCATGGTTCGGCGATGAAACTCTTGAAGGCATTATCCTTGTGCCTAGCTCATGAAGGATATGTTTGATATAAGAAGTGTTTTCCTCAGGTTCACTTGCATTCTTGCCGGCGTGAATATGTGAAAGTTTTGTTTTGCTCCCTCTAAGATCATCCCAAGTCATTCACGCCTATGTGAAGTGTTATATGTTTTGAAGATTTGCTATCTTCACTTCATATAACTTTCTCTTAGCACCCCAAGCCACAGACTGATTTGATCAAGGAAAATAAGTTCCTTCATAAGGGCTAATCTAGACTTACAGATGGAGCCTTGTTGTCCTCGATGATGGTTTCCAAATGAGAACTCGGTTGCATTTTGACGTAAGAATTCTTTGTGGGCACGAATGTCTGGACATTGTGTTCATATGTCTTAAAGTCGAACTCATGATTCAAGGATTGCTTGTGTAGTTCATATCCTGAGACTCGTGCATCATCATCTTTTCTTCTGAGGTATCTTGAGCCCGAGGTATGCTATCACCAATAGGATCTGAATCTCGGGCAGATATGATGGTTGGAACATTTTCCCAGTTATTATAACTTTAGTCTTATGTAACCCGGTACGGTGATGTCTTGTTTGGCACACCGGGCCGAAGGACCTATTGATATAAATCCTTCCTTATGTAAGGTTCGCCATTCTACCATGAGGAAAATGCATGACTTAGCTTCGTAAGTTGTTCCTCATGGTTCCTCTTTGAATGCCCATAAGTACAACTTTTATCTGATGACCATGTCGATACTACCCCGAAGCACGGATGTGGTACTTCAAATTTCAACACGAACATTGGAAGCGCAATGCTAAATTGTTTCTGATCAAATATCCAAACCGTGTGGTATGGGTAAACATCATGATTCTTCTTGCCTCTTTGCCTAAATGGTTATGTACTTGATGACCTATCTTGTATATCGTACCCTATGTTTTCCTCGGGAATGGTATACTCTAATATTTGTGTGTGTGAACAAATTTTCCTTCCTATTGGTCTGTTTGACCTTTCTTGTGGCATAACTTATCTAAGCAGTGTTAATTCCCTGCTTAGGTAAAATTCTCAGTGTACAACTCTGTCAAGGAGACCCTTAATATTGTGGATAACATTCCGGTAGCCGCCGATGGACGAGAACTTTGCCTATTGGTCCGCCTCGTTTTGAACGAGCAGGAAAATGGTTCTAGTCGTCCCCCGCTGTTGGTACCGACGTGGTTGCCAACATAACTGACAGGTTATCCTCTGACATGTCTTGCTACCCAGACCGTATAATACGTCACCCCTCTACCTACTCCCGGCCCACATGGTGGACACATAACCCAAAATTCCACAGGATTGAAACCTGGCTCTCCTGTACATCTTTGACTCCAAAGTATCCTTTGCACTTGGCTTAGTATGAAATTCTCGAGCCACCGTTCAATGGACCGATCACTCTTCGGCCCATATGATTTCCAACATCCTGAAGATCTAGTCCGCATTATTCATGCGAATCTGAAGGTTGCTCAGTCTCGTTAGAAGAGTCAGTATGACCGTCATCATCAGGGTATGGTCTATCAACCTGGCGAAAGGGCATATCTTCGTGTCACGCCAATGAGAGGTGCACATCATTCTGAGATCAAGGGAAAGTTAGCTCCTCGCTATATTGGTCCTTTCACTGTTCTCGAAAGGCGTGGAAGAGTGGCTTATCAATTGGAACTGTCGGCGAACCTTTCTCAGGTTCACGATGTCTTCCATGTTTCTCAGCTCCCCCGCTTATTTAAGGATCCTATTCGAGGAGTGGATCATGGTATGCTTGAGCTGCAACAAGACCTCTCTTACAAAGAGCATCTGGTCCGCATTCTCGACCACGCTGAACGTCAGACTCGTCGCAAGGTCACCAAGTTCCTTAAAGTGCAGTGGCCAAATCACTCTGAAGATGAAACCACTTGGGAACACGCGAGGATCATCTTCGTGATGAATACCCCGAGCTCTTTCCTTCTACATCTTAATTCTCGGGACGAGAATTCTTGTTAGTAGGGGAGATTTCTGACATCCCCGGATTAAGCTACAGTAATAATATAGTTAGACTGTAGTAATCACTCGCTAATAGTATCACGTCATCAAGTTTAACAATGTTAAACTTTCACTTGATAAAAATCAAAACCATTTTTAAATTGAAGATAAAATCTTGGTTGGGTCACAAATATTAACAAAGTAATTGTTACCTAGCAAACAACATCATTTGATATACTTAAGTGCCATAAAGTAATTATAAAAGAGGCCAAAACATTATTTAAATTGCCTATTCTAAATTATGAGAATTCAAACTAATCCAAATAATTAACAAACTTTCTCGAGCAGTGTCTATCAATGCATCGTAAATAATTGTGCAAATTATATATTTTATTAAATCAAAATACTCTAGTTTTAAAACAAATAAAAGGCAATGCAAAAAAAACAAAAAAAACAAACCCCGTGGGCCAACTGGGCCAAATTGACCCAACCAACCCACCTAATTGGGGAGGTATAAGACCCCCCCCCCAAATCCTAAGCCCAACCGCCCCCACTCCCCCTTTCCTCCCTGCCCGCCGCAAAGAACAAGGGGCTCATCCCCTCGCCACCTACCCCCCCCCCCTCGCCAGGGCTCCCGCTCCCCACGACCTACCGCACCAGAATCCCCACGAGGGCCCTCTCCTCTCGATCTCTCTCCCTCTCGGTCGCTCTCTCCCCCCTACGACCGAGACCTCCACCGGCCCTGCGCCCTCCATCGCGCCGCCTCTCCATCCCATGGACCCTCCCTGGGATCCCCTACCACTCAAGCGCCCCCCCCCCCCCCTGCTTCCTCCCGTGCCCCATGCCGGCTCGCCTCCCCATCCCCCACCTCGCCTCTGCTCGCCCCGGGGCACGCCTCCTGACGGCCTCGCTCCGCTCGCACCAGCCGAATCGAAGCCGTGTCGGCCGGTGCCCTCACCGACGTTGGGCCCCCCACCGGTTCTGGCCATGGTGCCCCATCCCAGCCCGGCCTCCTCCTTTCCCGTCTCCGGTGGCCATCGACGTCAACCGCACCGCCCTCGCCAGTGCTCGCGCAACGCCTCTTCGTCGTCGGTCGTCGCCCCTCACCACGCCCATTGCCTCCTCCCTACAGGAGTTGTGAGCCCCCCTCTCCTCCTTCTCCATTTGGTCCGGCGCCCCCCCCCCTGCGATTTGAGTATTGGGGATACCCCCTGTGACGTGCGATTTTGTATGAAAAGAACAAAAACGAAAAAGGAGTATTTAGGTATATGTATGTGTATAGGCATGTATACGTATGTATGTGTATGCAAAAGATGTATGTATGTATGCATAGTGTGATAAATGTATTTATGTATAAATGCATATGTATGTAATTTGTGTATACGTGGATGTATGTACATAGGTCTATATGTGTGTGAACCGAATGTGTGTGTTTGTAGTGTTTGTGTGATTGCTACCCCAAATGACACGCGGGTCCCCGCCCCCTAAAAACAAGAATTAAAATAAATACAAATAGTTCTACAAATAATTGATATTAATTACTTAATTAATTAATTAGATTAATTAGTTATTTAAACAATAATGACTCTTTTGGGTATTAGGATTAATATAATAATAATAATAGATAAATAAAGTTTTTAGCTATTTCTAAATGTGTAAGATTAGGAAAATTAGTTAATTCAAGCTCTTAGCTAAATTTGTTGCTAAGGTAAATAAAATATCCTATTAGAGTATGACACGTGGGTCCCCCACTAAATTAATCTGATTAGTTAATATTTAATCTTAATTAAAACTTGTGCCTATGACGTTCGGGACCCACTGGTCAGTTGACCAGTCAACTGTTGATGTCAGCATGACATCATGCTCATGTCATAATAGCATTTTATTAAATTAATTAAATCTGTTTTTAATTCCTAAATAATTAATAAAACCTTAAAAATTAATATAAAATAATCCGTAAGTCAGAACAAAATAATTTCAACATGAAAGTTGATCAGCAGAACGAGACGAAGCCGGATACACGGTCCATTCGTGTGTCACGTGTCCCTAGCATAGAAAACGTGGAACATTTCCATCGTTTCGAGTCTGACCGGTAGTAGGCCGAGACCTAGAAAATATCACCAGATATTCTTCCGACCCATCTATGACGGATGTTGACGGCTACATCATTCGGAATCCAACGAGGGTAATACCTCGGATTCCCCCCGATGTTATAACCAGACAGTTACTCGACCATGTTACTCGGATCATTGGTGATTAGTTGTAAGACGGGTGGATTCCCGCGAGACTGTGTTGATGGCCTAATTAAAATGTTAATGGATTTGGGTATTAGATCTGGGTTGGTCGGAGACCTTTTCACACTAACCGGCTACGCGAGAAGAATTATGGGTACTCGGCGTCGCAGTATCAGCCGAAGCTTTTCAGATGTCAGCAATGTAGCGGCGCGCGCACGAGTGGTCCCGAGATGCATCGCGCTTGTGATTAAGGGATGCTAGGACTGACGTCGGCCGCCCACGCCACGTGCAAGAGCACGAAGGGGAACTAGGCCCACGAACCCTTTGTGCTTAGGAGTTAGACCGGCGGGCTGGCCTCTCTGATTAGTCTTAGGTGGGGCTGCGACGTGTCGATAATCTGAGGTCGGGCAGGACCCAGAAAAGTATGTTCGGCCAGAGTGTTATCGAGCGTCATGGGACATGTGGTGCACCCCTGCAGGGATGAAAATTAACTATTCGAATAGTCGTGTCCACGGTTACAGGACGACTTGGAGTTGTGCCCTGATCTTATACAACTACAATGGTTACTTAACTGGATTTAGTTTGCCTCGGGATTTCTTCCTCGCAGGGAGTCGAGGGAGGATCTTTAGGCGTGACCTCACTTTAACATTGCTGCAACAATATGACTATTAATGTTTTACCCCTGTTCTACTCTCGTCTTTTGCTGCAAGACCCTGAAGATGCTAGTCTTTGATAGGACTAGGCCTTCTCTCTGTTCTTGCATTGTGCAGTCAGTCCACATATATATACCCCTTCTTTGATACTGATGCATACTTAGGATAGTTCTGATGTAAGACTTGCGAGTACTTTGGATGAGTACTCACCGCTGCTTTGCTCCCCCCTTTGTCCCCTTGATCCGTTGCTGCGACGAGATGATGGAGCCCAGGAGTGGAGTTTCCTGCCGACGCCTGCCGCCCCGATGGTGTCATCTTTGTGGAGGCCGCTGAAGCCCAGGAGTAGTTAGGAGGTTCTCAGGCAGGAGGCCTCGCCTCGTTCGATCGTGTTCCTTTTGTGCTAGCCTTCTCTAAGGCACCCCATGTTTTATGTATGTACTCAGATATTTGTTGCTTCCGCTGACTCGTGTGTTTATCGAGCTTCTGTATTCTAGCCTTCGAGGCCCCCTGACTTGTAATATGGAGCTTGTATTATTTTATTTGTGTCTAGAGTTGTGTTGTGATATCTTCCCGTGAGTCCTTGGGTTTGATCGTACGCATTTGCGTGTATGATTAGCGTACGATTAAACCGAGGGCGTCACAGCTTGCTCTTCATCAATTTCTGGGACAGAGGTGCTCGTGCCTAAGGTGTGAGCTGCTTTAGGAGCAGAAGATAAGTCGCCATTTTTCCTTCTCTTCGCTTGTGCTCTGAGACAAAGGCACCAAGATTAAAAGAATATATCATTTTTAGAAGAAATTGGGATTAACAAAGGAACTCACCCTTGTACACGAACCATCGGTGGGAGAGCTGATATTGCCGAGTCGCCAGATGTAGGGGGAGAAGTCCGGTAGAACAAAGGCTTAAAGTTAAAAAAGTGGCGAGTCATATTTTACACAAGGAAGGGTATGATAAAACAAAAGTGTACCTCGCTGGTGCGTTTCCGACCGGTTGCCTTCTCAGGCACTCCGGAGATTAAGTCCCCAGATTGACTACGGGGCTTGCGCTTGGGGGTATATCTTGCTTTCTTCAAAAGGAAATCATGGTCCATATAAGCATATGGGTGAGACATGGGCACTTTCCCACAGATCCGTCTGGCTCGTCTAGGAGAAGGAGAAGGTGAGTCGGAAGAAATGGAAATTACCTCGACCGCATCATTTTGGATCTCATTGTCCTCACCCTACACATAAAAACGCATGGTATAAGCATAAGTCGAAATACATAGATAATGAGTGAGGGGGAAGCCTTACCTCCGAATGCGCTTCGTCAGCTCGTGACTCGCCAACAAAAGATGAATCTTTGGTGGCGGCTTTACTTTGCTTGCTTTCTTCTTCTTTTTTGGTGGCGGCTTGGTGGTCTTTTGGGCGGTCACTTTGGGGCCCCTTCGCCAAAATGGATCAGTTTTCTGATGAATAGAAGCGAATTTCAAACCAAGAGCATTGGTAAGCATAAAAAAGACAAAAGTCGGCTTGGATTCTTACTGGCGGCACTGGGTTGGAGCGGCAAAAGGCCTTGAGCCCAATCTTGGTGCATTCTTCCAAAGGCTCACCGGTTAGCTTCTTGATGATTCCGACAATTTCACTCTCTGAGAGTCTTTTGCGATTGAAGCACCGCGGATGGTCTACCGTACCATCATATTCATACATCAGCCCATCTCGGCGACTCAAGGGAAGAATATTCCACTCCACCCAGCAGCAGAATAGATCAATCCCGATGAGTCCGTTGTTGGTCAAAGACTTCAGCTCAGAGAAAATGGGGATAAATTCCGACTCTTCTTCTTCTGTGAGTTTCTCCAACAGTTTGAAGTCCATTGGCAGGCGATCTACTCTGAAGCCCGGAAGAGGGTTTTCACCAGGTGGAGAGGTGTCCCGGCAGTAAAACCATGACTCGGCCCAGCCCTTGGGATGGCTGGGCAGAAGGACTGATGGAAATCCACGCTCGTGGCGTCTTTGAATGTTGACTCCTCCAAGCTCATGGTTGGGACCGTTGGGAAACTCGGTCTGGCGATTCAAATGGAAGAAGTTCCAAAATAAAGGAACTATGGGTTCTCTCTGCAAGTATACCTCACAAAAGACCTGGAACTGACAAAGTTTGTTGATGGAGTTGGGTCCCAGGTCTTGAGGATGAACGTTGAGGAAGTGCAGGACATCTCGGAAAAACTTCGACCCGGGCGGTTTAAAGCCTCGTTCAAGGTAATCGGTAAAGATGGCCACTTCTCCTGCAGCGGGATTGGGAGTCAACTCGCCCGGGGCGGTTCTCCAACCGATGGTTTCCTTACTGTCAAGGAGACCCGCCTTAACAAACTTCTCGAGAGCAGCATCATCGATTTTCGTGGGTAACCAATTGCACTTTGAAATAGCCATGACTACAAAAGAGAGGGGAACGAGGCAGTTCAGTGACAATTATGAAGTACTCTAACTCGCCGGTATGGGTCTACAGTATGTTCAAAAAGGATTTGGTGACTCGCCAAATGGGTGACATACATCATAACCCGCTATTTGGGCGATTCATGGAAGTATCTTCGGAGTACTGTAACTCGCCCTTCAATTGGAAAGAAAGGGGCATAACTATGGTAATAAATTTAAGTCACTATGGAAGCTGGAGCTAAACGGCGACTCTTAAAGGTCCGTTTTCCTTAGGGATATTCTCGCGAGGCGAACAAACATATTTCTAAAAACAGGCAGTAAACTATGGACCTACGAGTGGATCAAAATAAAGGGATATTGCTTCGAATAATGGAGGAAAGCTATGAGCATATGGCAGTGATAGCATTGGATCTATGGTATGAAGGCTTAAGATAGCAAAAAGACGTGATAACGTGGCCGTAGTTTGTTATTGCCTAAAGTCTATTGCGAAGATATGAAGTGGATCTAAGGCAGGTAAAGAACATTCATCGCGTCATGGATCTAGCTTGCAGGAACAATGGTCATGGTGTCCTCAGCTTAACCCTAATAAGGGAATGTGTGTACCTGGAGAAAGGAGATCGGTGCCGGGGACGAAAGCGCAGAACTTAGTGCTTCTTGGTGCCCGGAAGACCATGGTCGATGGAGGAGCTCCAGGAGCCGGTGATGACACCGGGGTGCTGGTGCTCGAAGAGGAAGAGCGCGAGGAAGACGAGGGAGAGATGGAGGTAGGTGACGGGGTCCCCCCCCCATTTCTCCTATGGTTATTTAAAGGGCAGGAACGGTAATCGATGCTGTCAAGGCGGAGATCGAGGCGAAAAGTCAGAGACTACAATGATGGCGCCTAGATTTTTGAGATAAGTGATTATGGAGCAAAAGATCCATTGATGGTTGCGGTGTTAACAACCCCGGAGTTAAAGGGATGAGGTGATGTCATCGAAGATTACATGGCGGGTCAGAGCAGATTACCACGAGTGGCGACTTAACGATCGTCGAAAGATAGAAATGGTAGGAGTCGCCCCAAATTGGTGAAGGTTTATTGACATGAATGAATTCAAGACAATCTGGGGCCTAATGTTTGGGATATTACCTGCGGATAACCCGCCCTTAGTGGGCCGGGTCATTGAAGGGGCGACTTACCATTCAACGCATGTTTCGTGGCCCAGAAGCTGGATGGCGGTTCAAGAGGTCGTGCGGTTGACAATTACCAAGGGAGTTCCCAATCATGGAGAGCACGGCGACTTAGAGACAAGGAAAGCCACGAGGAGTAGCATGGCAGGACTTTGTAAACCCTACGGCCTCGACCTGTATATAAAGGCGAGTCCCGGGGAAAGGTGAGGCGAGTTAGAGAGAATCGAGATCTAGGTCAGGCGAGTTAGAGAGAATCGAGATCTAGGTCAGGCGAGTTACACCCTCCTGGTAATCGAAACCACCATTAATCCACACAAAGCAGGACGTGGGCTTTTACCTCCTCACGAGGGGCCGAACCTGGGTAAATCTGAGTCTCGCTTTCGCTCACCCCCTTCGAGTCACCACCAAGGTGCAATGGCTCCATCTTTAAGTCCTTTCACGAGGACATCTGCCGTGACAAAACCACGACACAAGCGGTGATGGCTGCAACAAATGCTAACACTCAGATGTTAATCCATCTGTTGCAAGAGACGACTAATCAGCAGTAGGGCAATTTCAACCATGGTGGTAATCAGTTTGCATCTCTGAGTCAATTCCTGGCAAACCAGCCGAAGACCTTCACGTCATGTGATCAGCCGTTTGATGCTGAGGACTGTATTCGGGACATGAACAAACACTTTGGGTGCAGCAATGTCCGTCCAGAGGACTTCGTCAAGTTTGCAAAATTCCAGCTCAAGGTGGAGGCAGCAGTTTGGTGGCAGCAGTTGAAGGACTCCACGGGTGCCAGAGTGATCACTTGGGATGAGTTCTGTAGAGATTTCAGATCCCACTATATCCCGTCTAGCTTTGTGGAGGAAATGTGTGAGAAGTTCAGGCACTTGAAGCAAGGTGGTTCCTCCGTGTACAAGTACAACGTCGAGTTCCACAAGCTAGCCCGATATGCCTTGCAGGACATTCCAGATCAGAAGAGTAAGATCTATCGGTTCAGAGGTGGTCTGAAAGACGATTTGCAGTTGGCCCTCGCCTTGCACGATCCTGATGAATTTGATAAGTTCTATAACTTGGCTCTCAGGGTTGAGGCAGCTTTGCTCAGGGTGAAGAATTCGAAGAAGCGTTTCAGAGATTCCAGCTCGTCTTCCTCAACTCAGGTGGTTCAGAAGCAACAGAAATATTGGGTGTCTCCTCCTCCTCCTCGGCACACTCAGCAGTTCAAGCAAGCAGGTGGTCGTAGTTCTTCCTACCCACCCAACCCAACTTTCCAGCAGAGGTTTCAGTAGCAGAAGCAAGGGAATCCTCAGACGCAGTTCCGTCAGCCGGCAGATGTTACTTGTCACAAGTGTGGGCAGAAGGGTCACTATGCCAACAAGTGCACCTCTCAGCTGCGTCTTTCGGCTCCTCCTCCAGGCAAGCCTCCAATAAATGCTATAGTGAAGTTCAACCCCAGGTCTGCGAGAGTCAATATGTTGAATGCAGCTCAAGCAGAAAACTCCTCAGACGTGATTATGGGTAATCTTTCAGTTAATGATATTCCTGCTAAGGTTTTATTTGATTCTGGTGCATCACATTCATTCATCTCAAGGCCTTTTATTGCTAAGCATGACATTCCCGCAATTCACTTGGATAGTCCTTTCCGCGTGGTTTCTCCGGGAATGCGTATGAGTTCTCATATGATGGTTCCGGATGTTTCCGTCAAGATGGGTAATTATGCTTTTCTGGCCTCTCCTATTGTCCTTGGCAACTCCGATATTGATTTGATCCTTGGGGTGGATTGGTTGGCCATGAACAAGGCGTCTATTGATTGTGAAGCTAAAGAAGTGAAGCTAACTCATTCTTCAAAGGACATGATTATCTTCGCAGCGCGTGATGACACGGTCCGTCTGTTTTCCTTGAATGAGAAGGTTGAGATCTCTCCAATTTCGCAAGTCCCACTGGTCTGCGAATATGAAGATGTTTTTTCGAAAGAACTGCCAGGAATTCCTCTGCACCGAGCAGTTGAGTTCGTAATTGAGCTTGAACCGGGTACTGAGCCTGTGTGCAAACGGTCGTACAAACTGGGTCCACAAGAGTTGAACGAGCTGAAGAAACAACTTGATGAGCAGGAGCATCTGGGCCTGATCAGACCAAGCTCATCTCCTTGGGGCTGTGGAGTTCTTTTCGTCAAGAAGAAGGATGGTATGGAACGAATCTATGTCGATTACGGCCCATTGAATAAGAATACGATTAAAAACAAGTATCCACTTCCTAACATCAATGAGTTCTTCGAGCAATTGAAAGGGGCTAAGATCTTCTCGAAGCTTGATCTCAGGATGGGTTATCATCAGATTCGCATTCGCGAAGAGGACATTCCAAACATTGCTTTCAAAACAAGCTTTGGCTCGTATGAGTATACAGTGATGTCTTTTGGTCTGGCCAATGATCCACCGACCTTCTGTCGGATGATGAACTATATCTTCTCCTCGTTCAAGAATGAATTTGTCTTGCTGTATCTTGATGATATTCTGGTCTTTTCGGAAACTGAGGAAGAGCATGAAGAACATCTTAGGCTGGTGCTTGATAATCTAAGAGAGCATAAGTTCTATGCCAAGTTTTCCAAATGTGAGTTCTGGTTGAAAGAAGTTGTCTACCTTGGGCACATCATCTTTGTCGAGGGCATCAAAGTTGATCCGTCAAAGGTGCGGGCCATTGTTGAGTGGGAGCCTCCCAAAATGTGAAGCAGCTTCGAAGCTTTCTCGGGCTTGCAAGCTATTGTAGAAGATTCATTGAGAATTTCTCTAAGATTGCCAAGCCTCTCTCAAGTCTTCTTCAGAAGGGTGTGAAGTATGTCTGGTCTCGAGAGTGTCACTTAGCTTTCGACACACTCAAAGAGAAGCTCACTTCTACTCCATTCATGGTTCCTCCTGATGACTCCAAACCTTATCAAGTGTTCTGAGACGCCTCTCTTCAAGGTCTTGGTGCATTATTGATGCAAGAGAAGAAAGTGGTAGCTTATACCTCGAGGCAGTTAAAGCCAAGTGAGAAGAATTACCCCACTCATGATCTTGAGTTGGCGGCAGTGGTACATGCTCTAATGACTTGGAGACACCTCTTGTTGGAGCGAAAGGTTGAAGTGTTCACCGATCACAAGAGTCTCAAGTACATCTTCACCCAGCCTAACTTCAATCTTCGGCAAACTCGTTGGGTGGAAATGCTCCCAGATTTTAGTCTGAGCGTTGAGTACACTCCAGGCAAAGCTAATGTCGTGGCAGATGCTTTGAGCGGGAAGGCTTACTGCAACAGTCTCATTCTGAAGCCTCTCCAGCCTGACCTTTGTGAATCTTGTAGAAAGCTCAACCTTTAGTTAGTACCTCAGGGATTTCTTGCAAATCTTCAGATTTCTCCTACCTTGGAAGACCAGGTCCGGCAAGCTCAACTTCTTGATGCAATGGTGAAGAAAGTTAAGATTGGCTTGGCAAAGGGAGTTCCCAAATATAAGTGCTTGAGTGTTGATGCGAGAGATACATTATTCTTTCAGGATCGTCTTGTCGTTCCGAAAGGGGATCTCAGAAAGGTTATCATGGAAGAAGCTCATAACTCTCTTCTCTCCATACATCCAGGAAGTTCCAAGATGTATCAGGACTTGAAACAGACCTTCTGGTGGACTCGCATGAAGCGTGAAATTTCTCAGTTCGTAAATGAATGTGATGTATGTCGAAGGGTGAAAGCAGAGCATCAACGTCCAGCAGGTCTTTTGCATCCATTGCCCATTCCCGAGTGGAAGTTCGACCATAGTGAGATGGATTTCGTCACCGGGTTTCCGAAGTCCAAGAAGGGTAACGATGCCATCTTCCTCGTCATCGACAAGTTGATCAAAGTAGCTCATTTTCTTCCAGTCAAGGAGTCTATCTCGGCAGCTCATCTTGCAGAGTTGTACACTTCGAGGATAGTCTCTTTGCATGGTGTTCCAATGCTGATTTCTTCGAATCGTGGAAGCATCTTTACTTCCAAGTTCCGGGACTCATTTCAGTCTACGATGGGTACTAAGATTCGATTCAGCACAGCCTTTCATCCTCAGACTAGTGGGCAAGTTGAGAGAGTGAATCAGGTCCTCGAGGATATGCTAAGAGCCTGTGTCATTTCCTTTGGCATGAAGTGGGAAGACTGCCTATCTTTTGCTGAGTTCTCTTATAACAACAGCTATCAGGCAAGTTCAGGCAAAGCTCCATTTGAGATCCTCTATGGCAGGAAGTGTCGTACCCCGCTCAACTGGTCTGAGACTGGCGAGCGTCAGATTCTTGGGAATGACTTGATCGAAGAAGCAGAAGAAATGTGCCGGGTCATTCGGGATAATCTCATAGCAGCGCAATCCCGTCAGAAGAGCTACTATGATAGAAAGCATCATGACATGTCTTATGAGCTCGATGACTTCGTCTATCTCAAAGTGTCTCCTATGAAGGGCACTCAGCGTTTTGGCATCAAAGGCAAGCTTGCTCCTCGTTTCGTTGGACCTTTCAGAATTGTTGGCAAGAGAGGCGACCTTGCTTATCAACTAGAGCTCCCTTCAAACTTTGCAAATGTGCATGACGTGTTCCATGTCTTTCAGCTCCGGAGATGCTTCAAGACTCCCGAGCGCACAGTTGATCTTCAGGATATCGACCTTCAACCCGACCTATCCTATCGTGAGCATCTAGTTGCAGTTCTCGAGACAACTGAGCGCAAGACCCGCAATAAGTCAATCAAGTTTCTCAAGGTGCAGTGGTCACCTCATTCCGATAAAGAGGCCACTTGGGAGCGCGAGGATCAACTCCATTCCGAATTTCCAGAGTTCTTTCAATCCTAGATATCGGGACAAGATCTTCTTTTAGTGTGGGAGAGTTTGTAATGCCCCAGATGTAACCTTGCCATATTTGGAAACCTTTCATGTTTGGATCCATGATGTCATGCTTTGGAGTTATCATTTCATGTGATCACGTGGCTTAGTTTCATGTCTTCACTTTTGCATCATACCATCCATGTCTCTCCTTGGTGTTGTTGTTGTTGTTGGTTCCATGATGAGTGCATGTGGTATGTGGTGTGATGATGTGGTGATTGCAAAGCTTGGCTTCAAACTTGGGTGTTTTCAAACTAGAATTCAAATGAAGCCTTCTCCCTAGTTTGTGAGCTCATGTTTGAGTTGTTTTAAACCTGATTTAAAAATGTAGATCATTTAGTGCCATTTCTTGTGGATGTGGAGATGTGACTAGGGATTTTCAAAACTTTGCTTAAATGGTGTTTTATTTACAAAACAGATTAAATTAATTTTGTTTTGTAATTATTTTATTTGCTCCAAAAATCATCTTTGTATTTTATTTAATTGGGTCATAATTCCCTTATGACCAGGGTTTTTTTTGGGACCCCAGTATGTCCTTGGTGATTTATTTTGCTGAGGTTTTGTTTTAGATAGAAAAACCCTATGGATTTTTCTTCTGTGCTTATCTGGCGCCAAGGGATGGGCTTCCTCTCTCCCTCTCGCCCATCTTCTTTTCCCCTCGCGCAGCAGCCCGCTCTGTCATCCCTCTCTTCTTCCTGACGTCGTTCCCTTCCTCCTCCCTGCTTTCCGTCAGGCTCAGAGAGAGACCACGCGCGTCCGTCGTCTCATGGACGTCGAGGCCGTCCCATCCGCCCTATTTAGTGCCTCCCCCTTCGGAAGTGTGTCTAGGGTTCCTCCTCGCCGACGCCACCCCTCGTTCCCATCTCTCTTCCTCTCCCTCTGAAGGTAAGTTCCAGAGGGCAGAGAGTTCAGAGGGTCGCCGCCGACGATTGATACGTCTCAAACGTATCAATAATTTTTGATGATTTCACGCTGTTATCTTGCCTTCTTTGTATGTTTTATGTATCTTTTTATATCTTTTTGGGACTAATTTATTAATTCAGTTCCAAGTTCCAGTTCCTATTTTTTCCGTGTTTTTGACTCTTTTCAGATCTGATTTTGGAACGGAGTCCAAACGGAAGAAAAACCCCGAAATGATTTTTTTCCCGAACGGAAGAAGTCCAGAGGGCTTTTGGGCCAAGCCAGGTAGGCTCCAGGGAGCCCACAAGCCCCCACTCCGCCACCAGGGGGAGGCGGCGGTGGACAGGCTTGTGGCCTCCCTGGCCGCCCCCTGACCTAGGTCTTTGGCCTATAAATTCCCAAATACTCCGCAAAAAATCAGGGGAGCCTCGAAAATACTTTTCCATCGCTGCAAGCTTCCGTTTTCGCGAGATCTCATCTGGAGACCCTTCCCGGCACCCTACCGGAGGGGACTTTGGAGTTGGAGGGCTTCTTCATCATCATCATCATCGCCCCTCCAATGACTCGTGAGTAGTTCACTTCAGACCTACGGGTCCATAGTTAGTAGCTAGATGGCTTCTTCTCTCTTTTCGATCTTCAATACAAAGTTCTCCATGATCTTCATGGAGATCTATCTGATGTAATCTTCTTTGGCGGTGTGTTTGTTGAGATCCGATGAATTGTGGACTTGTGATCAGATTATCTATGATATATATTTGAGTCTTTGTTGATTTCTTATATGCATGATTTGATATCCTTGTAAGTCTCTCCGAGTCTTGGGTTTTGTTTGGCCAACTAGATTTATGATTCTTGCAATGGGAGAAGTGCTTGGTTTTGGGTTCTACCATGTGGTGACCTTTCCCAGTGACAGTAGGGGCAGCAAGGCACACATCAAGCAATTGCCATCAAGGGTAAAAAGATGGGGGTTTTATCATTGGTTTGAGATTATCCCTCTACATCATGTCATCTTGCTTAAGGCGTTACTCTGTTCTTATGGACTTAATACACTAGATGCATGCTGGATAGCGGTCGACGTGTGGAGTAATAGTAGTAGATGCAGAAAGTATCGGTCTACTTGTTTCGGACGTGATGCATATAGAAATAATCATTACATAGATATCATCACGACTCTACATAGTTCTATCAATTGCTCGACAGTAATTTGTTCACCCACCGTCTACTTGCTTTCATGAGACAAGCCACTAGTAAACACTACGGCCCCCGGGTCTATTCACATCCATCGTTTACAACTCCGCTTTTACTTTGCTTTGTTACTTTGTTGCTTTCAGTTCTCACTTGGCAAACAATCTATAAGGGATTGACAACCCCTTCATAGCGTTGGGTGCAAGTTTTTGTGTTTGTGCAGGATCTTGAGATACTCCTCCGCCGGATTGATACCTTGGTTCTCAAACTGAGTGAAATACTTACCTCCGCTGTGCTACATCATCCTCTCCGCTTCGAGGGAACACCAACGCAGAAGAAGTCCTGGTGTCGTAAAGGTGCCCATTACTAGCGCCACAGGAAGGTCTTTTGTGCAGTAGCATAACGAACATCAACGATCCCGCGTACTCCTCGTCGCCGGCAGCCTCTCCCGCGGCGTCCGAGGCATCCACGAGGATGGGGGTTCTCCCCCCGTTCCATTCCCGTCGCTAGCGGGGCTTCTTCCCCTTCCTGGCGCGTCCACAACGACTTCGCCGGAGCGGAGCTTCGGGTCGTCACAGGCTCCTTCCCCTTATTCCTCTACGCGGTAACGAGCCCTTCCCCGAGCACACCAGGGTGAGCAGCTTCTCCCCCTCCTTCCTCTTCCCCTCGCGTAGAGTCTCCAATGGCGCGCAGCGTCACCGTTTCTGTCGCCGTCGCCGCCGTGATGAGGTGCTCAGGTGCGCCGCTGTAGTGGGCCTCCTCCTGCTGCGGTTGGCACGGGAATGGGTCCTCTGATGACCCCTCTCCCTCCCTGCAAGCGCCTATTTGCCGATTATATGTCGTAGAGTCGCCGATGAGGTTCCCCTGTTCCGGCCGTTGTCGATCTGTAGAAGGAACAGAGGGGGCTACTCAAAAGAGTAGCGCCCCCCTCTCTATTAAGTATTGTGTCGTGGACGAGTGGTAGGTGGTTGATTTTGCGCATGGTGGTTGTGGGTTCGATCCCCGAAGGCGTCCCTTTTTGTTTTCTTTCGCTGCGGTGTAGTGGATCTACAAGGGAAGGATAGCTTGCCCCTTCCCCTTCTCTGTCGAGCCAAGGGCAGTAGCCGAGTGGTGTGGTGTGCTGTGTGGCACCAGGGGGTCCTGGGCTCGATCCCAGTGGCTCCCCCTTTTTTGTATTTTGTTTCACTATTCTTTGCTTGGGCAGCAAGCTTGATGCTTCCTTTAGCTAGAGCTTTGTGGTGTGTTTATTTTTACTGCCTAGGTTATTAGGCTCATGTATGTGTGTATGCATTTGTGTGTATGTGTGCATGAGAGCACATGCACTTGTGTGTGCATGTGTGTACGTGTGGGGGTTACACCCACATACTTGTGCAAGTTTGCACAAACACATGAGTGTGTGAGTGTGTGTGCAAGTGCTTGTGCGTGCACTAGTGTGTGTAGGTGGTGTGTATATATGAGTGAGTGTATGAGTGTAGTTTGTGTGTGTGCACTTGGGAATAGGTGCATATATGTGAGTGTGTGTGTGTGTGTGCATGTGGTGGCACATGCATATGTGCAAGAGGGCAGCCCCTCTAGATGCACCTCTTGTTGGTGTGTGTGTGTGAGCACACATGATTATGGGTAGGTGTGTAGGTGTTCATGCATGTGTGTGTGTGGGCATGAGTGCACATATGCACTTGTGCATGAGGGCTAACCCCTCATGCTTTCCAATATGTTGGTGTGGTGGTGTATGAACCTTGTGTGTGTGCATATGCAGGAGTAGTGGATACTACAAGTGCTAAGTTACATGTGATGATGCTTTTATATGCTTATATAGGATTCCAGGTTGATTTTGGAGCTAGCTTTGTGCCTACATGTTACATGCAAGTACCCCTGTATTATATATGCTTTTCGGGTAGAATCATCCCATGAATCCACTGGTGGAATCAGATTTCACTTTGGAGCAACTTCATAAACTGTCATTTTTCTGTCTTGATGCCATGTTTAGAGCTTAGTATCATGTAGTGCTTTGACCTTATGAGCATGAATCCTTGATGTGGCAGTAGTGGGTGAACCCCACTACAGCATGGGGTCTTTGTTTTGTCCATAGGAATTTGTATGCACTTGTTGTGCCTTGTCAAAGTTGACACTTGGGTGAAATTGACAGCTTTGTGAAAATTTGTGATTTTCATTAAGTCTGAGAGTGTGCTGTTATTTTCTTCCCTTGTTGTTTTGGTTGCACAAGCTCATGTGTTGGGAATCAGCCCATGCAACAAACTAAGGTTTCTGAGGTTTTGTGTTTGTCTAGCTCTCTGATAAATTTCATTCTCTTTCACTTCCTGTAGATATCATTTTGGACGCTGCCAAAATGCTTCAGAGCATAAGCAGCTGGTGAAAATCTGAGATTTTCACTCAGTCCCAGAGTCTGTTATTTTTGTCCAAGTTTGTGTCCATAGATCTTCTCATGTGTGATGCCTTTGCAGTAGGTTCTTGCTCAGGCTTGTAGAGCTTTTGAATGGCTTTTGCCACATATCTTGTTTGGCTCATTTGGGTGGTTGTAGGTACTTTGAATGTTGTAGACAAACTGCTATGATGTTGTTTAGGATAGATTGCATGTTTTAGTTGTTTTGAAGCTTGTGAGGGCATTGTTGATGGTGTGGTGTGTTTCCATGCACCACCCCACTTATATTTGTTTGTTTGATCATGTGGCAACCTGGTAACACCAGGAGAGTGCCATTGGAGTGTGCTTGTGGTGGATTTGAACCGTAGGACTCCATACCTTGTTTTGTAGTTTCCGGTTGATCCGTAGCTCCGTTCATAATGTTCTTTATATGTTTTTGCATCGTTTTATCATGATACACCTGTTCATGTCATCCTCATACATGTCAAGATATCTTAGTATAAAGTTATGTCCAGAAGTTTATCAACTCATCTCATGCATCATATTGTTTGTTGTAGCATGTTGTGTTGTGTTCATTGGCTGTTATTTTTATCTTGGGTAGCATCGGGATCGGAGAGCGAGTACGTGGATTCTGGAGAGTACGTGCAGGAAGATCACGAGCAGTTCCAAGCTGAAGACATCACAGGCAAGATGACCGTGACCTTGATACCGTATCTGGCTTTGTTATGCTTAGAATCACGTTTCCTTCGATATATGCTCGCTGCCTACCACTTGATAAAAATGCCACATGTCATTGCCATGAAACCCAAACACCTTCCCCTCCTAGCTAATGTTGTTCGGCTAAGTAGGCTTGCTCAGCTTCTAATGAATAGCTTTGCTAGTTGTAGGTGTGATACGTCTCCAACGTATCTATAATTTTTGATGGTTCCATGCTATTATCTTGTCAACTTTGGATGTTTTATATGCATGAATATGCTATTTTATATCTTTTTTGGGACTAACCTATTAACTCAGTGCCAAGTGCCAGTTTCTGTTTTTCCGTGTTTTTGGCCCATTTTCAGACGGAGTCCAAATGGAATGAAACTTTACGATGATTTTTTTTGGACCAAAAGAGACCCCCGAAGCTTTGGAAGAAGGCCAGATGGGCCACGAGGGAGTCACAAGCCCTCACGCCGCCACCCCCCCCCCCCCTCCCGGTGGTGGCGAGCAGGCTAGTGACCTCCTCGTGGGCCCAAGCGACATAATTCCACCGCCATAAATTCCTATAAATTCAGAAACCCCCAAAAAGAAACCTAGATCGGGAGTTCCACCGCTGCAAGCCTCTGTAGCCATCAAAAACCAATCTGGAGCCCGTTCCAGCACCCTGCCGGAGGGGGAATCCATCTCCGGTGGCCATCTTCATCATCCCGGTGATCTCCATGACGAGGAGGGAGTAGTTCTCCCACGGGGCTGAGGGTATGTACCAGTAGCTATGTGTTTGATCTCTCTCTCGTGTTCTTGAGATGTCTTGATCTCGATGTACCATGGGCTTTGCTACTATAGTTGGATCTTATGATGTTCTTCCCCCTCTCCCTCTTGTAATGAGTTGAGTTTCCCCTTTGGAGTTATCTTATCGGATTGAGTCTTTGAGAACACTTGATGTATGTCTTGCACGTGTCTATCTGTTGTGATCAACTTGCGGGTTTGTGACAATTGGGAACCTATGCATATGGGTTGGCACACGTGGATTCATGTGAGTACTTGATGTATGTTTTGGTGATCAACTTGCGGGTTCGTGACATTGGGAACCTATGCACAGGGGTTGGCACACGTTTTGACTCTCTGGTAGAAACTTTGGGGCACTCTTTGAAGTTCTATGTGTTGGTTGAATAGATGATTCTGAGATTGTGTGATGCATATCGTATAATCATGCCCACGGATACTTGAGGTGACAATGGAGTATCTAGGTGACATTAGGGTCTTGGTTGATATGTATCTTAAGGTGTTATTCTAGTATGAACTCTATGATAGATCGATCAGAAAGAATAACTTTGTGGTGGTTTCGTACCCGACAATAATCTCTTCATTTGTTCCCCGCTATTAGTGACTTTGGAGTGACTCTTTGTTGCATGTTGAGGGCTAGTTATATGATCCAATTATGTTATCATTGTTGAGAGAACTTCACTAGTGAAAGTATGAACCCTAGGCCTTGTTTCCACGCATTGCAATACCGTTCGTGCTCACTTTTACCATTTGTTACCTTGCTGTTTTTGTACTTTCAGATTACAAAAACCTATATCTACTATCCATATTGCACTTGTATCACCATCTCTTCGCCGAACTAGTGCACCTATACAACTTACCATTGTATTGGGTGTGTTGGGGACACAAGAGACTCTTTGTTATTTGGTTGCAGGGTTGCTTCAGAGAGACCATCTTCATCCTACGCCTCCCGCGGATTGATAAACCTTAGGTCACCCACTTGAGGGAAAATTGCTACTGTCCTACAACCCTCTGCACTTGGAGGCCCAACAATGTCTACAAGGAGAAGGTTGCGTAGTAGACATCAAGCTCTTTTCTGGCGCCGTTGCCGGGGAGGTTAGCTCTTGAAGGTATATCTTTAGATCTTGCAATTGAATCTTTTTGTTTCTTGTTCTTTCGCTAGAAAACTACAAAAAAATGGAATTGAGGATGCCTCATATGCTCCATCTTTTCAATGTCTTTCGTGAGCATGATGGGAAGGAAAATTGTGCTCAAGTGCTGAAAGAAGAATTACATAGAATGCTTGCATAGAATATGTGAATGATGAGCATGATTGCAATGTTCTTAGCATGAATTCTTTGAATACCCATGATTCTAATGATATGCAAAGCCACAAGCTTGGGGATGCTATATTTGATAATGATGATCTTTTTAGTTCTTCCACTTTGAATGATCAAAATCATTTTGATGAAAGCATGCCCCCTATCTATGATGATTATTGTGAGGATACTTATGCTTTAAAGAAGAGGGATGATAAAACTTGTCATACTCTCGAGAACCCCTTTGCTAAACCTTGCTTTTTCATTGTGGACACAATTTGTAGTGCTCAAATCTTTCATGATACTCCAACTACTATTCTTGAGAATAGATTTCCTTATGTGGAGAGTAGTAAAGTTTCTATGCTTGTAGATCATGAAAAGAATGCTTTAGGTGCTGGTTATATTGTCGAATTCATTCATTATGCTACTGAAAATTTCTATGAGAGAGGATCATATGCTTCTACTTATTGCAATAGTATTAAGCTTCCTCTCCATGTGTTGAAATTTTTGAAGCTATGCTTGTTTTGCCTTCCTATGCTAGTTGATTCTTGCTCCAATAAATTGTTTGATCACAAAATCCCTATGCATATGAAGTGGTTTAGACTTAAATGTGCTAGCCATTTGCTCCATGATGCTATCGTTGTGTTTCAATCCTTACCTTTTATGTGAGCATTATTGAAATCAATGCCTAGCTAAGGGCGTTAAACGATAGCGCTTGTTGGGAGGCAACCCAATGAATGAATTTTTCTTTGCTTTTTGCTTCCTGTTTTGTTTTCTCCACACCATCATAATTCTGTTATGATTGTGTCTTTTGTGTTTCTTTTTGTGTTTGTGCCAAGAAAAACCGTTATGATTAGTGTCGTGGTTTTTTCACGGCAGATGTCCTCGTGAAAGGACTTAATACTGGAGCCATCGCACCTTGGTGGCGACTCAAAGGGGTTAAGCGGGAGAGACACGGCAATTTACCCAGGTTCGGCCCATCGAGAGGAGGTAATAGCCTACGTCCTGCTTTTCTGTGTATTGATATGAATTCGGTTACAAGGAAGGCGTAACTCGCCTAAACCTAGCACTCGATGATTTCTAACCTAACCTCTGTCCCCCAGGACCTCGCCTTTATATACAGGTCGATTCCCTAGGGTTTACAAGGATTCCTTCCTTTTTACAACTCGTGACCATTGCGATCTCTAAATCGCCATCTTCCAAAGCTGGGAGACCCGTCAAGAGCCATACTCGTCGTGCGACCTTGATTCGGCCAAAACGAGGCCCAACTAAACACTCAGATGAGTCGCCCAATGGATAACCCGGCCCAACTAGGGCGGGTCATCCATAGGTTACATCCCCAACATTAGGCCCCAAATTGACTTGAACCTTTCTTCTTCATGCCAATACCTCTGCTCCATTGAAGGCGATTCATCCCCTATTTTTCTTCATTTGTCAACAAATTGCACACCCGCCATCGCCCTTGGGCACTGACAATCCCTTAAGTCGCCAGATCATTACTAACTGGCCTTTTCTTATTCCTCTTTTTTCGGGAAGACCGCCACAACTCCAACGGATCCTTAGCGCATTGTTATCCCGAAATTTTCAGCGCACATTTATAGAGAATCTTCTATCCCCCGGCGGTTCCCGCTCATGGCGCCCCGATTCCAGCACCTGCCTTGATAAATAGGCCGAGGGGACAGAACTAGCGCTTCCCACCTACCAGTCCTGTCACCTTCCTCCCCACCGGCGCAGCGAGGAAAACGCATCGCCCCGAGGAATCCGTCGCCGACCGTGCTTTCGGCCTTCACGCGAGGAGCTTCGGTGCCGCCTGTGGGCTTTCACCGTCGTCCATTCTCGTGCCGCAACCAACACATCCGCCATTGTCATCGTCGACTGCATCTCCGTCGGTCACCTCGCCATTCACCACGAACTTCGCCGCCGCTGGAAACCTCTTCGCTTGACGAGACGCCCGTGCTTCTCCAGCAAACCCCATCATCATCGGCTCTTCTCACCCGACAGCATCAGGTTAGGCTTCCACCTATCTTTAGGAGTAGATTTATTCTCCGCTTGAACTTCCGCCATTGCCGTATTCTTGAAGCTCCTTGCATATAGACGTTATCTGCTCTAAATCGATTAGCACGAGTGTTGGTAGGATAGCTAATGTTCCGAATACTTTCATTTATCCGCTGTACTCGTGAATCTTTGAAAATAATGTTTTCACCAAGCGAAGGGCATCATCTGATAATAAACTGTCGCGACCAGTCATTTTCTCTAGGTTTTCGCGTCTGTCTGGTAGATCCATTCCTTATTTACTGTTTGCAAAAAGTTGTTTATAGTCTTCATCTCCTGGTACTTCAAATGAAACACCCTTACCATCTTCAGAACGTTGTCCTTGGGAATAGCCACACTTCCATAAGTCGCCATA
This sequence comes from Hordeum vulgare subsp. vulgare, assembly GCF_904849725.1. Taxonomy (NCBI): domain Eukaryota; kingdom Viridiplantae; phylum Streptophyta; class Magnoliopsida; order Poales; family Poaceae; genus Hordeum; species Hordeum vulgare. Next base: position 292,813,839 of record NC_058522.1, read on the forward strand.
GTGACCCAACTCGGCCCTTTGATCTGGCGGGTCAAAACCCTTCCTTAATCAAAGTACTCGGCGGGTTGAATGAGCTGATTTCATCCCATACAGTAGGTGTCCAAGGCATGTGATATCATACTTTACTTATTTGTAGCATGGGCGCCGTCTTCAAGAGTGACTGGCTTCCTACCAAGGTCGATGACTCCATATTAGCCCATTATGTGAAAACGGGCAGTTTGGATCCTCAGGATGTTATTGGCTGGCGCACTGGGTTCGGAGAAGATCTCCCTAACCCCAAAGAAGGGGAAATAATCGTTTTTGTTGAACACCTGGAGCGAGGTTTTAAGCCGCCCGGATCAAAGTTTCTTAGGGACGCCTTAACTTTCATGAACGTCCGTCTCCAGGATCTGGGACCCAATTCCATAAGTAATTTGTGCCAATTCCAAGTTCTTTGTGAGGCTTATCTGCGGATCGAGCCTTATGTCCCTTTATTCTGGCATTTCTTTCATCTGAATCGCCAAACGGAATTCCATAACGGCCCCAGCTTGGAACTTGGTGGCGTCAATGTCCAGTGCCGTAGGGATAGCCCATTCCCCTCACTCACCATGCCTAGCCATCCCAAAGGCTGGGGCGAGTTTTGGTTTTACTGTCAAGAGACGTCTCCTGCTGGCGAGAACAAGCTTCTGGGTTACAGGCCAACTCGCCTTCCGACCAACTTCAAGCTTCCAGACAAGCTTACCGAGGAGGAGGAATCGGAATTCATCCCAATACTATCTGAATTAAGATCTTTGACGAACAACGGTCTTACCGGGGTCGACCTAATTCGCTGTTGGGTTGAATGGTGTATCCTCCCTCTGAGCCACCGGGATGGTCTGATGTGTGATTTTGATGGCACCCTGGATCATCCTCAATGTTATTTCCGCACAGCTTTAACGGAAAAGGATATTGTTACCATTATCAAAAAGCTGACTGGCGAGCCTGTGGGAAAATGCGGCCAAATCGGCCTTAAGCCTTTCTGCAAAATTAACCTGGCGCCCAAGGTAAACAAACCTAACCCGCCTTTGGTCTTTATTCTTTATGCTTCATTTGTATTGTGGTTTCGTAATATATGCCATTTCAGAAAGGCGATAAGTTCTGGTCCAGGAGGCCCAAAAAGCAAGCCGTGAAAAATGTCAAGCCGCCCTCAAAGAAAACCAAGGGTAAGGGCAAATCTACTGTAGCTGAACCATCCGAAGTTGACGAATCTCAAGTCGGCGATGCACTTTCGGAGGTAAAAATTCGTTCTCTTTTCACTCGCCACCTATTACTGTTAGCCTTTGTATTTATATCTCTCCCTTCCCTTGAAATAGAATGAAGATAACGAAAGCCAAGAGGACTCTCTTGAGGTAATTTCTGTTTCCTCCGATTCATCTCCTTCTCCACCTAAGCCGGCCAGGCGAATTTGTGGGAAAGTTCCCTTCTCACATCCAAATGCTTATTTGGACCCAAATTTCCTACTGAAGAAAGCACAGCATGCCTCAAACCGGAAAACACGAAGTCACTCCGGCGATCTGGTATCTGGCTTACCAGCAACGAACAAAAGAAAGCCAAGCGAGGTACTCTTATGAGTAACCATTCTTCATGTTTCTTTGGATCACGTTTGTAACCCGCCTGTATTTTTGACGTATAATTCTTGCAGAACTCTCCTCCCACTTCCGACGACTCAGTGATGTCGACACTTCCACCAATGATTCGAGTTCCGGGGTAAGTCTTTTGATAACCTTGCCTTGACTTTTGAGAATAACGAGCTTTTCAATTCCTTAACGTGCTTATTCCCTTTTTTCAGGGCACAAGCCAAGAAGAGGAAAACCAGTGGATCAACTCCTGATGCAACTTCAGAACCTACGAAAGAATCAACTCCGACTCAAGACAATCCGGATCAGACTGAGCCTGTGACTCAAGTGGATCTTCCTGAGTCGCCGAAGGAAACAATGGATGCCCCTAAGCCGCCAAGCCCATTGATGACAATAGAAGACCCAGATGCTGTAGTTATTACTGGCTCTGGATTTTCTAAGCCGGCGGCGACAGTTTTGTCCAAACATGTAGCATCCTCCTCCCAAGCCGTTCCCGAGTCTGGGCTCTCCAAGGCGAAACTTTCTGACTATGCAAATTTGGAGTTTAAGGAACTCTCCTCTGGCTTTGCAAGTCGCCTGGAGGCGAGCTATGAGATGGAGAAAAACCTGTTGCGGATGTTAAACAACAAACATGAGGTAAATTTTGTTATACTATATTATTCCCATTAACCCCCAAGGGTCGGGTCATCAGTAAAAAGATGAGCCGGGTCTTGAAAATTTAAAAAAAACTTCGCGACCAGTAACCCCCAACGGCCGGGTCATCAGTAAAAAGATGAGCCGGGTCTTGAAAATGTTTAGAAAAAAACTTCGCGTCCAGTAACCCCCAAGGACCGGGTCATCAGTAAAAAGATGAGCCGGGTCTTCAAAGTTTAGAAAAAAACTTCGCGACCAGTAACCCCCAAGGGCCGGGTCATCAGTAAAAAGATGAGACGGGTCTTGATTTTTGTATAATTTCATCTGAAAAAATTATACATTAGCCCCCAAGTGTCAGGGATATTGCTTTGCAGTAGTTCTGAGACTTGCCCTTATTTTAAACTTTCAATGGGAAAACCTTGCTCAGACCGAATCGGTGCTGGGCGATTTAAAGAAAAATTTAGCTGGTCAACAAGACGCCCGAGCTAAGTCGGAGGAAAAATGTCAATTGGCCTTGGCCGAACTGGTAAAACTCAAGGCCAAGTTGAAAGAAGCTCAGGCTGACCAAAATGCCGCCTTGAAGAGAGCAGAGAAAGCTGAAGCTAAGCTGGCCACTGTACAACAGGAATTGTGCGGCTTAAAGCGTCATATCTCTAACATGACGCAAGCCGTCTTTGGTAAGCTTTACTTAAACCTTTGATATCCTCCTCCCTTTTTTGTTTTCAAAACAACACTTATGATAAGTCGCTAATCATCATGATTCAGGTCCGAGAGCCGCCAACCTTCAAGAAGACTGTGTGTTGATGCTGAAGGCGATTTACACACTGACAGAGCAATTGTACACAGGCACTGTCTTGACTATTAAAGTTGTGATGGGTGCCAAAGAACCTATCACTTCCATCAAGAAGGTGCTTGGCTGCTTGTCCACACTTCCCCCTCAGATTGGCGAGTTAACTCGGTCAGCCGCCCGGAGAGGTATTCTGACTGCCCTGAGTCGCTGTTTGGCGTATGCTCCAGAAATCAACTTGGGAGAAGTAGCCGCAGGCTTTCCTCAGCTCAAGGACGATGGGTCCGAATTTGTTGAAGAGGACTATCAGCGAGTCGTCAAGGACTCTCGGCTGGCTGCAACTCAACTTGCCGCAAGCCTTGATTTAACAAAATACCAGGCGGCTTATGATAGCAGAAACAAGAAGGTCAGCCCGCCAACCTTCGTGACAACCAGTCTAACTCCTCGGCGACCCAAGAATCCTTTCGACTTGGAAGCAGACCTGGCATCAATTCTGACTGATGAAGATGACTTTGCTGCTTTGGCCAAGTGCAATTGGGTATTGGGCGACTTGCAAATCGAAGTCGGCCAGAGCTCACATCAGGATGATCCCGAGGCGCCAGCAAAGTAAACTTTTTTTTGATTTTGGCCTGAGAGCCATGTAATAGGTCCTTTTTCCGTAAGTCAGTACTGTTTTTGATGATAACCTCTGCAAGAACCTTTATGTCGCCCTTAAGGCGATTTGAAATATTTGACCTGCCTTTATAGGAGTCTTCTATAACACTTAATTTTCCATGGATGAAACAATTCTTATCACCCTCCTGTCTTAAGCTTTGAGAATAGCATATGTGAAAGCAAACAAACTATAGATATTTTCAACAAGCATCAGAAAGAAAAGGCTTAAAACCTTCAGGGCTATGCCACGACAAAAAGTAGCAACAATAATTTCGTCGGCTCATAAGGTCACGACAGGGGGAGGTGAGTCAGAAAGCTCGTGCATCCACCCTAAATGCAGGTTTCATCGGCTCATAAGGTCGCGACAGGGGGAGGCGAGTCAGAAAGCTCGTGCATCCACCCTAAATGCAGGTTTCGTCGGCTCATAAGGTCGCGACAGGGGGAGGCGAGTCAGAAAGCTCGTGCACCCACCCTAAATGTAGGTTTCGTCGGCTCATAAGGTCGCGACAGGGGGAGGCGAGTCAGAAAGCTCGTGCACCCACCCTAAATGTAGGTTTCGTCGGCTCATAAGGTCGCGACAGGGGGAGGCGAGTCAGAAAGCTCGTGCACCCACGCTAAATGCAGGTTTCGTCGGCTCATAAGGTCGCGACAGGGGGAGGCGAGTCAGAAAGCTCGTGCACCCACCCTAAATGCAGGTTTCGTCGGCTCATAAGGTCGCGACAGGGGGAGGCGAGTCAGAAAGCTCGTGCACCCACCCTAAATGCAGGTTTCGTCGGCTCATAAGGTCGCGACAGGGGGAGGCGAGTCAGAAAGCTCGTGCACCCACCCTAAATGCAGGTTTCGTCGGCTCATAAGGTCGCGACAGGGGGAGGCGAGTCAGAAAGCTCGTGCACCCACCCTAAATGCAGGTTTCGTCGGCTCATAAGGTCGCGACAGGGGGAGGCGAGTCAGAAAGCTCGTGCACCCACCCTAAATGCAGGTTTCGTCGGCTCATAAGGTCGCGACAGGGGGAGGCGAGTCAAAAAGCTCGTGCACCCACCCTAAATGCAGGTTTCGTCGGCTCATAAGGTCGCGACAGGGGGAGGCGAGTTGGAAAGCTCGTGCACCGACCCTAAATGCAGGTTTCGTCGGCTCATAAGGTCGCGACAAGGGGAGGCGAGCCAGAAAGCTCATGCACCCACCCTAAATGCAGATTCTGTCGGCTCATACGGTCGCAACAGGATGACACAATTTGGTTTTTAATGGAGAAGCCCCCAAATCGGGGAATATTTTATTACTTCATAATGAAACTGAAAAACTTACAAAGTGTAGAGCTTAAGAGCTCAAGTGTAGTAAGGCCGCAAATGGGCAATATTCCATGGGCGAGTTGACTCGGCCTCCGTGGTCGGTCGATTAGGCCGAAGATCCACCAAATAATAAGAGCCATTGCGGAGGTTCTTGCTCACGTAGAACGGCCCTTCCCAAGGGGGTGACAACTTGTGCATGCCTGCTCGATCTTGTATTAGACGAAGCACTAAGTCGCCTTCCTGAAAGGTCCGACTCTTAACCCGGCGACTATGATAACGCCGCAGATCTTGCTGATAGATAGCCGAACGGGCCGCAGCCAGGTCACGCGCCTCTTCCGAGGCATCCAAAGAATCTTGACGCTCCAACTCATTATCTTGCTCCACATATGCGGCGACTCTAAGAGAGTCATGCCTTATGTCAGTAGGGAGAACAGCCTCTGCTCCATAGATCAAAAAGAAAGGGGTGAATCCCGTGGCCCGGTTCGGGGTGGTCCGAATACTCCACAGTACCGAAGGTAACTCTTCAACCCAACACCCTGGAGTCCTTTCCAGGGGAACCATGAGTCGGGGCTTGATCCCTCGCAAGACCTCCTGATTCGCCCGCTCTGCTTGCCCGTTGGATTGCGGGTGAGCGACTGCAGAAATATCAAGTCGGATATGTTCTCGACGACAAAAATCCTGCATCGCCCCTTGGAACAAGTTAGTACCATTATCAGTGATAATATTGTGCGGATATCCAAACCGGAAAATTAGCTTCTTCAAAAATTTGACCGATGTCTCCGCATCGCAAGCTCCAACAGGTTCCGCCTCAACCCACTTGGTGAATTTATCAACTGCCACCAATAGGTGAGTCTTCTTGTTGGAGGACATTTTAAAGGGACCAACCATGTCCAGCCCCCAGACCGCAAAAGGCCAAGTAATGGGAATCATTCTTAATTCTTGAGCCGGCACATGAGCCTGCCTCCCATAACGTTGGCACCCCTCACACCGGCGAACTATGTCTTCTGCATCTGCATGAGCCGTCAGCCAAAAGAAACCATGACGAAAAGCCTTTGATACCAAAGAACGTGACCCGGCGTGATGTCCACAGTCTCCGGAATGAATGTCATTTAGGATCGCGCATCCTTCTTCAGGGGAAACACATCGCTGAAACACCCCAGAAGCGCTCCGTTTATATAACTCGCCATTAATGATGACCATGGATTTGCTGCGCCGAACGATCTGGCAAGCCAAAACTTCGTCGGTGGGTAACTCGCCGCGAGTAAGATAAGCCAGATAAGGGTGAACCCAATCCGGAGTGACACGGAGAGCCGCCACAAGCTGAGACTCGGGATCCGGTATTGCCAATTCCTCCTCTGAGGGTAAAACCACGGATGGTTTATGCAAGATATCCAGAAAAACATTAGGGGGAACCGGTTTTCTTTGAGAGCCGAGTCGCGAGAGGGCATCAGCTGCCGAGTTGAGGCGCCGGTCAATATGGTCCACCTGATAACCATGAAAATGACCCGCCACATCAGACACAACTCGTCTGTAAGCCGCCATCATGGGATCCCGAGAGTCCCAGGTACCCGAAACTTGTTGCGCCACCAAATCGGGGTCACCAAAACACCTGACTCGTGTTAGGTTCATCTCTTTTGCAAGTCGCAAGCCGTGAAGCAAAGCCTCATATTCCGCCGCATTATTAGTGCAGGGAAACATGAGTCGGAGAACGTAACAGAACTTATCTCCTTGAGGGGATACTAACACCACACCAGCCCCCGAGCCTTCCAGCTGCCTGGACCCATCAAAGTAAATAGTCCAGTAGGTAAGGTGAGGCCGGTCTTCCGGATCCTGTAGCTCTGTCCAGTCGTTAACGAAATCAACTAGTGCCTGGGACTTGATAGCTGTGCGGGGAGTATATTGTATGTGATGAGACCCAAGCTCTGTTGCCCATTTGGCGATTCGCCCTGTTGCCTCCCGATTCTGGATGATGTCACCAAGGGGAGCAGAACTAACCACTGTGATCGGGTGCTCCTGGAAATAATGCTTAAGTTTTCGACTCGCCATAAACACCCCATAGACCAGTTTTTGCCAATGCGGGTATCGCTGTTTGGAAAGAGTTAACACCTTAGTGATAAAATATACTAGGTGTTGCACTGGGTATTCCTTCCCTTCTTCCTTTCTTTCAACGACCACAGCCACACTTACTGCCTTGGAATTCGCCGCGATATACAGAAGCATAGGCTCCTTTTCAGTTGGGGCTGCCAGGACCGGCGGGTTAACCAATTGGCGTTTCAGGGCCTCGAGCGCCTCGTCTGCCTCATTTGTCCACACGAATCGATTGGACTTCCTCAATAATTGATAAAGAGGAATCGCCTTTTCCCCTAGGCGACTCACAAAACGACTTAAAGCCGCAATGCGACCCGCTAGTCGTTGAACTTGATTAACATTCGTCGGCTTTCCGAGAGAGGTAACCACTTCGATCTTGTCCGAGTTAGCCTCGATGCCGCGCTCCGATACCAAGAAACCCAGCAATTTTCCTGCAGGTACACCAAAAACGCACTTGGTAGGATTTAGCTTCATCTGATATACCCGTAAATTATCAAAAGTCTCCTTAAGGTCTTCCAATGGTGTCTCCCCCTGGCGGGTCTTGATCACAATATCGTCGACATAGGCATGGACGTTGCGACCAATTTGGTTACGAAGACAATTCTGGATGCAGCGTTGATAAGTCGCCCCCGCGCTTTTGAGTCCGAAAGGCATGGACACATAGCAAAAGGCCCCGAAGGGGGTTATGAAGGCCGTCTTCTCCTGATCCTCTACGGCCATTTTGATCTGGTGATATCCTGAATAGGCGTCCAGAAAACACAATCGTTCGCATCCCGCCACCGAGTCAATGATTTGATCGATGCGGGGAAGAGCGAAGGGATCTTTGGGACAAGCTCTGTTGAGATATGTATAGTCAATACACATACGGAAAGTGCCATTCTTCTTGAGTATCAACACCGGGTTAGCCAACCATTTGGGGTGAAAGACTTCCACGATGAACCCGGCGGCTAAAAGACGGGCGACTTCTTCTCCAATCGCCTTGCGTCGTTCCTCATTGAATCTGCGAAGGTACTGCTGGACAGGTTTGCATTTTGGGTCAACGTTAAGATGGTGATCAGCGAATTCTCTCGGTACACCAAGCATGTCAGAAGGTTTCCATGCGAAGATGTCCCGATTCTCACGGATGAATTCGATGAGCGCGCTTTCCTATTTGGGGTCCAGACCCGTCCCAATGGTGAACTGCTTGGATGAATCACCAGGCACGAAATCGATTGTCTTAGTGTCATCCGTTGGCTTGAACTTGAGGGGCGACTCAGAATCTGTAGTTGGCTTCTTGAGTGGTGACATGTCCGCCGGGTCAACATTGGCCTGATGGTGTTTGAGCTCTTCCGCCGCACAGACGACTTCCGCATAAGCTGCGTCTCCTTCTTCACATTCCTTTGCGATCCTTCTATCTCCATCAACTGTGATGGGTCCTTTGGGACCAGGCATTTTGAGCTTGAGGTAGACATAGCATGGGCGAGCCATGAAGCGGGCGTAAGCTGGTCGCCCGAACAGCGCATGGTAGGGGCTTTTTAGTTTGACCACCTCGAAGATTAGAGACTCCGACCTGTAATTCTACGTAGTTCCAAACGCCACTGTGAGCCTGACCCGGCCAATGGGATAAGACGACTTGCCCGGGACAATTCCGTGGAAAACCGTGGTTGAAGGCATCAAGTCTTTCTCCAATAGATTCATCCTCTGGAAGGTGTCGAAGTATAGGATATTGATGCTGCTGCCACCATCCATTAATACCTTTGACAGGGTGTAACCCCCCACTTGGGGGGGCCACGACCAACGCCAGATTGCCCGAGTTATCTACTCTTGACGGGTGATCCTCTCTGCTCCATGTTATGGTCTGCTCAGACAAATGGAGATATCTGGGGATCGCCGGCTCAGATACAATGTACGCCCGGTGACTTACCTTTTTATCTCGCCTGCAAGCATTAGTAGTGAAAACGTGGTAATGCCCATTACTTAGCTGTTTGGGGTTGCTGCGGAAGCCCCCATTATCATCCTGGTCCCGCGGAGCCCCCTGTGGAGGCGGCTGCTAGAAAGCTCCCGGCGGGTTGTACCGCCGCTGGTGGTGCACCGGGTACTGGCCGCCACCTGGCTGCGGGCCTCCCTGAGCCCCCTGTTCGGGAAAGCCGCCGAAGGGGTTCTATCTTTGGTTGGACGTGGCGAGTTGGTCCTGTCGCCGGTCTGGATCTTCGTTTTGGCTCTTCTTGATTGCCTCCGCCCGAAACTCTCGCATCACGAAACAGTTTTCCCAAGAATGACTCACCGGGCCGTCAGCCGTGGCGTGGTGCGGGCAAGGGCCCTTGAGTAGCTCTTCATAGTTACGCGGTCTTTTCCCACTGAAACCTCGATTCTTCTTTTTGCCGTCATTAGCATTGGTGTTGGCGACCAAGTCCGAGGGCTCCTCCTGCGGTCTACGCTTGCCATTGGTCCCCTGATTGTGATGGTTGCGCCCCTAGAAACGGGTATGATTTTTGGATGACTCGCCCTTTTTGGGCGAGTTAACCTTACCATCCTCGCCGGGATCCTTAGTATCATCGGCCTCGGCATATCTAGTGAGGGTGTCCATCAGTTCGCCCATGTCTTGGACCTTCCGTTTGAGTCGCCCCAACTTCTGCACTAAGGGCTCGTAATGACAATTGTGCTCGAGGATAAGCACAGCTTGAGCCGCCGTAATACCATCTGACGAATGAATAATTTCTGCAACCCGCTGTGACCAATGGTGGACCGACTCATCCCGGCGCTGAACACAGTGTTGTAGGTCGACAATCGTCATCGGACGTTTGCAGGTTCCCCGGAAGTTTTTGATGAAACGCTCTTTTAACTCGGCCCAGGACTGGATGGAATTGGGAGGCAAGTTTTTCAACCAAGTGTGTGCCGACCCCTCGAGCATCATCGTGAAGTATCTGGCGCAAACCGCCTCGTTTACGTCGAGCATGTCCATGGCAATCTCATAACCCTCGATCCATGACGTCGGTTCGAGGTCTGGTGTATAATTAGGCACTTTCCTTGGTCCTTTAAAATCCTTGGGCATCCTTGCATTCCGAAGGGCCGGGGACAAGCATGGTACCCCAACTCGCCCTCCGCCCCCGACGAGGGGGGCCGGGGCATCTTGGATGTTCGGGAGATCTCGACCCGGCGGGTTCCGTTCGAGCGAGTTGTCCTGCGGGAAGTGTCGCGGCCCACTGTTTACGGCAGGCTGGTCGTCCGGCCTGCTCCTGGTATAACTTGCCTGAGGGGTGGAGTGCAACCTCTCGAGGCTATGTGAGAACTGGGCGTTTTGAACCACCGCCGTCTTCAACATCTCGATGGCCTTCCTTGATTCTATCTCAGCTGGGGTGTTGCCGTGAATCGGAAGAGACTCCAGGTGGCGAGTTGCGGCAAGCACGTTATCCACCGAGTTGGAGAAGTGGCCTTGAGGTGTCCGGAAACGAGGAATTTGATCCTCAATCGGCTGAGCCGGCGGGTTAGGTGGGCGGCCCGGTCCTCCTGCCGGGGCGGCTCCCATCCTGGGGGTTCGTGGAGTGTCGAACAGACGGGTCGGATTGAGGTCATGGGGCAGGCGACCCTGGTGTCTCCGCTGATGGACGGCGTCGGACGCGCGCTGCTGTCTCTCGAGCCGCCAGTTGTCAGTGTTTAAGCGCATTCTTTCGGCTGCAATTTGGGCTTGTCGAGTCTCGATCCTGGTGGACTCCATCTCAGCATCCTGGTGGGCCTTTGCTACCGCCTCTCTGAGCTTTGCTAACTCTACGTTTATCTCCTCTTGGTTCTCTGGTGTGAGGGGAGTCGTCATTAGTCTCGTGATTTCCGCCGCTAAATTCACCAGGACTGCGGCTGGACTTCTGGACGTCTCGCCGGTCCCATCGCCTCCAGTAAGGTTTTGTGTGGGCTGAGTCGCCCCAGCCATGTAGATGGCGATCTGGCGGCGGGTTCGGTCAAGGACTTCCGGATCCATGGCCAGTGACAAGCCTCCGAGACCATCCCCATGAAGAGACCGGATGGAATCTGAGTCGCCCATGGACGATTCGTCATCCGAGTTGACCGGGGTAGTTTCCTGAGTCGCCAAGTGCTCTGGCTCCTCCGATCCCTGCGTGAACCCCACAAAAACCGGGCGAGTTAAATTTTGCGTTATGATTGGGCGAACGTACCTCGCCGGCTCGACGATGTCGGTGGAGATGTCCGGCTCAGGAACGGATGATCCGATCATGCCGATGAAGATGTTGATCTTGCCGAAGGGGACCCTGTAGCCAGATTCAATCGAATTCGCTTCAGGTCCCCATCGCTGGTTGTCGATGTAGGTTATCCCGCGGCGGCTCTGAGTCATGAGCGCCGTCGCGTAACTCCCAAACCCTGGTAGGGCTCCCTTTGAGAACTCAACTCCACCCCACGGTGGGCGCCAACTGTCGTGGTTTTTTCACGGCAGATGTCCTCGTGAAAGGACTTAATACTGGAGCCATCGCACCTTGGTGGCGACTCAAAGGGGTTAAGCGGGAGAGACACGGCGATTTACCCAGGTTCGGCCCCTCGAGAGGAGGTAATAGCCTACGTCCTGCTTTTTTGTGTATTGATATGAATTCGGTTACAAGGAAGGCGTAACTCGCCTAAACCTAGCACTCGATGATTTCTAACCTAACCTCTGTCCCCCAGGACCTCGCCTTTATATACAGGTCGATTCCCTAGGGTTTACAAGGATTCCTTCCTTTTTACAACTCGTGACCATTGCGATCTCTAAATCGCCATCTTCCAAAGCTGGGAGACCCGCCAAGAGCCATACTCGTCGTGCGACCTTGATTCGGCCAAAACGAGGCCCAACTAAACACTCAGATGAGTCGCCCAATGGATAACCCGGCCCAACTAGGGCGGGTCATCCACAGGTTACATCCCCAAAAATTAGTCTTGGTGATGATTGTTTGATCATGCTGGAAAAAGATAGAAACTTTTTGCTCACGAAACGAATTTTTATTTTTATTCTGTAAGGTCTTTTGAGTTGATTATTTTTGCTGCTGATTTCTATGCAATTTCTTGAGACTGTCGTAATTGTTCAGATTTTTTTAGGTACGAGAAGTATACGAAGTATACAGATTGCTACACACTGGTCTACTGTTAACAGATTCTGTTTTTGTTGAGTTGGTTGCTTATTTTGATGAAACTATAGATAGTATCGGAGGGTATTAGCCATGAAAGATTGAAAATACAGTAACCCAACACCAACATAAGTAGAATTTAAGTTTGCTACAGTACCTAAGGAAGTGGTGATTTGCTTTCTCATACTAATGTTATCACGAGTTTCTGTTTAAGTTTCGTGTTGTGAAGTTTTCAAGTTTTGGGTGAAGTTCTTATGGACAAAGAGATAAAGAGTGGCAAGAGCTCAAGCTTGGGGATGCCCAAGGCACCCCAAGAGATTCAAGGATGTCGTAAAAGCCTAAGCTTGGGGATGCCCCGGGAAGGCATCCCCTCTTTCATCTTCAATCCATCGGTAACGTTACTTGGGGCTATATTTTTATTCACCACATGTTATGTGTTTTGCTTGGAGCGTCTTGTATCATAGGAGTCTTTTATTTTTGTTGTGTCACAATCATCCTTGCTGCACACCTAGAGAGAGAGACATGCACTCACCGTGATTTTGTCGAGCTTCACGTATATCCTTTGGTAGACAATTCAGCTCACATGTGCTTCACTTATATCTTTTGAGCTAGATACTTTTGCTCTATGTGCTTCACTTATATCTTTTAGAGCACAGCGGTGCGTGGCTTGGTAGTTGATCTATGCTTTGAAAGTAGTCTCAAAAGGGGTAGTTATCCAAAGGGATACGACTTCCACCTTCATATGCATTGAATAGTTAGAGAAGTTTGATTCCTCTCAATTAGTTTTGAGATATGGTTGTGGTAATATTGAAGTTATGCTAGTAAGGTGTTGTGGATCTAGAAATACTTGTGTTGAAGTTAGTGATTCCCGTAGCATGCACGTATGGTGAACCGCTATGTGATGAAGTCTGAGCATGATTAGTCTTTTGATTGTCATCCTTTGTGCGGCGGTCGGGATCGCGCGATGGTTTGTACCTACCAACCCTTCCCCTAGGAGTATGCGTTGAATGCTTTGTTTCGATTACTAATAAAACTTTTGCAACAAGTATATGAGTTCTTCATGACTAATGTTGAGTCCATGGTTTAGATGCACTTTCACCTTCCACCATCACTATCTTCTTAGTGTCATGCAACTTTCGCCGGTGCACAAAACCCACCATTAGCCTCCCTCAAAACAGCCACCATACCTACCTACTATGGCTTTTTCCAAGTCATTCCGAGATATATTGACATGCAACTACCACCATGACATGTGCCACCACGTCTACATTGCCATTGCATGATCGTAAGATAGCTAGCATGATGTTTCCATTAATGTCTATGCCATGCTAGATCATTGTCACGGTACACTACCGAAGGCATTTCAGATAGAGTCATCATTGCTCTAAGTTTTGAGTTGAAAGTGTGATGATCTTCATTGATGGAGCATTGTCCCATGTGAGTAAATAAAAGAGGACAAAGAAGCCCACCAAAAAAAAGAGGCCAAAGAGCCCACCAAAAAAAGAGAGAAAAAGAGAGAAGGGACAATGCTACCACCTTTCCACACTTGTGCATATTAAGCACCATGATCTTCATGATTGAGAGTCTCTCATTTTGTCACCACCATATAGCTAGTGGGAAATTTTCATAATAGAACTTGGCTTGTATATTCCTATGATGGGCTTCCTCAAAATTGCCTTAGGTCTTCGTGAGCAAGCAAGTTGGATGCACACCCACTAGTTTTCTTTAAGAGCTTTCACATACTCTTAGCTCTAGTGCATCATTTGTATGGCAATCCCTACTCATTCACATTGATATCTATTGATGAGCATCTCCATAGCTCATTGATATACCTAGTCAATGTGACCATCTTCTCCTCTTTTGTCTTGCAACCTCCACCACACTCCACACCACTTATAGTGCTAAAACCATGGCTCACGCTCATGTATTGCGTAAGAGTTGAAAAGGTTTGAGAAAGTAAAGGTGTGAAACAATTACTTGGCCAATACCGGGGTGGTGCATGATTTAAATTCGTTGTGCAATGATGATAGAGAATAGCCAGACTATATGCTTTTGTAGGGATAACTTTCTTTTGGCCTTGTTATTTTGAAAGTTCATGATTACCTTGCTAGTTTGCTTGAATTATTATTGTCTCCACATCAATAGTAAACTATTATTTTGAATCTAACGGATCTGAACATTCATGTCACATGAGAGAAGCTACAAAGGACAACTATGCTAGGTAGCATGCAACATCAAAAATTCATTCTTTATCACTTCCCTACTCAAGGACGAGCAGGAGTTAAGCTTGGGGATGCTTGATACGTCTCCAACGTATCTATAATTTTTTATGGTTCCATGCTATTATCTTGTCAACTTTGGGTGTTTTATATGCATGAATATGCTATTTTATATCTTTTTTGGGACTAACCTATTAACTCAGTGCCAAGTGCCAGTTTCTGTTTTTTCCGTGTTTTTGGCCCATTTTCAGATGGAGTCCAAATGGAATGAAACTTTACGATGATTTTTTTGGACCAAAAGAGACCCCCGAAGCTTTGGAAGAAGGCCAGATCGGCCACGAGGGAGTCACAAGCCCTCACACCGCCACCACTCCCCCGGTGGTGGCGAGCAGGCTTGTGACCTCCTCGTGGGCCCAAGAGATGTAATTCCACCGCCATAAATTCCTATAAATTCAAAAACCCCCAAAAAGAAACCTAGATCGGGAGTTCTGCCGCCGCAAGCCTCTATAGCCACCAAAAACCAATCTGGAGCCCGTTCCAGCACCCTGCCGGAGGGGGAATCCATCTCCGGTGGCCATCTTCATCATCCCGGCGATCTCCATGACGAGGAGGGAGTAGTTCTCCCTCGGGGCTGAGGGTATGTACCAGTAGCTATGTGTTTGATCTCTCTCTCCTGTTCTTGAGATGTCTTGATCTCGATGTACCATGGGCTTTGCTACTATAGTTGGATCTTATGATGTTCTTCCCCCTCTCCCTCTTGTAATGAATTGACTTTCCTTTTTGGAGTTATCTTATCGGATTGAGTCTTTGAGAACACTTGATGTATGTCTTGCACGTGTCTATCTGTTGTGATCAACTTGCGGGTTTGTGACAATTGGGAACCTATGCATATGGGTTGGCACACGTGGATTCATGTGAGTACTTGATGTATGTTTTGGTGATCAACTTGCGGGTTCGTGACATTGGGAACCTATGCACAGGGGTTGGCACACGTTTTGACTCTCTGGTAGAAACTTTGGTGCACTCTTTGAAGTTCTATGTGTTGCTTGAATAGATGATTCTGGGATTGTGTGATGCATATTGTATAATCATGCCCATGGATACTTGAGGTGATAATGGAGTATCTAGGTGACATTAGGGTCTTGGTTGATATGTATCTTAAGGTGTTATTCTAGTATGAAGTCTATGATAGATCGATCAGAAAGAATAACTTTGTGGTGGTTTCGTACCCGACAATAATCTCTTCGCTTGTTCCCCGCTATTAGTGACTTTGGAGTGACTCTTTGTTGCATGTTGAGGGCTAGTTATATGATCCAATTATGTTATCATTGTTGAGAGAACTTCACTAGTGAAAGTATGAACCCTAGGCCTTGTTTCCACGCATTGCAATACCGTTCGTGCTCACTTTTACCATTTGTTACCTTGCTGTTTTTGTACTTTCAAATTACAAAAACCTATATCTACCATCCATATTGCACTTGTATCACCATCTCTTCGCCGAACTAGTGCACCTATACAACTTACCATTGTATTGGGTGTGTTGGGGACACAAGAGACTCTTTGTTATTTGGTTGCAGGGTTGCTTCAGAGAGACCATCTTCATCCTACGCCTCCCGCGGATTGATAAACCTTAGGTCACCCACTTGAGGGAAAATTGCTACTGTCCTACAACCCTCTGCACTTGGAGGCCCAACAACGTCGACAAGGAGAAGGTTGCGTAGTAGACATCAAGGTGCCAGCTGTCTCATGTGATAACATGAGTAATTTTGATATCATTATGTTTAAACTGCCATTTAATTAATGCACCTATATACTTGGTAAACGACGGAAGGCCTATCATTTTGCCGGGTGATTTGTTCCGTTATTGCCGCCTTAGTTTCGGCTACCGGTGTTTGATTCCATAACTGTTCGCTCCTAACACGTTCGGGGTTGTTATGGGGACCCCCTTGATAAATCGTGTAGTATTAAGGCTTGTCCGGCAGGACCCAACATTGGTTTTAATTTGCTAATCACCTAATAATAATTTGCATAGGGAATAGCTACCCCGAGTATTTAATCAACAACCCGGGCCAGTGCTCCTCATGAGTGTTGGTCCAACCCAGAGCAACTTATTACGCTCCCCGGGGCAACTCGGTGTTTTGGCGTGGTAACCATCGCTCATCCGTCGTGTCCTGAGACTCAGATACGCGGCTCATATCGGGGTCGTCGACACGACGGGAGGTCCTTCTAGGTTCGTCTTACCTTAGCGATATATCTTGCGTATAGGAATCCCGGTGAAACTTTGGGTCTCCTCAAAGTTGAGGTTTTCCTCTAAGGAATCCGACGAGATCACGAGTTTCGTGATAGAGGATTACTTTGCGGCCCGTGACAGTTTGTGATGGACTAGTTGGAGCACCCCTGCAGGGTTTAATCTTTCGGAAAGTCGTGCTCGCGGTTATGTGGCAAACATGGATAATTTGTTAACATCCGATTTAGATAACTTGAATTAACTCTAATAAAACTGCCAGCTGTGTGCGTAACCATGATTGTCTCCTTCGAGGACCACTCTTCGATCGAGAACATGGAGGGGTTATGTTTGACGTAAGTAGGTGTTCAGGATCACTTAGTGATCACCTAATCTTCGATCGCTCGTGTAGACCACCATATCAAATACTCTGATCATCGTAAGTTAACCACCATATAAGCTTAGGATGCTGCAACCTATACACTAAACCTTCCTCACCTAATAACTTGACTAGTTTCAGTACCAAGGTCATCTGATTGTTGAGTCCCCATGGCTCACAGTTTACTACAAAACCCCAACAGGTACAGGTACGACCGACGAAGGAGATCCTGAGGGCACCTAGCTGGCGTGGAAGTAAGATGAGGTGTCTGACCGACTGTACGTGAACTATCCGGAGGACTGAGGCCGTGGTCGTGATCGTGGGCCAGCATGCGGGATATCATAGTCTTTTCCTTGTTTCATGTTGTCCGTAGCGGGACTAACTTGTTCTGAATAATTGTGTGGATTTAAACCTTATATTATACTATGTCAGATGGCAAGTGTATGCCCTACTTGTCATTCTTTGAATATGTAATGTTATGATTATCTCGCTTGCGAAACATTTAGATGCGCCTCTTTCCCTCTTGGGGCATCGCCCCCAAAATAGGAAAGGGTCGCATCTTAGTCGTTACATGGTCTCTCTCAAGCAACCCTGCAACCAAATAACAAAGAGTCTCTTGTGTCCCCAACACACCCAATACAATGGTAAGTTGTATAGGTGCACTAGTTCGGCGAAGAGATGGTGATACAAGTGCAATATGGATAGTAGATATAGGTTTTTGTAATCTCAGATTACAAAAACAGCAAGGTAACTAATAATAAAAGTGAGCACGAACGGTATTGCAATGCGTGGAAACAAGACCTAGGGTTCATACTTTCACTAGTGAAGTTCTCTCAACAATGATAACATAACTGGATCATATAACTAGCCCTCAACATGCAATAAAGAGTCACTGCAAAGTCACTAATAGCGGAGAACAAACAAAGAGATTATTGTCGGGTACGAAACCACCACAACGTTATTCTTTTTGATTGATCTATTCAAAGAGTCCGTAGTAAAATAACACGAAGCTATTCTTTCCGTTCAATCTATCCTAGAGTTCGTACTAGAATAACACCTTAAGACACACATCAACCAAGACCCTAATGTCACCTAGATACTCCATTATCACCTCAAGTATCCGTGGGCATGATTATATGATATGCATCACACAATCTCAGAATCATCTATTCAACCAACACATATAACTTCAAAGAGTGCCCCGAAATTTCTACCAGAGAGTCAAAACATGTGCCAACCCATATGCATAGGTTCCCAATGTCACGAAACCCGCAAGTTGATCACCAAAACATACATCAAGTACTCACATGAATATCCCATTGTCACCACAGATAGACATGTGCAAGACATACATCAAGTGTTCTTAAAGACTCGACCCGATAAGATAACTCCAAAGGGAAAACTCAATTCATTACAAGAAGGGAGAGGGGGAAGAACATCATAAGATCCAACTATAGTAGCAAAGCCCGCGGTACATCGAGATCAATACATCTCAAGAACACGAGAGAGAGAGAGAGAGAGATCAAACACATAGCTACTGGTACATACCCTCGGCCCCGAGGGAGAACTACTCCCTCCTCGTCATGGAGATCGACGGGATGATGAAGATGGCCACCGGAGATGGATTCCCCCTCCGGCAGGGTGCCGGAACGGGCTCCAGATTGGTTTTTGGTGGCTACAGAGGTTTGCGGCGGCGGAACTCCCAATCTAGGTTTCTTTTTTGGGGTTTCTGAATTTATAGGAATTTATGGCGGTGGAATTACGTCGGTTGGGCCCACGAGGAGGTCACAAGCCTGGTAGGTGTGACCTAGGGGGGCCACGCCTCCTGGGCTTGTGACTCCCTCGTGGATCTTCTGGCCTTCTTCCAAAGTTTCGGGGGTCTCTTTTGGTCCAAAAAAATCATCGCGAAAGTTTTATTCCATTTGGACTCTGTCTGAAAAACGTCAAAAACACGAAAAAAACAAAAACTGGCACTTGGCACTGAGTTAATAGGTTAGTCCCAGAAAACATATAAAATAGCATATTCATGCATATAAAACATCCAAAGTTGACAAGATAATAGCATGGAACCATCAAAAATTATAGATACGTTGGAGACGTATCAAGGTCATACTCATCGTTAAGCACAAGTAGGGTTACCACTTTTACATAAGCATTAATGTGTTCATATCCTTAGGAGATGCTTATACTCAAGATTTAGAGTAAAGCTCCCCTTTATATGGTATCCCCACTAAGAGGGATAAACTAACCTTGGGTTTTGTTGTAGAAGACTTCAAGTAGGTGAAGTAGTGGTGGATGCTCAATGTTGATTGGGATCATCTTGAGTTGGGAGCAATCCTTGTTGTTTCATACTCTTCTCACCTACATGGGTTAGTCCCAAAGCACAAGGAACATATGCAAGAATATCTATGGACATGGAGTGAAACACAAATGGGATGATGTCCAAAGATGCATCAATTACCTTGTTCCTTGCTTACCTTTGAGGGAATGTGTAACACCTTCAACTAGTGCATATGGTTGAGGTTGATTGCAAATAGTTCTTGCCAAAATGAATGAGAGTGAATTTTATTGACAGAGTCACCCCTCAAGAACTTTCTAGTTCTTCCTCTTGGGAATCTACATCAACTTGATGGGGATCCTCGGAGTTGTGGTAGCACTAGATGAGGTAGTGCTAGAAGTGTCCTTAGGAATCCACTTGACCTTGACTTGGGGTTCTTCTTCAAATAAGTTAATGTCTTATTGAAGCTTTCCCTTTCCCTTGTGGTCTTGTGGTATAAGGTCATCTTGTGAGCTTGTTCCCTTGGGAGGAGTAGGATCATACTTCTCCTCTTGAGGGACAAACTTAGGAATGGGATATGGACCTTCTTCCCAATCATCTTCGTTGGCGTTGAAGTAGCCAACACCTTGTTTCTTCCGATGTCCTCCTTGCTTGCATACAATTTCCTCAAATTGCTTACTTTCGGCAAGACTGTTGAAGACAACTCTCTCTATAACCCATTTTCAATAAATCGTTTTCTTGCCGAAGTGTAACTTGGCTAACAGAATCATTAGTAGAATCAAGAGAGCTACTAGCAACAACATCATTAGATTTAGCTTTAGTGTGGTTGTTACTAGATGAAGAAACTTTCTTGCCTTTGTTACTAGTGTTCTTAGGTTTAACTTGTGGAACAAAAGTAGATGAGAGTAATCATTTGGCTGGATAAGAAGAACTCTTATTTCGAATATCATCATTGATCGCTTTTGGGAACTCATGCTCTTGCTCCAAATTGAGCTTCTCGAAGCGTAGCTTCTCATGAGTTCTTGCAAGCTCTCTATGATGTTCTAGAGTAGTTTCATGAGCTAACTTAAGAGTGTTTAATCCTTGAGTTAGTCGTTCAATCTCTTTCTTATCATTATCATTCGATTTCTCTTGACTAGCATGATAATTAGGAAATTCATTATCAGTGCAATCACTAGTTTTATCTAAGAGCAAGTCATCCTCATCCCTATTGAAATCAAGATACTCGGGGTGTGATACCTTGGCGCCTTTAGCCATGAAGCAGTTTCCGACTCCTTCATTTGGTGAATCAAGTAAGTCATAGGAGTTGGAGGAAACAAGTGCAATGCTGGCAACACGTTCATCTTGACTATAGTCTGAGTTGGAGTGGTAGCTTCTCTTGGATTGGTTGTGAGACTCAGAGCCAGAGACCCATTCACCAACATGACCTTGATGTTTTCTTCTTGAGCTGCTCTTGGTGTATTTGTCCTTCTTCTATGATTCCTTGCCTCTCCGTGAGTGTCTTCGTTCATAACGATCTTCTCTACTCTTTCTCTCTATGCGAGGTGAATCATCTCTTGAGCTTCGTCTTTGAGGTGACTCTTCTCTTTGTTTGTAGGGAGACGAGCACTCATTGGAGTAGTTTCCGGGCTTCCCATAGTTGTAGCAGTTTCGGTCACGACAGGACGAACGCTTCTCATCATATCTTGAGGTTGAGCTTTTCTCTTTGCATCTACTCTTGTAGAACTTGTTGAATTTTCTGACCATGAGGCTTATCTCTTCATCAGTGACAAGATTGTCTTTTGAAGTAGTGGTAGCATCACATGAAGTTTTGTAAGCACCGCTTGACTTGTTGTGCAGCTCATTTTTGTCTTTGAGTGACATCTCATGAGCAACAATCCTACCAATGACTTCAGTTGGCTTGAGATCTTTGTAGTTTGGCATCATTTGAATCAATGCACACACGGTGTCATACTTTCCATCAAGATCTTTAAGTATCTTCTTGGCGATGAATTTGTCGGTCATTTCTTCGCTTCCCAAGCTGGCAATCTCATTGGTGCTGAGAGCTCGCCTAGAGTACGTTTCAGCGACACCTTCACCATCCTTCATCTTGAACTTGTCAAGCTAACTTTGGAGCACATCCAACTTAGATTCTCTGACAGAATCAGTACCTTCGTGCATATCGATCAAAGTATCCCAAATTTCTTTTGCATTCTCAAGGCGGCTGATTTTGTTGAATTCTTCGATCCATAGACAGTTGAAGATGATGTCGCAGGCTTGTGCATTGAGTTGCAACATCTTCAGTTCATCGGTTGTCGCATCACGATCCGGATCACGCCCTTATCCGAAGAAATCACCTTGCACACCAACACGAATAACAGCCCAAACATGAGGGTTAAAGCCAAGGATGTGCATTTTCATCTTATGCTTCCAACTAGCAAAATTAGTGCCATCGAAGTATGGACCTCTATGGTAATAATTTCCCTCACTATATGCCATACTCTCCTAGGTTGTGAAACCAATGCAATGGAGACCAAAGCTCCGATACCACTTGTAGGATCGAAAGTATGTTTAGAACGGGGTGATTAGACTGTTGGAAATATGCCCTAGAGGCAATGATAAATAGTTATTATTATATTTCCTGTATAAAGATAATCGTTTATTATCCATGCTATAATTGTATTGAATGAAAACATAGATACATGTGTGGATACATAGACAAAACAATGTCCCTAGCAAGCCTCTAGTTGGCTAGCCAGTTGATCAAGGATAGTCAAGGTTTTTTGACTATGTGCAAAGTGTTGTTGCTTGATAACTGGATCACATCATTAGGAGAATCATGTGATGGACTAGACCCAAACTATGAACGTAGCATATTTATCGTGTCGTTTTATTGCTATAGTTTTCTGCATGTCAAGTATTTGTTCCTATGACCATGAGATCATATAACTCACTGGCACCGGAAGAATACCTTGTGTGCATCAAACGTCACAGCGTAACTGGGTGACTATAAAGGTGCTCTACAGGTATCTCCGAAGGTGTCCGTTGAGTTAGTATGGATCAAGACTCGGATTTGTCACTCCGTGTGACGGAGAGGTATCTCGGGGCCCACTCGGTAATATAACATCACACACAAGCCTTGCAAGCAATGTGACTAAGTGTAAGTCATGGGATCTTGTATTACGGAATGAGTAACGAGACTTACCGGTAACGAGATTGAAATAGGTATGCGGATACCGATGATCGAATCTCGGGCAAGTAACATATCGAAGGACAAAGGGAATGACATACGGGATTATATGAATCCTTGTCACTAAGGTTCAACCGATAAGATCTTCGGAGAATACGTAGGATCCAATATGGGCATCCAGGTCCTGCTATTGGATATTGACTGAGGAGTACCTCGGGGCATGTCTACATAGTTCTCGAACCCGGAGGGTCTGCACACTTAAGGTTCGGCGATGTTTTAGTATAGTTGAGTTATATGTGTGGTTACCGAATGTTGTTCGGAGTCCCGGATGAGATCACATAAGTCACGAGGGTTTCTGGAATGGTCCGGAGACGAAGACTGATATATAGGATGACTTCATTTGGTTACCGAAAGTTTTCTGGCATTACCGGGAATGTACCGGGAGTGACGAATGGGTTTCGAAGTTCACCGGGAGGGGGGCAGCCCTCCCGAGGGAAGCCCAAAGGACCTAGGGGTGGTGCACCAGCCCTCAGTGGTCTGGTGGGACAGCCCAAGAGGGCCTATGCGTCAAGAAAGAAAATCCAAAGAAAGATAAAAAAGAAGAAAGGTGGGAAGGAAGAGAAGGACTCTACTTTCCAATCCTAGTTGGACTAGGATTGGAGTAGGACTCCTCCTCCTCCCTGGCCGGCGCGCCCTTGAGGGCTTGGCCCTCAAGGCAAGCCTCCTCTCCCTCCCTCCTATATATAGTGGTGATTTAGGGCTGATTTGTGACAACTTTTGCCACGTGCAACTCAGATCTAGACACCATAGTTTTACCTCTAGATCGTATTTCTGCGGAGCTCAGGCGGAGCCCTACAGGAGTAGATCCTTCACCACCACCGGAGCGCCGTCACGCTTCCGGAGAACTCATCTACTTCTCCCTCTTGCTTGCTGGATCAAGAAGGCAGAGATCATCGTCGAGTTGTACGTGTGCTGAATGCGGAGGTGCCGCCCGTTCGGCACTAGATCGGAGCAGATCGTAGGACGGATCGCGGGACGGTTCGCGGGCAGTTCACGGGGTGGATCGAGGGACGTGAGGACGTTCCACTACATCAACCGCATTTATTAACGCTTCCCGTTGTGCGATCTACAAGGGTACGTAGATCCAAATATCCTCTCGTAGATGGACATCAGCATGATAGGTCTTCGTGCGCGTAGGAATTTTTTTGTTTCCCATGCGACGTTCCCCAACAGTAGCATCATGAGCTAGGTTCATGCGTAGATGTAATCTCGAGTAGAACACAAAGGGTTTTGTGGACGGTGATGTTCGATTTGATTCCCTCCTTAGTCTTTTCTCGATTTGGCGGTATTATTGAATTGAAGCGGCACGGACCTCGTACGCTTACGAAAGACTGGTTTCATCGCTTGACATGCAACTTCGTTGCATAAAGATGACTGGCGAATGTTGGTTTCTTC
Source organism: Hordeum vulgare subsp. vulgare (assembly GCF_904849725.1). Lineage (NCBI taxonomy): Eukaryota > Viridiplantae > Streptophyta > Magnoliopsida > Poales > Poaceae > Hordeum > Hordeum vulgare. The sequence continues at coordinate 292,837,687 of NC_058522.1, forward strand.
AACTTTAGTTGAATTGGTTTTGACCGAGGTGGTCCTTGGAGAGGTTAAATAGCAATTTGCACATCTCTGTTGTGGTTTTTGCGTAAGTAAGATGTGATCTACTAGATACCCATAGCAGCCACGTAAAACATGCAACAACAATTAGAGGAGTCTAACTTGTTTTTGCAGGGTATGCTTGTGATATGATATGGCCAATGACGTGATGTGATATATTGGATGTATGAGATGATCATGTTGTAATAGTTAATATCGACTTGCACGTCGATGGTACGGCAACCGGCAGGAGCCATAGGATTGTCTTTAAACTAACGTTTGTGTTTACAGATTCATTTACTATATTGCTAGGACGTAGCTTTAGTAGTAATAGCATAAGTAGCACGACAACCCCGATGGCGACACGTTGATGGAGATCGTGATGATGGAGATCATGGTGTGGCGCCGGTGACAAGAAGATCGTGCTGGTGCTTTGGTGATGGAGATCAAGAAGCACAAGATGATGGCCATATCATGTCACTTATGAATTGCATGTGACTTTAATCCTTATATGCACCTTATTTTGCTTAGAACAACGGTATCATTATGAGGTGATCTCTCACTAAAATTTCCAAGACGAAATTGTGTTCTCCCCAACTTTGCACCGTTGCTACAGTTCGTCGTTTCGAGACACCATGTGATGATCGGGTGTGATAGACTCAACGTTCACATACAACGGGTGCAAAACAGTTGCACACGCGGAACACTCGGGTTAATCTTGACGAGCCTAGCATGTGCGGGCATGGCCCCGGAACACATGAGACCGAAAGGTCGAGCATGAATCGTATAGTTGATATGATTAGCATAGAGATGCTTACCACTGAAGCTATTCTCAACTCACGTGATGATCGGACTTGAGTTAGTGAATTTGGATCATGTGCCACTCAAATGACTAGAGAGATGTACTTTTTGAGTGGGATTTTAGCAAGTAATTTGATTAGTTAAACTCTAATTATCTTGAACATAGTATAAGTCCACTTTGAAAATATTTGTGTTGCAGATCAATGGCTCACGCGATAGGCATCCTGAATTTTAATACGTTCCTAGAGAAAGCTAAGTTGAAAGATGATGGAAGCAACTTTGTAGACTGGGCTCATAATCTTAAGTTGCTCCTGCAAGCTGGGAAGAAGGATTATGTCCTTAATGCTGCACTAGGAGATGAGCCACCCGCTGCGGCTGACCAAGATGGTAAGAATGCTTGGTTAGCACGCAAGGAGGACTACTGAGTAGTTCAATGTGCAGTCTTGTATGGCTTAGAGCCGGGACTTCAACGTTGCTTTGAGCGTCATGGAGCATTTGAGATGTTCTAGGAGTTGAATTTTATCTTTCAGAAGAACGTCTGGATCGAGAGGTATGAGACCTCCGATAAATTCTATGCTTGCAAGATGGAGGAGAATAGGTCTGTCAGTGAACATGTGCTCAAAATGGCTGGGTATTCAAACCGTCTAGCTGAGCTGGGGATTGAACTCCCGCAAGAGGCTATCACTCACAGAATTTTTCAATCAGTGCCACCAAGCTACAAGAGCTTCGTGTTGAACTATAACATGCAAGGGATGAACAAGTCACCCGGCGAGTTATTCGCGATGCTTAAAGTCGCAGAATCAGAACTCCGTAAAGAGCATGAAGTGTTGATTGTGAATAAGACCACTAGTTTCAAGAGAAACGGCAAAGGAAAGAAGGGTAATTCAAAGAAGAGCGACAAACCTGTTGCCAATACGACGAAGAAACCCAAAGCTGGACCTAAGCCTGAAACGTAGTGTTATTATTGCAAGGGTCTCGGTCACTCGAAGCGCAACTGCCTCAAGTATCTCGCTGATAAGAAGGCGGCCAAGGAAAATCAGGTATATTTGATATACATGTTATTGATGTGTACTTAACCAACTCTCGTAGTAGTGCCTGGGTATTCAATACCGGTTATGTTGCTCATATTTGCAACTCGAAACAGGAACTGTGGAATAAGCGAAGGCTGGCGAAGGATGAAGTGACAATGCGCGTGGGAAATGGTTCCAAGGTTGATGCAATCGCCGTCGGCACATTTTCACTTTAGTTACCATCAGGATTAGTTATGAACTTAAATAATTGTTATTTAGTGCCTGCGTTAAGCATGAACATTATATCTGGATCTTGTTTATTGCGAGACGGTTACTCGTTTAAGTCAGAGAATAATGGTTGTTCTATTTCTATGAGTAATATCTTTTATGGTCATGCACCCAATGTGAGAGGATTGTTCATATTGAATCTTAATAGCGATAATACACATATACATAACATTGAGACCAAAAGAGTTAGAGTTAACAATGACAGCGGCATGTTTTTATGGCACTGTCGCTTAGGTCATATTGGTGTAAAGCGCATGAAGAAACTCCATACCGATGGACTTTTGGAGTCACTTGACTTTAATTCACTTGACACGTGCGAACCATGCCTCATGGGCAAGATGACTAAGACTCCGTTCTCCGGAACAATGGAGCGTGCAAGTGACTTGTTGAAAATCATACATACCGATGTGTGCGGTCCGATGAGTGTGGATGCACGCGGCGGATATCATTATTTTCTCACCTTCACTGACAATTTGAGTAGATATGGTTATGTCTACTTGATGAAACACAAGTATGAAACGTTTCAGAAGTTCAAGGAATTTTCAGAGTGAAGTTGAAAATCATCGTAACAAGAAGATCAAGTTCCTATGGTCTGATCGTGGGGGTGAATATCTGAGTTTTGATTTTGGTGCTCACTTAAGACAATGTGGAATTGTTTCACAGTTAACACCGCCTGGAACACTATAGTGTAATGGTGTGTACGAAAATCATAATCGTACTTTATTAGAGATGGTGCGATCTATGATGTCACTTACCAATTTGCCGTTATCATTTTGGGGTTATGCATTAGAGACAGCTGCATTCACTTTAAATAGGGCACCATCAAAGTCCGTTGAGACGACACCATGCGAACTATGGTATGGCAAAAGACCAAAGTTGTCGTTTCTTAAAGTTTGGGGATGTGATGCTTATGTCAAAAAGCTTCGGCCTGAAAAGCTGGAACCCAAAGCGGAAAAGTGCGTCTTCATCGGTTACCGAAAAGAGACAGTTGGGTATACCTAGGCCTGGGCATTCGGTATAAACCGAAAATTCGGTTAATTTATTTCGGTATTTTTAAATTTCGGTTTGACAAAATGCTAACCGAAAATGGCTAAAAAAATTAGGAAACCGAAACTTCGGTGAACCGATAATTCGGTTCGGTGTTCGGTTTCCACCGTATATACCGAGATATAAGTTAAATGGCGTGCACACCTGGGTTCTCTTGCAACCTAGCATTTTATATAGCTCAACATCATGTGCTCCTTCACATAGCCAGCCGAGGTGGGACTAAACCCATGACGACAGTCACGGCAAGCAGTCACGACACTTGGGAAGGCACCACGTCATGTTGGTTTCCCATGTACAGAAAGAGTATGTGGGCCAGACAGTACCATGCACAAAGCCCAAAAACAAGATGCGTGTATGGTGGTTTTTGGCTAGACCCACCCTTGGCGCACAGTTTTTTCATATGGAATCGTGGTCGTGACTCGCCGAGGCGATCGTGGTCATGAATCGTGGAGACGTTCGCTGTGCGGACTGCGGAGAACTCTGTTCTTCCTTACATCTTTAGTTTGACTCGTCTTATTAGGTAGTTGTTCGGTTAACCGAGATGGAAACCGAACCAACCGAATTTTGTTCGGTTAGTTAACCTGAAAACCGATTTTTTTCATGTGGCACTAGATAAAACCAAAGATTCGGTTTATTCGGTTTCGGTATCGGTCCGGTTTTCGGTTTGTCGGTTTTTATGCCCACCCCTAGGTATACCTTCTATCTCAAATCCGAGGGCAAAGTGTTTGTTGCTAAAAACGGAGCTTTTCTTGAGAAGGATTTTCTCTCGAAAGAATTGAGTGGGAGGAAGATAGAACTTGATGAGGTTGTCGAACCTCTAATCCCTCTAGAAGGTGGCGCAGGGTAAGGGGAAACCCGTGTTGCTGCGCCGCCGGTTGAGGAGCAAGTTGATGATGATGATCATGAAACTTCGGATCAAATTGCTATCGGACCTCGCAGGTCGACAAGATCACGTGCTGCTCCTGAGTGGTACGGTAATCCTGTCTTAACAATTATGTTGTTGGACAACAATGAACCTGTGAATTATGAAGAAGCAATGGTGGGCCCGGATTCCAACAAATGGCTGGAAGCCATGAAGTCCGAGATAGGATCCATGTACGAGAACAAAGTGTGGACTTTGGAAGTACTACCTGAAGGCCGCAAGGCTATTCAGAACAAATGGATCTATAAGAAGAAGACGGACGCAGACGGTAATGTGACCGTTTATAAAGCTCGACTTGTGGCAAAGGGTTTTTCACAAGTTCAAAGAGTTGACTACGATGAGAATTTCTCACCAGTAGCGGTGCTTAAGTCCGTCCGAATCATGTTAGCAATAGCTGCCTTTTACGATTATGAAATCTGGTAGATGGATGTCAAAACGACGTTCCTTAACAGTTTTCTTAAGGAAGAGTTGTATATGATGCAACCCGAAGGTTTTGTCGATCCGAAGAATGCTAACAAAGTGTGCAAGCTCCAGCGATCCATTTATGGACTGGTGCAAGCATCTCGGAGTTGGAATAAGCGCTTTGATGAGGTGATCAAAGCATTTGGGTTTATACAAGTGGTTGGAGAATCCTGTATTTACAAGAAAGTGAGTGGGAGCTCTGTGGCATTTTTATTATTGTATGTGGACGACATATTGCTGATTGGAAACAACGTGGAGCTTTTGGAGAGCATAAAGGATTACTTGAATAAAAGTTTCTCTATGAAGGACCTAGGAGAAGCTGCTTACATTCTAGGCATTAAGATCTATAGGGATAGATCGAAACGCCTGATAGGACTTTCACAAAGCACATACCTTGATAAAGTTTTGAAGAAGTTCAAAATGGATCAGTCCAAGAAAGGGTTATTGCTAGTATTACAAGGTATAAAATTGAGTAAGACTCAGTGCCCAGCAACTGCGGAAGATAGAGAACAAATGAGTTCCGTCCCCTACACTTCAGCCGTAGGTTCTATCATGTATGCAATGTTGTGCACTAGATCAGGCGTCAGCTTGGCCATAAGTATGGCAGGCAGGTTTCAGAGTAATCCAGGAGTGGATCACTGGACGGCGGTCAAGAATATTCTGAAGTACCTGAAAATGACTAAGGAAATGTTTCTCGTGTATGGAGGTGACAAAGAGCTCGTAGTAAAAGGTTACGTCAATGCAAGTTTTGACACTGATCCAGATGAATCTAAGTCACAAACTGGATACGTATTTATTCTTAACGGGGGTGCGGTAAGCTAGTGCAGTTCCAAGCAGAGCGTCGTAGCAGATTCTACATGTGAAGCGGAGTACATGGCTGCCTCGGAGGCAGCAAAGGAGGGTGTCTGAATGAAGCAGTTCAAGACACATCTTGGAGTTGTACTGAGTGCACTAGATCCATTAACTCTGTTATGTGACAACACTGGTGCCATTGCCTTAGCAAAGGAATCAAGGTTTCACAAGAAGACCAGACACATCAAACGACGCTTCAACCTCATCCGCGACTACGTCGAAGGAGAGGACGTGAATATTTGCGAAGTGCACATGGATCTGAATGTAGCAGACCCACTGACTAAACCTCTTCACGGCCAAAACATGATCAACACCAGAACTGTATGGGTGTTCGATTTATTACAATGTAAATCGATGGTGATGTGAGGACTAGATTATTGACTCTAGTGCAAGTGGGAGACTGTTGTAAATATGCCCTAGAGGCAATGATAAATAGTTATTATTATATTTCTTGTTTAAAGATAATCGTTTATTATCCATGCTATAATTGTATTGAATGAAAACATAGATACATTTGTGGATACATAGACAATGTCTCTACCAAGCCTCTAGTTGGCTAGCCAGTTGATCAAGGATAGTCAAGGTTTTCTGACTATGTGCAAAGTGTTGTTGCTTGATAACTCGATCACATCATTAGGAGAATCATGTGATGGACTAGACCCAAACTATGAACGTAGCATATTGATCATGTCGTTTTACTGCTATTGTTTTCTGCGTGTCAAGTATTTGTTCCTATGACCATGAGATCATATAACTCACTCGCACCGGAAGAATACGTTGTGTGCATCAAACGTCACAACGTAACTAGGTGACTATAAAGCTGCTCTACAGGTATCTCCGAAGGTGTCCGTTGAGTTAGTATGGATCAAGACTGGGATTTGTCACTCCGTGTGGCGGAGAGGTATCTTGGGGCCCACTCGGTAATACAACATCACACACAAGCCTTGCAAGCAATGTGACTAAGTGTAAGTCACGAGATCTTGTATTACGGAACGAGTAAAGAGACTTGCCGGTAACGAGATTGAAATAGGTATGCGGATACCGACGATCGAATCTCGGGCAAGTAACATACCGAAGGACAGAGGGAATGACATACGGGATTATATGAATCCTTGACACTGAGGTTCAACCGATAAGATCTTCGGAGAATATGTAGGATCCAATATGGGCATCCAAGTCCCGCTATTGGATATTGATCGAGGAATACCTCGGGGCATGTCTACATAGTTCTCGAACCCGCAGGGTCTGCACACTTAAGGTTCGACGATGTTTTAATATAGTTGAGTTATATGTGTGGTTACCGAATGTTTTTTGGAGTCCCGAATGAGATCACGGACGTCACGAGGGTTTCCGGAATGGTCCGGAGACGAAGATTGATATATAGGATGACTTCATTTGGTTACCGGAAAGTTTTCGGGCATTACCGGGAATGTAGTGGGAGTGACGAATGGGTTCCGGAAGTTCACCGGGAGGGGGGCAACCTTCCCGGGGGAAGCCCACGGGACCTAGGGGTGGCGCACCAGCCCTTAGTGGGCTGGTGGGACATCCAAGAGGTCCTATGCGCCAAGAAAGGAAAACCAAAGAAAAAGAAAAAAAAGGTGGCAAGGAAGAGAAGGACTCCACTTTCCAATCCTAGTTGGACTAGGATTGGAGTAGGACTCCTCCTCCTCCCTGGCCGGCGCACCCTTGAGGGTTTGGCCCTCAAGGCAAGCCTCCTCCCCTCTCTCCTATATATAGTGGTGATTTAGAGCTGATTTGTGACAACTTTTTCCATGTGCAACTCATATCTAGACACCATAATTTTACCTCTAGATCGTATTTCTGCGGAGCTCGGGCGGAGCCCTGCAGGAGTAGATCCTTCACCACCACCGGAGCGCTGTCACGTTGCCGGAGAACTCATCTACTTCTCCGTCTTGCTTGCTGGATCAAGAAGGCCGAGATCATCGTCGGTTTGTACGTGTGCTGAACGCGGAGGTGTCGTCCGTTCGGCACTAGACCGGAGCGGATCGTGGGACGGATCGCGGGACGGTTCGCGGGGCGGATCGAGGGACGTGAGGACGTTCCACTACATCAACCGCATTTCTTAACGCTTCCTGTTGTGTGATCTACAAGGGTACGTAGATCTAAATCTCCTCTTGTAGATGGACATCACCATGATAGGTCTTCGTGCACGTAGGAAATTTTCTGTTTCCCATGCGACGTTCCCCAACATAGACTACTTGACAAGATAATTTTTTTGCCTTTTCCCAATTTTAATTGAGTTGCAGATTTGACAGTTAAGGCAAGTCAAGTACACCCTACACATGGAGTTCTAAGAGTGTAGCAGTGGAAAGTCAAACATGCAGGCGTAAAGTAAAGGTGTAAGGTAGCGAGATCACACGCATGAGCTTGACACGACTATTTTTGGCATGGTTCCAATTGGTGGTGCTATCATACGTCCGTGTTAGTGGAGACTTCAACCCACACAGGGTAACGACTGTGAGAGTCCACGGAGGGCTCCACCCACGAAGGGTCCACAAAGAAGCGACCTTGTCTATTCCACCATGGCTTCCGTCCATGGAGGACTAGCCTTACTTGTTGGGTAACGTAGCATAAATTCAAAATTTTCCTACGCTTATTCAGATCTTCCTATGGAGAGACCAGCAACAAGAGAGGGGTAAGAGCATCTTCGTACCTTTGAAGATCGCTAAGCGGAAGCGTTGCTAGAACGCGGTTGATGGAGTCGTACTCGCAGCGATTCCGATCTAGTGCCGAACAACGGCACCTCCGCGTTCAACACACGTGCAGCCCGGTGACGTCTCCCGCACCTTGATCCAGCAAGGAGGAGGGAGAGGTTGGGGAAGAAGACCAGCAACACGACGGCGTGGTGTTGGTGGAGAGACGAGGTCTCCCGACAGGGCTTCGCCAAGTGCCGGCAGAGAGGAGGAGGAAGAAGTGCAGGGCTGCGCCGAGGGAGAGGGAAAACCGTGTCCTCCAAAGGCCAATAGTGCCCACTATATATAGGGGAAGGGGAGAGGGGGTGCCACCCCTAGGGTTCCCACCCTAGGGGGTGCGGCAGCCCTCCCAGATGGGGGGAGTGGCGGCCAGGGCAAGGAGGAGGGGTGGCGCACCCCTCTGGTGGGCCTAAGGCCCACCTTAGTTAGGGTTCCCCCCTTTCCCCTTTTTTCTGGTGCACATGGGCTGGGTGGGGGCGCACCAGCCCACTTAGGGGCTGGTTCCCTTCCCCACTTAGCCCATCTAGCCTCCCGGGGTCGTCACCCCCCTTCGGTGGTCCCCCGGGACCACCTCCGGCGGTCCCGGTGGTCCCGGTACGTTACCGGTGATGCCCGAAACACTTCCGGTGTCCGAAACCATCCGTCCTATATATCAATCTTTACCTCCGGACCATTCCGGAGCTCCTCGTGATGTCCGGCATATCATCCGGGACTCCGAACAACTATCGGTAACCTCGTACAACAATTCCCTATAACCCTAGCGTCATCGAACCTTAAGTGTGTAGACCCTACGGGTTCGGGAGACAGGCAGACATGACCGAGACACCTCTCTGGCCAATAACCATCAGCGGGATCTGGATACCCATGGTGGCTCCCACTAGCTCCATGATGATCTCATCGGATGAACCACGATGTCAAGGATTCAATCAATCCCGTATACGATTCCCTTTGTCTGTCGGTATAGAACTTGCCCGAGATTCGATCGTCGGTATACCTATACCTTGTTCAATCTCGTTACCGGTAAGTCTCTTTACTCGTTCTGTAGCACGTCATCGTGTGACTAACTCCTTAGTCACATTGAGCTCATGATGATGTTCTACCGAGTGGGCCCAGAGATACCTCTCCGTCACACGGAGTGACAAATCCCGATCTCGATTCGTGCCAACCCAACAGACACTTTCGGAGGTACCCGTAGTGCACCTTTATAGTCACCCAGTTACGTTGTGACGTTTGATACACCCAAAGCACTCCTACGGTATCCGGGAGTTGCACAATCTCACGGTCGAAGGAAAAGATACTTGACATTAGAAAAGCATTAGCATACGAACAATACGATCTAGTGCTAGGCTTAGGATTGGGTCTTGTCCACCACATCATTCTCCCAATGATGTGATCCCGTTATCAATGACATCCAATGTCCATGATCAGGAAACCATGATCATCTATTGACTAACGAGCTAGCCAACTAGAGGCTTGCTAGGGACACATTGTGATCTATTCATTCACACATGTATTACTGTTTCCTGTTAATACAATTATAGCATGAACGATAGACGATTATCGTGAACAAGGAAATATGATAACAACCATTTTATTATTGCCTCTAGGGCATATTTCCAACAGTCTCCCACTTGCACTAAAGTCAATAATCTAGTTACATTGTGATGTATCGAACACCCATAGCATTATGGTGATGATCATGTTTTGCTCGTGGAAGAGGTTTAGTCAACGGGTCTGCAATATTCAGATCCGTGTGTACTTTACAAATATCTATCACTCCACTCTGGACATGGTCCTGGATGGAGTTGTAGCGGCGCTTGATGTGCTTCGTCTTCCGGTGAAACCTGGGCTCCTTGGCTATGGCAATGGCTCCAGTGTTATCACAGAAGAGTGTCATAGGACCCGACGCGCTTGGAACCACTCCAAGGTCGGTGATGAGCTCCTTCATCCAAATTCCTTCATGAGCCGCTTCTGAAGCAGCTATGTACTCCGCTTCACATGTAGATGCTGCCACGACTTCTTGCTTGGTGCTGCACCAGCTCACTGCCCCACCATTCAACACATATACATATCCGGTTTGTGACTTAGAGTCATCCGGATCTGTGTCGAAGCTAGCGTCGACGTAACCCTTTACGACGAGCTCTTCGTCACCTCCATAAACGAGAAACATTTCCTTAGTCCTTTTCAGGTACTTAAGGATATTCTTGACCGCTGTCCAGTGTTCCGCACCGGGATTACTTTGGTACCTCCCTACCAAGCTTATCGCAATGTTTATATTAGGTCTGGTACACAGCATGGCATACATTAGAGAGCCCATGGCTGAAGCGTAGGGGACAGAACTCATCTTCTCTCTATCTGCTGCCGTGGTCGGCGACTGAGTCTTACTCAATCTCATACCTTGCAAAAATGGCAAGAACCCTTTCTTTGAGTTTTCCATATTGAACTTCTTCAGTATCTTGTCAAGGTATGTACTTTGCGAAATACCTATGAGGCGTCTCGATCTATCTCTATAGATCTTGATGCCTAATATGTATGCAGCTTCTCCAAGGTCCTTCATTGAAAAACTCTTGTTCAAATAGGCCTTTATGCTCTCCAACATCTCTATATCATTCCCCATCAATAATATGTCATCCACATATAGTACGAGGAAAGCTACAGAGCTCCCACTCACTTTCTTGTACAAACAGGCTTCTCCGTAAACCTGTATGAACCCAAACACTTTAATCACCTCATTAAAGCGAATGTTCCAACTCCGAGATGCTTGCACCAGCCCATAGATGGAGCGCTGGAGCTTGCATACTTTGTTAGCACCTTTAGGATCGACAAAACCTTCTGGTTGCATCATATACAACTCTTCCTTAAGATTCCCGTTAAGGAACGCTGTTTTGACGTCCATTTGCCAAATTTCATAATCATAAAAGGCGGCAATTGCTAACATGATTCGGACTGATTTCAGCTTCGCTACGGGAGAGAAAGTCTCTTCGTAGTCAATTCCTTGAATTTGTCGAAAACCCTTTGCGACAAGTCGAGCTTTGTAAACGGTTACATTACCGTTTGCATCAGTCTTCTTCTTGAAGATCCATTTATTTTCTATGGCTCGCCAGTCATCGGGCAAGTCCACCAAAGTCCATACTTTGTTCTCATACATGGATCCTATCTCGGATTTCATGGCTTCAAGCCATTTGTTGGAATCTGGGCCCGCCATTGCTTCTTCATAGTTCGAAGGTTCACCGTTGTCTAACAACATGATTTCCATCACAGGGTTGCCGTACCACTCTGGTGCGGAGCGTACCCTTGTGGACCTTCGCGGTTCAGTAGTAACTTGATCCGAAGCTTCATGATCATCATCATTAACTTCCTCTTCAATCGGTGTAGGCACCACAGGAACAACTTCTTGCGTTGCGCTACTTTCCTGTTCGAGAGGGGGTGTAATTACCTCATCAAGTTCTACCTTCCTCCCACTTACTTCTTTCGAGAGAAACTCTTTCTCTAGAAAGGATCCGTTCTTGGCAACAAAGGTTTTACCTTCGGATCTAAGATAGAAGGTATACCCAATAGTTTCCTTAGGGTATCCTATGAATACGCATTTTTCCGCTTTGGGTTCGAGCTTTTCTGGTTGAAGTTTCTTCACATAAGCATTGCAGCCCCAAACTTTAAGAAACGACAACTTAGGTTTCTTGCCAAACCATAGTTCATACGGTGTCGTCTCAACGGATTTAGACGGTGCCCTATTTAAAGTGAATGCTGCAGTTTCTAATGCGTATCCCCAAAATGATAGCGGTAAGTCGGTGAGAGACATCATAGATCGTACCATATCTAATAAAGTGCGATTACGACGTTCAGACACTCCGTTGCACTGCGGTGTGCCAGGCGGCGTCAGTTGTGAAATGATTCCACACTTCCTTAGGTGTGTGCCAAACTCGTGACTCAAATATTCTCCTCCACGATCAGATCGTAGACATTTAATTTTTTTGTCACGTTGATTCTCAACCTCACTCTGAAATTCTTTGAACTTTTCAAACGTCTCAGATTTGTGCTTCATCAAGTAGATATACCCATACCTACTCAAATCATCGGTGAGAGTGAGAACATAACGATAACCACCGCGAGCTTCAACGTTCATTGGACCACACACATCAGTATGTATTATTTCCAATAAGTCGGTTGCTCTCTCCATTATTCCTGAGAATGGAGTCTTAGTCATCTTGCCCATGAGGCACGGTTCGCATGTGTCAAATGATTCAAAGTCAAGAGACTCTAGCAGTCCATTAGTATGGAGCTTCTTCATGCGCTTAACGCCGATATGACCAAGGCGGCAGTGCCACAAGTATGTGGGACTATCATTATCAACTTTGCATCTTTTGGTACTCACACTATGAATATGTGTAACATCACGATCGAGATTCATCAAGAATAAACCATTCACCAGCGGAGCATGACCATAAAACATATCACTCATATAAATAGAACAACCATTATTCTCTGACTTAAATGAGTAGCCGTCTCGCATTAAGCAAGACCCTGATACAATGTTCATGCTTAAAGCTGGTACTAAATAACAATTATTAAGGTTTAAAACTAATCCCGACGGTAGATGTAGAGGTAGCGTGCCGACGGCGATCACATCGACCTTTGAACCATTCCCGACGCGCATCGTCACCTCGTCCTTGGCCAGTCTCCGCTTATTCCGCAGTTCCTGCTTTGAGTTGCAAATGTGAGCAACAACACCGGTATCAAATACCCAGGAGCTACTACGAGCGCTGGTAAGGTACACATCAATAACATGTATATCAAATATACCTTTAATGTTGCCGGCCTTCTTGTCCGCTAAGTATTTGGGGCAGTTCCGCTTCCAGTGACCTTTTCCCTTGCAGTAGAAGCACTCAGTCTCAGGCTTGGGTCCGTTCTTTTTCTTCTTCCCGGCATCTGGCTTACTGGGCGCGGCAACAGCTTTGCCATCTTTCTTGAAGTTCTTCTTACCCCTGCCTTTCTTGAAACTAGTGGTCTTGTTGACCATCAACACTTGATGCTCCTTCTTGATTTCTACTTCTGCAGACTTGAGCATCGAGTACAACTCGGGAATGGTTTTCTCCATCCCTTGCATGTTGTAGTTAAGCACAAAGCCTTTGTAGCTTGGTGGGAGAGACTGGAGGATTCTGTCAATGATAGCATCATCCGGAAGTTCGACTCCCCAAGTGAAGTCAGACGACCGTGTAACCCAGACATTTTGAGTATGTGCTCACTGACAGAACTGTTCTCCTCCATCTTACAGCTGAAGAACTTGTCGGAGACTTCATATCTCTCGACACGGGCATGATCTTGAAAAACTAGCTTCAGCTCTTGGAACATCTCATATGCCCCGTGTTGCTCAAAACGTCTTTGGAGCCCCGTTTCTAAACTGTATAACATGCCACACCTGACCAGAGAGTAGTCATCACTCCGCGCTTGCCATACGTTTAGAATGTCCTGGGCTGCTGCGGGAGCGGGAGGGTCACCTAGCGGCGCATTAAGGACATAAGCCTTTTTACTTGCTTCAAGGATGAGCTTCAGGTTGCGAACCCAGTCCGCATAGTTGCTACCATCATCTTTCAGCTTGTTTTTCTCTAGGAATGCGTTGAAGTTGAGGTTGACGTTGGACATCTACAATATTTATAAAGACAACTTTTAGACTAAGTTCATGACAATTAAGTTCATTTAATCAAATTAAGTATGAACTCCCACTTAAATCGACATCCCTCTAGTCATCTAAGTGATACATGATCCATGTTGACTAACCCGTGTCCGATCATCACGTGAGACGGACTAGTCACCATGGTGAGCAACTTCATGTTGATCGTATTCAACCATACGACTCATGTTCGACCTTTCGGTCTCTTGTATTCGAGGTCATGTCTGTACATGCTAAGCTCGTCGAGTCAACCTAGGTGTTTCGCGTGTGTAAATCTGGCTTACACCCGTTGTATTCGAACGTTAGAATCTATCACACCCGATCATCACGTGGTGCTTCGAGACAACGAACCTTCGCAACGGTGCACACTTAGGGGAATACGTTCTCGAAATTTTAAGAGGGATCACCTTATTATGCTACCGTCGTTTTAAGCAATAAGATGTAAAACATGATAAACATCACAATGCAATCATATAGTGACATGATATGGCCATTATCATCTTTGCTCTTTCGATCTCCATCTTCAGGCATCGCATGATCATCATTGTCACCGGCGTGACACCATGATCTCCATCATCATGATCTCCATCATCGTGTCTCCGTGAAGTCGACACGCCAACTACTACTATCACTACTACTATGGCTAACCGTTAGCAATGAAGTAAAATAGTAAGCACATGGCGTTGCATCTCATACAATAAATTAAGACAACTCCTATGGCTCCTGCCGGTTGTCATACTCATCGACATGCAAGTCGTGAAACCTATTACAATAACATGATCATCTCATACATCATACATGCAACATCACAACTTTGGCCATATCACATCACATGTCAAACCCTGCAAAAACAAGTTAGACGTCCTCTAATTGTTGTTGCAAGTTTTACGTGGCTGATTTGGGTTTCTAGCAAGAACGCCTTCTTACCTACGTGACAGCCACAACGATGATATGCCAAAGCTATTTACCCTTCATAAGGACCCTTTTCATCAAATCCAATCCGACTAGAGTAGGAGAGACAGACACCCGCTAGCCACCTTTATGCACGATGTGCATGTCTGTCGGTGGAACCAGTCTCACGTAAGCGTACGTGTAAGGTCGGTCCGGGCCGCTTCATCCCACAATACTGCCGGAAAAGTATAAGACTAGTAACGGCAAGCAAATTGACAAACCATCGCCCACAACTTTTGTGTTCTACTCGTGCATAGAATCTACGCATAGAAAACCTGGCTCGGATGCCACTGTTGGGTAACGTAGCATAAATTCAAAATTTTCCTACGCTTATTCAGATCTTCCTATGGAGAGACCAGCAACGAGAGAGGGGTAAGAGCATCTTCGTACCTTTGAAGATCGCTAAGCGGAAGCGTTGCTAGAACACGGTTGATGGAGTCGTACTCGCAGCGATTCCGATCTAGTGCCGAACAACGGCACCTACGCGTTCAACACACGTGCAGCCCGATGACGTCTCCCGCACCTTGATCCAGCAAGGAGGAGGGAGAGGTTGGGGAAGAAGACCAGCAACACGACGGCATGGTGTTGGTGGAGAGACGAGGTCTCCCGGCAGGGCTTCACCAAGCGCCGGCAGAGAGGAGGAGGAAGAAGTGCAGGGCTGCGCCGAGGGAGAGGGAAAACCGTGTCCTCCAAAGGCCAAAAGTGCCCACTATATATAGGGGAAGGGAGAGGGGGTGCCACCCCTAGGGTTCCCACCCTAGGGGGTGCGGCAGCCCTCCCAGATGGGGGGAGTGGCGGCCAGGGCAAGGAGGAGGGGTGGCGCACCCCTCTGGTGGGCCTAAGGCCCACCTTAGTTAGGGTTCCCCCCTTTCCCCTTTTTTCTGGTGCACATGGGCTGGGAGGGGGCGCACCAGCCCACTTAGGGGCTGGTTCCCTTCCCCACTTAGCCCATCTAGCCTCCCGGGGTCGTCACCCCCCTTCGGTGGTCCCCCGGGACCACCTCCGGTGGTCCCGGTGGTCCCGGTACGTTACCGGTGATGCCCGAAACACTTCCGGTGTCCGAAACCATCCGTCCTATATATCAATCTTTACCTCCGGACCATTCCGGAGCTCCTCGTGACGTCCGGGATCTCATCCGGGACTCCGAACAACTATCGGTAACCTCGTACAACAATTCCCTATAACCCTAGCGTCATCGAACCTTAAGTGTGTAGACCCTACGGGTTCGGGAGACAGGCAGACATGACCGAGACACCTCTCTGGCCAATAACCATCAGCGGGATCTGGATACCATGGTGGCTCCCACTAGCTCCACGATGATCTCATCGGATGAACCACGATGTCAAGGATTCAATCAATCCCGTATACGATTCCCTTTGTCTGTCGGTATAGAACTTGCTCGAGATTCGATCGTCGGTATACCTATACCTTGTTCAATCTCGTTACCGGTAAGTCTCTTTACTCGTTCCGTAGCACGTCATCGTGTGACTAACTCCTTAGTCACATTGAGCTCATGATGATGTTCTACCGAGTGGGCCCAGAGATACCTCTCCGTCACACGGAGTGACAAATCCCGATCTCGATTCGTGCCAACCCAACAGACACTTTCGGAGGTACCCGTAGTGCACCTTTATAGTCACCCAGTTACGTTGTGATGTGTGATACACGCAAAGCACTCCTACGGTATCCGGGAGTTGCACAATCTCACGGTCGAAGGAAAAGATACTTGACATTAGAAAAGCATTAGCATACGAACAATACGATCTAGTGCTAGGCTTAGGATTGGGTCTTGTCCACCACATCATTCTCCCAATGATGTGATCCCGTTATCAATGACATCCAATGTCCATGATCAGGAAACCATGATCATCTATTGACTAACGAGCTAGCCAACTAGAGGCTTGCTAGGGACACATTGTGATCTATTCATTCACACATGTATTACTGTTTCCTGTTAATACAATTATAGCATGAACGATAGACGATTATCATGAACAAGGAAATATGATAACAACCATTTTATTATTGCCTCTAGGGCATATTTCCAACATTACTCACGGTAGATCTTCACGAAGTAGGCAATCTGCTTGCCCTTACAAACATCTTGGTTCAACTCCACATCACGAAGTAGGAGGCTCCCAAGTGACACCTAACCAATCTAGGAGGCACCACGCTCCAAAAGGTCATATGTGTGGTAGAACTATGAACTCCTTGCTCTTGTGCTTCTAAAGATAGTCTCCTCAACACAAAATCACTCTCTCATAGAATAGGCATCGGTAGGAGAGATTGATTTGGTGGAAATCAGTTTGGGGAGGCTAGATATGAAGTTTCAAATGATTCGATTGGAATATCTTGGTCTCAACACATGAGTAGGTGGCTCTCTCCCTCTCTCATAAAATGGATCTGGCAACGAATTGTCTGTTTTGAGTGCTTCTCCCATGAATGAGAGGTGGGTGAAGGGGTATATATAGGCAGCACACAAAATCCAACCGTTACACCCAAAGTGGCAAACTCAGTGACACCAAAGTGGGAAACTCGATGGTACCGATAAGCACTAAAGGTATGAACTTTTGAATCTCGGTGAGACCGATATATGAAACTCGGTGGCACTGAAACAGTGACTAATGGTCATATGAGAAAACTCGGTGACACCGATACTCAAACTCGGGAATTCCGATTTTATGTATCGAGGCAACTGAAAGTTGGTCACTCAAACTCAGTAGCACCGATATGGTTTTCGGTTGCACCGATTTGGTGGAAGTGGCTAGGGTTTCTGTATCAGGTCAAACTCGGTGGGTCCAAAATATGAAACTTGGTGGCACCGAATTTGAGTATGTGGAATTTGACAGAATGGTTATGTGGGAAAAATGACTGAGTATTTTGGTGGCTAACTTTGAGCACTTGAGCAACCAATTAATTTTAATACCTCACCCCCTTTTAATAGTATTCGCTTTCCTATGGACTCAAATGTGATTTCTCACAAACAGAAAATGAAGAGTCTTCTAGCTTGAAGCTTGAGTCAATCCTAATCCTTTCTTGCATCAAGGGGCATTACCACATAATCCTTAGCCAAAGCATCTTTTGAACTTTTCTGAAATATACTTGGATAGACATATTAGTCCAACGATGCATATGTTGTGATCAATTATCAAAACCACCCTAGGGAGAAATTTTGCTTTCACATAGGAACCGATACTTGACATGAGAAAACAATAGCAACAAACTAACACGATCGTATGCTACGTTCACAGTTTGGGTCTTGTCCATCACATCATTCTCCTAATGATGTGATCCCATTATCAAATGACAACTCATGTCTATGGCCAGGAAACCTTGACCATCTTTTATCAACGAGCCAATCCTTTAGAGGCTTACTAGGGACAGTGTGTTGTCTATGTATCTACACATGTATTTGAGTTTCCAATCAATGCAATTCTAGCATGGATAATAAAGGATTATCATGTACAAAGAAATATAATAATAACAACTTTATTATTGCCTCTAGGGCATACTTCCAACAGTGATGTGGTGCGACAACGGTGTTGTGATGCAAGGCGGTGCTGCGACAACATTACCGTGCTTTGAGTTTAACGCTGCGATGACTGGAGACGTGCTGCGACGTCACTGCCATGATGTGAGGTGGTGCTGCAACCATCGACGACGTGCAGCGAGGCAGATGCTGTGAACCGTACGACGACATGCCGGTGACGCTCCGACGGAGCTCTGATCTGGTGCCGCTTGGGACGTTGTCTTGCTTGTGTGAGTGGTGCATGTCCCGGCCGCTGTTTGTTTTGAACAAACACGACTAGCAGAAGAAGAAGACTAAGTCGTGAGCATGGAGCACAAACAAATGGTTGTGTTTGGGTGCATCCAATGACTGACTAGGCAGATGTTTTTTCTTCGGATGCATCCAGATGTCGCCTAGAAGCCGCCATACTTTTGTCACATTTAGATGTGCTTTGCAAAAGGCAGTGCTAGGAATCATCCGACTGATCTTGCACGGGGATCAGCCGCTCGATTGGCATGATCACGACGGAAACACCAACTGGCGTTTTTCCTTTCCGCTCGCGCGGTAGTATTCCTGCATGTTGCTCACTTGTCTGCATTCCTGTCATGCTCACGTACTAGCTAGTGTACCTCACTTGTAGTGTCATGCAATTGCGTGCATCTTTGAAAGTGAAATGTCAACCTCTCCCTGCAGTGACACGAACTGCCTCAAAACCAGCGGCGGAGTGGCTGCCACGTTACCTGTGTACGAGGTCCGACACACTGTAAAACGAGACCATGATGCTACAAAGGTGGTTCAGCTGCTACATGCGTCATCGTGAGGCCGTCGGTCAATGCTGCGATGCTGGACTACACTCTTTGCGGCACCATGGTGCTTCAACGAATGCGGCGATGCTACAAAGCGTGTTGCGGCGCCCCCTCCCACGATGGTGTGATGACCCATGCCAGTGGTGTGCTTCGACGGCCATGGCAAGGCTATGTCAACATCCCGATTGCTTCGAGCATGTTACGACAATATGCTTTGCCTACTGCTGTGAGGCTGCAATGACATCCTGGTTGCTTCGAGGATGTTACGATGACATGCTTCGACGCCCGTGATGATGCACGTGCAATGACGACCGCGGCGTTGGCACATAGACATGCTTCAAACATCCGTGGTATGCTTCGACCGCTGCAACGATGCCACGGCAACATGCTTCGATATCCATAGTGATGCTCACTACGAGGTGTGTTGCAGTGACCGCGACAACTGTCGGGATGCTACGACGAAGGCCTGGTTGCTTCGACGGTGCTGCAAACGGCATGTTTCACGGGCGTGGTAGTGTTTTGAAGACGGCCATGGATGCTTCGATGGTGGTGCGATGGCGTGCTTCGATGGCCGCAGGGATGCGGTGATGGCGGCCCGACTGCTTCGATGATTTTTCGACGACGTGGTTCGACGACCGCGATGGGTGCTTCGGCAGCCCCGTGCTTCGAACGGTCACTACGATGTTCCAATGGCATGCTTCGACGACCATGGTGATGTTGCGCCGCCGGCTCGACTACTTCGATGGTTTTTTGATGGCGTGCTTCGACGACCGTGGTGGGTGCTTCGAGAGCTGACTGCTTTGAACGGTCACAACGACGTTCCAATGGCAATGCTTCGACGACTACGGTGATACTACGACGGAGGCCTGACTGCTTCGGCGATGCTTCAACAAAATGCTTCTCGACTATAACAGTGCTGGAATGATGGCATGGCTGCTTCGACGATCCTACAAAAATAATAAAACGAAACGGACCCCACAATGTTGCGATGACATGCTTCAACGGCCGCGGCCACGACAAAAGTGTTCAAGAGGCTACTCAAAGCATGCATTGCTTGGGAGTGTTTTGCATGCAGCTGGCATCACCGGCTCTAGACAAAAGAAACGCAACAATGAATCTGCGACAATATGTGCTAGCGTTATATCCAAGCAACCATGAAATCATGACTCTTGCTAGTACCAAATCCAACACTCATAATCAACGATTCAAAAAAGTGTTCTTAAATACGTTTGTTTCTATGTGGCTTACATTTGAGATTGATTGTAGCATTATGTGTGTAGATACATACGCGGCAAAGCATTACATGTGACTAGTAAAAGCAAGAAAAAGAAATTTAAACATACACAAAGGAACGCTCAGCTTGAGGACCGAGACTGAATGCTACCACATGTGCGCCGTCTACGAAAACTCTACGTCATATGATTGTCTGAATTCTTATGTCGCCGGACACGTTAGAAAATCATCCGACTGTTTTGAAACGTTTTTCTTTGCAAATAGGTGAATATGCTATTTTGTTCATCTTAACCATATCCGATGGTAAACATGAATGCTAAATAGAACACCAGGCTTCCTGTTGACGAGCCTATTGGCTGATTGTGAGGAGAACGCCTTCGTATGAATAAAGCTTTCTATGTTGAAAAAAAAGGCAGGCAGATGGCAACGACGACGAGCCGAGGGCGCAGGCCTGTGCGTGCGGGGTGCTCCATGCCTCCGGTCTTGGGCGTTGCTATTGCTCCTCGCGATCGCGCTGCCGCCGATGATATGTGAACTCATCGCCATCCCCGGACCGCAGCACGAACCAGAATCGGAAGCTTTGGCGCCGCGCTCCTGCTCGGGACCCCCCTGAACCCCAACAAAACCCAGGCAAAATCGAAACCCTCGCCACCCAAATCACACCCAAACCCTCGACCTCGATTCGCCTCCCAATCCCGAGCTCCCGACTGCTCCTCCTCCCCCGATGGCCAACGCCGCCCCTCCCTCGCCCGCGATGCTGCCGCCCTCCGATTCCGACCTGCTCCTGCCGCCCACCGACGCCCCGACCCCCGAAGCCGCCGCCAGGACCCCCAACCTACCGGACACCCCCGCCTCCGCCGCGGATCCGGAGACCCCCTTCTCCGACGCCGCCACCGCCTCCGACGCCGACGTTTCCGCCGTCGCCCCGCTCTACGTGGCGGCCGTGGATGACGGCGAGGACGACGGGATCAACGACCCCTCGGGCGCCGCCAGGAAGCACATGACCCTCGCGCCCCCGGCCCCGCCGACCAAGAAGTCCAAGAAGAAGGGCGGCAACTGCGTCTGGACCAGGCCCAACTCCCGCAAGGGAAAGAAGAAGGCCAAGCAGCCCAGCCACGCCGTCTCGGGCGGCGCCGGCGCCAGCGGAGGCGGCCGCCCCAGGCCCTCGTGTGGCGAGGACGAGTTCCTCCTCACCCCGGCACCCCGCCTCGCCGCCGAACGCAACGACGACGGGCCCGAACAGCCTGTGCTCCTCTCGCGTGTGTACAAGTCCGAGAAGATCGAGGTCTCGGAGGATCGCCTAACCGCAGGCAGCACCAAGGGCTACCGCATGATACGCGCCACCCGTGGCGTCGCATCCGGTGCTTGGTATTTTGAGGTCAAGCTCGTGCACCTCGGTAGCTCCGGCGCCACCCGTCTCGGCTGGGCCACCAACAAGGCTGACATCCAGACACCTGTGGGTTGCGACAGCTTTGGTTTCAGTTACCGCAGCGTCGATGGCTCCAAGGTGTACAAGGCCTGGAGGGACAAGTACGCCGGTGAAGGTTATGGCGAAGGAGATATCCTAGGCTTCTACATTTCTCTGCCTCAGGGCGAGCTGTATGAGCCCAAACAACCTGACCTAGTTAAGTACAAGGGGATGCCTTTCCATGCACAAGGTCTCAAGGATGAGAAAAAGACTCCGGATCCAGTTCCTGGTGCGTAATCTTTCTTAAGGTCCCTCTTTATATGTTTATCCTTTATGCTAAACTGCATGATTTTTTTTCTTTCGAAACGGAGGCTTGCCTCATCCATTAAGAAGAAGTTAAGAGTTGATTTTACAACCAAAAGCAACAAGATTATTACAAAGCCACTATTCTCGTGGCATGATGTTTCTCAAGTGCTTCGCGCCAGCGGTAGCCCAGATTGTAGCCTCACTCTTGATGTTGGAGAGGATAACGGACGGTAACGTGGACTTGTGCCTAAAAACTCTAGCATTCCGCCTACACCAAATCGTCCAACAAACTAGCATGGCAAGGGACGCCATCGCTTTCCGGTTGTCAGTATTCTTCTCGGACATATTGGCCCACCAATCCTTAATGGAACACTCATCTGTCCAGTGGGAAGTGTCAGTGTGTACTAGGTTTAGCCAAGCCTTGATCATGCCCCAAAGCCTCAAGGTGAATCGACATTTGAAGAATAGGTGGCTCACTGATTCCTTGGTTTGCTTGCAGAGGGGACTTGCTTAATGTGTGGCAACTGCAGGAATGGAGTACTTAGGTCTTAGGATAACATGTTCAAGAGAGTAATTATTCAATGTGAATGTATGGACTACTTAATTTTGTATGTATGTTAGTTATGCATACTAGAAAAGTTCATAGATCATCGTATGCAGCAATTATGCACTTATGTCATTTGTCCTCGTACTGCCCATGCTTCACAACTGCATCGGCAGCTACCATGCCCCTTTTTGATTTGGGTGCATTCTGTCCTTTTCAACCTTATGGCTCATGCAAGTTCCAAATACTTGTGTGGCCACTGGGATACGTATATGTTTCCAAATCTCCATTGCACGTGCTAGAACTTAAGACCCGTTTGATTTGGCGAATTTGGTGTGGTTTCCGATTCCCACACTTCCTTGAACTGTAGAATGTGTTTAGTTCGCGTATTACGTCACCCGCAGCAGCGATTTCTGATGTGCGGTTTCGCAAAGTCGAAACCAGCCGAGCCGAAGGTGATTAGGAAACCGAACGAGACCGTATGAACCAAGGAAAGCCAGTATCCTGTAACAAGAATTGGAAGCGGCGCTTACACATACCAAAACCCATTACGTTACCTGAGCAGGAACCAAACACGCACTCATATTGTGATATTTCCCATACATAGTCACCTAGTCAAACCTAGTAGGTGACATTATTTCCTTTGCAGTATGGAGAGACATTTGATGCAGAAGCATGATGATGGATGCAGCATACTGTCTAGCATTTAGATCTGAAATGACATCTTCTGAAACGCAGCAGTTGCAATTCATACAAGTTTCTCGTTTCTTATATGAATTTACCAAATTAGTTTCTGTTAAGGGTGGTGTATATTGTTTCAGTCGTCAAAAGGTAAGCTCTCAGTGTCCATGTTCCACGAAAAGCCTTGCAATTCTGACCCTTGCTGCCCCCTTCTGCACAGTGGACTCCACTACTCACCACCCCTTCATATGAATGTATGATCTGCTTTTCCGGCAGATCATAGTTATGCTGGTTCGGTTGCTTCTGTACATTCTGATTCTCAATCAAACCATGTCTTTTTAGCCCATTGGCATGAATTCAAAGTTTACGACGTTGTGGTTAATTTCTTGTTCATGCATTTTTGCATCTCTAGTCTATGATAGCACCTTCATGTCTTGCATCATTAGTGAAACCAGAAATTTCATTGTTACTAGTAAGCATGCCCGTGCAACGCACGTATGATTAACACATTGTATGAAATGTAACAAATTCTAACTAATTATATTATATTTTATTTTGAAATTTCACACGAAGCATAACACCTAATTCTGTGCTCGTACAAATAATTTGAAATATAAGGTTGCGATAACGCCCACACGTGTGGGCTTTAAGGGGTGTTGCCCACACGTCCCGTGTGGTGTGTAAGGGAAACAGACCACACGTCTGCGTGTGGGCAAAACAGCTAACACCCACACGTCCGGCCTCCTGCCCGCACATCCGGCCTGCCACCTCGCGGTCCTGCGTGCCCCCGCGTGACAGGCATGCGGGCACGGCCAGTTCCACTCAGCTGCCATGTAACACTGGGAAGACATGGCAACTGACAGGCATGCGGGCACGGCAGTTCAACTCAGTTGCCATGTAACACTGGGAAGACATGGCAACTGACAGGCATGCGGGCACGGCAGTTCCACTCAGTTGCCATGTAACACTGGGAAGACATGGCAACTGACAGGCATGCGGGCACGGCAGTTCCATTCAGTTGCCATGTAACACTGGGAAGACATGGCATGCGGGCATGTGGGCGCGACACTAGTTCCACCACACGTCGGGGTGGCAGCCGCGGGCTCTGCGTGCGCGAAACAGGCGTGTGGGCGAGCTGATAAACGCCCACACACCAGCCCCTTCCTACGTGGCACAAAAAATCTGCCAAAAATTGCAAAGATTAGTGCAACCACAAACGGATGCAGATCCATGCATGTGGGCGTTATCTTTTCTTCATGAATCAACACTCCTCTTGAAACAAATTTCACACTTCTTTGCATCATTTATATAAATTTTAGCATGTGAGGAAAATGTGCAGGATGGCTTCAACCCCCCCCCCCCCCCCCCCCCTAATTATATTATTACAGTATATTTCAGTCAGAAATCAGCACCTGTTTCCTTACGATTCTACTCAGTTATGTTTACAGGGATTTAGTTACCCTATATTGTGGCTGTGATTAAGATTATTCAATATTGGGGTGTTCAGTACATATACAGTCAACTGACCCTATAAGGAAGATGTTTCCTTGGTGTTTTTCCATTTTGAAATCAAGAATCCTAGCTATTGTTGTCTTGCCCATCCATGTCGCTTCCTGCTTCCAACTTCTCCAAACTCTATTCATAGGGCCTGTTGTCTATTTATTGACTTCAATCTAACTGCAAATGTAGGAAGTGAGATAGTTTACTTCAAGAACGGGGTATGCCAAGGCACGGCCTTTGAGGACATTCCTGGAGGGCGCTACTACCCAGCTGCATCAATGTACTCACTGCCTGATAAGCCAAATTGTGAGGTCAGGTTCAACTTTGGGCCTGATTTCATGTTCTTCCCTGAAGATTTCGCAGGCCGTCCTGTCCCTCGGCCAATGAGCGAGGTACCTTACCAGGCATATGAGCTGAAGAATGAGGCGCCTGCTGAAAATGGTAATGCTGAAAAGGCTGGTTAGTGTAGTTATCGTGCTGTTTTCATTATTCTTTCGAACATACCCATGGATCCCAAGTAGCTGGTTTATTTAGTGCTATGGCGTAGCTTACTGATGACCTTGTTTTAATCCTAGTTAAAATGCAGCAAACAGGCTGACAGCTGCTGCTGGTTTCTTGATTGTCACGGCGAAGTTTACTGGACATATTTTACCGCGTCCTAGTTAATTAAACTAGAGCGGACATGTTGATGGCTGTAGCCTGTTTATTAATTACGTTGCAAAGTTTATTCATTAATATATATATCATCTGGCTAGAATGTGTGATATGGTGTTGTACCAGCTTTGTTAGGACCAGAGTTACGAGCATACCAATTTGTGAAAAAAGCTTCTGTGGTGTTGTTTGAAACACTTCGAATTTTCTTGAATTCTGCAGGAATTGTTTTTTTTTTTAATTGTGAGATTTCTGTGTTCTAGATGAAGCGGGTGCTTGTGGGTCAGCAAGCAGTTTTCTCTCACGGTTTACCACTTGGTTCTCCACGAATGACAATTCAAAAATATGTTTTTGTTTAGCTTAGTATTGTGTGCTTAGCTGGCTAAGTTGCATTTATCATATCCCTTATATCTTGTTCAACAGAGCTCCTAAAACAAATCTTTATATAGTGGCTTCTTTCAAACATTTCTCTATTTATTTTTCTTACTCTTGCAGAGCCCAAGCGCGGTGTGTGAACTTATTAATTTGTTCACCATTTGCATAGCATATTGTAAACATGGATAAGCAGAGAGAAAAAGGGCTAGAAGAAGAGAGGGGAAGGAGATAGATATGACATGTGGGTTCCAGTCACCTATAGAAGTTCTGATCCGGGCGGGATCGATCTTTTCCTGGTGTGTTGAGCGTTGAAATTGACCGGGATTAGTAAGAACAGGATTCCGATTTCAAAGATTGAGAGGTTAGGGTTCAATTTGGACAAGTTGCATAAATTCAAGGTTTGTAATAAACCTTTTTTTTGGCGGTTAAAACTACTCATGTTCTCCACATTACAATCAGCAAGGCAGAGATCAAGTGCATTTGGAGGGGCTGAACCCAGCCAAACCATCGTTCTACTTTCTTATTCTAGCTTGCTAATAGATAATGCAACTTATATTTTAAATTATAGGGGGTGTTTTTTTAATAGAACCAAAGGTGCACTAAATCAGAGCCTACTCTCTCCGTTTTAAAATAAATATTTTAATTTTATATTAGCTTTAATATAAAGTTGTACTAAGGTTGAAACCCATATTTTGGGACGAACGGAGTACTAAAATCCTCTGCTGCTAGATCGGGTGGTGGGACTTCTCAGTCAGTGTACCGTCAGTGCTGACCTCACAATTGTTGACCCAATCAAGAGAAATTTAGCGAGCTGGTGGTGATTGGTGAGCTTCGGCCTCAAGCACCCTCACGGTCACTCCCACTCTGACTCTTTCCAGGTCGACGATTTCTCCAACCTTTTAAAGAGCCACACAGACGGCCGCCTACAGACTACCCGATCGGATCCACTTGTCTTGTCATGGCAGACGCGGCACGCCAGCAGGACGGCCTAGGCGACGGCGGTCGCCGCCACTTCCTCATCGTGGCCTACGGCATCCAGAGCCATCTCAACCCGTGCCGCGTCCTCGGGCATCGCCTCCTACAGCTACACGATGCAGACGGCTCAGACCCCGTCCTCGCCACGCTCTCACTCCCGTTGTTCACGCACCGCCGCATGTTCCCTTCGTCCGGCAACGGCGAGCCGGAGGGGGCGGAGGCCACAGACGGCCTCATCTCTTGCGTTCCCTTCTCCGACGGCGTCGACGACGGCACCACCGCCAGGGGCCCCGAGGAGAGGGCGCGCCGCCGCCGCGCGTCCTTCGAGAGCCTCTCGACGGTCGTCGCGCGCCTCGCTGCCTGCGGCCGGCCCGTTACGTGCATCGTGTGCAGCATGATGCTCCCCTGGGCACTGGACTTGGCGCGGGAGCAGGCCATCCCGTTGGCCGTGTTTTGGATACAGCCGGCAACCGTCCTCGCCACCTACTACCACTACTTCCACGGCTACGGCGACCTCATCGCGTCCCACGCTGCCGACCCCGCGTACGAGGTGACTCTGCCCGGGCTGAGCCGGCCTATCAGGATCCGTGACTTCCCGTCATTCCTCGTCGACACAACCGGAGCTGAGGTGGGCAAGGTCGTCAACGCGGCCTTCTGTGAACTGTTCGAGTTCATGGACGAGCAGACGCGGGATGTCAAGGTCCTCGTCAACACTTTGGACCAACTGGAGCCGGCGGCGCTCGCGGCCATGAGGGAGCACATGGATGTGTTCGCCGTCGGCCCCATGGTCGGGTCGTCGGCCGAGGCGCGGATCCATCTGTTCAACCACGCCGGTGCCGACAAGACGAGGTACATGGAGTGGCTCGGGGCGCAGCCGGAGAGGTCGGTGGTGTACGTCTCGTTCGGCAGCATATGGACGTACAGCGAGCAGCAGATGGAGGAGATCGCGGACGGGCTGCGGCGGTGCGGACGGCCGTACCTGCTCGTGGTGCGCAAGGACGGACGGCAGGAGGACGTGAGCCGCTGCCTCGAGGACGTCGTGAAGGAGGGGAAGGGCATGGTGGTGGAGTGGTGCGACCAGCCGGAGGTCCTCTCGCACCCGTCCGTGGGGTGCTTCGTCACCCACTGCGGGTGGAACTCCACGCTGGAGGCCATGGCGCTGGGCGTGCCGGTCGTCGCCGCGCCGAGCATGTTCGACCAGCCGACCAACGCCATGTTGATAGAGGAGGAGTGGGCTGCCGGCGTCAGGGGAGACCGCAACGGCGACGGCATCTTCGCTGGGGCGGAGCTGGCGAGGTGCGTTGAGCTGGTCATGGGCGACGGCGCGAGGGCCCTCGAGGTGAGGACAAAAGTGGAGTCTCTGAAAGGGATGGCGCGGGATGCAATGGCTCCTCGAGGGCCGGCGGAAAGAAACCTCCGAAGCTTCGTCTTGGAGGTCCAAACTACGGATGAAGCTCGCAGGAAGGACATACCACAGGTCCACAACCATGACGAAATCAACGCCAAACTTAGCCAATAGTAGATTTGCACACTCATTCTAATCAACTCGGGATTTAAATACTCATTTAGGATTTGCATGTGTATGTTTTAAGGACATGTACAATAATGTTATCTTAAAAGCGACACATAGGATAAATGATAAAGTGGAGGAACAGAACTTGGAAAAAAGGCTTTGCCTTTTCTTATTTAAGAAAAGACAAGAGGTGATCTTTTAACATAATGTCTCATCATGTTTTTAAGAACAACTAATTATAGAAGATAAAGTTAAGACATGATTCATTGTAGATTCTCCTTTTTGTCATCTCTAAATTACATGCAAGATTTAAGATAAGACTATCTTATCAACCATTGTACATGTCTTTAAGAGGGCCAACACAGCCGGATGTACCTTTTTTTGGTTACTAACAAAAGAGCCCACAAATTGCAAGGGGGTAACAAAATTATGTATTCGCCACTTATCACAATTGCTCTGCTTTGTCATTGTCATCAGCCCATGATCTCCATTGCCCCAAAATCTTCTAAGGTAACACGGAGACAATCGTTTTGTTTATTACATCCATTCCGTGCATATCTCCACGGAAAAGTGCTCCAATGCCTGCATAAGGTCATCCTTAATGATGTGTCAGCATAAAGCATAGAAATGGTATGTAAACCCGTCCGACCCCGGTGCTTTATCGAGTGCCTTACCTTCCACGATCTTCTCAACCTCCTCGCTCGATAAGGGAGCCTCAAGATGCGTGAGGTCACGCACGGGCAGGTTTAGGGCCTTCATGTTCAGCGCAAAAGCCCGCTCTGGCCACCCCAAAAACCGCCGAGTATTACCTGTCCATTGTCGTGACAAGCTCTTCCTGGCCAGTTAGCACTTGCCCGTCCGACTGCAAGGACGAGATACGTTCTTGCGCTGCCGGTGACACGCCTATTGATAGAAGTAGGTAGTGTCCGCCTCGCCCTCCTTCAGCTGCAGCATCCTCGACCTCTAGCAAGCAATCATGCACTAAAGCGACATGAGTCCAAGAAGCTTTTGCTTCAAAACTTTGCGCATGCCGCAATCCCCTACCAATAGCTCTCTACTGTCCATGGCTTGATCCAGTCTCGCGATGACCTCGAGGGCGATCAAAGTTTGCAGCTTCACGTTGCCTATCCACCAGCCACTCCATCTGTGCAAGGCCTTGGAGGTGGCCCGTAGCTTGTTGTCTAAGGCGACAAACACATTGCCCATTGCAGGCACCAAGTGCCAAGCAACCTCGATTGTCTTGAAAAATCCCTCTGCCTTGGGCCAAAATGCTTCGAAGCGGAACCGCGTGCCAACCGCAATATTTGCGTTCATGTCTAACAGGAGGGGGAAGTGGTGAGACACTGTCGGTCCCAGGGCAGTGAGGAGGCATGCCAAGTGCAGGTCCTCCCATCAGCTAGATGCGAAGACACGGTCGATCTTCTGTAGAGTGGGCTGCTGCCGTTCGTTCGACCATGTGAACTGCCTCCCGTTCAAGTAAAGCTCCCTAAGCTCAAGACGGTTAAGTTTCGATTGAAACCGATCCATCATCCTATGATTCACTACATCATTACTCTTATCTCCTCATTCATGGTGTGATCAAGATCTTCGAGAAGGTGTTGGCAACATGGTTGAATGCAGAACTACCGCATCTTGTTGGTAACCACCAAAGCGCGTTTGTGAGCGGGCGATCTCTCCATGATAATTCCAGGCTCGTGCAATGCACGACACTCCGCCCCCATGCGCTGCGAGATCCCATGGTATTAATGAAGCTGGACATATCTAAGGCGTTTGACACCATCCGATGGCCTTTTCTCCTTGAGGTTTTGAAGCAAATGGCTTTGGTGCAAAATGGTTGGCATGGATCTGTGGGATCCTATCTACACGAATAATTAGGATTGCGGTCAATAGGATGTGATATTTGTGATATGCGTTGGGTTTTCTGTAAAGAGGAATGGGTTATTCCAGCACAATATGGGTAAGTATTTTCCTCAATTATGAAACCAAGGTTTATCGAACCAATATGAATATCAACCACAACCGTCTTCAGCGGCTGCACACAAAAGAACAAACAACTTGCACCCAACACAGGCAAGAGGGTTGTCAATCCCCTTGGTCTCGTTATTTGCAAGCAAGTAAGATGTATAGATAATTGTAAATTACAAAATAAATTAGGCTGACTCCTGCCTGCACCTATTACTATTACTCCAATCATCGATCGCTATCGACTTCTAGAGTATTAAGTAAAACAGAGTAATGCATGGAGAATGATGACATGATGTAGATAAAGTAAACTCAAGCAATATGAATAAACCCCATCATGTTATCCTTAGTAGCAGCAACACAAAGACGCATCTTGTCCCCTTTTGTCATTGGGATATATAAATTCTCTAGGTGGAACCTACTACAACACACCTCTCTCACCGAAGAAATATCAATCTAGTTGGCCAAACTATTTTATTAGATCAGAGAGAATTACGAAGCTATCATAATCATGCACATAATAATTATATTAGTATTCATAGAAGACTCAAATATTTATCATGAATAATCTGAACATAAATCCACAATTCGTCGGATGCCAACAAACGCACTACACAAAAGGAATTACATCATATGGATCAAAATGAAGATGCGATGATCATTGTATTGAAGATCAAGATAGAGAGAGAGAGATTGCTATCTTGGTACTAGCTATGGACCCATAGGTCTGTGGTGAACTACTCACACATCATCATGATGGCACCAAGGTTAATGAAGAGGCCGCTAGTGATCGATCCCCCTCCGAAAGGGTGCTGGAACAGAGCTCCCAATGGCCTCCCATTGAAACACAGACTTATGGTGATGTAAAATGAGTTT
Organism: Hordeum vulgare subsp. vulgare; assembly: GCF_904849725.1. Taxonomy (NCBI): domain Eukaryota; kingdom Viridiplantae; phylum Streptophyta; class Magnoliopsida; order Poales; family Poaceae; genus Hordeum; species Hordeum vulgare. Next base: position 292,868,773 of record NC_058522.1, read on the forward strand.
CGGGTCTGCCTCTAGGGTTTTTAGCATATATGAGAATTTGTAAGCCAAAGAACGGAGCCGGGAGGGCCTCGAGGGGCCCACAAGCTATCAGGGCGCGTCATCCCCCAAGCCGCGCCGGGTTGGCTTGTGGGGCCCTTGGGTGGCCTCGAGGCTTCTTCCGATGCTCGTTGGTCTTCTTTGGGTCGAGGAAAAATCTCCAAAAAGTTTCATGTCAATTGAAAACCTGAAAAGTAAAAAACATGCAGAAGAAACAAATGACACGGGGCATTGGGTCAATATGTTAGTGCTCAAAAAATATAAATTGGTAAATAAATACCCAAAAATTATTCTAGAATGATAATATATCAGCATGAACAATCAAAAATTATAGATACGTTGGAGACGTATCAAGCATCCCCAAGCTTAATTCCCGCTCGTCCTCGTATAGGTAAATGATAAAACAGAACTTTTGATGTGACATGCTACCCATTATGTAACCTTATGCATGTATGCTCATTGAGAAACGATGTATTAATAAACATTAACATAGTAATACTTATAAGTATAAGCAGCAAAATCATTAATCTTTCAAAGTATACGATCCTCAAAGATTGTTTTACCCCAATTCATCTTATTATATTAGCAAGGCATGGCTCCGTATTCACCACGTTAATACAAATGTCAAGCACCACGGTGCCCAAGTCAGGCAATTGAAACTTACTTTTTCAATGTGCATCAACTTTTTATTCTTCACGTAATACATGAGCGTGAACCGTTGGACATAGCGTATAGTTGGAACAGAATATGATAGTAGGTATCAAAGGGGTAAAAAGTGGAGAAGATAGTCTCACATCAACTAGGCGTACCAATGGGCTATGGAGATGCATGTAGATAGATATTGATGCAAGGAGTAGGGATTGCCATGCAAATGATGAACTAGAGATATAAGTATATGAAAGCTTAACTGAAGCTAACTGGGGTGTGTATCCAACTTGCTTGCTCATGAAGACCTATGGCATTTGAGGAAGCCCGTCATCAGAATATACAAGCAAAGTTTATGAAGAAGTAATTCCCACTAGCATATGAATGATATAACATGAGACTCTCTATGTGAAGAACAAGGTGCCGCTTTGAGGCACAAGTGTGGTAAAGGATAGTAGCAAAGTCCCTTCTCTCTTTTTCTCTCATGCTTTTTTATGGTGGCCTCATTTGGCATCCCCCATTTTTATTTCCTCACTTGGACAATGCTCTAATAATGATGATCATCATACTTTTATTTACTTACAACTCAATATGAAGACTTATAGGATGCTATGACTCTGCTTGAATGCATGTGGCAGTGTATACCAGGATGTGCAAATAGCTAGCGTGACATGTATAAAAAATATGATGAACGGTGGCTTTGCCACAAATACTATGCCAGCTCTACATGGCCACGCAAAGCATTATGATGATGAACAAACTAGTCATGTGAAGCGACGATGGAATTTGCATGACAATATATCTCGGAATGGCTATGGAAATACCATGATAGGTAGGTATGGTGGCCGTTTTGAGGAGGATATAAGAAGGCTTATGTACAATGCAGCGTGTCATGTCACGGGGTTTGGATGCACCGGCAAAAGTTGCACCGATCCTCGAGGTGAGAACGGGCAATGCACGGTACCGAAGAGACTAGACAATATGAGGATGTTAGATTGCATATGTCCATGATGTCACATTTGTCATAAAGAACTCATATACTTATTGCAAATTTTTATTAGTTTTATCACAAATCAAAGAACTAATCACATGCACCGAGGGAGAGGGTTGGGAGGAATTTACCATCGCGTGACTCCGACTCGAAACAACACTAGGATTTCAACGAGGAATAGAAATGCTCACACATCATCACCATGCCCTTTTAATTTTTAGACAAAAAAGAAGTCTAACATCTCTTAATATCGGCACTCTTTGAATTAATAGTAATGCACTCACACCTTTTTCAAATCACCACATCAATATCATTAACCCATAATTTCTCTGTATGTGCTAGATGATGATTTTAATTATCACTCATTGAACACCTACTATTTTTGGTCTATTCTTATGACCCATGAAAATTACCATCACTATTTATTTAACTCTCAAACAAATATAAGTGAAGAACTAGAGCATAATATTTATAAAATCTACATGCCACCATGCTCAAAGGATATAAGCGAAATACTAGAGCAACTCGTAGTCTCAAAATATATAAGTGAAGCACATGGAGTATTCTAACATATTATGTTGATGGTGTATCTCTCTCAATTAGGTGTTTCCAGCAAATGATGATTGTTTCAAACAGAAAGTTAAAGTAAACAAAAGCAAACGACACTCAAAGCAAAACTCATATCATATGATGAATAAATATGTAGCTCCAAGTGACATACCGATGGATTGAGACGAAAGTGGGGATGCCTTCCGGGGCATATCCAAGCTTAGACGCTTGACTCTTCCTAGAATATTACCTTGGCGTGACTTGGGCATCCCGAAGCTTAGGCTTTTGTTGCTCCTCATTCCTTTGTCCATCAGGATAATACCCAAAACTTGAAAACTTCAATAACATAAAAGTCAACAAAACTTTGTGAGATCCATTAGCATAAGCAACATATCAAATACTTTAGATACTATTATAAGTTGATTCTTATTTTATTTTAGCATAAGGTACTGTATTTTAACTTCTCCATGGTTTATATCGCCCGATACAATCCATAGCATCATCAAAACAAGCAAACTATGCAAGCAAAAAAGATAACCTGACTAAAATAGAACAGTCTGTAGTGATTTGTAACAAACGTATAGTTATTTAACTCCAAATATTATGAAAAATTATGAATACCCGAGGAATTTCTATAGAAATACTGTGTAAAAAATTAAGATTAAAAAGACATTGCAGTAAAATCGAAGAAATTCTGCACTGGACGTCAAAGTTTCTGTTTTTGCACCGTGTCAATTCTACTCATCATACAAATCATCCCAAAGGCTTTACTTGACACAAACACTACTTAAAACATAAAAAAAATAGTTACATAGGCAATAATCATTTTATCACAAACAAATAGAAATAAATGATAACTATTGGGTTTTCTCCCAACATGCTCTTTCTTTATAGCCATTAAGATAGGCTTGAAATTTCAAAGATGCTGACATAAAAGACAAGAATTAAATCCCAAAGAGAGCATCATAAAACATGTGACAAGAACATTTAAGTCTAACATACTTCCTATGCATAGGCATTTTATAAGCAAACAATCTATCAACACAAGAAGTGTCTAGCATAAGCAAGTAGGAAGAATGAAGCATTAACAATTTGAATATCAAGAGAGGTAAGTGAGTAACATAACAATTTCTATAACCAAAATTTCCTTTCTCATAATGATTACATGTTGGATTGTATTCATTCCAAAATATAGAAATCATGATTTTCATTCAAGGAACTATCATGAATCACTTTATAAATTTCACAATTTTTGGATTCATGATTTGCAAGCAAGACCTCATAAAGATAATGTAGTATACTCTCACTAGCAATTGTTTCAACATAAATGGGTCTTTTGAAAGGATTAGCTAGTGGTTGAGGATCCATTTATCTTAATCTTTGCGTTTACTTTTTGTTTTTGTGTGATAAAGATAAATATAACATAGCCAGGCAAGTAAACTAGAGAGCGAAGATGCAAACTATTGACAAGCTAAGCAAGCAAAGGTAAATATTTTTGTATTTTTATTTTGCGTTTTTTATTTCTATGCCTCTGGTTCGTTAGCTCTACTCATTCATCCCCACGCTCTTAACTTTTTCTCACTTTTCCGCACTCCCTTGGGCGAAACCCTCAGAACTATTCACAAACGGTGGATGCCGTCGGGTCAGTGCTTTGACCGTTAACTCTGACGAGTGGGGCCATGCTGACTGTGTCCCCCATTGGACCTGATGAGTGGGGTCGCGGTGGATGGTGCCGTGGTTAGCCCGTTGGGTCGTGGTTAGATTGTTGGGCCCTGCGCGCCGTAACGACATGAGCCTGCTATGCATGCACGTAGCTAGGTTGCCTCCATCGGTCGCTGTTGGGCCCTGCACGCGCCGTAACGACATGAGCCTGCTATGCATGCACATAGTTAGCCTGCCTCCATGCACTGATACCCGCCACCATGATGCGCTGACCTCCCCTCTTTTTGCACACGAGTCGCCACGTACGCTGACCGACCTCTTTCTGCATGCTAGCTGCCACGGACGCAGGGACGGTCGCTGCTGCTGGTTCGTCTCATGTCACACGCTTGTCTTCCCGGTCCACTCGCATTTATTCAACGTGGCAATTAAAGCTATGCATGTGCGACATGAACCGCCTGCCTGCCTGCCAGCATGCGTCGATGAGCCCCGCCACGGATGCAGCCTTCCTGTGAGCCGCCACGGGACGCAACGTCTGTCGCCTCCTCGACCGATTCACAGTTCACACCGTCCCGGCCTTTGACCACCGCAACATCAATTCATCATGGAAATTAAACTCTAGGGAATACCGATCGACGTGCGCCGCCATGATACCGAAGCGGCGAAGCCTGCTGTGCATGCCATGTGATCGAGCTAGGCTGCCTGCATGCGCGCCGTCACGAACGCAGCGACAGTCGCTGTCACTGGTTCCTCTCTTCTCGCACGCGTCTCCACCTTCCAAGTGCCATAGACCAAGTCTAGGGTGCAGTGCTACGTTTAGGGTTAGGGTTTAGGTATTTTAGGGTTGATGGCTTTGAAGCATCAACAAAAATCATGTAATATATTTTTTGAAGCATCAACATTTTGAAGCATCAACAAACATAACTCAGAGAGCATAATAACGAAAGCATACATGCTGAAGCATCAACAAACATAGCTCAGAGAGCATAATAACGAAAGCATACAATATAGGGAAGCCTAAGATATATATCCTACATACTTACTAGTGCACTATGCGTCTTCGTCGTCGGAGATGGCTTGATCCGCCTGCGCCGGAGCCTGGTCCTCCTGGGCCACCACCTGTGCCTCCTCCTGCGCAGCCCGTGCTGCTTGCATCTGCTGCCGACGAAGACGTCGGGCCTACGCAGCTGCTTCCGAGTAGATGGAGTTGAGGATCGCCACTTGATCGGGACACAAATAGTAGACCGGCGGTACCTCCACTTCCGGCTCCTGCGACGGCGCCTCCACGTCCGGCTCCTGCGGCGCCTCCTCCTCCTCCGGTGATGCCTCCACCTCCGGCTCCTGCGGCGGTGCCTCCTCCTCCGGCAATGCCTCCACCTCCGGCTCCTGCGACGGCGCCTCCTCCTCCAGCTCCCCGAACTCCTCTAGAGGTAGCCTCGCTTGCCTCCGGATTTGGGCCCGCCGAAGGAGGTAGAGACGTTCTTCGATCGTGTAGTACTGGCGGCATGGTGGCATGGCTGATGGGATGGGAGAGGGGAGTGCTTGGGTCCCGGCGGGAAAATGGAGGAGGCGAAGAGCTACGGTTGGGGGAGGGGAGTGTCCTTTCGGCTTAAATATCCATTGTAACCTAAACCCTAAACCGCTCCGTTCTCACACCCACCGCGGCATCAGGAGTGTACACGCGTGGGAAACTGTGGTTGGTTTGATGAGTGGACTATGATCGGGATCAAATGTGAAAGAGCTAGCACGTTCACACACGATGCAAAAAAGGATGCAAAAAAAATGATGGGAAAAAACGATGCAAAAAAATGACGCAAAAAACGATGAAAAAACGACGCAAAAAACGATGCAAAAAAAAACGATGCGAAAAAATGATGCAAAAAAGATGCGGAGTCAGTGGTGGGCGAGCAGCCGAGCATAACCAACGGGATCGCCTCTCGCGGATCGCCCCACGATCCAACGATGCGGAGCTGTCCTTGTGATCCAACAGCCCGGAGCTTGCACGCAGCCTGCCCACTGAATTCCTTCTAGAAGACTACATCCGAGGGTTGTCGCTTGGCGCCAGGGTGTGATCAGACGAGTGACGTTGGGAGCTAGGGGTTAGGCGAAACCCCGTGGGGTTTAGAGGGGTTTTGAGCTGGTCAACGGGGTTATGAAAGCTTTGACTGAGCATAACTAATTTAAAAAAATCAAAAAGATATGAAACCTTCGCCGTTCATTGTTTTATAAGACACACCAACGAGGAAAAATACTAAACTTGGTCTATGGTCATTTTCATGAAAAAACCCTAGCTGGCACGATCGAGGTCAAATGAGCACCATTAATTTAAAAAAAATCAAAAAAATATGAAACCTGCGCACAATGTTATCTTATGTGACATGTTACCAACCAAAAATCATAAACTTGGTCTATGGTCATTTTCATGAGAAAACCTTCACATATGAGCTATGACCTACAAGATTTCATAGAGTTCAAGGAGATGAGGTAGGGTTACCTTCTGTTTTTGATTTTTTTAAATCAAAAAAAGCACCAAAGCTTTATTTCAAAGTGAATAAGAAGGATCTGAACTTAGTTTTACATTTTCATATTTTAAACGTGTTTTTTAATAGTTTTTATATTAAAGCATATTTTTCAAAAGAAAAAGTAAAAATATGAAGATCAATTCAAAAAATAGTGCGACTTCAAATCTACACTATATAGATTGAATAGGTGTTAATAAAAAAGATTTCTCGCATTTAGAGTAGGTCTAGAAAAACTTGATTACAAATGGGGTTGTTTACCCTAGCCTGGGAGCTCATTTGGAGCGCATTTCTCAAATTGAAATTTCTTTGACATCCTCTAAATCACCTCAAATTTTGCACACATGATCTCCTATACAAACATAGATAGCTACCCTAGATAGTTTGCCAAGGTTTTTTTTGCAGCATGTCTAATGAGTGAAGCAACAGTGAAACAACATGTGTGATCATTGCAACACTTAAACTCATAGCTCACAACATTTAAACAGAAGTAACCATACACCACAGGAAAATTTAAGGACACAACATCTATGGTCATTTTCATGAGAAAACCTTCACACATATGAGCTATCACCTACAAGATTTCATAGAGTTCAAGGAGATGAGGTAGGGTTACCTTCTGTTTTTGAATTTTTTTAAAAAATCATAAAAAATCACCAAAGCTTTATTTCAAAGTGAATAAGAAGGATCTGAACTTAGTTTTACATTTTCATATTTTAAACGTGTTTTTTAAATGTTTTTATATTAAAGCATATTTTTCAAAAGAAAATGTTACAATATGAAGATTAATTCAAAAAATATCTAAACAGAAGTAACCATACACCATAGGCAAATTTAAGGACAGACAAATATAGATGACATAATACATGGGTTCCCATAATACATTGGGTACCCTAATACATTACTACTATAGATTCAGTTCATCACATCCTCTGCATGAGACACAAGGTGATCGAAGTGGCCATCCTTTGGCTTTGGCTTGGTGGTGCAGTAGGGGCAGCGCCACTTCTTGATCTTGCGGTTGAAGAAGGAAGCAACTCCCTTGGCCTTGATCTTCTTCACCTCCTTCGCTTTGAAGGACTTGAAGTTGCCCTTGTACACATCTTCTTTAGAATCATACTGCACACATGAATGAATTGCATTAATACATTATAGATTCATATACACCATGTCGAAGGAACTAAATGAACAATCTAAATTTCAAGTAGGCTTACCTCATATTCTTCGTCATCACTATACTCTGGATCGTACGGGTCAAACCCAGTAAACGCGAGCTTCCTCTTTTCCCCTCATCCATAATCCTCCTCAATATACAATTACATCCATCACTAGTAAATACAGAAGCCAAATGAAAATTTAGAGATGCACACATGACACATTGATCATAGGGCTAATATACTAGGGTTATTTGCATTTTCCATTCTCATGCACACACATTGAACAACATAGCTAATATAACTACATATTATGGACAAATTTATATACTAATGAATCAAATAACTTCTTAATCAATGGATTCCATTTGGGCATATGACATTCAAAACCCTAATACGCGTAGCATTCAAAAACAAATCTAATAGGGACCCAATCTAATAAGCATACATGTCTGTAGCATTAGAAAACCCAATTTGTGTAGCATTAAAAACAAATCTAATAAGCATACATATGTGTAGCATTGGAGCACATCGATCCCTATCTCTCATACAGATCTATCTAGCATTTTTGCAACGAAAAAACCCCTATCCCCCCATATAGAAAACCCCGGCCCATCCGTCAAACCAACTACTCTAACCATCTGTACTACCGTATGAATCACAATCTAACCAATGCAACTAACTCTACAAGCTAATATCCTAAATATTGCAACTAACAAGCAAGTGCAAATACCTTCTGCTCCTCGTCAGGTTGCGCATCGTGGGTATCGGGATGGACTGCGCCGCTCGACACCGTCACCTTCTGCTCTGACAGCACTGAGGCAGAGACCGCCACCTCCTTCTCCACATCCGCAGCTATTGCGAGTTTCTCCGCACCGCTGTGGATGCCACCAACACCCTTCACTTCATCCGCGGTCACCGCTCCCTGCAACTCCACTACATCTTCGGCTGCTGCGCTGACGTCGCCATGAGATTCCGCCATCGGATAGATGGGGGCGATGAAGGTGTGGAAGAGGATGCGGTGGGAGACAGCGAGACGACAGTGGAGGAGAGCGAGATGATGTCGGTTGGGGAGAGGAAGACGATGCGGCAGGGAGGGGATTTTGTTGGGGAACGTCGCATGGGAAACAAAAATTTTCCTACGCGCACGAAGACCTATCATGGTGATGTCCATCTACGAGAGGGGATGAGTGATCTACGTACCCTTGTAGATCGTACAGCAGAAGCGTTAGAGAACGCGGTTGATGTAGTGGAACGTCCTCACGTCCCTCGATCCGCCCCGCGAACAATCCCGCGATCAGTCCCACGATCTAGTACCGAACGGACGGCACCTCCGCGTTCAGCACACGTACAGCTCGACGATGATCTCGGCCTTCTTGATCCAGCAAGAGAGACGGAGAGGTAGAAGAGTTCTCCGGCAGCGTGATGGCGCTCCGGAGGTTGGTGATGATCTCGTCTCAGCAGGGCTCCGCCCGAGCTCCGCAGAAACGCGATCTAGAGGAAAAATTATGGAGGTATGTGGTCGGGCAGCCGTGAGAAAGTCGTCTCAAATCTGCCCTAAAAGCCCCATATATATAGGAGGAGGGAGGGGGACCTTGCCTTGGGGTCCAAGGGATCCCTAAGGGGTCGGCCGAGCCAGGGGGGAGGACTCTCCCCCCCCAAACCGAGTCCTACTTGGTTTGGTGGGAGGGAGTCCTTCCCCCTTCCCACTTCTTCCTTTTTTTTTCTTTCCTTTGATTTTTTCTCTCTTGGCGCATAGGGAGACTCCTCGGTCATTCCCGGTAACTCCGAAAACCTTCCGGTAACTCCGAAAACCTTCCGGTAATCAAATGAGGTCATCCTATATATCAATCTTCGTTTCCGGACTATTCCGGAAACCCTCGTGACGTCCGTGATCTCATCCGGGACTCCGAACAACATTCGGTAACCAACCATATAACTCAAATACGCATAAAACAACGTCGAACCTTAAGTGTGCAGACCCTGCGGGTTCGAGAACTATGTAGACATGACCCGAGAGACTCCTCGGTCAATATCCAACAGCGGGACCTGGATGCCCATATTGGATCCTACATATTCTACGAAGATCTTATCGTTTGAACCTCAGTGTCAAGGATTCGTATAATCCCGTATGTCATTCCCTTTGTCCTTCGGTATGTTACTTGCCCGAGATTCGATCGTCAGTATCCGTATACCTATTTCAACCTCGTTTACCGGCAAGTCTCTTTACTCGTTCCGTAATACAAGATCCCGCAACTTACACTAAGTTACATTGCTTGCAAGGCTTGTGTGTGATGTTGTATTACCGAGTGGGCCCCGAGATACCTCTCCATCACACGGAGTGACAAATCCCAGTCTTGATCCATACTAACTCAACTAATACCTTCGGAGATACCTGTAGAGCATCTTTATAGTCACCCAGTTACGTTGCGACGTTTGATACACACAAAGCATTCCTCCGGTGTCAGTGAGTTATATGATCTCACGGTCATAGGAATAAATACTTGACACGCAGAAAACAGTAGCAACAAAATGACACGATCAACATGCTACGTCTATTAGTTTGGGTCTAGTCCATCACGTGATTCTCCCAATGACGTGATCCAGTTATCAAGCAACAACACTTTGTTCATAATCAGAAGACACTGACTATCATCGATCAACTGGCTAGCCAACTAGAGGCGTGCTAGGGACGGTGTTTTGTCTATGTATCCACACATGTAAATGAGTCTTCATTCAATACAATTATAGCATGGATAATAAACTATTATCTTGATACATGAATTACAATAATAACTATACATTTATTATTGCCTCTAGGGCATAATTCCAACAGTCTCCCACTTGCACTAGAGTCAATAATCTAGCCCTCACATCACCATGTGATTTACATTGTAATAAATCTAACACCCATACAGTTCTGGTGTCGATCATGTTTTGGCCGTGGAAGAGGTTTAGTCAGCGGGTCTGCTACATTCAGATCCGTGTGCACCTTGCATATATTTACGTCCTCCTCCTCGACGTAGTCGCGGATGAGGTTGAAGCGTCGTTTGATGTGTCTGGTCTTCTTGTGAAACCTTGGTTCCTTTGCCAGGGCAATGGCACCAGTGTTGTCACAGAACAAGGTTATTGGATCCAGTGCACTTGGCACCACTCCAAGATCCGTCATGAACTGCTTCATCCAGACACCCTCCTTAGCTGCCTCCGAGGCAGCCATGTACTCCGCTTCACATGTAGAATCTGCTACGACGCTTTGCTTGGAACTGCACCAACTTACTGCACCCCCATTAAGAATAAATACGTATCCGGTTTGTGACTTAGAGTCGTCCGGATCTGTGTCAAAGCTTGCATCAACGTAACCCTTTACGGCGAGCTCTTCGTCACCTCCATACACGAGAAACATCTCCTTAGTCCTTTTCAGGTACTTCAGGATATTCTTGACCGCTGTCCAGTGATCCACTCCTGGATTACTCTGGAACCTGCCTGCCATACTTATGGCCAGGCTAACATCCGGTCTAGTGCACAGCATCGCATACATGATAGAACCTATGGCTGAAGCATAGGGGACGGAGCGCATATGCTCTCTATCTTCATCAGTTGCTGGGCACTGAGTCTTACTCAATCTCGTACCTTGTAACACTGGCAAGAACCCTTTCTTGGACTGTTCCATTTTGAACCTCTTCAAAACTTTATCAAGGTATGTGCTTTGTGAAAGTCCTATCAGGCGTTTTGATCTATCCCTATAGATCTTAATGCCTAGAATGTAAGCAGCTTCTCCTAGGTCCTTCATAGAGAAACTTTTATTCAAGTAACCTTTTATGCTCTCCAAAAGCTCTACGTTGTTTCCAATCAGTAATATGTCATCCACATATAATATTAGAAACGCCACAGAGCTCCCACTCACTTTCTTGTAAATACAAGATTCTCCAACCACTTGTATAAACCCAAATGCTTTGATCACCTCATCAAAGCGTTTGTTCCAACTCCGAGATGCTTGCACTAGTCCATAAATGGATCACTGGAGCTTGCACACCTTGTCAGCATTTTTAGGATCGACAAAACCTTCGGGTTGCATCATATACAACTCTTCCTTAAGGAAACCGTTAAGGAACGCCGTTTTGACATCCATCTGCCAGATTTCATAATCGAAAAATGCAGCTATTGCTAACATGATTCTGACGGACTTAAGCATCGCTACGGGAGAGAAAGTCTCATCGTAGTCAATTCCTGGAACTTGTGAAAAACCCTTTGCCACAAGTCGAGCTTTATAAACGGTCACATTACCGTCATCGTCCGTCTTCTTCTTAAAGATCCATTTGTTCTGAATAGCCTTGCGGCCCTCAGGCAGTATCTCCAAAGTCCACACTTTGTTCTCATACATGGATCCTATCTCGGATTTCATGGCTTCTAGCCATTTGTTGGAATCTGGGCCCACCATTGCTTCTTCATAATTTGTAGGTTCATTGTTGTCTAACAACATGATTGATAAGACGGGATTACCGTACCACTCTGGAGCAGCGCGTGATCTCGTCGACCTGCGTGGTTCAACAGAAACTTGAACTTGAGTTTCATCATCATCATCATTAACTTCCTCCTCAACCGGCGTTGCAACGACAGAGGTTTCCCCTTGCCCTGCGCCACCATGCAGAGGGATGAGAGGTTCGACAACCTCGTCAAGTTCTATCTTTCTCCCACTCAATTCTCTCGAGAGGAACTCCTTCTCGAGAAAAGTTCCGTTCTTAGCGACAAACACTTTGCCCTCGGATTTGAGATAGAAGGTGTACCCAACTGTCTCTTTTGGGTAACCTATGAAGACGCACCTTTCCGCTTTGGGTTCCAGCTTTTCAGGCTGAAGCTTTTTGACATAAGCATCACATCCCCAAACTTTAAGAAACGACAACTTTGGCCTCTTGCCATACCACAGTTCGTATGGTGTCGTCTCAACGGATTTTGATGGTGCCCTATTTAAAGTGAATGCAGCTGTTTCTAATGCATAACCCCAAAACGATAACGGCAAATCAGTAAGAGACATCATAGATCGCACCATCTCTAACAAAGTATGATTACGACTTTCGGACACACCATTACGCTGTGGTGTTCCAGGCGGTGTTAAGTGTGAAACAATTCCACATTGTCTTAAGTGAGCACCAAACTCGAAACTCAGATATTCACCCCCACGATCAGACCGTAGGAACTTGATCTTCTTGTTACGATGATTTTCCACTTCACTCTGAAATTGCTTGAACTTTTCAAATGTTTCAGACTTGTGCTTCATCAAGTAGACATAACCATATCTACTTAAATCGTCAGTGAAGGTGAGAAAATAACGATATCCGCCGCGTGCCTCCACGCTCATCGGACCACACACATCGGTATGTATGATTTCCAACAAGTCACTTGCACGCTCCATTGTTCCGGAGAACGGAGTCTTAGTCATCTTGCCCATGAGGCATGGTTCGCACGTGTCAAGTGAATCAAAGTCAAGTGACTCCAAAAGTCCATCAACATGGAGTTTCTTCATGCGCTTTACACCAATATGACCCAAGCGGCAGTGCCACAAAACTATGGTGCTATCATTGTTATGTCTTTCCGTGGAGAGGAACGGGTTATCGCAACACAATGTGGATAGGTATTTCCCTCAGTTATGAAACCAAGGATTATCTGTGACAGCCCGATGCCGACGTTCCAGAAGATTCCCCCTTTATTCCGTTTCCGGCGTGTGTTTAGTTTTATTCGTTGCATCGTCATGTAGTTGCATCATCGCATCATGCATGGCATCATGTCAACTGTGTTTTGGCGGTGTTGCTTGTTGCCGTGTTGTTGGGTGTTAGAACTTTGTGAGTGTGACGTCGTTTGTTGGCGTGTTGAGAGTGCGTGCATGAGTGCCACCGCTTAACCCTGTTGCACCGCCGACCTAAACCTTCTCCCCTCCTCTCCTCTCTTATTTGTTTTTGCGGTTGCTAAGATTTCGCGTTTTAAACCTCTATTTTAAAAGGGGTCGTCTTCTTCTTTTCATTAAAAGGGTCCTTTTATTAAATGTGGGGTTAACCCTTGGGTTTTTTATTTTATTCTTCCTTTTGTTTTATTTTAAAATATTCTTATTTTCTTTTCTTCTGTAAAGAGCTTTTATTTTATACTTTAAATAAAAGGGGTTCGATTTTTATTCTTTTGTTAAAAGTGGTTTTATTTTATTCGTCAAAAGGGTTTTCATTTTTAATTCTTTAAAGGGTTTTGTTTTTATTTGTTTAAGAAGCCCAATCTATTTTTAAAGTTGTTATTTAAAAAAAAAGGTGAACGACATTTTTTTATTTTGTTAAAACATTTTTATTTTGTGTTTGCTCTCTGTTTTTATTTAAGAAAAACATAAAGAGAAATAAGAGAGAGAGGAGAGAGCAAGCCTGGCCAAGGCCCAGGTCAGCCCGAGGCCCAGACCTCCTGCCATAGCGAGAGGAACTCTCCTCCCGATCTCCCCTAATCCTCCCGTTCCCCTCGTACCCTTCTTCCTCCCAGCGCCGCCAGCTCGCGCCGTCCCGCGCCGCCATGGCCTCGAGCAGCCCGTCGTCGGCCTCGTGCTCCTCCTCCCGTATGCTGCCTGTCCTGCGCGCCCCCGCCGCCAAGCTCGCCGTTCCCCGCCCCACGGTGCTCGCCCCGTCGCTCTCTCCACGGCGGTGCCCTGCCCGCGCCGCCGCCGTGGCCGATGCCGCGCCGTCCTGCCCGAGCTACGTCGCCGCTCCTTCCCTCGGCCTCGCCGCGCCGCCGGCCGCCTCGCCCCTGTGGCCGTCCCCTGCGCCCACGCGGTCGCCGGTCCCTCCGCCTGAGGTCGCCCGCCGGAGGTCCTCGTCCCAGTGCGGCCGTGCTCCCCTCGTCGGCCCTGCCGTCGCCTCGCCGTGGTCGCCGTCGCCCGCGCCCCGCCGTGGCCGCTGAGCCATGGCCGGTCTCCTCCTCCTGCTGTGCAAGATGCTGCCGTAGTTCTACTGCTCGTGCTGCCGCATGGCTTGTTGCTGTTGCTCGCGCTGCGCTAGCCGATGCATGCTGCTGCCTACTTGCTTGTCGCGTGCTTGCTGCTAAAGTTGCTGATGCGTTTGCCGATGCTTGTGCTGGTTCCTGCTGCCGCTTTGCTGCCGTGTTGCTGCCGTGTGCCGTTGCTGTGCTAGTTTGCTGCGCTGCCTAGCTTGCCGTTGCTTGCTGGCTGCTTGCCTGCTTGCGTTTTGCTGCTCCTAGTAGTTGCTGGATGTGTGCCATAGCTGCTAGTGCTTGCCTAGTTGCTGCATGCATTTTGCTTGGTGCCATGCTGTAGCATGCTTTCTAGCGTGCATGCTAGCTTGCTCTTGCTGGCCGTTGCTTAGATGCTTTTACTAGCTTGTGTTAGTGGCCTGTCTGTGTGCCTAAAGCTGTTGCTGCTGTGCTGCCGCTGCCGCTGTCGCTGATGCCTTCCTGAGCAGTTGCTGTTGTGTCACGTGCCGTCGTCGCGTGCACGATCACCGCCGTCGTGGGTCTTCGACGAGGTCGCTAGTACCACGACGTCCTCGACGACCCCGGAAACGAGTTCGACTTCCCCGAACATCGACGAGACGTGATCGACTACCGACGCCGAGCGAACAACTACCGTCGACGAGACCGTGTACCACTACTTCAACTACCGACGCGTGTACGACTACTTCCACGACGACCACGACGATCGTTGATCTCCTTCAACGACCCGTTCCGCTCCGATATGCATGCGTCGAAGGTATACCGATGGGACATGTCATGTACCGTGTGCCAGTGATGTACGAATGTATGAGTTGTTTGAGTGAATGCCTGTATGCACCGTTGTTTGCCCGTGCACGTTGTCTTCCTCTTCGTCGTGCCCTCCACACATGGGAACCCGATATACGGGATCACCCCATTCTTTAATTAACGTTCCCGCACACGCTTCATATTTGTTGGCACGATTGCTCGCCGAGTTATCGGGATAGGAACGTTGCCGTGGCATCTTTTCCGTTTTGCCGACATAGTTCCCTTTCGCTCGCTGTGGCGACACCTGCTTCTTTTCCTTCTTGCCTGTGTTATGAACTTGCATGCATGTCGCATTCATGGCATGTTGTCTTGTGTTGCATGTTCTTGTGCCGTAGCTCCGATCTATGTTTCGCGTGTTACCCGACTAGAATGCCATGTAGGACCGTCGCTTCACCCTTGCCATGTTAACTACAATTTAATATTGCCGTGTAAATAATCGGGAGTGAATTAAATAATTAATCAAGGAGTTTCGTCGATATGCAACCCGTTGCATATTGAGCTTCACTTAATGTGTAGTGTTTGCGTGAGGTGAATTGCCATGCCATCCCTTGCATCTTTGAACTGATCATGCATCATGGTAGGTTATGCCTCATGTTGTGCATCGTGTGGTGAATAATTGTGTTGATGCTTGTTTTCGGTTTCCCCGTCTCGATAGAGTTCCGCAAGCGTGTCGGATGTGAGGACCTATTCGACTACGTTGGTTTGCCGACTCCGCCGAGTTGTTCTTCTTCCAAGCGGGATCTCAGGCAAGATGATCATTTCCCCAGATACCATTACTATCATTGCCATGCTAGTTATCGCTTCTATCGTTTGTGTCTCGTTGCCTACCACATGTTTCCATATCAGCCTCTCAGCAATGCCATGATTACCTTCAACCTGTTCGACCTAGCAAACCACTGATTGGCTATGTTACTGCTTGCTTAACCATGTTGTTAGCGTTGCTAGTTGCAGGTGCAGATGCTTCCATGCGATAACATGGGTTCCTTGTTATATCATCATATTAAATGCTATTTAATTTAATGCACCTATATACTTGGTAAAAGGTGGAAGGCACGGCCTTTCTAGCCTGGTGTTTTGTTCCACCTTTGCCCCCTTATTTTCGGCTACCGGTGTTATGTTCCATAATTGAGCGCTCCTAACACGATCGGGGTTGTTATGGGGACCCCCTTGATAATTATTTTTAGATTAAAACTGGTCTGTTAAGGCCCAACATTGGTACTATTTGCCCAACATAATAATTCTGTTAAAATGAAATGCATAGGGAGTTAGCGCTACCCGAGGAGTAATTCTACATAATACAGGGGGGCCAGTGCTGTTGGTGCTGGTCCAAAACTAGAGCCGTTTGCGGGGCCAACCCGGGGCAACTCGGGAGATTTCTATCAGGCCACCGTACGCTGTGCTTATCCGTCGTGTCCTGAGAACGAGGTACGCGACTCCTATCGGGATCGTCGACACGTCGGGCGGCCTTGCTGGATTAGTTTTACCTTTGACGAGATATCTTGTGCATCGGGATTCCGGTGATGCTTTGGGTAATCTTAGAGTTGAGGTTTCCACTAGGGAATCCGACGAGATCGTGAGCTTCGTGATTGAGGATTTCTATGCGGCTTGTGGTAATTTGTGATGGACTAGTTGGAGCACCCCTGCAGGGTTAAATCTTTTCGGAAAGCCGTGCCCGCGGTTATGTGGCAACGTGGAAGGTTTGTTTAACACTGGTTCTAGATAACTTGAAATTAACTTAATTAAAACATGCCAACTGTGTGCGTAACCGTGACTGTCTCTTTCGTGAGTTCCTTCTCCGATCGAGGACACGGTGGGGTTATGTCTGACGTAGGTATGTGATCAGGATCATTCATTTGATCATTAGTAGTCACGTCCATTATGCGTAGATCTTCCCCCCTCTTATTCTTGTACTCGTAAGTTTAGCCACCAAATATATGCTTAGTCGCTGCTGCAACCTCACCACTTAACCGTACCTTACCCATTAAGCTTTGCTAGTCTTGATACCTTTGGAAATGAGATTGCTGAGTCCCCTGTGGCTCACAGATTACTAAAACACCAGTTGCAGGTACAGGTAAATGTTATTGACACGAGCGCGTTGCTTGTTCATTTGGAGTTGCTTCTTCTTCTTCTTCTTCTTCATCGATCTAGGATGGGTTCCAGGCCGGCAGCCTGGGATAGCAAGGATGGACGTCGTTCTTCTTTTGTCGTTTGTTTTTGTCCGTAGTCAGACCCTGCTCTTACTCTTGATGATTATGTAATGTACTAATGTGACTCTGATGTAGCTTGTGGCGAGTGTAAGCCAATTCCTTATATATATCTCTTCTTTTCAGTACATGTACTTGTAACGATGTCCATTCTTGCGACACGACGAGATGCGCTTCTATCCCTGACGAGGCCCTCGTGCCAAATTGAGGATAGGGTCGCATCTTGGGCGTGACAAGTTGGTATCAGAGCCGTACCGACCTAGGAGCCCCCTTGATTGATCGAACTTGGCCGAGTCGAGTCTAGTGAAAAACTATTTGAATCTAGTTATATATCGGAGAGTAGGATTCTTTTTTATCCTCTTCTATGCTCTGGTGAGGAATCTTGACGTAATAATTTACTCTACTCCTCTTCCCACTCAATTTTTTTAGGATCACGCGGATATTCTTGGGATCTATATGATGCCGATGTGACCGAGTTCTGTCTTGGTGCCTCCTGTCTGACTTGATCTTCTTCCGGGGAGTTGAGCTCCAGGGGATTCTCGAGCACATCGTTATCATTCAGATTTCTTAGTATCTCAGAACGAAGGATGTTCGTAATTGCTTCAATACTAGTAGTGGTGAGATAACCCCGATGTCCCCAGTACTGGTGCAGATTGTTCGGGAGTACTGCCATACTTTGTATCGTTGTGATCACGAGGGTCTGTTGTAGATGAAGGTCCGAGATTCTGGTCGTGTGTTGACGGATGTGATACAAGTGACGGGATAGTATAGGAGTTGTGTGATATTACTCCTTGTATCCGTGTACCAGATTGCATGACCAGATATTTCGGGAATTCATAGGTGGGAATTCAAGTAGTTGCTTATAGGACAATCTTCCAACAAATGCATGATGTTAGGTTGGGGTTCGACATCTAGTGGATTCGTTTATTCACGGTCGACTTACAGCAGTACACGTTGTGTCTTAAAGAGTCCTTGTAGCTTGCTACGACTCGGGGACGCTTCGTATGTCAGGTGCACTGGCTTGCACTTGATGGCTACTGTAAATCGTGCCTGTGCAATCCTGTCCACGAAAATATCGAGCGGAAATCTTTCTCACGAGTTTGTTCTGGCTTGTTTCGTAAGCCTCATCCCTTTGTTTTGCTGATTATGGTAATTCAAGTTGCTTCGTTGTCAAATGGTGATTTCAGATCTTTCTTAAGAGGTGTTCTCATATTTTTATGTGAGAGTGCAAATCATTTTGCTCAATCAATTGTCTTATCAATTCTTTTCAACCGGAGTCATCGTATCAATTCCATTCAACCGGTGTGCTTCTCTTCAAGGGAATTCAATCCTTTCCAATTTTGCAAGATCATTCTCTCATTTATTCCGGAGTTCATCTCATCTAGCCCAAGTTGTCTTTGTTTTTCCCCACCCTCCCGCCCTTTTCTCAGTGATTCAATTTCCATCCAAGAGTTTCTTTTCATTGTGCTTCCGCTATGTGTTCTTTTCTCTCTTATCCGGTGATTCGTTGTGAAGATTCTCAGGAGCTTCGTGTTCATCTTTGTTCATTCTTGTCATCCTTACCGGTGAATTTAATTCGGCTATCCGTGTTCATCATATCCTAATTATCCTTGTAATTCTTTTTCATGTTGGAGATTCTTTCAGGCTATCTTGGTTATTCATTCCTCTCTTTTTATTCCGGAGTGTTGAAGATATCTCGGATGTCTCGTGTTTTCAATTCTTTTAGTTCTTTCGAGGTGCTCAACCTCATCTAGTTTTCTTTTTACCGGTGCAATATCTCCTGTTCTAGTAATCTCTTCAACGGTGATTTCTTTGAGTGGGCCCATAACCCACAGGTTCTTTCCCAGGATCTTAACTGGCTCTTTTAATCATCTCCGGAGATCTTTAAATATTTTCAACTATGACGTAAGTATGAATTTCATCAGTCATATCCCTTCTTCAAGTTCTATTTGAATTAATTCTCTTTTTTTGGTTGAACCTTGCATTTTTCTTTATTCCGGAGGTCTCAGTAATTCTTGGTGTTGTTTCTCGTCATCATTCTCAGTTTGTAATTCGAAGGAGTGCTTCTCTAAAAATCTTGGTTCATTCTCTTGGAGATTAATCATTTCAGCTTGGTGCCATCATCTTAATTTTTCCAATCAGCAGTAATCTATTTCTTGCTATCCGGTGCATTTCTAAGTTGTTTTTGTTTCTCGTTCCTCCGAAGGCCATCATTTTAGAAGATTCTTCGTTCTCTAATTCTTCTCAATTGTTGTCTCTTCGTTCGTCTCTCAATTATTCTGGTGCCTTATTCAGTTTTCTGTTAGGTGGATCATGATCTATTCATTCTCATGTGTTTCCATGCATTCTTGGAATTCCCATTCAGTTGTGAATTCTCACCGGTGCGCCCTTCAATCATGCCTCAAGTGGTGCTTATCTCTCTGTCTCGTCAAGATCATTTTAAGAAGAATAAGTGGTTTGCTAAATCCGTTGCTTGTCATCAATTAAACTTGATGAAGGACAAGCATAACATAATTCTTATTCTTGTTCGTAGTATTTTGAATTCTTCTTTCGGAGTGGCTCTTGATATCAATTCCTTTTCTCAAGCGCTTATCTTTCTTTTCCGGAGTTCCAAGTTCTTTTAGTATCTCTTTTGAGGCTTCATCTAAATCCTGGCAAGGTCATAATCTTATTCTTTCTACCTTGATGTCTTTGCATCATTCTTTTGTATATGATGGTCTTTCATGGTGGTTCATCAAGGTTTCAATACATTCTCAAGTCTTCTCCAAGATTCTTGTTGGAGAACCTCAAGTATCCTTTCTCTTGCATTTCAAAGTGCATTTGTTCTTCCGTTATCCTTGAGGTGGTATTATAGCATTCTTGTTAGTGTAGGAGTCTCAAAGAGATTTTATTTCAAGAATGAGATAATTAAACCCACCAATTCTATGATCATGAGATATTTCTACCCATGATTTCTTCATTGAGCTATCTTGCTTTGGTTTTCACCTAAAGCTTTTCCTATGGATTATGCTATCATGGTGATTGTCATTAATCCCAGTTCTCAATGTATCCTCTTGGTGTAAGATTTGTTCATATCTTGTTTCTCCCAATCTATACTTGTTTCTTTTAGTGGTTGGTTGTCACCTCATATTTGTTGAGATGATTTTCGTAAGCCCACTACTATCTTGTTCTTTTCATTGTTGTTTTTCCAACAACTTCGTCCAATTCTTCTTGCAAGGATGATTGCCTAGTTCATTGGAGTTAGTAGTTGTCATTCTCTTCGTTCGTATGAGCTAGTTCCTATTCTATTGTTCCGGAGGCATTGTGATGTTGCTCTCTTGGGTCAATCTTGTTGTTCTATCAAGATCATGGTGTTCCCTTGTTCTATTTACCTGTTTGTTGTGAATATTGTCTAATTCTCTCTTCTTATCGAATTTTTTGTCCCATTTTCCTACCGAAGTGCTGCCGAAATTTTCCGTGAATTCTTGCTTCTTTCTCATATCATTCCTCATCTCTTTGCAACCTTCAAGGATCGTTGGTTTCACTCGTTTGTCAAGAAGCGACTAAGTTTTACCTCTCGTTCTTTCTCATCCTATCCCCCCTTTCATTCTTGGATCTCGGGGTGAGATCTTCTTGTAGTGTAGGAGAGTTGTGACAGCCCGATGCCGACGTTCCAGAAGATTCCCCCTTTATTCCGTTTCCGGCGTGTGTTTAGTTTTATTCGTTGCATCGTCATGTAGTTGCATCATCGCATCATGCATGGCATCATGCCAACTGTGTTTTGGCGGTGTTGCTTGTTGCCGTGTTGTTGGGTGTTAGAGCTTTGTGAGTGTGACGTCGTTTGTTGGCGTGTTGAGAGTGCGTGCGTGAGGGCCACCGCTTAACCCTGTTGCACCGCCGACCTAAACCTTCTCCACTCCTCTCCTCTCTTATTTGTTTTTGCGGTTGCTAAGATTTCCCGTTTTAAACCTCTATTTTAAAAGGGGTCGTCTTCTTCTTTTCATTAAAAGGGTCCTTTTATTAAATGTGGGGTTAACCCTTGGGTTTTTTTATTTTATTCTTCCTTTTGTTTTATTTTAAAATAGTCTTATTTTCTTTTCTTCTGTAAAGAGCTTTTATTTTATACTTTAAATAAAAGGGGTTCGATTTTTATTCTTTTGTTAAAAGAGGTTTTATTTTATTCGTCGAAAGGGTTTTCATTTTTAATTCTTTAAAGGGTTTTGTTTTTATTTGTTTAAGAAGCCCAATCTATTTTTAAAGTTGCTATTTAAAAAAAAGGTGAACGACATTTTTTTATTTTGTTAAAACATTTTTCTTTTGTGTTTGCTCTCTGTTTTTATTTAAGAAAAAAAGAAAGAGAAATAAGAGAGAGAGGAGAGAGCAAGCCTGGCCAAGGCCCAGGTCAGCCCGAGGCCCAGACCTCCTGCCCAAGCGAGAGGAACTCTCCTCCCGATCTCCCTTGATCCTCCCTTTCCCCTCGTCCCCTTCTTCCTCCCAGCGCCGCCAGCTCGCGCCGTCCCGCGCCGCCATGGCCTCGAGCAGCCCCGTCGCCGGCCTCGTGCTCCTCCTCCCGTGTGCTGCCTGTCCTGCGCGCCCCCGCCGCCGAGCTCGCCGTTCCCCGCCCCGCGGTGCTCGCCCCGTCGCTCTGTCCATGGAGGTGCCCTGCCCGAGCCGCCGCCGTGGCCGACGCCGCGCCGTCCTGCTCGAGCTGCGTCGCCGCTCCTTCCCTCGGGCTCGCCGCGCCGCCGGCCGCCTCGCCCCTGTGGCCGTCCCCTGCACCCGCGCGGTCACCGGTCCCTCCGCCCGAGGTCGCCCGCCGAATGTCCTCGTCCCAGCGCGGCCGTGCTCCCCTCGTCGGCCCTGCCGTCGCCTCTCCGTGGTCGCCGTCGCCCGCGCCCCGCCATGGCCGTTGAGCCATGGCCGGTCTCCTCCTCCTGCTGTGCAAGATGCTGCCGTAGTTCTGCCGCTCCTGCTGCCGCGTGGCTTGTTGCTGTTGCTCACGCTGCGCTAGCCGATGCATGCTGCTGCCTGCTTGCTTGTCGCGTGCTTGCGGCTAAAGTTGCTGATGCGTTTGCCGATGCTTGTGCTGGTCCCTGCTGCCGCTTTGCTGCCGTGTTGCTGTTGTGTGCCGTTGCTGTGCTAGTTTGCTGCGCTGCCTAGCTTGCCGTTGCTTGCTGGCTGCTTGCCTGCTTGCGTTTTGCTGCTCCTAGTAGTTGCTGGATGTGTGCCATAGCTGCTAGTGCTTGCCTAGTTGCTGGATGCATTTTGCTTGCTGCCATGCTATAGCTTGCTTGCTAGCGTGCATGCTAGCTTGCTCTTGCTGGCCGTTGCTTAGATGCTTTTACTAGCTTGTGTTAGTGGCCTGTCTGTGTGCCTAAAGCTGTTGCTGCTGTGCTGCCGCTTCCGCTGTCGCTGATGCCTTCCTGAGCAGTTGCTGTTGTGTCGCGTGCCGTCGTCGCGTGCACGATCTCCGCCGTCGTGGGTCGTCGACGAGGTCGCGAGTACCACGACGTCCTTGACGACCCCGGAAACGAGTTCGACTTCCCCGAACATCGACGGAGACGTGATCGACTACCGAAGCCGAGCAAACGACTACCGTCGACGAGACCGTGTACCACTACTTCAACTACCGGCGCGTGTACGACTACTTCCACGACGACCACGACGATCGTTGGTTTCCTTCAACGACCCGTTCCGCTCCGATATGCACGCGTCGAAGGTATACCGATGGGACATGTCGTGTACCGTGTGCCAGTGATGTACGGATGTATGAGTTGTTTGAGTGAATGCATGTATGCACCGTTGTTTGCCCGTGCACGTTGTCTTCCTCTTCGTCGTGCCCTCCACACATGGGAACCCGATATACGGGTGTTGGGACCCCGATCCTAAGCCATAGGAATCCAGCCTGTAACACATCGCATCCCTTTGCGGTCTCACGCACGATTAACTCCACGGCTGCAGCCTTACCTTAGCCGGGACCGTTTGCGTCTTTTGACTCACGTATGCAATAGTGTCGCTAGCATTCCAATGTCAGAGAACCCGGATCGACATGTCTAGTCATAAACCAAAGTGGCAATACCGCACAAGGACAGGCATACATGACCCAACAAAGCAGGTGTCGGTCACCAGCGAGTGTAGACGAGTCGTAGCAAGCTACAAGGACTCCATTACACCGCGTGACATTTCCCCAAAGAGGACAGACACAACAGCTAAGAAGGATACATGCCGGTCAACCAATGTGTCCGGAGTAGTAGCGAGCTACCAAGGCTCGTTGGATCACAAAGGGGCATTTCCTTGTAAGGAGTGCTACTAAAGTTCACGACTAGGTAATCGGACCCCATACATATCAAGTACAACACACGTACGCATGGCATACCGATATGTATAGATACATCGATGGCATCACAACATAACCATAAACATACAAACTTTATTTAAGAGGCTCGGAAGAGCCACACACATAATATTACACATTAAGGGTCTCACGACCCATAATAGCAGTCATTCAGTTACAAGCCAGCGGAAGAGTTTAAAGCTGTCTGAGTACAGACAGGGCAACTAGAAGGCACATGGCCTGACCATACTACAGATCCAACGTAGGGCCAGATCGTAGCTGGGACACCAGCTACTCGTCGTCGTCGATGTCTACGAAGAACCCTCCATTAGGGTCATTAGCAACCTCTGCAACATTTATTAAGAAAACATGAGTACGAAGGTACTCAGCAAGACTTTAGGATAACTATCTACTCATGCAAGGTATCAAGAAGGTATTGTGGGGTTTCATGCGGAAAGCCAGCATTTGACTCGTGGCTAGACAACTTGCATTTTTAAATAATTTTGACAACTTGATTTCTCGCACACGATTCCACTAACACCACAACAATACACTATCGTGGAATCATCCCGTCTCCATACGGAAATGTCGTCCACGACACTCACGCTTATCTTGACAATTTTATGAGTAGCCATTGAAGTTATCTATGAACAACATATGTCTCCAAGTAGTCCATATCCGCGGACGCGGCTATTCGAATAGATCATAACCCTGCAGGGGTGTACTTCGTCACACACGCTCTCGCCACTTATCGCCATGTGCACGTCATGCACCTCGGCAACCTTCAAGCGGAAGCCCAGCGAGGGAGTCGGCCACGACCGTTAACCACACTACTACCTAGTCCAGGTTTATCTCCTATCTGAGAGTAACCTGTACGGAAGTCTGGCCGGGGTTTCCGCCACGGCCTCAAACGATGTGCGCAGGGTTCCCAAGCCCACCATCCGGGTGCCACTTGGTACACCGTGCCACTGCCTACCGCATCATAGCCCACCTCTCAGGTCAGCACTATGCACGACCTCCAGCATGACTATAAACACCAGAAACTACTTGCAACTCCTGGACCGAGTACTAAGCGATTAATAAGTCGAGAGGGTCAATTAATTATCCCAACGTGTAGTAGTATCTAGTCTTGGATTACATACACGGAACTCAGTTCCTAAGGATGGTTCCAATGAAACAACCCGCCATGTACTCCTACACAGCCTTTCACCGGTACCTTTACCAAATCAGGTTCAACACACAACCTTTGCTTACCGAACACATTCTCACAATTCTGTTCATCTCCCAGATGACAGACCATACACAACTCTAAGCATAGCATGCATAGCAGGATAAGGCACATCATGGTTCAAGCAACTACCAGGTATGCTAGGTTGCAAGGTTCGGCTATTTACTGTGACAAGGATAGGTCATGCAAAGGAAGTGGGTTCAACTAACGTGGCAAAAGCAGTTGAAGCATTTGATCCTAATGCAATAAGTAAGTGCAGGATCAAGAACATGGGATTTATCGGGATGATCAAAATGGTTGCTTGCCTTGTTGCTCAGAGGAGTGACAATATCCGTCAGACGGATATTCGGTGTAATCCGGGGGAGCGGAGCCTACCGAAATGAATGAAAACAATCAATAACAATCATATGCAATCAAGATGATGCATGAGCATGGCATGAGAATGCAAGGTGATAAACTAATATAGTTAGCATATTTTAGGTTTGAAGTTGATTTGAATCGTATTCAAATATCACTTCAAACGAGGTATTCTCGGATACCGTTTTAATTGATTCGACCTGATGCTCAGATCAACTTGATGTTAACATGCATGGGATGACATGAGTTGCTGGTTTGGATTTAGAACAGTGTTTGATCATGTCAATCATAGTGAAATTCAAATATTTTCTATATTCCATTTATAAAGTAATTATAAGAATTGACTTATTCATTAATCTACATGTTTGGGTTCTGCAACTTTTTCAAACATGTTTCAAAATAGCATATTCAGATTCCTTGAATTTTTCTGATACTTTTTCATATATAAATTATTTTCATTGGAGTTACAGATTAATTTCTATGAATTTTTGAAGTTTTAAACATTTCTGGAATTATTCTTATACTGGAAAATACTTTTACTGCATCAACATGACATCAGCAGGTCCAACTGGCCGTTGAAAGTCAAACCTAACCAGTGGGACCCACTGGTCAGTGTCTCTGGTCAATTTTAGATTAGGATTAATCTTATTTAGTTAATTAAACTCACTGGACCCACATGTCAGTGTCTTATTAATTTGTCTGATTTATTTTAATATTACTAAACTATCCAGAGGCTGGCCCCACACGTCAGTGGCTCAGGCTAGCTGAGTTCCACCGGCGGCGAGGTCGTCCTCGCCGGCGGGGAGGCTCCGGCGAGCACCAAAACGTCGGGGGGGGGGGGGTGGGCTCAGAAATGGCGCACAGAGGGCCAAACGCTGCGCGGAGAGCACCAGAAGAACGACACTTCTCCCGCGGTTCCATTTCTGAACTTAGCCGGGGCTGATCTGGCCGGAGATAACGCCGGCAACGAGCTTGGCGGCGGCCAAGGTTCGGGCATCATCGAGGTCATCGATACAGAGGTAGTTGCGCACGGGACTTAGCTCCTATGTCATCTACGCGATGGCCTGAAGCTGCTGGTGCCCTCAGAAGGACGAGCTGATCACCGGAGGGTTACCGGCGACGAGCTGCAGCGGCGGATCTTGTCGGGCTCCGGTGGAACTAGGCCTAGAGGAGGGGATCGACGGG
The DNA here is from genome assembly GCF_904849725.1 of Hordeum vulgare subsp. vulgare. Taxonomy (NCBI): domain Eukaryota; kingdom Viridiplantae; phylum Streptophyta; class Magnoliopsida; order Poales; family Poaceae; genus Hordeum; species Hordeum vulgare. The sequence goes on from NC_058522.1 coordinate 292,895,392, forward strand.
GAGATCTTGGGGGAAAGACGTGCAAGCTCACGAGGAGTGTAGTGGTGGCGCTAGTTTGCTCGGGGACGACCCGGAGAGGGAGAACGCCGGCGACGATCTTCGGTGACCCGAGGAAGAAGACGACTGCTTCTCGTCGTTTCACTGCATCTTGGCGTCGGGCTCGTGGCTAGAAAGCTTCAGGGGGATGCGGCGGAGCTAATGCGTGGCTCAGAAGGAAAGAGGGGAGGCTAGAACGACGGCGAGCTTGAGCTCTGCTCGGGCTCCAATGGCGGCAGAAGGAGGGAGGAGAGATCCGAGAGGAGGGGGGGAACTGGCGCTGGGAATGGATAGCCACGGGATTGGGGAGCTTATCCCCGTGCTTGCCAGCGCGGGGCGGCGGCCAGGCAGGCGCACAGGTGCGTGGCCGCGCCGGAGTACGCGGCTGCCACCTCCTGCTGCCCACTGGCGGGGGAGGAACACGACAGGAAGGAGATGGGCCGGGCCAGGTGAGCGTCAGGTAAGTTTTTCCCATTTTCTTTTCTATTTTGTTTCTATTTTTGCTATTTCATTGTTTTACCATTTATTTTAACTCCCAAATAGTTTGTAAAAACTATTTTAAACACACCAGAATAATTGTTGGAATATTTCCAACCATTCTCAAAGTTTTCAATATTTTTGAAAGTTTAAAGTTTCTGATTTCAAATTTAAAGCTTGAAACCAGTAGCTTTTTGCATTTATTTAAAATGCTTAGAGTGTCAAGAAAATGGTTTTCTTCATTACTCATTTACTTTCATGATTTATCAGAAAGTTTGAGCTTTACTTGAGGCCATTTTGGGTTCATTGATTTTATCTAGTTTGAGATTTCCTTTATTTAAAGAAGTGGCTAGGGTTTTGAGTTTTTCCTTCACCACTCTCTTTGTTCTTGTTGAAAATTCCTTAGATGTAATGCAAAGAAGACATGAGCACAAAGCTAACTTGCTTAAGGTGTCAGGGATGTGACAACTCACCCCCACTCAAAAGAATCTCGTCCCGAGATTTAGAAGTCGTCGGGAATAACGCAGGATACTCAAGTCGGAGACGATCCTCTCTTTCCCAAGTTGCCTCCTTTTCAGAATGATTTGACCATTGAACTTTAAGAAACTTGAGGTTTCGACGTCGAGTGGTACGCTCAGCTTGATCAAGAATACGCACGGGGTATTCTCGGTATGAAAGGTTATCTTGAAGATCAAGCGTTTCGTGGTCCACTTCACGGATAGGATCCGAAAAGCAACGCCTGATTTGCGTGAAGTGGAAAACATCATGAACCTTGGAAAGATGTGGAGGAAGTTCCAACTGGTAGGCAACTTCTCCTCGTTTGGCAAGAATGCGAAAAGGACCAATGTAACGAGGAGCCAACTTGCCCTTGATACCGAATCGATGGGTACCCTTCAAAGGTGTAACCCGAAGGTAAGCCTTCTCGTCAACTTCAAAGGTCACAGCCTTATGATGACGATCATATTCGCTCTTTTGACGAGACTGGGCTGTTTTCAACTTTTCACGAATAATGCGAACCTGCTCTTCTGCATCCTGGATCATGTCCAGGCCAAAGAGTTGCCTCTCTCCGGTTTGTGACCAATTAAGAGGTGTTCGACATCTTCGTCCATAGAGAACTTCAAAAGGAGCTTTGCCCAAGCTTGATTGGTAACTATTGTTATAAGCGAATTCGGCGAATGGAAGGCACTTCTCCCAATTCATACCGAACGATATAACACAAGCTCGGAGCATATCTTCTAGGATTTGATTCACTCTTTCTACTTGACCACTTGATTGGGGATGGAAAGCAGTGCTAAAAGATAAGTGAGTCCCCATGGCATTCTGAAAGCTTTCCCAAAAGCGAGAAGTAAAGATACTTCCACGGTCCGAGTTAATCTCCAGGGGAACACCATGAAGAGACACTATTCGGGAGATATATAACTCTGCTAGCTGGCTAGCTGTTATGCTCTCACGAACAGGAAGAAAATGAGCCACTTTGGAAAGACGGTCAATGACCACAAAGATAGCATTATTTCCTTTCTTGGTCTTGGGAAATCCGGTAATGAAATCCATACTAACTTTATCCCATTTCCATTCAGGAATAGCTAGAGGTTGGAGGGTGCGAGCAGGCCTTTGATGTTCTGCCTTAACTCGACGACAAACGTTGCAGTTAGCAACGAACCCAGCAATTTCTCTCTTCATCCTAGTCCACCAGAACCTCTGGCGTAGGTCCTGATACATCTTAGTACTACCGGGATGAATGGTGAGAGGAGAATCATGAGCCTCCTTAAGGATCAATTGCCGCAGACGTTTGCTCTTGGGAACCACTAAACGGTTCTGAAAGAACACAACACCTTTCTCATTGATGGAGAAATCCCTAGCGTTGCCGCTAGCAATATTCTCCTTGATCTGGGATATACCCTTATCATAGGCCTGCACGGCTATGATTTCATCCCTAAGAGTAGGCTCCGCCACCAGGGTAGAAAGGAATCCTTGAGGAACAATATGAAGATTCAACTTTCGAAAGTCCTCATAGAGATGTGGTTGACCTTGTTGTAGCATCAAATTGTTACAATAAGATTTACGACTTAGTGCATCGGCCATAACATTGGCCTTCCCCGGGGTCTAAGTTATCCCTAAGTCGTAATCCGAGATCAACTCAACCCACCGTCTTTGCCTGAGATTCAAATCCGGCTGGGTGAAGATATATTTCAGACTTTGGTGATCAGTGAATATTCCGCAACTATTACCCAGAAGGTAATGTCGCCAGGTTTTTAGTGCATGGACCACAGCTGCAAGCTCAAGGTCATGTGTGGGATAATTATCCTCATGTGGACGCAACTGTCGAGATGCGTATGCGATCACATGACGATCTTGCATGAGAATGCAACCTAATCCTTGTTGCGAGGCGTCGCAATAGATAACAAAGTCCTTAGAAAAATCTGGTGGTAGCAACACAGGTGCGGAAGTCAGGCGTCTTTTCAGTTCCTGAAAACTATGCTCACACTGTGGTGTCCACTCGAACTTTTTATCCTTCTTGAGGAGTTCAGTTAGAGGCTTTGCAACCTTGGAGAAATTCTCGACAAAGCGACGACAATAGCTCGCTAGACCAAGAAAACTCCTAACTTGCTTAACCGATTCAGGTTGAGTCCAATCAAGGACAGCTTGAACTCTCTCGGGATTGACAGCAATACCCTTACCAGAGATTACGTGACCTAGATAGGTCACTTCTGGTAACCAAAATTCACATTTTGAAAACTTGAGATAATGGCGATGCTCTTGAAGTTTCATCAATACCAGCCTTAGATGCTCGGCATGTTCTTGTTCGTTCTTCGAGTAGATGAGAATATCATCGAGGTATACCACGACGAATTTATCCAAATACTCCATGAAGATTGAATTCATCAGACGAGAGAAGGTGGCTGGGGCATTGGTTAAACCGAAGGACATGACGGTGTACTCGTATTGGCCATAACGAGTAACAAAAGCCATTTTTGGAATGTCCCCGTTCTTGATCTTGATTTGATGGTATCCCAACCTCAAATCCATTTTGGAGAAGACTGAGGATCCAGCGAGCTGATCGTACAGATCCTTGATCCTGGGGAGCGGATACTTGTTCTTTATGGTGACCAGATTAAGTGGTCGGTAATCTACAACCATCCGATCCGTTCCGTCTTTCTTCTTGATGAAGAGGACGGGACAAGCCCAAGGAGAAGAGCTAGGACAAATGAAACCTTTGTTCAAGGCCTCATCTAATTTCTTCTTAAGTTCGGCTAGCTCCAGGGGTGCCATCTTATATGGTCTTCTGGTTATTGGGACAGTTCCCGGAACAAGATCTATCACAAACTCCACATCTCTGTCAGGTGGAATACCTGGCAGTTCGTGTGGAAAAACATCCGGGAAGTCACGGACTACCGGAATGTCTTCAAGTTCCGGAAGAGGGTTGACATTTAGGGAATAGAGTTGGCATTTGGCAACTCGAGTGGAGACATTTACAGTCTCACCCGTGGGATGGGTAAGCTGGACATTTCTAGAATGGGTATCAATCTTGGCATAGTGAGCTGATATCCAGTCCATGCCCAAGATGATATTAATATCCGAAGATTTCAATGCTATCAATGAGGCTAGAAAAACTAGCCTGTCTACTAGAATTTCATTGTCATAGGTTATCCTAGAGGTTTGCCATTTACTACCAGGAGTTTGGACGACGAATGGGATTGGCATATCACAAAAAGACATGTTATGCAACTGTGCATAACTTTCTGAAATGAAGGAATGAGAAGACCCAGTGTCAAAGAGAACAGACGCTGGGTGATGATTAACAAGAAGCGTACCCAGCATGACGTCAGGATCCTCTGCAGCTTCTTCTGCTGAGACATAGTTCACACGGCCACGTTGGCTTCACATAGTAAGCCTTGCCCGACTTGGCTTGCCCGACGGACTTCCCGGGTTGCTTGGCACCCACATTTTGAGGACACTCAGGGGAATAGTGCCCGGGTTCTCCACACTTGTAGCATATCACTTGGTTGGCACGTGGTGCAGCATTGCTAGCTGGACCACCATAAGATTTTGCTGGAGGGTTGGCCTGATTCGTTTGAGGCGCCACGTAGGATGGCCTCGGAGTGTATCTTGGCGGCAGAGAACTGTTCGGAACCCACAGCCTGCGTTTTGGAAACGCGGAACCAGAAGACGAGCCAAAGTCACGGGAGTGCTTCCTTGTGGCTTCGAAGTCAGTATGACCAGTCTCGGCATTGATCGCTTTGTTGACCAGGGCTTGAAAGATTGCACACTCATGGAGGCGCAGATCACGACGAAGCTCAGGGCTCAGACCCTTATGGAACCTTGCTTGCTTCTTGGCGTCAGTAGACACCTCCTCTGTTGCATAGCGGGCGAGGTTACCGAACTCGCGGCTATAGGCATCCACAGACAACTTGCCCTGAGTGAAGGCACATAACTCCTCTCTCTTTCTGTCCATCAGGCCCTCTGGAATATGGTGCACACGAAAGGCTGCACTAAAGTCTGCCCATGTGGCTACTGGTTCAGCGGGACGCATAGCTTCAAAGTTCTCCCACCACAGATTGGCGGGTCCCTCCAGGAAATACGCCGCAAAGGTCACCTTATCGGCCTCAGACACATTCGCATAGAGAATCTTGCGTGAGATGATGCACATCCAGTCATCAGCGTCGAGGGGATCGACGAAATGATGAGACTTTGGAGGATTCAGCTTCACAAAGTCATTGAGGGACACTGCAGCATTCCTAGGCTGTCGAGCCGTATTCTACTAAATACGCTCTAACAGTCGATTGGTCTCCCTTTTATTTCTCTTTGCCTCAAGCATCACTTCCGCCAGAGAGGGCGGGTGAGGCAGGTCTTCCTGCGACGCCTGACTACCCTCGCCTTGCTCATGACCAGGGGCACGGTTCAACCTGGTGAACACCATCCTGACAAACAAACTCACAGCTTAGACCAATATCATATCAATACTAGCTAAGGATTAAGAATGTACTGAACACACGGAATGCGGAAATGAATATCCGAACAACATGGTAACAGGCAACTGCTATATATACACCATGGTTCATACACACCCTTACATAGTACAGTACAACCTTAACCGAAGAGCAAACTACTGAAATTATGAAACTACTCATCAGAGGCTTACAAGCTTCCTATACATTATTTATCTAGGCCTCCGGAATTCATTTCACATCACAGGCATACTTCACAAGTCACGGAGGACTGTGAACATACGGCTACTACCATACTATCCTTCCGTTCACAGCTCAGGCATTCGCATAGAACATCTCATAGAGATTACCTCCATGACCTGAAAGCTCAACCTGCGGATTAGGAAACACTCTAGCCTGAGATCCCTGGGATCCATAAGGACACGGATGTGGCCTTGGTCCCCTGACTGGTGGTAAGAGGGGTCCCCGAAGAGGTGTGACTCCTCCTATAGCTGGCCAGTCAACGTGAGCCAGAAGATGGGTCCTAACAGGGTTGAACATCTCCATCTCTCCATACCCTGTCTGGACTACCGGTGCCAGCTGCGTCAAGGCCGTCCACAGACGGGCATGGGTAGCATAAAGCTCCATGCGGAGAGCACGAGCATCCCTGTCTCTGTTCTCTAGCATCTCAATAGTGGACTGCAGTAGTGGATCCTCCATAGAAGAATCAAAATAGACTCCACTGAGGTATCCCTCTTCACCAGGCTGAGAGGCCGGAACATAGTAGAACTCTGAATTCTGCAGCAGTGCATGTCTCGCTCTCATAATGGTCAGCATTGAATAGGCAGCATCTTGTACTGCCATATCAACAGTGACTCCCAACCCATAGGACCAATGGATTGGCTCCTCAGCTCCAGGGTAGTCTGGAAATACCCTAACAGTGCAGATGTACTGGCTCTAGTTGAAGTCTCGGTACTGTTCCTCCACTGTGTACTCGGGGTACCAGCGGTAACTGCACACCGACATCACCCTGACCAGCATGGCCGTATGACCCGGCACATCAATGGACCTAGTCAGACGTACCACCTGACGAGAAGGATGGTCAGGCATCTGTAAATAGAGAGTAATGCAAAAGCATTAGAGCTCTGAATGCAAAATTGGGCAGCATAACAGCTGTAAATGCTCAAAAACAAATTTTGAGACAACCCACAAATGGAACAGCGTAACCACTCCACTATCAAGTTCAACTCTCTGGTCATCAAGCTTACTTCCCCTTTATCTAGGAATGAAAGAACCCAAATATCTCTTGACCCGTAGTCCTATAATCTACCGATCAGAAACACGAGCCTAGAAGAAGATGAGTAACCTAGTCCTTAATTCCCGCAGAAAAGACGAGGATGACCAGAATAGAATAACTTGAGAAGAGAACAAGAGTCTTACGTTCCCTTCCACAATCAATTCCCTTATATATAACTAAAGCAATTCTAGACTCAACTTCGACTAGTTTGGCTTAGTAATCCTACAGTCAGTCAGGCTCTGATACCAACGCTGTCGGGACCCCGATCCTAAGCCATAGGAATCCAACCTGTAACACATCGCATTCCTTTGCGGTCTCACGCACGGTTAACCCCACGGCTGCAGCCTTACCTTAGCCGGGACCGTTTGCGCCTTTTGACTCACGTATGCAATTCTGTTGCTAGTATTCCAATGACAAAGAACCCAGATCGACATGTCTAGTCATAAACCAAAGTGGTAGTACCGCACAAGGACAGGCATACATGACCCAGCAAAGCAGGTGTCGGTCACCAGCGAATGTAGACGAGTCGTAGCAAGCTACAAGGACTCCTTTACCTCACGTGACATTTCCCCAAAGGGGACAGACACAGCAGCTAAGAAGGACACACGCCGGTCAACCAATGTGTTCGGAGCAGTAGCGAGCTACCATGGCTCGTTCGATCACAAATAGGCATTTCCCTGTAAGGAGTGCTACTAAAGCTTACGGCTAGGTAATCGAACCCCATACATATCAAGTACGACACACGTACGCATGGCATACCGATATGTATAGATACATCGATGGCATCACAACATAACCATAAACATACAAGCTTTATTTAAGAGGCTCGGAAGAGCCACACACATAATATTACACAGTAAGGGTCTCACGACCCATAATAGCAGTCATTCAGTTACAAGCCAGCGGAAGTGTTTAAAACTGTCTGAGTACACACAGGTGAAACTAGAAGGCACATGGCCTGAATATACTACAGATCCAACGTAGGGCCAGATCGTAGCTGGGACACCAGCTACTCGTCGTCGTCGATGTCTACGAAGAACCCTCCATTAGGGTCATTAGCAACCTCTGCAACATTTATTAAGCAAACATGAGTACGAAGGTACTCAGCAAGACTTTAGGATAACTATCTACTCATGCAAGGTATCAAGAAGGTATTGTGGGGTTTCATGCGGAAAGCCAGCATTTGACTCGTGGCTAGACAACTTGCATTTTTAAATAATTTTGACAACTTGATTTCTCGCACACGATTCCACTAACACCACAACAATACACTATCGTGGAATCATCCCGTCTCCATACGGAAATGCCGTCCACGACACTCACGCTTATCTTGACAATTTTATGAGTAGCCATTGAAGTTATCTATGAACAACATATGTCTCCAAGTAGTCCATATCCGCGGACGCGGCTATTCGAATAGATCATAACCCTGCAGGGGTGTACTTCGTCACACACGCTCTCGCCACTTATCGCCATGTGCACGTCATGCACCTCGGCAACCTTCAAGCGGAAGCCCAGCGAGGGAGTCGGCCACGACCGTTAACCACACTAGTACCTAGTCCAGGTTTATCGCCTATCTGAGAGTAACCCGTACGGAAGTCCGACCGGGGTTTCTGCCACGGCCTCAAACGATGTGCGCACGGTTCCCAAGCCCACCATCCGGGTGCCACTTGGTACACCGTGCCACTGCCTACCGCATCATAGCCCACCTCTCAGGTCAGCACTATGCACGGCCTCCAGCATGACTATAAACACCAGAAACTACTTGCAACTCCTGGACCGAGTACTAAGCGATTAATAAGTCGAGAGGGTCAATTAAGTATCCCAACGTGTGGTAGTATCTAGTCTTGGATTACATACACGGAACTCAGTTCCTAAGGACGGTTTCAATGAAACAACCCGCCATGTACTCCTACACAGCCTTTCACCGGTACCTTTACCAAATCAGGTTCAACACACAACCTTTGCTTACCGAACACATTCTCACAATTCTGTTCATCTCCCAGATGACAGACCATACACAACTCTAAGCATAGCATGCATAGCAGGATAAGGCACATCATGGCTCAAGCAACTACCAGGTATGCTAGGTTGCAAGGTTCGGCTATTTACTGTGACAAGGATAGGTCATGCAAAGGAAGTGGGTTCAACTAACGTGGCAAAAGCAGTTGAAGCATTTGATCCTAATGCAATAAGTAAGTGCAGGAGCAAGAACATGGGATTTATCGGGATGATCAAAATGGTTGCTTGCCTTGTTGCTCAGAGGAGTGACAATATCCGTCAGACGGATATTCGGTGTAATCCGGGGGAGCGGAGCCTACCGAAATGAATGAAAACAATCAATAACAATCATATGCAATCAAGATGATGCATGAGCATGGCATGAGAATGCAAGGTGATAAACTAATATAGTTAGCATATTTTAGGTTTGAAGTTGATTTGAATCATATTCAAATATCACTTCAAACGAGGTATTCTCGGATACCGTTTTAATTGATTCGACCTGATGCTCAGATCAACTTGATGTTAACATGCATGGGATGACATGAGTTGCTGGTTTGGATTTAGAACAGTGTTTGATCATGTCAATCATAGTGAAATTCAAATATTTTCTATATTCCATTTATAAAGTAATTATAAGAATTGACTTATTCATTAATCTACATGTTTGGGTTCTGCAACTTTTTCAAACATGTTTCAAAATAGCATATTCAGATTCCTTGAATTTTTCTGATACTTTTTCATATATAAATTATTTTCATTGGAGTTACAGATTAATTTCTATGAATTTTTGAAGTTTTAAACATTTCTGGAATTATTCTTATACTGGAAAATACTTTTACTGCATCAGCATGACATCAGCAGGTCCAACTGGCCGTTGAAAGTCAAACCTAACCAGTGGGACCCACTGGTCAGTGTCTCTGGTCAATTTTAGATTAGGATTAATCTTATTTAGTTAATTAAACTCACTGGACCCACATGTCAGTGTCTTATTAATTTGTCTGATTTATTTTAATATTACTAAACTATCCAGAGGCTGGCCCCACACGTCAGTGGCTCAGGCTAGCTGAGTTCCACCGGCGGCGAGGTCGTCCTCGCCGGCGGGGAGCCTCCGGCGAGCACCAGAACGTCGGGGGGGGGGGGGGGGGGCTCAGAAATGGCGCACAGAGGGCCAAACGCTGCGCGGAGAGCACCAGAAGAACGACACTTCTCCCGCGGTTCCATTTCTGAACTTAGCCGGGGCTGATCTGGCCGGAGATAACGCCGGCAACAAGCTTGGCAGCGGCCAAGGTTCGGGCATCATCGAGGTCATCGATATAGAGGTAGTTGCGCACGGGACTTAGCTCCTATGTCATCTACGCGACGGCCTGAAGCTGCTGGTGCCCTCAGAAGGACGAGCTGATCACCGGAGGGTTACCGGCGACGAGCTGCAGCGGCGGATCTTGTCGGGCTCCGGTGGAACTAGGCCTAGAGGAGGGGATCGACGGGGAGATCTTGGGGGAAAGACGTGCAAGCTCACGAGGAGTGTCGTGGTGGCGCTAGTTTGCTCGGGGACGACCCGGAGAGGGAGAACGCCGGCGACGATCTTCGGTGACCCGAGGAAGAAGACGACTGCTTCTCGTCGTTTCGCTGCATCTTGGCGTCGGGCTCGTGGCTAGAAAGCTTCAGGGGGATGCGGCGGAGCTAATGCGTGGCTCAGAAGGAAAGAGGGGAGGCTAGAACGACGGCGAGCTTGAGCTCTGCTCGGGCTCCAATGGCGGCAGAAGGAGGGAGGAGAGATCCGAGAGGAGGGGGGGAACTGGCGCTGGGAATGGATAGCCACGGGCTTGGGGAGCTTATCCCCGTGCTTGCCAGCGCGGGGCGGCGGCCAGGCAGGCGCACAGGTGCGTGGCCGCGCCGGAGTACGCGGCTGCCACCTCCTGCTGCCCACTGGCGGGGGAGGAACACGACAGGAAGGAGATGGGCCGGGCCAGGTGAGCGTCAGGTAAGTTTTTCCCATTTTCTTTTCTGTTTTGTTTCTATTTTTGCTATTTCATTGTTTTACCATTTATTTTAACTCCCAAATAGTTTGTAAAAACTATTTTAAACACACCAGAATAATTGTTGGAATATTTCCAACCATTCTCAAAGTTTTCAATATTTTTGAAAGTTTAAAGTTTCTGATTTCAAATTTAAAGCTTGAAACCAGTAGCTTTTTGCATTTATTTAAAATGCTTAGAGTGTCAAGAAAATGGTTTTCTTCATTACTCATTTACTTTCATGATTTATCAGAAAGTTTGAGCTTTACTTGAGGCCATTTTGGGTTCATTTATTTTATCTAGTTTGAGATTTCCTTTATTTAAAGAAGTGGCTAGGGTTTTGAGTTTTTCCTTCACCACTCTCTTTGTTCTTGTTGAAAATTCCTTAGATGCAATGCAAAGAAGACATGAGCACAAAGCTAACTTGCTTAAGGTGTCAATGATGTGACAACGGGATCACCCCATTCTTTAATTAACGTTCCCGCACACGCTTCATATTTGTTGACACGATTGCTCGCCGAGTTATCGGGATAGGAACGTTGCCGTGGCATCGTTTCCGTTTTGCCGACATAGTTCCCTTTCGCTTGCCGTGGCGACACCTGCTTCTTTTCCTTCTTGCCTGTGTTACGAACTTGCATGCATGTCGCATTCATGGCATGTTGTCTTGTGTTGCATGTTCTTGTGCCGTAGCTCCGATCTATGTTTCGCGTGTTACCCGACTAGGATGCCATGTAGGACCGTCGCTTCACCCTTGCCATGTTAACTACAATTTAATATTGCCGTGTAAATAATCGGGAGTGAATTAAATAATTAATCGAGGAGTTTCGTCGATATGCAACCCGTTGCATATCGAGCTTCACTTAATGTGTAGTGTTTGCGTGAGGTGAATTGCCATGCCATCCCTTGCATCTTTGAACTGATCATGCATCATGGTAGGTTATGCCTCATGTTGTGCATCGCGTGGTGAATATTTGTGTTGATGCTTGTTTCCGGTTTCCCCGTCTCGATAGAGTTCCGCAAGCGTGTCGGATGTGAGGACCCGTTCGACTACGTTGGTTTGTCGACTCCGCCGAGTTGTTCTTCTTCCAAGCAGGATCTCAGGCAAGATGATCATTTCCCCAGATACCATTACTATCATTGCCATGCTAGTTATCGCTTCTATCGTTTGTGTCTCGTTGCCTACCACATATTTCCATATCAGCCTCTCAGCAATGCCATGATTACCTTCAACTTGTTCGACCTAGCAAACCACTGATTGGCTATGTTACTGCTTGCTTAACCATGTTGTTAGCGTTGCTAGTTGCATGTGCGGATGTTCCCATGCGATAACATGGGTTCCTTGTTATATCGTCATATTAAATGCATTTAATTTAATGCACCTATATACTTGGTAAAAGGTGGAAGGCTCGGCCTTCCTAGCCTGGTGTTTTGTTCCACCTTTGCCCCCTTAGTTTCGGCTACCGGTGTTATGTTCCATAATTGAGCGCTCCTAACACGATCGGGGTTGTTATGGGGACCCCCTGGATAATTCATTTTAGATTAAAACTAGTCTGGCAAGGCCCAACATTGGTACTATTTGCCCAACATAATAATTCTGTTAAAATGAAATGCATAGGGAGTTAGCGCTACCCGAGGAGTAATTCTACATAATACAGGGGGGCCAGTGCTGTTGGTGCTGGTCCAAAACTAGAGCCGTTTGCGGGGCCAACCCGGGGCAACTTAGGAGATTTCTATGAGGCCACCGTACGCTGTGCTTATCCGTCGTGTCCTGAGAACGAGGTACGCGACTCCTATCGGGATCGTCGGCACGTCGGGCGGCCTTGCTGGATTAGTTTTACCTTTGACGAGATATCTTGTGCATAGGGATTCCGGTGATGCTTTGGGTAATCTCAGAGTTGAGGTTTTCCACTAGGGAATCCGACGAGATCGCGAGCTTCGTGATTGAGGATTTCTATGCGGCTTGTGGTAATTTGTGATGGACTAGTTGGAGCACCCCTGCAGGGTTAAATCTTTTCGGAAAGCCGTGCCCGCGGTTATGTGGCAACGTGGAAGCTTTGTTTAACACTGGTTCTAGATAACTTGAAATTAACTTAATTAAAACATGCCAACTGTGTGCGTAACCGTGACTGTCTCTTTCGTGAATTCCTTCTCCGATCGAGGACACGGTGGGGTTATGTCTGACGTAGGTATGTGATCACGATCATTCATTTGATCATCAGTAGTCACGTCCGTTATGCGTAGATCTTCCCCCCTCTTATTCTTGTACTCGTAAGTTTAGCCACCAAATATATGCTTAGTCGTTGCTGCAACCTCACCACTTAACCGTACCTTACCCATTAAGCTTTGCTAGTCTTGATACCTTTGGGAATGAGATTGCTGAGTCCCTTGTGGCTCACAGATTACTACAACACCAGTTGCAGGTACAGGTAAATGTTATTGACGTGAGCTCGTTGGTTGTTCATTTGGAGTTGCTTCTTCTTCTTCTTCTTCATCGATCTTGGATGGGTTCCAGGACGGCAGCCTGGGATAGCAAGGATGGACGTCGTTCTTCTTTTGTCGTTTGTTTTCGTCCGTAGTCGGACCCTGCTCTTACTCTTGATGATTATGTAATGTACTAATGTGACTCTGATGTAGCTTGTGGCGAGTGTAAGCCAATTCCTTATATATATCTCTTCTTTTCAGTACATGTACTTGTAACGATGTCCATTCTTGTGACACGACGAGATGCGCTTCTATCCCTGACGAGGCCCTCATGCCAAATTGAGGATAGGGTCGCATCTTGGGCGTGACATTATCGAACCAATAGGAATATCAACCACAACCGTCTTCAGCGGCTACACACAAAAGCACAAACAACTTATACCCAATGCGGGTAAGAGGGTTATCAATCCCCTTGGTCTTGTTATTTGCAAGCAAGTGAGATGTGTAGATAATTGTAAATTAGAAAATATAATAAAACCAAGTAAATGGCAGCAAGTAATTGGATTTTTTGTAAATATGTGGTGAATAGACCCTCGGGCCATAGTTTTCCCTAATGGCATCTCTCATGAAAAACAACATACAGTGGGTAAACAAATTATTGTTGGGCAATTGATAGAAAAGCGGATAGTTATGTGATATTCACAGCAATGATCATGTGTATACATGCATCATGTCCATAAACAAATAGGCCGACTCCTGCCTGCACCTATCACTATTACTCCACTCATCGACCGTTATCCAGCATGCATCAAGAGTATTAAGTAAAACAGAGTAATGCACGGAGAACGATGACATGTTGTAGACAAAGTAAACTCAAGCTATATGAATAAAAACCCATCATCTTATCCTTAGTAGCAGCAACACACAGACGTATCTTGCCCCTTCTGTCATTGGTATATACTCCCTCCGCCCCAAAATAATTGTCTCGACTTTGTACTAGCTCTAATACAAAATTGTACTAAGCTTAAGACAGTTACTTTGGGACGGAGGGAGTAGAAATTAGCTAGGTTGAACCTACTACAACGCAACTCTCTCACTGAAGTAATATCAATCTAGTTGGCCAAACTATTTTAATAGATCGAAGAAAATTAAGAAGCAATCATTATCATGCACATAAGAATCATATTAGTCTTCAGAGAAGACTAAAATATTTATCATGAGTAATCTGAACATAATCCCACAATTCATCGGATCCCAACAAACGCACCGCACAAAAGGAATTACATCACATGGATCAAAGCAAAGATGTGATGATCATTGTATTGAACATCAAGAGAGAGAGAAAGAGAGAGATATCTCCATCTAGGTACTAGCTATGGAACCGTCGGTCTAAGGTGAACTACACACACATCATCATGAGGGCAACAAGGTTGATGAAGAGGCCCTTCGTGACCGATTCCCCCTCCGACAGGGTGCCGGAATGGAGCTCTAGATGGCCTCTCGTCGAAACTGAGACTTGTGGCTACGTAAAAAGTGTTTTATGACTACCTCCAGGTTTTTTAGTATATATGAGAATTTAAAAGTCAGAGGACAGAGTCGGGAAGGCCTCTGAGGGGCCCACAAGCCATCAGGGCACACCGCCAGGCTGCACCGGGTTGGCTTGTGGGGCCCTCGTGTGGCCTCCAGCCTTCTTCCGAAGCTTAATTGGACTTTGTTTCGGTATTGAAAACCTAAAAAGTGAGAAGCATGTAGAAAGCAACAACTGGCACTGGGCACTTGGTCAATATGTTAATTCTCAAACATAATATAAATTGGTAAATAAATACCCCCAAAGTATTCTCGAATGATAATATATCAGCATGGAACAATAAAAAACTATAGATACGTTTGAGACGTATGAGGATGCGTGGAGAAACCATCTTCAACTATTGTGGCATGCGGCAAGGGGAGCCAATATCCCCAAATTTATTCATCCTATGGATGTAGCCCCTTCACCAGCTGTTTCACAAGGCAACGACTTCGGCATACTCACACCTCTTGCGTGCTCGGGCCTCAAGAAACGACTGTCAATGTTTGCATACAACGTTACGATCTTCCTCAAGCCCATCAGGAGTGATTTAGGTGCATGTGGAGCCATTCTTCGCGTCTTCGGGCCTCCAAGTCAATATGACGAAGAGTGCGGCGCTGCCCATCCGGTGCTCCCGTGAAGAGATATCCCTAGTGTGCACCACCCTTGGGTGTCCGAGCACCATGTTCCCATGAAAGTATATTGGCCTTCCACTGTCCATAAGGAAGCTAAAAGGTGCACTGTCAGGGCCTCGTGGATCAGCTTGCAGCACGCCTACCGCACTGGAAGGCGACAACCCTACCCAAGAGCAGCCTCCTACTACTGGTACAATCCATCCTCTTGGCAATCCCGATCCACTAAATGTTGGCCCTTGATCTGCCTCCAAAGACATTGGATACCCAAATCAATATACGCAATGGATTACTTTGGGCCGGCAAGGCAGACGCGAGAGGAGGTGCATGTGTGGTGGCCTCGGAGAGAGTGTGCACTCCTAGGTGGGCCGGAGGCCTAGGTATCCTCAACATGCGATGGATGAATGTGGCCCTCCGGGCCAAGTGATTGTGGTTGAGTAGGGCTGACCAAGATAAGCCCTAGCCGGGTTCACGTTCTGTGTACCAAAGGACTCCAGGAAGTTATTCCTTGCAGCGACGCAAACCATCGTTGGAGATGGGAGGAATACACTATTCTGGGAGGATAAATGGTTGAGTGACTATCGTATGTCGGAGCTTGCGCCGCGGATTTGCGAGCAGATTCTAGTAAGATCAAGGAGGCCGAGACGGTGTATGAGGCAATCGCTGATGAGAGATGGGCCAGAGATATTGGGCTAGCGCTAGGCGAGGCAACCCTTACGGAGTACTTGGGTATGTGGCCCAGGGTTGCGGTAGTCCAGCTAGACGAGCGATTTGTTGATCGTTTCATCTGGTTCTTGGAGATGGACGAGAAGTTTTACTAATAAAATGACGCTCCAAGCAAAACACATACCATGTGATGAATAAAAATATAACTGCAAGTAATATCTACCAGTAGTGTTGAAGACGAAAGAGGGGATGCCTTCCGAGGCATCCCCAAGCATAGACACTTGAGTATTCCTTGGATATTACCTTGGGGTGCATTGGGCATCCCCAAGCTTAGGTTCTTTCTTCTACTTATTCTTCTCATATCAGTATCTCACCCCAAACTTGGAAACTTCGATCACACAAAACTTAATGGAACTTTATGAGATGGGCTAGTGTAATAAAGATAAATCATTCACTTAGGTACTGCGAGGACAAGATTCATAATTGTTCTAACATAATAGCTACTGTATTCTATCATTACCATAATTTATATCACTAAATATAAGCTATGGAAACATTAAGACAAGCAAACTACGTGTGCAAAACAGAATCTATCAAAAAACAGAACAATCTGTAAAGATCTGAAATTAAACCATACTTACCTATGTGTGAAAATTCTGAAAAATTAGGACAACAATGAAAATTTGCATAGAAAGACTTTGTAAAATTTTCATAATTTTTTTGACTCTCGAGTAAAATTACATAATTTGTATACTGGACGCAAAAGTTTCTGTTTTTGCACAGAATCAAATCAACAATTATCCACATTATAGCAAAGGCTTTACTTGGCACATTATTAAAATCAAAGACACGAAACATGATTACTAGAGTAGATTAATCATGTGAACACACAAAAATAGTAAGTATAATTATTGGCTTGTCTCCCAACAAGCGTTTTTCTTTAATGCCTTTTAGCTAGGCATGATGATTTCAACGATGCTCACGTAAAGATAGTAATTGAATCATGCAAGAGAGCATCATGAATCACATGTCAAACACATTTAAGTATAATGCACTTCCTATGCATAGGGATTTTGCAATCTAAAAATTTATTATAGCAAGAATAAACTTGCATAGGAAGTCAAAGCAAGCATATATTCAAGATTTTCAACACATAGGTAGGAAACTAGATATTATTGCAATTCCTACAAGCATATATTCCCCCATAATAATAATTTTCAGTAGTACCATGAAGTAACTAAACAATATAACTATCACATAAAGCATTATTTTCATCACCCTCAAGCATAGAAAATTCATTACTCTCCCGACAAGCAAACTTCTCATACATAATAGTGGGAGTATCATAGTAGACTCGATTGCTATAAATTGTTTCCACATTAAAAGAATAATGTTCAAAAAAAGGGTGAAAGGATCGATATGGTTGACTAGAGAGGGGGGGGGGGTGAATAGGCAACTACAAATTTTTAGCTTGTCTTAACAAAATAGGGTTAGCAACAAAGGGTTCTCTATAAAAACATTTAGCCGTTTAGGAGGAACCGATGCAAAGGTTCCCGTCCCATTCTTTTCAAGAAGGGAAGAAGTTCGAGTACCTTTAGCCATTTCCTTATCGGAATTCGCTTCCGACTCCGATGTGGTGGGTTTAACCACAAGCAACGGGTCAGGAGAATTCTTCATCCCCCAAGTAATTCTGTAAGCATGGACTTGACTTCGGTCGTCATGGACGTCTTGAGTGAGCCCATGGCCTCATTCAAGTCGTCCCGTGTGATCGAACTCAACTCCACGGCCTCGGGCCCTTCGTGCGCAACCCCACCGTCGTCAACCATACTCTTTGGATGGTGAAACCCTTAAAAAAGAGGCGTGGCTCTGATACGAACTGAAAGGATCGATATGGTTTACTAGAGGGGGGGGGGGTGAATAGGCAACTACCATTTTTTTGGCTTGTCTTAACAAATTACGGTTAGCAACAAAAGGTTCTCTATATGAACAACTAGCTGAGCAACCTATATGATGCTAACAACAAGGACAACAAGTGCAAGCAAGGAATGCACCACAACAATAATAAGTACAAAATGAAGGTAAGAGATAACCGCAAGTGGAACCGATGGAGACGAGGATGTGTTACCGAAGTTCCTTCCCTTTGACAGGAAGTACGTCTTCGTTGGAGCGGTGGGATGCACAATGCTCCCCAAGAAGCCACTAGGGGCACCGTATTCTCCTCACACCCTCACACAATGCGAGATGCCGTGATTCCACTATTGGTGCCCTTGAAGGCGGCGATCGGACCTTTACAAACAAGGTTAGGGCTATCTCCACACAAAGTTTGGAGGCTCCCAACAAGACCACGAAGCTTCACCACAATGGAATGTGGCTCTGAGGTGACCTCAACTGTCTAGGGTTCTCAAACACCCAAGGGTAACAAGATCCACAAGGGGTTAGTGGGGGGAATCAAATATCTCTTGGTGGAAGTGTAGATCAGGGCCTTCTCAACCAATCCCTAGGAAATCAACAAGTTTGATTGGCTAGGGAGAGAGATCGGGCAAGAATGAGATTTGGAGCAACAATGGAGCTTGGGGAGGTAAAAGGTGACCTTCTCAGGGAAGAAGATACCTTTATATAGTGGGGGGAACAATCCAACTATTACCCCCCACTCAGTGCACTAGCCGAGTGGTATTACCGCTTCTAGGAGCGGTACTACCGCTTCTAGGAGTGGTACCACCGCTGCTAGGAACGGTACTACCACACAACAGTTCACCAACCACGGTAGTAAGAAAATACTACCATGCCTACCACTGCTGAGGCAAAAGGATGCACAAAATGTCCGACGGAGCGGTAGTAAAAAACTACTACCTCCTCGAGAGTGGTAGTACCGCCCACAGAGCGGTAGTAAAAAACTACTACCGCCGTGAGGGCGGTGCTACCTCTCTGGCCCTTTTGCACATACAGGGAAAAACATGGTTGGAGCTCCATTTGAAGCAAGGGAAATGTGGTGCAATAGAAATGTGTACGTGTTGATTCCACCCAAATCTTTCCGAAGCAGACCCCCTCTTAATAGTACGTATTTCCTACGACTCAAATCCACGAAAGAGAAACGTACAAAGCAGCCATCTTTGAAAGACTCCGAGGGGCACCGAATCGTCTTGTGCCTAGTCATGAATTATCTGAAATGCTCAATGCACACGATTAGAATGCACATGCATTGTCATCAATCACCAAAATCACTCAGGGAAAAATACGCCCTAACAATCTCTCCCTTTTTGGTGGATTTATGACAATACAAGATTTGCACTAAAGGATAGAAAAATAGCATATGCAAACCCAAAATCTACAAACTAGAGATAGGCTCCCCCTGGATGTGTGCATACTTTAGAAAAAGGATATGGGATGCCCAGCACACAACCAAAGAAAAGCACTCCCCCTAGATTTTATAGATGAGGCCTTCCTTGCAACAAACTGAATAAACACTAAGCATGGAAGCAAGGCATAACATGTGAGCATGAAGATAAGGGCACATAATAATTAGACTCACAAGCTACTAATAAACTAGATAATATTGAGACAATAAAGATAGAGGAGTGATAGCATATGTCTCACATCATATAATAAAGTATGACGTCTCCTGGTCTCACACACAAAGCAAAGACAACCAAAGTAGCAACGAAAGTTGAACAAATAAAGCAACATAAAAAACAAGGAAATTCGCAAATCCTACACTCTCCCCTCTTTGGTATCAGGACACCAAAAAGGCAGAGAGGACACCTACGAATCAGGTGGTAGCTCGAACTGTAGAGGACTCAGCCATCAGACTCCTCAACATACTCCTCATCAGTCTCGTCTTCTGTCTCCTCATGAGACTCCTTGTCAGACTCAGCCCACTAAAGATTCTTGTTTTTCATCCAAGCAGCCTCAGGAGTGATGTCTTGTGCAAACCCACTGGAGATGTGCACGTCGAGCTTCCTCATAATCAGCTTGTCACACTGACGGCTCTCCTTGTGAGCAACATGAGTCATGTACTGCCCCTTCGCCTGCATGGAGAACAAGGTCTTCATCCGGTCCGTGAGCTTCTTGGCCCAAGATGGCTCAGGAGAGGAAGGCACATGTGACTCTGGAACACCCTCATCCTCAGCCACAACCTCATCTTCATCAGAATCCACAGTGGCAGCAACATGTGTAGTGGTGGTGTTGGCCCATTTGTTTTTCTGTCGCAGCTTAATAGGCTCTTGGCGAATCCACCCGGGAGCATGGAACTCAATAGGTGGGAAGCCCTCCGCCCACTTCGTCTTGATAAGGTAAAACAGATAAGGGCCATAGATGGGTACCTTACGGTGAAAAACTGCCGAGTGAAGCTCACTCCAGATGACGTGCGATACATCAAGTGGTCCAGAGGCACGAGACCGCCCTTTCTGACACATCATAAGCATATCCACCAGGTATGAATGCACCTGGTCCTTGTTGCCAACACGCAGAAACACAGTGTTGCGAAAGATACGGTGCATGACATCAAGGAATGGGTTCAATACGTGAGAGACCTCACCAGATGGGGATATCTTTTCAATAAACAAGGGCAACACCTTCTGTTTAGCTGTAGCAGATGACTTAGCGTGTGGGCGAAAACCAACTAGGTGCTCAAGCCCCTCATCATAGACGTTCAGAAGGTCCATAAACTCCTTCCAAGTAGCAGACAACCTCTCCCCATTGGTCATCCAAGACATAGTGCGCTCCTCATCAGAGTGAAAGTGGACAGTAACAAAGAACTGAGCCACTATCTCCGGATCAAAGTCAAAGTGAAACGTGATGAGCTCCACAATCTCAAGCTGTTCCACCATGGCCACAGCTTCACCAAAGTATGCCGGGTCCTTCTTTAGATGGTCCATGTCAATCCACTGAACCGGTACATAGATATTCTTCTTGGTCTTGATCACATCTTCATAAATAAGAGCTTGCTGCTTAGCCAGAACATTTCACATCTGGGGAGCTGAACCCTAGCGTTGTCATAGGGGTTGATCTTCCGGCGAAGCTGAATCTCAGCTTGTGGCATAGCATCCCAATCAACAACATTTCCCTTTTTCTTCTGAGCGGGCCTCTTGAGATTGCGCTTCCGAGCCTTGGACCCCTCGGGTACATCTGAAGAGCGAGGGCGCTTGGAACTGGCATCCCGAGGAGAGTTCGAGCGCCTGGAGCCACCGCCTATGACACGCAACGCAAACACAAGAAAACAACAAAAGAAGTGAAGGCAAAGACCAAAGCAAACCAGAAAATCCCACATAAAGGAGAACTGGAAGGACATAACATGTGTACTCCGGGAACAGCGGTAGTACCGCTGATCAAGCGGTACTAAAATTTTACTAACACTCTGACAACGGTAGTACCGCCCTGACAGTGGTAGTACCGCTGCTCAAGTGGTTGTAAAAAATTACTACCGCTCCACAGGGGTAGTACCGCACGGGCGAAAAAGTGCCAGATCCGACAAGTGAAACTTCAGATCCGGTACTACCGGAGACCCAAACCCACATGTTGCAACCTACATAGTAAAATTTCTACCACACAAGTACTCTCCAACCCTCCTGACATGAAAAGATTCTTCCATGAAACGATGAACACACATATGCCCCGAACCCTAGATACAACAAGAACGAAGCAAAGAGAAGGGACTGAGGGGCAATACCGAGGTCCATGGCACGAGGGAGAGGAGGGAGACAATTCCACCAAATGGAATCAGAGGAGAGTGGTCGGAGAAGGAGATCCGACGAGTCCCTCCGGCACCGTTTCTTGAGAAGAGAGAGAAATAGAGAGGAAGACAAAAAAAACTTTGAACCTTGCCCTCTTTTTACGAAAACACTTTGAACCTTGCAAGAGGAAGATAAGAAGCACAAGAAAACCCAAGGGAAGACAAAAAAGGAAACACGCACACAACTTGAACACAGAACCAAATTCTGACGAAGAGAGGGTGGTGGCTGGAGCCACCAATTTTTGAGACAAATGGTATGACACCGCGAAGAATTATCCTTGGGCTCATGACCACAACTCGTCTTTGAAGCACAAGTGCCATCAACAATGGCTAATGTGAAAGATGTGATCAGTTTATGCATAATGGGGGGAGGGAAAGTTCATGCCTACACCTAGAGAAACATATAATGATGAGTGAGGTGTAGTGTGCCTAGTTTCAGTCCATGTTACTTGAATTAGTCATATTTAGCTCATGACTTAACTCACGAAACCTTGCTTCATCTAGAGGTTTGGTGAAAATATCCGCAATTTGCTCTCTAGTCTTGATGAAGAGGACCTCAATATCTCCTTGCTTGATATGATCTAGAATAAAATGATGACGAATACCAATATGCTTGGTCTTGCTATGTTGCACTAGATTGAGAGATATCTTGATGGCACTTTCATTGTCACATAGAAGATGCACTTTGTCACAAGTGACACCGTAATCCTTTAAAGTTTTCCTCATCCATAATAATTGAGCACAACAACTCGCGGCAGCTACATACTCATCCTCGGTGGAAGAAAGTGACACACAATTTTTCTTCTTCAGAGACTAACTTACCAAAGAGAGACCAAGGAATTGGCATCCTCCAGAAGTTGACTTCCTTCTCACATAGTCTCTATCCCAATCCGAGTCAGAGTAAACTACTAGACAAAAGCTTGCTCCTTTGGGGTACCATAAGTGAAAGTTTGGGGTATGAGCGAAATATCGAAAGATTCGTTTGACTGCCGCATAGTGGCTTTCCTTTGGTGCAGATTGATACCATCCCACACTCAGCATGATATCTGGTCTAGATGCACAAAGGTAAAGTAAGGATCCAATCATGGAGCGATATACCTTTTGATCCATTGCTTTACCATTGGGATCATTGTCAAGCTTGCATTTGGTTGGCATGGGAAATTTGACCCGCTTGACGTCCTCGAGCTCGAACCTCTTGAGTATGTCTTGAGTGTACTTGGCTTGTTTGATGAATGTTCCTTCTCTTCCTTGTATGATTTCAAACCCGAGAAAGAATTTCAACTCTCCCATCATATACATCTCAAACTTCTCGGTAATTAGTGCAGCAAACTCTTCATTAAAAGATTCGTTAGGAGAACCAAATATAATATCATCAACATACAGTTGGCATATGAACAAATCCCCTTTTACCTTTTTGGTAAAATGGGTGGGATCAAATTTCCCAATCTGAAACCCACGATCTTGCAACAACTCAGTAAGGTACTCATACCACACACGTGGGGCTTATTTAAGGCCATAGAGCACCTTCTTGAGTTTGCATACATGAGTGGGGAGCTTGGGATCCTCGAATCCCGGGAGTTGTTTGACATATGCCAACTCATTTAAGGGACCATTAAGAAATGCACTCTTCACATCCATTTGTTGCAATTTGAAATCATGATGAGAAGAAAATGCAAGCAACAGGGGCAAAGGTGTCACCGTAGTCGATACCCTCAACTTGGGAGTATCCTCGAGCCACCAATCTTGCCTTGTTTTGAATGACAACACCATTTGCATCCTGCTTGTTCTTAAAGATCCATTTGGTTCCAATGGCATTATGTTCCTCCGTTGGCCTTGGCAGTAATTCCCAAACTTGATTGCGCTCGAAGTTGTTAAGTTCATCATGCATGGCTTCAAGACAATCCTCATCATCGAGGCATCATGTACCTTTTGGGGTTCAACACACGAAACAAACACGTGATGCAAACAAAATTTTGATAATTGTTGACGAGTAGTTACCCCCTTATTGAAGCTTTCAAGCACATTCTTGAATATATGTTGTCGAACCCGGTGCCTGTTAGCTATCTTGATGGTGCGGCGCTTCAAGACTTCCTTACTGGATAATTTAGGAGCGTCTTCTTGAACATCTTGAGCACCATCTTGAGCTTGCTCACTAGTTTGCCCTTGATCTTGTGGTTGCACTTGATCTTGAGAAAACTCGGAGTCTTGAGCATGATCTTGGACGTCATTTGGTACAACACCATCTTCATGAGGTTGATCTTGTCCTTGATCTTGTTCATCGGGTTGAGGGCCTTCGCTTTGTTCTCCGGAAGCATGTGGGTCTAGCGAGGGTGATGGCTCCACTTGAGTAGAGCATTGTTCTTTCCCTTGGTCCACAAGGGTTTACTCAATGGGGAGTATTTGACCAATCCCCGTTCTTCTTATGGCTTGAGGAGGAATTTCATCGCCTACATCACAAAGACCACTTTGCTCCACTTGGGAGCCATTATTTTCATCAAAACCTACGTTACACATCTCCTCAATGAGTCCGGTGGACTTGTTGAGAACACGATAAGCATGAGAGTTTGTAGCATAATCAACAAATATGCCCTCATGAGCTCTAGCTTCGAATTTAGGCAAACAAACACCTTTCTTGAGTATGAAACACTTACAACCGATCACCCGGAAGTACTTGAGGTTGGGCTTGTTCCCGGTAAGAATATCATATGGAGTCTTGTTCAAGCCTTTGCGGAGGTAGAGTCGATTGGATGCATGACATGCGGTGTTAATGGCTTTGTCCCAAAAGTTGTACGGAGATTTGACTTCCGCCATCATGGTTCTTGCCACATCCATCAACGTTCGATTCTTCCTTTCCGCCACACCGTTTTGTTGAGGGATATAGGGTGCTGAATATTGGTGCTTGACCCCCTCCTCACTAAGAAACTCATTCAAGGTATAGTTCTTGAACTCGGTGCCGTTGTCACTTCTAATCATCAATATCTTTGCTTCATGTTGACGTTGAGCTTCATTAGCAAAGTCGATGACGGTTTGTTGAGTCTCACTCTTCCTCTTGAAGAAGTATACCCAAGTGTATCTTGAGTAGTCATTCACAATCACCAAGCAATACTTTCTTCCCCCAAGACTATCAAAAGATGGAGGACCAAAGAGATCCATGTGAAGGAGATCCAAGGGCCTTTTTGAGTAGATTATAGTTGTGAGATGGTGAGCGGTTTCATGAAGCTTTCCTTCAATACAAGCACTGCAAGAACAGTCTCTGGCAAAACTCACATTTGCTAGTCCATGAACATGGTACCCTTTGAGGAGACTTTGCAAAGATCTCATATTGACATGAGCTAGCCGGCGATGCCAAAGCCAACCCACATCAACTTTAGCCATTAGACAAGGCGCGATCTTAGTGGGTCGCTCCAAAAAGTTCACCACATAGAGATCGTTCTTGACATGTCCAACAAAACCTACTTTAAGAGTCTTGCTCCACAAAAGGGCCACGGTATCAAGATTAAATAATGTGCCAAAGCCCATAGTTGCAAGCTGACGAATGGAAAGCAAATTGTATGCAAGGGACTCAACAAGAATGACCTTCTCTATAAATAAATCTTGAGAGATGATCACCTTGCCAAATCCCATTACCTTAGATGTTGAGGCATGAGAAAATTGGACATGGGTGGGCATAGATGTAATTGGATGCACATCCACCAACAAGTCCTTGCTTCCGGTCATATGATTTGTGGCTCCACTGTTGAGCAACCATGATACCCCACCGAAGCAAACTCCTACAAGAGATCAATGCTTGGATTTAGGTACCCATTCTTGAATGGGTACT
Organism: Hordeum vulgare subsp. vulgare; assembly: GCF_904849725.1. NCBI lineage: Eukaryota > Viridiplantae > Streptophyta > Magnoliopsida > Poales > Poaceae > Hordeum > Hordeum vulgare. Next base: position 292,920,980 of record NC_058522.1, read on the forward strand.
TTGATGTAAGAAACAAGGGTCTTAGGAACCCAAATATCCCATTCAATGTACTCATAATAAGAACCAACAAATTTAGCATAAACATGTCTATCACTAGCACGACATAAAATATAAGAGGGGTTAAAGTCGCCGGCTTTGTTGGTAGTGGTGGTTTTTCCCTTCTTGAAATTATCACCACCTTCCTTGTCCTTCATCTTCTTATGAGTACTCTCACACTCTTTGACAAAAATTTCCTTGAGAGGGGAAGATAGCTTGGTCTTGTTCTTATTTTTCTTCTTTGACTTGGGTGCAAACCCAAGTCCCTTCTTTCCTACAACTTCCTTTTGATTACTCACAAGGTCATTTAAGTTCTTCTCGCCGTGGATGCATGTCACAAGGCACTGTTAGAGTTGTTCTTTCAGTTTAGCATTCTCGTCCACAAGATGCACATGCTCACAATAAGGGTTAGTAGCACAAGCATTATTAATTAGAACAAAAGGATGACAAGTAGAAATCTCCTTGGTTAGTTTTACTTGGAGTTGATCATGAGACTCCTTCAGAGAGGCATGAACACCTTTCAAGACCTTGTGGGCCTTGTCAAGTGTGTCAAATTCTTCCTTGAGTCTATCATGGCCAAACCCAAGTGCAACTTTCTCGGATTTAAGCACACGGGTAAGAACAAGAGCATGATCAAGATCTTTTTGCAATTTAGCAAGATCAACGTTGTGTGACTCCTCAAGAGCCAAACGAAGACCACGCTATTCTTCTAGAGCAATGGATAGTTCCTCTATATTATCGGTGTAATCACAACTATGTCCTACCAACTTGGAGATAGTCTCCTCATGAGTCTCAATGAGATCATTGGCGTCACCAAGTTGTTCCAAAAGAGCAACAAAGTGCTTTTTTGTTTCACCTTTGATCTTACACAAGAATTTGTCAAACTCATTCTCATCAAGCTCCACTACTTCACTATCATCAACACAATCTAACAATGAAGGAGAGGTTGTGATAGTGGTCTTGATGTTGGGTTTTACCTTATTGATACGTTTGACCATGAGGCACTTGGCGATGCGGTTCTCGTTGGTGGCGCCGAAGAGAGACACATTGGGAGAGGAAGTGGCAATGGCCACAGTAGCTGTTGCCATCCCCTCACGGCATGTATCATCATCGTCATCATCAAAGGTGTACTCTTCATGGGCCACCAAACCCCTTGGAGGAGTCTTCTTGGTGAAGATGTTCTTTCTTGGAAAAGACTTGGCTTCGTCCTTGCGAATGAGCTTGCCCCCTTTGTCTTCCCTCTTCTCATAAGGACAATCTGCCACAAAGTGACTCACATTGCCGCAGTTGTAGCATGTACGTACACATTGCTTGTTCTTGGACCCACTTGAGTTCTCCTTCGAGAAGTTGGGACTTGAGTTTCTTTTGTTGCCCCAAAACTGCCTTGATGCAAGAGCCATGTGCTCATGATAAGCATACTTTGTGTCTTCGGGCAGCCATCTTCTTCCTCTTCTTCTTCATAAGCAATGGCCTTGGCTCTCAAGGCAAGGTTGGGTGAGTCTATCTTCGACCGGACACGAGCATGAGCATTGTCGGCAGTCTAGTTCATAATATCAATAGCAATGAACTCATCCAACACTTTGCCTGAGTTCAAGGTGTGGAAATCTGGCCTTTGACGAATGACGGAAGACACGACTATGTTGAATGGCATGATGGCCTTGAGAAACTTGCGCTTGATCCAAGTGTCACCCGTATCCTTGCTCCCATGGTCTTGGAGAGCAACAACAAGAGCAAAAGACTTGTTCGATGATTCTCCAAAGATTTGTTGAGCTGTGATTCAAATGAGACTTGATGGAAAAGACCCAGCTAGCAAAATCACCGTTAACAAGTTTAGGAAGTGGACCAAGGTTATTAATATGCGGTATAGGGACCGGTCCTCAATAGACCGGGGAGGAGGAATTGATGCAAAGGTTCTCGTCCCATTCTTGTCAAGAAGGGAAGAAGTTTGAGTACCTTTAGTCGTTTCCTTATTGGAATTCGCCGCCGACTCCAATGTGGTGGGTTTAACCACAAGCAACGGGTCGGGAGAATTCTTCACCCCCAAGTAATTCTGTAAGCATGGACTTGACTTCAGTTGTCATGGACGTCTTGAGTGAGCCCATGGCCTCATTCAAGTCGTCCCATGTGATCGAACTCAATTCCACAGCCTCCGACCCTTCGTGCGCAACCCCACCGTCGTCAACCATACTCTTTGAGTGGTGAAACCCTTAAAAAAGAGACGTGGCTCTGATACCAATTGAAATGATCAATATGGTTGACTAGAGGGGGGGGGGTTTGAATAGGCAACTACCATTTTTAGCTTGTCTTAAAAAATTAGGGTTAGCAGCAAAAGGTTCTCTATATGAACAACTAGGTGAGCAACCTATATGATGCTAACAACAAGGAAAACAAGTGCAAGCAAGGAATACACCACAACAATACTAAGTACAAAGTAAAGGTAAGAGATAACCACAAGTGGAACCGGTGGCGACGATTATGTGTTACCGATGTTCCTTCCCTTTGACAGAAAGTACGTCTCCGTTGGAGCAGTGTGGAGGCACAATGCTCCCCAAGAAGCCACTAGGGCCACCATATTCTCCTCACGCCCTCACATAATGCGAGATGTTGTGATTCCACTATTGGTGCCCTTGAAGGCGGCGACTAGACCTTTACAAAAAAGGTTGGGGCTATCTCCACACAAAGCTTGGAGGCTCCCAACAAGACCACGAAGCTTCACCACAATGGAATGTGGCTCCAAGGTGACCTCAACCGTCTAGGATGCTCAAACACCCAAGAGTAACAAGATACACAAGTGATTAGTGGGGGGAATCAAATATCTCTTGGTGGAAGTGTAGATCAGGGACTTCTCAACCAATCCCTAGGAAATCAACATGTTTGATTTGCTAGGGAGAGAGATCGGGCAAGAATGAGCTTTGGAGCAACAATGGAGCTTGGGGAGGTAAGAGGTGACCTTCTCAGGGAAGAAGACACCTTTATACAGTTGGGGGGGGGGGACAATCCAACCGTTACCCCCCACTTACTGCACTAGCCGAGCGGTACTACCGCTGCTAGGAGCGGTACTACTGCTTCTAAGAGCGGTACTACCGCTGCTAGGAGTGGTACTACCACACGTCAGTTCCCCAACCACGATAGTAAGAAAATACTACCGTGCCTACCACTACTGAGGCAAAAGGATGCGCAAAAATTCCGACGGAGCGGTAGTAAAAAACTACTACCTCCCCGAGAGCGGTACTACCGTCCACACAACGGTAGTAAAAAACTACTACCGCCCTGAGGGCGGTACTACCGTTGTGCTAGCGGTACCTTTTGCACATACAATGAAAAACATGGCTGGAGCTCCATTTGAAACAAGGTAAAGGTGGTGCAATAGAAATGTGTATGTGTTGATTCCACCCAAACCTTTTCGAAGTGGACCCCCTCTTAATAGTATGACTTTACTACGACTCAAATCCACCAAATGGAAATGTAGAAAGCAACCGTCTTTGAAAGACTCCGAGGGGCACCGAATCGTCTTGTGCCTAGTCATGAATTATCCGGAATGCTCAATGCACACGATTAGTCCGCACATGCATTGTCATCAATCACCAAAACCAATTAGGGAGAAATATGCCCTAACAAAGGGTATTCATAATTTTGACAAGTTTTGTAATAATAATCATCACTACTTTTTATAACATAAGTATCATCGAAGTAATCATCATAAGTAGTAACTTGGTTCTCATCATAATCAATTGAAACCTCTTCCAAGATAGTGGAATTATTACTAAATAAAGTCATTAACTCTCCGAATCCACTTTTATCATTATAGTAAGATTCAACACCCTCCAAAATAGTGGTATGATAATTATCTAACGTTGACACTCTTCCAAACCCACTTTCATAAAAATTGCTATCATCATAAATAGGAGGCATGCAATCATCATAACAAATTTGATCATTGAAAGTAGGGGAACTAAAATGATCATATTCATATAATAGTTCATCCCCAAGCTTGGGATAAACATTATTTCCAGCAAATAAATTCTCAAACATGTCATTTTCAATAAACATAGCATCCCCAAGTTTGTCGGTTTCCATACCATTAACATAATCATCAATAGTATGAATAGCACTAATAGTGTAACAATTATTATCATCATAATTTTCCCAGTTGGTGCCAAAAAGATTTTCAATATTATAAGGAGTATCATTGTCTTCCCAATCATCATCATCATAATAAGTAGTAGTCATAAAAAATAATCATCAAGTGTATCATCGCCCACACTACTTTTGGATTTATTCTCAATGATTATAGGAGCAACATTATTTGGTAAAGATACCTTTTTACCTTTACTTTCCCTTCTTTTCTTCTTTTTCACCACATTTTGTGTGGGTTTAAGTAATTTTTCGAGCTTCTTATTGAAGATATTAGTTCGATGGGAAGCTCCTCCTTGCAACCTGATTCATTGCTAGAAACAATAAGAGGGTATTAGGAGACTTTTACCCTTTCATTATTATTATTTTTATATTCTGTTGGTTTTTCCAACTTTCTATAGTTGGTAATATATGTATTCTCATTACAATTTACTACCCAAAACATATAGATTTCTTGTATATTAGTTTCATTGTCATTAGTGATAAGGGATATATCAAACGAGTCATTTTTATGCGACAATTCTTCACAACCAAAAATAAAGAAAGTTCATTATATAATTCACTAGAGACCAAATTATCACAATATTTGGAAATGGTTTGATCATGAAAATGCATGCGTTGGAAATTAACATGACGAACCCTATTGCAAAGTTCACAAGTAATGGGATGAAAAGAGCATAATCTTGTGGCAAATTCATCTATCGATTTAAGACACCAATTCATTTTATCATGTTTATGCTTCTTACAAAATCTATCATCCCTATATGGCATGTCTTCACAAATTTTATTAATTCCGCAAAAATTGACATGCTTATAGGAAACCTTTTTACCATGACTACTGGAATTATCATTAGTATCATGGATATTGAAACAATTCATACTAACAATATTGCTCTCATGCTCATCATTCAAGGAATTCACATTAAGCATTTTTATATATTCTTGCTCTAACAGTTGAGCATGATTTTTCGAACCATCGTTTTCAGAGAAGATATTAAAAAGGCGAAGCAATTAAGCGACCTAAATTCCATTTTTTTGTAGTTTTCCTTTATAAAACCAAACTAGTGAAAAACATGAAACTAAAAGATTTAATTCCAAGATATAAATATATATCTTCAAGCACTCTCCTCCCCGGTAACGATATGAGATAAGAGCTTGATATCTACTATGCAACTTTATTCTTGTAGACGTTGTTGGGCCTCAAAGTGTAGAGTTTTGTAGGACAACATCAAATTTCCCTCAAATGGATAACCTAAGGTTTATCAATTCATGGGAGGTGTAGGATGAAGAAGGTCGCTCCCAAACAACCCTGCAATCAAATAGAAGAAATCTCTTGTGTCCCCAACACACCCAATAAAATGGTAAATTGTATAGGTTCACTAGTTCAGCAAAGAGATGGTGATATACGTGCAATTGGGATAGTAGAAATATGTTTTTATAATCTGGAAATATAAAAACAACAAGGTAGGAAGTGGAAAACAACAAGCAATATGTTATATAAATGCTTGAAAACAAGTCCTAGGGTTCATACTTTCACTAGTGTAATCTCTTAACAATGCTAACATAATAGAATCATATGGTCATCCCTCAACATGCAACAAAGAGTCACTTCAAAGTTCCTATCTAGCGGAGAACATAAGATGAAATTGTTGTAGGTAGCTAAACCATCCCAAAGTTATTCCTTATGATCAATCCATTGAGCCATTCATATAAGTGTCACAAACAACCCTGGAGTTTGTACTAGAATAACACCTGTGATACACATCAATCAACCCTAATGTCACCTAGATACTCCGATGTCACCTTAAGTATCCGTAGGTTATTTATTCGATATGCATCAAACAATTTCAAATTCATCATATTCAATCCAACACAAAGAACTTCAAAGAGTACCCCAAGATTTCCATTGGCGGAAGTTGGACAAAAACGTGCATAAACCCCTATGCATAGATCCCCAAGGTCACTCGAATTCACAAGTTGATGCCATAACATATATCAAGTGAATCAATAGAATAACCCATTGTCACAATGGGTATCCATATGCAAGACATACATCAAGTGTTCAGATCCAAAGTATTCAATGCAACATAACAAAATCTCAAAGGGATAGACTCAATTCATCATATCAAGATAACAAGGGAAGAACACCATATGATCGAACTATATTAAGAAAGCCCATGATACATCAAGATCGTGACATCTCAAGAACACGAGAGAGAGAGAGAGAGAGAGAGATCAAACATATAGCTACTCGTACATACCCTCAACCCCGAGGGTGAACTACTCCCTCTTTGTCATGGACACCACCGCGATGATGAAGATGGTCTCCAATGATGATTGCCACCTCCAGCAGGGTGCTGGAACATGGCTCCAGATGAGTATTCTCCGGTACAGAGGCTTTCGGTGGCGGAGCGAAGTTCTAGGTAAACTTTTGGGGGTTTATGGATTTATAGGATTTTTCAGTGTTGGGATCACGTCAGCTGAAGCCACGTGGGCCCTATAAGCTAACATGACGCACCTAGGGTGTGTGGGCACGCCCTGTTGGCTTGTGGCCCACAGGTGGACCCCCTCCAGTGGTTCTTCACCCGGTATTTCTCCTATTGTCCAGAAAAATTCGTCAAAAAGTTTCGGACGATTCCAAAAACTTTTATTTTTTGCATAAAAACAACACCATGATAATTCTGCTGAAAACAATGTCAGTTCGGGTTAGTTCTAATTAAATTTTATAAAATGCATCAAAACCATATAAAAGTATTTTAAACATAGGTAAATATGGCATGAATACTTTAAAAATTATCAATACGTTGGATACGTAACACCTCTCCCACGGGAGGTACGGGCAAAGGTCTTCTCCGCCCTAGGCATTACGCATGGCGAGACGCAACAATGAGAGACACTGCAGGGCTGGTGCACTGGGCAGGGTATGCAGGGACGCAACACGAAGATGGTTTGGACCATATGCCTCCTTGCAATGTGGGAAATAATGAAGCATAGGAATGCCATAGTCTTCGACAGAGCGACGAACTGCCCAAAGCAGGTTATGTACCGGATCGCGATTGAGAGCAGGGTGTGGACGCAGGTGGATCTGCATCGAGGAAACCTGGAGGCATGGCGATGCTAAAGTGGGCAAATGGTGAGTACTCTGTAGAACACATTTGAGGTGAAGGGCGGTGTAACGCCATTTAACCCATGATGTAACTAAACCGTGAAAGGTTCTTCCCTGTTTCCTTCTATAATATATAATCTGCACACTAATGCGTATTCAATTTTTTTTGTCACCAACCCATTCATCCTTCCGTCCTTCTGCAAGTTTCCTTCCACCCTTTTGCATGTTTTATTATGTACACGTCCTTGTGGTCTGCATCATCATATGGAACAAATGCCAGGTAGAAAGGAGAGGTGGAGGTCAAGGCCTACTCTGAGTGTCATCTTAATAACTGAAGCCTCGATCTTTCTACTTTCCATGTCAGCAAATTAATGATATTTATTTGCTTGTATCTAGATTATATATCCAAGATAGTGTCTCTAAACTAGGATCATCCTCTAATTTTTATACATGTGCTTTTAGGAATACACAAAATTTCAAACAATTGTCGATGTCAACAACATAAATCATTCGCTTGAAATCACGGGAATAGATGAGTTGGACAACAATTGTCACCTAAATGCTCTTCCTGGAGCTAGTGTCCAATCCCTTGGTGGTAATCATTATAGGTGCAATAGAAGGCTCCGATGATGCATCGTATATATTTGGGTGGGATCATGCACATGTAGTTTTCTTATACCATCGACGGTTAACGGTAAGAAAGATGTAGGTCACTCAAAAATATATTCAACTTGAAAAATAGTATTGCCTCTGTAATAAAAAATAAAAGCACTTAGATTCTTTACGGAAAGAGTACATGTCAAATATGGTACGGTCCGGTAGAAATCAGCTACCTAGCTTTCGCGACATCTGTTACTAGTTAGTTGGTCGGCAGGCAAATGCACGTACATCGGATGGAGCTTTGAGTTAGAGCATTTACATCTAACCCCTCAAATGAACCCTCGTACATACGCGAACGTGTTGATGAATGACCGGACAAGAGAAAGAAGAAAAAAGAATGATCCTACCGGACCCTTATATCGTCCCTATATATCTGGACAGCCCGGGAACCCTCATATTCATTTCAAATATGGAAAGGATATGAGGGCTCGTATACGCGTACGGACACGCCCGCTCAGTCAGACATATATAGGACGCGACCTCACCCCGTACCACTTTTTTTATTCATTCTTTTCTTTCTCTCTCTTCCTCTCCACCAATCACATGCAAGTGACCGAACATATGAGGGAACAAATATAAAGAATGTGACTGCACAGACGGATAAATAGGGGGACACGCCCGGTCACTGATCGGACACATCCGCAGACGTTTGAGGACTAGAATTTGCAAGTTATGGTTGTAGATGCTCTTAGAGAAGATACATATAGGGATCGATTCAACGGGGATGACCGTGCTGGTCTCCCACCAGAAATATGCTTCTCATCTGAGCTCCCACTCAAGAGAAACGAGGCATTCCGAGCCAGCTTAGGCCATGTTTGGATCCATGGGTTAGAGTTAGAGTTGGTTAGATTGGACTGAGCTAACCCCAAAATATCTAAACAGGAGGGTTAGAGTTGGTTAGATGCATCTAACCCATCCAAAAGAACTAACCCACCCAAAAGGTGGTTATTTGGGTTAGAGTTACGTGGTGCCTAGAAAAAGTTACTTTTCCCTTTACCTCCACCACATCAAATCCTGGTTAAAGAAGCCAAATGATTGAAAAAGTGCATTTATTGGTAATCTAACCCTGCCATCCAAACCCCTCTTAGGTTAAAGTTAGTTCAGGGTTAGTCCAGGGTTAAAATCTAACTCTAACCTTTTAACCGAGTTAGAGTATCCAAACACGGTCCTAGTCTCCAACACCCGCGAGCTCCCCATCCCATTGTAAACTTGTAGGCTAATCAATGCCAAATCACAAGTATGTTTAGGATGGTCAAAAGGTGTGGTAGTAGTACTTCTTGTACCGATCTCTCCATGGAGTGCATATACATACAAATGGTATAATCAATCATTTTTTCTTGGCAATATGTGTCTCAATTATATCATAAAGATCACGTCACATAAAAATTGACATGATAAAACTAAAAAGATAGAAGACAATCTCTGAATTTGACACCAACATCTGTCACCTACCTCCGGCGTCACCAGAGCAGCCACAAAAGAAAAGAATGACGAATCACCTCTTCACCCGAGCTCAACGCGGCTCCATCGCTGATACGCACCTTTGCGGACATCCAAGGTGGCTCACCAAAAGTGAAGCTCTTGTCGCTGAACGAATCAGACCGAGACAACACCCCTGACACACCATTAAACTCCAGATCTGGCACCCCACCATGACTAAAACGTTGAAGGAGGAAACCATACCTGCCATTCATGAACAATGAACCCAGCACACATTTCGTCTTACACATGTCGTCGATGTAGACCACAATCTGCATCCGCTTCTGGACTACCTCTCAAGCTTCGCTTCGACCTAGAGCAAATGCCGTCGCGACGGTTAAGCCCGAGGACACAAGTCCATCACGAGGATGACTCCACCGCCATGCCATCCTTGCTTGAACAGACTTGTTTCCAAATCCGTCCTCAATATAGGACAGATGACCTCCTCAGGGAAGGATCTGAATAATCTTTATTCAGCGCCGCCATCACCGTTGTAGAAGCCAAGACGATAAACATCCTAAAAACCTAGACTACGAGGACTAAAAACGATTCACACGCGTGGATCGGACGATCCTCCTCATCACCAGCGATCGAGGTCGCCGGCGGAGGAGAGCCACCAGAGGACGGCGCTGAAAGATTGTTCTCTCCTCACACGGCTAGGGTTCTAGCGGTCAGGAGATACTAGTGTATAATCAATCACTCGATGACCAACTACCCTATGCTAATATGTGCATATGATATGGCCATCCAAGGTCCTTTGTACCATTGATTGATTGATGGAAGTAACCGCTGATGCGATCAATACAGTGGTATTAAGAGCATCTCCAGCCGCGTCCCCAACAACCCCCCTGATCATTAGTTTTTGCCGACGGAAAAACAACAGCCTAGTCGCGCCCCCAAGAGCCCATTTCTTGCCGGCTCAGGCCAAAATTGGCCCCGGCGGTCCCATGCCGAACCGAGCGCGTTGGGGCGCTGGCGGAAACTTTTTTGGCGCGAAAAAACTCTGGACCTGCCGAGTCAGCGACTTGGTGTGTGGTCATCTTCCTCATCGCCTCATTTCCTGCGGGAATCAATGCGAAGGCTGCGCCGCTAGTCAGCACTCCATTGATTCACGCGCGGCGCAGTGAAGGTGCGGCGATGCGCCTCCCGGCGACGCACGTCCCGTAGGTTCCTACCATGCTTTCACACAGCACAGCTCCCGTTGCCGCCCGCCCGCGGCTATGTAAGATTTCCTCTCCCTGCCGGTGGCCACACTCCTCTCTCGCCGACGGTCTATCCACTCCTTATTCATCACTTACACCTCCTCTCCCTCTTTCTCCCCCAAAAATATGGCCAAACGCTTCCCCGGCGACGGAGCGGCAACCAATGGCTTTGGTCAACGTCACGTCTGCGAGGACGAGGCCCACCTTTTCTACGAGGCGGAGTACCTGGAACCGCCGGACATGCGGGTCCCGATGTCATGGAGGTTGAGAGCTGGCAGAGTCCCGGTGCCACCGCCGCCCATTGGAGCTGACCGGCGGGCAGAGATCGCGCGCATCCGGTCACCGTTGTCGGAGAGCTCATGCAACCTGCCGAGGTATGCCCCCGACAACAACACGCTGTGGACGGCGTACTTCAATCGCCATCATGCCAACGAGCTCGCCGCCACCAACGGTGTCGAACCCCGTGGCCGCCACAACTCCGAGGGGCGCTGCCAATGGTGGGGCGTCACTGGACACACCTTAGAGGCTGTCCTCAAGCAGATCGAGGGCGGCAACTTGCCGAGGTACGAGTACCCACCACCACCTGATGACGAGTTGATGGGTATACTTCTCGCCCCTCGTTGGTTACCCCAAGTGGAAGGTGGAGATGTAGTCAACATCAGATTTCCCTTACACGGGGACTGTAAGGTTTATCGAACTAGGAGGACTCCGAGGATCAACAAGTAGGTGTCCTCTGCTCTGGCGCTAGTAGAAGACATGGATCTGCACACACAACAAATAACTTTGCTCCCAACGAGTTCAGAGAAGTTGTCAATCTCTCCGGCCTTGTAGTTTGCAAATGATCAAAACACAAGCGGGAATAGTGATAGTGATTGCAACGGAAAAGTAAATAAAAGCAGTAAATGGTGGAGGTGTAAACAATGGTGGTAATATGGACATGAGTTTCATGATGTTCACTAGTGATGTCTCTCTCCCAAAAGACAATAAACAACTATCCTGTGTAAACAAATTACAGCTCGGCAATTGACTGAATTATAAACCCACGACAATGCTAATCATGCTACTAGAAAGTTAGAGGCTCAAAAGTAATGGGCAGTATGCCAAGACAAGTAGACTGTTTATTCATCAACATCTACTTACTAATCATCCACATTGAGATATCTATCCAGAACATCTCGCTGGTATTAAGTTGCGAGTTCCACCCAAAGTGTAAACTCAAAGCAACGGACAACTGCATTAATGAACTTTGCGTAAGGTAAACAATCCTTGCAACCATGGTCACAAGCATCGTTATTTTCTCCCTGGTGGCAACAACACATCCCCTAGTCTCATGTTTGTGCCACTCAAGCTAGACATCAGGAGGCATGAACCCACAATCATGCATAACGCTCCCTCTTGGAGTTACAATCTACTACTCGGCCAAAGCAATAAAAAGCAACGGAGAACATGCATGAATTACTCAAGAACATAATATAAAAGGATAATATAATATATAACTCATCACAATCTAAACATAATCTTATAATCCATCGGATTCCAGCAAACTAAGCATAGCAACAGCAGGAAAATTACATAGATGCCTTGATCATGTAGGGCAGCTCACAAGGGCTAAGCATTGAAGCACAAGATTGGAGAGAAGACATCACATAACTACTGGTCATGGACTCATGATCCAAGGAGGAATACTCACGGCATGTCCGGGAAGCGTCCATGGTGGTGGAGAAGCTCCCGGAGGTCAATCCTCCCTCCGGCAGGGTGCTGGGAAGAGATCTTCTGGAACTCCTGATCTCAGAAGCGCTGCGGCGGCGGAACAATGGAGAAATTAGTGATTCTGGATCTTATCGAAGGGTTTTCTATCGGAGAGGTAAATATAGGCCGAAGGAGGGCACCATAGGAGGTGGGCCCCACCCAGGCGAGCTGGTGGCGTGGCCAGGAGGGGGGACGTGCAGGGAGGCCGCCTAGGCAGGCCCTGGCTCCCGTTTGGCTCACCTTTGGTGCTCGGGAAGTTTCCGTCATGCTGATTTTTATATATTTTTATCGGGATTTTTGGGGCTCTGGAAATTAGGGTAAAAGTCCCTGCAAAAAAGACATCAGCAGACAGAAACTGACACTTAGTGCAGTGAGTTAGTAGGTTAGTCCAAATATGTGTAAAAAGATATGAAAGTGTAGCAAAACATATAACAATGTCACCCAAAAGATCATGGAACAAACAGAAATTATAGATACGTTCGGGATGTATCAACATCCCCAAGCTTAATTACTGCTCGTTCTCGAGAAGGTAAATGATAACACAAATAATTTCTATGGTGACATGGTAACTCACATATAAGAACTTGAAAGTAACGCAAGTAAGATATGCAATTCAAGTCAAGACAATAACAAACAAGAATCTATATTTAGTATTGAAAATAGCAAAGTAAGAACATAAAGGTGCAAGAGCTCTCGCTGTCCGTGACTCGAATGTCTCCAAATGGTGTTTGCGTGCAAGAAGTGGGAGATGGGTTTAGAGCATAAAAATATTCTGTAGTTTAATTGAGAACTCAATCTACTAAAACTTCACACTTGGTCTCCTTCGGAATCTTATTTTGACTCATCCCCAGACCACTAGTCAGGCACAAGTCAAAGTGATCCTCTCCCTTTCGTCTTTGAGCACTCATGCAATGGATGAGCGCAAGCAAGATATGTTGGCACTTAGTATGGCAAAGAGAATAATGATGGGGAAGTAAGAAAAAAAAGGTGTGAAAGGCTCACATCAATGAGGACAACCAAAGGCAAGATAAAGCCAAATGATAGATATGGTGTGAGGAGAAGGGATTTCCATACAACGGATGCACATATGAGCTAAGGTAAGCTCTCCAATGGAACTAGTGGGGTGCATCCAACTTGCTTGCTCATGAAGACCCAGAGCTCATTTGAGGAGGCTCATCATTGGAATATACAAGCCAAGTTCTATAGTGTAAGGGTCTCCACATAGTTATGCATGAATGATAATCTCTATGGAGTACAAATATAACAATGGAGTACGAGTGTGGATCTTTCAAAAGGAATAGTAGTGTTGCCCCCTTCTCTCTTTTTTTCTTTTTTTTCCTTTTTTTTTCTTTTTTTTCTTTTATTTTTTTGTGGCCTCTTTGGCTCTTTCTATTTATCTCTCATATGTCCTCTTTGGGATCTTTTCATGTGTCCTCTTTTGGGATCTTTTAATTTGTCCTCTTTGGAATCTTTTCCTCACTTAAGGGCAACACTCTATATTTTACAAGAATAAAAAGACGGTCTTCACACTTTATAAGAAGTACTCAACATAAATACAAATGAAAACTATCATGATGTATGCAAATATATGCCTCTGCCAGTGTAGCAGGATATGCAATGATACTAGCGCGTCATGTAGCAATAATAAGGGAAAGGCCCAACTAGCATGGAGCTCCTCAATCAAGCAAAAGCATGTATGACATGAAGATGAAGTCATGTGACGGTGGATGTTGCATGGCAATGTATCTCAGAAAGGCTATGGAAATGACTTAATAGGTAGGTATGGTGGATGTTTTGAGGAAAGATATAATGAGGCTTATGATGACAGAGCGTATCATGCCAAGGGTTTAGATGCACCGGTGAAGTTTTCACCAACTCAAAAGATGAGAAAGGGCAATGCACGATACCGAAGAGTCTAGCAAAATGTGGATGCTGGAAGTGCCAACAATCGAATACTCGCATTAGTCCGAAGAACTCATGCACTTATTATCGGTAACTCTCTATCTAGTCAGGAGATTCAGAAAGAGACAAGTACCCCGAGGAGGAGTGTTTGGGGGTTTGGTTATCCTTGCGCATCCTCGACCCATGATAACGTGAGGATACTCTATATATTCCAACCCCTCTAGAGGTTAGCTATCCATCTAGTAGCTAGAGTTCTCAACTATTTTTTTAGTTTTAAAAAACACACGGATTTTCCAAAATACAACACCTATCACTACTAGGCTCAAGATCTTGACACCAATAGTCCAAACATTACTCAAATCAATACCTCAAAACTATTGCAAGTTACTACTATACTTAAATAGCAACCTCAATTACCTACTCATGCAAGACACACAACTCAGTGCAACAAGCCAACTCTATAAACAAGATAATCTTGATAACTCAAGAGAGTTTCAAAAGCAACCTAAATAAAATCTCTTAAAAAGGTAAAACATGAAAACTAAGAGCTAAGCATGACAACAGCTATGAAAAGATAAAGAACGCACAAAACGATAAGCATGAAAACCTATGTTGTGTTCTAGGGTGGAGTGGAGCGTGTTCCTCTCGAAAACAAAGAAGGCCAGGTTCCGACTTGTTATGAACAACAATAAAAACTAAAACAAACTAAAAAGTAAAGAGAGGGACGCTCCAAGCATAGCACATAACATATGAAGTGATAAAAATATAGCATGGAGAAGGACGAACTTTTGATTGTTGATGGAGAAGGCGATGCACGGGGGCATCCCCAAGCTTAGACGCTTGAGTCTCCTTCAATATTTCTTGGGGGTGCATGGGGGCATCCCCAAGCTTGAGCACTTGACACTCCCGGATCTTCTTTCATCATCTTCCATCGCATACTTGAAAACTCCCTTCATACGAAACTCATCATAAGCGTATTAGAGTGGTTAGTGTCCATAATAAAATAATTTATTCCCTACTGAAATAAAGATTTTCATGAAGAGCTACTGTTTCTCAAGATTGCAAAAAGGTTTTTTCAAAGAAAAATCAAGCTTAAGATTTGCAAAACAATGAAAACACAAAACAGGCAGAATCTGGGAAAAACAGAACAACAGGTAGTAAATAATTTTTTCGGGGCACTTCTGCTACTCAAATAAAAAAAAACTAAGAACAGACGTGAGAAATAAAATTATATAGAGAATACTTCCCAAACAATTCAGATCAAAAATATGATCTGGTGATTTTTGGCGAATTGTTCCGTCAAGCAGACATAATCTGTTTCTGGACAACATGTCACAATTTTTGAACTTTCTTGCAATCGGAGGCTAAAACTTGGCACAAAGCTTGAAAATAAAGATACAATGATGTTGCTACAGTAGTAACAAGCGTCAAGACCACTAAAACTGAAAGTAAAAACAAATTGGGTTGCCTCCCAACAAGCACTTTCTTTTGTGCCTTTGATCTAGGCATGATGCAAAAAGATCAAGTTGTATGAATTGAACCATCACAAAGATCATCAAAAATCTCTTCAATAGTACAACTAATATTAAGATGACTCTCAAAGAGAGGCCTAGTGGCAACACTTTTAGGAACAAAAGCAAAGGTAGTAAGACCAATTGGAATTTCATTTCTAATTCTATTTAAGAGAGGTACTATTCCAAGGTCATCACAGTTTCAACACCCTTAGCAATAGGTATACTCGTTTTGGGTTGAGGAACCTTGGGTACGTGAAGGCACTTAGGTTCCTTACTTGCGGGGGTTTCTACCTTTTTAGTCTTGATGGAGGATAGAGTAGTTCCTAAAGTTTCAATAATATCCTCAATCTTATCAATCCTAGAAGGATCCACATCATGGGATTTAAGGGTCTCCAAAGTTTTGTATATATTGTGCATGGAGCTATCAAGTCTATTTAAGTTCCCTTGAATCATATGAGCTACTTCATTTATTTTACTCATGCTTGGCATCTTTAGCTCTATATTCTCAATTTTACTCATAATGTGAGCTAAAGTGATACCATCCTTTATGTTAACAATAGGCGGGATTCCGACAAGATTTTCCATAACGTTAAGAGCCTCCCAAACGAGAGCTTCCAAGAAATTCCCACCTATTGCTGTATCTAGAACAAACCTATTCCAAGAAGTAATACCAACATAAAAATGTCTAAGAAAAATAGTGGTGGATTGCTTCTTGGTGGCTCTATCTTGAGAATCTTTAATTCTATTCCAAGCATCTTTCAAACTTTCTCCAACCCTTTGTTTGAAGATGAGAGTTTCTCCTTCGGGTGCAACACCAAAGGTAAAGGACTTAGACATACTGACTAAACAGAGCAACTAATATTTTGTGGTTTTTGTATAACACTCTAAAGCAAAAACTAGAAAGCAAACTAACAAGACTAAAAGCAAAGGTAAAAGATAGCGTGCACCTCCTCTATCTTGAAGACCGGAGTCCCCGACAACGGCACCCGAAATTTGCTTGATGATGAGTTGATGGATATACTTCTCGCCCCTCATTTGTTACCCCAAGTGGAAGGTGGAAATGTAGTCACCGGCAGATTTCCCTTACACGGGGATTGTAAGGTTTATCGAACGACGAGGACTCCGAGGATCAACAAGTAGGTGTCCGCTACTCTGGCGCTAGCAGAAGACGTGGACCCACACACACAACAAATAACTTTGCTCCCAACGAGTTCAGAGAGGTTGTCAATCTCTCCGGCCTTGTAGTTTGCAAAGGATCAAAACACAAGCGGGAATAGTGATAGTGATTACAACGGAAAAGTAAATAAAAGCAGTAAATGATGGAGGTGTAAACAATGGTGGTAATATGGAACTGAATCTCATGATGTTCACTATTGATGTCTCTCTCCCAAAAGACGATATACAACTATGGTGGGTAAACAAATTGCAGCTGGGCAATTGACAGAATTACAAACGCACAACACTGCTAATCATGGTACTAGAAAGTTAGAGGCTCAAAAGTAATGGGCAGTACGCCAAGACAAGTAGACCGTTTATTCATCAACATCTACTTACTAATCATCCACCTTGAGATATCTATCTAGAACATCTCGCTGGTATTGAATTGCGAGCCCGACCCAAAGTGTAAACTCAAAGCAACGGAGAACTACATTAACGCTCCCTCTTGGAGTTACAATCTACTACTCGGCCAAAGCAATAAAAAGCAACGGAGAACATGCATGAATTACTCAAGAACATAATATAAAATGATAATCAAATATATAACTCATCACAATGTGAACATAATCGCATAATCCATCGGATCCGAGCAAACCAAGCATTGCAATACGAGGAAAATTGCATAGATGCCTTGATCATGTAGGGCAGCTCACAAGGGATAAGCATTGAAGCACAAGATTTGACAGAAGACATCACATAGTTACTGGTCATGGACTCATGGTCCAAGGAGGACTACTCACGGCTCATCCGGGAAGTGTCCATGGTGGTGGAGAAGCTCCCGGAGGTTAATCCTCCCTCCAGCAGGGTGCCGGGAAGAGGTCTTCTGGCGCTCCTGATCTCGGAAGCGCTGCGGCGGTGGAACGATGGAGAAATTCATGATTCTGGATCTTATGGAAGGGTTTTCTAGCAGAGAGGTATATATAGGCCGAAGGAGGGCACCAGAGGAGGTGGGCCCCACCCGGGCGACCTGGAGGCGCGGCCAGGAGGGGGGACGCGCAGGGAGGCCGCCTGGGTAGGCCTTGGATCCCCTCTGGCCCACCTTTGGTGCTCGTGAAGCTTCCGTCACGCAGATTTTTATATTTTTTTCTCGGGATTTTTGGGGCTCTGGAAATTGGGGTAAAAGTCCCTGCAAAAAAGACATCAGCATACAGAAACTGGCACTTGGTGCACTGAGTTAGTAGGTTAGTCCAAATATGTGTAAAAAGGTATGAAAGTGTAGCAAAACATATAACAATGTCACCCAAAAGATCATGGAACAAACATAAATTATAGATATGTTTGGGACGTATCACCACCCGCCTTCTCCCGCCATCGCGACAACTCCTGGACGCCGACATGGATGGAGACAGCGTCGTCCTCGTCGTTTGGCTCCCGCTTCCGCTCATCCGAGTCGACGGCGTTCCTCCCCGACAAGCCGGAGCCGTAGGAGACGCCGCTGGGACAGCGCATGCCTAGCGCCGACATCGTCATCAACAAGCCCAGTGCGTCCTCCCGCCTCTTGAAGCCGAAGACTGAGCCTGGAATCCACCCCGTCAAGTAGGAGGACCTGGCCATGGCCATCGACGACGGGACCGCCCTCAAATGGGTGCGTGACGACTACACCCAGGAGGAGATGGAGAGCCAGTACCGCGCCCTGGAGGAGATCGCCGCCCGGCGCCGCGACCGCGAGGAGGGCGGCATCATCATCCTCAATGACAGCGACAAGGAGGCGTCGGGGACTTCCTGCCCCGTTCGCCATGGTGACCCAGGGCACGGGTGCAGCAAGGACGGCGGCGGAGGGCAGGACGACGACGACGGTGACTACACTAATTTCTACAAGCTTTTCCGCATGTAGAAAGCGGCAGCGTCGGGCGGCGACGATGTAGTTTAGTTTTGTTATGTTTAATTATGTTTTTATTTCACTTTTTGTACAAATTTTAATGCAAACTATGAATTTGACTCGGTTTTGTCTGAATTTGGACCGAGTTTATTTTTTTCTTCAAAAAAACCGTTGGGGCGACCTTTGAGGGCGACTGGGAACCCGAGCCACCCCCCGACGCTGATTTTTTCACCGGTGCACCCCCAGACGATGCTATTCCTCGCCCCTCGGGGGCCGAACGGATGGAGATGCTCTAATGTACATGATCGAAACTAGAGACTATGCTGCCGCATCATAGTTGAGACTAGAGTATCACCGATAGGCACAACCGTGTTCGCGTGAGGCATGGCTGCGGTGGACGTGAGGACTCATGGCATCTTTTTGGCAACACAAAAGATAAATTTTAAATAGTTGATGTCTGTAGGCCGAAATCTGAGGGTGCAACTGCAAACTCGATTGCCCGAGGGCAAAAAAAAAACATCGGCATAACGTCAAAAGGCATTCGCCGGGTGCGCTGGGGCAAACGGCTGGAGTTACTCGTAACTGTGTGCCATGTTGCAGCAAAGGTCGATTCGTCGATGTGGTGAGGTGCGGGAGTGGGTCAGCGACGTCTTCGGCGTGCAGGTTGATGGCACTACACGATGAAGGGAGGAGTTGCATGGCGTGTGGATCGATGCGTCCGCGGACGAGGGCCGCTAGTGAAGGTGGTCACGTGTTGGCTCTAATACTTTTTTACATGTATATATCAAGATTTTCATGTCTGGTCAGAGTAAGAGTTCTGCGCCCAACACACACATGGACTATCGGGGGAGATGAGCCAAAAAACCGTGTGTATCGTTTGTGCCTCACTCGGACGAATATGACCTAGAAAATTAGGCTCACGAAAGGATTTTTCAAGTATGTTTGTATGTATTTTTGAAATCTATACACATTTTTATCTGTTTTGTTTTCATATATAACATGTTATATTTTAACTTTGAGTTTGAAAGATAATTAAGTAATTTAATCTGTCAAAAATGTAATATTATAAAACAAGAAAAGGGAAAAAATGAGAGCACTTAGGCTCGAACCTGCATCTCCGCGATAGAAGGTGCAGTGTGTGAGTGCTTGTGCTACATTTGGAGATCGCTTATTAATGAATTGTTTTTCCTCACTCAAGTGTCGTATAGTGTGTAATTTGTGACAACTTTAAAAGTTAATTTAATGACGAATGGGTAGATACACTAATGACTTTATTATTTAAAATTAGATAAATATATTTCTTAATTCCTATTAGCAAAAGATACCATGCATTACATGAAGAGAGAGAAAAATAATATGAAACCGCCTAAAGGTCAATTGACCCAAAATAAATTTTAGGTCAGTCGATTGAATCCTAAATTGTTTCAGTAGATCGAGTGGATACAGACGCGCATGCAACCCACTTAGAGCAATTCAGGCCCATATTTTGACGGTTTACGGTTCGCGCAACAGGATCAATACGGGCTTAAAATAACCGCGGTGGAGTAGAAACCGTAACTCAAACCGCATAATTTGAAAAACTAGTTTCGTGCGATAAATTAACGCGAAAGTATGCACATCATTCATACATAGCGGAAGAGCATTCATACATAGTACAAATATTTTACATAAAAAGCTTGCAGGATGTGCTACCCTATCCTAGAACTAGCCAAAATCAAGCTCGTCGGAGCTCATATGTTGTGGTAGCTGACATTAGTAAGCTCACCGGAGCCCACCAGCGCCGCTCAATCGGTGTTGGAGGTGAGGTCGACGTAGATCCTTTCCTTCTCGGCGTTCTCGCGGTGCCACTCCTCCTCCTTCTTGTCGGACATGAGGGCCTTTGCGAGACCCTATTCGTAAAGCATGGTGTCGATCTCCTTCTCCATCTGGCGGCGCTTTAGCTCCTCTTCCTCCTCCTGCACACTCGATGCGACCATCGTGGCCAAAATCGTGCCCGCCTCCGCCAGGGAGGAGGAAGTCCCGCGACCTGATGATTCCACTGGCCTGCCGCTCGGGCTCTACGTCGGCCTCCGCCTCCCTCTTGACTGCGCGGACTGGGGGGGGGGGGGCTCCTCCGTCCCCCTTTACACCGGGTGCAGAGTGCAAGCATGGAATAAGTCGTCAGACAAGTGCGGAGCCGATGTCGTCCTCTCTATCGTCCGAGTCCATTGCAAGGGCATGGAAGAGGAGAAGCTGTAGTAGCTCAAGGTCGTTAACACGAAGCATGCCGAGTTTGAAGATTTCACGGAGACGTTCCTAGATGCCGCCACTGGGTAGCCGGTGACATTTACCTTCATATCTTCATCAATGTGGATGCTCTCCCACCATCCAAGTGTTCCTCAGAAAAAAACTTTAAATTTGATTCGCCTCGGGATGTTGAGTCGCAGCTAAGCCCCCGAGTGCGGAAATCTTCCACACTTTCGATTTTTATGACTTAGACGAGGTCTGGTTCATAGCTAAGGTCCCCGACTCAAGAAAATGTTTTACAGTTGGAACATTTAGAGCTCAGGAGAAGTGTGGTTCGCAGCGAAGCCCACGGGTGAGGAAATCTTCCTTGCTCGGAACATTATAGCTTAGGCGACTGCTAGGTCGCACCAAAGCCCCCGACTGTGGAAATCTTCCACACCCGGGATTTTTATAACTCAGTTGAAGTCTGGTTTGTAGCTAAGGTTCCTGAGTGAAGAAATCTTCTTACACCCACAATGTTTAGAGCTCACACGAAGTCTGGTTTGCAGTGATGCCTTCCGAGTGAGGAAATCTTCCTCGCTCAAAACATTATAGCTTAAACGACTGTTGGGTCGTAGATAAGCCCTCGAGTGTGGAAATCTTCCACACTAAGGATTTTTATAACTTAGACAAAGTCTGGTTCGCAACTAAGGTTCCCGAGTGAATAAATCTCCTTACACTCGGAATGTTTAGAGCTGAGGCGAACTATGGTTCGCAGCAAAACCCCAAGTGAGGAAATCTTCCTCGCTCAGAACGTTACAGATTAGATGACTGCTAGGTCGCATCAAAGCTCCTGGGTGTGGAAATCTTCCTCGCTCGAAATGTTATTGCTTAGGCGAATGTCGGGTCGCAGCTAAGCCCCCGAGTATGGAAATCTTCCACACTCAAGATTTTTATAACTTAGGTGAAGTGAGGTTCACAACAAAGTCATTTCATCCACTAGGGCGATGGAATTTGGGTCATGCAAATCACCGATTGAAAATGAATATTTGACTAATTTTGACGAAATATAGAAAAAGTAAGACTTGTATTCATCAAAATCACTTTGAAATAAATTACAAAAATGAAAAGTTTTTTTTCTAAGTGAAGAACTTGCAGAGCAGGTCCACGTTCCAAGCTCGGGGATCTTCCATGTCTTTGTCAAAGTTGTAGAGACGATAGGCTCCATTGTTAAGAACTTTGGAGATTGTGAAAGGCCCTTTCCATGGAGGCGCAAGTGATATGTCTCCAACTTATCTACTTTTCCAAACACTTTTTCTCTCGTTTTGGACTCTAAGTTGCATGATTTGAATGAAAATAACCCGAACTAAGAGCATATCCAACAGCCGCCCAACACGCGTCACGCTAAAAACGCATTTGCAGCGCCCGATCGCCTGTTTTGGGGCGACGGGGAGCATTGGCTCCAGCGGCGCTGTAAACTTTAGCGCACGCTCACTAAAATGTAGCGCGCGTGCTCTCGCACAAAATAAATTTGCGCTCCAAACACAAGCAAAAAGATCATGGAATATATATAGTACCCTCACGTTCTCATGGGTCGGAGATGCGCAAGGATAACCAAACCCCCAAACACTCCTCCTTGGGGTAATTGTCTCTTTGTGAATCTCCTGACTAGATAGAGAGTTACCGATAATAAGTGCATGAGTTCTTTGGACTAATGCGAGTATTCCATTGTTGGCACTTTCACCATCCATATTTTTCTAGCATCTTCGATATCGTGCATTGCCCTTTCTCTTCTTGATAGTTGGTGCATACTTCACCGGTGCATCCAAACCCTTGGCATGATACACTCTGCCATCATAAGCCTCATTATATCCTTCCTCAAAACAGCCACCATACCTACCTATTAAGGCATTTCCATAGCCTTTCCGAGATACATTGCCATGCAAGATCAACCATCTCATGACTTGATCTTTATGTCATACATGCTTTTTCTTGATCGAGGAGCTGCATGCTAGTTGGGCCTTGCCCTTATTATTGCTACATGACGCGCTAGTATCATTGTATATCCTACTACACTGGCAGAGGCATACATTTGCATACATTATGATAGTTTTCATTTATCTTTATGTTGAGTACTTCTTATAAAGTGTGAAGATCTTCTTTTTATTTCTTGTAAACTATAGAGTGTTGCCCTTAAGTGAGGAAAAGATCCCAAAGAGGACAGATTAAAAGATCCCAAAGAGGACACATGAAAAAATCCAAAAGAGGACAAATGAGAGGTAAATAGAAAGAGCCAAAAAGGCCAAAAAAATATATAAAAAGGAAATAAAAAAGAGAGAAGGGGGCAACACTACTATTCCTTTTAAAAGATCCACACTTGTACTCCATCGTTATAGTTCTACTCCATAGAGATTATCATTCATGCATAACTATGTGGGGACCCTTACACTATAGGACTTGGCTTGTATATTCCAATAATGAGCCTCCTCAAATGAGCTCTAGGTCTTCATGAGGAAGCAAGTTGGATGCACCCCCACTAGTTCCATTGGAGAGCTTACCTTAGCTCACATGTACATCCATTGCATGGCAATCCCTACTCCTCACATCATATCTATCATTTGGCTTTCTCTCGCCTATGATTGTCCTCATTGAATGTGAGCCTTTCACACCTTTTTTGTCTTCCTTCCCCATCATTATTCTCTTTGACATCCTAAGTGCCAATATATCTTGCTCGCGCTCATCCATTGCATGAGTGCTCAAAGTCAAAAGGGAGGGGATCATTTTGACTTGTGCCTGACTAGTGGTCTCGGGATGAGTCAAAATAAGATTCCGAAGGAGACAAAGTGTGAAGTTTTAGTAGATTGAGTTATCAATTAAACCATATAGTATTTTTTATGCTCTAAACCTATCTCCCACTTCTTGCACGCAAACACCATTTGGAGACATTCGAGTCACAGACAACGAGAGCTCTTGCACCTTTATGTTCTTAGTTTGCTAATTTCAATACTAGATATAGACTCTTGCTTGTTATTGTCTTGACTTGAATGGCATATCTTACTTGCTTTACTTTGAAGTTCTTAAATGTGTGTTAGCATGTCACCATAGAAATTATTTGTGTTATCATTTACCTACTCGAGGACGAGCAAGAATTAAGCTTGGGGATGTTGATACGTCCCAAACGTATCTATAATTTCTATTTGCTCCATGCTCTTTTGGGTGACATTGTTATGTGTTTTGCTACACTTTCATACCATTTTACACATATTTTGACTAACCTACTAACTCAGTGCACCCACTGCCAGTTTCTGTCTGCTGATGTCTTTTAGTTGCAGGGACTTCACCCCAATTTCCGAAGCCCGGAAAATCCCAAGAAAAATATATAAAAATCAGTGTGACGAAAGCTTAAGGATGCACCAAGGTGGGACAGAGGGGAGCCAGGCCTCGCCCAGGCGGCCACCTGGCGCGGGCCCCCTCCTAGTCGCGCCACGAGGTCGCTTGGGTGGCGGGTCCACCCCCTGACGCCCTCCTTTGGGCTATATTTACTTCCCGAAGCGAAAACCATAAAGATATATCCTGCATCACGAACTTCACCACCGTTCCGCCGCCGTAGCGCTTCTGAGATCGGGAGCGCCAGGAGACCTCTTCCCGGGACCCTGCCGGAGGGAGGATTGACCTCCGGGAGCTTCCCCACCACCATGGAAGCTTCCCGGACGTGCCGTGAGTAGTCATCCTTGGACCATGGGTGCATGACCAGTAGCTATGTGATATCTTCTCTCCAATCTTGTGCTTCAATGCTTAGCCCTTGTGAGCTGCCCTACATGATCAAGGCATCTATGTAATTTACCTGCTGTTGCTATGCTGAGTTTGCTGGGATTCGATGGATTATGAGATTATGTTTAGATTGTGATGAGTTATATATTTGGTTCTCCTTTTATATTTTGTTCTTGAGTAATTCATGCATGTTCTCCGTTGCTTTTTATTGCTTTGTCCAAGTAGTAGATTGTAACTCCAAGAGGGAGCGTTATGCATGATTGTGGGTTCATGCCCCCTGATGTCTAGCTTGAGTGACAGAAACATGAGACTAGGGGATGTGCTGTTGCCACCAGGGAGAAAACAATGGTGCTTGTAACCATGGTTGCAAGGATTGTTTACCTTACGCAAAGTTTGTTAATGCAGTTGTCCGTTGCTTTAAGTTTACACTTTGGATGGGGCTCGCAACTTAATACAAGCGAGATGTTTTGTAGTGAATGATTTGTGAGTAGATGATGATGCATAAATGATCTACTTGTCTTGGCGTACTGCCCATACTTATGAGCCTCTAACTTTCTTGTAGCATGATTAATATTGCGGTGCGTTTATAATTCTGTCAATTGCCCAGCTGTAATTTGTTTAGCCAGCATAGTTATCGTCTTTTGGGAGAGAGTCCTCACTAGTGAACATCATGGGACTCTCGTCCATATTTTCACCATTGTTTACACCTCCACCATTTACTATTTTTATATCCTTTTCCGTTGAAATCACCATTGCTATTCCCACTTGTGTTTGATCCTTTGCAAACAACAAGGCCGGAGAGATTGACAACCTCTCGGAACTCGTTGGGAGCAAAGTTATTTGTTGTGTGTGCAGGTCCACGTCTTCTGCTAGCGCCTGAGCGGCATACACCTACTTGTTGATCCTTGGAGTCCTCCTGGTTCAATAAACCTTACAGTCCCCGTGTAAGGGAAATCTGCCGCTGACTACATCTCAACCTTCCACTTGGGGTAACCAACGAGGGGCGGGGAGTATAGTTCCATCAACTCGTCATCAGGGTGCACCACATAATCCCTGTCACGCTCGATAAATTCTGGCCAGACACACTTTCCTGGGTCATGCCCGGCCTCGAAACATCGACATGTCGTAGCCCCACCTAGACTCAACAGAGAGGCCAGCCCGTCGGTCTAAATCCTAAGCACGCATGGGTCATGGGCCCATCACCCTTTGCACTCCTGCATGATGCGAGGGCGGCCGATGTCAGTCCTAGCACCCCTTATTACAAGCCGATGCCTATCCAGACCACTCGGGCGTGCACCGCTCCATTGCGGACGTCTGAAGAGGTTCGGCTGATACCATGACGCCGAGAACCCATAACTCCTCCCACGTAGACGGTTAGTGCGAATAAGGTCTCCGACAAACCCAGATCAAATACCCAAATCCATTAACATTTTAATTAATTCATCTACACATCCACGCGGGAATCCACCCGCCTTACATTTATTCATCAATGTTCCCTCTAACACGATCAAGTAATTGTGTGGTTCTAACATCCGGGGGATTCGAGGTATCACTCCCGTTGGATTCCGAATGATGTAACCGTCAAGTTGGACTTAGAGGAATCACCCTCGAGGGTCTCACACATGAGGGGTTGCACGACAGAGTCATCATCGGGTGTGGTGAAGGAGGAATCACCCTCGATAACCTCGACCGACTAGTTGCACTACATAGATATCATCATGAGTACTTCGCGAGGTGTCACCCTCATTACCTGATAGTAGCTCTGCAGCGTCGCACAACTAAGGGGGGTGTAAGTGTTGTGTCGGGGCTTGGCTCGTCGATGAGGGATCGAGACTTGATGATAAAGTGGGGCAACTGGACTAGGGGTTGGAGGGGATGACTGCTCCACCTATAGTAAGCAGTTTAGAGTGTGGTACTGGAAAGTAGCACTTCATCAAAAATAGGATATGCATTAGAATAGGATCTATCTCCAACAGCAGCAGAGTTCTAATGCAAGCATGAGGAAGAAAGAATAGGCAATATAGGGATGATCAAGAAGGTTTTGCTTGCCTTGTTGCTCTGCGGCAAAGGGCTGGTTGTCAGGAGGGTAGATGTACCCGAGAGCAGCGTCAGTCTCAGGGTCTACCGGTAAGAAGAGGGGGAGGAGAAAAAATAAATATAAACACATATGTAATCATTAAGCATGACATGTCAACATGCAGGGCTAGGCATGAGCTAACGCAGTATCATCCGTCATATACAGGTCGGGAAAATATCGGATGATATTTCCCGGGTCTCTAGCTACTACCAGTCAGACGAAAACGGTGGAAAAGTTCCACGCTTGCTATGCTAGGGACGCGAGACACACGAATGGACAGCGCATCCGGGTTCGTCTCGTTCTACGGATGAACTTTCATGTTCAAAATATTTTCATCTGACTTACGATTTATTTTATATTAATTTTTAAAGTTTTATTCAATATTAGGAATTAAAAAGATTTAAATAATTCAGATATCAGTTATGACATCAGCGGTCAACAGTGGGGTTGACTAGTCAAATTAACGAGTGGGCCCACGTGTCATACTCACATTTTAATTTAATTTAACTAAATCACGTTAATATAGGGGGGATCCACTTATCATTCTCTACTCAAATTAACTAATTTAAAAGACTATAATTTATTTAGCTTAGGGTTAATTAACCTAATTAACTATCCAAACTAATTACCCTAATTAATACTCCGATTAATTAGACAAATTAATTAGTGGTTTAATTATGTCAACTAATTAATCATAATCATACTAATAAACTCATTAATTTAACTAATTTAATTATTATAAATTTGTTTATTTTCGTTTTACAAAGACATGGGCCCCATCTGTTATTGTGAGAGGTGGCTAATTTGGGGGAGTAGCCCCAACGGTTAGCCGACCGGTCGAAACCACGCAAGAATGAGGCCACAACCAAGGGGGTAGCGGGTGAGGCCAAATGGGTGGGTGCCAGGGGCGGCGACGGAGGGGAGCATAATAGTGCACAACTGCTTGCGACAGGAAAAGCTACGGGTGGTGAGCAGGAGGCACGTGCGGCAGCGGTTATGGTGGATCGAGGCGACCGGCACACGAACAGGGTAGCAGGAGGAGGCGGCAACGATGGTCAGGCAAGCTAGGGCACGGCCGGTGGCGCAGCGAACACGGGCATGCGCGATCGGGAGTGGTGGTGGTCGCCGGAGCCATAGGGGGAAGGAGAGGTGGAGGGGCGGCTCACTAGCGGTGTAGAGGGGGCTGGGGTGGCAAGGCTCGAGGACGGCTGTTAGGGAGGAGGCGGAATAGAGCAACCTGTTGGAAATATGCCCTAGAGGCAATAATAATTAGTTATTATTATATTTCTTTGTTCATGATAATTTTTTATTATCCATGCTGCAATTGTATTGATTGGAAACACAATACTTGTGTGGATACATAGACAAAACACTGTCCCTAGTAAGCCTCTAGTTGATTAGCTCGTTGATCAAAGATGGTCAAGGTTTCCTGGCCATAGGCAAGTGTTGTTACTTGATAACGGGATCACATCA
The DNA here is from genome assembly GCF_904849725.1 of Hordeum vulgare subsp. vulgare. Taxonomy (NCBI): domain Eukaryota; kingdom Viridiplantae; phylum Streptophyta; class Magnoliopsida; order Poales; family Poaceae; genus Hordeum; species Hordeum vulgare. The sequence continues at coordinate 292,949,325 of NC_058522.1, forward strand.
TTAGGAGAATCATGTGATGGACTAGACCCAAACTAATAGACGTAGCATGTTGATCGTGTCATTTTGTTGCTACTGTTTTCTGCGTGTCAAGTATTTGTTCCTATGACCATGAGATCATATAACTCACTGACACCGGAGGAATGCTTTGTGTGTATCAAACGTCGCAACGTAACTGGGTGCTATAAAGATGCTCTACAGGTATCTCCGAAGGTGTTCGTTGAGTTAGTATGGATCAAGACTGGGATTTGTCACTCCGTATGACGAAGAGGTATCTCGGGGCCCACTCGGTAATACAACATCACACACAAGCCTTTCAAGCAATGTGACTTAGTGTAAGTTGCGGGATCTTGTATTACGGAACGAGTAAAGAGACTTGCCGGTAAACGAGATTGAAATAGGTATGCGGATACTGACGATCGAATTTCGAGCAAGTAACATACCAAACGACAAAGGGAATGACATACGGGATTATATGAATCCTTGGCACTAAGGTTCAAACGATAAGATCTTCGTAGAATATGTAGGATCCAATATAGGCATCCAGGTCCCGCTATTGAATATTGACCGAGGAGTCTCTCGGGTCATGTCTACATAGTTCTCGAACCCGCAGGGTCTGCACACTTAAGGTTCGACGTTGTTTTATGCGTATTTGAGTTATATGGTTGGTTACCGAATGTTGTTCAGAGTCCCAGATGAGATCACGGACGTCACGAGGGTTTCCGGAATGGTCCGGAAACGAAGATTGATATATAGGATGACCTCATTTGGTTACCGGAAGGTTTTCGTGCATTACTGGAAAAGTTTCGGGCTCATCGGTAGTGTACTGGGAGTGCCGGGAGGGGTGCCGGGGACCATCAGGAGGGGTGTCACGCCCCAATGGGTCTCATGGGCTATGGGAAGAGATAAACCAGCCCCTAGTGGGCTGGAATAAGTTCCCTCTAAGGCCCATAAGGTTTGAGAAGGAAAAAACACAAGGTGGAAAGAGTTTCCAAGTGGGAAGGTGGAATCCTACTCCAAGTAGGATTGGAGTAGGACTCCTCCACCTCCAATTTCGGCCAAACCTTTAGGTTTTGAGGCTGCCTCCTCTCCTCCCTCCCTCCTATATATAGTGGGGTTTTAGGGCTGATTTGAGACAACTTTTGCCACGGCAGCCCGACCACATACCTCCACGGCTTTACCTCTAGATCGCGTTTCTGCGGAGCTCGGGCGGAGCCCTGCTGAGATTAGATCACCACCAACCTCCGGGGCGCCGTCACGCTGCCGGAGAACTCATCTACCTCTCCGTCTCTCTTGCTGGATCAAGAAGGCCGAGATCATCGTCGAGCTGTACGTGTGCTGAACGCGGAGGTGCCGTCCGTTCGGCACTAGATCGGAGCGGATCGTGGGATGGATCGCGGGACGGTTCGCGGGGCGGATCGAGGGACGTGAGGATGTTCCACTACATCAACCGCGTTTCTTAACGCTTCTGCTGTGCGATCTACAAGGGTACGTAGATCGGAAATCCCCTCTCGTAGATGGACATCACCATGATAGGTCTTCTTGCACGTAGGAAATTTTTTGTTTCCCATGCGACGTTCCCCAATAGTGGCATCATGAGCTAGGTTCATGCGTAGATGTAATCTCGAGTAGAACACAAAAGTTTTTGTGGGCGGTGATGTGCGTTTTGCTGCCCTCCTTAGTCTTTTCTTGATTCCGCGGTATTGTTGGATCGAAGCGGCTCGGACCGACATTACTCGCACGCTTACGAGAGACTGGTTTCATCGCTACGAGTAACTCTGTTGCTCAAAGATGACCGGCGAGTGTCGGTTTCTCCAACTTTAGTTGAATCGGATTTGACCGAGGAGGTCCTTGGATGAGGTTAAATAGCAATTCATATATCTCTGTTGTGGTGTTTGCGTAAGTAAGATGCGATCCTACTAGATACCCATGGTCACCACGTAAAACATGCAACAACAATTAGAGGACGTCTAACTTGTTTTTGCAGGGTATGCTTGTGATGTGATATGGCCAATGATGTGATGTGATATATTGGATGTATTAGATGATCATGTTGTAATAGTTAATATCGACTTGCACGTCGATGGTACGGCAACCGGCAGGAGCCATAGGGTTGTCTTTAAACTAACGTTTGTGCTTGCAGATGTGTTTACTATATTGCTAGGACGTAGCTTTAGTAGTAATAGCATGAATAGAATGACAACCCCGATGGCGACACGTTGATGGAGATCATGATGATGGAGATCATGGTGTGACACCGGTGACAAGAAGATCGTGCCGATGCTTTGGTGATGGAGATCAAGAAGCACATGATGATGGCCATATCATGTCACTTATGAATTGCATGTGACGTTAATCCTTTATGCACCTTATCTTGCTTAGAACGACGGTAGCATTATGAGGTGATCTCTCACTAAAATGTCAAGACGAAATTGTGTTCTCCCCGGCTGTGCACCGTTGCGACAGTTCTTCGTTTCGAGACACCACGTGATGATCGGGTGTGATAGACTCAACGTTCACATACAACGGGTGCAAAATAGTTGCACACGCGGAACACTCGGGTTAAGCTTGACGAGCCTAGCATGTGCAGACATGGCCTCGGAACACATGAGACCGAAAGGTCGAGCATGAATCGTATAGTTGATATGATTAGCATAGAGATGCTTACCACTAAAAGTATTCTCGACTCACGTGATGATCGGACTTGAGATAGTGGATTTGGATCATGTACCACTCAAATGACTAGAGAGATGTACTTTTTGAGTGGGAGTTCTGAAGTAATATGATTAATTGAACTAATTGTCATGAACATAGTCTAATGGTCTTTGCGAATTACGATGTAGCTTGCGCTATAGCTCTACTGTTTTTAATATGTTCCTAGAGAAAATTTAGTTGAAAGTTGATAGTAGCAAACTTTGCGGACTGAGTCTGTAAAACGAAGGACTGTCCTCGTTGCTGCGCAGAAGGCTTATGTCCTTAATGCACCACTCAGTGTGCTGCACCTCGAGCATCGTCTGTGGATGTTGTGAACATCCGACATACACGTTTCTGATGACTACGCGATAGTTCGGTGCAAAATACTTAATGGCTTAGAAGCGTGGCGCCGAAGACGTTTTGAAACGTCACGGAACATGAGTGATGTTCTAAAGAGATGAAATTGTGATTTCATGCTTGTGCCCTTGTTAAGAGGTATGAGACCTCCGACAAATTCTTTGTCCATGAAGTAAAGGAGAAAAACTCAATCGTTGAGCGTTTGCTCAGATTGTGTGAGTACGACAATCACTTGAATCAAGTGGGAGTTAATCTTCCAGATGAGATGGTGATGGTTCTCCAAAGTCACTGCCACCAAGCTGTGAGAGCTTCGTGATGAACTGTAATATATCAAGGATAGATACAATGATCCTTGAGAGATTCGTGATGTATGACACTGCGAAAGTAGAAATCAAGAAGGAGCATCAATGGTTGATGGTTAGTAAAACCACAAAGTTTCATGAAAGGCAAGGGCTAGAAGGGATACTTCGTGAAACAAAAAAACAGTTGCTGCACTAATGAAGAGACCCAAGTCTAAACCCAAACCCGAGACTAAGTGCTTCTGTTATGAGGGAAACGGTCACTGAGGCGGAGCTACCCTAGATGCTTGGTAGATAAGTAGGCTGGCAAAGTCGAAAGTTGTATATTTGATATACATGATGTTGATGTGTGCTTTACTAGTACTCCTAGTAGCGCGAGGGTATTGGATACCGGTTCAGTTGCTAAGTGATTGGTAACACGAAATGAAAGCTACGGAATAAACGGAGACTAGCTAAAGGCGAGGTGACGATACGTGTTGGAAGTGCTTCCAAGGTTGATATGATCAAACGTCGCACGCTCCCTCTATCATCGGGATTGGTGATGAAAACCAAATAATTGTTATTTGGTGTTTGCATTGAGCATGAACATGATTGGATCGTGTTTGTTGCAATACGATTATTCATTTAAAAGAATAATAGTTATTCTATTTGCTTGAATAATTACCCTCAATGGTTTATTGAATCTCAATCGTAGTGTTACACATGTTCAAATATAGTGCCAAAAGATAAAAAGTAATAATGATAGTACCACTTAGTTGTGGCACGGCCACTTGAGTCATGTTGGTGTAAAATGCATGAAGAAGCTCCATGCTGATGGATCGTTTGGACTCACTTGATTTCGAATCACTTGAGACATGCAAAACATGCCACATGAAACAAGTAGAGTAACTTGTTGGGAGTAATGCATTTTTGATGTGTGCAGTCCAATAAGTGCTAAGGCACGCAGTGGATATCATTATGTTCTTACTTCACTGACGATTTGAGTAGATACAGGAGTAGTTACTTGATGAATCACAAGTCTGAAATGTTGAAAAGTTCAAAGCTATTTTAGAGTGAAGATCGTCGTGACAAGAGGATAAACAGTCTACGAGATGATCATAGAGTTGAATATCTGAGTTACGAGTTTTGGTACGCAGTTAAGACAATGTGGAAATTTTTTCGCAGTTCATGCCACCTAGAACACCATAGTGTGATGATGTGTCTGAACGTCTTAGCCACGCCCTATTTGATATGGTGCATACTATGATGTCTCTTATCGAATTACCACTATCGTTTATGGGTTATGCATTAGAGACAGCCGCATTCACTTTAAATAGGGCGCCGCGTATTTTCTTTGAGATGACACAGTATAGACTATGGTTTAGAGAAATCTAAGCTGTCGTTTCTTGAAAGTTTGGAGCTGCGATGCTTATGTGAAAAGGTTTCAGTCTGATAAGCTCGAACCCAAAGCGGATAAATGCATCTTCATAAGATATCCAAAACAGTTGGATACATCTCCTATCTCAGATCCGGAAGCAAAGTGTTTGTTTCTAGAAATGGGTTCTTTCTTGAGGAAAGGTTTCTCTCGAAAGAATTGAGTGGGAGGGTGATAGAACTTGATGAGGTTATTGAACCATCACTTCGACTAGTGTGTAGCAGGGCACAGGAAGTTGTTCCTGTGGCGCCTACACCAATTGAAGTGGAAGCTGATGATGGTGATCATTGAGCTTCGGATCAAGTTACTACAAACCTCGTAGGTTGACAAGGTTGCGTACTACTATAGAGTGGTATGGTAACCCTGTCTTGGAGGTCATGTTGTTGAACAATAATGAACCTACGAGCTGTGGAGAAGTGATGGTGGGCCCGGATTCCGACAAATGGCTGGAGGCCATGAAATCCGAGAGAGGATCCATGTATAAAAACAAAGTGTAGACTTTGGAAGAACTACTTGATGGTCGTAGGACTATTGGGTAAAGATGGATCTTTAAAAGGAAGACAGACGACGATGGTGCTAAGTCACTATTAAGAAAAGCTTGACTTGTCGCAAAGATGTTTCCGACATGATCAAACAGTTGACTATGGTGAGACTTTCTCACTCGTAGCGATGCTAAAAGTCTGTTAGAATTATGTTAGTAGTTGTTGCATTATTTTTGAAATATTGCACATAGGATGTCAAAACATTGTTTCCTCGACGGTTTCCTTGAGCAAACATTGTATGTGATACAACCAGAAGGTTTTTTCGATCCTAAAGATACTAACAAGTATGCAAGCTCCAGCGATCCTTCAATGGACTGGTGCAAGCATCTCGGAGTTGGAATATACACTTTGATGAGATGATCAAAGATTTCGGGTTTGTACAAGGTTTATGAGAAACTTGTATTTCCAAAGAAGTGAGTGGGAGCACTATAGAATTTCTGATAAGTATATGTGGTTGACATATAGTTGATCAGAAGTAATGTAGAATTTCTGTGAATCATAAAAGGTTGTTTGAAAGGAGTTTTTCAAAGGAACACCTGGATTGAGCTACTTGAGCGTTGAGCATCAAGATCTTCGGAATAGATCAAAATGCTTAATAGAAGTTTCAACAAGATGCATGCCTTGACAAGTTTTTGAAGGAATTCGAAATAGATCGGCAAAGAAGGAGTTCCTGACTGTGTTGTAAGGTGTGAATTTGAGTAAGACTCAAAACCCGACCAGGGAAGAATAAAGAGAATAGACGAAGGTCGTCTTCTATGCCTTAGCCGTAGACTCTAAAGTATGCCGTGCTGAGTACCGCACCTGATGTGTGCCTTGCAGCAAGTCTGTTAAGAGGTACACAGAGTGATCCAGGATTGAATCACTGATCAACGGTCAAAGTTATCCTTAGTAACTAAATAGACTAAGGAATTTTTATCGATTATGGAGGTGGTTAAAGAGTTCGTCGTAAAGGGTTACGTCGATGCAAGCTTTGACACTAATCCGAATAACTATGAGTAGTGAAATGGATTCGTATAGTAGAGTAGATATTTGGAGCATTTCCGAATAGCACGTATTAGCAGCATCTATAAGATGACATAAAGATTTGTAAAGAACGCATGGATCTGAAAGTTTCAGAACCGTTGACTAAAATCTCTCTCACGAGCAAGACGTGATCAGACCCCAGAACTACATGGGTGTTGGATTCCTTGAAATCACATGGTGATGTGAACTAGATTATTGACTCTAGTGCAAGTGGGAGACTATTGGAAATATGCCCTAGAGGCAATAATAATTAGTTATTATTATATTTCTTTGTTCATGATAATCGTTTATTATCCATGCTATAATTGTATTTATTGGAAACACAATACTTGTGTGGATACATAGACAAAACACTGTCCCTAGTAAGCCTCTAGTTGATTAGCTCGTTGATCAAAGTTGGTCAAGGTTTCCTAGCCATAGGCAAGTGTTGTTACTTGATAACGGGATCACATCATTAGGAGAATCATGTGATGGACTAGACCCAAACTAATAGACGTAGCATGTTGATCGTGTCATTTTTTTGCTACTGTTTTCTGCGTGTCAAGTATTTGTTCCTATGACCATGAGATCATATAACTCACTGACACCGGAGGAATGCTTTTTGTGTATCAAACATCGCAAAGTAACTGGGTGACTATAAAGATGCTCTACAGGTATCTCCGAAGGTGTTCGTCGAGTTAGTATGGATCAAGACTGGGATTTGTCACTCCGTATAACGAAGAGGTATCTCGGGGCCCACTCGGTAATACAACATCACACACAAGCCTTGCAAGCAATGTGACTTAGTGTAAGTTGTGGGATCTTGTATTACGGAACGAGTAAAGAGACTTGCCGGTAAACGAGATTGAAATATGTATGCGGATACTGACGATCGAATCTCGGGCAAGTAACATACCGAACGACAAAGGGAATGACATACGGGATTATATGAATCCTTGGCACTGAGGTTCAACCGATAAGATCTTCGTAGAATATGTAGGATCCAATATGGGCATCCAGGTCCCGCTATTGGATATTAACCGAGGAGTCTCTCGGGTCATGTCTACATAGTTCTCGAACCCGCAGGGTCTGCACACTTAAGGTTCGACGTTGTTTTATGCATATTTAAGTTATATGGTTGGTTACCGAATGTTGTTCGGAGTCTCGGATGAGATCACGGACGTCACGAGGGTTTCCGGAATGGTCCGGAAACGAAGATTGATATATAGGATGACCTCATTTGGTTACCGGAAGGTTTTCGTGCATTACCGGAAAAGTTTCGGGCTCATCGGTAGTGTACTGGGAGTGCCGGGAGGGGTGCCGGGGACCATCAGGAGGGGTGTCACGCCCCAAGGGGTCTCATGGGCTATGGGAAGAGATAAACAAGCCCCTAGTGGGCTGGAATAAGTTCCCACTAAGGCCCATAAGGTTTGAGAAGGAAAAAACACAAGGTGGAAAGAGTTTCCAAGTGGGAAGGTGGAATCCTACTCCAAGTAGGACTGGAGTAGGACTCCTCCACCTGCAATTTAGGCCAAACCTTTAGGTTTTGAGGCTGCCTCCTCCCCTCCCTCCCTCTTATATATAGTGGGGTTTTAGGGCTGATTTGAGACAACTTTTGCCACGGTAGCCCGACCACATACCTCCACGGTTTTACCTCTAGATCGCGTTTCTACGGAGCTCGGGCGGAGCCCTACCAACCTCCGGAGCGCCGTCATGCTGCCGGAGAACTCATCTACCTCTCCGTCTCTCTTGCTGGATCAAGAAGGCCGAGATCATCGTCGAGCTGTACGTGTGCTGAACGCGGAGGTGCGGTCCGTTCGGCACTAGATCGGAGCGGATCGTGGGACAGATCGCGGGACGGTTCGTGGGACGGTTCGCGGGGCGGATCGAGGGACGTGAGGACGTTCCACTACATCAACCGCGTTTCTTAACGCTTCAGCTGTGCCATCTACAAGGGTACGTAGATCGGAAATCCCCTCTCGTAGATGGACATCACCATGATAGGTCTTCGTGCGCGTAGGAAATTTTTTGTTTCCCATGCGACGTTCCCCAACACAACCACGGTGACGGGGCCGCAGCAGTGACGGCTCGGCGAGCTGGAGCTCGAGCTCGGTCAAGGGAGGGTCGAGCGGGGTTGTGGCGGCCGACGGCGGCCGGAGATGGCCGGGGGCGACGGAGGCCAGAGGTGGCCGGAGGAGGGCGAGCTCGGCCACCCCAGCCCCTCCTGGATCGAGTGGGAGGGAGAGCTGAGCGAGGAGAGAGGGGTTGGGCTTGGTGGCTGGGGGTTCGGTGGTGGGCATGAGGGGAGAGAACGAGGGGCTTGCCTCGTGGGGGTGTGGGGTAACGAGGGTGCTGGCTCCCCTCGTGACTGGTGGCTACTAGGAGGAGGGAGTGAGGGAGTGGGGTTAGATTTTAGGGTTGGGATGGGGTTAAATACCCCAGGGTGTGGGGTGGGCCGGCCAGCTGGGCCGGGGCTTTTTCACTGTAGCTTAATTACAATTATCACTGTAGCAAAAGCTGAGGGTGTCACACTTGACCATGATGTCATCCATGTATGCCTCCGTTACGACCGATCTGTTTTGGAAAACACTTCTCGAGCATGCGTTGGAAGGTAGCTCCGACGTTTTTAAGGCCGAATGGCATAGTGATATAGCACAAACACCCGAATGGGGTGATGGAGGCCATTTTTATTTCATCGATGTCGTACATTTGTATCTGGTGGTACCCAGAGTACGCATATAGGAACGACACACGTTCACATTCGGCAGTAGAATCTACTATTTAATCTGTGCGGGGTAAAGGAATTGATGTGCTTGACGTCAATGCACACCCGGAGTGAGTTGTTCTTCTTCGTCACCATGACGAAGTTGGCGAGCCACTCAGAGTGGTACACCTCGTGAATAAACTTGACAACTAGGAGGCGAGCGATCTCTTCACCAATCGCCTTGTTCTTCTCCATGGAGGAATGGTGCAAATGCTCCTTGACAGGCTTGATTTTTGGGTCGACACGAAGTCGATGCTCAGCTAGCTCCCTGGGAACACCCGATGTTGTGGTGTTGTCATGGCAAAATGTCCTCATGATAGAACATTGGTGTGGGGCCATCGCAACTAGGTGGTAGCTTGAACAGGGTTGGTCAGAATTAAAAGACGCGAGTTTTACCCCGGTTCGGCCCCTCGCGGTGGAGGTAAAAGCCTACATCCTGCTGGATTGCTATAGATGATGATGATGATCTTGATTACAAGGGTGCTTGTTTGCCACCTCTAGTCTTGAGAGCTTCTAGTTTGTTTGTCTATCTTCCCTTGTCCCTCTGGGGGTGCCTTGCCCCTCCTTACATAAGTTGAAGGCACGGTCTTACATTTAGAATCCTAATAGGACTACAACTCGAGTCCATTACAAGCTGGATCCTAGTCCGACGCTTTTCTACTGAACTGATATACCCAAGTCGGGTCTTCTCTCCGGGCCAAGTCTTACCCACTCGAGTTTGACCTAAGTCGGTCCTAATTTGTCTAGCCCTTCTTGTGGGTCTCACCATGAGTCGACCCATTGGTTTCTTCTGTGAGTTGGCCTTCTGCCGGGTCTGGCACTACTGTAGGATGGTCCAAACATGACACTACAATCACAAACTCTTCGACGAAACCATGTGCAATGCATGAATCGCAAATGGTATAGTTCAAGCTCCACCGCCAATAACGAAATCTGTGTGCGATGGCGGATCCATCAAGTACGATTCATAAAATAGTTGTGTGTGTGATATACGACAGAAAATTTGTTCTTATGAACTGTTTGCGATTAGCCAAGATAACACAAATGTTTATAAAGATCCATATGTGTGTGATAGAGGGCACAAAGTTCACTATGAAAAATTATGTGTGATAATACTGCAGAGCACACACGATTTAGCGGAACTAGGTGTGTGTGATATGCGACAAACATGTCAACAATCAGAGTTGTGTGGGAAAACAGATAATAACATCGACGAGTCATCCTCACAAACTGTGTGTGTTGTGGGCAGACGGTTGCTACCAAAAAATTGTCAGCGATTGATGAAATCATTAATGATGCTATGTAGGGAAGTGTCGTTACAAACATTTTATTATTATTACCCATTTGACTGCGCATCACCCTTTCTAATTCCTCTCTCACGTCTTGTCACTGTGTTTTCACCCGAGGATTCTAGTGCACTCTTCGACACCACAAAGTCATTTATTTTGGCCACGTTCCCGCCCGGAACCGCGCATGTTCCCACGCAAGCTTCCCCATCGGTTTCTCGTAAAATAAAATGAGCAAAGGAGCTGGTGCGCGACACACGTGGATGCACACCTAGTGCAGCCTAGCCCGTCTACCAAGCATGCCAACCCGACCAAGCGTCGCCTCTGCCATCAACCTCCTCGACGACGAGAACGATCCGGTGCATGCGCAACGGCCTGTCGAGGCTGATGGCATGCATGTAGATGTGTCAGACAACCCTATGATGCACGTCATCGCAAGGGTTGAGAATACCCTTGGCGCAGGGCACGACAGCGCCACCGAGCAACATAGCCGCCGCACCACCGAGAGGCTGAAGCGCACCGCGCAAGAAGATCATCGCTGGTGCTCCGTAGAGCAAAACATGTGGATCTGCGCACAGAGGAAAGGCACTCCACACAACAAGACTGATCATGGGCCACACAGTGAGAGGCGTGGCACGCGGTAGAGAAAGAACGGTTCCATCCCCGCTTGCCTCCTATGCCACCCAACATGACGTTGCAGGTGTGTCCAAGGCACATCAGTAGCCCGATTTCTCGACAGGAATGGGCAATGGCTATCTGTGCCTGCTACCTGATACGTCTCTGTCGTATCTACTTTTCCGAACTCTTTTGCCCTTGTTTTGGACTCTAACTTGCATGATTTCAATGGAACTAACCCGGACTAACGCTGTGTTCAGCAGGATTGCCATGGTGTTGTTTTTGTGCAGAAATAAAATTTCTCGGAATGTCCTGAAAATTTACGGAGATTTTTTTTTGAATAAAAGAAAAATACATGCGCAAAGATCCACCGGAGGGGGCGTGCCAGTGGGCCACAAGCCCACAGGCCGCGGCCACCCCCCTAGGCCGCACCGTGAGGGCTTGTCGGGCCCACGTGGCACCACCGCCCCCAAACTCAGCTCTATATCTTCCGTCTCGCTTGGAAAAAAATTCAGAGAGAAGGTTTCATCGCGTTTTACGATACGAAGGCGCCGCCACATCATGTTCTTCATCTGGAGGGCAGATCTGGAGTCTGTTTCGGGCTCTGGAGAGGGGAAATCGTCGCCATCGTCATCATCAACCTTCCTCCATCGACAATTCCATGATGCTCTTCATCGGTCGTGAGTAATCTCATCGTAGGCTTGCTGGACGGTGATGAGTTGGATGAGATCTATCATGTAATCGAGTTAGTTCTTGATGGGGATTGATCCCTAGTATCCAGTATGTTCTAGATTGATGTTGCTACTACTTGGCTATGCTTAATACTTGTCACTAGGGCCCGATTGCCATGATTTCAGATCTGAACCTATTATGTTGTCGCCAATATATGTGTGTTTTAGATCCTATCTTGCAAGTTGTAGTCACCTACTATGTGTTATGACCCGGCAACCCCAGAGTGACAATAGCCGGAACCACTCCCGGAGATGACCATAGTATGAGGAGTTCATGTATTCACCACGTGTTAACACGTTGGTCCGGTTCTTTATTAAAAGGAGAACCTTAATATCCCGTAGTTTCCACTAGGACCCCGCTGCCACGGCAGGGATGGACAATAGATGTCATGCAAGTTCTTTTCCCTAAGCACGTATGACTACATACGGAATACATGCCTACATTAGATCGACGAACGGGAGCTAGTTACTTATCTCTCCGTGCTATAGCTGTCACATGATGAATCACATCCGTCACACTCATCCATCACCGATCCACTGCCTACAAGTCTTTTACTACTGGTCCTTGCTATGTTACTTTGTCTAGGCTTGTCCCTTTCTACAAAAGGGATTGGGCCACTTTGCTACTACTGTTGCTACTGCTATTACTCTGTTGCTACTGCTGTTACTCTGCTGCTGCTGCTACTGCTGTTCCTTGCTACTTCGCTGTTACTTGTTGCAAGATCCTTTTCTGACACTATTGTCGGGGAAGAATAGTTACTCGCCCACGTGCAACACTGGCGCCATTGATACAACACTTAGGAATAGTCTGCCGTCAACAGTTCTGTTTCTAACACCGTTGCTATCATACTACTTTGCTACTGATACTTTGCTTGCAGACACTAATCTTTCAGGTGTGGTTGAATCTGACAAACTCAGCTGCTAATACTCGAGAATATTCTTTCGCTTCCCCTGTCGAACCAACAAATTTGGGTCGAATACTCTACCCTCGAAAACTGTTGCGATCCCCGATACTTGAGGGTCATCACTACCTCTTGAGCTTGCGTTGTTTTTTCCCTTGAAGCGGAAAGGGTGATGCAGCAAAGTAGCGATAAGTATTTCCCTCAGTTTGAGAACCAAGGTATCAATCCAGTAGGAGTATCAAGATGAGGCACCAATGTACGTGCGCAAAAACAAACAAAATTGCACCCAACGCTATAAAGGGGTTGTCAATCCCTTCACGATTATTTGCAAGGTGAGATTTGAAGGTGAAAAGTGCAACAAAGTAATTTTGTAGATCTGAATATAGGATGTGAAGTAGACCCGTGGGCCATAGTGTTCACTAGAGGCTTCTCTCATGATAGCAAGTATTACGGTGGGTGAACGAATTACTATCGAGCAATTGATAGAATCACGCAAAGTTATGATGATATCTAAGGCAATGATCATACATATAGGCATCACGTCCGATACAAGTAGACCGGTACTTTCTGCTTCTACTACTATTACTCCACACATCGACCGCTATCCAGCATGCATCTAGTGTATTGAGTTCATAACAAACAGAGTAACACCTTAAGCAAGATGACATGATGTAGAGAGATAGATTCATGCAATATGATATAAACCCCATCTTTTTACCCTTGATTGCAACAACATGATGCATGCCTCGCTACCCCTTCTGTCACTAGGTGAGGACACCGCATGATATGAACCCAAAACCAAGCACTTCTCCCATTGCAAGAATTATAGATCAAGTTGGCCATACGAAACCCACAACTCGAAGAGAATTACAAGGATACGAAATCATGCATATAAGAGATCAGAGGAAACTCAAATAATATTCCTAGATAATATGATCATAAATCCAAAATTCATCGGATCTAGACAAACACACCGCAAAAGAAAGTTAGATCGAATAGATCTCCATGAAGATCATGGAGAACTTTGTATTGAAGATCCAAGAGAGAGAAGAAGCCATCTAGCTACTAGTTATGGACCCGAAGGTCTGTGGTGAACTACTCACGCATCATCGGAGAGGCAATGGTGTTGATGAAGAAGCCCTCCGTGTCCGAATCCCCCTCCGGCAGGGCACCAGAACGGTCCCCAGATGGGATCTTGTGGAGACAGAAGCTTGCGGCGGCGGAAAAGTATTTTCGTGGCTCTCCCTTTTGGTTTTGGGATTTTAGAGAATTTATATGCGAAAGAAGTAGGGAAAAGGAGGCACGTGGGCCCCACAAGCCTGCCAGGCGCCCCCAAGCCGCGGCTAGGGGGCTTGTGATCTCCCCTGAAGTCTCCAGCCTTTGTTCTCACGTCCCCTGCGTATCTTGTGTTATGGAAAAAATCATCCCGTAGGTTTTATTCTGTTTGGACTCCGTTTAATATTCTTCTCTGGAAAAGGTCAAAAACATGGAAAAAAACAAAACTCAGTAGCAATTGGTTCAACATAATCGGATCTTTTGAAAAGATTAGCAAGTGGATGAGGATCCATATCAATAGATACTTAGCAAGCAAAGATGCAAGCATATTGAAGGCACATAGCACACAAGCAAAGGAAAGGCAAACGAAAAAGGCAAATATTTTTGTATTTTTTTCAGAAGTGGGGGAGAGGAAAAGAAGAGGCAAAAGGCAAATAATATAATGCAAGAGATGAGTTTGCGATAGTTACTTCGATATGCTTCACTTTGAATACTCCCCGACAACGGTGCCAGAAATCCTTCTTGGTACCTCTTGAGATTGCGCTGGTTTTTCCCTTGAAGAGGAAAGGGTGATGCACCAAAGTAGCGATAAGTATTTCCCTCAGTTTGAGAACCAAGGTATCAATCCATTAGGAGTATCAAGATGAGGCACCAATGTACCTACGCAAAAACAAACAAACTTGCACCCAATGCTATAAAGGGGTTGTCAATCCCTTCATGATTATTTGCAAGGTGAGATGTGAAGGTGAAAAGTGCAACAAAGTAATTTTGTAGATCTGAATATAGGATGTGAAGTAGACCCGGGGACCATAGTATTCACTAGAGGCTTCTCTCATGGTAGCAAGTATTACGGTGGGTGAACGAATTACTGTCGAGCAATTGATAGAATCGCGCAAAGTCATGATGATACCCAAGGCAATGATCATACATATGGGCATCACGTCCGAGACAAGTAGACCGGTACTTTGTGCATCTACTACTATTACTACACACATCGACCGCTATCCAGCATGTATCTAGTGTACTGAGTTCATATCAAGCAGAGTAATGCCTTAAGCAATATGACATGATGTAGAGGGATAGATTCATGCAATATGATATAAACCCCATCTTTTTACCCTTAATGGCAACAACATGATGCGTGCCTCGCTACCCCTTCTGTCACTAGGTGAGGACATCGCACGGTATGAACCCAAAACCAAGCACATCTCCCATTGCAAGAATTATAGATCAAGTTGGCCAAACGAAACCCACAACTCAAAGAGAATTACAAGGATACGAAATCATGCATATAAGAGATCAAAGGAGACTCAAATAATATTCATAGATAATCTGATCATAAATCCAGAATTCATTGGATCTCGACAAACACACCGCAAAATAAAGTTACATCGGATAGATCTCCATGAAGATCACGGAGAACTTTGTATTGAAGATCCAAGAGAGAGAAGAAGCCATCTAGCTACTAGCTATGGACCCGAAGGTCTGTGGTGAACTACTCACGCATCATCGGAGAGGCAATGGTGTTGATGAAGAAGCCCTCCATGTTCGAATACCCCTCCGGAAGGGCACCAGAACGGTCCCCAGATGGGATCTTGCGGAGACAGAAGCATGCGTCGGCGGAAAAGTATTTTCATGGCTTTCCCCTTTGGTTCGGGATTTTAGAGAATTTATAGGTGAAAGAAGTAGGGCAAAGGAGTTACGTGGGCCCCACAAGCCTGCCAGGCGCGCCCCCCCAGGCCACGGCTAGGGGGCTTGTGATCTCCCCTGAAGTCTCCTGCCTTGGTTCTCAAGTCCCGTGCATATCTTTTGTTATGGAAAAAATCACCCCGCAGGTTTTATTCCGTTTGGACTCCGTTTAATATTCTTCTCTGGAAAAGGTCAAAAACACGGAAAAAACAGAAACTGGCACTTGGCACTGAGTTAATAGGTTAGTCCCAAAAAAAGATATAAAATACCATATTCATGCATATAAAACATCCAAAGTTGACATGATAATAGCATGGAACCATCAAAAATTATAGATACGTTGGAGACGTATCAAGCATCCCCAAGTTTAACTCCTGCTCGTCCTCAAGTAGGGAAGTGATAAAGACCAAAAATTTTATGTGGAATGCTACCTAACATATTTGTTCTTTGTAACTTCTTTCTTGTGGCATGAATGTTCAGATTCGTAAGATTCAAAACAATAGTTTACTATTGACATGAAAACAATAATACTTCAAGCATACTAGCAAAGTAATCATGAACTTTTGAAATAACAAGGCCAAATAAATTCATCCCTACAAAATCATATAGTTTGTCTATGCTCCATCATCCCCACACAACAAATTTAATTCATGCACAACCCTGGTATTGGCCAAGTAATTGTTTTCACACTCTTACTTTCTCAAACTTTTTCAACTCTCACGCAATACATGAGCGTGAGCCATGGATATAGCACTATAGGTGGAATAGAGTGTGGTGGAGGTTATGAGGCAAAAAGGAGGAGATGGTCACATCGACTCGGCGTATCAATGGGCTATGGAGATGCCCATCAATAGATATCAATGTGAATGAGTAGGGATTGCCATGCAACGGATGCACTAGAGCTATAAGTGTGTGAAAGCTCAAAAAGAATACTAGTGGGTGTGCACCCAACTTGCTTGCTCACGAAGACCTAGGGCAATTTTGAGGAAGCCCATCATTGGAATATACAATCCAAGTTATATAATGAAAATTCCCACTAGTATATGAAGTGACAAAACAAGAGACTCTCTATGATGAAGAACATGGTGCTATTTGGAAGCACAAGTGTGGAAAAAGATAGTAGCATTGTCCCTTCTCTCTTTTTCTCTCATCATTTTTTTTGTTTGGGCTCTTTGGCCTCTTTTTTTTCATTTTTTGGTGGGCATCTTTGGCCTCTTTTTTTCCTCACATGGGACAATGCTCTAATAATGATGATCATCACACTTTTATTTACTTACAACTCAATACTTAGAACAATGATGACTCTATATGAAATGCCTTCAGCAGTGTACAAGCATGTGCAACGATCTAGCTTAGCGTATGATGTTGAAACATCTCGCTAGCTATCTTACGATCATGCAATGGCAATATGAAAGTGACGGCACATGTCATGATACGGAGCGGTGGAAGTTGCATGGCAACATATCTCGGAATGGCTATGAAAATGCCATAATAGGTAGGTATGGTGGCTATTTTGAGGAAGGTAAATGGTGGGTTTGTGCACCAGCGAAAGTTAGACGGTACTAGAAAGGCTAGCAATGGTGGAAGGGTGAGAGTGCGTATAATCCATGGACTCATATTAGTCATGAAGAACTCATATACTTATTGCGAAAGTTTTATTAGTAATCGAAACAAAGTGCTAAATGCATACTCCTAGGGGAAGAGTTGGTAGGTGTTAACCATCGCGTGATCCCGACCGCCACACAAAGGATGACAATCAATAAATCAATTATGCTCCGACTTCCTAAAATAGCGGTTCACCATACGTGCATGCTACGGGAATCACTAACTTCAACACAAGTATTTCTAGGTTCACAACACCCTACTAACATAACTCTAATATTACCATATTCATATCTCAAAACTAATTGTGAGGAATCAAACTTCTCTTACTAATCAATGCACTTGAATATGGAAGTTTTTATTATATCCTCTTTGGATGCTGATACGTCCATTTTGCATCATGTTTTCATGTTGATATATATCGCTTCTTGGGCTATTATTTCACTTCATGGTACAATTCTTATGCCTTTTCTCTCTTATTTTGCAAGGTTTACATGAAGAGGGAGAATGCCGGCAACTAGAATTCCGGCCTGAAGTGGAGCAAGATTGAGATACCTGTTCTGCGTAACTCCAAACGCCGTAAAAATCAATGAGGATTTTTTTTCCTGATTTATCGAAAATACTGGGCCGAAGAAGTGCCAGAGGGGCGCCAGGCGGTGGCCACAAGCCTGCACGGCACGGCCACCCCCCAGGCCGTGCCATGGGGGCTAGTGGGCACCCTGCTGGCCCACTTGCCCCTCTTTTTATATGAAGGGTTTCGTCCAGGAAAAAATCAAGGAGGAGCTTTTTCGTGGTTTCACCGTCGTCACGAGGCGGAACTTGAGTAGAAGCACTCTAGAGCTCTGGCAGGACGATCCTGCCAGGGAAACTTCCCTCCCGGAGGGGGACATCATCGCCATCGTCATCACCAACACTCCTCTCATCAGAGGGGACTCGTCACCATCAACATCTTCATCAGCACCATCTCATCTCCAAACCCTAGTTCATCACTTTTAACCAATCTCCATCTCGCGAGTCCTATTGGTACTTGTAAGGTTGCTAGTAGTGTTGATTACTCTTTGTAGTTGATGCTAGTTGGATTATTTGGTGGAAGAGTTTATGTTCAGATCCTTGATGCTACTCATTACCTCTCTGATCATGAATATGATTATGCTTTGTGAGTAGTTACTTTTGTTCCTGAGGACATGGGATAAGTCATGCTAATAGTAGTCATGTGAATTTGGTATTCGTTTGGTATTTTGATATGTTGCATGTTGTTTTTCCTCTAGTGGTGTTATGTGAACATCAACTACATAACACTTCGCCATTATTTGGGCCTAGAGGAAGGCATTGGGAAGTAGTAAGTAGATGATGGGTTGCTAGAGTGACAGAAGCTTAAACCCTAGTTTATGCGTTACTTCGTAAGGGGCTGATTTGGATCCACTAGTTTAATGCTATGGTTAGACTTTGTCTTAATTCTTCTTTCGTAGTTGCGGATGCTTGCGAGAGGGGTTAATCATAAGTGGGATGCTTGTCCAAGTAAGGGCAGTACCCAAGCGCTGGTCCACCCACATATCAAACTATCAAAGTAACGAACACGAATCATATGAACATGATGAAAACTAGCATGACAGAAATTCCCGTGTGTCCTCGGGAGCATTTTTCCTCCTACAAGACTTTGTACAGGCTTGTCCCTGGCTACAAAAGGTATTGGGACAGTTTGCTGCACCGTTGCTACTTTTGTTACTTGTTGCTTGCTACGAATCATCTCACCACACAATCACTTGTTACCGACAATTTCAGTGCTTGCAGATTTTACCTTGCTGAAAACCACTTGTCAGATCCTTCTCCTCCTCGTTGGGTTCGACACTCTTACTTATCAAAAGGACTACGATTGATCCCCTATACTTGTGGGTCATCAAGACTCTTTTCTGGCGCCGCTGCCGGGGAGTGAAGCGCCTTTGGTAAGTGGAACTTGGTAAGGAAACATCCATATAGTGTGCTGAAATTTATTGTCACTTGTCACTATGGATACTAATCCTTTGCGGGGCTTGTTCGGGGTATCTTCACCTCGAACGGAAGCAAAAAGAGTTTCTCCTCAACCTGCTGCACCTACTGAAAATATTTGCTTTGAATTTCCTTCGGGTATGCTTGAGAAACTGCTGGCTAATCCTTTTACAGGAGATGGAACATCACATCCAGACTTGCATCTAATCTATGTAGATGAGGTTTGTGGTTTATTTAAGATTGCAGGTGTGCCCGAGGATGAGGTCAATAAGAAGGTATTTCCTTTATCTCTGAATAATAAGGCGTTGACATGGTATAGGCTATGTGATGATACTGGATCATGGGACTACAATCGGTTGAAATTGGAATTTCATCAAAAGTTTTATCCTATGCATTTAGTACACCATGATCGGAATTATATTTATAATTTTTGGCCTCGTGACAGGGGAAGCATCTCTCAAGCTTGGGTGAGTCTTAAATCAATGCTATATTCATGCCCCAATCATGAGCTCTCGAGAGAAATTATCATTCAGAACTTCTATGCTCGCCTTTCTCATGATGATCGCACCATGCTTGACACTTCTTGTACGGGTTCTTTTATGAAGAGAGATATTGACTTCAAATGGAATTTATCGGAGAGAATTAAACACAAATTTGAAGATTGGGAGCTTGAAGAAGGTAAGGAGTCAGGTATGAATTTCAATTTTGATTGCGTTAAATCCTTTGTTGAGACAAATACTTTTCGTGACTTTAGTGCTAAGTATGGACTTGACTCTGAGATAGTAGCTTCATTGTGTGAATCTTTTGCTACCCATATTGATCTCCCCAAAGAGAAGTGGTTTAAATATCATCCTCCATTAGAAGTCAATGTAGTTAAACCCACTCCAGTTGAAGAGAGAGTCATTGCCTATAATGATCATGTGGTTCCCGGTGCTTACATTGAGAAACCACCTTTCCCTGTTAGGATAAAGGATCATTTTAAAGCTTCAACTATGATATGTAGAGGCTAGATTAGAACACCTACACCCCCTGAGCAAATTAGAGTTGAACCTAGCATTGCTATTATCAAAGATCTTCTGTCCGACGAAGTTGAGGGACATAATATTCACTTCTGTGAAGATGCTGCTAGAATTGCTAAACCTCACGCTAGAGACAAACATAGGCCTGTTGTTGGCATGCCTGTAGTTTCTGTTAAGATAGGAGATCATTGTTATCATGGTTTATGTGACGTGGGTGCTAGTGTTAGTGCAATACCTCAATCCTTATACGATGAAATCAAAGATCATATTGCACCTGTTGAGATAGAGCCTATTGATGTCACTATTCAGCTTGTCAATAGAAATACTATCTACCCTGTGGGAATTGTTAGGGATGTTGAAGTCTTGTGTGGTAAAAAAAAGTATCGTGCTGATTTCCTCGTTCTTGCTACCGCTCAAGATAGCTTTTGTCCCATCATATTTGGTAGACCTTTTCTCAATACCGTCAATGCTCATATTGACTGTGAGAAGCAAACTGTCACTGTTGGCTTTGAAGGTGTGTCACATGAGTTCAATTTCTCCAAGTTTGGTAGACAACCTCATGAAAAAGAGTTGCCTAGTAGGGATGAAACGATTGCCTTAGCTTCTATTGCCGTGCCTCCTACTGATCCATTAGAGCAATACTTGCTTGAGCATGAAAATGATATGCATATGGATGAAAGGGATGAGATAGATAGAGTTGTCTTAGAACAATATCCTATCCTTAAGAATAACTTGCCTGTTGAATAGCTTGGGGATCCACCCCCGCCAAAGGGTGATCCTGTGTTCGAGCTTAAACAGTTGCCTGATACTCTTAAGTATGCTTATCTTGATGAAAAAGAGATATATCCTGTTATAATTAGTGCTAGCCTCTCAGAGCATGAAGAAAAGTAGTTACTAAAAACTCTGAGGAAGCACCATGCTGCTATTGGATATACTCTTGATGATCTTAAGGGCATTAGTCCCGCTCTATGCCAGCACAAGATTAAAACTGATCCTGACTTCAAACCAGTTGCTGATCATCAAAGGCGATTGAATCCTAAGATGAAAGAAGTAGAAATAAAAGAAATACTAAAGCTCCTGGAAGCGGGTATTATCTATCCTGTTGCCATACCGATTGGGTGAGTCCGGTGCATTGCGTTCCTAAGAAGGGAGGCATTACCGTTGTCCCTAATGATAAGGATGAATTGATCCCACAGAGGATTATTACTAGCTATAGGATGGTGATCGATTTTAGGAAATTGAATAAAGCCACTAGGAAAGATCATTACCCTTTGCCTTTTATCGACCAAATGCTAGAAAGGCTGTCTAAACACACACACTTCTGCTTTCTAGACGGTTATTCTGGTTTCTCCCAAATACCAGTTGCACAATCTGATCAGGAGAAAACCACTTTCACCTGCCCTTTCGGTACCTTTGCTTATATACATATGCCTTTTGGCTTATGCAATGCACCTACCACCTTTCAAAGATGTATGATGGCTATATTCTCTGACTTTTGTGAAAAGATTGTCGAGGTTTTCATGGATGACTTCTCCGTTTACGGGTCTTCCTTTGATGATTGCCTCAGCAACCTTGATCGAGTCTTATAGAGATGTAAAGACACCAATCTTGTCTTGAATTGGGAGAAGTGCCACTTTATGGTTAATGAAGGCATCGTCTTAGGACATAAAATTTACGAAAGAGGTATCGAAGTCGATAAGGCTAAGGTTGACGCAATCGAGAAAATGTCATACCCCACAGATATCAAAGGTATAAGAAGTTTCCTTGGTCATGCTGGTTTCTATAGAAGGTTCATTAAAGACTTCTCTAAGATTTCTAGGCCTCTTACTAATATCTTGCAAAAGGATATTCCTTTTGTTTTTGACGATGATTGTGAGGAAGCCTTCGAAATACTTAAGAGGGCTTTGATAACTGCACCTATTGTTCAACCACCTGATTGGAACTTGCCTTTTGAGATTATGTGTGATGCTAGTGATTATGCTGTTGGTGCTATTCTAGGGCAAAGAGTTGATAAGAAGTTGAATGTTATTCACTATGCTAGTAAAACTCTAGACAATGCCCAGAGAAACTATGCTACTACGGAGAAGGAATTTTTAGTAGTCGTGTTTGCATCTGAAAAGTTCTGGTCTTTCATAGTTGATTCCAAAGTCACTATTCACACTGATTATGCTGCTATTAAGTACCTCATGGAGAAGAAAGACGCTAAACCTAGACTTATCAGATGGATTCTCTTGCTACAAGAATTTGATTTGCACGTTGTTGACAGAAAGGGTGCTGATAACCCAGTAGCAGATAACTTGTCTAGGTTGGAGAACGTTCTTGATGACCCACAACCTATTGATGATAGCTTTCCTGGTGAGCAATTGAATGTCATCGATGCTTCACTTAGTGTACCGTGGTATGCTGATTATGCAAACTATATTGTTTCCAAATATATACCACCTAGTTTCACATACAAAAAAGAAGAAATACTTCTTTGACTTGAGACATTACTTCTGGGATGATCCTCACCTTTATAAGGAACTAGTGGATGGTGTTATTAGACGTTGTGTACCTGAACATGAACAGGGATAGATCCTACACAAGTGTCACTTCGAGGCCTACGGAGGACACCATGCGGGAGATAGAACTGCACACAAGGTATTGCAATCAGGTTTCTATTGGCCCACTCTCTTCAAGGATGTCTATAAGTTTGTCTTGTCTTGTGACGAATGTCAAAGAATAGGTAATATTAGCAAACGTCAGGAAATGCCTATGAACTATTCACTCGTCATTGAACCATTTGATGTATGGGGCTTTGATTACATCGGACCTTTTCCAAAATCCAACGGGTATACTCATATCCTAGTTGCTGTTGATTACGTCACTAAGTGGGTAGAAGCTATCCCCACTAGTGCTGATCACAACAGCTCTATCAGGATGCTGAAAGAAGTTATCTTCCCTAGATTTGGAGTCCCTAGATATCTAATGACCAATGGTGGTTCACACTTCATTCATGGTGCTTTCCGTAAAACGCTTGCTAAGTACGATGTCAACCATAGAATTGTGTCTCCCTATCACCCTCAGTCCAGTGGTCAATTAGAGCTAAGCAACGGAGAGATTAAACTAATTCTGCAAAAGACTGTCAACAGGTCTAGAAGAATTGGTCTAAGAATCTCGATGATGCACTGTGGGCTTATAGAACTGCCTATAAGAATCCCACGGGCATGTCTCCGTACAAAATGGTGTACGGTAAAGCATGTCATTTACCTCTTGAGCTAGAGCATAAAGCTTATTGGGCATTCAAAGAGCTCAACTTTGATTTCAAACTTGTCGGTGAGAAGAGGTTATTTGATATTAGCTCGCTCGATGAATGGAGAACTCAGGCATATGAGAATGCCAAGTTGTTAAAAGAAAAGGTTAAGAGGTGGCATGATAAGAGGATACAAAAGTGTGAGTGCAATGTAGGTGATTATGTCTTGCTATATAACTCTCGTTTAAGACTCTTTGCAGGCAAGCTTCTCTCTAAATGGGAAGGTCCCTATGTTGTTGAGGAAGTATATTGTTCCGGTGCTATCAAGATCAACAACACGGAAGGTAATTGTCCAAGAGTTGTAAATGGGAAGAAAATCAAGCATTATATCTCACGTACTCCCATAAATGTTGAAAGCAATATTATCAATACCATAACTCCGGAAGAATACCTAACGGATATTTATCAGCCTGTTTCACACTCCGAAAACGAAGATGTATGTGATTCGGTAAGAAAACAAAGTCCAAAACTTTTCTAGTAGGAAATTTTCTCCATTTTGGAATATTTGAAAAAATACAAAAATTGGATGTAGTCCGGAAAGTGTGCGAGGAGGCGACAAGCCTGCACGGCGCGGGCCCACCCCCTGGCCGCGCCGTGAGGGCTTGTGGCCACCTCGTGCGCCTCCCGGACTCCGTTTTCGTGCAGGGTACTCCTTCTGGTCTGAAAAAAATATTATATATACTCCCGTTTGGTCTGAGCCCTGCACCATGCAGATTTGTTCTGTTTTTTGTTTCGAGCCTGTTTTCTTTAACAGATTTAGAGCAAGATGCCGTCCCAGGAATCTATGAGGGAGAACAATCTCCCTCGAGCCTATGGAGAAGTAAATGCTGATCTGAAAAGAATGGAGGCCAAGGAGAGGCTACCTAAAGAAACCAAGGGCAAAACCAAGGAGAGGAATCAGTCGTGGGACGAAGTGCAATCTGTGCTCAACAAGGAAGAAGTTGAAGAAGTGGATTTCCTCCAACCCTACCTCCACCTACTGTCTCCATCCTTGATTGAACTCTTGAGGTTTTGTGAAACAACTCGTGCTCGCAATACTTGTCTCACTCGTGAAGTTGTTTTGCTGGAAAAACATATCACAGATCTCCAAGGTATAAATCAAAGATTAATGGCCCTCTTGGAGTCAAAGATTGCAACAACTTCACCACCATCACCACCAAAGGAAGACAACTAAACATGGGTATGGGCAATGCCCTTGGCTTGTGCCAAGCTTGGGGGAGTTGCCCCGGTATCATATCACCATCACATCTTTTGCCTTTACCTTTGTTTCAGTTTTCCTTTTCAGTTTTCTCTTTCTCTAGTAGATTAAAAGTCTTAGTGTTTTAGTCTTGAGTTTTGCTTTGTGTCACCCCAATGTATTCGAGCTCGTGAGCCATATAATAAAGAGTGTCTTAGTTGAAGGGCTTTGCCTCTTGCCATGATCAAAAGAGTGAGAATAGAACAAAAGCATGAAAGATCATGTAATGATCTTATGGGAAGTGATTGCTTCACATATAAAAAGAATGAGCATTGAAACTTGTTGAGGGTATACAAACGTAGACCTTGGTCATGGTTGCAATTAATAGGAAGTGATAAAGAAGGAGAGGTTCACATATAAATATATCATCTCTGACACCATCTATGATTGTGAACACTCACTAAACTATTGCATGCCTAGAAGTAGATGTTGGACAAGGAAGACAACATAATGAATTGTGTTTGCTTGGCTCCGAACAATGTTATATGATTAGAGATCCCTTAGCATATGACGATTGCTTCCACCTCACATTAGCCAAACCTCCCGCACTAAGTAGAGATACTACTTGTGCATCCATAAACCTTCAACCCAGTTTGCCATGTGAGTCCACCATACCTACCTATGGATTGAATAAGATCCCTCGAGTAAGTTGTCATCGGTGCAAGCAATAAAAATTGTTCTCTAATATGTATGATCTATTAGTGTGTGGAAAATAAGCTTTGTACGAACCTGTGATGAGGAAGACATAAAAGCGACAGAATGCATAATAAAGTTCTATATCACAGGGGGAAATATAAAGTGACGTTCCTCCGCACTAAGAGGACACACATCCAAACCTCAAAAGTGCATGACAACCTCTGCTTCCCTCTACGAAGGGCCTATCTTGTACCTTTACTTTTTGCCCCTGAAAGAGTCATGGTGATCTTCACCAATTCCTTATCTCGCCTTTATCTTGGCTAACGTCATATGCTTGGGAAAGATCTATATTCATATGTCAACTTGGAGGTAAGTATTCATGAATTATTATTGTTGACATTACCCTTGAGGTAAGCTGTTGGGAGGCAAAACTATAAGCCCCTATCTTTCTCTGTGTCCAGCTGAAACTTTGATCTCATGAGTACCACGTGAGTTGTAGCAATTGTAGAGAGCAAAAGAATGATTGAGGATGTGGATTTGCTTTACAAGCTTTTATTTGAATCTTTCTGATGTTGTGATAAATTGCAATTGCTTCAATGACTAAAGGCTATCGGTTCTTACTTCTCGGTAAGGTTCTTGATCCATGCTTTACTTTGTGAAGGAATTATCACTTCAGCATGAGAGATTATATGTTGGCATTGCTATTCTGATCATGATCATGATGCATGCATGTTCGTATCTTGTTTTGTTGACACCTCTCTCCCTAAACATGTGGACATATTTATTGAGCTAGGCTTTCGCTTGAGGACAAGCGAGGTCTAAGCTTGGGGGAGTTGATACGTCCATTTTGCATCATGTTTTCATGTTGATATTTATCGCTTCTTGGGCTATTATTTCACTTCACGGTACAATGCTTATGCCTTTTCTCTCTTATTTTGCAAGGTTTACATGAAGAGGGAGAATGCCGGCAACTGGAATTCTCGCCTGAAAGTGGAGCAAGTTTGAGATACCTATTCTGCGCAACTCCAAACGCCGTAAAAATCAACAAGGATTTTTTTTCTTGATTTATCAAAAATACTCGACCGAAGAAGTCCTAGAGGGGTGCCAAGGGGTTACCACAAGCCTGCACGGCGCGGCCACCCCCCAGGTCGCGCCATGGGGGCTTGCGGGCACCCTGATGGCCCACTTGCCCCCCTCATTTTCTATATGAAGGGTTTCGTCCAGGAAAAAAACAAGGAGGAGCTTTTTTGTGGTTTCGCCGCCGCCACGAGGCGGAACTTGAGCAGAACCAATCTAGAGCTCCGGCAAGACGATCTTGCCGGGGAAACTTCCCTCCCGGAGGGGGAAATCGTCGCCATCGTCATCACCAACACTCCTCTCATCGGAGGGGACTCGTCACCATCAACATCTTCATCGGCACCATCTCATCTCCAAACCCTAGTTCATCACTTGTAACCAATCTCCGTCTCGCGACTCCGATTCGTACTTGTAAAGTTGCTAGTAGTGTTGATTACTCTTTGTAGTTGATGCTAGTTGGATTATTTGGTGGAAGAGTTTATGTTCAGATCCTTGATGCTACTCATTACCTCTCTGATCATGAATATGATTACACTTTGTGAGTAGTTACTTTTGTTCCTGAGGACATGGGATAAGTCATGCTAATAGTAGTCATGTGAATTTGGTATTCGTTCGGTATTTTGATATGTTGCATGTTGTTTTTCCTCTAGTGGTGTTATGTGAACGTCGACTACATAACACTTCACCATTATA
The DNA here is from genome assembly GCF_904849725.1 of Hordeum vulgare subsp. vulgare. Lineage (NCBI taxonomy): Eukaryota > Viridiplantae > Streptophyta > Magnoliopsida > Poales > Poaceae > Hordeum > Hordeum vulgare. The sequence continues at coordinate 292,976,434 of NC_058522.1, forward strand.
TAGGCCTAGAGGAAGGCGTTGGGAAGTAGTAAGTAGATGATGGGTTGCTAGAGTGACAGAAGCTTAAACCCTAGTTTATGCATTACTTCGTAAGGGGCTGATTTGGATCCACTAGTTTAATGCTATGGTTAGACTTTGTCTTACTTCTTCTTTCGTAGTTGTGGATTCTTGCGAGAGGGGTTAATCATAAGTGGGATGCTTTTCGAAGTAAGGGCAGTACCCAAGCGCCGGTCCACCCACATATCAAACTATCAAAGTAACAAACGTGAATCATATGAACATGATAGAAACTAGCGTGACAGAAATTCCCGTGTGTCCTCGGGAGCGGTTTTCCTCCTATAAGACTTTGTCCAGGCTTGTCCCTTGCTACAAAAGGGATTGGGCCACTTTGCTGCATCGTTGCTACTTTTGTTAATTGTTGCTTGCTACGAATCATCTCACCACACAATCACTTGTTACCGACAATTTCAGTGCCTGTAGATTTTACCTTGCTAAAAACCACTTGTCAGATCCGTCTGCTCCTTGTTGGGTTCAACACTCTTACTTATCGAAAGGACTACGATTGATCCCCTATACTTGTGGGTCATCAGATGCCTATCATCTTTAGGACTAATTTCATAGCACACACCAATTACCAAGTTACTTAGAGATAGCACCCTCAAAAAGATATAAGTGAAGATCGAGAGTTTTTATTTCCACAAAATGTGACACCGCCATGCTCTACAAAGATTTAAGTGAAGCACTAGAGCAAAGTTATCTATTTCAAAATATATAAGTGAAGCACATGCGAGCTAAATTGCCTAACTCAAAAGATATAAGTGAAGCTCATTGAGTATTCTAGCAAATTCACGATGAGTGCTCGTCCCTCTCAAAAAGGTGTGCAGCAAGGATGATTGTGAAAAAACAAAAAGAAAATACTCCTATAATACATGACGCTCCAAGCAAAACACATATCATGTGGTGAATAAAAATATAGCTCCAAGTAACGTTACCGATCGATTGAAGACGAAAAAGGGGATGCCTTCCCGGGGCATCCCCAAGCTTAGGCTTTTTGGTGTCCTTGAATTAGGCTTGTGATGTATTGGGCATCCCCAAGCTTAAGCTCTTTCCACTCTTTATTCCATTGTCCACGAGAACATCACCCAAAACTTGAAAACTTCACAACACAAAACTTAAACAGAAACTCGTGATATCATTAGCATAAGAAAACAAACCACCAACTCTTTAGGTACTATAGTAAACTTGATTTCCTTTTAGATTTATGTTATATTACTGTATTCTCACTTTTTCATGGCTATTACCCCCCCCCCCCCGATACTAACCATAGTTTCATCAAAATAAGCAATCAACACAACAAAAACAGAATCTGTCAAAATCAGACCAGTGTGTAGCAATCTGTATACTTCGTATACCTCTGGTATCCCAAAACTCTAAAAAATTATGACAAATAGGGAAATTTGCATATCAATCATCAGCAAAAGTAATCAACTCAAAAGCTGTTTCTGGATAGGAATTAAAAATAATTTTGTGAGCACAAAGTTTCTGTCTTTTTTCAGCATGATTAAACAACTATTACCAAAACTAATCATAAAGGTTCTACTTGGCACAGACACTAATTAAAACATAAAAAACACAACCATAACAGAATCATGATGGTGTGTACTCAACAAAACAGAAAGTAAAAAGCAAAAATAAATTTATTCATTGGGTTGCCTCCCAACAAGCGCTATCGTTTAACGCCCTTAGCTTGGCATTGATAATTTAATGATGCTCACACAAAAGACAAGAATAGAAGCACAACGAGAGCATCATAAAGCATGTGAAAATCACATCTAAGTCTAACATACTTCCTATGCATAGGCATTTTATAGGAAATCAAATTATCAAGACAAGCAATAACTACCATATGCAAGGAAGAAGAAAGAGACAATATCAATCTCAACATAACGAGAGGTAATTTAGTAACATGAAAGTTTCTACCACAATATTTTCCTCTCTCGTAACAATTAGATGTGGGATCATATTCAAATTCAACAATATAGCTATCACATAGGATATTCTTTTCATGATCCACATGCATGCAAAGTTGACGCTCTTCAAAAATAGTGGGATTATGATCAACTAAAGTCATGACTTCTCCAAACCCACTTTCAATATTATTGCAAATATCATATTCATCATGAGGCTTAAACAAATTTTCAAGATCATAAGAAAAATCATCACCCCAATCATGATCATTGCAACAAGTAGTGGATATAGCAAAACTAGCATCCCCAAGCTTAGGGTTTTGTATATTTTTAGCATGATTGTCATTAATAGAATTCGTAGTGAAACCATTGCAATCATTCTTTTCATTCAAGGGGCCCTCGTGAATCACTTCATAGATTTCTTCATCACAATTTTCAGATTCACGCATCTCAAGCAGAACTTCATCAAGATAATCTAGTGCACAAAACTCAGTAGCAATTGGTTCAACATAATCGGATCTTTTGAAAAGATTAGCAAGTGGATGAGGATCCATATCAATAGATACTTAGCAAGCAAAGATGCAAGCATATTGAAGGCACATAGCACACAAGCAAAGGAAAGGCAAACGAAAAAGGCAAATATTTTTGTATTTTTTTCAGAAGTGGGGGAGAGGAAAAGAAGAGGCAAAAGGCAAATAATATAATGCAAGAGATGAGTTTGCGATAGTTACTTCGATATGCTTCACTTTGAATACTCCCCGACAACGGTGCCAGAAATCCTTCTTGGTACCTCTTGAGATTGCGCTGGTTTTTCCCTTGAAGAGGAAAGGGTGATGCACCAAAGTAGCGATAAGTATTTCCCTCAGTTTGAGAACCAAGGTATCAATCCAGTAGGAGTATCAAGATGAGGCACCAATGTACCTACGCAAAAACAAACAAACTTGCACCCAATGCTATAAAGGGGTTGTCAATCCCTTCATGATTATTTGCAAGGTGAGATGTGAAGGTGAAAAGTGCAACAAAGTAATTTTGTAGATCTGAATATAGGATGTGAAGTAGACCCGGGGACCATAGTATTCACTAGAGGCTTCTCTCATGGTAGCAAGTATTACGGTGGGTGAACGAATTACTGTCGAGCAATTGATAGAATCGCGCAAAGTCATGATGATACCCAAGGCAATGATCATACATATGGGCATCACGTCCGAGACAAGTAGACCGGTACTTTGTGCATCTACTACTATTACTACACACATCGACCGCTATCCAGCATGTATCTAGTGTACTGAGTTCATATCAAGCAGAGTAATGCCTTAAGCAATATGACATGATGTAGAGGGATAGATTCATGCAATATGATATAAACCCCATCTTTTTACCCTTAATGGCAACAACATGATGCGTGCCTCGCTACCCCTTCTGTCACTAGGTGAGGACATCGCACGGTATGAACCCAAAACCAAGCACATCTCCCATTGCAAGAATTATAGATCAAGTTGGCCAAACGAAACCCACAACTCAAAGAGAATTACAAGGATACGAAATCATGCATATAAGAGATCAAAGGAGACTCAAATAATATTCATAGATAATCTGATCATAAATCCAGAATTCATTGGATCTCGACAAACACACCGCAAAATAAAGTTACATCGGATAGATCTCCATGAAGATCACGGAGAACTTTGTATTGAAGATCCAAGAGAGAGAAGAAGCCATCTAGCTACTAGCTATGGACCCGAAGGTCTGTGGTGAACTACTCACGCATCATCGGAGAGGCAATGGTGTTGATGAAGAAGCCCTCCGTGTTCGAATACCCCTCCGGAAGGGCACCAGAACGGTCCCCAGATGGGATCTTGCGGAGACAGAAGCATGCGTCGGCGGAAAAGTATTTTCATGGCTTTCCCCTTTGGTTCGGGATTTTAGAGAATTTATAGGTGAAAGAAGTAGGGCAAAGGAGTTACGTGGGCCCCACAAGCCTGCCAGGCGCGCCCCCCCAGGCCACGGCTAGGGGGCTTGTGATCTCCCCTGAAGTCTCCTGCCTTGGTTCTCAAGTCCCGTGCATATCTTTTGTTATGGAAAAAATCACCCCGCAGGTTTTATTCCGTTTGGACTCCGTTTAATATTCTTCTCTGGAAAAGGTCAAAAACACGGAAAAAACAGAAACTGGCACTTGGCACTGAGTTAATAGGTTAGTCCCAAATATATATATATAATAGCATATTCATGCATATAAAACATCCAAAGTTGACATGATAATAGCATGGAACCATAAAAAATTATAGATACGTTGGAGACGTATCAGTGCCATACTTGCACCATAGCCCAGTCGCACCGTACTTGCACTAGACGCCGGGGGTGCCGTTCGAATGGGTCTTGTCGTTCGCGTTGCCTGCGGCCCCTTCGATGCCAACAAGCTTGTCGGTAGGATCAAGCGCCTCGTTGGCCCAGGTGTCCAGCGGGGAGCAGTAGAAGAAAATGGCCGTCGCATCCTCGAGCTAGTAACCTATGACAAAATAGCCAGCTTGGAGTTCAAAATATCGCTCCAACTGTACCACGAGCGTGTAAACCGCATGGACGAACGCGTGAAAGAACTTCCATAGGTTAGGGTGGTAGTGATGGACGCGTTCTATTTTGTTGAATCGTTTTGATGTGGACCCAATGTCTAGACACCAATCATAATATTGGCATGTTTCGATGTGTCAATGATTTATGTTCTATTATTAAGTTTCAATATGTGTAAGAGGCTAACAGCTAGAGCCAGAAATCGATATGAAAACAGATAGAAATGTGAAACCAATAATATATATTAATTATGCAATAACTCATTAGAATGCATATACATGATGATAGTACTTAACATAATACGTAAAATGAATAAAACTAAACTAATAATAACCCCTCCTTGGGTGGGGAACAACAAAGCGAGAGCCTCTCACCAGCGGCTCCCTAATGCGTGGCGGCCTCCCAACATGGAAAGAGTTCGCCACCTCCTCCGCCTCACGGCGCTCGACATGCCGATCAGCCTCCTGCCAGTGGAGGCGCGCGACCATGCACGCAATCTCACTGGGCGTCCACAAGATCTCTTTGGTGGTGGCACACTTGAGCTTATCGGCCCACGTCCATGCAACGATGAGGCACCTATCGCCTCTTGCTTTGATTGCGTGGTACCGACCATCTTTGTGCACCTCCTTCACTCCTCGGCACGCCCGTCGCCAAAGCTCCAGATCCTCCCTTTTTTTGCGGCTCTAAGGGCATAACAGGCCGCGAGGTTCGTGGTGCGCTCCTCAGACCACTCGTTCTTGAACGACACCTGCTTGGCTCTCTCAGACATCGGTTGTGCCTTTCACAAAGCCAGACTGTACTGGCCCCAAAACTAATCTTTAGTTGGGGGTCAGGCGGGACCTCATTTCAGGGCGGGCAGGGTTCCTTCTTGTTGTTTTGGTGCGCCTTGTCCTCTCGGGGTGGCTCCTCCTCCTTTGTTTCTGCACACACGAGACACACCTTGGAAGAGTTTTGTGCAAGGGGTGGGGAGAGAGACGAGAGAATGCAGGAGGGTTGACATCTCGACAGGCAACATTTATAGACGGATAGAATCTTGATCAATGCCAGCATAAGAAAGGAAGGGAGACTACAACGAACGCGCCGCTCGCCAGAATTCAATGGCCTCGATTGCAAACAATTGCGGTGTCAATTGTCGTGTGTGACTTAAGATCACCGTCGGTTCCCAATGCATGACCCCATGTGATTAATAGCCCACAAAAAGTGGCTTTGAAAACTCGAAACGTGAAACAGAGTGCCAATCATGTGGGGCATGTTTGTCTTGCCAAATATTTACATTTTCTATCCAAATGTAATGCAGGCATACTATTTGTGTTACGAAGCAAGTCTAGTACTTTAACCACGACATCTTGGCCCTATGTTGGGAATCATGCAAATTTTCATGTACTTCAAAGCATTTTTAATTATTGTTTTGAATTTAGTAACCTAGTTTCTCAATGCTTGTGTCCATACGGTTACTCAAGATGTTTGGAAATCCTTCAAATTTATTGCATGGGGCATATATATAGAAGCAAGTAGTATGTAAATATGATTTTTCTCGCAGTTTTTGCTTCCTTTTGCTTGTTCGTGTGTTCGAGTTTTGAACTATGGCCATTAAATTCCTAGAAACTAACTTAATGTATAAAAATGCCAATAGAATGCCCAAAATTTTCAAATTTTAGGATGTCGGTCGTATTCGTGCATTGTAACAATGAAAAAAAACTAGGCCGAATGAGAAAATAATTGGTGGTTCATCATCACACAAGGTCCCATGTTCCCTCGCGGGACCACTCACCTTTGTGTGATGATCAAGTTTGTGAGAGGCATTTGTCTGAAGTTGGCAATGGGGATTACTTAGGTGGGTATTGGAGTCCCATCCCTGTCCCCAGCACCGCCCTTCCATCCCCGTCCCATTCTCCGTACCCGTGCGCGGGGATAAAAGTGTTACCATCCCCGTCCCCACCGGGTTCTTTATCCTCGTGGGGAAACCTTTCCCCACACATGCATTTAAGAATAACCTTTGATAGTGTTTCAATATAAATATATAGTATTTAAATGCATTTAAGATTTGGGATTTCTTAGGGATTTTCGGGCAAAAGGAGTGGAATGTGTGGAAATTTGGGTGACCGAGGGTGCAAATTACATGGGGTCTACTAATTTCACAGCCCACATGTAATTACTTCATGGGTAAGGCGGGTATTGCTATCCATCGCCTTCCCCGTCCTGCATGTTGGGTAGGGTATTTGACTCACCAGCTTCCGCATGGGCATTCAACCTGGCACTTTCGCGTGGCCTAATAAAGTAGTTACCCATGGGGATGCGGGTAACGGTTAACCATTGTCAGCTTGACATGTGTGAAAGATTAGACTACTGCAGGATGGTCCAAAGAAGACACATCAATCAGAGATTATCTCGAACAAGACATTACATTGACCACGACATTTGGCCCCATGTCAGGAAATCATGCATATTTTCATGTACGTCAAAGCATTTTTTGTCTTTTCAATATAAAAACCTATATTACCAATGCTTGTGTCCAAATCTTTACACAATATGTTTGGAACTCCTTTAAATTTATTGCACGTGGCATATATATGGAAGCAAGTGGTACATATATATGATTTTTCATCTTTTTTGCTTCAATTTGGTTGTTCATGTGTTTTAGTTTTGAACTATGGCCATTAAATTCCTGGAAAGTAACTTAATGTATAAAAATGCCAATAGAACGACAATTTTTTTTTAAATTTTAGGTTGTCGGTCGTATTCGTACACTATAACAATGAAAAAAACTAGGTTGAATGAGGCCGCAATTGGCGGTTCGTCATCACACAAGGCTCTATGTTCCATCTTGAAACCATGACCCTTCTTGTGATGCTCCAGTTTGTGAGAGGCATGTGTGAAATATTATCTCGAACAAGCCGTTACTTTCATCACGACATCTTGGCACCATGTCGTGAAGTCATGTATATTTTCATGTACTTTAGAGCACTTCTTAAATTTTTGAATTAAAAAACCAAGATTCCCAATGTGTGTGTCCAAACCGTTACTCAAGATGTTTGGAACTCCTTCAAATTTATTGCACGTGGCATATATAGGGAAGCAAGTAGTACATAAATATGATTTTCCAGTAGTTTTTGCTTTATCTTGCATGTTCATGTGTTTCAGATTTAAATTATGGCCTTTAAATTTCTAGAAACTAACTTAATGTACAAAAATGCCAATTGAACCCCGAATATTTCCAAATTTTAGGATGTCGTTCGTGCATTGTCACTGTAGGAATCTTTTTCTTACAATGTAAACAATATACATTACTGTTGTATCCCAAAATAGTTTTACAATTCAATACAAAAAGTGAACTTCATACACACGGTTCCATATAGGAACCATTTGCGATGAAAATTCACGGATCTATTTATTACTTACGAGGGAAGGTTCGTTGGCTCCGTCTAGCTCGGATTACATTCACCCTACATCCACATTCCCCAACAGACCCTTTCTACAAAGAATGACGTCGTTGGAACGCTTCGTAAGGGTCCTTATGACCGCCCCCTCGGCCCCGAGAGGTCCCGCGTCTACCAAGAACGTGACCGCCTGGGCCGAGAGTGCAACCTCTTCTATCTTCAGCATGGCCGCATCCGCCGAAAGGGCTTCTGCAGCGGCCGCAAGGGCGTCTGTAGCTACAGAGATGGCAGGTGTAGCTGCTGCAACGGCGGCTGCAAACTCCAAGAGCGCTCGAGTAGCGTACCGTGTCATGGAGGCCGCCCTAGCCGGGGACGAGGCCAATACAGGACAATATCGAGAACGCCCATACCAAGATACTCCACGCTTCGTCGGAATACAACATGCCACACATGTCAGAAGAAGCGGTTGATGCGGATCCTGAGATGCATGCTGACGGTGCGGCAGTGGAGACCATGGAGCCACTTCCCCACGAGATCTCCAAGCGAGAGCTGGAGATGCGGGAGCCGTCCGAGAGCATCGTGCATTGGGAGGAGTTGCGCGTGGCTCGGGAGGAGGTCGAGAAGCGCTTGTCCATCGAGGAATCAGGGGTGGAGTACCAACACGAGCTCTGGTCTCGCCACTACTATGAGTACTACAATGACGAAGGCAACACCTTTGACGAAGGCAACACCGAGGATGAGGATGTCACCGTGCTCGAATTCAACTTGGGGGACGCGGAGTCCAGCACCAGTGGAATGTTGTCCAGACAAGTCGTGAACATCTCATCGAAAATCGGCGAGGCATAGGGCAGCGTCTCATCGATTTCTTTGTTAAAATTATGTGTAGTAGTAATAGCCTTTGTTCAGAGAGTCGGTCTTTTTTAGAGCTATGTCTGTAGTTCAAGCAGCTTAATTATTTAGCGAACTTGCTCTATTTAGTAACTATGAACTATGTGTTCGCTAATTTGTATACCCAAGTTAGTAGTTGATGTTAAATTATGCAATGACGGGGATGTGCACTTAACTAGGGAATACGTGGGGAGGGAAAAAATTGTATGTTCTAGATCATCACACACGATAAAAATAGAAACATCGTGTCTGATCAATCTTTGTGCGCCAAGTTTCCCTCCAACGAGCGAAAAATTTCACCAACCGCCGAAATATCTGCCTCCTCCCCCTCCAAGGGCCACATTTACCGTGTTACCCCCCCCCCCGGCCGCCGTCGCCACATCTCTCCCTCTAGCATCCAACCACCGCGAACATGCCATGGTCTCGTCGAATGACCCCTCAAACGGTATCTTTGACAATGAATCTCTCACCAGTCAGGTATTTGTCTCTATTCTCTCTGGCTTAATCAGGCTTAGGGTTTTGGTTTGGAATTGGGGATTCTAAAGCGGCAAGCCAATTTGAGCCATTTCTTTCCCTTTTAGATCCCTAGGACAACCAGTTCCAAGGAATGGAGCAGGGTAGCTGAAGACATGTCTGTTCATGGTCAACATCAATTTCCTTTTGTGAAGTTACGAGCTTTTGAATCTGAGTACAGTGGGAGGAAGTTTCTCGCATGTGCAAAGAAGGTTAGCCTAACTCTCATTGTTAGAAATCATTTGTTATATTAGGTATGATTCATACACTTACCGTGTGCTTTTTGATTCTGGATGTGATTAAGACACTTTCATAGTTTTACGATTGTGAGTGCCATTTTAACTGGGATTGGTAGTAATATGTTATAAGTTTGTTGAGATCACATGGTAGGAATCTCACAACATGACTATTAAACATAGCATTTAGGGAGTTAGTGAAAATAATAGTTTTTCACAAATTATTTTAACCTGAAGGCATATTGACAGCAAAAAAACTATATGCTACATGACTTATCATGACATAAAAATTTACAAAATGGTAGTAGACATGATGCATTCCAGTTAATTCAACATGAGCAAGGTCTAATTGTGCACAGAAACATGGCTAGCATCAACACAACATGGCAATCTCAAATAAAGAGATTCTCAAACTTAGTCAAAATAACAGGGTGCAAGAGGTGTAGTTTTTAACAGATTGGCATGTTTGACAGCATAATGTACATGCCTGTGATTATTAATTTGATCCCATTCAAACACTACTGATGTGCATCCTTACTACAAAGACTATTGCATTTATATTTAGCTTCCTGGTAAAATTGGCAACTTGTTATTACACATGACAGAAATAGAGGAGTGATGCGAACCAGAGCATCCTACTACAAAGACTCTTTGAGAAGAACCATGGCATCACCGATGAAGACACATTCGAAGCATGCAAGTACAAGCATTGCCAACCATTTCTTGTTGGTGAGTACCTCAAAGAGTGTAGTTACACTTGTCGCATGTTACATAAATATTGCATTAACTGAAAGTTAGAAGGAGAAGATGATAACATTCTGGAAGTGCACTACGACATTTGGCATTTTAATCACCTTGCAGGTACCATCAATGTGGAATTCGAGTAGTTTCACCTCTTCTTCAACTTCGATGAGCTTGTTGCCACTCTTGTCAAATGCTTGATGTTGTAAGTAGTTCACAAACTCTAATCCAGTTCGCCATACAAGGCTATAAATGAAAAAAAGCTAGCTATATTATATTCGTCTCACGGGATTGATGGTGCAAAGATCATTTAGGGTGCATGCATATTTCATAGATCTTGATTTAGAAAACAAAATTTTGTTCGGAAAAAATGAGACATGCGATGCTTCCATTGATCATGTTGCCAAGATCTTGTTGGACTTACACATAGGAGAATTCTTCATGTGGCCATATCATGAACATTAAGTTTAATATACAACCACACATATATTGATCGTCTTTCATTTTTTTACATAGTTCGTAAGTTGAAGGTTTTTTTAAACTCTACACGCCACTGGATCTTGTTGGTCACTGTTGCAAAATGCAACACAATTTACCACCTAGATTTTCTTAGAGAGTCAAATAAGCCTCGGGATCTGAATGATCTTCACGATTTCATGTAGTATTGAATTCTTTGATGTTAATATGTTGTTTTCATATCTGGTTCAAGAATTAAATATGTGAAAATTCATCTTCATTTGCAGTGTATTGTCAAAGAACATAACTTTAGGAGGAGACGGTTTGACAACCAACTACGTGTGCAACACATAACTGTTCTCCAGTAAGACAACGAACTCCGTTATTTTCAGAAAATGCTAGTCAGATGTTCAAGTTTCTAGGTCAACCACTTTCTATTTATCCCCAAGGAAAATAAAAGAAACAACTTACACCGGTGAGGTTGTTCCTAACAAGGCAAATACATGACTAGTATTGTATAAAAAAATCAGTGTCCTCAACAACAAGGGACCATCCTATGCAGATACTATGTTTGCACACACATGATGAACCAATGCAGACATGTTGAATGTGGTGCCGATGCTGACAGAATAGAACAAGTAGTATGTTTCTTAATTACTATCTTCTACTCCACACGTATGTCACATTCTGATCTAAAAGTCTCGCAGTTCATCTTCGGACCGATGAACTCTGAACCGCTCAGCACAGATGAATTGATGTTTGTTAGGAAATTTATCAGCACCTTCTTTGTGAAACACTATATCAAGGGCACCAAAGGCATAGAAGATTTCAGGATCCATATCTCCTAATAGTAAGCACACATTCATATAGTATTATCATCTAAACACATATGCATCGATGCATTTGTTGGGGAACATCGCATGGGAAACAAAAAAATTCCTGCGCTCACCAAGACCTATCTATGGATAAAAATGTTGGAAATATGCCCTAGAGGCAATAATAAATTAATTATTATTATATTTCTTTGTTCATGATAATCGTTTATTATCCGTGCTATAATTGTATAGATTGGAAACACAAATACATGTGTGGATACATAGACAAAACACTGTCCCTAGTAAACCTCTAGTTGACTAGCTCGTTGATCAAAGATGTTCAAGGTTTCCTAACCATAGACAAGTGTTGTCACTTGATAACGGGATCACATCATTCAGAGAATCATGTGATGGCAAAGATCCAAATTATAAACGTAGCATGTGATCGTGTCATTTTGTTTCTATTGTTTTCTGCGTGTCAAGTATTCATTCCTATGACCATGAGATCATGTAACTCACTGACACCGGAGGAATACCTTGTGTGTATCAAATGTCACAACGTTACTGGGTGACTATAAAGGTGCTCTACAGGTATCTTCGAAGGTGGGAGTTGAGTTAGCATGGATCAAGACTGAGATTTGTCACTCCGTGTGACGGAGAGGTATCTCGGGGCCCATCGGTAATACAACATCACTTACAAGCCTTGCAAGCAATGTGACTCAAGTGTAAGTCACGGGATCTTGTATTACGGAACGAGTAAAGAGACTTGTCGGTAACGAGATTGAAATAGGTATAGGGATACCGACGATCAAATCTCGGGCAAGTAACATACCGAAGGACAAAGGGAATGATATACAGCATTATATGAATTCTTGGCACAGAGGTTCAACCGATAAGATCTTCGTAGAGTATGTAGGATCCAATATGGACATCCAGGTCCCGCTATTGGATATTGACCGAGGAGTGTCTCGGGTCATGTCTACATAGTTCTCGAACCCGCAGGGTCTGCACACTTAAGGTTCGATGATGTTTTAGTATAGATGAGTTATATGTGTAGTTACCGAAGGTTGTTCGGAGTCCAGTATTAGATCACGGACGTCACGAGGGTTTCCGGAATGGTCCGGAAACGAATATTGATATATAGGATGGTTTCATTTGGTCACCGGAAAGTTTCGGGCATTACCGGCAGTGTAGTGACGAATGGGTTCCGGGTATTCACCGGGAGGGGCCCACCCACCCGGGAGTGAGCCCAGTGACCCTAAGGTGGTGCACCAACCCTTAGTGGGCTGGTGAGGCCAGCCCAATAGGGCCATGGCCCCACAAGGGAAAAATACCTAAGGAAAGAAAAAAAAGGAAAGAGAGAGGTGGGAAGGAAGGAGTGGACTCCTTCCTGTTGGAATTATGACCTAGAGGCAATAATAAATAAGTTATTATTATAATTCTTGTATCAAGATAATCATTTGTTATCCATGCTATAATTGTATTGAATGAAGACTTAGATACATGTGTGGATACATAGACAAAACACTGTCCCTAGCAAGCCTCTAGTTGGCTAGCCAGTTGATCAAGGATAGTCAAGGTCTTCTGACTATGTACAAGGTGTTGTTGCTTGATAACTGGATCATATCATTGGGAGAATCATGCGATGGACTAGACCCAAACTAATGAACATAGCATGTTGATCGCGTCATTTTGTTGCTACTGTTTTCTGCGTGTCAAGTATTTATTCCTATGACCATGAAATCATATAACTCACTGGCACCGGAGGAATGCCTTGTGTGTATCAAATGTCACAACGTAACTCAGTGACTATAAAGATGCTCTACAGGTATCTCCGAAGGTGCCCATTGAGTTAGAATGGATCAAGACTGGGATTTGTCACTCCGTGTGACGGAGAGGTATCTCGGGGCCCACTCGGTAATACAACATCACACACAAGCCTTGCAAGCAATGTGACTTAGTGTCAGTCACGGGATCTTGTATTACGGAACGAGTAAAGAGACTTGCCGGTAAACGAGATTGAAATAGGTATGCGGATACTGACGATCGAATCTCGGGCAAGTAACATACCGAAGGACAAAGGGAATGACATACGGGATTATATGAATCCTTGGCACTGAGGTTCAACCGATAAGATCTTCGGAGAATATGTAGGATCCAATATGGGCATCCAGGTCCCGCTATTGGATATTGACCGAGGATTCCCTCGGGTCATGTCTGCATAGTTCTCGAACCCGCAGGGTCTGCACACTTAAGGTTCGGCGTTGTTTTATGCGTATTTGAGTTATATGGTTGGTTACCGAATGTTGTTCGGAGTCCCGGATGAGATCACAGACATCATGAGGGTTTCCGAAATGGTCCGGAGACGAAGATTGATATATAGGATGACCTCATTTGATTACCGGAAAGTTTTCGGCATTACCGGGAATGTACCGGGAGTGACAAATGGGTTCCGGATGTTCACCGGGGGGGGGGGGGGCAGCCCACCCGGGGGAAGCCCATAGGCCTTAGGGGTTCCACACCAGCCCTTAGTGGGCTGGTGGGCAAGCCCAAGAAGGCCCCTGCGCAGGAGATAAGAAAAATCAAAGAGAAAGAAAAAAAGGGGAAGTGGGAAGGGAAGGAATCCACCTTCCAATCCTAGTTGGACTAGGATTGGAAGGAGGAAACCTCCTCCCCCCTTTCGGCCGACCCCTTGGGGCTCCCTTGAGCCTCAAGGCAAGGTCCCTCCCCTCCCTCCTATATATACCGAGGTATTAGGGCTGATTTGAGACAACTTTGCCACGGTAGCCCGACCACATACCTCCACGGTTTTTCCTCTAGATCGCGTTTCTGCGGAGCTCGGGCGGAGCCCTGCTCAAATAAGGTCACCACCAACCTCCGGAGCAACGTCATGCTGCCGGAGAACTCATCTACCTCTCTGTCTCTCTTGTTGGATCAAGAAGGCCGAGGTCATCGTCGAGCTGTACGTGTGCTGAATGCGGAGGTGCCGTCCGTTCGGCACTAGATCGAAGCGGATCGTGGGACGGATCGCGGGACGGTTCGTGGGACGGTTTGCGGGGTGGATCGAGGGACGTGAGGACGTTCCACTACATCAACCGCGTTTCTTAACGCTTCCTGCTGCGCGATCTACAAGGGTACGTAGATCCAAATCCCCTCTCGTAGATGGACATCACCATGATAGGTCTTCGTGCGCGTAGGAATTTTTTTTGTTTCCCATGCGACGTTCCCCAACAGTGGCATCATGAGCTAGGTTCATGCGTAGATGTCATCTCGAGTAGAACACAAAAGTTTTTGTGGGTGGTGATGTGCGATTTGCTGCCCTCCTTAGCCTTTTCTTGATTCCGCGGTATTGTTGGATCGAAGCGGCTTGGACCGACATTACTCGTACGCTTACGAGAGACTGGTTTCATCGCTACGAGCAACCCCGTTGCTCAAAGATGACTGGCGAGTGTCGGTTTCTCCAACTTTAGTTGAATCGGATTTGACCGTGGAGGTCCTTGGATGAGGTTAAATAGCAATTCATACATCTCCGTTGTGGTGTTTGCGTAAGTAAGATGCGATCCTACTAGATACCCATGGTCACCACGTAAAACATGCAACAACAATTAGAGGACGTCTAACTTGTTTTTGCAGGGTATGCTTGTGATGTGATATGGCCGATGATGTGAGGTGCTATATTGGATGTATGAGATGATCATGTTGTAATAGTTAATATCGACTTGCACGTCGATGGTACGGCAACCGGCAGGAGCCATAGGGTTGTCTTTAAACTAATGTTTGTGCTTGCAGATGCGTTTACTATATTGCTAGGATGTAGCTTTAGTAGTAATAGCATGAGTAGCACGACAACCCCGATGGCGACACGTTGATGGAGATCATGGTGTGGCGCCGGTGACAAGAAGATCGTGCCGGTGCTTTGGTGATGGAGATCAAGAAGCACGTGATGATGGCCATATCATGTCACTTATGAATTGCATGTGATGTTAATCCTTTTATACACCTTATTTTGCTTAGAACGATGATAGCATTATGAGGTGATCTGTCACTAAAATTTCAAAACGAAATTGTGTTCTCCCCGACTGTGCACCGTTGCTACAGTTCGTCGTTTCGAGACACCACGTGATGATCGGGTGTGATAGACTCAACATTCACATACAACGGGTGCAAAACAGTTGCACAAGCGGAACACTCGGATTAAGCTTGACGAGCCTAGCATGTGCACACATGGCCTCGGAACACATGAGACCGAAAGGTCGATCATGGATCATGTAGTTGATATGATTAGCATAGGGATGCTTACCACTGAAACTATCCTCAACTCACATGATGATCAGACTTGAGCTAGTAAAATTGGATCATGAACCACTCAAATGACTAGAGAGATGTACTTTTTGAGTGGGAGTTTAGCAAGTAATTTGATTAGTTAAACTCTAATTATCTTGAACATAGTCTAAGTCCACTTTGAATATATTTGTGTTGTAGATCAATGTCTCACGCGACAGTCACCCTGAATTTTAATACGTTCCCAGAGAAAGCTAAGTTGAAAGATGATGGAAGCAACTTTATAGACTGGGCTCGTAATCTTAAGTTGCTCCTGCAAGCTGGGAAGAAGGATTATGTCCTTAATGCTACGCTAGGAGATGAACCACCCGCCGCGGCTGACCAAGATGCTAAGAACGCTTGGTTAGCACGCAAGGAGGACTACTCAGTAGTTAAATGTGCAGTCTTGTATGGCTTAGAGCCGGGACTTCAAAGTTGCTTTGAGCGTCATGGAGCATATGAGATTTTCCAGGAGTTGAAGTTTATCTTTCAGAAGAACTCCCGGATCGAGAGGTATGAGACCTACGATAAATTATATGCTTCCAAGATGGAGGAGAATTCGTCTGTCAGTGAACATGTGCTCAAAATGCCTGGGTACTCAAACCGTCTAGCTGAGCTGGGGATTGAACTCCCGCAAGAGGCTATCACTGACAGAAATCTTCAATCACTGCCACCAACCTATAAGGGCTTTCTGTTGAACTATAACATGCAAGGGATGAACAAGTCACCCAGCGAGTTATTCGCGATGCTGAAAGTCGCAGAGTCAGAACTTCGTAAAGAGCATCAAGTGTTGATGGTGAATAATACCAGTACTTTCAAGAGAAACGGCAAATGAAAGAAGGGTAATTAAAAGAAGAGCGGAAAGCTAGTTGCCAATCCGATGAAGAAACCCAAAGCTGGACCTTAGCCTGAAACGGAGTGCTATTATTGCAAGGGTAAGGGTCACTGGAAGCGCAACTGCCCCAAGTATCTGGCTGATAAGAAGGCGGCCAAAGAAAAATTAGGTATATTTGATATACATGTTATTGATGTGTACTTAACCAGCTCTCGTAGTAGTGCCTGGGTGTTCGATACTGGTTATATTGCTCACATTTGCAACTCGAAACAGGAACTGCAGAATAAGCGAAGGCTGGCAAAGGATGAAGTGACGATGCGCGTGGGAAATGGTTCCATGGTTGATGCAATCGCCGTCAGCACAGTTTGACTTCAGTTACCATCAAGATTAGTTATGAACTTAAGTAATTGTTATTTTGTGCCTGCGTTGAGCATGAGCATTATATCTGGATCTTGTTTATTGCGAGACAGTTACTCGTTTAAGTCAGAGAATAATGGTTGTTCTATTTCTATGAGTAATATCTTTTATGGTCATGCACCCAATGTGAGAGGATTGTTCATATTGAATCTTGATAGTGATAATACACATATACATAACATTGAGACCAAAAGAGTTAGAGTTAACAATGATAGCGCCATGTTTTTATGGCACTGCCGCTTAGGTCATATTGGTGTAAAGCGCATGAAGAAACTCCATATCGATGGACTTTTGGAGTCACTTGACTTTGATTAACTTGACACGTGCGAACCATGCCTCATGGGCAAGATGATTAAAACTCCGTTCTCCGGAACAATGGAGCGTGCAAGTGACTTGTTGGAAATTATACATACCGATGTGTGTGTTCCGATGAGTGTGGAGGCACGCGACAGATATCATTATTTTCTCACCTTCACTGACGATTTGAGTAGATATGGTTATGTCTACTTGATGAAGCACAAGTCTGAAACATTTGAAAAGTTCAAGCAATTTCAGAGTGAAGTCGGAAATCATCGTAACAAGAAGATCAAGTTCCTACAGTCAGATCGTGGGGGTGAATATCTGAATTTCGAGTTTGGTGCTCACTTAAGACAATTTGGAATTGTTTCATAGTTGACACCGCCTCGAACACCACAGCGTAATGGTGTGTCCGAACGTCGTAATCGTACTTTATTAGAGATGGTGCAATCTATGATGTCTCTTACCGATTTGCCGTTATTGTTTTGGGGTTATGCATTAGAAACAACTGCATTCACTTTAAATAGGGCACCATCAAAATCCGTTGAGATGGCACCATACGAACTGTGGTATGGCAAAAGACCAAAGTTGTCGTTTCTTAAAGTTTGGGGATGTGATGCTTATGTCAAAAAGCTTCAGCCTGAAAAGCTGGAACCCAAAGCGAAAAAGTGCATCTTCATGGGTTACCCAAAAGAGACAGTTGGGTATACCTTCTATCTCAAATCCGAGGGCAAAGTGTTTGTTGCTAAGAACGGAGCTTTTCTCGAGAAGGAGTTTCTCTCGAGAGAATTGAGTGGGAGGAAGATAGAACTTGATGAGGTTGTCGAACCTCTCATCCCTCTGGATGGTGGCGCAGGGCAAGGGGAAACCCCTGGCGTTGCGACGCCGGTAGAGGAGGAAGTTAATGATGATGATCATGAAACTCCGGATCAAGTTCTTATCAGACCTCGCAGGTCGACGAGACCGCGTACTACTCTAGAGTGGTACGGTAATCCCGTCTTATCAATTATGTTGTTGGACACCAATGAACCTGCGAATTATGAAGAAGCAATGGTGGGCCCGGATTCCAACAAATGGCTGGAGGCCATGAAGTCCGAGATAGGATCTATGTATGAAAACAAAGTGTGGACTTTGGAAGTACTACCTGAAGGCCGCAAGGCTATTCAGAACAAATGGATCTTTAAGAAGAAGACGGACGCTGATGGTAATGTGACCGTTTATAAAGCTCGACTTGTGGCAAAGGGTTTTTCACAAATTCAAGGAATTGACTACGATGAGACATTCTCTCCCGTAGCGATGCTTAAGTCCGTCAGAATCATGTTAGCCATAGCTGCATTTTTCGATTATGAAATCTGGCAGATGGATGTCAAAACGGCGTTCCTTAACGGTTTCCTTAAGGAAGAGTTATATATGATGCAACCCGAAGGTTTTGTCGATCCTAAAAATTCTAACAAAGTGTGCAAGCTCCAGCGATCCATTTATGGACTAGTGCAAGCATCTCGGAGTTGGAATAAACACTTTGATGAGGTGATAAAAGCATGCGGGTTTATACAGGTGGTTGGAGAATCCTGTATTTACAAGAAAGTGAGTGGGAGCTCTGTGGCGTTTCTAATATTATATGTGGATGACATATTGTTGATTGGAAACAACGTGGAGCTTTTGGAGAGCATAAAAGGTTACTTGAATAAAAGTTTCTCTATGAAGGACCTAGGAGAAGCTCCTTACATTCTAGGCATTAAGATCTATAGGGATAGATCGAAACGCCTGATAGGACTTTCACAAAGCACATACCTTGATAAAGTTTTGAAGAATTCAAAATGGATCAGTCCAAGAAAGGGTTCTTGCCAGTATTACAAGGTATAAAGTTGAGTAAGACTCAGTGCCCAGCAATTGAGGAATATAGAAAGACAATGAGTTTCGTCCCCTATGCTTTAGCCATAGGTTCTATCATGTATGCAATGTTGTGCACTAGACCGGACGTTAGCCTGGCCATAAGTATGGCAAGCAGGTTCCAGAGTAATCCAGGAGTGGATCACTGGACGGCGGTCAAGAATATCCTGAAGTACCTGAAAAATACTAAGGAGATGTTTCTCGTATATGGAGGTGACCAAGAGGTCGCTGTAAAAGGTTACGTCGATGCAAGCTTTGACACAGATCTGAACGACTCTAAGTCGCAGACCGGATACGTATTTATTCTTAATGGGGGTGCGATAAGCTGGTGCAGTTCCAAGCAAAGCATCATAGCTGACTCTACATGTGAAGCGGAGTACATGGCTGCCTCGGAGGCAACTAAGGAGGGTGTCTGGATGAAGCAGTTCGTGACGGATCTTGGAGTGGTGCCGAGTGCACTGAATCCAATAACCCTGTTTTGTGACAACATGGGTGCCATTGCCTTAGAAAAGGAACCGCAATTTCACAAGAAGACCAGACACATCAAAGGACGCTTCAACCTCACCCGCGACTACGTCGAGGAGGAGGATGTGAATATATGCAAAGTGCACACGGATCTGAATGTGGCAGACCCGCTGACTAAACCTCTTCAATGGGCAAAGCATGATCAACCCCAGAACTGTATGGGTGTTAGATTTGTTACAATGTAATTCGCATGGCGATGTGAGGACTAGATTATTAACTCTAGTGAAGTGGGAGACTGTTGGAATTATGCCCTAGAGGCAATAATAAATAAGTTATTATTATAATTCATGTATCAAGATAATCGTTTAATATCCATGCTATAATTGTATTGAATGAAGACTTAGATACATGTGAGGATACATAGACAAAACACTGTCCCTAGCAAGCCTCTAGTTGGCTAGCCAATTGATCAAGGATAGTCAAGGTCTTGTGACTATGTACAAGGTGTTGTTGCTTGATAACTAGATCATATCATGTGATGGACTAGACCCAAACTAATGAACATAGCATGTTGATCATGTCATTTTGTTGCTACTGTTTTCTGTGTGTCAAGTATTTATTCCTATGACCATGAGATCATATAACTCACTGGCACCGGAGGAATGCTTTGTGTATCAAACGTCACAACGTAACTGGGTGACTATAAAGATGTTCTACAGGTATCTCCGAAGGTGCCCGTTGAGTTAGTATGGATCAAGACTGGGATTTGTCACTCCGTGTGAAGGAGAGGTATCTCGGGGCCCACTCGGTAATACAACATCACACACAAGCCTTGCAAGCAATGAGACTTAGTGTAAGTCACGGGATCTTGTTTTACGGAACGAGTAAAGAGACTTGCCGGTAAACGGGATCCCTGGATCAGTATGCTGGCACACACAGTACATCAATGTATATATCAAAGTGCAATCACATGTAAATAGCGTAAAACTGATATATACCTTAAATATCTCAGCGGAAACAGTCAAGGGAGTGGAGTCCCAAATAACACTAACGGCAGGTTGAGTGCGGACCGTAACCCTGAATCGTACTCTTACTCGTCGAGGAAAATATCTGCAACATAAGACGTTGCAGCTGTGTAGGTCAGCATATTGAATATGCCGGCAAGTCACAAAAGAGAGGGGTAAAATATCATCTATACTATATGCATACATGGCAGGTGGGGCTGTAAGTTTTTAGCGAAAAGAAAAGTTTTCTCCTACATCAAGAGAGGGGCTAAAAGCAATTATTACTACATAGTTGGTTGTTAATGAGATGGTTCCGCCAACCAGTTCTCATACCCAAGTTATCAATATTACCCACATCGAAATATAAATAATGGTGTTGAGAATTCCAGATAACTTCAGTTCCTTCAGCTCAAGTTGTCCATGACCGTGGACACGGCTAATCGATTAGGTTTGAGTACTCTGCAGAGTTTTGCACATGTTCCCCACAAGATTTGATCGCCTCCATGTATGTCCTCGCACTTCAGGGTGTTTGAAGACCAGATGATCAAAACATGGTCTTTCAACGGGTCCCTCTGAATCCCTGTTGGTGCCCATCCAATCTTACCGTTCTTCTACATCTGCTGGCACCGCCTGTCCAGAGTCGTCGCGTTGTCCAACCAAGCCAGAGCCCATAATGACTTGTGGCTGTAAAGGTAATCCTTGGGTCTTGAACATATCCGTCCCTCTCTTTGAGCCTGGGTGAAGCTTTCCGCAAGATGTCATGGCACGTCTCCAGCATCCCGGGTCATCCACTGGTTTCTCCAGGGAGCCGATCAACCGTCCTTCACCCAGAGTTGCATTGCATCACGAGGTCTTTAAAATCTTGACTTAACCGGTCTAGGTTATTAAATTATTCTCGCATCACTCATGATAAACTCTCAACCAGAATCCCCTCTACTCAAGCATAGCAATATGAAATTTGTCATCGCGGGCCAAGTAACGGGGTTGTTGGGGGCCTACCACATGATACTACAATATGTGACCATAATTTCCAAGTACCTATTCAGCATGCAATTGGGCATAGGATGGTAGAACTACGATGCATAAAACATAGGTGATACATGATCAAATGACTTGCCTGGTGAGGTTGATGAAGAAGAATTATCGTTTTCGAGAAATAACTTGATAGACTATTCATCACTCTCTGATGAAATCTATATAACAAACATATCATTCACATAAGCACTCATACTAGCAATCATTCTAGCAATCAAAACAAAAGAGAGAGCGAATAAGAATCCGAAAGAAACTTCAACTAAAACTAGGAGTCTTCTACTACATCAAACACTAAATAGTTTTTTTGTTCTAAGTGAAAATAAAACATTAAATAACCGAGAACTAAGATATAAATTTAACCAAGATAAAATAAAGTATTTTACATAAAACTATTTTGAAAGTATTTTCAAATGGGAGTAGAAACAGTAGAGAAATCAATTGCAAGTTATTAGAGAACTAGAATTGATTTCATGATAACAAATAAAAATAAAAATAAAAACTTGTTTAACACCTACTATTAACTAACAGAAAACAAAATATAAACCTTCTCAAATATAAAATAAAATAATTTTAAAACAAATATAGAAAAAGAAATAGCCATAATCCTAAAAGAACTAAAACAGAATCTGTTTTGGTAAAAACCCAAGTAAAAATATTTGAAAAAAATTGAAACTTGAATTACTGAAAGATATTATCAATAGGAAATAGTAGCAAAAGGAATTAATTTAAAAGCTATTTTTAAACTCCCGGTATAAGCAAAACAAGATTTAAATCAAATCTGATATTCAAATTTTATAAATCCAAACATAGACAATTATATATCTGCAGAAACTACATAAAATTTGTGATCCAACGCAAAAAGAATAACCTAATTCGGAGTTATATACTAATAGATATGAATTTTATAAGTTTGCTCTTTTTCTGAAAAAAAAACTGTGACGGGATTTTTTTGAAGCTCACCGTGGGTGGAAGGTTGGCCGTGGCTCGGAGGTTGGCCGGCGAGGTGGGGCTGCTCCAGCGAGGGGGAGGGCGATGGGGTGCTGCAGGTTGGTGTAGGGGGCGACATGGAGTAGCAGGGGAGGGCTCGGCAGGGAGCTTGGGCGTTGGGGAAACTCCTATAGAGCTCGGTGAGGCAGGGAAGTGGAGGGTGGTGGCGAGGTGGCTGCGGGCAAGGAGAGGTCGTGGTGAGGGGGAAAATGGGACGAGGGGAGTCAGGCTCTCTTATAGGGGGTCGGGAGGCGCTGGGATGGAAAGAAGAGGTAGATCGGGCAAGTGGAGATTCATGTCTCCATTGCCATGAAAAGCTTATGTACATGGGGAAAGTGACGAGAGGTAGGAGATGATGCCGGTTGGGCCAAGTTGGAAAGTCCTTAATGGGCCAGCCCAAGGTTTCCTAATAAACGAGATATCTTTCCCTATTTTCAAAAACCGGAAAGGAAACGATAAAAGGGAAACCAAATAAATTCGGAATATAGAGTTTCTACATACTAAAATTATCAAAAAAATAAAATCTAAATGATGGACAGTTTTCCACGGCCAAAATAAAAACTTTACAAAAATGTTTTTCAGAAAATCCCTAAATGCTTTATTTGTTTTTGCAAATATTTTCTCAAATAAATCTTGGGTTTCATAGCTCAAATATTTCAAAGAATATCCCCGGGTTTTGAAGGGTCATGTTTCTCCTCTCTTTTTCTTGCTTGACAAGATATGGTTCCCGGCATTCTGTGAGTGAGGGAGAAACAAAATGCAAAGCAAAATCGAAAAGAATTCCAATGCCACCTTGATTCAAATTCTTTATAGTTGAAGAACTCATGCTATCTCCTCTCGATGATTTAAAAAAAAGATGAATTTGAATTCACAAGAAAAAGGGGAAAGTCATTTTATTCCCTCTCATTCAAAAGTTTTGAAAAGTTTTCAAATTTCACTCAAGCTTTCAATCACTCAAGCAAGCAAACAATCAATCTAATAATTTTATTAACATTCCAAAATTTGGGATGTTACAAACCTACCACAGTTAAAATGAATCTCGTCCTCGAGATTCGAAGAGGCTAGAAAGAAAGGTTAGGGTTTGGGGGTCTTCTAACAAATCCAATCTCCCGCAAAGTGGGATGCTACCACACTTAAAATGAAGATTACTGGTCCCTTCAAATTTTAACAATCCTCTGGGGTCTTGGCATCTGACTCCTCACATTCTTCATACTAACTCCTTTGGTGATGCATCTTTCATTACATTCATAACGTTTCCATTAAAAACGAGAGTTATCCTGTTGACATGAGCTTCTTCCGTTATTGGGTCTTCTTAACTGACAGGTCTCGTGATCATTCTAAATAACTTATCGATGATTCTCATGGTGGTCTATAATTTGTGGTTATCCTGAAGTGAAATGGGTCTTGGCTTCATCCTCACCGTAAAAAAAATCGTTGCGTGACAACAAGTGGCATGTACATGGGCTTTTCTTATACCATTCTAAGGCTTAAACAAAAGCTTCAAAGAATGTCGTCTCTCACTATGGGTAAGTCTCTCAGATTTACCATTCCGAATAGCAAGAGAATGATAATAGTAAGTCGTCATGGTGGCAAAGCCATGTCGCACTGAAATCATTACCTTGTATAAGGCTTAGTGAATCTCATATTCTAACACTTGGGCATCCTCACAAGCGTTGCAGAATTTCTCTTGTACACGAACGAAGTTTGGATAAATCCAATGATTCTGCAAGCTGAAAAAAACATCTATCGTAACTTCACAACTCCCATGTTTCCCTATGCTCCTAAGAAAACGTTTGCTGATCCATCATAGCTTCTTCCAAGTTTCTTTCTTCATAAAGGTAGTGATTGATCCTTAGTAGTTCTGAGGTCTGTGGGTTGCAGGACCACTTTAACTCATACTTAAAATTACTCTACCTTTAAACCCTATGGTGTTTCATTCCATCATGCTCTTGGGGTAACCATCATATAATAAAAATCCTCAGACTTATTTTTTTTGGTTCACATGCCACTCTGTGGGTACCCCTTTTTCCATGGGTGTGTTTACCATAAAAGGTATTGCTTCATCCATAAATCATATTCATTTCATATTCAATCCTTTATTACATCCTTCATTTCTTCTCAAAACTCCAAATTCAAAAATAACTTTATTACAAATGCTGCCATCCAGATTGTTCGGTATGGTCAAGCATTCCTGCCAAGTTTATTCATTTGTATCCCTTGGAGATACCTTAGTTCCACTGGAACTTTCCGATGTGTTCCTTGAAATCATCCATCTTTTGCTTTCTCATGGTGGCCATGAGCTTCATTTCCATCATCTCCGCATGCACTTCACTCAGGTATTCCTGGGTATGACGGAGTCTTGCTTCAAGTATTTCTCCAATCTGACGTATGGCTTCCATGACAACTTCACGAACAGCATCAAAGAAGGTTGCTCGTGGTACACGTGAAATGAAAAAGTATTGCCCCATAGTCTTTGGACAAACTCCTTTCACATGGTGGAGGTGTACTTCCACATACCAAAGTTCCACTCCATTTTCCATGAACGGGTAGCCTTTGTAGACTGCATCTCCTTCAAGATGAATGTGCTTCATCATGTCCTTCAGGATTTTTGGGTAATCATGATCACTAGTCAGGGTCATGATCGTTTATGGGGCCTTAAGGAATGACTCGTAGAGGGTTGTCATTTGCAGGTGTCACAAAAATATGGGTACTCAGAGGAATGTATGTGTCTCTTTGGTAAGCATGGTATAATCCTACTCATTGGATCCTGTGGGTTTACCGATTACTACCACACTTAAAATGAATTATACTCATGCCTGCATAGACCATATTTTCTCATATCCTCATAAATGTTCAAAGATCTTTGTTCGTAGAGAAAACAACGCATACAGTTTCAACATAGGCAATCATGAGACAATAAATTCCATTGATTCATGAAGTTATTACAATCTCAGGGACTTCTGTTACAAAAATTTCAACTCCATGATCACATGAAAAACAAGAGTGCTTCAGATTACACTTATTGCCATGGTCAAAACTTAACTTCTCCATTCTAGCTTTCTTCGCATGTGGACAATCATTAGCATAATGTCCTGCTTCCTTGCAACGAAAGCAAATGAGTTCTGACAAGTCTCGAGGCTTCTTATCGTTTTCTTTTGCTCCTTGGGTTTCTGGCTTCCTTCCTGAGCACATGTATTTGTGGTGGCCAAATTCCATGCACTTGTAACATCTGACATGACTCAGGTCTATATCTACAGAGATTTGGCTCTTCCGAGGGTACTTTTTCTTCTTTTCGGACTCCTTTATTTTGGCCAGTTCTTCTATTTCAAGTGGATCAAACTCCACTTTTTCCATTGGGAAGTTTCCCAGATACTCTTGGCTTCCCTTCGTGCAATCCTGTGAATAATGTCCTTCTTCTCCACATGAGTAGCATGCATTGGAGGAAAATCTGGTCAGACCTTGTTCATCAGGGTCTTCTATATTTTCATTCATCACAGGTTCTTCTAGAATCTTCTTCTTGAGGGTTTCCTTCATTGGATCTTTCTGCTGCTTGACAACTTGTTGCACCTTGGGGTAGATGTGACATTGAGCTGGGTAGTGGGTGGTTCCTTCACAAAGGAAACAAGTCACCTGAGTACTTGGGCACTCCTCAGCTGGGTGATTTTCTTCACAATGAGTGCATCCATCCTTGTGTTCTTCCTGGGTGTGTCCTATTTCTCCACAGATCTTGCATGCACAAGTTTTCTTTTTCAGATTATCGTAGCACTTCTGAATAAGACGGGATCTTAACAGAGTCTTCTTGAATTCGTCCATAGTTTCTGCTCCACTAAATCCTTGTATGGCATGGTGCATTTTCCACCAGATAGCAACACTTCGGGTAAAGTACTGAAGAGCGTGTTCCACTTCATACTTCCTTGAGATCAAGTTGCTCCCGAAGTGGTTCTCCATGTTCTGAATCCATATTTCAGCCTCCAGCTGGGTCATTGGTCCAGAGACTACAAGTCCAGCTTCATACTCCATCTAGTAGGGTTGCGGTTTTGGGGATGAGACGGGTAAGAGAGGGAGGGAGATACACAAAATACAAACAAATTTTTTTTAGAATAGGTTTTATTTGTGGCCGTCGGAAAACACACACCAATGATGGCTCACAAATCATCGTATCTAACGTGGGTATATAAAAGGGGTTTGGACTTCTAATGGTCATATAATTATTCAAACACTTCAGGGTCTTCGAGTTCTTCGGGTCTTGAGAGTCTACTGTTGGTGTAGCTTCAATTCTTCAAACGCGTGGTGAAATCCTCTTTACTTTGAAGTAGAACTCCGTTGATTCTTCATGAGGTCGAAGGGGTAAGGGTATGGTCTAACTATTTGAGGTGAGAGAGAACATTTGATGAAATCAGAAGGCATGAGAAGTAAAGGATGTTCTTGAAAATAATTTTTTTTGTGAGATCCTTTCCTAAGGGATTTCCAATTTCTAGGGTCACGTCCTACAGTCAACATGTGCTGTGATACCATTTGTGTAGCGACCCGACTCAAAACGAGTCAAGCCTCCGTGTATCTGTGCCATCCCTGAATCAGTATGCTGGCACACACAGTACATCAATGTATATATCAAAGTGCAATCACATGTAAATAGCGTAAAACTGATATATACCTTAAATATCTCAGCGGAAACAGTCAAGGGAGTGGAGTCCCAAATAACACCAACGGCAGGTTGAGTGCGGACCGTAACCCTGAATCGTACTCTTACTCGTCGAGGAAAATATCTGCAACATAAGATGTTGCAGCCGTGTAGGTCAGCATATTGAATATGCCGGCAAGTCACAAAAGGGAGGGGTAAAATATCATCTATACTATATGCATATATGGCAGGTGGGGCTGTAAGTTTTTAGCAAAAGGCAAAGTTTTCTCCTACATCAAGAGAGGGGCTAAAAGCAAAATATTACTACATAGTTGGTTGTTAATGAGATGGTTCCGCCAACCAGTTCTCATACCCAAGTTATCAATATTACCCACATCGAAATATAAATAATGGTGTTGAGAATTCCAGATAACTTCAGTTCCTTTGGCTGAAGTTGTCCATGACTGTGGACACGGCTAATCGATTAGGTTTGAGTACTCTGTAGAGTTTTGCACACGTTCCCCACAAGATTTGATTATGTCCTCGCACTTCAGGGTGTTTGAAGACCGGATGATCAAAACATGGTCTTTCAACGGGTCCCTCTGAATCCCTGTCGGTGCCCATCCAATCCTACCGTTCTTCTACATCTGCTGGCACCGCCTGTCCAGAGTCGCCGCGTTGTCCAACCAAGCCAGAGCCCATAATGACTTGTGGCTGTGCAGGTAAGCCTTGGGTCTTGAAAATATCCATCCGTCTCTTTGAGCCTGGGTGAAGCTTTCCGCAAGATGTCATGGCACGTCTCCAGCATCCCGGGTCATCCACTGGTTTCTCCAGGGAGCCGATCAACCGTCCTTCACCCAGAGTTGCATTGCATCACGAGTTCCTGAAAATCTTTACTTAACCGGTCTTGGTTAAATTATTCTCGCATCACTCATGATAAACTCTCAACCAGAATCCCGTCTACTCAAGCACAACAATATGAAATTTGTCGTCCCGGGCCAAGTAACGGGGTTGTTGGGGGCCTACCACATGATACTACAATATGTGACCATAATTTCCAAGTACCTATTCAACATGCAATTGGGCATAGGATGGTAGAACTACGATGCATAAAACATAGGTGATACATGATCAAATGACTTGCCTGGTGAGGTTGATGAAGAAGAATTATCGTTCTCGAGAAATAACTTGATAGACTATTCGTCATTCTCCGATGAAATCTATATAACAAACATATCATTCACATAAGCACTCATACTAGCAATCATTCTAGCAATCAAAACAAAAGAGAGAGCGAATAAGAATCCAAAAGAAACTTCAACTAAAACTAGGAGTCTTCTACTACATCAAACACTAAATACTTTTTTTGTTCTAACTGAAAATAAAACATTAAATAACAAAGAACTAAGATATAATTTTAACCAATATAAAATAAAGTATTTTACATAAAACTATTTTGAAAGTATTTTCAAATGGGAGTTGAAACAGTAGAGAAATCAATTGCAAGTTATTAGAGAACTAGAATTGATTTCATGATAACAAATAAAAATAAAAATAAAAACTTGTTGAACATCTACTGTTAACTAACAGAAAAAAATATATAAACCTTCTCAAATATAAAATAAAATAATTTAAAAACAAATATAGAAAAAGAAATAGCCATAATCCTAAAAGAACTAAAACAGAATCTGTTTTGGTAAAAACCCCAAGTAAAAATATTTAAATTTTTTTGAAACTTAAACTACTGAAATATATTATCAATAGGAAACAGTAGCAAAAGGAATTAATTTAAAAGCTATTTTTAAACTCCCGGTATAAGAAAAACAAGATTTAAATCAAATCTGATCTAATTCAAATTTTATAAATCCAAACATAGACAATTATATATCTAACGCAAAAAGAATCACCTAATTCGGAGTTATATACTAATAGATATGAATTTTATAAGTTTGCTCTTTTTCTAAAAAAAAAACGTGACGGGATTTTTTTGAAGCTCACCATGGGTGAAAGGTTGGCCGTGGCTGGGAGGTTGGCCGGCGAGGTGGGGCTGCTTCGTCGAGGGGGAGGGCGATGGGGTGCTGCAGGTTGGTGTAGGGGGCGACATGGAGTACCTGGGGAGGGCTCGGCGGGGAGCTTGGGTGCTGGGGAAACTCCTGTAGAGCTCGGCGAGGCAGGGAAGTGGAGGGTGGTGGCGAGGTGGCTGCGGGCAAGGAGAGGTCGTGGTGAGGGGGAAATGGGACGAGGGGAGTCGGGGCTCTCTTATAGGGGGGTCGGGAGGCGCCGGGATGGAAAGAAGAGGTAGATCGGGCAAGTGGAGATTCATGTCTCCTTTGCCATGGAAAGCTTGTGTACATGGGGAAAGTGACGAGAGGTAGGAGATGATGCCGGTTGGGCCAAGTTGGAAAGTCCTTAATGGGCCATCGCAAGGTTTCCTAATAAACGAAATATCTTTCCCTATTTTCAAAAACCGGAAAGGAAACGATAAAAGGGAAACCAAATAAATTCGTAATATAGAGTTTCTATATACTAAAATTATCAAAAAACTAAAATCTAAATGATGGACATTTTTCCACTGCCAAAATAAAAACTTTAAAAAAATGTTTTTCAGAAAATCCCTAAATGCTTTATTTCCTTTTGCAAATATTTTCTCAAATAAATCTTGGGTTTCATAGCTCAAATATTTCAAAGAATATCCCCGGGTTTTGGAGGGTCATGTTTCTCCTCTCTTTTTCTTGCTTGACAAGATATGGTTCCCGGCATTCCATGAGTGAGGAACAAACAAAATGCAAAGCAAAATCGAAAGGAATTCCAATGCCACCTTGATTCAAATTCTTTATAGTTGAAGAAGTCATGCTATCTCCTCTCGCTGATTTAAAAAAAAAGATGAATTTGAATTCACAGGAAAAAGGGGAAAGTCATTTTATTCCCTCTCATTCAGAAGTTTTGAAAAGTTTTCAAATTTCACTCAAGCTTTCAATCACTCAAGCAAACAAACAATCAATCTAATAATTTTATTAACATTCCAAAATTTGGGATGTTACAAATATGTAGGATCAAATATGGTCATCTAGGTCCCGCTATTAGATATTGACCGAGGAGTCCCTCGGGTCATGTCTGCATAGTTCTCGAACCCGCAGGGTCTGCACACTTAAGGTTCGGCGTTGTTTTATGCGTATTTGAGTTATATGGTTGGTTACCGAATGTTGTTCGGAGTCCCGGATGAGATCACGGACGTCACGAGGGTTTCCGGAATGGTCCGGGGACGAAGATTGATATATTGGATGACCTCATTTGATTACCGGAAAGCTTTCGGCATTACCGCGAATGTACCAGGAGTGACGAATGGGTTCCGGATGTTCATCGGGGGGGGGGGGCAGCCCACCCGGGGGAAGTCCATAGGCCTTAGGGGTGCCGCACCAGCCCTTAGTGGGCTGGTGGGCAAGCCCAAGAAGGCCCCTGCGCAAGAGATAATAAAAAGCAAAGAGAAAGAAAAAAAGGGGGAAGTGGGAAGGAAGGGAAGGACTCCACCTTCCAATCCTAGTTGGACTAGGATTGGAAGGAGGAATCCTCCTCCCCCCTTTCGGCCGACCCCTTGGGGCTCACTTGAACCTCAAGGCAAGGTCCCTCCCCTCCCTCCTATATATACCGAGGTATTAGGGTTGATTCGAGACAACTTTGACACGGCAGCCCGACCACATACCTCCACGGCTTTTCCTCTACATCATGTTTCTGCGGAGCTCAGGCGGAGCCCTGATGGAATAAGATCACCACCAACCTCCGGAGCGCCGTCACGCTGCTGGAGAACTCATCTACCTCTTGCTGGATCAAGAAGGCCAAGATCATCGTCGAGCTGTACGTGTGCTGAACGCGGATGTGTCGTCCGTTATAGATCGAAGCGGATCGTGGGACGGATCGCGGGACGGTTTGTGGGACGGTTCGCGGGGCGGATCGAGGGACGTGAGGACGTTCCACTACATCAACCGCGTTTCTTAACGCTTCCTGCTGTGCGATCTACAAGGGTACGTAGATCCAAATCCCCTCTCGTAGATGGACATCACCATGATAGGTCTTCGTGTGCGTAGGAAATTTTTTGTTTCCCACGCGATGTTCCCCAACACTTCCCCCAAACCGAATTGGGGTGGGAGTCCACCTCCTCCTTGGCCGGCACCCTTGGGGCTTCCTTGAGCCTCAAGGCTAGCCCCTCCCCTCCTCCTATATATATTGGTGGTTTTAGGGTTTTTGAGACACAACTTTTGTCACGTGCAACTCAAACCTATACCACCTAGTTCGACCTCTAGATTGGATTTCTGCGGGGCTCGGGTGGAGCCCTGCAGGAGTAGATCATCACCACCACCGGCGCGTCGTCACGCTGCCGGAGAACTCATCTACTTCTCCTTCTCTCTTGTTGGATCAAGAAGGCCGAGATCGTCATCGAGTTGTACGTGTGATGAACGCGGAGGTGTCGTCCGTTCGGCGCTAGATCGGAACAGATCGTGGGACAGATCGTGGGACGACGGTGATTTGAATCACGAAGCTGTACCACTACATCAACCGCGGTTCTTAATGCTTCCCGCTTAGCGATCTACAAGGGTATGTGGATCTAATCTCCTCTCGTAGATGAACATCACCATGATAGGTCTACGTGTGCGTAGGAAATTTTTTGTTTCCCATGCAACGTTCCCCAACAGTGGTATCAGAGCTAGGTTCATGCGTAGATGTTATCTCGAGTAGAACACAAAAGGTTTTGTGGGAGTTGATGTTTGATTTTCTGCCCTCCTTAGTCTTTTCTCGATACGGCAGTATTGTTGGATTGAAGCGGCCCGGACCGTCATTACTCGTACGCTTACGAGAGACTGGTTTCATCGACTGACATGCAACTCGTTGCATAAAGATGACTGGCGGGTGTCGGTTTCTTCAACTTTAGTTGAATTGGTTTAGACCGAGGCGGTCCTTGCAGAGAGGTTAAATAGCAATTTGCACATCTCCGTTGTGCAATTTGCGTAAGTAAGATGCGATCATACTAGATACCCATAGCAGCCACGTAAAACATGCAACAACAAATTAGAGGATGTCTAACTTGTTTTTGCAGGGTATGCTTGTGATATGATATGACCAATGACGTGATGTGATATATTGGATGTATGAGATGATCATGTTGTAATAGTTAATATCGACTTGCACGTCGATGCTACGGCAACCGGCAGGAGTTATAGGGTTGTCTTTAAACTAACATTTGTCTTTGCAGATGCGTTTACTATATTGCTAGGTTGTAGCTTGACTAGTAATAGCATAGATGGCACGTGATGGAGATCATGGTGTGGCGTCGGTGACAAGTAGATCATGCCGGTGCTTTGGTGATGGAGATCAAGAAGCACAGGATCATGTCCATATCATGTCACTTATGAATTGCATGTGATGTTAATCCTTTTATGCACCTTATTTTTCTTAGAACGACAGTAGCATTATAAGGTGACCCCTCACTAAAATTTCAAGATGAAATTGTGTTCTACCCGACTGTGTACCGTTGCGACAGTTCGTCGTTTCGAGACACCACATGATGATCGGGTGTGATAGACTCAACGTTCACATACAACGGGTGCAAAACAGTTGCACACGCGGAACACTCGGCTTAAACTTGACGAGCCTAGCACGTACAGACATGGCCTCAGAACACAAGAGACCGAAAGGTCGAGCATGAATTGTATAGTTGATATGATTAGCTTATAGATGTTTACCGCTGAAGCTATACTCAACTCACGTGATGATCGGACTTAAGTTAGTGGATTTGGATCATGCACCACTCAAATGACTAGAGGAATGTACTTTTTGAGTGGGAAATCTTAAGTAATATGATTAATTGAACTAATTATCATGAACATAGTCAAAAGGTCTTTGCGAATTATGATGTAGCTTGCGCTATAGCTCTACTGTTTTTTATATGTTCCTAGAGAAAATTTAGTTGAAAGATGATAGTAGCAACTTTGCGGACTGAGTCCGTAAAACTGAGGATTGTCCTCATTGCTGCGCAGAAGGCTTATGTCCTTAATGCACCACTCGGTGTGCTGCACCTCGAGCGTTGTCTGTGGATGTTGCGAACATATGACATACACGTTTTTTATGTCTACGTGATAGTTTAGTGTGTAATACTTAATGGCTTAGAAGCAAGGCGCCGAAGACGTTTTGAAACGTCACGGAACATAACAGATGTTCTAAGAGATGAAATTGAGATTTCATGCTCGTGTCCTTGTTAATAGATATGAGACCTCCGACAAGATTCTTTGTCTATAAAGTAAAGGAGAAAAGCTCAATCGTTGAGCATGTGCTCAGATTGTGTGAGTACAACAATCGCTTGAATCAAGTGGGAGTAAACCTTCCATATGAGATAGTGATGGTTCTCCAAAAGCCACTGCCACCAAGCTGCTAAAGCTTCGTGATGAACTATAACATATCAAGGATTGATATGATGATCCTTGAGCAATTCACAATGTTTGACACTGCGAAAGTAGAAATCAAGCAGGAGCATCAATTGTTGATGGTTAGTAAAACCACTAGTTTCAAGAAGGGCAAGGGCTAGAAGGGATACTGCATGAAACGGGAAACCAGTTGCTGCTCTAGTGAAGAAACCCAAGATTGAACCCATACACGAGACTAAGTGCTTCTGTTATGAGGGGAACGGTCACTGAGGCGGAGCTACCCTAGATACTTGGTGATGTGTACTTTACTAGTACTCCTAGTAGCACGAGGGTATTAGATACCGGTTCGGTTGCTAAGTGATTAGTAACTCGAAATAAAAGCTATGGAATAAACGAAGACTAGCTAAAGGCGAGGTGACGATAAGTGTTGGAAGTGTTTCCAAGGTTGATGTGATCAAACATCGCAAGCTCCCTCTACCATCGGGATTGGTGTTAAACATAAATAATTGTTATTTGGTGTTTACGTTGAGCATGAACATAATTGGATCGTGTTTATTGCAATATGATTTTTCATTTAAAGAGAATATTTTTTGTTCTATTTGCTTGAATAATTACCTTCAATGTTTTATTGAATCCCGATCGTAGTGTTACACATGTTCATAATATTGATGCCAAAAGATACAAAGTAGTATTGATAGTACCACTTACTTGTGGCACGGCCGCTTGAGTCATGACAGTATAAAATGCATGAAGAAGCTCCATGCTGATGGATCTTTGTACTCACTCATTTTTGAAACGTTTGAGGCATGCAAACCATACTTATTGGTATTAACGCATGAAGAAACTCCATGCAGATGGATCGTTTGGACTCACTTGATTTTGAATAACTTGAAACATGCAAATCATACCACATGAAACAAGAAAGTAACTTGTTAGAGGTAATACATTTTTGATGTGTGCAGTCCAATGAGCGCTGAGGCACGCAGTGGATATCGTTATGCTCTTACTTCACTGATGATTTGAGTAGATACAAGAGTATTTACTTGATGAATCACAAGTATGAAATATTGAAAAGTTCAAATCTATTTCAGAGTGAAGATCGTCGTAACAAGAGGATAAACTGTCTATGATATGATCATACAAATGAATATCTGAGTTGCGAGTTTTGGTACACGGTTAAGACAATGTGCAAATTGTTTCGCAATTCATGCCACTAGAACACCATAGTGTGATGGTGTGTACGAATGTAATAGCCGTGCCCTATTTGATATGGTGCATACTATGATGTCTCTTATCGAATTACCACTATCGTTTATGGGTTATGCATTAGACACAACCGCATTCACTTTAAATAGGGCACCGCGTATTTCCGTTGAGATGACAGAGTATAGACTATGGTTTGGAGAAACCTAAGCTGTTGTTTCTTGAAAGTTTGGGGCTGTGACGCTTATGTGAAAAAGTGTCAGTCTGATAAGCTCGAACGCAAAGCGGATAAATGCATCTTCATAGGATATCCAAAATAGTTGGGTACATCTCCTATCTCAGATCTGGAAGCAAAGTGTTTGTTTCTAGAAACGGGTCCTTTCTCGAGGAAAGGTTTCTCTCGAAAGAATTGAGTGGGAGGGTGGTGGAACTTGATAAGGTTATTGAACCATCACTTCAACAAGTGTGTAATAGGGCCCAGGAAGTTGTTCCTGTGGCGCCTACACCGATTGAAGTGGAAACTGATGATGGTGATCATTAAGCTTCTGATCAAGTTACTACAAACCTCGTAGGTCGACAAGGTCGCGTACTACTAACAGAGTGGTACGGTAACCCTATCTTGGAGGTCATGTTGTTGAACAATAATGAACCTAGGAGCTATGAAGAAACGATGGTGGGCCCGGATTCCGGCAAATGGTTGGAGGCCATGAAATCTGAGAGAGGATTCATGTATGAAAACAAAGTGTAGACTTTGGAAGAACTAATTAATGGCCGTAAGACTATTAAGTACATATGGATATTTAAAAGGAAGACAAACGATGATGGTGAAAAGTCACCATTAAGAAAAGCTCGACTTATCGCAAAGATGTTTCTCACAAGTTCAAAAGGTTGACTATGATGAGACTTTCTCAGTCGTAGCGATGCTAAAAGTCTGTTGGAACTGTGTCAGTAGTTGCTGCATTATTTATGAAATATTGCACATAGGATGTCAAACATTGTTTCGTCGACAGTTTCCTTGAGGAAAGGTTGTATGTGATACAACCAGAAGGTTTTGTCGATCCTAAGGATGCTAACAAATATGCAAGCTCCAGCGATCCTTCTATGGACTGGTGCAAGCATCTCGGAGTTGGAATATACACTTTGATGAGATGATCAAAGCTTTTGGGTTTGTACAAGGTTTATGAGAAACCTGTATTTCCAAAGAGGTGAGTGGGAGCACTATAGAATTTTTGATAAGTATATGTAGTTGACATTTTGTTGATCGGAAGTAATGTAGAATTTCTATAAAGCATAAAGGGTTGTTTGAAAGGAGCTTTTCAAAGGTAGACCCGGATAGAGCTACTTGAAACATTAAGCATCAAGATCTATAGAGATAGATCAAAATGCTAAATAGAACTTTCAATGAAATGCATGCCTTGACAGGTTTTTGAAGGAGTTCAAAATAGATCAGCAAAGAAGGAGTTCTTGTCTGTGTTGTAAGGTGTGAGTTTGAGTAAGACTCAAAGCCCGACCACGGAAGAATAAAGAGAATGGACGAAGGTCGTCTTCTATGCCTTAGCCATTGACTCTAAAGTATGCCATGCCGTGTACCGCACCTGATGTGTGCCTTGCCATGAGTTTGTCAAGGGGTACAAGGAGTGATCCAGGATTGAATCACTAAACATCGGTCAAAGTTATCCTTAGTAACTAATGGACTAAGGAATTTTTCTCTATTATGGAGGTGGTTAAAGAGTTCGTCGTAAAGGGTTACGTCGATGCAAGCTTTGACACTAATCCGAATAACTCTGAGTAGTAAAACAGATTCGTATAGTAGAGTAGTCATTTGGAATATTTTCAAATAACACGTAGTACCAGCATCTATAGGATGACATAAAGATTTGTAAAGCACATACGGATCTGAAAGGTTCGGAACTGTTGACTAGAAAACTCTCTCACAAGCAAGGCGAGATGAAACCACATAACTGTATGGGTGTTGGATTCGTTAAAATCACATAGTGGTGTGAAATAGATTATTGGCTCTAGTGCAAGTGGGAGACTGTTGGAAATATGCCCTAGAGGCAATAATAAATTAGTTATTATTATATTTCTTTCGTCATGATAATAGCTTATTATCGATGCTATAATTGTATTGATTGGAAACACAAATACACGTGTGGATTCATAGACAAAACATTGTCCCTAGTAAGCCTCTAGTTGACTAGCTCGTTGATCAAAGATGGTCATGGTTTCCTGACCATAGACAAGTGTTGTCACTAGAAAACGGGATCACATCATTAGGAGAATCATGTGATGGACAAGATCCAAATTATAAACGTAGCTTGTGATCGTGTCATTTTGTTGCTATTGTTTTCTGCGTGTCAAGTATTCATTCCTATGACCATGAGATCATGTAACTCACTGACACCGGAGGATACCTTGTGTGTATCAAACGTCACAACATTACTATGTGACTATAAAGGTGCTCCACAGGTATCTCCGAAGGTGTCCATTGAGTTAGCATGGATCAAGACTGGGATTTGTCACTCCGTGTGACGAAGAGGTATCTCGGGGCCCACTCGGTAATACAACATCACATACAAGCCTTCCAAGCAATGTGACTCAAGTGTAAGTCACGAGATCTTGTATTACGGAACGAGTAAAGAGACTTGTCGGTAACGAGATTGAAATAGGTATAGGGATACCAACGATCAAATCTCGGGAAAGTAACATACCGAAGGACAAAGGGAACGATATACGGAATTATATGAATTCTTGGCACAGAGGTTCAACCGATAAGATCTTCGTAGAATATGTAGGATCCAATATGGAAATCGAGGTCCCGCTATTGGATATTGACCAAGGAGTATCTCGGGTCATGTCTACATAGTTCTCGAACCCGCAGGGTCTGCATACTTAAGGTTCGATGATGTTTTAGTATAATTGAGTTATATGTGTGGTTACCGAAGGTTGTTCGAGAATGGTCCGGAAACGAAGATTGATATATAGGATGGTTTCATTTGGTCACCGGAAAGTTTCGGGCATTACCGGGAGTGACGAATGGGTTCCGGGTATTCACTGGGAGGGGCCCACCCACCCGGGAGTGAGCCTAGTGACCCTAAAGTGGTGCACCAGCCATTAGTGGGCTGGTGAGTCCATCCCAATAGGGCCATGGTGCCACAAGGGAAAATACCAAAGGAAAGAAAAAATGGAAAGAGGGAGGTGGGAAGGAAGGAGTGGACTCCTTCCCCCAAACTGAATTGGTGTGGGAGTCCACCTCCTCCTTGGCCGACGCCCTTGAGGCTTCCTTGAGCCTCAAGGCTATCCCCTCCCCTCCTCCTATATATATTGGTGGTTTTAGGGGGTTTGAGACACAACGTTTGCTACGTGCAACTCAAACCTATACCACGTAGTTCTATCTGTAGATAGGATTTCTACAGAGCTCAGGCGGAGCCCTGCAGGAGTAGATCATCACCACCACCGTCGCGCCGTTGATACGTCCATTTTGCATCATGTTTTCATGTTGATATTTATCGCTTCTTGGGCTATTATTTCACTTCACGGTACTATTCTTATGCATTTTCTCTCTTATTTTGCAAGGTTTACATGAAGAGGGAGAATGCCGGCAACTGGAATTCTGGCCTGAGAGTGGAGTAAGTTTGAGATACATATTCTGCGCAACTCCAAACACCGTAAAAATCAATGAGGATTTTTTCCTGATTTACCAAAAATACTGGGTCGAAGAAGTGCCAAAGGGGCGCCAGGGGGTGGCCACAAGCCTGGTTGGCACGGCCACTCCCCAGGCCGCGCCATGGGGGCTTGTGGGCACCCTGCTAGCCCACTTGCCCCCCTCTCTTGCTATATGAAGGGTTTCGTCCAGGAAAAAAATCAAGGAGGAGCTTTTTCGTGGTTTCGCCGCCGCCACGAGGCGGAACTTGAGAAGAACCAATCTAGAGCTCACGCAGGACGATCCTGCTGGGGAAACTTCCCTCTCGGAGGGGGAAATCATCGCCATCGTCATCACCAACACTCCTCTCATTAGAGGGGACTCGTCAACATCAACATCTTCATCAGCACCATCTCATCTCCAAACCCTAGTTCATCACTTGTAACCAATCTCTGTCTCGCGACTCCGATTGGTACTTGTAAGGTTGCTAGTAGTGTTGATTACTCTTTGTAGTTGATGCTAGTTGGATTATTTGGTGGAAGAGTTTATGTTCAGATCCTTGATGCTACTCATTACCTCTATGATCATGAATATGATTATGCTTTGTGAGTAGTTACTTTTGTTCCTGAGGACATGGGATAAGTCATGCTAATAGTAGTCATGTGAATTTGGTATTCGTTCGGTATTTTGATATGTTGCATGTTGTTTTTCCTCTAGTGGTGTTATGTGAACGTCGAGTACATAACACTTCACCATTATTTGGGCCTAGAGGAAGGCATTGGGAAGTAGTAAGTATATGATGGGTTGCTAGAGTGACAGAAGCTTAAACCCTAGTTTATGCGTTACTTCGTAAGGGGCTGATTTGGATTCACTAGTTTAATGCTATGGTTAGACTTTGTGTTAATTCTTCTTTCATAGTTGCAGATGCTTGCGAGAGGGGTTAATCATAAGTGGGATGCTTGTCCAAGTAAGGGCAGTACCCAAGCGCCGGTCCACCCACATATCAAACTATCAAAGTAACAAACGCGAATCATATGAACATGATGAAAACTAGCATGACAGAAATTCCCGTGTGTCCTCGGGAGCATTTTTCCTCCTATAAGACTTTGTCCAGGCTTGTCCCTTGCTACAAAAGGGATTGGGCCACTTTTCTGCACCGTTGCTACTTTTGTTACTTGTTGCTTGCTATGAATCATCTCACCACACAATCACTTGTTACCGACAATTTCAGTGCGTGCAGATTTTACCTTGCTGAAAACCACTTGTCAGATCCTTGTGCTCCTCGTTGGGTTCGACACTCTTACTTATCGAAAGGACTACGATTGATCCCCTATACTTGTGCATCATCAAGACTCTTTTCTGGCACCGTTGCCAGGGAGTGAAGTGCCTTTGGTAAGTGCAACTTGGTAAGGAAACATTCATATAGTGGGCTGAAATTTGTTGTCACTTGTCACTATGGATACTAATCCTTTGAGGGGCTTGTTCGGGGTATCTTCACCTCGAATGGAAGCACAAAGAGTTTCTCCTCAACCTGCTGCACCTACTGAAAATATTTTCTTTGAATTTCCTCTGGGTATGCTTGAGAAATTGTTGGCTAATCCTTTTACAGGAGATGGAACATCACATCCAGACTTGCATCTAATCTATGTAGATGAGGTTTGTGGTTTATTTAAGCTTGCAGGTGTGCCCAAGGATGAGGTCAATAAGAAGGTATTTCCTTTATCTGTGAAGGATAAGGCGTTGACATGGTATAGGTTATGTGATGATACTGGATCATGGGACTACAATCGGTTGAAATTGGAATTTCATCAAAAGTTTTATCCTATGCATTTAGTACATCGTGATCGCAATTATATTTATAATTTTTGGCCTCGTGACAGAGAAAGAATCGCTCAAGCTTGGGGGAGGCTTAAATCAATGTTATATTCATGCCCCAACCATGAGCTCTCGAGAGAAATTATCATTTAGAACTTCTATGCTCGGCTTTCTCATGATGATCGCACCATGCTTGACACTTCTTGTACCGATTCTTTTATTAAGAGAGATATTGACTTCAAATGGAATTTATTGTAGATAATTAAATGCAACTCTGAAGATTGGGAGCTTGAATAAGGTAAGGAGTCAGGTATGAATTTCACGTTTGATTGAGTTAAATCCTTTGTTGAGACAAATACTTTTTGTGACTTTAGCGCTAAGTATGGACTTGACTCTGAGATAGTAGCTTCATTGTGTGAATCCTTTGCTGCTCATATTGATCTCCCCAGAGAGAAGTGGTTTAAATATCATCCTCCATTAGAAGTCAATGTATTTAAACCCACTCCAGTTGAAGAGAGAGTTATTGCCTATAATGATCCTGTGGTTCCCAGTGCTTACATTAAGAAACCACCTTTCCCTGTTAGGACAAAGGATCATTTTAAAGCTTCAACTGTGATACGTAGAGGCTACATCAGAACACCTACACCCCCTGAGAAAATTAAAGTTGAACCTAGCATTGCTATTACCAAAGATCTTCTGTCTGAAGAAGTTGAGGGTCATAATATTCACTTCTGTGAAGATGCTGCTAGAATTGCTAAACCTCACGCTAGAGACAAACATAGGCATGTTGTTGGCATGCCTGTGGTTTCTGTTAAGATAGGAGATCATTGTTATCATGGTTTATGTGATGTGGGTGCTAGAGTTAGTGCAATACCTCAAGCCTTATACGATGAAATCAAAGACGAGATTGCACCTGTTGAGATAGAACCTATTGATGTCACTATTCAGCTTGCCAATAGAGATACTATCTGCCCTGTGGGAATTGTTAGGGATGTTGAAGTCTTGTGTGGTAAAACGAAGTGTCCTGCTGATTTCCTCGTTCTTGCTACCGCTCAAGATAGCTTTTGTCCCATCATATTTGGCAGACCTTTTCTCAATACTGTCAATGCTCATATTGACTGCGAGAAGCAAATTGTCACTGTTGGCTTTGAAGGTGTGTCACATGAGTTCAATTTCTCCAAGTTTGGTAGACAACCTCATGAAAAGGAGTTGCCTAGTAGGGATGAAACTATTGCCTTAGCTTCTATTGCCGTGCCTCCTACTGATACCTTAGAGAAATACTTGCTTGAGCATGAAAATGATATGCATATGGATGAAAGAGATGAAATAGATAGAGTTGTCTTAGAACAATATCCTATCCTTAAGAATAACTTGCCTGTTGAACTGCTTGGAGATCCACCCCCACCAAAGGGTGATCTAGTGTTCGAGCTTAAACAGTTGCCTGATACTCTTAAGTATGCCTATCTTGATGAAAAATAGATATATCCTGTTATTATTAGTGCTAGCCTCTGAGAGCATGAAGAAGAGAAGTTACTAAAAACTCCGAGGAAGCACCGTGCTGCTATTGGATATACTCTTGATGATCTTAAGGGCATTAGTCCCACTCTATGCCAGCACAAGAATTAAACCGATCCTGATTTCAAACCAGTTGCTGATCATCAAAGGAGATTAAATCCTAAGATGAAAGAAGTAGTAAGAAAAGAAATACTAAAGCTCCTGGAAGTGGGTATTATCTATCCTGTTGCTCATAGCGATTGGGTGAGTCCCGTCCATTGCGTCCCCAAGAAGGGAGACATTACTGTTGTCCCTAATGATAAGGATGAATTGATCCCACACAGGATTATTACTGGCTATAGGATGGTGATCAATTTTAGGAAATTGAATAAGGCCACTAGGAAAGATCATTACCCTCTACCTTTTATCGACCAAATGCTAGAAAGGATGTCTAAACACACACACTTCTGCTTTCTAGACGATTATTCTGGTTTCTCCCAAATACCAGTTGCACAATCTGATCAGGAGAAAACCACTTTGACCTGCCCTTTCGGTACCTTTGCTTATAGACGTATGCCTTTTGGCTTATGTAATGCACCTGCCACCTTTCAAAGATGTATGATGGCTATATTCTCTGAATTTTGTGAAAAGATTGTCGAGGTTTTCATGGATGACTTTTTCGTTTACGGGTCTTCTTTTGATGATTGCCTCAGCAACCTTGATCGAGTCCTATAGAGATGTAAAGACACCAATCTTGTCTTGAACTAGGAGAATTGTCAGTTTATGGTTAATGAAGGCATCGTCTTAGGACATAAAATTTCTGAAAGAGGTATTGAAATCGATAAGGCTAAGTCTGATGCAATCGAGAAAATGCCATACCCCACAGATATCAAAGGTATAATAAGTTTCCTTGGTCATGCAGGTTTCTATAGAAGGTTCATTAAAGACTTCTCTAAGATTTCTAGGCCTCTTACCAATCTCTTGCAAAAGGATATTCCTTTTGTTTTTGACGATGATTGTGAGGAAGCCTTCGAAATACTTAAGAGAGCTTTAATAACTGCACCTATTGTTCAACCACCTGATTGGAACTTTCCTTTTGAAATCATGTGTGATGCTAGTGATTATGTTGTTGGTGCTGTTCTAGGGCAAAGAGTTGACAAGAAGTTGAATGTCATTCACTACGCTAGTAAAACTCTAGACAGTGCCCAGAGAAACTATGCTACTACGGAGAAGGAATTTTTAGCAGTCGTGTTTGCATGTGAAAAGTTCAGGTCTTACATAATTGATTCCAAAGTCGCTATTCACACTCATCATGCTGCTATTAAGTACCTCATGGATAAGAAGGACGCTAAACCTAGACTTATTAGATGGGTTCTCTTGCTACAAGAATTTGATTTGCACGTTGTCGATAGAAAGGGTGCTGATAACCCTGTAGCATATAACTTGTCTAGGTTGGAGAACATTCTTGATGACCCACAACCTATTGATGATAGCTTCCCCGATGAGCAACTGAATGTCATCAATGCTTCATGTAGTGCACCGTGGTATGCTGATTATGCAAACTATATCGTTGCCAAATATATACCACCTAGTTTCACGTACCAGCAAAAGAAGAAATTCTTCTTTGACTTGACACTACTTTTGGGATGATCATCACCTTTATAAGGAAGGAGTAGATGGTGTTATTAGACGTTGTGTACCTGAACATGAATAGGGATAGATTCTACAGAAGTGTCACTCTAAGGCCTACGGAGGACACCATGTGGGAGATAGAACTGCGCACAAGGTATTGCAATTAGGTTTCTATTGGCCCACTCTCTTCAAGGAAGCCCGTAAGTTTGTCTTGTCTTGTGACGAATGTCATAGAATAGGTAATATTAGCAAACGTCAGGAAATGCCTATGAACTATTCACTCGTCATTGAACCATTTGATGTTTGGGGCTTTGATTACATGGGACGTTTTCTAAAATCCAATGGGTATACTCATATCCTAGTTGTTGTTGATTACGTCACTAAGTGGGTAGAAGCTATCCCCAGTAGTAGTGTTGATCACAACACCTCTATCAGGATGCTGAAAGAAGTTATCTTCCCTAGATTTGGAGTCCCTAGATATCTAATGACCAACGGTGGTTCACACCTCATTCATGGTGCTTTTCATAAAACGTTTGTTGAGTACGATGTAAACCATAGAATTGCGTCTCCCTATCACCCTCAGTCTAGTGGTCAGGTAGAGCTAAGCAACAGAGGAATTAAACTAATTCTGCAAAAGACTGTCAACAGGTCTAGAAAGAATTGGTCTAAGAAGTTGGATGATGCTCTATGGGCTTATAGAACTGCCTATAAGAATCCCATGGGCATGTCTCCGTACAAAATGGTGTACGGTAAAGCATGTCATTTACCTCTTGAGCTAGAGCATAAAGCTTATTGGGCAATCAAAGAGCTCAACTTTGATTTCAAACTTGCCGGTGAGAAGAGGTTATTTGATATTAGCTCGCTTGATGAATGGAGAACTCAGGCATATGAGAATACCAAGTTGTTCAAAGAGAAGGTTAAGAGGTGGCATGATAAGAGGATACAAAAGCGTGAG
The DNA here is from genome assembly GCF_904849725.1 of Hordeum vulgare subsp. vulgare. Lineage (NCBI taxonomy): Eukaryota > Viridiplantae > Streptophyta > Magnoliopsida > Poales > Poaceae > Hordeum > Hordeum vulgare. Next base: position 293,021,018 of record NC_058522.1, read on the forward strand.
CTCAATGTAGGTGATTATGTCTTGCTATATAACTCTCGTTTAAGATTCTTTGCAGGCAAGCTTCTCTCTAAATGGGAAGGTCCCTATCTTGTTGTGGAAGTATATCGTTCCGGTGCTATCAAGATCAACAACACGGTAGGTAATTGTCCGAGAGTTGTAAATGGGGAGAGAATCAAGCATTATATCTCAGGTACTCCCATAAATAATGAGAGAAATATTATCAATACCATAACTCCGGAAGAATACCTAAGGGATGTTTATCAGCCTGTTTCAGACTCCGAAAACGAAGAGGTATGTGATTCGGTAAGAAAATAGAGTCCAAAAATTTTCCAGTAGGAAATTTTCTCCGTTTTGGAATATTTGAAAAAATAAAAAAATTGGAAGTTGTCCGGAAAGTGCGCGAGGAGGCGACAAGCCTGCACGGCGCGGGCCCACCCCCATGGCCGCGCCATGAGGGTTTGTGGCCACCTCGTGCGCCTCCCGAACTCCGTTTTCGTGCGGGGTACTCCTTATGGTGTGGAAAAAATCATTATATATACTCCCGTTTGGTCTGACCCCTGCATCACGCAGATTTCTTCTGTTTTTGTTTCGAGCCTGTTTCTGTTGCAGATCTAGATCGACATGACTTCCCCAAAAGCTCCGAAGGACAAGATCTTTGAGAAGGTCATCAATCCCTACCTCACGGGAGTGCTGCAACACCCTAAATCTATCGAGATGCGTGAGGGGATGTTGCACATCCGTGATGTTGAGGGGCCAAGAAGACCGGAAGCGTGGAGACGAGGCTCGAAGCAATGGAGCAACAAGTCTTCAAGTGCCAAGGGATGGTGGAGCGTGGACTCAACACAAACCACATGATGATCACGGAGTTCACCAACAAGCACATCATTGATGCCAATGACATTGGGAAGCACCTCTCTAGGCTCTATGACATGATTGATCAACTCCATGCCCAGATCTATGACCTGTAGAACCAAAACTGTGAGTATGAGTATAGATTTGAATCAATATGGTTGGCTGCAGATTTGATGATTCCGGAGACTCGTTCATCTTTCCATGATGGAGCACCTATGCCTTGGAAGACGGAGGATCAAACCCATGTTGCAACAACTCCACCATCACCACCAAAGGAAGACAACTGAGCATTGGTATGGGCAATCCCCTTGGCTTGTGCCAAGCTTGGGGGAGTTGCCCCGGTATCGTATCACCATCACATCTTTTTCCTTTACCTTTGTTTTAGTTTTCCTTTTCAATTTTCTCTTTCTCTAGTAGATTAAAAGTCTTAGTGTTTTAGTCTTAAGTTTGGCTTTGTGTGACCCCCGATGTATTCGAGCTCGTGAGCCATATAATAAAGAGTGTCTTAGTTGAAGGGCTTTGCCTCTTGCCATGATCAAAAGAGTGAGAATAGAACAAAAGCATGAAAGATCATGTAATGATCTTATGGGAAGTGATGGCTTCACATATAAAAAGAATGAGGATTGAAACTTGTCGAGGGTAGGCAAGCATAGACCTTGGTCATTGTTGAAATTAATAGGAAGTGATAAACAAGGAGAGGTTCACATATAAATATATCATCTCTGACACCATCTATGATTGTGAACACTCACTAAACTATTGCATGCCTAGAAGTAGATGTTGGACAAGGAAGACAACATAATGAATTGTGTTTGCTTGGTTCCAAACAATGTTATATGATTAGAGATCCCTTAGCATGTGACGATTGCTTCCACCTCACATTAGCCAAACCTCCCGCACTAAGTAGAGATACTACTTGTGCATCCATAAACCATCAACCCAATTTTTCCATGAGTGTCCACCATACCTACCTATGGATTGAATAAGATCCTTCAAGTAAGTTGTCATCGGTGCAAGCAATAAAAATTGCGCTCTAATATGTATGATCTATTAGTGTGTGGAAAATATGATTTGTACGAACCTGTGATGAGGAAGACATAAAAGCGACAGACTGCATAATAAAGTTCTTTATCATAGGAGACAATATAAAGTGATGTTCCTCTGCACTAAGAGGACACACATCCAAACCTCAAAAGCGCGTGACAACCTCTGCTTCCCTCTGCGAAGGGCCTATCTTGTACCTTTACTTTTTGCCCTTGAAAGAGTCATGGTGATCTTCAGCAATTCCTTATCTCGCCTTTATCTTGGCTAACGTCATATGCTTGGGAAAGATCTATATTCATATGTCAACTTGGAGGTAAGTGTTCATGAATTATTATTGTTGACATTACCCTTGAGGTAAGCAGTTGGGAGGCAAAACTATAAGCCCCTATCTTTCTCTGTGTCGAGCTGAAACTTTGATCTCATGAGTACCACGTGAGTTGTAGCAATTGTAGAGAACGAAAGAATGATTGAGTATGTGGATTTGCTTTACAAGCTCTTATTTGACTCTTTCTGATGTTGTGATAAATTGCAATTGCTTCAATGACTAAAGGCTATCGGTTGTTACTTCTCGGTAAGGTTCTTGATCCATGCTTTACTTTGTGAAGGAATTATCACTTCAGCATCAAAGATTATATGTTGGTATTGCTGTTCCGATCATGATCATGATGCATGCATGTTCGTATCTTGTTTTGTTGACACCTCTCTCCCTAAACATGTGGACATATTTATTGAGCCAGGCTTTCGCTTGAGGACAAGCGAGGTCTAAGCTTGCGGGAGTTGATACGTCCATTTTGCATCATGTTTTCATGTTGATATTTATCACTTCTTGGGCTGTTATTTCACTTCACGGTGCTACTCTTATGCCTTTTCTCTCCTATTTTGCAAGGTTTACATGAAGAGGGAGAATGCCGGCAACTAGAATTCTGGCCTGAAAGTGGAGCAAGTTTGAGATACCTATTATGCGCAACTCCAAACGCCGTAAAAATCAACGAGGATTGTTTTCCTGATTTATCAAAAATACTGGGCCGAAGAAGTGCCAAAGGGGCGTCACGGGGTGGCCACAAGCCTGCACGGCGCGGCCACCTCCCCCCCCCCCCCACGCCACGCCATGGGGGCTTGTGGGCACCCTGCTGGCCCACTTGCCCCCCTCTTTTTCTATATGAAGGGATTCGTCCAGGAAAAAAATCAAGGAGGAGCTTTTTCGTGGTTTCGCCGCCGCCACGAGGCGGAACTTGAGCAGAACCAATCTAGAGCTTCGGCAGGACGATCCTGCCGGGGAAACTTCCCTCCCGGAGGGGGAAATTGTCGCCATCGTCATCACCAACACTCCTCTCATCGGAGGGGACTCGTCACCATCAACATCTTCATCAGCACCATCTCATGTCCAAACCCTAGTTCATCACTTGTAACCTATCTCTGTCTCGCGACTCCGATTGGTACTTGTAAGGTTGCTAGTAGTGTTGATTACTCTTTGTAGTTGATGCTAGTTGGATTATTTGGTGGAAGAGTTTATGTTCAGATCCTTGATGCTACTCATTATCTCTCTGGTCATGAATATGATTATGCTTTGTGAGTAGTTACTTTTGTTCCTGAGGGCATGGGATAAGTCATGCCAATAGTAGTCATGTGAATTTGGTATTCGTTCGGTATTTTGATATGTTGCATGTTGTTTTTCCTCTAGTGGTGTTAAGTGAACATCAACTACATAACACTTCACCATTATTTGGGCCTAGAGGAAGGCATTGGGAACTATTTAGTAGATTATGGGTTGCTAGAGTGACAGAAGCTTAAACCCTAGTTTATGAGTTACTTCGTAAGGGGCTGATTTGGATCCACTAGTTTAATGCTATGGTTAGACTTTGTATTAATTCTTCTTTCATAGTTGCGGATGCTTGCGAGAGCGGTTAATCATAAGTGGGATGCTTGTCCAAGTAGGGGCAGTACCCAAGTGCCGGTCCACCCACATATAAAACTATCAAAGTAACGAACGTGAATCATATGAACATGATGAAAACTAGCATGACAGAAATTCCCGTGTGTCCTCGGAAGCGTTATTCCTCCTATAAGACTTTGTCCAGGCTTGTCCCTTGCTACAAAAGGGATTGGGCCACTTTTCTACACCGTTCCTACTTTTGTTACTTGTTTCTTGCTATGAATCATCCCACCACACAATCACTTGTTACCGACAATTTCAGTGCATGCAGATTTTACCTTGCTGAAAACCACTTGTCAGATCCTTCTGCTCCTCGTTGGGTTTGACACTCTTACTTATCGAAAGGACTACGATTGATCCCCTATACTTGTGGGTTATCAGCCGCTGCCGGAGAACTCATCTACTTCTCCGTCTCTCTTGCTGGATCAAAAAGGCTGAAATCGTCATCGAGCTGTACGTGTGCTGAACGTGGAGGTGCCGTCCGTTCGGCGCTAGATCGGAACGGATCGTGGGACGACGGTGATTTGAATCACGAAGTTGTATCACTACATGAACCGCGTTTCTTAATGCTTCCCGGTTAGCGATCGACAAGGGTATGTGGATCTAATCTCCTGTCGTAGATGAACATCACCATGATAGGTCTTCGTGTGCGTAGGAATTTTTTTTGTTTCCCATGCAACATTCCCCAACAAAAAACAGCTACGAGAGGGGGAGTGCATATACATACCCTTGTAGATCACTAAGCTGAAGCGTATATAAGTCGTTGATGTAGTCGTACTCTTCACAATCCAATCGAGATACAATCCGATCCAGCGTCGAACGGACGACAGCTCCATGTCCAGCACACGTGCGGCTCGATGAGTCTCCTCCTTCTTTATCCAGAAAGAGAGGAAGGAAAAGTAGATGGGATCTCAACCAACATGGCGGCCTGGTGAAGATGGTGATGTCGCAGTGCCGGTAGGGCTTCGCCAAGCACCTTTAAAACGACGTACGAGGAAGAAAAGGGAGAGATGAATCATGTCGACATGACCGATACACCTCTCCGGTCAATAACCGATAGCTGGACCTAGATGCCCATATTGGTTCCTACATATTCCACGAAGATCTTTATCGATCAAACCATGAAGTGAGGGATTCAGTCAATCATGTATGCAGTTCCCTTTGTCAAGTAGTATGTTACTTGCATGAGATTTGATTGTTGGTATCTCCATACCTAGTTCAATCTCATTACCGGCAAGTCTTTTTACTCGTAGTGTAATACAAGATCCCGTGACTAACTCCTTAGTCACATTGATTGCAAGCTTCATGTGATGTTGTATTACCAAGAGGGCCCCGAGATACCTCTCTGTCAAACGGAGTGATAAATCCCAGTCTCGATCCATGCCAACCCAACAAAACCAACGAAGATACATGTATAATAACTATATGATCACCTAGTTATGATGTGACATTTGATGCACACAAGGTATTCCTCCGGTGCAGTGAGTTGCATGATATCATGCTCATAGTAAGAGATACATTGACATGTAGAAAGCAATAGCAATAAATTGGATATGATCAAAATCTATGCTTAAGGTTTTTGTCTTTTCCATCACATCATTCTCCTAATGATGTGATCTCGTTATCAAATGATAACTCATGTCTATGGCTAGGAAACCTTAGCCATCTTTGATCAACGAGATAGTCTAGTAGAGGCTTGCTAGGGACACTTTGTTGTATATGTATCCACACATGTATTAGAATTTCCGATCACTACATTTATAGCATGGATAATAAATGATTATCATGAACAAGGGAATTGATAATAACTACTTTATTATTGCCTCTAGGGCATATTTCCAACAGCATTGTTTTCCATGTGATCATGTCTTCGTATTTTGTACACTATATGTTTATGTACTGCATATATCGGTATTACAGCTGTGGAATTTAGCTAGGATTTTCTCAATTGCATATTTTCGTGAATTATGATGAATGTTCTTCATGTGGACACTATTGGTTCAATTGCATATTCTGGCGAATTATGATGAATGTTCTTCATGTGGACACTATTTGTCGATTGCATATTATGGCGAATTTGCTATTCACTCGTTGTTTCAAATGCGGTATTTTACAGGAAAAGCACATGCAACTCATCGCGCAACCGCGTGTCATCTACAGGAAAAGCACACGAGATATAAAATGAAACGTTGGTGATAAATAAGAAATCGCAAACGATTTGTTGCACTTGTACATGTGAGTAGGAGTTTCTCAATCGTTTGTGATACCACCTTATCTCATGCGTGAACCAACACAAAACCGTGCCCGATGCAAAGACGATCCCACACGTAATTTTTTTGGGAAACATGTCCGATGATGTCATGCATGGTAGACAACGATTGCCAAGGAAATATCGTGTGCCATGATGAACATATCACACACAATTTATACCATGGCCCATGTGGATTAGGTAGTGTTTTGCAAACGGTAAAAGGTCAAGCATCGTTTGTTTTCCAGGAGAAATTAGACGTGATTCACTCGTGATAGACGTATGTGATTGATCCCAAATCCCACAAGTACACCCAAAATATAGTGTGCGCGATATGTTTGTGCGCCGCACACGATTATTTTTGCACACTGTTTGCGTTCGTTGGTCACCATCGCCAATGGGTTTTCCGTGTCATGTGGGATGAACCCCTCGACTGCCCACACATGCAAGGAGACTGTTTAAAACTACGTCGTGAGAAGGGGTTAAAAATCATTTGTATAACACATTGCTGCATCAGTGTGGCCTTGGGTTCCACTTGCTCTTGTCGCGAGCTGGAAATGATGTGATGCACTGGGCCTCAAAGCTCAGGGCCGGGTCACACTCATGCCGGGTGTCAAACGTGGGGAACATCCTGAACATTAGCCCCCCAAGTTAGCTTAAATTTATTTATGCTAAGCTCCTAAAAATAAGAATAATTAATACGTTTAAGAGAAATGGCTCACTCAAAAGGCCTCCTTTATTCAATGAAACGACTTCTGGAAAATCTTGGTTTCTTTGTCATAGCAATGGGTGAGCTTCACAATCAAATTGTTGATGTTGGTTCCGTGGAGAAAATATTAGGAATAATAACCCATCCCACATTGAGTCGTCTTCCAGTGTCTTGGCTTGATGAAAATATTGGGAATCAAAAAATCCATGTGATGTTGAGCCGACTTCCAATGCTTTGGCTTAATGAAAATTTGGGAAATAAGAAATCCCTCTGATGTTGAACCATCTTCCAATGCTTCCTAGCCTTCCATGAATAACTTAGAGGACATGAACTTTGAAAGCCTCCAGCAAGAAAATGCGACCCGGCTCACTCAAATTTGATAGCTTGAAGGTGTTCTTATTTTTTTTATCTCCATATTACGTGTAGCCCCCAAGCTCCAAGTTTATCAGTTCCTGATGACTTGGTGCTTTGCATAAAAAATATCTTGACTATGTAGTCCCCAAGTGTCGAGTTGTCTTGCGTGCAACATCATAGGACTTGTAATTGTCTTATACCTTTAGCCAGTGTGGCTCTCGAGTCTTAAGAGTAGAATGTAGTGATGGATTAAGGCTTTCCTAAATATAAATGTTTCAACTTTGGACAAATCCGGGTGCTTATCTGAGTCGTTAGTCATAAACTGAATGTTTTGCATTTCATATGTGTAGCCCCCAAGGGTTGGCTCATCAGTATGTGATGGGTCCAATCATCAATAAGGACCTTATGATAGGTTTAAACAACTGAACATTCTAGCCCCCAAGTATCGGGTCGTATGCCTGAAACGACTTGGTACTATTACCAAATTTGTATACCTTGAACTGAGTATTGTAGCCCCCTAGTGGCAGGTCGTATGCCTGTAGCGACTCCGGACTTACATGTAGTGCTCCTTTGAAAAGAGTACCATCATATGATGTATCCCCAAGTGCGGGGTCACATGCGTGCAGTGGCTTGCGACTGCATGAGAATAATATAACCCATCTGTTATTTATATAGGCAATGCTAAATCAGGTCGACTTGCAAAATTCTAAGTTTGAAGGAGCAAGACTTGTTGCTTTATCTAGCAGTGCCATCACACACTTCACAAATTGTCTCGAGTTGATATAAATCTGGCTTGAATGAATCATTGACCATGATTGAAGTGCAACCTAAAAATTTATCATTTGTATGAATATCCCAGAATAATGCCTTTGTGCTTGAAATAAATCATGGGTCGTGGTTGCAATGAAAACCAGCAAAATACATTTATTAGAAATTCTTGATATGTTACACTGCAATGTATAACACATACTTCTTTATTATTGCTTTTAGGGCATATTTCCAATAGCCCCCAACTTGCACAAGTGTCAATAATCTATTTCACATCACCATGTGATTAACACCCAATGACTTATAGGGTTTGATCATGTTTTTTCTTGTGAGAGAGGTTTTAGTCAACGGGTCGGCAACATTCAGATGAGTGTGTACTTTGCAAATCTCTATGTCATACTGTAGATGCTTCTATCACGTTCCACCTGGAACTATTCCAAATGACAGCTCCACTAAAAGAATCCAGTTTTCTGCTCAAAGTCATCCACATAGGTGTCAAATCTTGCATCGACGTAACCCTTTACGACAAACTCTTTTATCACCTCCATAATCAAGAAACATTTCCTTAGTCTTCTAGTTACTAAGCTTAACTTTGACTATTGTCCTTTGATCCACTCATGGATCACTCTTGTACCCCTTGATAGACTCATGGCAAGGCACACACCACGTGTGGTACACAACATGACATACTATAGAGCCTATCGCTAAGGCATAGGGGACGACTTTCGTCCTTTCTCTTTCCGCTGCTGTGATCGAGCTTTCAGTCTTACTCAAATTCACACCTTACATTACACACAAGAACTCATTCTTTGAGTGATCCATTTTTAACTCCTTCAAAATCTTGTCAGGTATGTACTCATTGAAAGTTTTATTAAGTGTCTAGATCTATATCTATAGATCTTGATGCCTAATGTTTAAGTAGCTTAATCAAGGTTTTCCTTTGAAAACCCCCTTTCAAGAAACCTTATATGCTTTTCAGAAATTCTACATCATTTTCGATCAACAATATGTCAACCACATATACTTATGAGAAATTCTATAGTGCTCCCACTCACTTTATTTTAAATACACGTTTCTTCATAAACTTTGTTTAAACCAAAAGCTTTGATAACTCATCAAAGCGCTTATTCCAACTCTGAGATGCTTGCACCAGTCCATAAATGGATCATTGTAGCTCGCATACTTTTTAGCATCCTTAGGATCGACAAAACCTTTTGGTTGTATCACATATAAGCTTTCCTCAAGGAAAACGTTGAGGAAACGATGTTTTGACTTCCATCTACCGGATTTCATAAATGAAAAATGCAGCAACTGCTAACATAATTCCAACAGACTTTAGCATCACTACGGGTGAGAAAGTCTCATTGTAGTCAACTCCTTCAACTTGTCGGAAAGCTCTTTGCGACAAGTCAAGCTTTCTAAATGGTGATATTTACCATTATCGCTTGTCTTCCTTTTAAAGCCAATTAGTACTTAATAGCCTTATGACCATCAAGTAGTTCTTCCAAAGTTCACTCTTTGTTTTCATACATGGATCCTATCTCGGATTTCATGGCCACCAGCCATTTGACGGAATCCGGGCCCACCATAACTTCTCCATAGCTCATAGGTTCATTGTTGTCCAACAACATGACCTCCAAGAGAGGATTACCATACCACTCTGGAGCAATACGTGTCCTTTTCGACATACGAGGTTTGGTAGTATGTTGATCTGAAGCTTCATGATCACCATCATTAGCTTCCTATTCAACTGGTGTAGGCGCCACAAGAACATCTTCCTGTGCCGTGCTATTCTCTCGTTGAAGTGACAGTTCAATAACCTCATCAAGTTCTACCATTCTCCCACTCAATTTTTTCGAGAGAAACTTTTTCTCAAGAAATGACATGTTCTTCGCAACAAACACTTTGCCTTTGAATATGAGATAGGAGGTATACCCAACTGTTTCCTTTGGGTATCCTATGAAGATGCATTTATCCACATTGGGTTTGAGCTTATCAGTCTGGAGCCTTTTGACATAAGCATCGCAGCCCCAAACATTAAGAAACAACAACTCAGGTATCTTGCCAAAACATAGTTCATACGGTGTCATCTCAATGGAATTATATGGTTCCCTATTTAAAGTGAACATGGTTGTCTTTAATGCATAACCCCAAAACGAAAGTGGCAAATCAGTAAGAGACATCATAGTACGCACCATATCCAATAGGGCATGACTACGACGTACAAACACACCATCACACTATGATGTTCCAGGTGGCACGAGTTGTTAAACAATTTCCACATTTACGATCACATATCAAACGCGTAAACAATATCTTAAATGTATACCAAACTCGTAACTCAGATATTCACCTCTGCGATCACATAGTAGATATTTCATCCTCTTGTCAAGACGGTCTTCAACTTCACTCTGAAATTGCTTGAACTTTTCAACATTCCATACTTGTTATTCATCAAGTAAATATACCCATATCTACTCAAATCATCTGTGAAGTAAGAACATAACAATATCCACTACGTGCTTCAACACTCATAGGACTGCATACATCAAAATGTATTATTTCCAATAAGTCACTTGCGTGTTCCATCTCACTGGAAAACAAGGTCTTCGGTCATCTTGCCTATGAGTCATGGTCCGCATGTCTCAAGAGATTCAAAATCGAGTGAGTCCAAAGATCCATCGGCATGGAGTTTCTTCATGCGTTTTACACCAATATGCATGGTACGCTTGTCTCAAGCGATTCAAAATCAAGTGAGTCCGAAGATCCATCAGCATGCAGTTTCTTCATGCTTTTTTACACCAAAATGACCTAAACGGCAGTTCCACAAGTAAGTGGTACTCATTACTAAATTTACATCTTTTTGCATCAATACTATGGACATGTGTATCACTATGATCGAGATTCAATAAACCATTCATCTTGGGTGCATGATCATATAAGATATTATTCATGTAAACAGAATAACCCATTATTCTCTAATTTACATAAATAATCGTCTCGCAATAAATAAAATCAATATAATGTTCATTCTCAATGCACACATCAAATAACATTTATTTAGGTTTATCACTAATCCCGAAGGTAGATGGAGCATGCAATGGTGATCATCTCAACCTTGGAAACACTTCCAACACACATCGACACCTCACCCTTAGCTAGTCTCTCTTTATTCTGAAACTTTTGTTTCAAGTTACTAATATTAGCAACTGAACTGGTATCAAATACCCAGGGGCTACAGTGACATGTATATCAAATATACTTTTGTTGACATTGCTAGCCTTCTTATCTGCCAAGTATCTGGGGCAGTTCCGCTTTGAGTGGTTGTTCCCCTTACAACATAAGCACTCAGTCCCTGGGTTCAACCTTGGGTTTCTTCACTGAAGTGACAACTGTCTTGCCATTCTCAAAGTTTCTCTTCTTTTCCTTGCCCTTCTTGAAATTAGTGGTTTCACTAACCATCAACACTTGATCCTCCTTCTTGATTTCTACCTTCACGGAGTAAAACATCATGAATAGCTCAAGGGTCATCATCTCTATCCCTGGCATGTTATAGTTCATCATGAAGCTCTAGTAGATTTGTGCCAGTGATTTGGAGAACTATGTCAATCACTATCTTATCTGGAAGATCATATCCCACTTGATTCAAGCGATTGTAGCACTAGACAATCTAAGCACATGCTCACCGATTGAGCTATCCTCCTTCATCTTTCAAACAAAGAAACTTGTCGGAGGTCTCCTACACGGACACGTGCCTGAAATCCCAATTTCAGTTCTTGGAACATCCCATATGCTCTGTGACGTTCAAAATGTCTTTGAAGCCTCAATTCAAAGCCGTAAAGCATGATGCACCGAACTATCAAGTAGTCATCAAAAACGTGTCTGTCACATGTTCACAACATCCACATATCACACTTGAGGTGGTGGCTCATTGAGCGGTGCATCAAGGACATAAGCCTTTTGTGTGGCAATGAGGTCAATCATCAGTTTACAACCCACTCTGCGTAATTGCTACTGTCATCTTTCAACTTAGTTTTCTCTAGGAATGTATCAAAAATACAAGGGAGCTACAGCGCGAGCTATTGTTCTACAACATACTTTACAAATACGACTTAGACTATGTTCATGATAATGAGTTCAATTAATCATATTACTTAAGAACTCCTACTTAACTCAACATCCCTCAGGTTGTTCAAGTGTAACATGATCCAAATCCACCAACCCAAGTCCAATCATCATGTGAGATGAGGTGGTTTGAGTGGTAAACATCTCCATGTTGATCATATCTAGTATATGACTCATGTTCGACCTTTCGGCCTCTTGTATTCTGAGGCCATGTCTGTACATGCTAGGCTCGTAAAGTTTAACCCAAGTGTTCTGCATGTGCAAAACTGGCTTACATCTGTTGTATGTGAACGTAGAGTCTATCACACCCAATCATCACATGGTGCCTCGAAGTGACAAACCATGGCAACAATGCAAACTTGGGGACAACACAATTTTATCTTGTTTTAGTGAGGGATCATCTTATAATGCTACCGAAGTCGTAAGCAAAATAAGATGCATAAAAGGATTAACGTAACATGCAAATCAACATAGTGACATGATATGGCCATCATCTTGTGCTTTTGATCTCCATCTCCAAAGCACCGACATGATCTCCATCGTCACGGGCATGACACCATGATCTCCATCATCGTGTCCCCATTGATTTTGTCATGCCAACTATGCTTCTATCACTATTGCTAACTCATAGTGATCAAGTAAAGCAAAAAAGGCATAAATAACTAAATACAACCCTATGGCTCGTGACGGTTGCCATACTCATCGACATGCAAGTCATGGTAATCTATACAAAACATGATCATCACATACATCATATATATCTCATCATGTCCTTGGCCATATCATATCACAACATACCCTCCAAAAACAAGTTAGATGTCATCTACTTTGTTATTGCATGTTTTATGCGGCTGCTATGGGTAACTCGGAAGAACCATTCTTACCTACAAAAAGCCACAATGGTGATATTCAAGTTGCTATTTAACCTTCTACAAGGACCACCTTTATCGAATCCGATTCAACTAAAGTGGGAGAGACATACACCCGCATGGGAAACATTTTTTCCCTATGCTCACCAAGATATATCTATGGAGATCATGCTTTGATATCTATGGAGACCATGCATGTTATCTACGCATAGACCTAGCTTTATACCACTGTTGGGGAACATCGCATGGGAAACATTTTTTTCCTATGCTCACCAAGATATATCTATGGAGATCAACAACTATGAGAGGGGGAGTGCATCAACATACCCTTGTAGATCGCTAAGAGGAAGCGTATATAACGTGGTTGATGTAGTCGTACTGTTCACGATCCAATCACGATCAAATTTGATCCACGCCGAACGGGCGGCACCTCCACATTCAGTACACGTGCGGCTCAATGACGTCTCCTCCATATTGATCTAGCAAGAGAGGAAAGAGAAGTATATGGGGTCTCAACGAACACGACTGCGTGATGAAGATGGTGGTGTCGCAGTGCAGGCAGGGCTTCGCCAAGCACCTCTGAAACGATGTACGAGGAAGAAACGAGAGAGACAAGAGGAGGGTCGCGGCCGTAGGAGAGTTTGCTGCCCCCTTGCGCCTCCCCACATTTATATAGGAGTGGGAGGGCCTGGTGGCTTGCCCTCCAAGCCCCTAGGGTCGTTTGTCAAGGGGGGAGGAAGGAAATCCCTCCTTTCCTTCCCCACCAATCATTATCCCCCTTTTTTAGGGATCTCGATCTTATCCTTTCAGGATTTTTTTCATATTCCTTCTAAGGGGGGATATTGATGCGCCTAGACCAGGTGTGTGGGGACTTTACCCACTACCCACGTCCATGTGCGTGTCATGGAGGTGGGCCTCACTCCGGAACATTCTAGAACCTTCCTCGTACAATACCAAAAAATTTCAAACATTTTCCAGAACCCTCGGTATGACTTTCCATATAAAATCTTTACCTCCTGACCATTCTGGAGCTCCTCACAATATCCAGGATCTCATCCGGGACTCCAAACAATATTCTCTCATCAATGTACATATCCTAGTACTACTCTAGCGTCATTGAACGTTAAGCGTGTGGACCCTATGGGTTCGAGAATCATGTAGACATGACAGATACACCTCTCCGCTAAATAACCAATAGCGGGACCAGGATGCCCATATTGGCTCCTACATATTCCATGAAGATCTTTATCGGTCGAACCACGATGTCAAGGATTCACTCAATCCCGTATGCAGCTCCCTTTGTCCAGTAGTATGTTACTTGCCTGATTCGATCGTTGATATCTCCAAACCTAGTTCAATCTCGTTACCAGCAAGTATTTTTACTCGTACCGTAATACATGACTAACTCCTTAGTAACATAGCTTGAAAGCTTCTTGTGATGTTGTATTACCGAGAGGGCCCGGAGATACCTCTCCATCAAACGTTGTGACAAATCCGAGGCTCGATCCATGCCAACCCAACAAACTCCAACGGAGATACGTGTAGAGTACCTTTATGATCACCCAATTACGTTGTGAAGTTTGATACACACAAGGTATTCCTTCAATGCCAGTGAGCTGCATGATTTCATGGTCAAAGGAACATATACATGGACATGCAGAAAGCAATAGCAATAAATTGGATACGATCAAACGCTATGCTTAAGGTTTGAGTCTTGTCCATCACATCATTCTCCTAATGATGTGATCCCGTTATAAAATGACAAGTATAAAATGACAATCATGTCTATGGCTAGGAAACCTTAGCCATCTTTGATCAACGAGCTAGTCCAGAAGAGGCCTTCTAGGGACACTTTGTTGTCTATGTATCCACACATGTATTTGAGTTCCAATCAATACAATTATAGTATGGATAATAAATGATTATCATTAACAAGAACATATGATAATAACTACTTTATTATTGCCTCTAGGGCATATTTCCAACAACATTGTTTTCCATGTGATCATCTCTTCGTAATTTGTACACTATATGCTTATGTTATATCGTTCTTACAACTTTGAAATTTAGCTAGCATTTTCTCAATTGCATATTGTCGTGAATTATGATGAATTTTCTTCATGTGGACACTATTGGTTCAATTGCATATTGTGGCAAATTATGATGAATGTTCTTCATGTGGACACTATTTGTTGATTGCATATTATGGTGAATTTGATATTCGCAGGGAGTTTCAAATGCGATATTTTACATGAAAAGCACACACAACTCATAGTGCACCTGCCTGTCATCTACAGGAAAAGCACATCAGATATAAACTGAAATGTTGGTGATACATAAGAAATTGTAAACAGTTTGTTGCACTTGTACGTGTGCGTACGAGCTCCTTAATCATTTGAGATGCGAACTTATCTCACATGTGAGCCATAGGAAACCGTGCCCGATGACACATTAGTTTTTCGAGAAACATGTCCGATGATATCATGCATGATAGACGGTTGGCAGGGAAATATTGTGTGCGATGATGAACATATCACACACAGTTTTTACCATGCCCCATGTGGATTACACTACTAGGGAAAACCATAGCAGTAGCGCGGGTAACCGCGCTACTGATACGACGCTACACCTATAGCTTATCAGTAGTGCGTCTTGGCACGCGTTGTTGCTATCCCTACTTAGAAGTAGCGCTTTCTCCGCGCTACTGCTAAGTGTATCAGTAGCGTGTTTTGACACGCGCTACTGTTACTTTAGCACCAGCGTTTTCCTGTCTAGCACTAAAGAGCGCTGCTACTATATTATCTCATATATTTTTCTATGTATTTGCGATGTTTCTGTACAGGTTTCATATAGTATTCTAATCATATCATAAACATACAGTATGCTCATCATATCATACACATAATAGTCTCATCATATCATCCAACACAAATCATGTTGTCACGTCATAATCACGATATAGGCATACAAGTTACATGACATGTCTCATCATACATAATGTAGTACTTCTTGAGGTGTCGGTTCGTATTCCTCTCTCGCACTAGCACGGGCCTGACACTTCGGCCACTCGTCGTATACTCCTCGCGTAGCAGTCTTCGCCATCGATGATCTATGCACCTGCATCTTCACATTAGTTGATGATATGCAACATATATAGTTGAGAAACAGAAAGAGACAGACTTGGCAAAAATAGAAGCAACATATCATAAGCATACAAAGTTCATCATACCCAAAATGCCCTAACTAGAGTGATCTTCGCAAGTTGAAGAGGATGGTTTAATTACATCACAAATAAAGTTTCGTCATAGAGGAAGTATGGACTAAACAGACACATTGTCATATATCGTCAATCACTTCAACATGTCGTGCCATCCATCCAAGTCACAGAGATAGTCCCCGAGCGTAGTGGAAGGCTTCAGGTCAAGACGCTGAGCGGCTACGCATGTTCGGACGCCTTCCTGCGATATGTGCCCTTCTTCGTAGAACATGCCTCTTTTTCGAGGACCCCCTTCATGATGATTTGGGCAAGTTCACACCGGATGTGGTAGAACTCAGCTCGGAGTCGATGATCCGGGATATCTCCTAGGTTCTTTGCCCATTGCAGAATATGGGCATCGTCAGATCTAGGTGACATGCGAAGGTTCTGTTGATCCCGTCTGAACTCCTCCATGTGGTGGAGGACATAAAATCCATCACTGATAGTACCACTTGGTTAATGGATGTAGCAGAAGTCAGTCTTATGGTCGAAACAGGGCGCGCGGTTCCTTGTCTTCCTGTGCGAGATCTCTCCACCCCGTACGTCGTACGTAAAGATAGCACTGTCGAGAACAGACTTGATGTGGGTGTAATCCTTTTTCTTCATGTTCTTCGACGAGTCCAAGTAAAGAGCGTGGGAGACTCGGGGGTAAAGGATGATGAGCTTGTTTGGGCGTCGTTGCCTCTTTTTTTTTGGTTCTATACCAGCTTCACCAGGCTCGGTGCTGGTCTCGGCGCCGGTGTCAATCTCTGTGCCAGTCTCAGTCTCGGCACCGATGTTAGTCTCAGCACCGGTCTCGGCGCCGGTGTCAGTCTCGGATGTGACAGGTGGGCCCTACAACAACCGTTGCTCATCGAGAAGGTTCAAATAGGCGTCTACCGCCGCGTAGACGTTGCAATCACTAGAACCCTATCCTTCATCGTTGCTATCCATGTTTCCTACGATTAAATCTAGTCAATTAATTCTAGACCTAATAAAATGAATAATGACATAAAAAGGCCAATGTTTTGTAGGAATGTTGTTTCATTCCCGTTGTGGCAAATCCCGGGCACTCGATACTTCCTAGTTTGTAGCACAAGTCATGCCGAAATTCACGGAAAATATCAGCATGACCTTTGCTACAAACTGGACAAATAGAGCACCTGAAATTTGCCAGAACAGAAATGAATCAACATTCTGGCAAAACACAGGCCACTCGGAATCATTCCCTGCAAACAACAAAAGGCCACTTGGGCACAATCGAACCACTTCAATGTAAAGATATAACATGACCACTTCAAAGAAAAGAAAATAAGCTAACTAGAAGAACTCGGAATTTTCTGTTTTCTTCTTCTTCTTTTTCTTCTTCTTCTTCTTCTTCTTCTTCTTCTTCTTCTTTCCTTCTCATTTTTTATTCTTCTTTTTCTTCTTCTTCTTCCTTCTTTTCCTTTTTCATCTTCTTTCTTCTCCTCCTCCTCCTCTTCTTATTCTCCTCCTCCTCCTCTCCTCTTCTCCTCTTCTCTTTTTTTTCTTCTTCTTCTTTTTCTTCTTCTTCTTCTTCTTCCTTCTCCTCCTCTTCTTCTTCTTCTTTTTCTTCTTCTTCTTCATCTTCTTCTTCCTCCTTCTACTTATTCTTCTTTTGTTCTTCCTATTTTTTCCTATTTTTCTACTTATTTTAACTATGAGTAATTAACTAAAACATCTCACTAATCTAATCTAGTCCAGCACTAAACCTTACAGCAGAAAAGAAGAAGAAAATAGAAAAAAGCTCACCGGAGGGCGTCGGGGTGTCGGGCAGCTGGGTGCGAAAGAGGGCGTCGGGGTGCTGGGGAGGGGGTGGTCGTTGCTGGGCAGGGGGCACATGGGGAGGGGGTTGCCAATGCGGGGGAGGTGCGGCAGCCGATGGGGCTGGGGCGGTGGCCGGGAGGGAGCAGGTGGGAGGGGGTGGCGCACGAGGAGGGGTCGTTGGTGCTAGGTAGGGGACGCACGGGGAGGGGAGTCACCGGCGGCGAAGTGGGGCGACGACGGCGAAGTGGGCGAGAGAATTTGGGGAAGAAGTGGTGGCCCGGGGGGGGGAGAGAAACCACGCGGGGGTTAAATCAAAAGTAGCAGTAGCGCGGGTAAAGAGACAACGCTATAGCTAAGTTAGCTATAGTGCTTTCTGCAAAGCGCGCTGCTCCTATTTTCTTTTGTTTTTCATTGTATTTTCTTTTCATTAGCAGTAGCCCTTTTTCCAGAAAACGCAATAAACTTAGCGGTACCGCGGTTCAGGCGCACGCGCTACTGGTATTCATAGCCTACCGGCTTAGTAGTGGGAATTTTAGTAGTAGCATTTTTCCTAGGACACGCGCTGCTGCTACACACTTATCTGTAGTGTGGTTCAGGTGCACGCGCTAGTGGTAATTAGGAGTAGCGCTTTATTTTAACAAGCGCTACTCGTAAGATTCTGTGTATAAGCTTTTCCCTTGTAGTGTTAGGTAATGTTTCGCAAATCGTAAAAGGTCAAACACCGTTTGTTTTCCCTGACCAATTAGTTACGTTTGACTGATCAATGTTTGTGATTGATCCCAAATCCACACGTACGCCCAAAATATAGTGTGTGTGATATGTTCCTACGCTGCACACGATTATTTTTGCAGATCGTTTCCGTTCGTTGGTCACCATCACCGACGGGTTTTCCGTGTCGTGTGGGATGGACCCCCCCTATCACCCACACATGCAAGGCGACGGTCTAAAACTACATCACGGAAAGGGGTTAAATTTTTTTTGTATGGCACATCGCGGCACCAGTGTGGCCTTGGGCTTCCACTTGCTCTTACCACGAGCCAGAAATGATGTGACTTAGTGGGCCTCACAGCTCAGGGTCGGGTTACACTCACGCGGGGTGTGAACCGTGGGGAATATCCCCAACATTAGCCTCGCAAGTTAGCTTAAATTTATTTATGCTAAGCTCCTAAAAATAGGAATAATTAATACGTTTAAGAGAAATGGCTCACTCAAAAGGCCGCCTTTTTTCAATGAAAAGGCTTCTGGAAAATCCTGGTTTCTTTGTCATATCAATGTGCGAGCTTCACAATCAATTTGTTGATGTTGGTTCCTTGGAGAAAGTATTAGGAATAATAAACCATCTGAAGTTGAGTCGTATTCCAGTGCCTTGGCTTGATGAAAATATTAGGAATCAAAAAATGGTGGAAATATGCCTTAGAGGCAATAATAAAATGGTTATTATCATATTTCCTTGTTCATGATAATCGTCTATTGTTCATGCTATAATTGTATTAATAGGAAACAGTAATACATGTGTGAATAAATAGATCACAATGTGTCCCTAGCAAGCCTCTACTTAGCTAGCTGTTGATCAATAGATGATCATGGTTTCCTCGTCATGGACATTAGATGTCATTGATAACGGGATCACATCATTGGGAAAATGATGCGATGGACAAGAGCCAATCCTAAGCATAGCAATAGATCGAGTTGTTCGTATGATAAAGCTTTTCTAATCTCAAGTATATTTTCCTTCGGCCGTGATATTGTGCAACTCCCGGATACTGTAGGAGTGCTTTGGGTGTATCAAACGTCACAACGTAACTAGGTGATTATAAAGGTGCACTACGGGTACCTCTAAAAGTGTTTGTTGGGTTGGTACGAATCGAGATCGGGATTTGTCACTCCGTGTGACGGAGAGGTATCTCTGGGGCCACTCGGTAGAACATCATCATAATGAGCTCAGTGTGACTAAGGAGTTAGTCACGGGATGATGTGCTACGGAACGAGTAAAGAGACTTACCGGTAACGAGATTGAACAAGGTATGGGTATACCGACGATTGAATCTCGGGAAAGTTCTATACCGATAGACAAAGGGCATTGTATACAGGATTGGTTGAATCCTTGACATCGTGGTTCATCCGATGAGATCATCATGGAACATGAGGGAGCCACCATGGGTATCCAGATCCCGCTGATGCTTATTGGTTGGAGACTATCTCGGTCATGTGTGCATGCCTCCCGAACCCGTAGGGTCTACACACTTAAGGTTCGATGATGCTAGGGTTATAGGGAATTGTTATACGAGGCTACCGAAGGTTGTTAGGAGTCCCGTATGAGATCCCCGACGTCACGAGGAGCTCCGGAATGGTCCAGAGGTAAAGATTGATATATAGGATGGATGGGTTTGGACGCCGGAAATGTTTCGGGCACCACCGGCAAAGTGCCGGGACCACCGGAAGGGTTCCGGAGGCCCACCGGGAGGGGAAACAAGCCTCGGAAGGCTATATGGGCCAAGTGTGGGAGGGAACCAGCCCCTGGATGGGCTGGTGCGCCCCCCACACCCAGGCCATGGCGCACCAAAGAGGAAGGGGGGAAACCCTAGGCGTTGGTGGGCCTAAGGCCCACCAGGGGCGTGCGCCACCCCCTCTCATGCCCTGGCCGTTGCCCCCTCTCCCATCTAGGCTGTTGCCACCCCTAGGGTGGGAACCCTAGAGGTGGCGCACCCATCCCCTCTCCTCCTATAAATAGAGAGGGGTTTGGGGCTGTTGGGGACACAAGTTGATCTCTCCCTCGGCGCAACGCTGTCCCTCTTCTTCCTCCTCTCCCACGATGCTTGGTGAAGCCCTACCGGGAGACCTCGTCTCTCCATCGACACCACGCCGTCGTGCTGCCGGAGATCTTCCCCATCCTCTCCCTCCTCCTTGCTGGATCAAAGTGAGGGAGACATCACTGGGCTGTACGTGTGTTGAACACAGAGGTGTCGTCGTTCGACACTAGATTGGAATCACACCGCGATCTGAATCGCCGCGAGTACGACTCCATCAACCACATTCTAGCAACACTTCCGCTTAGGGATCTTCAAAGGTATGAAGATGCACTCTCAGTTGCTGGTCTCTCCATAGGAAGATCTGAATATGGCGTAGGAAATTTTTGAATTTATGCTACATTACCCAACAGTGGCATCCGAGCCAGGTTTTCTATGCGTAGATTCCATGCATGAGTAGAATGAAGCGGCCCGGAACGACCTTTCACGTACGGTTGTGGGCGCTGATTTGTTAATTTCTTGCCGCTACTAGTCTTATTCTTTTACGATGGTATTGTGGGATGAAGCGGCCCGGACCGACCTTACACGTACGCTTACGTGAGACATGTTCCACCGGCCGACATGCACATCGTGCATAAAGGTGGCTAGCGAGTGTTTGTCTCTCCCACTCTAGTCGGATTGGATTTGATGAAAAGGGTCCTTATGAATGGTAAATATCTTTGGCATATCATCATTGTGGCTGTCACGTAGGTAAGAAGGCGTTCTTGCTAGAAACCCAAATCAGCCACGTAAAACTTGCAACAACAATTAGAGGACGTCTAACTTGTTTTTGCAGGGTTTGACATGTGATGTGATATGGCCAAAGTTGTGATATTACATGTGTGATGTATGAGATGATCAAGTAATTGTAATAGGATTCACGACTTGCATGTCGTTGAGTATGACAACCGGCAGGAGCCATAGGAGTTATCTTAATTTATTGTATGAGATGCAATGCCATGTGTTTACTACTTCCACTTCATTGCTAATGGTTAGCTATAGTAGTAGTAGTAGTAGTTGGTGTGACGACTTCATGGAGACACGATGATGGAGATCATGGTGTCACGCCGGTGACAATGATAATCATGCGATGCCCGAAGATGGAGATCAAAACAGCAAAGATGATAATGACCGTATCATGTCACTATATGATTGCATGTGATGTTTATCATGTTTTTCATCTTAATGCTTAGAACGACGGTAGCATAATAAGATGATCCCTCATAAAATTTTGAAAACATATTCCCCTAAGTGTGCACCGTTGCGAAGGATCGTTGTCTCGAAGCACCACGTGATGATCGGGTGTGATAGATTCTAACGTTCGCATACAACGGGTGTAAGCCAGATTTACACACGCGAAACACTTAGGTTGACTCGACGAGCTTAGCATGTACAGACATGACCTTGAATACAAGAGACCGATAGGTCGAACATGAGTCGTATGGTTGAATACGATTAACATGAAGTTGCTCACCATGACGACTAGTCCGTCTCACGTGATGATCGGACACGGCTTAGTCAACATGGATCATGTATCACTTAGATGACTGGAGGGATAGTCGATTTAAGTGGGAGTTCATACTTACTTTTAATTAAATGAACTTAATTGTCATGAACTTAGTCTAAAAGTTGTCTTTACAAATATTGTAGATCCAATGGCAACGCACCTGTCAACCTCAATTTCAACGCATTCCTAGAGAAAAACAAGCTGAAAGATGATGGTAGCAACTATGCGAACTGGGTCCGCAACTTGAAGCTCATCCTCAAAGCAGCTAAAAAGGCTTATGTCCTTAATGCGCCGCTAGGTGACCCTCCTGCTCCCGCAGCAGCCCAGGACATTTAGAACGTCTGGTAGACGCGGAGTGATGACTCTTCTCTGGTTAGGTGTGGCATGTTATACAATTTAGAAACGGGGCTCCAAAGGCGATTTGAGCAACGCGGAGCATATGAGATGTTCGAGGAGCTGAAACTAGTTTTTCAAGATCATGCCCATGTCAAGAGATATGAAGTCTCTCACAAGTTCTTTAGCCGTAAGATGGAGGAGAACAGTTCTGTTAGTGAGCATATACTCAGAATGTCTGGGTTACACGGTCGTCTGACTTCGCTTGGAGTTGAACTTCCGGATGACGTTGTAATTGACAGAATCCTCCAGTCTCTCCCACCAAGCTACAAGGGTTTTGTGCTGAACTACAACATGCAAGGGATGGAGAAGACCATTCCCGAGTTGTACTCGATGCTGAAATCTACAGAAGTAGAAATCAAGAAAGAGCATCAAGTGTTGATGGTCAACAAGACCACTAGTTTCAAGAAGGGCAAGGGTAAGAAGAACTTCAAGAAAGACGACAAAGCCGTTGCCGCGCCCGGTAAGCCAGATACCGGGAAGAAGAAAAAGAATGGACCCAAGCCTGAGACTGAGTGCTTCTACTGCAAGGGAAAAGGTCACTGGAAGCGGAACTGCCCCAAGTACTTGGCGGACAAGAAGGCCGGCAATGTTAAAGGTATATATGATATAGATGTTACTGATGTGTACCTTACCAGTGCTCGTAGTAGCTCGTGTGTATTTGATATTGGTGTTGTTGCTCACATTTGCAACTCAAAGCAGGAACTGCGGAATAAGCCGAGACTAGCCAAGGACGAGGTGACGCTGCGCGTTAGGAATGGCTCCAAGGTCGATGTGATCGTCGTCGGCACGGTGCCTCTACATCTACCATCGGGATTAGTTTTAAACCTTAATAATTGTTATTTAGTACCAGCTTTGAGCATGAATATTGTATCAGGGTCTTGCTTAATGCGAGACGGCTACTCATTTAAGTCAGAGAATAATGGTTGTTCTATTTATACGAGTGATATGTTTTATGGGCATGCTCCGCTGGTGAATGGTTTATTCTTGATGAATCTAGATCGTGATGTTACACATATTCATAGTGTGAGTACCAAAATATGTAAAGTTGATAATGATAGTCCCACATACTTGTGGCACTGCCGCCTTGGTCATATCGGTGTTAAGCGCATGAAGAAGCTCCATACTGATGGACTATTAGAGTCTCTTGACTTTGAATCATTTGACACATGCAAACCGTGCCTCATGGGCAAGATGACTAAGACTCCATTCTCAGGAATAATGGAGAGAGCAACCGACTTATTGGAAATAATACATACTGATGTGTGTGGTCCAATGAACATTGAAGCTCGCGGTGGCTATCATTATGTTCTCACTCTCACCGATGATTTGAGTAGGTATGGGATTGCAGAGTGAGGTTGAGAATCAACGTGACAGAAAAATAAAGTGTCTCTGATCTGATCGTGGAGGAGAATATTTGAGTCACGAGTGTGGCACACACCTAAGGAAGTGTGGAATTGTTTCACAATTGACACCGCCTGGCACACCACAACGTAACGGAGTGTCTATACGTCGTAATCGCACTTTATTGGATATGGTATGATCTATGATGTCTTTTACCAACTTACCGCTATCATTTTGGGGATACGCATTGGAAACTGCAACATTCACTTTAAATAGGGCACCATCTAAATCCGTTGAGACGACACCGTATTAAATATGGTTTGGCAAGAAACCTGAGTTGTCGTTTCTAAAAGTTTGGGGCTGCGATGCTTATGTGAAGAAACTTCAACCAGAAAAGCTCGAACCCAAAGCGAAGAAATGTGTATTCATAGGATACCCTAAGGAAACTATTGGGTATACCTTCTATCTTAGATGCGAAGGTAAAACCTTTGTTGCCAAGAACTGATCCTTTCTAGAGAAAGAGTTTCTCTTGAAAGAAGTATGTGGGAGGAAAGTATAACTTGATGAGGTAATTACACCCCCTCTCGAACCGGGGAGTAGCGCAGAGCGGGAAATTGTTCCCGTGGCGCCTACGCCAACTGGAGAGGAAGTTAATGATGATGATCATGAAGCTTCGGATCAAGTTGCTACCGAACCACGAAGGTCCACAAGGGTACGATCCGCACCAGAGTGGTACGGCAACCCTGTGATGGAAATCATGTTGTTAGACAACGGTGAACCTTCGAACTCTGAAGAAGCAATGGCGGGCCCGGATTCCAACAAAGGGCTTGAGGGTATGAAATCCGAGATAGGATCCATGTATGAGAACAAAGTATGGGCTTTGGTGGACTTGCCCGATGATCGGCGAGCCATAGAAAATAAATGGATCTTCAAGAAGAAGACTCACGCAAACGGTAATGTGACCGTTTACAAAGCTCGACTTGTCGCAAAGGGTTTTCAAAAAATTCAAGGAGTTGACTACAATGAGACTTTCTCTCCCGTAGCGAAGCTGAAGTCAGTCCGAATCAAGTTAGCAATTGCCGCTTTTCATGATTATGAAATTTGGCAAATGGACGTCGAAAGAGCGTTCCTTAACGGGTATCTGAAGGAAGAGTTGTATATGATGCAACCAGAAGGTTTTGTCGATCCTAAGAGTGCTAACAAGGTATGCAAGCTCCAGCGCTCCATCTATGGGCTGGTGCAAGCATCTCGGAGTTGGAACATTCGCTTTAATGAGGTGATTAAAGCGTTTGGGTTCATACAGGTTTATGGAGAAGCATGTCTGTACAAGAAAGTGAGTAGGAGCTCTGTAGCTTTCCTCATACTATATGTGGATGACATATTATTGATGGGGAATAATATAGAGTTATTGGAGAGCATAAAGGCCTACTTGAACAAGAGTTTTTCAATGAAGGACCTTGGAGAAGCTACATACATATTAGGCATCAAGATCTATAGAGATAGATCGAGACGCCTCATAGGTCTTTCGCAAAGTACATACCTTGACAAGATATTGAAGAAGTTCAATATGGAAAACTTAAAGAAGGGGTTCTTGCTAGTTTTGCAAGGTATGAGATTGAGTAAGACTCAGTCACCGACCACGGCAACAGATAGAGAGAAGATGAGTATTGTCCCCTACGCTTCAGCCGTAGGCTCTCTAATGTATGCCATGTTGTGTAACAGACCTGATATAAACCTTGCCATAAGTTTGGTATGGAGGTACCAAAGTGATCCTGGTATGGAACTATAATGCCACAAGTGTAACATTGCCATATTTGGAACATTGCCATGTTTGGATCCTTGATGTCATGCATATGGAGTTGTCATTTCATGTGACTTATATCTTGTTTTCGCATTGCATCATGCCATCCATAGCATTCTTCCATGCTTGTGTGTTGTGGTATTGATCTTATGTGTGATTGTTATGGGTATGTGGTGTGTGAAGTGATGTGCAAAGATTGGCTTCCAACTTTGCCTATTTATCCAAAAGCTAGGTTTCAACTAAACTTTTTCTTCTTTTTTCCTTAAGTTCAAGTTTTACTGGCTTTAACCCTATTTGAAAAATGTAGATCATTTAGAGTATTTTCTGGTGGTTGTGGTGCTATGCCTAAGGTGTTTTAAAACTATGCTTAAGTGGGGTTTCTATTCACAAAATAGATTACAATAATTCTGTTTTGTAAAAATTTCTTTGCTCCAAAAATCCTCTTTTCATTTTATTTAAATAGGTCATAATTCCCTTATGACCAGGGTCATTTTATTTTATTTTTGGAGCCATAGAATTACCTAGGAGTTTAATGTTCGCTGGCATTTGTTTTTAAGTGGAAAACCCAGTGGGTTTTCTTTCTTTTATTTGGCGCCACCTGAGTGGGCCTTCTCCCCTCGCTGGCCCAGCTCCTTTTTCTCTTGCGCGGTAGCCCACTCCCCCGTTCCTCTCCTGTTGATATCGTCTCCCTCCTCGTGTCCTGCTTTCCGGAAGAGTTTCAAAGAGAGAGCGCGAGAGAGGGTCGACGCCGTGGCTTCACGGACATCGAGGCGGCCCCCTCGACCCCTACTTAATCCCTCGACGTGCGTGCCCTGTCCTACGGTTCCCTCCTCGCCGCCGCCCCCTCTCCTTCTCCCCCTACGATCGGATCTGAGAGAGAGAGAGAGAGTGAGAAGGTAAGTGTTGCTGCACTCGTCAGAGAGTTCGTCGCCGGCCTCGCTCCTTGTCGCCGACAGCGTGTCCGTGGCGGCCAAGGCACGCTCGGGCATGGAGCTCCTCCCTCCTTCCCGTTCCCGGTGTTAGCAGAGGGGATCCTCCTCTCTGGCGCGCCCTCCGCGGCGGCTCCGTCAAGCCAGAGCGGGTCGTCGTGCCGCCCCGCCTCTTCTTCCCGCTACATCGGCGGCGTCGCTTCCCCGACATCACCTGGGTGAGCGACCACCTTCTCCTTCCCGTTTCCCTGCGAGTAGATCCCTCCTGGAGCCATAGCAGCGTCGCCGTCGTGTTCGTGTGTTGTCGCCGTTGTAGGTCATCGAGATGTGTGTGTAGTGCTCCTCCCGGTGAGCTAGGGCCAGGAATGGGTTGCTCTCGAACCCCTCTTCCTCCCAGCAAGAGCCTGTTGCTCAATTTGAGCTGTAACGTCGCCGGCGTCCGTCCCCTTTTCCGGCCGCCGTGTTCTGTAGAAGTAGCAGAGAAGCTTACCTAAGAGGGTTACCTCCCATTCCCTAGTAAGCCTCGAACGTCTAGCAGAGTGGTAGGAGGTGCTTTGGTGCAGCAGTTGGTCGTGGGTTCGATCCCAGTGGAGCCCCCTTTTTTTATTGTTGTGTTTGTGTTCAGTAACTCGACAGGGAAACATACCCTGTTTCCTTTCCCCTCTCTGTCGAGCCCAAGGTCAGTAGCGCAGTGGTAGGTAGATGTGCTGTGGTTTAGCAGGTCTTGGGTTTGATCCCAAGCCCACCCCTTTTTATTTTTACTTCTTCTTTTTCTGTTTATAGTAGTGTATGATGTTGCATTGCTTGGGCAGCAAACTATTTGTGCCTAAGATCACAACCAGTAGGTTTCTTCTTTATTTTAGCTTTGTGTGTATGTGTAGGTGAGTGTACCATGTGTTGATGTATGAGGAGGTGTTATATGTGTGTGTGTTTTGTGATGCATGTGTGTGTGTGTGACACATACATGAAAAAGGTATTTTGTTGCCCTCTTGTGCATGTGAGTAGGGTGTAGGCAAGCTCTTTCATGGGTGTGTGGTTGATCTAGCTTGGGTAGTTGAGTGTGTTGTAGTGTGTGTATATGTATGTGCACATGGGTGACTTGTGCACCAATGTGAGAGGGTGTGTGTGCTTGTGGTGGCATTTGCACATGTGCAAGAGGTCACCCCTCTTGTTGCACCTCTTGTATATGTGAGAGTAGTGGTAGTGTTTGTGTGTGTAGGTGTGTAGGTGCTCATGCATATGTGTGTGTGTGAGCATGAGTGCAATTGAGCACTTGAGCATGAGGGCTCTCTTCTCATGCTTGCCACCAAGTTGTGTTGGTGGAGTGTGGTCTTGTGTGTGTGCATAGGTAGACAAAGGGGTGCCATGTATGTGTTCTTCAGATGTGATGATGCTTGTATATGCTTATGTTGATTTCATGTAGTTTTTCGAGCTAGCTTTGTGACTATTTGTTCCATGCAAGTACCCTTGTATTATATATGGATTTGGGGTAGAATCATCCCAGGAATCCACTGGTGGAATCAGATTTCACTTTGGAGCAACTTCATAAACTGTCTTTTTCTGTCTTGATGCTATGTTTAGAGCTTGGTGCCATGTGGTGTGATGGGCCTATGAGGATGAATCCTTGATGTGGAAATAGTGGGTGAACCCCTCTACTGCATGGTAGTTTTTTTTATGCTTAGGAGTTTGTATGTGCAAGTTGTGCCTTGTCAAAGTTGACATGTGGCTGAAATTGTCAGCTTGGTGAAAATATGTGATTTTCACTAAGTCTGAGAAACTGCTGCTATTTTTCTTCCCTTGTTGTTGTGGTTGCAAAAGCTCATGTGTTGGGAATCAGCCCTTGCAACCAACTAGAGAGTTGGAGCTTTTATGTTTGTCTAGATCTCTGTTAAATTTCATGCACTTTCACTTCCTGTAGATATCATTTTGGAGGCTGTCAAAATGCTTCAGAGCATAAGCAGCTGGTGAAAATCTGAGATTTTCACAAAGTCCCAGAAATCTGTTGTTTTTGTCCAAGTTAGTGTCTGTAGATCTTCCTGTGTGTGACTCCTTTGTATTAACTTCTTGCTCAGGCTTGTAGAGCTTTTGAATAGCTTTTGCCACATATCTTATTTGGCACATTTGGGTGGCTGTAGGTACCTTGCATGTTGCTCACAAACTGCTATGATGCTGTTTAGGACAGATTGCATGTTTTAGTTGTTTTGAAGCTTGTGTTAGTATTGTTGGTGGTGTGGTGAGTTTATTTGCACCACCCCACCTATATTTGTTTGTTTGATCATGTGGCAACCTGGGAATACCAGAAGAGTGCCATTGGAGTGTGCTTATGGTGGATTTGAACCGTAGGACTCCATATCTTGTTTCGTAGTTTCCGGTTGATCCGTAGCTCCGTTCTCAACGTTCTTTATATGCTTTTGCATCGTTTTCTCGTGATGCACCTGTTCATGCCATCTTCATGCATGTCAAGATAGCTAGTGTGAAGTTCTGTCCAGAAGTTTATCTTCTCTTCTCATGCATATGCAAGTGACTAGAATAGAGATGCATGCTTCATTCTCATATCATGCATCATGTGTTTGTTGCATCATGTTGTGTTGGTGTTCATTGGATGTTATTTTTATCTTGGGTAGCACCGGGATCGGAGAGTGAGTACGTGGATTCTAGAGAGTACGTGCAGGACGAACAAGAGCAGTTCCAAGCTGAAGACATCCCAGGAAAGATGACCGTGACCTTGATACCGTATCTAGCTTTGTTATGCTTAGAATCATGTTTCCTTCGATATATGCTCGTTATCTACCACTTGATATAATTTCCTCCTGATATTTCCATGAAACCCAAACACCTTCCCCCTCCTAGCTAATGTTGTTTGGCTAAGTAGGCTTGCTCAGCTTCTAATGGTAGTTTTGCTAGTTGCAGGTGCCAGCTGTCTCATGTGATAACATCAGTAATTTTGAATATCATTATGATTAAACTTCTATTTAATTAATGCACCTATATACTTGGTAAATGACGGAAGGCTTGGCCTTTTGCCAGGTGATTTGTTCTGTATTGCCGCCTTAGTTTCGGCTACTGGTGTTTGATTCCATAACTGATCGCTCCTAACACGTTCGGCGTTGTTATGGGGACCCCCTTGATAAATCGTGTAGTCTTAAGACTTGTCCGGCAGGACCCAACATTGGTTTTAATTTGCCAATCACCTAATAAGAATTTGCATAGGGAATAGCTACCCCGAGGATTTAATCAACAACCTGGGCCAGTGCTCCTCATGAGTGTTGGTCCAACCCAGAGCAGCTTATTACACTCCCCGGGGCAACTCGGTGTTTTGGCGTGGTAACCATCGCTCATACGTCGTGTCCTGAGATTCAGATACGCGGTTCTTATCAGGGTCGTCGACACGACGGGAGGTCCTGCTAGTCTTTTCTTACCTTAGCGATCTATCTTGCGTATAGGAATCCCGGTGAAACTTTGGGCCTCCCCAGAGTTGAGGTTTTCCTCTAAGGAATCCGACGAGATCACGAGATTCGTGCTAGAGGATTACCTTGCGGCCCGTGACCGTTTGTGATGGACTAGTTGGAGCACCCCTACAGGGTTTAATCTTTCGGAAAGCCGTGCCCGCGGTTATGTGGCAACATGGATAATTTGTTAACATCCGGTTATAGATAACTTGAACTAACTCTAATAAAACTGCCAAGCGTGTGCGTATCTGTGAATGTCTCGTTCGAAGACCTCTCTTCGATCGGGAACACGGTGGGGTTATGTTTGACGTAGGTAGGTGTTCAGGATCACTTAGCGTTCACCTAGTCTACGACCTCTCGCGTAGTCCACCATATCACATCTCTGTTCTTCGTAAGATAGCCACCATAAATGCTTAGGATGCTGCAACCTAAACACTGATCCGTCCTCACCTAGTAACTTGACTAGTTTTGGTACCAAGGTCATCGATTGCTGAGTCCCCGTGGCTCACAGATTACTTCAATACCCCAACAGGTACAGGTATGCCCGACGCAGGTGATCCAGATGGCACGCAGCTGGCGTGGCAGTACGATGAGGAGAACGACCACATGTACGTGAACTACCCAGAAGACTGAGGCCGTGGTCGTGATCGTGGGCAAGCATGTGGATAGCATAGTCGTTTCCCTGTGTTATGTAGTCCGTAGCGGAACTACCTTGTCGGAATAAATGTATGGATGTAACTATGATATTATCTATGTGAAATGGCAAATGAATGCCCTATTTTTCAATCTTAAATTATGTATGTGCTATGTTTATCTCACTTGCGACACGCTTAGATGCGCTTCTCTCCCTTTTGGGCATCGCCCCCTAAATACGAAAGGACCGCATATTAGTCGTTACAAGTTGGTTATCAGAGCCTTACGACCATAGGAGCCTTTGTGTGATCGTACTTGGCCGAGTCGAGTCTAGTAAAATGTTTTTAGTCTTAGTTATATGGGAGAGTAGGTTTCTTTTTTCTCCTCTTCCATGCTCTGGTGAGGTTCCCGACTTAGGAAATCTTAATTCTACTCCTCGTGTCGCTCAAAAAAATTAGGATCATGCGGGTATTTTGAAATCTATATGATATCAATGTGACGGAGTTCTGTCTTCGTGCCTCCTGTCTGCCTTGATTTCTTCCGGGGAGTTGAGCTCCACGGGATTCTTGTGCACATCGACATCATTCAGATTTCTTAGTATCTCAGAATGAAGGATGTTCGTAATTGCTTCAATACTAGTGGTGGCGAGATAACCCCGATGTCCCCAGTACTCGTGCAGATTGTTCGGGAGTACTGCCATACTTTGTATCATTGTGATCACGAGGGTCTGTAGTAGATGAAGGTCCGAGATTCTGGTTATGTATTGACGGATGTGATACATTGTACGGGTTAGTATAGGAGTTGTGTGAAATATTACTCCTTGTATTCGTGTACCAGACTGCATGACCAGATATTTTGGGAATTCATAGGTGGGATATCAAGTAGTGAATTATAGGACAATCTTCCTACAGGTGCATGATGTGAGGTTGGGATTCGACATTCAGTGGGTATGTTTGTTCACGGTCGTCTTACAGTGGTTCGACATTCAGTGGGTATGTTTGTTCACGGTCGTCTTACAGCGGTTCTCGTTGTGTCTTAAAGAGTCCTTGTAGCTTGCTACGACTCGGGGACGCTTTGTAAGTCGTGTGCACTACCTTGCACAAGATGGCTACTGTAAATTCAAGCCCATGTGATCTTACCCACGAAGATATCAGATGAAATCTCGATCATACGTTTGTTCCAAGCAGTTCTAGCTCATACTTGGTTTGCAAGTGGTCTTAATCAAAATTTTGTCGACAGTCACTTTGAGGAAGCATTCTTACTATTTTGTTCGAGTGCAATTGCTATATTCCTGTTCAGATATTCCTACCTTTTTGATTCAGCTTTACCTTCAATATTATTCTGTGGGCTAATGTGTTGTCCGTCTTCAGGATTACTCCACCAACTCGTCAGAATCCAGGTCGTGAGGGTGCTGAGATGCCGCCACCACCCCCTCCACCACCTCCTCCGCCGCCGCATCCTCCTGCAGAGGCTTGACAAGCGGTGATGGCTGCTACAAATGCGAACACTCAGATGGTGATCCAGTTGTTGCAAGAGAGGACTAATCAGCAACAAGGAAACTTCAACCATGGTGGAAATCAGTTTGCTAATCTGAGTCAATTCCTGGCAAATCAGCCGAAGACCTTCACTTCGTGTGATCAACCGTTTGATGCTGAGAATTGGATTCGGGACATGAACAAACACTTTGAGTGCAGCAATGTCCGTCCAGAGGATTTTGTCAATTTTGCAACATTCCAACTGAAGGGGCAAGCATCGATCTGGTGGCAGCAGTCGAAGGATTCCAGGGGTGCCAGAGTGATCACTTGGGAGGAGTTCTACAGATACTTCAGGTCCCACTATATCCCATCTAGTTTTGTGGAGGAGATGCGTGAGAAGTTCAGGCGCTTGAAGCAAGGTGGTAATTCCGTGTACAAGTACAATGTCGAGTTCCACGAGCTAGCCCGATATGCCTTGCAGGACATTCTAGATCAGAAGAGCAAGATCTATCAGTTCAGAGGTGGTCTGAAAGAGGATTTGCAGCTAGCCCTTGTTTTGCACGATCCTGGAGAGTTTGATAAGTTCTACAACTTGGCTCTCAGGGTTGAGGCAGCTTTGCTCAGGGTGGAGAATTTGCAGAAGCGTTTTAGAGATTCCAGCTCGTATTCCTCAACTCAGGTGGTTCAGAAGCAACAGATATTTTGGGTGTCTCCTCCTCCTCCTTGGCACACGCAACAGTTCAAGCAATCAGGTGGCCACGGTTCTTCCCACCCACCCAACCCAGCTTTCCAGCAGAGGTTTCAGTAGCAGAAGCAAGGGACTCCTCAGACACAGTACCATCAGCCGGCAGATGTTACTTGTCAAAAGTGTGGGCACAAGGGTCACTAGACCAACAAATGTACCTCTCAGTTGCGTCTTCCACCTCCTCGTCCAAGCAAACCTCCAAGCAATGCTATAGTGAAGTTCAACCCGAGGTCTGCTAGAGTCAATATGGTGAATGCAGCTGAAGTAGAGAACTCGTCAGACGTGATTATGGGTAATCTTTCAGCCAATGATATTCCTGCTAAGGTTTTATTTGATTCTGGTGCATCGCATTCATTCATCTCAAAGCCTTTCATTGCTAAGCATGACATTCCCGCAATTCACTTGGATTGTCCTTTCCGCGTGGTTTCTCCGGGAATGCGTATGAGTTCTCATATGATGGTTCCGGATGTTTCTGTCAAGATGGGTAATTTTGTGGGTGTTTATTTGATTTATATGCAATTTGAGCTCAAATTAACTTCTTAGATTGCATATGTGTTAGTGTGGTTTACTTAGTGCCTTCATGTCCCTTGCTAACCATTGTCGATCGCCCGCACCATCTCGTTGCCGGCACCACCTTGGTGATCCTCTTGTTGTTATCCTTTTTATTCCAAAAAATCTTATTTATCTGATTTATATAGTTTTCTTACTGCTACTACAACAAAAGACCTTCCAACGGCGCCAGAAATAGGAGTGTTGCTTGATACTCCTCAGCAACGGCACCAGGAATCCTTCTGCTACGGCTACGCCTTAAGGGACTTCCGAGGCAAATATGCAAAGGATTTCCCCCGTGGCCTTGGAGCCTTGCGTTGGTGTTCCCTCGAAGCGGAAAGGGTGATGTAGCACATCGGTGGTAAGTATTTCCCTCAGTTTGAGAACCAAGGTATCGATCCAGTGAAGGAGTCTCACAAGTGCCTGCACAAACACAAAAAGCTTGCTCCCAACGCTATGAAGGGGTTGTCAATCCCTTATAGATTGTTCGTCAAGTGAGAACTCAAAGCAACAAAGTAACAAAGCAAAGTAAAAGCAAAAGTGGAAACGATAGGTGTGAATAGACATCACGCCCAAAACAAGTAGACCGATACTTTCTACATCTACTACTATTAATCCACACGTCGACCGCTATCCAGCATGCATCTAGTGTATTAAGTCCAAAAGAACAGAGTAACGCCTTAAGCAAGATGACATGATGTAGATGGACAATCTCATATCTACGGCAGAGTCCACCTTGTTACCCTTGATGCCAACTACACAATGTGTGCCTTGCTGCCCCTACTGTCACTGGGAAAGGTCACCACATGGTAAGAACCCAAAACCAAGCACTTCTCCCATTGCAAGAATCATAGATCTAGTTGGCCAAACAAAACCAAAGACTCGGAGAGACTTACAAGGATATCAAATCATGCATATAAGAAATCAGCAAAGACTCAAATATATATCATAGATAATCTGATCACAAATCCACAATTCATCGGATCTCGACAAACACACCGCCAAAGAAGATTACATCAGATAGATCTCCATCAAGATCATGGAGAACTTTGTATTGAAGATCCAAGAGAGAGAAGAAGCCATCTAGCTACTAACTACGGATCCGTAGGTCTGAAGTGAACTAATCACGAGTCATTGGAGGGGCGATGATGAAGAAGCCCTCCAACTCCAAAATCCCCTCCGGCAGGGCGCCGGGAAGGGTCTCCGGATGAGATCTCGCGGAAACGGAAGCGTGCGGTGGCGGAAAAGTATTTCCGTGGCTCCCTTGATTTTTTCTGATTTTTAGGGAATATATAGGCGCAAAATCTAGGTCAGGGGGGCGCCAGGGAGGCCACAAGCCTGCCCTGCGCCACCCGCCTGGTGGCGGCGTGGGGGCTTGTGGGCTCCCTGTAGCCCTCCTCTCTTGGCCCACGAGCCCCCTGATCTTCTTTTGTTCGGGAAAAAATCATTTCCAGGACTTTATTCAGTTTGGACTCCGTTCCAAAATCAGATCTGAAAAGAGCCAAAAACACAGAAAAAAATGGAACTGGCACTTGGCGCTGAATTAATAAGTTAGTCCCAAAAAAGATATAAAAGGTACATAAAACATCCAAAGATGACAAGATAACAGCGTGAAACCATCAAAAATTATAGATACGTTTGAGACGTATCAAGCATCCCCAAGCTTAACTCATGCTCGTCCTCAAGTAGGGAAGTGATAAAGAATGAATTTTTGATGCTTTCATGCTACCTAGCATAGATGTCCTTTGTAACTCCTCTTATGTGACGTGAATGTTTAGATCCATTAGATTCAAAACAATAGTTTGCTATTGACGTGGAAACAATAATAATTCAAGCAAACTAGCAAGGTAATCATGAACTTTCAAAATAACAAGGCCAAAAGAAAGTTATCCCTACAAAAGCATATAGTCTGGCTATGCTCTATCATAATTGCATAACGAATTCAAATCATGCACAACCCCGGTATTGGCCAAGTAATTGTTTCACACCTTTACTTTCTCAAACCATTTCAACTCTCACGCAATACATGAGCGTGAGCCATGGTTTTAGCACTATAGATGGTGTGGAGTGTGGTGGAGGTTGCAAGACAAAAATAAGGAGAAGATGATCACATTAAATAGGCATATCAATGAGCTGTGGAGATGCTCATCAATAGATATCAATGTGAATGAGTAGGGATTGCCATACAAATGATGCACTAGAGCTAAGAGTATGTGAAAGCTCTTAAAGAAAACTAGTGGGTGTGCATCCAACTTGCTTTCTCACGAAGACCTAAGGCAATTTTGAGGAAGCCTATCATTGGAATATACAAGCCAAGTTATATAACGAAAATTTCCCACTAGTTATATGGTGGTGATAAAACGAGAAACTCTCAATCATGAAGATCATGGTGCTTAATATGCACAAGTGTGGAGAAGTGGTAGCATTGTCCCTTCTCTCTTTTTCTCTCTTTTTTTTATTTTTTATTTTGGTGGGATCTTTGGCCTTTTTTATTTTTGTGGGCTTCTTTGGCCTCTTTTATTTCCTCACATGGGACAATGCTCCATCAATGATGATCATCACACTTTCAACTCAAAAACTTAGAGCAACGATGACTCTATATGGAATGCCTTCGGTAGTGTACCGTGACAACGATCTAGCATGGCATAGACATCAATGGAAACATCATGCTAGCTATCTTATGATCATGCAATGGCAATGTAGACGTGGTGGCACATGTCATTGTGGTAGTTGCATGGCAATATATCTCGGAATGACTTTGAAAAAGCCATAATAGGTAGGTATGGTGGCTGTATTGTGGGAGGCTAATGGTGGGTTTTGTGCACCGGCGAAAGTTGCATGGCACTAAGAAGATAGTGATGGTGGAAGGTGAAAGTGCGTCTAAACCATGGACTCAACATTAGTCATGAAGAACTCATATACTTGTTGCAAAAGTTTTATTAGTAATCGAAACAAAGCATTCAACGCATACTCCTAGGGGAAGGGTTGGTAGGAGTAAACCATCGCGCGATCCCGACCGCCACACAAAGGATGACAATCAATAGACTAATCATGCTCAGATTTCATCACATAGAGGTTCACCATACATGCATGCTACGGGAATCACTAACTTCAACACAAGTATTTCTAGATCCACAACACCTTACTAGCATACTTCAATATTACCATAACCACAACTCAAAACTAATTGAGATGAATAAAACTTTTCTAACTAGTCAATGCACATGAAGGTGGAAGTTTTCGTATCCCTTTGGATAACTACCCCTTTTGAGACTACTTTCAAAGCATAGATCAACTACCAAGCCACACACCGCTGTGCTCTCAAAGATATAAGTGAAGCACATAGAGCAAAAGTATCTAGCTCAAAAGATATAAGTGAAGCATATGGGAGCTGAATTGTCTACCAAAAGATATAAGTGAAGCTCGACAAAATCACGGTGAGTGCATGTCTCTCTCTCTAGGTGTGCAGCAAGGATGATTGTGACACAACAAAATAAAAGACTCCTATGATACAAGACGCTCCAAGCAAAAACACATAACATGTGGTGAATAAAAATATAACCCCAAGTATCGTTACCGATGGATTGAAGACGAGAGAGGGGATGCCTTCCCGGGGCATCCCCAAGCTTAGGCTTTTACGGCATCCTTGAATCTCTTGGGGTGCCTTGGCATCCCCAAGCTTGATCTCTTGCCACTCTTTATCTCTTTGTCCATAAGAACTTCACCCAAAACTTGAAAACTTCACAACACGGAACTTAAACAGAAACTCGTGATAACATTAGTATGAGAAAGCAAACCACCACTTCCTTAGGTACTGTAGCAAACTTAAATTCTACTTGTGCTGATGTTGGGTTACTGTATGTTCAATCTTACATGGCTAATACCCCCCGATACTATCCATAGTTTCATCAAAATAAGGAACCAACACAACAAAAACAGAATCTGTTAACAGCAGACCAGTCTGTAGCAATCTGTATATTTCGTATACTTATGGTACTTCAAAAATTCTGAAAAATTACTACAGTCTGACGAATTTGCGTAGCAATCAGCAGAAAAAAGAATGAACTCAAAAGCTCTTACAGAAAAAAAAAAACGAAAATTCTTTTCGTGAGCATAAAGTTTATGTCTTTTTCAGCATGACCAAACGATCATCCCCAAGACTAATCATAACGGTTTTGCTTGGCACAAACACAAAAAGAAACACAAAAAACACAATCATAACAGAATTATGAAAGTGTGGAAAACACAAAACAGAATGAAAATGGATAGATTCGTTGGGTTGCCTCCCAACAAGCACTTTTGTTTAATGCCCTTAGCTAGGCAAAAGGTGATGGAATCACGTATAGTCATCTTTGGTGCTCAAACCATAAGTAGCCCTCATCATAGATTCATAAGGCAATCTTATTTTCTTTCTAGGAAAGTGCTCCATGCCCTTCTTTAAAGGAAATTGAAATCTAATATTCCCTTCCTTCATATTGATGATAGCACCAATAGTCCTTAGGAAAGGTCTACCAAGAATAATGAGACGTGAAGGATTGCAATCTATGTCATGTACAGTGAAATCCACGGGTACATAGTTCTTATTTGCAACAATAAGAACATCATCGATCCTTCCCATGGGTTTCTTGACAGTAGAATCTGCAAGATGCAAACTAAGAGAACACTCTTCAATCTCATGAAAACCAAGAATATCACATAAAGACTTTGGAATCGCGGAAACACTAGCACCCAAATCACACAAAGCATTGCACTCATAGTTTTCGATCTTGATTTTGATAGTAGGTTCCCACTCATCATGAAGTTTTCTAGGTATAGAGACTTCTAGTTCGAGCTTCTCTTCAAGAGATTTCATCATAGCATCTACAATATGCGCGGTAAAGGTTTTGCTTTGGCTATAAGCATGTGGAGAGTTTGCAATGGATTGTATCAAAGAAATGCATTCAAACAAGGAGCAATTATCATAATTGAATTCCTTCAAAGTGGGAGTTTCATTACTACCCAAAATTTTGATTTCTTCTACTCCACTCTCCACACCTTCATCATCAAGATGGGTGGACTCCGAATCATTGGGGCGTTTTTCAACCAAAGTGGATTCATATCCAGCCCCTCCATAAATAGGTTTGACACGCGAAAACAAAGATTCAAGAGGAGACACACCAAGCACTTTAAGATCTTCGTGATTTGCATCACTAGAACGCACCCTTTTAAACCATTCATGCCTAGCGCGAATTTGGGCGGTTCTCTCTTTGCTCTCATTCATGGAGACACGCATAGCTTTCAAAGTTTCATCCAAGTTGACCTTGGGAGGAGCGCATCTAACTTTCAAAGCATCAATATCACAAGACATCCTATCAACGCTCTTAGCCAAATCGTCAATTTTCAGTAGTTTTTCCTCTATGGACGCATTGAAAATCTTTTGAGAGTTGATGAACTCTTTGATATTACTCTCTAAATCAGAGGGTAATTTGTTGTGATTTCCATAAGTGTTGTTGTAGGAATTGCCATAATTTTTAGAGGAGTTACTAGGAAAAGGCCTAGGAACATAGTTTCCTCTAAAAGCATTGTTGTTGCCAAAATTGTTCCTACCAACAAAATTCACGTCCAAACTAGCGTTGCTACTCTCAATCAAGGAAGATAGTGGCATGTCATTAGGATCTATAGTAGCGTTTCTACTAGCAACCAAATTCATCAACTCGTCCATCTTAGCACTAACCGAGTTAATCTCTTCTATAGCGTGTACCTTTTTGCTAGCGGGTGACCTTTCAGTGTGCCACTGAGAGTAGTTGGTCATGATATTGTCTAGGAGTTTTGTAGCGTATCCTAACATGATTTCCATGAACGTTCCACCTGAGGCGGAGTTCAAGATATTGCGAGAAGCGAAATTCAAGCCAGCTAAAAAGATTTGTATAATCATCCACAAACTCAAGCCATGAGCGGGACAATTTCTAATCATAAGCTTCATCCTCTCCCAAGATTGTGCAACGTGTTCATGATCAAGTTGCTTGAAATTCATGATATCGTTACGTAAGGAGATGATCTTAGCCGGCGGAAAATACTTGGATATGTAAGCATCTTTGCACTTATCCCAAGAATCGATACTATTTTTAGGCAAAGAAGAAAACCAAGTTTTTGCGCGATCTCGCAACGAGAAAGGAAAAAAGTTTTAACTTAATCACGTCATTATCCACATCTCTTTTCTTTTGCATGTCACAAAGCTCAATGAAGGTATTGAGATGGGATGCGGCATCTTCACTAGGAAGGCCAGAGAATTGCTCTTTCATAACAAGATTCAGCAAAGCTGCGTTGATTTCATACGATTCCGCACTAGTGGCGGGAGCAATCGGAGTACTAATAAAATCATTATTGTTGGTACTCGACAAGTTGCAAAGTTTGGTGTTTTTAGCCATGATGACTTCAACAAACAAACAAGCACACAAGCAAGCAAGAAAACCGGCAAAGGAAAACGGCAAAGGTAAAAGAAAAACGGCAAAGGAAAAAGGCAAATGAAAACGGCAAATGTGAAGTGGGGGAGAGGAAAACGAGAGACAACTGGCAAAAAAGTAAATGCAAGAGATGAGTTTGTGAGACCTACTTGGATAGATCTCTCCTCCTCGGCAACGGCGCCAGAAATACTTCTGCTACTGCAACAAAAGACCTTCCAACATGCCAGAAATAGGAGTGTTGCTTGATACTCCTCAGCAACGGCACCAGGAATACTTCTGCTACGGCTATGCCTTAAGGGACTTCCTAGGAAAATATGCAAAGGATTTCCCCCGTGGCCTTGGAGCCTTGCGTTGGTGTTCCCTCGAAGCGGAAAGGGTGATGTAGCACAGCGGTGGTAAGTATTTCCCTCTGTTTGAGAATCAAGGTATCGATCCAGTGAAGGAGTGTCACAAGTGCCTGCACAAACACAAAAAGCTTGCTCCCAACGCTATGAAGGGGTTGCCAATCCCTTATAGATTGTTCGCCAAGTGAGAACTGAAAGCAACAAAGTAACAAAGCAAAGTAAAAGCGAAAGTGGAAATGATAGGTGTGAATACACCCGGGGACCGTAGTGTTTACTAGTGGCTTCTCTCATGAAAGCAAGTAGACGGTGGGTGAACAAATTACTGTCGAGAAATTGATACAACAGCGCAAAGTCGTGACGATATCTATGGCAATGATTATATCTATAGGCATCACGTCCAAAACAAGTAGACCGATACTTTCTACATCTACTACTATTACTCCACACGTCGACCGCTATCCAGCATGCATCTAGTGTATTAGGTCCAAAAGAACAGAGTAACTCCTTAAGCAAGATCACATGATATAGATGGACAATCTCATATCTACGACAAAGCCCACCATGTTACCCTTGAGGGAAACTACACAATGTATGCCTTGTTGCCTCTACTGTCACTAGGAAAGGTCACCACACGGTAAGAACGCAAAACCAAGCACTTCTTCCATTGCAAGAATTATAGATCTAGTTCGCCAAACAAAACCCAAGACTCGAAGAGACTTACAAGGATATCAAATCATGCATATAAGAAATCAGCAAAGACTCAAATATATATCATAGATAATCTGATCACAAATCCACAATTCATCTGATCTTGACAAACACACCGCCAAAGAAGATTACATCGGATAGATCTCCATGAAGATCATGGAGAACTTTGTATTGAAGATCCAAGAGAGAGAAGAAGCCATCTAGCTACTAACTACGGACCCGTAGGTCTGAAGTGAACTACTCACGAGTCAATGGAGGGGCGATGATGATGAAAAAGCCCTCCAACTCCAAAATCCCCTCCGGCAGGGCGCCGGGAAGGGTCTCCAGATGAGATCTCGCAGAAACGGAAGCTTGCCGCGGCGGAAAAGTATTTTCGTGGCTCCCTTGATTTTTTTCTGATTTTTAGGGAATATATAGGCGCAAGATCTAGGTCAGGGGGGCGCCAGGGAGGCCACAAGCCTGCCCTAAGCCACCCCCCTGGTGGCGGCTTGGGGGCTTGTGGGCTCCCTGTAGCCCTCCTGGCTTGGCCCACAAGCCCCCTGATCTTCTTTTGTTCGGGAAAAATCATTTCGGGGATTTTATTCCGTTTGGACTCCGTTCCAAAATCAGATCTGAAAAGAGCCAAAAACACGGAAAAAACAGGAACTGGCACTTGGCACTGAATTAATAAGTTACTCCCCAAAAAGATATAAAAGGTACATAAAACATCCAAAGATGAGAAGATAACAGTGTGAAACCATCAAAAATTATAGATACGTTTGAGACGTATCACTTACCTGTATGAATGTCTGTCATACATTGTGCCATGGTCTTGATGTCCATCCCTGTTAGCCCTCATCCAGTTTATGATTCGTCTATGGTATATTCTCTTTTATAACTATTTGTTGTTTTTCTCGTTTATATGACAATTAGGCCCATCAAATTGACAAAGTTATTCTTATCTATGAGGTATGTGAAGCGAAAATTGCAACCAACCCTCTTCTCGAGAACTTAAATTTAATTGAAAAAGAAAATGAGTATTTGAAAGAAACATTGAAAGAATTGAAGAAGAGAAGATGAAATTGGAGTTGTGTGTTGTTGATGCGTCGATGATCACAAGATCATGATGGATGCAATTTGCTTGAAGATTAGAAAGATTAGAAAATATGCCCTTAATATTATTGTTGGATCAATTGTTACCTTAGTTGCGATCTTGATCACATTTGTTGTTGCGTTTAAATGCTTTAGCTAGAAACTCTTGTATTTTGTTTTATGAGAATAAGTGTGTATGAACTTTATGTGTGAACTTGTATTAATTTGGTTTTTTCGGTCTTGTCTAATGAAAATGAACCGGAAATGGATGTACGATGACCGATGCTCTCCCCGCTTCATTGATGGCTTGCAGAGTTTTCTGCGTGCGGCTAAGGCAAACCAGCGGGATATTTTTATGTCTTGTCCATCTGCTGTGTGTAAGAATGATAAAACTTATTCTAAGTCAAGAGTCATTCAAGTCCACCTATTTACGTCTGGTTTCATGTCCGGCTATAACTGTTGGACCAAGAACGGAGAAAGAGGGGTTCTAATGGAAGAGAATGAAGAAGAACAGGACTATACTTTGTACCTAAGGCCATTAGTTGAAGAACTTTTACAGTTGTGGGATATCAAAGGTGTACGTGTGTGGGATGAGCACAAACAACAGGAATTTCACCTACGAGCGTTGTTATTTGTAACCATCAATGATTGGCATGAAGGTTCCGTCAACTATGCTCTTACCAGAGAAGAGAAAGAAATCTTCTTTGAATGTATCCTTAGTATGAAGGTACCGTCTGCCTGAAAATGAAAAGCGCTACAAATGAACTTTGAAAAGGCTGAAACTTGACATGATATCATCATTTCACCCACATAGCATGTGCTTAAAAGTTAGGAGGGTTATGGAAAAAACTGGATGCACTTCGACTATAAAATGGACAATCTCTTCCAAAGTATCACAGTTTCAAACAAATATTCATCTCTTACAAAGGCATTTCATTTTTTAAAACTTATTTCAACTCCAGACTTTTTGTGCGCTCAATATGCATCATTAAAGCCACGTCATCAATTTTCAACCCTTTCTCACCTCATTTGCTATTTTTCATGCATTTAATGATTTTTTTTTGAGCTAAATGACCCTGAAATTGAAAAGTGCTACAAATGAACTCTCAAAAGGCTGAAAGTTGGCATGGTATCATCATTTCACCCACACAACATGTGCTAAAAAGTTTGGAGGGTTACGGCAAAAATGGATGTACTTCGTGTACAAAATGGACAATCTCTTTCGAAGTATCACGGTTTTGGACCAATACTCATCTCTTACAAAGGCATTTCATTTTTTTCAAACTTATTTCAACTCCACACATTTTATACGCTCAATATGCATCATTCAAAGCCACATCATCAATTTTCAACCATTTCTCACCGCATCTCCTATTTTTCATGCATTTAATGTTTTTTTGAGCTAAATGATCCTAAAATTGAAAAGCGCTACAAATGAACTCTAAGAAGGCTGAAACTTGGCATGGCATCATCATTTCACCCACATAGCATGTGCTAAAAATTTGGGAGGGTTATAGAAAATACTGGATGCACTTCATGTACAAAATGGACAATCTCTTTCGAAGTATCACGATTTCGGACGAATATTCATCTCTTACAAAGACATTTCATTTTTTAAACTTATTTCAACTCCAGACTTTTTGTGTGCTCAATATGCATCTTTCAAAGCCACGTCATCAATTTTCAACCTTTCTCACCTCATTTGGTATTTTTCATGCCTTTGATGAATTTTCTTGAGCTAAATGACCCTGAAATTGAAAAGCGCTACAAATGAACTCAAAAGGAGGAAGGTTGTCATGGTATCATCATTTTACCCACATCGGATGTGCTAAAAGTTGGAAGGATTATGACAAAAACTGGATGAACTTCGTGTACAAAATGGACAATCTCTTTCGAAGTATCACGGTTTCGCACGAATACTCATCTCTTACAAAGGCATTTTATTTTTTTAATAACCTAAATATTACCAAATTTAATATAATGATAAAACACAATAATATTAGACCCAAAAAAAGAATGATTAAAAAATCTATTTTAATGTAAAGTTATTTATAAACTAGTGATTCCCACAAATTAAAAAGAAACAAATTTAAACTATGTAAATTTGAAAACTACTAGCACTAACAGAAATTTGTAGTTTTTTGACCTAAACCAAACAGGTTCATGCAAAAACTATAAATTGTCTAACAATTATTCCAAATTTTAAAAAGAAACGTTCCTATTTATAAAAACACAACAATAAAAAGGAGACAATAGACCTTTAGTCCCAGCTCAAGCCACCAGCCGGGACTAAAGGTCCCTTCCCGCGCGGAATTTTGGG
This sequence comes from Hordeum vulgare subsp. vulgare, assembly GCF_904849725.1. Taxonomy (NCBI): domain Eukaryota; kingdom Viridiplantae; phylum Streptophyta; class Magnoliopsida; order Poales; family Poaceae; genus Hordeum; species Hordeum vulgare. Next base: position 293,065,440 of record NC_058522.1, read on the forward strand.
CAGCCAAAAATAAACCTTTAGTCCTGGTTGGTGGCTACAACCGGAACTAAAGGTGCTTGTCAGTAGGCCAAGCGCCCTACCTTTAGTCCCGGTTGGAGCGACCAACCGGGACTAAAGACCCTTTAGTCCAGGTTTGTGGCTGGAACTGGGAATAAAGGGCTCTACATATAACTCTGCGCCCGTTTTTCGGCACCTATCTCTCCCATTCGATCCCCCGACGCCGACCAACTCTCTGCCCCCAAGCCGCCAGGATGACGGAGCTTGCCGCCGCCCCCAAAGCCGTCTTCATCATCGCCGCCCCCGACGCCGGCAGCCCGTGCCTCCTTCACGAGCCCCTCATGCCCGCCAACAAGACCCTGCTGCGCCACAGCCCTCCTCGATCCCACAGTGAGCTCTGCCGGCCTCTCCTTCCCTCCTCGATCTAAACGACCCGGGCCCTCGCCATGTCCGAGCGGCGGTGCCATGGCTACCAGCCTGCCCGAGAGCGGCGGCGCCATGGCCGCCGTCCTGCCCAATTTCATGGTTTCCGAAAGAAAATAGGAATAGCAGAAACATAGGATTTTGAGTTTGTTTGATTACATCGCATGAAAAACAAACGATTTTTTCCAAGAGGTTAGAGTGGATGCTAGATTCTATATGGAATATAGTACATATGGTTATATATTTTCAATGGAATGCGAATATATATATAAGGCAGCCATGCAATGTACTTGGTTGCATATTTTCTTTGGAATGCGAATATCATAGGTGTTCAATTCTGTTTATAGATGTTTTGAAATTCTGTTTATAGATGTTCAATTCTTTAGATATAGTGTCACGGTTGTTGTTTACGCATTTACAACATGTTCCACGGATTATAAGTTAAATTACCACATTAAAACAGGAAATGTCTGATGATGATTATTGGCAGTGTGAATATTGTGGCGACTATCGGGGTGTGTGTGACACGCCTCATGTGTGAGACGATAGGTTCTTCAGCTTCAAGCTTGACGAGACCTTCAAAGTTTGTGTGGTACGCAACGATGACAAGTGTTTTTTAGTAATTAAGCATGACTTCTGTTTCTTTGCTTCAACTTGTAATTTCGGTTTTATACAATTCGACTAGTTCCTCCTTTGCCATGCAAGGATCGGTTTCGAAGACCACTAGAGTATGGAGATGAGGGGAGCTAACCTGAGGACTAAACATGGTCACATATTTCTGATAAAAGTAATGAATGCAGTTAATAACACATAAATAGGGTGCTCAAATTGGAAAGACCTTTGCAAGGCCTATGGATTTCAGGAGGGTATGGAAATAACCCTCGATCTTCGTCCTAAAGAAAATATTGAAGGTAACATTGACATTTGGGTGGATATCGATATGCTTCCTGTTTTACCTCCATGTTAGTTTTTCAACCATATTTGTCAAGTAATTTGCATTCTATATTTAGAAATAGTTGGTGTTCATCCATATACTAAATTTGTTAAATTCTAATTTATAGCTTATTTTTGTGATTTGAGTGAATTACGGAAATTAATTGACACGACACACTACACTTATGGATCACATCTAACTTGGGAGGAGAAGGATGTTCTTATCCACTTTCTTGTTGGTGTCCTGGCTGGTAGGGAGAACTTCCTGTATAATTTGGGAACTGGCCCAAATTATACATTTTACATGCCAATAGTGCATAAGTTGAGGGCGGATAATATTCGCCGAAATATCTTGGTAAGAGTTTGCGAGTTAAGTACACTCTACTATTTCATAAATGGTGTCGATTACATTGCTAACAAGGCTATTATTATGTTCTTCAACATCAACGGCCAAATGATGTAGTGCCTCTGTTGATGCACGGCAAAGGTAATATGACAATTAAAAGCCCACTGAGGGCTAAGTTTGATGCTCCATACTCGACTGAGCGCAAATCAAAAAGGCTCCAAATTGAAGCACGGAGAGAAATAAAGAAGGATCGCAAGCCACAAGTTGGAGACCATTGGATCTTTGTGCTTCATCACAGAGACATAGGTGATATTCTGTTTTATGACATTATACCTAGGAGTGAGGACTATGACTTATGAGAGAGAAGTTTTTCTGCTTTATATTAGCTTGGCATGATCGATTAGGATGATGATTATTATGATGTTTTTCTGTTTTATGAGATTTTAACTTGGTATATGATTAAGATGATGATAAGTTGTTAGATGAGTACATAAGATGATGATGAGTTGTTAGATGAGTACATAAGATGATGATGAGTTATATGCCATAATATTTGATTAAAGTGGATGGATGCGTGTGATCGATATATGAAACCCCTAATCCCCTCCTTTTAGAAAAAATGAAAACCCAGCGTAAGGCTGCCTTTTATTCCCGGTTAGTGTCACCAACTAGGACTAAAGGTCCCCGCCCGTGGCGTGCCTTGCCAGCCATGTGGAGGGGCATTAGTCCAGGATCATCGCAAACCGGGACTAAAGGGGATGAGCCTTTAGTCCCAAGTTATTAGTCCCGGTTGGTGAACCAGGACTAAATGTTGGAATTATGCCCTAGAGGCAATAATAAATATAGTTATTATTATAATTCCTGTATCAAGATAATCGTTTATTATCCATGCTATAATTGTATTGATTGAAGACTTATATACATGTGTGGATACATAGACAAAACACTGTCCCTAGCAAGCCTCTAGTTGGCTAGCCAGTTGATCAAAGATAGTCAGGGTCTTCTGACTATGTACAAGGTGTAGTTGCTTGATAACTGGATCACGTCATTAGGAGAATCACGTGATGGACTAGACCCAAACTAATAGACGTAGCATGTTGATCGTGTCATTTTGTTGCTACTGTTTTCTGCGTGTCAAGTATTTGTTCCTATGACCATGAGATCATATAACTCACTGACACCGGAGGAATGCTTTGTGTGTATCAAACATCGCAACGTAACTGGGTGACTATAAAGATGCTCTACATGTATCTCCGAAGGTGTTCGTTGAGTTAGTATGGATCGAGACTGGGATTTGTCACTCCGTGTGACGGAGAGGTATCTTGGGGCCCACTCAGTAATACAACATCACACACAAGTCTTGCAAGCAATGTAACTTAGTGTAAGTTGCGGGATCTTGTATTACGGAATGAGTAAAGAGACTTGCCGGTAAACGATATTGAAATAGGTAGGCGGATACTGACGATCGAATCTCGGGCAAGTAACATACCGAAGGACAAAGGGAATGACATACGGGATTATATGAATCCCTGGCACTGAGGTTCAAACGATAAGATCTTCGTAGAATATGTGGGATCCAATATGGGCATCCAGGTCCCGCTATTGGATATTGACCGAGGAGTCACTCGGGTCATGTCTACATAGTTCTCGAACCCGCAGGGTCTGCACACTTAAGGTTCGACGTTGTTTTATGCGTATTTGAGTTATATGGTTGGTTACCAAATGTTGTTCGGAGTCCCGGATGAGATCACGGACATCACGAGGGTTTCCGGAATGGTCCGGAAACGAAGATTGATATATAGGATGACCTCATTTCATTACCGGAAGGTTTTCGGAGTTACCGGGAATGACGAATGGGTTCCGGGGGGGCAGCCCACCCCGGGGAAGCCTATAGGCCTTGGGGGTAGCGCACCAGCCCTTGGTGGGCTGGTGGGACAGCCCAAGAAGGCCCTATGCGCCATAGATAGAAAATCAAAGAGAAAAGAAAAAAAGGAGGTGGGAAGCCTCCCCTCCCCTCCTCCTATATATATGGAGGTATTAGGGCCAATTTGAGACAACTTTTGCCACGGCAGCCCGACCACATACCTCCACGGTTTTACTTCTAGATCGCGTTTCTGCGGAGCTCGGGCGGAGCCCTGCTGAGATTAGATCACTACCAACCTCCGGAACGCCGTCACGCTGCCGGAGAACTCATCTACCTCTCCGTCTCTCTTGCTGGATCAAGAAGGCCGAGATCATTGTCGAGCTGTACGTGTGCTGAACGCGGAGGTGCCGTCCGTTCGGCACTAGATCGTGGGACGGATCGCGGGACGGTTCGTGGGACGGTTCGCGGGCCGGATCGAGGGACGTGAGGACGTCCCACTACATCAACCGCGTTCACTAACGCTTCTGTTGTGCGATCTACAAGGGTACGTAGATCGGAAATCCCCTCTCGTAGATGGACATCACCATGATAGGTCTTCTTGCGCGTAGGAAAATTTTTATTTCCCATGCAACGTTCCCCAACAATGGCATCATGAGCTAGGTTCATGCGTAGATGTAATCTCGAGTAGAACACAAAAGTTTTTGTGGGCGGTGATGTGCGTCTTGCTGCCCTCCTTAGTCTTTTCTTGATTCCGCGGTATTGTTGGATTGAAGCGGCTTGGACTGACATTACTCGTACGCTTACGAGAGACTGGTTTCATCGCTACGAGTAACTCCATTGCTCAAAGATGACAGGCAAGTTTCGGTTTCTCCAACTTTAGTTGAATCGGATTTGACCGAGGAGGTCCTTGGATAAGGTTAAATAGCAATTCATATATCTCCATTGTGGTGTTTGCGTAAGTAAGATGCGATCCTACTAGATACCCATGGTCACCACGTAAAACATGCAACAACAAATTAGAGGACGTCTAACTTGTTTTTGCAGGGTATGCTTGTGATGTATTATGGCCAACGATGTGATGTGATATATTGGATGTATGGGATGATCATGTTGTAATAGATAATATCGACTTGCACGTCGATGGTACGGCAACCGGCAGGAGCCATAGGGTTGTCTTTAAACTAACGTTTGTGCTTGCAGATGCGTTTACTATTTTGCTAGGATGTAGCTTTAGTAGTAATAGCATGAGTAGCACGACAACCCCGATGGCGACATGTTGATGGAGATCATGGTGTGGCGCCGGTGACAAGAAGATCGTGCCGGTGCTTTGGTGGTGGAGATCAAGGAGCACGTGATGATGGCCATATCATGTCACTTATGAATTGCATGTGATGTTAATCCTTTTATGCACCTTATTTTGCTTAGAATGATGGTAGCATTATGAGGTGATCTCTCACTAAAATTTCAAAACGAAATTGTGTTCTCCCCGACTCTGCACCGTTGCTACAGTTCGTCGTTTCGAGACACCATGTGATGATCGGGTGTGATAGACTCAACGTTCACATACAACGGGTGCAAAACAGTTGCACACGTGGAACACTCGGGTTAAGCTTGACGAGCCTAGCATGTGCAGACATGGTCTCGGAACACATGAGACCGAAAGGTCGATCATGAATCATATAGTTGATATGATTAGCATAGGGATGCTTACCACTGAAACTACACTCAACTCACGTGATGATCGGACTTGGGCTAGTGTAAGTGGGTCATGAACCACTCAAATGACTAGAGAGATGTATTTTTTGAGTGGGAGTTTAGCAAGTAATTTGATTAAGTTAAACTCTAATTATCTTGAACATAATCTAAGTCCACTTTGAATATATTTGTGTTGTAGATCATGGCTCATGCAACAGTCACTCTGAATTTTAATACGTTCCTCGAGAAAGCTAAGTTGAAAGATGATGGAAGCAACTTTGTAGACTGGGCTCGTAATCTTAACTTGATCCTACAAGATGGGAAGAAGGATTATGTCCTTAATGCTGCGCTAGGAGATGAACAATCCGCTACGGCTGACCAAGATGTTAAGAACGCTTGATTAACACGTAAGGAGGACTACTCAGTAGTTCAATGTGCAGTCTTGTATGGCTTAGAGCCGGGACTTCAACGTTGCTTTGAGCGTCACGGAGCATATGAGATGTTCCAGGAGTTGAAGTTTATCTTTCAGAAGAACGCCCGGATCGAGAGGTATGAGACCTCTGATAAATTCTATGCTTGCAAGATGGAGGAGAATTCGTCTGTCAGTGAACATGTGCTCCAAATGTCTGGGTACTCAAACCGTCTAGCTGAGCTGGGGATTGAACTCCCGCAAGAGGCTATTACTGATAGAATTCTTCAATCACTGCCGCCAAGCTATAAGGGCTTTGTGTTGAACTAGAACATGCAAGGGATGAACAAGTCACCCGGCGAGTTGTTTGCGATGCTGAAAGTCGCAGAGTCTGAACTCCGTAAAGAGCATCAAGTGTTGATGGTGAGTAAGACCACTAGTTTCAAGAGAAACGGCAAAGGGAAGAAGGGTAATTCAAAGAAGAGCGGCAAGCCTGTTGCCAATCCGACGAAGAAACCCAAAGCTGGACCTAAGCCTGAAACAGAGTGGTACTATTGCAAGGGTATGGGTCACTCGAAGCGTAACTGCCCCAAGTATCTGGCTGATAAGAAGGCGGCCAAAGAAAAATCAGGTATATTTGATATACATGTTATTGATGTGTACTTAACCGGCTCTCGTAGTAGTGCCTGGGTATTCGATACCGGTTCTGTTGCTCATATTTGCAACTCGAAACACGAACTGCAGAATAGGCGAAGGCTGGCGAAAGATAAAGTGACGATGCGCGTAGGAAATGGTTCCAAGGTTGATGCAATCGCCGTCGGCAATGTTTCACTTCAGTTACCATCGGGATTAGTTATGAACTTGAGTAATTGTTATTTAGTGCCTGCGTTGAGAATGAACATTATATCTGGATCTTGTTTATTGCGAGACAGTTACTCTTTTAAGTCAGAGAATAATGGTTGTTCTATTTCTATGAGTAACATCCTTTATGGTCATGCACCCAATGTGAGAGGATTGTTCATATTGAATCTTGATAGTGATAATACACATATACATAACATTGAGACCAAAAGAGTTAGAGTTAACAATGATAGCGCCATGTTTTGTGGCACTGTCGCTTAGGTCATATTGGTGTAAAGCGCATGAAGAAACTCCATACCGATGGACTTTTGGAGTCACTTGACTTTGATTCACTTGACACGTGCGAACCATGCCTCATGGGCAAGATGACTAAAACTCCGTTCTCCGGAACAATTGAGCGTGCCAGTGACTTGTTGGAAATCGTACATACCGATGTGTGCGGTCCGATGAGCGTGGAGGCACGCGGCGGATATCGTTATTTCCTCACCTTCACTGACGATTTGAGTAGATATGGTTATGTCTACTTAATGAAGCACAAGTCTGAAACATTTGAAAAGTTCAAGCAATTTCAGAGTGAAGTTGAAAATCATCGTAACAAGAAGATCAAGTTCATACGGTCTGATCGTGGGGGTGAATATCTGAGTTTCGAGTTTGGTGCTCACTTAAGACAATGTGGAATTGTTTCACAGCTGACACCGCCTGGAACACCACAGCGTAATGGTGTGTCTGAACATCATAATCGTACTTTATTAGAGATGGTGCGATCTATGATGTCTCTTACCGATTTGCCGTTATCGTTTTGGGGTTATGCATTAGACACATCTGCATTCACTTTAAATAGGGCACCATCAAAATCCGTTGAGACGACACCATACGAACTGTGGTATGGCAAAAGGCCAAAGTTGTCGTTTCTTAAAGTTTGGGGATGTGATGCTTATGTCAAAAAGCTTCAGCCTGAAAAGCTGGAACCCAAAGCGGAAATGTGCATCTTCATAGGTTACCCAAAAGAGACAGTTGGGTACACCTTCTATCTCAAATCCGAGGGCAAAGTGTTTGTTGCTAAACACGGAGCTTTTCTCGAGAAGGAGTTTCTCTCGAGAGAATTGAGTGGGAGGAAGATAGAACTTGATGAGGTTGTCAAACCTCTCATCCCTCTGGATGGTGGCGTAGGGCAAGGGGAAACCCCTGTCGTTGCGACGCCGGTTGAGGAGGAAGTTAATGATGATGATCATGAAACTCCGGTTCAAGTTCCTATTGAACCATGCAGGTCGACGAGACCACGTGCTGCTCTAGAGTGGTACGGTAATCCCATTTTGTCAATCATGTTGTTAGACAACAATGAACCTGCAAATTATGAAGAAGCAATGGTGGGCCCAGATTCCAACAAATGGCTGGAGGCCATGAAGTCCGAGATAGGATCCATGTATGAAAACAAAGTGTGGACTTTGGAAGCACTACCTGAGGGCCGCAAGGCTATTCAGAACAAATGGATCTTTAAGAAGAAGACGGACGCTGACGGCAATGTGACCGTTTATAAAGCTCGACTTGTGGCAAAGGGTTTTTCATAAGTTCAAGGAGTTGACTACGATGAGACATTCTCACCCGTAGCGATGCTTAAGTCCGTCAGAATCATGTTAGCAATAGCTGCATTTTTCGATTATGAAATCTCGCAGATGGATGTCAAAACGGCGTTCCTTAACGGTTTCCTTAAGGAAGAGTTGTATATGATGCAACCCAAAGGTTTTGTCGATCCTAAAAATGCTAACAAGGTATGCAAGCTCCAGCGATCCATTTATGGACTGGTGCAAGCATCTCGGAGTTGGAATAAACGCTTTGATGAGGTGATCAAAGCATTTGGGTTTATACAAGTGGTTGGAGAATCTTGTATTTACAAGAAAGTGAGTGGGAGCTCTGTGGCGTTTCTAATATTATATGTGGATGACATATTGCTGATTGGGAACAACGTAGAGTTTTTGGAGAGCATAAAGGATTACTTGAATAAAAGTTTCTCTATGAAGGACCTAGGAGAAGTTGCTTACATTCTAGGCATTAAGATCTACAAGGATAGATCGAAACGCCTGATAGGACTTCCACAAAGCACATACCTTGATAAAGTTTTGAAGAGGTTCAAAATGGAAAAGTCCAAGAAAGGGTTCTTGCCAGTTTTACAAGGTACGAGATTGAGTAAGACTCAGTGCCCAGCAACTGATAAAGATAGAGAGCATATGAACACCGTCCCCTATGCTTCAGCCATAGGATCTATTGTTGGAATTATGCCCTAGAGGCAATAATAAATGTATAGTTATTATTATAATTCATGTATCAAGATAATAGTTTATTATCCATGCTATAATTGTATTGAATGAAGACTCATTTACATGTGTGGATACATAGACAAAACACCGTCCCTAGCATGCCTCTAGTTGGCTAGCCAGTTGATCGATGATAGTTAGTGTCTTCTGATTATGAACAAGGTGTTGTTGCTTGATAACTGGATCACATCATTAGGAGAATCACGTGATGGACTAGACCCAAACTAATAGACGCAGCATGTTGATCGTGTCATTTTGTTGCTACTGTTTTCTGCGTGTCAAGTATTTATTCCTATGACCATGAGATCATATAACTCACTGACACCGGAGGAATGCTTTGTGTGTATCAAACGTCGCAACGTAACTGGGTGACTATAAAGATGCTCTACAGGTATCTCCGAAGGTGTTAGTTGAGTTAGTATGGATCAAGACTGGGATTTGTCACTCCGTATGACGGAGAGGTATCTCGGGGCCCACTCGGTAATACAACATCACACACAAGCCTTGCAAGCAATGTAACTTAGTGTAAGTTGCGGGATCTTGTATTACGGAACGAGTAAAGAGACTTGCCGGTAAACGAGATTGAAATAGGTATGCGGATACCGACGATCGAATCTCGGGCAAGTAACATACCGAAGGACAAAGGGAATGACATACGGGATTATACGAATCCTTGGCACTGAGGTTCAAACGATAAGATCTTCGTAGAATATGTAGGATCCAATATGGGCATCCAGGTCCCGCTATTGGATATTGACCGAGGAGTCTCTCGGGTCATGTCTACATAGTTCTCGAACCCGCAGGGTCTGCACACTTAAGGTTCGACGTTGTTTTATGCGTATTTGAGTTATATGGTTGGTTACCGAATGTTGTTCGGAGTCCCGGATGAGATCGCAGACGTCACGAGGGTTTCCAGAATGGTCCGGAAACGAAGATTGATATATAGGATGACCTCATTTGATTACCGGAAGATTTTCGGAGTTACCGGGAATGTACCGGGAATGACGAATGGGTTCCGGGAGTTCACCGGGGGGGCAACCCACCCCGGGGAAGCCCATAGGCTTTGGGGAGACACACCAGCCCTTAGTGGGCTGGTGGGACAGCCCCAAGGAGGCCTATGCGCCAAGAAAAGAAAATCAAAGGAAAAGAAAAAAAAAGGAGGGAAGAAGTGGGAAGGGAGGGGGACTCCTCCCACCAAACCAAGTCCAACTCGGTTTGGGGGGGGAGTCCTCCCCCCCTTGGCTCGGCCGACCCCTTGGGAGTCCCTTGGACCCCAAGGCAAGGTCCCCCTCCCTCCTCCTATATATATGGGGCTTTTAGGACAGATTTGAGACGACTTTCTCACGGCTGCCCGACCACATACCTCCATAGTTTTCCCTCTAGATCGCGTTTCTACGGAGCTCGGGCGGAGCCCTGCTGAGACAAGATCATCACCAACCTCCGGAGCGCCGTCACGCTGCCGGAGAACTCTTCTACCTCTCCGTATCTCTTGCTGGATCAAGAAGGCCGAGATCATCGTCGAGTTGTACGTGTGTTGAACGCGGAGGTGCCGTCCGTTCGGTACTAGATCGTGGGACTGATCGCGGGATTGTTCGCGGGGCGGATCGAGGGACGTGAGGATGTTCCACTACATCAACCGCGTTCTCTAACGCTTCTGCTGTACGATCTACAAGGGTACGTAGATCACTCATCCCCTCTCGTAGATGGACATCACCATGATAGGTCTTCGTGCGCGTAGGAAAATTTTTGTTTCCCATGCGACGTTCCCCAACATCTATCATGTATGCAATGTTGTGCACTAGACCGGACGTTAGCCTGGCCATAAGTATGGCAGGCAGGTTCCAGAGTAATCCAGGAGTGGATCACTGGACGGCGGTCAAGAATATCTTGAAGTACCTGAAAAGGACTAAGGAGATGTTTCTCGTGTATGGAGGTGACGAAGAGCTCGCCGTAAAGGGTTACGTCGATGCAAGCTTTGACACAGATCTGGACGACTCTAAGTCGTAGACCGGATACGTATTTATTCTTAATGGGGATGCGGTAAGCTGGTGCAGTTCCAAGCAAATCGTCATAGCTGATTCTACATGTGAAGTGGAGTACATGGCTGCCTCGGAGGCGGCTAAGGAGGGTGTCTGGATGAAGCAGTTCATGACGGATCTCGGAGTGGTGCCAAGCGCACCGAATCCAATAACCTTGTTATGTGACAACACGGGTGTCGTTGCCTTAGCAAAGGAACCACGGTTTCACAAGAAGACCAGACACATCAAACGGCGCTTCAACCTCATCCGCGACTACGTCGAAGGGGAGGGCGTAAATATATGCAAAGTGCACACGGATCTGAATGTAGCAGACCCGCTGACTAAACCTCTTCCACGGGCAAAGCATGATCAACACCAGAACTGTATGGGTGTTAGATTTATTACAATGTAATTCGCATGGTGATGTGAGGGCTAGATTATTGACTCTAGTGCAAGTGGGAGACTGTTGGAATTATGCCCTAGAGGCAATAATAAATATAGTTATTATTATAATTCCTGTATCAAGATAATCGTTTATTATCCATGCTATCATTGTATTGATTTAAGACTTATATACATGTGTGGATACATAAACAAAACACTGTCCCTAGCAAGCCTCTAGTTGGCTAGCCAGTTGATCAAAGATAGTCAGGGTCTTCTGACTATGTACAAGGTGTTGTTGCTTGATAACTGGATCACGTCATTAGGAGAATCACGTGATGGACTAGACCCAAACTAATAGACGTAGCATGTTGATCGTGTCATTTTGTTGCTACTGTTTTCTGCGTGTCAAGTATTTGTTCCTATGACCATGAGATCATATAACTCACTGACACCGGAGGAATGCTTCGTGTGTATCAAACATCGCAACGTAACTGGGTGACTATAAAGATGCTCTACAAGTTTCTCTGAAGGTGTTCATTCAGTTAGTATGGATCGAGACTGGGATTTATCACTCCGTGTGACGGAGAGGTATCTTGGGGCCCACTCGGTAATACAACATCACACACAAGTCTTGCAAGCAATGTAACTTAGTGTAAGTTGCGGGATCTTGTATTACGAAACGAGTAAAGAGACTTGCCGGTAAACGAGATTGAAATAGGTATGCGGATACTGACGATCGAATCTCGGGCAAGTAACATACCGAAGGACAAAGGGAATGACATACGGGATTATATGAATCCCTGGCACTAAGGTTCAAACGATAAGATCTTCGTAGAATATGTGGGATCCAATATGGGCATCCAGGTCCCGCTATTGGATATTGACCGAGGAGTCACTCGGGTCATGTCTACATAGTTCTCGAACCCGCAGGGTCTGGACACTTAAGGTTCGACGTTGTTTTATGCGTATTTGAGTTATATGGTTGGTTACCGAATGTTGTTCGGAGTCCCGGATGAGATCACGGACGTCATGAGGGTTTTTGGAATGGTCCGGAAACGAAGATTGATATATAGGATGACCTCATTTGATTACCGGAAGGTTTTCGGAGTTACCGGGAATGTACTGGGAATGACGAATGGGTTCCGGGTGTTCACCGGGGGGGGGGGCAGCCCACCCCGGGGAAGCCCATAGGCCTTGGGGGTGGCGCACCTGCCCTTGGTGGGTTGGTGGGACAGCCCAAGAAGGCCCTATGCACCATAGATAGAAAATCAAAGAGAAAAGAAAAAAAAAGGAGGTGGGAAGGGAGAGAAGGACTCCACCTTCCAATCCTAGTTGGACTAGGATTGGAGGACGACTCCTCCTCCCTTGGTGGCGCAGCCCTTGGGGCTCCTTGAGCCTCAAGGCAAGCCTCCCCTCCCCTCCTCCTATATATATGGATCTATTAGGGCTGATTTGAGAGAACTTTTGCCACGGCAGCCCGACCACATACCTCCACGGTTTTACCTCTAGATCGCGTTTCTGCGGAGCTCGGGCGGAGCCCTGCTGAGATTAGATCACCACCAACCTCCGGAGCGCCGTCACGCTGCCGGAGAACTCATCTACCTCTCCGTCTCTCTTGCTGGATCAAGAAGGCCGAGATCATCGTGGAGCTGTACGTGTGTTGAACGCGGAGGTGCCGTCCGTTCGGCTCTAGATCGTGGGACGGATCGCGGGACGGTTCGTGGGACGGTTCGCGGGGCGGATCGAGGGACGTCAGGACGTTCCACTACATCAACCGCGTTCACTAACGCTTCTGCTGTGCGATCTATAAGGGTACGTAGATCGGAAATCCCCTCTCGTAGATGGACATCACCATGATAGGTCTTCGTGCGCGTAGGAAAATTTTTGTTTCCCATGCGACGTTCCCCAACACTAAAGGCCCTTACCAACCGGGACTAATGTCCGTTTCTGCACTAGTGTTGTACATCCTGAGCATATGTTGTTTTGACAAAACTGTTTTTCCAAATTGAGTTCATATGCCTCTTGACCCATTCCTTACTACTCTCACTTGGTCTGTCTCTATTGGCTTCTCAAGGGCCATTTTCTTTTCTGTTTCTTCACTGTTGGCTTTTGAATTGTCGGTCTACTTTGAGTGGCTCTCTTTGCTCTTGTGGAGACGTTTCCTCCATGACCAACTCTCATGTTACTTCAATGTGCTGAAGCTGACCGGGCCGTGAGGATGGCAAGCTAATGCGCCTATCTATTGGTAAACCCAAAGCGGGGGGAGGCTGGTGCGGGTTCCGACGATGTCGTGCATGGCATGATTTCATAAAACAATACCATCCTTTTTTTACTCCAGCATTCTTGGAGTAGACCGGGTCGCAGGGGCGGCGACCTGCGGAAGACTATTGGGCAGCTTGTACGGGCAGGCATGACCCCGTCGGGTTGATGTAGACTGAACCGTGGGGCGGCGGTTGTCTACGTGTCCATCGGACAAGTCGGCATGGACGGATGCCAAGTCGGCATGGACGGACGCCGGCGTATGATAATGTCGGCGCGAGCTACATATTCACGATATAACATCACTTTTATAATGAATAATTGCTCTGGTATTTTCGATGGATGAAAACGGAAGGAGGCAACCGAGTTTAGGTACGTAGGCTAGTTCACTCCTAACTTTTTTTGATTAATGGATTTTTCATGCCTCCACTTTGGATCATAGGAATGATGAGCTTTTGTTTTTTGTGCCACCGAATTGTTTGAAGTTGGTCAAAGTGCAAGGACGACGTCTTGTGCATGCACTCATCAAGCAGCGCTGTGCGGGCGGATGCTGGGCCACCTCCGGTGTGCTATTGTAAACATGATCGTACGATGACACGGCACGTGTGCGTCTGCTATGTGACCCAACGCACACGAATGTTAACGCAACCTCTCTTGTGTCGATGGTGAGGAGTAATGTGATATTCCCTCTTCATCAGAGTTTAAGTCTCAGACTTAACCTTCGTGCTTATATTTTTCTGAATTTTTTCAAGTCTTTCGGTGACGTGCTTTTACTGAAAAAAGACGTTTCCGTCGACAACAAAGACGTCAGTGGCGACTTCGTCAATCTCAAGATAATGTGTCGGCTTAGTCTTTCGAAGATGCTCATAAAAATAGGATGTGCGTGCGTGCGTTTATAGGAATGAGTGTATGCTCATGTATGTGAGCGACTTCGATTGTACTCTGTAAAAAAAGATGATACAGATGCATCTGTGTGAGTTGGACATCGTGATAGATCCATCGATAAATTGTTGAAAGTAACGTAATTTTTTTTTTAAAGGAGGATGGCTCTCGGTCTCTGCATATGGAAGATGCATGATGCATGCGACCATTTTATTGATTATTTTCGAGGACCTTACAAAGTAGTACAATAGTATGTCTGAATCCGTCATCTTGGCAACATTTGCCGCTACTCCTATCCATATGATGAAGGGGTGCAAGCTGAGCCAAATACCCACACCTCTCACCTATGTCTAACATCTAAAGCCGGAAGCCTCGACCGAGCCACATACCGGGACAGGGACACAAACCGGTCTGACGCACTCACATGTGTCGTCGCCACCATCTTTCACTGGTTCATCTTCAGAGCAGATTAAGGTACCACCCTTGGCAGGTGCCTCCGACATCGACGCCACCATGACGCCAAACGACGGCCTCCACCTATGTGAGTCCATCTCCAAGCAACGGACGTAGATCCATGCTAGGACAGGGCCGCACCACCGCCGTCACCCACCACCCACAAGCACCACCTAGTCCCAAGGTTCCCAAAGCAACGCCTTCAAGAAGGGAACGACGCCGTGAGCGACGCCGCCGCCCAACAAAGTTAGGGCTTTCGCCCGAGAGACCTAGGGGAAGGGGAAGTGAGGGGATCAGTCCATACAAACACCCCAAGAAGGGGAACGGCGCCCTCAGGCGTCACCGTCGACGCGGCCGACCATGGCCGACCAGGAATTTCGCCCGAACTAGATCCCTGTCACCAGCAGCGCCTCCTGTACAGAACCGGCGACCCAAGGAAGCGCGGCTCGACCAGACTAGCCCGCACGTCGAACATGAGAAGAGGGGATGCGCCAGATCGCGCGCACCGACCACCACAGAAGCCACCGCCGGCCGCCAACGACCACTGGATCCCGCCGCCCACGCGGCTCGAACGCGAGATCCACCGCCCGCACGACTGCTAGCTTGTCGTGCCTCGTCCATGAAGCCGCCGCTCCAGATCCGGAGTTCCCCACGCAGAGGCAGGGCATGGATGAAAGTAACGTAATGAACGGGAGCAAATAACTCTTGACCTGAAAAGATCTGTAAGAAAAAAATATTGGGAATCGTTTCCCACCCGCACGCCGGTCGAACCGACGCGCCGGTCGCCCCCTCGCGGGCGTGGGCCCATGCAACATTTTTCCCATCCGCGTGCTTAGCTGGTCAGTGGATGCAACATTTTTCGTCTAAATATGTTGCAACCAGCGTCATATTTGCTGTAAGCATTTTTTTTACTACATTTTGTCCCAGTAAAAAAGTTGCATATACGTTTGGTTGCAACTCCAGTTCGTCGGATTTTTCGTTACAATCGACGTTTTTTACTTTTGCTACAACCGTGTTAATTTTTGCTACAACCGGCATCATGTTTTGCTGCAACCGTTCATTAAAAAAGTTGCATACACATCACGTAAATATTTGCTACAACCGGCGTTTGACTTTTGCTACCACGCACCATCAGCTTCGTTTTTTTGCTACGATCACGTAAATAATTTTTTTTGCTACAAATTTTGTTTTTTGTTGCAACCGTTGAAAAAATTGTTGCATTGCATTGAAATTTTGCTGCATAGGAGAATAAATGTTGCATGTGGATCCAACGGTGCGGACGACGGGGGGTTGGTGGATCCTGCGGCTCGCGCGCGGCCTACCGAAAGTTTGGGCCGGCGCGCCGGCGCAGATCAGTCCTCAAAAGTATTGCTAGCAGACGGAATATGTCATGTATAATAGTTTAAGGAAAAAGTCCATTTTAAACCCTGAATTCGTAGGTGGTCGGCGAAATAAACCTCAAAGTTGAAACCATGTCGATTGCACCCTGAACTAGGCAATCCCGGTCTAAATCAAACCCTGGGACTGTTTGTCAAATCGGGATTGCAAAGGATGGCTGGGATTGTTTATTTTTCTTTCAGAAATTTGAAATAGTTCACGAAAATAAGGAAATGTTCGCGAATTTGGCAAAAGGTTGCTTTTGAAAAAATTAACAAAATTTGAAAAAACGTGACATAATTGTGAGAAAAAAATCACTAGTAGTTTAAAAAATTGTTCAATGCATATGCAAAAATTGTTCAACACATTTTTTTTATAAATTGATGAACTTTTTTCGCTTTTTTAAATTTGTTCAGAAATTCAGAAAATGTTTAGACATTTCAAAAATGTACACTTTAAAAAAAGCACACTTTTTTCAAACAGAAAATATTGGTACATTAACTTATTCTAGTTCGCTACATTATGCCCCGCGCTTCGGTTTCATCCCTCTTCTCAGCTCAAGTCGGCTGGCAAAAGACGAGCGCCCCAAAATTTGCGATGAAGCACCATCGGATCGGATTTTTTTGGAAATAATAATAACAATATGGTCTTTTGGGCTCTGCTATGGAGCGCTAGTCGAGCCTGCTTGCTGGATCTGCTTTCCCTAGTTTGAACTTGGGCTGCACACTTACTCTTATGGCAGCGTTGCACGCTTCAGAAAAGTGATACTTTATTACAAGTCATTAAACTGCCAGTATGTTCTGTTACATATATACTAGTACAAATGCCCGTGCGTTGCACCGGGCTAGAAAAAAATGCAAAACCTACTTGTTTTATCATTATGCGGCATTAATTTTAATAAATGACAATTATAATGTTAAATGTAAGACATCTATTTTTGGACGGAAGGAGTTTCTTTTAAAGTTTTAAAATATAATGTAATGCTTACATAAAAATTGGATTACTTTTTAAATAATAATTATCAATTTTATTGAGTGGTAATAATGTTTTGTTTTTTGAAAAAAGACCATCAGCCAATCTTTTCCTTTCTAGAGTACACAGTACCGCAATCTAATCCTACTTTCCCTCTCAACCTACTCACGGGCCGGCGGGGCGGCCTGGCAGGCCGGGGCTGCGAGCTGGACTGGCGAAGGGAGGAGCTCCACTGGGCCGGCCCACCTTGCGGTCAACGCGGTAGGATCCCGATCTGAAGCGGTCGCGCTCGGGACGAAGGGAGCCAGGGCGATGCGCGGCGAGCGGGGAAGCATCGGCGCCCGACGCGGCTCCGGTGGCCGATAACGAGGCGGGCAAGACCGGCTGGGGAGGCGCGGATGGGGTCCTCCGACCCGGACCCGGCGAGATCCAGCTCACGATGGGGCCGACGGGGCTCCACGGGAGGCGAGCTCGGGGCAGCCTATTTAACTTATCCCTTTCTGTTTTACCACATTAATTTGCCCGGCCTATTTAACTTATCCACCTGACTTCGAACAGCTGTTATTTGATATGATTATGAGTTCACAGATGAGCATTCCATTCCGTTTTCTTCTTTTGACATATCACTTTGTACAATGTTATGTTGAAGCGTCATTTGGCTCAACCGTACCTTTTTTATCATTGTCCAGTTTAGTTTATTTTTCTACTCATGTGGACTAACTAAATCAATATGTGTCCACATCTTCATTCATAGGAAAATCCAGCTATCATTCAATCATACTTCGACAAAAGGATTGTTGGTTGCCCAGGTGATGAAGGAGGTATGTTACCTTGCATGCAGAATTCCATCTCCACCAGCAGAGGCTGTCAAAATTCAGTTTTCTCCTGCATCTTACGGAGAAATAATCATCAACCTAGCATGAATCTGATTAGCTCAAGTTTCAACATTTTGCCTTTTTCAGAGGATGAGCATGATGTTGTGTGGTTTTGGTTGGAGAAAGGCAAGCCACACAAATGCCCAGTCTGCACTCAGTATTTCAAGGTGTGTTGGTATCTCTGTTGACATAAGTTGCTTGTCCTTATGAGAACTATTTCTGAACGAGATGCTAAATCATGCATTGCCTCCATGCTTCTGAGCTTTGAAATTGTCACTTTGTTTCGGCAGCTTGAGGTTATTGGGAACGGAGGAAACCCTGATGGACATGATGAGGACGACCACCACCACCATTAAGGGCATGCCTACTGATGAAACAGTGGACCTGTGCCAACTTTTTTTCTTGCTGAGATGCTTTGAAGCTGTGAAAACATCAGCTTTTTTGCGTGCCCGTAGAGTTTAATACCCATGCCAATCAGTTTGCTTTACTCAGTTGTCATGACTGGGAAATAGTAACAGCAAAGGGCCCTGGAAAACATAGTTTTTCTGTCTGGAAAATTACGCACACACGAATAATGCGATTCATTTTCGGCTTGCTTTTCCTCTAGTCAATAAGGCTTAATTGCCTCTTTGCTTGGACGGTTCCGTGTTCACTGGCCACATCAACTGTTTTGCTGGTGGATGATTTGTTATCCGGCATCGTTTTCGCTTTGACGATATTGATCCGTCGTTTGTCATCGGGTTTTGATGATGATAAGCAGAGCTTGAGGAAACTGTCAATCAGGCTGTAATTTCTCTGCAACATTCAGTTGTTGGCTGAAGCATTCAAACCTTGGATTTGGCCAAGGTGGAGGCTTCACCAACCACGCAGGAGGACAACGCAACGCCACGCCTGATCCCAGCCTGATCCGTGTCGCACGAACCCACTCGAGCGGTGCTGGCGCGGGCGCCTCGTCGTTCCTCCCGTCGTCTTCCTCCTGGAGCACGGGCAGGACGGCTCCGAGCAGCGCGTGACACGGCGGCTGGCCGGAACGGGCGAGGGGCCACGGATCCGGCGAGATCCGGGCTGCCGAAGGAGCGTTTCTGGCGTCGGGAATCCGTTGCCGGAGGCTGGCGGGGGCGCCTCGTCGTTCCTCCCGTTGTCTCCCTCCTGGAGCACGGGCAGGACGGCTCCGAGCGGCGCGGACCGGCGATGGCCAGCGAGGAGGCGCTGCGGGATCCTCGGGGTCCCGGCTGAGGAGGGGCTCGACAGGGCTCGAGCAGGGGCTGGCTCAGGGGCTCCTCCCGTTGATCTGCAGCCACAAAAATATCTCGCTTCGTTTTCTTTCTCCCGCAGTGAGGAGTGTGGGTTGAATACCCAAGACCGTAAGGGCGTTTTCGCAAAATCGCCTCGACGTACGGCAGAAGCCGTCGATGCTTTATTAGTAGGGATAGATTTTATTACTTTACAAGTGTGAAATATACTTCCATATTTGTGCCTAGTGTAAAGGTAGTAGCTATCCGTTTAACAAAAGAGAACACGTCTTCCAGAATGGGAGGATGTATAATATGTACTATGTCGGAAAGAATGAGCTATCCCTATCCAGTTGTATTCCACAGGGCACTAGACAAGGCCGGCTTCGCTATTCATTCAAATATTTTAATGTTTCAGTTTTTATCTAATAAGAATGTAAAGTTACCCTTAGTTTTTTCTATGAATGCTGAGTAATACATTCCAGTTGTGTATTTATTATGTCATTTGAGCTGTCAAAATCATGCATAAATTTCTTAAATTGTAGATCTTCCTTTCTGTACATTAGTTTCTAAAATATTACAATTTTTAGAAAACCATTCTCGAGTTAAAAAAGTGTTCGCGTTTCACAAAATAAAGTGGCCCGAAAGCCCACTGGTCAACAATGTTCATGAATATGGTAAAATTTCATATAATTTGAAAATGGTTCACAAAAAAGAGTCCAACAATTTTAAAATAAAGTTCAAAAAATTTCAATAAAAATAAATCATGGTTTCAGAAAAAGTTCAATAATACTAAAAAAAGTTCACAGATTTTCAAATGAAAATTTCACGGAATTGAATCTTGCACGCATTTTTAAGCAGATCAACAGAAAAAAAATGGGCCGACCCAACGCGTTTCCTCCCTGGCCCATAAGTCAGCCAAATCCCTGTCTCAGGGTTCAATTTAGACCGGGATTGTATAGTTCAGGATGCAAACGACAGGGATTTGGACTTGAAGGTTTGATTCGCCGAACCTCTATGAATTCAGGGTTTAAAATGAATTTTTTCCATAGTTTAATACACAGAGCAATTTAGGGGAACGACTGCTCGTGATTTTGTATGCATGCAACGACTTTGGATGGTGTGAGTAACTCGTCTCCTGGTTGGTACCACTGGTAGAAAAAGAGGCTTCCGTCCAGCCCCATAAGTCGCGAAACTGTAGGAACCGCGACTAATGAATTCTTTAGTCGCGGTTCGGAAGACGAACCGCGACCAAAGGCCTGGGCCCAGGGCGCTCGGTGGCCAGCTGGTGCACGTGAGGGGCTTTAGTCGCGGTTGGCCAGGCCAACCGCGACTAAATCTCATCCCCTATATATACCAGTTCAGCACACTCACTTAGCCATTTGGTGCCACTTCTCTTCACAAGCTTCACAAGGGGGTGTAGGTTTGCTTTTGGTTCCTCTTATGCACACAAGGTGTTTGATGAAATTCCCCAAGAGCGTGAAACAAACATGATATGAAGTGTTGGAGCCACACTTGAGGTTCCTCATTTATTTTTTCCTCCTCGATCGCGGTTAGCAACTTGAACCTTTCATGCATGTGTGTCATTGATAAAATATGCATGTGTGTTGTTCATTGTTTAATTTCTATTGTTTATAGCTAGTTAGTTTAACAAATGCATGATGGTTAATTATATATTTTATATTATAATAATGCAGATGAATCGGCAATGGATGTACGGTAACCGACTCTCCCGCGAGTTCACTACGGGTTTGAAAGATTTCCTCGTAGTGGCTAATGCGAACAAGCAGAAGGGTTTTGTTATCTGTCCATGTGTTGACTGTAAGAATCAGAAGGGTTACTGTTCCTCAAGAGAAGTTCACCTGCACCTGCTTCGGCACGGTTTCATGCCAAGCTATAATTGTTGGACCAAGCATGGAGAAAGAGGGGTTATAATGGAAGAAGATGAAGAAGGGGATGATTTCATCGATGAAAGCTATCTTGCTCATTTCGGTGATACTTTCATGGAGGATGCTGAAGGTGAAGGGGAAGGTGAAGGTGAAGAAGAGGCACGTGATGAGACCGTTGATGATCTTGGTCGGACCATTGCTGATGCACGGAGACGCTGCGAAACTGAAAAGGAGAGGGAGAATTTGGATCGCATGTTAGAGGATCACAGAAAGTCGTTGTACCCCGGATGCGATGATGGTCTGAAAAAGCTGGGCTGCACACTGGATTTGCTGAAATGGAAGGCACAGGCAGGTGTAGCTGACTCGGCATTTGAAAACTTGCTGAAAATGTTGAAGAATATGTTTCCAAAGAATAACGAGTTGCCCGCCAGTACGTACGAAGCAAAGAAGGTTGTCTGCCCTCTAGGTTTAGAGGTTCTGAAGATACATGCATGCATCAACGACTGCATCCTCTACCGCGGTGAATACGAGAATTTGAATGAATGCCCGGTATGCACTGCATTGCGTTATAAGATCAGAGGCGATGACCCTGGTGATGATGTTGAGGGCGAGAAACCTAGGAAGAGGGTTCCCGCCAAGGTGATGTGGTATGCTCCTATAATACCACGGTTGAAACGTCTGTTCAGGAACAAAGAGCATGCCAAGTTGTTGAGATGGCACAAAGAGGACCGTAAGTCGGACGGGGAGTTGAGACACACCGCAGATGGAACGCAATGGAGAAAGATCGACAGAGAGTTCAAAGATTTTGCAGCTGACGCAAGGAACATAAGATTTGGTCTAAGTACAGATGGCATGAATCCTTTTGGCGAGCAGAGCTCCAGCCATAGCACCTGGCCCGTGACTCTATGCATCTACAACCTTCCTCCTTGGTTGTGCATGAAGCGGAAGTTCATTATGATGCCAGTGCTCATCCAAGGTCCGAAGCAACCCGGCAACGACATCGATGTGTACCTAAGGCCATTAGTTGATGAACTTTTACAGCTGTGGGGCAGACCTGGTGTCCGTGTGTGGGATGAGCACAAAGAAGAGGAATTTGACCTACGAGCGTTGCTTTTCGTAACCATCAACGATTGGCCTGCTCTTAGTAACCTTTCGGGACTGTCAAATAAGGGATACAATGCATGCACGCACTGCTTACATGAGACTGAAAGTGTACATTTGCCAAATTGTAAGAAGAACGTGTACCTTGGGCATCGTCGATTTCTTCCGAAAATTCATCCAGTAAGAAAGAAAGGCAAGCATTACAACGGCAAGGCAGATCACCGGCCGAAGCCTGCGGAACGCACTGGTGCTGAGGTATTTGATATGGTCAAGGATTTGAAAGTCATCTTTGGAAAGGGTCCTGGCGGACAATCAGTTCCGAAGGGAGCTGACGGGCACGCAGCCATGTGGAAGAAGAAATCTATATTCTGGGAGCTAGAATATTGGAAAGTCCTAAAAGTCCGCTCTGCAATCGACGTGATGCACGTTACGAAGAATATTTGCGTGAACCTCCTAA
This sequence comes from Hordeum vulgare subsp. vulgare, assembly GCF_904849725.1. Taxonomy (NCBI): domain Eukaryota; kingdom Viridiplantae; phylum Streptophyta; class Magnoliopsida; order Poales; family Poaceae; genus Hordeum; species Hordeum vulgare. The sequence goes on from NC_058522.1 coordinate 293,088,179, forward strand.
GCTTCTTGGGCGTGTATGGGAAGACAAATGATACAAAGGAAGCACGGCAGGACCAGCAACGTTTGAAAGACCCTGATGACCGGCATCCGGAATGGTTTCAAGGTCGTGCCAGCTACGCTCTGACCAAAGAAGAGAAGGTCATCTTTTTTGAATGCCTGAGCAGTATGAAGGTCCCGTCTGGATTCTCGTCCAATATAAAGGGAATAATAAACATGGCCGAGAAAAAGTTCCAAAACCTGAAGTCTCACGACTGCCACGTGATTATGACGCAATTGCTTCCGATTGCTTTGAGGGGGCTCCTGCCGGAAAATGTTCGAGTAGCCATTGTGAAGCTATGTGCATTCCTCAATGCAATCTCTCAGAAGGTAATCAATCCAGAAGTTCTACCACAGTTACAAAACGATGTGATCCAATGTCTTGTCAGTTTCGAGTTGGTGTTCCCGCCATCCTTCTTCAATATTATGACGCACCTCTTGGTTCACCTAGTCGAAGAGATTTTCATTCTCGGTCCTGTATTTCTACACAATATGTTCCCCTTCGAGAGGTTCATGGGAGTATTAAAGAAATATGTTCGTAACCGTGCTAGGCCAGAAGGAAGCATCGCCAAGGGCTATGGAAATGAGGAGGTAATTGAGTTTTGTGTTGACTTTGTTCCTGACCTTAAGCCGATTGGTCTTCCTCGATCGCGGCACGAGGGGAGACTAAGTGGAAAAGGCACGATCGGAAGGAAATCAACGATATGTATGGACGGCCATTCTCTGACTGAAGCACACCACACTGTACTGACCAATTCCAGCTTGGTGGCTCCGTACTTTGAGAAACACAAGAATATTTTACGCTCGGACAACCCGGGGAAGCCTGAATCCTGGATTAGGAAGGCCCACATGGAGACTTTCGGCAGTTGGTTGAGAAAACATTTAATGAATGACAATGATGTTGTAGATCAGCTGTACATGTTGGCCAAGACACCATCTTCGACTATAACGACTTTCCAAGGGTACGAGATAAATGGGAATACATTTTACACGATCGCCCAAGATAAAAAGAGCACCAACCAAAACAGTGGTGTCCGCTTTGATGCAGCAACCGAGAATGGGCAAAAGGTCACATATTATGGTTACATAGAGGAGATATGGGAACTTGACTATGGACCCTCCTTTAAGGTCCCTTTGTTCCGGTGCAAATGGTTCAAGCTAACAGGAGGTGGGATAAAGGTGGACCAGCAATACGGAATGACAATGGTGGATTTCAACAATCTTGGTTACCTTGACGAACCATTCGTCCTAGCGAAAGATGTCGCTCAGGTTTTCTATGTGAAGGACATGAGTAGCAAACCGAGGAAACGGAAAGATAAGAAAACGATCAGTACATCATGCGATGATCCAAAGCACCACATTGTTCTTTCAGGGAAAAGAAACATCGTGGGAGTGGAGGACAAGACAGACATGTCAGAAGATTATAATATGTTTGCTGAAATTCCGCCCTTGAAAGTGAACACCGACCCAAGCATTAAGTTAAATGATGAGGATGCTCCATGGATACGGCACAATCGTAAGCAAGCAGGGACACAAGGGAAGAAATGATGTGTAATAATTTATTGTACCAAACTTTGTTGAATGGATCATGTGAATTATATTACCCGTGATGTGTTTGGTGTCCATTTTCGAATGATTCGAGATACCACTGATGATACATGAAATTTGGAGTGATTTAGTCATACTCCTGCCTAGGCGTATAATATGCATACTCGTAGTCTTCATAGCCGCCGCCGTTGTACTGGTAGTCGTCGCCTTCTAAGTTGCCGCCGTCGTCGTCGCTGCTGTCGTCACTGTCGTCGGGCGGCGCTCGTGGCTCGAACTGAGGGTAGCGCAGGCGGGGGATATCGCCGGCCGTGATGTAGTCCATGACGCTCTGCAGAGTCCGGCCGTACCACCATAGCCGACGGCCGGCCTCGTGGAAGTTCCCAGGAGGCAGACCGTCCTCCTCATACCTGGCGAGCGCCCTCTCACGCCGATTGATGAAGAAGGCGTCCCAAGTATGCTGGTTATCGGGATGCCAGCGGGGATTCATCCGCTGCTCTGGCGTGAGGTCGAGGTAGTAGTGGTTCGTGATGGCCGCCCGGCGCGCAGTACCCTGAGGGACGGGAGGGACCGGCACGCCGCCGGCGCTTAGGCTCCAGCCGGTGGGGACGCGGTAGCCCGGTGGACAAGGGTAGTTCGAGGCGCAAAGCTCCTCCACCTGCTGGTAGGTTAGAGTGGGTGCGGTGGAAGCCATGAGAGAGTGATGAGAGATTGTAGAGATGTGATAATGCTGGCCAAGCCGGGCTACATATATGTAGTGAGAAATGGCGGGAAAAATGGGAGCGGGAAGACAGGAGGCGGGAAGAAAGTGGCGGGAAGAAAGAGGCGGGAAGACAGGGAAGAAATGGCGGGAAGAAGAGGAATCCAGAGCTGGTCATCTAACCTTTAGTCCCGGCTGGTTGGTGCAACCGGGACTAAATGTGGTTTTTGTGTCATCTAAGAAAACTATCGGTGGGATAAGGACGTTTGGGTAAGCTTTAGTCCCGGCTGGAGGGTGCAACCGTGATTAAAGCTGTCGGCAGGATAAGGACGCGTGGGTAGCGCACGACGCCCTTGTCGGAGGAACAAGATAAAGCAGAAGCGGCGCCGTGCCTATAAATTATATTGAATTGAATTAGTTTTATTTTTCTGAATTTTTTGATATATTATTTGTATTTTTAACATTTTGAATTGAATTAGTTTTATTTTTCTTAATTTTTTGATATATTATTTGTATTTTTAACATTTTGAATTGAATTAGTTTTATTTTTCTTAATTTTTTGATATATTATTTGTATTTTTAGAATTTTGAATTGAATTAGTTTTATTTTTCTGAATTTTTTGATATATTTTTTGTGTTTTTAACATATTGAATTGAATTAGTTTTATTTTTCTGAATTTTTTGATATATTATTTGTATTTTTAAGATTTTGAAAAAGAAAAGTATTTTGAAAAATACCTTTAGTCGCGGTTGGCCTGGCCAACCGCGACTAAAGGTCGTTGCGCGCGGGAACGCAAAAACCCGCCAAAAAACCCTTTAGTCGCGGTTGGTCTGGCCAACCGCGACTAAAGGTTACCCTTTAGTCGCGGGTCGCCTCCCCAACCGCGACTAAAGGGGGGGGCTATAAATACAAGGGCCCGAACCGTCGCCTCCATTTCTCGTCTTCTCCGATCTCTGCCGCGCCGAAGGCCTGCCGCCGTCGCCCTCGCCCTCGACGCCGCCCGCCGTCGCCCTCGCCCTCGACGCCGCCCCCTCTCGCCCGCGTACGGCGCCGCCGGCCGCTATCACCGGCCTCCCTCGCCCACCGCGCACGCGCCGCCTCGCTCGCCCGCCCTCAACGCCGCCGGCCGGCCGGTACTGCCGCGCGCGCACGCGCGCGCCTCTCTCAGTTCTTAGAATTTGTAAAAACTACGGAAAAAAGTTTGTAAAAACTACTTGTAAAGGTTTTGCGAAATTACAGCAAACCATTGAGAAATTAACATCTATATTATTTGCGTCGATCTGGCTAGCCATTTTCAAATAAGCTTTCCAACCTTTTAAACCGTTCACAGTTGGAAGAAACTTTTTGTATGAAAAACTGTGCATTTCCATAACGCCTCCCTCTCCGTGACGCCGTCGTCTGCCGCCCCGTCTCACGCTCTACCGCGACACCCTCTCCCACCCCTTCCTCGCCCCCTCCTTTTGCCACCGCCCTTTCGCCACCGCCACCGCCACCGCCCCCCTTCTTCACTTAATTAATTTGTTTTATTACATGTTTTCAGGACTGACATAATGGCGGACGATAGAGCTGACCCGATTATGGACAACTATGATCCGGACGGTGAAGCACATATGTTCGGCATCATAAACGGCGATATTCTATATGTGCCGACCGGACAAAAAGAAGATGATATCTCTTCTTATCTGAACCTTGACGGTGAAGATGAAGGGCGCCGTCAGCAAGATGATGCCGAACAAACGTCGATAAACGACGATCTTCAAATGGAAGTAGCAACCACCTCCGGCGCCGAGGTATATATATACATTGAGCCTCTGGTGATACAAACTAACTGATTTGAATAAATATGTGTGTACTAACGCGCGCGACTCTCTTTCTTATTTTAGCCCTCGGCCGGATCGTCGAAACAATCGAGTACGTCGTCAAAGCGTGGCGCAACCAAGACGATGAAACAAGGAGAAACATGCACCATCGAGGTTGTCGACAGTGCAACCGGCAGGCCGCTGGAGCCCCGCAAGAACGCCACCAAGTTTGTCAGCCAATGCGGAGCTGTTGTTAGAGACAACGTCTCGATCACCGTCCAGGAGTGGAATAAGCCAAAGAAGGCACGAATTGCTGGTTTCACTTTTGTCGATAAGAGAACAAAAAAAGATTGCTTCAAGAAGCTTATGGAACATTTCGTTCTACCTCCGGAATACAACAAATTCGATGAGGAGGGTAACAAGATTGAGGAAAACAAGGAGAGGAGGAGGCTAGTCAAACAGTTCGCTCTTCATAAGATGGCCGACGCATTCGGGAAATTCAAGCAAAATCTAGCCCATGACTTTGTCAAGCAGAACAAGACTCCGGATTTCAAAGGACAATATGAGAAACTGAAACATGATTGGCCAGAATTTGTGAAGCAAAAGAAATCGGAGCAGTTCATTCAAATATCGAAAAAAAATAAGGAAAATGCGGCTAAGAAGGAGTACAATCATATTATGGGGCCAGGAGGGTATCACATTTGGGTGCCTAGGTTGGAGAAGATGGAGAACGAGCTGAGGGCGCGAGGAATCCGTCCAGGTACGGAGGGATGGGACCCAAGGGCCAAAAACTGGTGGTACGGGCATGGGGGAACGCTGAACCCGGAGACAGGGGAGTGTGTTTACCGGGGCAAATTAATTAAACCCACCCAAGCCCTTATTGACGCAATGAGGGATGCTCAAGAGGGGAAGATCAAGTTCAACAGAGAGAACGACGCGCTGACAAAAGCCCTCGGGAATCCTGAACACAGAGGACGTGTACGAGGCATGGGGCACATTCCGTGGAAAATAGGGTTCCCCCAGAACGATGACCCGTACGGTTACAGAAGCCGTAAGAGAAAGATGGATCGGGAAGCAGATGTTGTGGCGCGGTTGGCATCGGAAATGGATGTGATGAAGAAAACCGTGAGTGTACTATTAGCCGAAAGAGATGTAGCTCGGGCGCAGCATGAAGATCATCCAGCGGATCTCGGAAGCCAGCAGCGGAGAAGCAACGTGGCTTCCACGGAGGCCCCACCGGCTGGTGCAGATGCACCGACGATCAAAATTACTGCACCGGAGCCTCCTCGCTACCCCGTGGACGATATAAAGGAGATGAAAGAATGTCATCTGTATTATCCTATCGGGAACATGTCCATGAAGGTAGCCATCGGCAGTGCTTTACCATGTTTACCTGGAGCACTCCACCACAACAACCCCATTCAAGATGGCCATGCTCGTGTCACGGTGGAGGACATAGTCCAAGGGTTTGAGGACCTGGAGATTGACATTGCTACAACTGAAGGGGAGAAAAGACTTGGAGATGTCAAGCGCCATTTCATTCTATGGCAAAAGAAGTTTATCAAGTTTCCAGGCGAGGCGCCAAGGACAACAAGTCCACCCCCCTACGGTGGTGGTGGTGGCGGTGGCGGCGGTGGTGGTGGTGGTGGTGGTGGTGGCGGTTCACCTACACCTCCGTCACGTCAGCCGACGCCCCCCAGTCCACAACGTCCGGCGGGTGATCAGACGCCGCCCCCCAGTCCTCGTCCGGCGGGTGATCAGACGCCGCCCCCCAATCCACCTCCGGCAAAGAAGCAGAAGCAGTCCTGGATTATTAACCCGGACCCTTATGTACCTAAGACCACAAAGGTACCGGAGCCATCACTGAAGCCTCTCCCCACAAGGCCTTGGGAACGTAGTGCCAAGGAAACTGCCGCGGCCGCGGCTGCTGATCATGAGAAATGGAAGGCGGACTGCAAGAAGAAAAGAGAGCCCGAGCCCAAGCCAGTATTTTCTGATGAGCAAAAGAAGTGGGCTAAGTCATTTTTGAGCACACCGTCCCAAGCCGCGAAGAATCTGCCTGACGACCATGCACGTGAACTTCGTAGGCAGGCACTCATGTTGAAGGAGAAGAAAGAGCGGGCGGAGAACCAGGAGAACAAAGCCTTGGAGGAGGCCGAGAAAACGGAATTAGAAAGTAAAAAAAGCGGGAAACGAGTTGCCCAGCTCGGGGAACAAAGTAAACAATCGATTGCCCCGCTTATAGTGAAAGCCGCCGGTCCGGATGACCCCGATATCATAGCAGCTGCGGCAGCACATGGATTGACTGTAACGAGTGCCAGAGAACAAGCGGCCAACTTAGGTATTACTCTTCGTGAACTGTTAGGCCTTGATGAGGCGCCAGTGAAGGAGGTAGTAATTACATATGTGAAGAATGGGCCTCTCGTCGAGCCTGCGTAGGAAGAGGATCTACCTCCACAAATGAAAGGTCTGCTGAAATGGTACAAGGGTTACATAAAAAATAAAAACGCCAAAGAATATATTTATGCGGAAGTTAGATATGAGCATCACTTCAAACATTACTATGTACAAATTCATCTGAGTGAATTGTTCCAGCTTTTCAATCTGCGCGAGCTCGACAAATCTATCATCAGTTGCTACGTTCTGTAAGTGATTTATTTCTACCCCATCTCGTTCATATTGCCTGCACTATATATATGTCCTAACTATATTGTTGTGTCCGCTATTATACATGCAGAATGAAGATTAAGGAATGCAGAGTAAGGAACATCCATGATGTTGGGTTCATTGACCCACACATCGTTAATGGATATGTGTTGGAGCATCACCCCGCCGACATGGAGGCAGACCTGTGGCAGTTTCTTACAAAGCAGGAACTCAAAAGTGATATTCTATTTCCTTACCATTTTGGGTGAGTGTTTCTGTCTTGAGCACATTCTCTTTTGTTTACTCCATGCATGGTATGTGGCCGGCTAATCGATGAGTTATGCATGACGTACTGTGCATGTATCGTGTCCGCAGGTTCCACTGGATTCTGCTAGTAATTAAAGTTGACACCTCAGAATGTCTCGTCCACGACTCTCTGAATATGGATCCAAAGCTTTGGGGCGGCATGAAAAGAATGCTGCAGAAGTAATTATTTTCATTCATTTGCGCTCTATATAGATTGGCCTATTTCGTTCATTTCCTAATATCAAGTAACTAATAACTCTCTTGTTCATTTAATTTTCTTTGCCTCGTAGGGTTTGGAGACGGTTCGTAGATACAAAGGTCGGTGAATTCAAAAAAGAGCTAGAATTCAAAAGGTCAAAGGCTAAGAATGGTGGGGATATTCAGCCAGCGGGGACCAATCTATGTGGATACTATGTCTGTGAGATGATCCGGAGATACACCTCTGAGCGGGTTCCGAGTGATACCAATGCTCAGAGGAATAACCTCCGGATGATGCTTAGTCCAGAAGCTCGCTTCCGACCACTTCAAGAGGAACTAGCTGGATGGTTCAGGAGGGAAGTCCTCCATCCTAAAGGAGAACACCATTACGAGGACGTAGAACTTTATATGCATTAAATTATGTATGGAAACTTGTTCAAAATTGTATATGATCATCCGATGATATTGAATATATATTGTATATTCCTCTTGAATTCTTTTTGGTTCTAATTTCAAATTTGTTTGGAATTGTACATTCATATGCATGTATGTAGTACCATAGAATATGTGAAACTCCTTCAAAATTAAAATAAACCACAAAAGAAATAAAACAATACAAATTAAACAGAAAACAGGTTTAGGGGGGGGGGGCTACCTAAACCTGCGGCGGCCTTTGGTCGCGGTTGGCCAGAAGAACCGCCACTAAAGGTCCTCCGCCCCGACGGCCGCGTGGCGCCCACGTGGACGGGCCTTTAGTTGCGGTTCTTAAGCAACCGCGACTAAGGGGGGGCCTTTAGTCGCGCCTATTTGGTCGCGGTTGCGAACCGCGACCAAAGGCCCTTTTTCCACCAGTGTACAAATGATACAAAGATGTCCACCAGCTATTTCTTCATCTTTTCTTTAGGGACAGCTGGTTAGGTCGCCGTGTGGCGTCTCTGCGTCGGACGGAGTTTGCCCTTCCGCGCGTGTGAGCTTGGTCCTTCTAAAATTTGGACCACCTACTCGTGGTTTGCGTCGTGGCCTTCGTGGTTTGCTTCGCTTCACATGGCCTTACAAGAAAATAAAGTCCACTATTGTGTGTGAGGGCTTGGCTCTTGTTTCCTTGACGCGTGAGCTTCGTATGATTAGTTGTGATCCTGCGCGAGTGCCGCTGAAGGTCTCATCGATTGATTTGCAGAGACCGTTCTTGTGGATAGATGTCGTCGTAGCATGCATAGGCTGAGGCGGAGACTGGCAGCGGACATCCGTATATGAACAGCGGCGTCAGCGCTCCACAAAAAAATTCTCATGCTTTCCGTTTTGACCGGCTGGTTGCCTTTGCTCCTCATGTAAAAGAATGAGAACAGGGAACTTCCCCGTCTTATTTTTATAGAAGATGAGAAGACTCAAAGCCGATCCGAACCTGACGACAACAATCTTTATGTTGTCCACCACTTCATTCAGAAGAGCTTCTCTATACAAAGATACTTTATATGATGATGTGAAGTGCCAGCACTAATTAATCCATCACTCATAGGATTTTTGTTTGAACAATCATGAGGCTTCACTTACTGCTATCAATGATTGATGAATAGTACTAATTTTTTGAGGCGTTTGCTTCATGGCTGAATTTTTATGAGAAAAGATAACGTCCACACGTATGGGTGTTTTGTAACTCGCCCATACGCGTGGATCATCGTCCATGCGTGTTTGCACGAATCTTTGCAATTTTTAGTAGATTTTTTGTGTCACTAGGAAGGAGCTGGCTTGTGGGCGTTTATCAGTTCGCCCGCACGTCAGTTCACGCACGCGGACCTCGCGGCTGCCAACCCGACACATGGTGGAACTGGCTCGCGCGTGCATGCCCGCCCGCCTGTCAGTTGCCATGTCTTTCGAGTGTTACATGGCAATTGAGTGAAACTGTCATCGAGCGTCCACACGCCTGTCAGTTGCCATGTATTTTCAAGTGTTACATGACAACTGGGTGGAACTGCCGTCGCGCACCCACACACCTGTCAGTTTCCATGTCTTTGTGGTGTTACATGGCAATGCAGTTGTTCAGATATGACGACTGCAGTTGAGCAACCATGACATCTGTAGTTGTTCAGACATGGCAACTGTTGTTAAACAAACAGTTGCCATGGTTCAGGAACCATGACAACTATCACACTGGGACACGCGGGGCCGCGAGGTGGCAGGCCGGACGTGCGGGCCGCGAGGCAGGAGGCCAGACGTGTCGGCGTTAGCTATTTTGCCCAGACATAGGCATACGGTCTATTTCTCTTACACAGCACACGGGACGTGTGACAAGACTCCTTTAACGCTCACACATGTGGGCAATATAAGGACCCATTTTTGTACGAGCTTGGACTTGTTGCATTTTCATCCGTCGAGTCAACCTGTGTATGAGGAAAACTTTCAAAATTGACGGATTGATTTTCTATGTGATGTAAGCCACCTCGTGAGCCATCCGATCAATCGTGCCACGCGGCACGTCCATATGGGCCCAACCACCCATCGTCTCCCTTATCTTGAGCGCAGCAACCAGAGTCACTCATTTCTTTCACCACAGGAATGAGATCCCTATTTTCCCTCTTTCTTCCCTGCATCCCTCTCTCACCTTCGTCATGGCCCTTGCCCACACAACCGCGGGAGATGTGCGGCACCCTGGTGATGAACCTGCAGCTCCCCAACAGATGTCGACCTGCAGCACCGCCTTGCTGTTGCTCCGCTGTATCATCGGCCGCTGCTGTTGTCGATGTTTCCGACCACATTGGTACATGGTCGTCGGGGTTGCATAGGAAAAATCGCTTGGTTCTATAGAGCGGGCCGTGTTGGGGGGAGCTGTAGTGCAACGCGAGGTGCTGCAACACGGGGAAGCTCCAGTGCAGCGTTCATGATCTTGCCACCATCTCATCGGCTGCATGATGAAGCTGTAGTGCAACGCGTGGTGTTACCGATGGACCTCCCTGCGAGGAGGGGGGAGTTGCAGTGTAGCGTTCATGGTGCTGCGATTGTCTTCATTGGCGGCACGGCGGAGCTACAGTGCTACATGTGGTGCTGCCAACGGACCTCGCCGGCGAGGAAAGGGAGTTGCAGTGCAATATGTGGTGCGGCAATCGGTGGACCTCACCGGGGACGAGAGGTGCAATGCAGTGTCATTGGTGTTATGACTCATGGATCTCGCCGGCGGCAGGGAAGCTATGCTTGGAAGGTGAGCTGCGGTGTCTCGGCTAATGCAAGGCTGTGATGTTCATATCGGAGATTTGCACGAAAGAAGGGACATGATCAGACGGTTGTCAATGGCACATCAGACGGTTCTGAAGCCGACTGATTTTCTCAAAAATCAATCGGCAGATTTATAGCAGCCGCCTTTTTTCGATGTGTGGTTGTAGAAATCCGAGCAGATAATATCCAGTTAGCTAGTATTAGCCTCAGATGACACCCGACTCATGGTAGGTCTTGACATTTGCGTCCGTTGATTCTTTTTTGTTTGATCTGGTCTTGTCTTTTTTTGTCTGCGGCCGCTAAATCACATGCATGAGGCTTTAGTCTTGGTGTTTTGAGAAGTTGGCGATGAGTCCGTGTGTAATCTTTAGGGCATGTACAATGGTTGATAAGATAGTCTTATCTTAAATCTTGCATGTAATTTAGAGATGACAAAAAAGAGAGTCTACAGTGGGTCATCTCTTAGCCTTCTCTTCTATAATCAGTTATTCCTAAAAACATGGTGAGACATATTATGCTAAGAGATGACCTCTTGTCTTCTCTTAAATAAGAGAAGGCAAAGCCTTTTTTTGAGTTCTCTCTCCTCCACCTCATCATTTATCTTATGTGGCACTTCTAAGATAGCACCATTGTACATGCCCTTAGCGCATGCTAGGCCTTATCCGGATGTAGTGGGGGCAAACAACAACCGCCTTGCTCACCATCAGGTTAGTTATAATTCAAGTATTCTCATTGTCAGATTAGTCAACACAGAAATCCACAACAACGTGCAACGAGATGTCGTTAATCTTTTTTGTAGCACCGACTCGTTGTCCCGGCTCGCAACACGTCAACCGTTGCAGCATCGTCTCTCGGCACGGCTCTCCGAGTAGTATCATCATTGCCTTCGCAGCAACCGTTGTAGCACTGTCGAACAAGCCACGCCACCGTTGCAGCAACCGTCACAGCATTGATGGTGAAGCCACGCCACCGTAGAAGCATTGCCGAGCAGCCGGCCCATCATCGTGCTCGCAGCAGTCGGCGTTGCTGTAGCAGACTCGCCCACCATCGCAACAGCTGTGTCAGAGCCACCTAGTCGTCGCAGCATCGTCGAGGAGTCGGGTTGATGTTGCGCTCGCAGCAGCTGGCTCGTCGTCATCATAGCAACGTCGTCATCTCAGCTAGGACGTCGTTGCCGCATCCATCGCAACATCGCCGGAGAAGCCACGCCACCGTCACAGCATCGCCGAGCAGTCGCCCTGTCGTCGCACTCGCAATAGTAGTCGTTGCTGCAGTGCCTCAGGCCAACGTCTCTAGCCCGTTGTCGCAGCACCGTGCGGCCTGCCCGTGAGGTTGTGTGGCATCGTAGTACCAGCCACACAGCAACGCCCTCCACTCGCTCGGGGCTTGCAGCAAATCGAGGGATCCATAGAAGCACAATACATGGTGGCGTTATCCATGGAGAATGGGAGCGACGGGGGTGATGACTAAAGATGGGAGATGGGAGCGGATGGGGATCGGGTGGAACTAAAAGTGCGAGAGGATGGGGTTTAGCAACCACGAGTAGATAAGGTTGGGCTGGGGTGCAGCGGCCAGCGGATGCACGGGTTCACATGACACGCGGCGGACGAGGAAGGAGGCTGATGAGATGTTGTGTGCATCCGACTGCACTAGATCAATTTTCGTAAACTTTCTGGGTATTACTACTAGTACGTAGACAATTCTATTGTATGGACATCCCCGCTCCTCGATCGCTCCCACGAGCGGACATGAGTGAACCCTAGCTGCCGCCACGGGCGAACCCGCCGCTGCCCCTCCTTCCCCTGCCGCCGTCGGTAGGCGTCGCCGGGTAAAGCCTGCATGGTGCGGTGACGTTGGGGCCTTTTTCCTCCCGCTTGGGGTGGGGTGGTGTGGGACGGTCACTCTGGCGGGCACTCGTGGCGAGGCTGCACTTGGGTGGCGCTTGGAGGTGCGTCGCGGGCGCGCGGGGCTCTCGGGCCACGCGGATCTGGAACGTGTGGTGGCTTGCAGGGCGCAGCCATTCTACGACCTGAGATGGCGGCAGCGCATGAGGGTCGTGCATATGCACGACGACAGCGCATGAGGGTTGTTCCCAACTGTCACGGATCTACCGATTGTGTCGCGCTTCATGGCGTGGGTAGGTGGTCGGTGTGCGGGCTGGCGCGGCCGGGGCGACCGGGTGTGGGGAGGCGCGAGCACGACGCGTTGGTGGTGTGGGTTCGCAGGGGAGCGCTGCGGGCATGCGCAGGACGCATCGTGGGCACAGGTGGGCTTCGAGCGGCGTGGATCTGGTGCTTGGGGGAGCGGCTCAGAAGCCAAGGATGGCGTGATGAGGTGGACTGCTGTGGCATGGTGGAAGGGTGCTCTGGTGTTGGTGCTCAGGCGGCGTTGCTGCCTTGGCTGAGCTCATGGTGGAGGGGCTTGAGCGGCCGATATTGCGCTCGAGCGGCTGAAGCCGAGGAGCCTGGTCGGGGTGTGTCTGCACGGTCTAGCATCGCATGGACGCCCCTTGGGGTGCACTGATCGGAGGCCCATGGTGATGTGGTAGTGCGCTCCGAGGACGTCTGATGTGGATTTGGTCTTCGGCCGTCGGTGGTCTCCGCGAGGTGCGATTGGCTATGGTGGGTCTTGATGCTTCTTCGTCGATGGACAACTTCGATGATGGTGATGTTTGGTGGGCTTGCCAACACCAATGTGGGATGATGTGCGGCCGAGGTGGTGTGGAGCTTGGTGAAAACCATGTCTTGACCTCGTGCCGTGACCAACGATGGCGGCGGCTGTGGCCATCGTTGACCTTCTTGGAGGCATCATTGCTTGTTCTCCCACCCCTCATGCACAGATCTGGCCATTTCAGCCTCTCCGGGGGAAACTTGGTGTCATATTACCTCTTGGGGGATTCGTCTTGGGAGCTTGTTGTGAGTCAGCAGGACCAATGGATGGAGGTTGGTGGTGGGTGTGCACTAGTAGAAAAAAGGCATTTACCCCGGTTCGGTTGGGCCATTAGTCCCGGTTCGCGAACCGGGACTAATGCTAGCCCCGGTCCGGCCCTGAACCGGGGCTAATGGCCTTCCACGTGGCGGGGCTGGGAGCGAGGGGGGAGGGGTATTAGTCCCGGTTCGTATTACGAACCGGGGCTATTTCTTCGCTCTTTTTTTGAGCAATTTTTGGTTTTAGGGTTTTGCACTAAATTGGATGGGGCTATTTTGCTTCCCCCTATTTTCCCATTTATTTGTTTTGGGCATTTTTTAATTTTTGTTTTGCACTAAATTGGATTGCACATACACAACAACAAAGGAACAACTATATTGCACATCGTCACGAATATATTACGTCATCTCATCCGCCATGTTTTGTCGAACGTACTCAATTACAAAATGTAGACACGAGTTACATGCACATATATGCATCTTTTTTACACTATAACATTTCATATCATTGTCGTCGAATGGCAATAATATTCTCCCTTGGGATCTAGGACCTCTACATCAAAGAATCTGGCAATTTCCTCTTGAATTGCTTGTACACGTTCCTGTGGTAGAAGACCGCCCCGCAACCGTTCGGTCTAATTTAAAGAATGGGTCAATATATATATCAATGAAACCGAACAGAATTCACGGTAATAAAATAAAGTTGTGAGTATTGTTTATCGTACTTCGATTTTTTTTATGTCCCGGGTTTTGCCCTTCTCATGGGTCGTCTAGCGAATGAACTCACAAACATAGTATCGACATAAATTGTTCCCATGTTTCTGCCTCAAGCACTTTACGAGAACAGAGGTCAATCAAAAAAATAATCAAGAGTTCTAATGGTATTGAAACTAGAATAAAGAGATGTGCGGATCTAGCTAGTAGTTACTTACATTTATTTGTTTAAATGTAAGCTCTCGCTTCCAATCACCCCGAGCCTTGGTGGTGAACCATTTCCAAGCCCTTCCAAGAAAAGGAAATGAATAAAGGAGTTCTATATTAATTCCTTGCTATCAGGAAATGAACGAGAAGTTGCCGATGTAGTGCCATAATGATTGAAATTACTTCTGGAGGCATTCCTGCATGTTCGTCCATTCGGTGAGGGGTGTGCGTTTCGAGTCCATGACTATTACTTGTCCTTTGTCATGTACAACGATTAACAAAATAAAGTGTAACATGCACGCGCATAACGAGTCAATTATACGTACACTTATAATAACATCGAGTAAGCGAAAATAGCATGTGTGTATAGTAACACTCACTTGAAGTTGTAAGGAAACAGTATTTCACTTTTGGTACTGCAAAACCTTAACGCTTGTACCAAATTATTCTCTATCTCGCGGGGATTCAATTCGACACTTTGATGATGATTGTAATTTGGGTCAATGAACCCAATGTCATAGATTTGTCCTCTTTTGCATTCAAGAATCTTCATTCTACAAAATTAATATAGTGATGAGTAAGATTATACATGCAAGAACGAGCTGAGTAAGACTTAATGACATAAATTAATAATACTTACAAACAATAGGCACTGATGATAGTTTTGTCGAGGGCGTCTTGTTTGTATAACTGAAATAATTCATCGAATTCAATCATCATCACGCCTCGTCCAGTCCCGAAATGCTCGTCTTCATATGCTAAGCAGAGCAAGTTTTTCGATTGATCACATGCTTGCATGTACCAGTCATGCAATCTTCGCATTTTCGTTGGTAGCTCTTTGACTAACTCCGGTTTGACCAGAGGACGCCCGTACTGGTACGTGTATTTAAGTCAGTGAATACCTTCAAATGGGTTAAGTACTCATTAATAGACATGCCTTGAGCCTTGGCCGCTTCTCCGTAGTGTGCAAGAAATTCCGGATCGATATCAGCTATTTTATCATTCCTCTGCTGGACCGCAGCTCTGCTCGAGCACACATTTGTATCGGAATACATTTGAGCGGGGGGCACAATTGGTTTTTCTATTGTCCAAGATGGGCAACTGATTTCCCGTTGGAAGTACGACTCTTCAACCGCTGCTTTTTTTCCTGAGCCGACTTGATAATAGAGCGTTCATAGTCTGCTGGCAACGATGGTGGGGGATCTTCAAGGTTTTTCAGCATTTTCACTACCGCGGCGTGCTCTCCTGGGGTGGCCGGGTACTCTGACTCTTTCGGTTTATTCTTGTTAGCCACTTTAGCCTTCCACTGTTCATGATGGGCGTCTTCCCTCTTAATATTGTCCTTTACAGTATAGTCCCAAGGTCTCTTCACCATATTCTCATGAGGTACTGTTGGGAGGGGTGAGATCTTACGTTTTGGTGATCGGGTCCTCTTTCTGCCGCCACTACTAGCGGTGGTCTGTTTTCTCTTTTTGCTCTGATCCTGAGTGGATGGAGACGGCTGACGGGACGGTGGAGACGGCCGACGGGGCGGTGGAGATGGCGGACGGGGCGGTGGAGACGACTGATGCGACGATGGAGATGGCTGCGCTGGAGACTGGTGAGGCGGCAAAGACGACGGCTGCGCTGGAGATTGGGGAGGCGGCGAAGATGATGGTTGCGCTGGAGACTGGTGAGGCGAAGGCGAAGAAGGATTGCTGCTATGAGTAGTCGGTGGCCTTGGCGTCCAATTTGGAAGCAAGATGTCCTCCTTTGGCCATACAACGGTTTGGGATCTGACTTCTCCAAGTTGAGTCAAATCCCTATCTTCACCTGCAGGGTGGTCGAGCTGCAGCTGCTCATAATCTTTCATCACTTCATCCACCACCACGACAGCGTACCCTTGTGGAACCGGAGAGCCATGCCAAGTTGGATGTGGTCCAATTGGTAAGGCCATGCCGACCGCCACCGTCAACCTTAAGTTAGCAACTTTCACCTTTAGCTCACAGTGTGTGCTCTCAGTGATATCATCCACTGGGTAGTGACGAGGAGGACTTGTCGATGGTGCATCATCACCATCATCCTGGAGCTGCGTGGAAGCGACACTGCTTTTCCGATTCAATGCAGCTTCTGTCATGAGCCATTGAGATTGTTTGCTACCTTGCTGTCTCTCGATTTGATCCTGCTGCAGCGGCTTTACTGCTTCTTCTACATTACGCAGCCGGTCTGTAGCAGTCGCTTTCTCAGCTGCCTCCTTTTCCTTTCTCCTCTGATGGCTTATATCGGGAAATCTATTTCTTTCCTCGGAAAACGCAAGTCTCTATGGCGGGGAGCCTGGTAAGCCTCGTGCTCGCCCTTTGTGTTCCTTATTACCAAGGGCGCGTGTGAGCTCATCGTTCTCTCTATCGTGAGTGAACGCTCCCTCTTCAACATCGTGTACTGCACGTCTAATCTCCTCGATGGGTAGGGGGTTATCTTTGTGTCTTTGGTTATATACTGCCTTTCCTTCTTCATCCAACAAGCCCCCATGCCCGTAAAACTAGTTTCTTCCTCGTGGGAGCCATTTTAAGGGCTCTAGAGTGATATTTTTGTTCAGAAATGATGCCTCAAGTGCTTCCCACTTAGCCATCTTAGCGCCGTAGCCACCAGGCCTCATAATGTGGTGGTACTTCTTCTTGCGTGCACTTGCCTTATTTTTTTCGGACTTTTTCAAGGCGTCCTCCGATTTCATGTACGTCACAAATTCAGCCCAATAGTCCTTTATCTTCTCATAGCCATGATCGAAATCTGGAGTCTTATCTTTCAAGATAAATTCGTGGTGCAATATTTTATTCCAGCCCCTGAATAGATCGGCCATCTTCTTAAGAGCCCATTCCTTGTACTTTATTCTCTAGGGCCTCTTTTCGCCTATTCATTTCTTCCTCATTTGGCTCCTCCTCATCTGGATCCACCTCTGGCGCCGACAGGGTGAAATTAAGCATGAGCTTTCTCCAAAGGTTTTCTTTGGCTGCTGTGCCGACATATGAGACTCCTTGCTGATCCCTTGGCTTAATACATTCTCGAATGCTGATAGGGATGTGGTACCTAACAACAACTTCGCATGCCTTCACAAACTTCTGATTTACATCTGCAAGAGCAATTGGTTCCCCAGCATGTGAGACTGTTTCGATCCTGTACCTCTCATCGTCATCCAGCTTCTTGGTTGGGCCTCGTTTCGTATGTACTGAAGTTTTGCTCGATCCGGAGGGCTAAAAGAAAGAGCGTTAATATATGTATACATATAGCAGAGGATTAATTTATTAATATATATATATGCACCTCGACGGAGCGGTCGGCTTCTCCCTCGTCGGCTTCTTCCTCATTGGAGCCGCCGATTCCTCCCTCGCCCGACGCTTGGCGTCTACCTCATTGGAGCTTCTACCTTGTGTGTTGAGAGACTCATCTCCATCGCCAGACTCGTTCAGAAACTGATTGGTGACATCGACATCGCCAACGAAAATATCATCCCCGCGGATGACACCATGCATCACGTCTTCGTGATATTCGTCTCTACCGTGTGGATCCATAGTATCTACAAATTAATTAAACATAAAAAACTAAATTAACTAACAACTAAAACTATATACATCCAATAATCCACTTAATTAATGCATCATCGAATAATCCACTTAATATTATCGAATATATAATCTGGAATACATAAATAATACATCTCTCGAATACATGTAATACATTGAATAATAACGACTGATCAGTCAACAAAGAGTCGTCGTACTACTGAGGCGCGGGCGATGGACACCCAAAGAGCAGGGACCATCACCGGATCATAGCTCCAGTGAGATCCCCAAGGAACCTGCCAAGTCCTGTCGAATCTGGCATCCAATGCCTCCATGTAGCGATGGACGTGCTCGTCCTCCTCCCTGACACGGCGACGTACCTCCTCCTCAGGGGCCGACACCCTCTGCACCCTCCGTGGCCCCCGCGACCGCCACCAAAGAAGCTCCGGGTCGACGACGGGAGCCTCGTTCCTCACCAAGCTGCGCGCCCCGGAAGGTAACTCCTCCCAGTGCCAGCCTAGCGGAGCCCAGTCCCGCACACGCTGGCGCATATCAAACACGTGGCCGCCACCGAGTCGACGACGAGGATGCTGGCCGGGCATCGTATGTCCTACTATTGAATAAAATTTTCTAAATTTGTACTCTCCTTCCGTTCCAAAATATAAGACCTTTTAAAGATTTTATCAGAAAACTACATACAGAGCAAAATGAGTAAACATATATATACTCTAAAGTATGTCTATATACATCCGTATGTAGTCCACTAATTGAACCTCTGAAAAGACTTATATTTAGGAGCGGAGGGAGTAATTAATTGCAAATACATAACAAACTTTTGAAAATGTCAAAATTCATGAAACTTTTGCAAAAAAAAACTAAACAACTAAAACAACTAAATTAACTAAAACAATATGAAACACTTAATTACCAAAAACAATATGGACACTTAATTAACTAAAACAATATGAACACTTAATTACCTAAAACAATAATCCTAATTTTCTATTTTACTATTTAATTAACTAATTTTATTTCTTAACCCAAATTTTTTTCAGTGTGTTTCAGAGAGAGAGTGTGTGTACGTGTACGTGTGTGTGTACGGCACCGGCGGCTTGAACGTCAAAGATAGATGGGGTGCGGCGGGGCTCCTACGCCGGAGATGGATCATGCATCTCCCGTGGTGGCTAGGTGGGGGATGGGCTCGGGGAGGGGCGGCCATGGCAGCAACGGCACGCGGTCGAGCTCGTCGACCGCGACGCACTTCACGAGGAGAGGGAGAAGAGGGCCGGTGGCTAACCTCGGGGGAGAAGAGGCCTGCGCGGAGATCTGATGCCGACGAAGAGGACGACGGGCGTCGGCGATGGCGACAGCGAGGCGGACGTCGGGGAAGCCTGGGGGCGTCGAGCTGCTGGTCGTCGCGTCGTGTGGTGCGCAAGCGAGAGCGAGGAGGAAGAAAACAAAACTGGCGATGGTGGGGGTTGGAAAAATTGAAGTCCCGCTTATATAGGATGGGCTTTAGCCCCGGGTCGTGGGAAGAACCGGACTAAAGACCACCCTTTAGTCCCGGATCTTCCCACGACCTGGGGCTAAAGGTAGTTTTCGGCAGGCGAGGAGGCGGGGAGGCGAGGGGCTTTAGCCCCGGGTCAGGGCTAGACCTGGGACTAAAGGGGGGGGGGTCTTTAGTCCCGGTTCTAGCCACGACCCGGGGTAAAGCCCCTCGGCTGGCTGCGCGATATATTTAGTCCCACCTCGCCGAGCAAGGGGCGCTGGCACTAGTTTATAAGCCCCGCCGCAGCAACTGCGTCGAGGTCCTCTCTGAAATAGGCCTACGGGCCTATCTGTCCTCTCGTTGCCTGTTGGGCCTATTGGGCTCACGGGCCTGCATCCTGGCCCACCTGTCGGGTAGGGTTTCTAGTCATATGCACGCCGTGATGACCCAACAGGAGACATTTTTTTTACTTTAATAATTTTTCTCTTTTATTTTTGTTTTCTATTTAAGATTTTAACAAAGGGATTTCATTTTTTGAACTTATTTGAACTCTATACTTTTTGGGTGTTCAAAATGCACCATTCAAAGGCACATCACAAATTTTCAACAATTTCTGACTTTATTTGATATTTTTCGTGCATTTGCTTATTTTTTTGAGCTTGTTGACCCTGAAATTGAAAAGCACTACAAATGAACTTTCAAAATGTTGAAAGTTGGCATGGTATCATCATTTCACCCACATAGCATCTGATAAAAAGTTGAGAGGGTTACGACAAAAACTGGATGCACTTCGTGTACAAAACGGACAATCTCTCTCGATGTATCAGCGTTTCGAACGATAACTCATCTGTTACAAAGGGATTTCATTTTTTTCAACTTATTTGAATTCCATACTTTTTGTATGTTCAAAATGCACCATTCAAAGGCACATCACAAATTTTCAACAATTTCTGACTTCATTTGATATTTTTCGTGCATTTACTTAATTTTTTTTGAGCTTGTTCACCCTAAAATTGAAAAGCACTACAAATGAACTCTGAAAATGTTGAAAGTTGGCATGGTACCATCATTTCACCCACATAGCATGTGATAAAAAGTTGAGAGGGTTACGACAAAAACCAGATACACTTTGTGTACAAAATGGACAATCTCTCTCGAAGTATCAGCGTTTCGAACGATAACTCATCTCTTACAAAGGGATTTCATTTTTTTGAACTTATTTGAATTCCATACTTTTTGTGTGTTCAAAATGCACCATTCAAAGGCACATCACAAATTTTCAACAATTTCTGACTTCATTTGGTATTTTTCGTGCATTTACTTTTTTTTGAGCTAGTTAACCGTGAAATTGAAAAGCACTACAAATGAACTCTGAAAATGTTGAAGGTTGGCATGGTATCATCATTTCGCCCACATAGCATGTGATAAAAGGTTGAGAGGGTTACGACAAAAACTGGATGCACTTCATGTACAAAACGGACAATCTCTCTCTAAGTTTAATACATTAGTACACATCACATACAGTTTAATACAGTAGTACACATCACATAAAGTTTAATACATTAGTATACATCACATAAAGTTTAATACATTACATAGATTTATATTTCGATCCCTTGCCTATGATCGCTTTGGCCGTAACCATGGAGCATCTTCATTATTTAACGGGATGCTTGGGTCAATTCTCACTATGAAGGACGGAATTTCATCAAACTTATTATAATGTGCTGACATGTCTGTCTTGTCGTCGATCCCCATGATGTTTCTTTTCCGTGAAAGAACTATGTGATGCTTTGGCTCGTCGTCTGATGTATTCATTTGCTTTTTTTTTCTTTTTTCGGTCTGGAGGACATGTCTTTCACGTAGAAAACCTAAGCCACATTATTGGCTAGGATGAATGGCTCGTCTGTGTAACCAAGATTCTTGAGATCAACTGTTGTCATTCCGTACAACTGGTCTACCTTTACCCCTTCTCCATTCATGTTCACCCAACTACACCGAAACAAAGGGACCTTCAAAGTAGGTCCGTAGTCAAGTTCCCATATATCCTCTATGTAACCATAGTATGTGTCCTTTTTCCCATTATTGCCTGTCGCATCATAGCGGACACCACTGTTTTGGTTGGTGCTCTTTTTATCTTGGGCGGTCGTGTAAAAAGTATTCCCGTTTATCTCGTACCCTTGGAAATGTAATACAGTTGAAGACGGTGACTCGGCCAACAAGTAGAGTTGATCTCCAATAGTGTTGTCATTCATGAGACGTGCTCGCAACCAACTGCCAAAAGTATCCATGTGTTTTTCTTCAATCCAGGAGATAGCCTTCCCCGGGAACTCGGAGCGTACAAAATTCTTGTGCGCCTCGATATACGAAGCCACGAAGGTGGAACTTTTTAGAACTGTGTAGTGTGCTTGAGTGAAAGAATGCCCGTCCCTGCATATCACTGCTTTCTTTCCTAGTGTGCCTTTCCACTCAGTCTCCCCTCATGTCGCGATTCAGGAATACCAATCGGCTTAAGGTCAGGAAGAAAGTCTACACAGAACCCAATGACCTCCTCTGTTCCATAGCCCTTGGAGATGCTTCCTTCTGGCCTAGCACGATCATGAACATATTTCTTTAAGACTCCCATGAACCTCTCGGAGGGGAACATATTGTGTAGAAATATAGGACCGAGAATGGAAATCTCGTCGACTAGGTGAACCAGGAGATGCGTCATGATATTGAAGAAGGATGGGGGGAACACCAACTCAAAACTGACAAGACATTGGACCACATCCTTCTGTAGCCTTTCCAGACGTTCTAGATCGATTACCTTCTGAGATATTGCATTGAGGAATGCACATAGCTTCACAATGGGTAATAGAACATTTTTCGGTAGAAGCCCCCTCAATGCAACCGGAAGCAACTGCGTCATAATCACGTGGCAATCATGAGACTTCAGGTTCTGGAATTTTTTTCTCTGCCATATTTATTATTCCCTTTATATTAGACGAGAAGCCAGCGGGGACCTTCATATTGCTCAGACATTCAAAAAAGATTTCCTTCTCTGCTTTGCTAAGAGTGTAGCTGCTTAAGTATTGACGCCCTTTATCAGTCTTCTTGTCGTATGGGTCTTTCATACGTTGTTGCTCCTCCCGTGTTTCCGTTGTATCTTTTTTCATCCCATACACGCCCAGGAAGCCTAGCAGGTTCACGCAAACATTCTTCGTCACGTGCATCACGTCGATTAAACACCGGACCACTAGGTGTTTCCAATAGGGTAGCTCCCAAAACAAAGATTTCTTTTTCCACATGGGCACGTGTCCGGTAACGTCGTCTTTCGGAACAGATTGACGGCTTCTTACGGTGATCTGCCTCACCGTTGAAATGCTTGCCTTTCTTTCTTACGTGATGATTGGTCGGTAGAAATTGACGACACCCCAGGTAGACAACCATCTTAGATTTTTCCAAATATGTACCTTTAGTCTTATCTAAATAGTGCGTGCATGCATTGTATCCCTTGTTTGACTGTCCTGAAATGTTACTAAGAGCAGGCCAATCATTGATGGTTACGAACAACAATGCTCGTAGGTCAAATTTCTGCTGTTTGT
Organism: Hordeum vulgare subsp. vulgare; assembly: GCF_904849725.1. Classification (NCBI taxonomy): domain Eukaryota; kingdom Viridiplantae; phylum Streptophyta; class Magnoliopsida; order Poales; family Poaceae; genus Hordeum; species Hordeum vulgare. The sequence goes on from NC_058522.1 coordinate 293,111,076, forward strand.
GCTCATCCCACACATGTACACCTGGTTTGGCCCACAACTGCAAAAGTTCATCAACTAATGGCCTTAGGTACACATCAATGTCGTTGTCAGGTTGCTTTGGTCCTTGGATGAGAACTGGCATCATAATGAACTTCTGCTTCATGCATAACCAAGGAGGAAGGTTGTAGATACATAGAGTCACGGGCCAGGTGCTGTGACTGCAGCTCTGCTCCCCAAAAGGATTCATGCCGTCTGTACTTAGACCAAGCCATAAGTTCCTTAGGTCATCTGCAAAGTCCGGCCACTCCGTCTCAATTTTTCTCCACTGCGACCCATCTGCGAGGTGTCTCAACTTTTTCCCGTCTTTCTTATGCTCGTCTTTGTACCATCGCATCAACTTGGCATGCTCATTGTTTGTGAACAGACGTTTCAATCGTGGTATTATAGGAGCATAGCACATAACCTTAGCAGGAACCTTCTTCCTGGGGGGCTCGTCATCGCCCTCAACATCACCAGGGTCATCCTGCCTGATCTTTTACCGACTTGCAGCACATACCGGGCATTTATCCATATTCTCGTACTTCTCACCGCGGTACAGGATGCAGTCATTAACGCATGCTTGTATCTTCTGCACATCTAATCCAAGAGGGCAAATAGCCTTCTTTGCTTTGTTCGTAGTCTCGGGCAATTCGTTATCCTTTGGAAGCTTCGGCTTCAATATTTTCAGTAACTTCTCAAATCCCTTGTCAGATAAACCAGTTTCTGCCTTCCATTTCAACAGTTCCACTGTGGTACCGAGCTTTGTGCTGCCATCTTCGCAATTTGGGTACAACACCTTTTTATGATCCTTTAGCATGGCCTCCAACTTTAGCTTCTCCTTTTCTGTATCACATTCTCTCTTTGCATTAGAAATGACCCGACCAAGACTATCAGCGGGCTCATCTGATGCCGGTTGTTCTTCACCTCCTTCTTCTACATTGTGTTCCATTGTAGTATCGCCGTGTTCTTCAGTGAACATATGATAGTTGTCATCATCATCTTCTTCTTCATTTTCTTCCATCGTAACCCCTCTTTCTTCGTGCATGGTCCAACAATAATATGTGGGCATGAAACCTCTCTGAAGCAAGTGGAGATGAATGACTTTCGAGCTAGAGTACTCCTTCCCGTTTCGACAACCAACACATGGGCAATGCATAAACTTATCCACTTTGTTTTCCTCGACCACATCGATAAATTTATGCAGGCCTGCAATAAATCCGGAACAACGTCGTTCACCGTACATCCATCGCTTTCGTGCATCGATCTGGCATCATACATAAATAGTGAAATGACCATTGTACATTGACACACAAATATTTCCTAATCTTCAAGCGCATTTCATCCATCTTCGAGCGCATTGCATCCATCTTCAACCATTGTGCATCCATCTTCAACAACATCGCATCGATCTTCATCTTGAGATCATCGATGACATCGGCGACATGCAACTCTACTTCCGTATTCCTGTCCTTAATAATTTTCAATTTTTCCTTCAAGTATTTGTTTTCTTTTTCAACCAAATTTAAGTTCTCGAGAAGAATTTCTGTGTGGGTTGGAATTTCCAGTTCACATACCACCTAGATTAAAAAATATATGTCACGTTGGTCGTCATAATTGTCATAAACAATAAATAAAACAAATAGTTATAAAAGATAATATATACCTCATCCGAATCATAAACAGGATGAGGGCCGACGGAGGCGGATACCAAAACCATCGTACTATATAATAAAAAATTTAACGAAAGTAAGTAATTTATACTAGTATCTGTCTAAATCATACAAGTAAGATTTTTTTAAAAGAAGACACGAACAAGAGGCTCACCATGGTGGTGCTCGCGACGAAATCGGCGCGAGGCGATCGACAACGGTGAGGACAGGCATGGGACGACACCCTACACATGTGCAGACTCTAAGAAGTTAATTTGAGCATTTCAAATGAGCTAAACTAGCAGTGATAGATGAAAGGATGAAGTAGCTAACCTTTTAAAACACTTGTGGAGTTGGTGCACGGCCAAACCTAGACAAATATTAAGGAAAATGGAGTTTGGAGGTCGAGTTTGGAGAGGAGAAAGCTTAACTAGTGTGGCTCGGGCATTTCATCGAACATGTCAAGTGCATGAACTAGAGTGGAAAGGGTGGCATGGCATGGGCACACTTCAGCCAAAAAACAGAGGACACTGTGGGGAGGGGCGATGGTATATATATGCAGAACTTTAGTCCCGATTTTTGTCTAAAACCGGGACTAATAGCCTACCCTTTAGTCCCGGTTCGTGCCACAAACCGGGACTAATGCTCCGCGGCTCGCCACGTGGGAGTCGCTGGATCTTTAGTCCTGGGTTTTTCCCCAAACCGGGACTAGTGAGGTGAACCGAACCAGGACCAATGCCCCCGGCAAACCGAACCAGGACCAATGCCTGGCATTGGTCCCGGTTTTGATTTGAACCGGGACTAATGGTCTTTCGTCCCTCGGCCGAAAGACCCATTTTCTACTAGTTGTGGCGTCCAGACTTCTATGGCAACGATGATGGTGGGAGCGATGCCGACAACGCGGCAATGGTTGCGGTAGTTGGATCTTCTTTGGCGTGTCCATGGTTTTGTCTCGGTTTTTTTATTGCTATGGAGTCGAAGCTGCGGTGGCGGGGCCCTATGATATACGATGACTGGTTGCAGGTAGCCCGTTCGGCGATCTCCCGTGGTGCCAGCCATGCCTGGTTTGATCCTACAAAGTTCTTCGTTAGAGTTGAAGCTACGTTGTTTGGCCGTAGGTTGTTGTGTCATAAATTAGGGGGCTTTCCCGTGAGTGTTCCAGTCTAGGAGAGTGGGCTTGGCCCTTGTTGTATCGGTTTTTGCCTGATTTTTCATAATTCACTGGACAATTCTCTTCTGTTTATTTAATAGATGAGGCAATCTTTGCCTCCATTTGAAAAATAAATATACGCGTAGTATTCCTTGATTTCCAACGGAAGCAGTTTTCCATCAGATCTTGAGAGACACGCCATGCAATAGTACTCGCAACTAATGTACTAGTAGTATTTTTTGATGTCTCGATTGAACCACTGGAAAACACGTCAATTGATTTTGTAGTTGGATGGTGTGTTCATGAGTCCTAGAGGACAATTTCATGACCTATGCAAACCATCAATCTCCAGATTTCGTACATATTTGGGAATCTGATCCCTGCTAACAGGTTCGCCTAGTGCCCGGTGTCGTGTGAATTATTCCAACAATAGGAAGGGGTAGGCTTAAGGAGCATGATCTGTCGAGATGTAAATGGATGACACGAGTGTTTATCGAGTTCAGGCCTTTCATGATGGAGATAATAGCCCTAAGTCTCTTGCTCCGGAGAGGCTTTTTATAATCTTACATGAATACGGAGTTACATGGTGTATTTGAGAGAGGGGGAGAACGGATCTGCAAGCTAAGTCCTGGGACTAGTGGGAGCTAGAGCCACGGGGGAAGAAAGAGCCATCCCCGAGCTATGTCGTGCGCCATCCCCTCACCTCTTGTGTTATATGGTGAGGCATTGATGCCATAATGTTAGCCCACTACATAACCTTCTTTATGCTTCAACTGCCTTCCCGTATTTAAGAGCACAATTTATCCCAAGTAGTTTTGGTGGTTGAGGATGCCCCTTGCGGACTAATCGTGTGCATGAAGCTTTCACAGAATTATCACGTGGCAGGAGACGGTTATTTTCCCCTCAGTGAGTGAATGTGAAGACGGTGCTTAGCTATCGATTTAGAGTTGGTGGCCTCGAGTCATAGGTAATCCCGTACTATCAAGAGGGGATCCACAGTTGGAAAGGTTGGGTGGAACAAACTGTCACACAGTTGCACCCGATTCGTTTCTCAGAGCAATGGAGATTTCCTGTAAGTGCCAAGAAGTAGCATAAGCGGAAGTACCGCTCCAGAAGTACTGCCTCCCACAAGTGTCGGCCCCTCTTCCCCTTATCCTTTTCTTCTAGCATCCGAGGGGGCTTTTTCATTTTCGAGCGAAGTACCGCTCTGGGGATTCCATTGTGGTGAAGCTTCGTGGTCTTTTTGGGAGCCTCCAATTCAGTTGTGGAGATTGCCCCAACCTTGATTGTAAAGGTTCGGTCATCGTCTTCAAGGGCACCAATAGTGCAATCATGGTATCTCGCATTGTGTGGGGGTGTGAGGAGAATACGGTGGCCGTAGTGGCATCTTGGGGAGGATTGTGCCTCCACACCGCTCCAACAGAGACGTACATCCCCTCAAAAGGAAGGAACTTCAAAAACACATCCTCGTCTTCATGAGTTCCACTTGTGGTTATTTCTTACATTTACTTGTATTTATTATTTACTTGTTATTCTTTTTTATAGCATCATATAGGTTGCTGACTTAGTTGCATATCTACACAACCTATTTGTTGCTAAGCTTAATTTAGCTAAGAAAAGCTTAAAAATGTTAGTTGCCTATTCACCCCCGCTCTAGTCAACTATATCGATCCTTTCAATTGGTATCAGAGCCTCGTCTCTTTATTAAGGGTTTCACCACCCGAAGAGTACGTCTGAAGGTGGGGATCGGGTTGTGGAGTTACTCGAGGCAGATGTTGAGAACTCGGTCTCCCGAGAGGATCTAAATGAGGCCATGTACATCTTTGCATCCTCAATGGCTATCGAGGTCAAAAACATGCTCAAAGATTTCCTTGATAACCTCAAATTGTCTATCGATCCGTTGCGTGTGGTTAATCCCACAACTTTGTACACGGGGACCAATTCCAAAAAGGAAAATGCTAGTAGTGATAGAAATAAATTTCCTCAAGGAACGAGCGGGGAAAATACCTTTGCCTTGGTTCCTCCTCACGTGGTCTATGGAGGACCGGTTCACCCACCGCATATTATTAACCTCGTTACTCCTCCTAAGCTTGTTAAGAATGATTTTTCTAATTGGGTTTTTCGTATCAAGGCTCATTTAAATCACAGCTCAACACAACTTTGGAGAATCATTGAGAAAGGCTACTAACCATATGATCCAACAAACCTCACTCCAAGAGAAGAGGTTGACAATCATCTCAATCACTCCGCCTTGTTCATCCTTCTAGCAACAGTTCCCATTGAATATCTTGCTTATTTGCATCCCTTCACTCGTGCCAAAGATTGCAGGGAGCACATCATTTCGTTGAACAAGGGAAGCTCTAGCATTCAACAGTCTAACTATGAAGTGATACTTGATGAGACCGATGAATTTGTTATAAGTGAGGATGAGGACCCTCGTGAACTCTACCGAAGAGTGATAACGCTTGTTGTTGCTCTTCAAGATCATGGAAGCAAGGATGTGGATGATAATTGGATCAAGCGGAAGTTTCTCAAGGCTATCATGCCTTCCAACAAGTCCATGTCCCCCATCATCCGTCAAAGGCTGGACTTTCACTCCATGTCCTCAAGTGATGTGTTGGATGAGTTCATTGCCATGAACACATTGAACATGACCACTCACAATGCTCTAGCTCGTGTCCAACGGTCAAGAAAAGACTCTCCCAACCTTGCTTTGAAGTCAAAGTCTGCTTTGGAGGAAGATTAAGAAGAAGAAGAGGAAATGTGCCTGAAGACACCAAGTATCCTTATCACGAGCATATGGCTCTTGCGTCAAGGAATTTTTGGGGCAACAAGAAAAACTCAAAGCCCAATTTCTCCAATAACAACTCAATTGGGTCCAAAGGCAAGCAATGCGTGAGGACTTGCTACAACTATGGCAATGTGAGTCACTTTATGGCAGACTGTCCTTATGAGAAAAGGGAAGACAATGGTGGCAAACTTATTTGTAGAGACAAGGCCAAGCCCTTCCCCAACAAGAACAACTTCTCCAAGACAAAGACCCAAAATGTGTTGGTGTCTCAAGAAGATTACCTCTCCGATGAGGATGATGATGATGATGCAAGTGGTGAAGTAATGGGAATGGCCATGGAGTGCCCCAAGCAAGGTATCCCTCTTCAACGCCCCCAACGAGAACCCCATTGCCAAGTGCCTTATGGCCAAGGCATCCAACAAGGTAACCTCTAACATCAAAACTATCAATTCCACTACCCCTTCTCCAATGATTAGTGGATATGAACAAGAGGAGGTTAATAATGAATAAAACTTCTTTGATAGATTCATGGTAAAGGTCAAGGGTAAAACCAAGAAGCATTGTGTTGCTCTCTTGGAACAACTAGGAGAGGCTAATGACCTCATCGAAAATCATGAAGAAACTATCTCTACTTGACAAGGACATAGTCGTGTCTATGCCGATGAGATAGCAGATATCTCCATTGCCCATGAGGAAGAGCAAGAGCTTTGTTTGGCTCTTGAGGAGTCACACAACGATGACCTTGCTAAATTACATAAAGATCATGATCATGCTCTTATTCTTACTTGTGTGCTTAAATCCGAAAAGGTTGCACTTAGGGTTGACCATGCTAGACTTGAGGAAAAGTCTGCCATACTTGACAAGGCCCACAAGGCTTTCAAGAGTGCTCATGCTTCGTTGAAAGAGTCTCATGCTCAACTCCAAGTAAAACTTACTAAGGAGATAGCCACATGTTCTCCGTTTTTTTAATTTATAATGCGCATGCTACCACCCCATGTTGTGAGCATGTACATCTTGTGGATGAGAATGCCAAATTAAAGGAGCAGATTGAGAAAGGCCTTGTGACATGTATTCAAGGCGAAAAGAACCTCAATGACCTTCTAAACAATCAAAAGGAAGTGGTTGCAAAGGAAGGAGTTGTGTTCACAACCAAGGCCAAGAAGAACAAGAAGATCAATACGAAGCAACCTCCCTTGCTTAAATAAACCTTTATCAAGGCTGGGAAGGGTACTAATGAAAATAAGAAGAGAAAATCTATGGGTGATAATGCCAAGAAGGGCAATCCCCCTCCCAACAATGTCGACGACTTTAGCCCATCTTATGTTCTATGTCGTGCTAGCGATGGAAATGTATTTGCAAAATTTGTTGGTTCCCCTAATGAGTAAATTGAATGATCTATTTGGGTGCATAAGACCCTTGTTACTAACCTAAAAGGACACATTAAAGAATGGGTACCTAAATCCAAGCATTGATCTTATGCAGGAGTTTGCTTCTGGTGGAGTGTCATCGTTGCTTGATAGCGGAGCGACAAATTATATGACCGGAATCAAGGACTTGGTGGTTGACGTTCATCCCGACCCATCCATAGCCACCCAAGTCTCCTTTGGTGATGATGCTATTTCAAAGGTATTGGGTCTAGGAAAGGTGGTAATTTCTCCAGAACTTACCATTGAAAAGGTCATGCTTGTTGATACCCTCGCATACAATTTACTTTCCGTTCATCAACTTGCACTCATAGGTTTTAGTACTTTCTTTGCTATTGACTTTGTGGCCCTTTTGTGGAGGAAGACTCTTAAAATAGCCTTTGTTGGGCATGTCAAGAACGGTCTCTATGTGGTTAAGTTTTCGGAGCGACCCACTAAGACCGCAAATTTCCTAATGGCTAAAGTTGATGTGGGGTGGCCATGGCATCGCCGGCTACCCCATGAAAATATGAGATCTTTGCAAAGTCTCCTAAAAGGGGATCACATTCTTGGACTAACAAATGTGAGTTCCGCCAGAGATCGTGCTTGCAGTGCGTGCATTGAAGGAAAGCTTCTTGAGACAACTCATTTCCCACGACTACCATATACTCGAAAAGGCCCTTGGACACTAGTAAAAAAGAGGGCTTTGGTCCAGGGCCTGAAATCCCATTAGTCCCGGTTCACTGATGAACCGGGACCCGTTGGGGCATCGGTCCCAGTTCGTGAGGCCAGGGTGCCGGCCGGACATCGTGGGTCATTGGTCCCGGTTCGTGTCACCCCTTCGGTCCCGGTTCTAGACACAAACCGAGACCAATAGGCCGGCAACAGTTCGTATCCCCCTTTAGTCCCGATTGGTGGCTCAACCCGGGACTAAGGGGTGGTGGTAACCATTCTTCTCACCCTTTTAGTCCCGGTTGGTGGCTCAGCTTGGGAATAAAGGTCCAAACGGTTCCCCTCCCGCATCGTTTTGAGCGATGAAAAGCACGAACCGAAGCAGAGTATTGCCATTTCTCCGTTTCTTCTTCTCTCTCGCTCTCCTCTATTCTTCCCTCTCTTCTTCCCCTCTCTTCCTCCCTTCTCTTCTTCCACCATGCCAACCACTCGCTACGGAGAGGTGCTCGCACATGGCACGATCGAACTAAATGTCGTGTACACGAATGTCAGCTCCATGGTGCCGCATTTTCTTACCTATTTCAAGAAATGGCTTCAAGAGGCGGAGGAGAATGAGAATTTCATGGGGCTTGATCTGGAGTACACGGGCAATCAACAAGGTGTTGCCGTCATCCAACTATGTTTCAAGATAAATGTCATGATCTTCCAATGGGCGAGGTAAGTTTTGAGGCTTTCTTTGATCCAAGGTTATGAAAATTGCATATAGTGATCTAGGTTCCATTGGATAGCAATATGCAGTTTCTATGTTCCATTGGATATCAATTGCATATAGTGATCTAGGTTCCATTGGATAACAATATATATATATATATATATATATATATATATATATATGTCATAGTTACTTTATGCAGTTTCTATAATATATGGAGTTTCTATGTTCCATTGGATAGAAATGTCATAGTTAATTTAGGGTTTCTTGATCAATTCATAGGATATGAAAATTGCATATGATAGAAATATGTTCCATTTGAATCCTAAAGATCAATTTCTCTTAAGTTGTAGTGTAACATAGTTTAAAAATATTTAAGAATTGCAAAAGTAAGTAAGAAAAATTCCTCAAATAACCTGCATGTTGCATGTTAATGATATCTGCTGATGTTGGCCAATTTTCTGTACTAAAAAGGTTGAACGAACAAAATGTTGCAACATCTAGGAAAGCTTAGAAATGAAGGGACCAAAAATATCATCATTCAAGTAGAAGCATGTAACAAGATGAGAGTGCCATGTTCATGGTTTTCTGTATAAAAATGCAGTATGAATTGCATCGTTCAAAATTAGGCATGTTACTGTGTTTCTACAATAGAAAAGTTAGGGAGATGTAGATGTTGCAATGTCCCAAACTAGCATTGACAGCCATGTTACAAACAATGGTAATGATGGCCATTTCGTGAATTGCTTCTAGTAAATATTGCATTTACTAGGAAAAGCTAATTTGTAGTATAAAAACATGATCAACAAACATCAACTTTGCTTTTAGCAATCTCATAGTTGTAGTAGCAGGTATAGAAGCATTTTATTTAGCATCATGAGGTGGCAAAAGAAGAAGATAATAAACTAAAGTTATACATATTTCATGCTAGAAGCAGTCGTACTACATACTACCTTCTTTGTCGACAATCTTGTACTTTTCCCGCAAGAATGACACAAAATTTAGGTTGCCGAAGCTAAAGTTGTAGTGAAACAATTTTCCTTGTTGCATAATACTAAAATATGTTCCATTTGAATCCTAAAGATCAATTTCTCTTTAGTTGTAGTGAAACAATTTTTCTTGTTGCAACAGTATGTAACATTTGTTCCATTCTAATTTTTTGTTGTTGCAGTAGTGACTAGCATTGTCCAGAACTCATGGACTTCCTTCGCAGTGGTATACATTTTGCTAGTGTTGATATAAGGAACGACAAGCTCAAGATGAGGCACAGCTTCAGTATTGAGATACCAGCTCACTGCCACATTGATATCCAAGACAAATTCAAGCTTCAACATGACAGGACTTCGATGGCTCATATGGCAGTCGCCTTGATCCACGAGGAGTACGCTGATATGAAGACCAAATTCCCAAGGTATCAACACACAAAGTGGGAGATGACCCCACTTGACCCTATCAACATTGAGTATGCAACAAAATATGCATACGTTTCATATGAGTTGTACCGCAAGATTCGAATCTTGAACTATGGCTAGCGTCATCTCACACCAGCATGGGGACATTCTGATTCAGACGAGTAGTGTTCACAACGGTGAACACTTGTATATATATTTGTGCTAGCTATTATTATGTACTGCTTAGACGAGTATTATTATGTACTGCTTGGACCAATTTATATATGTCTAGTTTCTGTTTGTGCCATTATAGTTTCCAAATTTGAATGGTTTAACCCTTTCTAACTTCATTTGCTAATTTTTCATGGTATCTTGCATTTCCACCACATATATATAGCATGCTTCATTTGTTGTAACCCTCTTAACTTCATGTACAAACTAATGACCCTAAAATTGAAAAGCATTAAAAATTAAACCCTCATGGAGTCAGAAAAAATCAGTAAATGCATGAAAAATACCAAATGAAGTCAGAAAGTGTTGAAAATTGATGATGTGGCCTCGAATGGTTCATTTTGAACACCCAAAAAGTCTGGAGTTCAAATAAGTTAAAAAATGAAATCCCTTTTGTAACACATGAGTTTTCGTAAGAAACCCTCATACTTCGAAAAAGATTGTCCGATTTGTACACGAAGTGCATCCAGTTTTTGCCGAACCCAGTCAACTTTTTAGCACATGCTATGTGGGTACAATTTTTATACCATGCCAACTTTCAACCTATTCAGAGTTCATTTTTAGTGCCTTTCAATTTCTGGGTCATTTAACTCAAAAAAAATTTAGTAAATGCATGAAAAATACCAAATTAACTCAGCAAGTGTTGAAAATTGATGATGTGGCCTTGAATCGTGCATTTTGAACACACAAAAAGTCTGGAATTCAAATAAGTTCAAAAAAATGAAATCCCTTTTGTAAAAGATGAGTTTTCGAAGAAGCCCTAATACTTCGAAAGAGATTGTCCGATTTGTACACAAAGTGCATTCAGTTTTTGCCGCAACCCTCTCAACTTTTTAGCACATGCTATGTGGGTGAAATGATGATACCATGCCAACTTTCAACCTATTCGGAGTTTATTTGTAGTGATTTTTAATTTCTGGATCATTTAGCTAAAAATCAGTAAATGCATGAAAAGTACCAAATTAACTCAGAAAGTGTTGAAAAATGATGATGTGGACTTGAATGGAGCATTTTAAACACACAAAAAGTCTGGAGTTCAAATAAGGTCAAAAAATGAAATCCCTTTTGTAACAGATGAGTTTTCGTAAGAAACCCTGATACTTCAAAAGAGATTGTCCGATTTGTATACGAAGTGCATCCAGTTTTTTCCGCAACCCTCTCAACTTTTTAGCACATGCTATGTGGGTGTAATGATGATACCATGCCAACTTTCAACCTATTCAGAGTTCATTTTTAGTGCTTTTCAATTTCTAGGTCATTTAGCTAAAAAAATCATTAAATGCATGAAAACTACCAAATGAACTCAGAAAGTGTTGAAAATTGATGGTGTGGCCTGAATGGTGCATTTTGAACACACAAAAAGTCTGGAATTCAAATAAGATCAAAAAAATCAAATCCCTTTTGTAACATATGAGTTTTCGTAAGAAACCCTGATACTTCGAAAGAGATTGTCTGATTTGTACACAAAGTGCATCCAGTTTTTGCCCGAACCCTCTCAAGTTTTTAGCACATTCTATGTGGGTGAAATAATGATACCATGCCATATTTGAACCTATCCAGAGTTCATTTATAGTGCTTTTCAATTTCTGGGTCATGTAGCTCAAAAAAAATCAGGAAATGCATGAAAAATACGAAATGAACTCAAAAAGTGTTGAAAATTGATGATGTGGCCTTGAATGGTGCATTTTGAACACACAAAAAGTCCGGAGTTCAAATAAGGTAAAAAAACGAAATCCCTTTTGTAACGGATGAGTTTTCGTAAGAAACCCTCATACTTCGAAAGGGATTGTCCAATTTGTACAAGAAGTGCATCCAGTTTTTGCCGCAACCCTCTCAACTTTTTATCACATTCTATGTGGGTGAAATGATGATACCATGCCAACTTTCAACCTATTCAGAGTTCATTTTTAGTGATTTTCAACTTCTGGGTCATTTAGCTTAAAAATCAGTAAATGCATGAAAAATACCAAATGAACTTAGAAAGTGTTGAAAATTGATGGTGTGGCCTTGAATGGTGCATTTTGAACACACAAAAAGTCTGAAGTTCAAATAAGTTCAAAAAAATGAAATCCCTTTTGTAACACATGAGTTTTCGTAAGAAACCTTGATACTTCGAAACAGATTGTCCGATTTCTGCACGAAGTTCATCTAGTTTTTGCCGCAACCCTATCAACTTTTTAGCACATTCTATGTGGGTGAAATGATGATACCATGACATATTTGAACCTATTGAGAGTTCATTTGTAGTGCTTTTCAATTTCTGGGTCATTTAGCTCAAAAAAATCAGGAAATGCATGAAAAATACGAAATGAACTCAAAAAGTGTTGAAAATTGATGATGTGGCCTTGAATGGCGCATTTTAAACACACAAAAGTGTGGGTTCAAATAAGTACAAAAAAACGAAATCCCTTTTGTAACACATGAGTTTTCGTAAGAAACCTTGATACTTCGAAAGAGATTGTCCGATTTGTACACGAAGTGCATCCAGCTTTCTCCGCAACCCTCTCTACTTTTTAGCACATTCTATGTGGGTGAAATGATGATACCATGCCAACTTTCAACCTATTCAGAGTTCATTTGTAGTGCTTTTCAATTTCTGGGTCTTTTGGCTAAAAAAATCAGTAAATGCATGAAAAATACCAAATGAACTCACAAAGAGTTGAAAATTGATGATGTGGCCTTCAATGGTGCATTTTGAACACACACAAAGTTTGGAGTTCAGATGAGTTCAAAAAAATGAAATCCCTTTTGTACCAAATATGTTTTTGATTAAAATAGACATTTAAAATAACTTAAAACCCACCAAGTTGAATATAATGATAAAACACAGTAATATTAAATAACAGGAAAAATAATCACTCAAAAATCTATTTTTTTAGTAAAGTTACTCACAAAATAAAATAAATAAAGTAAAAAACGAAACAAACTAGATTTTTTTTAAATGCCATGTACTAGGCCAGCACGGCGTGAATACGACTAGAAACCCAACGTGAGAGGTTGGTGAGGATTCAGGCCCGCAGAAGGCCCAATAGGCCCACAAGCAGTGACATATTTGGCCCGGAAGCCTGCAGTTGAGAGGAGCTCGACAGGGTTTGCGCACCGGCGCTTATAAACCGCTCCTGAGCTCTCCCGGCTAGCGAGGTGGGACTAAACATCCAACTACACCGCGGCTGTGGCAGGCACACGCCTTTCGTGTCGGTTGGTGGCACCAACCGGGACCAATAACACCCTTTCCTGTCGGTTGGTGGCACAAACTCGAACGAAAGGTCTCTTCTTCCCGCCCTTTGGGCTGCTGAAAATTGACCTTTAGCCTCGGTTTGCGGCACCAACCGGGACGAAAGGGTGGCATTGGTCTCGATTTGTGCCACCACCCCGTCGAGCTCCTCCGCTACCTAATTAAATTGGAATTTGCATATTTGTTTCTCTATTCCTGCAAATTTGTTTCTCTATTCCTGCCCATTGATACCTAATTAAATTGGAATTTGCAAACAAATTATCAATGACATATATTACTTCCAGATTTATTCTTTAACTAGTAGGGCTTTAAATAGTTGTACAAATTGTTCTCGACGTCGACGATGCCTATCCCGCATCCTCGTCGTCGACTCGGTGGCGACCACCTGCTTGATAGGCGCCAGCATGTGCGGGACTGGGCTCCGCCGTGCTGGCACTAGGAGGTGCTACCTTGTGGGGGCACGCATCTTGGCGAGGAATCAGGATCCCGTCGTCGACCCGGAGCTTCTTTGGTGGCGGTCGCGTGGGCCACTTTCGGTGCGGAGGCAGTCGCCCCCCGAGGAGGAGGTACTTCGTCGTGTGAGGGAGGAGGACGAGCACATCCATCGCTACTTGGTTGCGTTGGACGCGAGGTTCTCCAATACCTGGTAGGTTCTTCAGGGATCTCACCCGAGTTATGATCCTGTTATGGTTCTTTCTCTATGGGTTTCCACCGCCCGTGCCTCAGTACAACGACAACTCTTTGGGTGATCAGTTTGATGATGAACCGCGAGTGGAAGAGGTTATACTAGAGATGTATTCGAGATTATATTCGATAAAATTCGAGATGTATTAAGTTGATTATTGGTTGTAACTGAAAGAAAACCTTTTTGCCTCTTGAGATCTATTGCATTGTATATCATAACGTACATCTATAAACTATTCAACATTTGGAAACAAAATATAAGAAAGTTTGTGCATGTTTAAAACATAGAAGTTCATGTAATTCGGTTATTCATACAGGGAACTGAAATATTTGCAGAAACTATGGATCAAAGAGACTTGGAACAAGACCAGTTGTAGGGGGAGATAACCCTCGGCGGAGGTGGTTTGTTGTCGTCTCTCAACGACACCGATGGTCTAGAAGGAGAGGATGACGGCTCGGGTGATTGAACAATGCAGGAGGAAGGACATGATCATGATGGCTCCGGTGACCGAATGCTGGAGGAAGAAGGAGACCATCATGACGGATCCTGTGACCGAATGGAGGAGGGAGCTGTTGCAAAGTCCGGCGAGGTATATATATTAATTAAGCCCAAAGGTATGTACATATATTAACTCTTCTTTGTTCTTTTATAGCCCTCCAGATAGAGCCAAACTTCAGTAAAGAGATGAGGCCCGAAGAGAAGGTTACACATGGATTAAAAGTTCACGATCACAACACTCGCGGACGATGGCCTACCAATTCTACCCAAGCGGACCAAGGATGCATTTTCTGCTCAGTGCGGAGCTATTGTTAGGGACTACATCCCAATCAGCATCAAGCAATGGAATAAGCCTAAGGGCGACGACGTCCCTGAAGGTGATTATGTCACCGATAGGCAAATTTCACCGTACCGCCAGAGGAGGATCCGAATAAGCCAGTTATACAGCCACTAGTCAAGGCGTGTGCTCTTAAGAAGATGGCACATCTATTCAAGAGGTGGAAGAATGATTTGAAATCAATGTTTGTCAACAAAGGGAAGACTCCAGAATTCATTGGCCGATTTGAGAAGATAAGAGATCACTGGCCCACATTTGTGGCCTACAAGACATCGGACAAGAGTAACAAAATGTCATAGGCAAATAAGAACTATTCTGCAAAGAAGCAGTATCACCATCACATAGGGTCAGGTGGCTACCTCAAAGCCCGGCCGTTCTGGGACAATGCAGAGAATGACCTGATTTCTAAAGGGGTCGAACCACAGACATTGAATTGGGCAGACCATTCAAGGACTTGGTTCTTTAGGGTTGGGGGAACTTTCGACCCTGAAACAAGGAAGTATCGTTGGACGGACGAGCAACTTGCAATACCCATCAACAAGCTTCAGAAGTATATCACCGCAGCGCGGGAAGGGGCATTCATTCCCGACAAAGAGAAGGACGAGCTGACTGAGGCCCTAGGGAATGCTAGGCACCCTGGACGAACACGAGGCACACCCGGCTCCGTTTCGTGGAAGGTTGGGTTTCCCCACGCGGGCGGTTACAGAAGCCGGGAAAGAAAGAGGAAAGCGGAGTTGAGCGACATGTAGAAGATCCAAGCAAGACTACAAAAGCTTGAGGAACTTGAGAGCCAGGGAGCTGCCGGCCAACCATCGCAGCGGCATGAAGCTACCCCAGTAGGTATCCCGCCATCTCAGCGGAGAAGCAACGTGGCTTCCACGGAGCCCGTTCAACATGACTTCACGGCTCCTAGCTACCCCGTGGATACTATCACGGAGGCTCAACATTGCGAGCTTATGATGAAATGTCGGAACCTCACTTTGAAGGCGGTTGTTGGCTTTGTTGCACCTCCTCAACCCAACGGAACTTTTCACTGCCTTCCGATTCCACATCTCTATGTTGTTGTCATGGTGAATCAAGTACTGGAGGGATTTGAGGAGCTCGAGCTTGACTACTCTACAGGTTAAGGGGAGAATCAACTGGTTCGTGCTTTGAGGAGTACATGTCTATGGCAGAAGGAGTTCATAAAGCTTCCAAACTGGACGCCTCCGCCTCCTCCTCCGGTGACGACGGCGAGTGATCAGGGAACTTCGCATCCTTTTCCGGCTCCTCCGATGCATGAGGACACTTCGCCTCCTCCTTCACCTACTCCGTCGCGTCAGAGCAGTCCGCCACCTCCTTCGCCTCATCGGCAACGTCGGAAGACAAACACCGCTGCTCCGGCTCCTCCGGCGCGTCAGAGTAGCCCACCTCCTTCTCTCAATCGGAAGAGAGACGCTTCCTTCTCTCCGGCGGCTAGCAGTACAAGCAAAGGCGGGAGGTAATTCAGAAACGGTCCATCATCTCTCAAGCCTCTGGAAATTTACCATATGAGAGGACCAAGCAGGAAAACGAGGACGTATGTCGTGCTGAATTGAGGGCCCATTTTGCAAAGAAAACTCCACCTTAGAAGGAGAAGCTAGATCCGGTGAAAGTGGAGGGCACTATCAATCAACTTAAGAGACCACCACCGCCTCCATCAGATTCCAACTATGACCGCATTCTTAAAAAGAAATATGCACAAGCGCAGCGGTCAGGAACTACTTCCAGTGATCCAAGGTACTTAGGAGAACGAACTAGTGGGAAAACAATTCCCCAGCTCGGCCAACAGGAGAAGCAATCGTGCCCCCTGCTCAAGGTGTCTAGTGATATCGTCATCGCTAATCATCCGGGGATGGTGCCCGGTACCAATCCTGATGATTACATGGGGGATGATGTAATTTTCGAAATGGCTCAGGTAACAAAAGAACAATATAAATACGTGCACGGGAAGCCTCTCTCAAACCCGGTCATCCTCCTCTAACAACAATGATGCACAAATTGCATGAGTGGTACATGAAAACATGCATGGAGTCTAGGAAAGACGCAATGTATGTGGTAGTAAGACCAGGGCATGAACTCATTGGACTTCGTGTGATTCCTATTCAATTTGAGGAGTTAATCCAGTTATACAATCAACTGGCCCTCGACAAAAAGTCATGACTTCCTAGTGTTTGTAATTATTACTTCTATAGTTAAGTCTCTAGGCCAGCTCGTTCATTGCATGTATATATAATTATCCTCACTATATATATTATGCAGATTGAAGATCGTCGAAGTAAAAAAAGCAGGAATCTTCGACGTTGGGTTTATTAGCCCAGATGCCATAAATGAATTGACGGTGCGAAACTCAATCAAAGAGACCGAGGAGAACTTGCTAAACTCATTCTTTATACATCAAAACAAAAGGGAAATAATCTTTCCTTACAACTTGAAGTGAGTGTTGTTGTCTTTTGTGTATACTCAGTTTCGCTTACTCGAGGTTAAGTAATGTAATTGATGAGTTATATATGCATGCACAAATACCACTTTATTCTGCTATCCATTGACGTTGGCAGTGCATTAGTAACTTTCTTAGACTCGAGACGTAAAGCCGAAGAGGTTTATGCGGACATGACTGCAATGTTGAAGAAGTAAGTTCAGTCAGTACCGAGACCATATCGGCATGCAACTTTCGTTAATTTCCTGATATCAAATAAATCATTTTCTTTGTGTGGCAGGGTTTGGAAGAAGTTCGCCAATAAGGTTCCTGGTCTAAACAAAGAGTTTTGATTTACACACCCCAAAGTAACTAGTACTAGCTAGTTCCGCACATCACGAATTGATTCAAATTTTCATCAGTATATCGTTACCATGCTTGCTTATCAGTTTGATTGAACTCTATTCTCGTAAAGCGTATGTACCAGAAAGAAGGTTTCGGCTTTCTGGGATTGGGGGTACCCAGACCTGCCTGCCTATGGCCCAGGGCGGGCCCGCTTCACCAGAGCAAGACAGCAAGCCCGACACCGCTTAAGGGAAGGCCCTCATGAGGGGCCAAGCCTCACAAGGAGGAGCAGCGTCGAAGACCCGCAGGGGGGATCCTCAGGACCCCTCTGGAGCGGCGGATATTTCGAGCCAGGGTCGGGCCTCAGGAGTCAAGGGTGATGCGAGGAAAGGACATGCAAGCAGCAGATGACAGGACGGTACACCTTCCCCTTTTGTGCAAAGGAGGCAGGGGCGTACAGGTTTCCTAAAGGCATCTTCGAAAGTTCTCCCTTCTGGTGCAACAAAGCCGCAGTCCCCCACCAATAGGGAAAACGTCATCCACGACCCCGTCTCTGCGGCACGGACAACTGCTTTGCGGGCGAAGACCACCTTTGGGCAGAGGAGCATGTTCCCCTGTCCCCCTTCAAAATTGGCCGCTGTGGGATCCCTTCCCGACGAAGCTATGAGGGGTGAGGACCCGGGCCTCTGCTATATATAGATAGGGTAGGACACTTGAAAGAGGAGAGTTGATTAGGACAAGAAAACAAGACACTTAGTCGCACAGCCTCAGGAGGCTGAAGAATACTGTACTAACTCATCCACCACCTCCGCGAAAGGAAATACACCAAAAGCAGGAGTGGGGTTTTATGCTCCGCGGCGGCCCAAACCTGGTTAAACTGTTGTGTTGTGTGTTCCCCTCACCATCGAGTGAGTCCTTTATCGTTTCCATAGAGTAGTGAGTTAGGCGAGGCGAAGCAGGGGAGATCTTCGTACACGCCCTAGTGTTCGAATACTTAGGGTTTTGCGGAGACCGAAATCCGACATTTGGCGCGCCAAGTAGGGGCGTGTCAATGTTTCCTCCAAGCTCCGTCCTCACCAAGTTCCACGGCTTCGATGGTTGACACTCGCCGGGTACACACAGAACACCACGCCACCCGCATAGCCCACACCGCGCACCAGTCGCCGTCACCCGTGGTGAATGCTGCCACCGGTCCCGAAGCTCAAGAACAACATGGCTCCTCCCAGCCGCCGACCGAGCAGGTCGACGGCCGCACCGCCATGCCGTCGCTCACCAGGCCTTCGGGGTCGGTATCACGCGCTCGGCCAGAGATGCCCCATGGCCGCCGCGCGCTTGCCATGGCCACCGAGCTGCTTCATTACCGGCCCGCTCCCAACCACCATGACAACTGGCTCTATCGCATCGAGGAGCTCATGACTGCCGTCGATGACTCAGCGGTGCTCTCCTGCTCGGTCCGACCCCAGCCGTCCCTGATGAACAGTGAGGAACAAGATGCACCGCCCCCGCCTCCGCGGCGTGTTGATAACCCACAAGTATAGGGGATCAATTGTAGCCTTTCTCGATAAGTAAGAGTGTCGAACCCAACGAGGAGCTAAAGGTAGGACAAATATTCCCTCGAGTTCTATCGACCACCGATACAACTCTACGCACACTTTACGTTCGCTTTACCTAGAACAAGTATGAAACTAGAAGTACTTTGTAGGTGCGAGGATAGGTTTGCAAGAAAAGAAAGAACAAGGAAATGAAAACTAGGGGCTGGTTAGAAACAATTACGTGAGTATGGAAAAGTGGTGGTAGGAGTTGCGGAATTGTCCCTAAACAATTGAATACGTTAGTAGATCGATAGCAAGTTTTATGTGGGAGAGGCCACTTCTAGCATGTCACCCCTTACTTGGAATTCAATGCACTTATGATTGGAACTATTAGCAAGCATCCGCAACTACTAACTGTAAGTGCATCTAGTGCCCCTTAGTGATTTTGGTGGTTTGAAGACTTATAGGTTAAGTATCTAATGTGGTCATGAGTGTACACAGGATCTATAAGTCGTTGAGGAGTTTGAAATATTCGACGAATATCGACCCCTAAAAATATATATCTTCGGCTGAAGAAATTGATCTGAAGCTGAAGAATTGAATCGCGAAGAAATTTCGATGAAATTGATATTCCTCATGAAGATATTGAAAATGAGGAATTCAGTGTGTCCTGAAGAAAATCAATGTGAAGATTTGAAGCATGAAGATTTATTCTGTCTATTTTATTTTCTTCACTTTTGAGTCATAGGAACACAGTACTGTTAAAGGGGGTCAAAGTAACACGTCGGAATGAATTTCCTCATGATGCTCAACCCAAGCCTAATCCTACCAAAAGCCTCAAGTGAGGAATATGAGAGACATGAGGACTCTCACAGTTGAGGGTCCCGACCGTTACCGCAATCGCGCCACATCACTGACCTTATCCACACCAACGGTCATATTATTTAAGGGCATTAATGTCAAATTATGTCGGGATGCTCCCAGGCTATAAATAGCCGCCCCCACAACCATTTGCTGGTTGGCTGCTCCGTTGGAAACTGACACTTGTCATAAGAGCAACCCAAATTCCTTTGAGTCTTCGAGAGTAATTCATCAGTGAGGAAATACCCCAAACACCAAAGCACAAACTGAAAACCAAGTGATTGAGCATCACTGAAGAAGTTGTTCCCGTGTGGGACTGAAGCCTTTTACCTTTGAGGACTGTGCATCCTCCAGACGGTTAGGCATCATGGTCTAGAGCAATCCAGCAGTCAATTGTGGATCGCCAGGTGATCAAGTTTGTGAGGGTTTGGAAGTCTGCCCTGAAGACTTACAACGAGTGTTGGGCGAGGACTGTGTGCTCTTAGCCCAAGGAGAATACGGTAGGGACTGTGTGTCTTTTGGTTTCAATACCAAGCCGCTCCAAACCATATGTACAACTGTCACAGCAGTTGGAACTGGGTCATCAACCATTGTCTTCACTGTGAAATGGGTTCTATTTCTTCAACTCTTTCAATTCCTCATATTGTATGTTGATAATTTTCACTGTCACTGTTGGAAGAATTTCCTGAAGATTTTCTCTGAAATTCATCAACCCCAAATTCTTCAGGCGAGTTAATCCTCACCTGTTTTCTCCATGCTTGCATACCGTGCAAACTGTTTTTCATATTCTTCACCTTGAAAACTGCTGTAGTGATACTTTGCACTCCTAATCCTTTGCTGTTTCCACTGCGAGTTAGTCATCAGTGAGGAATTCCCTCAAAAGGAATTTCCTTAGTGATGAAATTCTAAAAATCTCCTATTCATCCCCCTCTAGTCGATATAACGCACTTTCAATTGGTATCAGAGCGAGGTACTCCCTTGTTCTGTATGATTTTGGTTTGACCACCTGGAGTTTTAGTTATGTCGACTGCAGGCATGATCAAGGTTATTGTAGGATGTCCTACTTTCGAAGGAAAGGACTTTCCCTTCTCGAAGACGAAGATGCGGATGTATCTACAAGCTATTGACAATGATCTCTGGTATATTGTGGAACATGGTGTCCCTATCGTCACTGCTACTGTCTCTGCCGCTGATGTGAAGAAATTCAAGCAACTTGATTCTCAAGCGAAGAATATCATCTGTGGCCATCTGAGCAAGGGCTAGTATGGCAGAGTGAGTGCTTTGGGCTCAACAAAACTTATCTGGGAAATGCATCTTTGGATTCTTCATTTGATACTTTAGTTCTGATGATTCAAGAAAGACCAGACTACAAGATGCTTGATGCATATGATATACTCGAAAGACTCAATACTCATGAATTCCAACAAGAAGAAAAGAGAGATATATATGGAGCAAGCTATTCTAGACCACGTGCACTGAAGGCCAAAGCAACTTCCTCATCTAAAGAAGAAGACAAGGATGGTAGCATTGGTGATCCTGAAGAATTTGGACAGGAGCTTGCAATGCTTGTGAGGAAATTCCAGAAGTTTACAAGATGTGGCCAGTTTGGTAAATCTTCAAGAAGAGATATGAGGAAATCAGAATCTTCATCTGAGGACTACAAGAAAAGAACATGCCACAAATGTAAGAAATCAGGTCACTACATTGCTGATTGTCCTCGTTGGGGAAAGGAATCAAAGAAGAAGAGATACAAGGATGAAAGTTCTGATGACTCGAAGAAAAAGGAGAAATCTTCAAAATCCTCAGCCTCAAAGTCCTCATCGCACAAGAAGACTAGTTTCAGAAAGGCTCGGGCACTTATTGGCAAGGAAATGGATTCCGAGGCAGAATCTGAGGTGTGTGATGAAGAGGAGGGTTCTGATAAAGAATCAGAATCTGGACAGGCTAGCCTTGCACTTGCAACCACATTCGTCAGCAAGTCAATCTTCAACCTTGAAGAAAATGATAACACTATCCACACTGATGACTATGCTGACGACTTTGCTCCAACCTATTGCTTTATGGAAAAAGGTTCAAAGGTACCGAATGATGCTTCCTCCTCTGATTCAAGTGAGTGTGAACCTGATGATTATAAAAAACCCAGTTATAGTAAACTTGCTATCATTGCCACTAAACAACAAACTGCCCTCGAAAAGCTTCAGAAACTGCTAGACAGAAGCGATGATCTGTTGAATGATGAAATGAATCTTACCCAAATCTTCACTGAAGATATGAAAAGTCTTCACTCCAGATTTGATAATATTCAAGATCGTCATGTTACACTCCTCGCTGATCATGAGAAACTTTCCTTTGAATTTCTTAATAGGAAGCTTGATCTTGAGAAGCTGATGATTTCTCATGATTATCTTGATATGGAAAATGATTCATTACTAGCTCAACATATCAGTGTTGCTCAAGATGAATTCATTCCTCCATGTTTCAAATGCATCGAACGTGAAACTACTAATTCTTCACCAGAATCATCAAATGCTTCTATTGCTACAAATTCTCCAACTGCTCCTGTAGTGTCAAATTCCTCACTTGAGGAAACCACAAATGTCACTAATGAAAATGCAGGGCTGAAGGAATCGTATGTGACAAGCATATACAAAAGTCTCAAAGGACACCAAACCCTTTGTGATGTGCTCAAAAAGCAGATCTTGAACAGGAACCCGAGGAAAGAAGGAATTGCCTTTGAGAGGAAATTGAATGCTGATGGATCATATTGGAAACCTGAGC
The DNA here is from genome assembly GCF_904849725.1 of Hordeum vulgare subsp. vulgare. Taxonomy (NCBI): domain Eukaryota; kingdom Viridiplantae; phylum Streptophyta; class Magnoliopsida; order Poales; family Poaceae; genus Hordeum; species Hordeum vulgare. The sequence continues at coordinate 293,133,801 of NC_058522.1, forward strand.
AGTATCCCAAAACCTCATGGGTTGCTGCTAAAGGGCCTCCTTTTGATCCATCCAATCTAACAGGCTTTTCATGTGAATTATTCTATTCCTCGGATGAGTCATTTGACTCCAACTATAAACTGTTCAAAAATCAATCTGGTGAAGTATTTGCTCGATATGTTAGAACTAACTACAGGAATGGGCCTCCCATGAGGAAAATCTGGGTTTCCAAAAGTTGCCTTGAAAATCTTCAGGTGAATGTCCTCATGACACCACCTATGAAGAATTTGAACCCCAGATCAAATTCCTGAGGAGGACCAAAGTATTCAAGAGGATCAAAATCCTCAACTGGTCAAAACTATGCTCGTACCCGTGCTAATGCTTCTAACATGCAGGGAAATTACAAGGAATATGAATATGAGCGTTATTCTTCAAATCATTATGTTCATAAATCCTCAAAGAAATTCTCTGCATATTCATTTGAGTACTCTAACCCCCTACTGTTAAGAGAAGTGCATTAGCTTCAATGCCCCCTTTCTCATATGGTGCTCGCAGGATGATGAATGCTTTACCACCCCTTCAGATGTGGGTGGTGAAGAAATTGAACTAATCACTTCTGCAGGTCAGGTCTCTAGATGAAAATCATCATCTAAAGAATTTGCTGGAGACCTGAGGAAAACGGTTGATGGGACGCTAGCTAATATTGATGAAATAGAAATATTTCACTCGTCCTTATAAATCTGTTTATGATGAAATTCCTATCTGATGAAATTGATATCATATTCTTCAAGTCTGAAGCATATGAGATGGTAAGCTGTACTAATTCATCTGCAGGATGACAAACCCAAGAGTACTGAGTGGGTTCTTGATAGTGGATGCAGACATCACATGACTGGTGACAAAATCTTGTTGATGAATATGCCACTAACTCCATCACCCCTGAAGCAAATCACTTATGCTCACAAAGGTAAAAGCAAGGTATTGGGACTTGGCAAAGTGGCTATTTCCAAGGACATGCACATGGACAAAGTGATGCTTGTTGAATCCCTTAGATTTAACCTTATGTCAGTCTCAATGCTTTGTGATCTTGATATGATTGTTATCTTTGGAAGATATAGATGTGTTGTCATCATGGAATCTGACAGATCCAAAGTCTTCGAAGGTGTTAGAAGAGGGGATTTGTACATTGTTGATTTCTCTACAGGTCCTCAACCAGCCACTTGCTTACTAGCAAAAACCTCAGAAGGATGGCTATGGCATCGAAGACTTGGTCATGCAGGCATGAGGAATTTGGACACGCTAGCGAAGAAGAAGCATGTCATCGGCATCGAATCAGTCAAATTCCTCAAGGACCACCTGTGCGGTGCTTGTGAGTCTGCGAAAATGACCAGATCCAAGCACCCCTCGAAGACTACCATGACCACTACTCATCCATTTGAATTGCTTCACATGGATCTATTTGGACATACTCATTATGCCACTCTAACAAATGCAACATCTTTATATGGCTTTGTCATAGTTGATGATTATTCCAGATACACATGGGTGCATATCATTTTATATAAAACTGAAGTGCAGGAAGTCTTCAAATGATTTTCCTCAAGGGCTTCGACGAACTTCGGTGTCAAGATCAAACACATTAGGAGTGATAATGGAACAGAGTTCAAAAACACTGGTCTTGATAATTATCTTGATGAACTTGGTATTACTCATGAATTGTCTGCTCCTCATACTCCTCAACACAATGGTGTCGTCGAAAGGAAGAACAAGACTCTGGTTGAGATAACAAGAACGAGGCTTGAAGAATATCATACTCCTCGTCGCTTTTGGCCTGAAGCAATTAACATTGCCTGCCATATCATCATAAGGGTGTATCTATACAAATTCCTCAAGAAAACCTCATATGAACTCCTCACTGACAAGAAACCCAATGTAAGTTATTTCAAAGTCTTCGGTGCAAAATGCTGGATTAGAGATCCTCACCATAGCTCAAAGTTTGCACCTAAGGCACATGAGGGTTTTATGCTCGGTTATGGAAAGGACTCACACACCTACAGAGTCTTCAACACCTATCACAACAAGGTTGTTGAGACTGTAGATGTGTGGTTCGATGAAACTAATGGCTCGCAAAGAGAGCAATTGCCTCCTGATCCAGATAAGGTGTCTCGTGAGGAAGCAATAAAGCTCAAAGCTACTGAAGACATTGTTCCCACTGAGGAAATTGATGAAGAGATCATTCCCAGCAATGATGAAAATGAAGAAGATGCTCCTGAGGGAATTGCTCCAGAACCAATTCCTCAGCCCAGACGAAATCCTCAGCCAGCTCATCCAAGGATTGCAAATGAAGTAGAACTTGACAAAATCCTCGATGACATCAACGCGCCAGGTCCTCTCACTCGCTAAAAAGCTTCACACTTAGTTAACTTTTGTGGGTATTTTTCTTTTGTGTCTATCACAGAACCTTCAAAAGTTGTTGAGGCTTTCATGGAACTGGAGTGGGTCCAGGCCATGCAAGATGAACTTCTTCCATTCAAGCTGAATGACGTATGGGAGCTCGTCTAACAACCAGTTCCTCGCAAGCACAATATCATCGGCACCAAGTGAATTTTCCGAAACAAGCAAGGTGAGGATGCTCAAGGGGTTAGGAATAAGGCACGACTTGTAGCCCAAGGCTACACACAGGTTGAAGGAATTGATTTTGATGAAACTTTTGCACCTGTTGCTAGACTTGAAGCTATTCGAACACTACTTGCTTCTGCTAATCATCATAACATTATCTTATATCAAATGGATGCAAAAAGTGCATTCCTCAATGGTAAGCTTGAGGAAGAAGTACTTGCTCAGCCCCCAGGTTTGATCCAAAGAATCCACACAAAGTATTCAAACTTAAAAAGGCACTCTATGGTCTCAAGCAAGCCCCTCGGGCGTGGTATGATACATTGAAGGAATTCCTCATGAAGAAAGGCTTCAAACCTGGTTCACTCGATCCAACTCTTTTCACTAAATCCTATGATAATGAACTATTTGTGTGCCAGATATATGTCGATGCCATCATATTTGGCTGTACTAACAAATGTTACAGTGATGAATTTCCTTACATGATGAGTGAAGAATATCAGATGTCTATGATGGGGGAGCTGAAAATCTTCTTAGGTCTTCAAATTCGTCAACAACGCAATGGAATCTTCATATCACAAGAGAAATACCTCAAGGATGTTCTAAGGAAATTCGACATGCATTAATGCAAGGGTGCCAAGACTCCAATGCCTATCGACGGCCACCTCTGCACTGACGAATATGGTAAAGAATTCGATCAACAGGTATATCACTCCATGATTGGCTCCTTACTGTACTTGTGTGCATCTAGGCCAGATATAATGCTTAGTGTTTGCATGTGTGCACGTTTTCAACCAAAACGGAAGGAATCACACCATAAGGCTGTGAAGCATATTCTTCGATACTTAGCTCACACACCAACACTAGGATTATGGTACCCAAGGGCTCAAATCTTCGTCTTGTGGGATATTCTGATTCTGACTATGCTGGTGACCATGTGGATCGCAAGTCAACCTCTGGCACATGTCATTTCCTCGGAAGATCACTAGTCTGCTGGTCCTCAAAGAAGCAGAACTGTGTTTCACTCTCCACTACCGAAGCTGAGTACATTACTGCTGGTTCATGATGTGCTCAATTGCTATGGATGAAGCAAACCCTCAAGGACTACAACATCAACATGTAGAATGTGCCTCTCTACTGCGACAATGAGAGTGCAATCAAGATTGCATACAACCCAGTACAACACTCGAAGACTAAGCACATCCAGATTCGTCATCATTTTCTTCGGGACCATGTCCTCAAGGGCAATATCCTCATCGACCATGTGAAGACTGACGATCAACTAGCAGATATCTTCACTAAGCCCTTGGATGAGAAAAGGTTTTGCAAGTTGTGGTGTGAGCTAAATATCTTAGAATCTTCAAATGTTTTATAAAAACATGCACACATCCTAACACTTATGCAAAATTGATGACTTAGATGTGCAACGCACGAAGAATTGATTTACTTCAACTAATGAAGAATATCACTCTTAGTGTGAGAAAATCAATGAAGAAATTGATTCTCACGGCCCTACGACAATTGTACGCGGCGTCTGAAATCAACATTCTTATATGGTGGGTCACGCCACCACCCAACTTGAAATTCCTCAAGTTGAATTTCTTCAAAGCTGAATTTCTTCGAACTTGATTTTCTTCAAAGTAGTTGTTCTTCAAACTTGTTTTTCTTCAAAGCTGAAATTCATCAACATGACGCTTTGTCACAAAATCCTCAAGTTAATCAAAATCTTCAAAAACACTTGATGATTTTCATTTGCCTAGATATATATATAGACTGTGATTTCAAAGTCCTCAACAACATTCACTTATAGCTATTTCTTCAATTTGATATTTCATCTAAGTGAATGTGATCGGACCCTACTCCCCTCTATGCTACTCTCACCAAGTCTATTCAATTCTTCATATGCGTTCTACTTGAAACTTTGTTCAAAATCCTCAGTGTGTCCTTGTCAGATGATGATTTTGTAACAAAATCCTCAAATCTTCAAAAATGATTTTTATATCATTACACAGTAACTGAACCCCACTTCCCACGATAAGATAAGCACGATATCCACCGCTTTAAATGGTTGCTACACGTGTCATGCAGAGACGAAAGGGCAAGGGTAGTTTGGTCCGAAAGAATCGGCCAGACAGTTTTCACCTGGGCTATAAATATGTCCTTACCCCCTCCGATCAAAACTCTTCGTTCTCTCTCTCGACCTCCTCTACGCTACAGCAAAGCCCTAGCGCCACCGCTAGAAGTTTCGTCCCCGGTGAGGAAAAGCTTTACTGCCTCGACCTCTCCGTCGCCTAAATCACGCCGGAACCGGATCATCCTCGTCCGCCGCCGCCGTAGCTATCATGTGTTGCCAAGTTAGGGCGCAGTGGACTCGCACCGAAGAGCATCTACTGCTACTTCTTCCTGTGTTCTTCGTGCGCGCTATATAGGGTAAATAAAACACTATTTTTACAACCCCCTTTTGATCTACTATTTTACCGTAGATTTGTGAAATTTGTTTTTCCTCAAGTGTCTATCAGTCTGTTCCTCAAACACTGCTCATTCCTCAACTGTTGATGAATTTCACTAAGCATCTAAAAGTCTTCACGAGATTCCTCAAATGTCCAAATTTTTGAATCTGTACAACTCTGGAACCCAAGATCAGAGTGCTTAGACAAATTCCTCAACCCACTGGTCAAATTCCTCAACTTTAAAAAATTTCAATTTCCTCAAATCTGAGAACGCATATGACCTCTCCAAATTCCTCGCAACTATACTCTGTTCACACATACAAAATGTCGGCTGATGGATCTCTAGGTTCTCATCAACTTAACTCATTTGCAGCGTTTCTTGAAGAAAATCTGCAAGCTTCATCAGAATCCTCAAGAGTTCAATTTCCTCGGCAAAAGCCTCAACTGAAGAAAATGGAAGATGAAAGGAAGCAAAAGGGTGGCAAGAAGCTTGAACAGAACACTGCCATCGATATTCCTGATGACATATACCTGGAATATTGCACACCTGATTAGCAAGAGACAATGCCCAAGAGGAAGGTAAGGCTTCAAAAGATAGAACGCCGATGGGCTAAGGAGTGGAAAGAATACAGATTCGTCACTCCAAAGTACGCGAAGAAATTCGCTCTTAAGCCTCCTAGCAAACGGCCTCCTCTCGTGGATTATCAGGATGCACACCCCTCAAGCCTCAAGACAATTGATGACTATCCCGAGGAAAAGACAAAAAATTGTCAAAGCTTCAAAGCAGGCAGAAGCTGCACTGAGGAAATTTAATGAAGAATCTGCTGCTCCTTCTACTGCCGCCACCTCCTGTGCACCTGAAACTTTTAGCACGACCATTCCTCAAGTGAAGTTTGTGCCGCCAAAACCAAAGGCTTCAAAGCCTCAGGAGAAATTGCTTCAGAAAGCTGCACCTACACCCGCACTAAAACCCTCAGCACCACCAAAGGCTTCACAGCCTGAACACAAGCAGATTGTCAAGCAGCTGCCAACTGTTTCCAGCTCCTCTGTTCCTTCTGCAACTAGCTCAGAAACAAAGTCTTCACCAACTCCAATGAAGACTAAGGTGACTAATGGGAGAGGAACCAGACCTAGCCCAAGCAAAATCATCATAGTCCCTTCTACATCGGAAGGCAGTGATGAATATGATGATGAGACTCTGCAAGCCATCATCAGAAACAAGCAGGAGAGGGTAGCACAAGCTTCATGCAGCGCCATTCCTCTGGCCATGGACCCAAAAGTCCTCTTGGATTACATCAGTATATGGTATGATGACCCAAACACACCTATCAATGATTTGAAGCTTCCCCGAGGCATCAGTCACATGGTGGCCACTTTCATCAACGAGGCCAAGTGGAAGGAGACGCAAGACAAACAAGCAAAGGCAGCTGAAAAAGGAGAAATTCCTCAGACAGAATCTCCTCAGTCTAACGCCTGATGCACTTGTGTCCACTCAGGCAGAATTGAAGTCTTTGACAGATAAGTACACCAAGCTATCTGATCGTGAAAGTCTCAAGAACAATTTCATCAAGTTGCCTACTAATGCCGTTGATGAATACAACAAAAAGGCTGCCCCTCCAGCAACACCTCAGCAGCCTGAGATTAAAGAAGAACAAACTGCCCCTGCTGAGGAAATGCATCAAGAAAGCCGTGCTGATGAACCGGCTAGTGAGGAAATAACCAAGGGAACTCCAGCTGATGACTTTGCTCCAGCTAATGAAACTGCTCCAACTGATGCTTCTAAGCCAGCTGATGACTCTGCTCCAGCTGAAGAAACTGCTTCAGCTGAGGAAACTGCGAGAACGGATATAACTTCGCCTCCGGAAGAGAAAATGCCTTCACCAAAACCTTCAAAGGTGAGGAAAATGACTCCGTATGCATCAGACGTGAAGAAAACAAGGGCTGCTGAAAAGGTAGCTAAGAAGAGAAAAGCTTCCTCGACAGAAGAATCAATTGAGGCCAAGCGCCTAAAATCTGTTGATCAAAATGCTCCGCTGGATCCTGTGCCTCTAAACATTGCTCCATCCTATGAGATGACTCCCTTCTAAAGCAAAGATAAGGAGCATATGACTGATGAGGAAATAAAGAATGTTGTGTCTGAGGAACACACTGATGAAGAAATTCAGATTGATGACAGTCCTCAGACCTTTATTCCTCCTGAAGAACCTGCTCAAGGATCAGTTGCACCAGCTGAAGAATTTGGTTCTCCCACCAAGCAAACTCCTCAAGCTGAGGAAAACCAAGGAGAAAATCCTCAGCCTGAAGAAAATCAAAATCCTGAGCAAAATCCTCAACCAGAGGCTCCAGTTGATGACATTCCTCACCCAGGGCAAGATCCTCAGCCTGAAGCACATGCAGATGAAATTCCTCATCCTGAGGAACATGCTGAAGAAAATGACCCTGCACCAAATCCAGAGAATGCTCTTGTCATTATCAATCCAGAAACTGCGATGAGTGTCTCCCCTCAAGGGAAGAAGCAAAACCTTCAGCCGATGCAGTGTCAGTCGTTCTCCAAGCGACCAAAGTTTCAAAAGGAATCCTTCTTTGAGGAACGTATGTATTTCATCGAAGAAAATTCTTATGACAAGCCTCGCATCAGGCATATGAAGTTTTGGACCAGGACTCAGCTCAACTACTATGCATCTGTGCTTTGTGGAAGAAACCAAAATTTTAAGCACAGGCATATTCCTCATGTTGAGCTTGAAGAAATTCCTTGCTTTACCCCGGTCCTCAACGTTCTTCATGAAGTAGGACTGCTCCCTCTATGCTGTGATATCTGTGATTGGAACAGCGACATTGTTCTTCAATTCTATGCAACTTTGCACATCTCTGGAGATCCAACAGATATCAACACTTGGGTGCTGGATTGGATGACGCAGCACACACACTTCAAGGCCCGTGCAAATGAGCTGTTGCGAGAACTTCCTATGTCAATTCCTTCAGAGCAGGCCGTGAAGATGTATGATGAATGGGAGCTGCCGAATAAGCTGATGGAAGTCCTCATGAAGCCTTTGGCCAAGGGGCAACCACCAAGAACAACCTTCCTGGTCCATGAGCTGAAGTATGAACCCAGGACTGTTTACAGAATCCTCTGCAGTGTTCTTGCGCCAATCAAGTGCCATGATGATGAAGAAGATGTCATAGGCATCATGAGGAATATCCTCTTCAACATCATCCAGGGCATTCCCATCAACACTCACGATTTCTTCTTGAGGACTCTGGTAGAAAATGCTATGTCCCCTTTTGACCTGTAGATTTACGCTCCATGGATCATGAGATTCATCACACGCAGGTCAGGCATCAACTATCACGCTGATTTCAATAATCACCTTGGATATATGCCTCCTATAAGGGTCAACTAGAAGACTTTTGAGCCTGTTGAAGGAAAAGGCAAGTCTGTGATTGATGAATGCAGTCGGCCCCTTCATGGCCAGTTCCGAGAGCCAGATGCATATTCCTCATGGGATGACACTAAAACCCAGCCACCAAGTCGTGTTGCTCCAAGGGTGATGAATACTAGAGAGCTTCTCCTCAGTCTTCATCAAAAGGTAGATAGAAATCACAAGTGGGTCAAACGCCAGTTCATCGCCATTGTGAAAACCCTCACTGAGACCCAGAATGCCGTGAAGCTTAATCATCATTATCTTCATGAGGTTTTTGATCGCACCTGGGCCACACTAGCTCATTTGAAGACTCGAGCAGAACTTGAAGAATTGGAGTTTGCACAAGACTTCGACTGGTCATGGCCGCCAAAGAAGAAATTCAGGCCAATTACAGTTCCAGATCTTGAGGACAGTTCGTTTTCTTCATTCTGCACTGCAGAATCAGATGAAGACCAACAAGACACTGCCACTGGTCCAGGGAGGAAGTCTGCTCCCAAGAATCCGCACGCGTCTTCCTCAACTGCCAAGAAGTGAAAGTCTTCACGGGGCGTTAGTCCTCAGTTTTGTCCCTTTTCGTCACTTGATGACAAAGGAGGAGAAATCTGAGAGCTAGTCTTCACGCGGGATATATTTTGGGGCTTATGAACTTTATTTAAGTTAAAAACTCTTGGCTCTTCTGAAGTGTTTTATGTAATGAGTTGTAACTTAAGCCCGATGGTACTTTAATGCTTTTGAACGTTTTTCTTCGCATGCTTATTCCTCAAAATATTAATGCACGCATGCTGGAATTCGTCAGATACCATTTCTCATCATGCATACTCAATTCCTTCATACTGTATGTCATATGTATGCATGATTTACAAGACTCGGGGGAGATCTCCATGATATAATTCATCAATGTGCATTTGATGTGAAAAGAAAAATCCTCAAGAGTTGCACATCTTCAGGGGGAGTCTCTCTGAATCTTGATTTTAAATTCCTCAAATGAGTATTTACACTTCATATTTTTATCCCCGTTGAAGACTTATCCTAATTGTCATCAACCACCAAAAAGGGGGATATTGTAAGTGCATCTAGTGCCCCTTAGTGATGTTGGTGGTTTGAAGACTTATAGGTTAAGTATCTAATGTGTTCATGAGTGTACACATGATCTATAAGTCGCTGAGGGGTTTGAAATATTCGATGTATATCGACCCCTAAAAATATATATCTTTGGCTGAAGAAATTGATCTGAAGCTGAAGAACTGAATCGCGAAGAAATTGCGATGAAATTGATATTCCTCATGAAGATATTGAAAATGGGGAATTTGGTGTGTCCTGAAGAAAATCTATCTGAAGACTTTGAAGCATGAAGATTTATTCTGTCTATTTTATTTTCTTCATTTTTGAGTCATAGGAACACCGTACTGTTAAAGGGGGTCAAAGTAACACGTCGGAATGAATTTCCTCATGATGCTCAACCCAAGCCTAATCCTACCAAAAGCCTCAAGTGAGGAATATGAGAGACATGAGGACTCTCATGGTTGAGGGTCCCGACCGTTACCACAAGTCGCACCACATCACTGATCTTATCCACACCAACGGTCATATTATTTAAGGGCATTAATGTCAAATCATGTCGGGATGCTCCCAGGCTATAAATAGCTGCCCCCCACAACCATTTGCTGGTTGGCTGCTCCGTTGGAAGCTGACACTTGTCATAAGAGCAACCCAAATTCCTCTGAGTCTTCGAGAGTAATTCATCAGTGAGAAAATACCCCAAACACCAAACCACAAACCGAAAACCAAGTGATTGAGCATCATTGAAGAAGTTGTTCATGTGTGGGGCTGAAGCCTTTTACCTTTGAGGACTGTGCATCCTCCAGACGGTTAGGCGTCATGGTCTAGAGCAATCCAGCAGTCAATTGTGGATCGCCAGGTGACCAAGTTTGTGAGGGTTTGGAAGTCTTCCTTAAAGAGTCACCATGAGTGTTGGGCGAGGATTGTGTGTTCTTAGCCCAAGGAGAATACGGTAGGGACTGTGTGTCTTTTGGTTTCAATACCAAGCCGCTCCAAACCAGATGTACAACTGTGACAGTAGTTGGAACTGGGTCATCAACCACTGTCTTCATTGTGAAACGGGTTCTATTTCTTCAACTCTTTCAATTCCTCATATTTTATGTTGATAATTTTCACTCTCACTGTTTGAAGAATTTGCTGAAGATTTTCTCTGAAATTCCTCAACCCCAAATTCTTCACGCGAGTTAATACTCACCTGTTTTCTGCGTGCATGCATACTGTGCAAACTGTTTTTCATATTCTTCACCTTGAAAACTGTTGTAGTGATACTTTGCACTCCTGATCCAATGCTGTTTCCGCTGCGAGTTAGTCATCAGTGTGGAATTTCCTCAAAAGGAATTTCCTCAGTGATGAAATTCTAAAAATCTCCTATTCACCCCCTCTAGTCGATATAACGCACTTTCACTAACGTTCATTAAGGTAAAACCCAACCATAGCAATAAGATACATTGGTCCCCCTTCAATCCCGTATGCATCAATTTCTATGCTAGGATGAAGCTTGTGTCACACTTGCCCTCTAATACATTGTCGTATCAACATACTACTAACCCCATGGTGTGATCCACGCGCGCGCTCATATGATGGGCACCAAAGTACAACAACATAACCACAAGCAAATTAAACCAATCATAGCAATTAATCAATCACCGAGAGGACAACGAAAAATCTACTTAGACATCATAGGATGGCAACACATCATTGGATAATAATATGAAGCATAAAGCACAATTTCATGTTTAGCATAAGGAACTATAGCAAGTTCATCTTCATAAGCATCATTCATATTGGCATCATGGCCACAAGCATAGCAAGCATCAAGTTCATCAAAAATGGATATTTCAAACGAATCCAAGGGATCATAGCAATCAACATAGCATTCATCCTTCAAAGGGAAATTAAACAATGTATGAGTTGAAGAGTTACTCTCATTAGAAGGTGGGAACGGGTAGCTAGTACGCTCTTCCTTCTTTTGTTCTTCGCTCTCCTCGTCATTTTTTCATCTAATGAGCTCACAGTTTCAGCATTTTCTTCTTCCATAGTTTCCTGCAAAATATTAGTCTCTTCTTGGGAAGCGTAGAATTTCTCCATAAATCTTTTATTATTTTTTCTCTTTTTTTTGGTGGGCTTCTTTGGCCTCTTTCTTTAATTTGGGCTTCATTGGCCTCTTTTATTACTTCCTCACATGGGACAATGCTCTAATAATGATGATCATCACACTTTTATTTACTTACAACTCGAAATTTAGAACAAAATATGACTCTATATGAATGCCTTAGACGGTGTACCGGGATGTGGAATGATCTAGCGTAGCAGTGACATCAAAAAACGGACAAGCCATGAAAACATCATGCTAGCTATCTTACGATCATGCAAAGCAAATTGACAATGATGGTGCGTGTCATAATAAACGGATTGATGGAAGTTGCATGGAAATATATCTCGGAATGGCTATGGAAATGCCATAATAGGTAGGTATGATGGTTGTTTTGAGGAAGGGTATATGGTGGGTGTAATGCACCGGCAAAAGTTGCGCGGTACTAGAGAGGCTAGCAATGGTGGAAGGGGGAGAATATTCACCCCACACTATTGCTCCCCGGCAATGGCGCCCTAAAAAGGCCTTGATAACCCACAAGTATAGGGGATCAATTGTAGCCTTTCTTGATAAGTAAGAGTGTCGAACCCAACGAGGAGCTAAAGGTAGGACAAATATTCCCTCGAGTTCTATCAACCACTGATACAACTCTACGCACACTTTACGTTCGCTTTACCTAGAACAAGTATGAAACTAGAAGTACTTTGTAGGTGCAAGGATAGGTTTGCAAGAAAAGAAAGAACAAGGAAATGAAAACTAGGGGCTGGTTAGAAACAATTACGTGAGTGTGGAAAAGTGGTGGTAGGAGTTGCAGAATTGTCCGTAAGCAATTGACTACGTTACTAGACCGATAGCAAGTTTTATGTGGGAGACGCCACTGCTAGCATGTCATCCCTTACTTGGAATTCTATGCACTTATGATTGGAACTATTAGCAAGCATTCGCAACTACTAACGTTCATTAAGGTAAAACCCAAACCATAGCAATAACATATATTGGTCCCCCTTCAATCCCGTATGCATCAATTTCTATGCTAGGGTGAAGCTTCTGTCACTCTTGCCCTCCAATACATTGTCCTATCAACATACTACTAACCCTATGGTGTGATCCACACGCGCGTTCATATAATGGGCACCAAAGGACAACAACATAACCACAAGCAAATTAAACCAATCATAGCAATTCATCAATCACCGATAGGACAACGAAAATCTACTCAGACATCATAGGATGGCAACACATCATTGGATAATAATATGAAGCATAAAGCACCATGTTCAAGTAGAGGATACAACGGGTTGCGGGAGAGTGGACCTCTGAATATAGATGAGGGAAGATGATGGAGGTATTGGTGAAGATGACGGAGGTGTTGGTGTAGATCGCCGTCACGCGATGATGTCCCGGGCAGCGTTCCGGCGCCGCCGGGAGAGAGGGGGAGAGAGCCCCCCTTCTTCTTCTTATTCCTTGATCTCCCCCCTATATGGGAGAAGGGTTTCCCCTCTGGTCCATGGTCTCCATGGCGGCGGAGGGGCGGGAGCCTCTCCGAGATTGGATCTCTCTCTCTGTGTCCTTCTGTTTCTGCGCTCCCAAATTTTGCCTTTCACCGTTTTTTAAATTCCCGGAGATCCATAACTCCGATTGGGCTGAAATGTTAACATGATTTTCTTCCGGATATTATCTTTCTTGCGGCGAAAGAAGGGCCCCAACCACTTTAGGGATTGGTCACAAGCCTGCCATGCACGGCCCCACCCCCAGGCTTGTGACCCCCTCGGGCATCGTTTCGCGTTGATTCTTCTTCCCAAAAATCATAAATATTCCAAAAAAAAAATCCCAGTAGGTTTTTTTATTGCGTTTGGACTTCGTTTGGTATGGATAATCTGCGAAACAAAAAACATGCAACAAACAGGAACTGCCACTAGGCACTGGATCAATATGTTAGTCCCAAAAATAGTATAAAAAGTTCCCAAAAGTATATGAAAGTTGCAGAATATTGGCATGAAACAATCAAAAATTATAGATACGACGAAGACGTATCACTTGTCGCGGACCGCGAGCCTGAGCAGGAAGTGTGGCCCCGCGCTCGGCCTCGTGAACCCAAGGCGAGGCCCGGAGATGAAGCAAGCTGCCAGATAATCCCCCGGCCCCGCGCTAACGCGTGCGCGCCCCCGGCATTGCAGACTCACGCGCCCGGAGCACGCCCCGCTCGAGGCAAACCCCGTGGAGCAACAAGACCCGGCGGCCCCCGTGCATACCGTGCCCGTTGGACTGGTGGGGTGCTTCACCATCGCCCCCGAGCTCTGCCCCGTCGTGTGGCCATGCAAGTTCAAGCCCGACCTGCACCCGCGTTACGACGACACCAAGACTCGACTGAGTTGCTGCAACTCTACACGTTGAGCATCAAGGCGGTAGGAGGAGGCGACAAGATCATGGCATGCTAGTTCCCAATGACGCTCAAGGGCGGCCGCTCTCATGGCTCCTCAACCTCCCAAAGGCGTCCATCACCTCCTGGGACGGCCTGCGCGAGCGCTTCATCGCCAACTTCCAGGGCACCCGCGACCGTGCCCTGATGACCCACAAGTATAGGGGATCAATCGTAGTCCTTTCGATAAGTAAGAGTGTCGAACCCAACGAGGAGCAGAAGGCTCTGGTAAACAGTTTTCAGCAAGGTAATAACTGCAAGCACTGAAAGTAGCGGTAACAAGTAATGGTGTAGCAAGGTGAAACATAGCAAGCGAAAAGTACCAAGTAACAAGTAGTAGCAACGGTGCAGCAAGTGGCCCAATCCCTTTTGTAGCAAGGGACAAGCCTGAACAAAGTCTTATAGGAGGAAAAACGCTCCCGAGGACACACGGGAATTTCTGTCATGCTAGTTTCATCATGTTCATGTGATTCGCGTTCGTTACTTTGATAGTTTGATATGTGGGTGGACCGGCGCTTGGGTACTTCCCTTACTTGGACAAGCATCCCACTTATGATCAACCCCTCTCGCAAGCATCCGCAACTACAGAAGAAGAATTAAGACAACGTCTAACCATAGCATTAAAGTAGTGGATCCAAATCAGCCCCTTATGAAGCAACGCATAGACTGGGGTTTAAGCTTCTGTCACTCTAGCAACCCATCATCTACTTACTACTCCCCAATGCCTTCCTCTAGGCCCAAATATGGTGAAGTTTTATGTAGTCGACGTTCACATAACACCACTAGAGGAAAAGACAACATATAGCATATCAAAATACCGAACGAATACCAAATTCACATGACTATTATTAGCATGACTTATCCCATGTCCTCAGGAACAAAAGTAACTACTCACAAAGCATAATCATAATCATGATCAGAGGTGTAATGAATAGAATCAAGGATCTGAACATAAACTCTTCCACCAAGTAATCCAACTAGCATCAACTACAAAGAGTAATCAACACTACTAGCAACCTTACAAGTACCAATCGGAGTCGCGAGACGGAGATTGGTTACAAGAGATGAACTAGGGATTGGAGAGGAGATGGTGCTGATGAAGATGTTGATGGAGATGACTCCCCTCCGACGAGAGGAGTGTTGGTGATGACGATGGAGACGATTTCCCCCTCCGGGAGGGAAGTTTCCCCGGCAGGATCGTCCTGCCGAAGCTCTAGATTGGATCTGCTCAAGTTCCGCCTCGTGGCGGCGGGGAAACCACGAATAAGCTCCTCCTTGATTTTTTCTGGAACGAAACCCTTCATATAGCCAAAGAGGGGGGCCAGTGGGCCGTCAGGGAGCCCACAAGCCCTGTAGCCGCCACTAGGGGGTGGCGGCTACCAGGCTTGTGGGTCCCTGGTAGCTCCCCTCTGGTACTTCTTTCGCCCAGTATTTTTTATATATTCGCAAAAAATACCACGTTGATTTTCAGGGCATTTGGAGTTGTGCGGAATAGAGGACTCAGACTTGCTCCTTTTCCAGTCCAGAATTCCAGCTGCCGGTATTCTCCCTCTTCAAATGAACCTTGCAAAATAAGAGAGAAAAGGCATAAGTATGGTACCACAAGGTAATATAACAGCCCATAAAGCGATAAATATCAACATGAAAGCATGATGCAAAATGGACGTATCATGCCCCCATCGTGAACGACCTGCGGCGCGTCGAGCAGCAGGAGGGAGAGACTCTGCACAAGTTCATACAACGTTTCACTATCATGCGCCTCAAGATCCCCAAGGTGTCGGACGAAGCCATCATCTCGGCTTTCTCCGACGGAGTCACCGACCTCAATATAAAGGAAGAGCTTGCCATGAACGATGAAATGAGCACCACACTGGAGAAGTTCAACTTGGCAAGCAAGTGCGCCAAGGCGGAAGAAGGACGCATGTCGCTCCTCGGGCCCGAGGCGGCGGACCGAGAAGAGAAGAAAGCCAAAGCCAAGGAGGTGAAGCGCAAGGCCCGGACGGTGCTTGCCGTTGAGCCTGAGGCGAAGCATACCCGAGGGGGAGAGCGCCCATCCGGAGGAGGGCCGACATGCATCTTCCATGGCACCAGCGGCCATGACACCTCTGAATGTCAAGAGCTACATTTGGTTCGTGTTGAACACTTCAACACGCACCCCAGACGGTTCGACAAAAGCCCTGCGCGCGAAGGAGGCCGCAATGGGGGCCGCTGGGATAATCATGAGCCGCGTCAGGGGCGACGCGACCAGCCTCAGGAGGACCCCTGGCATGGCCAGCCTCAGGAGGACCGTTGGCGTGATAATCCCCAGGAGGGGCAGCGACGCGGCCAACCTCGTGAGGCTCGCCCTCGGGAGGCCAGGCTGCCCCCGGTGCCCCCGCAGCCCAGGAGGAGGGATGAAGACAGGCAAGACGACGGGGCTAGGGGCTTCCAGGAAGTCAGGGCAGTGGCTTCTATCCTGGGCGGTGCCCAGACCCCAGCCTCCAACCGTGATTTCAAGCAGCTTTCCCGGGAGGTGAATGCCACCCTCCCGAGGCCTGAAGCAATGCGTCCCCTCAACTGGTCCCAGACCACCATTGCTTTCGACCCAAGCGACCAGCTCAGATGTTCGTTCATGGCCGGCAAGCTCCCAATGATGTGCACCCCAACTATCAGCAACATCCTCGTCACCAAGACCCTCATTGACAGTGGAGCTGGGCTCAACGTCCTCTCAGTCGAGACCTTTGTGAAGCTCCAGCTGCCGTATGAGCAGCTCAAGCCGACCAAGCCCTTCTCAGGGTAACTGTGGGATCCACCGTACCCATTGGGAAAGTGCATCTGCCAGTCACCTTTGGCGACCGCCAGAACTACCATACTGAGGTCATCGTCTTTGACGTCGCGCACATCCACCTGCCATACAACACCATCCTTGGGTACCCAGCGCTTGCCAAGTTCATGGCAGTGGTCCACCATGGATAAAATGTCCTCAAGATGCCAGGGAGTGGCGGCATCATCACCATCCCCTGTCACGAGAAGGATGCCGCCTGTGTATTGGAGCGGCTGTACCGCGCGGAGGCAGCAGAACACTCCGACGATGAAGATGACGAGCTGCCTCGCGAGGACCCACGCAAGAAGAAGGAGCTCCTTCCCACGGAGTGCCCCGGGGCTTTGGGTTCCGTGCCCGGGGATGGCTCCCTGCCCCCCATCGCATAGGGATGCACGCTCGACACCCCTCTTGGGCCAGGCTGGGGGATCCCATCGGGGAGTCCCCTAGCCTGGTCAGTGAGGCAGAGGCAGCGTTCGAGCACATCCCGAGGGCGCACTTCAGAGCACGTTCGACCAGCTCTCGCGATTCCGTCACCAGAGCAATCCATGAACTTCGCAAGGCCCAAACCATACGACGCGCTGACTGCCCTGCACCACCAATCGCAATCGCCGTCGTCGGCCCGATTGACGACCCCGCATCTGCATCAATGCATCCGTAACCAACACAACCACGACACACAACCCCCTCTGGCCAATGCAGACTGGCTACCGGTGGGAGTACCCACGCACCCGAGCCTTCATGCCCTTCATGCTGAGGAACACGACCGTCACTTACCAGAGGCTCCAATAGGCCATGCTCGTACCCCGCCTGTTGGGGCGCCACGAGGCGGAGGAGGACATGCTCAGGCCAAGCGAAGGCCCCGAGCCTCGAGGGGTGGCGTACCCGTGAGGGTCGCGACCGCGGAGGCAGGAAATCAAGCGATAACGGAGCCTCCGGCACTTCAGCACCTCGACCGCCAGGTGACTTTTTGTTGGCCGCATCCAGGTAACCTTTCGATTCGCTCAGTCCGTAGGTAACCCTAGGGCCATGCGGCCTCCCCAAGCTCTGTACTTTCCCCGACTTCTACTTTCGCTTATGCATCATTTGGTTGTTCAATTGCACCTGCTTGGCATCCTAACGTTCTGCCTGGGCTATATTGTTGGGCGATCGGCCCCCGCTTGGGGGCTTCGGTCAAAGTTTGTTCATGCAGGTGCGCATCCTCGCTCCTAAATAAGAAGAAGTCAGCAGGGTTTGCCAATGACCCAAACCAAGTCAATTTAGTCCACCAATGACTCGGGGGTAGGGACACTCGCGAAGCCATAGCGTCCTCGTGACCTCCCATATACACCCCACCGTGACACTCTCACGTAATAATGAGCCGAGGCTGTATACGCCCAGGGCCCCCCGAGGACGTGGAGGGCTCCATCCACACCTAGTGGTAGCCCGACGCTCCGTGCTAGGGAGAAGAGCAGGCCGGGGTAGGGACACTCACGAGGCCATAGCGTCGTCACAACGTCCCATATACACTCCCAACATGACACTCTCATGTAATAACGAGCCGAGGCTGTATATGCCCAGGGCCCCCCGAGGACGCGGAGGGGTCCACCCTACGCCTAGTAGAAGACCTATGCTCCATGCTGGGTACAGACATGGGCAACCAATATAGTCCGCCAATGACTATGCCCTCAGCTGGCATCAACACAGCCCGCCAATGGCTACACCCATGGCCGTCAAGGGGATCAACGCAGTCCATCCGAGACTTCGCCCACACCCAGCATGTGGACAAACAACTGAAGGTACATAGCTGCTCGCATGTCAAGGGGACCCCTGAGCATCACGACTCATGGGCCTAACTGCGCTCGTAGCCCCTTCCCCCCTTTCGGCCGTCCTTGGACGGTTCAATCGCGGGAAGGTACGCGCGGGGCGGGCCCTGCCGACGTAGAGCCCAGTGCGCTCGACAAATCGCTTTGAATCCCTTAGAAAGAACGCTGGAGTCACTAGTACGTTAAGGGGGACTCCTGAGCATCGCGACTCAGGAGCCTGAACTGCGCCCGTAGCCCCTTTCCCTTTTGAACCGCCCCTTTCCGGTCGGTTGAACCGCGGGGAGGTACGCGTGGGGCGTGCCCTACAGACGCGGAGTGTTGAAGGAGTTCGAGAGTATCATACCATCGATTTCTTACGAAGAACATCGCAGTTGCTCGCACGTCAAGGGGGACCCTTGAGCATCGCGACTCAGGGGCCTAACTGCGCTCGTAGCCCCTCCCCCCTTTGGGTCGTCCTTGGTTTCCGGTCGGTTCAATCGCGAGGAGGTACGCGCGGGGGTGGCCCTGCCGACGCGGAGTGCTGAAGGTGTTCTAAGTTTCGGAATCTTCGTCACATTCTCATCATGAGGGCAGCTCGCACGTCAAGGGGGACTCCTGAGCATCGCAGCTCAGCAACCTAACTGCGCTTGTAGCCCCTTCCCCTTTGGTCGTCCTTGGTTTCCGGTCGGTTCAATCGCGGGAAGGTACACGCGGGGCAGGCTCTACTGACGTAGAGTA
Source organism: Hordeum vulgare subsp. vulgare (assembly GCF_904849725.1). Lineage (NCBI taxonomy): Eukaryota > Viridiplantae > Streptophyta > Magnoliopsida > Poales > Poaceae > Hordeum > Hordeum vulgare. The sequence goes on from NC_058522.1 coordinate 293,153,160, forward strand.
GCACCGCAAACATGATAGGAACAAAGCAAGGAAAACACTCGAGCATTCAATTATTACAAACCATGACCCAGTTTATAAAAATGCAAATGAGTTTAATGCCTCCATGAGGCACAATGTGCATTGCAGGAAAATAACAGGTGCAGTAGATCAGGAGGAGCCGCCGCCGATCACCTCCTCCGCAGGAAGCTGGTCGTCGACATCGGAGGCATCACCTTCCCCGTCGCCTCCAACGGTACCTGGAGACAAGGGGGCACGACGCGGGCAAACTTCCTCACCAGCGCCTCCACATGACCCTTCACCGACTCCGCAGCGCGGTCGCATACCCTGCGAGGGACCGACACGATTACAGAGCTCAGATCGAACCCGGGGTCGTGAAGATGAAGGTGACTGAAGACACGAGTCGCGGCCATGAAGAAGAAGTCGCGGCACTCGCTCTCCAAGATCTTGTTTGTCTGCACGACGGAAGCCTACAGCGCCGCGACGAGCCCATTTGCAGCACGGCGAAGCCTTCCTCCGGGGTGGCCACAGGCTCGCCTAACCCGCCCGACCAGAGGAAGCAGAGCGCCTTGCGGAGCCCAAGCTCAACGTCAGGGAAGCAAGCCAGCTCGGAGTCCTTCTTTTCCTCGACCGCAGTGAGGGCTTTCTCCCGGGCCTCAAGGAGAGCCTCCTTCGTGGTGACATCCTTCTCCCGCTCAACCAAGTGCTCCTGTTCTACGCCCATGCTGTTCGCCTCCCGGGACAGCTCCCCCTCCCGGGTGGCAAGCTTGCCCTCGCGTGCCTTGAGTTCCTCCTCCTGCGAGCGGCGTTACTTGACCAGCTTGGCACGTTCCCCTTGTAGGGCGCTCAGGCGGGATTCCACCTCTTCGCAACGTGCGACAGCCGCCTTGGTCTCCTTCAGCGCCCCCTCACACATGGCGCGGGCGGCCATGGCCCCTTCCTCGACCTTCCTCATATCGACTGCGACACCATTTAGGGTAGTGAAGGCTGCGTGCATTATGCCCCGGGGAAGCCCTGAGTCCTTCTGGAACACCTCCTGAGGAACCTCCAACACTGGCGCAGGCGGCGCTACTGAAGGAGTAGCACCATGAAGAACAAGAGGCCCCGAAGGCTGCTCAACACTTGCGGGCGTCAGCACCTCTGGAGTCTAGGGATCCTTGGAGACCCGTTCTCCAGGCAGCGGCATCCTCACGCTCTCCCCAGGATGCTTCGGGGGCTCGGGGGGCTTAACAACCAAGGCTAGGGAGGCCGCTCCACGAGCCTCCTCCTCCTCCTCCCCCTCCTCACCCGCAGACGGCGGCTTTCGACAAGGGCAGGCGGGGCCTCGAGAGACGCCTTCGGTTTGGCAAGCGTCTTCTTCTTCTTCTTCTTCCTCGGCCCCGGCGAGTCGACATCCCTCACGTCAAGCCAAGGGAGAAAATCAGCCAAGCATGGTCATAGATGCTCAAAGTGCGCCCAAGAAGGTGACTTGCTTTTCGACGTTGTGCCACCTCTTCCCCATCTTTGCCCCGACACCAATAGAGGAAACAGGGCCCCCACAGACGGAGGCGAGCTTGGCACCTTGGACCCCCCCCCCCCGCTGGCGGAGGCTGGGTGCGCCGGGGACGGCTCGACCCCGGGCTTCCGGGAGGCATGCACGTATGCAGACCGCGTAGCGCGCGGAGTCGGCACAGGCCCTCTGGAGGCCATGGCAAGGCGCGAGGGGGTCATGGCAAAGGTATCATCTGTGGCGCCATCATATTCGAGCTCGCGCAGGAGGACGGACTGCGGTGAGAGGAGCACGCTCGCCGCATGGTCGTCAACGGTTTTCTCCGAGCCCCCCTCCCCGGAAGTGTCGCCAGATGACACCTCCACCGGACCAGATCCTTCAGCTGGAAGGAGCCCCTGCTCGTTGAAGATGGTCATCGCGGCGACCAGTTCGGTCCAGTCGTTGCGACAATATAGCAAACCTAGGGCCTTGGGAAGGTTGCCAGGGTCGCCGCCCAGCAGAATCGCCAAGACCGTGCTCAGATCCTCCTTGGGAAGTTCCCGGGACTGAAGCTGGAGTTCGTCATCGCCAGCAAAGTACTCCCACAAGGGCATGGAATGTTCCTAGAGGGGCGCCAAGCGCTGCGCCAAGAACTCCTTCACTATCATTCCCCCGGTCAGCTTCTTGGCGCTGATGTCATGGGAAAAGCGCTCCATCACAGGCACACCACTAGGGTCGGAGAGCTTTGTCGAGCTCCATGCGGAGGTCTTCTCAGGCAACCCCTTCAGCTCTTCTAGCCGGGGGTTGGCATCCTTGAGGCACATGTGGACCCAACGGTGCCTAAAGTTCTCCACCTTCTTCCCGGCCTTCAAGATCACGTTGTTGCTCTGGGCCGCCACGAAGGAAACGCATGCCGACAAGTGAGCACCGTCGTGCACACGCAGGCTGAAGAAGTGGCAGAGGAGGGCGATCAAAGCCTGCACGCCAATGAAAGTCTCACAGTAGAAGGCGAAGACGGACAAAAGCAAGATGGAGTTGGGCTGGAGATGAAGGGCTTGGATCCCATAGTGGTCCAACACAGTGAAGAAGAATCGGGAGAACGGCGGCACGAGCCCAGCATAAACATTGTGAAGGAAGAAGGGATACACCGCCCCAGGCGCGGGCCGCTCCTCTACGTCGCGAGCCAAATCAGGGTTCGCCCGTGCTCGATGGACTCGGCCGTCGTCCATGGGAGCACTGGGACAAGATCCGCGTCCTTGTAGAGGGCGTAGTCTAAGAGTGGAGAAGCCGGGGCCTGACCATACCCCTCTGGTTTCTGCTTGCCGAAGGGCGCCATTGCTGGACTAGCAAGGAGCTATGCGGCGCTGGATCTGGGAGGCGCCTGTTGAAGGCAGAGACTTAAGGAGGAAGGCGAGTGCGGAAGGAGGAAAGCAATAAGGTACCGAAGCTACAAGTAGGGCACCTAATAAAGGGGGCCGAGATAGAGGAGAAGGAGGGTCAGACGCCATCCGCGTGACGCGCGCCGACCTGGCCCACATGCATTTGAGGTCCCATGGTGTCTCATGCTGCCCCTCAAGGCTCCGCCCTGAGGCCAACCCAAGCACACTGCGGGCCCGGGGGCTACTGACGGCGTTCTGGGATTGGGGTACCCAGACCTTCCTGCTTGTGGCCCAGGGCGGGCCTACTTCATCAGAGCAAGCGAGCAAGCCTGACACCGCTTAAGGGAAGGCCCTTGTGAGGGGCCAAGCCTCACGAGGAGGAGTAGCATCAAGACCCGTAGGGGGGCCTCCTCAGGACCTCTGGAGTGGTGGATATTTCGAGGCAGGGTCGGGCCTCAGGAGTCAAGGGTGACGCCAGGAAAGGACACGCAAGCAGCAGATGACACGACGGGACAGTTTCCCCTTTTGTGCAAAGGAGGCGGAGGCGTACAGGTTTCCCAAAAGCATCTTTCAAAGGTTTCCCTTCTGGTGCAACAAAGCCACAGTCCCCCACCAATAGGGCAAACGTCATCCACGGGCCCGTCTCTGCGGTGCGGAGAACTGCTTTGCAGGCAAAGACCAACTTTGGGAAGGGGAGCATGTTCCCCTGTTCCCCTTCAAAATTGGCCGTTGTGGGATCCCTTCCCGCTGAAGCTATGAGGGAAGAGGGCCCAGGCCTCCACTATATATAGATAGGGTAAGACACTTGAGAGAGGAGAGTTGATTCAGACAAGAAAACAAGACACTTTGTCACACATGTTGGGTAACGTAGCAAAAATTCAAAATTTTCCTACGCCATACAGAGATCTTCCTATGGAGAAACCAGCAACGAGAGAGGGGTGAGAGCATCTTTGTACCTTTGAAGATCGCTAAGCGGAAGCGTTGCTAGAACGCGGTTGATGGAGTCGTACTCGCTGCGATTCAGATCGCGGTGTGATTCTAATCTAGTGCCGAACCACGGCACCTCCGCGTTCAACACACGTGTAGCCCGGTGATGTCTCCTGCACCTTGATCCTGCAAGGAGGACCGAGAGGTTGGGGAAGAGCCTCGACAGCACGACGGCGTGGTGGCGGTGGAGCGACGAGGTCTCCCGACAGGGCTTCGCCAAGCACCGTGGGAGAGGATGGAGAGGAGAAGCAGGGCTGCATCGAGAGAGAGAGAGAATTCGTGTCTCAAATGGCCAAAACCTCCACTATATATAGGGGGAAGGGGAGGGAGGCAAAACCCTTATGGTTCCCACCCCTAAGGGGTGTGGCAGCCTCCCAGATGGGAGGTGTGGGCGGCGGCCACGGAGGAGAGGGGTTGGCGCACCCCTAGGTGGGCCTTAGGCCCAGCAGCGCCTAGGGTTTTCCCCTTCCTCCCTCTCTGGTGCGCCTTGGGCTGGGGGTGAGGGGGTGCACCAGCCCACATACGGGCTGATTCCCTCTCACACTTGGCCCATGTAGCCTCCCGGGGCTGGTGGCCCCTCCCGGTGGGCCCCCGGAACCCTTCTGATGGTCCCATCACATTGCCGGTGGTGCCCGAAACATTTCCGGCATCCAAACCCATCCATCCTTTATATGAATCTTTACCCCCGGACCTTTTCGGACTTCCTCGTGACGTCCGGATCTCATTCGGGACTCCGAACAACCTTCGGTAACCTCGTACAACAATTCCCTATAACCCTGCGTCAGCGAACCTTAATTGTGTAGACCCTACGGGTTCGGGAGGCATGCAGACATGACCGAGACACCTCTCCGTCCAATAACCATCAGCGGGTTCTGGATACCAATGGTGGCTCCCACATGTTCTATGATGATCTCATCGGATGAACCATGATGTCAAGGATTCAATCAATCCCGTATACAATTCCCTTTGTCTATCGGTACAGAACTTGCCCGAGATTCGATCGTCAGTATCCCTATACCTTGTTCAATCTCGTTACCGACAAGTATCTTTACTCGTTTCGTAGTACATCATCCCATGAGTAACTCCTTAGTAACATTGAGCTCATTATGATGATGTTCTACCGAGTGGGCCCAGAGATACCTCTCCGTCACACGGAGTGACAAATCCCGATCTCGATTCGTACCAACCCAACAGATACTTTCGGAGATACCCGTAGTGCACCTTTATAGTCACCAAGTTATGTTGTGACGTTTGATACACCCAAAGCACTCCTACGGTATCCGGGAGTTGCACAATCTCACGGTCGAAGGAAAAGATACTTGACATTAGAAAAGCTTTAGCATACGAACAACACGATCTAGTGCTATGCTTAGGATTGGGTCTTGTCCATCACATCATTCTCCTAATGATGTGATCCCGTTATCAATGACATCCAATGTCCATGATCAGGAAACCATGATCGTCTATTGATCAACGAGCTAGCCAACTAGAGGCTTGCTAGGGACACATTGTGATCTATTTATTCACACATGTATTACTGTTTCGTGTTAATACAATTATAGCATGAAAATAGACGATTATCATGAACAAGGAAATATGATAATAACCATTTTATTATTGCCTCTATGGCATATTTCCAACTGTCTCCCACTTGCACTAGAGTCAATAATCTAGTTGCATTGTGATGAATCGAAGAACCATAGCATTGTGGTGTTGATCATGTTTTGCTCGTGGAAGAGGTTTAGTCAACGTGTCTGCAATATTCATATCCGTGTGTACTTTACAAATATCTATGACTCCTCTCTGGAACTGGTCCTGGATGGAGTTGTAGCAGCGTTGGATGTGCTTGGTCTTCCTGTGAAATCTGGGCTCCTTGTCTATGGCAATGGCTCCAGTGTTATCACAGAAGAGTGTCATCAGACCTGACGTGCTTGGAACCACTCCAAGGTCGGTGATGAACTCCTTCATCCAGATCCCTTATTGAGCTGCTTCCGAAGCAGCTATGTACTGCGCTTCACATGTAGATGCTGCCACGACGTCTTGCTTGCTGCTGCACCAGCTCACTGCCCCACCATTCGGAACATATACGTATCCGGTTTGTGACTTATAGTCATCCTGATCTGTGTCGAAACTAGCATCGGCGTAACCCTTTACGACCAGCTCTTCGTCACCTCCATAAACGAGAAACGTCTCCTTGGTCCTTTTCAGGTACTTAAGGATATTCTTGACCGATGTACAGTGTTCCATACCGGGATCACTTTGGTACCTCCCTACCAAACTTATGGCAAGGTTTATATCAGGTCTGGTACACAGCATGGCATACATTAGAGAACCCATGACTGAAGCGAAGGGGACATTACTCATCTTCTCTCTATCTGCTGCCGTGGTCGGTGACGGAGTCTTACTCAATCTCGTACCTTGCAAAACTGGCAAGAACCCCTTCTTCGAGTTTTCCATATTGAACTTCTTCAATATCTTGTCAAGGTATGTTCTTTGTGAAAGACCTATGCGGCGTCTCGATCTATCTCTATAGATATTGATGCCTAATATGTATGCAGCTTCCCCAAGGCCCTTCATTGAAAAACTCTTATTCAAGTAGGCCTTTATGCTCTCCAATAACTCTATATCATTCCCCATCAATAATATGTCATCCACATATAGTATGATAAAAGCTACAGAGCTCCCACTCACTTTCTTGTACAGACAGGCTTCTCCATAAACCTGTATGAACCCAAACGCTTTAATCACCTCATTAAAGCGAACGTTCCAACTCCAAGATGCTTGCACCAGCCCATAGATGGAGCGCTGGAGCTTGCATACCTTGTTAGCACTCTTAGGATCGACAAAACCTTCTGGTTGCATCATATACAACTCTTCCTTAAGATACCCGTTAAGGCACTGTTTTGACGTCCATTCGCCAAATTTCATAATCATGAAAAGTGGCAATTGCTAACATGATTCGGACTGACTTCAGCTTCGCTACGGGAGAGAATGTCTCATCGTAGTCAACTCCTTGAATTTTTCGAAAACCCTTTGCGACAAGTCGAGCGTTATAAACGGTCACAATACCGTATGCGTCAATCTTCTTCTTGAAGATCCATTTATTTTCTATGGCTCGCCAATCATCGGGCAAGTCCACGAAAGTCCATACTTTGTTCTTATACATGGATCCAATCTCGGATTTCATGGCCTCAAGCCATTTGTTGGAATCCGGGCCCGCCATTGCTTCTTCATAGTTCGAAGGTTCACCGTTGTCTAACAACATGATTTCCATCACAGGGTTGACGTACCACTCTAGTGCGGAACGTACCCTTGTGGACCTTCATGGTTCAGTAGCAACTTGATCTAAAGCTTCATGATCATCATCATTAACTTCCTCTTCAGTTGGCGTAGGCGCCACAGGAACATTTTCCCGCGTTGCGCTACTCTCTGTTTCGAGAGGAGGTACAATTACCTCATCAAGTTCTACTTTCCACTCACTTACTTCTTTCGAGAGAAACTATTTCTCTAGAAAGGATCCGTTCTTGGCAACAAAGGTTTTACCTTCGGATCTAAGATAGAAGGTGTACCCAATAGTTTCCTGGGTATCCTATGAATACGCATTTCTCCGCTTTGGATTCGAGCTTTTCTGTTTGAAGTTTCTTCACATAAGCATCGCAGCCCCAAACTTTTAGAAACTACACCTTAGGTTTCTTGACAAACCATAATTCATACGGTGTCGTCTCAACGGATTTAGATGCTGCCCTATTTAAAGTGAATGCTGCAGTTTCCTATGCGTATCCCCAAAATGATAGCGATAAGTCGGTAAGAGACATCATAGATCGCACCATATCTAATAAAGTGCAATTACGATGTTCAGACACTCCGTTACGTTGCGGTGTGCCAGGCGGCGTCAGTTGTGAAACAATTCCACATTTCCTTAGGTGTGTGCCAAACTCGTGACTCAAATATTCTCCTCCACGATCAGATCATAGACACTTTATTTTCTTGTCACGTTGATTCTCAACCTCACTCTGAAATTCCTTGAACTTTTCAAATGTTTCAGACTTGTGCTTCATCAAGTAGATATATCCATACCTACTCAAATCATCGGTGAGAGTGAGAACATAACGATAGCCACCGCGAGCTTCAACGTTCATTGGACCACATACATCAGTATGTATTATTTCCAATAAGTCGGTTGCTCTCTCCATTACTCGTGAGAATGGAGTCTTAGTCATCTTGCCCATGAGGCACGGTTCGCATGTGTCAAATGATTTAAAGTCAAGAGACTCTAACAGTCCATCAGTATGGAGTTTCTTCATGCGCTTGACACCGATATGACCAAGGCGGCAGTGCCACAAGTATGTGGGACTATCATTATCAACCTTACATCTTTTGGTATTCACACTATGAATATGTGTAACATCACGATCGAGATTCATCAAGAATAAACCATTCACCAGCGGAGCATGACCATAAAACATATCACTCATATAAATAGAACAACCATTATTCTCTGACTTAAATGAGTAGCCGTCTCGCATTAAGCAAGACCCTGATACAATGTTCATGCTCAAAGCTGGTACTAAATAACGATTATTAAGGTTTAAAACTAATCTCGAAGGTAGATGTAGAGGGAGCGTGCCGACGACGATCACATCGACGTTGGAGCCATTCAAGACGCGCATCGTCACCTCGTCCTTAGCCAGCCTCCTTTTATTCCACAGTTCTGCTTTGAGTTGCAAATGTGAGCAACAACACCGGTATCAAATAACCAGGAGCTACTACGAGTGCAGGTAAGGTACACTTCAATAAGATGTATATCGTATATACCTTTTACGTTGCCAACCTTGTTATCCGCTAAGTACTTGGGGCAGTTTCGCTTCCAGTGACCGTTTCCCTTGAAATAGAAGCACTCAGTCTCAGGCTTGGGTCCATTCTTTTTCTTCTTCCCGGCAGCTGGCTTACCGGGCGCGACAACGACTTTGCCGTCTTTCTTGAAGTTCTTCTTACCCTTGCCCTTCTTGAAACTGGTGTTCTTATTGACCATCAACACTTGATGTTCTTTATAGATTTCTACTTCTGCAGATTTCAGCATCGAGTACAACTCGGGAATGGTCTTCTTCATCCCTTGCATGTTGTAGTTCAGCACAAAACCCTTGTAGCTTGGTGGGAGAGACTAGAGGATTCTGTCAATTACAGCGTCATCCGGAAGTTCGACTCCAAGCTGAGTCAGACGACCATGCAACCCAGACATTCTGACAGAACTGTTCTCCTCCATCTTACAACTAAAGAACTTGTCGGAGACTTCATATCTCTCGACCCGGGCATGATCTTGAAAAACTAGCTTCAGCTCCTTGAACATCTCATATGCTCCGTGTTGCTCAAAACGCCTTTGGATCCCCGTTTCTAAACTGTATAGCATGCCACACCTAACCAGAGAGTAGTCATCACTCCGCGTTTGCCAGACGTTCTGAACATCTTGGGATGCCGCGGGAACAGGAGGGTCATCTAGGGGCGCATCAAGGACATAAGCCTTCTTGGATGCAATGAGGATGAGCTTCAAGTTGCGGACCCAGTCCGCATAGTTGCTACCATCATCTTTCGACTTGTTTTTCTCTAGGAACGCATTGAAATTGAGGTTGACAGGTGCGTTGGCCATTGGATCTACAATATTTGTAAAGACAACGTTTAGACTAAGTTCATGATAATTAAGTTCATCTAATCAAATTATGTATGAACTTCCACTTAAATCGACATCCCTCTAGTCATCTAAGTGTTGCATGATCCATGTCGACTAACCCGTGTCCGATCATCACGTGAGACGGACTAGTCGTCGATGGTGAGCATCTTCATGTTGATCGCATTCAACCATACGACTCATGTTTTACCTTTCGGTCTCTCGTATTCGAGGCCATGTCTGTACATGCTAGGCTCGCCGAGTCAACCTAAGTGTTTCGCGTGTCACTACAACAAAACATACTTTAAGTAACACAATAATGTAACACATGGAAAAATATGTTACAAGTAAAACTACAGTAACACATCATTTGTGTGGAACGACTCTTAGTAACACATACTTCATGTGTTGGAACATTGTGTTACATCACTATTATTACAGTAACATTTAAATATGTGTTGGTGTAGATGTGTTACGAACTTTAGTGATAGTAACACATAACCATGCATCGATACAAAGTGTTACAACTCTATTATTGGGAGAAATAAGAAAAACAAAAAACAACTACATTCATAAATCACCAACACCCTGACACACAGGGCCCATGTGCAACATATCTTTGTATCAATACATTTTCCCTGCTAAATCCGGTTTACATTCTTTGGTCAATATGGTATGGAAAACAATACCGTTTTGTTGGTAAACTAAATACCAAACTATTTCGGTGTACTTGCAATGGATATCATATCAACCATATTTTACGCGAAGTTTTGGATGACTCGACAATCACACATGTCAAATGCACACACTTTAGAATGATCATACAAATTTGAATATTTGACATCAATACTCATGAAGGAGCGCAAGACCACCAACGAGAGCTTAAGTTCTGAACTGTAGAGTCATACAACTATAGCATCAATCAAGCACTAATTGGCAGTCTAGTACACTAGTGTTGCACTCACCTAGAAAAGTTGGTTAAGAAAGTTGTTCAGTGCTAGTAAAGTACTTTTGAAGGACAACCACAAGCTCCCGATAGTATAACACAAGAATCGTCCGTAGCGGTAGTGGTAACCAAGTCACTCAAACGGCAAAAAAATTACAGCAAGAGCGGCAAAAAGCAGCAGGTGCACAACATACCTCGTCGGCCTAATCAAACCACAATACAGCCCCCGACTGCAAGTGCAAGCTACAGAAGTCACAAAATCACAACACCTAGCACCTAGCTGCAAGTAGAAGCCATAGAAGTCACACACATAGACTGGTTCACAAGAACAAAGAAGAAAATGTTGCATCGAACGTCCAGGTTTTGGCACCAAACAAGTATCCCACATAAATGAAAATGCAATTTCAAAAAGACGTCAAATCAGTTTACAAAATGGTAAATCTTTTCTTTTTATTTTTGAAATGCAACACTCCAATTCCATACTCACACTGGCTTAGCCAAAGCGTTGTCCCGTCCAACAAGTACCTTGTCAGGCAGGTCCTCTAACCACAGATGTAGGCCTGCCTGTTGAGAGGCACCAAAAGCTACAAGAGCATGCACCAAGTTATTACATGCCTTGGGGGCAAAATGAAACGTGCAAGCACTGAAACTTAGACAAGCGAAGTCCCAAATCTCTCTCAATAAAATTCCTTCTGGTGCCCTGTCATAGACTGAACTTTGGAGCACTTTTATCAGTGTCTTGGCAATTAGACTCGACCTCCACATATTTCACACCCCATCAGGAGGCCGCTTGCAGAGCAGCACTGCATGTCGTCGCTTCCGCTTGAAGAGCACTTGCTACATGTCGAAGGCGCCCCTCTCCAGAGCCTCTCACATCTCCCGGCGAGTCCTGTATGTCGAAGCCCCAGCCACCACCACCAGTGCCCTCAGGTGAAGAGAACGCCCCATCACAGTTGATTTTACAAGATGGTAAATCTGACATGATACTTCTTTGACAAAAGTGTATCTATTCCCAATGAAAATCTGTCATACATGAAGCTTAATTAACTTAGTAAGAATTTTTTGAAATTTTACAAGGTTCATTGTCGAAGAGGAAAAACTATGCAAGCATATAAAAGTTCGCTAAAAGGTGCATAGATTCTTCATTCAGTTCAAAATAATTCTTCTAATCCCCGCTTGCAAATTTCCTGAAAAATAAGATTTAGTAAAGCATTCAAGTAGAAGTTCATTACAAATCAGAAGAAGTTAAACTAAATCATATGTGGATAGTAATTATAATATAATGTGAACTTGGTTCTTTATGGTAGAGATAACATGTATGATCGAACACAGATATGCATAACTGCACAAGCTAGACAGAAACACAAGGGGGACAGATAATTAAGAACCAGTAATTGGGTGACCTAGTAGACCCCATGGCGCTTTGTCGTCTATAGACGTTCAATTGACTCAATTCTTGTCGAGCGGTTAATTATGTTACATGCATGCCACATCAGTCTAAGGGCATATTTTGCCTGTTTTAAAATAGCTCATTGGTGAAACAAAAAAACAACATCAACCTATTTTATTGGGTGTCAGAGGGGAATTTATTATGAATCAGTTGGCACTTGGCAACGAGGTTCCGTTCTGCAGTGGGAGTGATAAATAAGTTCCGACACTTGACAAGGAGACGTGGTTTAAGAGGATTCGCATCAACTAATATGGTCCGCTCCTCCGCTCCGCCCTCTGCTCCCCACCCCCTAGCCTAACCCCACCTCCCCCCCGCCGCCGACGCCCTCCCCTTGCCTTGGCTTTCTCCTGCTCCAGCGAGGCGAGCTCCTCCGGCCACACGCGCCGCTGGCGGGTCTCCCTCGACGGCTCGTCCTCCCCATGCTCCTACAGCGAGGTCGCCGCCTCCCCTCGTTCCTTGGCTCCGACGACGCATCAGCTGGCTGCCACGCCGCCCCGTGCTGACCCACCCACCCCCCCCCCCCCCCCCCGACGGCTGGTGTACGCCGGGTGCCGGCCACAGCTCGTCTTGGACCACGCTCGGAGGTGCACCTGGAGAAGCGCGCTAGAGCCGTGCGCGAGGTTGACCAGGAGGGGTTCGAGCTCCCTCAACGCAAGGACCGCCGTCGCCACTCCCGCCGTGATGCTGCGCGGGACCCTGCGCCACCTCGTCCCCGTAGTCCATCGGCCGAGGAGGCGGCGGGACTCTGCTTCCGCTGCCTGGACTCGCGCCACAGGGTGCGCGACTGCACGGGGGACGTCCGCTGCCGCCGCTGCCTCGTGTCGGGTCATGAATCAAGGGAGTGCCCTGGCCGCCGCCGCTCTGGCACCCGCGACCACTCCCCGCGTGCACCCGCGACAAGAACCGCGCCGCCGGTGAAGCCGCGCACCATGGCGGCCCGCGCACCGCACGCGCCTGCGGCGGGGACCGCACCGCCTACGACAAGGGCCGCGCTGCCGGCGACGCTGCGCACCGTGGTGACCCCCACACCGCCGCCGCTGCCCCCTATGGAGACCCCGGATCGCCCCGAGACCTCGTCCGCTCTGGTGCGGGTCATCCTCGCCCGCTCCATCAAGATGGAGGAGACGGAGGGCGTCCTGCACTGAGCCATGGTGGCAACCATCACTGGGACGCGGCCCACTGTCTCCGCGGAAGAGGTGTCGGAACTGCTGCAGACGTCCCTCGCCCTGCACCCCGGCGACTTCTCTATACACCTCCACCGCCCGAAAGATTTCCTCATCGTCCTCGCCTCCCGCGAGCTCAAGGATCACCTCGCCGGCGACCACTTCATCTCGGGGCCCCGCTTCTCCCTCTCGCTGCGCCCATGGTGCAAGCTTGCGCATGCCGGCTCCGGCAGGTTGGAATACCACGTTAAGCTTGAGCTCCGCGGGATCCCCGCCCAGGCCTGACACCTATCCACGGCGGAGCACATCCTAGGCAACAGCTGCTGGATCGAGAGGCTACACCCGAGCACGCGCTCCCGCGATGATCTCGCCACGTTCCGGCTCTCTGCACGCACCGCGGACCCGGCTAGCATTCGCCACCATGCTGTCCTGGAGATCGTCGAGCTGCACCCCTCACGCCACAAGTCGAACGCCCCGGCCATCTCCACCCTCTCGTACCCGGTGTCCGTCACGCTCGCTCGCGCGGAGCTCGACGCCCCAGCGCCATGCAGCACCACCCCTACGGACGACCCCGACGACGGCCAGGGCGGTGACCATGAGCGCCGCAACGACGACCCCGCCAGACGTGCCCGCCAGCGCCGCCGCGGTCGCAAGCGACGCCGCACCGGCTCCGCCCCTGTCGGTCGCGCCGACGACATGCATATGGATGACCTCCCCTGGCCATGCAACCCGCGCCCGCAGCGTGCCGACAACATCACCATTGTGGCTGGTTGGACCTCCACCAATGATGCCCGGTGTACGGTCGCGCGTCCAGCGGTGCCCCGGCCGTTCCGCATCTTCCGGCCATGGCCTGGCCTACGCGGGACCCGCCGTACCAGCCGTCCACATCAGCCCCCTCCAAAAGCGCAGGACAAAGCGGTCAAACCTGCACTGCCTCCGATCCCTAGGCCGATAGGATCAGAAGCTGCAGTGGTGGAGCCCACCCTCGTGACCCCCGCGGGCCAGGATCGGTCGCTGGGTACCGTCATTGGCCGGGGCCCCAGCACGGATTCGAATCAACAGCTGCCCAACGCGGTCGTGGCAGACACCGAGACACCACGTCGCGACGCGCCAACCCCTCCTGCCCAGCCGGATCCGTCGCTTTTTGTGGGGTCCCTCGCTTTGCCACTGGGCCCCGAGGCAGATTCGCCGGCCCGACAAAATGACGCCTCCCCTGCTTCCCCCGCATCAGCTCCTGCCAAGGCGTGGCCCACGACCGACCAACCTACGACACCAATCGGCCCTTCGGGGGAGGAAGCGCGGGAAGAGGCGGATGGATTTCAAACTGCGAATTCCACCCCGCCACATGAGGAGCTTCTGGATGCTTCCACTGGGACGAGTCTGCGTGCTAGTAGCCCCACCACGGCACAGCTCGCGACCTAGAGCGGCCCAAACACCAGGCCCACAACGCCGCCTCCACTGGACGACCCACGGTCCGGCCCCACCAACGGAAGGCCCACTCTGGGATCTCCTGCACGTTTTGCATCGCCTCCGATCACCATGCGCCGCTACCGGCCGCGCACCGCACCCATCACGGCATTGACGCTCGGCGACTTCCTAGTTGCTGCATCTAAGCAGCTCTGCGCAGCTCTGCCGACCCCAGGAAAGAGGCAGCGTGGCCGCCCGCCAAGCTTTTCCACCCCTTAACGCGGGCGCTCTGCATCATCACTGCCATGCAAGGCAGCCGGCCCCTACGGCCGAGCGGCGGGCACAAGTCCACATCCTGCGCACATTGGGAATCATCGGGATCAACCAGAGGATCACCGACGCCGAGATGCAAACCTACGACGGGCTCTTTGCCACCCCGCTCCCCACAACCGTCCTCGCCGCCATAGCCGCGCTGGTTGATCATGAGCTCCCCTCCGATCCCACAACAACGCCGATCACCACGGGGATCGCGGGCAGCCCGATCGAGGTGTAGCTGCGCCCTGCGGCCTGCCCTCCCGTCGATATCTTGTTCCATGAATTACGGCCCCAAGATCCTTGTGTGGAACGTGCGTGGACTGAACATGCACGCCCGTCGCCTCGCCATTAGATCACTAGTGCCTCGATCGCTTGCTTTCAAGAAACGAAGATGGAATTGATCTGTTCGTCGATTGTCCTTGAGACCCTAGGCTCGGAATTCGACGACTACATCTACCTCCCCACGACTGGAACCCGTGGCGGCATCCTACTGGCATGGAAGAGCCGAGAGGTGCTCATCACTGATCCCTCCTTCACCGCCAATACGCTATCTGCTAAGGTTTCCACCACGGCCGGAGCTAGCACTCCCTGGTGGATCACTGCCGTCTACGGCGCGCAAGACGATGTTGGCAAGATCGCCTTCCTGCAAGAACTCTGTGACGCTCGCATCGAGTGCCCTGGCCCGTGGATGCTATGTGGCGACTTCAACGTCATCTACCGGGGCGAAGACAAGAACAATGGCAACGTCAACTGCCGGATGATGAGTCGCTTCCGTCGCGTGCTCAATGACCTAGCGCTCAAAGAGGTCTACCTCAATGGACGCCACTACACATGGTCGAACGGGCAATCGCCGCCGACGCTTGTCCACCTGGACTGGATCCTCTGCACTGCAGACTGTGAGGAGCTCCACGGCGAGTGCCACCTGCGCTGCCTCGCCTCGGTCGTCTCCGACCACAGCCCTCTCCTGCTCGACTGCTCCCCGGCCGCGCCAACCCATCGGCGCTTCCGCTTTGAGGACTTCTGGACTCGTCTGGATGGCTTCCAGGACATAGTTGCGGAAGCTTGGGTCTCCGTCCACGACGACGATCCCTTCCGACGCCTCATGCTTCGCATGCAGGCTACTGGACGCAAGTTGACGAGCTGGAGCTCCAAGACAGTGGGCAACGTGTGCCTAAAGCTTGCTGTCTCCAGGGAAATCCTCCTCAAGATCGATACTGCGGAGGAGAGGAGGATGCTCTCCCCGCATGAGGATTGGCTCTGCCGACAGATCAAAGCATCCTACCTCGGACTCGCCTCCCTCGAGCGCTCCATCGCCCGCCAGCGAGCCCGCGTCGCGTTCCTCAAAGACGGCGCTGCTGATACATCCTTCTTCCACCGCCAATGCATGTACCAGCGGCAGAAGAACAGGATTCACAGCCTCGCCGTGGATGATGGCGTGATCACCAGCCCGAGCGACATGGCAGCTTCGGCCTTTGCACACTTCGACGACCTGCTTGGCTCCACGGTGCATCGATAGTGCACCCTCGACCTATCAGACCTCATCACGCCGGCCGACCTAGCCGACCTTGATGCGCCATTTTGCGCAAAGGAGATTTGGCAGGCGGTTAAGCGCTTGCCGGCGCGCAAGGCGCCATGCCCGGATGGCTACACCGCCGAATTCCTGCACACCTGCTGGCCCACTGTTCGATAAGACTTCCTCGACGTATTCCAACAGCTATACGCGCTTAGGGGACGTGGTTTCAGCTCCATGAACCAGGCACTCCTCACGCTGATCCCCAAGAGCGTGCATGCAGCCGGCCTTGCGGATTACAGGCCCATAACCCTGATCCACCTCGTGGCCAAGGTCTTCGCAAAGGCCCTGTCACTATGCCTTGCCCCCAAGGTCAATGACCTCGTCAGCGCGAACTAGAACGCGTTCATCCCAGGCGCAGCCTCCACGACAACTTCGTCCTCTTCCGCCAGTCTACGCGCGTGCTACACCAACTCGGAGCCCCGCGCGTGCTCCTGGAACTGGACCTGGCACGCACCTTCGACTCGATCAGCTGGGCGTTCCTCTTCGAAGTCTTGCGCCAATACGGCTTTGGCAATCGCTTCCTGGACTGGCTGGCGATCCTCCCCTCAACAGCCAGCACCAAGGTGCTCTTGAACGGCGCGCCTGGCCCCGCAATCTGGCACTGCCGAGGCCTGAGACAAGGCGACCCCCTGTCGCCCCAGCTCTTCGTCCTCGCGGTGGATACCCGGGGGCGCCTGCTACACCACGCCATTGAGGTTGGCATCCTACAGCAACTACACCCCCGCCGCTCACTTCCTGTCGTCTCGCTCTACGCCGACGACGTGATCCTCTTCTGCCACCCCTCGCACGGTGACATCGAGGCGATAAAGAGCATCCTGCAACTCTTCGGGCGCGCCTCTGGACTCCAGGTTAACTTCCTGAAGAGCTCCGCCACACTGATCCGCTGCGAGCCGCCACAGCCGCGCCTGTTGTCGACCTGCTGGGATGCCACATCGTGGGCCTTCCCATCACCTATTTGGGCATCCCTTTGACACTCCGGCGCCCAACTGCAGCCCAGCTACAGCCCGTCGTCGACAGGACCGCCGGTATGCTCCCGTGCTGGAAGGCGCATCTCGTGAACAATGTTGGTCGCCTTGCATCCGTTAAAGCCGTCCTGAGCGCGATCCCCATCCTCCAGCTCCTCGTGCTAGCTCCACCGAAGAAGACAATCAAAGCGCTGGTGAAAATCCAGCGAGGGTTCCTGCGGGCAGGGCATGCCAATGCCCAGGGCGGTAACTGCCATGTCAACTGGCAATGCGTCGCGCGGACAATTTCATTGGGTGGCCTCGGTGTCCGGGACCTGGAGCGCTCTGGCCTGGCACTGCGCATGCGCTGGCTCTGGTTTAGTCGCACTGACAGCACCAGAGCTTGGAGCGGCCTCGACCTGCAGTTCTCGGTGGCGGAGCACAACTTCTTCTTTGCCTCCACCACCATGCAGCTCGGCAACGGCCAGCAGGCCCTTTTCTGGGAGGACAAATGGCTTGAGGGGCATGCCATCCGCGAAATCGCGCCCCAGCTACATGCATGCATTCCCAAGCACCGGCGCAAGCTGCGGACTGTGGCCGATGGGTTGCAAGCTCATAAGTGGGCACGAGACATCCATGGCATGCTCGGGATCCAAGAGGTTGGGCAATACCTTCAGCTCTGGCACAAGGTCGAACCTACGACGCTCTCTGCCGAGCCTGATCGCCTGCTTTGGAAGTGGACCACTAGCGGCACCTACACCGCGCAATCGGCCTACAAACCGGGCGGCTTCTTCCACTGGCTCGCCCGGCTCGATCGCTGCTGGACGGCCGACAGGCTAGCCAGGAGAGGGTTGCAGCACCACCCACGATGCCCCCTATGTGACCAGGAACCGGAAACTATGCACCACCTCCTCCTCGCCTGCCCATTCTCCCGACAAGTATGGCATGAGGCCCTGGCCTGGCTAAGGATCCCCTGTCGCCCACCTGATGGCGAGGACTCGCTCAACGCTTGGTGGACCACCGCGAAACGAGCTACGCCGACGCTTATGCGCAAAGGCCTCGCATCCATGACCCTGCTCGTACGTTGGATGACATGGAAACACAGAAATGGCTGCGTGTTTGACAGAGAACGACCCTCAACCACTAGCCTGATTGCAAAGATCAAGGAGGAAGCGGCGCTTTGGGCCAGAGCCGGTGCGCATGGCCTCAAAGCCGCGATCTCGCAGACCGGGGATGTCCACTGATTTTCTTTTCTTACCTTGCAACCACCTCCTAGGAGGATTGTAACCTAAACCCCTATCTTTTCAATACAATGAAACACAAAAGTCTTTTGCATTTTCTCGAAAAAACTAATATGGTGATAATAGAACCAAACCAATAGATAACAGAATCTTATATTTATTTTCAATTGATCCGAAAAAGTATCAGGTTCCCTAATCAAGGGATAACAGAATAAACAAATAAAACCGTCACATCGAGGTTGCAAGATTTTTTACCTTATGTTTCCACTAAAATTTTGTGCCGCCAAGATTTGAAGTAGCGTCCAAGGTAATGGTGGGGTGGCTGTGATGTCCAAGACCAAGCGTTCAGTGCTCCAACAGCAGCAGCAAGCTACGAGACACACATTTGCAATCCAGGTCACAAACAAGTATCAACAATAAGCTATAAAGCTCCAAGTCTCAAACATTAAACTTACAAGAAATAAAATACAGTATCAGGATCACACAATCACAGTAATTAGAGTAATCATCATCAAACGATCAAAGTACCACATCAGCTAATCTAAATCTGCATATTCATGATAAAAAGCTAGAACAGGGGAGAATGGATTAATGGAATCAATGGGCAGCGACATACTGGAGAAGAAGCAGAGCCAACCGCCCAGATGTGGATAAGGAGAAGCCCAAGTTATTGCCGCATCGGCAGTGGTGTCCTAAACTCCCGCCGTCTGCCCGTTTCCCGAGAGGTCGCCGGTGGCGATGGGCATGAAACTGACCGCCGACCGTGGGCGATGTAGGCTCTGTACTCAGGCGGCGCCAGCGGAGGCCCATCACCCTGTCTGAATCACAGCAGTATTCCCGTGGTCGCCGGGGAGATGCGTCGCCCTGGTCCACCTCTCCATGTGCCGCAGTCGGATACGACCTCCTCGCTCCTTCCTGTCTACCTGGGCGGAGGACGACCGGATGGGGGTGGTAAGGTGCGGCCAGCCGCCAGCGGGGAACCCGCGAAGGACTGCGGCAGAAAAAGGGATCACGCAGGACTAATTCGGGGGAACGGGAGGGATTTTTTCATAGAAAAATAGAATTACAGTGATTAGGGAATCGACATTGAACCGCTCGGTTTCGTGCAAACCGGGCGATTAGCCGATTTTCTTTGTAATCTCTCAGTTAGGGTAGGCTTTTCACGGTTCGATGTCATTAACGTCCGCAGAGCTTAACCAACCGCGTTAATGTCATCGGTTCTGGCTTTTTGTCAAACCATTGGTCTGGTCTGATTTTCAAACTATGTTTTTGCTGGTTAGTAGCGTTGATGGTTTGAAACATTTAACCAAGGTCGATGCAAGGAGTCGGTCGACCATAACAAAGTCAATCAACTAACTCCTGGTTCATATCATGTGCTAGTTTATGTTTAAAAATTTCTCCGTTAATTTGATCATCTTCTCTCAACCATCCCTACACATCGCACGACTAACATAGTGTATGACACCCGCAGTTCAATATTATCATGATGTCTGTCTATGAGTGTATAAGACGAGGAATGCTCCGTCAGTGGCGGAGGTAGCTCCCGGCGACCTGGGGTAGCTGCCCGGGCTGCTTCAGCAATTCTTCACTAAACAATACAAAGAAATCATGATTAATATTACTAATCACTTGGGGAAATGAGGGGCAGCGCCGTTGCATAAAGACTCTACCCCGGCTCCTTGAACTAGCTCGCTCCGCCACTGTTATTTGTAATGCATTCCTTCCCCTCCATGGCATCACCTGCCCCTTCTCTTCATCCATGACGTTGTCTCCGCCATATTTCCTTCAGGCCATGATAAAGCTTGTACCTGTCGCCTTCCCTTTCGTTCATGGCATCGCTCACTTGATATTTCCACAATATTTCCCCTTGTCAGAAAAACGGCATCGCTCGCACCCTCCTACCCCAGTCATGGTGTTGCCCCGGCCATCTCTCCTTCATGCCACGGAAAAGCATGTCCCCGCTGCCTCTCCTTCCTTGCAAGGCATTTCCCGCACCCTCCTCTTCCACCACGACGTTGCCAACGTATTTCTCTCTTGCCACGATATCGTCGACATCTTGCGCTGTCCCGAACACCGAAACATGTTTTTACTTTTACCATCCTCACAAGTTGATGTCTTTGTTTACATGAGCCTGATAGAAAGGTTATCACACGGACGCTATGATTAGTATGGAAGCGTCCAACTGGTGCACAGTTTCCATCTTTACCCGTAGTATATGCATGATTCCCCGGGCTCGAATGAAGGGTTTAATAACTCAACGACCATAGTTGACATAAAATTGCAATTGAAGAGTCGAATGGAAAGACCCTGCATGAAGTGTGTTAGAGGAAAACAAGGCTGGACAAGCGCATGGCATGAGTTTGATTCCAACTCCTAAGCAAGTTTATGGCCGGATACCACAATGTCTAAAGAACAAACCACATCGTTCAGTTGTTAAATACAAAACAACACTAATATGTTGTCATCGACAACCTCTCAAATGGTTATCACTAACTTCTACACCTCAAAGATAGAGAGACGATTCTATCAAGTTGAAAACCAATCCAGGGTTTCTCTCCCCTACCACTTGAAGGATAGGGTAAACTCTCCTTGTAAGCTTCGTCAGCATGCTTGTGGATTCACCTTCCCTCTCCATGGTGCTCCGACGGTCGATGTCGGGAAGGGAAATCCCGGTGCATCCACTTCAGCTAGTAGTGTAGGCTAGGTTTTTTAGCCCTAGCAGGTGTGGCGCTCGGGCGGACGCCGGCGCTTCTTCTTTTAGTTTGTCTTCCGGGATGTGATCCTTCTCGAGTTCGTTCATCTGGATAGTCGATGGAGCTCCAGTGTAGATTGTCGCCATCTCCTTGAGTCGGTGATGTTAGGGTTCTCGTCATGTGGTGAAATTTGGTGTCAGGTGTTTCAGATCTATTCAAGAGTTCAATGAAGTCAATTACGCCTTCATGGCACTGGTTCTTAGGGGCACGTGCACAAAGTCTTTCCTGTTGTTATCGACAAGGTCAAGCTGGCTCCGGTAGGGGAGCGGCAACAATGGCTTTTCGATGGCTTGTTTTGACGGTGATAGCGAACATTCGATGGTCTCGGAATCTTGATGTATTTTTTATTATATTGGAGATATTTTGTACTTAGGTGAACTTTGATAATAGATTTGGATCATTTTCACAAGAAAACGACTTTGGTTGTCTTGCGCTACTTAATTTGGTGGCTCGTGTCCTACTTTTTTTTTCTATTTTTGATGTAGTTGGCCCCACTCCCAGCAAAAGACACATAAGCAGCGAGAAACCGCGCTCATGTGGCAATATTTTGGTCAATTAGGTCTCCTTCCCTCGCCCAAATCCCCCCGCCTCCAGATTTCAAGAAGCACAAATCCCCCTTCCCTCAAAGCATCTCCTATCCAGGATCCAGATGTGCTCACCACCATCCTGCCATTCCCCACCGTCGTCCGCGCCAAGCCGCCCCGTCGTGTGCCCTACCGGACTGTTGTGTCCCACCGCAACCCGTCTCCCCACCGCCGCCCAGCCTCCCCTCCGTCCCGCCGTCTCCCCTGCATCACCACCGCACTGTCGTGTGCCCCGCCGCCCAGTCGTGCCCCATGCCCCACTACCCTGTCGTGGCCCCTCTACTTTCCCCTCGTATACCTCCAGCATGGTCCTGACAGCAGCGCTGACCAAGGCGGCACCAACAAGGATGACGGCGATGCGCGACCCATGGTGACCTTGCCCTGCCCGGGATGGTAGTCGGACGGCCACCGGATCTACCCGACATCGTACCCCCTCCTTCTCCCCAACAGGTCTCTCTCACTCTATAGTTTTACTCATGTGCGAGAACTCGTGCTTCCATCAAGAATTGCCCATATTACATATTGTCAATGCCTTCTCACTTTAGAGTGTAGAGAGATATATTTCTTCCACTATAAATCTGTATATTCAGGAGATCAATATACTACTTGTGGATAATCATGTGACATTATTTCTGAACTATGAAGTAGTTATTATTAATTTGAGTACTTTCTAATCGGTAAAATAGAGTAAGTCCAGAAATAGATCGACATGAACAACAACAAGAGAAACTCAGTAAGAGTTGTTGAATTTCACATGATTGTGAATGTATCTATGGACACATTGCAAGTAGATTAACCTTCTCTTGTTATAAAAGTGGCACTTTGAGTCTATATAACAGTTAGTGGCATCTTATTAATGCAATCAACAGATTTTGATCTTAAGAACATTTTTGTATGAGGAGGTCTTATAAATTGTAATTTCTCTACCAACTAGGCATTCCCCTTTGATCTTATTGCCATGTAAGTATGCAACATTGTCGTCCAGTGCCTCAGGAAATTAAACTTTGTACTGAAGAATATGTTGTGATTTTGATCTAGTATCCACTATTATGCCAATGTGATTTCGATCTCTAGTTGTATACTATGATGATTTTGTTTTTGGTTTGTTTGCACAACGGAAACCATTAGTTTTTTACTCTTTATTTATCATTGAATTGCCTTCTTTATCTGCAAGAACATGTTCTTACACTTGGTAAGGGTCTGATGGTTGATGAATATCATCATATAATTCAGGCTCTTACACAAAAAAGATTCTTGAGGTGATGTTATGTAGTTTGAGCTTATCAACGTGCTTGCGATCCTTTGGAACTAACCACTTGGTGTATCCCTATTCTTTTGCAGACTTTGGCAACTAAAAACGAGTGCCTATCAACGAGATTCCCCATCTTCAGTTCCACCTCATGCTTGTTCACCATCTCTTGCAGATTTTTGGAAACAAGCCAAGAACCACCAGCTTTATGTGCCCAGCAACACACATATCATGTAAGTTCCCTACCCAATACCCATGAATGCTTGCGTTGTTGCTGCTTTCATCCCAATACCCATGGATGATTGTTGTTTGGCTGTTTGTTGTTCCCAGTCAATTAGTAATTTCAGAAATAGATTAATTGGGCACGCAATTGATTTAGTGCAAATGATTGTCCTATGTGTCTTTCTAGGTCGTCTAGTGATAATAACCTATGACAGATTCGGCCTGGCCTAGCACATATATTTCAAGAAAGTAAGTATCATAGATTCAGCGTAGCCTAGCACATATATTTTTGGAATGTAATTATCATAGATCCAGCATAGCCTAGCACATATATTTTAGATCAAGATGAGGTTTTAGTGTTCTTTACTAGGCTGTGCTCACGACTCACAAAGCAGTATCATGTGCTGCGCAAGCTGCCGAAACACTAGGAGAGGTACATAATCAAAGTACTGAAGTATTTAGAGCATTCAGTCATGAATCAAAATCTTTTTTAGGATAGGGATGAATCATAATCATAATCCATTATTATGTCAAACTATCCAAAGCATGTTAATTAACTTTGTAAATTTCATTCCTGCACCAGATGATTTACACAACATGAAAACATCTATGTTTGTCGGCAGGTTGTCCTAGTAAGCAATTTTTTTACTACACAACGCTTTTAGTAATTATCACTAAAGCTTCATGTTGTGCTTTGATATTCGAGTTTGATAGGAGCAGTAGACAATGCTTTGGTGATAAAACTTTTGTTCCGTCAAACTGAAAATATCAATCTCTTCCGTGAAATGATAATATATATATATATTAATCAATTGTGGGCATTCTAGCGATTCTATGTTGTTGTTTATTGTCCTACTTTTTTTATAAAGGTATAATGCATAATATATACCTGCAGACTTTGTCAAGAAATGATGCAAGAACTTTTTAGTAGAGCTTGGATGTAGATGAGGTAGTGTTTCAAAAGCTTCATCACGACACATATATTGATGTTTAGTTCCATACTAGAGGTTCAAACAAGTGTGAGATATGCCAGTAAATGTTCTTCCTAAATATTTTGGTAGACTGTAGTTATTATTTACTATATATTACCAATTTTCAATAAACATTATCCATCAACTGCACTGTAATTTGAGTCATTCAAATTATATGTTAACTAGCTGAATTTTCTTGGAAAGGATTGCCATTATTTTCCGAAAAATTGACGGGTGTGGCAACACACCCCTTTTTGTCCTAGTGTCTACTGTTAGAAAACTTCTTGCAAGTACTTTGGTTAGGTACTACAAAGCATGTGCGTGCACACACACACATGCCCACAACAACAAGCACGCACGTACAACACAACACATATGCTCTGCTCCTGATTTGTCAATAGTATGTTGATGCTTTGCTTTGATCTGCTCTAACACTAAATTTTTTGTCAATAGTAAGGAAAGTCGAAGTTTCTGATTGGTGATTCTTTTGCTTCATGATACTTAATTGCCTGGCATTGACCTTTTGTAAGTTAAAATATTTTTTCCATATTCCAAAATTATGTTCGTGTACACTTAATCACATAACTGTAAGGTCCAAATTTCATTTACAGATTCAAAAGAAGGATAATCGAGTTGCAGCTGAATTCTCCGGTTGGATCAAGAAGCAAATACAATTAGAAAATTTTACTTAGCAATAACCGTAGTTTATATTGATAGATGGAAAAATGTAATATCATGCAAAAGTTTTTTTATTTGTTTGAATTGTGCAAATGCTATGGTGTAATATTCTCCATAGACATGTTCTCTGTAGTCAAATTATATGAATGATATGTTGCTGGACCATTAGTATTGGTATTTGTTTATTGGAATGCATATGTATCCTACACTGTTGTATATTCATATTAAATATCTTGATATTTTCAGTTTGTGTATGTGTCGTGCTTCAATTTCTCTATCATTTTAATGGTGCCAAGCATCAAAATAAAATAATTGACTAATTGATCAATTGTAGCTATTTTATTAATCAAATGTGTAAATGGGTACCTAATTTTGTGGTTAATAATTAAAAACAAAATATATTAATTATGTTTTCATACTAATATATTAGTGTTACTCATGGTGTTACCGTAGTCACAAAATGTGTTACTAGGTCATTGACAAATATAAATTATAGTGTTACGGTACTTGATATTGTGTTACAACTTGTGTTACTATAGGTACAGAAACATGTTACCACAATGGTCTACGTCTATGGAAAATGTGTTACTTTGAACGTTACTATAGTTATGAAAATGTGTTACCAGGGTCATTTGCTAACACGTAATATGCATGTTACTACAACATAATAGTAACACAATTTTCAATATATGGTAACACCTATAATATGTGACAGTGAACACCACTTAGTAACACGGTCTAATGGAACACATTTTAAAATGTGTTACTATATGACTTAGTAGCACAGTTTTGGGTTTGAAGTAACGTAACACTATGTTACAAAAGCTCTGTCATGTTGTAGTGTGTGTAAATCTGGCTTACACCCGTTGTATGTGAACGTTAGAATCTATCACACCCGATCATCACGTGGTGCTTCGAGACAATGATCCTTCACAACGGTGCACACTTAGGGGAATACATTCTCAAAATTTTATGAGGGATCATCTTATTATGCTACCGTCGTTCTAGGCAATAAGATGAAAAACATGATAAACATCACATGCAATCATATAGTGACATGATATGGCCATTATCATCTTTGCTCCTTCGATCTCCATCTTCGGGCATCGCATGATCATCATCGTCACCGGCATGAAACCATGATCTCCATCATTGTGTCTCCGTGAAGTTGTCACGCCAACTACTACTACTACTACTATAGCTAACCGTTAGCAATGAAGTAAAAGTAGTAAACACATGGCGTTGCATCTCATACAATAAATTAAGACAACTCCTATGGCTCCTGCCGGTTGTCATACTCATCGACATGCAAGTCGTGAATCCTATTACAAGAACATGATCATCTCATACATCACACATGTAACATCACATCCTTTGGCCATATCACATCACATGTCAAACCCTGCAAAAACAAGTTAGACGTCCTCTAATTGTTGTTGCAAGTTTTACGTGGCTGATTTGGGTTTCTAGCAAGAATGCCTTCTTACCTATGTGACTGCCACAATGTTGATATGCCAAAGCTATTTACCCTTCATAAGGACCCTTTTCATCAAATCCAATCCGACTAGAGAAGGAGAGACAGACACCCGCTAGCCACCTTATGCACCGTGTGCATGTGAGCCGATGGAACTTGTCTCACGTAAGCGTACGTGTAAGGTCGGTACGGGCCGCTTCATCCCACAATACCTCCGAAAAAGAATAAGACAAGTAGTGGCAATCAATTGACAAAATCAGCGCCCACAACCTTTGTGTTCTACTCGTGCAAAGAATCTACTCATAGAAAACCTGGCTCGGATGCCACTGTTGGGTAACGTAGCAAAAATTCAAAATTTTCCTACGCCATACATAGATCTTCCTATGGAGAAACCAGCAACGAGGGAGGGGTGAGATCATCTTCGTACCTTTTAAGATCGCTAAGCGGAGGCGTTGCAAGAATGCGGTTGATGGAGTTGTACTCGATGCGATTCAGATCGCGGTGTGATTCCGATCTAGTGCCTAACCACGGCACCTCCGCGTTCAACACACGTGCAGCCCGGTGACGTCTCCGCACCATGATCCAGCAAGGAGGAGGGGGAGGTTGGGGAAGAGCTCCGGCAGCACGACGGCGTGGCGGCGGTGGAGCGACAAGGTCTCCCGGCAGGGCTTCGCCAAGCACCGTGAGGGAGGAGGGAGAGGAGAAGCACGGCTGCGCCGAGAGAGAGAATCAGTGTCTCCAATGGCCAAAACCTACACTATATATAGGGGGAGGGGATGGAGGCGCAGCCCTTAGGGTTCCAACCCCTAAGGGGTGTGGCAGCCTCCCAGATGGGAGGTGTGGGCGGCGGCCAGGGAGGAGAGGGGTTGGCGCACCCCTAGGTGGGCCTTAGGCCCACCAGCGCCTATGGTTTCCCCTCCCTCCCTCTCTGGTGCGCCTTGGGCTGGGTGTGGGGGAGCACCAGCCCACCTAGGGGCTGGTTCCCTCTCACACTTGGTCCATGTAGCCTCCCGGGGCTGGTGGCCCCTCCCGATGGGCCCCCGGAACCCTTTCGGTGGTCCGAGCACATTGCCGGTGGTGCCCGAAACATTTCCGGTGTCCAAACCCATCCATCCTATATATCAATCTTTACCTTCGGACCATTCCGGAGTTCCTCGTGACGTCTGGGATCTCATCCGGGACTCTGAACAACCTTCGGTAATCTCATACAACAACTCCCTATAACCCTAGCATCATCGAACCTTAAGTGTGTAGACCCTACGGGTTCAGGAGGCATGCAGACATGACCGAGACACCTCTCCGTCCAATAACCATCAGCGGGGTCTGGATATCCATGGTGGCTCCCACATGTTCCACGATGATCTCATCGGATGAACCACGATGTCAAGGATTCAATCAATCCCATATACAATTCCCTTTGTCTATCGGTATAGAACTTGCCCGAGATTCGATCGTCGGTATCCCTATACCTTGTTCAATCTCGTTACCGGCAAGTCTCTTTACTCGTTCCATAGTACATCATCCTGTGACTAACTCCTTAGTCACATTGAGCTCATTATGCTGATGTTCTACCGAGTGGGCCCAGAGATACCTCTCCGTCACACAGAGTGACAAATCCCGATCTCGATTCGTACCAACCTAACAGATACTTTCGAAGATACCCGTAGTGCACCTTTATAGTCACCCAGTCACGTTGTGACGTTTGAAACACCCAAAGCACTCGTACGGTATCCGGGAGTTGCACAATCTCACGGTCGAAGGAAAATATACTTGACATTAGAAAAGCTTTAGCATACGAACAACACGATCTAGTGCTATGCTTAGGATTGGGTCTTGTCCATCACATCATTCTTCTAATGATGTGATCCCATTATCAATGACATCCAATGTCCATGATCAGGAAACCATGATCATCTATTGATCAACAAGCTAGCCATCTAGAGGCTTGCTAGGGAAACATTGTGATCTATTTATTCACACATGTATTACAGTTTCGTGTTAATACAATTATAGCATGAACAATAGACGATTATGATAAACAAGGAAATATGATAATAACCATTTTATTATTGCCTCTAGGGAATATTGCCAATAGCACTCAAAGTGCAGTCATGCCCTTAATCGAGCTTTGGTGTTAATGGCAACACATACATAGGAAACTAATCTTATTTGTTGAGTATATCTAAGGATGGCTTTTAAAGTACTCTTAGTAGATCGAGAATTATGTGTCAAGGTGGCTTGAGAAGATCGGGACTTATATGTCAAGAAGGGTCGGGATTGAGAAAAGATGATGTAGCCTATCCTTTAATTTACTATTCTTGAGTATAAGGATCCCGCACTATTAAGAGGGGATCACAGGTTTTGCGATGAATTTGCTCAAACTACATCTCTACTTTTCTGCTCATACCACATCTCCACTGCTCTGCTTTGATCTCAAAACAGAACCAATGCCTCGGACATCCGGCTTCCTCCGGACGTCCGAGGGCCGGACGCCGAATCACTTCGGAAATCCGGAACCTTATACCAGAGCCAAAGTCTCGGACATCCGGCTCCCTCCAGACGTCCGAGGGCCGGACGCCCGACCACTTCGGAAAACCGGAACCTTGCACCAGAGAAATCCAGAGTCAAATAACTTGGACTTCCGACCTCCCCCTTCCATCCGAGGCCCGGACGTCCGACCGCTTTCGGAAATCCGGTGCCCTTGAACAGAGCCAAAGTCTCGGACATCCGGCTTCCTCCGGACGTCCGGTCCCTATTCGACTACACACTGGTTCCTGATAAATATACATCCCTCGGACGACCGAGCCCTATCGGACGTCCGACCCCTTGTGGGCGTCCGGACATCCGAGAACTGTCGGATGTCCGACCACTGTCAGACTTAAGTGACCCCAACGGTTACTTTAGACTCCCCACTATTTATATACCCCCTCCCAATTCGTGAGAGGTTGACCAACACAGCAAGAACACTTACAAATACACCTTCTTCCTCACTCACTCTTGCCCACACCCAATCTTAGATCCCAAGAGCATTTGTTAGCCCCTTTGAGTGTTGTTCCAATCAAAAGATAAATCGCCTCCTTCTCCTCCTCTCTACCAAAGCGATTTGTGATTTGAGCAAGTTTTGAGCAATCCCCGTGATCTTGTTACTCTTGGAGGTTGGAGACTCCTAGGCGGTAGGAGTCTTCGGAGAGGAATCAAACCTTTGTGATTACCCCCGAAAATTTTATGAAGGTTTGGAAGCCACCTAAAGGCTTACCACTAGTGGTTGAGAAACGCCTTCATGGTGTTGTCTCAAAGGGAGAATAGGGTGAGCCTTCGTGGCGTTGGTGTGCCTTCGTGGTAACATCCACCCCTCTAACGGTGACGTAGCTTCCCTCCAAGGAAGTGAACACCGAGACACAACCTAGTCTCTCTTGGAGTTTTGGTTATCCCTAACCCTAACTCTCTACTTGTGTTAATCCTTATTACGTACTTGCATTTGATTATAGTTTATCGGTTGCCTTACTTTACTCTAAATAGCTTACTCTTTGGCTTTGCAATTATTAGGCTCACTCTCATATTCCGCACCATTGCCTAATATTGCTAATTAAATATTGAAATTTGGAAGTGTACCTATTCACCCCCCTTCTAGGTCCATCTCGATCCTTTTCAATTGGTATCAGAGCCTCGTGCTCTATTCTTGTGGCTTAACCACCCTAGAGCGAGATGGACGGGACTCCCATTACTGTAGCTCCAGTGGAGAGGGACGGGACTTCCACGGAAGTCAGGTCCTTCACCTCTGAGGACCTGGAACGGGCCCTTGCCACAAAAAAAGAGGAGCATGATGCTTCTCTTGAGGCCTTGGTCCAAATGAGACTGGCCTCATTAACCACGGGGACAACCACGTCTCCGAGGGCCTCAGGGAAAAATGTGCCCGGTTCTTCATTTGGCCAACAACCTCCAGGCAATAACCAAACCAGTGTTCCATGGCTTTATGCTAGATCTCAAGTTGAGAAACCTAAGTACAATCCTGGAGGAAAACCTCCTTTTCTTGATGACAATTCCGGTTTTGCTTTATGGAGAGTTGGTATGCACGATCATCTTAGGTACGCCAATGATGAGATGTTGGACATCCTCGAGCATGGCTACCACCCTGTAGATCCAAGGTGCCTCACTCCCAGAGAAACTTATGACAAGCATCTCAACGACACTCGATCATGTGCATAAGAAAAGGGATGAATGACAAGCAACAGAGACCTTACATACACATCACAAGCGCCAAGGAACTGTGGGATAGCATTATAAGGACCAAGACCGGTACCTCCACTCTTCGGCTTGCTCAATATGAAATTGTCAGGGGGCAATTATAGAACTTTTGTATGGAAAAGGGTGAATCTCCCAAGCTACTGCTAGAACGACTCATGACTCTCGCCGCGGACATTGAGTCCTGTGACTGTGACAAGACGCAAGATGGTTTCAACCTGACCAAGAGATTTCTCGTGGACAAGTTACTTCATGCCCTTGCTCCGTACCACCATCAAATGGTATGGGACATAATGCAACACCATGGGTTCAAAGAAATGACCCCATATGACATCATATCCAGTTTCCAATTATTTGAAGAGTCAAAGGCAAATGCAACAAAGCACCTTGCCATGCATGGTACTTCAACATCAAAGATCAATCTTGCTTTGAAAGCCAAGCATGAATGTGACGAAGAAGAAAGTGAAGAATAAGAGGGTGATGAAGACTGCAAAGATGGTGATGATGCTGACTCTGATGAAAACCCATCTTATGAGGGCATTGCTCTCTTTGTAAAGAAGTTCAGTGCAGGAAAATTCAAGGGAAGATTCCCAAAGAAGAAAGTAAGAAAATGATATAACTGTGAGGAAACCAACCACTTCTCAAATGACTGCCCTTATGAGAAGAGAGAAGATAAACCAAGGTTTCCAAAGACCTTTGTAAAGAAGAAATTGCCAAACCCTATGAACTCCAAGCTCAAGAGGAGAGATGGAAGAGCAATGGTTGCACAAGAAGAATCAGATCCAGAAGACGTTGGTGGGGTTGCCGGAGTTACTCAGGATACACAAAACACCTTGAGGCTCATCCACAAAAGTGGCGATGTTGTTTAGTACAACTATATGAAAGACTACAAGGGCAACGCCCACAAGTGTTTGATGGCAAAGACTGCCATAGAAGATGAGGAAGACCAAAGCTCCCATGATAAGGTTAAGGTAACTCCACGGTTAAACTCTTTCAGTCTAGTGTCTACCTCATCTGATGAGTACCTTGATGCGGAGGATCACTATGAGGACAATGACTTAGATCATCCTATGTTTGCCAAAATAAACAAATTTATGTGCTCTCTTAAAGGAAAGAAGCTCACTATGTTTCGCATACTTATGGAAATGGTGAGTAAGCACACCAATACCATCAAGGAACTCGAAACCCTCGTCACTGAGGAGAAGGAAAGGAATGAAATCCTTGAGCAGAAATTCCTGTATGAGGAAGCACAAAATGATGCATTATGCTCAAAAGTTGGTGAAAACCTTGATAAACATGCTAACGATCTTGCCTCCATGAAAAAGGCTGAATCTGTGTGCAAAGAGTTATTAAATGATAAAAACAGACTTGTGAATTCTCATGCTTCTCTTTCTAAGGACTGTGAGCGCCTATCCTTGTCTCTCAAGGACAAGGAAGAGAAACTCACTGTTCTTACAAAGAGCTTTGAGGCACTCAAGGCCACTTACCTTGACACTCTAGCTAAGGCTTACTCCTCATCTATTATTAATGTTGATACGTGCACTGCTAACTCTAGTAGTGAACTGGCATCTATTCTTGAGGAAAACTGTTCACTAAAGGCACAGCTAGATAGAGGTCTCATGACATGCGCACAAGGGCAAAAGACTCTCAATGATATCTTAACTCAACACAATGAGGTCTTTGCCAGGGAAGGGCTTGGGTTTAATCCAAGCACCGCCAAGAAAAGTGTATCTCCTCTCAAGTGCACCACCCCACTTAAAGAAACATTTGTACGAGAGGGACACAAGGAGAAAGGTAAGGTTGTGAGTGGGTCGGCCACTAGGGGTTTGCCCACTCTCAACAAGACAACAGAGTTCATGCCTCCATCCTATGTACTTCGCAAATCAAAGGAAGGAGAGGTTTATGCTAAATTAGTTGGTCCCCGTAATGCATTCCGGTTTTATGCTATTTGGGTCCCTAAGACTCCTGTAACTAATGTGAGAGGCCCCATGACAAAATGGGCACCTCAAACCAAGTCTTAATTCATGTACAGGTTGTTTTCTCTGGAGGAGTCAAATGGGTGATCGACAGTGGATGCATCAATCATATGACCGGAGATAGTAACTTGCTCTATGACTTCATGCAAGCCATTCGACCATACATGAGCATTGTATTCGGAGGAGGGTCGAAAGGGCAGGTAATTGGGTTGGGCAAGGTGGCAATCACTAATGACATGTCTCTTGCAAATGTCATGCTTGTCCAATCTCTTCAATATCATTTGCTTTCAGTTTGCCAATTGGCTTCCGTTGGTTATGACACACTATTTGGACTAACGGATGTGAAAGTCTTTAAGAGAGACACTCTCGAAGTGGCCTTTGTTGGAGAGTTGGATGGCAACCTTTACACGGTTGATTTCTCGAAAGAGAGCACTTTCCATACAACTTGTCTGATGGCCAAGGCTGACATGGGATGGCTGTGGCATCGCCGGCTCGCCCATGTCGGCATGAGAAATCTTCAAAATATCTTAAAAGGCAATCACATCCTTGGACTAACTAATGTATCTTTTAAGAAAGATCGTGTGTGCAGTGCATGCATAGCTGGGAACCAACATCAATCAAAACACCCACCCATGAATATTGTATCCACCTCAAGGCCTTTAGAGCTCCTTCATGTGGATCTGTTTGGGCCTCCTTCATGGGAAAGTCTTGGTGGGAAAAAGTATGGACTAGTCAATGTTGATGATTACTCAAGATACACATGGGTATTCTTTCTCAAGTCCAAGGACGAGACGAAGATCACCTTCATTGATTTTGCGAAACAAGGCCAGCGCAGTTTGACAAGGCCATCAAGGCAATAAGAAGTGATAATGGCTCCGAGTTCAAGAATTACACCCTAGAAGAATTTCTTAGTGATGAGGGAATTGAACATCAGTACTCCGCACCTTACACCCCTCAGCAAAATGGTGTAGCAGAGAGGAAGAACCGGACATTTGTGGAAATGGCAAGGTCCATGTTATATGAATACAATTCTCCACATAGTTTTTGGGCTGAGGCTGTCAACACAGCATGTCATGCATCAAACCGGCTTTTCCTTTGACCAATATTGGAAAAGACTCCATATGAGCTCCTAACCGGGAACAAGCCCAATGTCAAGTACTTTCATGTATTTGGATGCAAGTGTTTGATCCTCAACAAACGGGACCGGTTAGGAAAATTTGAATCCAAAACAACTGAAGGGATTTTTGTTGGCTATGGATCAAACTCTCATGCCTACAGAGTCAACAACAAATCCAATGGATGTGTTATAGAAACCTGTGACGTGACGTTTGATGAATTTAACCGCTCCCATGGGGAGCAAGTTGATCTAAGTGATGCAGGTAAAGAAGATTCCTCGCAAGATATCTTGAACATGGGTGTAGGTGCACTTCTTCCCATGGAACAAAAACCCCATGATGATGATGAAGATGATGAGAGTATTTCTCATCCTCAAGACAGTTTACTGCCCGTACCTCCACACGATACTAGGACACATATCATGCCAGTTGTTCAGGATCAAGTGGGAGAACATGTCTCTCACCCTGATCACAGTCAAGAACAAGTTGACCTTCAAGAGCTAGACCAAAGTATGGATATGGTTGATGATGAACCTCAACAGGTGCAACGCGAAGAGAAATATCTTCCACCGCACGTTAATGATCTATATGTTGAGGACGTTGATGATGGAAACGAAGTCGAACCTCGTGAAACCCTGACCTCCATCATGCCACATGTGGCCGGTCGTGTTGATATTGATCAAATCCTCAACGGCGTGTCGGAAGGGTTCAGGATGCATTGTGTGACAATGACTGGCTCCTTGCTATGCAAGAAGAGTTAAACAGTTTTACACGCAACGAAGTATGGTCATTAGTAGAACGACCAACTGAGGAAAACAATGTCATTGGAACTAAATGGATCTTCAAGAACAAGGAAGATGAGAATGGGACTGTCCTCCGCAACAAGGCAAGGTTAGTAGCACAGGGGTAATCCCAAGTTGAAGGTTTGGACTTTGGTGAGACTTTCGCCCCTGTTGCTCGTCTTGAATCCATTCGCATTCTATTGGCCTATGCTGCTTTCAATGGTTTTACTTTGCATCAAATGGATGTGAAAAGTGCTTTCCTTAACGGTCCTCTACAAGAAGAGGTATATGTATCACAACCACCTGGGTTTGTTGACCCCCATCACAAAGACCATGTGTACAAACTTCACAAGGCTCTGTATGGCCTCAAACAAGCACCCCGTGCTTGGTATGATCATCTTAAGAAGTTCTTACTCGATGATGGCTTTGTGAGAGGGGTGATTGATCCCACTCTTTTTACTAAGAGGGAAAACGGTGATTTGATCTTATGCCAAATCTATGTGGATGACATAATTTTTGGTTCTCCTAACATCCATTTATGCAAGAAGTTTACGGCCTCCATGACCAAGACCTTTGAGATGTCACTCAACACGGACTTGAAATTCTTTCTTGGGTTTCAAATACAACAATTTCAAGAAGGAATTTTCTTGTCTCAAACTAAATACCTCAAGGACATTCTAGAAAAATTTGATATGACAAATGCTAAACCAATGAAGACACCCATGGCCACAGATGTTGTTCTAAATGAAGACACCAACGGTATTCCTTTTGACCCATCTACTTACCGCTCTATGATTGGTTCGTTGCTTTATCTTTGTGCATCTAGACCAGACATCATGTTAAGTGTAGGCATATGTGCTAGATTTCAAGCTTCCCCTAGGGAAAGCCATCATACGACGGTTAAGCATATTCTTAGATACCTTGTTCACACTCCAAAGTTAGGCTTATGGTACCCTAAGGATGAAAAGTTCGATCTCATTGGGTACTCGGATGCGGATTGGGCTGGTGACAAAGTGGGACGGAAATCCACTTCCGGTGCATGTCAGTTTCTTGGACGTTCCTTGGTAAGTTGGTCCTCGAAAAAGCAGAATTGTGTTTCTCTCTCCACGGCCGAGGCCGAATATATTGCAGCCGCAAGCTGTGCAACCCAACTGCTATGGATGAGGCAAACCCTAAAGGATTCTGTCATCACTTATCGACATGTGCCTCTTCTCTGTGATAATGAAAGTGCGATCAAGATCTCCGAGAACCCCATTGACCACCCTTGCACAAAACACATTGATATTAGGTATCATTTCTTGAGACACCATGTGCAAAAGGGTGACATTGATATTGCTCATGTGGGTACCGACATGCAGCTCGCTGACATCTTCACCAAACCACTGTGCGTAGCAAGATTCTGTCAACTTAGGCGTGAACTTGGTATCTTGGAGCTTGATAACATAACTTGAAATCCTGTACACATGCACACACTCACATTATGTTCTTGTCTTGATGTCGGCATGCATTTAGGGGGAGACACTAGCACTCACGTCATAATTTTTGTTTTAACCCTATAATATGCATAAATCAACTACCTTCCACAAGTAGTATATATAATTCTTATAGGCAACACTGTTGGGTGTCCCTTGTGATAAACCATGTCAAATCACCTTATCATCCAGATCCCATAAATTGCCTCTGCCTACTTCCCTCTCGGTCGTCCGACGAGTCTCGGACGTCCGACGGCTGACACACTCCGGACGTCCGGCACATGTCGGTCGTCCGACGCCCGTCGAACGTCCGACACATCGGGAGCCTCTATAAATAGAGGGGCGCGGGCTGGGCCTTGCCTTAGCCCCCACGCGCCCCCTTTTTTACAGCCGCCTCCACAGCCGCCGCCAGGTGCTTGAGGAGCTCGGCCCTGCGACCTCGCCGCCACAGGGGCCCTGCCCCGCGATCTGGCTGTCCTCCTCCGTGGGATCCTTCTTCCATTCCTCTCTTCTCTCGATCTACAGGTATCCTCTCGGTTTCTCTCATGATTGGTTACCCTTCTCACTAGTTCATGTGTTCGTTCATGTGTTTTGACCATGACCGTTCCCCATTGGGTTTCCAATCGTGTAGGCCTTTTTCCATCATGCCCAAGATTAAGCACACTGCCCGGAAAAACTCTGCTGGCTCATCCGCTCGTGCCACTCCTGGCGCGGGGTCGGATGACTCCGATGTACCACACCGTCCCTTCAAACGGCTCGCCCGGCGTCCTCCTCCACAACCCCGCTCTTCGTCTGATGGCTCTGACTTCGAGGATGAGCTTGCAGCTGAGGAACGTGCTTAATACGTTGCCGTTCGGAAGACTATGCCGAAGCCGGGGACTCGCAGGCCCTCATATATGCCACTGCCTCCTCCTGAACAGCCCGAAGGTGATGCTCGTCGCATCTCCCTTGAACCTCCTCCTGCTTTAGGTCGTGAAGTCAAGGACTTCACCAAGGTTCCTAAGTCTTCCTACTTTACATTCCGCGGCGATGTTAACCAATTTTCTGTTGAACGTGACTCTATGGACTCACATTTCCACACACACGTCCAAGCGGACATCTTTTCTACTGTCATCGTTCCTAAGGGTCTCTCAGTACATAATTATATTGATCTTGAGCATATTCGCACTCACCCGGCGAAATACCCGGGTGCCATTGAGCTCATTGAGTCATCGAGGCTCGCTGCCCCCTTTGCTTTTCGGTGCGATTTTAACAGTGCCGCTATTCATCAATTTTATGCCACGTGTTTCTTTGGCTCAAACAACACTGTTAGCTGGATGACTTCTGATGTTGAGTTCACAGCCTCTTATGCTAAGTTTGTTGCCGCACTCGGTTTCCCCGACTCCGGCACCAAAATCCATAAGAGTGATCCTAACCATGCACCTAAGCCCATTGAGGCGTGTGGCCTTCTCCTCAAACCACTTCGTGAACTTGATGCAGACGAACGGATGAAGGATCTTAACCAAGTATCCATCTGGCGTTCTCCCTTCTTTATCATATTTCAGTGTCTTATCCGCACCATCTATCCCAAGATGGGTGACAGGGGAACCTGCAGCGGCTACTGTATTGATATCATGTCACATTTACACGAGTTCCCCAAGCGCAAGATTAATGTGCCTCACTTCCTCTAGCATGAGATTCGGCTCGCTAGTCTTCAATACAAGCGAGCCTTCCCTCATGCCCCCTTCATCCAGGCCTTTGTTCACCATGTTGCTAAATTCACTGTTGCTCCCACTCACACGCTTCACAAGTGGGCGATTTCCAATCACATGGCGGATGACTATGCTCCTAAGAAAACCTCATCCACCTCCACTCGCCGCACTGCCGCCCGGTCAGCAACCCCTTCATCCAGCTCAGCTACTCTCGGTCGCTTTGCCAAATTCATTGGCAAGGCACATTCTGCCATGATGAAGGCGTTCTCCTTCCAGTGCCCTCAGAACCACGATGTGGTTTCGCGCTTGATCTCCTCCAAGAATGCCCTCAAGGCTCGTCTGAGAGACTCGGGCACTCTTGATGTCAGTGATGATGAGGCTATTCCGGCTATTCCTCCTTCTGATATTGGCTTCCCATCTGGTCGTGAGTGGGCTGATTTTCTTGAGGAGGCTGGTGGCAGTGGCTTTCCTGAGGATGAGGATGATGAGGATGATGGTGCTGATGATCTCTGAGCATGGTTGATG
The DNA here is from genome assembly GCF_904849725.1 of Hordeum vulgare subsp. vulgare. Lineage (NCBI taxonomy): Eukaryota > Viridiplantae > Streptophyta > Magnoliopsida > Poales > Poaceae > Hordeum > Hordeum vulgare. The sequence continues at coordinate 293,191,426 of NC_058522.1, forward strand.
CTTTTGGTGCCTCCCTTTTCGGTACTTGATGCCAAAGGGGAAGTAATGTATCCTAGTTTTAGTCTTTGGAGATTTAGTTTTTGAACTCAATTTGCATGTTTGAATAATGTAATGGATAAACGACTATGATGCACTATGTATGGCTACCTATGAATGTTGTGATTGCTATGATATCATCGTATGTTATTATGTTTTGCTCTATTACTTCATATGATGATCTAGTATCTCTACTAAGTCACATGATATCTTCGATACACACATTAAGGGGGAGGTCCGTTATTTTTACTGTGCACATATTAAGGGGGAGCTCCATACTAAACCTCTCCAAAGCTAAAATGTATGTTAAATCCTTTGAGAGCTATGTACATGTTGTCATCAACTACCAAAAAGGGGGAGACTGAAAGTGCAGTCATACCCTTAATCGAGTTTTGGTGTTAATGACAACACATACATAGGAAACTAATCTTATTTGTTGAGTATATCTCAGGATGGCTTTTAAAGTACTCTTAGTAGATCGAGAATTATGTGTCAAGGTGGCTTGAGAAGATCGGGACTTATATGTCAAGAAGGCTCGGGATTGAGAAAAGATGATGTATCCTATCCTTTAATTTACTACTCTTGAGTATAAGGATCCCGCACTATTAAGAGGGGATCATGGGTTTTGCGATGAATTTGCTCAAACTACATCTCTACTTTTCTGCTCATACCACATCTCCACTTCTCTGCTTTGATCTCAAAACAGAACCAATGCCTCGGACATCTGGCTTCCTCCGGACGTCCGAGGGCCGGACACCGGATCACTTCGGAAATCCGGAACCTTATACCAGAGCCAAAGTCTCAGACATCCGGCTCCCTCCGGACGTCCGAGGGCCGGACGCCCGACCACTTCGGAAAACCGGAACCTTGCACCACAGAAATCTAGAGTCAAATAACTCGGACTTCCGGCCTCCCCCTTTCATCCGAGGGCCGGACGTCCGACCGCTTTCGGAAATCCGGTGCCCTTGAATAGAGCCAAAGTGTCGGACATCCGGCTTCCTCCGGACGTCCGGTCCCTATTCGACTACACACTGGTTCCTGATAGATATACATCCCTCGGACAACCGACCCCTGTCGGACGTCCGACCCCTTGTGGGCGTCCGGGCATCCGAGAACTGTCAGATATCCGACCACTGTCAGACTTAAGTGACCCCAACGGTTACTTTAGACTCCCCACTATATATATACCCCCTCCCACTTCGTGAGAGGTTGAACAACACAGCAAGAACACTTACAAATACACCTTCTTCCTCACTCACTCTTTCCCACACCCAATCTTAGATCCCAAGAGCATTTGTGAGCCCCTTTGAGTGTTAGTCCAATCAAAAGATAGATCGTCTCCTTCTCCTCCTCTCTACCAAAGCGATTTGTGATTTGAGCAAGTTTTGAGCAATCCCCATGATCTTGTTACTCTTGGAGGTTGGAGACTCCTAGGCGGTAGGAGTCTTCAGAGGGGAATCAAACCTTTGTGATTACCCCCGAAAAGTTTGTGAAGGTTTGGAAGCCACCTCAAGGTTGACCACTAGTGGTTGAGAAACGCCTTCGTGGTGTTGTTTCAAAGGGAGAATAGGGTGAGCCTTCGTGGCGTTGGTGTGCCTTCGTGGTAACATCCGCCCCTCTAACGGTGACATAGCTTCCCTCCAAGGAAGTGAACACCGGGACACATCCTCGTCCTTCTTGGAGTTTTGGTTATCCCTAACCCTAACTCTCTACTTGTGTTAATCCTTATTACGTACTTGCATTTGATTATAGTTTACCGGTTGCCTTACTTTACTCTAAATAGCTTACTCTTTGGCTTTGAAATTATTGGGCTCACTCTCATATTCCGCACCATTGCCTAATATTGCTAAGTAACTATTAAAATTTGGAACTGTACCTATTCAACCCCCCTCTAGGTCCATCTCGATCCTTTTCAAGCACAGCCTCCAGAGGCCAAAGAATAATGTACTAACTCATCCACCACCTCCGCAGAGGCAATCCACCAAAAGCAGGAGTAGGGTTTTACGCTTCGCGGCGGCCTGAACCTATGTAAACTGTTGTGTTCTGTGTTCCCCTCGCCATCGAGTGAGTCCTTTATCGTTTCCATCGAGTAGTGAGTTAGGCGAGGCGAAGCACGGGAGATCTTCGTACACGCCCCACTGTTCGAATCCTTACGGTTTTCGGAGCCCAAAATCCGATAGAATATTCTTCTGATTTGGGGGCTTTTCCTCTGGTTGTAGGCGGTACTACCACCCCTTGGACGGTACTACCGGTCTAGCGGTACTACCGCGCTGGTCGGCAGTTCTACTGCCATGAGGAGTCCATGGGCGATTAAAGTAATGGGTAGGGGGAGTTCTAACTCCCCCATACCCATTCACTTCCCCTTCCCCACGAATCTCTCTCTCTCTTTCTCTTTGGGGCGACCAAGACCACCACTGGCAACCGGCTCCAGATCTCCCTGTCCGTGCCATCCGCTACTTTTCCATCCGGTAGGATCACTCCCCGCATCTCCCTCATGCCATGGACCCCCATACAACCATCGGTCCCCTTTCTTTGTGATGTTATTTTGTTGAATCTTGATGTAGGGCAATGCATGAGGATTTTGTGTCTAGTTTCCTTTTTCATGGCATGAGTGGGATGTGTGATAGATTCTAGTTGCAGTAGATTAGGCAAAGGTTTCATAAAATTGGGGTCTAGGGCTCCGGCTCTGCCATCCCCATTGCCACAGAAGTATTCTGCTTCCGGGCAGTACTATTGCCCATGCATGACCAGGACTACCGCTACGGCAGAACTGTGGGGACCCCGACTTACGAGTCGAGATCGCCGATTGAACGTGCTCAGTGATCCCAGAGATCAATGCTACCCGAACACACAAAAACTGAATAACAAGAGTCTTACATCCATACATACCGTTTGATACAATAAATGACCTTATCGGTCAAGTCTTACATATATAGGGCCTTGAGTGCCAACACACCAAACTTGACCAATAAAGGAAATATTGGTCAAAAGCGTGAACCCATGCCCTCAGCCTTAACCTACAAGCATTAGGACTGGGAAGCGTCCTGGCTCGTAGGAATGTCACCAAGTTACTCTTCACCATATCATGTTCTCTCATACCTGGTTAATGAAATAACTAGTGGAAAGCCAATGAGTACTTTGAATGTACTCGCGAACAGCCCATGATATGGATAATGCAGTTGGTATGGTAACAAGTACTATGCACTATTGGTGGATAGTAGCTTAACTGTAAATAAACATGATCATAGATGGATGTGCAACATAAGCTAGATGGTATTTAGAAGAACATGTTACAAATATCAACATATCCGTTGTGGGCTGAACACTTTGGGTTCACCCAATATGCCAAGTCACCAAACTTGGTCATATCATCTTTTACTCAGATAATTCCTTGAACACACACACACTTGGTTTATGCGGAAACGACTGGATGTAGTTTAAGCAGCACCACCCAACTGTCCTTGACCGTGGACACGGCTATTCAAATAGTTTTACACTCTGCACAGGTTGTACGTTGTACCCACGAGATCCGGGAAACTTCTGTGTCATCCACGACTCGCTGTATATAACACACCCAAGGTAAGTACCCGATCAATGCCTTTCCCCTCACAATACTAGACAAAGAGTTCCACTCGATTGGTACCGAACCAACATGATGTACGTCTTGCAAGCACCAACTCTAGACAGTATCCTCCATGCGGGGACCAACGATGTGCCCGGAACACGTAAAAACGGCATAATCGTCCTACCTGGCATGACCCCGTCACGAGAGTGACCACATATCGCTCCCGCCACTAGTAATGTGGCTCTTTGCTAGCACCGACCAAAGTAATAAACAAAGCCCTGTCCCATAAAGGGGTAACGTGGTCGCACATGTAAGGTTGTGACGGTCGACGCATCATAAATCTAATCCTGTTTCCGAAACCACTCACACCAAAATATTTCCCAGTGCACCACATCTTCACAAGTGGCCACCTATCTCATCATCACCCTCAGGCATTAGTGGCACTAACGGGCTTTCATAAACCTTTGATATTTACCATCATCATGCTCATGCTTCTACTATGCTTAGCTCTACTTGTCAACATGATATTAGCGTGACCCTCATAGGTGGTAGGATCATGCTCAAATGCAAGTGCGCCGGAGGAGCCGGCAGTAACATCATATCGATGATTTACCGAATAATGATGATCATATGCAACGGGAATAATTGCTCTACTTAGCATGCAAATAATATTTTGCTCAGACATGGTCAAAAGGCTGCTTGCCTTTGATCTCATAAGTTTTCGGGTCTTCGAAGTGTCCAACTCCGAGTACTCCATCTACTTCGTCAACTTTGTCGGAACAAACACAGTAAGCCACACAGTAAGCAGAAGTAAAAGTGCTATATAAATGGAAGTTATATTTTTCTTGGACCACTCTGGTCATAAGAAAAATACCTGAATCTTGCTATAGGAGGTTGGGACCATCAGGGATTTGTGAATGGATGAAAGGAGGAATAGGTGATTCTTCAAGAAGCCTACAGAAAATATCACGATAAAAACGAGTGGAGGTACTCATTTAACAGAGTATAATTTTAGAAATATTTAGGAAGTTGTTTCACTGGATTTGGGGTTGACGTGAATATTCTATAGATTTTCTAATATTGGATAAATAGCAATAAGAAGCTATTTATATAATGCAACAGAATAATGTGTGATAAAAATGTTGACCAAGGCTTTAAAAATAGGGCAAGTTATAAGAAGGCTCTCGAAATTGGAATCACTCCATTTGGAGTTGATTTGAATGTTATAGGAATTTACAAAGTGGGGTTTAAAATATTCAAATGGGCATTTGAATATTAATCCCACAGAAAGTCTTCTGAAAAATATGCAATGCACATATATGGATAGGTCTTGATTTTAGGGATCTCGAGAAGTTTGAATCGTCAGATTTGGAGCTCAGATGGATATTTGATGGATTTATGAAGTTTCTGAGAAATAAATAAAGGTTTTGGAGCTCAGATGGGTAAAGCTTGTAGTGCACTTAGGACGCAAGATAAGCAGATGGGCCGGCCCAACGGCTCCAGCTGCGAAAAACCCGGCTACGCCAAAGGCATATTCTTCAGTGTGCGCCTCTGCGCGATGGAAACGCCCACCAGCCAGGACGCGACCACTTGACACAAGGGGCCCGCCTGGCAGGCCCTTCTCCCACCTCCCTCCTGGACAGGGGAGGGGCAGGGGAGCCCGGCGGAGCGCGCACCAGCGCCTGCCCTCGACAACATCGGCCGCCTGCGATAGGCCCCTGGCCACCTGCACGCTCAGGGAGGCGTGCCGCATCCGCCTGAGGCTATAGCTCCACCGGGGAAGCAGCGAGGAGAGCGGGAGCTTGGCCACGGCGGAGGATGGCGATGAATGGTCGTGGGGAGCGGTGCTTCGGCCACCTGGAGGGAAGAGGAAGGAGGGGTAAGGAGTTGCAGGGGTCTGAGGTGCCCCTGGGGTAGCTAGAAGGGAAGGAGAGAGCCGCGTGAGCCTGGACGCGAGCATGGCCGAAGAGGTCATGACGGCCATGGAAGGAGAGGAGAGGCTTAGGGAAGCCTCGGGCTGTTGGGGAGGTTTGGGAGGTGCACAGGGGAAGGAGAGAGCTAGCCAGAGTGAGAGAGGGCTCGGGGAAGAGGATAAAATGGAGGGGCAGCCGCAGGAAGCTCGAGAACTCTCAGTGCTCTGAGGGCACAGGGAAGACAGGCGTCCCTGGGGAAACTTGGCTGCTTCTAGGCGTTGGGGAGGGCTTGGACTGGTCAAGGGAGACCCCATGGCACACTGAAACGAGATGGGACAGTCGGATACAGCCTGGAAGATGAAGACATGGTGCAGAGCACGGTTCTTTCATGCCAGGGTGGTGGTCACCACCCCACTTGGTGTCCTAGCCACACCTTGGCCAGGCCAAGGTGTCAAGCATGCAAGGCATGCGTGCTATGAAGCACTGGTGGAGTTTGGACCCAAGTGAATTAGTTTAGATTGGGGTTTGACTACCATTAAGTTTGTAGCAGCAAACTTAAGGCTGGAAATGAGGGTGCTTACTGGATAATTCTGGGAATAAAACTATGTCTATCAGTGTTTGGTAGGGAAGGACTACACTATTGCAAAGTTTTAGCTCAAGAGGAAGTGTCTAGCTAGCAGCTGCAGTTCAAAACTACATTTCTGCCAGAAATCAAGTTTCAGATGTGTTGCTCATTTTTCCCACATGAGCATGCTATATTTTGATATGAAATGGTGCATTGGCATGCGAGAAATGCCGTGAAAGAATGTGGGGGCTTTGGCTTATGCAGAGGTATAGGAAGAGGGGCAAAATGGTGCTGTCATGGTGAAAATGAGAGGTAGCTACATGGAGTCACTCTCTAATAATTGTCCAGTGGCCATGGAAAGGTTACTGGAGGTAAAAGGTAACTAGGGAAGGATGTGGTAAAAGTTTAAGCTCAAGCGTAAATGTGGAAGGGGGCAAAGTACCCACTTTGGTGAGTGCACACAAGGTGTTTGATGAATGTTAGGGATACCACATGGACTTCAATTGACATGAAAATTAACAAGATCAAATAATAGATGAAAATAAGCTTGGACACCAAATTTGGGATTTGGTGGAGAAGGTTTCGAGTGTAGACTTGGAAAACCCATGAAATGAGCAGAAATGGCCTTCTGCTTACAAAACTATTCAAATCAATTCCCACAAATCCAATATTTGGTGTGGGGACATTTTTTAGCATTAAAGCATGCCCAAAAAGTTTGGGGTCAATTGGAGAAACTTTATAATGTAAAGTTTCCCAAAGTCAGAAATCAACACAGAGGGTTTTGAGGGGCTTGGGACAAGTTCTTCTATTCTCCTTGATGCACCACTTGGTGTGGATGCATTATTGGAGTAGCAAAACTTGTCCACCAAATTTGAGCATAATTGGAGATACTTGGCAATGTAGAGTTGCTCAAATTTGGATCTGGACAGATAGGGTTTTAGAATAATTAGGGGAGTCAAATTAACTTGGATTGAGATGAAACTTGGCAAGATCATCACATATATCATATGTGACATGCTAGAATTTTACAGGAATTTATTGAGAATATTTCTTATAGAAATATTCCAAAAGCTTGAAATAAGCAGGAAGGGTTTTGAAGTGTTTTGCCCAATATTATGAACATGACCATGTGCTAAAACTCATATATATGAAATATATATGTCGAGTGAGTTTCCCTAAGTTTTCTCAAATATTTTGAAAGGAATAAAAATAACTTTCCTTCACAAGAGACCATTTCTGGCCTCACAGAAAGGCATTTAAATAAATTAGTAAAATAACCTTTAGAATAAAAATATTGTGGTTTTGGGAAGCCATTTTGATAATGGTTTTTAAATAAAATAATTGGTGAAGAATATCTTCCCTAAGTTGAGGACTTGTAGTGCAAATCCCAACTCACGGGTTTTGAAAGCTTAAATCAAAGAAATGCTTCTTGGTGAAAATAAGATTTGGAAAAGAACAAAAAGAGTTTCTGGTCCTAAACACATGGCATGATCATTAAGCAAGGGTTTGGGTCAATGAGCTGAGTTGGAGAATAGCAAGAGCTTTGGATTCAAACACAAGCAACACGCAAGCAAGCAAACATCACATCAAGCATCATAAGCATTCACAAAAAAATTAATTGGTCCTATTTTTTAAAATAAGTTAATTTAGTCAGGAAAGCTAAACACAGGGTGTTACAGGAAATGTCGCTCCTGCACTAGTGGTACTACCGCCCTGGCACCAGTACCCTGTTTTTCTCTGCATTTGCCTATTCTTTTCTAGTTTCTTATTTGTCTTATGCAGTCCTTTTTACACCAGTTTTTCCTGTCATTCTTCTTGTGAGTTCCAGGTGATGGTATCTCTCCTTTGGTTGCTCGTCGCGTGAACTCTCATCGTGGCTCCAAGCGAGCTCACACTTCTTATGAGGTAGCAGCTCGCGGCAGTCTGGAAAGCAAGCATGTCGTAAGAAGAAGGCTCCAAAAGAGCCTCAAGATATGACTCAAGAGGAGTTTCTGGCTTTTCGTAAGCTGGATCCCTATTCTGTTCCTGAGACCAAGGCTCCTGCTTTGCGTTCATTCTGGAATAAGTCTCAATCTCTGATTTATTCCAAAATCATCAAGACAAGGACCAATCTCTTTGTGGAGGCCAAGAGCATTGATACAGGGCACATGACTTCTCAGCCTCACACTGCATATTTTGCTGAAGCTCATGCTCTTTGTCAATAGTGGAATCTTGGTCCTATAATCAGCTTCAACAAGGACTTTGACAGCGTGATTGTGGCTCAATTTTATGCCAGGATCCACTTTCACGAGGGTGATGAGAGGTGCCTGACTTGGATTATTGGTGGTCGTTTCTGCACTCCGACTGGAAGACTTTCATCAACTCTGTGGGCTATGTGGGTCATGGACCGGATGAGCCCATTGGACAAAGGCCACATACCGAGGGTGTTGCTTCTGTTCACGAGTCCAAGCATATCTGTCATTCCAGGGTTGTGAAGACTGCTAAGGGAGAGCACACTGATCTCATTCCCTTTCTGGACATCATGCACAGGATCTTCCGCAACACTCTATTCCCTTGGTTTGGAAACAAATACCAGGTGCATTCTTATCTTGTGAACCTATTATTTCTTTGCATCAAGGAGCGAGGCCGCGAGTCCACTGTGGATATTTCCCACATTATGTGGATGGAGGTGCATTCCACTGTTCTTGACAAGAAGAAAGTACCCATGTATGGACCATATATGTACAAGCTGAGTGAGGATACTCAGAATGCTACCTTCCCTATTGAGCTTTTGGTGACTGACTACATGGTTCATCATGGTGTTCTCAAGCTCCGTGTGAAGGAAGATTGGGGGATTCCATCTGTTGTTCCTGAGATTGCTCCCACAGACTCTGATGATGATCTCGAGCCTAACTATGAGTTTGTACCCCGATATCACACTGAACCATCTTGGGCATCCAAGCTCACGAAGAATATGAAGGATCTCCTCTGCTTCCAGGCTAAGGGTGAGTATACGACACATTTTGAAGCCAAGAAGGCGCGTAGTCGTCAGAAGATGATCATGCAGAAGATTGGCCTTGATGTCCAGATCAGATCAGAGGACAAGATCACTGATGGGGAGGATTCGATGAAGGACAACTCCGAGTGGACGGAGTCTAAGGAAGAGGTGTCTATTGAGGAGGTGTCTGGTACTTCAGATGAGTCTGAGGGAGATGATGACGTGGAGTACTAAGCTTACCATCATCTCTGCCTCTTATTGTCCTGTTTGCCCTTTTTGGTGTCTTGATGCCAACGGGGGGAGAGTATTTTAGTTTGATCTAGATTTGCTGAGTCATGAGTACTTTATCGTTTATTTGCTATCCTCTCCCTTGAACTCATTCTATTTATTTGGTTGTTTGGTTTGTGTTACCAAGACTCGTGTGAGCTAAAGTATGGTGTTAGACATATGCTATCTTCCCTATTATATTATGTCTACCTTAGTGATTATACGAGTTCACTTTTCCTACACTTGCATCCATCCTTAACTCTCATTTCCTCTTCATGCAAGCATGTGGCCATGTCTATAAAATATTGGGGGAGTGTTGATCCTAGTGTGTGCTCTTTGCATTCCAAAAGCATACTCAAATAGAGCACGCCTCTAGGGCGGGCTGTCTATATTTTGTAGGTATTGTGAATGCCAAAGTCTTCTTAGTTTATTCATATTATGGCAAATCCCGTATTGTCATCAACCCACCAAATAGGGGGATATTGTAACAGCACAATTTATCCCAAGTAGTTTTGGTGGTTGATGATGATTCCCCTTGCGGACTAATCATGTTCATTAAGCTTTCAGAGAATTATCAGGTGGCACGAGACAATTATTTTCCCCTCGGTGAGTGAAAGTGAATATGGTGCTTAGAAATCGATTTAGGGTTGGTGGACTTGAGTCATAGCTAATCCTGTACTAGATCCGCTTTGGAAAGTTTGGGTCGAACAAACTCTCACACACTTGCACCCCATCTGTTTCCCGGAGCGATGGAGCTTTCCTCTAAGTGCCTAGAAGTAGCATAAGTGGAAGTACCAGTCTGGGGAGCGGTAGTACCGCACCAGCGGTACTCCCGCCCACCAATGTTGGGCCCTCTTCCGCTTATTCTTTTATTCTAGCATTCGAGGGGGCTTTTTCATTTTCCAGCGAAAGTACCGCTCTAGGGAAGCGGTACTACTGCTCCAGCGGTACTGCCGCCCACCCCTACCGCTCCCACTCCCTCTTAAATAATTCTTCTGCTTCCTTACTCCCCTTTGACAAAACTAAGAGGAAGTACTGCTCTAGGGGAGCGGTAGTATTGCTCTGGCGGAACTACCACCCCTCTAGATGTGACCTATTGCGTGTGTTGGCCGGTACATCTCTTTTTGAGTGTTGACATGAAGGCAATAGAAGCAAGCAAGCAAGAAAAAGGCGAATGTAAAGAAGGCAAATAAAAAGGCAATTTTTTGTGCAGTGGGGTAGAGGAAAACGAGAGACAAATGGCAAATAATGTAATTGTAAGGAGATGAGATTTTTGTGTAGGAACCTCATAGATCTTGACTTGATCTTCCCCGGCAACGGCGCCTGACATCTTGATGGTCCTCGCAAGTGTGTTGGTTTCCCTCCAAGCTTAAAGGGTGATGTAGAACAGTGACCGCAAGTATTTCCCTGGGTTAAGAAACCAAGGTATAAATCTAGTAGGAAGATCCAGAAGACTATGTAAGCAACACCTTCACACAAATAGAAAATCCTCGCAACCCAACGCATAGAGGAGTTGTCAATGCCTTGTGGGTAAAGCAAGGATTGATTGATAGCTGTACATAAGAGTGATAGAAAATAGAATGCAACAAGGTATTTTGATAATATATATCTGAAAACAAAAGAGCAAATAAAGCAGAAATGCAAATACCAAAGTAGAGATTGCAAATAGATCATGTGAATTAGACCCAGGGGTCGTAGGTTTCACTAGTGACTTCTCTCAAGAAAATAGCAAGCGGTGGGTATACAAATTACTATTGGGCAATTGATAGAAGAGAAAATAATTATGAAGATATTCAAGAGAATGATTAGGTATATAGGCATCACGTCCAAGATAAGTAGACCGACTTCTGCCTGCATCTACTTCTATTGCTCCACACGTCAACCGATATCCAGCATACATCTAGTGTATTGAGTTCATGGAGAAACGAAGTAATGCCTTAAGAACGATGACATCATGTAGACAAGATCTAATTCATGTAGGAATAGACCTCATTGTGTTATCCTTCATAGCAATAATACATATGTGTCATGTCTCTTTCTGTGAGTGAGATTGAGCACCGCAAGAAAAAACCCATCACAAAGCACCTCTTCCCATTGCAAGATAAAAGATCAAGTTAGGTAGAAAAAAACCAAATATAGGAGAATAAATACGAGGCCATAATAATCAAGCATGAGTATGTTTCCATAGATCTGATCATAAACACACAATTCATCGGATCCCAACAAACACAACGCAAAAGAAAGAGTTACATCATATGGATATCCAAGAGACCATTGTATTGAGAAACAAAACAAGAGACAAAGCCATGTAGCTACTGCCTACAGACCCATAGGTCCAATATGAATGCATCATCAGAGGAGCACCAATGAGGATGGTGAACCCCTCCGTGATCGTGTTCCTCTCCAGAACGGACTCTAGATCGAATTTCGTGGCTCTGGAACTTGCGACGGCGAAATAATTTTTCGGCAAATCCTCTAGGGTTTGCTGAATACTGAGGTATTTATAAAGCTCAGAGTTGGTGGAGAAGCTTCCCGAGGGCCCCACTAGATACCAAGCCGCGGTAGGGGCCTCTGGTGCGCCTTGATGTCTAGTGGGGCCATGGGCCATGTCTGTTCCTCATTGTTGGTTCCCAAGTTTCCTTCTGGTCCAAAAAAATCTGTGTACAGTTTCATGGCAATTGGATCTCATCTAATATGGATTTTATGCGAAGGAAAAAAACAGAAAACAACAACAACTTGCACTAGGCACTATGTCAATAGGTTAGTCCCAAAAATGATATAAAATTGCTATAATATGATTATAAAACATCCAGAAATGATAATATAAAAGCATGGAACAATCAAAAATTATATATATGTTGCAGACGTATTAGCATCCCCAAGCTTAATTCCGTCTTGTCCTCAAGTACGTAAATGATAGAAACAATTTTTTTGATTGTGGAATGCTGCCTCACATGTTGATCATATTCTTTTTCTTTCAGCATGGACATACGGACTTATAGAGGATGCAATGCAATAGTCTATAATTTGACACGAAGATTTCAATACTCAAGCATATCAACAAGCAACCAAGTCTTTCAAAATATCAATGCTAAAGAACGTTATCCCTAGACCATCATGCTCTATCATTGATCCGTTCATGCAACACACTCAAATATTAACTACATGTAATTCTCAAGTGTGACAATGGTATTCCTTAGTTGGGGCTTTATAAGAGAAGATTGAGACTCAAATTCAAAAATAAAAATTTGCATAAAGTAAATAGATAGACCCTTTGCAGAGGGAAGCAGGGATTTGTAGAGGTGCCATAGCTCAAAGTGAAAAACTTAGAGATAATTTTTTTAGAGTGGCATGCTTTTCCTGTCAGCGAGAACGACTAAGAGTTTCCAATGTCCTCCATGCTAAACACATTATAGGTGGTTCCCAAACTAAAAATAAAGTTTATTCCTTTTCCACGATTCTTTCACATTCCACGGCTAGCTGTATCGAGGGGTGTCGTCCATACCAACACTTTCCAAGGAATTTATTATTTGACAACATAAAATATTTTTTTTCTTTTTGGCATTGGGCATCCCTATTATCGTCATACTCTCGTGCAATGACAAGTGAATAAACACTCATCTTGAGAATAACCTATTTAACATCGAATATACCGACCACCCCTCGCCGCTTCATGAGAGGTACGGGCACACAAAACATTTTTTTTTAATATTAGAGTTGGCACTTGCAAATTTACTTGGAATTGCGTTGAAATACCGCATATAGGTAGCTATGGTGGAATCATCTAGCACAACTTTGGGTTTAGGATTTGGATGCACAAGGAGTATTCCCGCTTAGTACAAGTGAAGGCTAGCAAATAGATTAAGAAGCGCCCAACCAAGGAACAAAAATCATCATAAGTGAATATTAAACATAACTAACATCGAATAATGCAATACAAGCAGGATGTAGTTTCATAGCATAATTATTGACTTCATGTCCATGCATAGGGAATCCCAAACCTTAACACCAATATTGTTACTAGAGCATACTTACTGATCAACATAACTCACATATTACTATGTTCATATCGCAAAACTATTGCGAAGAATCAAGTTTAATATCCAATGATCTTCATCAAAGTTTTTATTATATGTTTCATGGACATTCATCACTTTGGAACTAATTTTCATTTAAAGTGAATTGTCAATGCAAATAACAAGCTCTCAAACAAGTATAAGTGAAGCACGAGAGCACAAGTTTCTTTAAAAATTTGAAATCTCAGAATTATATAAGAGTGGCAAGAGAGGATTTCTTCAAAATTTAAGCAACTCTCAAAATAGTTTAAGTGAAGCATGAGAGCAAATTTCTTCAAAATAACAGCACCACCGTGCTAAAAAGATATAAGTGAAGAACTTGAGAAATTCCATGGCTCAAAAGATTTAAGTGAAGCATAAAGAGCGATTCTAACAAATCATATCATAATTTGGATCTCTCAAATGGGTGTGTCCACCAAGGTTTATTATGACAAACTAACTAGCAAATAAAGCAAAGACACAAATGATATAAGACGCTCCAAGCAAAACTCATGATATGTGACGAATAAAAATATAGCTCCACGTAAAATTACCGATGGTTTTTAGAAGAAAGAGGAAATGCCTTCTGGGGCATCCCGAAGCTTAGTTGCTTTGTACTCCTTAGATATTGCCTTGGGGTGCCATGGGGCATCCCCAAGCTTAGGATTTTATCACTCCTTATTCCGTCATCCGTCGTGATCTCACTCAAAACTTGAAAACTTCAATCACACAGAACTCAACAAAATTTTGGTAAGATCATTTAGTATAAGAAAACTAAAGTTTACTATAAGTAATGTTGAAAACCCATTACAATTTCGCTTGTGCATTATACCTACAGTGTTCTAACTTTACCATGGCTTATGCCACCCGATATAAACTATGGAATCATTAAAATAAGCACATAACACAAAGAAAACATATATTTTTTTAAACATAACACTCTGTAAAGATTCGGAATTTACTAATACTTCTATAAATCCAAATAATCAGAAAAATTAGGACAAGTTAGGTAATTTGTATATTAATCTTGTGTAAAACATTCAGACACTTTTGTTGTGTCTCTGATTTTTAGGATTTTTCTATTGGATGCAAAAGTTTCTGTTTTTCAACAGGATTAAAGCAACTAACACCCCACATGATCCCAAAGGATTTACTTGGCACAAACACTAAATAAAAGACAAAAAACACAATTATAACAGAAGCGTAATTTTTCAAACACTCAAGAACAGAAAGCAAAAGTGAAGAATAAATTGTATTCATTGAGTTGCCTCCCAACAACTCTTTGTTTATAGCCATTAAGATAAGCTTGAGATTTTATTGATGCTCACATGAAAGATAGTAGTTTAAACACAAAAAGAGCATGATATAGCATAAGATAAATAGATTTAAGTCTAACATACTTCCTATGAATAGGCATCTCATAAGCCAACAAATTATCAAGACAAGAAATATCGAACATATGCATGGAAGAAGAAATAAACAATAGCAATCTCAACATGAAGGGAGATAATTTAGTAACATGAATATTTATATAACCATATTTCCCTCTCTCAAAATAATTACACATAGGATCATTTTCAAATTCAAAAATATAGCTATCCAATAAAATATTCTCTTCATGATGCACATTCATAAAAAGTCTTAGAATCTTCCAAGGTAGTGGGATTAACATTAACCAAAGTCATCACCTCTCCAAATCCACTTGTGTAAAAAAATCATGAGATAGATAATTCTCCAAAATAGTGGGATCTTTATTACCTAAAGTTGACACTCTTCCGATCCCACTTTCAATAATATTGCAAACATCATTATCAATATCATATTCATCATGAGGAACAAACAAATTTTCAAGATCATAAGAAGCATCACCCCAATCATGATCATTACAATGAGTAGTGGACATGATAAAATTGCCATCCCCAACCTTGTAGTTTTGCATATTATTAGCACAATTACATTAATATAATTTATAATAACATCATTGCAATCATGATTTTCATTCAAGGGGATATCATGAATCACTTCATCACAATATTCAGATTCATGATTGAAAGGATCGATGTGGTTGACTAGAGGGGGGTGAATAGGAAACTAATAAATTTTAAACTTTTCTTTACACAAATTAGGTTTAGCAACAAATAGGCTCTCTAGATATGCAACTAAGTGAGCAACATATATGATGCTAACAACCACAATAATAAGCAAGAAGTAAATACAAGTAAAGGTAAGAAATAACCACAAGTGGAACCGATGAAGATGAGTAAGGGTTTCCAAAGTTCCTTCCTTTTGAAGGGAAGTACGTCTCCATTGGAGCGGTGTGGAGGCACAATGGTCCTCAAGATGCCACTAAAGCCAACGTATTCTCCTCACTCCCTCACACAATGTGAGGTGTCATCATTCCACTAAGAGGTGCCCTTGAAGGCAGCGACGAAACCTTTACAAACAAGGTTGGGGAAATCTCCGCAACTTAATTGGAGGCTCCCAACAAGACCATGAAGCTTCAACAGAATGGAATATGGCTTCGAGGTGACCTCAACTATCTAGGGTGCTCAAACTCACAAGAGTAACAAGATCCGCAAGGGATTAGTGTGGGGAATGAAATTTCTATTGGTGGAAGTGTAGATCTAGGCCCTCTCAACCAAAACCTAGAATATCAACATGTTTTGTTGGCTAGGGAGAGAGATCGGGCTAAAATGGAGCTTGGAGCAACAATGGAGTTTTGGGGAAAAAGGGGAGTCTCCACGGGGAAGAAGACCCACTCATATAGTGGAGGAACAAAGTGATTGTTTTCTACCCGAAAACTGTGCAGGAGCGGTAGTACCGCTTAGAGGAGCGGTACTTCCTCTTGCACGGAAGAAACGGGTCGAGCAGCAAAACAGACAAGACAAGAGAAGCCGAAGTTCCATTGGAGCGGTACTACCGCTCCGGTCAGCGTTACTACAGCTCTGCACAGATAGGGAAGAAACAAAGCAGATGTACCACTCGGGGCACTACTTCTGCTACAAACTTCCGCTCAAAAGTGATTGCTAAAAAATCGAAATATTGGGAAAGTTAAGTGGAAGTTGGGACAACAGTAGGGAGCGGCAGTACCGCGCAGTTGGTACTATCGCCCGACTTCAAGCGGTACTTCCGCTGACTAAACAATTGCTAAATACAACAGAAATATCGGGAAAGTTAAGCGGAAGATGGGACGGAAGTAGGGAGCGACAATACTGCTTGTGTGACTCCGAGCGGTACTTCCGCTTACTAAACAGTAGGGCGATAGCTCCAAAGGGATGAGGAGCAAAGGAGGCGACAAATGTGTACGTGAATGATTCTCCCAACTTTTCCAAATGCGTACCCCCTCTTGATAGTACAGACTATCCAATGATTCACGTCCACCAACACTAAATCACACGAAGCACTCCGTCTTCTCGTTTAACATCCGAGGGGAAGAGTAACCATCTCGTGCCACCTGGTAACTTCTGAAAGTTCAAAGCATGCGGTTAGTCTGCAAAGGTGTTGTCATCGACCATAAAAAAATTAGGGAAGATTATGCTCTTACAATCTCCCCCTTTTTGGTGAGTTGATGACAATGCCATATTTTCCATTAGAATGAGAGAGAAAGGTTAGGCAAACCCAATACCTACAAAATATAGATGGGCTCCCCCGTGGTGTGTGCTCTATTTGAATATGCTTTTGGAATGCAAAGAGCAGAACCTAGGTTCAGTACTCCCCCTATATTTTATAGACAAGGCTATATACTTGCATGAACAGAAGAATAGTAAAACAAATAAGCAAGCATATGAGACATGGGATTTCACAACATAGAGATAATAGACATAATCGGATAGACAGGGTAGCATATATATTACACCATACATAAGTTCACACGAGTCTTCGACAAACATAAACCAAAGCAAATGATAAATGAGTTCACGAGGTAGAGAAAACACATGCAAATAAACACACTCGTAACTCAGCAAGGCAAATCCCTTTGGCATCAAGACACCAAAACGGAAAAAGAGAAGGAAAAGTGGGAGAAGGTGATGATAAGCCCAAAGAGATTAGTCCTACTCATCATCATCCTCTTCATCAGTGGCAGCAGGAACATCCTCATCTGACTCAGCCCACAGAGAGTTCTTCTTGACCCATCCCTCCTCATCAGTAATCCGGTCCTTAGACCCACTGTCAACATGCAGACCCATCTTCATCATGATGATCTTGTCACGGCTGCGAGCTTTCTTGGATTCCACATGAGCCTTGTACTGCCCCTTGACTTGAAAGCACGGAAGGTGCTGCAACTTCATCTTGAGCTTGGCTGCACAAGATGGAACATGCTCAGAAGCAGGAGCATAAGTGTCATCAGTGTAGTCCAGCTCAGGCTCATCGTGAGAGTCGGTGGAAGCAATTTCTGGACCCACAGGTGCAGTGTCCTATTTTTTCCTTCACATGAAGTTTAAGGACACCATCAGACACTATATGATCAGCCACCATGACATCATCAGGAAACACAGCAGCCTAGGTACCCTCAATGAGCTTGAATAGATATGCCCCATAGATGGGCACTTTCTTGCCAAGAACCGCAGACCAAAGCTCATTCCACATGATGTGGGAAACATCCAAAGAAGAATCATTACCTTTCTCTTTGATGCACATAAGTAGAAGATTCACAAGATAGGAGTGAACCGGATCCTTGTTACCAATCCGAGGAAACAGGGTATTACGGAAGATGTGATGCATAATATCCAGAAAAGGAACAAGCTTAGTGTGAGTACCCTTGGCAGTCTGGACAACCTTGGAATAACGAATCAGCATGTTTTGTGAATGGGCCTCTCTTCAGTGTGTGGCCTCATCCCAAAAGGCTCATCCAGTCCACGATCTTCATAGCCCAAAGAGTATATGCATGTTTTCAGTCGGAGTGAAGAACCCTGCCACCAATCATCCAAGTCAAGCATCGTTTCTCATCAGCGTGAAAGTGAACGGTGGCATAAAATTGAGCCACAACTTAGCAATCGAAATCCTTGTTGAAGCTAATTATTGGATCCAGACCCCGTTGAGAACACAGAGCCCGGGCCTCAGCAAAGTAGGCAGTGTGGGTATTGTTGCCCATATGCCCTGTGTTGATGGATTTCATGTCAGGCACAAACACGTTGGTTTTGTTCTTCAGAATCCCTCCAAGAATGATAGATTTCTCTTTGGTTCAGAAAGGACGACCAACCATGTTCTCGTCCTGAGGAAGACGGTATGGGTTACGCTTGCGAAATTCCACAAATTCAGTGTTGCTCATCTCATCAGGGCCTTTGGGAGCCTTCATCTTGCGAACAACCCGCTTCACTTGTTGTTGAGGTTGCTTTGTACTCGCACTGGCTTCAGCAACGTTAGATGTACGGAACCGCTTGGCACCACCGGGCCGGCCATGATTCACTCGACGAGGAGGGACATAGTCGCCATCACCTGGAACTCAAACAAAAGGCGGAAAAGAGACAAGACACAAGTGAATACCAAGCAAAAACCAAGAAAAGAACAAAAAAAGAGATCCCTGAAGAAGAAACACATAAAGGAGAGGTTCTGGAGTACTAGCGGTAGTAACATGCTTTCGTTTGCGCTGTAGTACCGGCTACCTAGCAGCAGTATTACTCCCCGGGCAGCGGAAACAACTTTCGCGGCACAACAGATCTCACGCAAATGACTATACCCAGAACAACTACACACTTAGGAAGGCAAAT
The DNA here is from genome assembly GCF_904849725.1 of Hordeum vulgare subsp. vulgare. Lineage (NCBI taxonomy): Eukaryota > Viridiplantae > Streptophyta > Magnoliopsida > Poales > Poaceae > Hordeum > Hordeum vulgare. The sequence goes on from NC_058522.1 coordinate 293,210,512, forward strand.
GTAGACCTCCTTATGCCTATACTCAGCTAAAGAGATTAGAAACACATTGCATGAATTGCCCTAAAACGAGATTTGAGAAGTGCAACACAAAAATTAGAAAAGAAGATGGGTAATACCGGAGTCCATGGCGCAAGGGGGAGCGGAGAAGGAGCCCCGCCGACCAGAAGATCGAGGAACGACCCGCAGGGGGAGATACGAAGGCAGCCTCCAGCGGGGTTGGGGCCTCCTATGAGAGGGAGAACGAGAGGGAGGAAAATAGAATAGGTATGGGGGGAGTTAGAACCTCCCGTGCCCATGTCATAACCCCCCAGCCAGTTCCCGAGGAGGTAGTACAACGGACATGAGCGGTAGTAACGCTAGCGCGGTTGTACCGGCCACGCGAAAGCGGTGGTACCGCTTGTGTCACGGGATCAGCCCAGCCCCATAATATGAAGAACAACATGACAAAAATTCTAGATAATTCAACCAAGATAAAATATGATAATAAGATCCAAGGAAATACCAATACACACAAGGAAGAATTAAAAAGATCAAAGGTCTCACAAGGAATGGGCGGTGGCCAAGGCCACCTATGTTTGAGTCAAATGGTATGGCACCGCGAATATTTTAACCTTGGGCCCATGACCAAAACTCATCTTTGAAGCACTAGCACCATTCCAAATGGGCAAAGTGAAAGACTTGATTGATTTATGCATAATAGGGGGAGGGACAGTTCATTGAGAGAACAACACTCCCCCTAAATCCATGCCTACACCTAAACAAGATAAAATGATGAGTGTGGTGGGGGTATGCTTAGTTTCAATCCACGTTGCTCAAATCAATGATATTTAGCTAATGCCTTAACTTGTGAAATCTTGCTTCATTCAAAGGCTTTGTGAAAATATCTGCAAGCTGATCATTAGTGTTGAGGTAAATGAGTTGAATCTCCCCACGCTTGATGTGATCCCAGATGAAGTGGTGACAAATAGTGATGTGCTTCGTCATGCAATGTTGAACCGGGTTACTGGAGATAGAGATAGCACTTATATTATGGGTTATTTACTTTTGTGCCCCGCTTCACTTAGTTTTGCTTGTTTTTGCCCCACTCGCTTAGCTTTCCTCGTTTTTGCCCACTTTGCTCTATCCACTCTTGTAGGCGGACAAACGGGGCGTTTCCGTCTAGTCAACCTCCCTTGACCATTACATCGCCTGACTAGTGGCGGTCGGCCTGGGGCACCTCATTGTGCTCACGAGTGGGGCTCGATCAGGCCAACCTGGGGCCTCATTTGAAGCGGGCCCATGCGGGAATGACTCGTCTCCTGCTGGACCATCGGGCAGCAACAATGGCGATACCGAGGCTACTTTGACCTGTCCACGTGGAAACGACTCGTCTCCCGCTGGCCCAACACGTAGCGACAGCGGCGACGCTTCTACATTGACCGGTACCAGCGCAGGAACACTCATATCCCGCTGGCCCACAGGGCAGCGACAACGGTGACGCTTTGGCTGTTTTGACAGGTCCCATTAAATAGGAACCACCGTCACCTTCTTCCCCACTCGTCCACCTCACTCCTCGAGCCCAAAAACCCTGGAACGATGGCGAAGCGCAACCTCGTCACCCATGACAACGATGGAGATCCGTCGAGCCCTACCTGTGCCGAACGGTGACCGAGGACTTCGTGCAGTACCTCTGGAAGAACAACAAGCTAGTGCCATGGCAAAGCGTCGTGCTCCCGGGGCGATGGAACCTCAGTGAGAGCCGGGTGCCTGTGCTGCAGGTTCCCGAGATGGCCTCGAGTGGCGGCGTGAGATCAGGCAGCGGCGCAGCATCCTGCCGCTCGATCTCAAGTTGGACCCAGGGTTAGCGCCCACCAGCAACCTCTAGGATAGCTAGTTCATCTCTCGCGTCATGCCCGAGGGGCGCCGGCGGATGTACTTCACGTTCACCGGGCCGGGGCCACGTCCACCGCCTCCATGGGAGGAAGGACAGATGGCTCCACTGCCGCTAGAGGTGGCTGATCCACCGACAGAGGAGCGGGTGGCTCCACTGCCGTTGGACCTGGCGTATCCACCGACAAAGGAGTAGGCGCCTCCAGTGCCACTAGAGCAGGCGCGTCCGGTGCAGGAGGAGGCGCCGTGTGCATCCGACAACGATGAGGAGTAGGCGATGGCGACGGGGCAGGCGGCAAGGCAGCAACGGGAACGGCGGCGAAACTAGTATAGGGTTCACCTTTTTGTTTATTTTTTTTAATCGAACTTCATCTGCATCAAAATGAAATTAGTTGAATGGGTATGTTGTTTATATATATTTGTATGTTTTTTACCCTCGTACTAGTTGAAATCGTCTACTGGTGTACACATACCAACGAAATATTTTACATTTTTTATTTGTTTAGTGCCAAAATCCCTATTTTTTGAGCTTTTAACTATATTCCATGCATTATATGAGTTTAATAGCATTTACCAAAATGCCTATTGTGGAGGAAATCAAGCTTCTTAGTAATCTGCGTAAAACTAAATTTACTCATGCTCTTCGTACCCAAAATATTGTTAGTGATTATTTCGCTAAGTTTGCTAGAAGTGAGAACGGAATTGTCGTTTGGCTTAACTCTAGCTTGTAAGAGGCTATTGATCTTTGTAATATGTACCGTGGTCGTACCACTTGAGTAATACAAATTTCATTCACAAAAAATAGCATTTACCGACAATAATGAAATGATTATCTATTCTTTTACAAGTTGAAAATGATCGACTCAAGAAAACAGTGGTCATTTCGGTCCGAGACAGAGAGAGAGCGTATGAATACAAGAAAATTAGGCCCTAAAAACCGAGGACAATACACTTGCATTAATTAGGCCTTGTTTGGATACACTAACTCTATTAAAGGTTAGAGTTAGATTCTTCGGTGGGTTAGTTACATCTAATAACAATAAACTTAGCATATGATCCATCACATTAAGCTTACATGAATTAAGTTACACACTAATAACAACCTCTAACGACTGAGGATCAACAAGTCAGAAAATCCTAGAGCAATTATACACAAATAAAATGTTGCAGCTATGACATTAGTCTGCTTCATCAGATCAATCATCTGCCTTAAGTGCTTGTTCAACTTATTCAGTTCCCCTTTGAGTTCCGCATCCCCCATTGTCAGAGCAATGTTGTCATAGCACAAAATCTTCGTAGCTCCCATCATCTTTTGAGCTGACCGCAGATCGAGCACCAACTTTGCTGGCCCCATCGAATCAATTAAGCCCTCCATTTGAAGCCTCTCACTGTATTCATCCATCCACCCCAAATGGTTCCATGGAGGCAAGTCTTGTAAAAGTAAACATGAACCCTAAATCCCAAATATGAGCAAAAAAATAAATTTGGAGAAATCTGGAGAGATATGGGGAGATCTTACCTTCCCCACCTCTGGTGTGCTCTCACATGTCACAAACTCGCACCCTTTGTTCCTATTCTTCTTTTTCCAAGTAACACGACGTACCAATGGCCTGATGCATGGGCAATCTGGCCATCTCGTCAACGACACTTCACCATACCATGGCCATGAGGGGTTGGAGGTTGAGGTAGAGCTTGACATCTCTCACCGGTCGGCGTTTCTGCACTTCGTAGCTAGAGAAGAAGAATAAGAATGAGTGGGGGAAGGTGGGGGGCAATGGTGAGCGAGCACGGGGATAAGAAGAAGAATGACTGCTCTGTTTGTTGGGGAAAAGGGGAGGCAATGGTGAGCGAGCTTATGGACCCACATTTTATGGACCCATGTGTCATTGGGACAGTCGGCCCCACTAGTCAGCGGCAGCGTTTGGACAAGGAATTTCCTTCGGCAGCGCTAGGGTATGATTGAACGATTGTAGTTCGGCGCTAGGGTATGATCGAACGACTGTAGTTTGGCGCTAGGGTTAGCGGGGTTTTGAGGCGGTCAACGGGGTTTTCTGAGGTTTGACCACCATTAAAATGATCATAAGTAATTCAAAAAAATTCAATACCTGCACAAATTATTGTTTTATTTGAAATAATAACCATACAAAATAATAAACTTGGTCTACGGACATTTTCATAAAAGAACCTTCACACAAATGAGCTACCACGAACGAAGTTATTTATAGTTCAAGGAAGAGAGGAAGGCTTTACGGTGTTCGAAATATAAAAATATCAAACATTTCACCAAGTGCTTCATATTGGGGTGGATATCCATAGCTAGATGACCATGGGACATGCCCGCTCGCGCCAGAACACGCCAAAGCGCGCCCAGGGCGCGCACATCAATTGTTCGACAGAAGTACCACTACAAATAGGGTATTACAAATTTAATGTTCACACTCTTCTCTTGCTCCTTGTGTTAGAAGATGGGCCATGACCTTGCTCCTTGTGTTGTTTGCTGGAACACTCATTCGTTGCACAACCTTCTTGGCTTGTTTGTTCCTTGTTGGGTTCTTGGCTCGGATAGGGGTGATCTCAGGAACAGAAGTATCTGGCGTAGGTGTCACTCCTTGGTTACTTGCAGTAGCTGAAGCTACAAAATCATGTTCTCGGGGTTGAAAATGCTCTCTGTCAGGAAAAGAAGTATCATCTCCAAATCCAACACAAGCCGTCGATACAAATTCTTCTCCTTCTTGGTCATGAACAGAAGCCTCTCCTTGTGTTGATGTCATAACTTCTTGTCTCCTCCTTTTACTACTCCTTGGTTGCCAATTTTGTTTGGTTTTAACTTTCTTACTTATCCTAGAGCTGGCATTCGAGACAGAAGTGCAATAAAGATTTCAAAATGTGGAAAATAAAAAAACTGGTGCACAAAACAATCAAAGACACACATACCTAGCTGAAACCGCGGCGGCTGCGTCTTTCGTTGCTTTTAGTGCTATTGCGGTGGCTGCTGCGGTGGCGGCTTGATATGTGTCATTATCTCCAAAACCCTCGGGCACTACATTGCTGCATAACCTAACTATATGGCCCAATTCTCTATGTCTACTACACTTTCTCTTCTTGACGGTTCCATCCTTGGTAGCACCTCTAAATCTATTAACCCTTAGCCTGCCATGTGGTCTGGTCAAAATTGAAGGGCATAGCTTGAATCTTGGATCGACCTTGTCCCATTGGTCTTTTCCCAACAAAGCAGTCACGTTATCCTCATATGTTTTCCGGAACTTGTAAACACAGAAATATTCACACACATACGGATCAACTTTGCCGTGCTCACCTCCGATGATGTTCAGGAAATACATGGCATGTATGCATGGCTTGCTAGTGATATACCATCGCATACAACTACATGTCCTTTCTCTCAAATTCACTAGGTACCTCCAACATGCTCCTTGCCCGTTATCATATGTCACCTCTGCATCAAGTTCCGACCGTCTAAGATAACTCATATTACCCTGATAATGTCTACCTTACAAATGCAAAGCTTTGATCACAGATGGAATGCTGAGATGGCCTACATATGAAACATGCCCAATTCTATTTCACAATACCATCTTCTACATTATCATCTGCCTTATTTTGTCAAATAATTGCCGCAAAAAAGAGGTTTCAATCCCTTAATCTTTGTGTTGAAACTTTCAGCGAGGTTACTTGTCACATAGTCCACCTTGCATGTGTGACCAAATTTTCTTCTTGTCCACAACTTGTCGTGATGTGTTTCCAAGTATGTCTGCACCGAGGGATTTTCAGCGTACATCGCCCTCAAGTGGTGGCTATGCTTCTTCTGGCTGCATGTGTACGACGCTGGCCACAAGTTGTCATCAAAAACTTTCCCGCTGATTTTCTTCATGAGATTACCAGCAATGTGTCGCATACATTCCTTGTGCTCTACTTCAGGGAACACTTGTTCTACCGCAGTCTCCAAACCCTTGCAAGCATGTGTATGTATAGCCAATCCTTCTCAGCACCCTATGACATTGCACAGATTCCCCAAGAACCACCTCCAAGTTTCCTCTGACTCCACCTCCACCACACCAAAATAAACTGGAAAAAGCCAATTGTGTGCATCAACTGCACAAGAAACTACTAACCGTCCTTTCCATCTTCCATTTAGTGCAGTTGCATACACATCCAAATAGGGCATGTAACCTCTGAGAAACCCCTCATGGCAAGCCTTGAAAGAGACAAAAGCCCTCCTGAAGCATGTTCTCTTGAGCATCTTCCCTTTCTTCCCTTGGTAACTCACATTGTGATGATCGATCTCTACCACACTGCCTGGACTTGCCTTCTCCACCTCAGATTTGTATGTGTATAACAACTCAAAACTTCCCTCCCATTCAGTACCGTTAATGTTCTGAAGAGCAACCATTCTAGTAGTCCATAACCTCATGTAAGGTAGTTTCTCCTCAAAGCCATAAATATCTGATATTGTTTTACAAAGGGTAGTTGCCCCAATGGATGGATCCTTTCTTAGCATTGGCGTCATTACCTCCGCGAGCCAAATTTTGGTTGCTAATTTTGATTTATGCGTCTCCACCTTAGCTGGACAAGTGTACGGATTGTTGTTGTACCTGATTTGAAATACAATGAGAAGTATATGTTAGACAATGAGATTGAGGTCAAGCAAACATTTAACAAAAAGGACCCAACAAAAAATTACCTGAATCGTCTTATTCCCACGCATACCAGTGGCTTGCAACTTCCAACTACACCTATGATCTGGGTAGTGCACCGTCAGCTTTCATTTCTCATTCTTCTTAGTGCCATAAACATTATTGTTGTGAATGGAGTACATTGTAAGTGCATTTCGAAGTTCAACCATATTTTTGTATACTGCACCTGTATTAAGATTAGGATTATCTATGTTCCATTATGTGTGGCATGTCTTCATCATCGTATTCCTATTCAATCAACATGTCATCTTCTCCTCCTCCTCTTCAGAATCAGTATCTACAAATGGAATGAGGCCCAATTTGCTCAGATGGTCCACATGTTTAGGGAACATCTTCTCATCTTCATCATCGTTACGAGGCACGACCTCATCGGGCAACACATGCTCGTCTACACTGGTTGTAGTGGTCTGACTTGCACTGCGAGTAGGTTTAGATGGATTGGGCCTATGAGGTGTGGGTGGAAGCTTAGAATTCGAGACTTCAATTCCTCAACAGCCGCCCCTTTCCAGTTTGCTTTGGAAATACTTTTATTTTCTGAACCACTCTCACTACAATTCTACCAAAGCGGTTACCATGTTCTGAGCAAACATACATCCTATCTGCTCGTTGTTTTGTAGTGGGACAAATTGCTCATCAAGGATTTCCCAGTATTTCACCTGAATCGAATCACATTCGGACCAAGCATATTTAATACACATTGCACCCGACAAATCATTGAATGTACAACTCGTCTCCACAACTAACGGATACCAAAACCCCTTGGATGGTTCATTCGAACCCATAACCAAAGTTTCCATTCTGACCGCCAAATGATAAGCACTCTGTTTGTTCATCCTATTCAACGAATGAAAATCAACATACTATTGAAAATTCTCCCTGTATTCAATAGCTAAATCACACAAATGAGATATTCATTACTTAGTTATGTGGAATCCAACTGCTATCGGATCCTGGAATGACCGAGTCCTCGCCGCAATCAATGGTGAAAGAAACGCTCGCCATTCATGCGTCGTCGCAGCTCCCCTCAAGCGGGAGTAATAGGGAGTGGCGGGCGGGGCGAGGCGTGGCGGCAATGGCTGCTGCGGCGAGTGGTTGTTGCGCCGGTAAGATCGGGATCTGGCGTGTGGTGGATTTAAAATGGGGCACGACGAGTCGCTGTTGCGGTGGTCAGATCGGGATTGGGCTTGTGGTGGATTCAAAATGAGGCCCCAGGTAGGCCCCACCCGAGCCCCACTTGTGAGCGTGATGAGGTGCCCCAGTATGACCCCACTAGTCAGGCCAAGTAACGGTCAAAGGAGGTTGACCCGATGGAAACGGCCGCTTGGCCCTTTGCGAGAGTGGGATAGAGCGAAGTAGGGCAAAAAGAGGAAAGTTAAATGAGTGGGAAAAAATGAGCAGAGCGAAGCGAAGCGGGGCATAGAACTAAATAACCCTTATATTATCACAATAAAGAGGAACTTTGTCACATGTGACACCATAATCCTTTAAAGTTTGCCTCATCCAAAGCAACTGAGCACAACAACTTGCAGTAGCTACATATTCAGCCCCGGTAGACGACACAGAAACACAATTTTGTTTCTTGGAAGACAAATTTACCAGTGAGCAACCTAGGAATTGGCAACCTTCGTAAGTTTACTTCCTCTCCACATGGTCTCCACCAATCCGATTCCAAATATCCTATGAGAACAAATCAAGCACCTTTGGGATAAAATAAGCCAAAGTTTGGGGATTGAGCCAAATATCGAAAGATTTTCTTGACCGCCACATAGTGTCTTTCCTTAGGTGCGTATTGAAATCGTGCACAAATTCCAACCCACAACATAATATTCGTTCTAGATACACAAATGTAGAGCATAGAGCCAATCATACAGCGATATACCTTTGGATCCACAACTTTACCATTTGGATCGAGGTCAAGATGGTAGTTGAGAGGCATGGGAGTGTTCGCCTTGGCCGGTTTGGGATCATCCATCTTGAACCTATTGAGCATGTCTTGAGTATATTTTTCTTGATGGATAAAGGTTCCTTTACTTTGTTGATTGACTTTGAATCCAAGGAAAAAATTCAACTCCCCCATCATATACATCTCAAACTCTTTAGTCATTAGTGCGGCAAATTCTTCATTAAAAGCTTTGTTAGGAGAACCAAAGATAATATCATCAACATATGCTTGGAATATGAACAATATCCCCTTGATCTTCTTAGTAAAAAGAGTGGGTCAATTTTCCCAACTTCAAATCCACGGTCAGTAACATCTCGGTACGGTACTCATACCATGCACGCGGGGCTTGTTTAAGGCCATAGAGTGCCTTATCGAAAACATACACATGATTAGGGAACTTGGCATCCTCAAACCCCGGGGGTTGCTTGACATAAACTAACTCCTTAAGGGGACCATTAAGAAATGCACTCTTCACATAGATTTTATATAATTTGAATTTATGATGAGAAGAAAATGCAAGCAACATGCGAATAGATTCAAGGCGAGCGACAGGAGCAAAGGTTTCATCGTAGTCGATGCCTTCGACTTGGGAGTAGCCTTGTGCTACCAATCGTGCCTTGTTACGAGTGATGATACCATTCGCATATTGTTTGTTCTTAAAGATCAACTTTGTCACAATGACATTGTGGTTCTCCTTTGGGCTTTGCAACAGCCGCCACACTTTGTTGCGCTCCAAGCTGTTGAGTTCATCATGCATGGCTTCAACCCAATCCATGTATCCGAGAGCCTCTTGTACCATTGGGGGTTCAATGCAAGAAACAAATGCATGATAGGCACTAAAGTTTTATAATTGACGACGAGGGTTAGCCCTTTCTTTAAGCCGCCGTAGACATTCTCTAGTATATGAGAATTCTTTATTAACTTTTTGGCGTTCTTGGCCACACGTCTTTCTTGAATCTCCTCAGGAGTAAGCTGAGGAGGTTGTTTGATATGTTTACCGCCGTTGCTAGATTGCCCTTGATCTTGAGCTTGCTCTTGATCTTGAGCATCGTGAGAGGGGTGATCTTGATCAGGGACATCACTTGGTGCAGGACTATCTTGAGGTTGATATTCTCCTTGATCAAGATCATAGGGTTGAGGGCCTTCACAGTGTTCTTCAGAAGCGTATGGGTCTTGCATTTGTGATGGTTACACATGAGTGGAATGTTGTCCTTCTGCTTCAGCCACAAGGGGTTCCTCAACGGACAAGAAGTGTCCCACGCCTATTCTTGTTATGGCTTGGGCAGGAATTTCCTCACCTACATCACAAAGATCGCTTTGCTCCACTTGGGAGACATTATTCTCATCAAAATCCATGTTACACGTCGCCTCAATGAGTCGTGAGGACTTTTTGAGGACACGGTAAGCGCGAGAGTTTGTAGCATAACCAACAAATATGCCCTCTTGAGCTCTAGGTTCAAATTTAGACAATCGAGCACCTTTCTTAAGAATGAAACACTTACAGCCAAACACCCAAAAGTACTTGAGGTTTGGCTTGTTACTGATAATAATTTCATATGGAGACTTGTTCAAGCCTTTGCGAATGTAGAGCCGATTGGATGCATGACATGTGGTGTTGGTGGCTTCGGCCCAAAAGTTATACAGAGATTTAAACTCCGCCATCATGGTTCTTGCCGCGTCCATCAACGTCTAGTTCTTCCTTTCCGCCACACCATTTTGTTGAGGAGTGTAAGGAGTAGAGTATTGATGCTTGATTCCTTCATCACTCAGAAATTCATTTAAGGTGTAATTCTCGAACTCGGTGCCATTGTCATATCTAATCATCAATATCTTTGCATTATGTTGTCCTTGAGCTTCATTAGCAAAGTCGGTGATAGTTTTATTGAGTCTCACCCTTTCTCTTGAAAACGTATACCCAAGTATATCTTGAGTAATCATCCACTATCACCAAGCAATACTTTCTTCCCCCAAGAATATCATAAGATGGAGGACCAAAGAGATCCATGTGGAGGAGCTCCAAGGTCCTTTTTGAGTAGATGGTAGTCGTGGGGCGGTGAGCTGTCTCATGAATCTTTCCTTCAATATACACACTGCAAGCACGATATCTGACAAAACTTACATTTGTTAGTCCAAGAACGTAATCCACTCTGAGGAGAATTTGCAAAGATCTCATATTGACATGGGCTAGCCTGTGACGCCAAAGCCATCCCACATCAACTTTAGCCATTAAGCAAGTCGCGGTCTTAGTGGGTCGCTCCAAAAAGTTAACCACATAGAGACCATTCTCGACATGCCCAACAAAGGCTACTTTAAGAGTCTTGCTCCACAAACGAGCCACAGAGTCAATGCCAAAGAAGGTACTAAAGCCCATAAGTGCAAGTTGATGAACAGAAAGTAAATTGTATGTGAGGGTCTCAACAAGCATAACCTTTTCAATGGTAAGTTCCGGAGAAATTACCACCTTGCCGAGACCAAATATCTTTGAAATAGCATCATCATCAAAGGAGACTTGGGTGACAATGGATGGGTCGGGATAACCGTCCAACACCAAGTCCTTGCTTTTGTTCATATGATTTGTTTCTCCACTATCAACTAACCATGACACCCCACCGGAAGCAAACTCCTGCATAAGATCAATGCTTGGATTTAGGTACCCATTCTTTAATGCGTCCTTTGAAGTTAGTAACAAGGGTCTTAGGAACCGAAATAGACCATTCAATGTACTCATCATAAGAACCAACAAACATAGCAAAAATATTCCCATCACTAGCACGACATACAACATAAGAGGGGTTAAAGTCGTCGATTGTGTTTGCTAGAGTGGTTTTGCCCTTCTTGGCATTCCCACCCTTAGCTTGGTCATGTTTATTCTCATGAGTACCCTCCCCAGTATTAACAAAGGTTTCCATAAGATGGGGAGGTTGCTTGTGTTGGAAATATGCCCTAGAGGCAAAAATAAATTAGTTATTATTGCATTTCTTTGTTCATGATAATCGTTTATTATCCATGCTATAATTGTATTGATTGGAAACACAATATTTGTGTGGATACATAGACAAAACACTGTCCCTAGTAAGCCTCTAGTTGACTAGCTCGTTGATCAAAGATGGTCAAGGTTTCCTGGCCATAGGCAAGTGTTGTTACTTGATAACGGGATCACATCATTAGGAGAATCATGTGATGGACTAGACCCAAACTAATCAACATAGCATGTTGATCGTGTCATTTTGTTGCTACTATTTTCAGCGTGTCAAGTATTTATTCCTATGACCATGAGATCATATAACTCACTGGCACCGGAGGAATGCCTAGTGTGTATCAAACGTCACAACGTAACTTGGTGACTATAAAGATGCTCTACAGGTATCTCCGAGGGTGCCCGTTGAGTTAGGATGGATCAAGACTGAGATTTGTCACTCCGTGTGACAGAGAGGTATCTCGAGGCCCACTCGGTAATACAACATCACACACAAGCCTTGCAAGCAATGTGACTTAGTGTAACTCACGGGGTCTTGTATTACGGAATGAGTAAAGAAACTTGCTCGTAAACGAGATAGAAATAGGTATGCGGATAACGACGATCGAATCTTGGGCAAGTAACATACCGAAGGACAAAGGGAATGGCATATGGGATTATATGAATCCTTGACACTGAGGTTCAACCGATAAGATTTTCGGAGAATATGTAGGATCCAATATGGGCATCCAGGTCCCGCTATTGGATATTGACCGAGGAGTCTCTAGGGTCATGTCTACATAGTTCTCGAACCCGCAGGGTCTGCACACTTAAGGTTCGATGATGTTTTATGCGTATCTGAGTTATATGGTTGGTAACCGAAAGTTGTTCGGAGTCCTGGATGAGATCCAAGACGTCATGAGGAGCTCCGGAATGGTCCGGAGGTAAAGATTGATATATACGAAGTCCTGTTTTGGTCACCGGAAAAGTTTCGGGCTCATCGGTAGTGTACTGGGAGTGCCGGGAGTAGTGCCGGGGACCATCGGGAGGGGTGTCACGCCCCAAGGGGTCTCATGGGTTATGGGAAGAGATAAACCAACCCCTAGTGGGTTGGAATAAGTTCCCACTAAGGCCCATAAGGTTTGAGAAGGAAAAAAACACAAGGTGGAAAGAGTTTCCAAGTGGGAAGGTGGAATCCTACTCCAAGTATGATGGGAGTAGGACTCCTCCACCTCCAATTTCGGCCAAACCTTGAGGGTTTGAGGCTGCCTCTTCCCTCCCCTCCCTCCTATATATACTGAGGTATAAGGGTTGATTTGAGACAACTTTTGCCACGGCAGCCCGACCACATACCTCCACGGTTTTTCCTCTAGATCGTATTTCTGCGGAGCTCGGGCGGAGCCCTGCTGAGATAGATCATCACCATCCTCCGGAGCGCCGTCACGCTGCCGGAGAACTCATCTACCTCTTCGTCTTTCTTGCTGGATCAAGAATGCCGAGATCATCGTCGACCTGTACGTGTGCTGAATGCGGAGGTGCCGTCTGTTCGGCACTAGATCGGAACGGATCGTGAGATGGATCGCAAGACGGTTCGTGCAATGGATCGCGAGATGGTTCGTGGGACGGATCGCGGGACGGATCGTGGGACAGTTCGTGGGACGGTTCGTCGAGCGGATTGAGGGACGTGAGGACGTTCCACTACATCAACCGCGTTTTTTAACGCTTCTGCTGTGTGATCTACAAGGGTACGTAGATCGGAAATGTCCTCTCGTAGATGAACATCACCATGATAGGTATTGCGTGTGCATAGTAAATTTTTTGTTTCCCTTGCGATGTTCCCAACAGTGGCATCATGAGCTAGGTTCAGGCGTAGATGTTATCTCGAGTAGAACACAAAATTTTTTGTGGGCGGTGATGTGCGATTTGCTACCCTCCTTAGTCTTTTCTTGATTCTGTGGTATTGTTGGATCGAAGCGGCTTGGACCGACATTACTCGTACGCTTACGAGAGACTGGTTTCATCGCTACGAGCAACCCCGTTGCTCAAAGATGACTAGCGAGTGTCGGTTTCTCCAACTTTAGTTGAATCGGATTTGACCGAGGAGGTCCTTGGAGAGAGGTTAAATAGCAATTCATACATCTCCGTTGTGGTGTTTGCATAAGTAAGATGTGATCCTACTAGATACCCATGGCAACCACGTAAAACATGCAACAACAATTAGAGGACGTCTAACTTGTTTTTGCAGGGTATGCTTGTGATGTGATATGGCCAACGACGTGATGTGATATATTGGATGTATGACATGATCATGTTGTAATAGTTAATATCGACTTGCACGTTGATGCTACGGCAACCGGCAGGAGCCATAGGGTTGTCTTTAAACTAACGTTTGTGTTTGAAGATGTGTTTACTATATTGCTACGACGTAGCTTTAGTAGTAATAGCATAGCATAGCATATTGAGATTTCATGCTCGTGCCCTTGTTGAGAGATATAAGACCTCCGACAAGATTCTTTGCCTACAAAGTAAAGGAGAAAAGCTCAAAATCATTGAGCATGTTCTCAGATTGTCTGAGTACAACAATCGCTTGAATCAAGTGGGAGTTAATCTTCTAGATGAGATAGTGATGGTTCTCCAAAGTCACTGCCACCAAGCTGTGAGAGCTTCGTGATGAACTATAAACATATCAAGGATAGATACAATGATCCTTGAGCGATCTGCGATGTTTGACACTGCGAAAGTAGAAATCAAGAAGGAGCATCAATAGTTGATGGTTAGTAAAACCACTAAGTTTCATGAAAGGCAAGGGCTAGAAGGGATACTTCGTGAAACGGCAAAACAGTTGCTGCACTAATGAAGAGACCCAAGATTAAACCCAAACCCGAGACTAAGTGCTTCTGTTATGAGGGGAACGGTCACTGAGGCGGAGCTACCCTAGATGCTTGGTAGATAAGAAGGCCGGCAAAGTCGAAAGAAGTATATTTGATATACATGATGTTGATGTGTACCTTACTAGTACTCCTAGTAGCGCGAGGGTATTAGATACCGGTTCGGTTGCTAAGTGATTAGTAACACGAAATGAAAGCTACGGAATAAACGGAGACTAGCTAATGGCGAGGTGACGATACGTGTTGGAAGTGTTTCTAAGGTTGATATGATCAAACGTCGCACGCTCCCTCTACCATCGGGATTGGTGTTAAACCTAAATAATTGTTATTTGGTGCTTGCGTTAAGCATGAACATGATTGGATCGTGTTTATTGCAATACAATTATTCATTTAAAGAGAATAATGGTTACTCTATTTGCTTGAATAATCACCTTCAATGGTTTATTGAATCTCGATCGTAGTGTTGCACATGTTCATGATGTTGGTGCCAAAAGATACAAGGTAATGATGATAGTACCACTTACTTGTGGCACTGTCGCTTGAGTCATGTTGGTATAAATTGCATGAAGAGGCTCCATGCTGATGGATCTTTATACTCACTTGATTTTGAATCACTTGTGACATGCAAATCATACCACATGAGCAAGGCCTTGTTTTCATTGAGATGAGACAAGATAGTAACTTGTTGGAAGTAATACATTTTGATGTATGCAGTCCAATGGGTGATGAGGCACGCAGTGGATATCATTATGTTCTTACTTCAATGACGATTTGAGTAGATATAGGAGTATTTACTTAATGAATCACAAGTCTGAAATATTAAAAAAGTTCAATTCTATTTCAGAGTGAAGTTCGTCGTAACAAGAGGATAAACTGTCTACGATATGATCATAGAGATGAATATATGAGTTGCGAGTTTTGGTACACAATTAAGACAATGTGGAAGTTGTTTTGCAATTCATGCCACCAAGAACACCATGGTGTGATGGTGTCATAGCCGCGACCTATTTGATATGGTGCATGCTATGATGTCTCTTATCGAATTACCACTGTCGTTTATGGGTTATGCATTAGAGACAACCGCATCCACTTTAAATAGGACACCGCGTATTTCCGTTGAGATGACACAGTATAGATTGAGGTTTAGAGAAATCTAAGCTGTCATTTCTTGAAATTTTGGGGCTGCGACACTTATGTGAAAAAGTTTCAGTCTGATAAGCTCGAACCCAAAACGGATAAATGCATCTTCATAGGATATCCAAAATAGTTGGGTACATCTCCTATCTTAGATCCGGAAGAAAAGTGTTTGTTTCTAGAAACGGGTCCTTTCTCGAGGAAAGGTTTCTCTCGAAAGAATTGAGTGGGAGGGTGATAGAAATTGATGAGGTTATTGAACCATCACTTCAACTAGTGTGTAGCTGGGCGCAGGAAGTTGTTCCTGTGGTGCCTACACCAATTGAAGTGGAAGCTGATGAAAGTGTTCATTGAGCATCAGATCAAGTTACTACAGACCTTGTAGGTCGACAAGGTCGCGTACTACTATAGAGAAGTAAGGTAACCCTGTCTTGGAGGTCATGTTGTTGAACAACAATGAACCTACGAGTTATGGAGAAGTAATGGTGGGCTCGTATTCCGACAAATGGCTGGAGGCCATGAAATCCGAGAGAGAATCCATGTATAAAACACAGTGTATACTTTGGAAGAACTGCTTGATGGTAGTAAGACTATTAAGTAAATATAGATCTTTAAAAGGAAGACAGACGATGATGGTGATAAGTCACTATTAAGAAAAGCTCGACTTGTCGCAAAGATGTTTCCGACAAGATCAAATAGTTGACTATGATGAGACTTTCTCACTCGTAGCGATGCTAAAAGTCTGTTAGAATTATTTTAGTAGTTGCTGCATTATTTATGAAATATTGCACATGGGATGTCAAAACATTGTTTCCTTGATGTTTTCCTTCAGGAAAAATTGTATGTGATACAACCAGAAGGTTTTGTCGATCTTGAAGATACTAACAAATATGCAAGCTCGAGCGATCCTTCAATGGACTCGTGCAAGCATCTCGGAGTTGGAATATACACTTTGATGAGATGATCAAAGATTTTGGGTTTGTACAAGGTTTATGAGAAACTTGTATTTCCAAAGAAGTGAGTGGGAGCACTATAGAATTTTTGATAAGTATATGTGGTTGACATATTGTGGATCAGAAGTAATGTAGAATTTCTGTAAAGCATAAAAGGTTGTTTGACAGGAGTTTTTCAAAGGAATACCTGGAATGCGCTACTTGAACATTGAGCATCAAGATCTATGGAGATAGATCGTAACGCTTAATAGAAGTTTCAACAAGATGCATGCCTTGACCAGTTTTTGAATGAGTTAAAAATAGATCAGCAAAGAAGGAATTCTTGGTTGCGTTGTAAGGTGTGAATTTGGGTAAGACTCAAAACTCGACCCCGGCAGAATAAAGAGAATACACGAAGGTCGTCTTCTATGCCTTGGCCGTAGAATCTGAAGTATGCCATGCTGAGTACTTCACCTGATGTGTGCCTTGCCTCAAAGTCTGTTGAGAGGTATAGAGAGTGATCCATGATTGAATCACTAGCAGCGGTCAAAGTTATCCTTAGTAACTAAATGGACTAAGGATTTTTTTTCTCGATTATGGAGGTGGTTAAAGAGTTCGTCGTAAAGGGTTACGTCGATGCAAGCTTTGACACTAATTCGAATAACTATGAGTAGTGAAACGGATTCGTGTAGTAGAGTAGATATTTGGAGTATTTCTGAATAGCACGTAGTAGCAGCATCTATAAAGATGACATAAGGATCTGTCAAGAACACACGGATCTGAAAGTTTCAGAACCGTTGACTAAAACCTCTCTCACGAGCAAGACGTGACCAGACCCCAGAACTATATGGGTGTTGGATTCATGGAAATCACATGGTGATGTGAACTAGATTATTGAATCTAGTGCAAGTGGGAGACTGTTGGAAATATGCCCTAGAGGCAATAATAAATTAGTTATTATTATATTTCTTTGTTCATGATAATCGTTTATTATCCATGCTATAATTGTATTGATTGGAAACACAATACTTGTGTGGATACATAGACAAAACACTGTCCCTAGTAAGCCTCTAGTTGACTAGCTCGTTGATCAAAGATGGTCAAGGTTTCCTGGCCATAGGCAAGTGTTGTTACTTGATAACGGGATCACATCATTAGGAGAATCATGTGATGGACTAGACCCAAACTAATAAACATAGCATGTTGATCGTGTTATTTTGTTGCTACTGTTTTCTGCGTGTCAAGTATTTATTCCTATGACCATGAGATCATATAACTCACTGGCACCAGAGGAATGCCTTGTGTGTATCAAACGTCACAACGTAACTGGGTGACTATGAAGATGCTCTACAGGTATCTCCGAAGGTGCCCGTTGAGTAAGGATGGATCAAGACTGGGATTTGTCACTCCGTGTGATGGAGAGGTATCTCGGGGCCCACTCGGTAATACAACATCACACACAAGCCTTGCAAGCCATGTGACTTAGTGTAAGTCACGGGATCTTGTATTACGGAAGGAGTAAAGAGAATTGCCGGTAAACGAGATTGAAATAGGTATGCGGATACCGACGATCGAATCTCGGGCAAGTAACATACCGAAGGACAAAGGGAATGACATATGGGATTATATGAATCCTTGACACTGAGGTTCAACCGATAAGATCTTCGGAGAATATGTTGGATCCAATATGGGCATCCAGGTTCCGCTATTGGATATTGACCGAGGAGTCTCTTGGGTCATGTCTACATAGTTCTCGAACCCGCAGGTTCTGCAGACTTAAGGTTCGACGATGTTTTATGCGTATTTGAGTTATATGGTTGGTAATCGAAAGTTGTTCGGAGTCCCGGATGAGATCCATGATGTCACGAGGACCTTCGGAATGGTCCAGAGGTAAAGATTGATATACAGGAAGTCCTGTTTTGGTCACCGGAAAAGTTTCGGGCTCATCGGTAGTGTACCGGGAATGCCGGGAGTGGTGCCGGGGACCATCGGGATGGGTGTCACGCCCCAACGGGTCTTATGGTCTATGGGAAGAGATAAACCAACCCCTAGTGGCCTGGAATAAGTTCCCACTAAGGCCCATAAGGTTTGAGAAGGAAAAAACACGAGGTGGAAAGAGTTTCCAAGTGGGAAGGTGGAATCCTACTCCAAATAGGATTGGAGTAGGACTCCTCCACCTCCAGTTTCGACCAAACCTTGAGGGTTTGAGGATGCCTCTTCCCTCCCCTCCCTCCTATATATACTGAGGTATTAGGGCTGATTTGAGACAACTTTTGCCACGGCACCCCGACCACATACCTCCATGGTTTTTCCTCTAGATCACATTTCTGCGGAGCTCGGGCGGAGCCCTGCTGAGATAGATCATCACCATCCTCCGTAGCGTCGTCACGCTGCCGGAGAACGCATCTACCTCTCTGTCTCTCTTGCTGGATCAAGAAGGCTGAGATCATCGTCGAGCTGTATGTGTGCTGAACGCGAAGGTGTCGTCTGTTCGGCACTAGATCGGAACGGATCATGAGATGGATCGCAAGACGGTTCGTGCAACGGATCGCGGGATGGTTTGTGGGACGGATCGCGGGACGGATCATGGGACGGATCGCGGGACGGTTCGTGGGATGGTTCGCGGGTCGTGAGTTATATGGTTGGTAACCGAAAGTTGTTCGGAGTCCTGGATGAGATCCAAGACGTCATGAGGAGCTCCGAAATGGTCCGGAGGTAAAGATTGATATATAGGAAGTCCTGTTTTGGTCACCGGAAAAGTTTCGGGCTCATCGGTAGTGTACTGGGAGTGCCGGGAGTAGTGCCGGGGACCATCGGGAGGGGTGTCACGCCCCAAGGGGTCTCATGGGCTATGGGAAGAGATAAACCAACCACTAGTGGGCTGGAATAAGTTCCCACTAAGGCCCATAAGGTTTGAGAAGGAAAAAAACACAAGGTGGAAAGAGTTTCCAAGTGGGAAGGTGGAATCCTACTCCAAGTATGATGGGAGTAGGACTCCTCCACCTCCAATTTCGGCCAAACCTTGAGGGTTTGAGGCTGCCTCTTCCCTCCCCTCCCTCCTATATATACTGAGGTATAAGGGCTGATTTGAGACAACTTTTGCCACGGCAGCCCGACCACATACCTCCACGGTTTTTCCTCTAGATCGTATTTCTGCGGAGCTCGGGCGGAGCCCTGCTGAGATAGATCATCACCATCCTCCGGAGCGCCGTCACACTGCCGGAGAACTCATCTACCTCTCCATCTTTCTTGCTGGATCAAGAATGCCGAGATCATCGTCGACCTGTAGGTGTGCTGAACGCGGAGGTGTCGTCTGTTCGGCACTAGATCGGAACGGATCGTGAGATGGATCGCAAGACGGTTCGTGCAATGGATCGCGAGATGGTTCGTGGGACGGATCGCAGGACGGATCGTGGGACGGTTCGTGGGACGGTTCGTGGGACGGTTCGTCGGGCAGATCGAGGGACGTGAGGACGTTCCACTACATCAACCGCGTTTTTTAACGCTTCTGCTGTGTGATCTACAAGGGTACGTAGATCGGAAATGTCCTCGCGTAGATGAACATCACCATGATAGGTATTGCGTGTGCATAGGAAATTTTTTGTTTCCCTTGCGACGTTCCCCAACAGCTTGGTCTTCAGCTTCTTGTTCTTCTTGGACTTGGGTGCAAACCCAACTCCTTACTTTGCAACCACTTCCTTTTGACTGCTCAAAAGGTCATTAATATTCTTTTCACCTTGGATGCATGTCACAAGGCCTTTCTCAAGATGCTCTTTTAATTTGGTGTTCTCTTCCACAAGATGTGCATGCTCACAACAAGAGTTAGTAGCATGGAAATTATCAGTTAAAACAAATGGAGAACAAGTGGTTATTTCCTTAGCGAGTTTTACTTGGAGTTGAGCATGAGACTCTATTATAGAGGCATGAACATTCTTCAAGGCCTTGTGATCCTTGTCAAGTGTTGCAAGCTCTTCCTTGAGTCTAACATGGTCAAGACCAAGTGCAACCTTTTCGTATTGAAGCACACGAGTAAGAACATGAGCATGAACAAGGTCATTCCTTAATTTAGCAAGGTCATCATTGTGTGACTCCTCAAGAGTCAAACGAAGTCCTTCCTCTTCTTCAAGAGCAATAGAAAGATTCGCAATCTCATCGACATAGTCACGACTATGTCCTTGTAATGTAGATATAGTTTCTTCATGAGATTCAATGATGTCATTACCCTCTCCAAGCTGTTCCAATAGAGCAACAAAATGCTTGTTGGATTTACCCTTGAGTTTTCTCATGAATTTGTCAAAGGAGTTATCCTCCTCCTCTACCTCCTCCTTTTCAACACCACTAACAGAGGTAGTGGAAATGGTGGCATTGAGGTTGGAAGTTTTAATGTTGGATGTTACCTTGTTGGATGCCTTGGCCATAAGGCACTTGGCAATACAATTCTGGATGGGGTGTTGAAGAGGGACACTTTTCTTGGAGAATAGTATGAAATGGCTACAGTGGCCATCCCCATCACTTCACCACTTGCATCATCATCCTCATCCTCATCGGAGAGGTACTCGTCTTGAGCCACCAACACCTTTCGGGGCTTGTTATTGAAGAATTTGTTCTTGTTGGGGAAGGGCTTGGCTTTGTCTTTCCGAATAAGTTTTCCACCATTGTCTTCCCTCTTCTCATAAGGACAGTCAGCCACAAAGTGACTCACATTGCCACAGTTCTAGCAAGTCCTCACACATTGCTTGCCTTAGGGCCCATTTGAGTTGTTCTTGGAGAAATTTGGCTTTGAGTTTCTCTTATTGCCCCAAAACTGTCTTGATGCAAGAGCCATATGTTCGTGATAAGCATACCTGGTGTCTTTTGGGCACAATTCCTCTTCTTCTTCCTCATCTTCCTACAATTCATCCTTGGCATTCAATGCAAGGTTGGGACAGTCTTTTCTTGACCGTCGAACACAAGCAAGAGCATTGTTAGTGATCTTGTTCAATATGTTCATGGCAATAAACTCATCCAACACATTGCTTGAAAACAAGGAGTGAAAGTATGGCCTCTCACGGATGACGGAGGACATGGATTTGTTTAAGGGCATGATAGCCTTGAGAAACTTACGCTTGATCGAATTGTTATCCACATCCTTGCTTGTGTGATCTTGAAGAGCGACAACAAGAGTCGTCACCGTTTGGTATAGCTCACGAGGACCTTCATCTTCAATCATAACAAATTCATCGGCCTCATCAAGTATCACTTCATGGTTTGAACGTTGAATACTAGAACTTCCCTTTTAAATGTAAATGATGTGCTCTTTTGGCACGAGTGAAGGGACGCAAATGAGCAAGATCTTCAATAGGAACAGCCGCTTGAAGGATGAAGAGGGCTGAATGGTTGAGCTGATTGTCAACCTCTTCTCTTGGACTGAGGTTTCTTGGATCATGAGGGTAGTAGCCTTGCTTGATTATTCTCCAAAGTTGTGTTGAGCTATGATTCGAATGAGCTTTTGTACGAAAAATCCAGTTAGCCAAATCATTCTTAACAAGCTTAGGTGGAGGACAGATATTGATAATATGCGATGGGTGAACCGGTCCTCCATAGACCATGGGAGGGGGAACCGAGGCAAAGGTATTTGCCTCCACTCGTTCCTTGAGGCAATTTATCTTTTTCACTACTCGCATTTTCCTTGTCGGAATTTGCCCCATATCCGAAGTTGTGTTATTAGCCACAAACAAAGGGTCAGTAGACAGTTTGTAACTATCAAGGAAATCTTTAAGCATATTCTTGACCTCGATCTTCCAAGAGGATCTAAATGTGGACATGGCCTCATTTAGGTCCTCACAGGAGACGGAGTTTGCAACAGATGCCTCCCGCAACTCCCTCGGACCACCCCCATCGCCAACCATACTCTTTGGGTGGTCAAACCCTTAATAAATAAACCTGGCTTTGATACCAACTGAAAGGATCAATATGGCTGACTAGAGGGGGTGAATAGGCAACTAACAAATTTTTAACTTTTCTTTAAACAAACTAGGTTTAGCAGCAAATAGGTTGTCTAGATATGCAACTAAGTGAGCAACCTATATGATGCTAACAACCACAATAATAAGCAAGAACTAAATACAAGTAAAAGTAAGAAATAACCACAAGTGGAACCGATGAAGACGAGGATGTCTTTTCAAAGTTCCTTCCTTTTGAAGGAAAGTACGTCTTCGTTGGAGCGGTGTGGAGGCACAATGCTCCCCAAGATGCCACTAAGGCCACCATATTCTCCTCACACCCTCACACAATGCGAGGTGTTGTAATTCCACTAAGTGTTGCCCTTGAAGGCGGCGACCGAACCTTTACAAACAAGGTTGGGGCAATCTCCACAACTTAATTGGAGGCTCCCGACAAGACCATGAAGCTTCACCACAATGGAATATGGCTTTGAGGTGATCTCAACCATCTAGGGTGCTCAAACACCCAAGAGTAACTGGATCCGCAAGGGATAAGTGTGGGGAGTCAAATTTAACTTGGTGGAAGTGTAGATCTAGACCCTCTCAACCAAACCCTAGAATATCAACAAGTTTTGTTGGCTAGGGATAGAGATCAGGTTAAAATGGAGCTTTGGGGAAAAAGGTGAGTCTCCATGGGGAAGAGACCCACTTATATAGTGGAGGAACAAAGTGAATGTTTTCTTCCCAACAACTATGCACAAGCGGTAGTACCGCTAAGAGGAGCGGTACTTCCACTTGCATGGAAGAAACTGGTCGGGTAGCCAAACATACATGAGAAGAGGAGTGGAAGTTCCGCTAGAGCAGTACTACCGCTCTGATCAGCGATACTACCTCTCCGCACACATAGGGAAGAAACAAAACAGAAGTACCACTTAGGGCGGTACTTCGGCTACAAACTTCCGCTCAAAAGCGATTGCCAAACAGAATCGGAATATCAGGAAAGTTAAGCGGAAGTTGGGACGGAAGTAGGGAGCGGCATACAGCACAAGCGGTAATACCACCCGACTCCGAGCGGTACTTCCACTGACTAAACAATTGCTAAAAAAAATCGAAATATCAGGAAAGTTAAGCAGAAGATGAGACCGAACTAGGGAGCGGCAGTACTACGCAAGCGGTACTACAGCCCGACTCCGAGTGGTACTTTCGCTTACTACACACCAAGATCATAGCTCCAAAGAGACGAGGAGGAAAGGAGGTGACGAATATGTACATGAATGATTCTCCCAACTTTTCCAAATGCGGACACCCTCTTGATAGTACACACTATCCTATGACTCACGTTCACCAACACTAAATCATGCGAAGCACTCCATCTTCTCGTTTAACATCCGAGGGGAAGAGTAACCACATCGTGCCACGTGATAACCTCTGAAATCTCAAAGCACACGGTTAGTCCACAAAGGTGTTGTCATCAACCATCAAAACAACCTAGGGAAGATTATGCTCTTACAATGATTTTCAAGTAAAACTTCACAAAAATAATCAAGAGCACTCAACTCACTAGCAATTGGTTCAAAATAATTAGATATTTTGAAAATATTAGTAAGTGGATGAGGATCCATATGGCTTTACTTTTCCTTTTCAGGTTTTTGTTTTCAAGTGTTGACATGAAGGCAATAGAAGCAAGCAAGCAAGAAATAGGCAAATGGAAAGAAGGCATATAAAAGGCATTTTTTTGTGAAGTTGGGGAGAGGAAAATGAGAGGCAAATGGCAAATAATGTAATTGCAAGGAGATGAAATTTGTGTGTAGGATCCTCATACATCTTTACTTGATCTTCCCCGGCAACGACGCCAGAAATCTTGACGGTCCTCGCAGGTGCATTGGTTACCCTCCAAGCTTAAAGGGTGATGTAGCACAGCGAACGCAAGTATTCCCCTTAGTTAAGAAACAAGGTATCAATCCAGTAGAACGATCCACAAGACTATGTAAGAAGCACCTGCACACAAATAGCAAATCCTCGCAACCCAACGCATAGAGGGGTTGTCAATCCCTCATGGGTAAAGTAATGATAGATTGAAAGATGCAAATAAGAGTGATAGCAAATAGAGTGCAACAAGTTATTTTTGGATTTTTTGATAATATAGATCTGGAAATAAAAGAGAAAATAAAGTATAAACGCAAATATCAAAGTAGAGATTGCAAATAGATGATGTGAAGTAGACCTGGGGGCATAGGCTTCACTAGTGGCTTCTCTCGCGAAAATAGCAAGCGGTGGGTAGAAAAATTACATTTGGGAAATTGATAGAATAGCAAATAATTATGACGATATTCAACACAATCATCATCCATATAGGCATCACGTCCAAGATAAGTAGACCGATTTCTACCTGCATCTACTTCTGTTACTCCACAAATCGACCACTATGCACCATGCAAAGTAATGCCTTAAGAACGATGATATGATGTAGACAAGATCTATTCATGTAGGAATAGACCCCATT
Organism: Hordeum vulgare subsp. vulgare; assembly: GCF_904849725.1. Classification (NCBI taxonomy): domain Eukaryota; kingdom Viridiplantae; phylum Streptophyta; class Magnoliopsida; order Poales; family Poaceae; genus Hordeum; species Hordeum vulgare. The sequence continues at coordinate 293,235,369 of NC_058522.1, forward strand.
GTTTTATCCTTCATAACAACAATACATATGTGTCATGTCTCTTTCTGTGAGTGAGATTGAGCACCGCAAGATCAAACCCATCACAAATCACCTCTTCCCATTGCAAGATAAAAGATCAAGTTGGCTAGAAAAAACCAAATATCACAGAAGAAATACGAGGCCATAATAATCAAGCATGAATATGTTTCCATGGATCTGATCATAAACACACAATTCTTCGGATCCCAACAAACACATAGCAAAAGAAAGAGTTACATCATATGGATCTCCAAGAGACCATTGTATTGAGAAACAAAACGAGAGACAAAGCCATGTAGCAACTGCCTACAGACATGTAGGTATGATATGAACTACCCACGCATCATCGAAGCAGTGATCGTGTTCCTCTTCGGGAAGGGATCTAGATTGGATTTCGTGGCTCTGTAACTTGCGGCGACAGAAATGATTTTTCATCAACTTCTCTAGGGTTTGCTAAACATCACTACAGGAATAAGCTTCTTTGCTGTCTGCCATCACAGACGGCAAAGACAATATCCCGGACGGCAAAGACAATATCACAGACGGCAAAGATTCTCACGGCCGGCAAAATTTCTGCGTCAGCCTACGATGACACAGGACCTTCTTTGCCGTCTGCCCCCCCAAAGCGGACGGCAAAGCTCTTTGGCGTCAGCTTTCCTTAGGAGCAGTCGGCAAAGTGCTCGAGACGGCACCCGACAGGCGTTGCCTCCGTTAGGGGTTAACGGAGGCTTTGCCGTCTGCCTCCCCGTCCATCTTTGCTGTCTGCCTCCCCGTCCATCTTTGTCGTCTGCCTTCTCTTCCCCTCCCCTCCCCCTCCATCTTTGCCGTCTGCCTCCCCGTCCATCTTTGCCGTCCGCCTTCTCTTCCCCTCCCCTCCCCCTCCACTCTTTGTCGTCTGCCTCCTCCTCCCCCCTCCCCTGTTCCCTCTTCTTTGCCGTCTGCCCACCCTGGAGGCTGACAGCAAAGAGACTACATAGACACCCCAGAATGCACAGCTGGGTGCCATGTGGCACCTTTGCCGTCTGCCAGCTGATGGCACGGGTCTTTGCCATTAGCTGGCACACGGCAAAGAGACCATATAGTTCCTGTTTTTTTTGTTTTATATTATTTCACAGCACACACACACACACACACACACACACACACATATATATATATATATATATATATATATTTCACAACACATTTATATAATTCACCACACATATATGATATATAGTTCACCACACATATTCTTGCCAACACATATATATAATTCACCACACATATATGATTCACCAATGTACATCCCCATATATCCAAAGAACCAACATACCAAGTATTGCACTGTTTATCCATATATACATATACATATAGTTCGACATTGTTCATCAACTCAAATGAAAACTAGATGATATACATATAAAGTTCATCCATCGACATTGTTCAACTCCATGAATGCCAGCTTCCATGCATGTAGTATATCCAATCTGCAAAAATGTGAATAAGAAAGTTAGAAGAAGAACAAAATATGATGTTTTTCCGCTAATTATGTCATTTTTAGCGGAAAACAAGCTAAGTATATGTGTGGTGAACTATATATCATTTGTTGGAGCTAAATTACCTAATTATGTCTTTTTTGAGCTAAATGGGCTAATTATGTCATTTTAGAGGAAAACAAGCTAAGTATATAATATTCATGAGCTAACCAAGGTTCTTATGCCATTTTGAGGTTATTATGGCATTTTGGAGCTAAATGGGCTAATTATGTCATTGTTGCGGAAATTAAAGCAAGGATAATATGAAAGAGGAGAAGAAAGAGGAGGAGGAGGAGAAGAATAAGAAATCAAGAAGAAGGAGGAGAAGGAGGAGAAGGAGGAGGAGGAGAAGGACTAGAAGGTCCTTGGCCTTCTCCTCCTCCTCCTCCTCCTTCTCCTTCTTCTCTTCTTCTTCTTCTTCTTCTTCTTCTTCTTCTTTCTTTTCATTTTGCCTATTTCTTCTCCTCTTCTCCTCTTGTTGGAGCTAAATTACCTAATTATGTCTTTTTTGAGCTAAATGGGCTAATTATCCCATTTTAGAGGAAAACAAGCTAAGTATATAATATTAATGAGCTAACCAAGGTTCTTATGCCATTTTGAGCTTATTATGGCATTTTGGAGCTAAATGGGCTAATTATGTCATTGTTGGGTTAATTAAAGCAAGGATAATATGAAAGAGGAGAAGAAAGAGGAGGAGGAGGAGAAGAAGAAGAAATCAAGAAGAAGGAGGAGGAGGAGGAGAAGGAGGAGGAGGAGAAGGATAGAAGGTCCTTGGCCTTCTCCTCCTCCTCCTCCTTCTCCTTGTTCTCTTCTTCTTCTTCTTCTTCTTCTTCTTCTTCTTCTTCTTCTTCTTCTTTCTTTTCATTTTGCCTATTTCTTCTCCTCTTCTCCTCTTGTTGGAGCTAAATTACCTAATTATGCCTTTTTTGAGCTAAATGGGCTAATTATCCCATTTTAGAGGAAAACTAGCTAAGTATATGATATTACTGAGCTAACCAAGGTTCTTATGCCATTTTGAGCTTATTAAGGTATTTTGGAGCTAAATGGGCTAATTATGTCATTTTTGGGTTAATTAAAGCAAGGATAATATTAAAGAGGAGAAGAAAGAGGAGGAGGAGGAGAATAAGAACAAATCAACTAGAAGGAGTAGGAGGAGGAGAAGGAGGAGGAGGAGAAGGATAGAAGGTCCTTGGCCTTCTCCTCCTCCTCCTCCTCCTTCTCTTCTTCTTCTTCTTCTTCTTCTTCTTTCTTTTCATTTTGCCTATTTCTTCTCCTCTTCTCCTCTTGTTGGAGCTAAATTACCTAATTATGTCTTTTTTGAGCTAAATGGGCTAATTATCCCATTTTAGAGGAAAACTAGCTAAGTATATAATATTACTGAGCTAACCAAGGTTCTTATGCCATTTTGGAGCTTAATGGGCTAATTATGTCATTGTTGGGTTAATTAAAGTAAGGATAATATGAAAGAGGAGAAGGAAGAGGAGGAGGAGGAGAAGAAGAAGAAATCAAGAAGAAGGAGGAGGAGGAGAAGGAGGAGGAGGAGGAGAAGGATAAAAGGTCCTTGGCCTTCTCCTCCTCCTCCTCCTCCTCCTTCTCCTTCTTCTCTTCTTCTTCTTCTTCTTCTTTCTTTTCATTTTGCCTATTTCTTCTCCTCTTCTCCTCTTGTTGGAGCTAAATTACCTAATTATGTCTTTTTTGAGCTAAATGGGCTAATTATCCCATTTTAGAGGAAAACTAGCTAAGTATATAATTATAATGAGCTAAGCAAGGTTCTTATGCCATTTTGAGCTTATTATGGCATTTTGGAGCTAAATGGGCTAATTATGTCATTTTTGGGTTAATTAAAGCAAGGATAATATGAAAGAGGAGAAGGAAGAGGAGGAGGACGAGAAGAAGAAGAAATCAAGAAGGAGGAGGAGGAGGAGGAGAAGGAGGAGGAGGAGAAGGATAGAAGGTCCTTGGCCTTCTCCTCCTCCTCCTCCTCCTCCTCCTTCTCCTTCTTCTCTTCTTCTTCTTCTTCTTCTTTCTTTTCATTTTGCCTATTTCTTCTCCTCTTCTCCTCTTGTTGGAGATAAATTACCTAATTATGTCTTTTTGAGCTAAATGGGTTAATTATGCCATTTTAGAGGAAAACTAGCTAAGTATATAATATTAATGAGCTAACCAAGGTTCTTATGCCATTTTGAGCTTATTATGGTATTTTGGAGGTAAATGGGCTAATTATGTCATTGTTGGGTTAATTAAAGCAAGGATAATATGAAATAGGAGAAGAAAGAGGAGGAGGAGGAGAAGAAGAAGAAATCAAGAAGAAGGAGGAGGAGGAGGAGAAGGAGGAGGAGGAGAAGGATAGAAGGTCCTTGGCCTTCTCCTCCTCCTCCTCCTCCTCCTCCTTCTCCTTCTTCTCTTCTTCTTCTTCTTCTTCTTCTTTCTTTTCATTTTGCCTATATCTTCTCCTCTTCTCCTCTTTTTGGAGCTAAATTACCTAATTATGTCTTTTTTGAGCTAAATGGGCTAATTATCCCATTTTAGAGGAAAACTAGCTAAGTATATAATATTAATGAGCTAACCAAGGTTCTGATGCCATTTTGAGCTTATTATGGCATTTTGGAGATAAATGGGCTAATTATGTCATTGTTGGGTTAATTATAGCAAGGATAATATGAAAGAGGAGAAGGAAGAGGAGGAGGAGGAGAATAAGAAGAAATCAAGAAGAAGGAGGAGGAGGAGGAGAAGGATAGAAGGTCCTTGGCCTTCTCCTCCTCCTCCTCCTCCTCCTCCTTCTCCTTCTTCTCTTCTTCTTCTTCTTCTTCTTCTTTCTTTCTTTTCATTTTTCCTATTTCTTCTCCTCTTCTCCTCTTGTTGGATCTAAATTACCTAATTATGTCCTTTTTGAGCTAACCAAGGTTCTTATGCCATTTTGAGCTTATTATGGTATTTTGGAGCTAAATGGACTAATTATGTCATTGTTGGGGAAATTAAAGCAAGGATAATATGAAAGAGGAGAAGAAAGAGGAGGAGGAGGAGAAGAAGAAGAAATCAAGGAGGAGAAGGAGGAGGAGGAGAAGGACTAGAAGGTCCTTGGCCTTCTCCTCCTTCTCCTCCTCCTCCTCCTCCTCCTTCTCCTCCTTCTCCTTCTCTTCTTCTTCTTCTTCTTCTTCTTCTTCTTCTTCTTCTTTCTTTTCATTTTTCCTATTTCTTCTCCTCTTGTTGGAGCTAAATTACCTAATTATGTCTTCTTGGAGCTAAATGGGATAATTATCTCATTTTAGAGGAAAACAAGCTATGTTTGGAGGAGAAACTTACCGTAGTGGTCATCAAGGAGGAGAAACACCACGGTTGCTCGCGCCGGCTTCGTTTGGAGACGGTTGCCCTGGAGAAGGGTCGTGCGATGCCGCTCGGGAGTTATTATGCAGAAAAGATATTTTGCAATGTTTCACTTAGCATGATGACACTCAATTATTAATACTAGTTTATAATGAAACTCACCGTGCCAATCGAAGAGAAGACGGGCATCGGCGGAGGGACTTGACCGCTCTTCTCGCACAGACCCTGAAGAGTGGGTCGTATTAGTTAGTATTGAAACAGACATTACACACATGATTTGGCTAATGTGAAAAAAAACATACCACAAAAAGCTCGTACAGGGCCCGTTGACCCGCCTCATTCCGGGCCCTCTCCTCCTCAAGCAATCGTGCCATGATGTGGTCAGAAGCCTGAAGAGCAGCCTCGCTTGCCAATCTCTCTTTCTCAAGAGCAGCCTGGTTTGCCGCTCTCTCTTTCTGAAGAGCAGCCTGAAACACCATTCCTCGTTACCACAGTAATGATCTATGGTGACACACATAATGAAATGGATGAAAGTGTTCTTAGTCCGTACAACTAACCTCGATGGCAAGTTCGACTGGCCGTCGACGAGGAGTTATCTCAGGACATTTGCTCGACTGGCACGCCTTGATCTTCGGAAGAGTGAGTGGACAACGTATTATCCCATCTCCAATGGCTATCGAGCCATGGGGCCTCCCGCCACCATATATCATCACCAGCTCTGGATCCAAAGGTTCCAGGCTAGGGTTAAAGTCATCCCCTTTCGTAGCCTTCCCCGCGTCCCTGTATGCCACGAGCTTCTGGTGGGATGATATGTTGCTGAAGTTATTGGGATCATCCAGGTCAGACTCAGAGAATGCCTTCGCCTTCTTGTACGAGGCAGTATGGGCCATGCCATAAATGTCGTACAAGTGTGGAATCTCACTCTTATTGTGATGCGCCTAAAAGAGAGGAACAAAATATTAGCATCAAGAATGAATTGCATGAATCATGAAGCAAATCACATACCCAGTTTCGTCCAAACTGAAGTAAGTTGGCGCTGCCTTGATGGTGTGGCACACCAACCATTTGGCTACGTCGGTACTTCGCATTCTCGTGGACGGCTCGCCAGCTGCCTGTGCACCACTCATCAACCAACGCCTCCCAACAATCCATCTTATCCGCACACCATCTCGGGGGGCACCTGTAAGTTATTAGAAAGAATTTTCAGCGCTACGCCTATGAATGAAATCAAGAAAACTACGTAGAAGGACTTAAGAATAGGTAATTACCTTCATGTATTGCTCCTTCTTCAGAAACTTTCCGCGACAATCCTTCTTCTCCTTCTTAATACCACGCGTGGCGTGGTAATCTCGAATAGCCTGCGGCCGAGCCTCGTGGCGCAAGTTCTGCAGTAACCGCCTACACTCGACCTCGAGAACCCTGGCCGCCTCCTCCTCATATCCATCCTCACACCTATAGAAGGTCTACAATCAAACGTGAAAACACCGATTAGTACAATAATTAACTATATTGTTAATTTTAGATTCTGTAAAAGGATAATTTACCCAAAAGCTCTTGATCACCATCTCGGCCCTCCTATGGCACAAGACACCATCTATAATCTCCTCCGGCGGGGCCTGCGTAGCCTGGTAGTGCTCCCAGGTAAATCCTAGTGTAGGAACCTGACCCTCACCAGACAACGTGACAAACCCCGGGAAATTTGTCCGGCAAAGCACACCAAGGATGGAGTTCGGCCTGCGGACTCCAAGAGGGTGTACCCATACCCTGCAGTATGATAAGGTCAGCGCATTAGATATTTGAACAAACTTGAAGGCAAAAGCTAAAAAAAGGGTAAACGTACTTACCTATCTCCTTCAGGTTTAATCACCGGCCTCTGCTCGCGGGTAGCCGGGGCGACTGGGAGACCTGTACTACCACGCTTGTACACGGTGGCCCCGTCCACCTGCACATCGCCCTCACTATCCGTAATCTCATCCCCGCCATCCCCGCCCCCTGAGCCACCCAGACCCTCGGTCCAATCCGGCAACTCGGTACGATCCCGCCAAGGCTCCCATCCGGGCCTCTCCACGTCGGGTGAAGCCTCCGGAACCGTAGTCTCCTCCGGCTGCTCCTGGGCCGAATGCACCTCGACCCGAGGCTGCTCCTGGATCGGAGTCTCATGGGACGAATGCCCGTGAACACCAGGCTCTTGGACCGGAGTCCCCGTAGCCTCCTCCTCAAACGGGGCGACCATACTAGTCCTATGCTCGGGTGAATGAGCTGGTGGTGGTGGCGAGGACGGCTCAACAGTCCTCCTGGATCTTCCGCGGCCACCACCTCTCCCTGTACCCTTCCCCTTCCTCCCTACCCGACCAGAACCTCTCCCAGTGGGCAATGCCGCCGACGAAGAAGAACCCCCCGGCTGGTGTCGAAAGACTATCTGCCAAGGCTCTACGGAGAGATAGGGGTGGAAGGGAAGTACCACCCCTCGTGCGGGGCGCCCGGGAAGAACCCGTCGAGCGCTCTGGACCCGCGCCCACCATCTTTCAACACCTGCCATGATAAATATTAAAAGAAATTAGTACAACATAAAAAATTGAATGACTGACATGAATAATAATATGTACATGAATAATAAAGATTAAAATATATATAATTTAAGTTGTGAATCTTACAAACTAATAATCATCATCAATAAATGCATCATCATCATCACTATCACGCATGTCTTCATGAATGACGTGCTCATCGGGTTCAATGGCGTGAAGTTGTGAAAGGCATTCCTTTAATCGTTGAAGCATTGACAGGTCATCTGCATCAGTAACCTCTACGAGTTCCAGGTCTTCTGGTTCCGGCTCAGGGCTGGAGTCGGATTCATTGTAGCTGTCTACTTCCATGTTCTTGGATGAAGCACGACGGTTCTTGAAACATTTCTTGGAAAGACGTGTTTCTTGGAAGAATTCTCCATCATATGTGTCTGGGTTAATGTGAGGTTCATAATCCTGTTCATTTGGGAGAGGTGGTCTGACATGTGGCGGCACTTCATAAACAACATACCAACCTTCCGGATTCTTATCTGTTTGGCATGCCCACGGTAGATAGAAAACTTGGGTCGCCTGTTGAGCCGTAATATAGACATCGGGAACATCTAAATGGGTATTTGGATTGATTTCGACTAGTCCTATATGTTCATGAGTCCTTCTAGTCTTTTTCGGCTCGAACCAATAACATTTGAAGACTACGACGTTCGGTGGGGTATTTATAGATCTCAAAGGCGGTGGAGAAGCTTCCTAGGGGCCCCACTAGACACCAGGTCGCGCTAGGGGCCTCTCGCACACCTTTATGTATAGTTCCCCCTGGGCCTTGTCTGCTGCTTATTCTTGGTTCCTAAGTTTCCTTCCGGTCGAGAAAAACCTATGCAAAGTTTCGTCACAATTGGACCTCATCTGATATGGATTTTCTATGAAGGAAAAAAGACAACACAAAATAGCAACTACCACTAGGCACTATGTCAATAGATTACTCCCAACAAATGATATAAAATTGCTATAAAATGACTATAAAACATCCAAGAATGATAATATAACAGCATGGAACAATCCAAAATTATAGATACTTTGGAGACGTATTAACTGTCATCCAAGTGGATCGAATGTACTTGTCCGAGTGGATAGTATGTATGTATTTATCTGGACAAACTTGATGTGTGGACCCCAACTATTATGGTATTTCGACCCTTGATGGGCCTACCTATTATGTTTATCCCCAACACTTGGCTCTAGGGAAGTTGGGGGCTAGGGTTGCTTCATATCTCGGTGCTGGCCAGCATATGCTAGCGATTCTGACTACTGTCGGACGTTTGTGCTGCCACCGAATCTTTTTCCATCTTGACTAATTAACTTGGAGTCAATGTAGACCCTTCTACATTGTCTCTATTCATCTATCCAATCACTAGCTTCTCGATTCCTAAAAAAAGCTCCCTCCAAGAACACAATGCCATAGTGTGCTGGTCCCATAGTGGGTGCCAATTGTCGTGGTTTTGTCACGAGAAGATATCCTGGTGAGAGAACTTGGGTGTGAGGCCATCGCAACTAGGTGGTAGCTTGAAACGGGTTGGTCATAATCGAGAGATGCGAGTTTTACCAAGGTTCGGCCCCTCATGACGGAGGTAAGAGCCTACATCATGCGTGATTGCTATAGATGATGATGATGATCTCGATTACAAGGGTGCTAGTTCGCTACCTCTAGTCTCGTGAGCTTCTAGTTTGTTTGTTTATCTTCCCTTGTACCTCTTGGGGTGCATTCCCCTCTTTATATAAGTTGAAGGGGAAGGCTTACATATAGAGTCCTATCAGGACTACAACTAGTCCCTTTCTATTACAAGCCAGCTCCTAGTCCAGGTATTTTCTTCTGAACTGATTTACCCAAGTGAGGTCTCCTCTGTGGGCCAAGTCTTAAGACGGGTTTTACCTAAGTTGGGCCTAATGTCTCTGGCCCTTCTTGTGGGTCCGATACTTGTGATATGCCTCGGGTTTTCCGTGAAGAGGAACGAGTGATGCAACACAATATAGATGAGGATTTCCCTTAGTGAGAACCAAGGTTATCGAACCAATAGGAGTGACACACAACCCCCGTCTTCAGCGACTACACGCAAAGAAGCAAACACTTGCACCTAACATGGGCAAGAGGGTTGTCAATCCCCTTGGACTCGTTATTTGCAAGAAAATGAATTGTGTAGATGATAGTTGATAATTGTAAATTGCAAAATGAAATAAAAGCAAATAAATGGCACCAAGGTAATTGTAGCGTTTGTAAACTTATATGTGAATAGACCCGGGGGGCATAGTTTTCCCTATTGGCATCTCTAATGTAGTGAAACTTCATGAAGAATTTTTATGGAATATATAAGAATCAATGGGTCAAAAATATACCAAAGGAGGGCCACATGCTGGGCACAAGCCAAGAGGGTGCGCCCACCCCCCTAGGGGCGCCCTGTTGCATTGTGAGTCCCAGCAGGTCCCCCAACCCCCCTCTTCTCCTATATGGTGTGTTCTACCCTAGAGAAAACCATAAGGATACTTTCCGGATGAAGCACTGCCATCTCGAAGCGGAACCAGGGCACATGACCTTTTGCTCTTTGCTAGAGAGATTTTGCCACAGAAACTTCCCTCCAAGGGGGAGAAATCTATAACGCCCAAGATGCGATCCTATCCTCAATTTGGCACGAGGGCCTCATCAGGGATAGAAGCGCATCTCGTCGTTTCGCAAGAATGGATATCGTTACAAGTACATGTACTTAAAAGATGAGATATATGGAATTGGCTTACACTCGCCACAAGCTACATCAGAGTCACATTAGTAGAATACATAATTAACATGAAGAAGAGCAGGGTCCGAGTACGGACGAAAACAATCGAGAAAATAAAACGACGTCCATCCTGGCTATCCCAGGCTGCCGGCCTGGAACCCATCCTACATCGATGAAGAAGAAGACGAAGCAACTCCAAATGAACAATTAACGCGCTCGCATCAAGTAACATTTACCTGTACCTGCAACTAGTGTTGTAGTAATCTGTTAGCCACAGGAGACTAAGCAATCTCATTTCCAAAGGTATCAAGACTAGCAAAGCTTAATGGGTGAGGTAAGGTGAAGTGGTGAGGTTGCAGCAAGCGACTAAGCAGTATATGAGGTGGCTAACTTACGAGTACAAGATGAAAGAGGGGGAAGATCTACGCGTAATGGACGTGAACTATTGATGATCAAATGAATGATCCTGAACACCTACTTACATCAAGCATAACCCCACCGTGTCCTCGATGGGGTAATTTGTTAAACAAAGTTTCCACGTTGCCACATAACCGCGGGCATGACTTTAAGATTTAACCCTGCAGGGGTGCTCCAACTAATCCATCACAAATTACCACAAGCCGCATAGAAATCCTTGATCATGAAGCTCGCGATCTCGTCGGACTCCTTAGTGAAAAACCTCAACTCTAAGATTACCCAAAGCATCACCGGAATCCCGATGCACAAGACATTCGTCAATGGTAAAACTAATCCAGCAAGGCCGCCCAGCGTGTCGAAGATCCCGATAGGAGTCGCTTATCTCGTTCTCAGGACACTACGGATGAGCGCAGCGTACAGTGGACTGATAGAAATCTCCCGAGTTGCCCCGGGTTGAACCCGCAAATGGCTCTAGTTTGGACCAGCACCAACATCACTGGCCCCCTGTATTATGTTGAATTACTCCTCGGGTAGCGCTAACTCCCTATGCATTTCAGTATTAACAGAATTATTATGTTGGGAAAATATAGTACCAATGTTTGGCCTTGCCAGACCAGCTTCAATCTAAAAGGAATTATCAAGGGGGTCCCCATAACAACCCCGATCGCGTTAGGAACGCTCATTTATAGAACATAACACCGGTAACCGAAACTAAGGGGGCAAAGGTGGAACAAAACACCAGGCTAGAAAGGCCGAGCCTTCCACCTTTTACCAAGTATATAGGTGCATTAAATTAAATAACATTTAATAGGGTGATATAACAAGGAACCCATGTTATCACATGGAAGCAACTACACCTGCAACTAGCAATGCTAACAACATGGTTAAGCAAGCGGTAACATAGCCAATCAATGGTTTGCTAGGTTGTGAACAGGTAGAAGGTTTGATGGCAATGTTGAAAGGCTGACATTTAACAGGTGGTGGGCAACGAGACAATAACGGTAGAAACGGTAAAACTAGCATGACAATGATAGTAATGGTATCTGGGGAAATGGTCATCTTGCCTGAGATTCCGCTTGCAAGAAGAATGACTCCGTGAAGTAGACGAACCGATGTAGTCAAACGGGTCCTCACAATCCGACACGCTTGCGGAACTCTATCGAGACGAAGAAAACCGGAAACAAGCATCAACACGCGATATACACCACACGATGCGCAACACAAATGATGCATGGGCGGCTGAATATATGCAAGACATGGCATGTCAATTCCCAACAATCAAACGCTACACATTAAGTGAAGTTCAATATGCAACGAGTTGCATATTGACAACACTCCACATACGAATTATTTAGTTCTATCCAAATAGGTACACGGTAATATTAAATTTGGTTTAACATGGCAAGAGGTGAAGCGTCAATAATCTACCTAACTAGGCATTTTAAATGAGGCCGGAAATGACATATAGAATTTCCGAAGCGACCCCACGCGTTAACTTTGTAATCTGTTCAGATCTGTCCTAACCGCATTTTATGTTTGTTAAACGGCAAAACAAAGTGGTTCACGTGATTCTACTCGTCGTTCTAGTCCATTTACATATATGGCTCATCTCCAACGGAGCTACGGTTAATTAACTACAACCTAAACCGTTTCTATCGCGTCAACACGCAAACCAATGCAAATAGCACACAAAACAATTTTAATTATGTACGAGAGTTGGGAAATACTAATCTACACGAAATTCTGGTCAAGTTACATATATAACTCGTTGCGGTCCGACGCACGGTTAACTAGATATAGTCGCGCGAATATGCTAACATGCTGATAAGCAAACAGGCAATTGGGGACTTAGGAAAAAAAATACCCTGTCACGCACAGGACGGGGAGATCCAGTGGGACGTGCAGGACCCGTTGGGATCGGAGGACGACGGTGTCCTGGGACCACACAGTGCAGATCTCGCCGGGGCGGAGGCGGTGACCGACCGACGCGATGACGACGCCGGCGGTCGCCGGAGGAACTTGGGGAACGGGCACGCGGGGTGGACCTCGGCCGGATCCCGCGGATCAGGGCTGGAGATGGCCTATGCCGGTACCATGGCGTTGTGCGTCGGGGAGCTTGGGTTGAGGCTGCAGGGCAACGGCAGCGCGCTTGCATGCGGGCCTGACGGCGCTCTGGCCGGCAGGGTTGCGGCTCCGGGGGCTCGCGCGGCGCGGGCGGTCGAGCTCCGGTGATGGCGCAGCGCACTAGGTGGAGTGGTGGCGTCGTGCTGGAGCCGAGCGGCGCGAGGGAGGTCGAGCGGGGCGAACGGGACGCAAGGTGCGGGGCTGCTCGGGCCCGGGGCGGTCCGGGATGGGCCGACCGTTGGCCACGTCGGGCCCTGGCGGCTGGGAGGAGAAAGGCTAGGTGGCGAGATCCCGATGGCTGGGAGGGGCAGCAGGGCTGCTCGCAGTCGCGAAGTGGTGTGGAGGGAGCGGGGCGATGCTGAAATCGAGGTGGGAGGTTAGGGAAGGTCCAAAATAGGAAGGGGTCTATTTATAGGTAGGGGAGCTAGGGTTTAGGGGTTTTGGGTTGTCTCGAAGCCCTCCGATCGCGATCCGATGGCTCTGATTGCGGGGTTTAGGTTGGTGGGCTAGGTGGTTGTGTAGAGGTCCATGGCTGAGATGAGAGGGGAGTTTGCGGGCCGTGACATGATTTTGAAATATCGAAAATGTCTCACAATTAAACCGATACGGTGCCGCTACGGTCGACTGTTCGGGTATCAAACAGACTTCGATTGTGATGAAATTTAGCAGGCGGCCTACCTATATCTAAACACGACCGCACGCCAAGTTTCAACCCAATCAGAGAAATTTTTATACACACTTTTCAAAACAGGGTTTGACGATGCCGCGGGCGCGTGCGAGTGTGGTCGGGCTCAGAACGGACAACGATGAACACGGAGAGAACCGGCAACTATAACGGATGCAAGTTTGAAAATTGGCGACAACGGAATGCCGATGCAATGTGGATTATGCACATGATGTGATGATGATGCGACAAATAAAAATAACCACACGACGAAAATGAAAATAAAAGGGGAATCTTCTGGAACGTCGGTCTCGGGCTGTCACAAATCTCCTAAACTACAAGATGATTTCGACCCGAGATCCAAGAATGAAAGGGAAAGAAGATGAGAAAGCAAGAGGTAAAACTTAATTGCTTCTGGACGAACGATGAAACCAACAATCCTTGGAGATTGCAAAGAGATGAGGAATGATATGAGAAACAAGGAAGAATTCACAGAAACTTTCGGCAGCATTTTGGCAGGACAAGGGGAACAAAAATTCACAAGATGGAAAGATGTTGAAAAGATTCACAACAAACTAACTAAATTGAATAAGCAAGAAGAGAACATGATCTTGATAGAACAACATGATTGACCCAAAAGAGCAACATCACAAGCCTCCAATAAAAGAATAGAAACTAGCTCATCGAGAAGAATAGAATGAAGAAGAAAAAGACAACTACAACCACAATTGATTTTGAGAAGCGGAGTTGTTAGCAACCAGCAACGAAGAGAATTAGCTGAAGTGGACTTAAGGAAACCCATCTCAATTAATGAGGTGACAACCAACCATTAACGGAAACAAAGAATGATTGGGAGAAACAAGAGAAGGGAAATGATACATCTCAAACGTATCTATAATTTTTTATGGTTTCATGTGGTTATCTTGTCAACTTTTGATGATTTATGTACCTTTTATATCTTTTTTGGGACTAACTTATTAATTCAGTGCCAAGTGCCAGTTCCTATTTTTTCTGTGTTTTTTACTCTTTTCAGATCTGATTTTGGAACGGAGTCCAAACGGAATAAAATCCCCGAAATAAATTTTTCCAGAACGGAAGAAGATCAGGGGACTTGAGGGCCAAGGCAGGAGAGCCACAGGGGGCCCACAAGCCCTGTAGCTGCCACCAGGGGGCGGCGGCTACCAGGCTTGTGGCCTCCCTGGTGCCCCCCTGACCTAGCTCCTTTGCCTATATATTCCCTAAAATACAGAAAAAATAGGGGAATCCACGAAAACACTTTTTCGCCGCCGCAAGCTTCCGTTTCCGCGAGATCTCATCTGGAGACCCTTCCCGGTGCCCTGCCGGAGGGGACTTTGGAGTTGGAGGGTTTCTACATCAACATCATCGGCGCTCCAATGACTCGTGAGTATTTCACTTCAGACCTACAGGTCCGTAGTTAGTAGCTAGATGGCTTCTTCTCTCTCTTGGATCTTCAATACAAAGTTCTCCATGATCTTCATGGAGATCTATCCGATGTAATCCTCTTTGGTGGTGTGTTTGTCGAGATCCGATGAATTGTGGATTTGTGATCATATTATCTATGATATATATTTGAGTCTTTGCTGATTTCTTATATGCATGATTTGATATCCTTGTAAGTCTCTCCGAGCCATGGGTTTTGTTTGGCCTACTAGATCTATGATTTTTGCAATGGGAGAAGTGCTTGGTTTTGGGTTCATACCGTGTGGTGACCTTTCCTAGTGATAGAAGGGGCAACAAGGCACGCATCATGTTGTTCCCATCAAGGGTAACAAGATGGGATTTTATCGTAGATATGAGATTGTCCATATACATCATGTCATCTTTCTTAAGGCGTTACTCTTTTCTCATGAACTTAATACACTAGATGCATGCTGGATAGCGGTCGATGTGTGGAGTAATAGTAGTAGATGCGGAAAGTATCGGTCTACTTGTTTTGGACGTGATGCCTATAGATATAATCATTGCCATAGATAACTTCACGACTTTGCGCGGTTCTATCAATTGCTCGACAGTAATTCGTTCACCCACCGTCTACTTGCTTTCATGAGAGAAGCCACTAGTGAACACTATGGCCCCCGGGTCTATTCACACCTATCGTTTCCACTTTCGCTTTACTTTGCTTTGTTTATTTTTGCTTTAAGTTCTCACTTGGCAAACAATCTATAAGGGATTGACAACCCCTTCATAGCGTTGGGTGCAAGCTCTTTGTGTTTGTGCAGGTACTTGTGATAATCCTTCACTGGATAGATACCTTGGTTCTCAAAACTGAGGGAAATACTTACCGCCGCTGTGCTACATCACCCTTTCCGCTTCGAGGGAACACCAACGCAAGGCTCCAAGGCCACGGGGGATTCCTTTGCATATTTGCCAAGGAAGTCCCTAAAGGCGTAGCCGTAGCAGAAGGATTCCTCGTGCCGTTGCTGAGGAGTATCAAGACAAGAATAGTCTCCCGTCAGCACACTTGTTTCTGGTGCCGTTGGAAGGTCTTTTGTTGCAGTAGCAGGAAACTTCTCTCAACAAAAGGATACATTGAGAACTTGGATCAACGATAATCACCATTGTAGCAACAAATCATAGGAAAAACTTTAGGTGAATCTTAACCAAGATAGCTCAATGAAGAAATCATGGGTTGAAAATAACTCATGATCAAAGGATTTGGTGGGTTTACATATTTAATTCTTGAAACAATTCTCTTCGAGACTCCTCCACTAACAAGAATGCTATAATTCCGCCTCAAAGGATAAAGGAGGGAGAATTGCACTGGAAAAGCAGGAGAAAGAATATTTGAGGTTCTCGAACAAGAATCTTGAAGAACACCTTGAGAAAGAATTGAAACATTGATGAACCACCATGACGAACCTCTTGGGAAACACCGGAATGAAATGATGAAAGAATAAGATTAAAGGCCTTCCAATGATTTAGATGAAGCTTCTCAAAGAGATACTTGATAGAACTTGGAACTTCGGAAGAGAAAGATAAGCACTTGAGAAAAGAATTGATATCATGAGCCACTCCGGAAGAATAATTCAAATCACTATGAACAAGAATAAGAATTATGTTAAGCTTATCCTTCATCAAGTTTGATTGACGACAGGAACCGGATTTAGTGTACCACTTATTCTTTTAGAAATGATTGAGGAGAGATAGATAGAGCACAAACTGAAGAAATTTTCAACGAAGCACCGGTAAGAATTGAAAAGATTGAGACGAACATGAATGAATGAAGATACATGAGAATGAAGAGATCATGAGCCACCTGAGAAAAAACACTTGAACGAAGCACCGAAATAATTGAGAGACGAACGAAGAGACAACAATTGAGAAGAATTGAGGATGAAAGCTGAAAGTTGAGGACGAAGAATCTTCTTAAATGATGGCCTTCGGAGGATCAAGAATGAAAACAACTCAGAAAAGCACCGGATAGAAAGAAAGGGATTACTCATGATTGGGAACAATTCAAGATGATACCACAACGCTTAAATGATGACTCTACACAAGAATGGAGCAAGATTTGAGAGAAACACTCCTTCGGTCTTCCAAGCTAAACAAGATGAGGAGAACACCACCAAGAATAACTGAGACACTCCGGAATAAAGAAGAATGAAAGGTTGAGCCAAATATGAGAACTAATTCAAATTGATTTAGGAGAAGGGATATGACTGATGTAAATCATTCTTATGTCATAGTTGAAAAGAATTAGAGATCTCCGAAAATATTACAAGAGCCAGATAAGATCCTGGGAAAGAACGTGTGGGTTATGGGCCCACTCAAAGAAACCACCATTGAAAAGATTTCTTAGAAGGATAGATATTGCACCGGTACAAATGAAAAACAAGATAAGGTGAGAGCCTCAAAATAATTGAAAGAATTGAAAACAAGAACTTCTAGACAACTTCAGCACTCCGTATAGCCTAGAGAGAAATGAATAACAAGATAGGCTGATAATAATCTCCAACATAGGAAAGAATTACAAGGATGAAAAGAATATGATGACACGAATAAGTGAATTGAATTCACCGGAAAAGATAACAAGATTGAATAAAGATGAACACGAAGCTCCTGAGAATCTTCACAATGAATCACCGGCTAAGACAGAATAGAAAAGATAGCGGAAGCACAATGAAAAGAAAACTCTTGGATAAAAAACTAATCACTGAAGAAAAGGGCGGGAGGGCAGGGAAAACAAAGACAACATGGGACATATGAGACTACTCCGGAAGAAAAGAGAGATTGATCTTGCAGATATTGGAGAGGATTGAATTCACTTGAAGAGAAACACATCGGTTGGAAAAGAATTGATATAACGACTCCGGTTGAGAAGAATTGACCAGACAACTTATTTGAGCAAAAGAATTAATAAGCATTCCCATAGAAATATGATAACCGCTCTTCGAAAGATATGAAATCATCACTTGACATCGAAGCAACTCGAATTGCCATATTCCAACAAAACAAGGGGTGTGGCTTGCAAATTAGCCAGAACAAACTCATGAGAAAGATTTCGTCCGATATTTTCGTGGACAGGATCGCACGGGCTCGATCCTTACAGTAGCCATCCTGTGCAAGGCAGTGCACACGACATACGAAGCGTCCCCGAGTCGTAGCAAGCTACAAGGACTCTTTAAGACACAACGAGAACCGTTGTAAGTCGACCGTGAACAAACGAATCCACTAGATGTCAAACCCCAACCTAACATCATGCATTTGTTGGAACATTGTCCTATAAGTAAGAACTTGAATTCCCACCTAAGAACTGCCGAAATTTCTGGTCATGCAATCTGGTCCACGGATAAGTAACTACTTGAATTCCCACCTAATATATCACTCAACTCCTATATTAACTCGTCCAGTGTATCACATCCATCAACACATAACTAGAATCTCGGAACTTCATCTATTTCAGACACTTGTAATCACAACGATACAAAGTATGTCGATACATCCGGAACTCTCTGCACCAGTACTGGGGAAGCCGGACTCCTCTCGCCACTACTAGTATTGAAGCAATTTCGAACATCCTTCGTTCTGAGATACTAAGAAATCTGAATGATAGCGATGTGCTCAAGAATCCCCTAGAGCTCAACTCCCCGGAAGAAATCAATTCAGACAGGAGGCACCAAGACAGAACTCTGTCACATCGACATCATATAGATTTCAAAAATATCCGCGTGATCCTAAATTTTTTTTGAGTGAGAAAAGGAGTAGAATTAAACTATTATGTCCAGATTCCTCACCAGAGCATAGAAGAGGAGAAAAAATAATCCTACCCTTTGATTGTAACTAGACTCAAAGCAGTCTTTCACTAGACTCGACTCGGCCAAGTTCGATCAATCAAGGGGGCTCCTACGTCGGTACTGCTCTGATACCAACTTGTAACGCCCAAGATACGATCCTATCCTCAATTTGGCACGAGGGCCTCGTCAGGGATAGAAGCGCATCTCGTCGTTTCGCAAGAATGGATATCGTTACAAGTACATGTACTTAAAAGATGAGATATATGGAATTGGCTTACACTCGCCACAAGCTACATCAGAGTCACATTAGTAGAATACATAATTAACATGAAGAAGAGCAGGGTCCGAGTACGGACGAAAACAATCGAGAAAATAAAACGACGTCCATCCTTGCTATCCCAGGATGCCGGCCTGGCACCCATTCTAGATCGATGAAGAAGAAGAAGAAGAAGCAACTCCATATGAACAATCAACGCGCTCGCGTCAAGTAACCTTTACATGTACCTGCAACTGGTGTTGTAGTAATCTGTGAGCCACAGGGGACTCAACAATCTCATTTCCAAAGGTATCAAGACTAGCAAAGCTTAATGGGTGAGGTAAGGTGAAGTGGTGAGGTTGCACCAAGCGACTAAGTAGTATATGAGGTGGCTAACTTACGAGTACAAGAATAGAGAGGGGGAAGATCTACGTGTAATGGACATGAACTATTGATGATCAAATGAATGATCCTGAGCACCTACTTACGTCAAGCATAACCCCACCGTGTCCTCGATCGGAGAAGGAACTCGCGAACGAGACAGTCACGGTTACGCACTCAGTTGGCAAGTTTTAATTAAGTTAACTTCAAGTTATCTAGAACCAATATTAAACAAAGTTTCCACGTTGCCACATAACGGCGGGCACGGCTTCCCGAAATTTTTAACCCTGCAGGTGTGCTCCAACTAATCCATCACAAATTACCACAAGCCGCATAGAAATCCTCTATAACGAAGCTCACGATCTCGTCGGACTCCTTAGTGGAAAACCTCAACTCTAAGATTACCCAAAGCATCTCAAAGGTAAAACTGATCCAGCAAGGCCGCCTGGCGTGTCGACGATCCCGATAGATGAGCGCAGAGTACAGTGGCCTGATAGAAATCTTTCGAGTTGCCCCGGGTTAGCCCCGCAAACGGCTCTAGTTTGGACCAGCACCAACTTCACTGCCCCCCCTGTATTATGTTGAATTACTCCTCGGGTAGCGCTAACTCCCTAGGAATTTGAACATTAACAGAATTATTATGTTGGGCAAATATAGTACCAATGTTGGGCCTTGCCAGACCAGCTTTAATCTAAAACGAATTATCATGGGGGTCCCCATAACAACCTCGATCGTGTTAGGAGCGCTCAATTATGGAACATAACACCGGTAACCAAAACTAAGGTAGCAAAGGTGGAACAAAACACCAGGCTAGAAAGGCTGAGCCTTCCACCTTTTACCAAGTATATAGGTGCATTAAGTTAAATAGCATTTAATAGGGTGATATAACAAGGAACCCATGTTATCACATGGAAGCAACTACACCTGCACCTAACAACGCTAACAACATGGTTAAGCAAGCGGTAACATAGCCAATCAGTGGTTTGCTAGGTTGTGAACAGGTAGAAGGTTTCATGACAATGTTGAAAGGCTGACATTTAACAGGTGGTGGGCAACGAGACAATAACGGTAGAAACGGTAAAACTAGCATGGCAATGATAGTAATGGTATCTAGAGAAATGGTCATCTTGCCTGAGATCCCGCTTGGAAGAAGAATGACTCCGTGAAGCAGACAAACCGATGTAGTCGACCGGGTCCTCACAATCTGACACGCTTGCAGAACTCTATCGAGACGAAGCAAACCGGAAACAAGCATCAACACACGATATACACCACACGATGCGCAACACAAATGATGCATGAGCGGCTGAATATATGCAAGACATGGCATGTCAATTCACAACAATCAAACGCTACACATTAAGTGAAGTTCAATATGCAACGAGTTGCATATTGACGAAACTCCACATACGAATTATTTAGTTCTATCCGGAATAGGTACACGACAATATTAAATGTGGTTAAAAATGGCAAGAGGTGAAGTGTAAATAATCTACCTAACTAGGCATTTTAAATGAGGCCGGAAATGACATATAGCATTTCCGAAGCGACCCCGCGCGTTAACTTTGTAATCTGTTCAGATCTGTCCTAACCGCATTTTATGTTTGTTAAACAGCAAAACAAAGTGGTTCATGTGATTCTACTCATCGTTCTAGTCCATTTACATATATGGCTCATCTCCAACGGAGCTACAGTTAATTAACTACAACCTAAACCGTTTCTATCGCCTCAACACACAAACCAATGCAAACAGCACACAAAACAATTTTAATTATGCATGAGAATTGGAAAATATTAATCTACACGAAATTCTGGTCAAGTTACATATATAACTCGTTGTGATCCAACGCACGGTTAACTAGATATAGTCGCGCGAATATGCTAACATGCTGATAAGAAAACAGGCACTTAAGGACTTAGGAAAAAAATACCCTCTCACGCACAGGATGGGGAGATCCAGTGGGACGTGCAGGACTCGTTTGGATCGGAGGACGACTGTGTCCTGGGACCACATGGTGCAAATCTCGCGAGGGCGGAGGCGGTGACCGGTCAACGCGATGACGACGCCGGCGGTCGCCAGAGGAACGTGTGGAACGGGCACGCGGGGTGGACCTCGGATGGATACTATGGATCCGGGCTGGAGATGGCCTATGCCGGTACCATGGCGCTGTGCGGCGGCGAGCTCGGGTTGAGACTGCAGGGCAACGACGGCGCGCGCGCATGCGGGCCTCGCGGCGCTTCGGCCGGCAGGGTTGCGGCTACAGGGGCTCGCGCGGCGCGGGCGGTCGAGCTCTAGTGGTGGCGCAGCGCACCAGGCGGAGGGGTCGCGTCGTGCTGGAGCCGAGCGGCGCAAGGGAGGCAGATGTGGGATGCAGGTGAGAAGGGCGCAAGGTGCGGGGCTGCTCGGGCCCGGGGCGGTCCGTGATGGGCCGACCGTGGGCCACGACGGGTCCTGGCGGTTGGGGGAAGAAAGGCCAGGTGGCGAGCTTCAGATGGCTGGAAGGGGCGGCTACGGCGGCTCAGGTGGCGGCAGGGCTTCTCGCAGTCGCCAAGTGGTGTGGAGGGAGCGGGGAGATGCTGAAATCGAGGTGGGAGGTTAGGGAAGGTCCAGACTAGGAAGGGGTCTATTTATAGGTAGGGGAGCTAGGGTTTAGGGGTTTTGGGTTGTCTCGAAGCCCTCCGATCGCGATCCGATGGCTTCGATCGCGGGGTTTAGGTTCATGGGCTAGGTCGTTGTGTAGAGGTCCATGGGCTGAGATGAGAGCGGAGTTTGCGGCCCGTGACATGATTTTGAAATACCGGAAACGTTTGAGAATTAAACCGATACAGTGCCGCTACGGTCGATCGTTCGGGTATCAAACGGACTTCAATTGCGACAAAATTTGGCAGGAGGTCTACCTATATCTAAAATCGACCGCACGCCAAGTTTCAACCCAATTAGAGAAAGTGTTATACACACTTTTGAAAACAGGGTTTGACGATGCCGCGGGCGCGTGCGAGTGTGGTCGGGCTTAGAATGGACAACGACGAAGACGGAGAGAACCGACAACTAATAACTGATGCAAGTTTGTAAATTGGCGGCAACGGAATGTCGATGCAATGCGGATGATGTGCATGATGTGATGATGATGCGACAAATAAAAATAACCACACGACGAAAACGGAAAGAAAAGGGGAATCTTCTGGAACGTCGGTCTCGGGCTGTCACAAAATCGAAGCCATCGTCATCACCAACGCTTCCGCCTTCATGGAAGGACCAATCTTCATAAACATCTTCATGAGCACCATCTCCTCTCAAACCCTAGTTCATCTCTTGCATTCAATCTTTGTCTCAAAACCTCAAATTGGTACATGTGGCTTACTAGTAATGTTGATTACATCTTGTAGTTGATGCTAGTTGGTTTACTTGGGGACAGATATTATGCTGAGATCCTTGATCTCCATTATTATACCTCTCATCTTGAACATGTTGATTAAGTGTGAGTAATTACTATTATTCCTCATGACATGGGAGAAGTCTTGTTATAAGTAATCATGTGAAGTTTGTATTCGTTTGATATATTGATGATGTGTATTTTGTTGCTTCCCTTAGTGGTGTCATGTGAATGTGGACTACATGACACTTCACCATGTTATGGGCCTAAGGGAAGGCATTGTAATGATCATAATGGGTTGCGAGAGTGACGGCAGCTTAAACCCCAATTTATGTGTTGCTTCATGAGGGACTGATTTGGATCCACAAGTTTATGCTATGGTTATATTTATCTTAATTCATCTTTCGTAGTTGGGATGCGTGCGAGAGGGGGTAATCATAAGTTGGTTGCTTGTTCAAGTAAGAAAACACATTAGCATTGATCCACCCACATATCAAATTATCAAAGTAACGAATGCTAATTGATATGTCTCCAATGTATCTATATTTCTTTATTGTTCCATGCTGATATATTATCATTCTAGGATACTTTTTGGGTATTTATTTACCAATTTATATTATTTTTGAGCACTAACCTATTGACCCAATGTTGAGTGTCAATTGTTGTTTTCTGCATGTTTTCACTTTTCAGGTTTTCAATACCAAATGAAGTCCAATTTACGTGAAACTTTTTGGAGATTTTTTTTTGGACCAGAAGAAGACCAATGAGTATCGGTACAAGCTGGGAGCACCCTAGGGCTCCACAAGACAACACGACATGGCGTGGGGGCCCTGATGGCTTGTGGCCCCCCTTGAGGCTCTCTTAACTCCATTATCTGGCTTATAAATTCTCATATATCCAAAAATCCCTAAAGGAAGCCCCGAAACACTTTTTATGCCGCCACAAGTCTCTGATCCGATGGCAAGACATATCGAGCTCCATTCAGCACCCTTACAAAGGGGGGTCAATCACGAAGGGCCTCTTCATCAACCTTGATTCACTCATCATGATGTGTGAGTAGTTCACCACAGATCTACGGGTCCATGGCTAGTACCTAGATGGCAATCTCCCTCTCTCTCTCTCTCTCTCTCTCTCTCTCTCTCTCTCTCTCTCTCTCTCTCTCTCTCTCGGTCTTCAATACAATGGTCATCGCATCTTTGCTTTGATCCATATGATGTAATCCTTTTGTGCGGTGCGTTTGTTGGGATCCGATGAATTGTGGGTCTATGTTCAGATTATTCATGAAAAATATTTGAGTCTTCTCTGAATATTATTATGATTCTTATGTGTATGATTATTGTAGCTTTGTAATTCTCTCTGAACTATAGAAATAGTTTGGCCAACTAGATTGATATATCTTCAGTGAGAGAGGTGCATTGTAGTAGATTCAACCTCGCAAGATTCTAGATCTCACTGACAGAAGGGGACAAGATGCATCTTTGTGTTGCTCCTACCAAGGATAATACGATGGGGTTTATTCATATTGCTTCAGTTCACTTTGTTTACATCATGTCATCGTTCTTCATGGATTACTCTATTTTAATTAATACTCTAGATGCATGCTGGATAGCGGTTGATGAGTGGCGTAATAGTAATAGGTGCAGGCAGGAGTTGGCCTATTTATTTATGGACGTGGTGCCTATATACACATGATCATTGCCCTGAATATCGCATAACTATCTGCTTTTCTATCAATTGCCCAACAATAATTTTTTTACCCATCGTATGTTGTTTTCATGAGAGATGCCACAAGGAAAACTATGGCCCCCAGGTGTATTCACCATATATTTACAAAACCTTCAATACCTTGTTGCCATTTACTTGTTTTCATTTTATTTTTCAATATACAATTCTCTACTATTATCTACACATCTCACTTGCTTGCAGATGCTTGTTCACGTTGGGTGCAAGTTGTTTGGTCTTTTGTGTGTAGATGCTGAAGAAGGTTGTTGTTGATATTCACATTGGTTCAATAAACCTTGGTTTCATAATTGAGGGAAAGAGTTAGCCACTGACAGAAAAATTGCTCCGTAGGGTAGTTTTGATAATTGGTCACAACATATACATCATTGGACTAATATGTTTTTCCAAGTATATTTCAGAAAAGTTCAAAAGATGCTATGTCTAAAGGCTTATATAGAGATGCCCCTTGATGCAAGAAAGAAATAAGATTGGCTCAAGCTTCAAGCTAGAAGGCTCTTCATTTTATATTTGTGAGAAATCACTTTTGAGTCCATAGGAAAGCCAATACTATTAAAAGGGGGTGAGGTAGTAAAATCAACTCATTGCTCAAGTGATCAAAGTTAGCCACCAAAATACTCTCTCATTTTTCCCACATAACCATTCGGTCCATTTCCACATACTCAAATCCGGTGTCATCAACTTTCTTATTTCGGACCCATCGAGTTTGACCTCAAACAGAAACCCTAGCCATCCCCACCAAATCGGTGCAACCTAATCCATATCGGTGCTACCGAGTTCAGGGTGACCAACTTTCTATTGCCTCGGTACACAGAATCGGAATTTCTGAGTTTGAGTATCGGTGCCACCAAGTTTGGTCATCTGACCATTAGCCACCTTTTGGATGCCACCGAGTTGTGTATATCGGTCCCATCGAGATTCAAAAGTTACTCGCATTATGTGAATCGGTACCACCGAGTTTATGACTTCGGTGTCACCGAGTTTTCCACTTTAGGTGTAACAGTTGGATTTTGTGTGGTGCCTATATATAACCCTTCACCCACCTCTCACTCGTGGGAGAAGCACTCAGAACACACACTTCATTGCCAGATCCATTTTCCAAGAGAGAACCACCTACTCACGTGTTGAGTCCAAGATATTCCAATCCAACCATTTGAAACTTGATCTCTAGCCTACCCAAACAGCTTTCCACCAAATCAATCTCTCCTACCCATGCCTATTCGGTGAGAGAGAGATTTTGTGTTGAGGAGACTATTTTTAGAAGCACGATAGCAAGGAGTTCATTGATATACCACATCTATTACCTTTTGGAGGGTGGTGCCTTCTAGATTGGTTAGGTGTCACTTGTGAGCCTCCTACTTCGTGTTGTGGAGTTGAACCAAGATATTTGTAAGGGGAAGGAGATCGCCTACTTCATGAAGATCTACAGTGAGTAAGGATAGTCCTTCGTGGGTAGAAGCCGTGGTGGAATAGACAAGGCCGCTTCTTCGTGGAACCCTTGTGGGTGGAGCCCTCCGTGGACTATCGCAATCGTTACCCTCTGTGGGTTGAAGTCTCCACTAACATGGACATACAATTGCGCAACCTATCGGAACCATGCCAAAAATCGCCATGTCAACCTCATGCGTTTGATCTCCCTACCTTACTCCTTTAATTTACACTTGCATGCTTTACATTTTACTGCTACACTCTTAGAACTACATGTGTAGGGTGTACGTGACTTGCTACAACTGCCAAAGGTGCCTCTATAGACATACTTTTGATCCTGCAAGTGGTATCAGAGCTTTTGTCTCCATTGCATTGGTTTCACAACCTTGGACAGTATGGCATCTAGTGAGGGAAATTATCATCGTAGAGGTCCATATTGCGATGACACTAATTTTGCTAATTGGAAGCATAAGATGAAAATGCATATTATTCCCTTTAATCCTCTTGTTTGGGCGGTTATTCGTCTTGGTGTGCAAGGTAACTTCTTTGGAGAAGGGCATGAACGGGATCGTCATGCGACAGCTGATGAACTGAAGATGTTGCAACTCAATGCTCAATCCTGCGACATCATCTTCCACTGTCTATGCCCCGTAGAATTCAACAAAATCAGTCGCCTTCAGAATGCAAAAGAAATTTGTGATACTTTGATCGACATGCACGAAGGTATTGATGCTGTCAGAGAATCTAAGTTGGATGTGCTTCAAAGTCAGCTTGACAAGTGATGACGAGTTGATGGATATACTTCTCTTCCCTCGTTAGTTACCCCAAGTGGAAGGTGGAGATGTAGTCAACAGCCGATTTCCCTTACACGGGGACTGTAAGGTTTATCGAACCAGCAGGACTCCGAGGATCAACAAGTAGGTGTCCACTGCTCTGGCGCTAGCAGAAGACGTGGACCTGCACACACAACAAATAACTTTGCTCCCAATGAGTTTAGAGAGGTTGTCAATCTCTCCGGCCTTGTAGTTTGCAAAGGATCAAAACACAAGCGGGAATAGCGATAGTGATTGCAACAGAAAAGTAAATAAAAACAATAAATGGTGGAGGTGTAAACAATGGTGGTTATACGGACCATAGTCCCATGATGTTCACTATTGATGTCTATCTCCCATAATACGATAAACAACTATGTTGGGTAAACTAATTACAGCTGGGCAATTGCCATAATTATAAACGCACCGATGCTAATCATGCTACTAGAAACTTCGAGGCTCAAAAGTAATGGGCAGTACGCCAAGGCAAGTAGACCGTTTATCCATCATCATCTACTCTCTAATCATCCACCTTGAGATATCTATCCAGAAAATCTCATTGGTATTAAGTTGCGACCCCACCCAAAGTGTAAACTCAAAGCAACGGACAACTGCATTAACGAACTTTGCGTAAGGTAAACAATCCTTGCAATCGTGGTTACAAGCACCGTTGTTTTCTCCCTGATGGCAACAACACATCCCCTAGTCTCATGTTTATGTCTCAGGCTAGACATCAGGGGGCATGAACCCACAATCATGCATAACGCTCCCTCTTGGAGTTACAATCTACTACTCACCCAAAGCAATAAAAAGCAACAGAGAACATGCATGAATTACTCAAGAACATAATATAAAAGGAGAACCAAATATATAATTCATCACAATCTGAACATAATCTCATAATCCATCGGATCCCAGCAAACTCACCATAACAACAACAGGTAAATTACATAGATGCCTTGACCATGTAGGGCAGCTCACAAGGGCTAAGCATTGAAGCACAAGATTGGAGAGAAGACATCACATAGCTACTGTTCATGGACTCATGGTCCAAGGAGGACTACTCACGGCACGTCCGGGAAGCGTCCATGGTGATGGAGAAGCTCCCGGAGGTCAATCCTCCCTCCGAAAGGGTGCCAGGAAGAGGTCTTCTGGCGCTCCCGATCACGGAAGCGCTTCGGCGGCGGAACATTATAGAAATTCATGATTCTGGATATATCCTCAGGGTTTTCTGCCCGAGAGGTAAATATAGGCCAAAGGAGGGTGCCAGTGGGTGGACCCTCCACCCAAGCAGCCTGGTGGCGCGGCTAGGAGGGGGGCACGCAGGGTGGCCGCCAGGGCAGGGCCTGGCTCCCCTCTGGCCCACCTTTGGTGCTTCGTGAAGCTTCCGTCACGCTGATTTTTGTATATTTTGCTCGGTATTTTTGGGACTCTGAAAATTGGGGTAAAGTCCCTGCAATTAAAAGACATCAGCAGACAGAAACTGGCACTGGATGCACTGAGTTAGTAGGTTAGTCCAAATATGTGTAAAAAAGGTATGAAATTGTAGCAAAACATATAACAATGTCACCCAAAAGAGCATGGAACAAACAGAAATTATAGATACGTTTGGGACATATAAACATCCCGAGCCTTAATTCCTGCTCGTCCTCGAGTAGTGATTGCAACGGAAAAGTAAACAAAAACAGTAAATGGTGATGTAAACAATGGTGGTAATACGGACCAGAGTCCCATGATGTTCACTAGTTATGTCTCTCTCCCAAAAAACGATAAACAACTATGCTGGGTAAACAAATTACAACTGGGCAATTGACAGAATTATAAACGCACCACAATGCTGATCATGCTACTTGAAAGTTAGAGGCTCAAAAGTAAGGAGCTGTACGCCAAGCCAAGTAGACTGTTTATCCATCAGTATCTACTCCCTAATCATCCACCTTGAATATCTATCCAGAACATCTCGCTGGTATTAGGTTGCGATCCCCACCCAAGTGTAAACTCAAAGCAACGGACAACTGCATTAACGAACTTTGCATAAGGTAAACAATCCTTGAACCGTGGTTACAAGCACCGTTGTTTTCTCCCTGGTGGCAACAGCACATCCCCTAGTCTCATGTTTCTATCACTCAAGCTAGACATCAGGGGCATGAACCCACAATCATGCATAGCGCTCCCTCTTGGAGTTACAATCTACTACTCGACCAAAGCAATAAAAAGCAACAGAGAACATGCATGAAATACTCAAGAACATAATATAAAAGGAGAACCAAATATATAACTCATCACAATCTGAACATAATCTCATAATTCATCGGATCCCAGCAAACTCAGCATAGCAACAGCAGGTAAATTACATAGATGCCTTGATCATGTAGGGCAGCTCACAAGGGCTAAGCATTGAAGCACAAGATTGGAGAGAATACATCACATAGCTACTGGTCATGGACTAATGGTCCAAGGAGGACTACTCACGACACGTCCGGGAAGCGTCCATGGTGGTGGAGAAGCTCCCGGAGGTCAATCCTCCCTTCGGCAGGGTGCCGGGAAGAGGTCTTCTAGCGCTCCCGATCTCGGAAGCGCTACGACGGCAGAACGATGGGGAAATTCGCGATTCTGGATATACCTCAGGGTTTTCCGTCGAGGGGTAAATATATGCCAAAGGAGGGCGCCAGGGGATGGACCCTCCACCCAGGCGACCTAGTGGCGCGGCCTGGTGGTGCAGCCATGAGAGGAGCCGCGTAGGGTGGCCGCCTGGGCAGGGCCTGGCTCCCCTCTGGCCCACCTTTGGTGCTCCGGGAAGCTTCTGTCACGCTGATTTTTATATATTTTTCTCGGTATTTTTGGGGCTCTGTAAATTGGGGTAAAGTCCTTGGAATTAATAGACATCAGCAAACAAAAACTGGCACTCGGTGCACTGAGTTAGTAGGTTAGTCCAAATATGTGTATAAAGGTATGAAAGTGTAGCAAAACATATAACAATGTCACCCAAAATAGCATGGAACAAACAGAAATTATAGATACGTTTGGGACATATCAACAAGTTCAACATGAAAGATGGTGAAGGTTTCGCTGAAATGTACTCTAGGCCAGCTCTCATCACCAATGAGTGTTAGAGCATATTTCTCCATATGTGGTTTTGGTAATTGATGACAATTCCTATGGACTAATGGTTGCCTTAAGTTATATTTATAGGATTTTTCCATAGGCACTTCTTGAAGTCCATCGGTTGCGTTCAAGGAGTTTATATGATGACCAAGATGGTATTCAAGGTATTATCCAAAGAATGGTCATAGAGACACAAGGTTGATCAAGATCGTCAAACAAAGAGTAAATCAAGATGGTCAACACACAAAGCGTACCAGAAGGGATCAAGTGATCCCATGGTATGGTAAGCATTGTCCATTACGTGTTTGTGTACTAACCTATGGTCTTCGTGAGAGTTATATGTGGGGTTTAGGTGTGTTTCCATGGGCTTGCGTCAAAAGGAAGATCTCATACAACCCATGAAGGATGACGTCAAGTGGTGATCATCATCAAGATTGCGGTGTGCAAGTTCAAGTGGATTAGCACGAATATATCATGCTTGAAGCTTGCCGTCCATTGTGGTGGCAATGGACTTGTGAAGATATGCTGAAGAGTGGCTCACCCGTAGTGAGTATGGGGGAGCAATCAACTAGTCTTCATCAAGCCAACACAATCAGGAAAGGTGGTCCATCTTGAGGAAGCCAAGATCATCATCATCTAGCTCAAGAGAACGAGGTGCAAGGTATAGGTTTTCTGTTTTAGGATATATTGCCGTACTGTCAAGGGGGGCTCTCAACTGAGTAGCTTGATTGTATCGTTCCTTGAGAGCTCAAACCATTTGCATTCTTGCATCATACTTCTTGGTTCTTGTTTGGTGTTTCTCTTTGAGAGTTTTAGAGATTATGGTCATCTTCATGACAAGCTCGAGTTCATCAAAAATGGAGTCCATATGCATCTTCTATGATGTTTTCGATGTTGGGAGTTTTTACCGGTCTTATTCGAAGAAGGGTTCTCACCATTTTCTTATGGGCCTTTTCTCAATTGTTTATTATTGATATTTCTATCAATATTGTGTTAGCCCATGCCGTTAGCTTTCCAACAAACTTGGCTTCGTTGAATTCGGAGTCCGTATGCGAAAGTTAGAGCAGTTTCAGTATCGAGCGGTAGTACTGCTCTTGTAGCGGTAGTACCGCCCCCGGAGCAGTAGTACCGTCCCATGAGCGGTAGTAATTTTTTACTATCACTCCCTAGCGGTAGTACCGCTCTAGGAGTCGTAGTACCGCTCCGGGTGGGCGGTAGTACCGCTTCGGGACGGTAGTACCTCTCTCTGAGCGGTTGTTCTCCGTTGGACTTTTTGCGAAGACTTTCTCTAACGGTAGTACCGCCACGGGCTACGGTACTACCGCCACGGGAAGCGGTAGTACCGCTCCTCCCTGAGTGGTAGTACCGCTGGGGACAGCGGTAGTACCGCTGTGCTCGGGCTGTAAGTGGGAGTAACGGTCTGATTCTTCCCCCCACTATATAAAGGTGTCCTTCTTCCCCCTTGGTGTTTTCTTATCACTTGAGCTCGTGGTCTTCCCCCATTGTTGACCTTCTTAGAGCTTGCTAGTTCTTGAGGGAAAAGAGAGAGGAGATCTAGATCCACATCTCCACCAATAACTTTCTCCTCTATGTGAGGGGAACCCCTTGGATCTAGATCTTGGAGTTCTTTGTGAGCTCCTTGTTCTTCCTCTTATATTTCTCCATAGCTTTTGTTGTTGTGGAGGGATTTGAGTGTGAGGGACTTGACCACTTTGTGTGCTCTCGCCATTGCATTAGTTGCATCGGTTTGAGTTCTCCACGGTGATACGTGGAAGTGGGAAGTTGGGAAGCTTATTACCCTTTGGTACTTAGTACCCTAGAGACTATTCTTCGTGGATGCTTTGGCGTGCTAGAAGCTTGGTGGTGTCTCGAAGCTCAACCATTGTGGTGTAAAGCTCCGGGCAAGCGTCGGGGTCTCCAATTAGGCTGTGGAGATTGCCCCGCGCAATTTGTATGGGTATCGGTGACCTCCCCCAAGGGATGCCATTTGTACAGGTTTGGTGACCGCCCTCAATGGTTCCTTAGGGGAATCATGACATCTTGCATTGTGCAAGGGCGTGAGGATATTATGATTGCCTTAGTGGCATCTTGGGGAGCATTGTGCCTCCACACGGCTCCAACGGAGATTAGCATCCACAAGGGTGTGAACTTCGGGATACTTCATCGTCTCCGCGTGCCTCGGTTATCTCTTATGTGAACCCTTTACTTATGCACTTTACTTTGTGATAGCCATATTGTTTATTGTCATATATCTTGCTATCACTTAGTTGTTTATATTGCTTAGCATAAGTTGTTGGTGTGCATAGGTGAGCCCAGTTGTTTCAGTTTTTGTGCTTGACAAATTAAACGTTAGTTTTATTCCGCATTTGTTCAAGCCTAAAGCGTAATTATTTTAAAGCGCCTATTCACCCCCCTCTAGGCGACATACACGTCCTTTCAATTGGTATCAGAGTTGGGTCTCTCTTTATTAGGTTTAACCACCTAGAGACTAAGGATGTCGACTAAGGGTTTAGGATTCAGTGACACTCTTAATTTCGATGGCACAAATTTTGATGTTTGCGTAATTCGCATGCTTAATCACTTTCGGGTCTTGGACCCAAATTTAGAGCGAATTGTAGATATGGGTTTTTTCTCCTCCAAAGGATTCTCAAAATAT
Source organism: Hordeum vulgare subsp. vulgare (assembly GCF_904849725.1). Classification (NCBI taxonomy): domain Eukaryota; kingdom Viridiplantae; phylum Streptophyta; class Magnoliopsida; order Poales; family Poaceae; genus Hordeum; species Hordeum vulgare. The sequence continues at coordinate 293,267,727 of NC_058522.1, forward strand.
ATCTTTAGAAGATGAGAAAAACTCTTATCTCGATGCTCAAGCTTCTAATGTGCTTATTGATGCTGTGAGCAATGTAGTTATATTTCAACTCATGCCATTACAGGATGCTCATGAGTTGTGGACAAAGATTCAAGATAAATATGGTACGTCCAAGATTTGTGGGAATGATTGTTCTCCCTCCACCTCCGGTCATGTGCTCTTCTCAACTTCATCTACTTCACCTACATGTGGATTGCCACAAGGTAATGATATGGTGAGTAGTGGTGATCATTGCAATGATGATAGTGGGTTTATTGTTGATGATCCTTCTTCACTATATTATTGCAATGCTTCATCTTTGGGCATTAACACTTCTAGCACTCTAAATGTTTTACATGCTTGTGTTGATAGTCCTTGCATATCATGTAAAAACTGCTTGACTAAATCTCATGATGATATGCTTCCTATATCTTGTTGCCATGATAAAAATGTATATATTTCCTCGAGTTGTTGTGCTAACAATGTAGAGGAAATTCATCACTCCATGGAACAAGATGTGGCCTTGAATGATGCTTCAAGGGATCCTACATCATCATCTATTGTTACTCACTTTTGCCTTATGGCTAAGGCTTCAAAGGTATCTCCTACTTTGAATCCCAATGTATCTCATGATGATGATGTTGATGATAATGAGGATGAGAATAATGATGAAGAGAGTGATATTATTGCATCCTTAAAAATTAAGGGTGAAATGATTTCTAAATCTCTTTATAAGAATAAACTTGCTTGTTCCAACTTCTTGGAAATCATGTCTATTGCCACTAAGGGCAAGAAATACATTGAGGAGTTGGAAGCTCATCTCGAGGAGCATGGGGCCACCATTGAGACAATGGAAGGTCATGAGCGTGATTACGCTAACGAGATCACGGAGCCATCTCAAGCTCTTCAAAATGAACAAACCACCAAGGAATCTCTTAAGGAAACCTTTGTTATAGAATTATCTATATTAAAGGAATCCCATGATAGACCTGTCGAGGTGGCTAATGATTTTATAACTAAAAACTATAAGCTTGAAGTTGCACATGCTAAACTCATTGAGGACTATGAGCACCTCGAAAATGGCTCAAGGGCTATTAAGAGTTCGCTCATCAAACTCACCGAGTCTCATGCTCAACTTGAAGCTTCATATGCTAAAGAGCTTGCCAAGTTGCCTTCTCCTCTTATTGTTAATAATGATGCTTGTGCTACTAACTCTACTTCTTGTGAAGCATCCATTTTAAAGGAGAATGTTGAGCTAAGGGCTCAACTTGAGTTGCTATCTAGCAATTATGGGAAATCGGAAGAAAGTCATGTAATGCTCACAATCTCTCATGATGATCTTCTAGTATCCCATAATGTGCTAAAATTAGCTCATGAGGCTATTACTACCAAGGTAACATCGAGTGAGCCTCATGTTGACATTAGCACTACTTCTAGTCAAAAAGCTATATTGCCATGTGCTAGTCCTCGTAATTCATCTACTCATAATGTTGCTACATCTTGTGATGAATTACTTTCCATGCCTTCTTTCTCTAACAATGAAGCTTATACTTCCTCTAGTACTTGTGTTGGTACTAACCATGTAGAGGAAATCAAAGAGCTCAAGGCCCAAGTCACTTCCTTGAAGAAAGACTTGGAAAAGAGTCATGAAGGAATGTCCACACTCAACAATGTCTTGTGTGGGCAAAAATCCCCAAATGACAAAGATAGACTTGGACATGTAATGCTCACAAGCTCTCGTGATGATCTTCTAGTATCCCATAATGTGCTAAAATTAGCTCATGAGGCTATTACTACCAAGGTAACATCGAGTGAGCCTCATGTGGACATTAGCACTACTTCTAGTCAAAAAGCTATATTGCCATGTGCTAGTCCTCGTAATTCATCTACTCATAATGTTGCTACATCTTGTGATGAATTACTTTCCATGTCTTGTTTCTCTAACAATGAAGCTTATACTTTCTCTAGTACTTGTGTTGATACTAACCATGTAGAGGAAATCAAAGAGCTCAAGGCCCAAGTCACTTCCTTGAAGAAAGACTTGGAAAAGAGTCATGAAGGAATGTCCACACTCAACAATGTCTTGTGTGGGCAAAAATCCCCAAATGAGAAAGATGGACTTGGATTCAACTCCAACAAGAAGAATAAGTCCAAAAGCTTCAAGAAGAAGGACCAAGAACAAGTCAAGAATTCGGCCAAGATTATTTGCTTCAAGTGCAAAATTGAAGAGCACCATGTTAGATCTTTCTCACTAAAGAAGAAGCCCCAAAGTCACAAGAAACAAGGGAAGCGGCCACAAGTTCAATCACATACTCAACTAGAAGTTGAAGAAAGACCCCTTCCCAAGAAGACCCAAGCCAACACTCCGCATGTTGAGAAATCAATAGGGAAGAAATTAAAGGGTAGATGTTGCTACTTATGTCGTGAGAAGGGTCACTTTGCTTCTTCTTGCACGAGAGGTAATTTATCCAACCCAATCACTATTGATGATATCTATTCTCTTGGGAAGGATAAGGTTGGCAATGTGGTGCCAAGTTTGTTGGTACTCAAAGTGGTGTCAAGAAAAGTACCATTTGGGTTGCCAAGCCTATTGTGACTAACCTCTTAGGACCCAACGTGGTTGGGGACCAACAAGCTCAAACTTGATCCATAGGTGAATGTGGAGGACATTAGAGACTTGGATACATAATTAAGAATTAAGGGGTCTTCATCACTCATATTATCTCAAGCCAAGTCAATTGGATTATCGAGTTTCTATCTTATATCCAATGTGCCTCCTTACGGTAACTTGTACTTAAACTGTTTACATTGTTAGTTGCTTGCCCTTTGCATGTTGTGGTTTTGTACCTTGCATGTGTTTGTATATGTTGTGCTTCTTACTTGCTTATCTTGAGTAATCGAGTATGTGTATGTTGGTTTGCATATCATGTACATGTGAGTCTTGTATTGAGCCTTTTTGCATCTTGTTTGTATCTTTGTTGGCTCTTGTGAGAGATTAATGGATTATCCCATTGTGGGGGAGTGATGTGCTTTGCACACCTCACAATCCTATAAATGTGTATACATGGAAAATACCACTTAGTATTGATATTTCAAGATTATCTAGTTTCTATGTGGTATGTCTTACTCATGAGAAATTCAAATTCTATATGGTCCATTAATTATCTCTTGTTGGTTTTTATTTGCCACTTGTTAATATTATTGGGTTATCACATTATGGGGGAGTAATATGCTATGTGCATATTACAAGCCTAGAAAATGTGTACATTTGAGGTATTGCCACTTAGTGTTGATATTGTAAATTATCTTGTTCCTAGGTGGCATGTTAGCTCTACAAGTGTCATTTGCATGCTTTTTACGGGTAAAGATGATCTTGGGTATATTTGAGATCTACTAATGAGTATCATTTCCAAAATACTTCTTGTCCTTGACAATTGGTATTCCCATCATGTGGTAGGAATTGCTAATCGTCTTTACATTGGATTTCGTGTTTCATTTGTCTTCCTTGCCTCTTGTGGATCTATTTTAACATGTCTAGTGTTTTTATAGATATAGAGAAAGTGATGATCCCATCTTGTGCATTTTGTATTTAAATGCAAATTCTATATAATGCACATCCCTTGGGGGAGCTATCCTATTTTCTTTAGCACACTCTCTTTATTCGCCCATCATAAAATCTTTTGATCCCCATCAAGTGTGTGTTGATGGGAGGCAAGTCTTGCTCTTTGCGATGCTTTGTGCCATCATAAAAATTTGTCGAGGGTTTGGTTTGTTGGAAACTAGATACCTCGTGTTTGTTTTCCTTCAATTGGTATCTTGTTTCCTTTTATTTGGCATGTGTAAATGGATATCTCATTCCTTGAGGTATCTTTTAATTGATATCTTTCAAGTGATAGTTTTTCATTTAGTATCTTATTATCACTTGATACCTTGTCTTTTGGTGTATTATCAACTTTGTGTTGAGTTGATTCTTGAAAGCCTTGAGCATGCATATTTACTATATATAGCTTCTTTTGATTGCTTTCTTTCTTTGACCCAATATATAGGGGAAACACCACCTTGTCATAAATTGGCTAAAGTGTGCATGAAATTCAAATTCATATCTATGTGCACATATGTATGTGGAGTTTGTCCTATGTATTGTTGGTTTTCTAACTCTTTGGTCCCAATGAGCTTGGGCACCATTTTGTTTGTTTTGTTGTTCTAGGAACAATTGGAGATGCGTTGGATGCTCGACTCACCTATAAGGAAGGTGTTGAGATCATGTGATTATTGGAGCCAAGTTAGGATGATCAACGAACAACTATCAACTACATCAATCCAATGTTGTCTCGATAACAAGTATCTACTTCATGCATTCATTTCTTGCAAAGGCCCAAACATGTCTTTTCTTTTCCAGGTTAGATCATGGCATGAATCTCTTGATTCGTTCTTGTAGTAATTGTTTCCTTTCTCAAAGCATCCGAACGATGATGTCTTATTGCTAGTTGGGATGTCTTTGATGTTCGTATGTTGGAATTTCATATTGTACAATAACAAAATATTAGGCCATGTGCTATGCTTCCAAGCAAAGATCTTATTGATATATTTATGACTTCCTTTTGGATATTTTTTTTGTTCCTTCTTGTAACCATTTCGTGTGTACATCCTTCTTTGTGGATATATATCATCATGATTGTCTTCTACTTAGAATATTTTACACATGAGAGAAGGTACATCTCTAATTGATATCCTCTTTTCTTTCACGTCCATCGTTGCATTTCCTTTTTTAATTTTGGTGGCTTTGTGAAAGGATTTGTCTTGAGTGCGTATCTTATTTTCCTACATCTTGATGCAATCTTTGGTCGTGAAGATTATTTTTCCTCATGCTTGTCTTGATTAGGGTTTTTCCATTTCGATTGGTATCCCTCCTCTTGACAAGGTTCTTATTTCCTATCTTCACCATGGGTTGTGGCAAGCATTGGTTCTTATTTTGTTTATTAGTAAGCTTGTGAATCCATTTTCTAGTATGTGTGTGTGGGAATGATATGTCTTGCACTTTGTTTCTCATTTCATCAAGACTATGTTGATGAGTAATGCTCATCCTTATCTTAGTCTTCTCAAGTGCTTTGCCATGACTCACACACATTATTTTGGTTGAGCCTATTCTTAAGTTGCTTCTTTTACATGTTGCTCAACCATTTGTTTTGTGCAACTGATATGCTTATTGTCTCATGTATCTTCTTGCACTCCTTGTGTGTTTTTATTAATTTTGGGGGAGCAACGATCCTATTTTGTGCACTTGTATCAAATACAAAAATCTCTTATTAGTGCACAAATCATGGGGAGCTTCTCTAGTTTTGATAAAACACTCCGTTGCCTTTATCATAATATCTTTTATTCATGTGGTTCGAAGGACCATATGATTGTTAGTTCCATCTGGTATCTTTTGATTGCTTGCCTCTTTTTTGTATGTCCTTGTGGCATACGAACCTTTTATTTGCAATCTTTGGGTCCTCGATATAGTTCGTTTGCCTCCAACTTCTTATCATTGTATATGTGTATTTCTCTCCACTCATTTGTTGAGAAGTACACACTTTTTGGAGGACCACCTACAATATTGGCTTTCTAAACTTTTTGTCCATTTTGGCAATCGATGCCAATGGGGGAGAAGTTTAGAGTGTTTAGTTTGGTTATGCTTAGAGGGTTTTGCTTTTATTGCATAAGCATTTACATCTTGTGCGCATGCATTATTGCTTTACATGTGTGTGCTTGGTTATGCTTATTTCCTTATATATACTCTTTTTAAGTGGTTGTCATCAATTACCAAAATGGGGGAGATTGTTAGATCATATTTCTCCATATGTGGTTTTGGTAATTGATGATAATTCCTATGGACTAATGGTTGCCTTAAGTTATATTTATAGGATTTGTCCGTAGGCACTTCTTGAAGTCCATCTGTTGGGTTCAAGGAGTTTATATGATGACCAAGATGGTATTCAACGTATTATCCAAAGAATGGTCATAGAGACACAAGGTTGATCAAGATCGTCAGACAAAGAGCAAATCAAGATGATCAACACACAAAGCATACAAGATGTACCGAAAGGGATCAAGTGATCCCATGGTATGGTAAGCATTGTCCACTATGTGTTTGTGTACTAACCCATGGTCTTCATGAGAGTTCTATGTGGGGGTTAGGTGTGTTTCCATGGTCTTGCGTCGAAAGGAAGATCTCATACAACCTATGAAGGATGACGTCAAGTGGTGATCGTCATCAAGATTGCGGTGTGCAAGTTCAAGTGGATCAGCACAAATATATCATGCTTCAAGCTTCCCATCCATTGTGGTGGCAATGGACTTGTGAAGATATGCTGAAGAGTGGCTCACCCATAGTGAGTATGGGGGAGCAATCAACTAGTATTCATCAAGCCAGCGTAATCAAGAAAGGTGTTCCATCTTGAGGAAGCCAAGATCATCATCATCTAGCTCAAGAGGACGAGGTGCAAGGTATAGGTTTGCCTTTGATAGATTTCTGTTTTAGGATAGATTGTCGTACTGTCAAGGGGGGCTCTCAACTGAGTAGCTTGATCGTATCGTTCCTTGCGAGCTCAAACCACTTGCATCCTTGCATCGTACTTCTTGGTTCCTGTTTGGTGTTTCTCTTTGTTAATTTTAGAGCTTATGGTCATCTTCATGACAAGCTCGAGTTCATCGAAAACGAAGTCCATATGCATCTTCTATGATGTTTTCGATGTTGGGAGTTTTTACCGGTGTTATTCGAAGAAGGGTTCTCACCATTTTATTATGGGACTTTTCTCACTTGTTTCTTATTTATATTTATATCAAGATTGTGTTAGCCCATGTCGTTAGCTTTCCAAGAAACTTGGTTTCGTTGAATTTGGAGTCCGTATGCAGAAGTTAGAGCAGTTTCAGTATCCAGCGGTAGTACCGCTCCTCGTGCTACCGGTAGTACCACTCGTGTAGCAGTAGTACCACTCCTGGAGCAGTAGTACCGCCCCCGGAGCGGTAGTAATTTTTTACTACCGCTCCCTAGCGGTAGTACCGCTCTAGGAGCAGTAGTACCGCTCCTGGTGGGCGGTAGTACCGCTTCGGAAAGGTAGTACCTCTCTCTGAGCGGTTGTTCTCCATCGGACTTTTTGCGAAGACTTTCTCTACCGTAGTACTGCCAGGGGCTAGCGGTAGTACCGCCAGGGGCTAGCGGTAGTACCGCCAGGGGCAGCGGTAGTACTGCTCCTCCGTGAGCGGTAGTACCGCTATGCTCGGGCTGTAAGTGGTAGTAACGGTGTGATTCTTTCCCCCACTATATAAAGGGGTCCTTCTTCCCCCTTGGTGTTTTCTTATCAATTGAGCTCGTGTTCTTCCCCCATTGTTGACCTTCTTAGAGCTTGCTAACTCTCATTCCCTCTAATGATTCTTGCTAGTTCTTGAGGGAAAAGAGAGAGGAGATCTAGATCCACATCTCCACCAATCACTTTCTCCTCTATGTGAGGGGAACCCCTTGGATCTAGATCTTGGAGTTCTTTGTGAGCTCCTTGTTATTCCTCTCTTATTTCTCCATAGCTTTAGTTATTGTGGAGGGATTTGAGTGTGAGGGACTTGACCACTTTGTGTGTTCTTGCCATTGGATTAGTTGCATCGGTTTGAGTTCCCCACGGTGATACGTGGAAGTGATAAGTTGAGAAGCTTATTACCCTTTGGTACTTAGTACCCTAGAGATTGTTCTTCGTGGATGCTTTGGCGTCCTAGAAGCTTGGTGGTCTCTCGGACCTCAATCATTGTGGTGTAAAGCTCCGGGCAAGCGTCGGGGTCTCCAATTAGGTTGTGGAGATTGCCCACAGCAATTTTTACGGGTACCGGTGACCGCTCCTAAGGGTTGCCATTTGTACGGGTTCGGTGACCGCCCTCAAGGGTCCCTTAGTGGAATCACCGCATCTTGCATTGTGCAAGGGCGTGAGGAGATTACGGTGGCCTCAGTGGCATCTTGGGGAGCATTGTGCCTCCACACTGCTCCAACGGAGATTAGCATCCGCAAGGGTGTGAACTTCAGGATACTTCATCGTCTCCGCGTGCCTCGGTTATCTCTTACCCGAACCCTTTACTTATGCACTTTACTTTGTGATAGCCATATTGTTTATTGTCATATATCTTGCTATCACTTAGTTGTTTATCTTGCTTCGCGTAAGTTGTTGGTGCACATAGGTGAGCCTAGTTGTTTTAGGTTTTGTGCTTGACAAATTGAACGTTAGTTTTATTCCGCATTTGTTCAAGCCTAAACTATAATTATTTTAAATCGCCTATTCACCCCCCTCTAGGCGACATCCATGTCCTTTCAATGAGATTCCTGGCTTAGGAAGCGAATAAATGACCAACAAATTCATCATCAAGAAGATACTTAGAGCTTGTGAGAACCCAGAATTTACTTCCAGACCCTCCTGTGTTTAATCGTCAACCCCAGGATCATTGTTGACAACACAAAGAAATGGTATCATTACATAATGTAAAAGTATTACAAAATTAATAAATCTGGCCACAAGGCATACATAGATAAATGCCGCATGACATTTATTGTAATTAGAACACAGCGGAAAGTACAATGCATAGCGACTCCATCTCAATCACAAGTAGTCAATGTAGTCCACGTGATCTTACTCCCACGGATCGACATACTAGTCATAGTCATCACCTTCATCTTCATGTAACACTATTGTCAACAAAAGTATTGCCATGAGTACATTACGTACTGAACATGCCTCCCTCGGAGAAGGTCCTAATAGCTACATGTGGCTTCAAAAGAAGGCTATATGGCTCATTTGCATAAAAGCTAGTTTTATTTGAAAACAATAGCATTTGGGTAAAAGCAGTTTTTGATGAAAAGATATTTATATCCAGAATAAGTTTCATCAAAGTGAGGATCCTCGATCTACCCACACTCATCATAGGTTTCAAGAATAGGGGGAAAGAGGGAATAAGCAAGACATGTCTTGTATGTCAAGAAAGATTCATGTGTCGTCCTTGACCATGGACATGGCCATTCGTATAGTTTTACACTCTGTAGTGTAGAGGTTGTACAGTTTACCCACACGACACAATCCCGACTTCTTGCCACGAGTGGCCGCTGGCATAGTATACCATTTGGTATACCGGCACGGAGATTGTGACGAGGTCTTTCATTAGACCACACTTACTGTGCCAAGCCCACTAGGTTTCATCACTGAAGTAACCACAGTTCACAGTCCGAGCCCCCTTTTGTGTTGAGGATACCCCTCGCAAGGCAGCTATCCCAACTGTGGTATGGCGATGACGACAATAAGGGTGAACTAACTAATCAACCAAGCCAGTGCCCATATAGCATGTGGTTGTACTGTTTGCACAATCTTCAAATCCAAGACTTATTAGGCCTCATGCGCCACGGACGACTGATTGCTCCCTTCACCTTGGGTAGCTAATCGCTCCTTCAATCCTTTATTCAGCTATCGCCCGCGCCAGTATTCACATAGTAAGTTTCACCAAGAGTAGAAGAGGATAGATAAGGTCAACAAGGCCAACTGGTCAGCTCAGCTGTAAGTTTCAAGTGTCAATGACTCAAAGGTCATTTAACAAGTACCTATAGGGTAATAACAATGTCTAACCATTTCTACTCTATCGAAATATCATATACTTCTACTCAGGTGTCAAATGGATAGGCGACAAGTGGATCAAGGTAATGTGTCAATTTACACGCTATATACGGGATTAAAAACATGCATGTTTTAACCATAAAACTCAATGTGATTTATAAAACATAGGATAAGTATGATCAAATAAGGAGGCATGCCTTCGTTGTTGAGTCCTTCTTCAGTAACCTGTTTAGTCCATGTGCAACATCATCACACCCTACTCATCGTAACGATAGCAAAAAGAAAAACAATAAATACCAAAGCAATGACAAATAACAATAACACCTAAAACAAATTAAGAGTGGATGAATAGCAAGATATCGATCAGATGGAGGTTCCAAAAGGAGATTGCATGATTGGAAGGTGAGAGATGCGATTCAACAAAGTGACAGGGTTAGGTTGACACTGCTAAGGAAGGTTTGGCGATCAAGACTAATGTCCCAATACTGAATTTGCTATTAACCACTAGTAGTGCCCACTATGCATCTTGGCTAACCACATAGGATACTACTACATAACAATTATAGCAGCTTCAACACACGTGCAAGGTAACCATCAAATGCATCTTTACTACAAAATCATTGCATGTCACGGTAAAGGTAAAGTTAAACACAAATAAATATTTAGACATAATGAAAATACTTATAATGGTAAAAAGCATCCAAACATGTTCATCAACTACAATATAAACAAGCACTCCATGAGAAAAACAAACCAACATTATAAAGCATACTAGTTAAGCAATGAAAGAAGACACAACACACATGATTTGAGTTGAATATAGGTCTAGCCCTAAAATAATCCTAAACCATATATCTCCAATATCAGAAACCAAACATATGTCAACCAATTTAAACAAGTTAAACAACACATATGATCAAAGCACAACTCTACTAACATGGCATATGACTAGTCCTAAGCGTACGGTAAGTTATAATAACAAGTACACTCATAATACTAACATGAGACAAAATTGAACATGTGAAAGCAACAATTACTAGGCAGCTATAACAAATAGAACATCATAAAACAAGAAATATATGTTGCATGGATGATGGTTAGACATGCAACAATAGATACACATGTATAACTCTAGGCATGGATGATCATCACACGATATGCTAAAGTATGATACTAATAGAATACAACTCTCAACAATGAGATACCTTAGTTCATATCACCTAACATGATGATCAAGCAAGGCACTATCTCGCAACCCTACATACTACTTATGACATGTACCAACATGGAAGCATGCAATTGGCACACGATAATATCATGCTAGTTGTGACATATAAACTCTACGACATAGCATACTAAGAATGTAGGGAGGTTAAACAAATGAATCATGGCATCAACAATATCAGGCAGTATACTATACTAGCATAAGTAACAAGATGGCATGCATTTCTATGTAGTACAACCTAAACTTGTGAATACATAGATAATAACTTAGGCTTGATCTAACACATTAAATAACAACATCATGGCATGATAGTACTCAAGCAAAAGAATTTCTACTTAATTAAAATATATGAGATCATAAACTATGTTATCATGTAAATGTACAAGTGAAGGCTAACCTCGTCATATAGTACAAGCTAGTAATTTAAACACGTTGTAATATATAACCAAAACATGAATTCTACTTTGAGCAAGTGTTAACATGGCATGTCAATCAACTAAGACAAATAAGCATACATGATCTTTACAAAGAATATATGCCACAAGAATAAATTCTATATATATAACCATGCAAATATAAGGTAGTCCATAAAACAAACAACGATGTGATCTTGCATGACAAACATCTATGAACTAAGAGGAATACTACGCAATAATGTGCTACACTCAAACCATACATAAGTAATGATCTCAAGCCATGATATACCACATCATCTAAATGCTAACAAAATGTGTACAATAAGGAATATGAATATGTTCTAAGATAACATGTCGTTTCATTACAACTAGCATACCTAAATTAGATAGTGCTAACCTATGACATGCCATGACTTCACATAAACAAAACACATATGCAACATTATTGAGAACGAATATATGAAACAATCTAATATATTTGCCATGTTAAACAAAAATAAATTAAATCAAAAGATCAATTATTCTACCACGAAACAAATCAACACAATGAAAATTCTATTAAACTATAAGCATGTTGAACATTGACAAAATTGTGTGCGCAGACATAAGAGAGGACAACAAAACTATAATAAATAAATAAATACAATCCTTACAAACATGGTAATAATTCACAACACTTGTATGTGCACATATCCCACGACTACTTGACACATCAAAGAAAAATAACACATGAAACATGTTCAATAATTTTCAAAAACTATAACCGGTAAAAATAAATAAATTTACCAAGTCACTTGTCACGTCAAAATTAAGAGAGCCATATCACGAACATATGAATTATAATAGATTACACAAAAATTCACTGCTGAACTATTACACATGTGGTAATTCACAATACTTATTACATACACATATCACACTATTTAGTAGATCAAACGAAATCTAAACTAAATATACAAAATACTAAACATGCCAAAAATTCATAAAAATACTACAGAAGCTCAAAACACGAGTATATCTCGTAACACAAATATCAATCAATACGTACAACTACTTTCACAATACAATTACCAAACAAGTAATCTAGTTAATTTTATGTAACTCTTAGAACATCACACAAGTGAAAATAAATAGTACTAGAAACACACACTTAGTGCAATTCCTATTTGAACAAAACAAACATGTAATATGATATATATGCAAAATTTCAAACCATAAACGGGGTCCTCCAACCACTTAAAATGTTTCATCTATTGATAGCAAGATCAAGAGATGAACAAAAAAAATGGAAATATTCCTATAATATTTGGTTCATGCAACGGATAGCATCGACGTGCCCAACGATCGAAATAGGAGGAGCTATGATGTCTAGGAGATAACATCCATGATGTCGAGAAGGTGTGCAAGAGAAATTGGATAGGGACTCACTGAGTGTGACGATTAGATGCAACAAACTTAATGAACAGTGTACACAGACATGCGAAATTCTTCGTGTGTGGTCGACGGATCGCATTCTTTCTTCTCTGAATGGATTCACGGCATGGAGGATGATCTTCTCGCGGAAGGACACGAATAAGGGTGGCTTGAGTCGCCAGAATCGGACACCGACGTCCATGGAGCAGCAGCATTTCATGGATGAATCATGGGAGAATGGGGAAGGGAGAGGGCATGGTTTCTACGGGAATGGAAGAGAAGGTTGAAGCACACATATATATATACTAACGGGTTTGAAAACGATTGAGGTTTAAGAGAATTGGAGGAGGGATTGCCTTCATGGCCCTGATTTTTTAGAAAACTTTTTCTTAAATGTTCTCAACATCGGGATGTTACAAATCTAATCCCCTTAAAAGAAATCTCATCCCCGAGATTTAGGTTGACTAAAGAAAATGGGTTTGGTTTAGCTTCTTCTTTGACTCAGTTCTTCTCACAATATTGTGGAATCATGGCTCATTTCTATCTTGGTGAGAGCAACTTTGGGGTCTTGATTGGAGATACTCCTCTCTTCGAAATCCGTTCCAGCCTCATCATGATTTGCGCATAGTCCTTCCATCTTGGCGACGGTGATCACATAGCTTTTTGGATTGGTTGATCACTCTTCGATCATGTTGTTCTTATGTAAGACAACACTTGGTGCGAATAGACTCATCGATCCTTCCTTCAGGTTGAACCTGATGGTAGTGTAGGATCAAAAGTATGTCTAGAGAGGGTGATTAGACTACTTGACAAGATATTTTTTTTGTTTTTCCCAATTTTACTTGAGAGGCAGCTACGACAGTTATCACAAGTCAAGTACACCCTACTCATGTAGTTCTAATAGTATAACAGCGGAAAGTAAAACATGCAAGTGTGAAGTAGAGGAGTAAGGTTGGGAGATGAAACGGATGAGGTTGACATGACCATTTTTGGCATGGTTCCGATAGGTGGCGCTATCATACGCCCATGTTAGTGGAGATTTCAACCCATGGAGGGTAACGGATGCGAGAGTCCACGGAGGGTCCACAAAGAAGCGGCCTTGTCTATCCCACCACGGCTTCCGTCCATGGAGGACTAGCCTTATTCACATTACATCTTCACGAAGTAGGCGATCTCCTTGCCCTTACAAACATCTTGGTTCAACTCCATAACACGAAGTAGGAGGCTCCCAAGCGACACCTAACCAATCTAGAAGGCACCACCCTCCAAAAGATAATAGATGGCGTAGATCAATGAATTCCTTGCTCTTGTGCTTCTAAATATAGTCTCCTCAACACAAATCTCTCTCTCACAGAATATGCATGGGTAGGAGAGGTTGATTTGGTGGAAAGCAGTTTGGGGAGAATAGAGATCAAGATTCAAATTATTGGATTGGAATATCTTGGTCTCAACACATGAGTAGGTGGTTCTCTCGCAGAAAAATGGATCTGGAAATGAAGTGTGTGTTCTAAGTGCTTCTCCCACGAATGAGAGGTGGGTGAAGGGGTATATATAGGCAACAGCCAAAATCCAACCGTTACACACAAAAGAGCAAACTCGATGACACTGAAGTGGACAACTCGATGGTACCGATTAGCACTAAAGTGGTGAACTTTTGAATCTTGGTGAGACCGATATATAGAACTCGGTGGCTGCTACTTCTCAAACAACAGCGCCACAAATTGACACGTTGACGCAGACTTGCTTGCTTTGGTTTTTCCCTTGAAGAGGAAAGGGTGATGCAGAGCAGGAGCAGTAAGTATTTCCCTCAGTTTGAGAACCAAGGTATCAATCCAGTAGGAGAAACTCATCAAGTCCAGAGTACCTGCGCAAACACAAAGAGCTTGCACCCAACGCTATAAAGGGGTTGTCAATCCCTTCAAGATTGATTGCAAAGTGAGATATGAAGGCGGAAAGTGAATAGAAGAAAAAGTGTAATGCTGAAAATATGGTGTGGAGTAGACCCGGGGGCCATAGTGTTCACTAGAGGCTTCTCTCAAAATAGCAAATATCACGATGGGTGAACAAATTACTGTCGAGCAATTGATAGAACCGCGCAAAGTCATGACGATATCAAAGGCAATGATCATACATATAGGCATCACGTCCGAGACAAGTAGACCGATACTTTCTGCATCTACTACTATTACTCCACACATCGACCGCTATCCAACATGCATCTAGTGTATTGAGTTCATGACGAACAGAGTAACGCCTTAAGCAAGATGACATGATGTAGACGGATAAACTCAAACCAATGATGAAAACCCGATCTTTTTACCCTTGATGGCAACAACATGATGCGTGCCTCGCTACCCCTTCTATCACTGGGTGAGGTCACCGCACGGTATGAACCCAAAACCAAGCACTTCTCCCGTTGCAAGAATCATAGATCAAGTTGGCCAAACAAAACCCACAACTCGAAGAGAATTACAAGGATATGAAATCATGCATAAGAGAGCTCAGAAGAAACTCAAATAAGATTCATAGATATTGTCTTTGAATTATGAATCTTATTTGAGTTTCTTCTGATCTCTCTTATGCATGATTTCATATCCTTGTAATTCTCTTCGAGTTGTGGGTTTTGTCTGGCCAAATAGATCTATGATTCTTGCAATGGGAGAAGTGCTTGGTTTTGGGTTCATACTGTGCGGTGACCTCACCCAGTGACAGAAGGGGTAGCGAGGCACGCATCGTGTTGTTGCCTTCAAGGGTAAAAAGATGGGGTTTTCATCATTGGTTTGAGATTATACCTCTACATCATGTCATTTTGCTTAAGGCCATACTCTGTTCGTCATGAACTCAATACACTAGATGCATGCTGGATAGCGGTCGATGTGTGGATTAATAGTAGTAGATGCAGAAAGTATCAGTCTACTTGTCTCGGACGTGATGCCTATATGTATGATCATTGCCTTAGATATCGTGATGACTTTGCTCGACAGTAATTTGTTCACCCACCGTAATATTTGCTATTTTGAGAGAAGCCTCTAGTGAACACTATGGCCCCCGGGTCTACTCCACATCATATTTTCAGCCTTACACTTTTTCTTCGTTGCACTTTCTGCCTTCAGATCTCACTTTGCAATCAATCTTGAAGGAATTGACAACCCCTTTATAGCGTTGGGTGCAAGCTCTTTGTGTTTGTGCAGGTACTCCGGACTTGACGAGATTCTCCTACTGGATTGATACCTTGGTTCTCAAACTGAGGGAAATACTTATTGCTCATGTGCTGCATCACCCTTTCCTCTTCAAGGGAAAAAACGACGCAAGCAAGAGAAGTAGCAAGAAGAATTCCTAGCGTTGCCGGGGAAGGACTTTTGTTGCCGTAGCAGAAGAATTTCTGGTGCCGTTGCCGGGGAGGATCAAGTCAAGAACTCATCCAAGTAAGTGTCGCAAACTCATCTCTTGCATTTACTTTGTTTGCCAGTCGCCTCTCGTTTTCCTCTCCCCCACTTCACCAATTTGCCTTTTTCGTTTGCCTTTTTCGTTCGCCTTTAATTTCGCCCTTTTTCTCTCGCTTGCTTTCTGTTCTTCTGTGAGAATACAGTAGCCCAACATCAATATAGATAGAATTCAAGTTTGCTACAGTACCTAAAGAGGTGGTAGTTTGTTTTCTTGTGCTAATGTTATCACGAGTTTCTGTTTAAGTTTTGTGTTGTGAAGTTTTCAAGTTTTGGGTGATGTTCTCATGGACAAAGAGATAAGGAGTGGAAAGAGCTGAAGCTTGGGGATGCCCAAGGCATCCCAAGCCAAATTCAAGGACACCAAAAAGCCTAAGCTTGGGGATGCCCCGGGAAGGCAGCCCCTCTTTCGTCCTCAATCCATCGGTAACATTACTTGGAGCTATATTTTTATACACCACATGATATGTGTTTTGCTTGGAGCATCTTGTATCGTAGGAGTCTTTTCTTTTTGTTGTTTCACAATCATCCTTGCTGCACACCTTTAGAGAGAGACATGCACTCATCGTGATTTTGCTAGAATGCTCATAGTGCTTCACTTTATATCTTTTGAGCTAGATAATTTTGCTCTATGTGCTTCACTTAGATCTTTTAGAGCACGGCGGTGTGTGACTTGGTAGTTGGTGTTGGGGAACATCGCATAGGAAACAAAAAATTTCCTACGCACACGAAGACCTATCATGGTGATGTCCATCTACGAGAGGGGATTTGGATCTACGTACCCTTGTAGATCGCACAGCAGGAAGCGTTAAGAAACGCGGTTGATGTAGTGGAATGTCCTCACGTCCCTCTATCCGCCCCGCGAACCGTCCCACGAACCGTCCCGTGATCCGTCCCACGATCCGCTCCGATCTAATGCTGAACGGACGACACCTCCGCATTCAGCACACGTACAGCTCGACGATGATCTCAGCCTTGTTGATCCAGCAAGAGAGACGGGGAGGTAGATGAGTTCTCCGGTAGGGTGACAGTGCTCCAGAGGTTGGTGATGATCTATCTGAGCTGGGCTCCGCCCGAGCTCCACAGAAATACGATCTAGAGGAAAAACCGTGGAGGTATGTGGTCGGGCTGCCGTGGCAAAGTTGTCTCAAATCAGCCCTAATACCTCAGTATATATAGGAGGGAGGGGGAGGACCTTCCTTGAGGCTCAAGGGGGCCCCAAGGGGTCGACCGAAGGGGGGGAGGAGGAATCCTCCTCTAATCCTAGTCCAACTAGGATTGGAAGGTGGAGTCCTTCCCTTCCTTCCCACTTCCCTTTTTTTTCCTTTTCTCTTTGATTTTCTTTATCTCCTGCGCAAGGGCCCTCTTGGGCTTGCCCACCATCCGACTAAGTGCTGGTGCGGCACCCCTAAGTCCTATGGGCTTCCCCCGGGTGGGCTGCCCCCCCCCCCCCCCCGGTGAACATCCAGAACCCATTCATCACTCCGGGTACATTCCCGGTAATGCCGAAAACTTTCCGGTAATCAAACGAGGTCATCCTATATATCAATCTTCGTTTCCGGACCATTCCGGAAACCCTCGTGACGTCCGTGATCTCATCCAGGACTCCGAACAACATTCGGTAACCAACCATATAACTCAAATACGCATAAAACAACGCTGAACCTTAAGTGTGCAGACCCTGCGGTTCGAGAAATATGTAGACATGACCCGAGGGAGTCATCGGTCAATATCCAATAGCGGGACCTGGATGCCCATATTGGATCCTACATATTCTACGAAGATCTTATTGATTGAACCTCAGTGCCAAGCATTCATATAATCCCGTATGTCATTCCCTTTGTCCTCCGGTATGTTACTTGCCCGAGATTCGATCGTCAGTATCCGCATACCTATTTCAATCTCGTTTACCGGTAAGGCTCTTTACTCGTTCCATAATACAAGATCCCATGACTTACACTAAGTCACATTGCTTGCAGGGCTTGTGTGTGATGTTGTATTGCCGAGTGGGCCCCGAGATACCTCTCCGTCACACGGAGTGACAAATCCCAGTATTGGTCCATACTAACTCAACGGACACCTTCGGAGATACTTATAGATCATCTTTATAGTCACCCAGTTACGTTGTGACGTTTGATACACACAAGGCCTTCCTCCGGTGCCAGTGAGTTATATGATCTCATGGTCATAGGAATAACTACTTGACACGCAGAAAACAGTAGCAACAAAATGACACGATCAACATGCTACGTTTATTAGTTTGGGTCTAGTCCATCACATGATTCACCCAATGATGTGATCCAGTTATCAAGAAACAACACCTTGCACATAGTTAGAAGACCTTGACTATCCTTGATCAACTGGCTAGCCAACTAGAGGCTTGCTAGGGATAGTGTTTTGTCTATTTATCCACACATGTATCTAAGACTTCATGCAATACAATTATAACATGCATAATAAACGATTATCTTGATACATGAATTATAATAATAACTTATTTATCATTGCCTCTAGGGCACAATTCCAACAGTCTCCCACTTGCACTAGAGTCAATAATCTAGTCCTCACATCGCCATGCGAATTACATTGTAATAAATCTAACACCCATACAGTTCTGGTGTTGATCATGCTTTGCCCGTGGAAGATCTTTAGTCAGCGGGTCTGCCACATTCAGATCCGTGTGCACTTTGCAGATATTCACATCCTCCTCCTCGACGTAGTCGCGGATGAGGTTGAAGCGTCGTTTGAAGTGTGTGGTATTCTTGTGAAACCATGGTTCCTTTGCTAAGGCAATGGCACTCGTGTTGTCACAAAACAGGGTTATTGGATTCAGTGCACTCGGCGCCACTCCAAGGTCCGTCATGAACTGGTTCATCCAGACACCCTCCTTAGCTGCCTCCGAGGCAGCCATGTACTCCGCTTCACATGTAGAATCAGCTACGACGCTTTGCTTGGAACTGCACCAGCTTACCGCACCCCCATTAAGAATAAATACGTATCCGGTCTGCGACTTAGAGTCGTCCGGATCTATGTCCAAACTTGCATCGAGGTAACCTTTTACGGCGAGCTCTTTGTCACCTCCATATACGAGAAACATCTCCTTAGTCCTTTTCAGGTACTTCGGGATATTCTTGACCGTCGTCCAGTGATCCCCTCCTGGATTACTCTGGAACCTGCCTGCCATACTTATGGCTAGGCTAACGTCCGGTCTAGTGCACAACATTGCATACATGATAGAACCTATGGCTGAAGCATAGGGGACGGAACTCATATGATCTCTATCTTTATCAGTTGCTGGGCATTGAGTCTTACTCAATCTCGTACCTTGTAAAACTGGCAAGAACCCCTTCTTGGACCATTCCATTTTGAACCTCTTCAAAACTTTATCAAGGTATGTGCTTTGCGAAAGTCCAATCAGGCGTTTTGATCTATCCCTATAGATCTTTATGCCTAGAATGTAAGCAGCTTCTCCTAGGTCCTTCGTAGAGAAACTTTTATTCAAGTAATCCTTTATGCTCTCCAAAAACTCCACCCCGTTTCCAATCAGTAATATGTCATCCACATATAGTATTAGGAACGCCACAGAGCTCCCACTCACTTTCTGGTAAATACAGGATTCTCCAACCACCTGTATAAACCCAAATGCTTTGATCACCTCATCAAAGCGTTTATTCCAACTCCGAGATGCTTGCACCAGTCCATAAATGGATCGCTAGAGCTTGCACACTTTATTAGCATTTTTAGGATCGACAAAACCTTCAGGTTGCATCATATACAACTCTTCCTTAAGGAAACCGTTAAGGAACGCCGTTTTGACATCCATCTGCCAGATTTCATAATCGAAAAACGCAGCTATTGTTAACATGATTCGGACGGACTTAAGCATCGCTATGGGTGAGAAGGTCTCATCATAGTCAATTCCTTGAAATTGTGAAAAACCCTTTGCCACAAGTCGAGCTTTATAAACGGTCACATTACCGTCAGCGTCTGTCTTCTTCTTAAAGATCCATTTGTTCTGAATAGCCTTGAGGCCTTCACGTAGTACTTCCGAAGTCCACACTTTGTTTTCATACATAGATCCTATCTCGGACTTCATGGCCTCCACCCATTTGTCGGAATCCGGGCCCACCATTGCTTCCTCATAATTCGCGGGCTCATTGTTGTCCAACAACATAATTGATAAGACGGGATTACCGTACCACTCTGGAGTAGTACGCGGTCTCGTCGACCTGGGAGCTCCGACAGAAACTTGATCCGGAGTTTCATGATCATCATCATTAACTTCCTCCTCAATCGGCGTCGCAACGACAGGGGTTTCCCCTTGCCCCGCGCCACCATCCAGAGGGATGAGAGGTTCGACAACCTCATCAAGTTCTATCTTCCTCCCACTCAATTCTCTCGAGAGAAACTCCTTCTCGAGAAAAGCTCCGTTCTTAGCAACAAACACTTTGCCCTCGGATTTGAGATAGAAGGTATACCCAACTATCTCTTTTGGGTAACCTATGAAGACACACTTTTCTGCTTTGGGTTCCAGCTTTTCAGGCTGAAGCTTTTTGACATAAGCATTACATCCACAAACTTTAAGAAACGACAACTTTGGTCTTTTGCCATACCACAGTTCGTATGGTGTCGTCTCAACGGATTTTGATGGTGCCCTATTTAAAGTGAATGCAGCTGTTTCTAATGCATAACCCCAAAACAATAACGACAAATCGCTAAGAGACATCATAGATCGCACCATCTCTAATAAAGTACGATTACGACGTTCGGACACACCATTACGCTGTGGTGTTCCACGCGGTGTCAACTGTGAAACAACTCCACATTGTCTTAAGTGAGCACCAAACTCGAAACTCAGATATTCACCCCCACGATCAGACCGTAGGAACTTGATCTTCTTGTTATGATGATTTTTGACTTCACTCTGAAATTGCTTGAACTTTTCAAATGTTTCAGAGTTGTGCTTCATCAAGTAGACATAACCATATCTACTCAAATTGTCAGTGAAGGTGAGAAAATAACGATATCCGCCGCGTGCCTCCACACTCATCGGACCACACACATCGGTATGTATGATTTCCAACAAGTCACTTGCATGCTCCATTGTTCCGGAGAACGGAATTTTAGTCATCTTGCCCATGAGGCATGGTTCGCACGTGTCAAGTGAATCAAAGTCAAGTGACTCCAAAAGTCCATCGGTATGGAGTTTCTTCATCGCTTTACACCAATATGACCTAAATGGCAGTGCCATAAAAACATGGCGTTATCATTGTTAACTCTAACTCTTTTGGTCTCAATGTTATGTATATGTGTATTATCACTATCAAGATTCAATATGAACAATCCTCCCACATTGGGTGCATGACCATAAAAGATATTACTCATAGAAATAGACCAACCATTATTCTCTGACTTAAACGAGTAACCGTCTCGTAATAAACAAGATCCAGATATAATGTTCATGCTTAACGCAGGCACTAAATAACATTTATTTAAGTTCATAACTAATCTTGATGGTAACTGAAGTGAAACTGTGCCGACGGCGATTGCGTCAACCTTGGAACCATTTCCCACGCGCATCATCACTTCATCCTTCGCCAGCCTTTGCTTATTCCGCAGTTCCTGTTTCGAGTTGCAAATATGAGCAACAGAACCGGTATCGAATACCCAGGCACTACTACGAGAGCTGGTTAAGTACACATCAATAACATGTATATCAAATATACCTGATTTTTCTTTGGCCACCTTCTTATCAGCCAGATACTTGGGGCAGCTGCGCTTCCAGTGACCCATACCCTTGCAATAATAGCACTTCGTTTCAGGCTTAGGTCCAGCTTTGGGTTTCTTCGTCGGATTGGTAACAGGCTTGCCTCTCTTCTTTGAATTACCCTTCTTTCCTTTGTCGTTTCTCTTGAAACTAGTGGTCTTATTCACCATCAATACTTGATGCTCTTTACGGAGTTCTGACTCTGCGACTTTCAGCATCGCGAATAACTCGTCGGGTGACTTGTTCATCCCTTGCATGTTATAGTTCAACACAAAGCCCTTATAGCTTGGTGGCAGTGATTGAAGAATTCTGTCAGTGATAGCCTCTTGCGGGAGTTCAATCCCCAGCTCAGCTAGACGGTTTGAGTACCCAGACATTTTGAGCACATGTTCACTAACAGACGAATTCTCCTCCATCTTGCAAGCATAGAATTTATCAGAGGTCTCATACCTCTCGATCCGGGCGTTCTTCTGAAAGATAAACTTCAACTCCTGGAACATCTCATATGCTCCATGATGCTCAAAGCGACGTTGAAGTCCCGGCTCTAAGCCATACAAGACTGCACATTGAACCACTGAGTAGTCCTCCTTGCGTGCTAACCAAGCGTTCTTAGCATCTTGGTCAGCTGCATCGGGTGGTTCATCTCCTAGCGCAGCATTAAGGACGTAATCCTTTTTCCCAGCTTGCAGGAGCAACTTAAGATTACGAGCCCAGTCTACAAAGTTGCTTCCATCAATTTTCAACTTAGCTTTCTCTAGGAACGTATTAAAATTCAGGGTGACTGTCGCATGAGCCATTCATCTACAACCCAAATATTTTCAAAGTGGACTTAGACTATGTTCAAGATAATTAGAGTTTAACTAATAAATTACTTGCTAAACTCCCACTCAAAAAGTACATCTCTCTACATTTGAGTGGTTCATGATCCAATTCCACTAGCTCAAGTCCGATCATCACGTGAGTTGAGGATAGTTTCAATGGTAAGCATCCCTATGCTAATCATATCAACTATATGATTCATGATCGACCTTTCGGTCTCATGTGTTCCGAGGCCATGTCTGCACATCCTAGGCTCGTCAAGCTTAACCCGAGTGTTCCGGATGTGCAACTGTTTTGCACCCGTTGTATGTGAACGTTGAGTCTATCACACCCGATCATCACGTGGTGTCTCGAAACGACGAACTGTAGCAATGGTGCACAGTCAGGGAGAACACAATTTCGTCTTGAAATTTTAGTGAGAGATCACCTCATAATGCTACCGTCGTTCTAAGCAAAATAAGGTGCATAAAAGGATTAACATCACATGCAATTCATAAGTGACATGATATGGCCATCATCATGTGCTTCTTGATCTCCATCACCAAAGCACCGGCACGATCTTCTTGTCACCGTCGCCACACCATGATCTCCATCAACGTGCCGCCATCGGGGTTGTCGTGCTACTCATGCTATTACTACTAAAGCTACGTCCTAGCAATATAGTAAACGCATCTGCAAGCACAAACATTAGTTTAAAGACAACCCTATGGCTCCTGCCGGTTGCCGTACGATCGACGTGCAAGTCGATATTAACTATTACAACATGATCATGTCATACATCCATTATATCACATCACATCGTCGGCCATATCACATCACAAGCATACCCTGCAAAAACAAGTTAGACGTCCTCTAATTGTTTTTGCATGTTTTACGTGGTGACCATGGGTATCTAGTAGGATCGCATCTAACTTACGCAAACACCACAACGGGGATGTATGAATTGCCATTTAACCTTTCTCCAAGGACCTCCTCGGTCAAATCCGATTCAACTAAAGTTGGAGAAACAGACGCTCGCCAGTCATCTTTGAGCAACGGGGTTTCTCGTAGCGATGAAACCAGTCTCTCGTAAGCGTACAAGTAATGTCGGTCCGAGCCGCTTCGATCCAACAATACCGCGGAATCAAGAAAATACTAAGGAGGGCAGCAAATCGCACATCACCGCCCACAAAAACTATTGGGTTCTACTCGAGATGACATCTACGCATAACCTAGCTCATGATGCCACTGTTGGGGAACGTCGCATGGGAAACAAAAAATTTCCTACGCGCACGAAGACCTATCATGGTGATGTCCATCTACGAGAGGGAATTTGGATCTACGTACCCTTGTAGATCGCACAGCAGGAAGCGTTAAGAAACGCAGTTGATGTAGTGGAACGTCCTCACATCCCTTGATCCGCCCCGCGAACCGTCCCACGAACCGTCCCGCGATCCGTCCAACGATCCGCTCCGATCTAGTGCCGAACGGAGGGCACCTCCACGTTCAACACACATACAGCTCGACGATGATCTCGGCCTTCTTGATCCAGCAAGAGAGACGGAGAGGTAGATGAGTTCTCCGGTAGCGTGACGGCGCTCCGGAGGTTGGTGATGATCTATCTCAGGAGGGCTCCGCCCGAGCTCCGCAGAAATACGATCTAGAGGAAAAACCGTGGAGGTATGTGATACGTCTCCAACGTATCTATATTTTTTGATGGTTTCACGTTGTTATCTTGTCAACTTTGGATGTTTTGTTTACCTTTTATATCTTTTTTTTGACTAACTTATTAACTCAGTGCCAAGTGCCAGTTCCTGTTTTTTCTGTGTTTTTGACTCTTTTCAGATCTGATTTTGGAACGGAGTCCAAACGGAATAAAACCCCAAAATAAACTTTTCCAGAACGGAAGAAGATCGGGAGGATTGAGGGCCAAGCAAGTGGGCCCATAGGGAGCCCACAAGCCCTGTTGCCGCGACCAGGGGGAGGCCGCGGCAACCAAGCTTGTGGCCTCCCTGGCGCTCCCCTGCCCTAAGTCTTTCGCCTATATATTCCCTAAAAATCCAGAAAAAATCAGGGCGTCCACAAAAACACTTTTCCGCAGCCGCAAGCTTCCGTTTCCGCGAGATATCATCTGGAGACCCTTCCCGGTGCCCTGTCGGAGGGGACTTTGGAATTGGAGGGTTCTTCATCAATATCATCGCCCCTCCAATGACTCGTGAGTAGTTCACTTCAGACCTACGGGTCCGTAGTTAGTAGCTAGATGGCTTCTTCTCTCTCTTGGATCTTCAATACAAAGTTCTCCATGATCTTCATGGAGATCTATCCGATGTAATCCTCTTTGGCGGTGTGTTTGTCGAGATCCGATGAATTGTGGATTTGTGATCAGATTATCTATGCTATATATTTGAGTCTTTGCTGATTTCTTATATGCATGATTTGATATCCTTGTAAGTCTCTCCGGGTCTTTGGTTTTATTTGGCCAACCAGATCTATGATTCTTGCAATGAGAGAAGTGCTTGGTTTTGGGTTCTTACCGTGTACACACCTTTCCCAGTGACAGTAGGGGCAGCAAGGCACACATCATGTAGTTGCCATCAAGGGTAACAAGGTGGGCTTTGTCGTAGATATGAGATTGTCCATCTACATCATGTCATCTTGCTTAAGGCGTTACTCTGTTCTTTTGGACTTAATACACTAGATGCATGCTGGATAGCGATCGACGTGTGGAGTAATAGTAGTAGATGCAGAAAGTATCGGTCTACTTGTTTTGGACATGATGCCTATAGATATAATCATTTCCATAGATGACGTCACGACTTTGCGCGGTTCTATCAATTGCTCGACAGTAATTCGTTCACCCACCGTCTACTTGCTTTCATGAGGGAAGCCACTAGTAAACACTACAGCCCCCGGGTCTATTCACAACTATCGTTTACACCTCTGCTTTTACTTTGCTTTGTTACTTTGTTGCTTTCAGTTCTCACTTGGCAAACGATCTATAAGGGATTGACAACCCCTTCATAGGGTTGGGAGCAAGCTTTTTTTGTTTGTGCAGGCACTTGTGATACTCCTTCACTGGATCGATACCTTGGTTCTCAAAACTGAGGGAAATACTTACCACCGCTGTGCTACATCACCCTTTCCGCTTCGAGGGAACACCAACGCAAGGCTCCAAGGCCACGAGGAAATCCTTTGCATATTTTCCTAGGAAGTCCCTAAAGGCGTAGCCGTAGCAGAAGGATTCCTGGTGCCATTGCTGAGGAGAATCAAGAAGAGTCTCCCGTCAGACGTGTTTCTGGTGCAGTTGGAAGGTCTTTTGTCGCAACACCAGAAGTATTTCTGGCGCCGTTGCTGGGGAAGGAGAGATCTATCCAAGTAGGTCTCACAAAGTCATCTCTTGCATTTACTTTTTTGCCAGTTGCCTCTCGTTTTCCTCTCCCCCGCTTCACATTTGCCATTTTCATTTGCCTTTCTCCTTTGCCTTTTTCATTTGCCTTTTTTCGTTTGCTTTTCCTTTGCTCGAGTGCCATGTGCCTTCAATATGCTTGCATATTCTCTTGCTGAAAATCTATTGATATGGATCCTCATCCACTAGCTAATCTCTTTAAGAGATCCACTTATGTGGAACCAATTGCTAGTGAGTTGAGTGCACTTGACTTTCTCTATGGAGTTTTCCTTGAGATGCGTGAATCTGAAAATCGTGATGAAGAAATTCATGAAGTGATTAACGAGGGCTCCTTGGATGAAAAGCATTATTGCAATGGTTTCACTACAAATTCTATTAGTGACAATCATGCTAAAATTATGCAAAACCCTAAGCTTGGGGATGCTAGTCTTGTTATGACCACTAATTGTTGCAAAGATCATGATTGGGGTGATGATTTTTATTTTGATCTTGAAAATTTGTTCAAGCCTCAAGATGAATATGATATTTGCAATATTATTGAAAGTGGGTTTGGAGAAGTCATGACTTTAGTTGATGATAATCCCACTATTTTTTAAGAGCGTCAACTTTGCATGCATGTGGATCATGAAAAGAATATCCTATGTGATAGTTACATTGTTGAATTCGAATTTGATCCCACATGTAATTTCTATGAGAGAGGAAAATATTGTGGTAGAAACTTTCATGTTACCAAATTACCTCTCGTTATGTGGAGATTGCTATTGTCTCTTTCTTCTTCCTTGCATATGGTAACTATTGGTTGTCTTGACAACCTGTTTTCCTATAAAATGCCTATGCATAGGAAGTATGTTAGACTTAGATGTGATTTTCACATGCTTTATGATGCTCTCGTTGTGCTTCAATTCTTGTCTTTTGTGTGAGCATCATTGAAATCAATGCCTAGCTAAGGGCGTTAAACAATAGCGTTCGTTGCGAGGCAACCCAACGAATTTATCCTTTTTCTTTCTGTTTTGTGTTTTTCACACTTTCATAATTCTGTTATGATTGTGTTTTTTGTGTTTATTTTTGTGTTTTTGCCAAGCAAAACCGTTATGATTAGTCTTCGGGATGATCGTTTGGTCATGCTGGAAAAGATAGAAACTTTCTGCTCACGAAAAGAATTTTCATTTTTGTTCTGTAAGAGCTTTTGAGTTGATTCGTTTTGCTGATGATTGGTACACAAATTCTTCAGACGTTCGTATTCTTTCAGAATTTTTGAAGTAACAGAAGTATACGAAGTATACAGATTGCTACAGACTGGTGTGCTGTTAACAGATTCTGTTTTTGTTGTGTTGGTTGCTTATTTTGATGAAACTATGGATAGTATTGGGGGGTATTAGCCATGGAAGATTGAAAATACAGTAACCCAACATCAACATAAGTAGAATTCAAGTTTGCTACAGTACCTAAGGAAGTGGTGGTTTGCTTTGTTATACTAATGTTATCACGAGTTTCTATTTAAGTTTCGTGTTGTGAAGTTTTCAAGTTTTCGGTGAAGTTCTTATGGAGAAAAAGATAAAGAGTGGCAAAAGCTCAATCTTGGGGATGCCCAAGGCACCCCAAGAGATTCAAGGATGCCATAAAATCCTAATCTTGGGGATGCTCCGGGAAGGCATCCCCTCTTTCGTCTTCAATCCATCGGTAACGTTACTTGGGGCTATATTTTTATTCACCACGTGTTATGTGTTTTGCTTGGAGCGTCTTGTATCGTAGGAGTCTTTTATTTTTGTTGTGTCACAATCATCCTTGGTGCACACCTAGAGAGAGATACATGCACTAACCGTGATTTTGTCGAGCTTCACTTATATCCTTTGGTAGACAATTCAGCTCACATGTGCTTCACTTATATCTTTTGAGCTAGTTGATTTTACTCTATGTGCTTCACTTATATCTTTTAGAGCACATCGGTGCGTGACTTGGTAGTTTATATATGCTATGAAAGTTGTCTCAAAGGGGTAGTTATCCAAAGGGATACGAAAACTTCCACTTTCATGTGCATTGAATAGTTAGAGAAGTTTGATTCATCTCAACTAGTTTTGAGTTGTGGTTATGGTAATATTGAAGTTATATTAGTAAGGTGTTGTGGATCTAGAAATACTTGTGTTGAAGTTAGTGATTCCCGTAGCATGCACGTATGGTAAACCGCTATGTGATGAAGTATGAGCATGATTAATCTATTGATTGTCATCCTTTGTGTGGCGGTCGGGGTCGCGCGATGGTTTATACCAACCAACCCTTCCCCTAGGAGTATGTGTTGAATGCTTTGTTTAGATTACTAATAAAACTTTTGCAACAAGTATATGAGTTCTTCATGACTAATGTTGAGTCCATGGTTTAGATGCACTTTCACCTTCCACCATCACTATCTTCTTTAGTGTCGTGCAACTTTCGCCGGTGCACAAAACCCACCATTAGCCTCCCTCAAAACAGCCACCATACCTACCTACTATGGCGTTTTCAAAGTCATTCCGAGATATATTGCCATGCAACCACCACCATGACATGTGCCACCACGTCTACATTGCCATTGCATGATCGTAAGATAGCTAGCATGATGTTTCCATTTATGTCTATGCCATGCTAGATCATTGTCATGGTACACTACCGAAGGCATTCCATATAGAGTCATCGATGCTCTAAGTTTTGAGTTGTAAGTGTGATGATCATCATTGATGGAGCATTCTCCCATGTGAGGAAATAAAAGAGGCCAAAGATGCCCACCAAAATACAAATAAAAAATAAATAAAAGAAGAGGCCAAAGAGCCCATCCAAAAAAATGAGACAAAAAGAGAGAAGGGACAATGCTACCACCTTTCCACACTTGTGCATATTAAGCACCATGATCTTCATGATTGAGAGCCTCTCGTTTTGTCACCACCATATATCTAGTGGGAAACTTTCATTATGTAACTTGGCTTGTATATTCCAATGATAGGCTTCCTCAAAATTGCCTTAGGTCTTCATGAGCAAGCAAGTTGGATGCACACCCACTAGTTTTCTTTAAGATCTTTCACATACTCTTATCTCTATTGCATCATTTGTATGGCAATCCCTACTCATTCACATTGATATCTATTGATGAGCATCTCCGCAGCTCATTGATATGCCTAGTTAATGTGATCATCTTCTCCTTGTTTGTCTTGCAACCTCCACCACACTCCACACCACTTATAATGCTAAAACCATGGCTCACGCTCATGTAATGCGTGAGAGTTGAAAAAGTTTGAGAAAGTAAAGGTGTGAAAACAATTACATGGCCAATACCAGGGTTGTGCATGATTTAAATTCGTTGTGCAATGATGATAGAGCATAGCCAGACTATATGATTTTCTAGGGATAACTTTCTTTTGGCCTTGTTATTTTGAAAGTTCATGATTACTTTGCTAGTTTGCTTGAAGTATTATTGTTTCCACGTCAATAGCAAACTATTGTTTTGAATCTAATGGATCTGAACATTCACATCACATAAGAGGAGTTACAAAGGACATCTATGCTAGGTAGCATGAAAGCATCAAAAATTCATTCTTTATCACTTCCCTACTAGAGGACGAGCAGGAGTTAAGCTTGGGGACGCTTGATACGTCTCCAACGTATCTATAATTTTTGATGGTTTCACGTTGTTAGCTTGTCAACTTTGGATGTTTTGTTTACCTTTTTTATATCATTTTTGGGACTAACTTATTAACTCAGTGCCAAGTGCCAGTTCCTGTTTTTTCTGTGTTTTTGACTCTTTTAAGATCTGATTTTGGAACGGAGTCCAAACGGAATAAAATCCCCAAAATGATTTTTTCCAGAACGGAAGAAGATCATGAGGCTTGCGGGCCTAGCAAGTGGGCCCACAGGGAGCCCACAAGCCCTATTGCCGCGGCCAGGGGGAGGCTGCGGCAACCAAGCTTGTGGCCTCCCTGGCGCTCCGTGCCCTAGGTCTTTGGCCTATATATTGCCTAAAATCCAGAAAAAATTAGGGCATCCACGAAAACACTTTTCCGCTGCCGCAAGCTTTCGTTTCCGCGAGATCTCATCTGGAGACCCTTCCCGGTGCCCTGCCGGAGGGGACTTTGGAGTTGGAGGGCTTCTTCATCAACATCATCGCCCCTCCAATGACTCGTGAGTAGTTCACTTCAGACCTACGGGTCCGTAGTTAGTAGCTAGATGGCTTCTTCTCTCTCTTGGATCTTCAATACAAAGTTCTCCATGATCTTCATGGAGATCTATCCGATGTAATCCTCTTTGGCGGTGTGTTTGTCGAGATCCGATGAATTGTGGATTTGTGATCAGATTATCTATGATATATATTTGAGTCTTTGCTGATTTCTTATATGCATGATTTGATATCCTTGTAAGTTTCTCCGAGTCTTGGGTTTTCTTTGGCCAACTAGATCTATGATTCTTGCAATGAGAGAAGTGCTTGGTTTTGGGTTCTTACCGTGTGGTGACCTTACCGTGTGGTGACCTAGATTCTTGCAATCTAGGGGCAGCAAGGCACACATCGTGTCGTTGCCATCAAGGGTAACAAGGTGGGCTTTTTCGTAGATATGAGATTGTCCATCTACATCATGTCATCTTGCTTATGGCGTTACTCTGTTCTTTTGGACTTAATACACTAGATGCATGCTGGATAGCGGTCGATGTGTGGAGTAATAGTAGTAGATGCAGAAAGTATCGGTCTACTTGTTTTGGACGTGATGCCTATAGATATAATCATTGCCATAGATGACGTCACGACTTTGCGCAGTTCTATCAATTGCTCGACAGTAAGTTGTTCACCCACCGTCTACTTGCTTTCACGAGAGAAGCCACTAGTAAACACTACGGCCCCCACGTCAATTCACATCTATCGTTTACACCTCCGCTTTTACTTTGCTTTGTTACTTTGTTGCTTTCAGTTCTCACTTGGCAAACAATCTATAAGGGATTGACAACCCCTTCATAGAGTTGGGAGCAAGCTTTTTTGTGTTTGTGCACGCACTTGTGATCCTCCTTCACTGGATCGATACCTGGGTTCTCAAAACTGAGGGAAATACTTACCACCGTTGTGCTACATCACCCTTTCCGCTTCGAGGGAACACCAACGCAAGTCTCCAAGGCCACGGGGAAATCATTTGCGTATTTGCCTAGGAAGTCCCTAAAGGCCTAGCCGTAGCAGAAGGATTCCTGGTGCCGTTGCTGAGGAGAATCAAGAACAGTCTCCCGTCAGCACGTGTTTCTGGCGCCGTTGGAAGGTCTTTTGTCGCATCACCAGTATGTGGTCGGGCTGCCGTGGCAAAGTTGTCTCAACTCAGCCCTAATACCTCAGTATATATAGGAGGGAGGGGGTGAACCTTTCCTTGAGGCTCAAGGGAGCCCCAAGGGGTCGGCCGAAGGGGGGGGAGGAGGAATCCTCGTCCAATCCTAGTCCAACTAGGATTGGAAGGTGGAGTCCTTCCCTTCCTTCCCAGTTCCCCTTTTTTTCCTTTTCTCTTTGATTTTCTTTATCTCCTGCGCAAGGGCCCTCTTGGGCTTGCCCACCAGCCCACTAAGGGCTGGTGCGGCACCCCTAAGGCCTATGGGCTTCCCCCGGGTGTGTTGCCCCCCTCCCCTCGGTGAACATCCGGAACCCATTCATCACTCCCGGTACATTCCCCGTAATGCCGAAAACTTTCCGGTAATCAAACGAGGTCATCCTATATATCAATCTTCCTTTCTGGACCATTCCGGAAACCCTCATGGCGTCCGTGATCTCATCCGGGACTCCGAAGAACATTCGGTAACCAACCATATAACTCAAATACGCATAAAACAACGTCGAACCTTAAGTGTGCAGACCCTGTGGGTTCGATAACTATGTACACATGACCCGAGGGACTCGTCGATCAATATCCAATAGCGGGACCTGGATGCCCATATTGGATCCTACATATTCTACGAAGATCTTATCGATTGAACCTCAGTGCCAAGGATTCATATAATCACGTATGTCATTCCCTTTATCCTTCGGTATGTTACTTGCCCGAGATCCGATCGTCAGTATCCGCGTACCTATTTCAATATCGTTTACCGGCAAGTCTCTTTACTCGTTCCATAATACAAGATCCCGTGACTTACACTAAGTCACATTGCTTGCAAGGCTTGTGTGTGATGTTGTATTACCGAGTGGGCCCCGAGATACCTCTCCATCACACGGAGTGACAAATCCCAATCTTGATCCGTACTAACTCAACGGACACCTTCGGAGATACCTGTAGAGCATCTTTATAGTCACCGAGTTACGTTGTGACATTTGATACACACAAGGCATTCCTCCGGTGCCAGTGAGTTATATGATCTCATGGTCATAGGAATAAATACTTGACACGCAGAAAACAGTAGCATCAAAATGACACGATCAACATGCTACGTCTATTAGTTTGGGTCTAGTCCATCACATGATTCACCCAATGATGTGATCGAGTTATCAAGCAGCAACACCTTGCACATAGTTAGAGGACCTTGACTATCCTTGATCAACTGGCTAGCCAACTAGAGGCTTGCTAGGGACAGTGTTTTGTCTATGTATCCACACATGTATCTAAGACTTCATTCAATACAATTATAGCATGGATAATAAACGATTATCTTGATACAGGAATTATAATAATAACTTATTTATCATTGCCTCTAGGGCACAATTCCAACAGCTGGCTCATGCTATGAAAAGTAGTCCCAAAGGTGATAGGTACCCAAAGAGGATACAAAAACCTCCATCTTCATGTCTAGTGAGTAGAAAGAGAAGTTTTGATTCCTCTCAATTAGTTTTGAGACGTGGATTTGGTAATACTAAGAGTTATGTTAGTAGGGTGTTGTGAATCTAGAAATACTTGTGTTGAAGTTAGTGATTCTCGTAGCATGCATGTATGGTGAACCGCTATGTTAGGAAGTCGGAGCATAATTGATCTATTGATTGTCATCCTTTGTGTTGAGGTCGGGATCGCGCGATGGTTAACACCTACCAACCCTTCCCCTAGGAGTATGTGTTTAGCACTTTGTTTCGATTATAATAAAAACTTTCGCAACAAGTATGTGAGTTCTTCATGGATAATGTGAGTCCATGTTATAGATGCACTTTCACCTTTAACCTTTCTAGCCTCTCTAGTGTCGCGCAACTTTCGCCGGTACACAAAACCACTATATGCCTTCCTCAAAATAGCCACCATACCTACCTACTATGGCATTTTCATAGCCATTCCGAGATATATTGCCATGCAACTCCCACCGTTCCGTCTCATGACTTGAGCCGTCACTCTCATATTGCCATTGCATGATCGTAAGATAGCTAGCGAGATGTTTCAACGTCATACGCCAAGCTATATTGTTGCACATCCCGGTACACTGTCGGAGGCATTTCCTATAGAGTCATCATCATTCTAAGCTTTGAGCTGTGAGTAAATAAAAGTGTGATGATCATCATTATTAGAGCATTGTCCCATGTGAGGAATAAAAAAAGAGGCCAAAGACCCAAAAATAAAAAAGGATAAAAGAAAAAAAGAGGCCTAAGAGCCCAAATAAAAAAAGAAAGAAAAGAGAGAAGGGACAATGCTACTATCTTTTTCCACACTTGTGCTTCATAATAGCACCATGTTCTTCATGATTGAGAGCTTCTTGCTTTGTCACTACCATATGCTAGTGGGAATCTTTATCATATCACTTGGCTTGTATATTCTAATGATGGGCTTCCTCGAAATTGCCCTAGGTCTTCGTGAGCAAGCAAGTTGGATGCACACCCACTAGTTCTACTTTTGAGCTTTCACATACTTATAGCTCTAGTGCATCCCTTGTGTGGCAATCCCTACTCATTCACATTGATATCTATTAATGGGCATCTCCATAGCCCTTTGATACGCTGAGTCAATGTGACCATCTCCTCCTTTTTTGTCTCACAACCACCACCACACTCTATTCCACTTATAGTGATATATCCATGGCTCACGCTCATGTGTTGTGTGATAGTTATAAATTTTTTGAGAAAGTAAGAGTGCGAAAACAATTACTTGGCCAATACCGGGGTTGTGCATGATTTACATTAGTTGTGTGAGGATGATGGAGCATAGCAAGACTATATGATTTTGTAGGGATAACTTTCTTTGGCCTTGTTATTTTGAAAGTTCATGATTACCTTGCTAGTTTGCTTGAAGTATTGTTGTTTTCATGTCAGTAGCAAACTATTGTTTTGAATCTCACGGATCTGGACACTCATGCCACATGAAATAAGTTGCAAAGGACAACTATGCTAGGTAGCATTCCACATCAAAAACTCATTCTTTATCACTTCCCTACTCGAGGACGAGTAGGAGTTAAGCTTGGGGATGCTTGATACGTCTCCAACGTATCTATAATTTTTGATGGTTTCATGCTATTATCTTGTCAAACTTTGGATGTTTTGCATGCCTTTTATATATTTTTTGGGACTAACTTATTAACTCAATGCCAAGTGCCAGTTCGTGTTTTTCCATGTTTTTGACCCCTTTTAGAGGAGGATTTTGAACGGACTCTAAACGAAATGAAACTGCCAAAAAGATTTTTTCCGAAACAGAAAAAGATCGAGAAGCCGGTGAATCAGGGCAGGGGGCCTGCAGGGACCCAACAAGTCCCCTAGCCGCGGCCAGGGGGCCCGCGCCTCCCTGGCTTGTGGGCTCTCTGGGCCACCTCTGCCCTAGGTTTTTCGCCTATATATTCCCTAAAATGCCAGAAAAAAACAGGAGATCATCGAAAGTACTTTTCCGCCGCCGCAAGCTTCTGTCTCCGCAAGATCCCATCAAGGGCACGTTCTGGTGCCCTGCCGGAGGGGGATTCGGAAACGGAGGTCTTCTTCATCAACACCATGACCTCTCCGATGATGCGTGAGTAGTTCACCATAGACCTACGGGTCCATAGCTAGTAGCTAGATGGCTTCTTATCTCTCTTGGATCTTCAATACAAAGTTCTCCATGATCTTCATGGAGATCTATCCGATGTAATCTTGTATTGCGGTGTGTTTGTCGAGATCCGATGAATTGTGGATTTATGATCAGATTATCTATGAATCTTATTTGAGTTTCTTCCGATCTCTCTTATGCTTGATTTCATATCCTTGTAATTCTTTTCGAGTTGTGGGTTTTGTCTGGCCTACTAGATCTATGATTTGCAATGGGAGAAGTGCTTGGTTTTGGGTTCATACCGTGCAGTGACCTCACCCAGTGACAGAAGGGGTAGCGAGGCACGCATCATGTTGTTGCCATCAAGGGTAAACAGATGGGGTTTTCATCATTGGTTTGAGATTATCCCTCTACAGCATGTCATCTTGCTTAAGGCGTTACTCTGTTCATCATGAACTCAATACACTAGATGCATGCTGGATAGCGGTTGATGTGTGGAGTAATAGTAGTAGATGCAGAAAGTATCGGTCTACTTGTCTCGGACGTGATGCCTATATGTATGATGATTGCCTTAGATATCGTCATGACTTTGCGCGGTTCTATCAATTGCTCGACGGTAATTTGTTCACCCACCGTAATATTTGCTATTTTGAGAGAAGCCTCTAGTGAACACTATGGCCCCCGGGTTTTTCAGCAAGAGGCAGCAGAGGCTGAAGCTACTAGAGACGATACTCACTAGAAATGCCATTTGCTGAGCTTGAGTTCTGAGCTGTGGAACTGGAGGTGGCCTGTTTCTAGTAGCTTCAGCCTCTGCTGCCTCTGCTGCCATTCTTGTTGCAGCTGAGTTGGGATCATTTTCATCCATCACAACCTCATTGTCTTCGAATTCGGGCTGAAGAGGTAGATGGGGATGATCAAGTTGATATGCATGCTTGCCTAGCTTGGCATTGATGAGCATTTGAATATAAGGTGCATATCCATAGGATCTCTTCTGATCCGTAGCAGTCCTTCGGATAGTCTCAACTATGAAGTCCATCACTCTGAATCTGGTATGGGTATCAAGTAGGTGCAACAGGTTGATTGAATATCCTCTAATCATCTTCTCATCTCCTGACTTAGGCCTGCGAGTGTATCGTAGTATAGTGTTTGTCGTGGGAATACTAGCTTGCAGAAAATATACTGAGCCAAATTTGTGACTGGCCAAGTACTGATGTGGAATGGTCTTGTACATGTTGGCCATGGAGTTGTGATTCTGCTTAGCATCTGCATACACATCTACATCCCCTTCTTCCTGCTTGGGAACACCAATGATAGAATCCCGTTCAGGAATTGTAGCGTCGTACCTGTGTCCATCGGTCATCCAGATTAAAAGAGTCGTCATAGAAATGAACTGTTGCATAGAATTGCATGATCATCTTGTCATTCCATGGGGTCATCTCCTTCCCAACAAAGTCTTCTATGTCAACTAGCCTGAAGTTCTCTTGAACATGTGGAAAATAATTTTCATTCTCCTTGATGTATGCCCAGTCGACATACCTCATATCACTGACAGCAAGACTCTTGTCATACAAGACAG
Source organism: Hordeum vulgare subsp. vulgare (assembly GCF_904849725.1). Lineage (NCBI taxonomy): Eukaryota > Viridiplantae > Streptophyta > Magnoliopsida > Poales > Poaceae > Hordeum > Hordeum vulgare. Next base: position 293,304,318 of record NC_058522.1, read on the forward strand.
TCTCATAAAAATCTTGTTGTTCCTTGGTGTGAAACCTTGGATCAAAAGCAGTTCTTCTTCTGACAGCATATGGATCAGCAGCTCTCCACTTTCTTAATCCAGCATCCTTCCTCTTCTTCATATCTTCTACTACAGGATGAGCATCATTGTGGAGTGGAAGGTATGGTCTGAGATTCCTGAGAACTGGAGCATTCTCATCTTCTTCCTCTTCTGCAGCATGAGCACTGGATGCATGGTCTTTGCTCTTAGCAGCTGCAGGTATATCTTTGGTGGTCGTCCTAGAAGCTACAACCTCGTTTGCTTTAGCACTAGGATTTGGAGCATACTTCATTACATCTCCCATCAGCTTCTTCTTCTTGGGAGGAACTGGGATTTCCTCAGGAGCTTCTTCCTCGGCTTCTTCTCGGTCTTCAAACATACAAGTATTTCTGTCAACAAGATGGATAGTTATCTTCCTGGGCCTCTTCACACCAGCCTTCTTTAGGTGCATCCTTGGCAATAGCTTTGCCCTTCTTGGCATAATTAGGTGCTCTCAGATCAGCAGCATTGGCAGACATCTTCCTAACAACTTTCCTTCGAGGAGCCTTAGGAGGGGCTGAAGTTTCTTTTGGCAAAAAGTATGAGTCTTCCTCATCAGAAACTAGCTTCTTCCTTTTCCTGGTGGCTGCCTTGGGCAAGCCATGGGAACTGGGAGAACTTGGGTCTGAAGCAGCCTTCTCCGGACTAGTGCGTGAGTCCATCTCGAATCTCTGCTCTCTAAACTCATTCTGACTATCATCTTATCCAGACATACTGACAGACAAGCACATCACCAAACAGCAGAACCTGTGAAGTGGATGTAGGAAAGACAGACTGGATGAGCATCACAAAATCAGATATTTTTTGAAAATTTGAAGTCTCAAACTCAGGGTATAATCTTCTACAAGATGTAAATCGATGGCACCGAGTTGGCATTTTTGGAGTCACCGAGAAAACAGACTCGCTTAACAGAAACTTGGCAGTCATTTTTGGTGGCACCAAAAATAGTTGCTCGGTCTCACCGAGTTGCTTCTCAGGAACCCTCAAACAGGAATCGGTGGAACCAATTTTACAAACTCGGTCTCACTGAGTTGCATTCTAAGGTAGATCAGATATGAAATTTCCTACTTCTCCTAATCTACTGACTTTATCTGGTGGATAGGAGGTTTGCACAAGGTGGAAAGAGGAATTAAAAGATCCAATGTGTGAGAAACATACGGGGATTGCAAAGGGGGTCGAACCGTACCCTAGCTCAGTGGCGGTTCGGCTACGGTGACGACAAAGGAGCAGATTTCATCGACGACAGCGAGTACAGGCGGGAGCGGTGCTCGGGGAGTCAAGGACATGACCTGGGGTCTCGGGGGGCAGTGAGGGCTTGGCGAACGAACCATTTTGATGAAGTGAACAAAAAGTCCGGTTCGCACGTATATATACCTGTGCGCTGTCGGTATCACCGAGATGGCAAAATTTGTGTCACCGAGTTCCTCAATTGTTAGTAGACAGGGAAACTCGGTGTAACCGAGTTGTCGATTCGAGTGGTACCAAGATGAGAAAACCTGATCAACTTTTGAAAATTGGTGGCTCTGAGTTTGTGGAGTTGGTCACACCGAGTTTTTCAAAGAGATTTTAGAAGGCAGCCTTTGACGATACGGAACTCTGAGTGCACCTTCACACAGAGGGATCGACAACTACTTGTTCAAGTTTCATGATGAAGCATGAATAGAACTTGAGATGAGATAGTATAGATAGCTAGAGAAGGGTCTTACTCATTCTCGTCCATCCAATTGGTAAAAGATAAATCAAAAGCCAAATAACAACAATTGGATGTCCTCGAATGATCAAACACATGCAGACCAACATGCTCACATAACAAGAATGATGAATAAAACATGGTGAACATGCACACATCCTAGAAGCTATCAAGCACTTGGGCGATGACAAGGTCATCTATATATGAGTATATTGACATAGGAGCCAAGCAAGAATACTTGATCATAGGTCATACTCATCGTTAAGAACAAGTGGGGTTACCACTTTTACATAAGCATGAATGTGTTCATATCCTTAGGAGATGCTTATACTCAAGTATTAGAGTAAAGCTCAACTTGATATGACATCCCCACAAAGAGGGATCAACTAACCTTTGGTTTTGTCGTGGAAGACTTCAAGTAGGTGAAGTAGTGGTGGATGCTCAAAGTTGATGAAGATCATCTTGAGTTGGGAGCAATACTTGTTGTTTTCATACTCTTCTCACCTACATGGGTTAGTCCCAAAGAAAAAAAGGAACATATGCAAGTATATCTATGGACATGGAGTGAAGCACAAATGGGATGATGTCCAAAGATTCATTTATTACCTTGTTCCTTTCTTACCTTTGAGGGAATGTGTGACTCCTTGAACCAATGCATAAGGTTGAGGTTGATTGCATATAGTTCTTTCCAAAATGAATAAGAGTGAATTTCATTGGTAGAGTCACCCCTCAAGAACTTCTAGTTCTTCCTCTTGGGAATGCACATCAAATTGATGGGAATCCTTGGAGTTGTTGTAGCATGTGTTGAGGTAGAGCTAGTAGTATCCTTGGGAACCCACTCGACCTTGGATTGGGGTTCTTCTTCAAATAGGTCAATGTCATATTGAAGCTTTCCCCTACCTTTGTGGTCTTGTTGTGGAAGGTCATCTTGTGAGCTTGTTCCTTCGGAAGGAGTGGACTTCTCCTCTTGGGGAACAAACTTGGGAGTGGGATATGGACCTTCTTCCCAAACATCTTCGTTGACATTGAAATAGCCAACACCTTGTTTCTTCCGATGACCTCCTTACTTGCGCACAATTTCCTCAAATTACTTACTTCCGGAAAGACTCTTGAAGACACCTCTCTCTATAATCCCTTTCAATAAATTATTTTCTTGCTCAAGTGTAACTTGGCTAAGAGAATCGTTAGTGGAATCAATAGAGTTACTAGCAACAACATAATTGGATTTAGCTTTAGCATTGTTGTTCCTAGATGAAGAAACCTTCTTGCCTTTGTTACTAGTGTTCTTAGGCTTCACTTGTGGAACAAAATTAGACAAGAGTAATCGTTTGGCTAGATAAGAAGAACTCTTCTTTCGAAGGTCATCATTGATTGCTTTTAAGAACTCATGCTCTTGCTCCAAGTTGAGCTTCTCGAAGCGTAGCTTCTAAATGGTTCTTGCAAGCTCTCTATGATCTTCTAGAGTAGTCTCATGAGCTAACTTAAGAGTTTTAAATTCTTGAGTTAGTCGTTCAATCTCGTTCTTATCGTCATCATTCGATTTCTCTTGACTAGCATGATAATTAGCAAGTTCATTTTCAGTGCAATCACTAGTTTTATCTAGAATCAAGTCATCTTCACCTAACAAGTCATCCTCATCACTATTGAAATCAAGATACTCAGGATGTGATACCTTGGGGCCTTTAGTCATGAAGCAGTTTCCGACTCCCTCATTTGGTGAATCAAATAAGTCGTAGGAGTGGGAGGAAACAAGTGGAATGCCGGCAACACCTTCATCTTGACTATAGTTGGAGTGGGAGTGATAGCTTCTCTTGGAGTGGTGATCAGATTCGGAGCCAGAAACCCATTCACCAACATGAGCTTGATGTCTTCTTCTTGAACTGCTCTTGGTGTATTTGTCCCTCTTCTCCGATTCCATGCCTCTCCGTGAGTGTCTTCATTCATAGTGATCTTCTCTACTCCTTCTCTCTCTACGAGGTGACTCATCTCTTGAGCTTCATCTTCGAGGTGACTCTTCTCTTCTTTTGTAGGGAGCTGGGCACTCATTTGAGTAGTGTCCGGGTTTTCCACGATTGCAACACTTTTGGTCACGACTGGACGAACGCTTCTCATCTTGTCTTGAACTTGATCTTCTATCTTTGCCTCTACTCTTGTAGAACTTATTGAATTTTTTGACCATGAGGCTTATCTCTTCATTAGTGACAAGATTGTCTTTTGAAGTAGCGGGAGCATCTCATGAAGCTTTATAAGAAGCGCTTGATTTGTTGTGCAGCTCATCTTTGTCTTTGAGTGACATATCATGAGCAACAATCCTACCAATGACTTTAGTTAGCTTGAGATCTTTGTATTTGGCATCATTTGGATCAATGTGCACACTTTCTCATACTTTCCATTAAGAGCTCTAAGTATATTCTTGGTCATGATTTTTTCTGTCATCTCTTCGCTTCCTAAGCCGGCAATCTCATTGGTGATGAGAGCTAGCCTAGAGTACATTTCAGCGACTCCTTCACCATTTTAATCTTGAACTTGTCAAGTTGACTTTGGAGCATATCCAACTTAGAATCTATGATAGAATCAGTACCTTCGTGCATATCAACCAAAGTATCCCAAATCTATTTTGCATTCTCAAGACGACTGATTTTGTTGAATTCTTCGAGGCAAAGGCAGTTGAAGATGATATCGTAGGATTGAGCATTAAGTTGCAACATCTTCAGTTCATCAGTTGTCGCATCACGATCTGGTTCATGCCCGTCCCCAAAGAAGTTACCTTGCACACCAACACAAATAACAGCCCAAACATGAGGATTAAAGCCAAGAATGTGCATCTTCATTTTATGCTTCCAACTAGCAAAATTAGTGTCATCGAAGTAAGGACCTCTATGATGATAATTTCCCTCACTAGATGTCTTACTCTCCTAGGTTGCTAAACCAATGAAATGGAGACCAAAGCTCTGATACCACTTGTAGGATCGAAAGTAAGTCTAGAGGGGGGTGATTAGACTACTTGATAAGATAAATTTTTTGACTTTTCCCAATTTTACTTGAGAGGTAGCTACGGCAGTTATCACAAGTCAAGTGCACCCTATACATGCAGTACTAATAGTATAGCAGAGGATAGTAAAACATGCAAGTGTAAAATAGAGGAGTAAGGTAGCGAGATCAAATGCATGAGGTTGACACGGCGATTTTTGGTATGGTTCCGATAGGTGGCGCTATCATACATCCATGTTAGTGGAGACTTCAACCCACGGATGGTAATAGCTGGAGAGTCCACGGAGGGCTCCACCCACGAAGGGTCCACAAAGAAGCGGCCTTGTCTATCCCAGCACGGCTTCCGTACACGGAGGACTAGCCTTACTCACGGTACATATTCACAAAGAGGCGATCTCCTTGCCCTTAAAAACATCTTGGTTCAACTTCACAACAAGAAGTAGGAGGCTCCCAAGCGACACTTAACCAATCTAGGAGGCATCATCCTCCAAAAGGTAATAGATGGGGTATATCAATGAACTCCTTGCTCTTGTGCTTCTACAGATAGTCTCCTCAACACAAATCTATCTCTCACAGAATATGCATGGGTAGGAGAGGTTGATTTGGTGGAAAGTAGTTTGGGGAGAATAAAGATCAAGATTCAAATGATTTGATTGGCATATCTTGGTCTCAACACATGAGTAGGTGGTTCTCTCTCAAAAAATGGATCTGGAAATGAAGTGTGTGTTCTGAGTGCTTCTCCCACGAATGAAAGGTGTATGGAGGGGTATATATAGGCAGCATCCAAAATCCAACCGTTACACACAAAAGAGAAAACTCGATGACACCGAAGTGGACAACTCGGTGGTACCGATTAGTACTAAGGTGGTGAACTTTCGAATTTTGGGGAGACCGATATATAGAACTCGGTGGCACCGAAAAGGTGACTAACTGTCAGATGTACAAACTCGGTGGCACTGATACTCAAACTCGGAAATTCCGATTTTGTGTATCTTGGCAACAGAATGTTGGTCACACTGAACTCGGTAGCACATATGCAGTTTCGGTTGCACTGAGTTGGTGGGAATGGCTAGGATTCTGTCTTAGGGTCAAACTCAGTGGTCCGATGTGGAAATGTTGGTGACTCCGAATTTTTGAATGTGGAACTTGAAAGAGTGGATAGGTGGGAAAAATGACTTAGTGTTTTGGTGGCTAACTTTGAGCATTTGAGCAATCAGTTCATTTTATTACCTCACCCCCTTTTAATAGTATTGGCTTTCCTATGGACTCAAAAGTGATTTCTCACAAATATAAAATGAAGAGTCTTCTAGCATGAAGCTTGAGCTAATATTATTACTTTCTAGCATCTAGGGGCATCTCCACATAAACCTTAAGCCATAACATCTTTTGAACTTTTCTGAAATATACTTGGAAAACACATTAGTCCAATGATGCATATGTTGTGATCAATTATCAAAACCACCCTAGGGAGCAATTGTGCTTTCAGGTAGGTGTACTTAAGGTCTACAAATCATCGTCTTCTTTCCAAATGAAGGTCTTCATTCTTTGGTCTTTACACAATCACCCTCTACTACCCCGCTTAAAGAGGTTTTCCATAGGATTCATTTGCTATCAAACCTCCAAGCTGGTTGGTGCAACTCCGCTCATCTCAGGGTTACCTCCAGGGTTTGTAGAGAAGAAGGAAAGAGGATAAGATGAGTAATAGAATCCTAGCAAGATGAAGATACCCCAGAAGATAAATGAAAGATTAACACCTAGATAACCATGAAGATGTCCAAATAAAATTCAAAAGCAACTCATTTTGTCAAATAGGGTTTTAGTAATTCTGCATATGAAAACACCAGAAGAAAATATGCAGACGATACTCACACAAAAAGGTTTTTTGCGTCTACTTGCTATGTGTTCTACCACTACAAGGGTGTTAACCAACCTAATCCTATGTGGCACGTCAAATCATAACTTGATGTAGATCTTCAACGTTGATGATTGAAGCATGATCGATGTTTTTTTTGACTTCTTCATTCCTCAAGGTGTCTTCTCTTGGGGCAATGTAGCCACTCGGAGCTTCAAAGATTGAAGTTATCTTGAAATTCTTGGCACATCTTGTGAAGATTGTGACTTTTCAATACCATGGGTGGGGAAAAGGGTTCCATATACTATAAAAAAGAAGGTAAATAAGTAGAGTTTAAATATGAATCGAATAAGCTGGGTTGAGAAGAGAAATAGTGAAGAAGAAGACTACAAGAATGTTTCTTTTGAAAATAGTTTTTCTAATTAAATTAGTCATATGGCTTGCCATTTCTAACTAAGACCACGCGACTAGGTCGACATCGGCTGTGATACCACTTCTATGAGAACCCAGAATTTACTTCCATACCCTCCTGTGTTTAATCCTCAACCCGAGGACCATTGTTGACAACACAACGAAATGGTATCATTACACATTGTAAAAGTATTACAAATTTAATAAATCTTTAGACAAGGTATACATAGATAAATGTATCATGACATTTATTGCAATCAGAAACCAGCGGAAAGTACAATGCATAGTGACTCCATCTCAGCCACACGTAGTTGATGTAGTCCACGTGATCTCACTCCCACGGATTGCCATAGTAGTCGTAGTCATCAACTTCATCTTCATGTAACTCAGTTATCAACAAAAGTATTGCCATGAGTACACTACGTACTCAACATGCCTCCCTCGGAGAAGGTCCTAATAGCTACATGTGGCTTCAAAAGAAGGCTATATGGCTCATTTCCATAAAAGCTAGTTTTATTTGAAAACAGTAGTATTTGGGTAAAATCATTTTTTGTTGAAAAGATGTTTATATCCAGAATAATTTTCATCAAAGTGAGGATCCTCGATAAACTAACACTCATCATAGGTTTCAAGAATAGTGGAAAAGAGGGAATAAGCAAGACAGGTCTTGTATGTAAAGAAAGATTCATGTGGTGTCCTTGACCATGGACACGACTATTCGAATAGTTTTACACTCTGCAGAGGTTGTACACTTTACCCACACGACACAATCTCGACTTGTTGCCACCAATGGCCACTCGCGTATTACACCATTTGGTATACCGACAGGGAGATTGTGAGGAGGTCTTTCATTAGACCACACTTACTGTGCCAAGCCCACTAGGTTTCATCACGGAAGTAACCGCAGTTCATAGTTCGAGCCTCCTTTTGTGCCGAGGATACCCCTGCAAGGCAGCTATCCTATCTGCATTATGGCGATGACGACAATAAGGGTGAACTAACTAATCAACCAAGCCAGTGCCCATATAGCATGTGGTTGTACTATTTACACAATCTTCAAATCCAAGACTTATTAGGCCTCATGCGACATGGACGATTGATTGCTCCCTTCACCTTGGGTAGGTAATTGCTCCTTCAATCCTTGATTTAGCTATCGCCCATGCCATTATTCAGATTGTAAGTTTCACCGAGAGTAGAAGAGTGTAGACAAGGTCAACAAGGCCAACTGGTCATCTCATCTGTAAGTTTCAAGTGTCAATGACTCAAAGGTCATTTAACAAGCACCTATAGGGTAATAAGCATGGCTAAGCATTTCTACTCTATTGACATACTATATACTTCTACTCAGGTGTCAAATGGATAGGAGACAAGTGCATCAAGGTAATGTGTCAATTGACATGCTAGCTACAAGATTAAAAACATGCATGTTGTAACCATAAAACTCAATGGGAATTATAAAACATAGGATAAGTATGAACAAAGAAGGAGGCATGCCTTCGTTGTTGAGTCCTTCTTCAGTAACCTGTTTTGTCCATGTCCAACATCGTCCCTCCCTACTCGTCGTAATGATAGCAAAAGACAAACAATACATACCAAAGCAATAACAAATACCAATAACATCCAAAACAAATTCAGAGTGGATGAATAGCAAGATATCGATGATGTAGAGGTTCCAAATGGAGATAGCATGATTGGAAGGTGAGAGATGGGACTCAACAAAGTGATAGGGTTAGGTTGGCACTTCTAAGGAAGGTTTGGCGATCAAGACTAATGTCCTGATAATAACTGTGTTATTAACCACTAGTAGTGCCCACTACACATCTTGGCTAACCACATAGGATACTACTACATAACAATCATAGCAGCTTCAACACACATGCTATGTAACCATCAAATGCATCTTAACTACACAATCATAGCATGTCACGATAAAGGTAAAGTCAAACACAAACAAATATTTAGACATAATCTAAATACTTATAATTGTAAAAAGCATCCAAACATTTTCATCAACTACAATATAAACAAGCACTCCATGAGACAAACAAACCAACATTATGAAGCATACTAGTTAAGCAATGAAAAAGAACAAATAACACACATTATTTGAGTTGAATCTAGGTCTAGCCCTAAAAAAATTCTAAACCATATATCTCCAATATCACAAACCAAACATATGTCAACTAATATAAACAAGTTAAACAACACATATGATCAAAGCACAACTCTACTAACATGACATATGACTAGTCCTAAGCGTACGATAAGTTATAGTAAGAAGTAAACTCACAATACTAACATGAGAGGAATTGAACATATGAAAGCAACAATTACTAGGAAACTATAACAAATAGAACATCATAAAACAACAAAGATATCTTTCATCGATGATGGTTAGACATGCAACAATAGATACACATGTCTAACTCTAGGCATGGATGATCATCACACGATATGCTAAAGTATGATACTAATAGAATACAACTCTCAACAATGAGATACCTAAGTTGATCTCACCTAACATGATGATCAAGCAAGGCACTATCTCGCAGCCCTACATACTAATTATGACATGTACAAATATGGAAGTATGCAATTGGCACATGATAATATCATGCTAGCTTCAAGATGACATTGACCTATTTGAAGAAGAACCCCAAGTCAAGGTAAAGTGGATTCCCAAGAACACTACTAGCTCTACCTCATCTGGTACTACCACAACTCCAAGGATTCCCATCAAGTTGATGTGGGTCCCCAAGAGGAAGAACGGTGACTCCGCCAATTAAATTCACTCTTATTAATTTGGCAAGAACTATATATGTCATGGGTATAAGTCTGACAGTAGATGTGTAGGGTACGTAAGGATGGGCAGAGCCTTAGCTACAGTGAGGTTGTATGAGTTCAGGCCCCTCTACGGTGGAGGTAAAAGCCCTATGTCTCAGTGCTCTTGGGAGCTTAGTGTCGAGTGGAATATAGGATTATAGTAAATGCCAACCCCTGCACCAGTGGGGAAGGGCAGCTTATATAGAGTGCGCTGCCCTCCACAACAGCCCGGTGGATAGGGGTGGAATAGTGGCGAATAAATGCCTACGTTACAGGTAACGTATGCCTTAAATGCTAATAATGGTGTATGAAAACGTATGACCGTTGCCCTCTTGGGAGGTTACGATGTATAGAGTGGAATTCAGTCGGTACGATAAATGTGCTCCGAATGCTCGTCACCGACTGGATGATGGGGGGTCCTTAGTTCAGTCGGAACTGTCTAAGGGCATTTCCCTCTATGAAGGGTAGTCCTTGGGTAGGACCTATAGGGCAGGCCTATGACCCTACCCTGGGACTATAACCCCATCATTAGTCCCCGAATGGATCGGGGTTGGAATGACGAAGTGGTGCTTGGAGTACGGATCCGACTGGTATGGATGTGACTTTGGCGTTGTTTGCCTCGATCCATTTTATCCTTTCGACCAGTGACCGAGTGAATATACCAGTGAAACGAACCGTCAGGGACCGAGTGCTTCCGCGGAATCTTTCGAGGTGACCGGTCAAACTGACAGCGGCGGATTTTCTGGGATCCTCAAATTTCGGTTGCCGCGCGCTCAGCGGGGATGTCGACATCGCCATCGAGTAGTTTCTGCCGCCTCGATTACCATGCCATTATCTTCTCCACTAACATCGCAGCAGCCGGTCGGGGGATAAGATTTCGGGGCCACCTGTTAGTGACCCGGTCGGAAGCTTATTTAAGCCTCTCCGGCGGGGGTTTCCTGTTGCGCTGCCCTTGTTACTCACATTCACTCCGCTCTTCCCGTAGCTCCCTGCACGCTCCAAGCCTCCTCCTTCCTCTCTTCCTCACCGGATCTATCGCCTTCACCATGACGAAGGGACAGACCAGCAAGCTCGAGTCGCAGAAGAAGAAGAAGAAGGGGGCGGCCCCTGCTCAGCGGCGACAGCGGGCACTGCCGGCGGGTTGGATCTAGGGGGATTTCCTCCCTTCCACGGTGACGGCGGACGACTTGCTGGAGCTGGTGGAGCACGGCATGATCGCCAACAAGTCGTGGAGGCTGCCGGCGAAGGGTGAGACGGAGCCGGCGCCGCAGGAGGGGGAGCGCGTCTTGCTGCTCAGCCACGTGTTCAGGGGCTTCTCCTTGCCTCCCCACCCCTTCTTTACAGGTATTATGAATCACTTCGGGGCGCAGCTCCATCATTTTCCTCCCAATGTGATAGCCCATCTTGCCGCATTCGTCACCCTTTGCGAGTGCTTTATCGGATGTCCCCCCCCCACTGGGGGCTCTTTAAGTACATCTTCTCCGCTAGGTCCCAGACTGTCAAAAAACTTAGCCAGTCGGACGATAAAACTCATCTCCTCCAGCTCTATGGGGGCTTAGGCTTCCAGAAGAAAACGAAGAGTAGCTACCCCCCCCTCTCCGGTTGTCCGAGTCAATTAGGAACTGGCAGTCGACCTGGTTCTACTGCCAGGACATAGCTTGTCTGAATGCCGCGACTGGGTTGCCGCCCTTTAGCCTAGACCGTCCGGCCCCTCTCAGGCAGCTTGCGCTCTCAAAGTTGGAAAAGATCCAGATCCAACCTCTGGTCGACGCGCTGATAGCTGTCGTCCGCAAGGGAGTCACCGACACAGATTTGCTAGAGAATTTTCTGGGTCGGTGCATCCAGCCGCTGCAAGCCCGACACCACGCTATGTGGCACTACGCGGGGCTTGAGGATTCCACTCGGACCCATCCAGAATGCGTGACCGGGGAGGTTGTGACAGCGTGGGTCCACGGCATCACAGGCGCATGCGACAACCCCAGAGGAGCCCGTCGGGTGAAGCCCTTCCGCGCCGATAATCCTCCTCCGAATGAGGTGAGCACCTCTTGTCGAGTGCTTTCAATCTTCTTAGATTTATCGCTTTTCTTGTGTCGCCGCCTGGTGTCTGACGTTGTCAACTGTATTTTGTGCAGGAGTGGACCAACTGGCACTCTCCCGTCTCGAACGGGAATCCCGCTGAGGAAGAGGAGGGCAGCATGGAGGGCAGCATGGATAGCGCCGAGTATGTCTCCCACAGTGGGGAGACGGAGGAGGAGACTGAAGAGGAGGAGGGAGAGGTTGGGGAGCAGAGCTCGCCACCTCCACCATCAGAGCCTCGAACTAAGCGCCGTCACGAACCCGCGACTCCGGCGGCTCCTCCAGCGGCCCCGAGTGCCCCGCCAGCTCCTCCCGTGGCTCCGAGTGCCTCGCCAGCTCCTCTTGTGGCTCCGAGTTTTCGGAGCGTGAAGAGGACCAGGGACGCTGCTGTCGAGCCCACGGACCAACCGTCCAAGGTGGCCAAACCGAGTGGGTCCAAGCCTTGGAAAGCTTTGCCTCGGATGAGGACCGCTGTTCCAGTTGCCTCAACGTAAGTGTCTTGTTGTCCCATCTTCTTTTAGTATTTGATTGAACTCATGCTTATCGGTCGAGTGGATTTTACTCGACAGAGCTGCTACCTCCGCCACCTCTCTGCCGCGCCAGGACGATGATCCCATGGATACGGATAACGCTGCCACATCCCAGCAAGGTACATTGTGACGACTCCGAGAGTTTGCATTATTGTTTCGCGAGTGCTGCCTTTAATCTTGCCCTTTTTCTATAACCTCATGTTGTTCAGTCGGGCTTCCTTCGGAGGTGATTCATCTGGAGGAGGACGACCAAAGGGGATCAGGGCCAACTTTGGCGCCTGTCCTTGAGGTTGTTCCATCTGCTGCTGCTCCCACCATGGACGCGCCGCTGACCGAGATGATGCCGTCGACTGAGGCGGTGCCCCTCGTGGCGGAACCGACTGGAGCGGGACTTGGGATGCCCAAGGAGTCTTCTGTCGTGCCAGGTCCGTCGACCATCCAGTACGATGCCCGACACCTCCCGGAAGACCAAGTGGGAGCCGCCAAGGAGGCCATGGTGCAGGTGGAGTTGATGGTGGGTGATGCCAAGGGAGCGTACGACTCCATTGCGTCTTTGTACAAGAGAAGCTTGGAGCTCCGGGACGATATCCGAGTAAGTGCGCTAGTAAGTGTTTACTTTCCTCTTGTTACCCACTAGGGGTTTCAGTGATAGACTCGGATACAGTAGGATGTTTTAGCAGTGGGTTCACTCCGAGTGAACCCAGTGGGTGTAGTCCCCGAGACTTCTGTCGAGTGCTTGCACCGGCAGTTGTCTTTATATGTATTTTCCGTTACCTGAGCGGATCAGAGCTGATCTGCCCGAATGGTTCCAGTGGGGGCACTCCGAGTGCACCCGCTGGGTGTAGTCCCCGAGAGTAGTGTTACTCAGGTCGGGTGATAGTAGTGTCATAGATTTGTCTGTTTGTCATGTAGCTCAATAGGGCCGGCCTGTTCGAGCTTCATGCCAGTGGGGTCACTCTTAGTGAACGCACTGGGTGTAGTCCCCGAGACCGCTGTCGAGTGCTTGCATCGGCAGGGGTCTGAAGAACTTTGAGCTTTGTTTGTTTTCCTTGTTGAATGTGTCTGAGCTTCCCTTTGCGCTGATTTGGCAGAAGACTTGCGAAATGGGATCCACGTACAATGCTCTGAAGGCTGAAAAGGTTCAGCTTGCTGCGGAATTGGAGGCGGTTGTGAATGACTTGGCTGGTGTGAAGGGGGCTCTTTCTGACCGAGAGAAGTCTTTGGAGGAGTCCCGGGAGACCAACATGGCATTGGTGGCTGAAATTAAGAAAATGGGCAAGCAAAGAACTGAACTGATGGGTCAGATGAAGTTGATGAACAGTCGGTGCATTTCGCAGGAGAAGTACGTCAACGACTGGGCAAGGAAGATGATTGCACTGCTCGGTGGTATGCTTTTTGCCGAGTGCTTCTTGACTTTGTAGTTCATTCTGCGCTTACTTTCTGCTTGTCTTTTCTTGGCAGAATTTTGTGTGGACGTTGAGGCTGAAGCAGCCGAAATTGAACGGTCGGTTGTTCCGAATGTTCCACTCGGCGACGAAGCCAATCGGGACATGCTCCGAGCACATATTCGCCTTGGCAGAGTGGGACCTTTCATCGGCCGCCTGAGAGAAGTCATCGGCCGGATCGACAAGGAGTTGCGGCCCGAAGACGATTCCCATCAGGAAATAGAAGGGTTGATGACTCGGCTGGAGGACGTCCTGAACCGAGTGCGGGCATGGAAGAAGTTTGCCGCTCGTTGTGGTGCGGACGTGGCGCTATCTCTGGTCCGAGTGCACTGCAAAGAAGCTCGCGAAGAAAAGCTAAAGGCGTTGCAGGTCGCCAACACCAAGAAGCTGCGATTCGAAGATTTCATGGAGACCTTCATCGACACAACCACTCGCATCGCAGACGGGATCGACCTTGACACCTTTGTGGAGCCTGCCAGTCCTGGTGACGCTTGAAAAACTTTATGGTGAACGCACTTTTGCCTCGGAATGCCGAGTGTTATCAGTATCATACTTTGGCCACTGTTGTTGGCCATCAAATTTGTGGTTCGGTGTGGATAAGCTTGATCCACACCGAGCCAATCCAACTTTGAATTCGAATTGAATATTTTGCTCTTCTTTCGCCAAGTTTTTTTTTTGACACGATTTTGGCTCGTGGTTTTTGTTTGGCGTTTCTTGGTGAAGCCAATGGCAAACATGCCGAGCATGTAATTGTCAATTGTCTTCACATCCACATGAGCCTCAATGAGGGTCTGCTAAGTCTCCGAGTGGATCTCGAGGATACACTCGAAGGAAGCTTTTTACGTAGGCGATTCTGGATCGCCGCTAAGTCCCCGAATGCGGCATCTCGTGCGCACTCGGAGGGAGTTGATACTCATGTAGTTGTTAGTTGTCTTCACATCCACATGAGCCTCAATGAGGGTCTGCTAAGCCTCCGAGTGGATCTCAAGGATACACTCGAAGGAAGCTTTTTACTTAGGCGATTCTGGATCGCAGCTAAGTCCCCGAGTGCGGCTTTTAGTGCGCACTCGGAGCGAGTTTGAACTCATGTAGTTGTCAGTTGTCTTCACATACACATGAGCCTCAATGAGGGTCTGCTAAGCCTCCGAGTGGATCTCGAGGATGCACTCGAAGGAAGCTTTTTACTTAGGCGATTCTGGATCACAACTAAGTCTCTGAGTGCGGCTTTTCGTGCGCACTCGGAGCGAGTTTGTACTTAGGCGATTCTGGGTCGCAGCTAAGTCCCCGAGTGCGGCTTTTAATGCGCACTCGGAGCGAGTTTTTTAACTTAGGTGACTCTGGGTCGCAGCTAAGTCTCCGAGTGCAACTTTTAGTGCACACTCGGAGAGAGTTTGTACTTAGGCGATTCTGGGTCGCAGCTAAGTCCCCGAGTGCGACTTTTAGTGCACACTCGGAGAGAGTTTTTTACTTAGGCGACTCTGGGTCGCAGCTAAGTCCCCGAGTGCGACTTTTAGTGCACACTCGGAGAGAGTTTTTTACTTAGGCGACTCTGGGTCGCAGCTAAGTCCCCGAGTGCGACTTTTAGTGCACACTCGAAGAGAGTTTGTACTTAGGCGATTCTGGGTCGCAGCTAAGTCCCCGAGTGCGACTTTTAGTGCACACTCGGAGAGAGTTTTTTACTTAGGCGACTCTGGGTCACAGCTAAGTCCCCGAGTGCGACTTTTAGTGCACACTCGGAGAGAGTTTTTTACTTAGGCGACTCTGGGTCGCAGCTAAGTCCCCGAGTGCGACTTTTAGTGCACACTCGGAGAGAGTTTTTTTAGACCGGAGTCTGCAAACGCGAAAGAATTTTGGACCTGCAAAAAATCAGTCTGCTTTGTATTACTTCAATGATACTTGTTCTTTACATTGCCTCCGTCGGCGGTCACATGTAGAAGCGCTTCAGGAGATCTTCGTTCCATGCTCGTGGCTCGTCCGTTTCCCTGTCGAGGTTGTAGAGTCGATATACTCCGTTGTTCAGCACCTTAGAGATGATGAAGGGTCCTTCCCAGGCGGGAGCCAACTTGTGAGGCCTCTGCTGGTCCACTCGGAGCACCAGGTCGCCTGCTTGGAATGTGCGACTCCTGACGTGTCGCGCGTGAAAACGCCGCAGATCTTGTTGATAAATTGTTGAGCGAGTCAGTGCCATCTCGCGCTCTTCTTCTAGTAGATCCACTCCGTATTTCCTGGCTTGCTCTGCTTCGGCTTCGGAGAAGAGTTCAACTCGTGGAGAGTTGTGAAGCAAGTCACTCGGAAGGACCACCTCTGCTCCATAAACGAGGAAGAACGGGGATCGCCCTGTAGATCTATTCGAAGTTGTGCGGAGGCCCCACTACACCGAAGGCAGCTCGGTGAGCCATGCGCCGGCGGCATGTCCAACTTCTTGTAGGATTCGAGGCTTCAATCCTTGAAGAATAAGTCCATTCACCTGCTCTGCTTGCCCGTTTGTTTGGGGATGCGCCACAGATGCAAAATCCACTCGGATACCTTGGCTTGTGCAAAAACCTTTGAATATGTCTGAGTCAAAGTTTGTGCCATTGTCAGTGATTATGTTGTGCGGGACTCAGAATCTGGCGATGATGTCTCTGACAAATTTGATGGCCGTAAGGGCGTCGAGCTTCTTGATGGGCTTGGCTTCAATCCACTTGGTGAACTTGTCGACTGCCACCAACAGATGAGTGAATCCCCCTTGGCCTGTTCTGAATGGTCTGACTGTATCTAATCCCCGCACTGCGAATGGCCAAACAAGAGGGATTGTCTTCAGCGCAGATGTTGGCTTGTGGGACTTGTTCGAATAGAACTGACAGCCTTCGCATCCGTCGACCATATCCTTTGCCATTTCATTCGCCTGCAACCAGAAGAAGCCAGCCCTGAATGCTTTGGCGACGATTGCTCTTAAGGAGGCATGATGGCCGCAGGTTCCCGAGTGAATTTCTTCCAGGATTAACTGTCCCTCCTCAGGGGAGATGCATCGCTGAAGGACTCCTGAAACACTTCCCTTGTACAACTGGCCATCAATGATGGTGAAGGACTTCGACCTGCGGACGATCTGCCTCGCTTGGACTTCGTCTTCTGGTAATTCTTGCCTCAGGATGTATGCAATGAACGAAACAGTCCAATCAGGGATGAGAGCAAGAATCTCCATGATCAAATCCACCACAGCGGGGACCTCGACTTCAGTCGGGTTTGTTGAGCTCTTCGGTTGTACCGGTTCCTCTATAAAAGGATCTTCTTTCACCGAAGGGAGATGTAGGTGCTCGAGGCAGACATCACTCGGAACTGGTCTCCAAGTGGATCCGAGTTTTGCCAACTCATCAGCTGCTTGGTTCTTCTGTTGGGGAACATGGTGAAGTTCTAGACCTTCAAACTTCTTCTCGAGCTTCCTTACTGCGTTGCAGTATGTGGTCATGGTGGGGTTCCTGACATCCCACTCCTTCATCACTTGATTAACCACAAAATCTGAATCGCCATAGACCATCAGGCGACGGACGCCGAGTGTGATGGCCATGTGCAATCCATAAAGGAGAGCTTCATACTCTGCCTCATTGTTGGAAGAATCGAAATGTATCTGCAACACATACTTAAGCTTATCACCTTTTGGCGATATGATCACTACGCCAGCGCCGGAGCCATTCAACATCTTGGACCCATCGAAGAACATAGTCCAATGAGCCGAGTAGATGTGAGTCGGTTGCTATTGTTCTACCCATTCTGCTATGAAGTCAGCCAGAGCTTGACACTTTATAGCCTTCTTGGCTTCAAACTTGATGTTGCAGTATAACATCTCCATTGCCCACTTCGCCACTCGGCCTGATGCGTCTCGATTGTGGAGGATTTCCGACAATGGAGCATCAGAAATGACGGACACCGAGTGGTCTTGGAAATAATGAGCCACCTTCCTCGCAGACATGTAAATCCCGTAAATAAGCTTTTGATAATGGGGATACCTCTGCTTGGAAGGAGTCAGGACTTTGGAGACATAATATACTGGCCGTTGAACCTTGTACGCTTTGCCTTCTTCTTCGCGTTCGACTGTGAGAACAGTGCTGACGACTTGATTTGTAGCCGCGATGTATAGAAGAAGGGGTTCTTTACTGAGCGGGGCAGTAAGAACCGGCTGGGTGGAAAGCAGGGCTTTGAGGTCGTCGAATGCAATTTGGGCTTCGTCTGTCCACTCGAAAGTATCTGATTTCTTCATGAGTCGGTACAGAGGTAACGCCTTCTCGCCGAATCGAGCGATAAACCTGCTCAAAGCCACTAGGAAACCTGTGAGCCTTTGAACATCATGTATTCTGACCGGCTGCTCCATTCGGACGATGGACCCGATCTTTTCGGGGTTGACATCGATCCCTCATTCGGAAACGAAGAAACCGAGTAACTTTCCGCTGGGAACACCGAATGAACACTTGGCAGGGTTGAGCTTGATATCGTACCTATGAAGGTTGGCGAATGTTTCTGCCAAGTCAGTCAGCAGGTCGGAACCTTTGCCTAACTTGACTACGATATCATCCATATATGCCTCCACATTTCGATCGATCTGGTCAAGGAGGCATTTTTGGATCATGCGCATGAAAGTTGCTCCTGCATTCTTCAAACCGAATGGCATAGTGATGTAGCAGAAACACCCGAATGGGGTGATGAAGGCTGTTTTTAATTCATCCGGACCATACAGACAGATCTGATGATAGCCCGAATAGGCATCAAGGAATGATAAACGCTCGCAGCCCGCAGTCAAATCAACAATTTGATCAATGCGGGGGAGCGGGAAATGATCTTTCGGGCAGACCTTATTGAGATGCCTGAAGTCGATGCACATACGGAGAGACTTGTTCTTCTTGGGCACCATGACAACATTGGCGTGCCACATGAAGTTGACTCAGTGGAGATACCGGAGTCAGATGATGATGAAGACGATGACGAAGAGTCACCTCCTCTCACTACCACATGGTTCAGCACCCAACCTAGATCAGTTGTTGTACCTGCTCAGGAGACAAGACAGACTTCATCAGCTGAAGCATTTGCACCTTCAGCACCAGCTCCAGCTCAAGCACCTCCATTATCCACTCCTCTATCTGAAGGACACTCAACAGATGCCTTCATGGACGCTCTTGTGTCGACTCCGTCATCATCTTCCCAGAGAGACAAGCAGCTCTATACTTTTTGAACTTTTTGGTAACTTGTTGTCAAAGGGGGAGAAATGTATAGATCGTAAACTTCGAGAGAGACAGATCTTTTGACTTAATTTGCTCTCATTTGGTTTTAAAACTTTGGTCTTTTGGATGACTTTATCCCGTTATCTATGTTCGATCATGCGCTTTGCTTGGTTGATGCTACATTATTATCTTTTTAACTATCTATGTGGTGATCATTCACGTATCTTGTTGGTGTCATGTGCATTACTATTCATTCTTATCTTGTATACGCACCACCAAGAAGTAGGTGACATGGAAGAGTGACCCATGATCCTAATCGATTGTGCATTTGCATTCAAATGCAAATTTTAAATAATGCACAAATTTAGGGGGAGCTCTTGCTTTTCACATACTTCTCAAAGCGCCGATGCTAATCATTGATTATATCTTTTGCCGAAGCTTTGATCTATATGTTGTCATCAATTACCAAAAAGGGGAAGATTTAAAGCACAATTGCTCCCTAGGGTGGTTTTGATAATTGATCACAACATATGCATCATTGGACTAATATGTTTTTCCAAGTATATTTCACAAAAGGTCAAAAGATGTTATGGCTAAAGGCTTATGTGGAGATGCCCCTTGATGCAAGAAAGGAATAAGACTGGCTCAAGCTTCAAGATAGAAGACTCTTCATTTTATATTTGTGAGAAATCAATTTTGAGTCCATAGGAAAGCCAATACTATTAAAAGGGGGTGAGGTAGTAAAATGAACTAATTGCTCAATTGCTCAAAGTTAGCCACCAAAATACTCAGTCATATTTCCCACATCACCATTATGTCCATTTCCACATACTCAAATTTGGTGTCACCAACGTTCATATTTCGGACCCACCGAGTTTCAACTCAGACAGAAACCCTAGCCATTCCCAACCAAATCGGAGCAACCGAATCCATATCGGTGCTACCGATTTCAGCGTGACCAACTTTCTGTTGCCTCGGTACACAAAATTGGATTTCCGAGTTTGAGTATCGGTGCCACCGAGTTTGGCCATCTGACCATTAGCCACCTTTTCGATGCCACTGAGTTGTGTATATCGGTCCCACCGAGATTCAAAATTTACTGCCTTTGTTTGAATCTGTACCATCGAGTTTATGACTTTGGTGTCACCGAGTTTGCCACTTTAGGTGCAAGGATTTTGTGTGCTGCATATATATACCCCTTCACCCACCTCTCACTCGTGGGAGAAGCACTTAGAACACACACTTCATTTCCAGATTCATTTTCTGAGAGAGAACCACCTACTCATGTGTTGAGACCAAGATATTCCAATCCAACCATTTTAAACTTGATCTCTAGCCTCCCCAAACAACTTTCCACCAAATCAATCTCTCCTACCCATGCCTAGTCTGCGAGGGAGTGATTTTGTGTTGAGGAGACTGTCTTTAGAAGTACAAGAGCAAGGAGTTCATTGATCTACCACATCTATTACCTTTTGGAGGGTGGTGCCTCCTAGATTGGTTAGGTGTCGCTTGGGAGACTCCTACTTCATGTTGTGGAGTTGAACCAAGATATTTGTAAGGGCAAGGAGATCGCCTACTTCGTGAAGATCTACCATCAGTAAGGCTAGTCCTTCGTGGGCGGAAGGCGTGGTGGAATAGACAAGATCACTTCTTCGTGGACCCGTTGTGGGTGGAACCCTCCATGGACTCTCGCATCCGTTACCCTCCGTGGCTTGAAGTGTCCACTAACATGGACGTACAATAGCGCCACCTATCGGAACCATGCCAAAAATCGCCGTGTCAACCTCATGCGTTTGATCTCCCTAACTTACTCCTTCACTTTACACTTGCATATTTTACATAACACTTCTACACTCTTAAAACTGCATGTGTAGGGTGTACTTGACTTGCTATAACTGCCAAAGTTGCCTATCAACTAAAATTGGGAAAAGGCAAAGTATTCTAATCATCCCCCCTCTAGGCTACTTTCGATCCTACACCCACATTATGCTACGATAACCCATTCCTATTTACGGAAAACCCAACGTACATCACAAGTATTAGGAGGGATTTTCGGTGCCATTCTCGGGGAATATCATCACCAACTACCAAGTAACTTCACACAAAATTTTCATTCACTTGTTCCTCTTTTTATTTGCTGGTATATCTTGCTTTCTTAAAAAAATCAAAAATACAAAAATATTTACCTTTGCTTGCTTGCCTAGTTATGTCACACCAAAACAGAAAGTAAAATGCAAAGATTAAGATAAATGGATCCTCATCCACTTGCTAATATTTTCACGCTTCCTCCTTATTGTAAACCAATAGCTCATAATGAAGTGATAAATATAAATGCTATTGGGATACATTTGTTGAACGAAAATCATGTGCACAATTTTGTTAGTATAAATTCTATGAATGTCAATTGTGTTAATGATCATGATTGGGGTGATAATCATGATAATTCTTGTGATCTTGAGAATTCTGAGCTTCATGTTGAATCTACCATTGATAATTATGTTTGCAATGCTATGAAAAGTGGGTTTGGAAGAGCTCAACTTTAGGAAATAATGGTCCCACTACTTTGAAGAATGATCAATCTTATGAAAGTTTTGATAAAAGTGGGTTTGGAGAGGTCATGACTTTAATTAAGTTTAATCCCACTATCTTGGAAGATTGTAGAACTTTTGTGCATGTTGATCATGAAGAAAATGTTTTATACAATAGGTATATTGTTGAATTTGTATATGATCCTACATATAATTATTATGAGAAAGGCAAATATGGTTATAGAATTTTTCATGTTACTCACTTACCTCTCTTGATTTTCAAATTGTTAATGCTTCATTCTTCCTACTTGCTTATGGTAGACACTTCTTGTCTTTATAAATTGTTTTCTTATAAAATCCTTATGCATAATAAGTATGTCAGACTTAATTGTGCTTGTCGCATGTTTTACGATGCTATCGCTCTCTTTGTGCTTCAATTCTTGTCTTTTACGTGAGCATCATTGAAATTTCAAGCCTATCTTAATGGCTATAAAGTAAGAACTTGTTGGGAGACAACCTAATAGTTATCATTTATTTCTGTTTGTTTGTGATAAAAAGATTTTTGCTACTGTAATGATTGTATTTTTATGTCTTAGTTAGTGTTTGTGCCAAGTAAAGCCTTTGGGATGATTTGTATGGTGAGTAGAATTGATACGATGCAAAAACAAAAACATTAATGTCCAATGCAGAATTTTACTAACTTCACTCAAACTTATTTTTAAGCTAATTTTTTTACGAGTACTGATATACAAACAATTTAGGTCATCCTATGTTTTCAGAATTTTTTGAATTACACAAGTATGGAAATTAAATGTATCTTTATAGACTGTTCTGTTTTAGGCATATTCTATTTTTGCTTGCATAGTTTGCTTGTCTTGATTATTCTATGGATTGTATCGGGGAGGGGGGGTATAAGCCATGGAGAAGTTAGTATACGATATTTTATGCTAAAATAAAATTAGAATCAACTTATAACAATACCTAAAGTATTTGATATGTCTCTTATACTAACGGATCTCACGAAGTTTTGTTGAGTTGTATGGGATTGAAAATTTCAAGTTTTGGGTATTATCCCGACGGACAAAGGAACGCGGATCATAAAAATCCTAAGCTTGGGGATGCCCAAGGCACCTCAAGGTAATATTCTAGGAAGACTCGAGTGTAAATTTTCGGGTTGCCCCGGAAGGCATCCCCTCTTACGTCTCAATCCATTGGTATGTCACTTGGAGCTATATTTTTATTCATCGCATGATTTGAATTTTGCTAGGAGTGTCATTTGCTTTTGTTTACTTTTACTTTCAGTTTGCCACAATTATCGTTTGCTGGATACACCTATTTGAGAGAGACACACCATCATCATAATTTGTTAGAATACTCTATGTGCTTCACTTATATCTTTTGAGCTTAGCAGTTGCTCCAGTACTTCACTTATATTTTTTTGAGCATTGTGGCATGCAGATTTTATAGAAATATTATGCTCTCGTTCTTCACTTATATTTGTTTGAGAGTTAAATAAATAGTGACGGTAATTTTCATGGGTCATAAGACTAGACCAAAAATCATAGGTGTTAAGTGAGTGATAATTAAAGCCACCATGTAGCACATATAGAGAAATTATGGGTTAATGATATTGATGTGGTGATATGAAAAGGTGTGAGTGCATTATTATTAATTCAGGTAGGTGCCAATATTAAGAAATGTTAACGTCTTGTTCGTCTAAAAATTAAAAAACACGGTGATGATGTGTGAGCATTTCTATTCCTTGTTGAAATCCTATTGTTGTTTCGGGTCGGGGGCGCACGATGATTAACTCCTACCAACCCCCTTCCTCGGGGCATGCGAGTAGTACTTTAATTTGTGATAAAACTAATAAAACTTTGCAATAAGTATATGAGTTTTTAATGACTAATGAGATACCATGGACATACGCAATCTCAGCTCCTCATATTTGATAGCCTCTTCGGTACTGTGCATTGCCTGTTCTCACCTCGAGGATTGATGCAACTTTCGTCGGTGCATCCAAACCCCGTAACATGACACGCTGTGTTGCACATAAGCCTCGTTATATATTCCTCAAAACAGCCACCATACCTACCTATTATGGCATTTCCCTAGACATTCCGGGATATAGTGCCATGCAAATTCCATCATCACTTCACATGACTAGTTCGTTCATCATCATATTGCTTTGCATGATCATATAGAGCTGACATAGTATTTGTTGCAAAGCCACAATCCATGAATTTTTTATACATGTCACGCTAGATCTTTGCATATCCTGGTAGACAGCCATATGCATTCATACAGAGTCATACCGTCATATCAGTCTTCATATTGAGTTGTAAGTAAATAAAAGTGTGATGATCATCATTATTAGAGCATTGCCCGAGTGAAGAAATAAAAATGGGGGTAGAAAAATTAGCCCACCATAAAAATGAATGAGAGAAAAAGAGAGAAGGGACTTTGCTACTATCCTTTACCACACTTGTGCCTCAAAGTGGCACCTTGTCCTTCATATAGAGAGTCTCATGTTATACCATTCATATGCTAGTGGCAATCAATTTTTATTAACTTGGCTTGTATATTCCAATGACGGGCTTCCTAAAATGTTCGAGGGCTTCATGAGCAAGCAAGTTGGATGCACACCACACTTAGTTTTAGTTCAGCTTTCATACACTTATAGCTCTAGTTCATCATTTGCATGGTAATCCCTACTCCTTACATCGATATCTATCGACGGGCATCTCCATAGCCCGTTGGTACGCCTAGTTGGTGTGAGACTATCTTCTCCACTTTTTACCCCTTTTGATACCTACGACCATATTCTATCCCACCTATATGGTATGTCCAATGGTTCACGCTTATGTATTGCGTGAAGAATAAAAATTGTTGGAAATATGCCCTAGAGGCAATAATAAATTGGTTATTATTATATTTCCTTATTCATGATAATCGTTTATTATCCATGCTAGAATTGTATTAATAGGAAACTGAAATACATGTGTGGATACATAGACAAGACACTGTCCCTAGTGAGCCTCTAAAGGACTAGCTCGTTGACCAAAGACGGTCAAGGTTTCCTGGCCATAGACATTAGTTGTCATGTGATAACGGGATCACATCATTAGGATAATTATGTGATGGACAAGATGTTGGAAATATGCCCTAGAGGCAATGATAAAATAGTTATTATTATATTTCTTGTTCCAAGATAATCATTTATTATCCATGTTATAATTGTATTGAATGAAAACATAGATACATGTGTGGACACATAGACAAAACAATGTCCCTAGCAAGCCTCTAGTTGGCTAGCCAGTTGATCAAGGATAGTCAAGGTTTTCTGACTATATGCAAGTGTTGTCACTTGATAACTGGATCACAACATTAGGAGAATCATGTGATGGACTAGACCCAAACTATGAACGTAGCATGTGATCGTGTCATTTTATTGCTATTGTTTTCTGCGTGTCAAGTATTTATTCCTATGACCATGAGATCATATAACACACTGACATCGTAGGAATACCTTGTGTGTATCAAACGTCGCAACGTAA
Organism: Hordeum vulgare subsp. vulgare; assembly: GCF_904849725.1. Classification (NCBI taxonomy): domain Eukaryota; kingdom Viridiplantae; phylum Streptophyta; class Magnoliopsida; order Poales; family Poaceae; genus Hordeum; species Hordeum vulgare. The sequence goes on from NC_058522.1 coordinate 293,329,491, forward strand.
CTGAGTGACTATAAAGGTGCTCTACAGGTATCTCCGAAGGTGTCCGTTGAGTTAGTATGGATCAAGACTGGGTTTGTCACTCGTGTGATGGAGAGGTATCTCGGGGCCCACTCGGTAATACAACATCATAAACAAGCCTTGCAAACAATGTGACTGAGTGTAAGTCACGGGATTTTGTATTACGGAACGAGTAAAGAGACTTGCCGGTAACGAGATTGAAATAGGTATGCGAATACCGACGATCGAATCTCGGGCAAGCAACATGCCGAAGGAGAAAGGGAATGACATACGGGATTATATGAATCCTTGGCACTAAGGTTCAACCGATAAGATCTTCGGATAATATGTAGGATCCAATATGGGCATCCAGGTCCCGCTATTGGATATTGACCGAGGAGTGTCTCGGGTCATGTCTACATAGTTCTCGAACCCGCAGGGGTCTGCACACTTAAGGTTCGATGATGTTTTAGTATAGTTGAGTTATATGTGTGGTTACCGAATGTTGTTCGGTGTCCCGGATAAGATCACGGACGTCACGAGGGTTTACGGAATGGTCCAGAGATGAAGATTGATATACAGGATGGTTTCATTTGGTCACCGAAAAGTTTCGGGCATTACCGGCAGTGTACCGGGAGTGACGAATGGGTTCCGGGAATTCACCGGGAGGGGGCCACCCACCAGGGAGTGAGCCTAGTGACCCTAGGGTGGCGCACCAGCCCTTATCGGGCTGGTGAGGCCAGCCCAATAGGGCCATGGCGCCACAAGTGGAAACACACCAAAGGAAAGAAAAAAAAGGAAAGGGGGAGGTGGGAAGGAAGGAGTGGACTCCTTTCCCCAAACCGAATTGGGGTGGGAGTCCACCTCCTCCCTTCGGCCGGCGCACCTTGGGGCTCCTTGAGCCCTAAGGCTAGCCCCTCCCCTCCTCCTATATATATTAGTGGTTTTAGGGCTTTTGAGACACAACTTTGCCATGTGCAACTCAAACCTATACCACGTAGTTTTACCTCTAGATCGGATTTCTGCGGAACTCGGGCGGAGCCCTACAGGAGTAGATCATTACCACCACCGAAGCACTGTCACGCTGTCGGAGAACTCATCTACTTCTCCTTCTCTCTTGCTGGATCAAGAAGGCCGAGATCGTCATCGAGCTGTACGTGTGCTGAACGCGGAGGTGTCGTCCGTTTGGCGCTAGATCGGAACGGATCGTGGGACGGATCGTGGGACGACGGTGATTTGAATCACGAAGCTATACCATTACATCAACCGCGTTTCTTAATGCTTCCCGCTTAGTGATCTACAAGGGTACGTAGATCTAATCTCCTCTCGTATATGGACATCACCATGATAGGTCTTCGTGTGCGTAGGATTTTTTTTTGTTTCCCATGCAACGTTCCCCAACACAAGACCCAAACTATGAACGTAGGATATGATCGTGTCAGTTTATTGCTACTATTTTCTACATGTCAAGTATTTGTTCCTATGACCATGAGATCATGCAACTCACTTACACGGGAGGAGTGCCTTGTGTGTATCAAACGTTGCAACGTAACTGGGTGACTATAAAGGTGCTCTACAGGTATCTTCAAGGGTGTGTGTTGAGTTGGCACGGATCAAGACTCAGATTTGTCACTCCGTGTGATGGAGAGGTATCTCACGGTCCACTCGGCAATACACAACAAGCTTGCAAGCAATGTGACTAAAGAGTTAGCCACGAGATCTTGTATTATGTAACGAGTAAAAAGACTTGCCCGTAACGAGGTTGAACTAGATGAGATCCCGGATGGCACGAGGAGCTCCAAAATGGTTCGGAGGTAAAGATTGATATATTGGATGGTGTCTGGAAGGGTTTCGGAATTCGCCGGAAGAGTTTTGGATGTTCCCGGAAATGCTCTGGTGTGAGGATACTTTGGTTGGGCCAAGGGGTAAGTCCCACGGGGCTTTAGGTCGATGCAAAATGAAATTTTGCAGAGGTCACGGACTAGACGCGAGGGACCCTGGTGTCTGACCCTGTACGCCGAAGACCGTGGCGTCTGGTGCGAGAATCCGGGAAGGACTCTTCCTTACGTTCCAAAGCGACTTTGGGGAGGCCCTTGATACGTCCATTTTGCATCATGCTTTCATGTTGATATTTTTCGCTTTATGGACTATTATTATACTTTGTGGTACCATACTTATGCCTTTTCTCTCTTATTTTGCAAGGTTTATTTGAAGAGGGAGAATATCGGCAACTGGAATTCTGGACTGGAAAAGGAGCAAGTCTAAGTCCTCTATTCTGCACAACTCCAAATGCCCTGAAAATCAACGTGGAATTTTTTGGGAATATATAAAAAATACTTGGCGAAAGAAGTACCAGAGGGGAGCTGCTAGGGGGCCACAAGCAGGGTAGCCGCGGCTACAGGGCTTGTGGGAACCCTGGTGGCCCACTGGCCCCCCTCTTCTGCTATATGAAGGGTTTCGTCCGGAAAAAATCAGGGCAGAGCTTTTTCGAGGAGGCGCCGCCGCCACGAGGCGGAACTTGAGCAGAACCAATCTAGAGCTCCGGCAGGACGATCATGTCGCGGAAACTTCCCTCCCGGAGGGGGAAATCGTCGCCATCGTCATCACCAACACTCCTCTCATCGCAGGGGACTCGTCACCATCAACATCTTCATCAGCACCATCTCATCTCCAAACCCTAGTTCATCACTTGTAACCAATCTCCGTCTCGCGACTCCGATTGGTACTTGTAAGGTTGCTAGTAGTGTTGATTACTCTTTGTAGTTGATGCTAGTTGGATTACTTGGTGGAAGAGTTTATGTTCAGATCCTTGATGCTACTCATTACCTCTCTGATCATGATTATGATTATGCTTTGTGAGTAGTTACTTTTGTTCCTTAGGACATGGGATAAGTCATGCTATTAATAGTCATGTGAATTTGGTGTTCGTTCGGTATTTGGATATGTTGTATGTTGTCTTTTCCTCTAGTGGTGTTATGTGAACGTCGACTACATAACACTTCACCATATTTGGGCCTAGAGGAAGGCATTGGGGAGTAGTAAGTAGATGATGGGTTGCTAGAGTGACAGAAGCTTAAACCCCAGTCTATGCGTTGCTTCGTAAGGGGCTGATTTGGATCCACCAGTTTAATACTATGGTTAGACGTTGTCTTAATTCTTATTTTGTAGTTGCGGATGCTTGCGAGAGGGGTTAATCATAAGTGGGATGCTTGTCCAAGTAAGGGCAGTACCCAAGCACCGGTCTACCCACATATCAAACTATCAAAGTAACGAACGCGAATCATATGAACATGATGAAACTAGCATGACAGAAATTCCCGTGTGTCCTCGGGAGCGTTTTTCCTCCTATAAGACTTTGTCCAGGCTTGTACCTTGCTACAAAAGGGATTGGGCCACTTTGCTGCACCATTTCTACTCTTGTTACTTGTTACTTTTCACCTGCTACGTTTCACCTCACTACACCATCACTTGTTACCGCTACTTTCAGTGCTTGCAGTTATTACCTTGCTGAAAACCGTTTATCAGAGCCTTCTGCTCCTCGTTGGGTTTGACACTCTTACTTATCAAAAGTACTACGATTGATCCCCTATAGTTGTGGGTCATCAAGACTCTTTTCTGGCGCCGTTGCCGGGGAGCAAAGCGCCTTTGGTAAGTGGAATTTGGTAAGGAAACATTTATATATTGTGCTGAAATTTATTGTCACTTGTCACTATGGAAATTGTTCCTTTGAGGAATTTGTTCGGGGTATCTTCACCACGAACGGAAGCACGAGGAGTTGCTCCTCAACCTGAGGTACCTACTGAAAATATCTTTTATGAAATTCCTTCGGGTATGCTTGAGAAACTGCTAGCTAATCCTTTTACACGAGATGGATCATCACATCCAGACTTGCATCTAATCTATGTAGATGAAGTTTGTGGTTTATTTAAGCTTGCAAGTTTGCCCGAGGGTGAGGTAAAGAAGAAAGTCCTTCCTTTATCTTTGAAGGATAAGGCGTTGACATGGTATAGGCTATGTGATGATACTGGATCATGGGACTACAATCGATTGAAATTGGAATTTCATCAAAAGTTTTATCCTATGCATTTAGTACATCGTGATCGGAATTATATTTATAACTTTTGGCCTCGTGATAGGGAAAGCATAGCTCAAGCTTGGGGGAGTCTTAAATCAATGCTATATTCATGCCCCAATCATGAGCTCTCGAGAGAAATTATCACTCAAAACTTTTATGCTCGGCTTTCTCATGAAGATCGTACCATGCTTGACACTTCTTGTACCGGTTCTTTTATGAAGAAGGATATTGAGCACAAGTGGAATTTATTGGAAAGAATCAAACATAACTCTGAAGATTGGGAGCTTGAAGAAGGTAAGGAGTCAGGTAGGAATTTCCAGTTTGATTGCGTTAAATCTTTTGTTGAAACAAACACCTCTAGAGATTTTAGCGCTAAGTATGGACTTGACTCTGAGATAGTAGCTTCTCTATGTGAATCTTCTGTTGCTCATATTGATCTTCCCAAAGAGAAGTGGTTTAAGTATCATCCTCCTGTAGAAGTCAACATAGTTAAACCCAATCTAGTTGAAGAGAAAGTCATTGCCTATAATGATCCTATTGTTCCTTGTGCCTACACTGAGAAACCACCTTACCCTGCTAGGAAAAAGGATTATTCTAAAGCTCCAATTGTGATACGTAGGGGTTACATTAGACCACTTGCACCCCCTGAGGAAATTATAGTTGAACCTAGTGTTTCTATTATCAAAGATCTCTTAGTCGAATACATAGGCGGGCATGTTATCAAATTCTGTGAAGACTCCGCTAGAATTGCTAAACCTCACGCGAAAGACAAATACGGACATGTAGTTGGCCTGCCCGTTGTTTCTGTCAAGATAGGAGATCACTGTTATCATGGTTTATGTGATATGGGTGCTAGTGCTAGTACAATACCCCGGTCCCTATATGATGAAATCAAAGATGAGATTGCACCTGCTGAGTTAGAACCCATTGATGTCACTATTACGCTAGCTAATAGAGACACTATCTGCCCTGTGGGAATTGTGAGAGACGTAGAAGTCCTGTGTGGTAAGACGAAGTATCCTACTGATTTCCTCGTCCTTGCTACTGCACAAGATAGCTTTTGTCCCATCATATTTGGTAGACCCTTTCTCAACACTGTCAATGCTCATATTGATTGCATTAAACAGACTCTCACTGTTAGTTTCGAGGGTGTGTCTCATGAATTTAACTTCTCCAAATTTGGAAGACAACCCCATGAAAAAGAGTCGTCTAGTAGGGATGAAATCATTGCTCTTGCCTCTATTGCCGTGCCTCCTATGGATCCTTTAGAGCAATATTTGCTTGAGCATGAAAATGAAATGCATATGGATGAAAGAGATGAGATAGATAAAATTGTTTTAGAACAATATCCTATTCTTAAGAATAATCTGCCTGTTGAACTGCTTGGGTATCCTCCCCCACCAAAGGGCGATCCTGTGTTCGACCTAAAACAGTTACCAGATACACTTAAGTATGCCTATCTTGATGAGAAGGAGATATATCCTGTTATTATTAGTGCTCACCTCTCGAATCACGAAGAGAAGAAGTTATTAAAAACTTTGAGGAAGCATCGTGCTGCTATTGGATATACTCTTGATGATCTTAAGGGTATTAGTCCCACTCTATGTCAGCACAAGATTAAAACCGATCATGATTCTAAGCCAGTCGCTGATCATCAACGGAGGTTAAATCCTAGGATGAAAGAGGTCGTGAGAAAAGAAATATTAAAGCTTCTAGAAGCAGGAATCATTTATCCTGTTGATCATAGTGATTGGGTAAGTCCAGTACATTGCGTACCCAAGAAGGGAGGTATCACCGTCGTTCCTAATGATAAGAATGAACTAATCCCACACAGGATTATTACTGGCTATAGGATGGTGATAGACTTCCGTAAACTGAACAAGGCAACCAGGAAAGACCATTATCCTTTGCCGTTTATCGACCAAATGCTAGAAAGGCTATCTAAACACACACACTTCTGCTTTCTAGACGGTTATTCAGGTTTCTCGCAAATACATGTTGAACAATCTGATCAGGAGAAAACCACTTTCACCTTCCCCTTCTGTACCTTTGCTTATAGACGTATGCCTTTTGGCTTATGCAATGCACCTGCCACCTTTCAAAGATGTATGGTGGCTATATTCTCTGACTTTTGTGAAAAGACTGTTGAGGTTTTCATGGATGATTTCTCCGTTTACGGTTCTTCCTTTGACGATTGCCTCAGCAACCTTGATCGAGTCTTATAGAGATGCAAAGATACCAACCTCGTCTTGAACTGGGAGAAGTGCCACTTCATGGTTAATGAAGGCATCGTCTTAGGACACAAAATCTCTGAGAAAGGCATTGAAGTTGATAAGGCTAAGGTTGATGCAATTGAGAAAATGCCTTGCCCCACAGATATCAGAGGTATACGAAGTTTCCTAGGTCATGCTGGTTTCTATAGAAGGTTCATTAAAGACTTCTCTAAGATTTCTAGGCCTCTTACCAACCTCTTGCAGAAGGATGTTCCTTTTGTTTTTGATGAGGGTTGTGAGGAAGCTTTCGAAATACTTAAGAAGGCCTTGATAACCGCACCAAATGTTCAACCACCTGATTGGAACTTGCCCTTTGAAAGCATGTGCGACGCTAGTGATTATGTTGTTGGTGCTGTTCTAGGACAAAGAGTTGACAAGAAGTTGAATGTTATTCACTACGCTAGTAAAACTCTAGACAGTGCCCAAAGAAACTATGCCACTGCGAAGAAGGAATTTTTAGCTGTCGTGTTTGCATGTGAAAAGTTCAGATCTTATATAGTTGACTCAAAAGTCATTATTCATTCTGATCATGCTGCTATTAAGTACCTTATGAAGAAGAAGGACGCTAAACCTAGGCTAATCAGATGGGTTCTCCTGATACAGGAATTTGATCTGCACGTTGTTGACCGAAAGGGTGCTGATAACCCTGTAGCAGATAACTTGTCCAGGCTAGAGAATGTCCTTGATGACCCACGACCTATTGATGGCAGCTTTCCTGATGAGCAATTGAATGTCATCCGTACTTCACATAGTGCACCGTGGTATGCTGATTACGCAAACTATATCGTAGCCAAATACATACCACCCAGTTTCACCTACCAGCAAAAGAAGAAATTCTTCTTTGATTTGAGACACTACTTTTGGGATGATCCTCACCTTTATAAGGAAGGAGTAGATGGTGTTATTAGACGTTGTGTGCCTAAACATGAACAGGGACAGATCCTGCAGAAGTGTCATTCCGAAGCCTACGGAGGACACCATGCTGGAGATAGAACTGCTCATAAGGTATCGCAATCATGTTTCTATTAGCCCACTCTCTTCAAGGATGCTCGTAAGTTTGTCTTGTCTTGTGACGAATGCCAAAGAATAGGGAACATCAGTAAACGTCAGGAAATGCCTATGAACTATTCACTTGTCACTGAACCATTTGATGTCTGGGGCTTTGATTATATGGGACCCTTCCCGAGTTCCAATGGGTATACTCACATCTTAGTTGCTGTTGATTACATCACTAAGTGGGTAGAAGCTATCCCCACTAGAAATGCTGATCACCACACCTCTATTAAGATGCTTAAAGAAGTCATTTTCCCAAGATTTGGAGTCCCTAGATATCTGATGACTGATGGCAGTTCACACTTCATTCATGGTGTTTTCCGCAAAATGCTCGCTAAGTATGATGTCAACCATAGAGTTGCATCTCCTTATCATCCTCAGTCTAGTGGTCAAGTGGAGTTGAGTAATAGGGAGATCAAATTGATCTTACAAAAGACTGTCAATAGATCATGAAAGAATTGGTCTAGCAAACTTGACGATGCACTATAGGCTTATAGGACTGCTTATAAGAATCCCATGGGCATGTCGCCATATAAAATGGTTTACGGTAAGGCCTCTCATTTACCTCTTGAGCTAGAACACAAAGCTTATTGGGTAATCAAAGAGCTCAACTTCGATTTCAAACTTGTTGGTGAGAAGCGGTTGTTTGATATCAGCTCATTAGATGAATGGAGGGCCCAGGCATATGAGAATGCCAAGTTGTTCAAGGAAAAGGTTAAGAGATGGCACGATAAAAGAATACAAAAACGTGAGTTCAATGTAGGTGATTATGTCCTGCTATACAATTCTCGCTTAAGATTCTTCGCAGGCAAGCTCCTCTCTAAATGGGAAGGTCCCTACGTTGTCGAAGAAGTATATCGTTCTGGTGCCATCAAAATCAATAACACGGAAGGTAATTTTCCTAGAGTGGTAAATGGGCAAAGAATCAAGCATTATATCTCCGGTACTCCCCTAAATGTTGAGAGCAATATCATCAATATCATAACTCCACAGGATTTATCAGCCTGTTTCAGACTCTGAAAATGAAGAGGTGTGTGTTTCGGTAAGTAATTGGACTCCAAAACTTTTCCAGTAGGAAATTTTCTCCGTTTTGGAATTTATGGAAAAATAGAAAAATAAAAAGAAGTTCGGAGAGCGCACGAGGTGGCCACAAGCTTGGTAGCCGCGGCCTCCCCCCTGGCCGCGACTACAGGGCTTGTGGGCACCTCGTGTGCCTCCCGGACTCCATTTTCTTGCGGAGCACTCCTTCTGCTCCAGAAAAAATCATTATATATATATGCCCAAGGGTTTTGATCTCCGTATCACGCAGTTTTCCTCTGTTTTCGTTTCGAACCTGTTTCTGCTGCAGATCTAGACTTCTATGGCTTCCCCAAAAGCTCTGAAGGACAAGGTCTTTGAGAAGGTTATCAATCCTTACCTCGCGGAAGTGTTGCAGCACCCTCAGTCTGTCAAGATGAGTGAGGGGATGTTGCACATCCGTGATGTTGAGGGGCCTAAGAAGACCGAAAGCATGGAGACGAGGCTCGAAGAACTGGAGCAACAAGTCTTCAAGTGCCAAGGGATGGTGGAGCGTGGACTCAACGCCAACCACATGATGATCACAGAGTTCACCAACAAGCACAAGATGGATGCCAATGACATTGGGAAGCACCTCTCCAGGCTCTATGACAGGGTTGATCAACTCCAGGGCCAGATCTATGACCTGCAGAACCAAAACTGTGAGTATGAGTATAGATTTAAATCAATACGTTTGGCTGCAGATTTGAGGATTCCGGCGACTCGTTCATCCTGCCATGATGGAGCACCTATGCCTTGGAAGACAGAGGATCCGACTCATGTTGCAACCCACCACCATCACCACCAAAGTAAGACAACTAAGCATTGGTATGGGAAACTCCCTTGGCTTATGCCAAGCTTGGGGGAGTTGCCCTGGTTCCGTATCACTTTTGTATCTTTTGCTTTTACCTTTGTTTTAGTTCTTTCCTTTTCAGTTTTATTTCTTATCTTAGTGGGATAAGTCTTTAGTGTTTAGTTTGAGTCTTTTGCCTTGTGTCTCCAATGATGTATTCGAGCTTGCGAGCTATATAATAAAGAGTATCTTGGTCAAGGGCTTTGTTTGTACCGTGATCAAAAGTATGAAAAGAACGATAGCATGAAAGATCATGAGATGATCTTATGGAAAGTGATAGCTTCACATATAACAAGTATGATGATTGAAACTTGTTGAGAATAGACCAACATAGACCCCAGTCATTGTTGCAATTAATAAGAAGTAATAAGGAAAGAGAGGTTCACATATAAATATATCATCTTAGACACTTTTTACAATTGTGAGCACTCACCAAACTATTACATGCTTAGAAGTAGATGTTGGACAAGGAAGACAACATAATGAATTGTGTTTGCTTGATTCCAAACAATGTTATATGTCTAGAGATACCTTAGCATGTGACGATTTCTTCCACCTCATATTAGCCAAAACTTCCGTACTAAGTAGAAATACTACTTGTGCATCCATAAACCTTCAACCCAGTTTTGCCATGAGAGTCCACCATACCTACCTATGGATTGCGTAAGATCCTTCAAGTAAGTTGTTGATACGTCTCCAACGTATCTATAATTTTTTATGGTTTCATGTTGTTATCTTGTCAAACTTTGGATGTTTTATATGCCTTTTATATCTTTTTTGGGACTAACCTATTAATTCAGTGCCAAGTGCCAGTTCCTGTTCTTTCCGTGCTTTTGACCCTTTTTCACGCGGAGTCCAAACGGAATAATTCTTTTGCGATGATTTTTTATGGAAAATATCAAAAATACCAGAAGAAAAAGATACCGGAGAGGGGTCCCGAGGAAGCCACAAGCCCTGTAGGCGCGGCCACCCCCCAAGCCGCACCTACCAAGCTTGTGGGGTCCTCAGGGGCCCACTTGACGCAACTCCACCGCCATCTGGTCCTATAAATCCAGAAACCTCCAGAAAGAAACCTGGATCGGGAGTTCCGCCGCCGCAAGCCTCTGTAGCCACCAAAAACCAATCTGGAGCCCGTTCTGGCACCCTGCCGGAGGGGGAATCCATCTTTGGTGGCCATCTTCATCATCCCGGCGATCTCCATGATGAGGAGGGAGTAGTTCTCCCTCGGGGCTGAGGGTATGTACCAGTAGCTATGTGTTTGATCTCTCTCTCTCTCGTGTTCTTGAGATGTCTTGATCTCGATGTATGGCGGGCTTTGCTACTATAGTTGGACCTTATGACGTTCTTCCCCCTCTCCCTTCTTGTAATGAATTGAGTTTCCCCTTTGGAGTTATCTTATCGGATTGAGTCTTTGAGAACACTTGATGTATGTCTTGCACGTGTCTATCTGCTGTGATCAACTTGCAGGTTTGTGACAATTGGGAACCTATGCATATGGGTTGGCACACGTGGATTCATGTGAGTACTCGATGTATGTTTTGGTGATCGACTTGCGGGTTCGTGACATTGGGAACCTATGCATAGGGGTTGGCACACATTTTGACTCTCCCATAGAAACTTTGGGGCACTCTTTGAAGTTCTATGTGTTGGTTGAATAGATGGTTCTGAGATTATGTGATGCATATCGTATAATCATGCCCACAGATACTTGAGGTGACAATGGAGTATCTAGGCGACATTAGGTTCTTGGTTGATATGTATCTTAAGGTGTTATTCTAGTACGAACTCTATGATGGATCAAACGGAAAGAATAGCTTCGTGTTATTTTACTGCGGACTCTTGAATAGATCGATTAGAAAGAATAACTTTGTGGTGGTTTCGTACCCGACAATAATCTCTTCGTTTGTTCTCCGCTATTAGTGACTTTGGAGTGAATCTTTGTTGCATGTTGAGGGCTAGTTATATGATCCAATTATGTTATTATTGTTGAGAGAACTTCACTAGTGAAAGTATGAACCCTAGGCCTTGTTTCCACGCATTGCAATATTGTTTGTGCTAACTTTTGTTACTAGTTACCTTGCTGTTTTTGTAATTTCAGATTACAAAAACCTATATCTACCATCCATATTGCACCTGTATCACCATCTCTTCGCCGAACTAGTGCACCTATACAATTTACCATTGTATTGGGTGTGTTGGGGACACAAGAGACTCTTTGTTATTTGGTTGTAGGGTTGCTTGAGATAGACTATCTTCATCCTACGCCTCCCACAGATTGATAAACCTTAGGTCACCCACTTGAGGGAAAATTGCTACTGTCCTACAAACCTCTGCACTTGGAGGCCCAACAACGTCTACAAGGAGAAGGTTGCGTAGTAGACATCAAGCTTTTTTCTGGCGCCGTTCCCGGGGAGGTTAGCGCTTGAAGGTATATCTTTAGATCTTGCAATCGAATCTTTTCGTTTCATGTTCTTTTGCTAGAAAACTACAAAAAACTGGAATTGAGGATGCCTCATATGCTCCATCTTTTCAATGTCTTTCGTGAGCATGATGGGAAGGAAAATTGTGCTCAAGTGCTGAAAGAAGAATGATATAGAATGCTTGGCATAGAATATGTGAATGATGAGCATGATTGCAATGTTGTTAGCACGAATACTTTGAATACCCATGATGCTAATGATATGCAAAGCCACAAGCTTGGGGATGCTATATTTGATGAAGATGATCTTTTTAGTTCTTCCACTTTGAATGATCAAAATCATTTTGATGAAAGCATGCCTCTATCTATGATGATTATTGTGAGGATACTTATGCTTTAAACAAGAGGGATGATAAAACTTGTCATACTCTCAAGAACCCCTTTGCTAAACCTTGCTTTTTCATTGTGGACACAATTTGTAGTGCTCAAGTCTTTTACGATACTACCACTACTATTCTTGAGAATAGATTTCCTTATGTGGAGAGTAGTAAAATTTTATGCTTGTAGATCATGAAAAGAATGCTTTAGGTGCTGGTTATATTGTTGAATTCATTCATGATGCTACTGAAAATTACTATGAGAGAGGATCATATGCTTCTACTTATTACAATAGTATCAAGCTTCCTCTCCATATGTTGAAATTTTTGAAGCTATGCTTGTTTTGCCTTCCTATGCTAGTTGATTCTTGCTCCAATAAATTGTTTGATCACAAAATCCCTATGCATAGGAAGTGGGTTAGACTTAAATGTGCTAACCATTTGCTCCATGATGCTCTCGTTGTGTTTCAATCCTTACCTTTTATGTGAGCATCATTGAAATCAATGCCTAGCTAAGGGCGTTAAATGATAGCGCTTGTTGGGAGGCAACCCAATGAATAAATTTTTCTTTGCTTTTTTGCTTCCTGTTTTGTTTTCTCCACACTATCATAATTCTGTTATGATTGTGTCTTTTGTGTTTCTTTTTGTGTTTGTGCCAAGCAAAACCGTTATGATTAGTCTGGCTGATGATTGTTTGATCATGCTGGAAAAAGACAGAAACTTTCTGCTCACCAAATGAATTTCATTTTTATTCTGTAAGAGCTTTTGAGTTGATTCTTTTTGCTGCTGGTTTATATGTAATTTATTCATACGGTCGTAGTTGTTAAGATTTTTTGAAGTACCAGAAGTATCCGAAGTATGCATGTTGCTACAGACTGGTCTGCTGTTATCAGATTCTGTTTTTGTTGAGTTGGTTGCTTATTTTGATGAAACTATGGATAGTATCGGAGGGTACTAGCCATGGAAAAGTGAAAATACAGCAACCCAACACCAACATAACTAGAATTTAAGTTTGCTACAGTACCTAAGGAAGTGATGATTTGCTTTCTTATACTAATGATATCACGAGTTTTTGTTTAAGTTTTGTGTTGTGAAGTTTTCAAGTTCTGGGTGAAGTTCTTATGGACAAAGAGATAAAGAGTGGCAAGACCTCAATCTTGGGGATGCCCAAGGCACCCCAAGTTGATTCAACGATGTCGAAAAAGCCTAAGCTTGGGGATGCCCCGGGAAGGCATCCCCTCTTTCGTCTTCAATCCATCGGTAATGTTACTTGGACCTATATTTTTATTCACCACATGATATGTGTTTTGCTTGGAGCGTCTTGTATCGTAGGAGTCTTTTATTTTTGTTGTGTCACAATCTTCCTTGCTGCATACCTAGAGAGAGAGACATGCAATCACCGTGATTTTGTCGAGCTTCACTTATATCCTTTGAGTTAGGCAATTCAGCTCACATGTGTTTCACTTATATCTTTAGTGCTAGTTGATTTTGCTCTATGTGCTTCACTTATATCTTTTAGAGCACAGCGGTGCGTGGCTTGGTAGTTGGCTTATGCTATGAAAGTAGTCCCAAAAGTGGTAGTTATCCAAAGGGTTACGAAAACTTCCATCTTCATGTGTATTGAGTAGAAAGAGAAGCTTGATTCCTCTCAATTAGTTTTGAGATGTGGTTGTGGTAATATTTAAGTTATGTTAGTATGGTGTTGTGAATCTAGAGATGCTTGTGTTGAAGTTAGTGATTCCCGTAGCATGCACGTATGGTGAACCGCTATGTGATGAAGTTTGAGCAAGATTAGTTTATTGATTATCATCCTTTATGTAGCGGTCGGGATCGCGCGATGGTTTATACCTACCAACCCTTCCCCTAGGAGTATGCGTTGAATGCTTTGTTTCGATTACTAATAAAACTTTTGCAACAAGTATATGAGTTCTTCTTGACTAATGTTGAGTCCATGGTTTAGATGCACTTTCACCTTCCACCATCACTATCTTCTTTAGTACCGTGCAACTTTCGCCGGTGCATAAACCTACCATATAGCCTCCCTCAAAACAGCCACCATACATACCTACTATGGCATTTTCAAAGCCATTCCGAGATATATTGCCATGCAACTACCACCATGACATGTGCCACCACTTCTACATTGTCATTGCATGATCATAAGATAGCTAGCATGATGTTTCCATTGATGTCTATGCCATGCTAGACCATTGTCACGGTACACTACCGAAGGCATTTCATATAGAGTCATCATTGCTCTAAGTTTTGAGCTGTGAGTGTGATGATCATCATTGATGGAGCATTGTCCCATGTGAAAAAAAGAGGCCACAGATGCCCACCAAAATAAATAAAAGAAAAAGAAAAAAAAGAGGCCAAAGAGCCCACCAAAAAAATGAGAGAAAAAGAGAGAAGGGACAATGCTACTATCTCCTTTCCACACTTGTGCTTCATATTAAGCACCATGATCTTCATGATTGAGAGTCTCTCGTTTTGTCACCACCATATAGCTAGTGGGAAATTTTCATTATATAACTTGGCTTGTATATTCCTATGATGGGCTTCCTCAAAATTGCCCTAGGTCTTCGTGAGCAAGCAAGTTGGATGCACAACCACTAGTTTTCCTTAAGAGTTTTCACATACTCATAGCTCTAGTGCATCTCTTGCATGGCAATCCCTACTCATTCACATTGATATCTATTGATAAGCATCTCCATATCTCATTGATATGCCTAGTCAATGTGACCATCTTCTCCTTTTTTGTCTCACAACCTCCACCGTTCCATTCCACCTATAGTGCTATAACCATGGCTCACGCTCATGTATTGCGTGAGAGTTGAAAAAGTTTGAGAAAGTAAAGGTGTGAAAACAATTACTTGGCCAATACCGAGGTTGTGCATGATTTAAATTCGTTGTGCAAGGATGATAGAGCATAGCCAGACTATACGATTTTGTAGGGATAACTTTCTTTTGGCCTTGTTATTTTGAAAGTTCATGATTACCTTGCTAGTTTGCTTGAACTATTATTGTCTCCACATCAATAGCAAACTATTGTTTTGAATCTAACGGATCTGAACATTCATGTCACATAAGAGGAGTTACAAAGGACATCTATGCTAGGTAGCATGAAAGCATCAAAAATTCATTCTTTATCACTTCCCTACTCGAGGACGAGCAGGAGTTAAGCTTGGGGATGCTTGATACGTCTCCAACGTATCTATAATTTTTGATGGTTTCATGCTGTTATCTTGTCAAACTTTGGATGTTTTATATGCCTTTTATATCTTTATTGGGACTAATCTATTGATTTTGACCCTTTTTCAGGTGGAGTCCAAACGGAATAATTCTTTCGCGATGATTATTTATGGAAAATATCAAAAATACCGGAAGAAAAAGATACCGGAGAGGGGTCCCGAGGAAGCCACAAGCCGCACCTACCAAGCTTGTGGGCTCCTCAGGGGCCCACTTGACGCAACTCCACCGCCATCTGGTCCTATAAATCCAGAAGCCTCCAGAAAGAAACCTAGAACGGGAGTTCCGGCGCCGCAAGCCTCTGTAGCCACCAAAAACCAATCTGGAGCCCGTTCTGGCACCCTGCCGGAGGGGGAATCCATCTCCGGTGGCCATCTTCATCATCCCGGTGATCTCCATGACGAGGAGGGAGTAGTTCTCCCTCGGGGCTGAGGGTATGTACCAGTAGCTATGTGTTTGATCTCTCTCTCTCTCTCTCTCTCTCGTGTTCTTGAGATGTCTTGATCTCGATGTACCGCGGGCTTTGCTACTATAGTTGGATATTATGACGTTCTTCCCCCTCTCCCTTCTTGTAATGAATTGAGTTTCCCCTTTGGAGTTATCTTATCGGATTGAGTCTTTGAGAACACTTGATGTATGTCTTGCACGTGTCTATCTGTTGTGATCAACTTGCGGGTTTCTGACAATTGGGAACCTATGCATATGGGTTGGCACACGTGGATTCATGTGAGTACTCGATGTATGTTTTGGTGATGAACTTGCGGGTTCGTGACATTGGGAACCTATGCATAGGGGTTGGCACATGTTTTGACTCTCCGGTAGAAACTTTGGGGCACTCTTTGAAGTTCTATGTGTTGGTTGAATAGATGATTCTGAGGTTATGTGATGCATATCGCATAATCATGCCCACGGATACTTGAGGTGACAATGGAGTATCTAGGTGACATTAGGGTTTTGGTTGATATGTATCTTAAGGTGTTATTCTAGTACGAACTCTATAATGGATCGAACGGAAAGAATAGCTTCGTGTTATTTTACTACGAACTCTTGAATAGATCGATCAGAAAGAATAACTTTGTGGTGGTTTCGTACCCAACAATAATCGCTTCGTTTGTTCTCCGTTATTAGTGACTTTGGAGTGAATCTTTGTTGCATGTTGAGGGCTAGTTATATGATCCAATTATGTTATTATTGTTGAGAGAACTTCACTTGTGAAAGTATGAACCCTAGGCCTTGTTTCCACGCATTGCAATACCGTTCGTGCTCACTTTTGTTACTAGTTACCTTGCTGTTTTTGTAATTTCAGATTACAAAAACCTATATCTACCATCCATATTGCACTAGTATCACCATCTCTTCGCCGAACTAGTGCACCTATACAATTTACCATTGTATTGGGTGTGTTGGGGACACAAGAGACTCTTTGTTATTTGGTTGCACGGTTGCTTGAGAGAGACCATCTTCATCCTACGCCTCCCACGGATTGATAAACCTTAGGTCACCCACTTGAGGGAAAATTGCTACTGTCCTACAAACCTCTGCACTTGGAGGCCCAACAACGTCTACAAGGAGAAGGTTGCGTAGTAGACATTAGTTGTCATCGGTGAAAGCAATAAAAAGTTGCTACCTAAAGTATGTATGATTTATTAGTGTATGGAAAATAAGCTTTGTACGAACCTGTGATGAGGAAGACATAAAAGCGACAGACTGCATAATAAAGTTCTTTATCACAGGGGGCAATATAAAGTGACATTCCTTTATACTAAGAGGTCGTATATCCAAACCTTAAAAGTGCATGACAACCTCTGCTTCCCTCTGCGAAGGGCCTATCTTGTACCTTTACTTGTGTCCTTGTGAAAGTCATGGTGATCAACACCAATTCCCTATTCCGTCTTCATCTTGGTGAATGTCATATGCTCGGGAAAGATCTATATTCATATATCAACTTGGAGATGAGTACTTATGCTTTTGTTGACTTTACCCTTGAGGTAAATGGTTGGGAGGCAAAATTATAAGCCCCTATCTTTCTCTGTGTCCAACTGAAACTTTGATACCATGAGTACCACGTGAGTTGTAACAATTGTGGAAAACAAAAGAGATGATTGAGGATGTGGATTTGCTTTACAAGCTCTTATTTGACTCTTTCTGATGTTATGATAAATTGCAATTGCTTCAATGACTATGGACTGTTGTTGGCTACTTCTCGGTAAGGTTTTTGATTCATACTTTGCTTTGTGAAGGAATTGTTACTTTCCCATCAGAATATTTATGATGTATTGTTGTTCTATGTGTGATCATGATGCCCTCATGTCCGTATTATGTTTTTTCGACACCTTCATCCCTAAACATGTGGACATGTTTATGGATATTGGTTTTCGCTTGAGGACAAGCGAGGTCTAAGCTTGGGGGAGTTGATACGTCCATTTTGCATCATGCTTTCATGTTGATATTTATCGCTTTACGGACTATTATTATACTTTTTGGTACCATACTTATGCCTTTTCTCTCTTACTTTGCAAGGTTTATTTGAAGAGGGAGAATATCGGCAGCTGGAATTCTGGACTGGAAAAGGAGCAAGTCTAAGTCCTCTATTCTCCACAACTCCAAATGCCCTGAAAATCAACGTGGAATTTTTTGGGAATATATAAAAAATACTTGGCGAAAGAAGTACGAGAGGGGAGCTGCCAGGGGCCTGTTGGAATTATGCCCTAGAGGCAATAATAAATATAGTTATTATTATAATTCCTGTATCAAGATAATCGTTTATTGTCCATGCTATAATTGTATTGAATGAAGATCATTTACATGTGTGGATACATAGACAAAACACTGTCCCTAGCAAGCCTCTAGTTGGCTAGCCAGTTGATCAAAGATAGTCAGTGTCTTCTGATTATGAACAAGGTGTTGTTGCTTGATAACTGGATCACGTCATTAGGAGAATCACGTGATGGACTAGACCCAAACTAATAGACGTAGCATGTTGATCGTGTTATTTTGTTGCTACTGTTTTCTGCGTGTCAAGTATTTGTTCCTATGACCATGAGATCATATAACTCACTAACACCGGAGGAATACTTTGTGTGTATCAAACGTCGCAACGTAACTGGGTGACTATAAAGATGCTCTACAGGTATCTCCGAAGGTGTTCGTTGAGTTAGTATGGATCGAGACTGGGATTTGTCACTCCGTGTGACGGAGAGGTATCTCGGGGCACACTCGATAATACAACATCACACACAAGCCTTGCAAGCAATGTGACTTAGTGTAAGTTGCGGAATCTTGTATTACGGAACGAGTAAATAGACTTGCCGATAAACAAGATTGAAATAGGTATACGGATACTGACGATCGAATCTCGGGCAAGTAACATACCGAAGGACAAAGGGAATGACATACGGGATTATATGTATCCTTGGCACTGAGGTTCAAACGATAAGATCTTCGTAGAATATGTAGGATATGGGCATCCAGGTCCCGCTATTGGATATTGACCGAGGAGTCTCTCGGGTCATGTCTACATAGTTCTCGAACCCGCAGGGTCTGCACACTTAAGGTTCGACGTTGTTTTATGCGTATTTGAGTTATATGGTTGGTTACCAAATGTTGTTTGGAGTCCCGGATGAGATCACAGATGTCACGAGGGTTTCCGGAATGGTCCGGAAACGAAGATTGATATATAGGATTACCTCATTTGATTACCAGAAGGTTTTCGGAGTTACCGGGAATGTACCGGGAATGACGAATGGGTTCCGGGAGTTCACCGGGGGGCAACCCACCCCGGGGAAGCCCATAGTCATTGGGGGTGGCGCACCAGCCCTTAATGGGCTGGTGGGACAGCCCAAAAGAGCCCTATGCACCATAGGAAGAATAATCAAAGAGAAAAAAAAAAAAGAGGAGGTGGGAAAAGGGGGAAGGACTCCTCCTTCCAAACCTAGTTGGACTCGGTTTGGAAGGGGAGGGCTGCCCACCTTGGCTCGGCCGAAACCCTTAGGGGTCCTTGGACTCCAAGGCAAGGCTCCCCCTCTTCCCCCTATATATACGGAGGTTTTAGGGCTGATTTGACACAATTTTGCCATGGCAGCCCGACCACATATCTCCACGGTTTTACCTCTAGATCGCGTTTCTGCGGAGCTCGGGCGGAGCCCTGCTGAGACGAGATCATCACCAACCTCCGGAGCGCCGTCACGCTGCCGGAGAACTCTTCTACCTCTCCGTCTCTCTTGCTGGATCAAGAAGGCCGAGATCATCGTCGAGTTGTACGTGTGCTGAACGCGGAGGTGTCGTCCGTTCGGCACTAGATCGTGGGACTGATCGCGGGACGGTTCGCGGGGCGGATCGAGGGACGTGAGGACGTTCCACTAAATCAACCGCGTTCACTAACGCTTCTGTTGTACGGTCTACAAGGGTACGTAGATCACACATCCCCTCTCGTAGATGGACATCACCGTGATAGGTCTTCGTGCGCGTAGGAAAATTTTTGTTTCCCATGCGACGTTCCCCAATAGTGGCATCATGAGCTAGGTTCATGCGTAGATGTCTTCTCGAGTAGAACAAAAAAGTTTTGGTGGGCGGTGATGTGCGTTTTGCTGCCCTGCTTAGTCTTTTCTTGATTCCGCGGTATTGTTGGATCGAAGCGGCTCGGACCGACATTACTCGTACGCTTACGAGAGACTGGTTTCATCGCTACGAGTAACTCCGTTGATCAAAGATGACTGGCGGGTGTCAGTTTCTCCAACTTTAGTTGAATCGGATTTGACCGAGGAGGTCCTTGGATGAGGTTAAATAGCAACTCATATATCTCCGTTGTGGTGTTTGCGTAAGTAAGATGCGATCCTACTAGATACCCATGGTCACCACGTAAAACATGCAACAACAAAATTAGAGGACGTCTAACTTGTTTTTGCAGGGTATGCTTGTGATATGATATGGCCAATGATGTGATGTGATATATTGGATGTATGAGATGATCATGTTGTAATAGATAATATCGACTTGCACGTCGATGGTACGGCAACCGGCAGGAGCCATAGGGTTGTCTTTATACTAATGTTTGTGCTTGCAGATGCGTTTACTATTTTGCTAGGGTGTAGCTTTAGTAGTAATAGCATGAGTAGCACGACAACCCCGATGGCGACATGTTGATGGAGATCATGGTGTGGCGCCGGTGACAAGAAGATCGTGCCGGTGCTTGGTGATGGAGATCAAGGAGCACGTGATGATGGCCATATCATGTCACTTATGAATTGCATGTGATGTTAATCCTTTTATGCACCTTATTTTGCTTAGAACGACGGTAGCATTATGAGGTGATCTCTCACTAAAATTTCAAGACGAAATTGTGTTCTCCCCGACTGTGCACCGTTGCTACAGTTCGTCGTTTCGAGACACCACGTGATGATTGGGTGTGATAGACTCAACGTTCACATACAACGGGTGCAAAACAGTTGCGCACGCGGAACACTCGGGTTAAGCTTGACGAGCCTAGCATGTGCAGACATGGCCTCGGAACACATGAGACTGAAAGGTCGATCATGAATCATATAGATGATATGATTAGCATGGGGATGCTTACCACTGAAACTATACTCAACTCACGTGATGATCGGACTTGAGCTAGTGTAAGTGGATCATGAACCACTCAAATGACTAGAGAGATGTACTTTTTGAGTGGGAGTTTAGCGAGTAATTTGATTAAGTTAAACTCTAATTATCTTGAACATAGTCTAAGTCCACTTTCAATATATTTGTGTTGTAGATCATGGCTCACGCGACAGTCTCCCTGAATTTTAATACGTTCCTAGAGAAAGCTAAGTTGAAAGATGATGGAAGCAACTTTGTAGACTGGGCTCGTAATCTTAAGCTAATCTTACAAGCTGGGAAAAAGGATTATGTCCTTAATGCTGCGCTAGGAGATGAACCACCCGCTACGGCTGATCAGGATGTTAAGAACGCTTGGTTAGCACGTAAGGAGGACTACTCAGTAGTTCAATGTGCAGTCTTGTATGGCTTAGAACCGGGACTTCAACGTTGCTTTGAGCGTCATGGAGCATTTGAGATGTTCCAGGAGTTGAAGTTTATCTTTCAGAAGAACGCCCGGATCGAGAGGTATGAGACCTCCGATAAATTCTATGCTTGCAAGATGGAGGAGAACTCGTCTGACAGTGAACATGTGCTCAAAATGTCTGGGTACTCAAACCGTCTAGCTGAGCTGGGGATTGAACTCCCGCAAGAAGCTATCACTGACAGAATCCTTCAATCACTGCCGCCAAGCTATAAAGGCTTTGTGTTGAACTACAACATGCAAGGGATGAACAAGTCTCCCGGCGAGTTGTTTGCGATGCTGAAAGTCACAGAGTCTGAACTCCGTAAAGAGCATCAAGTGTTGATGGTGAATAAGACCACTAGTTTCAAGAGAAATGGCAAAGGCAAGAAGGGTAGTTCAAAGAAGAGCGGCAAGCCTGTTGCCAATCCGACGAAGAAACCCAAAGCTGGACCTAAGCCTGAAACAGAGTGTTACTATTGCAAGGGTATGGGTCACTGGAAGCGCAATTGCCCCAAGTATCTGGCTGATAAGAAGGCGGCCAAAGAAAAATCAGGTATATTTGATATACATGGTATTGATGTGTACTTAACCGGCTCTCGTAGTAGTGCCTGGGTATTTGATACCGGTTCTGTTGCTCATATTTGCAACTCGAAACACGAACTGCGGAATAGACGAAGGCTGGCGAAAGATGAAGTGACGATGCGCGTAGGAAATGGTTCCAAGGTTGATGCAATCGCCGTCGGCACAGTTTCACTTCAGTTACCATCAGGATTAGTTATGAACTTGAATCATTGTTATTTAGTGCCTGCGTTGAGCATGAACATTATATCTGGATCTTGTTTATTGCGAGACGGTTACTCTTTTAAGTCAGATAATAATGGTTGTTCTATTTCTATGAGTAACATCTTTTATGGTCATGCACCCAATGTGAGAGGATTGTTCATATTGAATCTTGATAGCGATACACACATACATAACATTGAGACCAAAAGAGTTAGAGTTAACAATGATAGCGCCATATTTTTGTGGCACTGCCGCTTAGGTCATATTGGTGTAAAGCGCATGAAGAAACTCCATGCCAATGGACTTTTGGAGTCACTTGACTTTGATTCACTTGACACGTGCGAACCATGCCTCATGGCACTACTGGAATTCAAAAATTTGTCGTCTGCTTGGGGGCCTTTGCCGTCCGCCTGGGAGCGAGGCGGACGGCAAAGGGGACGGCGGCCCACCAAACCAAACCCCCCACCCGGTGCCTCCCCCCCGGGACCTTTGCCGTCGGCCTTGGGGGCCTTTGCCGTCCGCCTAGAAGCGCGGCGGACGGCAAAGGCGCGCCAGCCTTGCCACGTACACGCGCACCCCCGCCGCCCTCCAACCCTTCCCACGTAGCCCACCCGTTGCTCGAATCCCTGCCCCGCGCCGCCGCCTGCCCTGCGCCGCTGCCCCGCGTCGCCCCTCCTCCCTGCCCCGCGCCGCCGCCTGCCCCGCGCCGCTCCTCCTCCCTGCCCCGCGCCACCGACTGCCTCGCGCCGCCGCCTGCCCCGTGCCGCCCCTCCTTCCTGCGCCGCCCCTCCTCTGTGCGCCGCCCACTCCCCTGGCGCCTGCCCCTCCCGGCGCCGCCCCTCCTACACCGCCCCTCCTGCGCCGCCCCTCCTCCCTGCGGCACCCCTCCTCCCTGCGCCGCCCCTCCTCCCTGCACCGCCCTTCCTCCCTAGGTAAATTTATTTCTGTTTTCTTTGTTTTTTTCTCTTTTGTCATTTTTAGGTTCATGGTAATTAGTTTGTGGTAATTAGTTTGTTAGGTTATACTATATATGCTAATTGTTTATGGTAAAATTAATGACACGAGGATGATAACATTAGTTGTCAAGCATGATGTGTTTTTTTGGTTTTGTTTCTATTTAATGGTATTTGTAGTTTGAAAACGCCGATGTGTTCTGTGTCACACATGTGACACTTATTATGTACAAAAAATATTTTTTTCTCATAGTACCTCTTCATCGGAATGGCTAAAAAACAATATATATTTTTGACTCGGGAGTACTGATGATGTGTTTCAAGAAAAAAGTGGTGTCATTAGAAAAGAAAAAGGTTTAGGGTTGAGCACATTATTCTATCTTCAAAGATCGACCCGGTACCCTCCCAAAAAAAAAAGATCGACCCGGTCCAACTGATTCATGAGCACAGCGACGTGGGAAGCACTATGTTGTGGTGTGTGTGCTTCCACCGGACAAAACAATGAAATTTTGAAACATGGACGCGGCGCCGGACCAGGCGTTGACGGCGGAGGCGGCGGCCATGCTCTCCCCGAGCGGGCCGGTAGGTAGCTGATGAAGTTGGAGGAGATGCCGTAGTACGCGAACCCCCGACCCCCCGACCCCCGACGCCACTAACCCCTGACCCCCGACGCCACTCACCCTCGACCCCCGACCCACTACCCCGACCGTGACGCCACTGACCCCCAACTCCCGAGCCCGGACACCTCTTTGGCCTCTTGTTGACCGAAAAGACCCCAACCCCCGACGCTAGTGACCCTCAACCCCCGACGACACTGAGCCACATAGTTATGAGCTAGGTCACATAGTTATGTTAATTATAAAAACATCAAATTTGTGTTGATCGTGTGAATTTCAATGTGCAGTTGTTCGACGACCTCCGACAACACTCACCCTCGACCCCCGACCCCCGACCCCGACCCCCGACGCCACTGACCCCTGATCCCCGACGCCCGACGCCACTGACCCTCGACCCCCGACCCCCGACCCCCGACCCCCGACAACACTCACCCTTGACCCCCGACCCCCTACCCCGACCCCCGACGCCCGACACCACTGACCCTCGACCCCCGACCCCCGACCCCCGACAACACTCACCCTCGACCCCCGACCCCCTACCCCAACCCCCGACGCCACTGACCCCCAACCCCCGAGCCCCGACACCTCTTCGGCCTCTTGTTGACCGAAAAGACCCCAATCCCCGACGCCAGTGACCTTCGACCCCCGATGACACTGACCCACATAGTTATGAGTTAGGTCATATAGTTATGTTAATTATAAAAACATCATATTTGTGTTGATCGGGTGAATTTCAATGTGCAGTTGTTCGACGACCTCCACGTGCGTTGGACGAGCTCCGCCCTTGCGTTGTTGGTGAGCACAAATGACTTCTCCTCCTACCCCCTTAATTTGCTCTGTCCCGGTCTTCGTGCCGATGAAACTTGCTAGCTATAGGTTTCTTCAATCAAGAGTATGCGTGACCAGTATGCGTCTCCCATTCGAAAGGGCGACATCTATAAATATGCATTTCTTTGCATATTTATAACCGCCATCCTTTCGAATTGTCCAACATTATCCATGGACAGCCCGAGTATGTGTAGATTGGGTTTGTTTTCCCGTATGCTGTGCTCCGGATCCGATGCGGAATTTCGTCAGTGCCTCCCCTGTTGTTCTCCGGGTACACATCCTCTCTGCTTATTGCCGGGACGTGTATCAGGAGAACAGCGGGGAGGTGCTGTCGAAATTCTGCGTCGCATCTGGAGCAGAGCATGGGAAAACGAACCCAGTCTACACATACTCGGGTGGGATTAGGACCTATCTTTACCTATTAGCGTGTAGGTTGCATGGACGTAATAAAACTGACAAACTTGATTAGCGTATGAATATAGATGATGAATTATATATTTATTTCTTGTGCCCCCATAGGTAGCTAGGGAACATGAGTGATCGTGCTTGGATGTACACTGGTCACCCTAGTCAGAAAGACATGACCCATGAATGGTTAACAAAAACCAGGGGGTTTGTGAGAGTCGCATTTGCAAATGGCCAGCATAAAACATGGTGCCCCTGTCCCAACTGCGACTACTGGAAAAAGCAGACAGAGTTTGAAATGGGTAAACACCTGCAGAAGTGGGGTTTTATGCCTAAATATACGGTGTGGACTTTTCATGGTGAGTCTGACCAACGTGCCAGAGCTGAGGTGATTCGTCGTCGCACCGACGAGCATGGTACCGGGATTGAAGACATGGTGCAAGACTTTGATGATGCTCGTGATTCGGACGATGAGATGAAGGAATCTGCAAAGGCCTTCTATGAAATGCTGGAGTCTTCAAAACGTCCTCTCCACGAGCAGACTAAGCTTTGTCAGCTGGATGCCATCGCACAAGTAATGGCTCTGAAGGCTCAATTCAACCTAGGCAGAGAATGCTACGACGCGATGATGACGATATTTGGACGCTTTCTACCCAAAGGCCATGTACTGCCATCAAACCTGTACCAGTCAGAGAAAATCCTCCGTGTACTTAAGATGCCCTATGAGAAGATACATGCCTGTCAAAATGGATGTGCCTTATTTAGGCTTGAGTATGCGGCCTTGAACTATTGCCCCATTTGCAATTCTTCCAGGTATATTGTGGTAGACAACGGCATGGGTGAGAAGAATCAGACCAAAATCCCCATTAGTGTTCTTCGATATCTGCCAATCGTACCAAGACTTCAACGTCTTTTCATGGTCGAAGAGACGGCCAGACAGATGACATGGCACAAATTGGGCAAAAGAACCGAACTAGATGCGGATGGGAACAAGATGCTGGTACACACTTCAGATGGTTTTGCGTGGAGGCACTTCGATGCATTACATAAGGATAAATCGGAAGATCCAAGGCAACCTAGAGTTGCCATCAGCACGGATGGGTTCAATGTGTATGGTATGACGGCAGCACAATACAGTTGTTGGCCTGTATTTGTCATTCCACTAAATTTGCCACCCGGAGAGATTATGAAAAGAAAGAACATTTTCCTGACGTTGATAATTCCAGGGCCCAACTATCCGGGGAAGAATATGAATGTGTACATGCAGCCGCTTAAGGATGAGTTGCAAGAAGCCTGGGATAATGGGATCAAGACCTACGATGCGGCTACCAAAACAAATTTCAAAATGCATGTGTGGTACATGTACTCGACGCATGATTATCCGGCGTTTGCGCTATTCGCTGGCTGGTGTGTGCATGGAAGGTTCCCGTGCACCACATGCAAGGCAGCTCTTCAGTTCCGTTGGCTGCAGGCTGGTCGCAAGTATTCTTGCTTCGACATGCATAGACAATTCCTGGATCCTGACCATAAGTTTAGAAAAGACAAGAAGAATTTCATCAAAGGTAGAGTTGTCAAAAACACTGCACCGGCTGCGTTGACAGGCCAACAGACCCTTGATCAGTTAAACGCTCTTGAGCCTGATCCTTTGCGTCCAGGATACTTCAAAGGGTATAATACGGAACACGCCTGGACTCACAAGTCATGCTTATGGGATCTCCCTTACTTCAAAGACCTCCTTTGCCCACACAACATTGACGTGATGCACACTGAAAAGAATATTGCGGAGGCCATTTTTGGTACATTGTTCGGCATAGAGGGGAAGTCAAAAGATAATCCTAAGGCTAGAATCGACCTGGAGGCTCTATGTGATAGACCGTTGCAAAACTTGCGACAACGGAAAGGAAAGCAAAGCATAGCGAAGCCAAAGGCATGGTTCAATCTTGAAAGGCCAGCTATGAGGGAAATGCTATTGTGGGTGAAAATGCGGTTGATGTTCCCCGATGGGTATGCTGCGAATCTAAAGAGGGGAGTGAGTCTTGAGAAATTGAAAATATTTGGGCTCAAGAGTCATGATTGGCACATATGGATTGAGCGGGTAATGCCGGTGATGTTGCGTGACTTTATCCCTGAGGATGAATGGCTAGTACTGGCAGAGCTGAGCTATTTCTTCCATTCTCTTTGTGCGAAAGAACTATCGCATGGCGTGCCAGATGAAATGGAAGAGTTGGCGCCGGAGTTGGTCTGCAAATTAGAAAAGATCTTTCCACCGGGCTTCTTTAATCCAATGCAACATTTGATTTTGCATCTCCTGACCGAGGCAAGAATGGGGGGGGGCCGTTCAAAATCGATGGTGCTACTCAACTGAGAGGATGCAGAAGACGCTTCGAGCTAAGTGTAAAAATAAACGTAGAATTGAAGTATCGATGGCCGAGGCATTCATTACTAAGGAGGCGGCAAACTTCGTGACAGCACACTACGAAGCCAAAAATCATCATTTGCATAACCCGAAGCCTCGGTACAATGATGGCGATCGAGAAAAAGTTCGATCCAACCTCAGCCTATTCAAAGGTAAGCTCGCACCATCCGGTGCTTCGAAAGGGAAATCGTTGGATGTCGAAGAATGGCGGACCATTTCATTGTATATCTTCACCAACCTAACAGAAATGCGGCCGTACATCGAGTAAGTTCTCGGTAATTTATTGTTCCGCAACTTCTAATTGCTTTGAACTACTCTTATTCCCGGATATTTGATATAGTCGATACGTCGCCGAATTCTCGGATGGAGCGGTCATCGAAAAGGATTCCGTCGAAGAGTATGAGCTTCTCGCAAAGCATGGAGGCGACTATCCTGGTTTCATCTCTTGGTTCAAACAAAGGGTAATTAATTACCATTAAGGGCCCATTTGATTTATTGGTCTAATTTGCGGCTAATGCATCCATTCTTTCGTCTTAAACTTGTAGGCTGATGCAGAGTCTATGGACGCCGAGTTGAGACAAGTCGCTAATGGTTTTGACTATAAGGTCCGTTCATTTGACAAATACAACATCAACGGGTATCACTTTCGTACCTTTGGCAAAGAGCTATCTATGCCCGACCTAAAGACTACAAATTGTTCTGTCTCTGCTATCGGCGAAGGAGACACCGAGTATTATGGAAGGGTTGAAGCAATTTATGAACTTCCATTCTATGGTGAAAACTCACCGACCGTCGTAGTCTTCAAATGTTATTGGTTTGAGCCGAGGGAGACTAGAAGGACTCATGAACATATAGGACTAGTCGAAATCAACCAAAACACCCACTTAGATGTTCCCGATGTCTATATTACGGCTCAACAGGCGACACAAGTTTTCTATCTACCGTGGGCCTGCCAAACTGATCCAAATCTCAAAGGTTGGGATGTCGTTTATGAAGTGCCACCACATTTTAGACCACCTACCCTCAATGAAGAGGATTACGAACCTCACATTAACCCAGACACATATGAAGGAGAATTCTTCCAAGAAACACGTATGTCCAAGAAACGTTTCAAGAACCGCTCTACTTCACCCCAGAACATTGAAGTAGACAGAGACAGTGAATCCGTCTTAACCCCTGAGCCTGAACAGGAAGAGCTGGAAGAAGAAGAGGTTACTGCTGCGGATGACCTGTCACTTCTTGGCCGATTACATAATGGTGGCATTCCACATGTTCTTCTAGATAGTGATGATGATGATGCATTTATTGATGATAGTGATGATCATGATGCATTTATTGACCCCGAAGCATATATAGACGAGGACGATTGTTATTAGTTCATGTCAGGTATTCAACTATTATACTATATATAAATTTTGAGTTCATGTTAGGTATTCAATTTTTATTAGTCATGTTGGTATTTATGTTGTACTAATTTCATTTACTCTTTGTCACGACAGGTGTTGAAAGATGGTGGGAAAGGGTCGAAAGCACGCCGCGGCTGCTTCTTCGTCGGCGGGTGATGGGATGGGTACTTCCATTCCTGCCTCGCCTCTTAGGAGAGTGTTGCTCTCTACTATGCAAGGAGCGCCCCCCGTGAGAGGAGGTCGACCACCCGCGAAGCCGAGAGGCACTAAAGGTACACGTTGTATTCATGTTGGTATTTATGTTGTACTCATGTTGTATGCATATTGGTATTTATATACATTTTATTACTCATGTTGGTATTTATGTTGTACTAAAGGTACACGTGGCCGCGGGAGAGGTAGGGCTACACGGTCTCCGCCACCACCCCAAGCTGATTCACCTGAGCACAGGAGGACTTCTAGGGTGGATTCGTCTGAGGTGGAGGCTACACGAGCCTCGGGTCGACGAGCCTTCGACCCACGAGACTCGTGTCCCAGAGGCTTCCTTCCAGACGACTGCGGAGCACAGCAAGGATGAGGGTACGTCCCAAGAGACCCAGTGGGATACCTGGCCTGAGCCAACTGGCCATGCTGGTAGCGACGAGGAGCTGGGTGAGGGGGATACCGTCTACCAGCGTGGTAGTTCGGGGCTCCCGCTCGTGCCAGCGACCCCCGAGCAGAGGTGGTCGATTAGGCCAAATGGGGACAAGTAAGTTAATTTACTCTTATTTAACCTTTTGCCTTCGCGTTTTCTCAAATATCTAATGTTTTGGCTTCAATTTGTCATACTGTAGGGGTTGGATTGTTGCCAAGGGTGTCCGCAAGCCCAACAGCATCCTTGGTGTTCTTTGCCGTCAAAACTTCCCAGGGTTTGTTACGTTGCCCGGTCGGGAGCGAGAGGTAGGCATGACCTGGGAGCACTACTTGGGTGCCCCGGCCCCGCCGGAGGTGGAGATCGACGGTGTTTTGTGTGACACGAGGGCGGACATGGTGATCCGAAAGTTCTGGGTAATTTCTCTTTCACACAATTATAAATTAACCATAGCTATTTATTGTACTAATCGGTGTTGTCTCGTTTGCAGACCTTCTACAGGTGTGAGGAGGGATATGAGGATGACGCGGCAAAGGTTATCGAAACCGAATGTCGCCGCCTACTTCAAAACTTTTGGCACGAGGCTCGGGTGCAGGCTGTTCGAGACTACTATGCCACGCGGCGTATTAGGATTGATAAGGTGAAGTGCCGTGATGCTAAGATGGAGAAGGAGCATTACATGAAGGTAATTACATATTATTAAGGCTTGGTAGTTAGTTTCCTTGATTTGGTTCTTACGCACTCAAATTTCTCTTTATTAACTTAGGTGCCCCCGAGATGGTGTGTGGATAAGATGGATTGTTGGGAGGCCTTGGTGGATCAGTGGTGCTCCAAAACGTGGGAGACCAGCCACAACAACACCAAGGAGAGGCGTGGCAAAATGGTTGGCGTGCCACACAATCAAGGGAGCGTCAACTTAATCCAATTTGGCGAGAACTGGGTATGTGGTTTGCTTCATGCCTCATGCAATTCATTCTTAATGCTATCTTGAGCCCTTTACCAATACAATTTTCTGCTCTCTCTCTTTTAGGCGCGTCACAATAAGACGGAGGCGCCACAGATGTACGACCTGTATGCGATGGCCCATACTGCCTCGTACAAGAAGGTCAAGGCATTCTCTGAGTGTGACCTCGAGCATCCAGAAAACTTCACCAACATCTCCTCCCACGACAAGCTCGTGAAGTACAGAGATCACGGGAAGGCGAGGAAAGGGGAGGACTTTAACCCGAGCGAGGGGCCTATTGATCCAGAGCTGGTGATGATAGCTGGCAACGGGAGGCCCCATGGCTCGATCGCCATTGGAGACGGCCTTATACGTTGTCCTAGCACTCTCCGGCAGATAAAGGCACGCCAAACGAGCTCTTGTCCGGAGATAACACGTCGTCCACGGCCAGTCGAGCTCGCCGTCGAGGTTAGTTTAATGGACTCAACTATCTTTCCGCATTATGTTGTGTGTTGGAACCAATATGATTACATTGCTAACAATGAGTTGTGTTGCAGGCTGCTATTCAGAAAGAGAGAGCGGCAATGCAGGCGGCTATGGCGGAGAAGGATAAGGAAATTAGGGAGCTGGAGGAGAGGACGGCTGCATTGGTGGAGGCGGAGAGGGCACGGAATGAAGCGTCTACCAGGGCATATACGAGCTCTTCGTGGTAAGTTTCTTCTTCATGTTATTTCAAATCTTGCATTTGAATGTCCGTTTCATTAATAAATAAAAAGTTTGACCTGTCGAAACCAAATGTACAGTCTATGTGCGAGAAGAACGGCCAAGTCCCTCCGCCGATGCCAGTCATTAACGTGGCGGGGACGGTGAGTTTCATTTCAATGGAGTGATCTTAAGAGTGTCCTCATGCTAACTACACATTGCAAACGATGTTTGGTGCAGAATATGTCCCGAAACGCATCGCACGACCCTTCTATAGTCGAGCCTTCTCCAGGGCAGCCTTCTCCAAGTGAAACAAGCCAGAGCCACCCTGCTTCACCCTAACTTAGGTGTGTTATTTCTAGTGTTTTAATAAAAAATAGCTAGACTTCCATCTAACGACATAATTAGCTTAGTTAGCTCCAAAATAGCTAGACTTCCATCTAATGACATAATTAGCTTAGTTAGCTCCAAAATGGCCTATTTAATAAAAAATGACCTATACTTAGCTAATTATCCTCGAAATGACATAATTAGCTCCAAAAAGGCATTCTTAGCCAATTTAGCCCGAAGAAGGGGACAAGAAGAGAAAAAGAGGAAAAATGAAAGGAAGGCAGAGGAAAAATGAGGAGAAGAAGAAGGAGGAGAGGGAGGAGGAGAAGAAAAGAAGAAGGAGAAGAAGGAGAAGGAGGAGAAGGAGAAGGAGCTCCTCCTTCTCCTTCTTCTTCCTCCTTCCTCCTTCTCCTTCTCCTTCTTCTTCTCCTTCTCCTTCTTCTTTTCTTCTTCTTCTCCTCTTCCTTCTTCTCCTCCTCCTCCTCCTCCTCCTCCTTATTTTACTTCTTCTTCTCTATCTCTTCTTCTACGTAGCTTAGACTCATCCAAGAAAGGCTAAATTGGCTAATTATCCTACGAAATGACATAATTAGCTTAGTTAGCTCCAAAATGGCCTATTTAATAAAAAATGACCTATACTTAGCTAATTATCCTCGAAATGACATAATTAGCTCCAAAAAGGCATTCTGAGCCAATTTAGCCCGAAGAAGGGGACAAGAAGAGAAAAAAAGGAAAAATGAAAGGAAGGAAGAGGAAAAATGAGGAGAAGAATAAGGAGGAGAGGGAGGAGGAGAAGAAGAAGGAGAAGAAGGAGAAGAAGGAGGAGAAGGAGAAGGAGCTCCTCCTTCTCCTTCTTCTTCCTCCTTCCTCCTTCTCCTTCTCCTTCTTCTTTTCATCTTCTTTTCCTCTTCCTTCTTCTCCTCCTCCTCCTCCTCCTCCTCCTCCTCCTCCTCCTCCTTATTTTACTTCTTCTTCTCTATCTCTTCTTCTACGTAGCTTAGACTTATCCAAGAAAGGCTAAATTGGCTAATTATCCTACGAAATGACATAATTAGCTTAGTTAGCTCCAAAATGGCCTATTTAATAAAAAATGACCTATACTTAGCTAATTATCCTCGAAATGACATAATTAGCTCCAAAAAGGCATTCTTAGCCAATTTAGCCCGAAGAGGGGGACAAGAAGAGAAAAGGAGGAAAATGAAAGGAAGGAAGAGGAAAAATGAGGAGAAGAAGAAGGAGGAGAGGGAGGAGGAGAAGAAGAAGGAGAAGAAGGAGAAGGAGCTCCTCCTTCTCCTTCTTCTTCCTCCTTCTTCCTCCTTCTCCTTCTCCTTCTCCTTCTTCTTCTCCTTCTCCTTCTTCTTTTCTTCTTCTTCTCCTCTTCCTTCTTCTTCTCCTCCTCCTCCTCCTCCTCCTTATTTTACTTCTTCTTCTCTATCTCTTCTTCTACGTAGCTTAGACTCATCCAAGAAAGGCTAAATTGGCTAATTATCCTACGAAATGACATAATTAGCTTAGTTAGCTCCAAAATGGCCTATTTAATAAAAAATGACCTATACTTAGCTAATTATCCTCGAAATGACATAATTAGCTCCAAAAAGGCATTCCTAGCCAATTTAGCCCGAAGAAGGGGACAAGAAGAAAAAAGAGGAAAAATGAAAGGAAGGAAGAGGAAAAATGAGGAGAAGAAGGAGGAGAGGGAGGAGGAGAAGAAGAAGGAGAAGAAGAAGAAAAAGGAGGAGAAGGAGAAGGAGCTCCTCCTTCTCCTTCTTCTTCCTCCTTCTTCCTCCTTCTCCTTCTCCTTCTTCTTCTCCTTCTCCTTCTTCTTTTCTTCTTCTTCTCCTCTTCCTTCTTCTTCTCCTCCTCCTCCTCCTCCTCCTTATTTTACTTCTTCTTCTCTATCTCTTCTTCTACGTAGCTTAGACTCATCCAAGAAAGGCTAAATTGGCTAATTATCCTACGAAATGACATAATTAGCTTAGTTAGCTCCAAAATGGCCTATTTAATAAAAAATGACCTATACTTAGCTAATTATCCTTGAAATGACAGAATTAGCTCCAAAAAGGCATTCTTAGCCAATTTAGCCCGAAGAAGGGGACAAGAAGAGAAAAATAGGAAAATGAAAGGAAGGAAGAGGAAAAATGAGGAGAAGAAGAAGGAGGAGAGGGAGGAGGAGAAGAAGAAGGAGAAGAAGGAGAAGAAGATTATCCTACGAAATGACATAATTAGCTTAGTTAGCTCCAAAATGGCCTATTTAATAAAAAATGACCTATACTTAGCTAATTATCCTCGAAATGACATAATTAGCTCCAAAAAGGCATTCTTAGCCAATTTAGCCCGAAGAAGGGGACAAGAAGAGAAAACGAGGAAAAATGAAAGGAAGGAAGAGGAAAAATGAGGAGAAGAAGAAGGAGGAGAGGGAGGAGGAGAAGAAGAAGGAGAAGAAGGAGGAGAAGGAGAAGGAGCTCCTCCTTCTCCTTCTTCTTCGTCCTTCTTCGTCCTTCTCCTTCTTCTTCTCCTTCTTCTTTTCTTCTTCTTCTCCTCTTCCTTCTTCTCCTCCTCCTCCTCCTCCTCCTTATTTTACTTCTTCTTCTCTATCTCTTCTTCTACGTAGCTTAGACTTATCCAAGAAAGGCTAAATTGGCTAATTATCCTACGAAATGACATAATTAGCTTAGTTAGCTCCAAAATGGCCTATTTAATAAAAAATGACCTATACTTAGCTAATTATCCTTGAAATGACATAATTATCTCCAAAAAGGCATTCTTAGCCAATTTAGCCCGAAGAAGGGGACAAGAAGAGAAAAAGAGGAAAAATGAAAGGAAGGAAGAGGAAAAATGAGGAGAAGAAGAAGGAGGAGAGGGAGGAGGAGAAGAAGAAGGAGAAGAAGGAGAAGAGGGAGGAGAAGGAGAAGGAGCTCCTCCTTCTCCTTCTTCTTCCTCCTTCTTCCTCCGTCTCCTTCTTCTTCTCCTTCTTCTTTTCTTCTTCTTCTCCTCTTCCTTCTTCTTCTCCTCCTCCTCCTCCTGCTGCTGCTCCTCCTCCTTATTTTACTTCTTCTTCTCTATCTCTTCTTCTACGTAGCTTAGACTCATCCAAGAAAAGCTAAATTGGCTAATTATCCTACGAAATGACATAATTAGCTTAGTTAGCTCCAAAATGGCCTATTTAATAAAAAATGACCTATACTTAGCTAATTATCCTCGAAATGACATAATTAGCTCCAAAAAGGCATTCTTAGCCAATTTAGCCCAAAGAAGGGGACAAGAAGAGAAAAAGAGGAAAAATGAAAGGAAGGAAGAGGAAAAATGAGGAGAAAAAGAAGGAGGAGAGGGAGGAGGAGAAGAAGAAGGAGAAGAAGGAGAAGAAGGAAGAGAAGGAGAAGGAGCTCCTCCTTCTCCTTCTTCTTCCTCCTTCTTCCTCCTTCTCCTTCTCCTTCTCCTTCTTCTTTTCTTCTTCTTCTCCTCTTCCTTCTTCTTCTCCTCCTCCTCCTCCTCCTCCTCCTCCTTATTTTACTTCCTCTTCTCTATCTCTTCTTCTACGTAGCTTAGACTCATCCAAGAAAGGCTAAATTGGCTAATTATCCTACGAAATGACATAATTAGCTTAGTTAGCTCCAAAATGGCCTATTTAATAAAAAATGACCTATACTTAGCTAATTATCCTTGAAATGACAGAATTAGCTCCAAAAAGGCATTCTTAGCCAATTTAGCCCGAAGAAGGGGACAAGAAGAGAAAAATAGGAAAATGAAAGGAAGGAAGAGGAAAAATGAGGAGAAGAAGAAGGAGGAGAGGGAGGAGGAGAACAAGAAGGAGAAGAAGGAGGAGAAGATTATCCTACGAAATGACATAATTAGCTTAGTTAGCTCCAAAATGGCCTATTTAATAAAAAATGACCTATACTTAGCGAATTATCCTCGAAATGACATAATTAGCTCCAAAAAGGCATTCTTAGCCAATTTAGCCCGAAGAAGGGGACAAGAAGAGAAAACGAGGAAAAATGAAAGGAAGGAAGAGGGAAAATGAGGAGAAGAAGAAGGAGGAGAGGGAGGAGGAGAAGAAGAAGGAGAAGAAGGAGGAGAAGGAGAAGGAGCTCCTCCTTCTCCTTCTTCTTCCTCCTTCTTCCTCCTTCTCCTTCTTGTTCTCCTTCTTCTTTTCTTCTTCTTCTCCTCTTCCTTCTTCTCCTCCTCCTCCTCCTCCTCCTTATTTTACTTCTTCTTCTCTATCTCTTCTTCTACGTAGCTTAGACTTATCCAAGAAAGGCTAAATTGGCTAATTATCCTACGAAATGACATAATTAGCTTAGTTAGCTCCAAAATGGCCTATTTAATAAAAAATGACCTATACTTAGCTAATTATCCTTGAAATGACATAATTAGCTCCAAAAAGGCATTCTTAGCCAATTTAGCCCAAAGAAGGGGACAAGAAGAGAAAAAGAGGAAAAATGAAAGGAAGGAAGAGGAAAAATGAGGAGAAGAAGAAGGAGGAGAGGGAGGAGGAGAAGAAGAAGGAGAAGAAGGAGAATAAGGAGGAGAAGGAGAAGGAGCTCCTCCTTCTCCTTCTTCTTCCTCCTTCTTCCTCCGTCTCCTTCTTCTTCTCCTTCTTCTTTTCTTCTTCTTCTCCTCTTCCTTCTTCTTCTCCTCCTCCTCCTCCTGCTGCTGCTCCTCCTCCTTATTTTACTTCTTCTTCTCTATCTCTTCTTCTACGTAGCTTAGACTCATCCAAGAAAAGCTTAATTGGCTAATTATCCTACGAAATGACATAATTAGCTTAGTTAGCTCCAAAATGGCCTATTTAATAAAAAATGACCTATACTTAGCTAATTATCCTCGAAATGACATAATTAGCTCCAAAAAGGCATTCTTAGCCAATTTAGCCCAAAGAAGGGGACAAGAAGAGAAAAAGAGGAAAAATGAAAGGAAGGAAGAGGAAAAATGAGGAGAAAAAGAAGGAGGAGAGGGAGGAGGAGAAGAAGAAGGAGAAGAAGGAGAAGAAGGAAGAGAAGGAGAAGGAGCTCCTCCTTCTCCTTCTTCTTCCTCCTTCTTCCTCCTTCTCCTTCTCCTTCTTCTTCTCCTTCTCCTTCTTCTTTTCTTCTTCTTCTCCTCTTCCTTCTTCTTCTCCTCCTCCTCCTCCTCCTCCTCCTTATTTTACTTCTTCTTCTCTATCTCTTCTTCTACGTAGCTTAGACTCATCCAAGAAAGGCTAAATTGGCTAATTATCCTACGAAATGACATAATTAGCTTAGTTAGCTCCAAAATGGCCTATTTAATAAAAAATGACCTATACTTAGCTAATTATCCTCGAAATGACATAATTAGCTCCAAAAAGGCATTCTTAGCCAATTTAGCCCGAATAAGGGAGCAAGAAGAGAAAAAGAGGAAAAATGAAAGGAAGGAAGAGGAAAAATGAGGAGAAGAAGAAGGAGGAGAGGGAGGACGAGAAGAAGAAGGAGCAGAAGGAGAAGAAGGAGGAGAAGGAGAAGGAGCTCCTCCTTCTCCTTCTTCTTCCTCCTTCTTCCTCCTTCTCCTTCTCCTTCTTCTTCTCCTTCTCCTTCTTCTTTTCTTCTTCTTCTCCTCTTCCTTCTTCTCCTCCTCCTCCTCCTCCTCCTCCTTATTTTACTTCTTCTTCTCTATCTCTTCTTCTACGTAGCTTAGACTCATCCAAGAAAGGCTAAATTGGCTAATTATCCTACGAAATGACATAATTAGCTTAGTTAGCTCCAAAATGGCCTATTTAATAAAAAATGACCTATACTTAGATAATTATCCTTGAAATGACATAATTAGCTCCAAAAAGGCATTCTTAGCCAATTTAGCCCGAAGAAGGGGACAAGAAGAGAAAAAGAGGAAAAATGAAAGGAAGGAAGAGGAAAAATGAGGAGAAGAAGAAGGAGGAGAGGGAGGAGGAGAAGAAGAAGGAGAAGAAGGAGAAGAAGGAGGAGAAGGAGAAGGAGCTCCTCCTTCTCCTTCTTCTTCCTCCTTCTTCCTCCTTCTCCTTCTCCTTCTTCTGCTCCTTCTCCTTCTTCTTTTCTTCTTCTTCTCCTCTTCCTTCTTCTTCTCCTCCTCCTCCTCCTCCTCCTTATTTTACTTCTTCTTCTCTATATCTTCTTCTACGTAGCTTAGACTTATCCAAGAAAGGCTAAATTGGCTAATTATCCTACGAAATGACATAATTAGCTTAGTTAGCTCCAAAATGGCCTATTTAATAAAAAATGACCTATACTTAGCTAATTATCCTCGAAATGACATAATTAGCTCCACAAAGGCATTCTTAGCCAATTTAGCCCGAAGAAGGGGACAAGAAGAGAAAAAGAGGAAAATGAAAGGAAGGAAGAGGAAAAAGGAGAAGAAAGAGGAAAAATGAGAAGAAGGGGACAAAAGGATAAGAAGAAGAAGGAGAAGAAGGAGAAGAAGAAGGAGAAGAAGGAGAAGGAGAAGGAGAAGAAGGAGAAGGAGAAGGAGAAGGAGCTCCCGCTCCTTCTCCTTCTTCTTCTCCTTCTTCTCCTTCTCCTTCTTCTCCTCTTCCTTCTCCTTCTCCTCCTCCTCCTCCTCCTCCTCCTTTTTCTTCTTCTTCTCCTCTTCCTTCTCCTTCTCCTCCTCCTCCTCCTTCTTTTACTTCTTCTTCTCTTTCTCTTCTCCTATAGTTAGCTAGGGTTCCACCTAAATGACATAATTAGCTTAGTTAGCTCCTAAATGGTCTATACTTAGCTAATTTCTCTCCGAAATAACCTATATATACACTACTTCATCTAGTATTATTTTTCTAACTTTCTTATTTGTCATTTTGCAGATTACCTTCACTTCACGGGAAGCTTGGTTGATGGAATGCTTGAAGATGATTTCTTGTACCATGGGTTGTATTGAAACTATTGTAGTATATGAATATATGAAACTTTGTATGCACGTGGATGAAACTGGTGTAATATATGGTTTGGTACGGATGTAACTTGCATAATATGTATGCACTATTGATGAGAGTTATTTTAATATGGTTATGAGTACGGAAAGAAATTTATTTATGTTAAATATATATATATATATCTTGATTATTGTTAAAAATGCTGGATATAACAAAAAATAAATAAATAAGGGGCTGGTTCCCCTCTTTGCCATCTGCCAACACATGGCAAAGGGGGGGAGGCACATGGCAAAGGGGCAATATGCCCCCTCTCTCTCTCCCCTCTTTGTCGTCTGCCAACACATGGCAAAGGGGGAATCTGCCCCCTCTCTCTCCCCTCTTTGCCGTCAGCCCCCACATGGCAAAGGGAGGAAGGCACATGGCAAAGGGGGAATCTGCCCCCTCTCTCTCCCCTCTTTGCCGTCTGCCACCGCATGGCAAAGGGGGGAGGCACATGGCAAAGGGGGAATCTGCCCCCTCTGTCTCCCCTCTTTGTCGTCTGCCCCCACATGGCAAAGGGGGGAAGGCAGACGGCAAAGGGGGAATCTACCCCCTCTCTCTCCCCTCTTTGCCGTCAGCCCCCACATGGCAAAGGGGGGAAGGCAGACGGCAAAGAGAGGAGGCCTGCCGTTAACACTTAACGGGGACGTTGCAATATATGCCGTCCCATTTATTTTGCCGTCTGCCCCCTCATGGCAAATATTCTTTGCCGTCCGCTTTGTGAAAGCAGACGGCAAAGAGCCTCTTCACCGGATTTTTTTTACCGTCTACTTTGCCATGAGGGGGCAGGCGGCAAAGCCTTTGCCGTCCGTGGTTGCCCCCTTTGCCGTCCGCCTTGGCAGACGGAAAATTTCTGAATTTCAGTAGTGTGGGCAAGATGACTAAAACTCCGTTCTCCGGAACAATGGAGCGTGCAAGTGACTTGTTGGAAATCATACATACCGATGTGTGTGGTCCGATGAGCGTAGAGGCACGCGGCGGATATCGTTATTTTCTCACCTTCACTGACGATTTGAGTAGATATGGTTATGTCTACTTAATGAAGCACAAGTCTGAAACATTTGAAAAGTTCAAGCAATTTCCGAGTGAAGTTGAAAATCATCGTAACAAGAAGATCAAGTTCCTACGGTCTAATCGTGGGGGTGAATATCTGAGTTTCGAGTTTGGTGCTCACTTAAGACAATGTGGAATTGTTTCACAGTTGACACCGCCTGGAACACCACAGCGTAATGGTGTGTCCGAACGTCGTAATCGTACTTTATTAGAGATGGTGCGATCTATGATGTCTCTTACCGATTTGCCATTATCATTTTGGGGTTATGCATTACAAACAGCTGCATTCACTTTAAATAGGGCACCATCAAAATCCGTTGAGACGACACCATACAAACTGTGGTATGGCAAAAGGCCAAAGTTGTCGTTTCTTAAAGTTTGGGGATGTGATGCTTATGTCAAAAAGCTTCAGCCCAAAAAGCTGGAACCCAAAGCGGAAAAGTGCATCTTCATAGGTTACCCAAAAGAGACAGTTGGGTACACCTTCTATCTCAAATCCGAGGGCAAAGTGTTCGTTGCTAAAAATGGAGCTTTTCTCGAGAAGGAGTTTCTCTCGAGAGAATTGAGTGGGAGGAAGATAGAACTTGACGAGGTTGTCGAACCTCTCATCCCTCTGGATGGTGGCGCAGGGCAAGGGGAAACCTCTGTCGTTGCGACGCCGGTTGAGGAGGAAGTTAATGATGATGATCATGAAACTCCAGTTCAAGTTTCTGTCGAACCACGCAGGTCGACGAGACCACGTGCTGCTCCAGAGTGGTACGGTAATCCCGTCTTATCAATCATGTTGTTGGACAACAATGAACCTACAAATTATGAAGAAGCAATGGTGGGCCCAGGTTCCAACAAATGGCTAGAAGCCATGAAGTCCGAGATAGGATCCATGTATGAGAACAAAGTGTGGACTTTGGAAGTACTGCCTGAGGGCCGCAAGGCTATTCAGAACAAATGGATCTTTAAGAGGAAGACGGACGCTGACGACAATGTGACCGTTTATAAAGCTCGACTTGTGGCAAAGGGTTTTTCACAAGTTCAAGGAGTTGACTACGATGAGACATTCTCACCCGTAGCGATGCTTAAGTCCGTCAGAATCATGTTAGTAATAGCTGCATTTTTCGATTATGAAATCTGGCAGATGGATGTCAAAACGGCGTTCCTTAACGGTTTCCTTAAGGAAGAGTTGTATATGATGCAACCCGAAGGTTTTGTCGATCCTAAGAATGCTAACAAGGTGTGCAAGCTCCAGTGATCCATTTATGGACTGGTGGAAGCATCTCGGAGTTGGAACAAACACTTTGATGAGGTGATCAAAGCATTTGGGTTTATACAAGTGGTTGGAGAATCTTGTATTTACAAGAAAGTGAGTGGGAGCTCTGCGTTTCTAATATTATATGTGGATGACATATTGCTGATTGGAAACAACATAGAGTTTTTGGAGAGCATAAAGGATTACTTGAATAAAAGTTTCTCTATGAAGGACCTAGGAGAAGCTGCTTACATTCTAGGCATTAAGATCTACAGGGATAGATCAAAACGCCTGATAGGACTTTCACAAAGCACATACCTTGATAAAGTTTTGAAGAGGTTCAAAATGGAACAGTCCAAGAAAGGGTTCTTGCCAGTTTTACAAGGTACGAGATTGAGTAAGACTCAGTGCCCAGCAACTGATGAGGATAGAGAGCATATGCGCACCGTCCCCTATGCTTCAGCCATAGGTTCTATCATGTATGCAATGCTGTGCACTAGACCGGACGTTAGCCTGGCCATAAGTATGGCAGGTAGGTTCCAGAGTAATCCAGGAGTGGATCACTAGACGGCGGTCAAGAATATCCTAAAGTACCTGAAAAGGACTAAGGAGATGTTTCTCGTGTATGGAGGTGACGAAGAGCTCGCCGTAAAAGGTTACGTCGATGCAAGCTTTGACACAGATCCGGACGACTCTAAGTCGCAAACCGGATACGTATTTATTCTTAATGGGGGTGCGGTAAGCTGGTGTAGTTCCAAGCAAAGCGTCGTAGCAGATTCTACATGTGAAGCGGAGTACATGGCTGCCTCGGAGGCGGCTAAGGAGGGTTTCTGGATGAAGAAGTTCATAACGGATCTTGGAGTGGTGCCAAGAGCACTGAATCCAATAACCTTGTTCTGTGACAACACGGGTGCCATTGCCTTGGCAAAGGAACCACGGTTTCACAAGAAGTCCAGACACATCAAACGACGCTTCAACCTCATCCGCGACTACATCGAAGGAGAGGACGTAAATATATGCAAAGTGCACACAGATCTGAATGTAGCAGACCCGCTGACTAAACCTCTTCCACGGGCAAAGCATGATCAACACCAGAACTGTATGGGTGTTAGATTTATTACAATGTAATTCGCATGATGATGTGAGGGCTAGATTATTGACTCTAGTGCAAGTGGGAGACTGTTGGAATTATGCCCTAGAGGCAATAATAAATATAGTTATTATTATAATTCTTGTATCAAGATAATCGTTTATTGTCCATGCTATAATTGTATTGAATGAAGACTCATTTACATGTGTGGATACATAGACAAAACACTGTCCCTAGCAAGCCTCTAGTTGGCTAGCCAGTTGATCAAAGATAGTCAGTGTCTTCTGATTATGAACAAGGTGTTGTTGCTTGATAACTGGATCACATCATTAGGAGAATCACGTGATGGACTAGACCCAAACTAATAGACGTAGCA
The DNA here is from genome assembly GCF_904849725.1 of Hordeum vulgare subsp. vulgare. NCBI lineage: Eukaryota > Viridiplantae > Streptophyta > Magnoliopsida > Poales > Poaceae > Hordeum > Hordeum vulgare. The sequence goes on from NC_058522.1 coordinate 293,371,554, forward strand.
TGTTGATCGTGTTATTTTGTTGCTACTGTTTTCTGCGTGTCAAGTATTTGTTCCTATGACCATGAGATCATATAACTCACTAACACTGGAGGAATACTTTGTGTGTATCAAACGTCGCAACGTAACTGGGTGACTATAAAGATGCTCTACAGGTATCTCCGAAAGTGTTTGTTGAGTTAGTATGGATCGAGACTGGGATTTGTCACTCCGTGTGACGGAGAGGTATCTCAGGGCCCACTCGGTAATACAACATCACACACAAGCCTTGCAAGCAATGTGACTTAGTGTAAGTTGCGGGATCTTGTATTACGGAACGAGTAAAGAGACTTGCCGGTAAACGAGATTGAAATAGGTATACGGATACTGACGATCGAATCTCGGGCAAGTAACATACCGAAGGACAAAGGGAATGACATACGGGATTATATGAACCTTGGCACTGAGGTTCAAACGATAAGATCTTCGTAGAATATGTAGGATCCAATATGGGCATCCAGGTCCCGCTATTGGATATTGACCGAGGAGTATCTCGGGTCATGTCTACATAGTTCTCGAACCCGCAGGGTCTGCACACTTAAGGTTCGACGTTGTTTTATGCGTATTTGAGTTATATGGTTGGTTACCGAATGTTGTTCGGAGTCCCGGATGAGATCACGGACAGCACGAGGGTTTCCGGAATGGTCCGGAAATGAAGATTGATATATAGGATAACCTCATTTGATTACCAAAAGGTTTTCGGAGTTACCGGGAATGTACCGGGAATGACGAATGGGTTTCGGGAGTTCACCGGGGGGGCAACCCACCCCGGGGAAGCCCATAGGCATTGGGGGTGGCACACCAGCCCTTAGTGGGCTGGTGGGACATCCTAAAAGAGCCCTATGCGCCATAGGAAGAAAAATCAAACAGAAAAGAAAAAAAAAGAGGAGGTGGGAAAAGGGGGAAGGACTCCTCCTTCCTAACCTAGTTGGACTCGGTTTGGAAGGGGAGGGCTGCCCCCCTTAGCTCGGCCAAAACCCTTAGGGGTCCTTGGACCCCAAGGCAAGGCTCCCCCTCTTCCCCCTATATATACGGAGGTTTTAGGGCTGATTTGACACAATTTTGCCACGGCAGCCCGACCACATATCTCCACGGTTTTACCTCTAGATCGCGTTTCTACGGAGCTCGGGCGGAGCCCTGCTGAGACGAGATCATCACCAACCTCCGGAGCACCGTCATGCTGCCGGAGAACTCTTCTACCTCTCCGTCTCTCTTGCTGGATCAAGAAGGCCGAGATCATCATCGAGCTGTACGTGTGCTGAACGCGGAGGTGCCTTCCGTTCGGCACTAGATCGTGGGACTCATTGCAGGACGGTTCGCGAGGCGGATCGAGGGACGTGAGGACGTTCCACTACATCAACCGCGTTCACTAACGCTTCTGCTGTACGGTCTACAAGGGTACGTAGATCACACATCCCCTCTCATAGATGGACATCACCATGATAGGTCTTCGTGCGCGTAGGAAAATATTTGTTTCCCATGCGACGTTCCCCAACAGGGCCCACAAGCCTGGTAGCCGCGGCCTACCCCCCTAGCCGCGGCTACAGGGCTTATGGGCACCTTGGTGGCCCACTGCCCCCCCCCCTCTTCTGCTATATGAAGGGTTTCGTCCGGAAAAAATCAGGGCGGAACTTTTTCGAGGAGGCGCCGCAGCCACGAGGCGGAACTTGAGCAGAACCAATCTAGAGCTCCGGCAGAACGATCGTGCCGGGGAAACTTCCCTCCCGGAGGGGGAAATCGTCGCCATCGTCATCACCAACACTCCTCTCATCGCAGGGGACTCGTCACCATCAACATCTTCATCAGCACCATCTCATCTCCAAACCCTAGTTCATCACTTGTAACCAATCTCCGTCTCGCGACTCCGATTGGTACTTGTAAGGTTGCTAGTAGTGTTGATTACTCTTTGTAGTTGATGCTAGTTGGATTACTTGGTGGAAGAGTTTATGTTCAGATCCTTGATGCTACTCATTACCTCTCTGATCATGATTATGATTATGCTTTGTGAGTAGTTACTTTTGTTCCTTAGGACATGGGATAAGTCATGCTATTAATAGTCATGTGAATTTGGTGTTCGTTCGGTATTTGGATATGTTGTATGTTGTCTTTTCCTCTAGTGGTGTTATGTGAACGTCGACTACATAACACTTCACCATATTTGGGCCTAGAGGAAGGCATTGGGGAGTAGTAAGTAGATGATGGGTTGCTAGAGTGACAGAAGCTTAGACCCCAGTCTATGCGTTGCTTCGTAAGGGGCTGATTTGGATGCACCAGTTTAATGCTATGGTTAGACATTGTCTTAATTCTTGTTTTGTAGTTGCGGATGCTTGCGAGAGGGGTTAATCATAAGAGGGATGCTTGTCCAAGTAAGGGCAGTACCCAAGCACCGGTCCACCCACATATCAAACTATCAAAGTAACGAACGCGAATCATATGAACATGATGAAACTAGCATGACAGAAATTCCCGTGTGTCCTCGGGAGCTTTTTTCCTCCTATAAGACTTTGTCCAGGCTTGTCCCTTGCTACAAAAGGGATTGGGCCAGTTTGCTGCACCATTCCTACTCTTGTTACTTGTTACTTTTCACCTGCTACATTTCACCTCACTACACCATCACTTGTTACCGCTACTTTGAGTGCTTGTAGTTATTACCTTGCTGAAAACCGTTTATCAGAGCCTTCTGCTCCTTGTTGGGTTCGACACTCTTACTTATCGAAATGACTATGATTGATCCCCTATACTTGTGGGTCATCAGCCCTCTCCCCAAGTTACAACCCCAGGGCTCAATATATAAATAGAGCAGGAGGGCTAGCCCCTAGATCACAAGTTTTAGAGCCTCCTATAGTTTGTTCTAGTTGACTAATTAAAGCTAGCCCTAGCTACCTCTAATCCTCTTAATTAGAAGCTAGTGTGGTTCTAATGTCCTTCCCCCAGTTCATCCTCCGCTCTAATTCCGTTGTGCTTGGCGAAGCCGTGCGGAAATATTCTCACCACCACCGACACCACGTCGTTGTGTTGCCGGAACTCATCTACTACTTCGCCCGTCTTGCTGGATCAAGAAGGCGAAGACGTCATCAAGTCGTACGTGTGCTGAACGCGGAGGTGTCGTCTGTTCGGTGTTGGGCTGGGATGGATTGCGATTGGATCATGAAGACATACGGCTACATCAACCGTGTTATGTATGCTTCCGGTTAGTGATATACAAGGGTATGCAGATGCACTCCCCCTCTCGTAGATGTTAGTCTCCATAGTTTGATCTTGGTGAGCGTAGGAAATGTTTTGTTTCCCATGCGACGTTCCCCAATAAAAAGTTGATGCATATTGAAAAAGTATGATCCAATTGCCTCACTTGGGCACCGTAGTGCTTGACATTTGTATTAATGTAGTGCAGATGGAGCCATGCCTTGATAATATAATAAGATTAATGGGGGTAAAAAAATCTTTGAAGATCGTATACTTTGAAAGATTAATGATTTTGTTGCTTATACTTATAAGTGTTGCTAGGTTAGTGTTTGTTAATTCATTGTTTCTTAATGAGCATACATGCATAAGGTTACATAATGGGTAGCATGTCACATAAAAAATTGTGTTTGGCATTTACCTACTCGAGGACGAGCAAGAATTAAGCTTGAGGATACTTGAAACGTCTCCAACGTATCTATAATTTTTTATTGTCCCATGATTATATATTATCGTTCTAGGATACTTTTTGAGTATTTATTTACCAATTTATATTATTTTTGAGCACTAGCCTATTGACCCAGTGCTCAGTGCTAGTTGTTGTTTTCTGCATGTTTTTCACTTTTTAGGTTTTAAATACCAAACGAAGTCCAATTGACCTGAAACTTTTTGGAGATTTTTTTCACGACCAAAAGAAGACCAATGAGTATCACAAGAAGGTTGGGGGCCACCCGAGGGCCCCACAAGCCAACACGGGGCGAACTAGGGGGCACGCCCTAATGGCTTGTGGGGCCCTTAAGGCTCTCCCAACTCCGTTCTCTGACTTATAAATTCTCATATATCCAAAACCCTAAATGTTATCCCAAAACACTTTTTACGCTCCCGGAAGTCTTTGTTTCGATGGGAGGCCATCTCAAGGTCCATTCCGGCACCCTACCGGAGGGGGGACTAATCATGGAGGGCCTATTCATCAGCCTTGCTGCCCTCATAATGATGTGTGAGTAGTTCACCACAGACCTATAGGTCCATGGCTAGTACCTAGATGATAATCTCTCTCTTGATCTTCAATACAATGATTATCGCATCTTCGCTTTGATTCATATGATATAATCCTTTTGTGCGGTGTGTTAGTTGGGATCCGATGAATTGTGGGTTTATGTTCAGAATATGCATGATAAATATTTGAGTCTTCTCTGAATACTAATATGATTCTTATGTTCATGATTATGATAGCTTTGTAATTCTCTCTGATCTATCAAAATAGTTTGGCCAACTAGACTGATATTTCTTTGATGAGAGAGGTGCGTTGTAGTAGGTTCAACCTGGCGAGTTTCTATATCCGAGTGACAGAAGGGGACAAGATATGTCTTTGTGTTGCTGCTACTAAGGATATCATAATGGGGTTTATTCATATTGCTTTAGTTCACTCTGTCTACATCATGTCATCGTTCTCCATGCATTACTCTGTTTTACTTAATAGTCTAGATGCATGTTGGATAGCGGTCGATGACTGGAGTAATAGTAATAGGTGAAGGAAGGAGTCGACCTATTTGTTTATGGACGTGATTCCTATATACACATGATCATTGCCATGAATATCGCATCACTATCCGTTTTTCTGTCAATTGCCCAACAATAATTTGTTTACCCACCGTATGTTGTTTTCATGAGAGATGCCACTAGGGAAAACTATGGCCCCGGTGTCTATTCACCATATATTTACAAAACCTTCAATACATTGCTGCCATTTACTTGTTTTCAATTTATTTTGCAATTTAAAATTATCTACACATCTTACGTGCTTTCAAATAACGAGACCAAGGGGATTGACAACCCTCTTGCCGCGTTGGGTGCAAGTTGTTTGTTCTTTTGTGTGCATGTGCTGAAGTCGGTTGTTGTTGATATTCCTATTGGTTCGATAAACCTTGGTTTCACAACTGAGGGAAATACTTACCCACATTGTGTTGGGATAACCCGTTCCTCTTCACGGAAAATCGAACGCAGGTCACAAGTATCATGAGTCAACTCAACATGATGAACATGAATATAGAGAAATTCCCATGTGTCCTTAGGGGTGCTTGCTTCATATAAGATACTCTTCGGCCTATCCTTTGCTATAAAAAGGATTGGGCTACCTTGTTGCACCTTGGTTACTATTGTTACTTGCTACATATTATCTTGCTGCAAAACTATCTACTACTGTTACTCACAACATTTGCAGAGAATACCTTGCTGAAAACTCCTTATCATTTCCTTCTGCTCCTTGTTGGATTCGACACTCTTACTTATCGAAATGACTACGATGGATCCCCTATACTTCTGAGCCATCACTGCGCCGTCCATCAGAATCTCTGCAGCAGTCTCACTTCTCTCGCACTCGGACTCGTTGGAGGAGCCATCGTGTGAGGAGGGGAACAAATCGAGGGTGGGCTTGTCAGAGTCGAGCGTGGCTACCTCTTTTGTTGTAGCCTGGAGGGGCACAACGTGCTTGATCTAACATTAAAGTCGTGAGATCCAAGAGCGCTTGCGATGACATCCAACGAAGTGAACGGGCGCCAAGCGGTATGGGACCGACGGCTTCCGGAGAAGGATTCTGAATGTAGTTGCATGGAAATGTGCCGTGCCATGGGCGGGCAACGCATCCGTGTGCAGCGGAGATTCCTGCAGCCACGTCGAGTCGTCGACGATGAAGCTGAGTGAACCGAACAAAATTTCTTTGCCGAGGGTCATCATGATGGCTGGAAAAACTCCACATGCGCCGAAAATCTCTAGACGCGCAGCCCCACGGTGGGCGCCAATTGTCGAGGGAATGATCCTGACAATAGTACTAGGGGTATGAATGAAGGCAAATCCTAGCTACAACACATGTGTCTCACTTGGATTTAGCGAGTTCCGACCCCTCTCGGAGAGGTAAAGACCCTATGTCTCGTGCCCAAAGGCCTTGTGTTTTCTCTAGGGGTGTCTGCTTACAATGGGTGTTGAACCCTTGCCATGGAGCTCGGTGGTGGCTTATATAGAGTTCGCCAGGACCCCGTCGTGCTCCATTACAAGGGCATTCAGTGCGAGTAACTACATGAGTTACTACAAACTACAACCATAAATATGGATGTCACAGGTAACGTTAGTCTTGACTGTACTTCATGTATGGTGTTAAGTCACTCGACCGTTATAGCTCCCATGTCGTCCACACCTCTTTTTTGACTGAGTGTTGGTGGATGACTGACTCGCGGGAGGACGTCCGAGTGACTCTCGTGATACGAGTGGATCCGAGGTATGCTTGTGAATGCATCTGTAGTCCTGAGACAATGATGGTCATATGGGATCCTAGGTGGGCTCGAGATGTCAGGTCCATGACCCTACCACTAGTAGGTGACCCCATTAGGTGGGTCCCACGTGTTAGAGCAAGTATAATAGTGGGTTATAGCCCACTTACATGATAGTTTTGCCTATGTGGAGGAGATATACATAAAAAATAGTAGGAGCGGGCTCTCATGCTACTTCGAATGCATCCGTGCTAAGATAAGGTGCTAAGCACATTAAAGGACTTACCAACTAAAGCACCCAATGCATAGGTGCTTAACTTATTGCTGCTAAGCATCCTTCATTTAATGATTTAGCAACTAAAGTTTTTCGTGCATTGGCGAGTTTATTTCATTTAAGTGTTTTTTCGTAGGTTCACGCGCTTGACACTGTTTCTTCTTGGGGTTACCATACTCATTTCTCTCCTCTTAATTACCTTGACACATCAGTTTTTTGCCTACATGGCAGTCTTAGCACCTGTACAAGATGAAGCATTGGGAGAGGCCTCATGCAAGAGCCTAGATATATGTGTATTCCTAGACAAATGCAATAAATATGAAGAAAGCGATAAAGAGAGGATGAAAAAAGTAGTTCTCTTATGGCCAACCTTATAGCTAACTTTATTGTATGAGTGATTATAAATAATGACTATATGTGACATGATAACATCATATGGCAAGGAGTTGACTCTACTATTATAGCAAGTACAATAGTAGGCTATAAGCCCGCTTACATGAAAATTTTGCTATGTGGAGGATAGAGACATGAAAAAGTAAGGGGAATGTGCTCTTATGCACGAGACTAGCTATATGCATATTCCTAGACATATGTAATAAATGTAAAGAAAGAGATAGATATAATATGAAAAAGTATTAATATTATAGCCCATCTTATAGTAAACCTTGTTGTATGTTGTTATATGAGTAAATGTATATGTTGACAATAGATGATATGGCAACATCTTATTGCGAGAAGTTCGATATATTATTAATCATGCTCTTAGGAGAGTGAAAGATGATGTGTCACTATCTAGTCAGTAAGCAACAATGTCGAAAAGGGTCAAAGCAAGGCAAAGCCGGTGGGAGGGTTGATTTCTGAACCGTACGAAAAGTTAAGGCCCTGTTTGGATTGTCGTTTTGCTACTAAATACCTTGGTAAGGAAAATACGAGCGTCCGCCCGTCGTTTCGCTTTCCGTGTGGAAATAGTTTTTTTCATGCAGTGTGAAAATAACTATGGATCTGTAACTTACATCGGTAAATTTAATAAACATGTATTTAATAAGATGGAAAACCGACGAACGAAGCGCGACCTAAGAATGTAGAACGACCGATAAAGTTGAGGGGTAAATCTTAAACCGAGTGGTTAGAGCATCTCTAGCCGTTTGGATCCTAATGTACCCCGGCGATAGCGTTTTTGGCGTTGCACCGCCGCTATTTTCGCCCTGGGGGCGAGCGAGTTTCGAGTCGCGCCCCTAGGTTTGGTCCCCGAGGCGCATAGGATTTCTCCTCTCTCCTGGCAGCGCTGCTCTTGACGTTGATGATGCATTGCTCGATCAAAGCCTACAGCTGTTGGGCAGCGGGCGCCGCGTCCCTCGCCGCACTGGCTTTTTTGGTGCCATCTGGGCACCCTTCTACCGTCGCCGGGGCACGTGCGTCCGAGTTGTATGCCTCCTTGGCCTTGTCGAGAGCGAGCTGAACTTCCCTCCACTTATCGCACGAGTCGATCCTGGAGAACACGTGAAGGAACCTGAACTCTTGGTCCTTGTTGTCGGCCCGGTACATGGCGAACATCCGAATCATTTGCACAAAAAACGTGGACAAAACATGTCGTCAAAGCACACGGCGACACGATGAAGTAGGACCGGCGAACTTTGGCCATACCTGACCCTCGACGTTCGCGCCGCTTTCTGGGCGAGCAGCGACCTCCTCGACGATGCCATGCCACTTGTTGGCCTTCTCGCCGCGGTCCATGTGGATGGTGGCAAAGTCTGGGTCGACCAGCTTGCTTTCGTCGAACGTCGTTTTGATTCTCCCCTAGTAAGTGTTAGTGTTCTCATTCATGCCGGTGATCGGGTTGATGCTGACAGTGTTCCACGCTTCGACAAGGCACTCATCTTCCTTGGACGCCCACTTGACGCGGGGTTCAGCTCACTTGGCGTTAGCCGCCGCTTTCTCTTCCTTCCATTCTTCTGCGGCACTGGCTCCGGTTCCACCTCCGCCGCCTCTTCCTACCCCTCCTCCTCCTCGGTGTCGTCGAGCTCGTCGTCAATGTCACCGTGGTGTCCATTGTTTCATCCTGCACGCCGAACTTTGGGTGTGATGCGGCGGCGACAGAGCCGCTTGTGATGATACCGTCCATGTCGGCATCGGGCGTAATTAAACTGCAGCGACAAACTGGGCGCGAATGAAAGGACACCACGACGTAGAGACAACGCAGGTGAGGCTGCCGACGAGTATGCCGCCGACGAGTAGCTGTACTGGGTATTGAGGCCGGCGCTGAACACGGGCGAGGGAGTACGCGGGTCGTGGCCGAAACCGATGTGGGAGGAACGTTGCGACGCGCCATGCGAGAAGGTGGTGTTGGGGTTGAAGTCGCCATGCACGTTGTCGTCGGAGTAGCCAAGCGAGGGCACGTACCCCGAGGGCGGCATCGTCATCGAGAGGGTGGCCGACGAAACGCCCTGGAGGCTCCTCCATGCGGCCTGCGGGTTGCAGCCGGACGAATTCATCATCCCCGCGCGGGACAACTCTTCCTGATCGATCGCCGCTGTCGCCCTCGTTGCCTCCGTCGCGTCCCTGATCTTCTTGGCGTCGAGCCTCCTCCTCCAGCCTGTTGTGACCGCCTCCTGGTGTTGGACGTCCTCCCTTCACTCGGCGTCCGAAACGCCCGCCGGCATAGGCATCGACTTCGGCTGGCTGGAATCGGCAGGGGTGGCGAGGCGAGGGAAGGTGTAGTTCTTTTTTGACGGCATGGCGACCGGATGGCGGGAGTGGGGAGAAGAATGGCGGGAGGGGCGCGGAAATGGAGGGAGAGGGAGGAGGAAGGGGGAGAAAACGACGGGAATAGCTCGGCTGCGACCGACACAGCGGGTCCGCTTGGCTTTTCAGTTCGCCCGACGCTCCCAGACGCCCCCGAGGAGCTGGGTTCGGTTCAGGTTCGCCGGTTATTTTTTGAGGTCAAATCGGTGCTAAACGAGTAGTTAAGGCGCGACTCGACCGATTTTGCATCGCTCGCGCTAAAAAAGGTATGGGGGGGGGGGGGGGGGGAGGGGGCTCTTAGTGTAGGGTTGTGATGTGGACTTTTCTCTTGAGAAAAGAGAAAAGTTGCAAGATGGACTTGGACTTCCCACTCTCCTCCGCCTCCGACGACGATGCCGGCGACACACCCACACCACCCGGCCGCGCCATCTGCCACGCCGGCTGCGGCCGCCCGTCCCGCGTCTGCCTCTGCCCGCACATGCCCCACACCCCGCTCCACACATCCACCACCGTCGTCGTCCTCCACCACCCCCACGCCCTCCACCGCAACCCGCTCTCCACCCTCCCCCTCCTCGCCCGCTGCCTCGCCAACCTCCACCTCCTCCCCGGACGCCGCCTCCGCCCCTCCTCCACCCAACTCATCCCCCCTCCCTCCCCGAATCCCGTCCTCCTCCTCTTCCCCTCACCCGCCGCCTCCGACCTCACCTCCTGGTGCCGCTCCACGCCTCCCTCCGTCCGCTCCAACCCCATCCTCCTCCTCCTCGATGGCACCTGGAAGCAGGCCAAGGAGATGCACGCCGCCAGCCTCCCGTTCATCTCCTCGTTCGCCATCCCCGTCTCCCTGCCCGTAGATAGCGGCGTGGACGGGGACAGCATGTTCGAGTCGGAGCTCGTGGTGAAGAAGGAGCCGCATAAGGGGTGCCTGAGCACGATGGAGGCAGTCGCAAGGGCGCTGCGGCTGCTTGAGCCGGAGGGAAGCGGTGCGCAGATCGAGGAGCCGATGATCAGGGTTCTCAGGGCGATGGTGGCCTTCCAGTCCGATCATCTGCAGCACCGTACCATGAAGCCGAGAGTGAAGCTGAGGAAGAAGAAAGATATCAAGAGGGAGCAGGAGATGAAGAGGAATGCCTGATTGTTGTGACTGAATTTCTGCAGATTTGCGTTCCCTCTATTGTTGTTGCGTCACCCCAGAGGCCATCACTGTCAGTCATCAAGGTTTGATCTCCTTTTTTCTAGCACAGAGCTGGTAGTTTACTTACTTAGCTTAGCACTTATGGTTGTTTTGACCAGTGACTAGATGTAACAAAATTGAAGTGAGTTCTGTTATTTCATTTTGAAGGTTTTGGCACAGAACTTTGCTGCAACAGCATACACGTGGGACTTTTTAAAGATGGTATAAGAATATGCCAACATGTGTATGCTAGATTGGAGAATAATCCTTTTGTGTGTCCCCCCTAATCGAGCAAGTTTCAATTGTTTCTTAGTTGAAATTTCCTATGTCCAGTGAATAGAACACCATAAAATTTTCATTGTACTGTTCCCGAAAAAGTATCATTCCACTGAGTAAACTACACAGATTGGTGATACTAGCACACTGCACGATCAATATTGGTACTGTTGCTATGAGAAACTAATGCTACCTAAAGAACATTTGCTTATCAAACTGACTGAGACCACGCTTGACAATAAAAGCACAATGGTGTGCCCTGTTCAGCAATTGAGAAACTGTGCTAGACGCCTCCATTTATGTTCACTCGGGTGCCCATGCCATTTCTGCCTCAGAAAGCATTGTTGACCGTAAAATCTGAATAAGTAGATTAACCCTCATGAGTGCACATAAACACCTTTCTTCCTGAGCTTAGTGTTCTTTTATGCAATGTCACAAATCAGTGCTCCCTCCATTCCAAATTATTTGTCATGGTTTTAATTCTAGTTTTAGTTCAAATTTGAACTAAAACCAGGACAAGTATTTTGGAACGGAGGGAGTACATATCATCAAACCCCATGAGTTTGCTCTCATTCAGCTTGCATTAGTATCCATGCTCTATCTCTAGTTCTTATACTCGCCTTAAAGGCTTAAATTTTTTTTTTCAGATAGCGAACCACTCATGCCAAGTGGTTTAAAGGCTTAAATTGTCACTGCTTGGACTATCTTGGTGTAGTTTTTCTGAAGACCTTAATGCTCATGGAGACAGACATGAACTAGAACTCAATAAGGATGATATTTAAGGGTCCACCATGAAAAGGTATCATCTGCCCAAAGGAACTTCTGTAGACCAATGATAACTTAAAAACTTTTTACACTCTAGAATGCAAGTTCTCCAAGGGGCTTTGAGCGTCAGCATCTGCGGGTCCTCCAAGGGGCTTAGAACTCAACAAGGATGATATTTAAGGGTCCACCATGAAAAGGTATCATCTACCCAAAGGAACTTCTGTAGAGTGTAGACCAATGATAACTTAAAAACCTTTTACACTCTAGAATGCAAGTTCTCCAAGGGGCTTTGAGCGTCAGCATCTGCGGTTTCTACTGGGTAGAGCTGGGTTTTGAAAAGAAAAATCTTTCTAAACACACCAGTTATCTCCATGGGGCTGTGGCTCTGTCCTTTATCCAGACTGCACGCTCTCTCTGATTTCATGGATTGCATCCCTGCATCGTCCGGCATTGGCCCTAGCCCCCATGATGTACTCCTGGGAAGTTTTGCTCCTTAGACCGCATTAAGAAATACTCCCTCCGTCCCAAAATTCTTGTCTTAGATTTGTCTAGATATGAATGTATCTAGTCACGTTTTAGTATTTAGATACATCCATTTATATACAAAGTTAAGACAAGAATTTTGGGACGGAGGGAGTATAAGAATGAGCCTGCCATCTGTGGGCGGGTGCTAGAAGTGAATTATGAGAGTTGTACCAAGTCAGCGACAATTAATATGGACTACTCCCTCTGTAAACAGAGGGAGTACATGCTAAGCACTTTATATCTCATGCGATGCCTCACTTTTTGAGCTTTTCCGCTTAAGTCAATTTTGCTCTTAAAAGAATATGCATCATGGATCTTATGTGCCTATTTAGAGTTAGCATGTGCATGTGTGTTGTGCAATGTTAAAAGTGACTTTGTTATAGATAAATAATAATTGCATTTTACAAAATAAAATAAAAATTATCCAAGTTGGAGAATTTGATCAGCAACAGTAACACACGTTGGTTTCCTGGGCATCTTGTGCGATGAAACTAGGAAATGTTATTGCAGTCTGGAGGGGAAATCTGGAGACATGTGTGCTACGGGTCAAATGTTTTATTTTTGCAGTGAAGGCCTAAAAGCTGTCAAAAGTCCATTCTTTGCTGCTAGATTGATTTGGTATTTTTGTACTGCTGGAGTCTTAGGGCCTGTACACTGTAGACACCACCCTTTCTTTAGATGTTAGCCTGCTAGATTGCAGTATGATTCACATTGTATCCTCCGACCGACCCTCATTGACCTGTAGAACTTAAGATGAGATGAGCTGCTACCCCATCTTTGACACTGTCAGTGTCAAAAAGCGTCTTATATTAAGTTATAGAGGTAGTAGTAGAGTAGAGTAGAGGGTGTCACGACTCGATCGTTGGATGGATCGAGGATGCACAAATCAGCTCAGTATTTGGATAGATTTCGGATAATTTGGGAGAACTGGGGTGAGGATCAGAGAAGGAGGCGAGGACCGGAAGAACATGAGATGGGATTCAGAACATTCATTCCTTGGCAGCCATCCTCTGTGCTCTCCCGATTGCCTATGTAGTCTGTGCCGTGTGGGAACTAACCTCCAATGAACTGCCCCTCTCGTAGCCCAGGCCCAGCTACTAAGTATAGGGTGACAGCCCATGGGTGGGGTGTTACACTCTTCCTCCCTTGAAATTCGGCTTGCCCTCAAGCTGATGATGAACATTTTTGAATCGGGAATGCCGCCACACTTGTCTAGCCGAAGAGCCAAGCCACCTGGATCAATATGGTAGTAGTATGTGCTTGGGGATGATCGCACCGCTAATCACAAGCTGATGAAAGAAATTGCAATCTTCTTCATAAGTGTGCTTGGTAGTGTTTAGTCCTCCCAACTCAATGCCAGTTCTCTGAATATTTTCTATTGCACTTGAGTATTTGGGTCCATGAAGAGTCCTTCAAAGGACCATTGTCAACCATCTTAGAAAGCACCAGAGGGTTATCACCCTTGTACTCTTCAGCAAACTGTTCCAACCATTTGTACTGTTGTGGTTTTAAAGCAAAGGAGTCAATGCAAAACAGAGCATCCGTTGGGTCGTCAGAATCCAACAACAAAAGAAACTTGCATGTGTCTAAAGCTCAACGGTGACAACTACCTATCTCATGACTAAAAAGTAGAATTACTGGATCCCGCGTTCTTGGTGTCGTGTTCGGATTGATGCTTACCATTTTATACAGCTTCATGCTCACCAGTTCCAAGTTTACACCATGTAAATAACACCCAACAGCTACTCTATGAAACTCGAGGACATCCACCATCAATTGCTTTTCAGTCTTGTTCAAGAGATTGCTGGAGCCAGCCTTCCTCCTCCAGACAAACCCATGAAGCAGATTAGACATCCAAAAGCCATCATGCTGTAGTTTGTCCATTACACCTACACTGCTTTCACTCGTTCATGTATCCGGCCATGGTTTCAGCTCAATCAGTGGCAGAATAGAATCACTCCCTGACAGCAACAACACAGTGCATGTTTGTGGCGGGGGCCATGATGGTCGGCCAACTCCCCTGGCACAGAGCTCCACTCGCGGAGGTGGCAGCCATGGTTGGGATGCGACCACCTTCAGCGACAGTGAACACAGTAACACTGCACACCAACTCTTCTTGCACCACCTTTTTGTTGAACCGGCCATAACCCCTTTCCATTACTTTCATAATGGAAACATAAAGTTTTCCAAACCAGAAATAAGGAGGCGGGAAAGGGGAGAGCGAGTTCAACGCATCGCTGGGAAACCCATCACAGGAACTCGCCTACGAGACGCCTGCTGTGTGGACGAAAACCCGACGACACCTACATCTCACATAAACTACTTAGTTAACAGTACGAAGCACCAGCTCCACAGATGAGCATCCAACACACACACACGCAGGGGCAGGGAACTAGCCTATACAAAGCCAGGGTGAACCACCAAAACAACATGCAGGGGATGGCAGTCCAGTAGCAAAATATCATGAAGGAGGCAGCACAATCTCCCTTTGAGGCGCCGGCGAGTCATCTATAGCAACAACACAGATCCGCATCATGTTGGTGGTGTTATCCTTCAACATTTGCGCACCTTTAATTTCTCCATTGCCTCCCGATCTTCACCTTTCAGGAGCCCTTCCCACTTTCCCAGTAGTTAATAAAGACACAAGCTTTTACAACAAAAAAGAGTCCCTCTGGGTTCAACTGATATGGACTACCTATTACCAAGAAAAAGTCCCCCATGCAGAAGAGACGTGCGGATCTTTCTGGTGGAGAGATGTGATGAGCCTGAGCAACACTTACCGAGGGATCACAACTGTAACCATTGGAGACGGAACCTCTACCCTCTTCTGGAAAGACATGTGGAAAGATCACATTTTTTAGGACTCATTTCCCAGGGCCTTCTCGTTCACAAAACTAGCGGACGCTTCTGTTGCTGACTTCCTATCGATTACTGAACTGTCCGAAGGCTTCCATCTCCCCCTTGCTGTCCAAGCTAGAGAAGAACCGAGGTGTCTACAATCACTGACCTCCAACACTATTCCAAACGACTCTATGAATGATGTGTGGACCTGCGTTTGGGGACCAACATACACCTCGGCCAAGTACTATAATTTCTACTTCAGAAATGTGATCGCAAACCCGGCTTTTGTTTGGATCTGGAAGTCCAAATGCATAATGAAGATCAAGGCCTTCGTGTGGTTGCTACTTGCGGACAGAATCAACACAAAGAATATGCTAATGAGGAGACACTACAAAACTGAGGATGGTGTGAACTGTATCTTGTGTACCCAAAATACAGAGGAAACCGTGGAGCACCTCTTCTTCCTGTGCCTCTTCAGCTAGAGATGTTGGAATGCCTTAGGAATCAACTGGAACCCCGCTGGAGACAGGCTGAGTATGTTACATGAAGGGAAGAGCAGATGGACTTCCATGTTCTTCATGCTCTCTGCTTGGAGCATTTGGAAGGAACGCAACCGCATGCTATTTCAGAAGATACCTCACACTTATGCCTCATGGCGGGAGAGATTCAAAACCGGCTTTGCCCTACTAGTCCATAGGACAAAACCGTCCCTCTCTGGATTTATCACCACCCTTGTAGAAAACTTGTTGTAACTCACTTATCTCCTCGCTCACAAGTGTCTCTCTAGGCTAGGTCCTACTCCCAATTGAGGACCACCTCAGGACCGAACGAATGACCGAAAAAAGGGGATAGGCGATTGTCGAGGCATTCAGGCGATCGCTACCGCCGCTGTCCATCTCCCTCGATCGGATGCAGATTCAAGACCGGGTGGGCGTTTCTGGGTGCTGGCGGAGAACGAAGACGAGGAGGACGATGATGAGATCGCCGTCGGAGGTTCGTCGCTGCAGATTGCATCTCCCACCCCATCTGACCTTATCTGTGAGGCATTTCAGGTTGGTTACTCGGAGGAGGAGGTAGCCGGCTTGGTGGATGCAGTGATACCGACGGATGATCCGACAAGGCTTGGACTTAATCGCGACGACAAGGTCGAGATGGCCAGACGTGTGGTGCATCGCAGAACGGCGGCGAAGGCGTTCCGACCATGGCAGGGGCCACTGCCCAAGGTACTGCTACCTCTGCTAACGTTATCTGATTCCCTCGATACTTCTTCGTGGCAGAAGGTTCGGAATAAGAAAAGTCGGCGACGTCCGGTGGCCGTGCCGGGGACGGAGGCAGTACCGGCAAGCTCGTTCGTCGAGATCCGATCAGCTCATTTGAACTCTCTGTTGGACCTGGTTAGGCCAGATCAAATTGCGCTAGTGGTGGGCTCTGACGAGACTGGGTATTTGGCCCAGACTAGAGTCCAAGCCGGTGTCATTCCAATCAAGACGCGCTGATCACGATACGTGAGTCTGTTTCCTTCCCGGTTGCTGCGTTGGTGGCTACGTCTAGGGTTCTCACGTAGGAATCGTCCTAGGTTCCCGTGTGTTCGTGCGGGCAGAGCGGCCAGGGTTCTTCCGCCTCCATTGCCGGCGAAACCATCCATGGATGGGTGTGGTAACCAGCTGCCACCACCCAAACAAGCAGCCCCGGCGCGGTCTGGGGCGGGCAGAGGTGCCGCTCAAGGGGCCACGATCGGCGGGCAGACGGGACCTCGAGGTAGGGGCGACTATGGCGGAGGTGGGCGTGGTGACTTTGGCGGCGGCGGGTGTTGGGGATATTACCTGTGGTATGACCCGCCTTGATGGCCGGATCAGGAAGAGGGCGACTCATACATACATGGTTAGCATAATCCTTAGCACGGGCCTGAGGTGTATAGGAGGATCTTTGTCGGTTAGCCGCCAAGGCCCTGAAGCCAGATGGCGGTTCAGGAATGATGTAAAAGATAAGCCGTCAAGGAAGTTTCCTAGCTTGGAGGATACGGCGATTTAGAGTTAAGGAAGGCCACGATTTGTAACGTGGCCAGGACTTTGTAAACCTGAGGGTCTTGACCTGTATATAAATGCGAGTCTCTAGGGTACATAGGTTAGGTTAGAAATCATCGAGAGCTAGGTCAGGCGAGTTACGCCCTCCTTGTAATCGAATCCACCATCAATATACGCAAAGCAGGACGTAGGCTTTTACCTCCACATGAGGGGCCGAACCTGGGTAAATCTGAGTCTCGCTTCCGCTCACCCCTTTGAGTCGCCACCAAGGTGCGGTGGCTCCTTCACTAAGTCCTTTCACGAGGACATCTGCCGTGACAAAACCCCGACAGTTGGCGCCCACCGTGGGGCCTACACATGGTGGAGTTGAGTTCTCAAAGGGAGCCCTTCTAGGGTTAGGAAGCTACGCGGTCGGCATCATGACGAAGAGCCGCCGTGGAAAATACTTCATCGACTCGCAGTGGGGACCTGAGGCCGATTCAATCGAATCTGGATACAGGGCCCCCTTCGGCAAGATCCACGTCTTCATCGGCAAGATTGGAGCACCCGTGCCTGAGCCGGACACCGTCACCAACATCATCGAGCTGGCTCGGTACGTCCGTCCCGCCAAACAACAGGTCAGGACACGTCGCGTTTTCGTTGGTTTTACGCAGGGAATCGACCTACCGATGAGCCGGTGATCCAGGAGATCACTCCCGTCAATTCGGACGACGAATCGTCCATGGGCGATACAGATTCAATATACACTCTCCGCGAAGGACAACTTGGGGGGTTGCCGGAGGCAGTAATCCCTGAGGAAGTCATGGGTCCACACCGTCAAGTCGCCATCTACATGGCGGGGGCAGCACCGCCTCAGCCAAACCCGGCGGGTAACAACGAAGCCAGCGGATCGGGGAAGGCTCTGGCCCAATCCATGGCGGATCTGGCAGTAGAAACATCCAAACTCATGGCGATTCCTGTGACAACGGAAAACCAAGAAACTGTCAACGCCGAGCTAGCAAAATTAAGGGAAGACATGGCCAAAATCCAGCGCCACATAGAGGAAGAAGCCGCCACGATGGCGAGACAGCGGACCCAGATTACTGCAGAGACAGAGCGACTGAATACTGAGGGATGGCGGCTTGAGCGACAACAACGTGCTTTTGATGCGATCCACCAGAGGAGGCATCGCGGCCGCCTGTCGGCTGATTTATATCCAACCCGGCTCTTCGACAGCCCACATACACCGGGGATGGAACCCAATCGGCCATGGCAGGCCGCCCCAGGAGGCGAGCCGGCTCGACCACCACCTCAGCCCATGGAGACTCATGCACCCCGTTTTCAGACACCACATGGTCACTTCTCGAATCCCGTCGACAACATGCTAGCAGCGACCCGCCACCTTGAATCCCTCCCCATTCACGGAAACTCTCCGGCCGAAGTGGAGGCAAGGAACGCTATCGAGATGTTAAAAACAACGGTAGTGCCACAGGCGTAGTATTCATATAGCCGCGAAGTGCTACATTCCACGCCCTAGGCGAGTCACACCAGGAGTCGCCATGATGACCCGCCAGCAGTGACCAGTGAGCAGCGACGTCTGCTACAGACCAACCCGCCTCATGGAAACGGCGGCCGCGACGGGTCAGGGTTATCCGGCTTATACCTTGCCGTCTCCCGCGCCGGCCGAAACCGGTGGTAGGCATGTCGGGGTGCCTTGCCTGGCACCCGCCATTCGCAACGAGCGTATGCCAAAGGATTTCAAAAGCCCACGAAAGGTACCCAATTATACGCCTGACCTAGAGCGAGGCGCATGGATTGAGAGCTACGAGCTTGCGATGGATATGCTCGATGTGAGCGAGGCGGCCTGCGCTAAGTACTTCACCATGATGCTCGAAGGAACAGCGCGCACATGGTTGAAGAGCCTGCCACCCAACTCCGTCAACACCTGGGCCGAGTTAAAAGAACGCTTCGTTAAAAACTTCAGAGGAACCTGCAAACGACCAATGACCATCGTCGACCTACAACATTGTGTCCAGCGCTCGGACGAGTCGGCTGTCACGCCCAAGATGCGACCCTATCCTCAATTTGGCACGAGGGCCTCGTCAGGGATAGAAGCGCATCTCGTCGTGTCGCAAGAATGGATATCGTTACAAGTACATGTACTGAAAAGATGAGATATATGAAGGGTTGGCTTACACTCGCCACAAGCTACATCAGAGTCACATCAGCACATTACATAATCATCAAGAGTAAGAGCAGGGTCCGACTACGGACGAAAACAAACGACAAAAGAAGAACGACGTCCATCCTTGCTATCCCAGGCTGCCGGCCTGGAACCCATCCTAGATCGAAGAAGAAGAAGAAGAAGAAGCAACTCCAAATGAACAGTCAACGCGCTCGCGTCACGTAACCTTTACCTGTACCTGCAACTGGTGTTGTAGTAATCTGTGAGCCACAGGGGACTCAGCAATCTCATCTCCAAAGGTATCAAGACTAGCAAAGCTTAATGGGTGAGATATGGTTAAGTGGTGAGGTTGCAGCAGCGGCTAAGCACATATATGGTGGCTAACTTACGAGTACCAGAAATAAGAGGGGGAAGATCTACGCATAACAGACGAGAACTACTGATGATCAAATGAGTGATCCTGAACACCTACCTACGTCAGACATAACCCCACCGTGTCCTCGATCGGAGAAGGAACTCACGAAAGAGACCGTCACGGTTACGCACACAGTTGACATGTTTTAATTAAGTTAACTTCAAGTTGTCTAGAACCAGTGTTAAACAAAGTTTTCACGTTGCCACATAACCGCGGGCACGGCTTTTCGAAAAGATTTACCCTGCAGGGGTGCTCCAACTAGTCCATCACAAATTACCACAAGCCGCATAGAAATCCTCAATCACGAAGCTCGCGATCTCGTCGGATTCCCTAGTGGAAAACCTCAACTCTGAGATTACGCAAAGCATCACCGGAATCCCGATGCACAAGATATCTCGTCAAAGGTAAAACTAATCCAGCAAGGCCGCCCGACGTGTCGACGATCCCGATAGGAGTCGCATACCTCGTTCTCAGGACACGACGGATAAGCACAGCGTACGGTGGCCTGATAGAAATCTCCCGAGTTGCCCCGGGTTGGCCCCGCAAACGGCTCTAGTTTGGACCAACACTCATGAGGAGCACTGGCTCGGGGGTTGATTAAATTACCTCGGGTTAATTACTCCCTATGCAGTTTATTAGTGATTAGGCAAATGTAGTACCAAAGTTGGGCCTTGCCAGACCAGCTTTAATCTAAAACGAATTATCAAGGGGGTCCCCATAACAACCCCGATCGTGTTAGGAGCGTTCGTTTATGGAACATAACACCGGTAGCCGAAACTATGGGGGCAAAGGTGGAACAAAACACCAGGCTAGAAAGGCCGAGCCTTCCACCTTTTACCAAGTATATAGGTGCATTAAAATAAATAGCATTAATAGGGTGATATGACAAGGAACCCATGTTTTCACATGGAAGCAAAAGCACCTGCAGCTAGCAACGCTATCAACAGGGTAAGCAAACAGTAACATAGCCAATCAGTGGTTTGCTAGGGTGAACAGGTTGATGGTAATCATGGCATTGTTGAGAGGCTGATATTTAACAGGTGGTAGGCAACGAGACATGAACGGTAGCAACGAAATAACTAGCATGGCAATGATAGTAATGGTATCTGGGGGAAATAATCATCTTGCCTGAGATCCCGCTTGGAAGAAGAACAACTCGGTGAAGTCGGCGAACTGATGTAGTCGAATGGTCCTCACATTCCGACACGCTTGCGGAACTCTATCGAGACGGAGGAAACCGGAAACAAACATCAACACAAGTACTCACCACCACAAGCAAGACATGATGCAACCCTAATATGATGCATGAACAGGTCATCGATGCACGGGATGGCACGGCAAAACACCTCACACATACACTACACATTAAATGAAGCTCGATATGCAACGGGTTGCATATCGACGAAACTCCACGTTTAAATATTTAATTAACTCCCGTTAATTATCACGTTATTAAATGTTGTTAACATGGCAAGGGGTGAGCGATGAACCTACATGACAACCTAGTCGACAGCACGTTGGACTTTGAACGGAGCTACGACACAAGAACAAGCAACACAAAATAAATATGCCATGGATGCATTATGCATGCGAGTTCAACACATCACGACTAGGAGGGAAATAAGCATGGTGTCGTCATGGCGAGCGAGAGGGAACCATGGCGGCAAATCGGAAACGATGCCACGGCAACGTTCCTATCCCGATACTCAACGAGATATCGGTGACAACGAATAGGGAGCGCGTGCGGGAACGGTACATAAAGGTGGGGTGACCCCGTATCTCGGGTTCCCATATGTCGAGGGCTCGACGAAAAGGAGGACGACGTGCATGGCAAATAAACGGTGCAAACAAACGGTGCATAAATACGGTGCATACATGCATTCGACTTGTACAACACACACATCCATACAACACTAGCACACGGTACGCGACATGTCCCATCGGTATACCTTCGACGCGTGCGAATCGGAGGGGTTCGGTCGAAGCGGACGTCGTGGTTGTCGTGGAAGTAGTCGTACACGCACCGGTAGTTGTAGTAGTGGTACACGGTCTCGTCAACGGTAGTCGTACTCTAGGCGTCGGTAGACGGTCTTCGGCGTCGGTAGTCGTTCACGAATCCGAATATGTTCGGGGTCGTCGGGGCGTCGTGGTACTCGGCGATCTTGTCGGTTCCACAGCGGAGGGGGACGGCGCACGCGGCGACGCATGCGGCACCACAGCAAAAGCATCGGCGCTGGTAGACAACGGCAAGCAGCACGGCAACCAAGCCGCAACCTACGGCAACTAGTTAAGCAGCTAGCAACCACAGGCAAGCGGCACAGCAGAGCAAAACGGCAGTTTAGCACAGCAACTAGCACTAGCAAGCAGCAACCTACCACTAGCAGCAATGCAAACTAGCAGCAGCAAAGCAAGCTACAACAGCAAACGCACGGCAGCAGCGCAAGCACGGCAACAACAGCATGCCATCAGCAGCAATGCAGCGCACAGGCAACAACTACGGCACAACACCAGCAACACAAACGGCAGCAGCAACAACTACTACAGCACCTGGGCATCTTTTAAACTGCAACAGCAAGCAACAAGCAGCAAGAGCACAGCGGCTCGGCCAGACAGCGGCATAACAGGCTAACAACATCGGCACAGCGGCGGCAGGCTACACCACACGACAGCAACAGCAAGCCCACGACAGCAACACTGGACAGCAACAGCAAACTGCAGCAGCGGGAGTGGCGCAGCAGTACGAAACAGCAACTACACCAACAGGGACAGCAACAGCCGCCGGCAAAATGGCGCCGGCGGGACCTCGGGCCGGCCGGGAGATGGAGGCGGCTCCACGGGGCGGCACTGGTCCGCAGGCGAGGGCGGCGACCACCGGAGGCCAGAGGCGGCGGCGCACGGGGACGGACGAGGTCGGCCATGGCAGAGAGCATGGAGGCGACCCGGGCCGAGGGAGGCGAGCTTGGCGCTAGCACAGCTCCGGCAGCGGATCTGCGGCAGCTCGGGGCCGGCGAGCTCCTTCGCGGGGAGGCCGCGGCGGCGGGCACGGCAGGGCGGCACGTGGGTCGTGCACCGGCGGCCTGGAGGTGGGCGGCGGCAGCAGCGGGCCTCGGGCACAGGGGGCGGTGCGCTCGGGACGAGGAGGAGGCGGCATGAGGGGCTTGGCGACGAGACGGCGCGGCGGACCGAGGGGGCGGCGAGGCGGTCGGCGGTGCGGCGAGGCCGAGGGTTGGCGGCGCGGGGCTGAGGGCGGTCTGGTGGCGGGGCGAGCCGGCGGGGCGCACGGGAACAAAGGCGAGGCGGCGGCCACGCGACGCGGGAGGAGGAAGCGCGGCACGACGCGGGAGGAGGAGGCGGCGGCGGCAGGGGGGCGCTGGGGCGATGACGCGCGCATGCGGGAGGAGGAGCAGAGAGAGCGAGGGGAGGAGGGAGATGGGATCGGGCACGGCTGCGCTAGGGCACGGGAGGGAGGCTGGACCTTGGCCTGGGGTCCTCCTCTCTCTATTTTTGATTTTTTTTAACTTTAAAAACAGGAAAAAAAATCTCACACAAAGAAAAACTTCTAACAAAAAAATAAAACAAAATGCATTTCCTCCTTTGAAAATTATACCCCAACTTTAAAGATAGTTTGGGCATTTTTTTAAACAATAAAATGAAACCCCTGTTACGAATTAAAATAAAACCCTACTTAAAAGAATTCAAGAAAAATCAAAACCCTTTTTTTTTAAAAGAATTAAAATCACAACCCTTTTAAAAAGAATTAAAATAAAGCTCTTTTAACAAGAAGATAAAAATAACCCCTTTTCGAAAGAATTAATTAAAACCTCTTTATTCAAAGAATAAGTAAAAGCCTTTTAAAAGAGAAAATAAAATGGGAGGGTTTTTTAAAAATGAAACAACCGGAGAGTAAAATTAAAACCTAAGGGTTGCCCCTACGTTTAATAAAAGGACTTTTAAAAAGAAGACGAATATTTTGGAAGAGGGGTAAAGTTAGAAATCTTTAGAAAAACCACAAAACAACTTAGGAGGGGAGAGGAGGGGAGAAGGTTTAGGTCGGCGGTGCAACGGGGTTTAGCGGTGGCTCTCACGCTCCCTCTCTCATCGCGCCAACAAATGACGCCACTCCCGAAACACTACACCCAACAACACGAAGCAACAAGCAACACCGATAAAACACAGATGACATGATGCCATGCATGATGCAATGATGCAACTACATGACGATGCAACGAATAAAAACTAAACACACAACGAAAACGGAATAAAGGGGGGAATCTTCTGGAACGTCGGTCTCGGGCTGTCACAACTCTCCTACACTACAAGAAGATCTCGCCCCGAGATCTAAGAATGAAAGGGGGAGAGGAAGAGAAAAGTAAAAGGTAAAACTTAGTCGCTTCTTTGACAAACGAGTGAAACCAACGATCCTTGAAGGTTGCATAGAGATGAGGAATGATATGAGAAAGAAGCCAGAATTCACGGAAAATTTCGGCAGCACTTCGGTAGGAAAATGGGACAAAAAATTCGAAAAGGTAGAAGAAATAGACAATATTCATAACAAACAACTAAATAGAGCAAGGGGAGACCATGATCTTGCTAGAACAACAAGATAGACCCAAAAGAGCAATATCACAATGCCTCCGGAACAAGAGAATATGAACTAGCTCATACAGAAGAAGAGAATGAAGAACGGAATGACAACAATTATCACAATAGAATTGAAGAGCCTCCGGTCATAGAATAGACTTAGTAGTTGAAAAACCAACAACGAAGAAGATAGTAGTGAGCTTATGGAAATCATCTCAACAAATATGAGGTGACCACCAACCACTAAAAGAAACAAGGACGTATTGGGAGCAACAAGATAAGAACAATTCTTACACCAAAAGGATGCATTGAGAACTTGGATTAATGACAAGCACCATGATAGCACAATCCATAGGGAAGCTTAAGGTGAAGTCCAAACCAAGATAGCTCAATGAAGAAATCATGGGTTGAAATGACTCATGATCATAGAATTGGTGGGTTTAATTATCTCATTCTTGAAAGGAAAACTCTTCGAGGCTCCTACACTAACAAGAAGGCTATAATGCCACCTCAAGGATAAAGGAAGAACAAATGCACTTGGGAATGCAAGAGAACGAATACTTGAGGTACTCCAGCAAGAATCTTCAAGAACACTTGAGAATGGATTGAAACCTTGATGAACCACCAAGAAGGACCTCCGTATACAAAAGAATGATGCAAAGATATCAAGGTAGAAATGAATAAGATTAAAGGCCTTGCAATGATATAGATGAAGCTTTACAGAGAGATACTGATAGACTTGGGACTTCGGACAAGAAAGATGAGCACTTGAGAAAACAATTGATATCAAGAGCCACTCCGGAAGAAGAATTGAAATCTCTTGGAAGAAGGAAGAACAATAAGAATTATGTTATGCTCATCCTTCATCAAGTATAATTGATGACAAGCAACGGATCTAGCATACAACTTATTCCTCTAAATATGAATTTAGAAGAGGCAGAGAGATAAGCACCACTTGAAGCCAAAATGAAAGAAGCACGGGTAAGAATTCCAATTGAATGGGAATACCAAGAAAGCATGGATAAACATGAGAATGAAGAGATCTTGATCCACCTGAGAGAGAAATTTAAACAAGACACCAGAATAATTGAGAGACGAACGAAGAGACAACAATTGAGAAGATTTGAGGATGAAAGCTGAAAGCTGAGAACGAAGAAGTCTTCCGAAATGATGGCCTTCGGAGGAACGAGAAATAAAAACAACTCAGAACTGCACCGAGTAGCACGAAAGGAATTACTCATTATTGGAAATAACGAGAGGGTAACACGAAGCTGAGCTGACAATCTTCACGAGAACGGGGCAAGATTTACGAGGAACACTCCTTCGAATAGCATGCTGAGAATGATCGAGAACAACACCAAGAATTACTGAGACCTCCGGAATAATGAAGAATGCAAGGTTGAGCCAAATATGAGAATTAACTCCAATTGATCTTGAAGAATGAATATGACTGGCGAAATCACACATACGTCATAGTAGAAAAGAATTAAAGACCTCCGAAAAAGATTAAGGAGCCAGGTAAGATCCTGGGAAAGAACCTGTGGGTTATGGGCCCACTCAAAGAAATCACCGTAGAAAGATTATTAGAAAGATTGATATTGCACCGGTATGAAGAGAACGAGATGAGGTTGAGCACCTCGAAATAAATAAAGAATTGGGAACAAGAATTCTGAGATAACTTCAACGCTCCGGATAGAATAGAGAGAAACGACAACAAGAAGATAGACTAATAAAAATTTCCAACCAAGGAAAGAATTACAAGGATGAAAAGGATATGATGAACACGAACAACTGGATTAAATTCCCCGGAAAAGATGACAAGATTGAACAAATATGACACGAAGCTCCTGAGAATCTTCACGATGAATCACCGGTTACGAAAGAAAGAAGAGATAGCGGAAGCATCACTGAAATGAAATGCAGTTGGATGAAATCCAATCACTGAAGAAAAGGGCGGGGAGGGCGGGGAAAAACAAAGACAACTTGGGACAGATGAGAGAACTCCGGAAAGAATTGAGAGAATGATCTGCAACAATTAGGGAGGATTGAATCCACTTGGAGAGAAACACACTGGTTGAATGGAATTGATACGAAGACTCCGGTTGACAAGAATTGATAAGACAACTGATTGAACAAACGAATTAGCGCTCACATAAAAATATGAGAACACAAATTAGTAAGGATCTGAAAACACCACTTGACATCGAAGCAACTGAATTACCATATCCAACAAAACAAAGGATGAGGCTTATGAAACAAGCCAGAACAAACTCGTGAGAAAGATTTCCGTTCGATATTTTCGTGGACAGGATCGCACGGTCACGATTTACAGTAGTTACCAAGTGCAAGGCAGTGCACCCGACATACGAAGCGTCCCCGAGTCGTAGCAAGCTACAAGGACTCTTTAAGACACAACGTCTACCGCTGTAAGTCGACCGTGAACAAACGAATCCACTAGATGTCGAACCCCAACCTAACATCATGCATTTGTTGGAAGATTGTCCTATAAGCAACTACTTGAATTCCCACCTATGAATTCCCGAAATATCTGGTCATGCAATCTGGTACACGGATACAAGGAGTAATATCACACAACTCCTATACTAAACCGTCACTTGTATCACATCCGTCAACACACGACCAGAATATCAGACCTTCATCTACTACAGACCCTCGTGATCACAACGATACAAAGTATGGCAGTACTCCCGAACAATCTGCACCAGTACTGGGGACATCGGGGTTATCTCGCCACTACTAGTATTGAAGCAATTACGAACGTCCTTCGTTCTGAGATACTAAGAAATCTGAATGATAACGATGTGCTCAAGAATCCCCTGGAGCGCAACTCCCCGGAAGAAGATCAAGTCAGACAGGAGGCACCAAGACAGAACTCCGTCACATCGGCATCATATAGATCCCAAGAATATCCGCGTGATCCTAAAAAAAATTTGAGTGAGAAGAGGAGTAGAATAAATTATTACGTCAAGATTCCTCACCAGAGCATAGAAGAGGAGAAAAAAGAATCCTACTCTCCGATATATAACTAGACTCAAATAGTTTTTCACTAGACTCGACTCAGCCAAGTTCGATCAATCAAGGGGGCTCCTAGGTCGGTCCTTACTCTGATACCAACTTGTCACGCCCAAGATGCGACCCTATCCTCAATTTGGCACGAGGGCCTCGTCAGGGATAGAAGCGCATCTCGTCGTGTCGCAAGAATGGATATCGTTACAAGTACATGTACTGAAAAGATGAGATATATGAAGGGTTGGCTTACACTCGCCACAAGCTACATCAGAGTCACATCAGCACATTACATAATCATCAAGAGTAAGAGCAGGGTCCGACTACGGACGAAAACAAACGACAAAAGAAGAACGACGTCCATCCTTGCTATCCCAGGCTGCCGGCCTGGAACCCATCCTAGATCGAAGAAGAAGAAGAAGAAGAAGCAACTCCAAATGAACAGTCAACGCGCTCGCGTCACGTAACCTTTACCTGTACCTGCAACTGGTGTTGTAGTAATCTGTGAGCCACAGGGGACTCAGCAATCTCATCTCCAAAGGTATCAAGACTAGCAAAGCTTAATGGGTGAGATATGGTTAAGTGGTGAGGTTGCAGCAGCGGCTAAGCACATATATGGTGGCTAACTTACGAGTACCAGAAATAAGAGGGGGAAGATCTACGCATAACAGACGAGAACTACTGATGATCAAATGAGTGATCCTGAACACCTACCTACGTCAGACATAACCCGACGTCCATCCTTGCTATCGAGATGTTGTCCTGAGCACCCGTGCCTGAGCCGGACACCGTCACCAACATCATCGAGCTGGCTCGGTACGTCCGTCCCGCCAAACAACAGGTCAGGACACGTCGCGTTTTCGTTGGTTTTACGCAGGGAATCGACCTACCGATGAGCCGGTGATCCAGGAGATCACTCCCGTCAATTCGGACGACGAATCGTCCATGGGCGATACAGATTCAATATACACTCTCCGCGAAGGACAACTTGGGGGGTTGCCGGAGGCAGTAATCCCTGAGGAAGTCATGGGTCCACACCGTCAAGTCGCCATCTACATGGCGGGGGCAGCACCGCCTCAGCCAAACCCGGCGGGTAACAACGAAGCCAGCGGATCGGGGAAGGCTCTGGCCCAATCCATGGCGGATCTGGCAGTAGAAACATCCAAACTCATGGCGATTCCTGTGACAACGGAAAACCAAGAAACTGTCAACGCCGAGCTAGCAAAATTGAGGGAAGACATGGCCAAAATCCAGCGCCACATAGAGGAAGAAGCCGCCACGATGGCGAGACAGCGGACCCAGATTACTGCAGAGACAGAGCGACTGAATACTGAGGGATGGCGGCTTGAGCGACAACAACGTGCTTTTGATGCGATCCACCAGAGGAGGCATCGCGGCCACCTGTCGGCTGATTTATATCCAACCCGGCTCTTCGACAGCCCACATACACCGGGGATGGAACCCAATCGGCCATGGCAGGCCGCCCCAGGAGGCGAGCCGGCTCGACCACCACCTCAGCCCATGGAGACTCATGCACCCCGTTTTCAGACACCACATGGTCACTTCTCGAATCCCGTCGACAACATGCTAGCAGCGACCCGCCACCTTGAATCCCTCCCCATTCACGGAAACTCTCCGGCCGAAGTGGAGGCAAGGAACGCTATCGAGATGTTAAAAACAACGGTAGTGCCACAGGCGTAGTATTCATATAGCCGCGAAGTGCTACATTCCACGCCCTAGGCGAGTCACACCAGGAGTCGCCATGATGACCCGCCAGCAGTGACCAGTGAGCAGCGACGTCTGCTACAGACCAACCCGCCTCATGGAAACGGCGGCCGCGACGGGTCAGGGTTATCCGGCTTATACCTTGCCGTCTCCCGCGCCGGCCGAAACCGGTGGTAGGCATGTCGGGGTGCCTTGCCTGGCACCCGCCATTCGCAACGAGCGTATGCCAAAGGATTTCAAAAGCCCACGAAAGGTACCCAATTATACGCCTGACCTAGAGCGAGGCGCATGGATTGAGAGCTACGAGCTTGCGATGGATATGCTCGATGTGAGCGAGGCGGCCTGCGCTAAGTACTTCACCATGATGCTCGAAGGAACAGCGCGCACATGGTTGAAGAGCCTGCCACCCAACTCCGTCAACACCTGGGCCGAGTTAAAAGAACGCTTCGTTAAAAACTTCAGAGGAACCTGCAAACGACCAATGACCATCGTCGACCTACAACATTGTGTCCAGCGCTCGGACGAGTCGGCTGTCACGCCCAAGATGCGACCCTATCCTCAATTTGGCACGAGGGCCTCGTCAGGGATAGAAGCGCATCTCGTCGTGTCGCAAGAATGGATATCGTTACAAGTACATGTACTGAAAAGATGAGATATATGAAGGGTTGGCTTACACTCGCCACAAGCTACATCAGAGTCACATCAGCACATTACATAATCATCAAGAGTAAGAGCAGGGTCCGACTACGGACGAAAACAAACGACAAAAGAAGAACGACGTCCATCCTTGCTATCCCAGGCTGCCGGCCTGGAACCCATCCTAGATCGAAGAAGAAGAAGAAGAAGAAGCAACTCCAAATGAACAGTCAACGCGCTCGCGTCACGTAACCTTTACCTGTACCTGCAACTGGTGTTGTAGTAATCTGTGAGCCACAGGGGACTCAGCAATCTCATCTCCAAAGGTATCAAGACTAGCAAAGCTTAATGGGTGAGATATGGTTAAGTGGTGAGGTTGCAGCAGCGGCTAAGCACATATATGGTGGCTAACTTACGAGTACCAGAAATAAGAGGGGGAAGATCTACGCATAACAGACGAGAACTACTGATGATCAAATGAGTGATCCTGAACACCTACCTACGTCAGACATAACCCCACCGTGTCCTCGATCGGAGAAGGAACTCACGAAAGAGACCGTCACGGTTACGCACACAGTTGACATGTTTTAATTAAGTTAACTTCAAGTTGTCTAGAACCAGTGTTAAACAAAGTTTTCACGTTGCCACATAACCGCGGGCACGGCTTTTCGAAAAGATTTACCCTGCAGGGGTGCTCCAACTAGTCCATCACAAATTACCACAAGCCGCATAGAAATCCTCAATCACGAAGCTCGCGATCTCGTCGGATTCCCTAGTGGAAAACCTCAACTCTGAGATTACGCAAAGCATCACCGGAATCCCGATGCACAAGATATCTCGTCAAAGGTAAAACTAATCCAGCAAGGCCGCCCGACGTGTCGACGATCCCGATAGGAGTCGCATACCTCGTTCTCAGGACACGACGGATAAGCACAGCGTACGGTGGCCTGATAGAAATCTCCCGAGTTGCCCCGGGTTGGCCCCGCAAACGGCTCTAGTTTGGACCAACACTCATGAGGAGCACTGGCTCGGGGGTTGATTAAATTACCTCGGGTTAATTACTCCCTATGCAGTTTATTAGTGATTAGGCAAATGTAGTACCAAAGTTGGGCCTTGCCAGACCAGCTTTAATCTAAAACGAATTATCAAGGGGGTCCCCATAACAACCCCGATCGTGTTAGGAGCGTTCGTTTATGGAACATAACACCGGTAGCCGAAACTATGGGGGCAAAGGTGGAACAAAACACCAGGCTAGAAAGGCCGAGCCTTCCACCTTTTACCAAGTATATAGGTGCATTAAAATAAATAGCATTAATAGGGTGATATGACAAGGAACCCATGTTTTCACATGGAAGCAAAAGCACCTGCAGCTAGCAACGCTATCAACAGGGTAAGCAAACAGTAACATAGCCAATCAGTGGTTTGCTAGGGTGAACAGGTTGATGGTAATCATGGCATTGTTGAGAGGCTGATATTTAACAGGTGGTAGGCAACGAGACATGAACGGTAGCAACGAAATAACTAGCATGGCAATGATAGTAATGGTATCTGGGGGAAATAATCATCTTGCCTGAGATCCCGCTTGGAAGAAGAACAACTCGGTGAAGTCGGCGAACTAACGTAGTCGAACGGTCCTCACATTCCGACACGCTTGCGGAACTCTATCGAGACGGAGGAAACCGGAAACAAACATCAACACAAGTACTCACCACCACAAGCAAGACATGATGCAACCCTAATATGATGCATGAACAGGTCATCGATGCACGGGATGGCACGGCAAAACACCTCACACATACACTACACATTAAATGAAGCTCGATATGCAACGGGTTGCATATCGACGAAACTCCACGTTTAAATATTTAATTAACTCCCGTTAATTATCACGGCAATATTAAATGTTGTTAACATGGCAAGGGGTGAGCGGTGAACCTACATGACAACCTAGTCGACAGCACGTCGGACTTTGAATGGAGCTACGGCACAAGAACAGGCAACACAAAATAAATATGCCATGGATGCATTATGCATGCGAGTTCAACACATCACGACTAGGAGGGAAATAAGCATGGTGTCGTCATGGCGAGCGAGAGGGAACCATGGCGGCAAATCGGAAACGATGCCACGGCAACGTTCCTATCCCGATACTCAACGATATATCGGTGACAACGAATAGGGAGCGCGTGCGGGAACGGTACATAAAGGTGGGGTGACCCCGTATCTCGGGTTCCCATATGTCGAGGGCTCGACGAAAAGGAGGACGACGTGCACGGCAAATAAACGGTGCAAACAAACGGTGCATAAATACGGTGCATACATGCATTCGACTTGTACAACACACACATCCATACAACACTAGCACACGGTACGCGACATGTCCCATCGGTATACCTTCGACGCGTGCGAATCGGAGGGGTTCGGTCGAAGCGGACGTCGTGGTCGTCGTGGAAGTAGTCGTACACACACCGGTAGTTGTAGTAGTGGTACACGGTCTCGTCAACGGTAGTCGTACTCTCGGCGTCGGCAGACGGTCTTCGGCGTCGGTAGTCGTTCACGAATCCGAATATGTTCGGGGTCGTCGGGGCGTCGTGGTACTCGGCGATCTTGTCGGTTCCACAGCGGAGGGGGACGGCGCACACGGCGACGCATGCGGCACCATAGCAAAAGCATCGGCGCTGGTAGACAACGGCAAGCAGCACGACAACCAAGCCGCAACCTACGGCAACTAGTTAAGCAGCTAGCAACCACAGGCAAGCGGCACAGCAGAGCAAAACGGCAGTCTAGCACAGCAACTAGCACTAGCAAGCAGCAACCTACCACTAGCAGCAATGCAAACTAGCAGCAGCAAAGCAAGCTACAACAGCAAACGCACGGCAGCAGCGCAAGCACGGCAACAACAGCATGCCATCAGCAGCAACGCAGCGCACAGGCAACAACTACGGCACAACACCAGCAACACAAACGGCAGCAGCAGCAACTACTACAGCACCTGGGCATCTTTTAAACTGCAACAGCAAGCAGCAAGAGCACAGCGGATCGGCCAGACAGCGGCATAGCAGGCTAACAGCATCGGCACAACGGCGGCAGGCTACACCACACGACAGCAACAGCAAGCCCACGACAGCAACACTGGACAGCAACAGCAAACTGCAGCAGCGGGAGTGGCGCAGCAGTACAAAACAGCAACTACACCAACAGGGACAGCAACAGCCGCAGGCAAAACGGCGCCGGCAGGACCTCGGGCCGGCCGGGAGATGGAGGCGGCTCCACGGGGCGGCGCAGGTCCGCAGGCGAGGGCGGCGACCAACGGAGGCCAGAGGCGGCGGCGCACGGGGACG
The DNA here is from genome assembly GCF_904849725.1 of Hordeum vulgare subsp. vulgare. Lineage (NCBI taxonomy): Eukaryota > Viridiplantae > Streptophyta > Magnoliopsida > Poales > Poaceae > Hordeum > Hordeum vulgare. The sequence goes on from NC_058522.1 coordinate 293,404,540, forward strand.
GACGAGGTCGGCCATGGCAGAGAGCATGGAGGCGACCCGGGCCGAGGGAGGCGAGCTTGGCGGTAGCACAGCTCCGGCAGCGGAGCTGCGGCAGCTCGGGGCCGGCGAGCTCCTTCGCGGGGAGGACGCGGCGGCGGGCACGGCAGGGCGGCGCGCGGGTCGTGCACCGGCGGCCTGGAGGTGGGCGGCGGCAGCAGCGGGCCTCGGGCACAGGGGGCGGTGCGCTCGGGACGAGGAGGAGGCGGCAGGAGGGGCTTGGCGACGAGACGATGCGGCGGACCGAGGGGGCGGCGAGGCGGTCGGCGGTGCGGCGAGGCCGAGGGTTGGCGGCGCGGGGCTGAGGGCGGTCTGGTGGCGGGGCGAGCCGGCGGGGCGCACGGGAACAGAGGCGAGGCGGTGGCCACGCGACGCGGGAGGAGGAGGCGCGGCACGACGCGGGAGGAGGAGGCGGCGGCAGGGGGCGCTGGGGCGGTGACGCGCGCATGCGGGAGGAGGAGCAGAGAGAGCGAGGGGAGGAGGGAGATGGGATCGGGCACGGCTACGCTAGGGCACGGGAGGGAGGCTGGACCTTGGGCCTTGGCCGGCTGGGCCTTGGCCTGGGGTCCTCCTCTCTCTATTTTTGATTTTTTTTTACTTTAAAAACAGGAAAAAAAATCTCACACAAAGAAAAGCTTCTAACAAAAAAATAAAACAAAATGCATTTCCTCCTTTGAAAATTATACCCGAACTTTAAAGATAGTTTGGGCATTTTTTTAAACAATAAAATGAAACCCCTTTTACGAATTAAAATAAAACCCTACTTAAAAGAATTCAAAAAAAATCAAAACCCTTTTTTTTAAAGAATTAAAATCACAACCCTTTTAAAAAGAATTAAAATAAAGCTCTTTTAACAACAAGATAAAAATAACCCCTTTTTGAAAGAATTAATTAAAACCTCTTTATTCAAAGAATAAGTAAAAGCCTTTTAAAAGAGAAAATAAAATGGGAGAGTTTTTTAAAATGAAACAACCGGAGAGTAAAATTAAAACCTAAGGGTTGCCCCTACGTTTAATAAAAGGACTTTTAAAAAGAAGACGAATATTTTGGAAGAGGGGTAAAGTTAGAAATCTTTAGAAAAACCACAAAACAACTTAGGAGGGGAGAGGAGGGGAGAAGGTTTAGGTCGGCGGTGCAACGGGGTTTAGCGGTGGCTCTCACGCTCCCTCTCTCATCGCGCCAAGAAATGACGCCACTCCCGAAACACTACACCCAACAACACGAAGCAACAAGCAACACCGATAAAACACAGATGACATGATGCCATGGATGATGCAATGATGCAACTACATGACGATGCAACGAATAAAAACTAAACACACGACGAAAACGGAATAAAGGGGGGAATCTTCTGGAACGTCGGTCTCGGGCTGTCACATCGGCCCATCATTGGACACGGCGAGTTGCGGAGGTGATCCGTTCGTTAGAGGGCATCTCGGCAGCTCAGGCCGTGTTGATCTTGGAGAAAAACTGTCACTACGAGCCCTTGGTGCTAAAACTTGGGCGACTCAAGCGTAAAGTACAGGACATGGGAGAATTGATGGACACCCTGACTAGGTACGCCGAGGCAGACGACACTAAAGACCCCGCGGAGGATGACGACAAAGTCAGCACCGCCAGGAGAGGCGAGTTGTCAAGAGGCCACTCTCAATTCCAGGGGCGAGGCTACCACCACCCCGCGGGTTAGGGCAAAAGGAGGCAGCAGGAAGGCGTCACCGATTTCGTTGCCAACACTAGCGCTGGCAACGGGAACCAGCGTCAGCCGAAACGGGGTTTTAGCGGGAAGAAACCACGCAACTATTATGAGATGCTCAAGGGCCCTTGCCCGCAACACGCCACCGCAAACGGTCCGTCTACCCACTCTTGGGAAGATTGTTATGTGATGCAGGAGTTTCGCGCCGAAACACTCAAAAGGGGACAAGGAGGCAACCACGGTGGCCAACAGGAACGCTTTGGCACGGCCGGGCCACATAGAAATCCGTTTGGCGGATTCCCTAACCTGAGCCCGCAGGGCGGGTCAAAGCCTAATCCTGGGCAGCATCAGGCTCGGAGCAATCAGCAACACAACATGCAGGGCGTTTTCCAACAACCATCTCCTCACAACGGTTCCCAGCCACAGGATGATAAACGGCGGTTTCTAGAATAACCCCGAACAGTTAAACAACGAGCAATATCATGTGTTCACCACCAGCACTTGCAAGAGGGACCAGAAGGTGAGACGCAGGGCCTTCAGCGTGATTGAGCCGGCACTCGCCAGGTACCTCAATTGGTCTGAGCAGCCCATTGTTTTGAGTAGGGAGGATCACCTGCCGCGGGTCGATAATCCTGACGACTTGGCTTTGGTCGTGGCGCCCCAGGTCGGGGGATACACATTGTCCAAAGTTCTTATGGATGGCGGCAGCAGCATCAACATCTTATATTTTGATACCTTCCGACGGATGAATTTCTCGGAAAACGATTTGATGCCCTCCTTCACGGTTTTTCACGACATTGTTCCGGGTAAGTCGGCGTACCCTGTTGGGCAGATCAAGCTTAATGTGGATTTTGGCACGGAGTCTAATTACAGGAATGAGTCCCTCATGTTTGAGGTGGTCAAGATCAAAAGCCCTTATCACGCACCGTTTGGAAGGCCGGCTTACGCTCGTTTCATGGCCCGCCCATGCTACGTCTATCTGAAGCTTAAAATGCCGGGGCCTAAAGGAACCATCACAATCAATGGGGACAGGAGAATAGCTCAAGAATGCGAGGAAGGAGACACAGCTTACGCCGAGTCAGCCTGCGCGGCTGAGGAACTCAAGTTTCATCAAGCTAATATTGACCCGGTGGATATGACGTCGCTCAAAAGACCTACAATCGATTCAGAGCCGCCCCTCAAATTCAAACCAACGGATGACACGAAGGTGGTAGACTTCACGCCTGGCGACTCATCCAAACAGTTCACCATTGGGACGGGTCTGGATTCCAAATAGGAAAGCGCGCTCATCGAATTCATCCATGAGAATCGGGACATCTTCGCATGGAAACCTTCTGACATGCCAGGTGTACCGAGGGAATTCGCTGAGCATCACCTTAACATTGATCCTAAAATAAAGCCGTTCGGCAGTATCTTCGTCGTTTCAACGAAGAACGGCGTAAAGCAATTGGGGAGGAAGTCGTCCGACTCTTGGTCGCTGGATTCATCGATGAAGTCTTCCACCCTGAATGGTTGGCTAATCCGGTTTTACTGCTCAAGAAGAACAGTACTTTCCGCATGTGTATCGACTACATCGACCTCAACAGGGCCTGCCCAAAGGACCCTTTTGCCCTCCCTCGCATCGATCAAATCATCGACTCTACGTCGGGTTGCGAGCGACTATGTTTCCTGGATGCTTATTTAGGGTACCACCAGATCAAGATGGCTCTGGCGGATCAGGAGAAAACGTCATTTATAACCCCCTTTGGGGCTTTCTATTATGTGTCTATGCCGTTCGGGCTCAAGAGTGCAGGGGGGACTTATCAGCGCTGCATCCAGAATTGCCTGCAGAGCCAGATTGGGCGCAATGTTCATGCCTACGTGGACGATATAGTGGTCAAATCCCAGAAGAAAGAGTCACTTTTGGAAGACCTTAAGGAGACTTTTGACAATTTGCGTGTGTACCAAATGAGGCTCAACCCAACCAAGTGTGTTTTCGGTGTTCCCGCAGGAAAGTTATTGTGTTTTTTGGTATCAGAGAGAGGCATCGAAGCTAACCCGGATAAAATTGAAGCGATCACTTCGCTTGGCAAGCCGGCCAATATCAACTAAGTTCAGCGCATGGCGGGTCGTATTGCAGCCCTAAGTCGTTTCATAAGCCATCTTGGGGAGAAAGCCATCCCTCTTTATGAGCTACTCAAGAAAACCGATCGCTTCGTTTGGACGGATGAAGCCAATGAAGCTTTTGAAGCCTTGAAAAAACAGTTGGCTGAGCCGCCTGTCTTGGCTGCCCCAACTAACAAAGAGCCTATGCTCCTGTACATTGCTGCCAACTCTAAAGCGGTAAGCGTTGCAGTGGTCGTCGAGTGCAAAGAAGAAGGGAAGGAATACCCGGTTCAACGACCGGTCTACTTTGTCAGCGAAGTCCTAACCCTCTCCAAACAACGCTATCCGCATTGGCAAAAGTTGGTTTTGGAGTGTTTATGGCGAGCCAGAAGCTGAAACATTACATTCAAGAGCATCCTATCACGGTAGTCAGTTCTGCCCCACTTGGTGATATTATACAGAACAAAGAGGCAACTTGGCGGATTGCTAAGTGGGCCATTGAGCTTGGTCCCCATCACTTGAAATATATCCCCCGCACGGCTATTAAATCCTAAGCTTTAGTGGACTTCATCAACGATTGGACCGAGTTACAAATTCCGGAAGACATACATGATCACACGTATTGGACAATCCATTTTGACGGGTCTAGACATCTGGAGGGCTCGGGGGCTGGCGTGGTATTGACTTCGCCTTAGGGAGACAAGTTTTCTTATGTCCTTAGACTCATGTTTCCGTGTACCAACAATGCTGCGGAGTATGAAGCCTTGCTCCATGGGTTGAGAATCGCCAAAGAGATGAACCTCAGCCGGGTCAGATGTTTGGGCGACTCGGATCTAGTGGCACAACAAGTTTCTGGCACATGGGATTCCAGAGATCCTCTGATGGCGGCTTACATGCATGCTGTGTCAGACGTGACGGGTCACTTCCATGGCTATCAGGTTGATCACATTAATCGGCGGCTCAATGAGGCAGCTGATGCTCTCTCACGACTTGGCTCACAGCATAAGCCGGTTCCTCCTAACGTATTTTTGGATGTATTGCATAACCCATCGATAAAGTTACCTTCAGAGGAAGACTTGGCAGTTCCTGATCGCGAGTCTCAACTTGTGGCGGCTCTCCGTGCTACCCCGGATTGGGCGATCCCCTACATGGCGTATCTGGCGCGAGGCGAGTTACCTACTGACGAGTTGTTGGCCCGCCAAATCGTCCGCCGATGCAAATCCATGATCATACATAAAGGCGAGTTACACAGGCGAAGCACTTCTGGAGTTTTTCAAAGGTGTGTCTCTTCTGAGGAGGGGTGTGCGATTCTTAATGAGATTCATGCGGGCGACTGTGGTCATCACGCCGGGTCACGCTCTCTGGTATCCGAAGCCTTTAGGCATGGGTTTTACTGGTTGACAGCTCATGCGGATGCTGAGGATATAGTTCGCCGATGTGATGGCTGCCAAAAATTTGGACGTCAGATGCATGTGCCGGCTCAGGAATTACGGATGATCCCAATTACATGGTCGTTTGCGGTCTGGGGGCTGGACATGGTTGGTCCTTTTAAGATGTCGTCCAATAAAAAGACTGGCCTATTGGTGGCGGTTGACAAGTTTACCAAGTGGGTTGAAGCGGAGCCGGTTAGCAGCTGTGATGCAGACACGACCGTCAAGTTCCTGAAGAAGTTGATTTTCCGCTTCAGGAATCCTCACAGTATTATCACTGATAATGGTACTAACTTGTCAAAGGGAGCCATGCAAGAGTTTTGCGCCAAGGAGCACATCCGGCTTGACGTTTCTGCAGTTGCACACCCCAGTCCACTTGACAGGCTGAAAGGGCGAATCAAGAAATATTGCAAGGAATTAAGCCCCGACTTATGGTACCTCTGGCACCTATCCCAGGATGTTGGGTTGAAGAACCACCTTCAGTTTTATGGAGCATCAGAACCACCCCAAATCGATCTACTGGTTTCACGCCCTTTTTCCTCGTCTACAGGGCAGAGGCAGTATTATCAAGTGACATCAGACATGATTCACCACGAATCGCCGCCTATGTGGAACAAGACAACGAGTTAGCACGTCAAGATTCGTTGGACGCCTTGGAGGAGGAGCGTGATTTCGCCGCGTCACGATCGGCGATTTGTCAACAAGACTTGCGACGTTATCACAGCCGCCGAGTCAAGAGTCGAGCTTTTCAAGAGGGCGACTTAGTGCTCCGGCTGATTCAAGATCATACTGGTATGCATAAGTTATCCCCTCCATAGGAAGGACATTTTATCATCAGCAAGAATCTCCATAACGGTTCATATTACTTGGTGGATCTTTGCCCGGATAGGCCAACAAAAGAGGTTGAGACAACCCGACCATGGAACATCGCCCACTTGCGGCCATACTACACTAAGAACCACTGGCTCCTTACTTATGTTTATAATTTCGAATTTGTAATCTTTTATTTTATTTATAAAGCAATAAAGCAGGTGCCCACGAACTTCGGGGTCTTTTGCCGTTTCAGCTTCTTGAAAGCATGAGTCTTTATTGTTCTATAAGTCGTCCAAGCATGGACGCTATCAACATCAAAGAGCATAAGTCGCCACGTTGCGCTTATTTCAAAACTGGATGTTGATACGGCAAAGATGACCAAAGTTGCCACGCTGCACGGTTCAAACATGGGCACGTTATATGGTTTTGAGAATTAAGCCGGCTTACTTGGGGGCTACTAGCTCCCAAGTCGTTTTGCAGTAAGAGCGTATACGCTTCTGCAATCCTATGTCTCGCTTTTCCCTAATCATAGGTCATTTGGGGGCTTCCACTCACTAAGTTCAGCCTGAATACCCTCTTGGCTAGTGAAAAATTAATGCATTACAATGGTTATACTGGACTGTGTGTTTGACAACTCGCCTTATGGTCCCATGTACTCTTGGCGAGTCAATCCACTTTTGGACCCTGAACTTGCCTTGGTTAAAACATGAAAGGTACTGGCGAGAGCCGACACATGGAAAATAGACAAACTATGGGTTCACTGAACCTGCTTCACTGAAGCTTGACTTGCGCCTGATCAGCCGGTCTAAACAACTAGGGCTGTTGCAAAAGCCTTCTTGGGGTAGCACTAGATTTTTTCAAACTCGTCCTATCCCGTCGTAACTCATCGAGCCGACGAACTTTATGATTATCTTTGTGGCATCGCCCAAAGGTTTCATAAATTTTTTATAACCCGTCGCGACTCACTGAGCCGGCTCATTGTTTATAACCTGCCGCGACTCACTGAGCCGGCCTATTGTTTTTCTCTGAAAAACAGGGCAAAGAACATTTTTTGTCAAAACATGACAAAGCTTTGGGAAAGGCGATTCATATTAATGACGACTGAATTTTCCAAACACAAATTGCAAGGTACGGTTATCATACTGTTTTCCTGAATCCTAAGACTATTACATGGCTCACCAGGCCATACCAGGCATCATATCCCGATCAGAAAGGGATCAAAATATTCTTGGAGGATCAGCTTCATGACAATGCAGTTCAAGCCGCCTCCGGGTCACCCTACTTCGAGCTTTCGCCGTCTTCGATCTGTAAGTCGCCCAGTTTCCAATTGCAATTGGTCAAGGCGACGAACTCGTCTTCTTCAGTCAAGATGGCGGACAGATCAACGTCAAAATCGAAAGGATTCTTACGGCGTCGAGGAGTCAGGCTGGTGACTTCATACGAAGGAGGAGTCACTCTTTTGTTGTGTTCATCGTAAGCCGCCTAGTATTTGCCGAAGTCCAGGCCGGCTGCTAGCTGAGTCGCCGTGGAGCGAGACTCTTTCACACAATGATGGTAGTCCTCCTCGGTGAAATCTGACGCATCATCTTTTAACTCTGGAAAGCCAGCAGCTACCTCCTCCGGCTTAAGTTCGGGAGCATAGGCCAGACACCGGCTTAGGGTGGTTAGTGCTCCTTTAGGGCGGCGGACCTTTTTAGCTCTTCTACCTGAGGCGGCAATGTTGACACGCAACCCAGCATGTGCTTGATGGATTTTATGGGCTCCCTGTTGCCCATCACGACCTTCATAGTCATCATGCCTCCCGTGTATAACTGCTCTGTGAAAGTATAAATTGCTTTCAGGTTCAGAATGCAGTCATTCTGCAGGGTGGCGGCTCGTGGACCTATGAATGGCAAAACGAGATAATTAGCATTTGCAACATGCTTTGCAGCACTTTTTAGAAGAAGGGAATTGACAGTTACCAAATATAGCTTGGGTCATGTTGAAGATATGATGCTTTAAGCCGGAAAGTTCTTGAAGAGCAGCTTTTAGCTTTTCTTCGGCTTGTTCCGCCCGTTTTAAGATGGCGGCTTGTTCAGCATGGGCCTTATCTTCAAACATTTTGTGTTCAGCTTTCATTTTCTCCATGTCAGCAAGGGCCAGATGACATTTTTCTTCAGACTTAGCCCGAGCATCCTGTTGTTCGGCTAAGCTTTCTTTTAAACCGGTCAAGGTTGAGTTGACCCGAGTCAAGGATTCCTGCAAACAAAAAATTGGGGAAGCAAGTTTATGGACCACTGCAAGCAACATTCCTGACACTTGTGGGCTAATATATGACTTAATTCTTTTCAAGTCATACCTTCATTCCAGACCCGGCTCATCTTTCAAAAGATGACCCGGCCCTTGGGGGCTACAGGTTGAAGAAATTTTATATTCAAAGACCCGGCTCATCTTTCAAAAGATGACCCGGCCCTTGGGGGCTACAGGTTGAAGAAATTTTATATTCAAAGACCCGACTCATCTTTCAAAAGATGACCCGGCCCTTGGGGGCTACAGCTTGAAGAAATTTTATATTACAAATTCAAGACCCGGATCATCTTTCAAACGATGACCCGGCCTTGGGGGCTACAGGTTGAAGAAATTTTACAAGACACGGCTCATCTTTTGAAAAAGATGACCCGACCCTTGGGAGCTAAACATTGCTGAATGATGCAAAAGTACGATTCATCATGGATGACCCGCCCTTTCGAGGGCTAATGGGAGGATATATTAACAAAGATAAAGATGTCATACCTCATGTTTGACTCGCATCAAGTTGGACGGACTTTTCTCCATCTCACGGCTTGCTTCCAGGCGGCTCATAAAACCGGAATATAATTCTTCAAACTCCAATTTTTCATAATGGGGAAGCTTCAGCTTGGTGATATCCTTCTCTGCAAATGTTTGGGCATCTTTTGGCGTATGTGTGGTTAACACCGCGGTTGCAGGCTTAGAATAATCAGTACTAGTAACAACGACTGCGTCTGGATCTTCAGGCGTCTTAGCAGGACTGGGCGGGTTGACGTTTTCAATCACCTCCTTTTGAGGGCTTGAAAGCTCGACTCGGATATCAGGAATATCATCAAAAGTATCGCCCTAGATTTCGGCTGGATCTTCTGGAGCCTCTGGGATGGAGGCGCCTTTACTAGACATTTCAGCCACTTTGGGAGCTGAAGATGAGTCACATGTCTTCCTCTTCTTTGCTTGCGCTTTGAGAAACAAAGGTACCAATATTGGAACAGAAGACATTGATGATTGAAAGAACATGTTAGTAAAGACACTTACCCCTGAACACGAATCATTGGGGGGAGAGTCGACATTGCCGAGTCGCCGGACGAAGGAGGTGAGACCTGATGAACAAGAATCCAAGGATTGAATAAATTGCGAGAATACCTTACACAAGAAGGAAAAGATGATTGCGGAAACATACCTCGCTTTGCCGTTTTCGACCAGTTGTTCTTTCAGGTAAGCCGGACACTAGGTCTCTAGAATGGCTTCGAGTATGGCGTTTAGATGTGTAACTCGCCTTCTTCAAAAGGAAATTGGGGTCCAGATGAGCATCCGGGTGAGACATGGGAACTTTCTTACAAATTCGCGTGGCCGACTTGGGGAGAGAAGAAGTTGAGTCGGAAGAAACGGAAATTACCTCAACATCTTCATCTTGACTCTCATAGTCATCATCCTATAAACAAAGGCGGTAAAGCATAAGTACAAGTAAAAAATGAAGCAATAAAGATGAGAAATTTTACCTCTGACTGCTCCTCAACAACACGAGACTCGCCAACGGCAGATGACTCTTTGACTGCAACTTTGCCTTTGCTCTTCTTCTTCTTCTTCGTCTTGGAGGGAGGTTTGGTTGTCTTCTTTACAATCGTCTTGGTTCTCCAGGTCCAGAACGTCGAATCCCTCTGATTAAGCATGATGAAAGGCTCAAGACCAGAAACATAAATGAGCATATGAAAAAGTTACATCTTGGAGTCGGGTTGTTTACCTCTGGAGCCGGGTTGGTGATGTAGAAGGGTTTGAGCCCAATTTTGGAGCAATTTTCAATAGGCTCGCCACATAGCGTCTTTATGATATTGACAATGTCTTCTTCCAAGAGCCTCACATTGTAAAAGCATTGGGGGTGGTTCAAGTCGCCATCATACTCACACATCAAACCATTCCGGCGGCTTAAGGGCAGAATCCTCTATTCTACCCAACAGCGGATCAAGTCAATCCCGGTAAGACTGTTGGCGGTAAGAGCCCTCACCTTTCCAAAGATGGAACGAATGTGGCTTCTTCTTCTTCAGTCAACTTTTCGGGCAACTCGAAGTCCATAGGTAGGCGATCTTCCCTGAAGGCTGGCAGAGGGTTCTCGTTGGGTGGAGAAGTGTCGCGGCAGTAGAACCAAGTCTTTGCCGAGCCTTTGGGATGACTAGGCAAGATGACAGCCGGAAACCCGTATTCACGACGCCGCTGAATATTGACTCCTCCCAGTTTTAAGCTAGGTCCATGGGCAAATTCTGTCTGGCCGGTCAGATAGAAAAATTTCCGGAATAATAGCACGGTGGGCTCAATTTGCAGATAAGCTTCACAGAAAACTTGAAACTAGCAAAGATTACTGATGGAATTTGGTCTCAAATCTTGAGGATGAAGGTGGAAGAAATGCAGGGCGTCTCTAAAAAACTTTGAGCCGGGCGGCTTGAAACCTCGCTCCAAATGATCAGCAAACACGACTACCTCTCCTTCGGCGGGTTGGGGAATTGTTTCCCCGAAGGCAGTCCGCCACCCAGTAACTTCCTTGGGATCTAGATTACCCTTTTTTACAAATTTCTCAAGATAGGCATCATTGACCTGAGTTGGCAGCCAGTTGCGTTTCGAGATAGTGCCCATAACTACAAAAGGAAAGAACAGGGCGGGTTGTCAGGAACTGCGGAATGGCGACTCGCCAGCTAAATAATCTAAGGTGTATCTACATGGACATTACAACTCGCCACCTAAATGATCAAAGGTGTATCTACACGGACATTACAACTCGCCAGCTAAATGATCAAAGGTGTATCTACCGGGATATTCTAACTCGCTGTGGAGAAAGGAGACGGGTTACGGTTCTAAAAAGGTTTTTTCCTTCGGGACATTCTCGATTGGAGGACAAACATGTTTCTAACGTCAAGCGATAATTTACGGATCTACGGGCGTTTCCAATAGAGAAAATAATGCTGGCCGAAGGATCAAACACCGCAGAACGCAAAACAACACTGTGAAAAATGGTGCGTAGATCTATGAGCAACGGAGGAACAACGGATTGATGGGGAACATGACAAGAACTACCGCGATTATCATTTCGTATATGGGTCTACGATGCCGCATCCAGATGGGCTAAAAAGGAAGGGGATGCGGCGTTCATGGAGTTCTGGTACTGACCTAAGAAATGCGAAGATTCGGATCTACTCCTACTGGGAGAAGGAGATTTACCTGAAGGAAGAAGGAGAAGCCGGGCGAGGATTGAGGAAGTCCCGCGACGGCGGTCGTGCCCTCGACTGGTTCGGGAAGCAGCTGGACGGCGACGACGTGCGACGGGGCTTCGGCGGTGACGAGGTGGTCGAGGTGTGACGCCCTCGGTTTAATCGTACGCTAATCATACACGCAAATGCGTACGATAAAACTCAAGGACTCACGGGAAGATATCACAACACAACTCTAGACACAAATAAAACAACATCAGCTTCATATTACAAGCCAGGGGCTTCGAGGGCTAGAATACGGAAGCTCGATAAACACACGAGTCAGCGGAAGCAACAATATCTGAGTACAGACATAAAACATGGGGTGCCTTAGAGAAGGCTAGCACAAAAGATACAACGATCGAACGAGGTGAGGCCTCCTGCCTGGGAATCTCCTAATTACTCCTGGTCATCAGCGGCCTCCACGTAGTAGTAGGCACCGTCGGGGTAGCAGTCGTCGTCGGCGGGGACCTCCATCTCCTGGGCTCCATCATCTGGTTGCAGCACGGATCAAGGGGGCAAAGGGGGAGCAAAGCAGCGGTGAGTACTCATCCAAAGTACTCGCAAGTTTTACATCAGAATTATTCTAAGTATGCATCAGTATCAAAGAAGGGGGGTTTATATGTGGACTGACTGCAGCAATGCGAGAATAGAGAGAAAGGCCTAGTCCTATTGAAGACTAGCATCTTCAGGGTCTTGCAGCAATAGACGAGAGTAGAGCAAGGTAACACAAATAATAGTCATATTGTTGCAGCAATATTAAAGAGAGGTCATGCCCAGAGATCCTCCCTCGACTCCCTGCGAGGAAGCAATCCCGAGGCAACTAATTCCAGTTAAGTAACAATTGTAGTTGTATAAGATCAGGGCACAACTCCAAGTCGTCCTGTACCCGTGGACACGACTATTCGAATAGTTAATTTTCATCCCTGCACGGGTGCACCACATGTCCTGACGCGCTCGATAACACTCTGGCCGGACACACTTTTCTAGGTCCTGCCCGGCCTCGGAGTATCGACACGTCGCAGCCCCACCTAAGCTCAGCAGAGAGGACAGCCCGCCGGTCTAAATCCTAAGCGCAAAGGGTTCATGGGCCCAGTTCCCCTCCGCGCTCCTGCACGATGCGAGGGCGGCCGACGTCAGTCCTAACACCCCTTAATCACAAGCGTGATGCATCTCGGGACCACTCGGGCGCGTGCCGTTACATCACTGACGTCTGAAGAGCTTCGGCTGATACCGGGACGTCGAGTACCCATAATTCTTCCCACACAGATGGTTAGTGCGAAAAGGTCTCCGACCAACCCATATCAAATACCCAAATTCATTAACATTTTAATTAGGCCATCGACACAATCTCGCGGGAATCCACCCGTCTTAACAACTAATCACCAATGATCCCAGTAACATGGTCGAGTAACTGTGTGGTTGTAACATCGGGGGGAATCCGAGGTATCACCCTCGTTGGATTTCGAACGATGTATCCGTCAAGGTGGGCTTAGAGGAATCACCCTCGGGGGTCCCACACTTGAGGGGTTGCATGACAGAGGCATCGTCGGGAATGGTGAAAGAGGAATCACCCTCGATAACCACGACCGACTAGCTATACTACAGAGATATCATCAGGAGTACTTAGCAAGGTGTCACCCTCAGTACCCGATATTATCTCTGTAGCGTCGTACAACTAAGGGGTGTATGTGATGTGTCGGGTCTGGCTCGTCGATCAGGGATTGAGATTTGAAAACAAGCAGGGCAACTGGACTACGGGGTCAGAGGGGATGACTGCTCCACCTATACTAAGCAGATTTAAAGTACAATGCTGAAAGTAGCAGTTCATCAAAATCAGGCTATGCATCAGATATAGGAGCTAACTACAACAGTAGCAAAATACTAATGCAAGCAGTAGGAAGAAAGACATAGGCGATATAGGAATGATCAAGGGGGGTTTGCTTGTCTTGCTGCTGTGCGGCAAAGGACTGATCGATAGGGTCGTAGATGTACCCGGCAACAGTGTCAGTCTCGGGGTCTACCGGTAAGAAGAGGGGGAAGAAATAATAAATAATAGCAACGGTGCAACACAATGCATGACATGGCAAGATGCAGGCTAGACATGAGCTAACGCAGCAACATCCGTCATAGACGGGTCGGAAGAATATCTCACGATATTTTCCGGGTCTCGGGCTACTACCGGTTAGACTGGAAATGATGGAAAAGTTCCATGTTTGCTATGCTAGGGACGCGTGACAAACGAATGGACCGTGTATCTGGGTTCGTCTCGTTCTGTTGATCAACTTTCATGTTGAAAATATTTTGATCTGACTTACAAATTATTTTATATTAATTTTTAAAGTTTTATTGAATAATTGGAAATTAAAAACAAATTTAACTAATTTAATTAAAAGCTATTGTGACATCAGCAGTAGGTCATGCTAACGTCAGCACTTGACTGGTCAACTGACTAGTGGGTCCCGTGCGTCATAGACACAAGTTTTTAATTAAGATTAAATAGTAATTAATCAGATTAATTTAGTGGGAGACCCACGTGTCATACTCTAATTATTTTAATTACCCAATTAATTAATTAAATAATATATCTATTTATTTATTTAATGAAAACATATTTTTATTTTTGTATTTTTATTTTCACTTTTCTTTAAAAGAGGGTGTGGGGCCTCCCTGTCATAGATAGCGAGGTGGGTTGGCCCACCGGTAAGTGGCTTAGGCCACATACCCATATTTACCCATATAAAACATAACGTATTTCTCCACATACCTAAATACATAAATACATACATACGTTCATCTCATACATACAAAATATGTACGACATCTAATACATACATACATACGTCTTTTTATTTATTTTTCTTTTTCTCATCTCATCTCCTAACTCTCTGTGTTAACAACTACAAAGAACTCTCAAACTCTAAACCACAAAGAGAGAGCGGGACATCTCCAACACCAACTACTTGATCCTAACGGCGTCGGAACGGAGCGCCGTTTGCCGGAATGGAACCGGGACGGCGCGAGGAAGGAGATGGTGGGAGGAGCCCGAACAGGGGCTCACCGACGTTGACGAGAGGGCCCGGTGAAGCCGGAGTTCTCGGGAGGCGGAGGAGACGGCGAGGAGGAGGACGAGGCGGTGACGGTGGTGACGCGGTTCCGATGAGGATGGTGTTGGCGAGGGGAGCCGGCCGAAGGGTCGCCGAGAGGGGCCTCGGCGAGGAGGGGGCCCCAGGGATGGAGCCGCCGAGAGGGGTGAGGCCGGCGAGATGGGGTTCGTGTGGCCGACGGGGTCGACGTAGGGGCCACCGGCGGAGGAAACGCAGGGGGGTGGCCGATGGGAGATGGGGGCTCGATGGGGGGATGGGTGTCGATGGGAGGCGAGGGAGTTGTCGGTGGGGGGGTCGATCTGGGAGGCTGTGGGGCTCTCTCTTGTGGGGAGGCTGAGAGAGATACCGAGAGGAGGGAGGTGTCGATCTGGGGGAGGGACTGTCAGTGGGGAGGGAGGGTTAGGCCGAGAGGAGGGAGGGTCTCGCGGGGTTGGTGGGGAGGGGTCGTGGGGAGGGAGTGCGGGAGGTTGGTGAGGTCGTGGCGAGAGGGTTAGGTGGGGGGCTGGCGAGCGAGCGGGTGGGGTGGCGGCGGCGGCCAGGGGGAGGGGAGGGGGCAGGCTCGGCTAGGGTTGCCCCCTGGGGGCTTTATACCCCACGTGGGTGGGCTGGTTAGGGATGGCCTGGCTGGGCCATTTTTGGCCTAGTTGGGCCGGGGGTATTTTTCCTTTTCTTTCTTTATTATTATTTATTATTATTTACTTTCTTTTACAATTTATCATATATATTTTTAATACTTTTTTTATTTATTTATTTTCATTTACTATAATTATTTTACCTAAAGTTTCTCTTTTAAATATATTGGGACTACCAATAATTCCAAAAGTGCCTGATTCGCATTTATAATTCGCTAGAGAATTTTTATAACTCCCCTCACATTTTTATTTCAACAACCGAAATCTTTTCTCGTTCGCCTCTATCTTTAAGTTTCGAATTTTGATTCGGTTTCAACTAACACGAGATCATTGATATAATTCACGGTGACGTCGCATCATTAGTGCGGGATCACTGCCGCTTAATTACATGCATTACTGTAGCAAAAGTCGAGGATGGCACACGAGGTGCGGCTGGAGAAGACGATGTGGCCGAAAGGATTTTTGGGATAACAGGATAAAGACGAAATAGGATCCGTTAGGAGTGATGTCATCAAAATCCCGGGAATGGCGGAGAAAGTGATGTCATCAATAAAATGACCTGGTGACTCAGATAATTTGTGAGAGTTGGCGGCTTGTCGATTATTGAAGAAGGGGTGAGAGTAGTACGAGTCACCCAAGACGACCATGGGAGTTTGTTGGCATGAATAAATTCAAGTCAATCTGGGGCCTAATGTTGGGGATATTACCTGCGGTAGGACCCGCCTTGATGGGCCGGGTCAGGAAGAGGGCGACTCATACATACATGGTCAGCATAATCCTTAGCCCGGGCCTGAGGTGTATAGGAGGATCTTCGTCGGTTAGCCGCCAAGGCCCAGAAGCAAGATGGCGGTTCAGGAATGATGGAAAAGATAAGCCGCCAAGGAATTTTCCTAGCTTGGAGGATACGATGATTTAGAGATAAGGAAGGCCACGATTTGTAACGTGGCCAGGACTTTGTAAACCCGAGGGTCTTGACCTGTATATAAAGGCGAGTCTCTAGGGTAGATAGCTTAGGTTAGAAATCATCGAGAGCTAGGTCAGGCGAGTTACGCCCTCCTTGTAATCGAATCCACCATCAATATACGCAAAGCAGGACGTAGGCTTTTACCTCCACACGAGGGTCCGAACCTGGGTAAATCCGAGTCTCGCTTCCGCTCACCCCCTTTGAGTCGCCACCAAGGTGTGATGGCTCCTTCACTAAGTCCTTTCACGAGGACATCTGCCGTGACAAAACCCCGACAGCGGGCGAGGTGACTTTGGCGGCGGAGGGCGAGACTTCCAGTCGCATATTGTTGGCCAGAATTTTTCTCGTGGGCGCTGGGGGACGATGGCTATGGTGTGTATGGTGACGGGACTCACCGTGGTTCTTCCTCTACCGGGGGTGGCCTTGGTGATGGAGATGGCAGGGTTTGCATGCCCCTTCTGGACCGTTTGTTGTGGGTGCAATGGGTCCGCTGAACCGCAACCGGCCGCCATACCGTCCTAACCATGGTGGGCGGGGAGGTGGAAGAAGGCCACCACCGCGCCGCGACCAAGATCGGGATGACCCTCCCCCGAAGCCATCAGGAAGCGCAGATGTTGGGTCGATGATGCCAACTATTGCTGATGGTGCGGCTGCTACCTCTGCGTCGCTCTCGGGTGAGGCCATGAAGGCCGTCCGGGCTCTAGCAGGGGTTAATGTCACTAAGGCAAAGATTGTTGCTAGTCCGACCGGCGCGTTTGACAATGCTAGCGAAAAATTTGATGGGGAGAGAACTAAAAAGTTGGCTCAAAAAAAAAGATGACTTGTTTCTGATGTGGAGGGCAGGGGCATTTTGTGGCTGAGTGCTCGGTTGAGCTGTGTGACATTTGCCGTAAGCCGAGACATGACAAGGGAGAGTGTCCTTTGCTCCCAAGGCCAAAGCCGGTGGTCACTATCTATGGGGCCTGTCGTCCGGAGCTTATGTTCTTTGAGTCACTGCGCTCGACTTCGACCACGCCGTCTCTGGACAGTTCGCGGACGGGGGTTGTTAGGGTGACTCGTAGATCATTGACTTCAAATTAGGTTGTGCAACGTCTGCATGAGTTGGTTTCTGTTAGCTTCCAGTGGGATCCACTAAGGCTGGAAGACCAGCTTTTAGGATGGATTTTCCTACTAAGGAGGATCTTGCGAGGCTGATGAAATTTGGGATGGGCAAGGTTCCAAACAACAATTGTGTTCTTGAGTTTGATGCTTGAACTCAGAAGGGGCCCGTGGGAACTCCTTTCTCTCAGCTGTGGGTCAGGTTTCTTGGAGCTCCACGTACGTTTGGAGTCTCGGGTCTCTCATTGGTAAAACAGAGAAGGTGGATATGCCTTTCACTCGGGCGTAGGGGGTAGCTCGGTTATTGGTAAGTGTGGTTAGCATTGAGCATATTCCGGATACTGTGAGGTGGGCTTACGACTGTCGTAGATTTGACTTGGATATTGAGATAGAGGAGAGCACTCACTTTCAGGAGTTGGCTGACAGCGTCGATATGGATATTGAGGACGGTAACGGCGGAGATGGGAAACGGGGTGATGGATCAAACCTGGAGGATGATGCTGATAGAGGCAAGGCACCGTCGGCCAAACCGGTTGAGACTAGCCTTGCGAAGGAACAACCACATACGCATACCCAGACGAATCAGTTGAGGTTTGGATCCTTTCAGCGGGCTTCGACACTTGACCGTCTATGGGGTGTCAGGGTGGAGTTGGATGATCCGGTGGAGCATGAGCTGCCACCACTTTCGTCGTCGGCGACACCGGGGGCCATCACGACGTCTACACCCGCTAGGCCTATGTCGGTAGAAACCTCGTCGAGGATGACTGTGACACCCAGAGACCGGAGTCTGGATCAACGGACGCCAACTCCTGTGATGGTGGCATCCAGGCAGCTTGGGGCCAGTGCGGCCACCTATACCCCTAAGGGGAACTCAGGGACTTCGGAAGCGGTTGGGATGTCGGCTGGTGGCCATATCCCAATGGCTTTAGCGATGACTTACTCTGCTGGCTGCGTCGAAAGGGACCGCAACCTTGGTTTGCATCTGGTTGTTGGCACCGAACGAAGTTTGCACGATCGCGTTGCCGGACACACGATGGATGATGGTGCATCTGCCGGAGGTACGCAGTCTAGCCCTGTTAGACGGGAGGCAAGAGGCCACGGTCTGCTTGGGCATACCACCGAGGAGATTATTGACTTCGGAGGGATCCCCGACCCGGCAACAGGAGATAGGCGGACGAGTAGCCGTCTTCAAGCTCGGCCGGATGTCGATGATCTTCACATGAGCCGTGGCATGCGGGTGGCTAAGCTCCGTGACATTGAGGCAACTACATGTATGCCGGTTAATACGAATTGTTCTATCTTGCATTTCTCTGATGATGATATTATTTTAAACGCAAACCGACTAGGGGTGTCTCTGGGTAACAATGGGAAGGAAATTTCGAAATATGTGAATGATCTTTTAGACTTAGAGGCTGAGAGAGCTATGGAGATGCTTAGGAATATTGCAGCATGCAAATCTATGAATGAATCTGGTATTAATGATCTAGGGATGACGACATTAGAGGGTCTATGTGAGGACCTTATGCCACCGCCAATGATGCCTGGAGAGGGTAACAATTTCGGTTCAGGCGGTTATATGGACCCTTCGCAACCTAATGTTTGCGCACAATTTGGGACTGGTTATATGGATTGGTTGGCTGAACAGGATAAGCCGAAACACACTTGGAAGACAAAGGTGTATCCTGAATCTCTGGTTCGAGAAGCGCAAGACTTAAAGACTACCATTTTTTTATGACAGATGAAAGGAATCTTTTGGAATAGCAGCGGTCTAGCAGACTTGGCTAAAAGAAAATTTCTAGCGGAAGCAACACTTGTGCACAAACTAGATTTTATTGCCCTAATGGAAACCGGTAGAGATAATTTCACATCACAATTTCTTAGTACTCTCTCCAGTGGTATTGAGTTTGATTTGCACTGTTTACCGCCAAGAGGAAGGTCCGGTGGGATCTTACTTGGGGTAAGGCGCGAGTCGCTTGATGTCCGGAACGTAGTGTACGGGGACTTCGCCGTAAAATTTAGGGTGCGCTCCAAGGACGATGGCTTCCAATGGGCACTTGTGGCAGTTTATGGTGCCGCCAAGCCAGAGTTGAAGATGAGCTTCCTAGCTGACCTTGTCCGGATTTGTGGAGATGAGCGGCTACCGATTTAGTTGGGGGGGGGGCTTCAATATCATTCGTCGTAGGGAGGAAAAGAACTATGACAACTTTGATGGCAGATGGTCATTTATGTTTAATACAATTATTGAAAGCTTGGATCTGCGAGAGATTGAGCTCTCGGGCAAAAAATTTACTTGGGCCAATGCCTTTCCCAATCCAACTTTTGAGAAATTGGATCAGATTCTCACTAGTGTGGAGTGGGAGAAGAAATACCCTCTCGTAACTGCACGAGCGTTGCAGAGAGCGATTTCTGACCATACTCGACTCGGGTGACGCAACACATGTTGGTAACAAGAATATTCTCTTTCGAGTTAGCATCGTTTGAGAGAGAAGGCTTTATGGACCTAATAGCTAGAGAATGGGCTAAGGTCACAACGGGGGTATCTAATGTCGACCGTTGGCAAAATAAAATTAGGCACCTGAGGCAGTTCCTAAGAGGTTGGGCTAAGCACAAAAGCGGCAGATATAAAAAGGAGAAAGAAAGACTTCTCAATCTTATTAATCTGCTAGACTTAAAAGTTGAGTCCACGCCGTTAGATGACAACGAAAGGTCATCTAGAGCGCATGCAGAACATAATCTTAAACAACTTCTTAGAGAAGAAGAGTTGAAATGGGCTCTTAGAGCTGAAGTTCGACGGGTTGTTTACGGTGATAACAACACGCAATATTTCCATCTCATTGCGAATGGAAAACACAGAAATGTTTTTTTACCAACTTGAGGAAGACGAGGGTACGATTGTTGGACATGAAAATTTAAAGTTTTATATCTCTGAATACTATAAGCAACTATTCGGGGAGCATGATGATAACTTTGTGTCCAAGGATGAGCAGTGATATTCCTCAGCTCGGGAATGACGAGAATGAGATGTTAACCGCACCATTTTTTCGGAGAAAGAGGTGTTTGAGGCTATTTCACAAATGAAAAACAATAAGGGACCAGGACCGGATGGATTCCGGGCTGAGTTCTATAAGAGATGTTGGCACATTATTAGGGGTGATTTATTACCGATGTTTCAGGACTTATTCAATGGCCAACTCCAGCTTTTCCATCTTAACTTTGGAACAATTACGTTGTAGCCAAAGAAGGAAGGGGCGCTGCGCATTGAACAATTTCGACCTATTTGCGTGCTTAATGTGAGCTTCAAATTTTATACAAAGGTGGGGACGAATAGATTGTCGCAGATCGCGCATGCAGTGGTGCAGCCTAGTCAAATGACTTTCATGCTGGACATAAACATACTAGAGGGTGTGGTTGTCATACATGAAATTCACTCGAAGAAACTAGATGGGGTTATCTTCAAGGTGGATTTTGAGAAAGCTTATGATAAGGTTAAATGACCTTTCCTTCAACAAGCCTTACATATGAAGGGATTTGATGGGATTTGACGAGGTTTGGAGGAAACACGTCAAATCATTTGTACAAAAAGGTAGCGTTGGAATTAAAGTTAATGATGATATGGGTCATTACTTTCAAATGCACAAAGGTCTTCGGCAGGGAGACCTAATGTCCCCTATCCTATTCAATGTAGTTGCAGACATGTTGGCAATTCTAATAGGAAGGGCTATAGAGGAAGGCCACTTAGGTGGACTCGTTCCGCATCTAGTGGATGGTGGGGTGTCTATCCTACAATATGCTGATGACACTATCTTGTTCATGGAACATGATATTGCAAAAGCGAGAAATATGAAGCTTATTATGTACTTGTTCGAACAGTTGTCATGCTTGAAAATTAATTTTCACAAGAGTGAATTGTTCTGCTTTGGGAGAGCCAAAGATGAACAACATAAATATAAACAACTGTTCGGATGTGAATTGGGAAGTCTACTGTTTAGCTATCTAGGCATACCAATTCATCACCATAAGTTATCAAACAAAGAGTGGAAATGTGTTGAGGATCGATTTGAGAAAAAACTAAGCTGCTGGAAGGGTAAGCTTTTGTCATACGGACGACGGCTCATACTGATTAATTCGGTTCTAACGAGCATGTCAATGTTCTTAGTGTCCTTCTTTGAGATACCGGTAGGGGTACGGAAAAGATTGGACTTCTATCGATCCTGCTTTTTCTGGCAGAGTGATGAAGTTAAGAAGAAATACAAGCTTGCTAGGTGGGATATTGTTTGCAGACCCAAGCACCAGGGAGGTTTGGGAATTGAGAATTTAGAGGTTAAGAAGAGATGTCTGCTAAGCAAATGGATGTTCATATTATCTGTGGAGACAGAAGGAATGTGAGTACAAATTTTATGTAATAAGTACTTACAATCTAAAATCTTGGCCCAGGTAACAGTTAGACCCAATGATTCACCTTTCTGGAAAGGCTTGATGAATATGAAAGCGGGTTTCTTTCACAAAGCTAAATTTATCAATGGAAAGTCTACGAGATTCTGGGAGGATACGTGGTTGGGGGAGACGCCCTTGGCTATACAGTATCCATCTCTCTATTATATTGTTCAACGCAAGGAGGCTTATGTTGCCATAGTATTACAGTCAAATCCTCTAAATATTCAATTCCGACGAGGTTTACTAGGTCATAGATGGGAGGCTTGGCTACACCTAGTCACAAGACTCATGGATGTTGTTAGAGCATGTATCTCCATATGTGGTTTTGGTAATTGATGACAATTCATATGGACTAATGGTTGCCTTAAGTTATATTTATAGGATTTGTCCATAGGCACTTCTTGAAGTCCATCTGTTGGGTTTAAGGAGTTTATATGATGACCAAGGTGGTATTCATGATATTATTTAAAGAATGGTCATAGAGACACAAGGTTGATCAAGATCGTCATACAAAGAGTAAATCAAGATGATCAACACACAAAGCGTACAAGATGTACCGAGAGGGATCAAGTGATCCCATGGTATGGTAAGCATTGTCCAGTACGTATTTGTGTACTAACCCATGGTCTTTGTGAGGGTTCTATGTGGGGGTTAGGTGTGTTTCCATGGGCTTGCGTCTAGAGGAAGATCTCATACAACCCATGAAGGATGATGTCAAGTGGTGATCGTCATCAAGATTGCGGTGTGCAAGTTCAAGTGGATCAGCACGAAGATATCATGCTTGAAGCTTACCGTCCATTGTGGTGGCAATGGACTTGTGAAGATATGCTGAAGAGTGGCTCACCCATAGTGAGTATGGGGGAGCAATCAACTAGTCTTCATCAAGCCAACGCAATCAAGAAAGGTGGTCCATCTTGAGGAAGCCAAGATCATCATCATCTAGCTCAAGAGGACGAGGTGCAAGGTATAGGTTTGCCCTTGATAGGTTTTCTGTTTAGGATAGATTGTTGTACTATCAAGGGGGCTCTCAAGTGAGTAGCTTGATCGTATCGTTCGTTGAGAGCTCAAACCATTTGCATCCTTGCATCATACTTCTTGGTTCTTGTTTGGTGTTTCTCTTTGTGAGTTTTAGAGCTTATGGTCATCTTCATGACAAGCTCGAGTTCATCGAAAATGGAGTCCATATGCATCTACTATGATGTTTTCGATGTTGGAGTTCTTACCAGTTCTTCATTCATAGAGGACTCACATCTCTATATCATTGGACTCACATCGCTGTTTGGATAGCTCTTGTCGTCCTGAATCCAACAAGCTTGGGTTTGCTCGATTCGGAGCTCGTATGCCAAAGTTATGGCTGTTTCTGTGGCGAGCGGTAGTACCGCTGGCCCTAGCGGTAGTACCGCTAGAGCTGGCGGTAGTACCGCTGTCCCAGCGGTAGTACCGCCCCTGGTCAGCGGTAGTACCGCTCCAAGATTTTAGTACCGTCATCTTTACGGTTGTACTGCGTCGGACATTTTTGCGAAGACTTTCTTGGCGGTGGTTGCCCCGGTAGTATCTTTGCGCTACCATGGGCTCAGCGGTAGTACCGCTGGAGCCAGCGGTAGTACCGCTGGGCTCGGGCTGTAAGTGGGGGTAACGGTCTGATTCCTTACCCCCACTATATAAAGGGGGTCTTCTTCCCCCTTGGTCTTATCCATCCGTTGAGCTCTTGTTCTACCTCCATTGTTGACATTCTTAGAGCTTGCTAACTCTCAATTCCTCCAATGATTCTTGCTTGTTCTTGAGGGAAAAGAGAGAGGAGATCTAGATCCACATCTTCACCAATCACTTTCTCCTCTATGTGAGGGGAACCCCTTGAATCTAGATCTTGGAGTTCTTTGTGAGCTCCTTGTTCTTCCTCTCATATTTCTCCATAGCTTTCGTTGTTGTGGAGGGATTTGAGTGTGAGGGACTTGACCACTTCGTGTGTTCTTGCCATTGCATTAGTTGCATCGATTTGAGTTCTCAACGGTGATACGTGGAAGTGAGAAGTTGAGAAGCTTACTACCTTTGGTATTTAGTACCCTAGATATTGTTCTTCGTGGATGCTTTGGCGTCCTAGAAGCTTGATGGTGTCTCGGAGCTCAATCATTGTGGTGTGAAGCTCCGGGCAAGCGTCAGGGTCTTTAATTAGGTTGTGAAGATTGCCCCGAGCAATTTGTACGGGTACCGGTAACCGCCCCCCAAGGGTTGCCACGTGTATGGGTTCGGTGACCGCCCCCAAGGTTTGCCATTTGTACGGGTTCGATGACCGCCCTCAAGGGTCCCTTAGTGGAATCACGACATCTTGCATTGTGCAAGGGCGTGAGGAGATTACGGTGGCCTTAGTGGCATCTTGGGGAGCATTGTGTCTCCACACCGCTCCAACGGAGATTAGCATCCGCAAGGGTGTGAACTTCGGGATACATCATCGTCTTCCCGTGCCTCGGTTATCTCTTACCCAAACCCTTTACTTATGCACTTTACTTTGTGATAGCCATATTGTTCATTGTCATATATCTTGTTATCACTTAGTTGTTTATCTTGCTTAGCATACGTTGTTGGTGCACATAGGTGAGCCTAGTTGTTTGAGGTTTTGTGCTTGACATATTAAACATTAGTTTTATTCCGCATTTGTTCAAGTCTAAACCTTAATTATTTTAAAGCGCCTATTCACCCCCCCCCCCCTTCTAGGCGACATCTACGTCCTTTCAGATGTCCAGCTATCGGATGAACCCGAATAGGCTTCATTACCAACTAACGCCTAATGACATCTTTTCTGTCAAATCGATGTATTTGAGCCGTATTGACACAACACCATTACCTAAGTCTAATCATATTTGGAAGGTGAAAGTGCCCTTGCGTATCAAAGTTTTCATGTGGTTTGTCCACAAGAAGGCGATTCTTACTAGGGATAATTTGGCAAAGTGAAATTGGGAGGAAAGTAAAAGATGTAGCTTTTGTGACCATGATGAGACTATCAAACACCTTTTTCTCCATTGTCCACTCGCAAAAATCATGTGGCAAACAGTCCGCATAGCCTTTAATATCACACCTCTGGATAGCATGGATACGTTGTTTGGGACGTGGCTAAATGGGGTCCACATAACTTTTGCTAGACATATTCGTATAGGAGTATGTGCATTGTTGTGGGCTATTTGGAACTGTAGGAATGACGTGACCTTTAATAGACAAACAAATGTTAATTTCTTGCAGGTACTCTACAGGGCATCGACGTTGATCCGTACATGATCGTTACTCACTCATGCGGAAACTAAGGAGCCTATGGCTACTGGGTCTATCCGGTGGGAGATGGTAGCTCGGGATATGTACAACAGGTTTGGATGGTGGTCCAGTAATAGGATAGATGGTTAGGCATCTAGGCCTATGTTCGCCGGTTGTGGCATATTTTTGTAGACTTTTTATTTTTGCGCTCCTCGTTTTGAGCTTGTTCGGAACCTCTGGATGTTTGTTACTTTTCGTTAATAAAAGTGGCCGCATGCATAGTAGAAGTCGGAGGGATTTCTCCTTTTCTAAAAAAAGGTCCTACTCCCAATACCATCCTCACCCATGATGGTTGTGGAGATTAGGGCAGGGAGTGCCTCTAGGACATGAGTCTCACTCCTAACTGGCTCAAAAAAGATGTAACCATGGATGTAATGTTTTGAAAAGGAAATATATATGTCAATAGGACCCTCTCCTGCTGTCCTTGATTCGTTCAAAAATGAAGACACAAGCAGAGTAAACAATCTCAAATGGAGTTTTAGGAAGTTTAAATTCGAACGTAGCATGATCACGACTGTTTCAAATAGCCCAACAAACAACAACCAAGCCAAAAGTATAGAACTTAGAACCACCAGGCAAGAAAACATAGCACCAGGAGTAGTATTGCGAAGACTGCCCCAACAATCCACCACACCATCCTAGCCGTAGGGCATAAAAAGAACAAGTGATGCGAGGTCTCACGCTTAGCACAGAACGAACATTTGTTATTACCATGCCAATTCCTTCTTCTCATGACATCACTAGTCAAGATAGCATCTCGGCAAAGTTGCGAGAGAAAGATTTTGATTTTCAATGGTATCTTTGCCTTCCAAATCCAATGAAAGTCACACCCTGTAATGTTTTTTTTTCAAGCTGGTTATACATGGACTTGGTAGTGAACTTGCGGGTGGAGCTATGAGCCCAGCCAACCTGATCCGTTCCTGCGGACAAGGAATACCGTTGGCAACAATTTGCATCTTACTCCACATACCATCAAGTGGGGGATGGAGCCGTCTGCGGAAGAGATCAATCCCATCTGTGTTTACCCACTTGTCAATCGTCATATCAGAAAATTTACAGATTTCAAACATCTGGGAAACTGATTGCATAAAGGAGGCATGCTATTCAAGGAATCCATCCAGATTTCAAACCATGGTGAAGGATTCATATAAGTTTAAGAGAACTTCTGAAATGCATTATGATGGGTTATATTATTCTCACACAGTCCTAAGTCGCAGCAAGGAAACTATCCGGAACTTGAGGTTACATCATATGATGTTTTTAAAGGAGAAGTACATATAAGCCTCAAGTCGCTGCACGCAAACGACCCGACACTTAGGGGTTACACTACTCAGATCAAATTTTCTGAGGTCCTAAGACGTTGCACGTATGCGACCCGACACTTGGGGGCTACATTATTCAACTGTTTAACAGATTATGAGGTCCAAATTGAAGACCCGACCCATCACATACTGATGACCCGACACTTGGGGGCTACACTGGTTGTAGTTTTATAAGTATAAGACAATTATATGTCCCAGGCTGCTGCAGGCAAGACGACCCGGCATTTGGGGGCTACACAGTCAAGGTATTTTTCTACGCAAAGCAACAAGTCATCATAAAGTGATAAACTCGGAGCTTGGGAGTTACAGGTAAAATGGAGATTTAAAAAAAAAGGGGGAAGAACACCTTTAAGCGATCAATTTGACTGGTCGAGATTCAATTTCTTGGTGGAGCTGAAGCATTGAAAGCCAGCTCAATATCACATGGATTTCTTTATTCCCGATAATTTTTTCCAAGTCAAAGCAATAGAAGTCGACTCAACATCATATGGTTTCTTTTATTCCCAATTTTTTCATCAAGCCAAAGCATTGGAGGCCGACTCAATGGAAGATGGGAGCTTACCATGAATAAATTCAAATTAACCTGGGGGCTAATGTTGGGGATATACCCCACGGTTTGACTCGGCCAGGAGGAATGACCCGGTCCATCACATGACGGCTCATGGGTCACCTTGCTTGCCGGGTCTACCGGGATGACAAGTCCAAAGGCCCAGCGTGCAACACGGTGGAAGGCGACTCATGGAGAGGCCTGGACGGCCGGCTCACAAAGAAGGCCCAGGAAGAGGTGGAATTCCCTCACAAGAAAGCAAAACTCGGAATAGGATTCAAGAAAGACTAGTCCTAGTTTCAGTAGGATTCTACATGTAAACCTACCCTTTCAACTTATACAAGGAGGGACAGGGCACCCTAAGAGGGAAGTCTAGACAAAACAAGTCATTAGAGATAGACAGATTGGAAATCCTCATGACTCGAGATAGCGAAATAGCCCCTTGTAATCGAGATTATCATCAATACACACAAAGCAGGACGTAGGTTTTTTCCACCATCGGAGCGGCCGAACCTGGATAAACTCGCGTCTCTCGATTTCAATCAACCCCTCTCAAGCTGCTACCTAGTTGTGACGGCGAGTGACGGACCCAGGATTGACCGACGCCCCAGGCGAGAAATTAAGGGCTAAAAACTACGTAAAAAGAATTAGTTTCAAGGCATACGAAAATCAATCTATATTGCATAACTAATAATGCACCGAAGATAATATTTAGTTGCAAGCATTGTGACACGTTGTTAGTCGTGCCTAATAATTTGATCATAATATGCAAAACGAGAACAAACTCAAAGGACTCCATTTTATCAATCCCATGGTCGTGGTTCTTTGTGCAACATTATCTGCATCATTGTATAGATTATGCATCATCTATTAAATGTCTAAATAGGTTTCCACATCGAACAAACATTGGCATCAAGAAACAAGGGTCGCATCTAGCAATGAAAATTATCATCTAACAGTGGCATTTGGAAAATAAAATAGGGGCATCAAGGTATTAAGTCTCCTGGCAAACAACCAGCTCACCGGACGCCAAGCAGAAGGGATCAAGTACCTCGTCGGAGTCACCGCTCGCGTGCCTCACCAGACAGAGCAGCAGCCTGAAGCGGCGCAACCTGATGTCGCACGGCCGCACAAGGGATATAAGGGACGGGCAACAGACTGGAAGGGGGTGTCCGACACGATAGGATCGACCGACACGAGGGCGGGTGGCGGTGCCGAGCAGTGGCGGCGGCGGGCAGCGATGGCGGCACGCAGGTTCGCCTAGGGTTCGTCCAAGTCGTGGGAAGAAATGGTGGCTAGTTCGGGGACCGCGTCGCTGGTTGCGGCAACCGCCGAGCGGACGCACAGGGCACAGGGGGTCGCTCAGACTGGACCGACCCAAGTTAGCCCCGACTGGACCGACCAGAGCGAATCTGAAGACTAAAAAAAAGTTAGCGACTAGTAGTTGAAGAATCCGAAACAATTCAGTAAATATATCAGAACATTTTTTAAAATTTCGAAACATTTTTTAAAATTCTGGAACATATTTTTGAATTCCTAAACGTTTTTTAAAATTCCTGAACATTTTTTAAATTCTGGAACATTTTTTCAAATTCCGAAACATTTTTTCAAATTTCAGAATATTTTTTCAAATTCCGAAACATTTTTCATATTTTGGAACCTTTTGTCAAATTTGGGAACATTTCTTTTGAAAAATTAGAAACATTTTAATAAAAATATCAGAACATTTTTTTAAATTCCGGAACATTTTTTAAATTTTGGAACATTTTTTAAATTCCTGAACATTTTTTTCAGATCCAGAACATTTTTTTGAATCTGGAACATTTTTTTGAATTCCTGAACATTTTTTAAATTCTCTGGAACATTTTACAAATTTCGAAACATTTTTTCAAATTTCAAAACATTTTTAGAAAATCCAGAACATTTTTAAAACAGAAATAGAAAAAAGGAAACAAAAAAGAAAAAAGAAAAACCGGTTCAGTGAATCTTCTAGAAAGTTCCCAAAACCGGAAAACCCGGATGCAAACCTATAGAAGATTTCCAAAACCGGAGGTGTTGGCATGTAAATGGGTCGGCCCATTCTCAAACGATAGCTCGATGCCCCTGTGGGAAGCATCGACACGGTGACGCAGAGAGCGTCAAATAGGGAATTTCGCTAGTTCGCCCATCCGTGCTTGTGGTCGTGCGGGCAGGAAGCAACGATGGCCTGGGCACTTGCGGCTCGGCCAGTTGGCCTGCCTAACTGGGCTTGTAAGTGGGCTGTGCCCGAGGCCAAACCAATTTTTTATTTAAATATAGGCTTAGAAAAAATCGTATGCCCCAGGCAATGGCCTCGGCTGCCTGGGCCCAGATCATCCCATGACGACGGCCTCACACCTAAGTTTTTCACGAGGACATTTGTCATGATAAAACCACGACAACTCTCGTTGACTCCCATCTGCCACCTCACCTCACCTTCGCCGATCTATGCCTTTCTTCGTCATTGGCGGGTAGCGGATTCGAGTCCTTCACCTCTAGATCCATCGACCATGAGCTCATCCCACACAGCCCCGAGGAGGAGATCTCCGTCCACGGCCTGCGCTCCGTCGCTCCCGGGAGTCTGCCACCCGACGGCAACACTCGGACTCACAACGTCGGAAATCTATTGCGTTGGCACAACCGGTGCTTGGATTAGGTGTCGTTGCCTCACCACACGCGGTGCAGTCCGTCTGGTGTCTCGATTGCATATGTAGTTTGTGTCATGTGGGAACTAACCTCCAATGAACGGGCCCTCTCGTAGCCCAGGCCCAGCTACGAAGTATAGGGTGACGGTCCATAGATGGGGTGTTACAAAGGGATCACGTTCTATTGGCAAAACACGGACATGGATGCCAATAGTAGTATTTCAGTTGTTTTTAGAGAAAAGGAAACACGCCCAGGTATATTACAAAGCTCAGTTGTGTAGCTCTAGCTTCTCGTCTGGTGGCATCACACTGAGTATTTAACGAAAAACTACCACATTTCAGGGAAACGTGTCCAGAAACGACCACTTTACGATTTTGCACGGAAAACTACCACTTTTTTTGTAATCCGTCGCAAAAAAACTACCAAGTCGTCTAACCACCCACTTCGCCGCGTTTAACCCCGTTTCTGCCAAGCCCGGCACATAGTTCAGGCGCCAGCGTGGCCAACGGTGGACGACCGCGCATTAACTGTCATTAACGGCGCGTGTGCGGTCGGAAGCGGCTGTTGGTGGTCCAATAAGTGGGCCCATGGTGAGAGCGAGCTCAGCCACTCTCTCCCTCCTCGCTCGCTCACTCATCCTCATCCTCTCACTCTTCCCTCGTCCTCTGAGCATATCGCCGTCGCCGTCGCCGACATTGTTGCCGGTAGAACTTGAGGATGGCATCCTGGAATGACGAGGAGAGCTCGGACGAAGACGTACGCATGGTTTCAATGGATACTCATCTCTTTGTAAGTACTTAATGATGGAACATAGTTAGGGTTACGGTTAGGTCATCCAAATTCGAGATTCCAAGTTTCATTTGGTTTGATTCCAAGTTTCTTTTGCAGGAAACCCCCGACACTATGGAGGATCCATCTTTTTGTGGTTCTTTCACTGCATCTGAGGTGACGTGCATGATGCATCATCAGAGGCCGAAGAAGATGGTAGCTTTCGAAGGTACTTTGACTGGGAGGCGATTCCTCGGTTGTCCTGTGCAGCAGGTATTAAATCTTGAACGCTTGCTTGTTTTGCTGGTGGAGATGTGTGGTGTGTGATGTGTTTTGCTGGTGGAGATGTGCGGTGCAGCAGGTATTAAGTTGTGCATAGATGCGTGATGTGTGGAGACAAGTGCCTTATTGTTAACTGAATTTAAACACTTGACTGAAACCGAGAACAAGTGTTAACTGTTAACTGAATATAGTAGTTGTTAACTAAATATATCTGTTAACTGAATATAACTGTTAACTGGATTTATCTCTGCTGCTAAATAAGGTGCTATGTGCTTAGATTTGTAAAATTATAGATTCTGGTAGCTGAATTCAGAGAGCATTGATCTAAACATAGGTTTTGACTTAACTAAACTGAGTTTATGACTTCCGTTATATGTACTAAGTTTGTTAGTAAGGTGCTTAATTTTAAAAAACAGCTTCTATAGGATGAAGGTGTCAACTGTGGGGTGGTGGAGTGGGTGGATGGTACTTGGCCAGAGATTCTACAAAGGTGCCTAGCAAGGATTTGGGACATGTACCATGAGCAGAACTTGGGTAGGGTGAAGGACAAACAAGTTCATGAGAAAGAGGTGGGCAAGCTAAAGAAGGAAATTGACTTCGTGTCAAACAGCTACAGCCAGTTGGTGGAAGATGTATCCAAGCATTTTGACTATCAAGATAGCAAGATGTCTCATGACATGTAGTATACCAGTGAGGCAATCAATGATCTAAATAAAAAGAAGAAAGAACTTGAGGATCAGGCAAAATATTGAGATAAGTATGGAAAAGCTAAAGCTTGCCAAGGAGCAAAGGTGCATTCTTCAAAACCAAGCAGATATCATTTAGAACATGAGGAAAGCCATGAAGGAAGTGTTGTTGGAAATATGCCCTAGAGGCAATGATAAAATAGTTATTATTGTATTTCCTGTTTCAAGATAATCGTTTATTATCCATGCTATAATTGTATTGAATGAAAGCATAAATACATGTGTGGATATATAGACAAAACAATGTCCCTAGCAAGCCTCTAGTTGGCTAGCCAGTTGATCAAGGATGGTTAAGGTTTTCTGACCATACGCAAGTGTTGTCACTTGATAACTAGATCACATCATTAGGAGAATCATGTGAAGGAATAGACCCAAACTATAAACGTAGCATGTGATCATGTCGTTTTGTTGCTATTGTTTTCTGCGTGTCAAGTATTCATTCCTATGACCATGAGATCATGTAACTCACTGACACCATAGGAATACCTTATGTATCAAACGTCACAAAAGCCTTGCAAGCAATGTGACTCAAGTGTAAGTCACGGGATCTTGTATTACATAATGAGTAAAGAGACTTGCCGGTAACAAGATTGAAATAGGTATACGGATACCGACGATAAAATCTCGGGCAAGTAACATACCGAAGGACAAAGGGGATGATATACGGGATTATATGAATCCTAGGCACAGAGGTTCAACCCATAAGATCTTATTAGAATATGTAGGATCCAATATGGACATCGAGGTCCCGCTATTGGATATTGACCGAGGAGTGTCTCGGGTCATGTCTACATAGTTCTCGAACCCGCAGGGTGTGCACACTTAAGGTTCGATGATGGTTTAGTATAGTTGAGTTATATGTGTTGGTGACCGAAGGTTGTGCAGAGTCCCGGATGAGATCACGGACGTCACGAGGGTTTCCGAAATAGTCCGGAAACGAATATTGATATATAGGATGGTTTCATTTGGTCACCGGAAAGTTTTCAGGCATTACCGGCAGTGTACCGGGAGTGACGAATGGGTTTCGGGTATTCACCGGGAGGGGCCCACCCACCCGGGAGTGAGCCGAGCGACCCTAGGGTGGCGCACCAGCCCTCAGTGGGCTGGCGAGGCCAGCCCAAGAGGGCCATGGCGCCATGATACGTCCATTTTGCAACATGCTTTCATGTTGATATTTATCGCTTTTTGGGATGTTATTTCACTTCACGGTACAATACTTATGCCTTTTCTCCCTTATTTTGCAAGGTTTACATGAAGAGGGAGAATGCCGGCAGCTGGAATTCTGGCCTGAAAAAGGAGCAAGTTTGAGATGCCTATTCTACGCAACTCCAAAAGCCGTGAAAATTAACGTGGATTTTTTTGGGGATTTATAAAAAATACCGGGCCGAAGAAGTGCTAGAGGGGCGCCAGCAGGTGGCCACAAGCCTACTAGGCGCGGCCACCCCCCTGGCCGCGCCTAGGGGGCTTGTGGGCTCCCTACTGGCCCACTGACCCCCCTCTTTTGCTACAATAAGGGTTTCGGTCTGAAAAAATCAAGAGGAGGCTTTTCGGAGGATTTTCCGCCGCCACGAGGCGGAACTTGAGCAGAACCCATCTAGAGCTCCGGCAGGACGATCCTGCGGGGGAAACTTCCCTCCCGGAGGGGGAAATCGTCGCCATCGTCATCACCAACACTCCTCTCAGCGGAGGGGACTCATCACCATCAACATATTCATCAGCACCATCTCATCTCCAAACCCTAGTTCATCACTTGTAACCAATCTCTGTCTCGCGACTCCGATTGGTACTTGTAAGGTTGCTAGTAGTGTTAATTACTCTTTGTAGTTGATGCTAGTTGGATTACTTGGTGGAAGAGTTTATGTTCAGATCTTTGATGCTATTCATTACCTCTCTCGTCATGAGTAAGAGTATGCTTTGTGCGTAGTTACTTTTCTTCCCGAGGACATGGGATAAGTCATGCTATAAGTAGTCATGTGAATTTGGTATTTGTTCGATATTTTGATGTGTTGTATATTGTTTTTCCTCTAGTGGTGTTATGTGAACGTCGAGTACATAACACTTCACCATTATTTGGGCCTAGAGGAAGGCATTGGAAAGTAGTAAGTAGATGATGGGTTGCTAGAGTAACAGAAGCTTAAACCCTAGTTTATGCGTTGCTTAGTAAGGGGCTGATTTGGATCCCCTAGTTTAATGCTATGGTTAGACTTTGTCTTAATTCTTCTTTCGTAGTTGCGGATGCTTGAGAGAGGGGTTAATAATAAGTGGGATGCTTTTCCAAGTAAGGGCAGTACCCAAGCGCCGGTCCACCCACATATCAAACTATCAAAGTAACGAACGTGAATCATATGAACATGATGAAAACTAGCATGATAGAAATTCCCGTGTGTCCTCGGGAGCGCTTTTCCTCCTATAAGACTTTGTCCAGGCTTGTCCCTTGCTACAAAAGGGATTGGGCCACTTTGATGCACCGTTGTTACTTTTGTTACTGGCTACTTGCTATGAATCATCTTACCACACAACTATCTGTTACGATAGTTTCAGTGCTTGCAGAGAATACCTTGCTGAAAACCACTTGTCAGATCCTTCTGCTCCTCGTTGGGTTTGACACTCTTACTTATCGAAAGGACTACGATAGATCCCCTACACTTGTGGGTCATCTATACTCTTTTCTGGCGCCGTTGCCGGGGAATGAAGCGCCTTTGATAAGTGGAACTTGGTAAGGATACATTCATATAGTGTGCTGAAATTTATTGTCACTTGTCACTATGGAAACTAATCCTTTGAGGGGCTTGTTCGGGGTATCTTCATCTCGAACGGAAGCACAAAGAGTTGCTCCTCAACCTGCTGCACCTACTGAAAATATTTTCTTTGAATTTCCTTCGGGTATGCTTGAGAAACTTCTGGCTAATCCTTTTACAGGAGATGGAACATCACATCCAGACTCGCATCTAATCTATGTAGATGAAGTTTGTGGTTTATTTAAGCTTGCAGGTTTGCCCGAGGATGAGGTCAAGAAGAAGGTCTTTCCTTTGTCTTTGAGGGATAAGGCGTTGACATGGTATAGGCTATGTGATGATACTGGATCGTGGAACTACAACCGGTTGAAATTGGAATTTCATCAAAAGTTTTATCCTATGCATCTAGTACATCGTGATCGGAATTATATTTATAATTTTTGGCCTCGTGACAGAGAAAGCATCGCTCAAGCTTGGGGGAGGCTTAAATCAATGTTATATTCATGCCCCGATCATGAGCTCTCGAGAGAAACTATCATTCAGAACTTCTATGCTCGGCTTTCTCATGATGATCGCACCATGGTTGACACTTCTTGTACCGGTTCTTTTATGAAGAGAGATATTGAGTTCAAATGGAATTTATTGGAGAGAATTAAACGCAACTCTGAAGATTGGGAGCTTGAAGAAGGTAAGGAGTCAGGTATGAATTTCAAGTTTGATTGCGTAAAATCCTTTGTTGAAACAAATACTTTTTGTGATTTTAGCGCTAAGTATGGACTTGACTCTGAGATAGTAGCTTCACTGTGTGAATCATTTGCTGCTCATATAGATCTCCCCAAAGAGAAGTGGTTTAAATATCATCCTCCTTTAGAAGTCAATGTAGTTAAGCCCAATCCAGTTGAAGAGAAAGTCATTGCCTATAATGATCCTATTGTTCCCAGTGCTTACATTGAGAAACCACCTTTCCCTGTTAGGATAAAGGATCATTCTAAAGCTTCAACTGTGATACGTAGAGGCTACATTAGAACACCTACACTGAGCAAATTAGAGTTGAACCTAGTATTGCTATTATCAAAGATCTGCTGTCCGACAATGTTTATGGCCATGATATTCACTTATGTGAAGATGCTGCTAGAATTGCTAAACCTCACGCTAGAGACAAACATGGGCCTGTTGTTGGCACGCCTGTTGTTTCTTTTAAGATAGGAGATCATTGTTATCATGGTTTATGTGATGTGGGTGCTAGTGTTAGTGCAATACCTCAATCCTTATATGATGAAATAAAAGACGAGATTGCACCTATTGAGATAGAGCCTATTGATGTCATTATTCAGCTTGCCAATAGAGATACTATCTGCCCTGTGGGAATTGTTAGGGATGTTGAAGTCTTGTGTGGTAAAACGAAGTATCCTGCTGATTTCCTCGTTCTTGCTACCACTCAAGATAGCTTTTGTCCCATCATATTTGGCAGACCTTTTCTCAATACTGTCAATGCTCATATTGATTGTGAGAAGCAAACTGTCACTGTTGGCTTTGAAGGTGTGTCACACGAGTTCAATTTCTCCAAGTTTGGTAGACAACCTCATAAAAAAGAGTTGCCTAGTAAGGATGAAACTATTGCCTTAGCTTCTATTGCCGTGCCTCCTACTGATCCTTTAGAGCAATACTTGCTTGAGCATGAAAATGATATGCATATGGATGAAAGGGATGAGATAGATAGAGCTGTCTTAGAACAATATCCTATCCTTAAGAATAATTTGCCCGTTGAACTGCTTGGGGAACCACCCCCATCAAAGGGCGATCATGTGTTCGAGCTTAAACAGTTTCCAGATACTCTTAAGTATGCTTATCTTGATGAAAAAGATATATATCCTGTTATTATTAGTGCTAGCCTCTCAGAGCATGAAGAAAAGAAGTTACTAAAAACTCCGAGGAAGGACCGTGCTGCTACTGGATATACTCTTGATGATCTCAAGGGCATTAGTTCCACTCTATGCCAGCACAAGATTAAAACTGATCCTGATTCCAAACCAGTTGCTGATCATCAACAGAGATTGAATCCTAAGATGAAAGAGGTAGTAAGAAAAGAAATACTAAAGCTCCTGGAAGCGGGTATTATCTATCATGTTGCTCATAGTGATTGGGTAAGTCCGGTGCATTGTGTACCTAAGAAGGGAGGCATTACCGTTGTCCCAAATGATAAGGATGAATTGATCCCACAGAGGATTATCACTGGCTATAGGATGGTGATCGATTTTAGGAAATTGAATAAAGCCACTAGGAAAGATCATTACCCTTTGCCTTTTACCGACCAAATGCTAGAAAGACTATCTAAACACACACACTTCTACTTTCTAGACGGTTATTCTGGTTTCTCCCAAATACCAGTTGCACAATCTGATCAGGAGAAAACCACTTTCACCTGCCCTTTCGGTACCTTTGCTTATAGACGTATGCCCTTTGGCTTATGTAATGCACTTGCCACCTTTCAAAGATGTATGATGGCTATATTCTGTGACTTTCGTGAAAAGATTGTCGAGGTTTTCATGGATGACTTCTCCGTTTACGGGCCTTCTTTTGATGATTGCCTCAGCAACCTTGATCGGGTCTTGCAGAGATGTAAAGATACCAATCTTGTCTTGAATTGGGAGAAGTGACACTTTATGGTTAATGAAGGCATCGTCTTAGGTCATAAAATTTCTGTTAGAGGTATTGAAGTCGATAAGGCTAAGGTTGATGCAATCGAGAAAATGCCATACCCCAAAGATATCAAAGGTATAAGAAGTTTCCTTGGTCATGCTGGTTTCTATAGAAGGTTCATTAAAGACTTCTCTAAGAATTCTAGGCCTCTTACCAATCTCTTGCAAAAGGATATTCCTTTTGTTTTTGACGATGATTGTGAGGAAGCCTTCGAAATACTTAAGAAGGCTTTGATAACTGCACCTATTGTTCAACCACCTGATTGGAACTTGCCTTTTGAAATCATGTGTGATGCTAGCGATTATGCTGTTGGTGTTGTCCTAGGGCAAAGAGTTGATAAGAAGCTGAATGTTATTCACTATGCTAGTAAAACTCTAGACAGTGCCCAAAGAAACTATGCTACTTCGGAAAAGGAATTTTTAGCAGTCGTGTTTGCATGTGAAAAGTTCAGGTCTTACATAGTTGATTCCAAAGTCACTATTCACACTAACCATGCTGCTATTAAGTACCTCATGGAGAAGAAAGACGCTAAACCTAGACTTATCAGATGGGTTCTCTTTCTACAAGAATTTGATTTGCACGTTGTCGACAGGAAGGGTGCTGATAACCCCGTAGCAGATAACTTGTCTTGGTTGGAGAACGTTCTTGATGACCCACAACCTATTGATGATAGCTTTCCCGATGAGCAATTGAATGTCATCAATGATTCACGTAGTGCACCATGGTATGCTGATTATGCTAACTATATTGTTGCCAAATATATACCACCTAGTTTCACATACCAGCAAAAAAGAAATTCTTCTTTGACTTGAGACATTACTTTTGGGATGATCCTCACCTTTATAAGGAAGGAGTAGATGGTGTTATTAGACGTTGTGTACCTGAACATGAGCAGGGACAGATCCTACAGAAGTGTCACTCCGAGGCCTATGGAGGACACCATGCGGGAGATAGAACTGCACAAAAGGTATTGCAATCAGGTTTCTATTGGCCCACTCTCTTCAAGGATGGCCATAAGTTTGTCTTGTCTTGTGACGAATGTCAAAGAATAGGTAATATCGGTAAACGTCAGGAAATGCCTATGAACTATTCACTTGTCATTGAACCATTTGATGTCTGGGGCTTTGATTATATGGGACATTTTCCAAAATCCAACGAGTATACTCATATCCTAGTTGCTGTTGATTACGTTACTAAGTGGGTAGAAGCTATCCCCACTAGTACTGCCGATCACAACACCTCTATCAGGATGCTTAAAGAAGTTATTTTCCCTAGATTTGGAGTCCCTAGATATCTAATGACTGATGGTGGTTCACATTTCATTCACGGTGCTTTTCGTAAGACGCTTGCTAAGTATGATGTCAACCATAGAATTGCGTCTCCATATCACCCTCAGTCGAGTGGTCAAGTAGAGCTAAGCAATAGAGAGATTAAACTAATTCTGCAAAAGACTGTCAATAGGTCTAGAAAGAATTGGTCTAAGAAGCTCGATGATGCACTGTGGGCTTATAGAACTGCCTATAAGAATCCCATGGTCATGTCTCCATACAAAATGGTCTACGGTAAAGCTTGTCATTTACCTCTTGAGCTAGAGCATAAAGCTTATTGGGCAATCAAAGGGCTCAACTTTGATTTCAAACTTGCTGGTGAGAAGAGGTTATTTGACATCTGCTCGCTTGATGAATGGAGAACTCAGGCATATGAAAATGCCAAGTTGTTCAAAGAAAAGGTTAAGAGGTGGCATGATAAGAGGATACAAAAACGTGAGTTCAATGTAGGTGATTATGTCTTGCTATATAATTCTCGTTTAAGATTTTTTGTAGGCAAGCTTCTCTCTAAATGGGAAGGTCCTTACATTGTTGAGGAAGTATATCGTCCCGGTGCCATCAAGATCAACAACACGGAAGGTAATTGTCCGGGAGTGGTAAATGGGCAGAGAATCAAGCATTATATCTCAGGTACTCCCATAAATGTTGAAAGCAATATTATCAATACCATAACTCCGGAAGAATACCTAAGGGATATCAGCCTGTTTCAGACTCCGAAAATGAAGAGGTATGTGATTTGGTAAGAAAACAGACTCCAAAACTTTTCCAGTAGGAATTTTTCTCCGTTTTGGAATATTTGAAAAAATAGAAAAATTGGAAGTAGTCCGGAAAGCGCGCGAGGAGGCGACAAGCCTGCCAGGAGCGGGCCCACCCCTGGTCGCACTTGGGGGGCTTGTGGCCACCTCGTGTGCCTCCCGGACTCCGTTTTCATGCAGAATACTCCTTCTGGTCTGGAAAAAATCATTATATATTCTCCCGAAAGGTCTGACCCTCGTATCACGCAAATTTCCTCTGTTTTCGTTTCGAGCTTGTTTCTGCTGCTGATCTAGATCGCTATGACGTCCCCAAAAGCTCCGAAGGACAAGATCTTCGAGAAGGTCATCAATCCCTACCTCGCGGGAGTGCTGCAACACCCTCAATCTATCGAGATGCGTGAGGGGATGTTGCACATCCGTGATGTTGAGGGGGCTAAGAAGACCGAAAGCATGGAGGCGAGGCTCGAAGCAATGGAGCAACAGGTCTTCAAGAGATGGTGTCGGGACCCCGATCCTAAGCCATAGGAATCCAGCCTGTAACACATCGCATCTCCTTGCGGTCTCACTCACGGTTAACCCCGTGGCTGCAGCCCTACCTTAGCCGGGACCGTTTGCGCCTTTTGACTCGCGTATGCAGTTGTGTCGCTAGCAATCCAATGACAAAGAACCCGGATCGACATGTCTAGTCATAAACCAAAGTGGCTGTTCCGCACAGGGACAGGCATACATGACCCAGCAAAGCAGGTGTCGGTCACCAGCGAATGTAGCCGAGTCGTAGCAAGCTATAGGGACTCCACTACATCGTGTGACATTTTCCCAAAGGGTACAGACACAGCAGCTAAGAAGGACACACGCCGGTCAACCAAGGTGTCCGGAGCAGTAGCGAACTACCATGGCTCGTTGGATCACAAAGGGGCATTTCCCTGTAAGGAATGCTGCTAAAGCCTACGGCTAGGTAATCGAACCCCATACATATCAACTATGACACACGTACGCATGGCATACTGATATGTACAGATACATCGATGGCATCACAACATAACCATAAACATACAAGCTTTTATTTAAAAGGCTCGGAAGAGCCACACACATAATATTATACAGTAGGGGTCTCACGACCCATCATAACAGTCATTCAAGTTACAAGCCAGTGGAAGTAGATAAGCTGTCTGAGTACGGACAGATGAAACTAGAAGGCACATGGCCTGACTATACTACAGACCCACCCTAGGGCCAGATCGTAGCTGGGATGACAGCTACTCGTCGTCGTCGATGTCTAGGAAGAACCCTCCATTAGGGTCATTAACAACCTCTGCAACAAATATTAAGCAAACATGAGTACGGAGGTACTCAGCAAGACTTTAGGATAACTATCTACTTATGCAATGTATCAATAAGGATTTGTGGGGTTTCATGCGGAAAGCGAGCATTTGACTCGTGGCTAGACAACTTGCATTTTAAAACAAATTTTGATAACTTGATTTCTCGCACACGAGTCCACTAACACCACAACAATACTCCATCGTGGAATCATTCCGTCTCCAATCGAAAATGTCGTCCACGACACTCACGCTTATCTTGATAATTTTATGAGTAGCCATTGAAGTTATCTATGAACAACATATGTCTCCAAGTAGTCCATATCCGCGGACGCGGCTATTCGAGTAGATCATAACCCTGCAGGGGTGTACTTCTTCACACACGCTCTCGCCACTTATCGCCAAGTGCACGTCATGCACCTCGGCAACCTTCAAGCGGAAGCCCAGCGAGGGAGTCGGTCACGACCGTTAACCACACTAATACTTGGTCCAGGTCTATCGCCTATCTGAGGGTAACCCGCACGGAAGTCCGACCGAGGTTTCCGCCACGGCCCCAAACGATGTGCGCAGGGTTCCCTAGCCCACCATCCGGGTGACACTTGGTACACCGTGCCACTGCCTACCGCATCACAGTCCACCTCTCAGGTCAGCGCTATGCATGGCCTCTAGTATGACTATAAACACCAGAAACTACTTGCAACTCCTGGACCGAGTACTAAGCGATTAATAAGTCGAGCGGGGTCATATTTCAGGGCCCAGCATGTGGTAGTATCTCATCTTGGATTACATACACGGAAATCAGTTCCTAAGGATGGTTCCAGTGAAACAACCAGCCATGTACTCCTATATGGCCTTTCACCGGTACCTTTACCAAATCAGGTTCAACACACAACCTTTACATACTGAACGCATTCTCACAATTCTGTTCATCTCCCAGATGACAGACCATACACAACTCTAAGCATAGCATGCGTAGCAGGATAAGGCACATCATGGCTCAAGCATCTACCAGGTATGCTAGGTTGCAAGGTTCAGCTATTTACTGTGACAAAGACAGGTCATGCAAAGGAAGTGGGTTCAACTAACGTGGCAAAAGCATTTGAGCATTTGATCCTAATGCAATAAGTAAGTACAGGAGCGAGAACATGGGATTTATCGGGATGATCAAAGTGGTTGCTTGCCTTGTTGCTTAGAGGAGGGACAATATCCGTGAGTTGGATATTCAGTGGAATCCGGAGGAGCGGAGCCTACCGATAGAAATGACAACAATCAATAACAATCATATGGAACAAGATGATGCATGAGCATGGCATGAGGATGCAAGGTGGTATGCTAATATAGCTAACATTTATTAGGTTTGAAGTTGATTTGAATCAGATTCAATATCACTTCAAACGAGGTATTCTTGAATACCGTTTTAATTGATTCGACCTGATGCTTAGATCAACTTGTTTTTAACATGCATGGGAATGATATGTTAAGTTGCTGGTAGTGATTGAACAATGTTTGATCATAGCATTTGAAGTGAAATTCAAATGATTTTCAAATTCCAACTGCAAAGCATTTACTTAATTTATCCTATTCATTATTCTACATGTTTTGGTCCATTAACGTTTTCAAACATGTTTGAATATGACATATTCAGATTCCTTGGATTTTTGTGATACTTTTTCATATATAAATTATTTTCATTGGAGTTACAGATTAATTTCTATGATTTTTAGAAGTTTTGGGCATTTTTGGAATTCTTTTAAAACAGAAAATTCACTTATTGCGTCAGCATGGCATCAGCAGGTCCAACTCGTCGTTGAAACTCAAACCTGACCAGTGGGACCCACTGGTCAGTGACTCTGGTCAGTTTTAGATTAGTTTTAAACTTAATTAGCTAATTAACAGAAGTGGACCCACATGTCAGTGACTTAATAATTTAATTAATTTTATTTTTATTAACTAAAATCATCCAGAGGCTCGCCCCACCCGTCACTGGCTCAAGCCAGCTGAGATCCACCGGTGGCGAGGTCGTCCTCGCCGGCGGTGAGCCTCCGGTGACACCAGAGACGGCGGAGGGCATCGGAAACTCGTCTCCGACGACCAAACGCACGGCGGAGACCACACGGAGATCGGCCACTCGACGGCGCGCACGATGGGGCAAACCCCAGGGGCTGGGATGGCCGGAATCGACGCCGGCGACGAGCTCCGCGGCGACCAAAGCTCGGCCATCGTCGAGGTCACCGGAAACATGGTCAAATCACGCGGTGCTGGGCTCCTAAAGCATCTACGCGACGGCCTGAAGCTGCTGGTGGCCTCGGATGGACCAACCGTTCACCGGAGAGCTACCGGCGACGAGCTGCAGCGGCGGTCCTCGTCGGGCTCCGGTGGAACTAGGCCTAGAGGAAGAGATCGACGGGGAAAACTTGGGGAAAAGCTGCGCTAGCTCACGGGGAGTGCAGTG
Source organism: Hordeum vulgare subsp. vulgare (assembly GCF_904849725.1). NCBI lineage: Eukaryota > Viridiplantae > Streptophyta > Magnoliopsida > Poales > Poaceae > Hordeum > Hordeum vulgare. Next base: position 293,447,257 of record NC_058522.1, read on the forward strand.
GTGGCGCTAGCTTGCTCGAGGAGGCGCTGTAGGCGACGAATCGATCGAAGCTCGCCGGCGGCCGAAGCTTGAAGACGACGGTGCCGTGGGCGTTGCAGGGCTTGGGGGACCTTCGACTTCTGCAGGGAGGACCAGCTCGTTGAGGCGGAGCGAATGGGGCACTCGGGGGAAATAACTAGTGGCCAGAGGCACGGGCAGCTCGAGCTCGAGCTCGTGTCAATGGCGGCAGAAGGGGAGGAAGAAACCGAGAGGAGAGGGGGAAAATGGAGCACGGGAATGGATAGGCCAGTGCTCAGGGAGGTTATCCCCGCACGCGCCAGCACGAAGCGGCGGCCAGGCACGCAGGGAGCTGTGTGGAGGCGCCCGGCATCGCGGCGGCCACCTCCTGCTCCTACTGGCGAGGAGGAAGACGACACAGGGACTGGGCCTCGGTAGGTGAGCGTGAGGTAGGTCTTTCCTCATTTCTTTTCTTGTTTTGTTTTATGAGTTACTAACTATTTTGATTTGTTTTTTTATTTCAGCTCCAAAATAGTTTATAAAATTATTTTTAACACACCAGAATATTTGTTGGAATATATCCAACCATTCGAGAAGTTTTCAGCATTTTTGAAAACTTAAAGTTTTTGAATTCAATTTTAAACTTGAATCCAGTATCTTTTTGCATTTAAATAAAATGCAAAAAGTGTTATGAAAATAGTTTTCTTCGCGGCTTATTTGCTTCCATGAATTATCAGAAAAGTTGAACTTTTCTTGAGGCCATTTTGGGTTCATTGATTTGAACAAGTTTAGAATTTCTTTGAATTTGAGAAGTGGCTAGGGTTTTTGAGTTTTGCTTCACGACTTGCTTTGATCTTGTTGTAATTTTCTTGGATGCAATGCAAAGAATATATGAGCACAATGTTATACTTGATTAGGGTTCCAGGGATGTGACAACTCACCCCCACTCAAAAGAATCTCGTCCCGAGATTTAGAAGTCGTCGGGAATAACGCGGGATACTCAAGTCGGAGACGATCCTCTCTTTCCCATGTTGCCTCCTTTTTAGAATGATTTGACCATTGAACTTTAAGAAACTTAAGGTTTCGACGTCGAGTGGTACGCTCAGCTTGATCAAGAATATGCACAGGGTATTCTCGGCATGAAAGGTTATCTTGGAGATCAAGCGTTTCGTGGTCCACTTCATGGATAGGATCCGAAAAACAACGCCTGAGTCACGAGACGTGGAAGACATCATGAACCTTGGAAAGATGCGGAGGAAGTTCCAACCGGTAGGCAACTTCTCCTCGTTTGGCAAGAATGCGAAAAGGACCAATGTAACGAGGAGCCAATTTGCCCTTGATACCGAATCGATGGGTACCCTTCAAAGCTGTAACCCGAAGGTAAGCCTTCTCATCAACTTCAAAGGTCACAGCCTTATGATGACGATCATATTGGCTCTTTTGACGAGACTGGGCTGTTTTCAACTTTTCACGAATAATGCGAACCTGCTCTTTTGAATCCGGGATCATATCCGGCCCAAAGAGTTGCCTCTCTCCGATTTCTGACCAATTAAGAGGTGTTCGACATCTTCGTCCATAAGAACTTCAAAAGGGGCTTTTCCCAAGCTTGATTGATAACTATTGTTATAAGCAAATTCGGCGAATGGAAGGCACTTCTCCCAATTCATACCGAACGACATAACACAAGCTCGGAGCATATCTTCCAGGATTTGATTCACTCTTTCTACTTGACCACTTGACTGCGGATGGAAAGCAGTGCTAAAAGATAAGTGAGTCCCCATAGCATTCTGAAAACTTTCCCAGAAACGAGAAGTAAAGATACTCCCACGGTCTGAGTTAATCTCCAGGGCAACACCATGAAGAGACACTATTTGAGAGATATATAACTCTGCTAGCTGGCTAGCTGTTATACTCTCACGAACTGGAAGAAAAATGAGCTACTTTGGAGAGACGGTCAATGACCACAAAGATAGCATTATTTCCTTTCTTAGTCTTGGGATATCCGGTAATGAAATCATACTGACTTTATCCCATTTCCATTCAGGAATAGCTAAAGGTTGAAGGGTGCCAGCAGGCCTTTGATGTTCTGCCATAACTCAACGACAAACGTCGCAGTTAGCAACGAACTCAGCAATTTCTCTCTTCATCCTAGTCCACCAGAACCTCTGGCGTAGGTCCTGCTACATCTTAGTACTACCGGGATGAATGGTGAGAGGAGAATCATGAGCCTCCTTAAGGATTAACTGCCTTAGATGTGGATTCTTAGGAACCACTAGACGATTCTGGAAGAACACAACACCTTGATCATTCATGGAGAATTCATTAGCGTTTCCGCTAATAATATTCTCCTTGATCCGTGATATACCCCTATCACGTTTTTGGCCAGCTATAATTTGATCCTTAAGGGTAGGCTTCACCACCAGGGTAGAAAGGAATCCTTGAGGAAAGTATGAAGATTTAACTTCCGAAATTCCTCATAGAGATGTGGTTGACCTTGTTGTAGCATCAAATTGTTACAATAAGATTTACGACTTAGTGCATCAGCCATAACATTGGCCTTCCCCGGGGTGTAAGTTATCCCTAAGTCGTAATCCGAGATCAACTCAACCCACCGTCTTTGCCTGAGATTCAAATCCGGCTGCGTGAAGATATAATTCAGACTTTGGTGATCAGTGAATACTTCGCAATGATTACCGAGAAGGTAATGTCGCTAGGTTTTAAGTGCATGTACTACAGCTGCAAGCTCAAGATCATGTGTAAGATAATTATCCTCATGTGGACGCAACTGTCGAGATGCATATGCAATCACATGACGATCTTGCATGAGAATGCAACCTAATCCTTGTCAGGAGGCATCGCAACAGATAACAAAGTCCTTAGAAAAATCTGGTGGTAGCAACACAGGTGCGGAAGTTAGGTGTCTTTTCAGTTCCTGAAAACTATGCTCACATTGTGGTGTCCACTTGAACTTTTTATCCTTCTTGAGGAGTTCAGTTAGAGGCTTTGCAACCTTGGAGAAATTCTCGACAAAGCGGCGGCAATAGCTCGCTAGACCAAGAAAACTCCTAACTTGCTTAACCGTGCTGGTTGAGTCCAATCAAGGACAGCTTGAACTCTCTCGGGATTGACAACAATACCCTTACCAGAGATTACGTGACCCAGATTGGTCACTTCTGGTAGCCAAAATTCACATTTTGAAAACTTGGCATAAAGGCGATGCTCTCGAAGTTTCATCAATACCAGCCTTAGATGCTCGGCATGTTCTTGTTCGTTCTTCGAGTAGATGAGAATATCATCGAGGTATACCACGATGAATTTATCCAAATACTCCATGAAGATTGAATTCGTCAAGCGAGAGAAGGTGGCTGGGGCATTGGTTAAACCGAAGGATATGACGGTGTACTCGTATTGGCCATAACGAGTAACAAAAGCCGTTTTTGGAATGTCCCCGTTCTTGATCTTGATTTGATGGTATCCCAACCTCAAATCCATTTTTGAGAAGATTGAGGATCCAGTGAGCTGATCATACAGGTCGTTGATCCTGGGGAGCCGATACTTGTTCTTTATGGTGACCAGATTCACTGGTCGATAATCTACAACCATCCGATCCGTTCGATCCTTCTTCTTGACGAAGAGGACAGGGCAAGCCCAAGGAGAAGAGATAGGACGAATGAAACCTTTATTCAAGGCCTCATCTAGTTGCTTCTTAAGTTTGGCTAGCTCCAGGGGTGCCATCTTATATGGTCTTCTGGCTATTGGAACAGTTCCCGGAACAAGATCTATTACGAACTCTACATCTCTGTCAGGTGGAATTCCTGGCAGTTCCTCTGGAAAAACATCCGGGAAGTCACGGACTACCGGAATGTCTTCAAGTTCCGGAAGAGGGTTGGCATTGAGGGAATAGAGTTGGCATTTGGCAACTCGAGTAGAGACATTGACTATCTCACCCGAGGGATGGGTAAGCTGAACATTTCTAGAATGAGTATCAATCTTGGCATAGTGAGCTGACATCCAGTCCATACCCAAGATGATATTAATATCCGAAGATTTCAGGGCTATCAATGAGGCTAGAAAAACTAGCCTGTCTACTAGAATTTTATTGTCAGAGGTTATCCTAGAGGTTTTCCACTTACTACCAGGAGTTTGGAAAACCAATGGAATTGGCATATCATAGAAAGACATGTTATGCAACTGTGCATAACTTTATGAAATGAAGGAATGAGAAGACCCAGTGTCAAAAAGAACAGACGTTGGGTGATGATTAACAAGAAGCGTACCCAAAATGACGTCGGGATCCTCTGCAGCTTCTTCTGCTGAAACATAGTTCACACGACCACGTGCAGGAGTTGGCTTCACATAGTAAGCTTTGCCCGACAGAATTTCCGGGTTGCTTGGCACCCACATTCTGAGGACACTCATGGGAATAGTGCCCTAGTTCTCCACACTTGTAGCATATCACTTGGTTGGCACGTGGTGCAGCATTGCTAGCTAGACCACCATAAGTTTTTACTGGAGGGTTAGACTGATTCGTCTGAGGCGCCACATAGGATGGCCTCGGAGTGTATCTTGGCGGCAGAGAACTGTTTGGAACCCACAGCCTGCGTTTTGGAAACGCGGAACCAGATGACGAGCCAAAGTCACGGGAGTGCTTCTTTGTGGCTTCGAAGTCGGTATGGCCAGTCTCAGCACTAATCGCCTTGTTAACCAGGGCTTGGAAGCTTGTACATTCATGGAGGCGCAAATCACGACGAAGCTCAGGGCTCAGACCCTTACGGAATCTTGCTTGCTTCTTGGCATCAGTAGACACCTCCTATGTTGGATAGCGGGCGAGGTTACCGAACTCGCGGCTATAGGCATCCACGGTCAACTTGCCCTGGGTGAATGCACATAATTCCTCTCTCTTTCTGTCCATCAGGCCCTCTGGAATATGGTGCAGACGGAAGGCTGCACTAAAGTCTGCCCATGTGGCTGCTGGTTCAGCAAGACGCATAGCTTCAAAGTTCTCCCACCACAGATTGGCGGGTCCTTCCAGAAAATACGTCGCAAAGGTCACCTTGTCGGCCTCAGAAACATTCGCAGAGCGAATCTTACGTGAAATACTGCACAACCAATCATTAGCTTCGAGGGGATCGACGGAGTGATGGAACTTTGGAGGATTCAGCTTCACAAAGTCATTGAGGGACACTGCAACATTCCTAGGCTGACGAGTCGTATTCTGCTCAATACGCTCTAACAGTCGGTTGGTCTCCCTTTTGTTTCTCTCTGCCTCAAGCATCACTTCCGCCAGAGAGGGCGGGTGAGGCAGGTCTTCCTGCGACGCTTGACTACCCTCCCCTTGCTCATGAGCAGGGGCACGGTTCAACCTGGTGAACACCATCCTGAGAAGCAAACTCACAGTTTAGACCAAAATCATCATTAATGCTAGCTATGGATTAAGAATGCACTGAACACATGGAATGCGGAAATGAATATCCGAACAACATTGTAACAAGCAACTGCTATATATACACCATGGTTCATACACACCCTTACATAGTTCAGTACAACCTTAACCGAAGAGCAAACTACTGAAATTATGAAACTACTCATCAGAGGCTTACACGCTTCCTATACATTATTTATCTAGGCCTCCGGAATTCATTTCACATCACAAACATACTTCACAAGTCACACAGGACTGTGAACGTACAACTACTACCATATCATCCTTCCACTCACGGTTCAGGCATCCGCATAGAACATCTCATAAAGATTGCCTCCATGGCCTGGAAGCTCCACCTGCGGATCAGGAAATACTCTGGCCTGAGATCCCTGGGATCCGTAAGGACACGGATGTGGCCTTGGTCCCCTGACTGGTGGTAGTAGGGGTCCCCGAAGAGGGGTGACTCCTCCTATAGCGGGCCAGTCAACATGGGCCGGAAGATGGGTTCTAACAGGGTTCAACATCTCCATATCTCCGTACCCTGTCTGGACTACCGGTGCCAGCTGCGTCAAAGCCGTCCACAGACGAGCACGTGTAGCATAAAGCTCCATGCGGAGAGCACGAGCATCCCTGTCTCTGTTGTCTAGCATCTCAGCAGTGGACTGCAATAGCGGATCCTCCATAGAGGAATCAAAATAGACCCCACTGAGGTATCCCTCTTCACCTGGCTGAGAGGCAGGAACATAGCAGAACTCTGAATTCTGCAGTAGTGCATGTCTCGCCCTCATAATGGTCAGCATTGAATAGACAACATCTTGTACTGCCATGTCAACAGTGACTCCCAATCCATAGGACCAATGGATTGGCTCCTCAGCTCTAGGGTAGTCTGGAAATACCCTAACAGTGCAGATATACTGGCTCTGGTTGAAGTCTCGGTATTGTTCCTCCACTGTGTACTCTGGGTACCAGCGGTAACCGCACACCGACATCACCCTGACCGGCATGGCCGTATGACTCGACACATCAATGCACCTGGTCAGACGAACCACCTGACGAGAAGGACGGCCAGGCATCTGAAAATAGAGAGTAATGCAAAAGCATTAGAGCTCTGAATGCAAAATTGGGCAGCATAACGGCTGTAAATGCTCAAAATAATTTTGAGACAACCCCACAAATAGGATAGCGTAACCACTCAACTATCAAGTTCAATTCTCTGATCGTGAAACTTACTTCCTTTTCCTAGGAATAAAAGAAACCCAAAATCTATCGACCCGTAGTCTTATAATCTACCGATCAGAAACACAAGCCTAGAAGAAGATGAGTAACCTAGTCCTTAATTCCCGCAGAAAAGACGAGGATGACCATAATAGAATAACTTGAGAAGAGAACAAGAATCTTACGTTCCCTTCCACAAACAATTCCCTTATATATAACTAAAGCAATTCTAGACTCAACTTCGACCAGTTTGGCTTAGTAGTCCTATAGTTAGTCAGGCTCTGATACCAACGCTGTCGGGACCCCGATCCTAAGCCATAGGAATCCAGCCTGTAAAACATCGCATCTCCTTGCTGTCTCACACACGGTTAACCCCGCGACTGCAGCCTTACCTTAGCCGGGACCGTTCGCGCCTTTTGACTCGCGTATGCAGTTGTGTCGCTAGCAATCCAATGACAAAGAACCCGGATCGACATGTCTAGTCATAAACCAAAGTGGCAGTTCCGCACAGGGACACACATACATGACCCAGCAAAGCAGGTGTCGGTCACCAGTGAATGTAGACGAGTCGTAGCAAGGTACAGGGACTCCATTACATCGCGTGACATTTCCCCAAAGGGGACACACACAACAGCTAAGAAGGACACATGCCGGTCAACCAAGGTGTTCGGAGCAGTAGCGAACTACCATGGCTCGTTGGATCACAAACGGGCATTTCCCTGTAAGGAATGCTGCTAAAGCCTACGGCTAGGTAATCGAACCCCATACATATCAAGTATGACACACGTACACATGGCATACTGATATGTACAAATACATCAATGGCATCACAACATAACCATAAACATACAAGATTTTATTTAAAAGGCTCGGAAGAGCCACACACATAATATTACACAATAGGGGTCTCAGGACCCATCATAACAGTCATTCAAGTTACAAGCCAGCGGAAGTAGATAAGCTGTCTGAGTACAGACAGATGAAACTAGAAGGCACATGGCCTGATTATACTACAGAACCACCCTAGGGCCAGATCGTAGCTGGGATACTAGCTACTCGTCGTCGTCGATGTCTAGGAAGAACCCTCCATTAGGGTCATTAACAATCTCTGCAACAAATATTAAGCAAACATGAGTACGGAGGTACTCAGCAAGACTTTAGGATAACTATCTACTTATGCAATGTATCAATAAGGATTTGTGGGGTTTCATGCGGAAAGCCAGCATTTGACTCGTGGCTAAACAACTTGCATTTTAAAACAATTTTTGACAACTTGATTTCTCGCACACGAGTCCACTAACACCACAACAATACTCCATCGTGGAATCAGTCCGTCTCCAATCGGAAATGTCGTCCACGACACTCACGCTTATCTTGACGATTTTATGAGTAGCCATTGAAGTTATCTATGAACAACATATGTCTCCAAGTAGTCCATATCCGCGGGCGCGGCTATTCGAATAGATCATAACCCTGCAGGGGTGTACTTCTTCACACACGCTCTCGCCACTTATCGCCATGTGCACGTCATGCACCTCGGCAACCTTCAAGCGGAAGCCCAGCGAGGGAGTCGGCCACGACCGTTAACCACACTAGTACTTGGTCCAGGTCTATCGCCTATCTGAGGGTAACCCGCACGGAAGTCCGGCCGAGGTTTCTGCCATGGCCCCAAACGATGTGCTCAGGGTTCCCAAGCCCAACATACGGGTGCCACTTGGTACACCGTGCCACTGCCTACCGCATCATAGCCCACCTCTCAGGTCAGCGCTATGCACGGCCTCCAACATGACTATAAACACCAGAAACTACTTGCAACTCCTGGACTGAGTACTAAGCGATTAGTAAGTCAAGCGGGTCATATTTCAGGCCCAATCATGTGGTAGTATCTCATCTTGGATTACATACACGGAACTCAGTTCCTAAGGACGGTTCCAATGAAACAACCCACCATGTACTCCTACATAGCCTTTCACCGGTACCTTTAGCAAATCAGGTTCAACACACAACCTTTACTTACTGAACGCATTCTCACAATTCTGTTCATCTCCCAGATGACAGACCATACACAACTCTAAGCATAGCATGCATAGAAGGATAAGGCACATCATGGCTCAAGCATCTACCAGGTATGCTAGGTTGCAAGGTTCAGCTATTTACTGTGACAAAGACAGGTCATGCAAAGGAAGTGGGTTCAACTAACATGGCAAAAGCATTTGAGCATTTAATCCTAATGCAATAAGTAAGTGCAGGAGCCAGAACATGGGATTTATCGGGATGATCAAAGTGGTTGCTTGCCTTGTTGCTTAGAGGAGGGACAATATCCGTCAGTCGGATATTCAGTGGAATCCAGAGGAGCGGAGCCTACCGATAGAAATGACAACAATCAATAACAATCATATGCAACAAGATGATGCATGAGCATGGTATGAGGATGCAAGGTGGTATGCTAATATAGCTAACATTTATTAGGTTTGAAGTTGATTTGAATAAGATTCAATATCACTTCAAACGAGGTATTCTTGAATACCGTTTTAATTGATTCGACCTGATGCTTAGATCAACTTGTTTTTAACATGCATGGGAATGATATGTTAAGTTGCTGGTAGTGATTGAACAATGTTTGATCATAGCATTTGAAGTGAAATTCAAATGATTTTCAAATTCCAACTCCAAAGCCGTTATTTAATTTAACCTATTCATTATTCTACATGTTTTGGTCCACTGACATTTTTAAACATATTTGAAAATGACATATTCAAATTCGTTGGATTTTTCTAATACTTTTTCATATATAAATTATTTTCATTGGAGTTACAGATTAATTTCTACTAGTTTTAGAAGTTTTGGGCATTTTCTGGAATTCTTTTGAAACAGAAAATTCACTTATTGCGTGAGCATGGCATCAGCAGGTTCAACTGGCCGTTGAAAGTCAAACCTGACCAGTGGGACCCACTGGTCAGTGACCCTGGTCAGTTTTAGATTAGTTTTAAACTTAATTAGCTAATTAACAGAAGTGGACCCACATGTCAGTGACTTAATAGTTTAATTAATTTTAATTTTATTAACTAGAATCATCGAGAGGCTGGCCCCACGCGTCAGTGGCTCAGGCCAGCTGAGATCCACCGGCGGCGAGGTCGTCCTCGCCGGCGGTGAGCCTTCGGCGACACTAGAGACGGCGGAGGGTATCGGAACTCGTCTCCGACGACCAAACGCACGGCGGAGACCACAGGGAGATCGGCCACTCGACGGTGCGCACGATGGGGCAAACCCCAGGGGCTGGGGTGGCCGGAATCGACGCCGGCGACGAGCTCGGCGGCGACCAATGCTCGGCCATCGTCGAGGTCATCGAAAATAGGGTCAAATCACGCGATGCTAGGCTCCTAAAGCATCTACGCGACGGCCTGAAGCTGCTGGTGGCCTCAGATGGACCAACCGTTCACCGGAAAGCTACCGGCGACGAGTTGCAGCGGCGGTCCTCGTCGGGCTCCGGTGGAACTAGGCCTAGAGGAAGAGATCGACAGGGAAAACTTGGGGAAAAGTTGCGCTAGCTCACGGGGAGTGCAGTGGTGGCGCTAGCTTTCTCGGGGAGGCGCTGTAGGCGACGAATCGATCGAAGCTCGCCGGCGGCCGAAGCTTGAAGACGACGGTGTCGTGGGCGTTGCAGGGCTCGGGGGACCTTCGGCTTCTGCAGGGAGGACCAGCTCGTCGAGGCGGAGTGAATGGGGCACTCGGGGGAAAGAACTAGTGGCCTGAGGCACGGGCAGCTCGAGCTCGAGCTCCTGTCAATGGTGGCAGAAGGGGAGGAAGAAAGCGAGAGGAGAGGGGGAAAATGGAGCACGGGAATGGATAGGCCAGTGCTCAGGGAGGTTATCCCCGTGCGCGCCAGCGTGAAGCGGCGGCCAGGCAGGCAGGGAACTGCGTGGAGGCGCCCGACGTCGCGGCGGCCACCTCCTGCTCCTACTGGCGAGGAGGAAGACAACACAGGGACTGGGCCTGGGCGAGGTGAGCGTCAGGTAGGTCTTTCCTCATTTCTTTTCATGTTTTGTTTTCTGATTTACTAACTATTTCGATTTGTTTTTTTTATTTCAGCTCCAAAATAGTTTATAAAATTATTTTGAACACACCAGAATATTTGTTGGAATATATCCAACCATTCCAGAATTTTCAGCATCTTTGAAAACTTAAAGGTTTTGAATTCAAATTTAAACTTGAATCCAGTAGCTTTTTGCATTTAAATAAAATGCCAAAAGTGTTATGAAAATAGTTTTCTTCACTGCTTATTTGCTTCCATGAATTATTAGAAAAGTTGAACTTTTCTTGAGGCCATTTAGGGTTCATTGATTTGAACAAGTTTAGAATTTCTTTGAATTTGAGAAGTGGCTAGGGCTTTTGAGTTTTGCTTCACCACTTGCTTTGATCTTGTTGCAATTTTCTTGGATGCAATGCAAAGAAGATATGAGCACAATGCTATAGTTGATTATTGTTCCATGGATGTGACAGATGGTGCAGTGTGGACTCAACGCCAACCACATGATGATCACGGAGTTCATCAACAAGCACAAGATTGATGCCAATGACATTGGGAAGCACCCCTCCAGGCTCTATGAGAGGATTGATCACCTCCAAGCCCAGATCTATGACCTGCAGAACCAAAACTGTGAGTATGAGTATAGATTTAAATGAATATGGTTGGCTGTAGATTTGAGGATTCCGGAGACTCGTTCATCTTTCCATGATGGAGCACCTATGCCTTGGAAGACGGAGGATCAGACCCATGTTACAACAACTCCACCACCATCACCTCCAAAGGAAGACAACTAAGCATGGGTATGGGCAATCACCTTAGCTTGTGCCAAGCTTGGGGGAGTTTCCCCGGTATCGTATCACCATCACATCTTTTGCCTTTACCTTTTTTTAGTTTGTTCCTTTTCAGTTTTCTCTTTCTCTAGTAGAATAAAGGTCTTAGTGTTTTAGGCTTGAGTTTTCCTTTGTGTCACCCCGATGTATTCAAGCTCGTGAGCCATATAATAACGAGTGTCTTAGCTAAGGGCCTTGATTCATGCCATGATCAAAAGGATGAGAAAAGAACAAAAGCATGAAAGATCATGTAATGATCTTATGGGAAGTGATGGCTTCGCATATAAAAAGAATGACGATTGAAACTTGTTGAGGGTAGACAAACGTAGACCTTGGTCATTGTTGCAATTAATAGGAAGTGATAAGGAAGGAGAGTTTCACATACAAATATATCATCTTTGACACCATCTATGATTGTGAACACTCACTAAACTATGACATGCTTAGAAGTAGATGTTGGACAAGGAAGACAACATAATGAATTGTGTTTGCTTGGTTTCGAACAATGTTATATGATTAGAGATCCCTTAGCATGTGACGATTGCTTCCACCTCATGTTAGCCAAACCTCCCGCACTAAGTAGAGATACTACTTGTGCATCCACAAACCTTCAACCCAGTTTTGCCATGAGAGTCCACCATACCTACCTATGGATTGAATAAGATCCCTCAAGTAAGTTGTCATCGGTGCAAGCAATAAAATTGCTCCCTAATATGTATGATTTATTAGTGTGTGGAAAATAAGCTTTGTACGAACCTGTGATGAGGAAGACATAAAAGCGACAAACTGCATAATAAAGTTCTTTATCACTGGAGGCAATATAAAGTGATGTTCCTCCGCACTAAGAGGACACGCATCCAAACCTCAAAAGCGCATGAAAACCTCTGCTTCCCTCTGCAAAGGGCCTATCATGTACATTTACTTTTTGCCCTAGAAAGAGTCATGGTGATCTTCACCAATTCCTTATTTCGCCTTTATCTTGGCTAACGTCATATGCTTGGAAAAGATCTATATTCACATGTCAACTTGGAGGTAAGTACTCATGAATTATTATTGTTGACATTACCCTTGAGGTAAATGGTTGGGAGGCGAAACTATAAGCCCCTATCTTTCTGTGTGTCTGATACATCTCAAACGTATCTATAATTTTTGATGGTTTCATGTTGTTATCTTGTCAACTTTTGATGTTTTATATACCTTTCATATCTTTTTTGGGACTAACTTATTAATTCAGTGCCAAGTGCCAGTTCCTGTTTTTTCTGTCTTTTTGACTCTTTTCAGATCTGATTTTGGAACGGAGTCCAAACGGAATAAAATCCCCGAAATGAATTTTTCCAGAACAGAAGAAGATTGGGGGACTTGAGAGCCAAGGCAGGAGGCCCACAGGGGGCCCACAAGCCCTATAGCCGCGGCAAGGGGGGTCCATGGCTACCACGCTTGTGGCCCCCCTAGAGCTCCCCTGCCCTAGCTCTTTCGCCTATATATTCCATAAAATCCCAAAAACTAAGAGCGTCCACGAAACCACTTTTCCGTCGTCGCAAGCTTCCGTTTCCACGATATCTCATCTGGAGACCCTTCTCGGTGCCCTGCCGGAGGGGACTTTGGAGCTCGAGGGCTTCTACATCAACATCATTGCCTCTCCAATGACTCGTGAGTAGTCTACTTCAGACCTACGGGTCCGTAGTTAGTAGCTAGATGGCTTCTTCTCTCTCTTGGATCTTCAATACAAAGTTCTCCATGATCTTCATGGAGATCTATCCGATGTAATCCTCTTTGGCGGTGTGTTTGTCGAGACCCGATGAATTGTGGATTTGTGATCAGATTATCTATGAATTATATTTGAGTCTTTGCTGATTTCTTATATGCATGATTTGATATCCTTGTAAGTCTCTCTGAGTCTTGGGTTTTGTTTGGCCAACTAGATCTATGATTCTTGCAATGGGAGAAGTGCTTGGTTTTGGGTTCATACCATGCGGTGACCTTTCCCAGTGACAGAAGGGGCAGCAAGGCACGCATCGTGTTGTTGCCATCAAGGGTAACAAGATGGGCTTTCATCATAGATTTGAGATTGTCCATCTACATCATGTCATCTTGCTTAAGGCGTTACTCTGTTCTTATGAACTAAATACACTAGATGCATGCTCGATAGTGGTCGACGTGTGGAGTAATAGTAGTAGATGCAGAAAGTATCGGTCTACTTGTTTTGGACGTGATGCCTATATGTATGATCATTTCCATAGATAACGTCATGACTTTGCGCGGTTCTATCAATTGCTCGACAGTAATTCGTTCACCCACCGTCTACTTGCTTTCATGAGAGAAGCCACTAGTGAACACTACGGCCCCCGGGTCTACTCACAATTATCATCTCCGCTTTTACTTTTACTTTGCTTTGTTTACTTTTTGCTTTCAGTTATCACTTAGCAAACAATCTATAAGGGATTGACAACCCCTTCATAGCGTTGGGTGCAAGCTCTTAGTGATTGTGCAGGTACTTGTGACTTGACGCGATCCTCCTACTCGATTGATACCTTGGTTCTCAAACTGAGGGAAATACTTACCGTCGCTGTGCTACATCACCCTTTCCTCTTCAAGGGAACACCAAGGCAAGGCTCCAAGGCCGCGGGGGAATCCTTTGCATACTTGCCAAGGAAATCCCTATAGGCGTAGCCAGCAGGAGTGTCCAACTGAAACTTTTATCTCATGAGTACCACGTGAGTTGTAGCAATTGTAGAGAACGAAAAGATGATTGAGTATGTGGATTTTCTTTACAAGCTCTTATTTGACTCTTTCTGATGTTGTGATAAATTGCAATTGCTTCAATGACTAAAGGCTCTCGGTTGCTAATTCTCAGTAAGGTTCTTGGTCCATACTTTACTTTATGAAGGAATTGTCACTTTAGCATGAGAGATTCTATGTTTGTATTGCTGTTCTGATCATGATCATTATGCCTGCATGTTCGTATCTTGTTTTGTCGACACCTCTCTCTCTCTAAACATGTGGGCATGTTTACTCATCTAGGCTTTTGCTTGAGGACAAGCGAGGTCTAAGCTTGGGGAGTTGATACGTCCATTTTGCATCATGCTTTAATGTTGATATTTATCGCTTTTTGGGCTGTTATTTCACTTCACGGTACAATACTTATGCCTTTTCTTTCTTATTTTGCAAGGTTTACATGAAGAGGGAGAATGCCGGCAGCTGGAATTCTGGCCTAAAAAAGGAGCAAGTTTGAGATGCCTATTCTGCGCAACTCCAAAAGCCGTGAAAATAACGTGGATTTTTTTGGGATTCATAAAAAATACTGGGCCGAAGAAGTGCCAGAGGGGCGCCAGCAGGTGGCCACAGGCCTGCTAGGCGCGGCCACCCCCTTGGCTGCGCCTAGGTGGCTTGTGGGCTCCCTGCTGGCCCACTGCCCCCCCTCTTTTGCTACAAGAAGGGTTTCGGTCTAAAAAAAATCAAGAGGAGGATTTTCGGAGGATTCGCCGCCGCCACGAGGCGGAACTCGAGCAGAACCAATCTAGAGCTCCGGCAGGACGATCATGCCGGGGAAATTTCCCTCCCGGAGGGGGAAATCGTCGGCATCGTCATCACCAACACTCCTCTCATCGGAGGAGACTCATCACCATCAACATCTTCATTAGCACCATCTCATCTCCAAACCCTAGTTCATCACTTGTAACCAATCTCCATCTCGCGACTCCGATTGGTACTTGTAAGGTTGCTACTAGTGTTAATTACTCTTTGTAGTTGATGCTAGTTGGATTACTTGGTGGAAGAGTTTATGTTCAGATCTTTGATGCTATTCATTACCTCTCTGGTCATGAGTATGATTATGCTTTGTGAGTAGTTACTTTTGTTCCTGAGGACATGGGATAAGTCATGCTATAAGTAGTCATGCGAATTTGGTATTCGTTCAATATTTTGATGTGTTGTATGTTGTTTTTCCTCTAGTGGTGTTATGTGAACGTCGACTACGTAACACTTCACCATTATTTGGCCCTAGAGGAAGGCATTGGGAAGTAGTAAGTAGATGATGGGTTGCTAGAGTGACAGAAGCTTAAACCCTAGTTTATGCGTTGCTTCGTAAGGGGCTGATTTGGATCCACTAGTTTAATGCTATGGTTAGACTTTGTCTTAATTCTTCTTTCGTACTTGCAGATGCTTGCGAGAGGGGTTATCATAAGTTGGATGCTTGTCCAAGTACAGGAAGTACCCAAGCGCCGGTCCACCCACATATCAAACTATCAAAGTAACGAACGCGAATCATATGAACATGATGAAAACTAGCATGACAGAAATTCCCGTGTGTCCTCGGGAGCGCTTTTCCTCCTATAAGACTTTGTCCAGGATTGTCCCTTGCTACAAAAGGGACTGGGCCACTCTGTTGCACCGTTGTTACTTTTGTTACTTGCTACTTGCTACGAATCATCTTACTGATGACCCACAAGTATAGGGGATCAATCGTAGTCCTTTCGATAAGTAAGAGTGTCGAACCCAACGAGGAGGAGAAGGATCTGACAAGTGGTTTTCAGCAAGGTAAAATCTGCAGGCACTGAAATTGTCGGTAACAAGTGATTGTGTGGTGAGATGATTCGTAGCAAGCAACAAGTAACAAAAGTAGCAATGGTGCAGCAAAGTGGCCCAATCCCTTTTGTAGGAAGGGACAAGCGTGGACAAAGTCTTATAGGAGGAAAAACGCTCCCGAGGACACATGTGAATTTCTGTCATGCTAGTTTTCATCATGTTCATATGATTCGCGTTCGTTACTTTGATAGTTTGATATGTGGGTGGACCGACACTTGGGTACTGCCCTTACTTGGACAAGCATCCCACTTATGATTAACCCCTCTCGCAAGCATCCGCAACTACGAAAGAAGAATTAAGACAAAGTCTAACCATAACATTAAACTAGTGGATCCAAATCAGCCCCTTACGAAGCAACACATAAACTAGGGTTTAAGCTTCTGTCACTCTAGCAACCCATCATCTACTTACTACTTCCCAGTGCCTTCCTCTTGGCCCAAATAATGGTGAAGTGTTATGTAGTCGACGTTCACATAACACCACTAGAGGAAAAACAACATACAACATATCAAATTACCGAACGAATACCAAACTCACATGACTACTATTAGCATGACTTATCCCATGTCCTCAGGAACAAAAGTAACTACTCACAAAGCATAATCATATTCATGACCAGAGAGGTAATGAGTAGCATCAAGGATCTGAACATAAACTCTTCCACCAAGTAATCCAACTAGCATCAACTACAAAGAGTAATCAACACTACTAGCAACCTTACAAGTACCAAACGGAGTCGCGAGACGGAGATTGGTTACAAGTGATGAACTAGGGTTTGGAGATGAGATGGTGCTAATGAATATGTTGATGGAGACAAGTCCCCTCCGATGAGAGCAGTGTTGGTGATGACGATGGCGACGATTTCCCCCTCCGGGAGGGAAGTTTCCCCGGCAGGATCGTCCTGTCGGAGCTCTAGATTGGTTCTGCTCAAGTTCCGCTTCGTGGCGGCGGTGAAACCACGAAAAAGCTCCTCCCTGATTTTTTTCCTGGACGAAACCCTCCATATAGCAAAAGAGGGGGGCAAGTGGGCCAGCAGGGTGCCCACAAGCCCCATGGCGCGGCCTGGGGGGTGGCCGCACCGTGCAGGCTTGTGGCCACCCCCTGGCGCCCCTCTGGCACTTCTTCGGCCCAGTATTGTTGATAAATAGGGAAAAAATCCTCGTTGATTTTTACGGCGTTTGGAGTTGTGCATAATAGGTATCTCAAACTTGCTCCACTTTCAGGCCAGAATTCCAGTTGCCGGTATTCTCCCTCTTCATGTAAACCTTGCAAAATAAGTGAGAAAATGCATAAGAATTGTACCGTGAAGTGAAATAACAGCCCAAGAAGCGATAAATATCAACATGAAAACATGATGCAAAATGGACGTATCACTTACCACACAACTATCTGTTACCGATAATTTCAGTGCTTGCAGAGAATACCTTGGTGAAAACCACTTGTCAGATCCTTCTGCTCCTCGTTGGGTTCGACACTCTTACTTATCGAAAGGACTACGATAGATCCCCTACACTTGTGGGTCATCACGCCACAAGTGGAAAATACCAAAGGAAAGAAAAAAAAAGGAAAGAGGGAGGTGGGAAGGAAGGAGTGGACTCCTTCCCCAAACCGAATTGGGGTGGGAGTCCACCTCCTCCCTTCGGCCGGCACCCTTGGGGCTCCCTTGAGCCCCAAGGCTAGCCCCTCCCCTCCTCCTATATATATTGGTGGTTTTAGGGCTTTTGAGACACAACTTTGCCACGTGCAACTCAAACCTATACCACATTGGTCTTCCTCTAGATTGGATTTCTACGGAGCTCGGGCGGAGCCCTCTAGGAGTAGATCATCACCACCACCGGAGCGCTGTCACGCTGCTGGATAAATCATCTACTTCTCAGTCTCTCTTGCTGGATCAAGAAGTCCGAGATCGTCATCGAGTTGTACGTGTGCTGAACGCGGAGGTGTCGTCCGTTCCGCACTAGATTGGAACGGATCGTGGGACGACGGTGATTTGAATCACGAAGCTGTACCACTACGTCAACCGCGTTTCTTAACGCTTCCCGCTTAGCGATCTACAAGGGTATGTGGATCTAATCTCCACTCGTAGATGAACATCACCACGATAGGTCTTCGTGTGCGTAGGAAATTTTTTGTTTCCCATGCAACGTTCCCCAACAAGTGTAGGGGGACAGGGACCTACTTAAGGAAGAGAAGAAGAAGCCGGAGTATATGATTGTTGATCTACTCAAGGATGGGCATGGCAGCAAAGTTAAGCTGGAGAGGATCAAGGCAATATGGATAAGTGAAGTGCTTGATGTGTTAGTTAAGTAATTATTAGGCCTATATATATAGCTGGCCTTGGAATCAAGATGGTTTTATCTATGATGGTTTAAGAACTAGGTGGTTTTATCTATGATGTAACGAATTTTATGTTAAGACCTACTATACTAAGTTAAGTAAGTAAGAAGGTTTTATCTATGATGAGACTGTGACAGTAGTGACATACTTGGAAATGATAACATAGATAGGATGTGTTATCAATATCTAGCTTACTGAACTTAGTGAACTGATAACATAGTACTGGCATAGATAGTCTGACATAGATAGTTAATTGACATAGTGCTGACCAAACCGACAGTCTAACTTACTAAACTAACATAGGACCGACGAAACTAAAGATAGCATCTAACTGACGAAACTGAAGATAGCATCTCATCGACGAAACTTAAGATAGCATCTCACTCCTCTTTCTTCAGCATCTTCAAGCGTTCGGAATGGCGCACCACAGTCTTCTTCCCCGTCGCCCTCTTCTTCTTACCCGGTGCCAACACCACGACAACATCCTCCTCCAGAACTTCTTGCTTCACGACGACGACCTCTGGGAGATCTGCGACCTCCAACGGCTTCTCCACGTCAATTGGGAGGTTCTTGTGCCCCTCCACTGCGTTGAGTACGGGCGCCAACAGCTGCACATCCGGCATGTCGTCAGAGAGTACGACGAGCTCCTCCACTTCGTCGTCAGAGTTATTACATGAGTCCACCTCGGAGTCGTCATCTGGGAGAGCAAGGATAGCGTCGGTGACGTGATCCACCCTGTACGCAACGCGCGCAGGATCCTTGCCTGCCGGTGACGTGGTGGATGAGCGGTACATCCACCAACGGGCGCGCTGCCTAGGGTCGGGGGAGCCCCGCGCATCGCCCACAAAAGAATGGTCGCTGGCGGGACGGTGAAGCCGTGAGGGAAGTCACGCTACTTTTCAGCAGCCATCATGACCTTCACAAGGCCGCGGGCGTGGTTCCTCACCATCTGGACACTAGGGAACAAGCGCGCGATCTCCCTGTACTGGGCGCAGAACTCTTGGTTGTTGCCGGTGAGCTCTTCGACGGCCTTCTTCCAGCCCAGGTCTGGTCCATGGTGATGGCGGTGGGGTGGTTGTCGGCGTGGATTTTGACACGAGAGAGGGGAAGGGTAGTGGGTGGTGCGAGCGACGAGTGGGCAAAGATAGCGGTCGACGGACACGTATTAATGCCTGAGAATCCGAAATGGCAACAGATATGCAATGTTAAACACATTAGGTTTGGCCGATGCTAGTCAAACAAATCACTTGCACTATCCCATTGGCCTTGCACGCAGGGTTACAACACACTGGTCCTGGGTTCGAGCCCCAGGCCAAACTATTTTTGTTTTTTTATTTGTTTTTTCCGGTTTTAGAAAATGAAGTTGAGTGTAACTACTGATTCATATGAACATTTCAGAACATGCACTTGCCACTGTCACAAATCATTTGACATTTGACATGCACAACACAAACTTAGTAGCATACAATCAACATTCAAGTAGCAGAACACAAACTTAGTAGTATACAATCAACATTCAAGTAGCAGAACACAAACTTAGTAGCATACACTCAACATTCAGGTACCAGAATATAGTTTCAATGGTTTCTACTTGCACTGAAATAGGCTGCAAACTTGCTAGTAGGTCTCCTCTTCCTCTTGCCTGATGATATCACAGGTTCTCGAGTGGATGTTCTTGGTGCATTGAATCCCCTTACTGCATTTGGAGCTCTTGTTGCTGCGGATCCTCTTGGAGGTGCTGGTGAAGACTTGGCTAGTCCTATTGAAACTGTTGATGCTGAACCTCTCTTAGGTGCTCGTGAAGACTTGATTGGTCATGTTGAGACTGTTGATGCTGAACCTCTCTTAGGTGCTGCTGTTTTTCTGTTCCTCGTTGCTTTAGGACCAACTGGTGGAGTAGATGAGGCTGGGATGTGTGAACGCTAAACACATTAGGTTTTTCTATGCAACGCTAAACACATTAGGTTTCCCACAGTTTGTATATCTATGACCTTGTAGACCACAATTGTTGCATGTAATTGTTCCCATCCTGCTTGTGTCCTTTGGTGGAGGCACCTCAAACTGGCCATTCCTCCTAGCTGTCTGTTTCTTGCTTGCTTTTTCTTTGAACACTGGGGGCTCAATATCCTGGGTATGGGTGTCAGGCCAGAATTCAGGACCAGGGACAGGGTACACAATGTCTTTGTATGCTTTAATATATAGTGTTTTTTTGAAAAGATCATGCACAAAGTCCTCTGGGTGCATATGAAGCTTGCCGATTGCTGCTATTGCATGATTGCATGTCACACCTGTCATGTCCCACCTCCTGCAGTAACATGATTTAGTAGCAATGTTCACACAATAGTGTTTCTCACCACTCGACACTTGCCAAATGGCAGGACGAGCCCTATGTGCCTCGTAAAATTTGGCATACTTCTTATTCTCCTTCAGTTTCTCTAATAGTTGGGTGTGATCATCCACCTTCTAGACTCCCCTAGTCTTTTGCCTTTTGATCATCTGCTTAGTCCTAATTCCTTCAAAACATTGTTCTAATTGGTTTGGCCCTAACATCAAGGATCATTTTGTTGAAAACCTCACTAAGATTGTTCACAACAAGATCAGTTTTGCAATTATAATCCATTGCAGACCTACACCAAGTCTCCTATGGAATTTTCTCAAGCCAATTGCAGGGATCCTCACACTCTTCTTTTAGCTCTGCCATTGCTAATTCATGGCCATGTTGGTGAATGAGTAGCTAGCCTGATCTACTAGCTTCTTTGGTTCTGCTGCTCTGAAGCCAGTTGACTGAAATTTTGCATATATGTGCCTAAGGCAGTATCTCTGAGGGGAATCAGGGAACACTTCATGCAATATTTCTGAACTACTAGCAGAGACAGGGTGCATACCTTTTGCCTATCAGAAATAATGGTGTAGATTCCAAATTTGCTTCCACTTCCAATGCAGCATCTTAGCTGGGTTAGGAACCATGTCCAACAATCAGAATCTTCCTTGTCAACCACACCAAAGGCTATGGGGTAGATGTTATTGTTGCCATCTCTTCCTGTGGCTGCAAGAATTTGTTGTCCAGTGATTAGCTTGATGAAGCAACCATCAATCCCTGCATGCATACCCAAATTAGCTACCATAATTTTCTCAACAAGATATTCTGAATAAAATGCAGTTGTAAATTTACCTATAAAGGGCCTGCATCCATTAAGAAATCCTTGCTTTAATGCATGCAAGCAGTAGAACATGTATTTAAATCTAGGAGTTGGTGCAGGGTTTTCCGTGTCCTCAAATGTTGTAACTATACACCTACTACCAGGGTTTGTATCAATAACTGCTTGTAGGTAGTCCCTCAGTCTGTAGTACTGCTCCTTCTGGTCACCTTGCACAACCTTAATAGCCTTCCTCCCTGCCCTATAGGCCACACTCCTTGATACATCAACTGAAAACTTGACTTTGCTGTCTTTAATAAGTGCATCCACATGTGTTCTAGGATCTACTCTAAGAGAAGGCTCAACTGCTTTGGAAAGCCAGTTAGTAGTAACCTTTGTGTTCTCTGCTGATGCTGGACAAGTGTGCTTCATGTTACACTTCTTAATGCAAAAAGTACTTTCATGAGCTATCCTGGAGGCACACATGAAAAATTGACATCATGCTCTCTCTGTGAACACCAAACAATAATTCTTGTTGGGGAGTTCCTGTGGTAGTGAAAAGACCTCGAAGTCCTTATATGAAAATCCCTTAATGCTTCTCTGAACTGGTAAACACTCTCAAAACACAAGCTCTTGCACAACAGTAAATGTGAATTGGGAATTGATGAGTCAAACCATACCCTATCCTTCATCTTTTTCTTATTACTCTTTGGCTTCTTCAGGAGGTATGGTAGTTCAACTTCATCTTGTTCTTCCTCATGACTTATGCCTAAATCACCAGCAAAACAAAACTCATCTTCTTCAGGAAACCAATCTTGAATTTGTTTATTCTTTACCTCATTGTGACATCTGCTAGTTGGACCAGGATTCTTCACATGTTTCACAACAGTAGTTAATTTCAATGCTCTATCCTCTTCACAGGCACACTCTATTTCCAATGCTCTATCCTCTTCAGAGGCACACTCTATTTCCATTTGAACAGCTTCAACACTCCCATCTGAATGAACTGAATTATCAGAACAAAATTCAGACACTTCAGTGTCGCCTTCAAAGTGGTTCAAATCTGTCTCTTTCTGAATACTGCTCCTCTCAAGCCGAGCCTTTCTATCATTTATCTGATTCTGAAGCTCAGATTGCTCCACTACCTTTTTCACACTGCATCTCTCTTGAGTGTTCATGTAATTCTCATTAGCCTGTGTACTACTTGCAGGTTGAACATTTCTCACAACCTTTATGTTCACAACCTTCACATGATGAAAAACCTCCAACATTTCATGAACACT
Organism: Hordeum vulgare subsp. vulgare; assembly: GCF_904849725.1. NCBI lineage: Eukaryota > Viridiplantae > Streptophyta > Magnoliopsida > Poales > Poaceae > Hordeum > Hordeum vulgare. The sequence continues at coordinate 293,470,089 of NC_058522.1, forward strand.
AGCTTCATTACCTAAATACTTTACTCTTTCATATCCAATTCCCTCCTCCTTCACATAGTACATGTAATCACTCTCCCCATACCCTTCACTAGCAATGAGTGATTGTAGATTAAGAAAAGAAATATCTGTCTCATATATACTCCTTTTCATAGGGTTTGTTTCGTTAAAATGAAACCATATGTCCCACTTCTGGTCAGCCAAACTCCATAAATAAGTGCTCATGACTTGAATTGAAATACAATTTACTATACATGTTCAAAAAACAGAAATATCCTACTTTAATGGCAAATCTAAGATTGAAGAAAACATGCTCCTACAAACACATCTTACCAAGCAGATGATATTTTCATACCTGCAACCCATAAAACATCCAGGCGTCGGCGATGACTGGACAAGCGGTACCTCCGGCTGCTGCAAGCCTGCCTGCATCGCGTAACTAGTGCTCCCTAACCAGTTATCAACTTCAGAGAAAGAGCCTACACCGTCCAAACTTGTGCCACCGTCGCCGTCGTCGCTGTCGCCGTCGCCGCCACCCATATCGCCGCCGCCCCCGTCCGAAATCACCGACGCCATGGCGGCCGACACCTTAGGTCAGAGAGAGGGAGAGAGTGAAGCGAGAGGGGGCTGGCTCAGATCTTGACCTCACCCGACCTCTTCAGACCGCAAACGCGTCGTTAACGGCCGTTAATGCGCGGCAGTGCACGGTTGGCCGGTGGCAGCTGGTTAGTGGGCCCAACCGGTCAGATTCGAGCTTAGAGTGGATAAAGCGGACGGTTAGACGACTTGATAGTTTTTTGCGATAGATTAAGAAAAAAATGATAGTTTTTCGTACAAAATCGTAAAGTGATATCACGTTTGCCTAAAATATGATAGTTTTTCGTTAAATACTCCGTCACACTTGGAGTCGCCACCGGAACCAAATTGCACACTCGGAAGAGGCATCTATTGCTTGACTTGCATGTTGCACAGTGCCAGTACCCAGACTCAGGTCCTGCCAACATTCCAAAAAATACCCAGACTCAGGTCAACGAGCTGGTCTTGGGGCGATACAAACGATGCCTTTTCCACCAAGGAAAATGACACAGCCGCCAGCATCGATGTCCCCAGGACCCGAGAAGACACACTGCCGCTGATGCAGTGCTGCTGCCTACAGCTACTTGCCCTTTTTGCCTGTCTTGCATCTTCTTGCAGTTCGGCAGGGTAGGGCTGGCCACCAAATCTGTCGTCGGGCTCGAGCTCGATGACCGAACAATGTTAGGAGTAACCTTGACTGAGTAGAACGGACGTCCATTTTGTCCTCGCCCGTCTATTCGTCGTCAGTTACTTTTGTATTTGGGTCGATCAGGCACACAACGCACGGACGCATTTTGGTCCTAGTGATTGGTCTTTTTTAAATATATGTAAATTTAATACCAGTTTATATAATTCAAACAAAATACAAACATTTTGTAAAGTTGACAATAAAACAAATATTTTATAGTTCAGAAGTCAAATAAAAATTAAATTATATCAAATACATAAAAAGATACATCTGTTGGTTGGCATCGCGAGCACATATATGCTTAAATAAATCATCTTACAGCTGAATTTGACTTTTCCAATCACGCATTTGACGATCAAATTTGATGAACTGTGCAAACGTTGTCGCTCCTCTATGTTCAAGCACGATGTTGTCACCGTAAAAGTGAACTCCTTGGTCATAGATACGTTTTGGACGCTTATCCTCTATGATCATATTGTACATAATCATACAAGCAGTTATCACCTCCCATAACTTCTTGGTGCTCAAAGTTCTCCCATAACTTTTTGGTGCTTAAAGTTCTAGGAGGATACCTAACGATGTCCGGTCGAGATTGCAGAACACCAAAGGCACGCTCCACATCCTTTCTAGCACTTTTTTCTCTTGGACAAATCTCTTCCTCTTCTCTTCTATAGGGTGGCGATTGTCTTCACAAGAGTAGTCCATTGAGGATACATACCGCCAGCTACGTAGTATCATTTATTTTAGTTGTGGCCATTGATGTTAACATTCATCTCTAGGCAGAGACCTTCAGCAAGCCTTGCAAACACCAGAGAGCGTTGAAGCACGTTGATATCATTGTGAGATTCGGCCATGCCAAAGAAACAATGTCAAATCCAGAGACCTTGTGAAGCCACGGCCTCGAGTATGATGGTGCAAGCTTTGACGTCGCCCCTAAACTGCCCCTGCTAAGCAGAAGTGCAGTTCTTCCACTCCTAGTGCATATAGTCTATGCTACCAAGCATCCCCGAGAAACCCCTGCACGCATTCATTGCCAACAAGCGGGTGGTATCTGCAACATTTGGCTCTTTCAAATACTCAGGGCTAAACACTGCAATCACAACCTTACAGAACCTATACATGGCCTTGATAACCCACAAATATAGGGGGTTAATTGTACCTTTCTCGATAAGTAAGAGTGTCGAACCCAACGGATGGCTAAAGGTAGAATTACTATTCCCTTCAAGTTCTATCGATCATCGATACAACCCTGCGCAAACTCAACGTTCGCTTTACCTAGAATAAGAATAAAACTACTTTGTAGGTTTAAGGAGTCTCATCCCTCATTTTTCTTGGTGGGCTCATTTGGCCTCCCTCATTTTTCATTTTTTCTCTGGAGTCTCATCTCCATAACTCATCGTACCTCTGAGACAGCGCAAGACCCTATCAAGTGCATGCCAATTATCATTACCTCAGTTGGACATGAACCTACTTAATTTGCTCATAGCAAAAGAGATGTCTGGTCTTGTGGCGCTAGCTAAGTACATGAGAGAACCGACAATCTGAGAGTATCTTAATTGATCCCTTGTTTCTTTCTTGTTCTTTCAAAGTGTCACACTGGGATCATAAGGTGTTCGAGAAGTCTAGCTATCCATAAGGCCGAAACGGCTCAAGACCTTCTCAACATAGTGAGATTGCGTTAGAGTAACCCCGCTCTCATCCTTAATAAGTTTGATGTTTAGGATCACATCGGCTTCTCCAAGATCTTTCATGTCAAATTTTTTTGATAGAAAAGACTTGAACTCATTGATCGCAACAATGTTTGTACCAAAGATCAATATGTCATCCACATACAAACATAATATGACACTATTGCCCCCACCATGGTGATAGTAAACACACCTATCAGCCTTGTTAATGAGAAACCCCGCAGATGTCAGAGTTCTTTCAAACCTCTCATGTCATTGCTTAGGTGCTTGTTTTAGACCATACAAAGATTTTAACAACTTGCACACTCTCTTCACCTTTTACCACAAACCCATAAGGCTGATCCATATAAATTTCCTCTTCCAACTCTCCATTTAGGAAAGTTGTCTTCACATCCATCCGATGAATGATCAGAACATAGGAGGCAGCCAGGGAAAGTAGCACCCAAATGGTGGTCATTCTAGCACAGGTGAATAGGTGTCAAAATAATCTTCGCCTTCTTTATGTGTGTAGCCCTTGGCCACAAGACGTGCCTTGTATTTATCAATAGTACCATCAGGCCTTAACTTATTTTTGAACACCCACTTACAACCCACAGGTTTACAACCATAAGGTCGTCCAGTTAGCTCCCAAGTTCCATTAGAAATAATTGAGTCCATCTCATTATGAACCACTTCTTTCCAATCATCTACACCCGGAGATGCATACGCTCTTCAATAGACTTGGGAGTATCGTCCACAAGGTATACAATGAAATCATCACCAAAGGATTTTGCAACCCTTTGTCTTTTTCTCCTCACAGGAACTTCATCGCTATCCTTCTCATGGACTTCCTCAGGTGATTGTTCAATATAATCATCAAATTTACTAGATTCGGAATTTATCTGAGAAGAAAATCTAGCAATACTATGCATATATTTCATAGGAAATATATTCTCAAAAATGTTGCATTAAGAGATTATATTATAGTACCTACATGCATATCACGAACCTCAGATTTCACTACTAAAAACCTATAAGCAATGCTCCGCTCAACATAACCCACAAAGACACAATCCACTGTCTTTGGTCCAAGTTTGCATTTCTTAGGAATAGGAATATTGACCTTTGCCAAATATCCCCAAGTGCGCAAATAAGAAAGTGATGGTTTTCTCCTGACCCACTTTTCATTAGGGGTTTTCTATTTATTCTTGTTAGGAACTCTATTCATGACATGACATGAAGTCAACAAAGACTCCCCTACCATTCCATAGATAAACAAACAGTGTCTAAAATGGCATTCACCAAGTCAGTCAACATGCAGTTTTTCCTCTCGACAAACCCGTTCAATTGGGGCGAATAGGGAGGTGTCCTCTCATGAATAATACCATGTTCCTCACAAAATTCGTCGAATACTTAGAAAAAGTACTCTCCACCGCGATCCGGCCAAAAACGCTTGATCATTCTCTCTAGTTGATTCAACTTATGCTTCATAGATCTTAAAGTAAACTAGGGATCCATCTTTAGTTTGCAACAAATAAATATAGCAAAATCTAGTTGCATCATAAATCAACGTCCTGAAATATCTCTTTTCACCTTTTGTCAACACACCATTCATCTCACATAGATCAGAATGTATGAGTTCTAGAGGTGCCAAGTTTCTCTCATCGGTAGCCCTATGAGGCTTTCGAGGTTGCTTTGATTGCACACAACTATGGCACTTAGAACCTTTGGCAATAGTGAAATTAGGAATTAAACTCATACTGGATAGACGAGACATTAAACCAAAATTAATATGACATAAACGAGAGTTCCAAACACTTGTATCATCAATAATACTAGCACAAATTTGGTTTACTGACTTATTACAAAAATATGAAAGGAAAAAACGGAACAAGCCTCCGCATTCATAGCCTTTGCCTATAAATTTTCCAAATCTCGACATAATTACTTTATTCGACTCTAAAAATACCTTAAACACATCTTGATATAGAAGGGAGAGTCTAACTAGATTCTTATTCATAGTAGGGACATGCTGCACGTTCCTTAGTTGGTAGTTGCATGATCTTTCCGGAAGTAAACTTCAGGTCCACCATGCCAATGCCACGAATAGAAGCACGTGACCCATTCCCCATTAGGACGGGAGAATCCCTTGTGACCTAATAAGAAGTAAACAAAGAGACGTCAACACAAATATGGACATTAGCACATGAACCAATCCACCATGAATATGATTGAAATACTGAAAGCACAATAGGTAAATTACCATACCCATTAGTATTGCTAGCGGTCACCATGTTGACAGTTTTGGAGCCCGTTTTCCCTCTACGATCTGCATGTTTTGAGCATTCCTTGGAAAAGTGACCGAGCTTCCCGCACGCGTAGCACTCCAACTCATCCTTGTTGAACTTCTTCTTCTTGAAGGTAGTAGTCTTTACATGCTTGTTGAAAACAGACCTGTTCTTTCCTTTGTTCTTGTTTTATGGGTACCTCTATACAATATTGGCGGTAGGCTGAACCTCACCTCCTTTCTCAGTAGTGTCTTTAGCCCGAGCTTTCTCTTCAACATCAAGATATGCAATCATACTTTCAACAGATATCTCCTGTCTCTTATGTTTCAGAGAGGTGGCGAAGTTTCTCCATGAAGGAGGAAACTTTGCAATCTGCACCGAGCCACGAATTTGTCGGGTAGATCACACTTGAGAAGTTCCAGTTCCTTAACACTGCACTATATCTCATGAGCTTGTTCAACCACAGAACGGTTATTCACCATCTTGTAGTCGTGAAAATTCAACATGATGTACAGTTCACTGCCTGAATATGTCACACCGAATTTAGCTTTCAGTGCATCCCACAGTGTCTTTCCATCTTGCATGTGCATGTACACATCACACAGATGGTCAGCAAGAACACTCACAACGCATCCCACAAACATAGTGTTGGCTTTCTGGAACTTTCTCTGATCTTCATAAGTAGCTCCCTTTGGCATGCCAGCACTTGTTGGAAATATGCCCTAGAGGCAATAATAAATTAGTTATTATTATATTTCTTTGTTCATGATAATCGTTTATTATCCATGCTATAATTGTATTGATTGGAAGCACAATACATGTGTGGATACATAGACAAAACACTGTCCCTAGTAAGCCTCTAGTTGACTAGCTCGTTGATCAAAGATGGTCAAGGTTTCCTGACCATAGGCAAGTGTTGTCGCTTGATAACGGGATCACATCATTAGGAGAATCATGTGATGGACTAGACCCAAACTAATGAACGTAGCATGTTGATCGTGTCATTTTGTTGCTACTGTTTTTCTGCGTGTCAAGCATTTATTCCTATGACCATGAGATCATATAGCTCACTGGCACCGGAGGAATACCTTGTTTGTATCAAACGTCGCAACATAACTGGGTGACTATAAAGATGCTCTACAAGTATATTCGAAGGTGTCCGTTGAGTTAGTATGGATCAAGACTTGGATTTGTCACTCCGTGTGACGGAGAGGTATCTCGGGGCCTGCTACTGCAACAAAAGACCTTCCAACGGCGCCAGAAACACGTGCTGACGGGAGACTGTTCTTGTCTTGATACTCCTCAGCAACGGCACCAGGAATCCTTCTGCTACGGCTACGCCTTTAGGGATTTCCTAGGAAAATATGCAAAGGATTTCCCCGTGGCCTTGGAGCCTTGCATTGGTGTTCCCTCGAAGCGGAAAGGGTGATGTAGCACAGCGGTGGTAAGTATTTCCCTCGGTTTTGAGAACCAAGGTATCGATCCAGTGAAGGAGTATCACAAGTACCCGCACAAACACAAAAAGCTTGCTCCCAACGCTATGAATGGGTTGTCAATCCCTTATAGATTGTTTGCCAAGTGAGAACTGAAAGTACCAAAGTAACAAAGCAAAGTAAAAGCAAAAGTGGAAACGATTAGTGTGAATAGACCCGAGGGCCGTAGTGTTCACTAGTGGCTTCTCTCATGAAAGCAAGTAGACGGTGGGTGAACAAATTACTGTCGAGCAATTGATAGAACCACGCAAAGTCGTGACGTCATCTATGGCAAAGATTAATTCTATAGGCATCACGTCCAAGACAAGTAGACCGATACTTTCTGCATCTACTGCTATTACTCCACACGTCGACCGCTATCCAGCATGCATCTAGTGTATTAAGTCCAAAAGAACAGAGTAACGCCTTAAGCAAGATGACATGATGTAGATGGACAATCTCATATCTACGACAAAGCCCATCTTGTTACCCTTTATGGCAACTACACGATGTGTGCCTTGCTGCCCCTACTGTCACTGGGAAAGGTCACCACACGGTAAGAACCCAAAACCAATCACTTCTCCCATTGCAAGAATCATAGATCTAGTTGGCAAAACAAAACCCAAGACTCGGGGAGACTTACAAGGATATCAAATCATGCATATAAAAAATCAGCAAAGACTCAAATATATATCATAGATAATCTGATCACAAATCCACAATTCATCGAATCTCGACAAACACACCGCCAAAGAGGATTACATCGGATAGATCTCCATGAAGATCATGGAGAACTTTGTATTGAAGATCCAAGAGAGAGAAGAAGCCATCAAGCTACTAACTACGGACCCGTAGGTCTGAAGTGAACTACTCACGAGTCATTGGAGGGGTGATGATGTTGATGTAGAAGCCCTCCAACTCCAAAGTCCCCTCCGGCAGGGCACCAGGAAGGGTCTCCAAACTCCAAAGTTCCCTCGAAGCGGAAAGGGTGATGTAGCACAGCGGTGGTAAGTATTTCCCTCGGTTTTGAGAACCAAGGTATCGATCCAGTGAAGGAGTATCACGAGTACCTGCACAAACACAAAAAGCTTGCTCCCAACGCTATGAAGGGGTTGTCAATCCCTTATAGATTGTTTGCCAAGTGAGAACTGAAAGCAACAAAGTAACAAAGCAAAGTGAAAGCAAAAGTGGAAACGATTAGTGTGAATAGACCCGAGGGCCGTAGTGTTCACTAGTGGCTTCTCTCATGAAAGCAAGTAGACGGTGGGTGAACAAATTACTGTCGAGCAATTGATAGAACCACGCAAAGTCGTGACGTCATCTATGGCAATGATTATTTCTATAGGCATCACGTCCAAGACAAGTAGACCGATACTTTCTGCATCTACTACTATTACTCCACACGTCGACCGCTATCCAACATGCATCTAGTGTATTAAGTCCAAAAGAACAGAGTAACGCCTTAAGCAAGATGACATGATGTAGATGGACAATCTCATATCTACGACAAAGCCCATCTGTTACCCTTTATGGCAACTACACGATGTGTGCCTTGCTGCCCCTACTGTCACTGGGAAAGGTCACCACACGGTAAGAACCCAAAACCAAGCACTTCTCCCATTGCAAGAATCATAGATCTAGTTGGCAAAACAAAACCCAAGACTCGGGGAGACTTACAAGGATATCAAATCATGCATATAAGAAATCAGCAAAGACTCAAATATATATCATAGATAATCTGATCACAAATCCACAATTCATCGGATCTCGACAAACACACCGCCAAAGTGGATTACATCGGATAGATCTCCATGATGATCATGGAGAACTTTGTATTGAAGATCCAAGAGAGAGAAGAAGCCATCTAGCTACTAACTACGGACCCGTAGGTCTGAAGTGAACTACTCACGAGTCATTGGAGGGGCGATGATGTTGATGTAGAAGCCCTCCAACTCCAAAGTCCCCTCCGGCAGGGCACTGGGAAGGGTCTCCAGATGAGATCTCGCGGAAACGGAAGCTTGCGGCGGCGGAAAAGTGTTTTCTTGGATTCTTTGATTTTTCTGTGTATTTTAGGCAATATATAGGTGAAGGAGCTAGGTCAGGGGGCGCTAGGGAGGCCACAAGCCTGCTAGCCGCCACCCCCTGGTGGCGGCTAAAGGGCTTGTGGGCCCCCCGTAGCTCTCCTGGCTTGGCCCTCAAGCCCCCTGATCTTCTTCCGTTCGGGAAAAATTTATTTCGGGGATTTTATTCCGTTTGGACTCCGTTCCAAAATCAGATATAAAAAGAGCCAAAAACATAGAAAAGCTGGAACTGGCACTTGGCACTGAATTAATAAGTTAGTTCCAAAAAAGATATAAAAGGTACATAAAACATCCAAAGATGACAAGATAACAACATGAAACCATCAAAAATTATAGATACGTTTGAGAAGTATCAAGCATCCCCAGGCTTAACTCCTGCTCGTCCTCGAGTAGGAAGTGATAAAGAATGAATTTTTGATGCTTTCATGCTACCTAGCATAGATGTCCTTTGTAACTCCTCTTATGTGACGTGAATGTTCAAATCCATTAGATTCAAAACAATAGTTTGCTATTGACGTGGAAACAATAATAATTCAAAAAAACTAGCAAGGTAATCATGAACTTTCAAAATAACAAGGCCAAAAGAAAGTTATCCCTACAAAAGCATATAGTCTAGCTATGCTCTATCATCATTGCACAACGAATTTAAATCATGCACAACCCCGGTATTGGCCAAGTAATTGTTTTCACACCTTTACTTTCTCAAACCTTTTCAACTCTCACGCAATACATGAGTGTGAGCCATGGTTTTAGCACTATAAGTGGTGTGGAGTGTGGTGGAGGTTGGAAGACAATCAAGGAAAAGATAATCACATTAACTAGGCATATCAATTAGCTGTGGAGATGCTCATCAATAGATATCAATGTGAATGAGTAGGGATTGCCATACAAATGATGCACTAGAGCTAAGAGTATGTAAAAGCTCTTAAAGAAAACTAGTGGGTGTGCATCCAACTTGCTTGCTCACGAAGACCTAAGGCAATTTTGAGGAAGCCTATCATTGGAATATACAAGCCAAGTTATGTAATGAAAATTTCCCACTAGCTATATGGTGGTGACAAAACGAGAGACTGTCAATCATGAAGATCATGTTGCTTAATAAGCACAAGTGTGGAAGGATAGTAGCATTGTCCCTTCTCTCTTTTTCTCTCATCATTTTTTTGGTGGGCTCTTTGGCCTCTTTTTTTTTGGTGGGCATCTTTGGCCTATTTTATTTCCTCACATGGGACAATGCACTTAGTAGGTATATGGAATGATGACTCTATATGGAATGCTTTCGGTAGTGTACCGTGACAATGATCTAGCATGGCATAGACATTAATGGAAACATCATGCTAGCTATCTTACGATCATGCAATGGCAATGTGGAAGTGGTGGCACATGTCATGGTGGTAGTTGGATGGCAATATATATCGGAATGAATTTGAAAAAGCCATAGTAGGTAGGTATGGTGGCTGTTTTGAGGGAGGCTACTGGTGGGTTTTGTGCACCGGCGAAAGTTGCACGACACTAAAGAAGATAGTGATGGTGGAAGGTGAAAGTGCATCTAAACCATGGACTCAACATTAGTCATGAAGAACTCATATACTTGTTGCAAAAGTTTTATTAGTAATCGAAACAAAGCATTCAACGCATACTCCTAGGGGAAGGGTTGGTAGGTATAAACCATTGCGCGATCCCGACCGCCACGCAAAGGATGACAATCAATAGACTAATCATGCTCAGATTTCATCACATAGCGGTTCACCATACGTGCATGCTACGGGAATCACTAACTTCAACACAAGTATTTCTAGATCCACAACACCTTACTAGCATAACTTCAATGTTACCACAACCACAACTCAAAACTAATTGAGATGAATCAAACTTCTCTAACTATTCAATGCACATGAAGGTGGAAGTTTTCATATCCCTTTGGATAACTACCCCTTTTGAGACTACTTTTAAAGCATAGATCAACTACCAAGCCACGCACCGCCGTGCTCTAAAGATGTAAGTGAAGCACATAGAGCAAAATCAACTAGCTCAAAAGATATAAGTGAAGCACATGTGAGCTGAATTGTCTACCAAAGGATACAAGTGAAGTTCGACAAAATCACGGTGAGTGCATGTCTCTCTCTCTAGGTGTGAAGCAAGGATGATTGTGACACAACAAAAATAAAAGACTACTACGATACAAGACCCTCCAAGCAAAACACATAACATGTGGTGAATAAAAATATAGCCCCAAGTAACGTTACCGATGGATTGAAGACGAAAGAGGGGATGCCTTCCCGGGGCATCCCCAAGCTTAGGCTTTTACGACATCCTTGAATCTCTTGGGGTGCCTTGGGAATCCCCAAGCTTGAGCTCTTGCCACTCTTTATCTCTTTGTCCATAAGAACTTCACCCAAAACTTGAAAACTTCACAACACGAAACTTTAACAGAAACTCGTGATAACATTAGTATAAGAAAGCAAACCACCACTTCCTTAGGTACTGTAGCAAACTTAAATTATACTTATGTTGATGTTGGGTTACTATATTTTCAATCTTCCATGGCTAATACCCCCCGATACTATCCACAGTTTGATCAAAATAAGCAACCAACACAACAAAAACAGAATCTGTTAACAGCAGACCAGTCTGTAGCAATATGTATACTTCGTATACTTCTGGTACTTCAAAAATTCTGAAAAATTAGGACAGCCTGAAGAATTTGCGTAGAAATCAGCAGAAAAAGAATCAACTCAAAATCTCTTGCAGAAAAAAAAATGAAAATTCTTTTCGTGAGCAGAAAGTTTCTGTCTTTTCCAGCATGACCAAACGATCATCCCCAAGACTAATCATAATGGTTTTGCTTGGCACAAACGCAAAAAGAAACACAAAAAAAACAATCATAACGAAATTATGAAAGTGTGGAAAACACAAAACAGAAAGAAAAAGGATAGATTCGATGGGTTGCCTCCCAACAAGCGCTATTGTTTAACGCCCTTAGCTAGGCAAAAGGTGATGGAATCACGTATAGTCATCTTTGGTGCTCAAACCATAAGTAGCCCTCATCATAGATTCATAAGGCAATCTTATTTTCTTTCTAGGAAAGTGCTCCATGCCCTTTTTACAAGGAAATTGGAATCTAATATTCCCTTCCTTCATATCGATGATAGCACCAATAGTCCTTAGGAAAGGTCTACCAAGAATAATGGGACGTGAAGGATTGCAATCTATGTCAAGTACAATGAAATCCACGGGTACATAGTTCTTATTTGCAACAATAAGAACATCATCAATCCTTCCCATGGGTTTCTTGACAGTAGAATCCGCAAGATGCAAATTAAGAGAACACTCTTCAATCTCATGAAAACCAAGAATATCACATAAAGACTTTGGAATCGCGGAAACACTAACACCCAAATCACACAAAGCATTGCACTCATAGTTTTTGATCTTGATTTGATAGTAGGTTCCCACTCGTCATGAAGTTTTCTAGGTATAGAGACTTCTAGTTCGAGCTTCTCTTCAAGAGATTTCATCATAGCATCTACGATATGCGCGGTAAAGGCTTTGCTTTGGCTATAAGCATGTGGAGAGTTTGCAATGGATTGCATCAAAGAAATGCATTCAAACAAGGAGCAATTATCGTAATTGAATTCCTTGAAATCCAAAGTGGGAGTTTCATTACTACCCAAAATTTTGATTTCTTCTACTACACTCTCCACACCTTTATCATCAAGATGGGTAGACTCCGAATCATTGGGGCGTTTTTCAACCAAAGTGGATTCATATCCAGCCCCTTCATCAATAGGTTTGACACGCGAAAACAAAGATTCAAGAGGAGTCACACCAAGCACTTTAAGATCTTCGTGATTTGCATCACTAGAACGCACCCTTTTAAACCATTCATGCCTAGCGCGAATTTGGGCGGTTCTTTCTTTGCTCTCATTCATGGAGATACGCATAGCTTTCGAAGTTTCATCCAAGTTGACCTTGGGAGGAGCGCATCTAACTTTCAAAGCATCGATATCACAAGACATCCTATCAACGCTCTTAGCCAAATCGTCTATTTTGAGTAGTTTTTCCTCTCTGGACGCATTGAAAATCTTTTGAGAGTTGATGAACTCTTTGATATTACTCTCTAAATCAGAGGGTATTTTTTTGTGATTTCCATAAGTGTAGTTGTAGGAATTGCCATAATTGTTAGAGGAGTTACGAGGAAAAGGCCTAGGAGCATAGTTTCCTCTAAAGGCATTGTTGTTGCCAAAATTGTTCCTACCAATAAAGTTAACGTCCAAACTAGCGTTGCTACTCGCAATCAAGGTAGATAGTGGCATATCATTAGGATCTAAAGGAGCGTTTCTACTAGCAACCAAATTCATTAACTCGTCCATCTTAGCACTAAGCGAGTTAATTTCTCCTATAGCGTGTACCTTTTTGCTAGTAGGTGACCTTTCAGTGTGCCACTGAGAGTAGTTGGTCATGTTATTGTCTAGGAGTTTTGTAGCGTCTCCTAACGTGATTTCCATGAACGTTCCACCTGAGGCAGAGTCCAAGATATTGCGAGAAGCGAAATTCAAGCCAGCGTAAAAGATTTGTATAATCATCCACAAACTCAAGCCATGAGCGGGACAATTTCTAATCATAAGCTTCATCCTTTCCCAAGATTGTGCAACGTGTTCATGATCAAGTTGCTTGAAATTCATGATATCGTTACGTAAGGAGATGATCTTAGCCGGCAAAAAATACTTGGATATATAAGCATCTTTGCACTTATCCCAAGAATCGATACTATTTTTGGGCAAAGAAGAAAACCAAGTTTTTGCGTGGTCTCGCAACGAGAAAGTAAAAAGCTTCAACTTAATCACGTCATTATCCACATCTCTTTTCTTTTGCATAGCGCAAAGCTCAATGAAGGTATTGAGATGGGATGCGGCATCTTCACTAGGAAGGCTAGAGAATTGCTCTTTCATAGCAAGATTCAGCAAAGCTGCGTTGATTTCATACGATTCCGCACTAGTGGCGGGAGCAATCGGAGTACTAATAAAATCATTATTATTGGTACTCGAGAAGTCGCAAAGTTTGGTGTTTTCAGCCATGATGACTTCAACAAACAAACAAGCACACAAGCAAGCAAGAAAACCGGCAAAAAGGCAAAAGGAAAAAGAAAACGACAAAGGAGAAAATCAAATGAAAACGGCAAATATGAAGTGGGGAGAGGAAAACGAGAGGCAACTGGCAAAAAAAAAAGTAAATGCAAGAGATGAGTTTGTGAGACCTACTTGCATAGATCTCTCCTTCCCCGGCAACGGCGCCAGAAATACTTCTGCTACTGCAACAAAAGACCTTCCAACGGCGCCAGAAACACGTGTTGACGGGAGACTGTTCTTGTCTTGATACTCCTCAGCAACGGCACCAGGAATCCTTCTGCTACGGCTACGCCTTTAGGGACTTCCTAGGCAAATATGCAAAGGATTTCCCCGTGGCCTTGGAGCCTTGCGTTAGTGTTCCCTCGAAGCAGAAAGGGTGAGGAAGCACAGCGGTGGTAAGTATTTCCCTCGGTTTTGAGAACCAAGGTATCGATCCAGTGAAGGAGTATCACAAGTACCTGCACAAACACAAAAAGCTTGCTCCCAACGCTATGAAGGGGTTGTCAATCCCTTATAGATTGTTCGCCAAGTGAGAACTGAAAGCAACAAAGTAACAAAGCAAAGTAAAATCGAAAGTGGAAACGATAGGTGTGAATAGACCCGGGGGCCATAGTGTTCACTAGTGGCTTCTCTCATGAAAGCAAGTAGACGGTGGGTGAACAAATTACTGTCGAGCAATTGATAGAACCGCGCAAAGTCGTGACGTCATCTATGGCAATGATTATTTCTATAGGCATCACATCCAAAACAAGTAGACCGATACTTTCTGCATCTACTACTATTACTCCACACGTCGACCACTATCCAGCATGCATCTAGTGTATTTAGTCCAAAAGAACAGAGTAACGCCTTAAGCAAGATGACATGATGTAGATGGACAATCTCATATCTACGACAAAGCCCATCATGTTACCCTTGATGGCAACTACGCGATGTGTGCCTTGCTGCCCCTACTATCACTGGGAAAGGTCACCACATGGTAAGAACCCAAAACCAAGCACTTCTCCCATTGCAAGAATCATAGATCTAGTTGGCCAAACAAAACCCAAGACTCGGAGAGACTTACAAGGATATCAAATCATGCATATAAAAAATCAGCAAAGACTCAAATATATATCATAGATAATCTGATCACAAATCCACAATTCATCGGATCTCGACAAACACACCGCCAAAGTGGATTACATCGGATAGATCTACATGAAGATCATGGAGAACTTTGTATTGAAGACCCAAGAGAGAGAAGAAGCCATCTAGCTACTAACTATGGACCTGTAGGTCTGAAGTGAACTACTCACGAGTCATTGGAGGGGCGATGATGTTGATGTAGAAGCCCTGCAACTCCAAAGTCCCCTCCGGCAGGGCACCGGGAAGGGTCACCAGATGAGATCTCGCGGAAACGGAAGCTTGCGGCGGCGGAAAAGTGTTTTCGTGGATTCTCTGATTTTTCTCTGTATTTTAAGGAATATATAGGCGAATGAGCTAGGTCAGGAGGGCGCCAGGGAGGCCACAAGCCTGCTAGCCGCCGCCCCCTGGTGGCGGCTACAGGGCTTGTGGGCCCCTTGTAGCTCTCCTGGCTTGGCCCTCAAGCCCCCTGATCTTCTTCCGTTTGGGAAAAAAATTATTTCGGGGATTTTATTCCGTTTGGACTCCGTTCCAAAATCAGATCTGAAAAGAGTCAAAATCACAGAAAAAACAGGAACTGACACTTGGCACTGAATTAATAAGTTAGTCCCAAAAAAGATATAAAAGTTACATAAAACATCTAAAGATGACAAGATAACAGCATGAAACCATCAAAAATTATAGATACGTTTGAGACGTATCAGGGCCCACTCGGTAATACAACATCACACACAAGCCTTGCAAGCAATGTGACTTAGTGTATGTCACGGGATCTTGTATTACGAAACGAGTAAATAGACTTGCCGGTAAACGAGATTGAAATAGGTATGCGGATACTAACGATCGAATCTTGGGCAAGTAACATACCGAAGGACAAAGGGAATGTCATACGGGATTATATGAATCCTTGGCACTGAGGTTCAACCGATAAGATCTTCGGAGAATATGTAGGATCCAATATGGGCATCCAGGTCTCGCTATTGGATATTGACCGAGGAGTCTCTCGGGTCATGTCTACATAGTTCTCGAACCCGCACGGTGTGCACACTTAAGGTTCGGCGTTGTTTTATGCGTATCTGAGTTATATGGTTGGTTACCGAATGTTGTTCGGAGTCCCGGATGAGATCACAGACATCACGAGGGTTTCCGGAATGGTCCAGAGACGAAGATAGATATATAGGATGACCTCATTTGATTACCGGAAGGTTTTCGGAATTACCGGGAATGTACCTGGAATGACGAATGGGTTCCGGGTGTTCACCGGGGGGGGGGGGGGGTCAGCCCTCCCCGAGCAAGCCCATAGGCCTTAGGGGTGCCGCACCATCCCTTAGTGGGATGGTGGGCAAGCCCAAGAAGGCCTCTGCGCAGGAGATAAGAAAATCAAAGAGAAAAAAGGGGAAGTGGGAAGGAAGGGAAGAACTCCACCTTCCAATCCTTGTTGGACTAGGATTGGAGGAGGAATCCTCCTCCCCCCCTTCGTCGGAACCCCTTGGTGCTCCTTTAGCCCCAAGGCAAGGCCCCTCCCCTCCCACCTATATATACGGAGGTTTTAGGGCTGGTTTGAGACAACTTTGCCACGGCAGCCCGACCACATACCTCCACGGTTTTTCCTCTAGATCGCGTTTCTACAGAGCTCGGGTGGAACCCTGCTGAGATTAGATCACCACCAACCTCCGGAGCGCATCACGCTGCCGGAGAACTCATCTACCTCTCCGTCTCTCTTGCTAGATCAAGAAGGCTGAGATCATCGTCGAGGTGTACGTGTGCGGAACGCGGAGGTGCCGTACGTTCGGCACTAGATCGGAGCGGATCGCGGGACGGTTCGTGGGGCGGATCGAGGGACGTGAGGACGTTCCACTACATCAACCGCATTTCTTAGTGCATCCTGTTGTGCGATCTACAAGGGTACATAGATCAGAAATCACCTCTCGTAGATGGACATCACCATAATAGGTCTTTGTGCGCGTAGGAAATTTTTTGTTTCCCATGCGACGTTCCCCATCAGTGGAATCATGAGCTAGGTTCATGCGTAGATGTTATCTCGAGTAGAACACACAAGTTTTTGTGGACGGTGATGTGCAATTTACTGTCCTCCTTAGTCTTTTCTTGATTCCGCGATATTGTTGGATCGAAGCGGCTCGGACCGACATTACTCGTACGCTTACGAGAGACTGGTTTCATTGCTACGAGCAACCCCGTTGCTCAAAGATGACTGGCGAGTGTCGGTTTCTCCAACTTTAGTTGAATCGGATTTGACCGAGGAGGTCCTTGGATGAGGTTAAATAGCAATTCATATATCTCCGTTGTGGTGTTTGCGTAAGTAAGATGCGATCCTACTAGATACCCTTGGTCACCACGTAAAACATGCAACAACAATTAGAGGACGTCTAACTTGTTTTTGCAGGGTATGCTTGTGATGTGATATGGCCAATGACGTGATGTGATATATTGGATGTATGAGATGATCATGTTGTAATAGGTAATATCGACTTGCACGTCGATGGTACGGCAACCGGCAGGAGCCATGGGGTTGTCTTTAAACTAATGTTTGTGCTTGTAGATGCGTTTACTATATTGCTAGGATGTAGCTTTAGTAGTAATAGCATGAGTAGCATGACAATCCCGATGGCGACACGTTGATGGAGATCATGGTGTGACACCGGTGACAAGAAGATCGCGCCGATGCTTTGGTGATGGAGATCAAGAAGCACATGATGATGGCCATATCATGTCACTTATGAATTGCATGTGATGTTAATCCTTTATGCACCTTATTATGCTTAGAACGAGGTAGAATTATGAGGTGATCTCTCACTAAAATTTCAAGCTCAAATTGTGTTCTCCCCGACTGTGCACCGTTGCGACAGTTCATTGTTTCGAGACACCACGTGATGATCGGGTGTGATAGACTCAACGTTCACATACAACTGGTGCAAAACAGTTGCACACGCGGAACACTCGGGTTAAACTTGACGAGCCTAGCATGTGCAGACATGGCCTCGGAACACAAGAGACCGAAAGGTCGAGCATGAATCGTATAGTTGATATGATTAGCATAGAGATGCTTACCACTGAAACTATTCTCGACTCACGTGATGATCGGACTTGAGATAGTGGATTTGGATCATGTACCACTCAAATGACTAGAGAGATGTACTTTTTGAGTGGGAGTTCTTAAGTAATATGATTAATTGAACTAATTGTCATGAACATAGTCTAATGGTATTTGCGAATTACAATGTAGCTTGCGCTATAGCTCTACTGTTTTTATATGTTCCTAGAGAAAATTTAGTTGAAAGTTGATAGTAGCAACTTTGCGGACTGAGTCTGTAAAACTAAGGATTGTCCTCGTTGCTGCGCAGAAGGCTTATGTCCTTAATGCACCACTCGGTGTGCTGCACCTCGAGCATCATCTCTGGATATTGTGAACATCCGACATACACGTTTCTGATGACTACGCGATAGTTCAGTGCAAAATACTTAATGGCTTAGAAGCAAGGCGCCGAAGACGTTTTGAAACGCCACAGAACATAAGAGATGTGCTAAAGAGATGAAATTGTGATTTCATGCTCGTGCCCTTGTTAAGAGGTATGAGACCTTCGACAAGATTCTTTGTCTACAAAGTAAAGGAGAAAAGCTCAAATCGTTGAGCATGTTCTCAGATTGTCTGAGTACAACAATCACTTGAATCAAGTGGGAGTTAATCTTCCAGATGAGATATTTTTGGTTCTTCAAAGTCACTGCCACTAAGATGCTAGAGCTTAGTGATGAACTATAAACAAATCAAGGATAGATATGATGATCCTTGAGTGGTTCGCGATGTTTGACACTACGAAAGTAGAAATTAAGAAGGAGCATCAATTATTGATGGTTAGTAAAACCACTAGTTTCAAAAAGGGCAAGGGCTAGAAGGGATACTTCATGAAACGGCAAACTAGTTGCTGCTCTAATGAAGAAACCCAAAGTTGAACCCAAACCCGAGACTAAGTGCTTCTGTTATGAGGGGAACGGTCACTTAGGCGGAGCTACCCTAGATACTTGGTAGATAAGAAGGCTGGCAAAGTCGATAGAAGTATATTTGATATACATGATATTGATGTGTACTTTACTAGTACTCCTAGTAGCACGAGGGTATTGGATACCGGTTCGGTTGCTAAGTGATTAGTAACTCGAAATGAAAGCTACAATATAAACGGAGACTAGCTAAAGGCGAGGTGATGATACATGTTGCAAGTGTTTCCAAGGTTGATGTGATCAAACATCGCACGCTCCCTCTATCATCGGGATTGGTGGTAAAACCTAAATAATTGTTATTTGGTGTTTGCGTTGAGCATGAACATGATTGGATCGTGTTTATTGCAATACGATTATTCATTTAAATAGAATAATAGTTGTTCTATTTGCTTGAATAATTACCCTCAATGGATCATTGAATCTCGATCATAGTGTTACACATGTTTATAATATTGGTGCCAAAAGATACAAAGTAATAATGATAGTACCACTTAGTTGTGGCACTGCCACTTGAGTCATGTTGGTATAAAATGCATGAAGAAGCTCCATGCTGATGGATCTTTGTACTCACTCATTTTTGAAACGTTTGAGACATGCAAACCATACCTGTTGGTATAAATGCATGAAGAAACTCCATAGAGATGGATCGTTTGGACTCGCTTGATTTTGAATCACTTGAGACATGCAAAACATGCCACATGAAACAAGAGAGTAACTTGTTGGGAGTAATGCATTTTTGATGTGTGCAGTCCAATGAGTGCTAAGGCACACAGTGGATATCATTATGTTCTTACTTCACTGACGATTTGAGTAGATACAGGAGTATTTACTTGATGAATCACAAAGTCTGAAATATTGAGAAGTTCAAGACAATTTCAGAGTGAAAATCATCGTGACAAGAGGATAAACTGTCTACGATATGATCATAGAGATGAATATCTGAGTTACGAGTTTTGGTATGCAGTTAAGACAATGTGGAATTGTTTCGCAGTTCATGCCACCTGGAACACCATAGTGTGATGATGTGTCTGAACGTCATAGCCATGCCCTATTTGATATGGTGCATACTATGATGTCTCTTATCGAATTACCACTATCATTTATGGGTTATGCATTAGAGACAACCGCATTCACTTTAAATAGGGCACCGCGTATTTCCGTTGAAATGACACAGTATAGACCGAGGTTTAGAGAAATCTAAGTTGTCGTTTCTTGAAAGTTTGGGGCTGCGATGCTTAAGTGAAAAAGTTTTAGTCTGATAAGCTCGAACCCAAAGCGAATAAAAGCATCTTCATAGGATATCCAAAACAGTTGGATACATCTCCTATCTCAGATCCCGAAGCGAAGTGTTTGTTTCTAGAAACGGGTCCTTTCTCGAGGAAAGGTTTCTCTCAAAAGAATTGAGTAGGATAGTGGTGGAACTTGATGAGGTTATTGAACCATCACTTTAACCAGTGTGTAGGAGGGCGCAGGAAGTTGTTCCTGTGGCGCCTACACCAAATTGAAGTGGAAGCTGATGATGGTGATCGTTGAGCTTCGGATAAAGTTACTACAAACCTCATAGATCGACAAGGTCGCGTACTACTACATAGTGGTACGGTAACCCTGTCTTGGAGGTCATGTTGTTGAACAACAATGAACCTATGAGCTATGGAGAAGCGATGGTGGGCCCGGATTCCGACAAATGGCTGGAGGCCATGAAGTACCGAGAGAGAATCCATGTGTGAGAAGAAAGTATAGACTTTGGAAGAATTACTTGATGGTCGTAGGACTATTGAGTGAAGATGGATCTTTAAAAGGAAGACAAACGATGATGGTGATAAGTCACTATTAAGAAAAGCTCGACTTGTCGCAAAGATGTTTCCGACAAGATCAAACAGTTGACTATGATGAGACTTTCTCACTCGTAGTGATGCTAAAAGTCTGTTAGAATTATGTTAGTAGTTGCTACTTTTTTAATGAAATATTGCACATAGGATGTCAAAACATTGTTTCCTCGACGGTTTCCTTGAGGAAAGATTGTATGTGATACAACCAGAAGGTTTTGTCGATCCTAAAGGTACTAACAAGTATGCAAGCTCCAGCGATCCTTCAATGGACTGGTGCAAGCATCTCGGAATTGGAATATACACTTTGATGAGATGATCAAATATTTTGGGTTTGTACGACGTTTATGAGAAACTTGTATTTCCAAAGAAGTGAGTGGGAGCACTATAGAATTTCTGATAAGTATATGTGGTTGACATATTGTGGATCAGAAGTAATGTAGAATTTCTGTAAAGCATAAAAGGTTGTTTGAAAGGAGTTTTTCAAAGGAATACCTGGATTGCGCTACTTAAACGTTGAGCATCAAGATCTATGGAGATAGATCGAAACGCTTAATAGAGGTTTCAACAAGATGCATGCCTTGACAAGTTTTTGAAGGAGTTCAAAATAGATCAGCAAAGAAGGAGTTCTTGGTTGTGTTGTAAGGTGTGAAATTGAGTAAGACTCAAAACCCGACCCCGGCAGAATAGAGAGAATATGTGAAGGTCGTCTTCTGTACCTTAGTCGTAGACTCTAAAGTATGACATGCTGAGTACCGCACCTGATGTGTGCCTTGCTACAAGTCTGTTAAGAGGTACAACAGAGTGATCCAGGATTGAATCACTGATCAGCGGTCAAGGTTATCCTTAGTAACTAATGGACTAAGGAATTTTTCTCGATTATGGAGGTGGTTAAAGAGTTCGTCGTAAAGGGTTACGTCGATGCAAGCTTTGGCATTAATCCGAATAACTATGAGTAGTCAAACGGATTCGTATGGTAGAGTAGATATTTGGAATATTTCCGAATAGCACATAATAGCAGCATCTATAAGATGACATAAAGATTTGTAAAGAACTCACGGATTTGAAAGTTTCAGAACTGTTGACTAAAACCTTTCTCACGAGCAAGACGTGATTAGACCCGAGAACTATATGGGTGTTGATTCGTTGAAATCACATGGTGATGTGAACTAGATTATTGACTCTAGTGCAAGTGGGAGACTGTTGGAAATATGCCCTAGAGGCAAAAATAAATTAGTTATTATTATATTTCTTTGTTCATGATAATCGTTTATTATCCATGCTATAATTGTATTGATTGGAAACACAATACATATGTGGATACATAGACAAAACACTGTCCCTAGTAAGCCTCTAGTTGACTAGCTCGTTGATCAAAGATGGTCAAGGTTTTCTGACCATAGGCAAGTGTTGTCGCTTGATAACGGGATCACATCATTAGGAGAATCATGTGATGGACTAGACCCAAACTAATGAACGTAGCATGTTGATCGTGTCATTTTGTTGCTACTGTTTTTCTGCGTGTCAAGTATTTATTCCTATGACCATGAGATCATATAACTCACTGGCACCGGAGGAATACCTTGTGTGTATCAAACATCGCAACGTAACTGGGTGACTATAAAGATGCTCTACAGGTATCTTCGAAGGTGTCCTTTGAGTTAGTATGGATCAAGACTAGGATTTGTCATTTCGTGTGACAAAGAGGTATCTCGGGGCCCACTCGGTAATACAACATCATACACAAGCCTTGCAAGCAATGTGACTTAGTGTATGTCACGGGATCTTGTATTACGGAACGAGTAAAGAGACTTGCTGGTAAACGAGATTGAAATAGGTATGCGGATACTGACGATTGAATCTCGGGCAAGTAACATACCAAAGGACAAAGGGAATGACATACAGGATTATATGAATCCTTGGCACTGAGGTTCAACCGATAAGATCTTCGGAGAATATGGAGGATCCAATATCGGCATCCAGGTCCCGCTATTGGATATTGACCGAGGAGTCTCTCGGGTCATGTCTACATAGTTCTCGAACCCGCAGGGTCTGCACACTTAAGGTTCGGCGTTGTTTTATGCGTATTTGAGATATATGGTTGGTTACCGAATGTTATTCGGAGTCCCAGATGAGATCACGGACGTCACGAGGGTTTTCGGAATGGCCCGGAGACGAAGATTGATATATAGGATGACCTCATTTGATTACCGGAAGGTTTTCAGAATTACCGGGAATGACGAATGGGTTCCGGGTGTTCACCGGGGGGGGGGGGGGGCAGCCCACCCCGGGGAAGCCCATAGGCCGTAGGGGTGCCGCACCAGCCCTTAGTGGGCTGGTGGGCAAGCCCAAGAAGGCCTTTGCGCAGGAGATAAGAAAATCAAAGAGAAAAAAGGGGAAGTGGGAAGGAAGGGAAGGACTCCACCTTCCAATCCTAGTTGGACTAGGATTGGAGGAGGAATCCTCCTCCCCCCCTTCGGCCGAACCCCTTGGGGCTCCTTGAGCCCCAAGGCAAGGCCCCTCCCCTCCCACCTATATATACGGAGGTTTTATGGCTGATTTGAGACAACTTTGCCACGGCAGCCCGACCACATACCTCCACGGTTTTTTCCTCTAGATCGCGTTTCTGCGGAGCTCGGGCGGAGCCCTGCTAAGATTAGATCACCACTAACCTCCGAAGCGCCGTCACGCTGCCGGAGAACTCATCTACCTCTCCATCTCTCTTGCTGGATCAAGAAGGCCGAGATCATCGTCGAGCTATACGTGTGCTGAACGCGGAGGTGCCGTACGTTCGGCACTAGGTCGGAGCGGATCGTGGGACGGATCGCGGGACGGTTCGTGGGACGATTCGCGGGGCGGATCGAGGGACGTGAGGACGTTCCACTACATCAACCGCGTTTCTTAACGCTTCCTGCTGTGCGATCTACAAGGGTACGTAGATCGGAAATCCCCTCTCATAGATGGACATCACCATGATAGGTCTTCGTGCGCGTAGGAATTTTTTTGTTTCCCATGCGACGCTCCCCATCAGCACTAACATGGAAAACTTTCAGAGCAGTAAGCCAGAGCGTGCTTCCCACCTCTTGAAGTGCACATCGATAAACTTTTTCGGCCTGAGTGCATCAGCAAACCCAGCCATAATTAACTCAGGAAATTGCCTATAATTAGGTTTTTGGATTGTTGAAATATTAGGCAATATCATGATTAATTTGAGTATATAATTCATGTCTAGAACACATAATAGCATGCAATAATCTAGCAAACTAGATGGGCAACAGAGCATGCATATCATCATCTTATACGAAGTAGGAACTACACAAACCGACATGAACAAATCACAGAGAACGTACCGTTCATTAACTTTTGCAAGCGAGACAATCTGATGATGATATTGTTGAAGATCTGTTATTGAGGGCGATGAAGACGACGATGAGTAGCACCGCCCCAACTTGGACGATAGACGATCCGTGATGACGATTTTGAGCAGTCGTGCAAAGTGCTTCTCAAAAACCTAATTCGTCCTCTCCCGATGCAGGATCGCAAAGACGGACGGTTTCGAAGACCTGCTCTCTCGTACGTCGATGCACGTCGATGTTCGACATGAAGTAGACTACGATGGCGACCCAAGTTTCGAGATGATGCAAAACCATAGGTATTTTTGGTGTATCTTTAACTGAGACCGGTAAGCAGTATATATAGGAGGACCATAGACGGTACCGTGTCACGATCACGATCTCCAACCAGCTTGGTTTGTAAGTTGTATACTTACCGAACACAAAATAATTGACTTGTCTGCCAAGACATAGAAAATAAACTAGCAAAAGGAAGTCGCGCCTCCGCAAGGCAACGGACCAAATTTCGGTAGACCATTCACGCGTATGTCGCACGTACGCGCCGCCCCGCCCCGACCCGCCCAGACGAGCGAGCGCGTGTGGTCTTCTTCTTTCTATTCTCAACACATACTTAGAATGGTGGGGAGAACTAACTATATAAGGAGGTCCAACTCTTCCTCAACTAGCGGTATGTGACTAAACGTTAGCACCATCACTCCACCACTCGCTATTTTTTTCATGAGCTCATTTGAGATTTTAAAATTTGTACATGAGCCAAGCTCATTTATTCTAACATGCAACCCGCATAATATGCGATATTATAATATTCACATTTTATGTTATATTGATTTCGTAATTTTGTGTAATATGCGATACGTGTAAAATTTAAAAAAATCACGCAATTTATAAGCTGACGCAGGATGCGGCAAAACAGACCCGCATAACAAAATAGTAGAAAAGAACAACATTTTTTTAAAGTTTCATTATATGGGGTCTGCTTCTATCGCGCTAGTCTGTAAATCATGTCTTCCTAAACTGTAAACACGTCATAAGGGTCCGCTTTTATAAAGGGTCTGCTAGTGTTTCTCTTAAGCTTGGACATTTCTGGCCCGTGGCCTTGCAAGTCAGACGGTCATCGTTGACAAGCAGGATGTGGGTGAGGGTAGAAACAGTATTGACCATGGGTGTTTCCCATGTGTCGCCAACCTCGGTGTGATCGGTGACGTTTTAGAAAAAAATCAGATCATAAAGTACGTACGTACATTTTCAAATAGGGTCACTTAGCAAGGTCAATGTTTTGATCCCGTCTTGTATTTGTGTCCCTCTGCACTGCACTGCTCCGCTGTGCTGCCCTATTTGTTTAGCAGCAAACAGGGAGCCGAGCAGACCGCCTCCGCGGCGCGCGCGTCCTTCCAAATGTCGCGCCCCCGAGGCTCGAGGTGGGCTCCCTCCCGACAACTCCTCCCAGCCCTCCCTGCACACCCAAAACTCGCAACCCCATGCGAAAGGCTCGAGACCACGCAGACGCAGCGTCGACGCCATGCACGCCCTCGTTCCACCTTGAGCTCCGGCTCCGTCATTGTGATCGACCGCGTCTGACCTAGCCTATAGGCTATAGGCTATAGCGCCAATGGCGTCGACGGGGAAGAAGATGAACCAGATCCCTGCGCCGGCCGGCCGCCTCTGGGAGGCCAGCATCCGCAAGCTCACCACCATCCGACGCGGCGCTTCTGCCTTTCCAGCCGCCGTCGCCGGCGTTGACGGCCTGGTTGACCCCGCTGGAACCCTCGCCGTCGCCTCCTCCAGCACCGTCTACCAGTACAGCGACAGCGAGGAAGCCGACGGTGCAGCCGCCGAGGAGGGTGACGACGAGGAGGCGGGATCCTCGCTCGGCGAGCCCAGCCACTCGGAGCAGCTGCTCCCCAGCGGAGACTTTTACCAGGGCGACCTGCGCGGGGACCTCCCGCACGGCACAGGCAAGTTCCTCTGGACGGACGGCAGCATGTATGAGGGCGCCTGGCGTAGCGGCCGCGCGGCCGGCCGCGGCAAGTTCTCCTGGCCGTCGGGCGCTACCTACGAGGGCGACCTCGCCGGCGGCTACATGCACGGCCAGGGCACCTACATTGGCGAGTTCGGGGACACCTTCGCCGGGCTCTGGGCCAACAACCTCCGCCACGGCCGCGGCACGCAGGCCTACGCCAACGGCGACGTCTACGACGGCCACTGGCGCGACGGCCTACAGGACGGCCACGGCCGGTACATCTGGCGCCACGGCCACGAGTACATCGGCACCTGGAAGGCCGGCGACATGCACGGCTGCGGAACCGTCATATGGTCAGACGGCGACCGTTACGACGGCTCGTGGGAGGACGCCAAGCCCAAGGGACAGGGCACGTTTCGGTGGTCCGACGGCGGCATGTACATCGGCACCTGGTGCCAGGAGTCCGGAGTCACGCACGCCAAGGGCGTCTACTACCCGCCGTCCGGAGGCCCTGCGGTGCCCGTGCCCCGGGAGCCCCGCGACGCCATCACCAAGTTGCTCGAGGAGCTGGAGGTGTGCGAGGGGAAGACGGTTTCCCTGCTGCCGTCGCACAAGATACTGACATGGCCCGGGGTGGAGGCCGTGCTGAAGAAGCCGGTTTGGCGGCCGCCGGAGATCAGCGCCGACCAAGGGAGGGTGTCGGTGTCGAACGTCCGCCGGAGAAGCGTGTCTGACCTCGACAGTCTCACTGCCGGGGAGGACGGCGGCGAGGATGCCAGTACTCGGGCAGACCGGGCATGGTCGCGGACGCTCTCGTGCATTCGCGCGCCGCCAAGGTCCGGGAAGAAGCAGGGGGAGACGATATCAAAGGGGCACAGGAACTACGAGCTCATGCTCAACTTGCAGCTTGGCATCAGGTCTCTTTAATTTTCCTTTTCTTGGCATTCATTGCCATTTGCTCTCTGCTGCTGGCTAATCCATTTCCATTCATGTTCATTCTTCATTTTGACGCCGCCATTGGGTGCACAGGCATGCCGTGGGAAGGCAATCGGCGCCGACTTCACTGGATCTCAAATCATCAGCATTTGATCCAAAAGAGAAGGTGTGGACAAGGTTTCCTCCCGAAGGATCCAAGCACACGCCGCCTCATCAATCGTGTGATTTCCGGTGGAAGGACTACTGCCCGTTGGTTTTCAGGTCTGCTGCATGCATGCCGTCTCTCATTTGCTTCTCTTATAGGAGTAGTCTCTAAACATGCCGCTGATTTCTTCTTCTGTTATCCGACCCAGGACATTGCGCAAGCTCTTCGACGTCGACCCGGCGGATTACATGATCTCGATATGCGGGGATGATGCACTCCTGGAGCTCTCATCACCCGGTAAAAGTGGAAGCTTCTTCTACCTCACCAACGACGACAAGTACATGATCAAAACAATGAAGAAAGCAGAGGTCAAGGTAGGTTCTTCTCTCCACCTTAGATAGTCCACACGCACAAGTTTTAAGCAGGTCTGAGATGGATCGCGGTTTTGATTATCAACAGGTGCTTCTTAGGATGCTTCCAGCCTATTATAAACATGTCCGTGCTTACGACAACACTCTAATAACAAAGTTCTTTGGCCTGCACTGTGTTAAAATCACAGGGGGCATTCAGAAAAAGGTTAGGATGCTTTGAGAAATTGTTCCGTGTACTAAGATTCAAGATGATATCATATTAGTACTACATATTATAATGTAATATCGAATACAGGTTCGGTTCGTTATAATGGGGAATCTTTTCTGCTCTCGCTATGCAATCCATCGGCGTTTTGACTTGAAAGGATCATCCCTTGGCCGCATGACAGACAAACCCCTTGATCAGATCGACGAGACCACCACGCTCAAGGATCTCGATCTCAATTTCATTTTCCGGTTAGCAGGATCCTGGTTCCAGGAATTCTGCAGGTACATCTCCCATCTGGCGGATTGCACAAGATGTTTCCTCTCATTTTGTTACTTATTACATGTCCTATAAATAATCTTCTGTACAAACAATGTTTCGATGTGCGAATGCAAAGCTGTTCCATGGATATGGTTCTTGAACATTTCAGAAGAATCACACACTGTATTTGAACGGACCTAAGTATTCACTATGCTCGTGATTTATATTTCTCACCAGGCAAGTGGACAGAGATTGCGAGTTGCTGGAGCAGGAGCGGATCATGGATTACAGTCTTTTGGTTGGCGTTCATTTCAAGGATCGGTGCAAAGATACGTTGCCCCCATGACTGCTTCTTAAAAATACATGCAATTTGAAAACTATTCGGTACATACATTGGAAGCCACGAGCCTGATTTATTCTTCTTCTTTTTTCCCTTCTTACAGACAGCGGCAATGCTGACAATGGGACACCTACTACAACGGATGAAGATTCTGAGCAAAAAAGGTATTTACACCATACGTTTTAGAAGCTTTGAAGAATCATAAGATGCTTTACATTACATTTTTTCTTTACTCAGCTTAGGCTGCTCACTTCATACCAGCAACTTCTGCATTGCATCCATCATGATATTGAGAAACACTGACCTCATTTGTGCAGAAAAGCACAAGAAAAACTAGGAATTAGCATGCCCTCAAGGGTGGAGAACATAGTGAGAAATCCTGAAAGTGAATCCCTGCTCATCGGCGAGCCCACGGGCGAATTCCAGGACGTGATCCTCTTCTTCGGGATCATTGACATCCTGCAAGACTACGATATTAGCAAGAAGCTCGAGCACGCCTACAAATCCATGCAGTATGATCCCAACTCCATATCCGCGGTCGACCCCAAACAGTACTGCAAGCGATTCCGAGACTTCATTTTCAGGGCTTTCGCGGAGGATGTACAGTAGCAACTCCATTGACAAACAGAAAATTTATACTCAAGAGAGCAGACCTTAACAGTTGGCCGGTGATTCTTCTTTGCCACCATCCAGTATTCTTTTGTAGGTAACATAACCGATTCTTTCTGTTGTAGACGACAGCACGTCGATATCAAAGCGATTTCTTCTTCATGTATGTGTTTATAGATTTTGTACATCTACTGAATCTTCTCTCTACTAATGTAATTAGATGTAGGGTGACTGTGTTCATGCCTGCTGGTATGAAAATCATGTAGAACAGAGACTATTGTTTATGTAACCATTCACTACTTCTTTTTCTCTTGTTCCAAAGAGCTATCTCTAGTTTACCAAGTTCCAAATAGATATCCTTTTACCTAAACTAGAACAGTGGCCCTCGTAACTGCGAGGGCACCGCCTTTATGTTCTGATGAAGATGCTGGAAATAATGTTTTTGATTGCTATTGCTAAATTGAATTACGTAAAAAAAGAAGCAAACTTACTAATGGCCTCTTTGGCGCTAGTTGAAAATAGTGGACTGGAAAGCTCAATAACGTTATAAAATTTTTCTTGATCAATAAATGTCAAATACAATAATAAGTACTCTATTTGTTCCAAAAATATATAGGATATTTTTTTTGCAGATTCAAAATTGGTAAACTTTCACAAGTTTATAGAATAAAGTTGTCAACATTTACAATACAAAATCATCACGATTAGATCAAGAAATGTATTTCCATATGGTTTATATTGGGTATTGTATATTGGTTAAATTTTATGGCACTTAACTTTTGAGAAAACGAGTTCACACTATAATATGGAACGGAGTAAGCGAATTACAATTTTCTTATGCCGCTAAATGCTTCAATATGAATTTTTGTTGCGCGTTATATTTTTGAAATAAATATGGCCGAACTAATGTATACAGAAAGATAGATATCACATGAAGAATGATTCCCTCCAAAGGATCGTCTAAAATTGCGCCCTTCGCCGCGCATCGCTATCACGCGCTTTTGCCATCCCACGACCACATGTCTAATGGGTGGGCCCCACGCACCGTCGTTCTATTAGGCTGGCAACGCCACTTCCAATGCATTGTTGCTAATATGAGGTGCTAAGCACATTAAATAATTTAGCAACTAAAATCCTCAATGCATAGTTGCTTAGCTTATTGTAGCTAAGTCTCCTTATTTAATGTTTTTGCAACTAAAGTTGTGCATGCATTGATGCATTTTTCATTTAATTGTTTTACCTAGGTTCACACGCTTATCATTGTTTCTTCCTTGGGTCACCATACTCATCCTTTTCATATTAATTAACTTGTCACATCAGATTTTTTGTCTATGTGGTAGCCTTAACACCTGTACAAGGTGGAGCATTGGGAGTAACCTCATAGTAACTTAGCTAGTAACATAGCATTTTTCAAGACAATTTTGCTTATGTGGCATGTAGTTAATGCAGATAGAGGTGTTTAGAGTAACATAATATGTTACTATAATATAGCGCTTCCCGAGATAAGATGAGTCTATAGGATAATAAATGAACCTATCTATGACACTAGTACTCCCTCCGTCACGGTTTAGAAGACACGCTTGAAAAATCTCTGGGACCAAGGTAGTCACCGATTGGTTGTGAGATGTAGCAGGTGTAGATGCTAATGCGCCTAATCTTCTGAGAAAATACAAGTACTAATGCGTGAGCAACAAATTAGGAGGACGCATGTATGAGTAGTACTACTACTAATTAATAAGAGTAATTGCTTTCGCGCCTTAAACCTTGTTTATTTTGAAAACGCATCCAAGTTTAACTGTGCCTTCTAAACCGTGACGAAGGGAGTACTAAGTTATTTTGCATTATGAAGGTAGTAACTTAGACTAGTATCATATGCATGACACTAGTCTAAGTTACTCCTCACTATGACCAGCCTTAACCACTTATTTATTTTCATCATCCTTATCTCTCTCGAGTGCGTCCCTGTCCTCCCATACTTCCTCTTCTTCATCTGCTCGGCATGTACCTCAATCTCACACGCAGGGCTACAAAGCCCCACCAGCGCTGAGACATGGGGCCATGTGTGCGGTTGTGACATCCTCCCTCTTTTTTATTCTTCTCATGCCAAGCCCCTCCTCCTCCTTCTTGGCCAATGGTGCATAGTCATGGCATGATGGACGGTGGCCCGATGGTGCTGCGACCGCAGCAGCCACATGCCGGAACCATCAAGGCGAGGTGATGGAACTGACCAAACGCGATCCTGAAATCGAACACAGGCAGTGCTACGACCGTGGCCACATGTTGGAACGAGGAAGGCGCGATGCTGCGATCGTGCTTCAGCAAAGCTGTGACCAACAACAGGGAGTCATACGACGATCTACGGTGACGACCACGACGGTAGTTGCATCCAGTGAGTGGAGAAGCTGCAACCACCCGTGTCCGATGGGGATAAAACTGTCGACAGCTAATGCTGGGACCATTGTCCATAGATGTTGGAACCGTCACCCATAGATGATGGAACCAATGCACAAAGATGTTGGAACCGACACGTGATGATGCTGGGAACCCGACGCTAAATCTGGGCATACCTCGGGCCGGGGTTTAAAATCCCGAACTATAAATCCCAAGCCTGAGTCCGGCCCGGTCCGGCCAAAAAAATGAATATTCAGGCTCGAGCCCGACCCGAACGAACTAAAAAGATGTATTTCGGGCCTGGTCGGGCCAGGCCTTCATGTAAAATAATAATTTTTTCAAGCCCGAGCCCGACATGAACTACTGACCTGGCCTAGTTTCCAAGCTCGAACCCGACCAGATCATAAAGCCCGGCCCGGCCCGGCCCGCCCGGGTTTTTCACGCTGGGCTCGGGCCGGGCTGCCCATGCCCAGGTTTACCCAACGCCCACCAAGGCTGCAGCTGGCAGAGATGTTGGTATTGCACGCACTACAAGCTGCAACTGTATATGAGGATGATACGATGCTTGGTTACAATGAGGTGATCCTAGTGGGTGATGTGGTGGGCCTGCGAGGTCAATGAAGGGGACTGCCCGCCGTGGGGGTTTGCGAGGAGCTGTAACGATCCAGCCGAGGAAGCGCAACCGTGAGATTGGTAGGGAAAGAGATGTGAGGAAGAAAACGCTGCACGAGAAGATAGATCAGTCGACTGATTAATGAGATATCACACGACTAGCACGCAACTCGACAGGATTTGGGCTGGTCGACCCACGCCTAGTACACACCATATCACATTGGTTCCTCTCACATCATGTTGTTACTAATTCATATCATATTACTTATGTCATATGAAGGCCGACTAATTCTCATTAATTCGGTCCTCACGAGTATGCCAATGTTTCTCTTGTCCTTCTTTGAGGTACCGGTAGGGGTACGAAAAAGATTGGACTTCTATCGTTCGCATTTTTTCTGGCAAAGTGACGAGTTAAAACGGAAATACAGACTTGCTAAATGGGATAGTATGGCAGGCGGGTTTCACAGTGATCCAGGAGTGGAGCACTGGGTGGCGGTCAAGAATATTCTGAAGTACCTGAAAAGGACTAAGGAAACGTTTCTCATTTATGGAGGTGATGAAGAGCTTGTCGTAAAGGGTTACGTCAATGCAAGCTTTGACACTGATCCGGATGACTCTAAGTCTCAAATCAGATACATATTTATTCTTAACGGGGGTGTGTAAGCTAGTGCAGTTCCAAGCAAAGCGTCGTAGCTGATTCTACATGCGAAGCAGAGTACATAGCTGCCTCAGAAGCGGCTAAGGAGGGTGTCTGGATGAAACAATTCATGTCAGATCTTGGAGTAGTGCCAAGTGCACTTGACCCAATCAATCTTTTATGTGAAAACACTGGTGCCATTGCTTTAGCCAAGGAACCAAGGTTTCACAAGAGGACCAGACACATAAAGCGACGCTTCAATGCCATCCGCGATTACATCAAGGAGGAGGACACAAATATTTGCAAAGTGCACACAGATCTGAATGTTGCAGATCCGCAGACTAAACCTCTACCACGAGCTAAGCATGATCAACACCAGAACTGTTTGGGTGTTAGATTCATTACATGTAAATCACATAGAGATGTGAAGCTAGATTATTGACTCTAGTGCAAGTGGGAGACTGTTGGAAATATGCCCTAGAGGCAATAATAGAATAGTTATTATTATATTTCTTGTTTCAAGATAATCGTTTATTATCCATGCTATAATTGTATTGAATGAAAACGTAAATGCATGTGTGAATATATAGACAAAACAATGTCCCTAGTGAGCCTCTAGTTGACTAGCTTGTTGATCAAGGATGGTTAAGGTTTCCTAGCCATAGACAAGTGTTGTCACTTGATGACGGGATCACATCATTAGGAGAATGATGTGATCGACAAGACCGAAACTATAAACATTTGTGTCATTTTGTTACTATTGTTTTCTGCATGTCAAGTATACATTCCTATGACCTTGAGATCATGTAACTCACTCACACCGGAGGAATACCTTGTGTGTATCAAACGTTGCAACGTTACTGGGTGACTATAAAGGTGCTCTACAGGTATCTCCGAAGGTGTCCGTTGAGTTAGCATGGATCAAGACCGGGATTTGTCACTCCATGTGACGGTGTGGTATCTCGGGGCCCACTCGTTAAAACAACATCACAAACAAGCCTTGCAAGCAATGTGACTAAAGAGTTAACCATGGGATCTTGTATTATGGAATAAGTAAAGATACTTGCGGGTAACGAGATTGAAATAGGTATGTCGATACCGACGATCGAACCTCGGGCAAGTAACACAACGAAGGACAAAGGGAATGATATACGGAATTGTGTGAATCCTTGACATAGAGGTTCAACCGATAAGATCTTCGTAGAATATGTAGGATCCAATATGGACATCCAGGTCCCGTTATTGGATATTTACCGGAGAGTGTCTGGGTCATATCTGCATAGTTCTCTAACCCGCAGGGTCTGCACACTTAAGGTTCGATGAAATTTTGGTATAATAGAGTTATAGGTGTTGGTGACCGAAGGTTGTTCGGAGTCCCGGATGAGATCCTGGATGTCACAAGGAGCTCCGAAATGGTCCTAAGGTAAATATTGATATATAGGAAGTCCTGTTTTGGTCACCGGAAAGCTTTCGGGCTCATCAGTAGTGTACCAGGAGTGCCGGGAGGGTGCACGGGGACCACAGGGAGGGGTGTGACGACCCTAGGGATTCATGGGCCAGGAGAGGGGCAAACCGGCCCCTGGTGGGCTGGCCGAAGCCACCTCTAATGGCCCATGCGGCTGGATTAGGAGATAAGGGAAAAATACAAAAGGTGGAAAAGGTTTCCAAGTGGAAGGGAGATCCTACTAGGAGTAGGATTGGAGGAGGACTCCTCATCTCCTCCCACTTCGGTCGAGCCAAAGGGTCAGCCCTCGGGCCGGTGGCCTCCCTCCTCTCCTCCTATATATACTAGAGCTTTTGAGGGTTTTCGAGACAACAATTAGCCATGTGCTACCCTGTCTCTAGATCCGTATCTCCTCTAGTCTAGTTTTTAGCGGTGCTTAGGCGAAGCCGTGCTGACTAGCTCCACCACCATCACCGTCACGCCTCGCACTGCCGGAGAACTCATCTACCTCTCCGCCCCCTCTTGTTGGATCAAGAAAGCAGAGATCATCGTTGAGATGTATGTGTGCTGAACGCGGAGGTGCCGTCCATTCGGCGCTAGATCGTGACGGATCGTGGGACGACAGTGATTTGGATCGCGAAGACGTTCCACTACATCAACCACATTTCTTAATGCTTCCCGCTTAGCGATCTACAAGGGTATGTGGATCCGATCTCCCTCTTGTAGATGATCATCACCATCATAGGTATTCGTGTGCGTAGGATTTTTTTGTTTCCCATGCGACGTTGCCCAATAGTAGCTTCTGTGATCACGATGAGTCTATCAAACACCTCTTTCTTGAGTGCCCATTGGCCAAAATTTTATGGCGATATGTCCATATAGCTTTTAACATTGCTCCTCCCTATAGCATCCACACATTATTTGGGACGTGGCTAAATGGAGTTGACATAGAAACAGCGAGACACATTCGTGTAGGAGTATGTGCGTTATTATGGGCTATATGGAACTGTAGAAATGATTCGGTTTTTAACAGAATATTTTTTTTTCATTTCTTGCAGGTTATCTTCCGGGACACTACGTTAATCTGTATGTGGTCGCTACTCACCACAATGGATGCCAGGGAGCGTATGGTTACTGGGTCTATCCGCTGGGAGATGGTAGCACGGGCTATCTTCAACCGACTTCGATGGCGGTCATGTAATATGATAGGTGTTTAGTTCCCTATCTTTTTTGCTCCCGGTTGTGGCTATCCATTTTCCTTCCAACCCTGTGTGAGTGTTTTTATTTGTTGAAACTTGGAGACTTTGTTGAACTATTTATTTTCTAATAAAGTGGCCGCATGCATCGTTCTGATGGACACGCCGGGGGATAACCTCCTTTTCAAAAAACATGATGTTGTTACATGGACCTAGCTAGTACATCAAACCTTCTAGAAAACCTTTTGAAACCCAAATATTTCTAGAAAATAAATGGTAAACAAAGTGATTTCTTAGGAAAATATATATTTGGTATCTACACAATTTTTTCTCAGTTTGGTCTTCTAATTATTAAACTGGATAATTATATCCGTCAACTCTTAATACTCGACATTTTTTCCTTTTTTTACCAGCTACAGTAGGGAAAATCACCTATTGTGACCATTTTCATTCATAACTAGAAATCATAGACATGTACAAATGGAGGCTAGAGTAGGATACTAGAGTTAGTGTATGATAAGTGTAGCTAAATTTATTATACACTATCGAGCCAAGACATGATTCCTTCCTTGATACCAGGCTTAGTGTGATCACTGTGAGGTTGAAGTGGTTCCTGAAACTCTATTTGCATGCATCTATGGAGCATTGTTTGTGTTCAAATATCTTGTTATCCCTTTGATTCCATATGGACCAACATCTAATAATTAATATTTCCATATAGAAATCCCATTTATATCTTTGTCTTGCGGCAATGATCATCATGTGAATGTTCTCATCAGTGTTCCATTCCATATTTATGCTCCACCAGAAACCTTGTCTGAACGGACAACTGAATAATAGATGCATGATGTCCTCCATATTATGATCATTACATATAACACAATGTGTACTTACAAGTTCAAAGTTTTTTCTGTTGAGTAATTCACATATGTTATTTTTTTCATTTAGTAACAACCAACAGAAGAATTTGCGGCTTGGCAGGCAACATGTTTTCCATATCCATTGCATGGGCAAGGGGGCTTGGTGGTTTCCTGGTTGGGCATTGTGACTTTTTTGGTATTGACCTTGCAATTACCCTACATGAATGTCCATTCATCATGTTCATTGTTGTCTTTGATCTTTTCTAGTTGTCCAGAAATTTG
Organism: Hordeum vulgare subsp. vulgare; assembly: GCF_904849725.1. NCBI lineage: Eukaryota > Viridiplantae > Streptophyta > Magnoliopsida > Poales > Poaceae > Hordeum > Hordeum vulgare. The sequence goes on from NC_058522.1 coordinate 293,506,551, forward strand.
GTGGAGCTGTTGATGAGCAATCACAGAAAGTGGTAAGTGGAAAAGGTTGTGGTAAATCTCAACAAACTTGGATTTATTAATAGATATATTATCATATCAGCAAAAAAATGCAACTCACATATTTTCCTCTTCAAAACATTACCATTTGAGACATCTTTCCGTAGCAGAATTTTATCCCCTCTGTTGACTTTGCAAGTTGACATACCTTTGAATAGATCAGTTAAACTGGAACAGTCTCTCCACCAAAACGAACCCTTATTGTGACACGCATGTGGTACTATGTCATTTGAATAACATGGTTGCCATACCAGGTTAACCCATGAGATATCTTCATGTTTGTAGAATTTGTGCAGATGCTTGATCAGTAGTTCAATGTTGTGGACTCTTATGTTTAAAACTCCCAATCCACCTTGTTCCTTTGACTTTCATACCATTTTCCAGCTAGCAAGGCATTTTTCCTTTTTATTAATATCATTTCCATGCCATAAAAAATCTGTTGGATTTGGTGACATAATCCAATATAGTGAAATGAACTATGAAGGGGCACATGGCAAATATGGGCATAGATGCATTGAAAAAGTTGGCATAGGTTAGCCTACCAACATAGTTCATGAAGTTAGCAACACGAGATAACCATTTGTCAATTCTTGAAACAATAGGCATGAGGCCATGGAGTGATGGCTTAGTGGTACCCAATGGTAGGCCAAGATATGTGAACGAAAGGTTTTCAACTATACATCCAAAATTAGTAGCCACTTCATGAGCAGCAACATTGCCAATATTGATGGGTAAAATAGAGGATTTATTATAATTAACAAATAGGTCGGTGGTCATGCTAAAAATTTGTAGTAACGACTAAAGTTGCATAAATTAGTCCTTGTCAACACGCATAATCATAAGCGTGTCACAAAATACTGAATGATAGCTTATTGTTGTCCATAGCTCCGTTGCACTGGTAATGAGATTTCCCCATTCATTAAAGCTAGATTGATTATAGATTGTAGTAGATCAACACTCAGAACATAAAGTAGATGGGATATAGGGTAGCCTTGTCTTACTCCTCTTTTGCATTGATTTTTTCCCAGCTACTCCATTAAGTAGTATTGATGTGGATGTTGATGATAGTATTATGGAAACGTAATTAATCCATCTAGGTCCAAATCCTTTGGCTTTGAGCATTGCCAATATAGCACTATATTCAATATTACTGAATGCTTTCTAAAAGTCTAGCTTGAGGATGATGATTGACCTTTTGGACTTGTGGTTGATGTGTACGTATTGAAATGCATATCCCAAGAAACTTGTATATTTTTACCCTTGATGAAACCATATTGGTTCTATATAATAGTGATGATGTCCTTCTGTAACTTGTTTGCCATGATTTTAGTGAAAAACTTTAAAGTTAATGTAACCAAGGAGGTGGGTTTGTAATCATTCATATTTTTTGGTGACAGATTTTTAGGGATAAGTGTGATATAGGTAGTGTTGATACTTTGGATGTCAACATTTCCTTCAAAAAAGCCCATACCATTGAGTAGATATCCTGTTTGATAATGGGCCAACATTTTTAAGGAATTTGCCATTGAAACCATCTCATGCAGGAGATCTATCATCGAGAAAATCCTTGAAAACTACTTCAATTTCATCAATGGCTAAAAGGTTCATCCAATGCTCAGATTATGTGTGTGTATAATTTCAGATATGTTAAATAACATATAAGGATTGATGGATGAGTGTGTTCTATTGGTATAGGATTGCCAGATGATAAAAACCTTATGATTATGTGTGTTGTGAATGATAGCATCATTAGTAGCAATGGTTGAGATGTAAATCCTTCTATAGTTGATAGTAGCCATATAATGATTGTTTTTGGGATTTTCATCACCAAAAGTGACATCCCTTCTTTTGAATAAGATTTTCCAATAAATTCTTTTGGCTTCCAACAATCTCACGATGTGTCTTTTGATAATATATTTGAAATTGTTTTCAATCAGAATGAGGTACCCGTAACTCTCGTCCTCAATACCATCCCTAAGGGTTAGAATATAGTTGCAAGCTTCTATGGTGGAGTTGATCTTGGATAGGGTTTTACTCCACTTCTTAAGACCTTGTGTTACACACTTAAATATGGCAGAGACATATCTAGCTCAATTTCTAAGATGGGATCTTAAATTCCAACACTTCATAACAGTTTCATAAAATACATCAAATTCCATCCAGTAACTTTCAAGTATGAAAGTAGATGCTTTGGGGATATCACTCTAATCTTGATGTGCATATGGATGTGGTGTGATGTAATTCTGGCCATTGGGAGAGCAATAGTGTTTGGAAATGAGACAGTCCAATTTGCAGAAGTAAAAATACAATCCAAGTATTCCCACATTGGGTTGTCTTGCATATTGCTCCAAGTCAAACTTTTGCTCTTTAATGTGATTTCCACAAGATCATGATGGCACTATTGACAGGAAATATGTTGTTTGCATCACGACCGGCTCTGCTCCCATTAGCGGGGCTTCTAACCAGGTTGAAATCACCAATAATCATCCAATGGTCCATGCTTGAAGTATCCACATTATATATCCAATTAATTAAGTCGGCTGTATTACCATTCTCGCAAGGCCAATATACATTTATGTACAAGATATTACGGGATAATACACATACCAGTTTGACTATAGCTGGTATGAATTATGACTAATGATATTGTCATTATATAGATTGCCATTCCATCTAGTTGTAATACCAGTTTGACTATAGCTGGTATGAATTATGACTAATGGAACATAAATAAACTGGTTAAATCTTCTTGATGAGAAGTTTCTTAAATATGAGATGTCAAACAATTCTCTCTTGGTTTCTTGAATGCTTTTAATATTGCTTTACTGCCCTCAACTTTCTACCTCGAATCATCCCTCGAAACAATTCTCTCTTGGTTGATACCTCTCACATTCCAATTGAGCAAAAAATATTCATTAATAACTAGTATTATAAGAGCTTAAAAACAATTGGTGTAACCATTGTCATGTTAAATTGGGCTAATGGGGACCTCATATGCACATATAAGTCAAGTTCAAGAGCAATTGCCTCAACTCAAACAAATATAGGTGGAAATCAAATAGCATTCTATAAATATAGACCAATACGTGTCTCTCAAATAAATGTGACCACAATGTGACTGTGAGCAAACAAAACTAAAATAAAATAAAAATGCGGTGCAAGAAAATCTCATATCATGTGGATAAATAAGAACTTAGGTCCACCGAGACCGATACGTCTCCAATGTATTTATAATTTTTGATTGTTCCATGCTATAATATTATCATTCTAGGATACTTTTTTGGCAATTATTTACTGATTCATATTACTTTTTAGCACTAACCTATTAACCAAGTGCTAAGTGCGATTTGCTGTTTCCTGCATGCTTTTGGCTTCTCAGGTTTACAGTACCAAATGATACCATGGACCTTTTTGATGTTATTTTTCTGGATCAAAGGAAGACCCGGAAGCTTCAGGAGAAGGCCCGGGGCCCCCATGAGGGCCCCACAAGCTACAAGGGCTTACCTAGGTGGGGTGGTCGTGTTGTGTTAGCTTGTGGACCCTCCTGGCTCTCCTGGCCTCGTTCTCTGGCTTACAAATTTCATATATTCCAAAAACCCTAGAGGAGATCCGAAAACACTTTTTGCACCAACGCACGCTTTTGTTCTGCCGTGTGCCCATCTGGTGCCCTGTTTCGGTGCCTTGTCATAGCGGGGACCGACAAGGGAGGTCCCCTACATAATCCTTACTGCTGCCATGATGATGTGTGAGTTGTCTACCATAGACCTACAGGTCCATAACTAGTACCTAGATGGCTTTATCTCTCTCTCTCTCTCTATGTTCTTCAATACAAAGTTCATGGCATCTTCTATTTGATGTAATCAATTTGTGCGGCGCTTTTGTTGGGATCCAATGAATTGCAGGTTTATGTTCAGATTATTCATGAAAAATATTTGAGTCTTCTTTGAAGTTTTATATGATTCTTATTTGCGTGATTTTTATAGCTTCGCAATTCCCTCCAATCTAGTGATTAGGTTTGGCCAACTAGATTGATATATCTTCAATGAGAGGGGTGCGTTTTAGTGGGTTCAATCTTGCGGTGCTATATATCCCAGTGATAAAGTAAAGTCCAAGGCATGTATTTGTATTGCCGCCACTAAGGATAAAATGATGAGGTGTATTCATATTAATTGAGTTTTTCTTGTCTACATCATGTCATTGTTCTCCAAGCGTTACTCTGTTTTACTTAATACTCTAGATGCTTGCTGGATAGCGGTTAATGGGTGGAGTAATAGCAGTAGATGGAGGCAGGAGTCAGTCTACTTGCTTATTGACATGATGCCTATATACATATGATCATTGCCACGAATAAATATTCCATAAGTATGCGCTTCTCTATCAATTGCCCAACAGTAATTTGTTTACCCACCGCATGCCTTCTTTGAGAGAGATGCCACTAGAGAACACTATGGACCCTTGGTCTATACAAACATATATTTACAAACGTTACTATTTCATTTCTGCCATTATTTAATTTTTATTTATTTTCGACTTTATATTTATCTAACTATCATCTACATTATTCATTTGCTTGCAAGTAATGAGTTCAAGGGGATTGACAACCCTCTTGCCTGCGTTGGGTGCAAGTGTTTGCTCTTTTGTGTGTAGGCGCTGAAGACGAGGGTTGTGTGATACTCCTATTGGTTTGATAACCTTGGTTCTCAGTGAGGTAAATACTTATCTATACTGTATTGCATCATCCTCTCCTCTTCAGGGAAAAACCAACGTAGATCACAAGTATGAGGAAGGATTCCTTGCACTGTTGCCAGGGAGTATCACAAACTTACTATCGAGTAACTTCTCACAAATTATCATTCGCTTGTTCTGCTTTTAATTTGATTTAATATTTTGCTTGCTATAAAAATCAAAAATACAAAAATATTTGCCTTTGCTAGTTTACTTGTTTTGTTTGCTAGTTGTGTGCTTGAAGTTGCTATTATGTATGAATTTGAGGGAGTCATTGTTGAAAGTACTAGTGAAGATAGTGCTAGTAACTGAGATGAGGAAACACAAAAATTTATTGATTCCACTCATGGTTCTCCTGAAAGTCAAGTTCTTCATAGTAATAGTCACATGGTTTTAAAATCCAAAATCTATTATGTGTGTAGCGGGAACATTATTAGAAAGCATGTTATTCAAGATGTTTTGAGTACTTAGTAGCTTCTCCTCATATTAAAGGATCCATACTTGTTGAAACAAATTGCTATGTGGATGTTATTGCCCTGCTTATATTAAAGTTAGAAAGTAAGTTTGTGCATCTTCATCCTATGCTTCAAAAGATATTTTTGGGACTCCCTAGCATACATGATCCTGAGATTAAGAAAATTTCCATTAATATCCTTATGCATGAATTTGATTATATTGTGCGGGAATCTAGAGATATTTTTCCTTCTATGGAAAAAATATGAACTTCCTCCCATAGAAGTGATCCTTCATAATAGAGATGCTATGCATAAGTTGGAATCTAACGACTATCAAGGGTTTAGTGAGAACATGAGGAGGAAGGTACCTCCTGAAGAATTAATGCAAGCACTATTCCTTAAAACTTTTGACAAATTTTAATGGATTTCTAAGGGGATTAATTAACGTTTTAGTGAGGATTGGCGTGATGATGCTATCTGGGAACCCATTAATGATGAAATTCATGTTTTTAATGATGACCCCTATGGTGACGATGATGCTAGTAATGATATTAAAAATATTAAGAGTCTATTTGAACCTTTGGGGTCACCAACAAGATTTGAAAAAGGTGATTTTTAAGTTCTATTTTGGAAGAGCAAGTGCTAAAGTACATGAAAGGGTCCAACACTTGATCATATTCGTTATGCCTAGCTAGCTAGGGGCGTAAAACAATAGGGCTTGTTGCAAGGCAATCCAATAGTTATCTTATTTATTATCTACTTTATATTTGTGTGAGATAACATGATTATTTATACTATAATGATTGTGTTTTTATGTTTAAATTTGTGTCTGTGCGAAGTAAAGCCTTTGGGATGAATTGAATGATAAGTAGAACTGATACGGTGCAAAAAAAGAAACTTTTGCGTCCAGTACAAAATTTCTATAATTTTATTGGATCATATTTTTTGTCTAGAATTTTTACACAGTATTTCTATACAAATTCTTCAGGTTTTAATTATTTTTGATAATTTTTAGAGTTACATAAGTAGGGTTTCTTTGCTGATGACTACACACTATTCCGTTTTAGACAGATTCTGTTTTTTGCTTGCATAGTTTGCTTGTTTTGATGATGCTATGGATTATATTAGGGGGTATATGTCATGGATAATTTAGAATAAGTACATTATGCAATAATAAAATATGAATAGATTTATAACAGTACCTAATGTTTATGGTTCACCTATCCTACTAACGGAACTCATGAGTTTTCTGTTGAGTTTTGTGATTTGAAGTTTTCAAGTTTTGGGTCTTATCACGATGGATGGAGGGATAAGGAGAGGAAATAGCCTAAGCTTGGGGATTCCCAAGGCATCCCAAGCCAAATTCTAGGAAGACTCAAGCATCTAAGCTTGGGGATGCCTCAAAAGTCATCTCCTCTTTCGTCTCAATCCATTGGTATGTCACTTGGAGCTATATTTTTCTTCATCACATGATATGAGTTTTGCTTGGAGCGTCATCTATCTTAGATTGATTTAGTTTTAGTTTTCCACAATCGTTGTTTTCTGGACACACCCTCTTGATAGAGATACATGTTCACCATCATTTGTTAGAGTACTCTATGTGCTTCACTTATATCTTTTGAGCTAAGCAGTCGTTCTAGTACTTCACTTATATCTTTTTAGAGTATGGTGGCGTATAGATTTTATAGAAATAATTGCACTCTTGTTCTTAAATTTATTTATTTTTGAGAGTTAATAAATAGTGATGGTAATTTTCATGGGTTATAAGACTAGACAAAAATAATAGGTATTCAAGGAGTGCATAATCAAAACTACATTTAGCACATAAAAGAGAAATTGTGGGTTAATGATATTGATGTGGTAATATGAGAGGGCATGAGTGCAAGATTGTTGGTTAGTAAAAATATCAATAGTTAAATGATGTTAATTTCCTGTTCATCTAAATATTGGTTATGGCATGGTAATGGTATGTGAGCATTATTATTCCTCATTGAAATCCTATGCTGATTAGGTCGGGGGCGCGCGATGGTTAACTCCTCCCAACCTCCCCCTAGTGGTATGCGAGCAGTACTTTGCTTAGAGAGAGCTAATAAAACCTTGCGATAAGTATGTGAGTTCTTTATGACTAATGTGAATCCATGTATCTACACGCTGTCACCACCTCATATTGTCTAGCCTCTTCTGTATCGTGATTGCCCATTCTCACCTCGAGGATTGGTGCAAACTTCGTTGGTACATCCAAACCCCGTGACATGATACGCCTATTGCACATAAGCCACCTTATATGTTCCTAAAAACAGCCACCATACCTACCTATCATGGCATTTCCATAGCCATTCTGAGATATATTGCCATACAACTTCCACCATCACATCATATGACTAGTACACTCATTGTCATATTGTTTTGCATGATCATGTAGGTGATGTAGTATTTGTGACGAAGCCACCCTTCATCATTATCATACATGTTACGCTACATCATTACACATCCAGACACACTTCTAAAGACATTCATATAGAGTCATATTGTTTAGTTGTTTTTCATACCGAGTTGTAAGTAAGTGGAAGCGTGATATTCATTATTAGGGCACTGTCTCAGTGAGGAAAGGATGTTGGAGACAATGATTCCCCCACAAGTCGGGATGAGACTCCGGAAGAAAAATAAAGAAAAAAATAAAAAAGGAGAAAAAGGGAAGAAACAAATAAAAAGAATGAGAGAAAAGAGAGAAGAGACAATACTACCACATCTTTTTTCCACACTTGTGCTTCGAAATAGCACAATGTTTTTCATATAAACAGTCTCATTTTTTGTCACTTCCATATGCTAGTTGGAATTTTTCATTATAGAACTTGGCTCATATATTCGAATGATGTGCTTCCTAAAATGCATGAGGTCTTCACGAGCAAGCAAGTTGGATGCACACCCACTTAGCTTTAGTTGGGCTTTCACACACTTCTAGCTCTAGTGCACCCGTTGCATGGCAATCCCTACTCCTCGCATTGATATTTATTGATGGGCATCTCCATAGCTTGTTGATATGCCTAGTTGATGCAAGACTTTCTTCTCCACTGTTACTCCTTTGAAACCTACCATCATATTCTATTCCACCTATATGCTATGTCCATGGTTCACACTCATGTATTGAGTGAGTAATAAAAAGTTGAAGCACGTTAAAAGTGTGATCCAATTGCCTGGCTTAACACTTTGGTGCTTCACATTTGAATTTATGTGGTGAAGACGGAGCCATGCCATGCTAATATGAGAAAATGAACGGCGTAAACATTCTTTAAGGATCATATATTTTGAATATTGATGATTATTTTACTTATGTTCATGGGTATTATTATGTGGATGTTTGTTCATTCATCGTTTCTCAATGATCATACATGCAGAAGATTACATGTTGGGTAGCATGCCACATAAAAAATTCTGCTTTTATCATTTACCTACTCGAGGACGAGCATGAATCAAGCTATAATATTTATACGTCTCCAAAGTATCTATAATTTTTGATTGTTCCACGCTATAATATTATCATTCGTGGATACATTTGGGCATTCATTTGCCGATTCATATATTTTTTAGCACTAACCTATTAGCCCAATGCCAAGTGCGAGTTGCTGTTTTCTGGATGTGTTTGGCTTTTCAGGTTTATAGTACAAAACAAAGACCAAATACCAAGAAACTTGTTGATAACTTTTTCTGGACAAAAAGAAGACCCGAAGCTTTGGGAGAAGGCGAGGCGCCACACGAGGGCCCCACAAGCCAACACGGGGTGCCGAGGGGGTGACCACGCCATGTTAGCTTGTGGGCCCCTTGGCTCTCCCGACCTTATTCTACGGCTTATAAATTCTTATATATTCTGGAAACCCTAGAGGAGCTCCCAAATCAGTTTTTCCGATGCCGCAAGCTTATGTTCCGCCGTGTGCCCATATGGAACCCTGTTCAAGTGACATGTCAGAGGGGGTCGATCACGGAGGGCCTTTACATCATCCTTGGTTCTCCCATGGTGATGTGTGAGTAGTATACCAAGGACCGACGGGTCCATAGCTAGTACCTAGATGGCTTTCCCTCCCTCTCTATGTTCTTCAATACAAAGTTCATCGCATCTTCGCCGTGATCTATTTGATGTAATCAATTTGTGTGGTGTGTTTGTTGGGATCCGGTGAATTGTGGGTTTATGTTCAAATTATTCTTGAAAAAGATTTGAGTGTTCTCTGAAGTTTTATATTATTATTATTTGCATGATTATTGTAGCCTCATAAATCTCTCCTATCTATTGATTTGGTTTGGACAACTAGATTAATATATCTTCAATGAGAGATGTGCGTTGTAGTGGGTTCAATCTTGTGGTGCTCTATATCCCAGTGATAAAGTAGGGGACAAGACATTATTTGTATTGGTTCCACTAAGGATAAAATGATGGGGTTGATTCATATTAATTGAATTTTCTTTGTCTACATCATGTCATTATTCTCCAAGCATTACTCTATTTTACTTAATACTCTAGATGCATGCTAGATAGCAGTCGATGAGTGTAGTAATAGTAGTAGATGCAGGCATGAGTCAATCTACTTGCTTATGGACGTGATGCATATACACACATGACATTTCCATGAATAAATATTGCATAACTATGCACTTTTCTATCAATTGCCCAACAGTAATTTGTTTACCCACCGTATGCCTTCTTCGAGAGAGAAGCCACTAGAGAACACTATGGCCCTCGAGTCTATCCAAACTTATATTTACAAACACTACTATTTGCTTGCTGCCATTATTTACTTTTTATTTATTTTCCACTTATATTTATCCAACTATCATCTATACTACTCATTTGCTTGCAAGTAACGAGTTTAAGGGAATTGATAACCCTCTTGCCCGTGTTGGGTGCAAGTGTTTCCTCTTTTGTGCGTAGGCACTTAAGAGAGTGGTTGTGTGATACTCCTATTGGTTCGATAACCTTGTTTCTCACTGAGGGAAATACTTATCTATACCGTGCTGCATCATCCCCTCCTCTTCGGGGAAAAACCCAACGCAGATCACAAGTACCACAAACATACCGATACTTGTTGATGATGAAAAGGGGATGCTTTCTGGGGCATCCCCAAGCAGTTTAGTCGCTTGAGTATTCCTTGAATATTACCTTGAGGTTCCTTGGGCATGCCCAAGCTTAGGCTCTTGCCACTCCTTGTACATCTCATATCACTTTCTCCCCTCAATCTTAAAAACATCATCCACACAAAACTTAATAGAACTGGTGAGATAAGTTTGTACATTAAAAATAAATCTCAATCATGTACTGTCAACAAAAGATACATACCTATTTCCAGGTAAAGCATAATGCATGCTGTCGTTTCCATAATTTATATCTGCTACTTGTGAGTTGTGTTGGATTTTTTGACGAAGAGGAAGGGTTAAGCAACATAGTAGCGATAAGTATTTGTGTGAGTGAGAATCAAGGTTTATCGAACCAATAGGAGAATCAAGGAAAACTCTCCTCTTCAGCACCTACACAGACAAAACCAAACGCTTGCACCCAACGCGGGCAAGAGGGTTGTCAATCCCCTTGAACTCATTACTTGCAAGGATTAATTATGATTTAAGATTTATAAATATTGAATTTAAATAAAAAGCAAATAATTGCAGCAAGGTTTTTAGGTTTTTAGCAATATGGTTAAGTAGTCCTCGAAGCCATAGTTTTTAGTAGAAGCTTCTCTATCGAAAGAAAAGCATACAATGGGTCAACAAATTACTATTTGGGAATTGAAATAAAATCACATAGTTATGATGTTATTAAAGGCATTGATCATGTATATACGCATCATGTCCATAAACAAGTAGACCGAAATGATACTGCATCTACTACTATTAGTCCACTTGCCTCTCTAGGTATTAAGTCCATGAAAAAGAGAGCAATGCTAATAGCAAGGTGACATGATGTAGACAAAGTAAAATCAAGAAATATGAATAAAACTCATTGTTTCACCTTTAGTGGCCATAATACAAATACATGTCTTGTAGCCTTCTATTACTCGGATATAGTGCATCGCAAGATTGAACCCACTACAACGCACCACTCCCACTAAAGATAAATCAATCATGTTGGCCAAACCAAATGGATAGATCAAAGACAAATATGAAGCTATAATAATCATGCATAATATAATTCAAAGAGACTCAATTACTTCCAATGAATAACCTAATCATAAACCGAAAATTTATTGGATCCCAACAAACACACTGCAAGAGAAGTCTACATCGGATAGATTACTGCGAGAATTGCGGAGAACATGGTATTGGAGATCAAACAGAGAGAAGAATCCAACTAGCTAGTAGCTATGGACCCATAGGTCTGTGGTGCACTACTCACACATCATCATGGAGGCAAGAAGGCTGATGTAGAAGGCCTATGTGATCGATTCCCCCTCTGATATGGTACTGGAAAAGGTCTCCAGATGGGATCGCGGCAGAACAAAGAGTTGTGGTGGCGGAAAACGTGTTTCGGGCGGCTCTCTGGTGTTTCCAGAATATATGAAGATTTATATAACAAAGAAACTTCAAAAGAATCAATATGATTCATTGAACAATTTGATCTTAAACTCACAATTCATCTTGTCCCAACGAACAAACCATAGAATTACATCGAATTGATCCCAATCACACAAGGAAGAAGGGGAACATGGTATTGAAGATCGGGAAAGAGAAAGAGCACAATATAGCTACTACTATGGACCTGTAGGTGTTGAAGGAACTACTCACATATATCCATGGAGGCAACAAGGTTGATTAACATGCCTCCTACAGTGGCTTCCCGTTCCAACAGGGCAACATAATAGGGCTTCACATGGTATCTCTTTGGAGCAGTCGATTGCAACAACGATAAAATTCTTCTAGAGGAACAATAGATGGTTTGGGTACTTATTAGGAATTATGGAGGTGGAATCGGATCAAGGCGGCAACTGAGGGGTCCTGAAAGCACAACTTCTCCCTTGGTGGTTTTGGTAGTTAGTAACAACATATATTTCATTGGACTAGTGATTCTACCAAGTATATTTAAGGAAAGGTTCAATGAATGGATTGGCAAAGGATTGCGAGGAGATCCCCTAGATGCAAGGAACATCTATTGGCAACGAGTTTCAAGACTCTACATTTTGTATCTTGTGCAAAATCATATCTAAGTCCATAGGAAAGCCAATACTATTAAAAGGGGATGAGGTATCTATGATGATTTGGTTGCTCAAGTGCTTAGAGTTAGCAACCAAAAACCATCATGAAATTCTCCCACATAAATATTCTGTCCAAGCTCTAGATCCTCAATTTGGTGCCACCAAGTTTCCAAAATTGACCCTACCGAGTTTTACCCTAGACATAATCGAGAGCCAACCCTAGCCTCTCGGTGAAACCAAGTTTTATTTCGATGCAACCGAAAACAGTGGCAAACTCATTGGTGTTAAATTTCCAAAAATTTAGAATTTCCAATTTTTGCAAATTGATGCCACCGAGTTTGTGTAACTACCTAGGCCAGCCAAAATTAGACTCACCGATATTTATATATCGGTATCACCGAAATGCCAAAAGTTGCCACATTTTGCACTAGTCAGTGCAACCGAGTTTTGCTTCGGTTTCACCGAGTTGGGAAGTAATGTTGTAATGGTTGGATTTTTGGAGATTCCTATATATACCCCTCTAGCCCTCTCTCATTTGGAGAGTGGTGACTCCTAGATTGGTTAGGTGTCGCTTGGGAGCCTCCAACTTCATGTGGAGTTGAACCAAGAAGTTTTTAAGGGCAAGGAGATCAACTAATTCGCGAAGATCTACCCCGAGTGAGGCTAGTCCTTCATGGAAGCAGGCCATGGTGGAATACACAAGGTTGCTTCTTTGTTGAGCCTTTATTGGTGGATCCCTTCGTGGACTATCGCGGCCGTTACCCTCCATAGGTTTAAGTCTCCATCAGCATGGACTTATGATAGCACCACCTATCGGAACCATGGGAAAAATCTTCGTGTCCTCATTGCATTTGATTTTCCTATCCCTACCCTCTACTTACATATGCATGTCTTTCCTTTCCGATCCTATACTCTTAGACTTGCATGTATAGGGTGTGCTTGACTTTGTATAATTGCTAAAACTTGCCAACTATTAAAATTGGGAAAAGGCTAAGTTTCTATTTGTTCAGTTAGTCTAATCACCCCCCTCTAGACATACCTCAGATTCTATAGACCTAAAAGCCTACGTAGCGCGGCCTCCGTTGACCGCAGTACATACCCTTGTGGATGGTTGGTGGCCCATCTTGACTTTCTAGAAGCTTCTAGTGTTTCTTGTCCAAAATTTGTGTTTAATCAACAATGTATTTTTTTGGAAATATGCCCCATAGGGAATAATAAAGTGGTTATTATCATATTTCCTTCTTTGTGATAATCGTTTATTATCCATGCTATAATTTTGTTGATTGGAAACTCACATACATGTGTGGAAAGATATACAGCATCGTGTCCCTAGTAAGCCTCTACTAGACTAGCTCGTTGATCAAAGATGGCTAAGGTTTCCTGGCCATAGACATGAGTTGTCATTTTATAATGAGATCACATCATTAGGTGAATGATGTGATGGATAAGACCCGACCGTAAGCATAGCATTTATCGTATCATTAAGTTTATTGCTATTGCTTTCTACATGTCAAGTATCTGTTCCTAAGACCATGAGATCATGAAACTCCGTGACATCGTAGGAGTGCCTTGTGTGTATAAAACATCACAACATAACTGGGTGATAATAATGATGCTCTACACGTATCTTTGAAGGTGTCTCCTAAGTTGGCATGCATCGAGACTGGGATTTGTCACTCCGTATGACGGAGAGGTATCTCTGGGACCACTTGGTAATATAGCATCACAATAAGCTTTCTAGCAATGTGACTAAGGAGTTAGTCATAGAATCTTGTATTATGGAACTAGTAAAGAGACTTGTCGGTAACGACATTGAACTAGGTACGGAGATACCGACGATTGAATCTCAGGCAAGTAACATACCGCTGAACAAAGGGGAGAGGATAGGGAGGGCAAGCGCACCACAAGAGACGGCGCAACCCTCCTCTCTCTCTCTCTCTCTCTCTCTCTCTCTCTCTCTCTCTCTCTCTCGTATGTCTTCTCTTCCATCGCATTGTCGTAGCACTTGGCGAAGCCGTGCCGAGATCGCACCACCACCGTCGTCGCGACGCCGTTGTGCTACCGGAGAACTCATCTACTACTCCGCCCTTGCTCACTGGATCAAGGAGGCATAGACGTCATTGAGATGTACATGTGCTAAACATGAAGGTGTCGTCTCTTTGGCGCTATATCGAGACGGATCGTGATTGGATCGCGAAGACGTACGACTACATAAACTGTGTTTCTTAAATGCTTCCACTTAGCGATCTACATGGTTATGTAGATCCACTCCCCCTCTCTTAGTTGTTCATCTCCATAGATTGATCTTGGGTGTTCGTAGGACTTTTTTTTGTTTCCTATGCAACGTTCCCCAACAGCGGCATCATGAGCTAGGTCTATGCATAGATAACATGCGCGAGTAGAACACAAAGTATTTGTGTGTTTTGATGCTTAGATTGCTTACTTCCTCAGTCTTACTTTGATTCGACGGTATTGTGGATGAAGCGGCCTGGACCAACCTTACTTGTCCACGTACAAGAGACCTGTTCCACCGACTTACATGTAACTTGGTTGCATAAAGGTGGCTGGTGGGTGTCCGTCTCTCCCATTTTAGTTAAATTGGATTCGACAGAAGCGGTCCTTGTAGAAGGTTAAATAGCAACTTGAATATCATCGTTACAACTTTTCATAGGTAAGAACGGTTCTTGCTACTTGCCCATAACAGCCACGTAAAACTTTCAATAAAAAAGTAGATGACGTCTAACTTGTTTTTGTAGGGCAAGTTGTGATGTGATATGGCCAAAGCCATGATGCGATATATGTGATGTATGAGATGATCATGTTTTGTATAGATTATCATGACTTCCATGTCGATGAGTACGACAACCGACAGGAGACCTAGGGTTGTCTTTAATTTATTTGTGCCTTTTGCTTTACTTTATTGCTATGAGTTAGCAATAATTGTAGAAGCGATAGTTGGCACGACAACCACATGACGACGCTATGCTGGAGATCATGATGATGGAGATCATGGTGTCATGCGGGTGACGATGGATATCATGTCGGTGCTGTGGAGATGGAGATCAAAAGCACGACATGATGATGGACTTATATGATTTGCGTGTGATGTTTATCTTTTATGCATCTTATTTTGCTTAGGACGACAATAGCATTATAAGATGATTCCTCACTAAAACTTCAAGATAAAACTGTGTTCTCCCCAAGTGTGCACCATTGCGAAGGTTCGTCATTTCGAAGCACCTTGTGATGATTGGGTCTGATAGACTCTATGTTTGCATACATGGGTGTAAGCCAGTTTTGCACATGCAGAACACTTGGGTTAAACTTGGCGAGCCTAACATGTACAGACATGGCCTCGGAACACACGAGACCTAAAGGTCGAACATAAGTCATATAGTAGATACGATCAACATGGGATATTCACCATTGAAACCACCTCATCTCATGTGATGATCAGACTTGGGTTGGTGGAATAGGATCATGTTACACTCGGACAACTTGAGCGATGTTGATTTGAGTCGGAGTTCTTTAGTAATATGATTAATTGAACTCATTATCATGAATATAGTCTAAGTTTCCTTTGCAAATTATGTTGTAGATCAATGACTTGCGCAGTAGCTCCCCTGAATTTTAATGCATTCCTAGAGAAAGCTAAGCTCAAATATGATGGAAATAACTATGTGGACTGGGTCCGTAATCTGAGGATTATCCTCACAACTTCGGACAAGGCTTATGTCCTTGATGCACCGCTTGGTGCACCACCCCCTCCAGTGTCGCATGTGGATGTTGTGAACGTGTGGCAGGCGCGTACTGATGACTACTCGATAGTTCAATGCACCATGTTGTACGACTTAGAATCAGGACTTCAAAGGCATTTTCAACGCCATGGAGTATATGAGATGTTCCAGGAGTTGAATATTGTATTTCAAGCAAATGCCGAGAACGATAGGTATGAGACCTCCGATAAATTCTTTGCGTGCAAGACGAAGGAGAATAGTTGTGTCGGTGAGCACATACTCAGAATGTCTGGGTACTACAACCGTTTGACTTAGTTGTGAGTTGAGCTTCTTCCCGGGACGGTCACTGACATAGTTCTCTAGTCAGTGCCGCCTAGCTACAAAAGCTTTGTGATGAACTATAATATGCAAGGGATGAAAAAGTCCATCTCCGAGCTATTCGCGATGCTGAAAGTCTCGGAAGTAGAAATCAAGAAGGAGCATGAAGTGCAAATGGGAGACTATTGGAAATATGCCCTAGAGGCAATAATAAAGTGGTTATTATCATATTTCCTTGTTCATGATAATTGTTTATTATCCATGCTATAATTGTGTTGATTGGAAACTCATATACATGTGTGGATACATAGACAACACCGTGTCCCTAGTAATCCTCTACTAGACTTGGTTGTTGATCAAAGATGGTTAAGTTTCCTAGCCATATAGATGAGTTGTCATTTGATAAAGGGATCACATGTAGTGACCCGACCCAAAAAGAGTCAAGCCTGTGTGTATCTGTGCCATCCCTAGATCAGTACGCTGGCACACACAGTACATCAATGTATATATCAAAGTGCAATCACATATAAATAACGCAAAATTGATATATGCCTCAGAATCTCAGCGGAAACAGTTAAGGGAGTGGAGTCTGAATAAACACCAACGGCAGGTTGAGTGCAGACCGTAACCATGAATTGTACTCTTACTCGTCGAAGAAAGTATCTGCAACATAAGACATTGCAACCGTGTGATACGTCTCCAACATATCTATAATTTTTGATGGTTCCATGCTATTATCTTGTCAAACTTTGGATGTTTTGTATGCCTTTTATATCTTTTTTGGGACTAACTTATTAACTCAGTGCCAAGTGCCAGTTCCTGTTTTTTCCTTGTTTTTGACCTTTTTCAGAGGAGAATTTTAAACGGAGTCCAAACGGAATAAAACCTCCGAAAAGATTTTTCCGGAACAGAAGATACGCAAGAAGCTTGAGAACCAAGGCAGAGGGCACCACGGGAGGCCACAAGCCCCCTAGCCGCGGCCAGGGGGGCCGCGCCAAGCAGGCTTGTGGGCCCCCTGGGGCTCCTCTTCCCTAGTTCTTCCGCCTATAAATCCCCAAAAAATCTGAAACCACGGGAGACAGCCACGAAAATACTTTTCCGCCGCCGCAAGCTTCTGTCTCCGCAAGATCCAATCTGGGGCACGTTCTGGTGCCCTCCCGGAGGGGGGATTCGGAAACGGAGGGCTTCTTCATCAACACCATTCCCTCTCCGATGATGCGTGAGTAGTTCACCACAGGCCTTCGGGTCCATAGCTAGTAGCTAGATGGCTTCTTCTCTCTCTTGGATCTTCAATACAAAGTTCTCCATGGAGATCTATCCGATGTAATCTTCTTTTGCGGTGTGTTTGTTGAGATCCGATGAATTGTGGATTTATGATCAGATTATCTATGGATCTTATTTGAGTTTCTTCTGATCTCTTATATGCATGATTTCATATCCTTGTAATTCTCTTCGAGTTGTGGGTTTTGTTTGGCCAACTTGATCTATGATTTTTGCAATGGGAGAAGTGCTTGGTTTTGGGTTCATACCGTGCGGTGACCTCACCCAGTGACAGAACAGGTAGCGAGGCACGCATCGTGTTGTTTCCATCAAGGGTAAAAATATGGGGTTTATATCTATTGCATGAATTTATCCCTCTACATCATGTCATCTTGCTTAAGGCATTACTCTGTTCATTATGATCTCAATACACTAGATGCATGCTGGATAGCGGTCGATGTGTGGAGTAATAGTAGTAGATGCAGAAAGTACCGATGTACTTGTCTCGGACGTGATGCCTATATGCATGATCACTGCCTTAGATATCGTCATGACTTTGCGCGGTTCTATCAATTTCTCGATAGTAATTCGTTTACCCACCGTAATATTTGCTATCATGAGAGAAGCCTCTAGTGAACACTATGGCCCCCGGGTCTACTTCACATCATATTTTCAGCCTTACACTTTTACTTTGTTGCACTTTCCGCCTTCAGATCTCACCTTGCAATCAATTGCGAAGGGATTGACAACCCCTTTGTAGCGTTGGGTGCAAGTTTGTTGTTTTTGCGAAGGTACTTTTGGAGACTTGGCTTGATACTCCTACTAGATTGATACCTTAGTTCTCAAACTGAGGGGAATACTTACTGCTACTGTGATGCATCACCCTTTCCTCTTCAAGGGAAAACCAACGCAAGCTCAACAGGTAGCAAGAAGAATTTCTGGCGCCGTTGCCGGGGAGCATCAAGTCAAGAATAGTCTTCCTCCAACGTGTCAATTTCTGGCACCGTAGATTATTCTAAGTGAATCTTATCCAAGTAACTGTCACAAACTCAGCTCTTGCATTTAGTTTTTTGCCTTTTGCCTCTCGTTTTCCTCTCCCCCACTTCTGAACAAACAAAATTTTACAAAAATATTTGCCTTTTTGGTTCGCCTTTTCTTTCGCTTGCTTTCTGTTTGCTTGTGTGCTATGAGCCTTCAAAATGCTTGCATCTTCGCTTGCTAAGAATCTAGTGATATGGATCCTCATCCACTTGCTAATCTTTTCAAGAGGTCCAACTATGTTGAACCAATTGCTAGTGAGTTTTGTGCACTAGATTTTCTTTATGAATTTTTTCTTGAGATGCGTGAATCTAAAAATTGTGATGAAGAAATTCATGAAGTGATTCACGAGGGTTCCTTGAATGAAAAGCATGACTGCAATGGTTTCACTATGAATTCTATTAGTGACAATCATGCTAAAAATATGCAAAATCCTAAGATTGGGGATGCTAGTTTTGCTATGTCCACTACTTGTTGCAATGATCATGATTGGGGTAATGATTTTTCTTATGATCTTGAAAATTTGTGTAAGCCTCATGATGAATATGATATTTACAATAATATTGAAAGTGGGTTTGGAGAAGTCATGACTTTAGTTGATGATAATCCCACTATTTTTGAAGAGCGTCAACTTTGCATACATGTGGATCATGAAAAGAATATCCTATGTGATAGTTATATTGTTGAATTTGAATATGATCCTACATGTAATTGTTATGAGAGAGGAAAATATTGTGGTAGAAACTTTCATGTTACTAAATTACCTCTCGTTATGTTGAGATTGATATTGTCTCTTTCTTCTTCCTTGCATATGGTAGCTATTGGTTGTCTTGATAATTTGTTTTCCTATAAAATGCCTATGCATAGGAAGTATGTTAGACTTAGATATGTTTGTCACATATTTCATGATGCTCTCTTCGTGTCCGATTGCTATCTTCTATGTGAGCATAATTGAATTATCAATGCCTAGCTAAGGGCGTTAAACAATAGCGCTTGTTGGGAGGCAACCCAATGAATTTATCTTTGATTTTTTTGTTTCTATTTTTTTGTGTCAACACCATCATAATTCTGTTATGTTTGTGTTTTTTGTGTTTCTTTTTGTGTTTGAGCCAAGTAAAACCTTTATCACTAGTTTTGGTGATGGTTGTTTGATCTTGCTGGAAAAAGACAAAAACTTTTCGCTCACGGAATTATTTTTCATTTTTATCCAGAAATAGTTTTGAGTTTATTATTTTTTCTACTGGTTGATACGCCAATTGACCAAATTGTCGATTTTTTTCAGAATTTTTGAGATACCAGAAGTATACGAAGTATACAGATTGCTATAGACTGGTCTGTTTTTGACAGATTCTGTTTTTGTTGTGTTGATTGCTTATTTTGATGAAACTATGGATAGTATCGGGGGGTACTAGCCATGGAAAAGTGACAATACAGTAATCTAACACCAATGTAAATAGAAGTCAAGTTTGCTACAGTACATAAAGAGGTGGTAGTTTGTTTTCTTGTGCTAATGATATCACGAGTTTCTGTTTAAGTTTTGTGTTGTGAAGTTTTCAAGTTTTGGGTGATGTTCTCATGGACAATGGGATAAAGAGTGGAAAGAGCTCAATCTTGGGGATGCCCATGGCATCCCAATCCAATTCAACGACACCAAAAAGCCTAAGCTTGGGATGCCCCAGTAAGGCATCCCCTCTTTCGTCTTCAATCCATCGGTAACGTTACTTGGAGCTATATTTTTATTCACCACATGATATGTGTTTTGCTTGGAGCATCGTGTATTATAGGAGTCTTTTCTTTTTATTGTGTCACAATCATCCTTGCTGCACACCTTTTGAGAGAGACATGCACTCATCGTGAATTTGCTAGAATACTCATTGAGCTTCGCTTATATCTTTTGAGTTAGGCAATTTAGCTCACATGTGCTTCACTTATATCTTTTGAGCTAGATAACTTTGCTCTAGTGCTTCACTTAGATCTATATAGAGCACGACGGTGTCATATTTTGGAGAAATAATAACTCTCAATATTCACTTATATCTTTTTGAGAGTGCTCTCTCTGAGTAACTTGGCAGTTGGCTTGTGCTATGAAAGTAGTCCTAAAGATGATAGGCATCCAAAGCGGATACAATTAAACTTCCATATTCTTGTGCATTGATTAGATAGAGAAGTTTGATTCCTCTCAATTAGTTTTGAGACATGGATTTGGTAATATTAAGAGTCATGTTAGTAGGGTGTTGTGAATCTAGAAATACTTGTGTTGAAGTTAGTGATTCCCGTAACATGCACGTATGGTGAACCGCTATGTTAGGAAGTCGGAGCATAATTGATTTATTGACTGTCATCCTTTGTGTTGCGGTCGGGATCGCACGATGGTTAACACCTACCAACCCTTCCCCTAGGAGTATGCATTTAGCACTTTGTTTCGATTACTAATAAAAACTTTTGCAATAAGTATGTGAGTTCTTCATGACTAATGTGAGTCCATGGTATAGATGCACTTTCACCTTCCACCATTGCTAGCCTCTCAAGTGCCGCGCAACTTTCGCCGGTACACAAAACCACCATAGACCTTCCTCAAAACAGCCACCATACCTACCTATCATGGCATTTCCATAGCCATTCCGAGATATATTGCCATGCAACCCCCACCGCTCCGTCTCATGACATGTGCCGTCACTTTCATATTGCCATTGCATGATCGTAAGATATCTAGCGAGTCATACGCTAAGCTAGATCGTTGCACATCCCGGTACACTGCCGGAGGCATTTCCTATAGAGTCATCATTGTTCTAAGCATTGAGCTGTGAGTAAATAAAAGTGTGATGATCATCATTATTAGAGCATTGTCCCATGTGAGGAAAAAAAGAGGCTAGAGTTGTCCACAAAAAAATATATGGAAAGAGGCCAAAGAGCCCAAACAAAAAAAAAGAAAAAAAAGAAGTAAAAAAGAGAGAATGGACAATGCTACTATCTTTTTCCACACTTGTGCTTCACAATAGCACCATGTTCTTCATGATTGAGAGAGTCTCTTGTTTCGTCACCACCATATACTAGTGGGAATCTTCATTATATAACTTGGCTTGTATATTCCAATGATGGGCTTCCTTAAAATTGCCCTAGGTCTTCGTGAGCAAGCAAGTTGGATGCACACCCACTAGTTATCCTTTTGAGCTTTCACATACTTATAGCTCTAAGTGCATCCATTGCATGGTAATCCCTACTCTTTCACATTGATATCTATTGATGGGCATCTCCATAGCCCTTTGATACGCCGAGTCAATGTGACCATCTCCTCCTTTTTGTCTCACAACCTCCACCACACTCTATTCCAACTATAAGTGTTATATCCATGGCTCACGCTCATGTATTGCATGAGAGTTTAAAAAGGTTTGAGAAAGTAAGAGTGCAAAAACAATTACTTGGCCAATACCGGGGTTGTGCAAGATTTAAATTCTTTGTGTGGGGATGATGGAGCATAGACAGACTATATGATTTTGTAGGGATAACTTTCTTTGGCCTTGTTATTTTGAAAGTTCATGATTACCTTGCTAGTTTGCTTGAAGTATTATTGTTTTCATGTCAATAGCAAACTATTGTTTTGAATCTTACGGATCTGAACATTCATGTCACATGAAAGAAGTTACAAAGGACAAATATGTTAGGTAGCATTCCACATAAAAAATTCACTCTTTATCACTTCCCTACTCGAGGACGAGCATGAGTTAAGCTTGGGGATGCTTGATATGTCTCCAACGTATCTATAGTGTTTTATGGTTCCATGCTATTATCTTGTCAAACTTTGGATGTTTTGTATGCCTTTTATATCTTTTTTCGGACTAACTTATTAACTCAGTGCCAAGTGCCAATTCCTGTTTTTTCCGTGTTTTTGACCTTTTTCAGAGGAGAATTTTAAACAGAGTCCAAATGGAATAAAACCTCCAAAAAGTTTTTTTTCGGAACAGAAGATACGCAGGAAGCTTGTGTTGGGGAACGTTGCATGGGAAACAAAAATTTTCCTACGGGCACGACGACCTATCATGGTGATGTCCATCTACGAGAGGAGATTTGAATCTACGTACCCTTGTAGATCGGACAGCAGGAAGCGTTAAGAAACGTTGTTGATGTAGGGAATGTCCTCACGTCCCTCGATCCGCCCCGCGAACCGTCCCACGAACCGTCCCGCGATCCGTCCCACGATCCGCTCCGATCTAGTGTCGAACGGACGGCACCTCCGCGTTCAGCACACGTACAGCTCAACGATGATCTCGGCCTTCTTGATCCAGCAAGCAAGAAGGAGAAGTAGATGAGTTCTCCGGCAGCGTGACGGCGCTCCGGTGGCGGTGAAGGATCTACTCCTGCACGGCTCCGCCCGAGGTCCGCACAAATACGATCTAGAGGAAAAACCGTGGTGTTTGTGGTGAGGCTGCCGTGGCAAAAGTTGTCTCAAATCAGCCCTAGAACTCCACAATATATAGGAGGAGGGGAGGGGAGGCTTGCCTTGGGGTCCAAGACCCCAAGGGTCCGTCGGTCAAGGAGGTGGAGGAGTCCACCTCCAATCCTAGTCCAACTAGGATTGGAAGGTGGAGTCCTTCCCTTCCTTCCCACCTTTTTTTTCCTTTTCTTTTTTATTTTCTATCTTCTGCACATAGGGCCCTTTTGGGCCGTCCTACCAGCCCACTAAGGGCTGGTGAGGCACCCCTAAGGCCTATGGGCTTCCCCGGGTGGGCTGGCCCCTCCCGGTGAACATCTGGAACCCATTCGTCACTCCCCGTACATTCCCTATAATGCCCGAAAACTTTCCGGTAACCAAATGAGGTTATCCTATATATCAATCTTTGTCTCCGGACCATTACGGAAACCCTCGTGACGTCTGTGATCTCATCCGGGACTCCGAACAACATTTGGTAACCACACATATAACTCAACTACACTAAAACATCGCCGAACCTTAAGTGTACAGACCCTGCGGGTTCGAGAACTATGTAGACATGCCCCGAGGTTCTCCTCGGTCTATATCCAATAGCGGGACCTGGATGCCCATATTGGATCCTACATATTCTCCGAAGATCTTATCGGTTGAACCTCAGTGTCAAGGATTCATATAATCCCGTATGTCATTCCCTTTGTCCTTCGGTATGTTACTTGCGTGAGATTCGATCGTGGGTATCCTCTTACCTATTTCAATCTCATTACTGGCAAGTCTCTTTACTCGTCCGTAATACAAGATCCCGTGACTTACACTTAGTCACATTGCTTGCAAGTCTTGTGTGTGATGTTGTATTGCCGAGTGGGCCCCGAGATACCTCTCCGTCACACGGAGTGACAAATCCCAGTCTTGATCCATACTAACTCAATGGACACCTTCGGAGATACCTGTAGAGCACCTTTATAGTCACCTAGTTACGTTGCGACGTTTGATGCGCACAAGGTATTCCTCCGGTGCCAGTGAGTTATATGATCTCATGGTCATAGGAACAAATACTTGCCATGTAGAAAACAATAGCAATAACACGACACGATCAATATGCTACATTCATAGTTTGGGTCTTGTCCATCACATGATTCTCCTAATGATGTGATCCCGTTATCAAGTGACAACACTTGTCTATGGTTAGGAAACCTTCACCATCTTTGATCAACGAGCTAGTCAACTAGAGGCTTACTAGGGACAGTGTTTTGTCGATGTATCCACACATGTATTTGAGTTTCCAATCAATACAATTATAGCATGGATAATAAACGATTATCGCAAACAAAGAAATATAATAATAACTAATTTATTATTGCCTCTAGGGCATATTTTCAACAGTCTCCCACTTGCACTAGAGTCAATAATCTAGTTCACATCACCATGTGATTTCAACGAATCCAACACCCATATAGTTCTCGGGTCTGATCACGTCTTGCTCGTGAGAGAGGTTTTAGTCAACGGTTATGAAACTTTCAGATCCGTGTGTTCTTTACAAATCTTTATGTCATCTTATAGATGCTGCTACTACGTGCTATTCAGAAATACTCCAAATATCTACTCTACTATACGAATCTGTTTCACTACTCATAGTTATTCGGATTAGTGCCAAAGCTTGCATCGACGTAACCCTTTATGGCGAACTCTTTAACCACCTCCATAATCGAGAAAAATTCCTTGGTCCATTAGTTACTAAGGATAACTTTGACCGCTGTTCAGTGATTCAATCCTGGATCACTCTCTGTACCTCTTAACAGACTTGTGGCAAGGCACATATCAGGTGCGGTACACAACATGGCATACTGTAGAGTCTACGACTAAGGCATAGGGGACGACCTTCGTCCTTTCTCTTTCTTCTGCCGTGGTCGGGCTTTTGAGTCCTACTCATATTCACACCTTACAATACAGCCAAGAACTCCTTCTTTGCTGATCTATTTTGAACTCCTTCAAAAACTTGTCAAGGTATGCATTTGATTTGAAAGTTCTGTTTCAGCATTTTGATCTATCTCCATAGATTTTGATGCTTAATGTTTTAGGTAGCTCTACCCAGGTCTTCCCTCGAAAAATCCCTTTCAAACAACCTTTATGCTTTACAGAAATTCTACATTACTTCTGATCAACAATATGTCAACCACATATACTTTATCAGAAAAACTATAGTGCTCCCACTCACTTCTTTGGAAGTAAAACTTTCTCATA
Organism: Hordeum vulgare subsp. vulgare; assembly: GCF_904849725.1. Classification (NCBI taxonomy): domain Eukaryota; kingdom Viridiplantae; phylum Streptophyta; class Magnoliopsida; order Poales; family Poaceae; genus Hordeum; species Hordeum vulgare. Next base: position 293,531,980 of record NC_058522.1, read on the forward strand.
AACCTTGTACAAACCCAAAAGCTTTGATCATCTCATCAAAGCGTATATTCCAACTCCGAGATGCTTGCACCACACCATAAAAGGATCGCTGGAGCTTGCATACTTGTTAGTATCCTTAGGATCGACAAAACCTTCTGATTGTATCACATACAATCTTTCCTCAAGGAAACCGTCGAGGAAACAATGTTTTGTCTTCCTATGTGCAATATTTCACAAATAATGTAGCAACTACTAACATAATTCCAACATACTTTTAGCATCGCTACGAGTGAGAAAGTCACATCATAGTCAACTCTTTGATCTTGTCGAAAACATCTTTGCGACAAGTCGAGCTTTTCTTAATAGTGACTTATCACTATCATCATCTGTCTTCCTTTTAAATATCCATCTTTACTCAATAGTCTTACTACCATCAAGTAGTTCTTCCAAAGTCTACACTTTGTATTATGCATGGATCCTCTCTCAGATTTCATGGCCTCCAGCCATTTGTCGGAATCCGGGCCCACCATCGCTTCTTCATAGCTCGTAGGTTCATTGTTGTTCAACAACATGACCTCCAAGACAGGGTTACCGTATCACTCTGCAGCAGTACGTGACCTTGTCGACCTATAAGGTTTGTAGTAACTTGATCCGAAGCTCAATGATCACCATCATTAGTTTCCACTTCAAAGTGTGTAGGCGCCACAGGAACAACTTCCTGCGCCCTCCTACACACTGGTTGAAGTGATGGTTCAATAACCTCATCAAGTTCCACCACTCTCCCACTCAATTCTTTCTAGAGAAATCTTTCCTCAAGAAAGGATCCGTCTCTAGAAACAAACACTTTGCTTCCGATCTGAGATAGGAGATGTATCCAACTGTTTTGGATATCCTATGAAGATGCATTTATCCGCTTTGGGTTTGAGCTTATCAGACCGAAACCTTTTCACATAAGCATCGCAGCCCCAAACTTTCAAGAAACGACATCTTAGGTTTCTCTAAACCATAGTCTATACTGTGTTATCTCAACGGAAATACGCGGTGCCCTATTTAAAGTGAATGCGGTTGTCTCTAATGCATAACCCACAAACCATAGTGGTAATTCGATAAGAGACATCATAGTATGCACTATATCAAAATAGGGCGTGGCGATGACGTTTAGACACATCATCACTATGGTGTTCCAGGTGGCATGAACTGCGAAACAATTTTCAATTTTGTCTTAACAGCGTACCAAAAACTCGTAACTCAGATATTCATCTCTATGATCATATCGTAGACAGTTTATCCTCTTGTCGTGACGATCTTCACTCTGAAATTGTTTTGAACTTTTTCAATATTTCAGACTTGTGATTCATCAAGTAAATACTCCTGTATCTACTCAAATCGTCAGTGAAGTAAGAACATAACGATATCCACTACGTGCCTTAGCACTCATTGGACTGCACACATTAAAAATGCATTACTCCCAACAAGTTACTCTCTTGTTTCATGTGGCATGCTTTGCATGTCTCAAGTGATTCAAAATCAAGTGAGTCCAAACGATCCATCTCTATGGAGTTTCTTCATGCATTTATACCAACATGTATGGTTTGCATGTCTCAAACGTTTCAAAAATGAGTGAGTACAAAGATCCATCGGCATGGAGCTTTTCATGCATTTTATACCAACATGACTCAAGTGGCAGTGCCACAACTAAGTGGTACTATCATTATTACTTTGTATCTTTTGGTACCAATATTATGAACATGTGTAACACTACGATCGAGTTTCAATAATCCATTGAGGGTAATTTATTCAAGAAAATAGAATAACTATTATTCTCTCTAAATGAATAATGTATTGCAATAAACACGATCCAATCATGTTCGTGCTCAACACAAACACCAAATAACAATTATTTACGTTTTACCACCAATCCCGATGATAGAGGGAGCGTACGATGTTTGATCACATCAACCTTGGAAACACTTCCAACACGTATCGTCACCTCACCTTTTAGCTAGTCTCCGTTTTATACCGTAGCTTTCATTTCGAGTTACTAATCACTTAGCAATCGAACCGATATCCAATACCCTCGTTCTACTAGGAGTACTAGTAAAGTACACATCAATATCATGTATATCAAATATACTTCTGTCGACTTTGCCAGCCTTCTTATCTACCAAGTATCTAGGGTAGCTCTGCCTAGTGACCGTTCCCCTCATAACAGAAGCACTTAGTCTCGGGTTTGGGTTTAATTTTGGGTTTCTTCATTAGAGCAGCAACTGGTTTGTCATTCCATGAAGTATCCCTCCTAGCCCTTGCCCTTCTTGAAACTAGTGGTTTTACTAACCATCAACAATTGATGCTCCTTCTTGATTTCTACTTTCGCAGTGTAAAACATTGTGAATCACTCAAGGATCATCATACCTATCCTTGATATGTTTATAGTTCATCACGAAGCTCTAGCAGCTTAGTGGCAGTGACTTTGGAGAACCATCACTATCTTATCTGGAAGATTAACTCCCACTTGATTCAAGCGATTGTTGTACTCAGACAATCTAAGAATATGCTCAACGATTTGAGCTTTTCTCCTTTACTTTGTAGGGAAAGAATCTTGTCGGAGGTCTTATACCTCTCAAACAAGGGCACGAGCATGAAATCTCAATTTCATCTCTTAGAACATCTCTTATGTTCCGCGACGTTTTCAAAACGTGTTCGGCGCCTCGCTTCTAAGCCTTTAAGTATTGCGTACTGAACTATCACGTAGTCATCAAAAACGTGTATGTCAGATGTTCGCAACATCCACAAATGACGCTTAAGGACATAAACCTTCTGTGCAGAAATGAGGACAATCCTCAGTTTTACGGACTCAGTCCGCAAAGTTGCTACTATCAACTTTCAACTAAATTTTCTCTAGGAACATATAAAAATAGTAGAGCTATAGTGCAAGCTACATCATAATTCTCAAAGACCATTAGACTATGTTCATGATAATTAGTTCAATTAATCATATTACTTAAGAACTCCCACTCAAAAACAACATCTCTCCAGTCATTTGAGTGGTACATGATCCAAATGCACTATCTCAAGTCCGATCATCACGTGAGTCAAGAATTATTATCCATGCTATAATTGTATTGATTGGAAGCACAATACATGTGTGGATACATAGACAAAACACTGTCCCTAGTAAGCCTCTAGTTGACTAGCTCGTTGATCAAAGATGGTCAAGGTTTCCTGGCCATAGGCAAGTGTTGTCACTTGATAACGGGATCACATCATTAGGAGAATCATGTGATGGACTAGACCCAAACTAATAAGACGTAGCATGTTGATCGTGTCATTTTGTTGCTACTGTTTTCTGCGTGTCAAGTATTTGTTCCTATGACCATGAGATCATATAACTCACTAACACCGGAGGAATGCTTTGTGTGTATCAAACGTCGCAACGTAACTGGGTGACTATAAAGATGCTCTACAGGTATCTCCGAAGGTGTTAGTTGAGTTAGTATGGATCGAGACTGGGATTTGTCACTCCGTGTGACGGAGAGGTATCTCGGGGCCCACTCGGTAATACAACATCACACACAAGCCTTGCAAGCAATGTGACTTAGTGTAAGTTGCGGGATCTTGTATTACGAAACGAGTAAAGAGACTTGCCGGTAAACGAGATTGAAATAGGTATGCGGATACTGACGATCGAATCTCGGGCAAGTAACATACCGAAGGACAAAGGGAATGACATACGGGATTATATGAATCCTTGGCACTGAGGTTCAAACGATAAGATCTTCGTAGAATATGTAGGATCCAATATGGGCATCCAGGTCCCGCTATTGGATATTGACCGAGGAGTCACTCGGGTCATGTCTACATAGTTCTCGAACCCGCAGGGTCTGCACACTTAAGGTTCGACGATGTTTTATGCGTATTTGAGTTATATGGTTGGTTACCGAATGTTGTTCGGAGTCCCGGATGAGATCACGGACGTCACGAGGGTTTCCGGAATGGTCCGGAAACGAAGATTGATATATAGGATGACCTCATTTGGTTACCGGAAGGTTTTCGTGCATTACCGGAAAAGTTTCGGGCTCATCGGTAGTGTACCGGGAGTGCCAGGAGGGGTGCCGGGGACCATCGGGAGGGGTGTCACGCCCCAAGGGGTCTCATGGGCTATGGGAAGAGATAAACCAGCCCCTAGTGGGCTGGAATAAGTTCCCACTAAGGCCCATAAGGTTTGAGAAGGAAAAAACACAAGGTGGAAAGAGTTTCCAAGTGGGAAGGTGGAATCCTACTCCAAGTAGGATTGGAGTAGGACTCCTCCACCTCCAATTTCGGCCAAACCTTTAGGTTTTGAGGCTGCCTCCTCCCCTCCCTCCCACCTATATATACGGAGGTTTTAGGGCTGATTTGAGACGACTTTTCCACAGCAGCCCGACCACATACCTCCACGGTTTTTCCTCTAGATCGCGTTTCTGCGGAGCTCGGGCGGAGCCCTGCTGAGACAAGGTCATCACCAACCTCCGGAGCGCCGTCACGCTGCCGGAGAACTCTTCTACCTCTCCTTCTCTCTTGCTGGATCAAGAAGGCCGAGATCATCGTCGAGCTGTACGTGTGCTGAACGCGGAGGTGCCGTCCGTTCGGTACTAGATCGTGGGACTGATCGCGGGATTGTTCGCGGGGCGGATCGAGGGACGTGAGGACGTTCCACTACATCAACCGCGTTCACTAACGCTTCTGCTGTACGATCTACAAGGGTACGTAGATCACTCATCCCCTCTCGTAGATGGACATCACCATGATAGGTCTTCGTGCGCGTAGGAAATTTTTTGTTTCCCATGCGACGTTCCCCAACAGTGGCATCATGAGCTAGGTTCATGCGTAGATGTCTTCTCGAGTAGAACACAAAAGTTTTTGTGGGCGGTGATGTGCGTTTTGCTGCCCTCCTTAGTCTTTTCTTGATTCCGCGGTATTGTTGGATTGAAGCGGCTTGGACCGACATTACTCGTACGCTTACGAGAGACTGGTTTCATCGCGACGAGTAACCCCGTTGCTCAAAGATGACTGGCAAGTGTCGGTTTCTCCAACTTTAGTTGAATCGGATTTGACCGAGGAGGTCCTTGAATGAGGTTAAATAGCAACTCATATATCTCCGTTGTGGTGTTTGCGTAAGTAAGATGCGATCCTACTAGATACCGATGGTCACCACGTAAAACATGCAACAACAAAATTAGAGGACGTCTAACTTGTTTTTGCAGGGTATGCTTGTGATGTGATATGGCCAACGATGTGATGTGATATATTGGATGTATGAGATGATCATGTTGTAATAGATAATATCGACTTGCACGTCAATGGTACGGCAACCGGCAGGAGCCATAGGGTTGTCTTTATAACTATCATTTGTGCTTGCAGATGCGTTTACTATTTTGCTAGGACGTAGCTTTAGTAGTAATAGCATGAGTAGCACGACAACCCCGATGGAGACACGTTGATGGAGATCATGATGATGGAGATCATGGTGTGACGCCGGTGACAAGAAGATCGTGCCGGTGCTTTGGTGATGGAGATCAAGAAGCACGTGGTGATGGCCATATCATGTCACTTATAAATTGCATGTGATGTTAATCCTTTTATGCACCTTATTTTGCTTAGAACGACGGTAGCATTATGAGGTGATCTCTCACTAAAATCTCAAGACGAAATTGTGTTCTCCCCGACTGTGCACCGTTGCTACAGTTCGTCGTTTCGAGACACCACGTGATGATCGGGTGTGATAGACTCAACGTTCACATACAACGGGTGCAAAACAGTTGCGCACGCGGAACACTCGGGTTAAGCTTGACGAGCCTAGCATGTGCAGACATGGCCTCGGAACACATGAGACCGAAAGGTCGAGCATGAATCGTATAGTTGATATGATTAGAATAGAGATGCTTACCACTGAAACTATTCTCGACTCACGTGATGATCGGACTTGAGATAGTGGATTTGGATCATGTACCACTCAAATGACTAGAGAGATGTACTTTTTGAGTGGGAGTTCTTAAGTAATATGATTAATTGAACTAATTGTCATGAACATAGTCTAATGGTCTTTGCGAATTACGATGTAGCTTGCGCTATAGCTCTACTGTTTTATATGTTCCTAGAGAAAATTTAGTTGAAAGTTGATAGTAGCAAACTTTGCAGACTGAGTCTGTAAAACCGAGGATTGTCCTCGTTGCTGCACAGAAGGCTTATGTCCTTAATGCACCACTCGGTGTGCTGCACCTCGAGCGTCGTCTGCTGATGCTGTGAACATCCGACATACACGTCTCTGATGACTACACGATAGTTCAGTACAAAAATACTTAATGGCTTAGAAGCAAGGCGCCGAAAACGTTGTAAAACGTCACGGAACATAAGTGATGTTCTAAAGAGATGAAATTGTGATTTCATGCTTGTGCCCTTGTTAAGAGGTACGAGACCTCCGACAAGATTCTTTGTCCACAAAGCACAGGAGAAAAGGCTCAATCGTTGAGCATGTGCTCAGATTGTCTGAGTACGACAATCGCTTGAATCAAGTGGGAGTTAATCTTCCAGATGAGATAGTGATAGTTCTCCAAAGCCACTGCCACCAAGCTGTGAGAGCTTCGTGATGAACTATAACATATCAAGGATACATACAATGATCCTTGAGCGATTCGCGATGTTTGACACTGCGAAAGTAGAAATCAAGAAGGAGCATCAATAGTTGATGGTTTGTAAAACTACTAAGTTTCAAGAAAGGCAAGGGCTAGAAGGGATACTTCGTGAAACGGCAAAACAGTTGCTGCACTAATGAAGAGACCCAAGATTAAACCCAAACCCGAGACTAAGTGCTTCTGTAATGAGGGGAACAATCACTGAGGCGGAGCAACTCAAGGTACTTGGTAGATAAGAAGGCTGGCAAAAGTCGAAAGAAGTGTATTTGATATACATGATGTTGATGTGTACTTTACTAGTACTCCTAGTAGCACGAGGGTATTGGATACCGGTTCGGTTGCTAAGTGATTAGTGACGCGAAATGAAAGCTACGGCATAAACGGAGACTAGCTAAAGGCGAGGTGACGATACGTGTTGGAAGTGTTTCCAAGATTGATATGATCAAACGTCGCACGCTCCCTCTACCATCGGGATTGGTGTTAAACCTAAATAATTGTTATTTGGTGCTTGCGTTAAGCATGAACATGATTGGATCGTGTTTATTGCAATATGATTATTCATTTAAGGAGAATAATGGTTACTCTATTTTCTTGAATATTCACCTTCAATGGTTTATTGAATCTCGATCGTAGTGTTACTCATGTTCATGATATTGGTGCCAAAAGATACGAGTTGATGATGATAGTACCACTTACTTGTGGCACTGCCACTTGAGTCATGTTAGTATAAATTGCATGAAGAGGCTCCATGCTGATGGATCTTTGTACTCACCTGATTTCGAATCACTAGTGACATGCGAATCATACCACATGAGCAAGGCCTTGTTTTCATTGAGATGAAATAAGATAGTAACTTGTTGGAAGTGATACATTTTGATGTATGCAGTCCAATGGGTGTTGAGGCACGTAGTGGATATCATTATGTTCTTACTTCACTGACGATTTGAGTAGATACTAGAGTATTTACTTAATGAATCACAAGTCTGAAATATTGAAAAGTTCAATTCTGTTTCGGAGTGAAGTTCATCGTAACAAGAGGATAAACTGTCTACGATATGATCATGGAAATGAATATCTGAGTTACGAGTTTTGGTACGCAGTTAAGACAATGTGGAAATTGTTTCGCAGTTCATGCCACCTGGAACATCATAGTGTGATGATGTGTCTGAACGTCATAGCCACGCACTATTTGGTATGGTGCATACTATGATGTCTCTTATCGAATTACCACTATCGTTTATGGGTTATGCATTAGAGACAACCGCACTCACTTTAAATAGGGCACCACGTATTTCCGTTGAGATGACACAGTATAGACTGAGGTTTAGAGAAATCTAAACTGTCGTTTCTTGAAAGTTTGGGGCTTCGACACTTATGTGAAAAAGTTTCAGTCTGATGAGCTCGAACCCAAAGCGGATAAATGCATCTTCATAGGATATCCAAAAACAGTTGGGTACATCTCCTATCTCAGATCCGAAAGCAAAGTGTTTATTTCTAGAAACGGATCCTTTCTCGAGGAAAGGTTTCTCTCGAAAGAATTGAGTGGGAGAGTGGTAGAACTTGATGAGGTTATTGAACCATCACTTCAACCAGTGTGTAGCAGGGCGCAGGAAGTTGTTCCTGTGGCGCCTACACCGATTGAAATGGAAGCTGATGATGGTGATCATCGAGCATCAGATCAAGTTACTACAAGCCTCGTAGGTTGACAAGGTCGCGTACTACTACAGAGTGGTACGGTAACCCTGTCTTGGAGGTCATGTTGTTGAGCAACAGTGAACCTACGAGTTATGGAGAAAGCGATGGTGGGCCCAGATTCCGACAAATGGCTGGAAGCCATGAAATCCGAGAGAGGATCCATGTATGAAAACAAAGTGTAGACTTTGGAAGAACTACTTGATGGTCAGAAGACTATTGAGTAAAGATGGGTCTTTAAAAGAAGACAGACGATGATGGTGATAAGTCACTATTAAGAAAAGCTCGACTTGTCGCAAAGATGTTTTCGACAAGATCAAACAGTTGACTATGATGAGACTTTCTCACTCGTAGCGATGCTAAAGGTCTGTTAGAATTATGTTAGTTGTTGATGCATTATTTATGAAATATTGCACGTAGGATGTCAAAACATTGTTTTCTCGACGGTTTCCTTGAGCAAACATTGTATGTGATACAACCAGAAGGTTTTGTCGATCCTAAAGATACTAGCAAGTATGCAAGCTCCAGCGATCCTTCAATGGACTGGTGCAAGCATCTCGGAGTTGGAATATATATACTTTGATGAGATGATCAAAGATTTTGGGTCTGTACAAGGTTTATGAGAAACTTGTATTTCCAAAGAAGTGAGTGGGAGCACTATAGAATTTCTGATAAGTATATGTGGTTGACATATTGTGGATCAAAAGTAATGTAGAATTTCTGTAAAACATACAAGGTTGTTTGAAAGGAGTTTTCAAAGGAATACCTGGATTGAGCTACTTGAACGTTGAGCATCAAAGATCTATGGAGATAGATCGAAAGCGCTTAATGGAAGTTTCAACAAGATGCATGCCTTGACAAGTTTTTGAAGGAGTTCAAAATAGATCAGCAAAGAAGGAGTTCTTGGTTGCGTTGTGAGGTGTGAATTTGAGTAAGACTCAAAACCCGACCCCGGCAGAATAAAGAGAATAGACGAAGGTCGTCTTCTATGCCTTAGCCGTAGAATCTAAAGTATGCCATGCTGTGTACCGCACCTGATGTGTGCCTTGACTCAAAATATGCTGAGAGGTACAGAGAGTGATCCATGATTGAATCACTAGCAGCGGTCAAAATTTATCCTTAGTAACTAATGGACTAAGGAATTTCTCTCGATTATGGAGGTGGTTGAAGAGTTCGTCGTAAAGGGTTACGTCGATGCAAGCTTTGACACTAATCCGAATAACTATGAGTAGTGAAACGGATTCGTATAGTAGAGTAGATATTTGGAGCATTTCCGAATAGCACGTAGCAGCAGCATCTATAAGATGACATAAAGATTTGTAAAGAACGCACGGATCTGAAAGTTTCAGAACCGTTGACTAAAACCTCTCTCACGAGCAAGACGTGATCAGACCCCATAACTATATGGGTGTTGGATTCATTGGAATCACATGGTGATGTAAACTAGATTATTGACTCTAGTGCAAGTGGGAGACTGTTGGAAATATGCCCTAGAGGCAATAATAAATTAGTTATTATTATATTTCTTAGTTCATGATAATTGTTTATTATCCATGCTATAATTGTATTGATTGGAAACACAATACTTGTGTGGATACATAGACAAAACACTGTCCCTAGTAAGCCTCTAGTTGACTAGCTCGTTGATCAAAGATGGTCAAGGTTTCCTGGCCATAGGCAAGTGTTGTCACTTGATAACGGGATCACATCATTAGGAGAATCATGTGATGGACTAGACCCAAACTAATAAGACGTAGCATGTTGATCGTGTCATTTTGTTGCTACTGTTTTCTGCGTGTCAAGTATTTGTTCCTATGACCATGAGATCATATAACTCACTAACACCGTAGGAATGCTTTGTGTGTATCAAACGTCGCAACGTAACTGGGTGACTATAAAGATGCTCTACAGGTATCTCCGAAGGTGTTAGTTGAGTTAGTATGGATCGAGACTGGGATTTGTCACTCCGTGTGACGGAGAGGTATCTCGGGGCCCACTCGGTAATACAACATCACACACAAGCCTTGCAAGCAATGTGACTTAGTGTAAGTTGTGGGATCTTGTATTACGGAACGAGTAAAGAGACTTGCCGGTAAACGAGATTGAAATAGGTATGCGGATACTGACGATCGAATCTCGGGCAAGTAACATACGGAAGGACAAAGGGAATGACATACGGGATTATATGAATCCTTGGCACTGAGGTTCAAACGATAAGATCTTCGTAGAATATGTAGGATCCAATATGGGCATCCAGGTCCCGCTATTGGATATTGACCGAGGAGTCACTCGGGTCATGTCTACATAGTTCTCGAACCCGCAGGGTCTGCACACTTAAGGTTCGACGATGTTTTATGCGTATTTGAGTTATATGGTTGGTTACCGAATGTTGTTCGGAGTCCCGGATGAGATCACGGACGTCACGAGGGTTTCCGGAATGGTCCGGAAACGAAGATTGATATATAGGATGACCTCATTTGGTTACCGGAAGGTTTTCGTGCATTACCGGAAAAGTTTCGGGCTCATCGGTAGTGTACCGGGAGTGCCAGGAGGGGTGCCGGGGACCATCGGGAGGGGTGTCACGCCCCAAGGGGTCTCATGGGCTATGGGAAGAGATAAACCAGCCCCTAGTGGGCTGGAATAAGTTCCCACTAAGGCCCATAAGGTTTGAGAAGGAAAAAACACAAGGTGGAAAGAGTTTCCAAGTGGGAAGGTGGAATCCTACTCCAAGTAGGATTGGAGTAGGACTCCTCCACCTCCAATTTCGGCCAAACCTTTAGGTTTTGAGGCTGCCTCCTCCCCTCCCTCCCACCTATATATACGGAGGTTTTAGGGCTGATTTGAGACGACTTTTCCACAGCAGCCCGACCACATACCTCCACGGTTTTTCCTCTAGATCGTGTTTCTGCGGAGCTCGGGCGGAGCCCTGCTGAGACAAGGTCATCACCAACCTCCGGAGCGCCGTCACGCTGCCGGAGAACTCTTCTACCTCTCCGTCTCTTTTGCTGGATCAAGAAGGCCGAGATCATCGTCGAGCTGTACGTGTGCTGAACGCGGAGGTGCCGTCCGTTCGGTACTAGATCGTGGGACTGATCGCGGGATTGTTCGCGGGGCGGATCGAGGGACGTGAGGACGTTCCACTACATCAACCGCGTTCACTAACGCTTCTGCTGTACGACCTACAAGGGTACGTAGATCACTCATCCCCTCTCGTAGATGGACATCACCATGATAGGTCTTCGTGCGCGTAGGAAAATTTTTGTTTCCCATGCGACGTTCCCCAACATCTAGGCTCGTCAAGTTTAACCCGAGTGTTCCGCGTGTGCAACTGTTTTGCACCCGTTGTGTGTGAACTTGAGCCTATCACACCCGATCATCACGTGGTGTCTCGGAACGACGAACTGTCGCAACGGTGCACAGTCGGGGAGAACACAATTTTGTCTTGAAATTTTAGTGATAGATCACCTCATAATGCTACCGTCGTTCTAAGCAAAACAAGGTCCATAAAAGGATTAACATCACATGCAATTCATAAGTGACATGATATGGCCATCATCATGTGCTTCTTGATCTCCATCACTAAAGCACCGGCACGATCTTTCTGTCACCGGCGCCCCACCATAATCTCCATCATCATGATCTCCATCAACGTGTAGCCATCAGGGTTGTCGTGCTACTCATGCTATTACTACTAAAGCTACGTCCTAGCAATATAGTAAACGCATCTGCAAGCACAAACGTTAGTTTAAAGACAACCCTATGGCTCCTGCCGATTTCCGTACCATCGACGTGCAAGTCGATATTAACTATTACAACATGATCATCTCATACATCCAATATATCACATCACGTCATTGGCCATATCATATCACAAGCATACCCTGCAAAAACAAGTTAGACGTCCTCTAATTGTTGTTGCATGTTTTAGGTGGCCGCTATGGGTATCTAGTAGATCGTATCTTACTTACGCAAAAACCACAACGAAGATGTGCAAATTGCTATTTAACCTCTCCAAGGACCGCCTCGGTCAAAATCAATTCAACTAAAGTTGAAGAAACAGACACCCGCCAGTCATCTTTATGCAACGAGGTTGCATGTCAAGCGATGAAACCAGTCTTTCGTGTACGAATAATGTCGGTCCGGGCCGCTTCAATCCAACAATACCGCCGAATTGAGAAAAGACTAAGGAGGGAAGCAAATCGAACATCACCGTCCACAAAACCCTTTGTGTTCTACTCGAGATTACATCTACTCATGAACCTAGCTCATGATGCCACTATTGGGGAACGTCGCATGGGAAACAAAAAATTTCCTACGCGCACGAAGACCTATCATGGTGATGTCCATCTACGAGAGGAGATTTGGATCTAGCTACCCTTGTAGATCGCACAGCAAGAAGCGTTAAGAAACACGGTTGATGTAGTGGAACGTCCTCACACTGAAAGTGTGTTATATCGACTAGAGGGGGGGGGTGAATAGGAGATTTTTGGAATTTCATCACTGAGGAAATTCCTTTTGAGGAAATTCCTCACTGATGACTAACTTACAGCGGAAACAACAAAGGATCAGGAGTGCAAAGTATCACTATAGCAGTTTTTTAGGATGAAGAATATGAAAAAAGTTTGCACAGTATGCAGGCACGCAGAAAACATATGAGGATTAACTCGCGTGAAGAATTTGGGGTTGAGGAATTTCAGAGAAAGTCTTTAGCAAATTCTTCAAACAGTGACAGTGAAAATCATCAACACACAATCTGAGGAATATAAAGAGTTGAGGAAATAGAACCCGTTTCACAGTGAAGACAGTGGTTGATGACCCAGTTCCAACTGCTGCGACAGTTGTACATCTGGTTTGGAGCGGCTTGGTATTGAAACCAAAGGACACACAGTCCCGGGACACATAGTCCCTACCGTATTCTCCTTGGGCTAAGAACACACAGTCCTCGCCCAACACTCGTGGTATGTCTTTAGGGCATACTTCCAAACCCTCACAAACTTGGTCACCTGGCGATCCACAATTGACTGCTGGATTGCTCTAGACCATGACGCCTAACCGTGTGGAGGATGCACAGTCCTCAAAGGTAAAAAGCTTCAATCCCACACAGGAACAACTTCTTCAGTGATGCTCATTCACTTGGTTTTGGTTTGTGGTTTGGTGTTTGGGGTATTTCCTCACTGATGAATTACTCACGAAGACTCTGAGGAATTTGGGTTGCTCTTATGACAAGTGTCAGTTTCTAACGGAGCAGCCAACCAGCTAATGGTTGTGGGGGGGCGGCTATTTATAGCTTGGGAGCATCCCGACATGATTTGACATTAATGCCCTTAAATAATATGACCGTTGGTGTGGATAAGACCAAGGATGTGGCGCGACTATCGATAACGGTCGGGACCCTCAACTGCGAGAGTCCTCATGTCTCTCATATTCCTCACTTGAGGCTTTTCGTAGATTTAGGCTTGGGTTGAGCATCATGAGGAAATTCATTCCAATGTGTTACTTTGGCCCCCTTTAATAGTACGGTGTTCCTATTACTCAAGTGTGAAGAAAATAAAACAGAAAGGATAAATCTTCATGCTTCAAAGTCTTCAGATTGATTTTCGTTAGGACACACCGAATTCCTCAATTTCAGTATCTTCATGAGGAATATCAATTTCATTGCAACTTCTTCGCGATTCATTTCTTTAGCTTCAGACCAATTTCTACAACCGAAGATATACATTTTTAGGGGTCGATATTCATCGAATATATCAAACTCCTCAGCGACTTATAGATCTTGTATACACTCAAGAACACATTAGATACTTAACCTATAAGTCTTCAAACCACCAAAATCACTAAGGGGCACTAGATGCACTTACAATCTCCCCCTTTTTGTTGGTTGATGACAATTAGGTTAAGTCTTCAACAGGGATAAAAATATGAAGTGTAAATACTCATTTGAGGAATTTGAAATCAAGATTCAGAGAGACTCCCCCTGAAGATGTGCATATCTTGAGGATTTTGCTTTTCACAGCAAATGCACATTGATGATTTATATCATGGAGATCTCCCCCTCAGTCTTGTAAATCATGCATACATACGACATATAGTATGAAGAAATTGAGGATGCATGATGACAAATGGTATATGACGAATTCCATCATGTGTGCATTAAAATTTTGAGGAATAAGCATGCGAAGAAAAACGTTCAAAAGCGTCAGAGTACCATCGGGCTTAAGTTACAACTCATTACATAAAACACTTCAGAAGAGCCAAGAGTTTGTAACTTAAATATAGTTTATAAGCCCCCAAAATATCCCCCGTGAAGACTAACTCTCAAGTTTCTCCTCCTTTGTCATCAAGTGACAAAAAGGGACAAACTGAGGACTAACGCCCGTGAAGACTTTCACTTCTTGGCAGTTGAGGAAGACGCGTGAGGATTCTTGGGAGCAGACTTCCTCCTTGGACTAGTGGCAGTATCTTGTTGGTCTTCATCTGATTCAGAAGTGCGGAATGAAGAAAACGAACTGTCCTCACGGTCTGGAACTGGGATTGGCCTGAATTTCTTCTTTGGTGGCCACAACCAGCCGAAGTCCTTAACAAACTCAAATTCTTGAAGTTCTGCTGGAGTCTTCAAATGAGACAGTGTGGCCCAGGTGCGATAAAAAACCTCATGAATATAATGATGGTTAAGCTTCATGACATTCTGTGTTTCATTGAGGGTTTTCAGAATGGCGCCGAACTGGCGTTTGACCCACTTGTGATTCCGATCCACCTTTTGGTGAAGACTGAGAAGAAGCTCTCTAGTATTCATCACCCTAGGAGCAACATGACTTGGAGGATGGGTTTCAGTGTCATCCCATGAGGAATAAGCATCTGGCTCTCGGAACTGGCCATCAAGGGGCCGACTGCCTTCATCAATGACAAACTTGCCTTTTCCTTCAACAGGCTCAAAAGTCTTCTTGTTGACCCTTAGCGGAGACATATAACCTATATGATTGTTGAAATCAGCGTGATAGTTGATGCATGACCTGCGTCTGATGAATCTCATGATCTATGGAGCGTAACACTTCAGGTCAAAAGGGGCCATAGCATTTTCTGCCAGAGTCGTCAAGAAGAAATCATGGATGTTGATGGGAATGCCATGTGTGATGTTGAAGAGGATATTCTTCATGATGCCGACTATGTCTTCTTCATCATCATGACCCTTGATTGGCGCAAGAACGCTGCGGAGGATTCTGTAAACTGTCCTCGGTTCATATTTCAGCTCATGGACTAGGAAGGTTGTTCTTGGTGGTTGCCCCTTAGCCAAAGGCTTCATGAGGACATCCATCAGCTTGTTTGCCAGCTCACGTTCATCATACAACTTTACTGCCTGCTCTGAGGGAATTGACACTGGTAGTTCATGCAGCAACTCATTGGAAGGAGCCTTGAAGTGTGTGTTCTGCATCATCCAATCCAGCACCCATGTGTTGATGTCTGTTGGATCTCCAGAGATGTGCAGAGTTGCATAGAATTGAAGAATGATTTCACTATTCCAATCACAGATATCTGAGCACATAGGGAGGAGGCCAGCTTCATAAAGGACGTTGAGGACTGGGGCAAAGCAAGGAATTTCTTCAAGCTCAACGTGAGGAATGTGCCTGTGCTGGAAAATCTTGTTTCTTCCACACAACACAGAGGCGTAGTAGTTGAGCTGTGTCCTGGTCCAAAACTTCAGATGCCTAATGCGAGGCTTGTCATAGGGATTTTCTCCTATGAAGAACATGTGTTCTTCAAAGAAGGATTCCTTTTGAAACTTTGGCCGCTTGGAGAACGGCTGACGCTGCATTGGCTAAAGATTTTGCGGCTTGCCTTGAGGAGAGACAATCATCGCAGTTTCTAGGTTGAGGACAACAAGAGCATTCTCTGGATCTGGTGCATTGTCCTCAGCATGTTCCTCAGGTTGAGGAATTTCATCTGCTTGTGCTTCAGGCTGAGGAGCATGCTCTGGTTGAGGAATGTCATCAACCAGAGCTTCTTGTTGAGGGTTTTGCTCTGGAGGAGGAATTGGTTCATCCTGAGCCTCAGCTTGAGCATTTTGCTAAGGAGGAGGAATTGGGTCAGCCTTAGCCTCTGGTTGAGGATTTTGCTCAGGATTTTGAATTTCATAAGGCTGAGGATTTTCACTTTGTTTTTCCTCAGCTTGAGGAGCTTGCTTGGTGGAGGAGCCAGATTCATCAGCTGGTGCAGCTGATCCTTGTGCAGTTTCGTGCGGAGGAATAAAGGTCTGAGGACTGTCATGAATGCGAATTTCCTCATCAGTGTGTTCCTCACACTTAGCATTCTTCATTTTCTCATCAGCCACGTGCTCCTTGTCTTCGCTTTCGAAGGGAGTCATCTCATATGATGGAGCAACATTGAGAGGCACATGATCCAGAGGTACATTTTCTTCAAGAGCTTTGAGGCGCTTGGCCTCAGTTGATTCTTCTACTGATGAAGCTTTTCTTTTCTTGGCTTCCTTTTCAGCAGCCCTGGTCTTCTTCACGTCTGATGCAGACGGAGTCATTTTCTTCACCTTTGAAGCTTTTGGTGAAGGTGTTTTCTCAGCTGAAACAGTTTCATCAGCTCGAGCAGAGTCATCGGCTTGCTTAGAAGCACCAGCTGGAGCAGAGTCATCAGCTGGCTTAGAAGCAGCTGGAGCAGTTTCACCAGCTGTAGCAGAATCATCAGCTGGATTTTCCTTGGCAATTTCCTCAATAGCCGGTTCATCAGCAAAACTTTCTTGAGGGATTTCCTCAGTATGAGCAGTTTCATAAGCTGGTTCTTCAATCAGAGGCTGAGGAGTTTGTGTAGGAGGGGCAGCCTTCTTGTTGTACTTTTCAACTGCGTCAGTGGCGAATTTGATGAAATTGTTTTTGAGACTTTGATGGTCAGAGAGGTTAGAGTACTTGCCAGTCAAAGTCTTCAATTCAGCCTGTGTTGACACAAGTGCATCAGGCGTCAAGTTGAGGAGATTATGTCTGAGGAATTTCTCCTTTTTGAGCTTTGCAACCTTAGCCTATTTGGCTTGCTGCTCCTTTGATGAATGTGGCCACCATGTGGTTGATGCCTGGGGGAAGCTTCAAATCATCGATTGGAGTGTTGGGGTCCTCATACCAGATGTTGATGTAATCCAGGAGGACTTTTGGGTCCATGGCCAGAGGAATGGAGCTGCTAGAAGCTTGAGCTACCCTCTCTTGCTTATTTCTGATGATGGCTTGCAGAGTATCATCATCAAATTCATCACTGCCTTCTGATGCAGAAGGAACTTTGATGATTTTGCTTGGGCTTGGTCCTGTTCCTCTCCCAGCAGTCACCTTAGTCTTCAGGGGAGTCGATGAAGACTTTGTCTCGGAGCTTGTTGCAGACGGGACTGAGGAGCTGGAGACAGTGGGCAGTGGCTTCACTATCTCCTTCTGTTCAGGCTTTGAAGCCTTTGGTGGTGCTGAGGGTTTTGGAGCTGATGCTAGTGTAGCTTTCTGAGGCATTTTCTCTTGAGGCTTTGAAGCCTTTGGTTTTGGTGGCACATACTTCATTTGAGGAATGGCCGTACCAGAAGTCTCAGCGGTAGAGGAAGTGGCGGCAGTTGCAGCAGCAGCAGATTCTTCATTGAATTTCCTAACGGCAGCTTCTTCTTGCTTCTGAAGCTTTGACAAATGTTTTGACTTTTCCTCAGGATAATCATCAATTGTATTGAGGCTTCAGGGGTGTGCATCCTGATAGTCCTCAAGTGGAGGCTGTTTGCCAGGAGGCTTCAGAGCGAATTTCTTCGCATACTTGGGAGTGACGAATCTGTACTCTTTCCACTCCTTAGCCCATCGGTGTTCTATCTTTTCAAGCCTGATCTTCCTCTTGGGCATAGTTTCTTTCTCATCAGGAGTGCAGTATTCCAGGTATATATCCTCAGGGATATCAATGGCATTATTCTGCTCGAGCTTCTTGCCACCCTTTTGCTTCGTGTCATCTTCCATTTTCTTCAGCTGAGGCTTTTGCTGAAGAAATTGAACTCTTGAGGATTCTGATGAAACTTGCAGATTTTCTTCAAGAAACGCTGCAAATGAGTTAAGTTGATGAGAACCTAGAGATTCATCAGCTGACATGTTTGTAGCTGCGAACAGAGTATAGTTGCAAGGAATTTGAAGAGGTCATATGCCTTCTCAGATTTGATGAAATGAAATTTTTTGAAAGTTGAGGAATTTGACCAGTGGTTGAGGAATTTTTCTAAGCACACTGTTCTTGGGTTCCAAAGTTGTACATATTCGAAAATTTGCACAATTGAGGAATCTCGTGAAAATCTTAGATGCTTAGTGAAGTTCATCAATAATTGAGGAATAAGCAGTGTTTGAGGAAAAAGAAACTGATGGATACTTGAGGAAAAACAGATTTCACATCTCTAAGGTAAAATAGTAGATCAAAAGAGCTGTAAAAATAGGGGTTTTACTTACCCTAGATAACGCGCACGAACAACAGAGAAGGAAGTAGCAGCAGATGCTCTTCTGTGCGAGTCCAATGCGCCCTAACTCGGCAACAGAGGAGAGCTACGGCGGCGGCGGACGAAGATGGTCCGGTTCCGGTGTGGTTTCGGCAACGGAGAGGTCGAGGCAGTCAAGCTCTTCTTCGCCGGTGTCGAGACTTCTAGCGGTGGAGCTAGGGCTTTTGTGCTTTGCTGTAGCAGGAGGGCGACGGGACGAAGAATATTTTACTGAAGGGAGATGGGGACATATTTATAGCCAGGTGGTAACTGTTGGCACGAAAGTATCAGACCAAATAGCCCCTTTCTCTATGTTTCCGCAGGACACGTGTAGCCCACGACCGTAGCGGTGGATATTGTGGAGATCGTGGTTATCCGAACGGAAAGAGTGGGGTTCAGTTACTGTGTAACAATTTTGTTTGAAGATTTGAGGATTTTGTTACAAAATCATCAGCTGAGAAGGACGCAGTGAGGATCTTGAACAAAGTTTCAAGTAGAACACAAATGAAGAATTGAATAGACTGGGTGAGAGTAGCATAGAGGGAAAGTAGGGTCCGATCACATTCACTTAGATGAAATATCAAATTGAAGAAATAGCTATAAGTGAATGTTGTTGAGGACTTTGAAATCACAGTCTATCTAGGTAAACGAAAATCATCAAGTGTTTTTGAAGATTTTGATTAACATGAGGATTTTGTGACAAAGCGTCATGATGATGAATTTCAGTTTTGAAGAAGAACAAGTTTTAAGAACAACTGTTTTGAAGAAAATCGACTTTTAAAGAAATTCAGCTTTGGAGAAATTCAACTTGAGGAATTTCAAGTTGGGTGGTGGCGTGACCCACCATATAAGAATGTTTATTACAGACGTCGCGTACAATTGTCGTAGGGCCCTGAGAATCAATTTCTTCGTTGATTTCCTCACACTAAGAGTGATATTCTTCATTTGTTGAAGAAAATCGATTCATCGTGTGTTTCACATATAAGTCATCAATTTTGCATAAGTGTTAGGATGTGTGCATGTTTTTACAAAACATTTGAAGATTCTAAGATATTTAGCTCACACCGCAACTTGCAAAACCTTTTCTCATCCAAGAGCTTAGTGAATATATCTGCCAGTTGATCGTCAGTCTTCACATGGTCCATGAGGATATTGCCCTTGAGGACATGGTCCCGAAGAAAATGATGATGAATCTGGATGTGCTTGGTCTTCGAGTGGTGTACTGGGTTGTATGCAATCTAGATTGCACTCTCATTGTCGCAGTAGAGAGGCACATTCTTCATATTGATGTCGTAGTCCTTGAGGGTTTGCTTCATCCATAGCAATTGAGCACAACATGAACCAGCAGCAATGTACTCAGCTTCGGCAGTGGAGAGTGAAATGCAGTTTTTCTTCTTTGAGGACCAGCAGACTAGTGATCTTCCGAGGAAATGACATGTGCCAAAGGTTGACTTGCGATCCACACGATCACCAGCATAGTCAGAATCAGAATATCCCACAAGATGATGATTTGAGCCCTTGGGGTACCATAATCCTAGTGTTGGTGTGTGAGCTAAGTATCGAAGAATATGTTTCACAGCGTTATGGTGTGATTCCTTTGGTTTTGCTTGAAAACGTGCACGCATGCAAACACTAAGCATTATATCTGGCCTAGATGCACATAAATACAATAAAGAGTCAATCATAGAGCGATATACCTGTTGATCGAATTCTTTACAATTTTCGTCAGTGCAGAGGTGGTCGTTGGTAGGCATTGGAGTCTTGGCACCTTTGCATTCATGCATGTCAAATTTCCTCAGAACATCCTTGAGGTATTTCTCCTGTGATATGAAGATTCCATTGCGTTGTTGACGAATTTGAAGACCTAAGAAGAATTTCAGCTCCCTCATCATAGACATCTGATATTCTTCACTCATCATGTAAGCAAATTCATCACCGTAATGTTTGTCACTACATCCAAATATGATGCCATCGACACAAATAGTTCATTATCATAGGATTTAGTGAAAAGAGTTGGATCGAGTGAACCAGGTTTGAAGCATTTCTTCATGAGGAATTCATTCAATGTATCATACCATGCCCGAGGGGCTTGCTTGATACCATAGAGCGCCTTTTTGAGTTTGAAGACTTTGTCTGGATTCTTTGGATCCTCAGAACCTGGGGGCTGAGCAACATATACTTCTTCTTCAAGCTTACCATTGAGGAATGCACATTTCACATCCATTTGATATAAGATGATGTTATGATGATTAGCATCAGCAAGTAGTATTCGAATAGCTTCAAGTATAGCAACAGGTGCAAAAGTTTCATCGAAATCTATTCCTTGAACCTGTGTGTAGCCTTGGGCTACAAGTCGTGCCTTATTCCTCACCACTTGACCATCCTCGTCTTTCTTATTTCGGAAAATCCACTTGGTGCCGATGATATGCTTCTTCTTCGCGAGCGTGTGCAAATTCCTCATGCCTGCATGACCGAGTCTTCGATGCCACAGCCACCCTTCTGAGGTTTTTGCTAGTAAGCAAGTGGCTGGTGGAGGACCTGTAGAGAAATCAACAATGTACAAATCCCCTCTTCTAACACCTTCGAAGACTTTGGATCTGTCAGATTCCATGATAACAACACATCTATATTTTCCAAAGATAACAATCATATCAAGATCACAAAGCATTGAGACTGACATGAGATTAAATCCAAGAGATTCAACAAGCATTACTTTGTCCATATGCCTGTCCTTGGAAATAGCCACTTTGCCAAGTCCCAATACCTTTCTTTTACCTTTGTCAGCATATGTGATTTGCTTCAGGGGTGATGGAGTTAGTGGCATATTCATCAGCAAGGTTTTATCACCAGTCATGTGATGTGTGCAGCCACTATCAAGAACCCACTCAGTACTCTTCGGTTTGTCATCCTGCAGATGAATTAGTACAGCTTACCATCTCATATGCTCCAGACTTGAAGAATATGATATCAATTTCATGAGATAGGAATTTCATCATAAACAGAATTATAAGGACGTGTGAAATATTTCTATTTCATCAATATTTGCTTGCGTCCCATCAAGCATTTTCCTTAGGTCTCCAGCAAATTCTTCAGATGATGATTTTCATCTGGAGACCTGACCTGCAGAAGTGATTAGTTCAATTTCTTCACCACCCACATGTGAAGGGGTGGTAAAGCATTCATCATCCCGCGAGCACCATATGAGAAGGGGGGCATTGAAGCTAATGCACTTCTTCTAACAGTAGGGGGGTTAGAGTACTCAAATGACTATGCAGATAATTTATTTGAGGATTTATGAATACAATGATTTGAAGAATAATACTCATATTCATATTCCTTGTAATTTCCCTGCATGTTAGAAGCATTAGCACGGGTACGAGCATAGTTTTGACCAGTTGAGGATTTTGATCCTCTTGATGACTTTGGTCCTCTTGAGAAATTTGATCTGGGGTTCAAATTCTTCATAGGTGGTGTCATGAGGACATTCTCCTGAAGATTTTCAAGGCAACTTTTGGGAACCCAGATTTTCCTCAGGGGAGGGCCATTCCTGCAGTTAGTTCCAACATATCGAGCAAATACTTCACCAGATTGATTTTCGAAAAGTTTATAGTTGGAGTCAAATGACTCATCTGAGGAATAGGATAATTCACATGAAAAGCATGTTAGATTGGATGGATTAAAAGGAGGCCCAGTAGCAGCAACCCATGAGGTTTTGGGATACTGCTTAGGTTTCCAATAAGATCCATCAGCATTCAATTTCCTCTCAAAGGCAATTCCTTCTTTCCTCGGGTTCCTATTCAAGATCTGCTTTTTGAGCACATCACAAAGGGTTTGATGTCCTTTGAGACTTTTGTATATGCCTGTCACATACAATTCCTTCAGCTCTGTATTTTCATCAGTGACATTTGTGTTTTCCTCAAGTGAGGAATTTTACACTACCGGAGCAGTTGAAAAATTTGTAGTAATTGAAGCATTTGATGATTCTGGTGAAGAATTAGCAGTTTCATGTTCGATGCATTTAAGACATGGAGGAATGAACTCAGCTTGAGCAGCACTGATCTGTTGAGCTAGTAATGAATCATTTTCCATATGATGATCATCATGAGAAATCCTCAACTTCTCTAGATCAAGTTTCCTTTGAAGAAATTCATAGGAAAGTTTCTCATGATCACCGAGGAGTGTAACATGACGTTCTTGAAGATTATCAAATCTGGGCTGAAGACTTTTCATATCTTCAGTGAGGATTTGGGTAAGATTCATTTCATCATTCAACAGATCATCACTTCTATCTAGCAGCTTCTGAAGCTTTTCAAGGGAAGTTTGTTGTTTAGTGGCAATGATAGCAAGTTTACTCTAACTGGGTTTTTTATAATCATCAGGTTCATAGTCACTTGAATCAGAGGAGGAAGCATCATTCGGTACCTTTGAACCTTTTGCCATGAAGCAATAGGTTGGAGCGAAGTCATCAACATAGTCATCAGTGTGGATGGTGTTATCATTTTCTTCAAGGTTGAAGATTGACTTGCTGACGAATGTGGTTGCAAGTGCAAGACTAGCCTGTTCCGATTCTGAGTCTTCATCAGAACCCTCCTCTTCATCACATTCCTCGGATTCTGCCTCGGAATCCATTTCCTTGCCAATAAGTGCCCGAGCCTTTCTGAAACTAGTCTTCTTGTGCGATGAGGACTTTGAAGATGAGGATTTTGAAGATTTCTTCTTTTTCTTCGAGTCATCAGAACTTTCATCCTTGTATTTATTCTTCTTTGATTCCTTTCCCCAACGAGGACAATCAGCAATGTAGTGACCTGATTTCTTGCATTTGTGGCAGGTTCTTTTCTTGTAGTCCTCAGATGAAGATTCTAATTTCCTCATATCTCTTCTTGAAGATTTACCGAACTGACCACGTCGTGTAAACCTTTGGAATTTCCTCACGAGCATTGCAAGCTCCTGTCCAAATTCTTCAGGATCACCAATGCTACCATCCGAGTCTTCTTCTTCAGGTGAGGAAATTGCTTTGGCCTTCAGTGCACGTGGTCTAGAATAGCTTGGTCCATATAGATCTCTCTTTTCTTCTTGTTGGAATTCATGAGTATTGAGTCTTTCTAGTATATCAGCTGGATCAAGCATCTTGTAGTCTGGTCTTTCTTGAATCATCAGAACTAAAGTATCAAATGAATAATCCAAAGATCTTAGCAGTTTCTTCACTACTTCATGATCAGTAATGTCTCGAGCTCCCAATGCTTGTAATTCATTTGATATGTGAGTAGGAGATCAAAGGTATCTTGGCATCTTTCATTGTCAAACCTCTTGAAGCGATTGAAGAGATTGCGAAGAACATCAACACGAGAATCACGCTGGGTTGATACTCCTTCATTCACTTTGGACAGCATTTCCCAAATAAGTTTTGCTGAGCCCAAAGCACTTACTCTGCCATACTAGCCCTTGCTCAGATGACCACAGATGATATTCTTCGCTTGAGAATCAAGTTGCTTGAATTTCTTCACATCAGCAGCAGAGATAGTAGCAGTGACGATAGGGACGCCATGTTCCACAATATACCAAAGATCGTTGTCAATAGCTTGTAGATGCATCTGCATCTTGGTCTTCCAGAAGGGAAAGTCCTTTCCTTCGAAAGTAGGACATGTGATACGTCTCCATCATATCTACTTTTCCAAACTCTTTTGCCCTTGTTTTGGACTCTAATTTGCATGATTTGAATGGAACTAACCCGGACTGACGCTGTTTTCAGCAGAATTGCCATGGTGTTGTTTTTGTGCAGAAATGAAAGTTCTCGGAACGTCCTGAAAATTTACAAAGAATATTTCTGGAAAATATGAAAAATACATGCGCAAAGATCCACCGTAGGGGACGGGCTAGTAGGCCACAAGCTCTGTGGTCACGACCTCCCCCTCGCCGCAACCACCAGGCTTGTGGGGCCCACGTAGCTTTGCCGCCCCCAATTCCAGCGCTATTTATTCTCTTTCATCCAGGAAAAAATCATGAGAGAAGATTTCATCGCGTTTCACGATCCAGAGGCGCCGCCACATCCCGTTCTTGCCCTGGAGGGCAGATCTGGAGTCCGTTTTGGGCTTCGGATCAAGGAGATCGTCGCCATCGTCATCATCAACCTTCTTCCCTCTCCAATTCCATGAAGCTCTTCATCGTTCGTGAGTAATCTATTTGTAGGCTCGCTGGGCGGTGATGAGTATGATGAGATCTATCATGTAATCGAGTTAGTTTTGACGGGGATTGACCCCTAGTATCCACTATGTTCTCAGATTGATGTTGCTACTACTTTGCCATGCTTAATGCTTGTCACTAGGGCCCGAGTGCCATGATTTCAGATCTGAAATTATTATGTTGTCACCAATATATGTGTGTTTTAGATCCGATCTTGCAAGTTGTAGTTACCTACTATGTGTTATGATCCGACAACCCCGGAGTGACAATAACCGGAACCACTCCCGGTGATGACGATAGTTTGAGGAGTTCATGTGTTCACCAAGTGCTAATGCGTTGGTCCGGTTCTTTACTAAAAGGAGAACCTTAATATCCCGTAGTATCCATTTGGACCCCGCTGCCACGGGAGGGATGGACAATAGATGTCATGCAAGTTCTTTTCCCTAAGCACGTATGACTACATACGGAATGCATGCCTACATCACATTGACGAATGGGAACTAGCCTCATATCTCTCCGTGTTATAATTGTTGCATGATGAATGTCATCCAACAAATCACCGATCCATTGCCTATGAGTTTGTCCCACTACTACTGTTACTTCCTCTACTGCTACTGCTGTTCCTACTGTTGCTGCTACTGTTACCTGCTGCTACTGTTACTTGCTTTGTCCTCCTGCTACTGCCACTACTTTTCCTACTACTGGTACTTGCTGCTACTGTTACTTGTTGTTGCTGTTACTTGCTACTGTTGCTACTTGCTACTGCTGTCACTACTGTTGTTCCTTGCCACTGTTGTTACTCGTTACACTACTACTACCTGCTACAATACTTTTCTGGCGCCATTGATACTTCAGTTAGGAATAGTCTGCCTCGTCAACAAATCGTTTCTGGCACCGTCGTTATCATACTACTTTTGTTGCTTATATCCTGCTTGCAGATACTAATCTTTCAGGTGTGGTTGAGCTGACACCTCAACTGCTAATACTGGAGAATATCCTTTCACTCCCATCGTGTCGAACCAACAAATTTGGGTTGAATACTCTACCCTCAAAAACTGCCGCGATCCCACACGCTGGTGGGCCATTGCAAGACAATTGCTAATTGTTGAGCAACTGGAAGCAGCTCTCTTCTGGTGCCATTGCCGGGGACTGCTAGCAACTCTTTTCTGGCCCTTTTGCCGGGGAGGGAATAGCTATATTCTCTGAGTCACTTGGGATTTATATCTGCTGATCACTATGAAGAAACTGAAAGATCCAAGAACCAAAGTCTTGCCCTCAACTACGAGGGAGGTAAGGAACTGCCATCTAGCTCTGCACTTGATTCACCTTCAGTTATGAGTAAGTTTACGACACCACCTCATGCTAGAAATCTTGATATGTCGCCTGTGCTTGATGATGCTTATGATGCTACTATGCTTGATGATACTATGCCTGATACTGCTAGATATACTAAGCTTGATACTGCTAGAGATGCTATGCCTGATACTGCTATCCATGATGCTATGCTTGATACTGCTTTGCTTGATGATGCTAGAGATGCTATTTTGCCTGATGATGCTATGCTTGATACTGCTGGAGAAGCTGCTTTGCCTGATATGCTACTAGGGGTATTCCTTGATGCTCATATTGCTAGAGTTACAGCCAATGCTCGTGATGCTTCTGAAACTGTCGATACTATTGAGATAGAACCTGTTTTTGCTCCTGCTAGATCCAGCTCTTCTAGATATGAATTGCCTGATATACCTGAGGGTTATGTTAGGGAGGGAGAGATAGCTGAGGATTTTCTTGCGTGTAAGGATGCCTATGACGCCGAGAAATTACTTCTCAAGTGGAAGGAAAAATCTCCGAAAGCTAGAATGAAATACGACCCGAAGTTTGCCACTTCACCTATCTTTATCACCGATGAGGATTATGAATTCTCTGTCAACCCTGAGATAATCTCTCTAGTCGTATCTGATCCTTTCCACGGTTATGAGTCTGAGACGGTCGTAGCCCATCTTACCAAACTACACGATATAGCCACCCTTTTCACCAGTGAGGAGAAGATCCGTCACTACTATATCCTTAAGCTGTTCCCTTTCTCTCTAAAGGATGACGCTAAAGCCGGGTTCACTTCTCTTGCTCTTGGATGTGTGAGTAGTCCCCAGGATATGGTCTATTACTTCTATGAGAAATATTTCCCTGCCCATAAGAAGCAAGCTGCGTTGTTGGAAATATACAACTTTGCTCAACTCAAAGAAGAGAGTCTCCCACAAGCTTGGGGGAGGCTCATCCAGCTACAGAATGCTTTGCCTGATCACCCTCTTAAGAAGAACGAGATACTTGATATCTTCTATAACGTACTTACCGATGCTTCTAGAGACCACCTAGATAGTTGTGCCGGTTGTGTTTTTAGGGAACGAACTATAGAACAAGCTGAGATTCTACTTAATAACATCTTGATCAACGATAATGCTTGGACTATTCCCGAACCACCTCCTAAGCCAACTCCTAAGAAAAGAGGTATTCTATTCCTCAGTCCCGAAGATATGCAAGAAGCCAAGAAATCTATGCCAAAGAAAGGCATTAGATCTGAAGAAGTCAAAAATCTACCGCCTATCAAAGAGATCCATGGTCTTGATAACCCGATACAAGTAGTAGAGGTGAATTCTCTGCGTAGATTCAATGAGAGTGATATTCCTTTTGACAAACCTGCTAGCCTATGCTTTGATGAATTTGACAACTTTGTTTCCAAACAACAGAGTTTCAATGATTATGTTAGCAGACAATTGGAACAAACTACTCGTATGCTTAGTCATTTAAGTGCTTGTGTAGACAGAAATGTCAATGATCTGAAGCTTCTGAGTAAACATGCCTCTATGATTACTACTCAGGTAGAACAAGTACTTAAAGCTCAGAATGACTTGCTCAATGAATTAAATGACAACTCTGTCAGAGTCATTACTAGAGGAGGCAAAATGACTGAGGAACCTTTGTATCCTGAAGGCCATCCTAAGAGAATTGATCAAGATTCTTAAGGAATTAATGCTGATACACCCAGTCATCCTAAGAATAAGAAGAAGGATGATAAAAACTTACATGTCAGTTCACGAAATACTGTCACACCTGAAGAACCAAATGATATTTCTGCGTCTGATGCAGAAACACAATCTGGTGATGAACATGAACCTGGTGACAATATGGACAGCGATGTTCATAATAATGCTCAACCTAGCAATGATAAGGATGTGGAGATTGAACCTACGGTTAATCCTCATAACCCACAACCTAAGAGATACGATAAGAATGACTTCACTGCTAGGAAGCATGGTAAATAAAGGGAGCCATGGGTTCAGAGACCCATGCCCTTTCTTCCTAAGCCATCCAAGAAAAAGGATGATGAGGATTTTGAGCGCTTTATTGAAATGTTGAGACCCGTCTTTCTGCAGATGCGGTTAATTGATATGCTCAAAATGTCTCCATATGCCAAGTACATGAAAGATATCGTGACTAATAAACGGAAGATACCAGATCTTGAGATCTCCACCATGCTCGCCAATTACACTTTCAAAGGTGGAACTCCTAAGAAACTTGGTGATCCCGGAGTGCCCACTATACCTTGCTCCATTAAAGGAAACTATGTAAGAACTGCCTTATGTGACCTTGGAGCCGGTGTTAGTGTTATGCCTCTCTCTCTTTATCGTAGACTTGAACTCGATAAGTTGACACCCACTGAAATTTCTCTGCAAATGGCCGACAAGTCAACTGCTTTCCCTGTCGGCATTTGCGAGGATGTGCCTTTTGTG
Source organism: Hordeum vulgare subsp. vulgare (assembly GCF_904849725.1). NCBI lineage: Eukaryota > Viridiplantae > Streptophyta > Magnoliopsida > Poales > Poaceae > Hordeum > Hordeum vulgare. Next base: position 293,560,758 of record NC_058522.1, read on the forward strand.
GTTGCTAACGTTACTATCTTGACGGACTTTGTTATCCTGGATATTCCTGAGGATGATGCCATGGCGATCATTCTTGGAGGACCATTCTTAAACACCGCAAGGGCTGTTATAGATTGCAGCAAAGGCAATGTCACCTTCCATGTCAACGTTAATGAGCATACAGTGCACTTTCCGAAGAAACGATATCAAGTACATTGCATCAATGCTATTGAAAAAAACTTCATCGATTCTTATTGGGAGCTTTGAATGCCCTATTCCTCGTGTTAAGACGAAGTATGATTTGCTTGTTGGGGAGATTCATGTCCCCATTGAGGTGACTTAGTGGCTATTCGACAATTCTCCGTTTCCTTTTGCGATTCGAATTATTTTTGTCGAGGGGATTTGATCAACCCCATTGACGGATTTCTTTCGATGACCATGAAATGGATGAATCAAGGAGTCACATAGCTTTGTTTTAAGCTTTCACTTTTTGTTGCTTAGAAAGAAAAATGATAGATTTAGTTTAGTTTTCCCTGTTTTCTGTTTCAGCGTCCCGGAGAAAAGTACCCCGAAAATAAAAGTTCTTCGATGGTCCTGAAAATCAAATATGATTTTTTCTGGATTTTTTGAAAAATACTCGGACTGTGAGATGGCCTGGGGGCCACACCAGTGGGCCACAAGCCCTGTAGCCGTGGCCTCCCCCTGGCCGTGGCTACCAAGCTTGTGGGGCCCACAGGGACCCCCTCCACTCATTCCAGCTCCCATCCTCTTCTTCTACCTCCAGAAAAAATCGTTTTGCAGCTCAAACCCGTGTTCTTGCTCATTTGACTGTGATTTTCGATCTCCTTGCTCAAAGCACCATTCTCCGAACCGTTTTGGGGAAATTACTCCATGGTAAGTGACTCCTCCATTGGTCCAATTAGTTTCTACTCTAGTGCTTTACCCTTCACGTATTCTTGCTACCTTGGTGACCCTGTTCTTGAGCTTGAAATGTTGATTTTAGCTGGTCCCAAGTAGTTTTAGCGCGTGATATGGTCTCTAGGCACTAGTAGGAGTAGTTGCTACAAGGTGTGGTTGGTCTTTATTCACTTTTCTCTTGAACTTCAAAAATTTCAGCAAAAAGAAATTATGTTCAGGAGGAAGTTTCATGGTGGTTCCTCAAGTAAGAAGGGTCCCCGTATTTCTATTCGGGAGCCCGATCCTTATCAACTAAGGGACGCACCGGTACAACCATGTGAATGGCCTTCCGATGAGTTCATGATCGAAGCAGGCTTCAAGGATGAGTTTGATACACTTGTCCACAATGCCGGGTTAGAAGAATTCCTCTCAGATAAATGTGAACAGTATGTTATGCTCACTGCCTCTTTCGTGCGTAGATTTAAATTTTCAGTTGGCCGTGACTCATCCATACTGTTTGATCTGTATGATAAATCCTACACCATGGATTTGGAGGATTTCAATAGGATTTGCAAGATACCCGATGGGGGTAGTCTTAATCATCCTTCTAAGTCTTCGGTTAGAGATTTTGTCTCTAGTATAACTGTTGGAGAAACTAAAGACATCACGCAAGCTACCATAGGAAGCATTCATTTCCCTGCCTTGCACTACTTTGCCCTCTTCATAGGTAGATGCATTAACGACAAGGTTGAAGATTGTCACCTATGCGCATCCGACCTTAGTATCCTTAAGAGCGCAGTGACGGGTGACAAAAGCTTCAACATGGGAGCTATTATAGCAAGGAGGCTGAATAAGAATGCTATTGCTGGGGATTTCTTTAGCGGCATCTACGCCACTCGCATAGCAAATTTTCTTGGAGTACCCATCCACGTAGGAGATCCCCCGCTCCATACAGCTTTCCTTGACCGCGTCGCTGTGACACGCTACCAGTTCCTTGAGAGGGATGATGAATCCCTCCTATACCGATTGATATTTAACCGGTAGCGTGTTTTCCATATTACCCTTCCTGCTCCTGCTTTCTTTGAGTTTCAGGTAAAACGGAGATACTACATAACCAGAGGAGAGGCAGAGGAGTATGAGAGGGAGGCGATGGCTGCTCGTTTCCGTGAGGCAGCTATTCAGGCAGTGGCTGCAGCGCTCCCGTATAACCCCGATTATGATTTTAGGTTTCGCCAGGACCGTCCTTGGGAGTAGACCAAGCTAGGCCAAAAGCTTAAGCTTGGGGGAGTACGTGTTTGCACCAACTTTACATTCATGCTTATGCTTTCACTTTGTTAGTCGGTGTTTACACTTTGCCACTTTATTATCCATGCTAGTTTATTTTTGATTTCTTGTTTAGTGTCCTTTTGAGAAAACCCAAAAAGATTTTCCTTTCTTCTTTTGCTTGTTGGGAGCTTTCCCGTGTAAATAATTTTCTTTTTCTTTGAGTCGACGTAGAAGACCATGGTTACAATGTTTAGTGGCTCTCGCATGCGTACCTGTTCATTTGTTAAAGAGCCATATTACTTTGTCTTCTCCTTTGTGTTTGCCTGCATATTCAGCTTATTCCAATGCACGAGCACTCTTATTATTGTTCACATCGTTCGATCGTGCAAGTGAAAGGCAATAATGATGATATATGATGAAGTGACTGAGACTGGAAAAGCTGGTATGAACTCTATCTATTTTGTTTTTGTAAATATGACTAGCTTGTTGTCCCAAATTCAGCTTTGTTGAGAGAGAACCATGTTTGCAATGACAACTTAGAGATCATAGTTTCTGATGCCATGCTTAATTAGCTAGGAGCTTATAATGGTTTGTCTTGAATGCCAACATAGATTTTGAGATGACTATGATGTAGTATGATAGGATGGTAATCTCCTTTGCATGATTCAAGTGGCTTGACTTGGCGCATGTTCAAGCATGTAGTTGAAACAAAATCAACATAGCCTCTATGATGTTCGTGTTCATGGTGATTTATATCCTGCTCATGCTTGCACTCAATGTTAGTCAAACTCATTGCATCTTGATGACTGTTGTCGCTCTCTAGTTGGTCGCTTCACAGTCTTTTGCTAGCATTCACTTGTACTAAGCGGAATACTGCTCGTGCATCCACTTCCATAAACCCAAGAGTTTTTCCATGAGAGTCCACCATACCTACCTATTTACGGTATCTACCTGCCGTTCCAAGTAAATTTGCATGTGCCATTCTCTAAACCTTCAAGAAATAATCTGTTTTGCATGCCTGAACCGCTCATGTGGTGACAGGGGGCTATTGGTATCTTCCATGTTAGGCGTGTTATCCTCGACATGTGTTTATTCACTGTCATTCACGAGAAAGGGGCCGGTAATTGGAATTCCCAGTTCCACGCTTAAATCGAAAACATGACTCTAAAACAAGACTCCCCCCGGATTTATGTTAGTATGGACGGTACCCGAGGATTCGGCTAGCCGTGGAGTGTGATTGATTGGTGGGGGGGAGTTAAAACATTACTTTTCTATTTGGGAACCACCAATAGCATGAGTAGCATGGAAGATATTGAGAACTCTTGGTCATTGCGTTGACAATGAAAGCATGCCACCCAAAATTATTACCTCTGTTTTCAAAGCTTGAGCTCTGGCACCTGTGCAAATCAATGCTTCCCTCTGTGAAGGGCTTGTCTATTTATTTTCCTGTTGAGTCATCCTCTTCCTATATAAGCACCAATTAGAGACCACCTCTGTCATTTTTATGCTTTGCTTTTGATTGATAGTGAGTATGACTATGACTGGATGTTCGTTGCTATGAATTACAATGTTTAGTCAGCCCTTGATCTTTGAAAGTGCTCTGCATTTATGTTTTGCGGTCTCAGAAAGAGCTAGCGAGATACCACCTATTCATACTGTTGCATGCTTGTTTTGATTGAATTGTTGGTATCTGAAACTCATTATTATTTGCTCGCTAGCTGATTATGCCATTGATATTAGTTTACTGTGAGACCTTTGTGTCACTTGCTTATGTGGTTAACTTGTGATCTTGCTGAAATTCTGGTTATGAGTTAGACATAGTTGCAACAACAAGATCAAACAGAGTTTGTCAAAGTTTTTCTTTCTCTTTCAGTTTGTCAACTGAGTTGCTTGAGGACAAGCAAGGTTTTAAGCTTGGGGGAGTTGATACGTCTCCATCGTATCTACTTTTCAAAACTCTTTTGCCCTTGTTTTGGACTCTAATTTGCATGATTTGAATGGAACTAAACCGGACTGACGCTGTTTTCAACAGAATTGCCAAGGTGTTGTTTTTGTGCAGAAATGAAAGTTCTCGGAACGTCCTGAAAATTTACGGAGAATATTTCTGGAAAATATGAAAAATATCTGCACAAAGATCCACCGGAGGGGACGGGCCAGTGGGCAACAAGCCCTGTGGCCGCGGCCTCCCCCCTGGCCGCGGCCACCAGGCTTGTGGGGCCCACGTGGATCTGCCGCCCCCAACTCCAGCGCTATTTATTCTCTTTCGTCCCGTAAAAAATCATGAGAGAAGATTTCATCACATTTCATGATCCAAAGGCGCCGCCACATCCCGTTCTTGCCCTGGAGGGCAGATCTGAAGTCCGCTTTGGGCTACGGATCAAGGAGATCGTCGCCATCGTCATCATCAACCTTCTTCCCTCTCCAATTCCATGAAGCTCTTCATCGTTCGTGAGTAATCTATTCGTAGGCTCGTTGGGCGGTGATGAGTAGGATGAGATCTATCATGTAATCAAGTTAGTTTTGACGGGGATTGACCCCTAGTATCCACTATGTTCTGAGATTGATGTTGCTACTACTTTGCCATGCTTAATGTTTGTCACTAGGGCCCGAGTGCCATGATTTCAGATCTGAAATTATTATGTTGTCACGAATATATGTGTGTTTTAGATCCGATCTTGCAAGTTGTAGTTACCTACTATGTGTTATGATCCGGCAACCCTGGAGTGACAATAACCGGAACAACTCCCGGTGATGACCATAGTTTGAGGAGTTCATGTGTTCACCAAGTGCTAATGCGTTGGTCCGGTTGTTTATTAAAAGGAGAACCTTAATATCCTGTAGTATCCATTTGGACCCTGCTGCCACAGGAGGGATGGACAATAGATGTCATGCAAGTTCTTTTCCCTAAGCATGTATGACTACACATGGAATGCATGCCTACATCACATTGATGAACGGGAGCTAGCCACATATCTCTCCGTGTTATAACTGTTGCATGATGATTGTCATCCAACAAATCACCAATCCATTGCCTACGAGTTTGTCCCACTGCTACTGTTACTTGCTCTGCTGCTACTGCTATTACTACTGTTGCTGCTACTGTTACATGCTGCTACTGTTACTTGCTTTGTCCTGCTGATGCTGCCACTACTATTGCTACTACTGTTACTTGCTACTACTGTTACTTGCTATTGCTGTTACTTGCTACTGTTGCTACTTGCTACTGCTGTCACTACTGCTGTTCCTTGCCACTGCTGTTACTCGTTACACTGCTACTACCTGCTACAATACTTTTCTGGCGCCATTGATACTTCAGTTAGGAATAGTCTGCCTCGTCAACAGATCGGTTCTGGCACTGTTGCTATCATACTACTTTTACTGCTTATATCCTGCTTGTAGATACTAATCTTTCACGTGTGGTTGAGCTGACACCTCAACTGCTAATACTGGAGAATATCCTTTCACTCCCTTCGTGTCGAACCAACAAATTTGGGTTGAATACTCTACCCTCGAAAACTGCCGCGATCCCACACGCTGGTGGGCCATTGCAAGACAATTGCTAATTGTTGAGCAACTAGAAGCAACTCTCTTCTGGTGCCATTGCCAGGGACTGCTAGCAACATGCTGCAGTAACCTTAATCATGCCTGCGGTCGACATAACTAAAACTCCACGTGGTTAAACCAAAATCACACAGAACAAGGGAGTACCTTGCTCTGATACCAATTGAAAGTGTGTTATATTGACTAGAGGGGGGGTGAATAGGAGATTTTTAGAATTTCATCACTGAGGAAATTCCTTTTGAGGAAATTCCTCACCGATGACTAACTTACAGTGGAAACATCAAAGGATCAGGAGTGCAAAGTATCACTACAGCAGTTTTTCAGGATGAGGAATATGAAAACAGTTTGCACAGTATGCAGGCACGCAGAAAACAGGTGAGGATTAACTCGCGTGAAGAATTTGGGGTTGCGGAATTTCAGACAAAGTCTTCAGCAAATTCTTCAAACAGTGACACAGAAAATCATCAACACACAATCTAAGGAATATAAAGAGTTGAGGAAATAGAACCCGTTTCACAGTGAAGACAGTGGTTGATGACCCAGTTCCAACTGTTGTGACAGTAGTACATCTAGTTTGGAGCGGCTTGGAATTTGAACTAAAGGACACACAGTCCCAGGACACACGGTCCCTACCGTATTCTCCTTGGGCTAAGAACGCACAGTCCTCGCCCAACACACCTGGTAAGTCTTCAGGGCAGACTTCCAAACCCTCACAAACTTGGTCACCTGGCGATCCACAATTGACTGCTGGATTGCTCTAGACCATGATGCCTAACCGTCTGGAGGATGCACAGTCCTCAAAGGTAAAAGGCTTCAGTCCCACACAGGAACAACTTCTTCAGTGATGCTCAATCACTTGATTTTGGTTTGTGGTTTGGTGTTTGGGGTATTTCCTCACTCATGAATTACTCTCGAAGACTCTGAGGAATTTGGGTTTCTCTTATGACAAGTGTCAGTTTCTAACGGAGCAGCCAACCAGCTAATGGTTGTGGGGGTGGCTATTTATAGCCTAGGAGCATCCCGACATGATTTGACATTAATGCCCTTAAATAATATTACGGTTGGTGTGGATAAGACCAATGATGTGGCGCGACTATCGATAACGGTCGGGACCCTCAACTGTGAGAGTCCTCATGTCTCTCATATTCCTCACTTGAGGCTTTTGGTAGATTTAGTCTTGGGTTGAGCATCATGAGGAAATTCATTCCAATGTGTTACTTTGACCCCCTTTAACACTACGGTGTTCCTATTACTCAAGCGTGAAGAAAATAAAACAGAAAGGATAAATCTTCATGCTTCAAAGTCTTCAGATTGATTTTCTTTAGGACACATCGAATTCCTCAATTTCAATATCTTCATGAGGAATATCAATTTCATCAAAAATTCTTCGTGATTCATTTCTTCACCTTCAGACCAATTCCTTCAACCGAAGATATACATTTTTAGGGGTCGATATTCATCGAATATATCAAACTCCTCAGCGACTTATAGATCATGTGTACACTCAAGAACACATTAGATACTTAACCTATAAGTCTTCAAACCACCAAAATCACTAAGGGGCACTAGATGCACTTACACACGTCCCTTGATCTGCCCCGCGAACCGTCCCACAAACCGTCTCGCGATCCGCCCCACAATCCGCTCCGATCTAGTGCTGAACGGACGACACCTCCGCGTTCAGCACACGTACAACTCGACGATGATCTCGGCCTTCTTGATCCAGCAAGCAAGACAGAGAAGTAGATGAGTTCTCCGGCAGCGTGACAACGCTCTGGTGGTGGTGAAGGATCTACTCCTGCACGGCTCCGCCCGTGCTCCACAGAAATACGATCTAGAGGAAAAACCGTGGTGTTTGTGGTCAGGCTGCCGTGGCAAAAGTTGTCTCAAATCAGCCCTAGAACTCCACTATATATAGGAGGGGAGGGGAGGCTTGCCTTGGGGTCCAAGACCCCAAGGGTCCGTTGGCCAAGGAGGTGGAGGAGTCCACTCTAATCCTAGTCCAACTAGGATTGGAAGGTGGAGTCCTTGCCTTCCTTCCCACCTTTTTTTCCTTTTCTCTTTGACTTTCTATCTTCTGCGCATAATGTTGGGGAACGTCGCATGGGAAACAAAAAATTTCCTACGCACACGAAGAACTATCATGGTGATGTCCATCTACGAGAGGGGATGAGTGATCTATGTACCCTTGTAGACCGTACAGCAGAAGCGTTAGTGAACGCGGTTGATGTAGTGGAACATCCTCACGTCCCTCGATCCGCCCCGCGAACAATCCCGCGATCAGTCCCACGATCTAGTACCGAACGGACGGCACCTCCGCGTTCAGCACACGTACAGCTCGACGATGATCTCGGCCTTCTTGATCCAGCAAGAGAGACGGAGAGGTAGAAGAGTTCTCCGGCAGCGTGACGGCGCTCCGGAGGTTGGTGATGACCTTGTCTCAGCAGGGCTCCGCCCGAGCTCCGCAGAAACGCGATCTAGAGGAAAAACCGTGGAGGTATGTGGTCGGGCTGCCGTGGAAAAGTCATCTCAAATCAGCCCTAAAACCTCCGTATATATAGGTGGGAGAGAGGGGACCTTGCCTTGGGGCTCAAGGAGCCCCAAGGGGGTCGGCCGAGCCAAGGGGGGAATGTCTCCCCCCCCCCCAAACCGAGATGGACTTGGTTTGGTGGGTGGGAGTCCTTCCTTCCCTTCCCACCTCCTCTTTTTTTCCCTTTGATTTTTCTTCCAATGCGCATAGGGCCCTTTTGGGCTGTCTCACCAGCCCACTAAGGGCTGGTGCGCCACCCTCAAGGCCTATGGGCTTCCCCGGGGTGGGTTGCCCCCCCCCCCCCCGGTGAACTCCCGGAACCCATTCGTCATTCCCGGTACATTCCCGGTAACTCCGAAAACCTTCCGGTAATCAAATGAGGTCATCCTATATATCAATCTTCGTTTTCGGACCATTCCAGAAACCCTCGTGACGTCCGTGATCTCATTCGGGACTCCGAACAACATTCGGTAACCAACCATATAACTCAAATACGCATAAAACAACGTCGAACCTTAAGTGTGCAGACCCTGCGGGTTCGAGAACTATGTAGACATGACCCGAGAGACTCCTCGGTCAATATCCAATAGCGGGACCTGGATGCCCATATTGGATCCTACATATTCTACGAAGAACTTATTGTTTGAACCTCAGTGCCAAGGATTCATATAATCCCGTATGTCATTCCCTTTGTCCTTCGGTATGTTACTTGCCCGAGATTCGATCGTTAGTATCCACATACCTATTTCAATCTCGTTTACCGGAAAGTCTCTTTACTCGTTCCGTAATACAAGATTCCGCAACTTACACTATGATGTTGTATTACCGAGTGGGCCCCGAGGTACCTCTCCGTCACACGGAGTGACAAATCCCAGTCTTGATCCATACTAACTCAACTAACACCTTCGGAGATACCTGTAGAGCATCTTTATAGTCACCCAGTTACGTTGCGACGTTTGATACACACAAAGTATTCCTCTGGTGTCAGTGAGTTATATGATCTCATGGTCATAGGAACAAATACTTGACACGCAGAAAACAGTAGCAACAAAATGACACGATCAACATGCTACGTCTATTAGTTTGGGTCTAGTCCATCACGTGATTCTCCTAATGACTAGATCCAGTTATCAAGCAACAACACCTTGTTCATAATCAGAAACACTGACTATCTTTGATCAATTGGCTAGCCAACTAGAGGCTTGCTAGGGACAGTGTTTTGTCTATGTATCCACACATGTAAATGAGTCTTCATTCAATACAATTATAGCATGGATAATAAACGATTATCTTGATGCAGGAATTATAATAATAAGTATATTTATTATTGCCTCTAGGGCATAATTCCAACACATAGGACCCTTTTGGGCTGTCCTACGAGCCCACTAAGGGCTGGTGCGGCACCCCTAAGGCCTATGGGCTTCCCCGGGTGGGCTGGCCCCTCCCGGTGAACATCCGGAACCCATTCGTCACTCCCGGTACATTCCCGGTAATGCCCAAAAACTTTTCGGTAACCAAATGAGGTCATCCTTATATCAATCTTCGTCTCCGGACCATTCCAAAAACCCTCGTGACGTCCGTGATCTCATTCGGGACTCCGAACAACATTCTTTAGCCACACATATAACTCAACTCTACTAAAACATTGCCGAACCTTAAGTGTGCAGACCCTGCGTGTTCGAGAACTATGTAGACATGCCCCGAGGTTCTCCTTGGTCAATATCCAATAGCGGGACCTGGATGCCCATATTGGATCCTACATATTCTCCAAAGATCTTATCGGTTGAACCTCAGTGTCAAGGATTTATATAATCCCGTATGTCATTCCCTTTGTCCTTCGGTATGTTACTTGCCCGAGATTTGATCGTCGGTATCCGCATACCTATTTCAATCTCGTTACCGGCAAGTCTCTTTACTCGTTCAGTAATACAAGACCCCGAGACTTACACTTAGTCACGTTGCTTGCAAGGCTTGTGTGTGATGTTGTATTACCGAGTGGGCCCCGAGATACCTCTCCATCACACAGAGTGACAAATCCCAGTCTTGATCCATACTAACTCAACGGACACCTTCGGAGATACCTGTAGAGCACCTTTATAGTCATCCAGTTACGTTGCGACATTTGATGCACACAAGGTATTCCTCCGGTGCCAGTGAGTTATATGATCTCATGGTCATAGGAACAAATACTTGACACACAGAAAACAATAGCAATAAAACGACACGATCAATATGCTACGCTCAATTTTTGGGTCTTGTCCATCACATGATTCTCCTAATGATGCGATCCCGTTATCAAGTGACAACACTTGTCTATGGTTAGGAAACCTTCACCATCTTTGATCAACGAGCTAGTCAACTAGAGGCTTACTAGGGACAGTGTTTTGTCTATGTATCCACACATATATTTGAGTTTCCAATCAATACAATTAAAGCATGGATAATAAACAATTATCACGAACAAATAAATATAATGATAACTAATATATTATTGCCTCTAGGGCATATTTCCAACAGCTTGAGAACCAAGGCAGAGGGCACTAGGGGAGGCCACAAGCCCAGTAGCCGCGGCCAGGGGGTTGCGCATAGCAGGCTTGTGGGCCCCCTGGGGCTCCTCTGCCCTAGTTCTTCCTCCTATAAATCCTCGAAAAATCTGATACCATGAGAGATAGCCACGAAAATAATTTTCCGCCGCCGCAAGCTTCTATCTCCGCAAGATCCCATCTGGGGCACGTTCTGGTGCCCTGCTAGAGGGGGGATTCGGACACGGAGGGCTTCTTCATTAACACCATTGCCTCTCAGATGATGCGTGAGTAGTTCACCACAGACCTTCGGGTCCATAGCTAGTAGCTAGATGGCTTCTTCTATCTCTTGGATCTTCAATACAAAGTTCTCCATGGAGATCTATCCGATGTAATCTTCTTTTGCAGTGTGTTTGTCGAGATCCGATGAATTGTGGATTTATGATCAGATTATCTATGAATCTTATTTGAGTTTCTTCTGATCTCTTATATGCATGATTTCATATCCTTGTAATTCTCTTCGAGTTGTGGGTTTTGTTTGGCCAACTTGATCTATGATTCTTGCAATGGGAGAAGTGCTTGGTTTTGGGTTCATACCGTGCGGTGACCTCACCCAGTGACAGAAGGGGTAGCGAGGCACGCATCATGTTGTTGCCATCAAGGGTAAAAAGATCGGGTTTATATCTATTGCATGAATTTATCCCTCTACATCATGTCATCTTGCTTAAGGCGTTACTCTGTTCGTTATGAACTCAATATACTAGATGCATGCTGGATAGCGGTCGATGTGTGGAGTAATAGTAGTAGATGCAGAAAGTATCGGTCTACTTGTCTCAGACGTGATGCCTATATTCATGATCATTGCCTTAGATATCGTCATGACTTTGCGCGGTTCTAACAATTGCTCGACAGTAATTCGTTTACCCACCATAATATTTGCTATCATGAGAGAAGCCTCTAGTGAACACTATGGCCCCCGGGTCTACTTCACATCATATTTTCAGCCTTACACTTTTACTTTGTTCCACTTTCCGCCTTCATATCTTACGTTGCAATCAATCATGAAGGGATTGACAACCCCTTTGTAGCGTTGGGTGCAAGTTTGTTGTTTTTGCGCAGGTACTTTTGGAGACTTAGCTTGATACTCCTACTGGATTGATACCTTGGTTCTCAAACTGAGGGAAATACTTACTTCTACTGTGCTGCATCACCCTTCCTCTTCAAGGGAAAAACCAACGCAAGCTCAAGAGGTAGCACCGTGTAAGTCAGCATATTGAATATGCCAGCAAGTCACAAAAGAGAGGGGTCAAAATATCATCTATACTATATGCATATATGGCAGGTGGGGCTATGGTTTAAGTTTTGCGTAAAGCAAATTTTTCCTACAATAAGAGAGGGGTAAAAGAAAAAATTTACTACATAGTTGGTTGTTAATGAGAAGGTTCCACCAACTAGTTCTCAAACCCAAATTATCAGTATTACCCACATCAAATAGATTAATGGTGTTGACAATTCGTGATATCTTCAGTTCCTTTGGCTCAAGTCGTCCATGACCATGGACACGGCTTATCGATTAGGTTTGAGTACTCTGCAGAGTTTTACACATGTCCCCCACAAGATCGCCTCCGTTGAAGTCCTCACACATCAGGGTGTTTGAGAACCGGATGATCAAAACATGGTCTTTCAAAGGGTTCTTCTGAGACACTGTCGGTGCCCATCCAATCCTACCGTTCTTCTACATCTCGTAGCACCGTCCGTCCAGAGTCACCATGATGTGCAACCAAGCGAGAGCCCTTAATGACTTGTGTCTGTGCAGGTAAGCCTCGGGTCTTGAATTATCCATCGATCTCTTTGTGCCTGGGTGAAGCTTTCCGCAAGATGTCATGGCGCTTCCCCATGCCTCCCGGGTAATCCACTGTCTTCCCCAGGGTACCCATCTGAACTGTCCTTCACCCGGAGGTATATTGCATCATGAGGTCTTGAAAGTCTTGAAATCTCTAGGTCTTGATTATTAAGTTCTCACAACACTCATGATAAACACTCAACCAAACCCCCTCTACTAGGAGCATAGCAAATTAACGTCCCGGCCAAAGTAACAAGGGTTTATGGGTGCCTACCACATGATACTACATCAAGAACCAATTTTCCAAGTACCTACTTTGCATGCACTAGGTGGAGGAGGTTGAAACTAATGCAATGAAACCATAGGTAAAAATATGATCAATGTGAACTTGCCTGGTAGGGTTGATGAAGATAAATATCGCTCACAGGAAAAACTGGATAGAACTATTCGTCACTCTCCGATGAAATATATATAATCAAACATAGTATTCACATAAGCAATTACACCAGCAATCATTCTAACAATCAATATCACAACAACAAATAAAATTTATCCAATAAATCAAATCAAACGAGAATCCAAAAGAAACATCAAATAAAAACTCTAGAGCCTTCTCCTATAACAAGCACTAAATATTTTGTGTTCTAATTAAACTTATCAACAAATAAAACACTAAAATAGTAAAATAACAGAAGAGAAAATATAAATAACTAAGACACCAGAAAGTATTTTTCATATTTTTTATTAGCAACAAGAAGTAATTGAAAAGTTTTTGTTAACCTCTACTTATGATCAAAACAATGTTAACCTTGAATTAAATCAAAACATTTCAACTTAAATACAAACTGTTGCTGATCTAAACAAAGTTAGCGGAGAATAAATCTCATAAAAAATATAAAGTATTTTCAAATAAGAAATTTAATTTGGCAATGAAGTCAATTTGCAAGTTATTACTGAACTAGAATTGATTCCCTGCAAACAAATAAGAATAAATAAAATAAAATTTTGTTGTTGCTGAAAAGTTACTCGTAAATATCAGAAAACAAAATATAACTTGTCACAACTACAAAAGAAAACAAATTAAGAACAATTAATACAAAAGAAATAGCAAGAAAGCTAAAAAGAGCTAAATCAGAATCTGTTTTGCTTAAAACCTTAATTTAAATTATTGTAAAAATTCTGAAATTTTACCTACTCATAAATAAGATCATTAGTGATTAGTAGCAAAAAGAATCAACTCAAAAGCTATTTTAAAACTCGAGATATTCACAAAACAAGGTTTAAACCAAATCTGTTTAAATTCAAAATTTAAGTATTCAAACATGGTCAAAATTTATATCTACAGAAACTACATATTTTTTGATCCAATGCAAAAAGAATCATCTAATTTGGAGTTATAACCTAATAGTTACCTAATCTGTTTTCAGAAATAAAAACAGAAAAAAGAACTAGACTACGTGGCAGTTTCCTATTGGTTAGAAGGTGTGCGCTGAGTGGGCTAAGCAACGAATGGCCGCAACATAGAAGAAAACTCTTCGGCTAAATAGTTACTAACAGAAAACCGGTTTTTTTTCTAAATAAACCAAAGAGGTATCTAGGTTCTAATCTAAAGCGTAGATCCTAGATCTAACGGTGGAGGGGGAAAAGTGGAGCTCACCGTGGATGGAGAGGCCCAGGCGAGTTCGCCGGCGGTGGCCGAAGGTGGTGGTGGCGGTTGGGGATGCTCCGATGGCCGGCTACGGTGGCGGAGAGGTCCGGGCGGCGGCGGAGGGGCTCCGGCAAAGCTTGGTGGTGCCGGCGGGCGTGGGGGCGATGCAGGGGGGCAGCAGCAACTCGAGATGAGCTCGGGCTCCGGCGAAGTCCGGCGATGGAGGGGCAGGGCACTGCGGCGAGGGGAGGGGCGAAGCTAATGGGGAAAATGGGGAGAGGTGGCCTCGGCTTTATAGCCATGGGGTCAGGGGAGAGGGAAGGCAGGGGATCGGGGAGATCGGGGTTGGAAGTGCTCGCTCCAACGATGGAAGGAAGGGGATCACGGGAGGAGGAAGGTTGCCGTGGGGTGCGTGCGGATCTGGCGGTGGGGGCCCATGTCAGCGAGGGAGAGAGGCGCGGGATTCGGGCGGTGGCTGATCCGAAACCGATTTGGTTCTTGCGCTGGAATCCTTCGGGCTGAATTTTTCCTAGCGGGCCATGACGAGTTTCCTAATAACGCGCATTTTTTGCCTTTTAGCTAAAAACAGGAAAGAAAAGGGAGATTTGAGGGATCAAAACAATTCCAAATATGGGCATATTACATACCAAAATTATTAGCAGAAAATATAGAATTTGATTAACATTTTTCCACGGCCAAAATAGATACTTTAGAAAAAAAATATTTTCAGAAAATTGCCTAAAGGATTTGATTCCTTTTACAAATATTTTCAAATGCCCCCCTAAGTTTTTAGGGTTCAAATATTTATCAAAAGCCCTTGGTTTGGAGGGTCATGTTACTCCTCTCATATTTTTAATATTTGAATTCATTTGTTTTGTAAGAAAGATTGAATTCTTTCAAACTTTGAAATAGCAATAAGATCAAATACGAAAATGAAACCCAAATAGGAAATCTTTTATTAGTTTTCAAATCGACCTTTCAAATTCTTTATAGTTGAAGAAGTCATGTTATCTTCTCTCACTAATTTTAAAAGGATGAATTTTGAATTCATAGGAAAAAGGGAAAGTCATTTTATTCCCTCTCAATCAAAACTTTTTAAAAGTTTCAAATTTTCACTCAAATTAAATCACTCACTCGCTCAATCAATCAATCTAGTAATTATTATAACATACCAAAATTTGGGATGTTACAAACCTACCACTTCAAATGAATCTTGTCCTCGAGATTCGAAGAGGCTAGAAAGAAAAGGTTAGGGATTGGGGGTCTTCTAACAAATCCAATCTCCTGCAAGGTGGGGTGCTACCACACTTAAAATGAGAGTTATCGGTCCCTCATTTTTTTTAACAAACCTCTGGGGTCTTGGCATCAGACTCCTCACATTCTTCATACCAACTCCTTTGGTCATGCTTTTCCATTTCACTCAAAATCTGATGTCTTTACGTTGATATAAGCTTCTTCCATCACTGGTTTTTTTCTTAACTGACAAATCTCGTGATCATTCTAAATAACCTACCGCTGATTCTCATGGTGGTCTACCATTTGTGGTTATCCTGCAGTGAGAAGGGTCTTGGCTTCATCCTCACCGTAAAATTTCCTACGCGTGACAACACTTGCCTTGTACATGGGCTTTCATCATACCATTCTAAGGATTAAACAAAAGCTTCAAAGAGCGTCGTCTCTTACTATGGGTAAGTCTCTCAGATTTAACATTCCGAATAGCAAGATAATGATAAGGGTAAGTCGTCATGGTGGCCAAGCCATGTCGCACTGAAATCATTACCTTGTATAAGGTTTAGTGAATCTCGTATCCTAACACTTGGGCGTCCTCACAAGCATTGCATAATTTCTCTTGTTCATGAACGATGTTTGGATAATTCCAATGATTCTGCAAGCTGAACAAACATATATCATTTCTTCACAACTCTCGGGTTTATGCATGCTCCTAAGAAAAACGTTTGCTGATCCATCATAGATTATTCCTTCATGCTCTTGGGGCAACCTTCATGAAAATCTTTGGATGCATCCTTGGTACCGATTGAATTCCTTGAACTCATTTTTCCTTGCCATTGGTTTGTTTACCAATAAAAATGTTTGTTCCTCATATTAAATCTCTCCTAAAATTTCCAATTCGATGGTATGTTATTCATCTGTTGTCATCCCTATAGTTTGATATGATCCAACATTTCCTTCAATTGTATTCAGTGGGTTTGGATCCTTGGTATGCATGATACATTCCTACTCATTGGATCCTGTGGGTTTACCTATTACTACCACACTTTAAAATGAAATAAACTCATGAATCATGACACAATAAATTTTATTGATCCATGAAGTTATTACAATCTCACAGACTTCCATTACAAAATTTAATTCCATAATCTCATGAAGACAAGAGTGTGTTAGGTTACACTTAATGCCAATGTCAAAACTTAACTACTCCATTTTAGCTTTCTTCCCCTGTGGACATTTAGTAGCATAATGTCCTGCTTCCTTGCAACGAAAAGAAATGACTTCCGACCTGTCTCGAGGCTTCTTGGTCTTTGTTTTTGGTCCCCGGGTTTTCTGCTTCCTTGTTAGATACATATTGACATAGTGACCTATCGTCTTGCATTTAAAACATGGGATATGACTCAGGTCCTTATCTGCAGAGATTTGGCTTTTCCGAGTGTACTTTCTCTTCTTTCCAGACTGCTTTGTTCTGGTCAGTTCTTCCATTTCGTGAGGATCAAACTCTACTTTTTCTATCGAGAAGTTTCCCAGACACTCTTGGCTTTTCTTCATGCAACCCTGTGAAAATTGTCCTTCTTCTCCACATGAGTAGCAGGCATTGGAGAAAAATCTAGTTAGGCTTTGTCCATCAGGGTCTTCTATATTTTCCTTCATCATAGGTTCTACTAGAATCTTCTTCTTGAGGGTTTACTCCATTGCTTCTTTCTGCTGCTTGACAACTTGTTGCACCTTGGGGTAAATATGACACTCAGTTGGGTAGTGGGTGGTTCCTTCACACAAGAAACAAGTCACCTCACTAGTTGGGCATTCCTATGTTGGGTGATTTTGTTCACAATTAGGGCATCCATACTTGTGTTCTTCCTGGGTGTGTCATATTTCTCCACAGATCTTGCATGCACAGGGCTTCTTCATCTGGTTATCATAGCACTTTTGAATCAGACGAGATCGCAATAGAGTCTTCTTGAATTTGTCCCAGGTTTCTGCTCCACTAAATCCTTGTATGACATGATGCATGTTCCACCAGATAGCAGCACCTTGGGTAAAGTACTGAAGAGCGTGTGCCACTTCATACTTCCTTGAAATCCCATTGCTCCCGAAGTGGTTCTCCATGTTCTGAATACATATTTCAACTTCGAGTTGGGTCATTGGTCCAGAGATTACAAGTCCAGCTTTGTACGCCATCTATTGGTTCCAAGGTTTTTTAGGATGAGATGGGTAAGAGAGAGAGGGAAAATATATAACCAAAAGACACAAAGGTATCTAAAATCAAATCCACACATTCATAAAGTTCAACCAATAATATAGTATCGCCACCCACATAAGGTTGGTATGGTCGATCACACAATATGCAATAACATTCATCTTTATTTCTCTCATGGTTGGGCTACTACTACTAAGCTAGATCATATCATGTCTTCATCATCAGTGTGCTTCTTCTGGTCAGGCTTGATCTTCTCAAGTTCTTCTGCCAGATATTCCTTGTTGACGCGGAGTTTCCGATGTCGTCCTTGTAGTTCCAGGAGTTGGTTCTTGAGCTTCTGGATTTCAACATCACCAGCATGTGCCATGGCTTGACTATTCTTCAGGTCTTGACGAAGCTTGTGAATCTCGCGATCGTGTTTCTTCGCATTGGCTACCTTCAGTTTCTCGGTCTTGAGACTCTCACGGAGTGCGTCATTCTCAAACAATTCTGAGAGAAGGTCCATCTGAAGGTTCTTGATATAATGTTCGAGTTCTTGATTATACACCAATACAGGTGAAAACTTCACCTTCTGCTCATCTGTCAGGATGATGTGTGCTCCCTCGGGCTTCTGCCATCCAAGCCTTCCAAAGTAGTGAGTACCCAACTCAACACGATGACGATAGCTCAAAAGTGCGATAGCATCATGAACAACAATGTTCCTGCCCATATCACAGTCATGGGTCAATGTGCCATAGTTGATGCCTTCAGTCTTGGGGTCTTCTTTCGTCCAAAAAATTTAGTTTTGACACCCCAAAATCCAGACTTCCTCTTGGTCACCTTGATCTCAGGTATTGGCAGCTTCATCATATATACCAGCTCCATGAGAAATGGGCCTCCGAGAACATTTTCATAGTGCTCTCTCTCATTTAGAGTGTAGCTCTCCATCTATATTTTTGAAATAGGGAATGTTTAGTAAAAGAATTAAGAGGTATGAGAGTAGTGAAAACAAAAGTTGTTCCTATCAAGGTCTTCCTATTTCTAGGCCATTTCCTAGGGTTATGTCCTACAGTCAACATGTGCTCTGATACCATATCTGTAGTGATCCGACCCAAAAAGAATCAAGCCTCTGTGTATCTGTGCCATCCCTGGATCATTATGCCGGCACACAGAGTACATCAATGTATATATCAAAGTGCAATCACATGTAAATAACGTAAAATTGATATATACCTCAAAATCTCAGCGGAAACAGTCAAGGGAGTGGAGTCCCAATAAACACCAACGACACGTTGAGTGCACACCGTAACCCTGAATTGTACTCTTACTCGTCGAAGAAAGTATCTGCAACATAAGACGTTGCAGCCGTGTAGGTCAGCAAATTTAATATGCCGGGAAGTCACAAAAGAGAGGGGTCAAAATATCATCTATACTATATGCATATATGGCAGGTGGGGCTGTGGTTTAAGTTTTGCGTAAAGCAAATATTTTCTACAACAAGAGAGGGGTAAAAGAAAAATTTTACTACATTGTTGGTTGTTATGGTAACTTGAGTGAAGGGAGGTGCCAATGTTTAAGTTATGGTTATGTTAAATGATTTAGTGTTGAGAACCAATCTTAAGTAATGAAGTGAAGAAATGTTTGATTAATGTCTCATTTATCCAATGTGGGCCTGGAACTGGGCTGTTATCCAATGTAGGCCTGGAAATGGGTTGTTTTAATGCAATGAATAAGTCTCCTAGTGCTCTACTATTTTATTTTACAGTTGAGATTAATGTCTCATTTATCCAATGTGGGCCTGGAACCGGGCTGTTATCCAAACTTGCAGCCTGCCTACCAGCACCCAATGTCCATCTATAAATCTTACCCTAAGCCAGAAACCCTTGTGTAACCCAAGCCACTACCATCTCCTTCCCATAACCGCCAAAGAAATCCCTGGATCCCTAGCTCAGTGGGTGTTCACCTTCATTCAGCTTCACACAGTAAGTGTTCTCTCCACCAGTTACTTACGAAATGTTGGGACTAGCCATGTTTTCTTTACAATATTTAGCCCATTTCTTTCTCTCTTCAAGCTTCTCCATGTAATGTGGGGTTATTTCCCACCTACAACTCTTTGTTTTCTCTCTGATGCCCTTGTACTTAACCATTAGTTTGGTCCTCAACCCTTCAAACATGGTCTTAGTTGGTTTGGACCTAACATCTAGAATCATTTTGTTGAAAACCTCACTAAGGTTGTTCACAACCAAGTCAGTCTTGCACACATGATCCATTGCATATCGAGCCCAACACTCCTTAGTGATGCCATTCAACCACATGTAGGCTAGTTCACATGCTGCTTTAAAATCAGTGTGACCATGTTTAGTGAAGGAATAACTAGCTTTGTAAACCCATTTTTAAGTTCTTCTCCTCTAAAGCCGCATGATTGGAAGTTGGCATATATGTGTCTAAGGAAAAATCCTTGTGGGGATTGAGGAAATACTTCATTAATTGCTTTAAGAAGACCCTGTTGTTTGATTACATAAGCAAATAATAAGATAACTACATCATCATGGCTATGTGCATAAGATTAAGGTAGAATTAGGGAAAATACCTTCTGCCTGTCAGACATGATGGTGTAGTTATCAATTTTTTTACTTGTGCCAATGCACACTCTAAGTTGGTTTAGAAACCAGGTCGAGCTGTCTCCATCCCGTTTATCAACCAAGCCAAAAGCAATTGGGAAGACATCGTTGTTCCCATCTCTCCCCGTTGCTGCCAATATTTGTTGACTTGTGGATAACTTGATGAAGTAACCATCAAGTCCTGCACAAACAATGATATTTAGGGTAAATAAATATCTATGTTCAAAAAGGATTACATCAGTAAAATTTACTTATGAAAGGCCTACAACCAGCAAGGAATCCATGCTTTGATGCATGGAGTCAGTAGAATATGTACTTGAACCTTGGTGTGGGGGCTGGGTTCAAAGGTCCTCAAAAAGTTGTTACTACACACCTGCATCCAGGGTTTCTGTCTAGCACACATTGTAGGTAGCCCCTTAACCTGAGATACTGCTTTCCATGATCACCTTGCATAACATCAACAACCATCAGTCTTTCCCTATATGCCAAACTCCTAGGTACATGCACCCCAAAGTTCTTATTAGTATGTTTCATAATTGTCTCTACATCATCCTTTACATTTGATCTAACTGTATCCTCCACAGCTTCTACAACCCACTCTGCAATCACCTTGATACTCTCTCCACTAGCTCCACAACTATGATCTAGGTGGCACTTCTTGATTGTGAATGTATCTTCATGGGCTACTTTGGAGGCAGTCATAAAAAATCACAACCATTCTTCCTCTCTAGGCACCAACCAATAATACTTGTTGGTTCATTCCTATGATACTGAAAGTTTCTCAAAGTACTAACATGAAAATTTGTAAATGCGCCGGTCAAAAAATAATAATTTGTAAATGCCTTTCTGAACTCATACACATTGGTGAAGCAAAGTTCCTTACACAACTGCTCATGTGCATTAGGTAGTAGTGCGTCATACCATCTCCTCTCTTTCTTCTTCTTCAATCTTCTCTTCCTTCCAGAAGGTAGTCTAGGAACATATCCATGTGAATCAGAAATGCCCACATCACCAGGAAAGCAATATTCATCGGGTTCAGGTACAAAATGTTGAAACTTGGGGATCTCTGGTTGACCGTGAGCTTTGGAAGTAGGATCTGGATTTACTGCTGCTCTTCTAACAGGCTTCAGTTTCTAAGGCCCGCCTTTTGCCATAACTCTCTCCTCTCCACTATCAACCTCTTTCGCCTCCTGCCAAAACTCTGAAACATCATTGTCCCCTTCAAACTCTGGTTTGTCTTATGCAGCATATGTTTCTTCTTCATACACAATATTTTCTTCACCTCTCTTCCAAGCCTTGTAAGACATCTTTATCCCTCTATAGTCACACATATCTATCTCAAAGTCTGGGGATCTATCCTCACCAGTAGATCCATCCACACCACCGGCATGTATATCATCACCACAAGCCTGCCCATCATCACCACCAGGAGCTTGTTTAATGTTCAAGTTGTATCTCTACTGTGTGTTGACATCTACTTCAAGAGGGTGAACTACCCCATCTTGTGACAAATTAAATACAAAACAAGGCCCCCCCAATGGACTGCCTATTGGAACGTGTTCTTCATAAGAATTATGAGCCCTGTAAAATTCAACATATCTATCTTCATTTGCCTTGGCGACAATGATATTCAGCACTGTGAAATTAGAGTTGCCTAACATTTCTTATACTGCATCTTGAATGTCCAGAAGAAATAAACCATCATGTCCAACTCCTTCTTATTCTACCCAGTACATGTAGTCATCTCACCCATAGCTGCGGACTAGTTTCACCGCCGTTGACGCCATCGCCTAGGTCTATGCTCGAGAGGGAGACAAAGTGAGAGAGAGCGAGGGGAACAGAGGAGATGGCTCACTCATCTTGACCCCGGTCAGAACAACGCGTTGTAACGGTCGTCTAGCCGAGAGAACCCTGATGGGCGAGCCCCACGTGTCATAACCACGGTTAAAATGTAACGATTTGGCAACTAGGGTTTTTTAGAACAGCCCACCACTTTTGTGGTAGTTTTTTGAAAAAAAAAATAAAGCGCTAGTATTTTGGAGCAACGTCCCGTAATGTGGTAGTTTTTTTCTATATACTCGACTTCTGGCCCTGCTCCATGCAAGTATTTTGATCCACTGAACCAAATAGTCCAGTGAGGGTTGGACTTATCTTCCCTCTCAGATTCTTGTATGGCGAGGAGTGGTGTTGGATTCCATTTGGTGAGGAAGTCCGTAACCACATGTGATTTGATGGTCACATAGGTGGAGAGATCGAGCTGCAAAGATGCAAGTGAAAGGACGTGGATGTCGCCTAGAGGGGGGGGTGAATAGGCTCTTTAAAATAATTACGGTTTAGGCTTGAACAAATGTGGAACAAAACTAACGTTTAATCAGTCAAGCACAAAACTAAAACAACTAGGCTCACCTATGTGTACCAACAACTTATGCTAAGCAAGATAAAAAACTAAGTGATAACAGGATATATAACAAGAAAAAATATGTCTATCACAAAGTAAAGTACATAAGTAAAGGGCTAGGGTAAGAGATAACCGAGGCACGAGGATATGATGATGTATCCCGTAGTTCACATCCTTGCGGATGCTAATCTCCATTTGGAGCGGTGTGGAGGCACAATGCTCCCCAAGAAGCCACCAGGGACATCGTGATCTCCTCACGCACTCGCACAATGCAAGATATCGTGAATCCACTAAGGGACCCTTGAGGGTGCTCACCGAACCCGTACAAACAAGGTTGGGGAAATCTCCACAACTTAATTGCAGGCCCCCAACACACCGCAAAGCTTCACCAAAATGGATTGTGGCTCCGAGGTGACCTCAAATTCCCGGGGCTATCTCCACAACCTAATTGGAGACCCCAACGCTTTGTCGGGGCTTTATACCACAATGATTGAGCTCCGAGGCACCACCAAGCTTCTATATACCAAACCACCCAAGAAGAACAAGCTCTAGGGTACCAAGCACCCAAGAGTAATAATCTTCTTAAACTTCACTTCCACGTATTACCATGAATAACTCAAAACTATGCACCAAATACAATGGCAAGGGCACACGGAGTGCCCAAGTCCTTCCCTTTCAAATCCCACCACAACAACTAATGCTATTGAAGAAAATGAGAGGAAGAACGAAGAAGAACACGAAGAACTCCAAGATCTAGATCCAAGGGGTTCCCCTCACCTAGAAGAGAAAGTGATTGGTGGAAATGTGGATCTAGATCCCCTCTCTCTTTTCCCTCAAGAACTGGCAAGAATCATTGGAGGAATTGAGAGTGAGCAAGCTCGAAGAAGGTCAGCAATGGGGGAAGAACATGAGCTCAAAAAGGATGGGGTTCAATGGGTAAGAAGAACCCCTTTTATAGGAAGGAAAAAATCCAACTGTTACCCCCCTCAGCCCGCACATGAGCGGTACTACCGCTGGGGCAGAGGGAAGCAGTCAACGAGGGAGGCAAAGGTCGGTAGAACAGCCGAAGCGGTACTACCGATCATAAGAGGTAGTACCACCTCCTATATCCACTCAGGACATGCTGCAGACCTGTCCCAAAAATGCCAAGTGGTTCTGGTGCGGTAGTAACGCTGCGGTACTACCGCTTGCTGGGTGGTACTACCGCCCTGCACTACCGCTCGAGAAACCGCTCGGTTCGACACGAAAAGTGTTGACACCCAGCGCGCAGCGGCACAGGCCAACGAAACTAGCTAGAGCAATTCTGCTCGAGAGCAGTAGTACTGCTGCCATGGCAGTACTACCGACCATAAGAGGTAGTACCCCTCCAGGGAGCGGTACTACCGCTTGGATCTTTCCAGGCAGGGCTCGGGTAACACATGAAAAGCAAGAATACGAGAAGTGTCATATCTCTCGCATACGAGCTCCGAATTAAGAAAACTCAAGCTTGTTGGATTCAGGACGACAAGAGCTATCCAACAGCGATATAAAATGCCAATGATATAGAGATGTGAAACCTCTATGAGTGAAGAACCGGCAAAAAGTCCAACATCGAAAACATCATAGAAGATGCATATGGATTCTGTTTTTGATGAATTCGAGCTTGTCATAACGATGACCAAGCTCTAAAAACTCACAAAGAGAAACAACAAACAAGAACCAAGAAAGATGATGCAAGGATGCAAATGGTTTGAGCTCCCAATGAACGATACTATCAAGCTACTAACTTGAGAGCCCCCCTTGATAGTACGACAATCTATCCTTTAACCCAGTCCCCCAACTACCACCATGAGACCGATGAAATATAAAACATATCAAGGGCAATCCTATACCTTACACATAGTTCACTTGAGCTTGATGATGACGATCATGACTTCCTCAAGATGGACCACCTTTCTTGATTATGTTGGCTCGATGAAGACTAACTGATTGCTCCCCCATACTCACTATGGGTGAGCGACTCTTCAACACATCTTCACAAGTCCATTGCCACCACAATGGACGACAAGCGTCAAGCATGATATATTCGTGATGCTCCACTTGAACTTGCACGCCACAATCTTGATGACGATCACCACTTGATGTCATCCTCCATGGGTTGTATGAGATCTTCCTCTAGACGCAAGCCCATGGAAACACACCTAACCCCACACAGAACTCTGACGAAGACCATGGGTTACTACACAAAGTATAATGGACAATGCTTACCATACCATGGGATCACTTGATCCCTCTCGGTACATCTTGCACGCGATGTGTGTTGATCAACTTGATTCATTCTTTGACTTAGTCTTGACCAACCTTTTGTCTTTATGACCAATCTTTGGAGAAAACCTTGAATACCACCTTGGTCATCATATAAACTCCTTGAAACCAACATATGGACTTCAAGAAAATGCCTATGGACAAATCCTTTGAATATAACTCAAGGCAACCATTAGTCCATAGGGATTGTCATCCATTACCAAAACCACATATGGAGAAACATGCTCTAACAGGAAGATATGTGGCTAACTTGGTAAATCGTCTCGTGGCTTCCTTGTTGTCGAAAACTTCCTTCGGGGTTTTGAAGAAAGGGATCCCCTTTCTTGGTGGAGAGGGACACGAGCCTCCTCTTGGTTTGCAAGTGCACAAGGCTATTGCAATTCATGATAAGTAGAGTATGTTGATACCATAGGGAGCAATTATGCAAGCAACTACCAACGCCGTAACTACCTCGCCAGTCACGTGGCTACGTTCACACTCATAGCATTATTTGGAAATAGTTTATTTCGTTGATTCCTAACGAAACAATAATAAAGGTGGTTTTATCTAAACAAGTAAGCGAAGGTAAAAAATGTAAAGTAAATAAAAAAATGTGACACTTCAGTAATGGAGGTACTCTCAGAGGGGGGGGGGGGAGTCGGAATCCTAACCGTAGTACGACCTACGTAACAATATGCGCAAGCATTGTTCTAGGTTCATGTAGGTACAAAATACATTCTACTCGGGGTGGATTTCGTGGCACACAAGCATAGTTCTAGAATCGTGCTCTCTACATTTAATATGTAATAGATTAGCCATCACAAACCATTCAGCATGGGTGGTGAACTATCTAAAAAAAAGCATCTGAAGCTCCTTTTCACCCGAATTAATCATTTGAAGCTCACAAACTTGCGCTTTAGATCACAAAATAAATGTCAAGAAATTGATTTTGAATCCCAACAAAAGTTGAAAAAATATTGGGAGAATAGAAGTCGGAACAAGTATCCCACATATACTTCCCCGCCCAAGTTTATTGGACCTCCTCAAATTTAGGGTCACACTTGACCATAAATTTAGCTAATACCCAAATATGAATTATATGTTATAAAGGTTGCAACATGGTGCTATTCTTTGAAATACGAATCTCGTCCTAAAGGAGTTATATTTTATTTGTCATATAGATGATTCAAAGTTTAACCCAGAATATGAGGATGCCTAATAAACCTGGACATAAATCCTAGTGCCACATTTGGGATCACTAACTACTGAGGAGAACAGAAGTCCGAAACAATTACAAGTAGGGAAACGTTTCTGGCTGGCGCGCCGGCCAAACCGTTCGGCCAGCCACACGCGACCTGCGTTGAGCGTTGATTAGGCATGTAACTTTTTTTCCATCTAAATTGTTGCAACCAGCATTTATATTTGCTATAAGCGTTTTTATTTGCTACATTTGTTCAGTAAAAAAGTTGCATATACGTTTGGTTGCAACTTCATTTCATCGGATTTTTCGTTACAATCGGTGTTTTTTACCTTTGCTACAACCGTGTTAATTTTTCCTACAACCAACATCTTTTTTTGCTGCAACCGTTCAGTAAAAAAGTTGCATCCACGTTCACGTAGATATTTTCTACAACCGGAGTTTAACTTTTGCTACCACGCACCATCAACTTGGTTTTTTTACTACGATCACGTTGATATTTTTCTTGCTATAATTTTTCTTTTGCAACCGTTGACGAAAATTACTGCATCGCGCCGAAATTTTGCTGCATCGGGAAAAAAAAATGTTACATGAAGATCTAACGGTGTGGACGCGCGACGGTTGACGGATCGTGGGACCCGCGCGCGGCGGGCCGAAAGTTTCGACCGGCGCGCCGGCGCAGAGCACTGGCCTTACAAGTACTACTGTACAGAAACAAGGTCCTGCTACCTCCGAGTTTATTAGTGGGCGTTGTATTTCGGGTCAAAGTTTGACCATATATTTGACTAACGAATTGTTAATATATGTCATAAAAACATATTCTTTGATTCATATTTGAATGTAATTTTCGATGATATTGTTTTTGCTATGTAAAACTATTTTTTGTTAGTTAAAGTTGTCATCAAAATATGATTCAAAACACGAAAGAGACAAGTAAATCCTGATAGAGATACTTGGATCTCAACGGAAGCTCAGGGTTTGCCAACAAAAGAAAACGGAAGCTCACAAACTACAGAGAGAACAGAAGTCCTAAACAAGTACTCCCTACTATGAAAAAGACAAGGTCTTACCACATTTGGGATCCCGATGAAAGTTACGAGAGAGAAGCAAAAGTCCTAAAGCAATTATGCTACAAACAAAGTCCTACTGCCACATTTGGGATCCATGGGGGCAGGGCAGGCTACCCTACAATTCTATACTCTACTACTGTACAAATCATTTTGTTTCGACATAGACGGTTTCTACATATCATACACGGAAAAGCACCGTGTGACTTGCTCCGACAGCTTATTCATGGCGCCTCTCAGTCGCCGCGCTATGCCGATGGATGCCACAACGAGCACAACAATGTACGCAGAGACCCCGACGACCAGCGCCAAGACATACGCTGACGTCCTTACCCTCCTGCAGCTGCCAGCGGCGTACGCACCCATGAGTCCAAATAGGTCCAGCATCATGGCAGCGTGCAGCGCCAAGAGCGCCGGCGGGGTGTCGCTCACCCTCTTGATCAGGAGGAGGACCATGATCACCAGGGACGCCATGAAGGACGTCGCGTTGCAGTAGAAGAAGGCCTTGTACCGGCGCGGGTAGTTGCTCGTGAGAACCGGATCGCCGGCGATGTGGCCGGTCAAGACGCCGTCGCCCCAGAGGCCGCCCGGCGGGCTCATTGCGGCCTGGTACGTGACGGCCGCGGCAAGCGCGGCGAGCAGCAGCAGGTATTTGGGAAGCTTCTCGTCCCAGAGATCACGCGCCCTTCTGGCAGCGACGGGCGTGCCATGCCGCCCGTCGGCTCCGGCTTGGTCTTCAACTGCTCCGAGCTTTGACAGGAGCCTCTTGGCAAGACCTCGCGCCGTCTCCGACAAGACCAGCGTGACCTGGAGAACGATGCAGAGTAGAACTGCGAATATCAGAACGAGGACGTAGATCGAGGTCGACACCTTCCGGCAGCTCCCGGCGGCGAAGGCGCCCATGAGGCCGACAAGGTCGAGGATCACGCACACCCGCAGTGCGTGAGACCGTATCCCTCCCTCCGAGAGCTTCCTGTTCACCAGCAGCATGATGACGGCCAGGGACGCGACGAAGGCCGTCGCGTTGCAGTAGAAGAAGGCCACGTAGCGGCGCGGGTAGTTGTCGTTGAGCACTGGGTCGCCGGCGACACGGCCGAGCTTGCTCTCTTGCCAGAAGCCGCCCGGCGGGCTCATGCCGGCTTGGTAGGTGAGGCTCGCCGCAAGGATTGCAAGAAGCAGCAGAAGCTTGCGCCTCTTCTCCAGTGCTCGCTCGATGTCCGCCGCCTCCTGTTCCCCATTCTCGGGGTGCTCGAGCACCTCCTTGAGCCAGCTGGGTGCGCATAGTTCCATCTTCTCACTCAACTTTTGGCTCCATGCCGGGCGAGCCGGCCACACTTCTAACATGAAGACCACGACATGGATGCCGACGTAGAGGAACACGGGAACGACGAGAAGGGAGACGTACACGGATTTGGACACTTGCCGGCAGCTCCCGGCGGCGTAGGCGCCGATGAGGCCAAACAGGTCCAGGATCATGGCGATCTGCAACGCGCAGTACTTGATCCCCTGGGTGCTGAGTATGTTGCTCAGAAGGAGTATGAGGATGACCAGCGACGCGACGAAGGCGGTGGCGTTGCAGTAGAAGAAGGCCAGGTATCGCCGGGGATACGTGATGTGGAGGATCGGGTCGCCGGCGAGGTAGTGGTGGCGACCGTGGGCGGCGGCATCGGCTTGCCAGAAGCCGCCCGGTGGGTTCAGTCCGGTTTGGTATGTGACGCTCGCCGCAAGAATCCCGAGCAGCAGCAGATACATCCGCGACTTCCTGAGAATCTGGTACGCGTCGTCATCGCCGTGCTCGGATGCTCTGCTTTGCTGCTGCTGCTGCTGATTTTGCTGCTCCAATCTCTCAAATTTGTTGAGGTACCTTTCAAGTGCTTGTTGCACATCGTGGATCAAATTCTCCACGGGTTTGCACAAGAAGACGAGCGCCTGAATGGCGATGTAGAAGAGAACGGCGGCCGCCAGCGCGACGACGTACATGGAGGTCTTGAGGCTCCTGCAGCTCCCGGAGGCGAAGGCGCCCATGAGCCCCACCATGGCCGCGCCGGTGCACACCCAGAGTGCGCATGACCGGAACCCGTGCTGCGTCACGGTGTTGCTCATGAGCAGCATGACGACGACCAGCGACGCGACGAACGCGGTGGTGTTGGAGTAGAAGAAGACCATGAAGCGGGACGGGTGGTGGACGCGGAGCATGGGGTCACCGGCGAGGTGGTCGCTGCCCTGGCTGCCCGGCCAGAACCCGCCCGGCGTGCTGACACCGGCCTGGTACGTGACGGTCGCCGCCAGCGTCGCGAAGATGAGCAGGTACTTGCGCGCGCGGTCCACTCTGTCGGCCGGCGTGACTTCGTGGCCGCGCGCTGTCGGGGCGAAGAGCACGAAGACGAGGACGTGGGCGGAGACGTAGCAGGCAACCAAGGCGACGAGAACGAAGACGTAGGCGGACATGGCCACGTCCCTGCAGCTGCCCGCGGCGTAGGCCCCCATGAGACCGAACTGGTCGAGCAGCATGGCGGCCTGGAGCGCGCGCAGCCACCGCCGGCGGTGGCAGAGCGAGCGGACGAGCAGGAGGTTGACGATGACGAGGGAGGCGACGAAGGCGGTGGCGTTGCAGTAGAAGAAAGCCTTGTATCGGCGCGGGTAGGTGACGAGGAGCACCGGGTCGCCGGCGAGACGCGCTCCTCCGTCGGCGTCGGCGTCGTCGTCGGACCAGAACCCGCCTGGTGGACTCAGCCCCGCGGAGTAGGTGACGGAGACCGCAAGCGTGGCAAGGAGCAGCACGTACTTGCGCAACTCCCAGAGGAGCTCCGCCTCCGCGGTGGCACTGTCGACGCCGATGCCGGATGGTGGAACGGTGGGTGCCATAGCTATCCTCTCGAGGCTAAGGCCAACAGCAGCCGGCGCCATCGCCGGCTCCCGGCGTCTAGAAGTTGGGAGCTCGTGGACGGAGAGAGACAGACGCTCGCTCTCGCTTGTTGCCAAGCTCCGAATCTGAGCAGCTCAGCGGCAAACTGGGGGTGGTTTTATCGAGATTCGAGAGCGATGGTCGTGGTCGCGAGGAATGTTCTTGGAAGATCGTGAGGGGATCGTGGAGATGTCAATGTCATGCCAATTTCGCAGGAGCGAGGACGCGGTGAGCAAGAAGTTCTTGTCTTGTCACGGGAGCGGAGGACGGTGAGTGCGAAGCTATTGACCGCGGTGGCATTGGCACACTGGTGACCTTCGGCGGCATCGAAAATCTACGGAAACCCCCCAAAATCGACGCGTACACCAACTTTCTCCCAAGAGTAACTTTAAAGGGCGATCAAAAGCACCTGTTTGATCCGCGTTTTATCTGTTTATATATATAAATCGGCATACCTATTTTGTTTTTTATTTGAATCAGCATGACCCAATGTGTTGATCATTTTTGTCCGTACGACAGAAATCCGATCATTTTTTATTCCTTTGTCGAGAACCACATAAAATTTAATTCTAAATTAATAAATATTCAATACAAACATTGCATAGTTCAAAAACTACATAAATATTTCATAGTTTAACATTAAATTGTCTCAAATACATTTAAAAGAAAAGATTGTTGATACATCTATTGATTGCTGACATGAATTCACATATATTTAACCAAATTATTTTGCAGCTGCACGTGATTTCTCAATCACACATCTTATGATGAAATTTAAGGAACTGTGCAAATGTTGCCGCTCCTTCATACTCAGGCACAATACTGTCATCCTAAAACTGAAACCCTTGATCTCAAAGACATTATGGACGCTCATCCTCTACGATCATGTTGTGCATGATCACATAAGTTGTCATCACCTCCCACAACTTTTTGGTACTTCAAGTTCTAGCAGGATACCGAATGATGCCCTATCAAAATTGAAGAATGCCAAAGGCACGCTATACATCTTTTCTAACACTCTTTTGCTCTTGGACAAATCTCTTTCTATTCTCTCCTACATGGTTAGAGATTGTCTTCACAAGAGTAGACCACTATGGATAGATACCGTCACCTAGATAGTATCCATTGTTGTATTGGTGGCCATTGATCTCAACATTGACCTTCGGGAAATTGCGTTATGCCATCCTAACAAATACCGGAGAGTGCTGGAGCACATTGGTATTGTTGTGAGACCCGGCCATGCCGAAGAAAGAGTGCCAAATGTAGAGATCTTGGGAAGCCATGACCTCAAGTGTGACAGTGCAAGCTCGGACATGGCCCTTATACTGGTCCTGTCAAGCAGAAGGATATGATTTCCACTTCCAACGCATACAATCTATACTACCAAGCATCTCCGGGAACCCCCTGCTACCATTCATCGCCAGCAACCATGTTGTATTAGCAACAGTTGGCTCTCTCAAGTACTACGGCCCAAACATAGCTATATCAGGTTTGCAAACCTATAAATGGAATCAAGGCATGTGGACTCACTCATCCAGACATACTCATCAATGAGATCACCAGGAACTCCGCATGCAAGTATCTAAATGGCAACAATGCATTTCTGATAAGAGGAGAAGCCAATCTTTCCAAGGGCATCAGTCTTGCACTCGAAATAGTTAACGTACTCGAGCACTCCCTCATGAATCCGGTTGAACACCTGCCTAGCAATAAGAAAATGGCGTCAGAACATGTGATGTTTGAAGAGCGGGTTTGGAGTCTTGAAGTAGTCTTTCCAGAGTAGGAAATGGCCACCCTCCCAGTTGCAATTCAGTGTCAGCGTGTGCCCCGGTATGGAGGCCCTAAACAACGGTCGCTCCATACTTAGGTGGTCATGGACGACCAGCACAACTACCACGATCTCGTCATCATCGGATGAAGAATCCTCTGAATCACAAAGAACGTTGTAGAAAAAACTCATCGTCGGAGTCCATTTGTACCTTCAGATAAAGCGTCGAACAAATTGTGGGCATCATGGAAGAATCCGGCTGGTGAGGAGCCTTGCGCCCCATCGAGACAAAGTAGCGGATCTGGGCGGCTGCAACGGGAGATGAGGCTGCCGGAAGGGTGATTATACGACAGATGGCTGGCATCGACGATGAAAGTGGGTGGCGGGGCCGAACGGGTGAGTTGGAGGCGAAGGAGGAAGATCCGACTAGCGTACGTGGCACGGACTGGCGGACGAGTGGGAAGAGAATGACGATGAGGGAATTCGGGATTAAGGGGTCCCGAGTTAGTCCACTTGCTATGAAGAGGCCGACCTAATGGGCCGTACTAATTGGGGGCCAAACTATGTGGTCATCTCGTATTCAAGGAGGAAAGCACCAAAGACCGGCGTGGCATCCAAGTAAAGTAGACTAGGTTGGTCGAGCTGCCCTCGGAGGTGGTCGGTTGTATGTAACCCTAGATCCCCTGGTGGATATATATACCGGGGGTCTTCGTCTATGTAGGCAAGTTGGCTCATCTAGGGTTTAGCTCATACACCCTCGAGGTAGATCAATTCTGTAATCATCATCCACCTCAATATAATCAAGCAGGACGTAGGGTTTTACCTCCTTAAGAGGGCCCAAACCTGGGTAAATATTGTCTCCCCCTTTCTCCTACCCAGGATCTACCCCTTTTGACACCAACATTGGTGCTTTCATTGAGAGCTCCGCTGATTGGATCACCGGAAGGACCGATGGCACGCTTAGTCATCAGCGAGGAGATCCTCAACAAGGATGTTTTCGTCCCCGGACAGATCTTCGTATTTGGAAGCGTCGTTCCGCATGCCAATCCGGCCGACCGCCTTGGCCAGGTCAGGAATTTTACCCCCGGTTAGGAAGTAAGGTTCAGGAGCCTAGAGTTCACCACTGACCCCCGGGGATACATTATGTTAACAAGAATTTTAGCTCCTTTCGACGTACCCGCATGTCCCGATGCTTCAGCTTTGAAAACCGCGTATATCGCCACTCGGACGACCTTCACCCCTAGTCTGGCCTTAGAGCCCGACGTGTTTAACACGCACGAACTCGTCTCAATCAATTACACCTCAAATGCGACCTTGAGCACCGCCGGAGCCCAAGTGACACGGGCTAACCCCGAACTCACAGGTAGCATGAACTCCGTCGAAACTCCGGTACTACATGAACTAGTCGGCCAGATCCAAGCCATGGGCACTATAACAATCCGGCTACGTTCTACAATCAGATCGGGCCCAGACCCGGCGACGGGGAAATTCAGGTCCCGCCCATCACACATCTGATCAACATTGTCGAGTGCTTGGTTAAGGACTCCTCGCACAAGCTACCAGAATTAAGGACGGTATATGTCCCGGTCACTGATCATCCGGATTTACCCGATAATCCACGGTATCTATCTTGCCCCGACAATGTTTCGGGGCTAGTGGCAGATCTGGTGCGCAACCCCGCCGAGGCTGCATCCACCAAGATCTCCAACCCACAACTCACGAGAAATCAAAATCTTTTCCCACCCACCACCGAAATCGAGCATACAACGAAAGAGTTTGGTTTATCAGTCCCACGTGAAGTCACGCAACGACAGGGAAATCAGTACACCACTTCTAGGCTAGATTCCTCCTCAAAAACAGGACTGAGGGCCACGATGAAGAAGAGCTTATTAGCGCCTTCTAGCATCACTGCCGCGACGAGGGCATCCTCAACGCCCTTTCCCGTCGCTGGATTCAAACCCTCGCTGAGCTATCAAGTTTGGTGCTCAAATATTGCGCCATGGAAAGCACTTGGCAAATACAACAAATGTGCAATGATCCCAGCCTTACTGATCAAACCAGACAAATACTGACAAGACGCACACCCTCGCTCACGGTGACGGTCCTGTCCAGACACTCAACAAAGAGAACACGGACAAGGGCCAGGTCGGTCCTCGACGTACTGCTGGACAAGCCATGTTCGAGTAAACTCTGCCCCGCCTGAATCAAGCTCCACCTATAGCCTTCGAGCATGCTGGGTCTTCAGGTAGGTCGCAAAAAGCGGGGAGAGCATCCTCACGGCAACACCTATGGAGGGCCGGTCAGTAGCGCCGCTGGATAACTGCATAGAAATCTTAACGATCTACGAGACATTCACCTCAAAGAACCAGAGAAAGAGAGCCTTTCGGGAGATCCTTCAAATTCACTATGTTGTGGCGGCAAACCCATGGCCGAACACGCCCATTACTTTTGACCAGGGCGACGAGTCGATCGCTAGCACATGCCGGACCCCTACGGCCTTAGTCCTGAATCCCATAGTCGATGGCTTCAGACTCAACAAGGTGCTAATGGACGGGGGCAGCAGCTTCAACCTCATCTAAGATGACACACTTGAAAAAATGCAGTTCGGCCGATCTCGAATCGAGCTAAGCACAACCACCTTTCGGGGCATTGCCCCCGGGAGAGAGGCCCATTGTACGGGACGAGTTACGCTCGACGTAGTATTCGGTACACCTGAGAACAACCGATCTGAAGAGCTCCTGTTTCATATCATTTCATTTCAAAGTGGTTACCACGCCCTGTTGGGAGGCGAAGCCTTCACAAGAGTCCAAGCCATACCATAATATGGGTACCTGAAGCTCAAAATGCCAGGGCCAAACGGCGTGATCACGGTGATCAGTGACCCCAGCAGAGCCCTCCGAGCTGAAAATAAAACCGCATCCCTAGCCCTGGAGGTACTAGCCGAGACCCTCAACGCAGAGGAACTCACGGCACTACGTGCCGTGGTGGACAAAGACAAGGAGATCCTCGGCAAGCGGCCCAAGTCCACATCCTTCAAACCTATGGACGACATCGTCAAGATCCAAGTAGACCCATTGGACCCTAATAAGACTGCGTCCATCGGAGCACAACTGAAGCCCACAATCGACGAAGCACTACGTGGATTCTTGCACGAATATTGGGACATATTTTCCTGGCACCCCTCATACATGCCAGGAATCCCTCGGGGGCTGGTAGAACAGAGCCTGAACATAATTGCAAGCTTCAAGACTGTTAAACATGCCCTACGTCGATTTTCTGAACCAAAGCGTCAAGCTATGGGTGAAGAACTTGCCAAGCTCCTGGAAGTCGGGTTCATTAGACATTAAACATCCCGACTGGTTGGCAAACCTGGTCATGGTACCAAATAAGGAGAAATCTTGGCGGTTGTGTGTCGATTTCAAGGACTTAAGCAAAGCCTGCCCCAATGATCCTTTTCCGCTACCTCGGATGGACCAAATTATTGATGCAACAGCCGGACATGACTCCTTGTGTTTCCTTGATGCCTACTATGGATACCATCAGCTCAAAATGAAGGAATCTGATCAGGCCACAACAACCTTTATAACACCCTACGGGCCATTCTGCTTCAACACAATGTCGTCCGGGTTAAAAAACGCGGGTGCCACTTACCAGCGAATGATCCATACATGCTTGGGGAAGCAGATCGACAAAATTATGGAGACATACATGGACGATGTGGTCATTAAGACCAGACACGTTAGCCCGCTGGTAGACGACCTCAGGGAAACCTTCGCCAACGTACGGGCATACGATATATCCTGATAAGTGTGTCTTCGAAGTCCCAGTCGGCAAAATCCTTGGATTCATAGTGTCGCAAAGAGGATTCGAGACCAATCCATACAAAATTCGAGCATTGTCACAACACGCTATTCCAACACAGCTACAATACGTCCAAAAGCTGGCAGGCTGCGTGGAAGCCTTAAGACAATTTATATCTCGCCTCGGTGAGAAGGCCCTCCCGCTCTATAGGTTACTGAAGAGAACTAAGAACTTAAAATGGACTGATGAGGCCATGACGGTTCTCGAGGAAATCAAGGCGATATTTGCCAGCAAACCCATCCTAGCAGCACCCTTCACACGGGAGCCGATGTTGCTATACATCTCACCCACCAACCAAGTGGTCAGCGCGGTACTCGTCATAGAACGAGAAGCTGAGAGTCAACAAGTACGGATACAAAGGTCGGTCGATTCCGTATCTGAGGATATCACCCCATGCAAAACTAGATACCCGCACTACCAAAAGATTGCTTACACGGTATTTATGGTGTCACGCAAACTTAGACACTATTTCCAGGAATGTGCAGTCACTGTGACTTCGGAAGTACCATTGAATGACACATTAACAATAAGGACGCCACCAGACCAATTGCCAAATGGGCCATCGAGCTCTTGCCGTTTGGGATTACCTACAAACCACGACGAGCTATCAAATGTCAAGTCTTGGCCAACTTCGTCACTGAATGGACTCAGACCGGACTCCCGGGAGAGCATAACACTTATGCTCATTGGACCATGTATTTTGACGGGTCCAATACTCTCGTCGGTCTGGAGGCT
Source organism: Hordeum vulgare subsp. vulgare (assembly GCF_904849725.1). Taxonomy (NCBI): domain Eukaryota; kingdom Viridiplantae; phylum Streptophyta; class Magnoliopsida; order Poales; family Poaceae; genus Hordeum; species Hordeum vulgare. The sequence goes on from NC_058522.1 coordinate 293,597,249, forward strand.
GGATTTATTCTCACATCCCCTACCGGGGATAATGTTCGGTACGTGATGCAGATCATGTATGCGGACTAGGATAATGTAGTAGAGTACAAGGCGCTGTTACACAGTCTCCGGATGGCGGCCTCAATGGGTATACAACAACTCGAGGTACGAGGAGACTCTAACCTCGCCATCTCGCAAATCAATGGCGAATTTGATGCAAAAAATCTGAAGATGGTAGCATATAGAAACACCATCCTGAAGATATCAACACCATTTGAGGGGGCAGAATTCCACCACGTCTCCAGAGAGAACAACCAAGCCGCGGACGTTCTCGCCCGCTTAGGCGCAAAGTGCGACCCCGTCCCTAGCAACATATTCCTAGAATGATTGCTCAAGCCATCCGTAGTATGGCAGGACGAAGTGGGTAGCATAGGAGCCGATGGTGAAGAGCAGGTTATACCACATATAGCCGAGCAGGATGATCAAATCATCGGCGGAACTTCAATTGAAGATACACCCTCGGCCAATGAGGCCATGGCGGTAATCATGCCATGGACCAGACCCTTCCTTGCTTATGTCCTGCGCAAGGAACTCCCCAATGACCAGACCAAGGAGCGACATATTGTGTGTCGATCAAAGGCTTACAAGGTCCACGAGGGTGAGCTATATAAAAAGAGCACCACAGGAGTCCTATAATGATGCATATCTGAGGAGGAGGGAAGGCAACTTCTGGATGAAGTAAACGCCGGTATGGGCGTTCACCATGCAGCAGCTCGGGCCCTGGTCAGCAAAGCTTTCCGAGCTGGTTTCTTATGACCGACAACCCGAAAGGACGCCCACGTGCTCGTTCAACATTGTGTGGGGGTGTAAACTCTTTGCGAATCAAATCCACATGCCCCCAACAACTCTTCGGACAATCCCAATCACGTGGCCCTTTGCGGTCTGGGGTCTGGATATGGTGGGTCCACTTAAAAGGGGACTAAGAAAAAGAAATATCTCCTCGTTATGGTTGATAACTTTACCAAATGGATTGAAGCAAATCTTGTTACCTCCGCCAAAGTCGGGCTAGTAATCAAATTCATTTCCGGTGTCGTACACCATTATGGTGTCTCGCATAGCATAATAATAGACAACACATCCAATTTCACTGCCCAGGAGGTAAAAGATTGGTGCGCAAACTTGGCCATCGAGCTCGACTATACCTCCGTATACCACCCGCAGACCAATGGACACGTCAAAAGAGATAATGGGCTCATTATGAGCGGTATTAAACCTCGGATCGTCCGCTCTCTTAAAGAATCCGACTGCCAATGGGTAGAGGACCTCGACTTCGTACTATGGGACTTGCGTACCACCTCGAATCGTTCCACAGGGTACACATCGTTCTTCATAGTGTACGGGGCTGAAGCAGTCCTCTCCTGTGACATTATACACGATGCACCTCGGATGCATATGTATGAGGAAAAATAGGTTGAGTTGGATCCGCAAGATGACCTAGACGCACTGGAAGGCGAGCACGACATACCTCTAGCTCGATATGCTTTCTATCAATAGCAAGCTCGTCGCTATGAGAGCAGGGAGGTTCGGGCAAAGGCATACAATGTGGGTGAACTCATCCTACGCCTCCTAGAGAAGCAGAAGCATAAACTTCACCCAAAGTGGGAGGGCCCTTTTATCATTGATGAAGTCTTAACATGAGGAGCTTATTGCCTGCGCAAGTCCAAGGATAACCGCCTCGAGCCGAACTAGTGGAATGCAGCTCATCTTCGGTGTTTTTACGGCTAGACCAACGTCATTACCTTCTTGCCATCATTATATTTTTGCTTTTTTCCAAAAGATTTTTATTTTATCTTGTAGAGCTTATTAGTCGGTCCCAGGGCGTGTTTGGCTTAAACGAACAGCTTCGAGCATTTATCAGAACATCCGTGTTAAATGGAATGATCAAATAGCACCTGGGGCTTCCTCAAGAAGTCGTTCAATGTATTCGTCATACCTACATGTTTATATATACATCTCAACTCAACATCAATTCATGCCATTATATGCATCAATTGGACTTAAGATCCTTGCAATGCTGGGTTGCCTAGCTCCTGTGCTTACCCTCTACATTCCAGATATGTTTGGCTAGATGGTAAAGGGAGCACCACTACGATTCTTACACCGGTTCACCCGGATACGTACCTCAGACGGGTAAAGCCAAAACCTAGTGTTTCTTAAGATACCACATGGTCGGCTATGAACGACGTCCATCTAGTCGGCACTTTTCGTCGTATATAACATCTGTTTGTACTACATAGAGAAACGACTACACCGACTACATCATATGTAGCAACCCGGAAAAAGGAACCCATCACTGTACTATTTTTTTCTGGAAGATGTTTCTTACATCGCATCGTAATATAATATAATTCCCCGTGTAATCTTTGTCTGTTAGTACCACATGGACGGATTGCCTGGTTATCGGAAATTAATCCCTATGTCATAGGATACAAAGTACGAAATATTGCCCAGTTGTTAACACGGGAGGTAGAAGCCGACGACCGGTTAAAGACATAGTTTTCAAAACATGAAGGGGAGCGCCTTAACACACAAATATTACATTATGTATGATCACACGCTTGGGGGTTGGTCAAGTTGATCTTTTATAGCATCTAAAGTGTAGTCCTCTTGCGACAGGCGGGCGGAGGGCATCACTTGATCACACACTAGGTGAAGAGGAATATCTTTCCCACCTGTCCCTGTCGGACCAACCCGAGCCATGTGCTCGGGATCTAGACGGGCAAAGTTGGTCTTCACCATAGCCCGCGCTTCTCGATCTCCTTCTCGACAGGTCGAAGTCTTCCACTATTCAAAGCAACATCGGGCTGCTTTAAATAGCTCGTCAAGCTTGGCCATCCCTTGCGGAGGGTTTTGGTTTGGCCATAAAGCTCGAACCATACTCCACATAGCTTTTCGATCCCGCTCATGCACATCGGATAGTTCCTTCAGCAGCCCCCCCAAAAGAATTTGCTTCCTCTTTAGGACGGCCAGTTAAGAGACCTAATCAAAAAGAGGCGCACATTTTCAGGATCAACGCAATAAAACCGTGATCCCTTACAGGTTGGAGTTTTACTTAGAGAATATGTTGTCGTTCAATTTTTGTTTCTCTTCTTGGGTTTGCGCCAATTGGGCTTTCAAATTCTCAATTTGCTCAGCTTGTTTTTATTCTCTTCTTTGAGATTGTTGTTTTCCTCGCGGCATCGCTTCAATACGCGATGAACAACTTCAAGCTGACATTTGGCGTACCGCTGAGAATCTCGAGATGCGTCTAAATCCTTTTACATTTGGCCTATTGATTCGCGTGCTATAAGAAATTTCTTGATTATTACAAAAAACGAAATTTAGAATATCATAAATAAATTCCCTTACCATGGGCTTCTCTTGTGAATTTATTCATATCCTATAGTTCGGCCCTGCTGGCTTGTAGATCACCTTGGCTTAGTTGAAAATCTTTGGATAATTTTTCATTTTCCTGTTGTAAAGCGTGCAGATTGGCAGATGTCAAGTTGACCCTTAATTCAGCCGTCCCACCCAAATTAAAGCTTGGGGGCTACTGGGTCCAAACTTTTGTTTGAATATAGAGACACCGATGACTCACCTGCAGATGTGCAAACATTTGTCGGGCCACTTCTTTAAGGCCGGCCTATGCAGCTCCAAGGTATGCATCAACCGAGTTGAGATCATTAAACTCTTGCTGGGAAAACACAAGGTGACGCAGTGACTCCTTCCGCTGTCGATGATTCATCACACTTTCAAATTCAGAGTTAGTCACCGAGAACCCATCCGAACCTTCATGGAGCGGGCCCGTGTTCGGGACATCCACGTCAGTCGAAGATCTTGGGTTTTATTGACTACCCAATACCTCGACGTTGTCCTTGGACGGGGAAGGTTGCACACGTCTCCTGAATTTGTTGGCTAAGGTTCAAGAACATTTAAGAGGACAATCACTACCGTGAGGGATAAGAATTGATCTGTATACCTCTCGGCCGAAGGGGCAGCTGGCGTATTTTCTGCCGTCGCCTCTTGTTCGGGGATTCTGATCTCATTTGACGGGACCCCGCCTAGTATAGCCCCTGGGCATAGCCCCTCGCCGGGTAGTCATTTTCCTATTTCTCCCTAAAGGTGGAAGGGACCTTGGGTTATTGGCTAGAAGGGCCACCTTTTGCTCATCAACGCTCTCTTGATAAAACACCCCATCCTCAAAGATAATCGAAATCTCCGGGTCTTTGCAAAATCAGGGTTCATCGTCACAGGCGAAGTCCTCAGGCGGGGGTGTGGGATAGTTTATCGTCTCGATCCAGTGCCTCCAAGTCTGCGGAGAGGGAGTAGGGGTTATTGGTCAGCAATAACGGACATAAATATCCAGACTGTGAATATAAACACACTTACCCATTCGATGGGGTTATATGCCAAATAGCCGTCCTTAGGGGCGAGGGGGGCGAAATATTCCCCCCCCCTTGAAAAGATCGGCTAGGACGGTTGCCAAGGCCATCTGATCGGCTAGTCCCTGTCGTCTGGATCGGGTAGAGTCGCTCGTCCCGCTATAGAGCCACAAAGGGTGTGTATACTATTGGAGCGGTTGGACACACCGGGTAATTGCCACGGCCATCACGTCAATGATGGTCAGCCCACTATGAGTAAGTACCCTGACCTTTGATGATAGCCGCTTCACTTCGCAGCTCTCCTCTTGGGAAGAACTCTTCAGTCGCCAGCTGAATCACTTCTTTACAGGGGTCGCGGAGTACTCTGCAAGACCTCTCTGAACTGGTTCGAAGAGGGGAACATCCTTGATATAAAACCACTCCGAGGGCCACTCATCGGTCTCCTTCGGTGTCCCGATCGGGTACCCTGTGGCGGCTATACGCCATACTTTGGCTCCACCCACTTCGCAAATTTTCATTCCTCTAGTTCGGGGAACAATACAAAAGTACTTTATCCGTAGATAAAAGTGGGGCTCGCAACCCAAGAACATCTCACATAAGAACAAAGCCTGAGATGTGAAGGATAGAGCTAGGGGTGAGATTGTGGAGCTGCAACCTGTAGAACTCCAACAAACCCCGCAAGAAAGGATGAACGGGGAATCCCACCCTTCGCAATAGGAAAGAAATGAAGCAAACCGTTTCTCCCCTTTGAGGGGAAGGGAAGTTTTCTGTGAAGGCTTCGCCATTGGGAGAGGCCAGATCGGCGCGATTGGGTGCGAGGTCCGTAGGGGAAGATATCCTTGAGCTTCGAGATCGCACAAATGGAGAAGGGAAACAGAGCAACTGGCCTAGTCCCCCGGAAGGGGACCAAGGGGGCTAGAGGAGGAACCTTCCATTACTCTGGAAGTGTTGGAACCCTAGGATTTCTTGATGATGCACGGAGGGCGATGGAGCATCGAAACATATTTGAATTTGTTTATAAAGGGCATTACCTCCTCTTGCTATAGGGAGTGGTTTCGTTAGGGATAGCTAAAAGCGCTTGCCTTTATAAAAGCACACGAATATCGAGAATTGGTATTAAGCTTTGTGCAGAGTTAAAAGCTATGGGCCCCGCGACGCTTCGGTAACCGTGAGTCGACTGAGGACTAAATCATCATTCCGTGATCGGAGGAAACATGGGAACTCACCTTGCAAACCAAACACTCTGGACGCGAGTATCCGAAGACCCTGCACATCGGCATTGAAGGCTAGTTCGGGGGCTACTGAGGGAGTCTGGGATTAAGGGGTCCTCAGGTAGTCGGCTTGCTACAAAGAGGCCGACTTAATGGGCAGTACTAATTGGAGGCCGGACTGTGTGGCCATCTCGTATTCAAGCAGGAAAGCACCAAAGACCAGCGTGGCGTCCAAGTAAAGTGGAATAGGTCGGTCTAGCCGCCTTCGACATTAGGTCGGTTGTATGTAACCCTAGATCCTGTGGTGGCTATATAAACCGGGGGTCCTCGTCAATGTAGGCAATTTGGCTCATCTAGGGTTTAGCTCATACAATCTCGAGGTAGATCAACTCTGTAATCATCATCAACTGCAATATAATCAAGCATGACGTAGGGGTTTACCTCCTCAAGAGGGCCCGAACCTGGGTAAATATTGCCTCCCCCTTTCTCCTGCAACCCATCGATCCAAGGTCCATAGTTCGGGGCCCCTTATCCGAGTTCTGCCGGTTTTGACACCAACATGTGACGCGGGCGTATGTTCTATGTCCGCACCGATGCGAATGCAGCCCAAGTTTGGATATGAAACGGACCACGAGCGGACAAAAAACGGACGCGTGTTTGTTTGGATCGCCGCGTTGGACATTGTTTTGTGTCCGCGGCGATTCAGACAGACACGCACGGACGAAATGGGTCGCCCAACTGAAGTTGCTTTGATTCCGTTGCCATGGATATTGGGCTGAATAATATGATGACTAAAACTCAAAATACATATATTTATTGAATATAATTAAGTAGCATAATATAACTAAAACATGTGAGCCTTTTGCCCGCATAATTACAAGATAAGGTGGTACTTTTCTCATGCATAATTGTATGAGTAATAAAGGATGAATTGTTTTTACTCAAAATGAAACATAAAGAGGATAAAGCCACACAACAAGCATACACATCCACCCTCCGGGTAGTTCGGATGTACACCATCAAAGCATTAACACGCTCGCGCACACAGGAACACGCCAACAAATAGTATTTGGATATTTCATTGGTTATCCATAAAGATCCTACATACATTATGGAAAACAAGAGCTTGTGCATGTATTGCGACTATTCGTAGGTTGGTCCAAACAAATATAAAAGTTGGCATAAAAATAATAAGATATTCTGAGATGTATTTTGTCAACGAATGAGAGATGACGCAGCTGGAAAGAGCAGCGAGAGTGGGAAATGTCGCTTATGATCAACAGATTTTGGGATGGAGTGTGCCCCAAATACCCCCCCCCCCACCCCACCAAATGTGGAGGTTCACAGGCTCCATTGGAGTGGTTTCCAAAAATTATGTCGACCATGGACGATATTGCGACTGTGTTAGATCGTCGTGTTTGGCCAAAAGTGTCGGCGTTCTGGGAATGGGGGTACCCAGACCTGCCTGCATGCGGCACAGGGCGGGCCCACTTCATCAACACAAGATCGACTCGAACAGCAGCACCTGGGTCAAGGCCCTCACAAGGGGCCGAACCTCACGAGGTAGAGCGACGTCAGGACCCACAGGGGGCCTCCTCAGGACCCCTCCGGAGCGGCAGATATTTTGAGGCAAGGCCGGGCCTCAGGCATCAAGGGTGACGCCAGGGAAGGACAGGTGAGTAGTTGATGGCAGGATGGGATAGTTTCCCCTTTAGTGCAAAGGAGGTGGGAGCATCCTAGGGCTCCAAAGGCATCTCCCAAAGGTTTCCCTTCCGGTGCAACAAGACCACGTCCGACCATCGGTAGGACGAGCGTCATCCCTACATGATCTGCACAGGAGGAACTACGCAAGGGAATGACACAAACCCACAAGCTAAGTGCCTCGCAGGCCCTGACCGGGACCCTCTCGCTTTAGGACAAACTAACGATGAATTAAAAACATGCGCACTAAAGAAGGGATGCAGGGCCTAAGGATTCGACGACAGCAAGGAGTGAGTCCAACACCCAAGCACGCGGCGACATGAGAGGTACCTCAGGATGACAGGAATTCCACAAGGTCGCGCTTGCCTCGTTGTCCCAAGCCACGACGGGTGCAGCGACGGGCGCTAAGCTTTGCACCCCGGCCGCAATGACCACCAACATGCAAGCCATCATCTCAGGAGCAAAAAGAAAAGAGGAGAGCAGCGAAGGTAATAACAACAAAGGTTCAACGCCCGACAGGGCATGGTCTTTCTTGACATCGCAGGAACAGGTAAGCAGAAGATGGGGGACGCCTAGGGGGAGGAACCGCCGGCAGCGCCCTTGACGACCACGGGTTCGGTGTCGGAGTCCTCCTCCTCGTTGGAGACGGGCACCCGGGTGCACCGCTCCACCAGAGCAGCCACATGAGGGCGGACTTCTCCCCAAGGGAGACGATGGGACTCAGCAGGCCCCGGCTCGACGACGCGCTAAAGGTCGAGCTCCGGAGCAAGGCGACGCTGGTTGGAGAACACAGGTGTCAAGGAAAGGCCCAGAAGCTCGCGTGCATCGGCCACATTGTCCTCCTCCATGCAGGAGACACCGGTCTCTAGCGTCTCCAACACCCTCTCAAAAAAGGTGAGGTAGCCCCTGTCACTCATCACGTTGGGAAGCGCTCGGACCTTCCCCACAAATCGACGCGTCACATCGACCGCCAGGCTAGCAATGCCGGCGAACTTCCTGGCGCGTTGGTGCGCCACCGTTCGGGCGTTTGACGCCTTGCCCTTGGCAGCCAGGACAACGTCGGTCGCCTCCTGGACCTGCTTCCGCAGCGATGCCAATTCTGCCACAGGCTCCGCCAAGTCCCCATGGGCGGCCCGGAGGGCGGCTTCATCATTCGAGAGCCAGGCTTACAGCCCCTCCGCCTCCTCCTGAAGCCCTTCAAACTTTGGCTTCTCGAAGGAGGGCGTGCTGAAGAAGAAGGAAGATCAACCACGGGATAACATGTGAAGCAACAAGCAAAGGAGACGCTACGAAGGACTTACTCATCAGCCATAACCCAGCGGTGGCAGACGCGGTGTCCCCGGGGCGGACAAAGGCATAGGAGGCGCCGCACGCTTCCCCGGCCAAAACCGTCTTCGGGGGATGCCATGAAGACGAAGGGCAAAGGAGAGAAGATGTTTTCTCACGACAAACGGATGAAGCAGAGAAGAAGCTCGAGGTTGCGGTGCCCCCACGGGGGCTGGGCGAATTCATAGGCGAGCCCTAGCCACTAACCGTCGCGGGAGCATGCGTGTTGCACGCCCCACGAGGGCCGTTAGGTGGGCCGATGGAAGCGCTGCCGCCCACGTCGCCTCACCTGTCCACCGATCGGTCAAATCTGCGAGGGCCGTTGGGTGTGGTGAGGCCACACCCATGCCATTCAATGAGCAACAAGATGGTCGGCGTGACTCTCGGGGATCGCACCGTCGTGGCTTGATAACCCACAAGTGTAGGGGATCGAACAGTTTTCGAGTGTAGAGTATTCAACCCAAATTTATTGATTCGACACAAGGGGAAGCGAAAGAATATTCTGAAGTATTAGCAGCTGAGTTTGTTAGATTCAACCACACCTGGAAGATTAGTGTGTGCAAGCAAAGTATCAGTAGCAAAGTAGTATGATAGCAACGGTGTCAGAAAAAGATCGCTTGACGACAGACTATTCCTAACTGTTGTATCAATGGCGCTAGTAAATAGCACGTGGACAGGGAACTATTCTTCCCCGGCAACGGTGTCAGAAAAGTCTTGCAGCAGGTAACAGCAAAGTAGCAAGTAACAGCAGTAGTGACAACAGTAGCAACAACGGTAGTAACAGTAGTAACAGAGTAACAGCAGTAGCAACATCAGTAGCGGCAAAGTAACATAGCAAGGACCAGTACTAAAAGACTCGTAGGCATTGGATCGGTGATGGATGAGTATGACGGATGTGATTCATCATGTAACAGCTATAACACGGAGAGATATGTAACTAGCTCCCGTTCGTCAATCTAATGTAGGCATGTATTCCGTATGTAGTCATACGTGCTTAGGGAAAAGAACTTGCATGACATCTATTGTCCATCCCTCCCATGGCAGCAGGGTCCTAATGGAAACTACGTGATATTAAGGTTCTCCTTTTAATAAAGAACCGGACCAACGCATTAACACTTGGTGAATACATGAACTCCTCATACTATGGTCATCTCCCGGAGTTGTTCCGGCTATTGTCACTCCGGGGTTGCGGGGTCATAACACATAGTAGGTGACTACAACTTGCAAGATAGGATCTAAAACACACATATATTGGCGACAACATAATAGGTTCAGATCTGAAACCATGGCACTCGGGCCCTAGTGACAAGAATTAAGCATGGCAAAGTAGTAGCAACATCAATCTCGGAACATAGTGGATACTAGGGATCAATCCCCGTCAAAACTAACTCGATTACATGATAGATCTCATCCAACTCATCACCGCCCAGCAAGCGTACGATGAGATTACTCACGAACGATGAAGAGCATCATGGAATTGGCGATGGAGGAAGGTTGATGATGACGATGGCGATGATTTCCCCTCTCCGGAGCCCAGAACGGACTCCGGATCTGCCCTCCGGATGAAGAACAGGGGGTGGCGCCGCCTCCGTATCGTAAAACGTGATGAATCCTTCTCTCTGATTTTTTTTCGGGCGATATAGAAGATATAGAGCTGAGTTTGGAGGCGGTGGTGCCATGTGGGCCCTACAAGCCCTCACGGCGCGTCCAGGGGGGTGGCAGTGGCCCAGGGGCTTGTGGTGCAGTGGCACACCTCCTCCGGTGGATCTTTGCGCATGTATTTTTCATTAATTCCAGAAAAATTCTCCGTAAATTTTCAGGACGTTCCGAGAACTTTCATCTCTGCACAAAAACAACACCATGGCAATTCTGCTGAAAACAACGTCAGTCCGGGTTAGTTCCATTCAAATCATGCAAATTAGAGTCCAAAACAAGGGCAAAAGAGTTCAGAAAAGTAGATACAACGGAGACGTATTAAATCCCCCAATTTTAAATCCTTGCTTGTCCTCAAGCAAGTTAGTTGACAAACTGAGAGAGACAAAAGAAAAACTTTGACGAACTCTGTTTGATCTTGTTATTGCAACTATGTCTAACTCATAACCAGAATTCCAGCAAGATCACAAGCAAATCACATAAGCAAATGACATCTAGGTCTCACGGTAAACTCATATCAATGGCATAATCAACTAGCGAGCAAATAATAATAAGTCTCGAACGTCAACACTTCAATCAAAACAACATGAAGCAGTACGAACAGATGGTATCTCGCTAGCTCTTTCTAAGACCGCAAAACATAAATGCAGAGCACCTTCAAAGACCAAGGGCTGACTAAACATTGTAATTCAAGGCAATGAAGATCCAGTCACAGTCATACTCAACACGGTTAAAAGCAAAGGATAAAAATGACAGAGGTGCTCTCTAATTGGTGCTTTTGTAAGAGGAGGATGACTCAACAGCAACATAAATAGATAGGCCCTTCGCAGAGGGAAGCATTGATTTGCAGAGGTGCCAGAGCTCAAGCTTTGAAAACAGAGATAATAATTTTGGGTGGCATGATTTCATTGTCAACGCAATAACTAAGAGTTCTCAACATCTTCCATGCTACACATGCTATAGGCGGTTCCCAAACAAAAAAGTAAAGTTTTGACTCCCCCAAACCACCAATCAATCACACTCCACGGCTAGCCGAATCCTCGGGTACCGTCCATACCAACATCAATCCTGGGGGAGTTTTGTTTGCAATTATCTTTTCGATTTGAGCATGGAACTGGGAATTCCAATTACCGTCCCCTTTCTCGTGCATGATAGTGAATAAACACATATCGAGGATAACACGCCTAGCATGGAAGATACCAATAACCCCCTGTCACCACATGAGCGGTTCGGGCATGCAAAACAGATTATTTCTTGAAGATTTAGAGAATGGCAGATGCAAATTTACTTGGAACGGCAAGTAGATACCGCACATAGGTAGGTATGTGATAAGTCTCAAACGTATCTATAATGTTTGATGGTTTCATGCTGTTATCTTGTCATCTTTGGATGTTTTATGTACTTTTATATCTTTTTTGGGACTAACTTATTAATTCAGTGCCAAGTGCCAGTTCTTGTTTTTCTGTGTTTTTGGCCCTTTTCAGATCTAATTTTGGAACGGAGTCCAAACGGAATAAAATCTCCGAAATGATTTTTTCCCGAACGAAAGAAGAACAGGGGGCCTGTGGGCCAAGCCAGGAGGGCTACAGGGAGCCCACAAGCCCCCACTCCGCCACCAGGGGGGCGGCGGTTGGCAGGCTTGTGGCCATCTTGGCGCCCCTGACCTAGATCTTGCGCCTATATATTCCCTAAAAATCAGAAAAATAAGGGGAGCCACGAAAATACTTTTCCGCCGCCGCAAGCTTCCGTTTCCGCGAGATCTCATGTGGAGACCCTTCCCGGTGCCCTGCCGGAGGGGACTTTGGAGTTGGAGGGCTTCTTCATCATCATCATCATCGCCCCTCCAATGACTCGTGAGTAGTTCACTTCAGACCTACGGGTCCGTAGTTAGTAGCTAGATGGCTTCTTCTCTCTCTTGGATCTTCAATACAAAGTTCTCCTTGATCTTCATGGAGATCTATCCGATGTTATCTTCTTTGGCGATGTGTTTGTCGAGATCCCATGAATTGTGGATTTGTGATCAGATTATCTATGATATATATTTGAGTCTTTGCTGATTTCTTATATGCATGATTTGATATCCTTGTAAGTCTCTCCGAGTCTTGGGTTTTGTTTGGCCAACTAGATCTATGATTCTTGCAATGGGAGAAGTGCTTGGTTTTGGGTTCTTACCATGTGGTGACCTTTCTCAGTGACAGTAGGGGCAGCAAGGCACACATCGTGGTTGCCATCAAGGGTAACAAGGTGGGCTCTGTCGTAGATATGAGATTGTCCATCTACATCATGTCATCTTGCTTAGGGCGTTACTCTGTTCTTTTGGACTTAATACACTAGATGCATGCTAGATAGCGGTCGACGTGTGGAGTAATAGTAGTAGATGCAGAAAGTATCGGTCTACTTGTTTTGGACGTGATGCCTATAGATATAATCATTGCCATAGATATCGGCACGACTTTGCGTGGTTCTATCAATTGCTCGACAGTAATTTGTTCACCCACCGTCTACTTTCTTTCATGAGAGAAGCCACTAGTAAACACTACGCCCCCCGCGTCTATCCACACCTATCGTTTCCACTTTTGCTTTTACTTTGCTTTGTTACTTTGCTGCTTTCAGTTCTCACTTGGCGAATAATCTATAAGGGATTGACAACGCCTTCATAGAGTTGGAAGCAAGCTTTTTGTGTTTGTGCAGGCTCTTGTGATACTCCTTCACTGGATCGATACCTTGGTTCTCAAACTGAGGTAAATACTTACCACCGCTGTGCTACATCACCCTTTCCGCTTCGAGGGAACACCAACGCAAGGCTCCAAGGCCACGGGGGAAATCCTTTGCATATTTGACTAGGAAGTCCCTTAAGCTGTAGCCGTAGCAGAAGGATTCCTGGTGTCGTTGCTGAGGAGTATCAAGCAACACTCCTATTTCTGGCGTCGTTGGAAGGTCTTTTGTTGTAGTAGCAGAAGTATTTCTAGCGCCGTTGCCGGGGAAGGAGAGATCTATCCAAGTAGGTCTCACAAACTCATCTCCTGCATTTACTTTATTTGCCAGTTGCCTCTCGTTTTCCTCTCCCCCACTTCACATTTGCCGTTTTCATTTGCCTTTCTCCTTTGCCTTTTTCGTTCGTCCTTTTCTCTCACTTGCTTTGTGTTCGCTTGTGTGCTATGTGCCTTCATTATGCTTGCATCTTCGCTTGCTGAAAATCTATTGATATGGATCCTCATCCACTAGCTAATATCTTTCAGAGACCCACTTATGTGGAACGAATTGCTAGTGAGTTGAGTGCACTTGACTATCTTTATGGAGTTCTGCTTGAGATGCGTGAATCTGAAAATTGTGAGGAAGAAATTTATGAAGTGATTCACAAGGCCTCCTTGTATGAAAAGCATGATTGCAATGGTTTCACTATAAATTCTATTAGTGACAATCATGCTAAAAATATGCAAAACCCTAAGCTTGGGGATGCTAGTTTTTCTTTGTCCACTACTTCTTGCAATAATCATGATTGGGGTGATGATCTTTCTTATGATCTTGAAAATTTGTTCAAACCTCATGATGAATATGATATTTGCAATAACATTGAAAGTGGGTTTGGAGAAGTCATGACTTTAGTTGATGATAATCCCACTATTTTTGAAGAGCATCAACTTTTCATGCATGTGGATCATGAAAAGAATATCCTATGGGATAGCTATATTGTTGAATTTGAATATAATCCCACATGTAATTATTTTGAGCGAGGAAGTTATTGTGGTTAAACTTTCATGTTACCAAATAACCTCTCGTTATGATGAGATTGCTATTGTCTCTTTCTTATTCCTTGAATATGGTAACTATTGGTTGTCTTGCCAATTTGTTCTCCTATAAAATGCCTATGAATAGGAAGTATGTTAGACTTAGATTCCATCACCTTTTGCCTAGCTAAGGGCGTTAAACAAAAGCGCTTGTTGGGAGGCAACCCAACGAATCTATCCTTTTTATTTCTGTTTTGTGTTTTCGACACTTTCATAATTCTGTTATGATTGTGTTTTTGTGTTTGTGCCAAGCAAAACCGTTATGATTAGTCTTGGGGATGATCGTTTGGTCATGCTGGAAAAGACAGATACTTTCTGCTCACGCAAAGAATCTTCATTTTTTTTTTCTGTAAGAGCTTTTGAGTTGATTATTTTTGCTGCTGATTGCTACGAAAATTCTTCAGACTGTCGTAATTTTTCAGAAGTTTCGAAGTATCAGAGGTATATGAAATATACAGATTTCTACAGACTGGTCTGCTGTTAACCGATTCTATTTTTGTTGTGTTGGTTGCTTATTTTGATGAAACTATGGATAGTATCGGGGGGTATTAGCCATGGAAGATTGAAAATACAGTAACCCAACATCAGCATAAGTAGAATTTAAGTTTGCTACAGTACCTAAGGAAGTGGTGGTTTGCTTTCTTATACTAATGATATCTTGAGTTTCTGTTTAAGTTTCGTGTTGTGAAGTTTTCATGTTTTGGGTGAAGTTCTTATGGACAAAGAGATAAAGAGTGGCAAGAGCTCAAGCTTGGGGATGCCCAAGGCACCCCAAGATATTCAAGTATGCCATAAAAGCCTAAGCTTGGGGATGCCCCGGGAAGGCATCCCCTCTCTCGTCTTCAATCCATCGGTAATGTTACTTGGGGCTATATTTTTATTCACCACATGTTATGTGTTTTTGCTTGGAGCGTCTTGTATCGTAGGAGTATTTTATTTTTCTTGTGTCACAATCATCCTTGCTGCACACCTAGAGAGAGATACATGCACTCACCATGATTTTGTCGAGCTTCACTTATATCTTTTGGTAGACAATTTAGCTCACATGTGCTTCACTTATATCTTTTGAGCTAGATATTTTTGCTCTATGTGCTTCACTTATATATTTTAGACCACAGCAGTGCATGGATTGGTAGTTGATCTATGCTTTGAAAGTAGTCTCAAAAGGGGTAGTTATCCAAAGGGATACGAAAACTTCCACCTTCATGTGCATTGAATAGTTAGAGAAGTTTGATTCCTCTCAATTAGTTTTGAGTTGTGGTTATGGTAATATTGAAGTTATGCTAGTAAGGTGTTGTGGATATAGAAATACTTGTGTTGAAGTTAGTGATTCCCGTAGCATGCACGTATGGTGAACCGCTATGTGATGAAGTCTGAGCATGATTAGTCTATTGATTGTCATCCTTTGCGTGGCGGTCGGGATCGCGCGATGGTTTATACCTACCAACCCTTCCCCTAGGAGTATGCGTTGAATGCTTTGTTTCGATTACTAATAAAACTTTTGCAACAAGTATATGAGTTCTTCATGACTAATGTTGAGTCCATGGTTTAGATTCACTTTCACCTTCCACCATCACTATCTCCTTAGTGCCGTGCAACTTTCGCCGGTGCACAAAACCCACCATTAGCCTCCCTCAAAACAGCCACCATACCTACCTACTATGGCTTTTTCAAAGTCATTCCGAGATATATTGCCATGCAACTACCACCATGACATGTGCCACCACGTCTACATTGGCACTGCACGATCGTAAGATAGCTAGCATGATGTTTCCATTAATGTCTATGCCATGCTAGATCATTGCCACGGTACACTACCGAAGGCATTCCATATACACTACTAGGAAAAGGGCTATAGATAATATAGATACTAATGGCGCACCACACAAGCAGTGCGCCACTACTATATAGTAGTGGCGCACCATGTGAGGTGTGCCATTAGTGTGATGGACACTAATGGCGCACCACACACTCGGTGCGCCACTACTATATTTTTTTATTTTTATTTTTTTGCAAAACTACTAATGGAGCACCAGCAGCTGGTGCGCCATTAGTAACCAGGGTTACTAATGGCGCATCTGTTGGTAGTGCGCCACTACTATAAAAAGTTTTTGGTTTTTTTTTGCAAACTACTAATGGCGCACTATAGCTAGTGCGCCATTAGTAACCAGGGTTACTAATGGCGCATATGTAGGTGGTGCGCCACTACTTTTTTTTTGCAGAACTACTAATGGCGCACCACAGGAGGTGCGCCATTAGTAACCAGGGTTACTAATGGCGCATATGTAGGTGGTGCACCATTAGTAACCTCGGACCAGCTAGATATTTTGGACAACCACCTACCACACTCACTTTCCCCACTTTCATTCTCTCCACCTCCTCCTCCAAGCTTGTCTCGGTGCCTCCTCCTCCTCACCTCATTTGCATAATAAATTCACCCAAATTAAGTGGTTAAATTACCTTTTTTGATAGGTAAGTAAGGGGAAAGCTTTTATGTTGTAGATCTACTTTTTTCTCGCTCCAACAACGTGCACATGCACTTTTTATGGCCTAGCTAGATCTACGTATGTTTGTGGTGTTGCATATGTTTGTGGTGTTGCATATATGTTTGTGTTTGCAGGTACCGGTATTTGAAATGCGATAGTTGCCAATATTTTCCCGGAATGTTGATTCATTTCCGTTTCGGCGAGAATTTGGCACTATGCATTCTTTTTTGTCCTATTTTTAGGCAAAGTCATGCCAAATTTTTTTTGGTTCTAGAATATCGTTTTGCTCTACCCCGCAGGTGACCATGGTCCGCACGATGACCGAAGGCATCGTGAATAGGTTTTTGAGCTCTGCGAAGCCCGAGATGCTTCTAAAGAACGAGACGGAGATAAGATGTCCGTGTCGAAGATGCAAACTGAAGAGCCTTATGGACCCAGATTCCGTAAAGGTGCGGGACCACCTGCTCTTGCGTGGTTTCATGGATGGCTATCGGTGGCAAGGTGATGAACATGATTATGAAGTCGTCCATGGGGGCCGGGAAAGAAATGAGGAAGGGCATGAGCAAGACAACCGCGGCGAGGGCGGGCGAGAAGACGAAGAATCTCCAAGACACAGTCATCATGTAGAAGATGCCGGACATGATGATGAGGAAGATGCCGGAGCAGACGAAGGGCATGATCATGAAGATGAAGATGCCGGAGCAGACGACGATGGACCATCGATGGCCTAGGTGCAGGACCCTCATATTCAAGAGCTGCTTCTCAAGCAGACGGATAACGCAAGAGCTGCCGCCCGAGAGAAAGCCAAGCTGGATCAACTGGAGATAGACGCGGTTACTCCATTGTATGAAGGATGCAGGCCCGAGGATACCCGCCTGAAAGTAACGCTCATGGCTCTAGAGATGAAGGTAAAACACAAAATGACCGACTCATGCTTCGACGAGAACATGTCATTCTGGCACGAACGTCTTCCCAAGGGGAACAAGTGCCCGACCAGTTTCGAGGAGGCGAAGAAAATCGTGTGTCCCCTGGATTTACCGCACATGAAATACCATGTATGCATGAACAATTGCATCATTTATCGGGACGAGCACGCGGAGTCTACCATATGTCCGGTGTGCGGCGTCAGTCGATACAAGAAGAGGAAGAAAGCTCCTCGAAAAGTGGTGTGGTACTTTCCGATCACTCCTCGTCCGCAACGGTATTTCACGGACCCTATGGTAGCAAAGCTCCTGCGTTGGCACGCGGATAGGGATGAGAAAAAGTGAGAAGATGACGGAAATGATCCGGAGATAAATAAAAAAGACAAGATGGACCGAAAGCAAGGGCAGACTTGAAATCAATGGGCATCAGGGAGGAGCTTCACGCTAATAATGATGATGATGATGAGGCGAAGCAGGACACGGAAAGTCGTCGCAAAGGCAAAAAGTCCAAGAAGACCGGAAATGACTTCCCTCCCGCGTGCTTCACTCTAAGTCAGGAGGAGATCGATCAGTTTTTCACTTGCCTCGTAGGAGTAAAACTTCCTTACGGTTACGCGGGGAAGATAAGCAGATACCTAGACTCAGCAAAGCAGAAGTTTAGCGGGATGAAGTCTCACGACTGTCACGTGCTGATGACGCAGATACTTCCAGTTGCAATCCGTGGGATCATGGACGCGCACGTCCATGAAACGCTATTTGGCCTATGCAATTTTTTCGACGTCATCTCTCGGAAGTCGGTTGGCGTGAGGCAACTCAGAAGGCTACAGGTAGAGATCGTGGTGATACTATGCGAGCTTGAGATGTACTTCCCGCCCGCATTCTTCGACGTTATGGCGCATCTGCTGGTCCATATCGTGGAGGATATCATCCAACTCGGGCCGACGTTCCTGCACAGCATGATGCCATTCGAAAGGATGAATGGTGTCATCAAAGGATACGTTCGCAACATGTCACGTCCAGAGGGAAGCATAGCCAGGGGCTTTCTGACCGAAGAGTGCATCTCCTACTGCATGAATTATCTAGGCATCGAGAACCCCGTTGGTCTGCCCGTCAACAGGCACCTTGGCAGGCTCGCAGGATGGGGTCACCGTGAGGGTCGCCGCGAAATGCATGTCGACTTTGAGGGTCGACTCGCCGACTTTGAAAGAGCAAACCTAGTCGCGCTACAACACATAGACGTGGTCGATCCTTGGCTCGTAGAGCACAAAACCTGTATTGAGAAGACGTACAATGATGTAGGGACCCCGACTAGCAAGTCGAGTTCGCCGTGCCCACTGACGCCAAGGATCAATGTTCACTGAACACAAATACTGAATAATAGAGTCTTACATCCAAGTACCGAATTATTACATCAAATGACCAGAAGGTCGGGTTCAAGAGCAAGGCCTAAAGCCAAATAAAACGAATACATCGAGTAGCGGAAACTCGTAAGGGCTAAGCGGTGCCCATGCCATCAAGCCTACACCGACAGGCATTCCGACTTGGAAGCGTCCTAGATCGCAGGTCCGTCTCCGACGACGTAATCATCGCCAAACTCCGGTCCTTCCATGTCTGGTCAATAACATAACCAGTGTCAAGCCAATGAGTACTTCGAATGTACTGCAAACAACCCATGATACGAACAATTAAAATGAAGGATAATAGTATCATGCATCTCTAGTATAACTCATCTGGTGGAATGATCATGAATATGCATCAGGTTAAAGAATTACTTTTGAAGAACAGGTTACAGATATCAACATATCTGCTAAGGGCTGAACCATTCGGGTTCACCCTATATGCCAAGTCATCGGACTTGTCATAATCTCAATGTATTAATGAGGGCTAAACCATCCGGGTTTACCCTATATGTCAAGTCACCGAACTTGACCATGTTACTGTGATTATCATGATTATAACAACACCTTTTTAACACCACGCACACACACTTGGTTTATGCGGAAACTCAGGACGTAGTTTAAGCAGCACCACCCAACTGTCCTTGACCGTGGACACGGCTATTCGAATAGTTTACACTCTGCAGAGGTAGTACACTGGACCCACGAGAAACGGAATACTTCCGTGTCATCCACGACTCGCGATATATCACATATACCCGAGGTAAGTACCCGATCATCATCTTTCCCCTGACGATAGTAGACAAAGAGATCCACTCGATTGGTACCCAGCCCACAGGTTGTACGTCTTATGAGCACCGACTCTGGACTGTAACAACCATGCAAGGACCAACGGTGTGCCTGGAACTCATAATAATGGCATAGTCGTCCTACCTGGCACGACCCCATCACGAGAGTGACACCGATCACTCCCGCCACTAGTAATGTGGCTCTTTGCTAGCACCGACTAGAGTAATCAACAAAGCCCCGTCCCATAAAGGGGTATCGTGGTCGTACTGGTAAGGTTGGGACGGTCGACACATCATAAATCTAATCTATTTCCGTAACCATACTCACACCAAAATCACCAGTGCTTCACTTCACCAAAAGTGATCACCAACTCATCATCACCCTCGGTCATTAGTGGCACCCGACGGGGTTTTCATAAACTCTTTATTTAACTCATCATTATTCTTGAGATGATATGCCTTAACACTACTTGTTAACATGATAATATCGTGACCCTCACGGGGTAGGGTCAAGTTAAATGCAGTGATTCTACTCTACTAGTCAACATGACAGTAGCATGATCCTCGTAGATGGTAGGGTCAGCTCATCATGTTTGTGCTCCGAGGAGCCATGTGAATATCACTACTATAAATGCAAGTGCTTCGAAGAAGCCTTCGGTACCATCACATCAATGATGAACCGGCATCGTGATCACATGCAACGGAAAATACTTGCTATTCTAGCATGCATCATTTTATTTACTTAACTCATGGCAAAAGGGCATGCTTGCCTTGGTCAACTAGGTATCCGGGGTCTTTGAGGTCTTCCGCTCCGGATCCTCCAGCACTCGGTAACTCTACCGTCGAGAAAGGAATAAATAAATACTAGCTCTTACTAAAACAGATCACAAAGTGCTTTTAAAAATGTTGCAAGGCTTGAAATAATTCAGGATATTATTTTGAAAAAATGTTTCCTATTGTTTTATTAGCTAAGCATATTTATTTAAAGGCAAACATAAGCAAACAAGTGCTTTTTAATATCATTTTATTATACCAAAATAGTTTCTGTTTTTGATAAATTCAACTATTACAGAATCAAATACTACTCATTTTTAGAAAAATACTGGTGGAAGAATTATATTTTTCTACTGGCTAAATCTTTTTATAAAAATCATTTAGTTTGCTGGATTAAAACAAAAGAAAAATGCCAGGGGAAACAGATCCAGCCGGCCCAGCCAGCAGGCCTGGCCACCAGGCGTGCGTGGGCCAGGTTCAAACCTGACCTGCGGGCCCCTGGGGTCAGCATCAGCGGCTGCGTGCGCTGGCTGCCCCAGGACAGCGACAGGTGGGCTCCACCTGTCGGGTCCTTCTCCTACCTCCAGCCAGAGAGGTGGAGATGGACGCCGGCGAGGTTGCCGTTGTCCTAAGGCCTAGCTAGGAACGGGAATGGGTTCGTCGTGCCTCCGCCTACCTTCTCGTGGTCGGGACGTCACCGGAGGTGGTCTGGGTCGCCGACGACGAGGTGCTTGTGGCGTAAGGGTTTCGGGTTCGTGTTGAACTAGGGGCTAGGGGTATGGATTCGCTCGGGAGAGTTAGGGGAAACATTCCTGGTGTCGAGGGGAGTGTAATGAGAGGTCGGGCAGCGCATGAGCCGACGTGTAGCCGGAGATCGACCGGAGCTCCGAGGCGGAGGGGCCTCGGTCGATCTCGAGCACCGGGGCTCTGCGAGCTCGATTGGGCGGCTAGGGAGTGTCTACTGGTTGTGCTAAAGCTGCTTGGAGGGTGCTGGAGTGCCGGGGGGGGGGTCTATTTATAGGCCAACGACGGTGACCCGACTCGGGCACGCCGGTGACTCGCCGTGGCACGCGTGCAAGCACAGTGAGGTGCTGGCCGCGAAACCACGGGTTCGGGACGTGGTTTAGGGTCTCCTAGGGAAAGCGAGTGGGGACGAGCTGCAGCGACCGTGCATGCTCGGCCGCGTCACGCGCGCACGAGCACGCGTCGGCTGAGCTCTAGCGCGAGGGGGAGAGGGTCCCTGGGGTAGCTTTGCACTGAATGGCTGTCGGAGGAGCGCTTGGACATAATTGGGGAGGCTGGGACCGGCCGGAGCGTCGGCCCCTTGCGGGTGGCTCTCAGCAGCGCGCCCAGAGTGCAGTTTTGGCATGCCATGGCATGCTGGCTCGCTCTGGGGCACTTGGGACGTGGCCTCCATGTCCTGAGTGTTGCTGGGAGTGTGCCTAGCCGTTGTGGTTTAGTGGGAGCTCGAGCTAGTCAAGGGAGCAAGGAACACTAGTGTTGCCAGTACTGTCCTGCAGCTCAAATTGGAGTTCTTGTCACTTGTTCTTGGAGTTGGGGAGGGGCTGGTTGACTGGGTGCTCAGAGTGTTCTGGTGCTCTAACCCACCAAGTTTGGGGCCTTGACATTGGGTAAAACAGTGGCTAGGAAGGTTTTTACCTTCCTGTCAGTAGGTGTTCGACAGTGACTTGGGGTGCTTCCACTCCACCACTGTAAATGAAACTTAACAGGTTTGGTCTTGGGGTAAAAATATGGGGTTCCACCAAATCTGAGCTCCATTGAACAAGTTTGGCTTTGCAAACTTGAAAATGTCTCTAAATGACCGGTACTGTCCTTTACAAAGGAAGTGTGGCCAAAAAGAGTCTCACAAATCCCATTTTTGGTGTGGAGTCCTCATTTGGGGTGTTAAATACCTCTGCAAAGTTTCAGCTCCATTGGAGAAACTTTGCAATGTAGAGTTGTTCCAACTCTACTCTGGACAGAGAGGGTTTTGGGCTCTCTAAGTGCACTTCCCCACCTTGGATCATAGTGAGATTTTAGGTGAGCACCTAATATGGTTTGGGAGGGCTCCTGTAATTTTATGGGAATTTACTAAGATAATTTCCTTTGTTAACATCTGAAAAAGCTAAAACAGACAGAAATGGTTTTTAGGGTTTTACTCAAATAATATTAATATAAAATAGGGTTGAAAATCTTATGTATGGAAAATATATGTCCTTCTGAGCTTCCATGAATTTACTCAGAATTTTCTAAGGAAGGAAAGTAATTTTCCTTGTGGAAATATCATTACTGGCCTTAGAAATAGACATAGATATAAAATAGGAAAATAATATTTTAAATCACCAAATAAGGTTTTTAATGAATGAAAATGATATTAGGATCAGATCACCAACTCTGGTTGGAAGTTCCACTTGGCTTCATGAGCTAGTAGTGTATCCCAACATGATGAAGGTGATCTTGATATAAAGGAAAAAGGGTTTTTGATGAGAGCAAAATAATAAGTTTTTCATGGGTTTAAGATCAAACAAGCAAGCATACACTCAAACAAGGGCTGACATTGCACTCACAACATTATTTGAATTTGTTTTAACAAGCTCTGATTTTTGCAACACAGAAAACTTGGGGTGAAAAACAGGGTGTGACAGACCTATCCCCCTTACAAGAATCTCGTCCCCGAGATTCCTAAGCTAAGCGTTAAACAGCTCAGGAAATTCTGATCGGAGATAGTCTTCACGTTCCCATGTGGCTTCTGCTTCGGTATGGTTGCTCCACTGAACCTTGAAAAACTTGATGGTGCGGCTTCTGGTGGAACGCTCTGCTTCGTCCAAAATGCGGATCGGTCTCTCGCGGTAGGTAAGGTCCGGTTGAAGGTCAATAGCTTGATGATCAATGTCCTTGTAAAGATCGGGACGGTTCGGCACTTGCAAACACTTCCTGAGCTGTGACACGTGGAACACGTTGTGCACACCTGAAAGTTCAGGAGGTAGCTCTAACTGATAAGCTACTTCCCCGCGCCTTGCCGTGATCTTGAAGGGTCCAATGAACCTTGGAGCTAGCTTCCCCTTGATGTGGAAATGCTTGGTCCCCTTGAGAGGCGTGACTCGCAAGTACACTTGGTCTCCGGGAACAAACTCCACGTTTATGCGGCGAGGGTCCGCATAGCTCTTCTGCCTTGACTTAGCTGCCTCCAAGTTCTCTCGGACAAGCTGAACCTTGTCCCCTGCTTCCTGCAGTGCTTCTGGTCCGAAAACTAGTCCTTCACCGGTTTTAGACCAATTGAGCGGGGTGCGGCATTTCCGCCCATATAATGCTTCGAATGGGGCCATCTGAAGACTGGACTGGTCGCTGTTGTTGTACGAGAACTCAGCAAATGGTAGGCAGTCTTCCCACTTGGCACCATGGGCCAAAACACAAGCGCGGAGCATGTCCTCAAGTATCTGGTTTACCCTCTCGGTCTGTCCGCCCGTCTGCGGGTGGAAAGCCGTGCTGAAGGAGAGTTTGGTTCCGAGAGCTTCTTGAAACTTTTTCCAGAATCTTGAGGTGAACTACGTGCCGCGGTCGGACACAATCTCTTTGGGAACTCTATGGAGAGTCACCACTCGATGAATGTACAGACTGGCCAGCTGGCTGCCATCGTAAGTGGTGTTAACGGGGATGAAATGGGCCACCTTGGTCAAATGATCAACTATGACGCAAATGGAGTTGTGACCCTTATTCGACCGGGGCAACCCGGTGATGAAGTCCATGCCGACTATATCCCACTTCCATTCTGGCACTTGAAGAGGTTGTAGCAATCCAGCGGGTCGCTGGTGGTCAGCCTTGACTCGCTGACATACATCGCATTTAGCGACATAGGAGCCAATTTCCCTCTTCATGCCATGCCACCAGGATCGTTCTCGGATGTCTTGGTACATCTTGGTACCACCTGGATGGATAGAGTACGGTGTGTCATGTGCCTCTTGCAGGATCAAGTCCTTAAGTTCGGCCTTGTTGGGTACGCATAAGCGCTTCCCGTACCACAATACTCCTTGCTCATCAATCGAGAATCCTGGGGCTTTGCCTTCTCGCACCTTCCTCTTGAGGCCTTCGATACTCTTGTGCCCCTTCTGGGCTTCCTTGATGTCATCTGCTAGAGTAGGCTTGACTTCGAGGTTGTCCAGGTACCCTGGTTCGACTATCTCAAGTCCTAAGCCCTCCATCTCTTCATACAAGGCGGGTAACCTTTCCTTGAGCGTGACGTTCAAGGAGCCTACCTTCCGGCTCAGGGCATCGGCTACCACGTTCGCCTTGCCGGGATGGTACTGAATGTTGAGGTCGTAATCCTTGATTAACTCAAGCCATCTCCGCTGTCTCATATTCAGCTCCCTCTGGGTGAAGATATATTTCAGACTCTTGTGGTCTGTATATATCTCGCATCGCTTTCCCAGAAGGTAATGTCGCCACATCTTCAGAGCATGCACTACAGCTGCTAGCTCGAGATCATGGGTGGCGTAGTTCTCCTCATGCGGTCGCAGTTGCCATGACAAGTATGCCACGACCCTGCCATCTTGCATCAGAACTCCACCGAGCCCGGTTCCCGAGGCATCACAATATATCACGAATTCATTGCTGATGTCCGGAGTAGCCAATACCGGGGTGGTAGTGAGCCTCTTCTTGAACTCCTGGAAGCTTGCTTCACACGCCGGTGTCCTCTCGAACTTCTGGACTTTCTTCAAGAGTCGAGTCATAGGTCGAGCGATGCTGGAGAATCCTTCGACAAACTTGCGGTAGTATCCCGCGAGCCCGAGGAAACTCCTGACATCCTTCACGTCCTTGGGTGATTCCCAGTTGGTCACTATAGAAATCTTGGACTGATCCACGGCTAAACCGCGTGCCGTCAGGGTATGACCCAGAAATCCAACTTCGTTCAGCCAGAACTGACACTTGCTGAGTTTGGCATAAAGTTGGTGCTCTCGAAGCTTTCCCAGAACTAGCCTCAGGTGTTGCTCATGCTCTTCTTCGGACTTGGAAAAGATTAGTATGTCATCGATGAACACAACGACAAACTTGTCCAAATATTCTATGAAGACCTTGTTCATGAGGTACATGAAGTAGGCTGGGGCATTTGTCAAACCGAACGGCATGACCGTGCATTCATATAGACCGTACCGGGTCACGAATGCAGTCTTGGGTATATCTTCTGGTCGGATCTTCAACTGGTAGTATCCCGATCGGAGATCGATCTTGGAAAATACCCTGGCCCCGTTTAACTGGTCAAACAGGTCTTCGATCTTGGGGAGCGGGTACTTGTTCTTAATTGTGACTTCATTAAGGGAACGGTAGTCGACGCAGAGTTGAATGGTACCATCCTTCTTTGAAACAACCAGAATAGGTGATCCCCAAGGTGACGCACTCGGACGAACGAACCCTTTCCTGAGTTGCTCATCCAGCTGCTTCTTCAGCTCTGCCAACTCCTCGGAACCCATCCTGTAAGGCTTTTTATAAATAGGCCTCGATCCGGGCATAAGCTCAATGATGAACTCAATGTCTCGGTCAGGAGGCATTCCGGGTAGCTCGTCAGGAAAGACGTCCGGGTATTCACAGACTATAGGCACTCGATCAAGCTCTACCTCGGAGAGACTGTTGACTCGAGGTGCGTGAGCCAATACTGGCTCGGAGACGAACTTGACCTTGACCCTTTGGTTGCTTATCATGGTGATGGCTCTGTTGGCACAGTCCAAAAGACTCTGGTGCTTGGCCAACCAATCCATACCGAGGATTACTTCTACACCTTGTGATTTAAGCACAATGAGGTCTGCCAAGAAATTCGTCCCATTGATAACTATCTTGACCCTTCTACACCCTAGGTTGGTCCTTAATACTGCTCCCGGGGTTTGGATTGCCATCTGCCCGCGGAGTAAAGTGGGTTTTAACCTGCATTTTTCCGCAAACCCTTGAGTAACAAAAGAATGCGAGGCACCACAATCAAACAACACTGTTGCTGGAGTTGAGTTGACGAGGAACGTACCCAGAATGCAGTCCGGGTCTTCCTGTGCTTCTTCTGCAGTGATGTGATTGATCCGGCCCCTACCATTGAACTGTTGGTTGCGGGGGACCTGGTTCCTCCCTAGTGCACCTTGACCGGGGTTGGGTGCATTGGGACGCGGTGTGTCGGGCTTCTTGTTGGGGCACTGCCTGGAATAGTGCCTAGTCTGACCACACCCAAAGTAGGTGACTTGCCCCGGAGGGTTGGTCTTGACTCCACCGTTGTTCGGCGGTTTGACTACTGGCTTGGCTTGCTACTGAGGCTGATAATTCTGGCGGAACACCGGGTACTTGTACTGTTGCTGCTGAAAGTTGGGTCTTGCAGGTGCTGACTGCCACGGTCTTGGTCTTGCGTTACCGGGTCCTCCACTGCCTATCAGCTTGCGCTTGTGGGTGTCGTCCATTACACGATGCTTATCTTCCAGCATAAGAGCTTTGTTAACCAACTCGCTGAAAGTCTGGCAGTCGCAAACCACCAGCTGGTATTGCAAGGACTGCTGTAACCCTTCCATGAAGCGTTCCACCTTAGCGGCCTCAGTGTTAACATCTTCAGGTGCGTACCTTGACAAGACATCAAACTTCTGCAGGTACTCCTTAACAGTTCCACTGCCCTGCCTCAAGGCTCGGAATTCCCGCTTCTTAATGGTCATCAGTCCAGGCGGAATGTGAGCCGCGCGAAATCCTTCCTTGAACATCTCCCACGTGATGACTTGCCCTGCCCGCATGATCTGGAATCCATCCCACCATGCCCTGGCGGTGCCTCCGAAACAGTGAGAAGCATAAAGGACCTTCTCATGATCATCGGTGCACTTGACCAGCGCAAGGAGGTCTTCAATGGTGCGAATCCAGTCATCGGCGTCCAGGGGTTCAGTCGACTCCGTGAATATGGGGGGCGTAGTCCGCATGAACTCATAAAGAGTAGAGCGACCACCGCCATACTCATTCCGCGGCGGGTTGTCCACTAGGACTTGGGTCAGCTGCTGGATAGCGGCATTGCTAGCTTGACGCTCCTCTCGAAGAGCTTGAAGGAACTAAGCCATCGTCAAGTTCTCAGGAGGAGGTGGTGGCGGAAGGTCTCTAGGCTGCTCGTGGTGACCTCCAGCGTGAGCTTCTCCTTCGGTTCCCTGCGGCGTCCCTGAGGAGCCGGCGCCGGGGTTGCCGAAGGTGCTGTTGCGGGTTGCGTTCACCATCCTATCATAGAAACAGATAGGTCAAAATGCCACCTAGCTCGGGAGTACATGCTTTGCTCCTAGTAAGAGGGGGTCCAATACGTGCATGTGCCAAGTTTTTTTTTAAACCAAAGTTTTTGACAAACTGGAAATTGCATTCATGACAACTAGGTGATGTAGTCACTTACAGGCTGCCCAAGGCAATAGGTGACTTACATCAAGCACACATACGCAAATTAAAAACGGATACAAGGATACCCTATACTCGGGTACTCCGAATTGCCTACGCTAAAACCTACGCGGCGGATTGCTCGGTCTCAAAGGCGGACTCAATAGGATCCTCATCTTCATCAACATCCTCTTCCTTTATAGGAGTGGAAGAAAGAATCCGCACATCTCGGCGTCTCTTGGGCGAGGCGGCGAAGATCTCAGTGTACTCTTCCGCTGTCAGGCGGCGACTCCGAAGAGGGACTGCCTGGATGGGTAACACACCACCCCTAGTGGCAATAGCTGCCCTCCCTTCAGGTGCGTTTGCCTTCTTTACTTTGTGGTTCTGCATCTTCTCAGTGTGGAGAAGGCCTTTGACTAGGTGCAGCTCTTGGCGGAGCTTGACTCATTCCTTAACCAGGAAGTGTGTCAGGGTGTCTGACGAGAGACTGAAGTAGGTCTGAAACCTCAGGGGCATCCCATCCTCCGTGGCTGGGGTGAGTGTCCAGCTCCCATCCCCTCCTTCCTTAATGAAAGGTAGATGACGAGTGACAGGCTCATTAGCCATCTCAAGGAGGATGCTGCGGAGTTGCACGAGCGCCTCTCGTGCAGCCGTCTCCACTGCCAACATCAGCTTTCCCATCTGTGGTCCTTCAAAGAACCAACTAGACGGGGAGTCATTAGCCTTCACTATCACGTCCACGTGATATTCCTTGGTGTCGGTGTTGACCCAGTGCTCGTGGTAGAGGAAGATGGGCGTGCGTCGTACGTGGCACTTCTCCAGACAATCCACCAGAAGTAGTGGAAAGCCGGTCTCCAAAAGCGTCTCAGGTACAGCAGTCATCTACAAGGCATAGGAGAGAAGTCAGGAGGTTGTATGTGCAAGAGTCTTGTGCAAGGCTGGCGTCCTAATGTTCTTGGTTAACGTCCATGCTATCTAAGGCTTCCTATAGTCAGGATGGCTCTGATACCAGTTCTGTGGGGACCCCGACTAGCAAGTCGAGTTCGCCGTGCCCAATGACCCCAAGGATCAATGTTCAGTGAACACAAATACTGAATAATAGAGTCTTACATCCAAGTACCGAATTATTACATCAAATGGCCAGAAGGTCGGGTTCAAGAGCAAGGCCTAAAGCCAAATAAAACGGATACATCGAGTAGCGGAAACTCGTAAGGGCTAAGCGGTGCCCATGCCATCAAGCCTACACCGACAGGCATTCTGACTTGAAAGCGTCCTAGATCGCAGGTCCGTCTCCGACGGCGTACTCATCGCCAAACTCCGGTCCTTCCATGTCTGGTCAATAACATAACAAGTGGCAAGCCAATGAGTACTTTGAATGTACTCGCAAACAACCCATGATACGAACAATGAAAATGAAGGATAACAGTATCATGCATCTCTAGTATAACTCATCTGGTGGAATGATCATGAATATGCATCAGGTTAAAGAAATACTTTTGAAGAACAGGTTACACATATCAACATATCTGCTAAGGGATGAACCATCCGGGTTCACCCTATATGCCAAGTCATCGGACTTGTCATAATCTCAATGTATTAATGAGGGCTAAACCATCCGGGTTTACCCTATATGTCAAGTCACCGAACTTGACGATGTTACTATGATTATCATGATTACAACAACACCTTTTTAACACCACGCACACACACTTGTTTATGCGGAAACTCAGGACGTAGTTTAAGCAGCACCACCCAATTTTCCTTGACCGTGGACACGGCTATTCGAATAGTTTACACTCTGCAGAGGTAGTACGCTGGACCCACGAGAAACGGAATACTTCCGTGTCATCCACGACTCGCGGTATATCACATATACCCGAGGTAAGTACCCGATTATCATCTTTCCCCTGACGATACTAGACAAAGAGATCCACTCGATTGGTACCCAGCCCACATGTTGTACGTCTTACGAGCACCGACTCTGGACTGTAACAACCATGCAGGGACCAACGGTGTGCCTGGAACTCATAATAATGGCATAGTCGTCCTACCTGGCACGACCCCATCACGAGAGTGACACCGATCACTCCCGCCACTAGTAATGTGGCTCTTTGCT
This sequence comes from Hordeum vulgare subsp. vulgare, assembly GCF_904849725.1. Lineage (NCBI taxonomy): Eukaryota > Viridiplantae > Streptophyta > Magnoliopsida > Poales > Poaceae > Hordeum > Hordeum vulgare. The sequence goes on from NC_058522.1 coordinate 293,627,174, forward strand.
AGAACCGACTATATTAATTAACAAAGCCCCGTCCCATAAAGGGGTATCGTGGTCGTACTGGTAAGGTTGGGACGGTCGACACATCATAAATCTAATCTATTTCCGAAACCATACTCACACCAAAATCACCGGTGCTTCACTTCACCAAAAGTGATCACCAACTCATCATCACCCTCGGGCATTAGTGGCACCCGACGGGGTTTTCATAAACTCTTTATTTAACTCATCATTATGCTTGAGATGATATGCCTTAACATTACTTGTTAACATGATAATATCGTGACCCTCACGGGGTAGGGTCAAGTTTAATGCAGTGATTCTACTCTACTAGTCAACATGACAGTAGCATGATCCTCGTAGATGGTAGGGTCAGCTCATCATGTTTGTGCTCCGAGGAGCCATGTGAATATCACTACTATAAATGCAAGTGCTTCGAAGAAGCCTTCGGTACCATCATATCAATGATGAACCGGCATCGTGATCACATGCAACGGAAAATACTTGCTATTCTAGCATGCATCATTTTATTTACTTAAGTCATGGCAAAAGGGCATGCTTGCCTTGGTCAACTAGGTATCCGGGGTCTTTGAGGTCTTCCGCTCTGGATCCTCCGTCACTCGGTAACTCTACCGTCGAGAAAGGAATAAATAAATACTAGCTCTTACTAAAACAGATCACAAAGTGCTTTTAAAAATGTTGCAAGGCTTGAAATAATTCAGGATATTATTTTGAAAAATGTTTCCTATTGTTTGATTAGCTAAGCATATTTATTTAAAGGCAAACAGAAGCAAACAAGTGCTTTTTAATATCATTTTATTATACCAAAATAGTTTCAGTTTTTGATAAATGTCAACTATTACAGAATCAAATACTACTCATTTTTAGAAAAATACTGGTGGAAGAATTATATTTTTCTACTGGCTAACTTTTTTTTATAAAAATCATTTAGTTTGCTGGATTAAAACAAAAGAAAAAGGCCAGGGGAAACAGATCCAGCCGGCCCAGCCAGCAGGCCTGGCCACGAGGCGTGCGCGGGCCAGGTTCAAACCTGACCTGCGGGCCCGTGGGGTCAGCGTCAGCGGCTGCGCGTGCTCACTGCCCCAGGACACCGACAGGTGGGCTCCACCTGTCGGGTCCTTCTCCTACCTCCAGCCAGAGAGGTGGAGATGGACGCCGGCGAGGCTGCCGTTGTCCTGAGGCCTAGCTAGGAATGGGAACGGGTTCCTCGTGCCTCCGCCTACCTGCTCGTGGTTGGGACGTCACCGGAGGTGGTCTGGGTCGCCGGCGACGAGGTGCTCGTGGCGGAAGGGTTTCGGGTTCGTGTTGAACTAGGGGCTAGGGGTATGGATTCGCTCGGGAGAGTTAGGGGAAACGTTCCTCGTGTCGAGGGGAGTGTAATGAGAGGTCGGGCAGCGTAGGAGCCGACATGTAGCGGGAGATCGACCGGAGCTCCGAGGCGGAGGGGCCTCAGTCGATCTCGAGCACCGGGGCTCTGCGAGCTCGATTGGGCGGCTAGGGAGTGTCTACTGGTTGTGCTGAAGCTGCTTGGAGGGTGCTGGAGTGCCGGGGGGGGGGGGTCTATTTATAGGCCAACGACGGTGACCCGACTCGGGCACGCCGGTGACTCACCGTGGCACGCGTGCAAGCACAGTGAGGTGCTGATCGCGAAACCACGGGTTCGGGACGTGGTTTAGGGCCTCCTGGTGCAACGGCCGTAGAGGGAAAGCGAGTGGGGACGAGCTGGAGCGACCGTGCATGCTCGGCCACGTCGGGCGCGCACGGGCACGCGTCGCCTGAGCTCTAGCGCGAGGGGGAGAGGGTCCGTGGGGTAGCTTTGCACTGAATGGCTGTCGGGGGAGCGCTTGGACATAACTGGGGAGGTTGGGACCGGCCGGAGCGTTGGCCCCTTGCGGGTGGCTCTCTGCAGCGTGCCCAGAGCGCAGTTTTGGCATGCGACGACATGCTGGCTCGCTCTGGGGCACTTGGGACGTGTCCTCCATGTCCTGAGTGTTGCTGGGAGTGTGCCTAGCCCTTGTGGTTTAGTGGGAGCTCGAGCTGGTCAAGGGAGCAAGGAACACTAGTGTTGCCAGTACTGTCCTGCAGCTCAAATTGGAGTTCTTGTCACTTGTTCTTGGAGTTGGGGAGGGGCTGGTTTACTGGGTGCTCAGAGTGTTCTGGTGCTCTAACCCACCAAGTTTGGGGCCTTGACATTGGGTAAAACAGTGTCTAGGAAGGCTTTTACCTTCCTGTCAGTAGGTGTTCGACAGTGACTTGGGGTGCTTCCACTCCACCACTGTAAATGAAACTTAACAGGTTTGGTCTTGGGGTAAAAATATGGGGTTCCACCAAATCTGAGCTCCATTGAACAAGTTTGGCTTTGCAAACTTGAAAATGTCTCTAAATGACCGGTACTGTCCTTTACAAAGGAAGTGTGGCCAAACAGAGTCTCACAAATCCCATTTTTGGTGTGGAGTCCTCATTTGGGGTGTTAAACACCTCTGCAAAGTTTCAGCTCCATTGGAGAAACTTTGCAATGTAGAGTTGTTCTAACTCTACTGTGGACAGAGAGGGTTTTGGGCTCTCTAAGTGCACTTCCCCACCTTGGATCAGGGTGAGATTTTAGGTGAGCACCTAATATGGTTTGGGAGGGCTCCTGTAATTTTATGGTAATTTACTGAGATAATTTCCTTTGGAAACATCTCAAAAAGCTAAAATAGGCAGAAATTGTTTTCAGGGTTTTACTCAAATAATATTAATATAAAATAGGGTTGAAAATCTTATGTATGGAAAATATATGTCCTTCTGAGCTTCCATGAATTTACTCAGAATTTTCTAAGGCAGGAAAGTAATTTTCCTTGTGGAAATATCATTAGTGGCCTTAGAAATAGACATAGATATAAAATAGGAAAATAATATTTTAAATCACCAAATAAGGTTTTTAATGAATGAAAATGATATTAGGATCAGATCACCAACTTTGGTTGGAAGTGCCACTTGGCTTCATGAGCTAGTAGTGTATCCCAACATGATGAAGGTGATCTTGATATAAAGGAAAAAAGGGTTTTTGATGAGAGCAAAATAATAAGTTTTTCATGGGTTTAAGTCATCAAGCAAGCAAGCATACACTCAAACAAGGGCTGACATTGCACTCACAACATTATTTGAACAATTTTTAACAAGCTCTGAGTTTCGCAACACAGAAAACTTGGGGTGAAAAACAGGGTGTGACAAATGACCAAGACAGGACAGGCGGAGATATAATCAAAGAGCACAACTCATGTTTCACGCCTTGGTTCAAGGAGAAGCTTCTGTCGTACCCTTTACATGAGGATTCTTCCGCGGAAGAACAACTCATATTCGCCTTGTCACAGTGCGCCGAGCACAACCTGATGACGTATGAGGCGTACGATACCAACGGCTACACATTCTACACCGAGGGAAAGTACATGAAGAGCGATGGTTATCAGAACTCTGGGGTAACGATGGAATCCTACACCGGTAATGACAAGGACATATACTACGGAAGGATCGAGGAGATCTGGGAGCTGAGCTACGCTGGAGAGAAGGTCTCGATGTTCCGTGTCAGATGGGCCAAGAGCGTCATAAAAGAAGACCGGTATTTCACCACCATGGTTATACCCGAAGCCAAATCCAAGACCGCGGGCACAAACGTCACCGCGAAAAATGAGCCATGGGTACTGGCTTCCCAAGTGGACCAATGCTTCTTCATTACCGATCCGCCAAATCCCAGTCGTGTTGTCGTGAGGAGAGGCAAAAGGAAGATCATCGGAATGGATGGAGTCGCCAATGAGCAAGACTTCGACAAGTACGGCGAGCCGAAGATGGAACATGACGACGATGATGAAGTACCAGCATACACCACAAGAAGAAGCAGGACCACCCTACCTAAAGGACGTCCATTCAAGAGAAGAACTCCATTTACGAAAAATAAGGGCAAGAAGATTGTGAACAAATAGCTAGCTAAGATCGATTGTATTTAAATTGTAGCCTTCATTTCTCGATTGTATTTCGACATTTTGAAATTTGATGATATTTTTTCATATTCAATATGAAAAAATATTGAATATTCATGAGGACACTCGATCTCGATCCCCTCCATCTCGATCGCTATCACCCCTCGCCGCCGAGCACCCCCCGCACCCTCCCCCGTTCCATCGCCGCCGCCGTCGGCATACTTACCACTAGAACACCTATTCACAAGATTAGGCATCTACTTGCAAACATAAAAAAAAATACTAGGCACTAGATGTTGTTGTGAGGCACTAGATATTCATAGGCATCTAATTGCAAACATCAAAAAAATACTAGGCATCTACTTGCAAACATAAAAAAAAAACTAGGCACTTCTCAAACCAAGGTGCAACCAGCACAAGAAAAAATTGCATAGAAAAAAAGGAAAAAAAAGGAGGGGGGAAGAGGAATCGAACCCGCCACATCCTGCTAGGAGGCAAAACCCACGCACCACTGCACTACTACTTCGGAGGTTAACAACATAGAGAAGGCGCACCTCATACACATGCGTCATTACTATATAAAAAAACATTCTAATGGCGCACCGCTCGGGGTGCGCCATTCCTAAGCCGACTGCCCTCGCGCCCTCCACTCTTCTCCCGCGGCCTCCCCCCTACCCCCTTTCCACCGCCCAGCAGCTCCCGCCGTCTCCCCGAACCCTAGCTCCGCCGCCGCGGAGGGCCACCACCTCCCCGACCTCACCGTCCTCGGCCACCACCTCAAGTCCCCCTGCAAGACCCACGCCGTCCTCGTCCTCTCCACCCGCGGCGCCCCTTCCTCCGCCCCTGCAGCGCAGCACCAGTAAATAGCCGATCCTCCGCCGTCGCCGCCGCCCCGGACCTGCCCAAGCAAGTCCGCTCTCCTCCGTCGCTGCCGCCCCGGACCTGCCCAAGCAGGTCCGCCCCGCCGCCCAGGACAAGAAGGGACGGCCTCAGCACCACCACGCCTCCGCCGCCGACAAGGTCCACCGTCTGGCTTAAATGTTGTGCCAGTCTGGTTTACTCTTCTTCTAAGTTTGTTGTCGTCGTACTGCATCTGTTCTGCACCCTGTCCTAGATTCAGCATGGGTTAACAGAGTCTGCCAGCCAATTTTCGTTCGTTCGTTCGTTGGATCGTCCAAGTCAATATGGGGTTAAATATGTCAGAAGTTGGGATTCGTTATTGTGTCTAGTAATCCACCTATAATTTTTGCCTTTCTTGTTTAGAAGTTTTCGGTTTGGGGTTCGTCCGTGATATGCAACTAGGAGTGCTGCTACTTGGTGTGCTTAGATGTATATACATCATCATCTTCTATATCCTTTCTGGACATAATGGATATTATATTATCCTGCTGGGGAGTTCTTTAGTTAATTAACTGCATTTCCTCTGAAGTTGTCACACTGCTGCTTTGTTTAATCCTCTTATTATTAAGTTGATTATGTTATTGCCGATTGTCAATGTGGCTGAATTGGGCATGTGATCTTTTGTGTTATTTCGGAGCAAGATATTATGAGAGAGATTGCAAATATCCCAGTGACAGTGAGGCTTCTAGTAGTAGTAGTATTTGTTAATGTGGAATGGCACTAACTAGCACTGCAGGATGGAAGCTCTCGTCTGATGAAGCACAGTGGTTTCCTGTGTTCTTCACGGGGAGCTAGGCTGCTGCATTTATTTATGTTTGTATGTATGTATGTATTTATGTATGAGCAGACGTAAATGCTGGCTGTTGTGGTCATGTAGGTAGCTGCACGGGAGATAACCATGATTATCTATGTGTGCTGTAGCTTTTGGTTATCTCAGATTATGTGATGGTGTTTCAGGCGTTCTGTTAGTGACTTTGTTGCTCAACTTTGGGCACTGAATTTACTGAAAATTGGTCACGTATTTTTTGCTAAATAGGCAGCAGCTACTGTTGTTACAATCTGGGAGCATGCTGGTGCTCTGCTGATGAGCAGCTAGTTAAAAAATTGCGTAATTGAGAAGTTGATGAGATTTGACGAAATGTCGGTCCATGACCATGCGTGTTAATTACCTTGTGTTAGGCTGCGTTGTGTGCTTTAGTACTGAGGCAGGCAGGCAGGCGGACTAGCTGCTTGTGCAGGTCAGGTAACATAACATGTCTTGTCTCTGGGCCATGCTTCCTGATGATATGCTGTATTAAGCTACCTGAGCTGTGCAAGACAGCCTCATGTCTCTTCTGTCCCTGAAATGAAAGTTTATATATCCTGTCTGGTTATTTGTTTCATGATCCATGTATGTGACATGTGAGCCACCATGGCTGTCAAAGATCCTTGTGTGTGGGCCAGGCCTGGTGCTGTGTTGAGATACCTGAGCTGTGCGAAACTAAATTTCTCCTGTTTACTGCATATGTTCGTATGATTCCCTGAGAGCCAGCATGGTTCTCAAAGCACTAGCATATGTGCATTACTGCTTGGTAGCTGCTGTCTGCACTGTGCTCGGCAAAGGGCGCCTGCATATGTGCATTACTGGTTACTTACTGGGACTGCTGCATTGCATTGCATTTTTGCATACCCTATCCATCCGTCCTGCACTTTCTGTTGAAATGTAGACATTCATAGTTCCATATAAATATTGGAATGTGCGGTGAGTGTGGTCTCAGCTGAATTGTGTGTTTTCTTCCAGGAGGCGGCCAAGAAGCACCACCACCTCGACCTCAACACCCTCAGGGGACACACCGACTGCGTCACTGCGCTTGACTTCTCCAGCGACACCTGCAACCTAACCACCGGTGAGCCTACCCTCAGCCTCCCATTCGATCATGATCTCTCATGCTTACGCACAGAAACGTTTTAATTTCCCCTCCTATGGGCTATTTATTTGCTAGTTTTACAACGTGGGCAGTGTATAAAATTCTGGAAATAATCATGTGTACAGATTGCTGCATGCATGACCTCATAATCAGGTACTAGCTCCGTACATAATATAATAGCGTATTCAATTTTATACTAGAGTACATTACATGTGAATTGAGCTGTAGATTAAACGTGACCTGATTTTTCTAAGCAGATGTGTATTACAGTATTAGGGTTTGCTAACGTAGTGGAGGCCCTTGTCTGAAGGGCTCATCCTCCTTTAGCTCTTAGCTGGAGTAGTAGTAAGAACCTGCTTAATTAGCTTGAGATTAAACATGCCAAACCTTAGTCACCCAAAGTTTAACCAACAAAATAAGAGAGAAATGAACATTGCAAGCGTAATTCAATAGTACCACCTGATCAAAAACATCTTATATTAGCTTACAGATCTTATATTAGTTTACAGAGTGAGTACTTCACAAGAATCGATATGAGATGCATGCGTGTAGTAGGGGATGAACATGCATGTATGATTCCAAAAAACGTGTGATGTGAAAAATACATGATTGCGGTGACAAATATGCAAGCCATGATATGGTAGTGATTAGCTCCAGACGGGTGTTATATTGCACCGTATTTTCTTGCTTAGGAGCCCGTAGAAAAAATAGAAAATATATAGGAACAAATAAGACAAATTTCCCAAGAAGATGTATTCAACTAAATACTGATTTTTAACTTTAGGACGACTGGGTACTCTCGGTCAATATGTTTCCTATGAATTTCATTCGAATTCCATTTTTGTCCCGTGATTGTTCGTCAAGAATTGTTGAACAAATATGGTCCCCTTAGTGTTGGGCCTGCTATTGTAGGTTCTTGTTTTTTGCCGCATCAGTGATCAGTCCATGGTCTCATGCTGAATCCTTTGATTGTTCTTGATCCATGATCTGCCTTATGGTTGTGTCAGTCTCTGTTTTACTCTTTTGCTAAGTTGTAGTGCATCCAGATGTTAGCATTGTGGTGCTAGTTTGCTGGGTTTTGTTTCCGACCATCGTGTCCTGATGATTTTGCAGGTACCCCGAGAGGCCCTTGAGTTTGCCGGAATGTCGATTAACTTCCGTTCCGGCAAATTCGGGTACTCCATATGTCCTATTTTCAGCAAAGGTCATGCTGAAATTTTCCGTGAATTTTAGCATGACTTTGCTAAAAATAGGACATATGGGGTACTTGCGACTAATGCATGGGCCGGAGTATCTTAGTACTTAATTAAGTAGGATCAACTGCCCCTTTATTCTTGCTGCATTAAACCATAGGTGGCAATAGAGCCAAGTGATTAGGCCCAACTTAGAATTCTCCTTCCCTTTTCTTGATAGGGTATATTATTAGAAGATACCCATATATATCAGTCAACCTAGGGTGCCTCGGCATTGATAAACCCTAAATGATGAAAACTTAACTTAGCATTTAGGGTGCCTCAGCATCGACAAACCCTAAATTATAAAACCTTGGCTTTTAGGGTGCCTCGGTGTCGATAAAAACCTAAATGATGAAAGCTTAGGTTTTTAGGGTGCCTCAGCGTCGACAAACCCTAAATGATAAAAGCTTAGCTTTTAGGATGCCTCGGTGTCCACAAACCCTAAATGATGAGACGATGATCTTGTTCCTTGACAATAACCAACATTTTGACCAAACTTTTTTCCTATTTAGAGCGAAACATGGCCCACAACGATGAGGCCAGCGGTTCGGGCAAGCCATTCTGGGAGCTGTCCCAGGAGATGGAGGAAGAACCTCACCGCTATGAGGACGCCGCGGAAGACACCGATCCCGAGTACACAACCCCTAGTGGCTTCGGGGATGACACCACTGATGGTGCCGCCGAGGATGCCACCACTGATGATGGCAGCGCATCCACAGATGGCAGCCAATCGAAGAGGCAACGGAAGGACCGGCGCCCGAACGTGCTCAACACCGTAAAGGAGGAATTTACTGAAGTGAACTCCGACGGGTATCCAACGGCGCCCAAAGAAATAGTCAAGGGGTACGCGGTTCAGCTCGGGTGCATTCTCCGGAGCACTGTCTCGATCAACAGCGAGAACCTAAGGCATAAGGACCGAGGGAATTTGCGCAACCTCCTCTTCACGAAGCTGCACGAACGATACAAGTTCCTCGGTGACGTTGCAAACACACGCCTCTCAAGGAATAAAGTGAACAGTGCCACCCTCACGAAGATGAGCAAGGCCCTGTCTACTTGGAGAAGCGTGGTGAAGAGAATGATTGACAAAGGTGATAGTTATGAGAAGATCAAGGCGAAAAATCCTTCGATCAGCGAAGATGACTACAAGGAGTTCAAGATCAAGTGCGAGAGCAAGGAAACCGCGGAATCAAGTCAATGGGGGAAAGAAATGCGGGAGTTGAACTTAGGGGTCCACCAACTCGGTCTCGGCGGTTACAGAGTGGCGGAACCTATATGGGACAAGGAGGACGCGGAGCGTGCCGAGCAAGGCCTACCACCCCGCTTCGAGAAATACGGTGAGAAGCAGACCAGGAACTATATCAGGGCCCGGTACAAGGTGGACCCAGTAACAAAGGAGCTTACCACGAATGCGAAGACCAGGGAGCTTGAGCGTGTTCTGGTAAGGAATACACCCCACGTAATTAGCGCCATATGTTTGCATTCTAATTAATGAAGCCAAATTTCTAAATGGTTCATTCCTTCCGCAGGACACTAAAAGCAGTAGCGCGGGGTCGTCTCAGAGCTCCCATTGGGACACTAATTTAAATAGGGCGTTTAACATAATGAAAAACAAGGATAAGTCCAGTAAGCCGTCGTCAGCTGGACGTGTGGCCGGCAAAGGCTTGTCCACGAAATGGTCGTCATACTATAACGCTAGTGGGCGAAAGGAGAGAAATACCAACTTGGAAAGCCAGTCGCGCGAGGTTGAAGAACTCAAGGCAAAAGTGGCGCGGATTCCGGAGATGGTCCAAGAGCTAGTGCAACACCAAGTGGGAGGGGTGATCACCGCCATTGTGCCTACCTTGATTGAGGGGCTGCAGGCGTGGATTGCGGGCGGCCAACAGGGGCCGCCCCCGATTCCCAGCTTCACGGCCAGCAACTCGCACAACGCGCAGGCGACGCCATTGGTGTCTCTGGCGCCGACGCCATTGGTGTCTCCGGCGCCGGCCGACACCTCGGTAGCAAGCAGCCCCTCCGTCACTTGCACGCCCGCCGTTGGCGGTGCCTCGACATTAGCCGAGCTCGACGCCATCACGGTAACTAAGCCTCTCTCGGACGATGACTTCATCTCCTTGCCTTTGACTGGGCATCCCCTGACGCCCTACATGTTTTTGCAGGGCGCCGGCACTGACGTTCCATGCACTCTCCTGCACTTCATGGGCGGCGAGTTGATCGATGTCGCCAAGGGCAGAATCGTTCAACCGAACCCCATGTTCCATGGTAAACCGATGCCACCCACCACGTATAGGGTTCAACTGGTTCGGGTGCTGCCAGGCTGCGACGACTTGTTACCTCCGTTCCACCCCGCTGGGGCCGACAAAGATGATGTGATGACCCTCGGCGCCTGCTTAAGCTGGCCCTTGCTTTGGCCGAAGAGCCAAATTCGTTTGGGGGTGGGGGACACCACCCCATAGACAACACCGCCAGTCACGCCGGCGCCAAGCCATGGCAAGACCGCCGCAACGCTACCGGACATGCATATGGCACAGGATCCGGACATGCATATGGCACAGGATCCGGACGACGATGATGATGACGATGGTACATTTACCAAGGTCGATAAGTACTTTGCCGAACATGGGTACGGTGAGGAATTCTTGGGGCCTCCTTCTCAAGAACCCAACCCTGCAAAAGACGACCGCGATCTAGCTGGTACCGCGGAGAAACCCAATTGCAACAGGCGTTGTCTGGCATTTAGTTTTGAGGAGACTCCTCGAGCTGCCGCCTTCACCGAGCCTCAGATAGCCGAGGTGCAATATATTATCAGCCCCAACACACTCAAGAAGGTGGTCTCTGAGCAGATGAACTCGATCCCATTACATCAGCAGAAGAAGGGACGGAAAAGAAAGACTAACAAGGATGCGAGCCAGCCGGCACTGAGTACGATCCATGCTCTGGACGGGCCACCTTCACCTAAGGATATCTTGAGGAGGGTGCATGTGGCGGGTAGGCCGATGCTACCGACTAATCTGCTCAATGCTGCAACAGGTGCTATGCGGAGTCTGCATGACAGTGTTCTTTGTTTGGAGAAGCGGCGTCTCTCCGAGAATAATGTGGCATACCCGGTTTTCGTGGCCAAGGTGCCAGAGGGCAAGGGCTTTGTCGATAGCGCCATCGGGGGTATGATCGTCCTGCGGTTTGCTGACATCTTCGCTATGTTTAACCTTCATCCGCTGCACTACACCTTCGTTCGGCTATTTTCGCTGAGTATGGAGATGCGGATCATTAGAGACAAGACCTCGGACCTAGTGATAGTTGACCCCTTCTATATGCGTGCCAAGATCTTGGACAGTGCTGGGGACCGGCAAGTCGCGAGTTCATACCTCGAAGGCGTCATTCTGGCAAACTCGGAAAAGGATAACTTCCTCGTGCCTTACTTTCCCTGGTAAGTTATCCCCTCATCGCTCCGTAACATATGATTTCTTAGATTTTGATCGTCCTTTTTTTTCTAACATTCCGTGTTTTGTGCAGTGACACACGTTGCACACTCATCCTGTTAAGCCTGAAATATTCCACGGCCACATATTTCGACTCGGACCGTCAGTCAAAAAAAGATTACACAAATATCAAGAAAGTTCTTGATGAAGCTCTTCCCGGCTACGCCATATCTGGAGGCACCTTCAGCAGGACAAGTCTCAGGCATGGCAAGCACGTGTTCACCCACAATACGACGTTCGCCTGCGTCAAGCAGCCGCCTGGCAGTCAGAAGGATGCCTACTACGCCCTCCATCACATGCGGGCGATCATACGGGACAATAATCACCTTCGGCTACCAAATAATGTCAAAGATTGGGCCGCACGCTTGTCGGCAATCCAGGATGCGGACATCAGACAAGAATTCTTTCGCATCCAGTCGGAGTTTGCGGAAATCATCCATCAAGATGTCCTTCATACCTCGGGGCAGTTCTACCTCAGATCTCCGCTGTCCAATAGTGAGATAGATACAATGCTACAAATGCAGGCTGACAATGACCGTAATTTCATGACCATCACGAAAGACGGCGGCTTCATCCACGTTCCCGTGAATCGGTACTAATTCATGTTGCAATATTAAACTTTAATGAACTTGTATGTCTCTTTGGTTTGGACAGTCGTTCGACTTATATATAATCGATGCTATTTATTAGTAGGACCATGAATCGTGCTGTTATAGTTGTAATATTAAACTTTAATCAACTTGTATGTCTCTGTGAATTGGTACTAACGTTTTGTTTGGCTAGTGCATAGAGATGCCGTCGTATGTCGTGTACAAGGATAAGGTTCCCGGAGTCTACGACGACTGGGAGGAGTGTCGGAGATAGGTTCACCGATTCAGCGGTAACAGTTACAAAGGGTACACCACAAGGGCGGAGGTGGAAGTTAGATACGCGCGCTATCTAGCGGGAGAGAGGAGGGAGCGTTGGAGGAACCGGATGAAGACCAGTTTCATTGCGATTATGCTCATCGTGACGACCGGAGCTCTCTTCTATGTGATGGTAGTTTAGATGGTCGATATCAACTTGTAATGTGAAGACAAACTCGCTACTCGCGGTCTCGAGACTTGTAATGTTCTAACTTTGTTTGGTATTTTAAATTCAGAGACTAATATGATGAATTGTATTCGGAGACTAATCTTCTATTGTATTCGATAAATTTGTTGTTTATATGTTGTGCTATCTATATTCTGTGCAATAATATATTTTGTAATATGTGCAAATATCAGAAAAAATAAAATAAATACCTAATATTCATACTAGTGGCGCTTCACTCAACACACTAGTGGCGCATCACTCAGCACACTAGTGCGCCATTAGTAAGCCAGAGCATATGGGTAAATATGGCCCTGGGAGGCATACTAATGGCGCACCATAAGCTATACTAATGGCGCACCAGGATCTATACTAATGGCGCACCAGGATCTATACTAATGGCGCACCGGGATCTATACTAATGGCGCACTACTTGGTGCGCCATTAGTATACCAGATACTAATGGCGCACCGTGAGCAATACTAATGGCACACTACCTGGTGCGCCATTAGTATACCAGATACTAATGGCGCACTTGTGGTGCGCCATTAGTAAAAAAATATAATGGCGTGATGCTAGTGGCGCACCTATAGTGCGCCATTAGTAGCCAAAATAGGTGCGCCATTAGCAAGCCTTTTCCTAGTAGTGATAGAGTCATCATTGCTCTAAGTTTTGAGTTGAAAGTGTGATGATCATCATTAATGGAGCATTGTCCCATGTGAGGAAAAAAAGAGGCCAAAGATGCCCACCAAATATATATATATATATATATATATATATATATATATATATATATATATATATATATATATATATATATATAAAGAGGCCAAAGAGCCCACCAAAAAAATGAGAGAAAAAGAGAGAAGGGACAATGCTACCACTTTTTCCACACTTGTGCACATTAAGCACCATGATCTTCATGATTGAGAGTCTCTCGTTTTGTCACCACCATATAGCTCGTGGGAAATTTTCATTGTATAACTTGGCTTGTATATTCCAATGATAGGCTTCCTCAAAATTGCCTTAGGTCTTCGTGAGCAAGCAAGTTGGATGCACACCCACTAGTTTTCTTTAAGAGGTTTCACATACTCTTAGCTCTAGTGCATCATTTGTATGGCAATCCCTACTCATTCACATTGATATCTATTGATGAGCATCTCCACAGCTCATTGATATGCCTATTAATGTGACCATCTTCTCCTTGTTTTGTCTTGCAACCTCCACCACACTCCACACCATCTATAGTGCTAAAACCATGGCTCACGCTCATGTATTGCGTGAGAGTTGAAAAGGTTTGAGAATGTAAGGGTGTGAAACAATTACTTGGCCAATACCGGGGTTGTGCATGATTTAAATTCTTTGTGCAATGATCATAGAGCATAGCCAGACTATATGCTTTTGTAGGGATAACTTTCTTTTGGCTTTGTTATTTTGAAAGTTCATGATTACCTTGCTAGTTTGCTTGAATTATTATTGTTTCCATGTCAATAGCAAACTATTGTTTTGAATCTAATGGATCTGAACATTCACTTCACATAAGAGGAGTTACAAAGGACATCTATGCTAGGTAGCATGAAAGCATCAAAAATTCATTCTTTATCACTTCCCTACTCGAGGACGAGCAGGAGTTAAGCTTGGGGATGCTTGATACGTCTCAAACGTATCTATAATTTTTGATGGTTTCACGCTGTTATCTTGTCATCTTTGGATGTTTTATGTATCTTTTATATCTTTATTGGGACTAACTTATTAATTCAGTGCCAAGTGCCAGTTCCTGTTTTTTCTGTGTTTTCGGCTCTTTTCAGATCTGATTTTGGAACGGAGTTCAAACGGAATAAAATCCCCAAAATGATTTTTTCCCGAACGAAAGAAGATGAGGGGGCCTGTGGGCCAAGCCAGGAGGGCCATAGGGAGCCCACAAGCCCCCACTCCGCCACCACGGGGGTGGCGGTGGGCATGCTTGTGGCCTCCCTCGCGCCCCCTGACCTAGATCTTGCGCCTGTATATTCCTAAAAATCAGAAAAAAATAAGGGGAGTCACGAAAATACGTTTCCGCCGCCGCAAGCTTCCGTTTTCGCGAGATCTCATCTGGAGACCCTTCCCGGTGCCTTGCCAGAGGGGACTTTGGAGTTGGAGGGCTTCTTCATCATCATCATCGCCCCTCCAATGACTCATGAGTAGTTCACTTCAGACCTACGGGTTCGTAGATTGTAGCTAGATGGCTTCTTCTCTCTCTTGGATCTTCAATACAAAGTTCTCCATGATCTTCATGGAGATCTATCCGATGTAATCTTCTTTGGCGGTGTGTTTGTCGAGATCCGATGAATTGTGGATTTGTGATCAGATGACCTATGATATATATTTGAGTCTTTGCTGATTTCTTATATGCATGATTTGATATCCTTGTAAGTCTCTCCGAGTCTTGGGTTTTGTTTGGACAACTAGATCTATGATTCTTGCAATGGGAGAAGTGCTTGGTTTTGGGTTCTTACCGTGTGGTGACCTTTCCCAGTGACAGTAGGGGCAGCAAGGCACACATCGTGTGGTTGCCATCAAGGGTAACAAGGTGGGCTCTGTCGTAGATATGAGATTGTCAATCTACATCATGTCATCTTGCTTAAGGCGTTACTCTGTTCTTTTGGATTTAATACACTAGATGCATGCTGGATAGCGGTCGACGTGTGGAGTAATAGTAGTAGATACAGAAAGTATCGGTCTACTTGTTTTGGACGTGATGCCTATAGATATAATCATTGCCATAGATATCATCACGACTTTGCGCGGTTCTATCAATTGCTCGACAGTAATTTGTTCACCCACCGTCTACTTGCTTTCATGAGAGAAGCCACTAGTAAACACTACGGCCCCCGGGTCTATTCACACCTATCGTTTCACTTTCGCTTTTACTTTGCTTTGTTACTTTGCTGCTTTCAGTTCTCACTTGGCGAACAATCTATAAGGGATTGACAAACCCTTCATAGCATTGGGAGCAAGCTTTTTGTGTTTGTGCATGCTCTTGTGATACTCCTTCACTGGATCGATACCTTGGTTCTCAAACTGAGGGAAATACTTACCACCGGTGTGCTACATCACCCTTTCCGCTTCGAGGGAACACCAACGCAAGGCTCCAAGGCCACGGGGGAAATCCTTTGCATATTTTCCTAGGAAGTCCCTTAAGGCGTAGCCGTAGTAGAAGGATTCCTGGTGCCGTTGCTGAGGAGTATCAAGCAACACTCCTATTTCTGACGCCGTTGGAAGGTCTTTTGTTGTAGTAGCAGTATGATGGACTCATATGGAACAACTTTGGGTTTATGGAGGTGGATGCACAAGCAGTATTCCCGCTTAGTACAAGTGAAGGCTAGCAAAAGATTGGGATGCGACCAACTATAGAGCGATAACAGTCATCAAAATGCATTGAGTGCAAGCATGAGTAGGACATAAATCACCATGAACATGAATATCATAGAGGCTATGTTGATTTTGTTTCAACTACATGTGTGAACATGCGCCAAGTCAAGCCACTTCAAACATTCAAAGGAGGATACCATCCTATCATACTACATCATAGTCATCTCAACATTCATGTTGGCAACCAAGACAAACCATTATAAGTTCCTAGCTAAGTAAGCATGGCATAAGCAAGTTTGATCTCTAAGTTGTCATCGCAAACATGTTTCTCTCACAACAAAGCTGAATCAGGCATGATGAGCTAGTCATATTTACAAAAAAAATAGATCGAGTTCATACCAGCTTTTCCAGGCTCAGTCACTTCATCATATATCGTCATTATTGCCTTTTACTTGCACGACCGAATGATGTGAACAATAATAAGAGTGCTCGTGCATTGGATTAAAGCTGGAATCTGCAGGCAAACACAAAGGAGAAGACAAAGTATTATGGCTCTTTGAAAGCTAAACAGGTGTGCATGCAAGAGCCACTAAACATTGTAACCAATATCTTCTACCTTGACCCAAAGAGAAAGAAAACTATTTACACGGGAAAGCTCCCAACAAGCAAAAGAAGAAAAGAAAATCTTTTTGTTTTTTCTCAAACTAGACAGACAGACGAAAAGAAAACGAGAAAAAGAAAATAAACTAGCATGGATGATACAGTGGCAAAGTGTGAACACCGGCTAACAAAGTGAAAGCATAAGCAAGAATGTAAAGTCGGTGAGAACACGTACTCCCCCAAGCTTTGGCTTTTGGCTTAAGTTGGTCTACTCCCATGGATGGTCCTGGCGAAACCCAAAATTATAATGGGGTTATACGGGAGCACTGCAGCCACTGCCTGAATAGCTGCCTCACGGAGACGAGCAGCCTTTGACTCCCTCTCATACTCCTCTGCCTCTCCTCTGGTTATGTAATATATACATTTTACCTGAAAGTCAAAGAAGGCATGAGCAGGAAGGGTAATATGGAAAACACGCTGTCGGTTAAATATCAAACGGTATAGGAGGGATTCATCATCCCTCTCAAGGAACTGGTAGCATATCAAAGCGACGTGGTCAAGGAAAGTTGTATGGAGCGGGGGATCTCCTTCGCGGATGGGTACTCCAAGAAAATTTGCTATGCGAGTGGCATAGATCCCACCAAAGAAATCCCCTTCATTAGCATTCTTATTCAGCCACCTTGCTATTATAGCTCCCATGTTGAAGCTTTTGTCACCCGTCACTGCGCTCTTAAGGATACTAAGGTCGGATGCGCAGAGGTGACAATGCTCAATCTTGCCATTAATGCATCTGCCTATGAAGAGGGAAAAATAATGCAAGGCAGGAAAATGAATACTCCCCATGGTAGCTTGCGTAATATCTCTAGTTTCTCCAACTGTAATACCAGAGCAAAAATCCCTAACCGAAGATTTAGGAGGATCATTGAGGCTACCCCAAATAGGTATTTTGCAAGTTCTATTAAAATCGTCTAAATCCATGGTATACGATTTATCATAGAGATCAAACAATACCGATGTATCACGACCAGCTAAAAATTTGAATCTATGAATAAAAGAGGCAGTGAGAGCAACATACTGTTCACATTTATCGGAGATGAATTCTTCGAGTCTGACGTTGTGAACAAGTGCATCAAACTCATCGTTGAAACCTGCCTCAATCATAAATTCAATAGAAGGCCATTCACATGGTTGTACCTACGCGTCCCTTGGTTGGTAAGGATCAAGCTCCCGAGTCGCAAGACGGGGACCTCTCTTGCTTGAGGAACCACCATGAAAGTTTCTCCTGAACATCTTCTTTTTCTGAAATTTTCAGTGACCCAAAGAAAAAGTGAACAAGGCTCAACTAAACTAGTAGCAACTACTCCAACAAGTGCCTAGAGGCCATATTACACATAAAAACTACTTGGGACCTGCTATAATTAGCATGCAAAGCTCAAGAACATGGTCTCCAAGGCAGCAAAAATACGCAGAGTATAAGGCACTAGAGCAAAAACGAATTGGACCAATGGAGGAATCACTTACCAAGGAGTAATTTCCCCAAAACAGTTCGGAGAACGGTGCTTTAGTTGGAAATATGCCCTAGAGGCAATAATAAAATGGTTATTATCATATTTCCTTGTCCATGATAATCGTCTATTGTTCATGCTACAATTGTATTAACAAGAAACAGTAATACATGTGTGAATAAATAGATCAGAATGTGTCCCTAGCAAGACTCTAGTCGGCTAACTCGTTAGTCAACGGATGATCATGGTTTCCTGGTCATGGGCATTAGATGTCATTGATAACGGGATCACATCATTGGGAGAATGATGTGATGGACAAGACCCAATCCTAAGCATAGCACTAGATCGTATTGTTCGTATGCTAAAGATTTTCTAATGTCAAGTGTCTTTTCCTTCGACCGTGAGATTGTGCAACTCCTGGATACCGTAGGAGTGCTTTGGGTGTATCAAACGTCACAACGTAACTGGTTGACTATAAAGGTGCACTACGGGTACCTCCGAAAGTGTGTGTTGGGTTGGTACGAATCGAGATCGGGATTTGTCACTCCGCGTGACGGAGAGGTATCTCTGGGCCCACTCGGTAGAACATCATCATGAGCTCAATGTGACTAAGGAGTTAGTCACACGATGACGTGCTATGGAACGAGTAAAGAGACTTACCGGTAACGAGATCGAACAAGGTATATGTATACCGACGATCGAATCTCGGGCAAGTTCTATACCGACAAACAAAGGGAATTGTATACGAGATTGATTGAATCCTTGACATCGTGGTTCATCCGATGAGATCATCATGGAGAAAGTAGGAGCCACCATGGGTATCCAGACCCCGCTGATGGTTATTGGCCGGAGAGGTGTCTCGGTCATGTCTGCCTGTCTCCCGAACCCGTAGGGTCTACACACTTAAGGTTCGATGACGCTAGGGTTATAGGGAATTGTTATACGAGGTTACCGAAAGTTGTTCGGAGTCCCGGATGAGATCTCGGATGTCAGGAGGAGCTCCGGAATGGTCCGGAGGTAAAGATTGATATATAGGATGGATGGTTTTGGACACCGGAAATGTTTCGGGCGTCACCGGTAATGTACGGGGACCACCGGGACCACCAGGAGGGGCCAACAGCCCCAAGAGGTAGCGTGGGCCAAAAGAGGGAGGGCAACCAGCCCTAAGTGGGCTGGTGCGTGTCCCACGAGGAGGCCCAAGGCGTAGGAGGTGGAGAGGGGGGGAAACCCTAGGCGCTGGTGGGCCTAAGGCCCACCTAGGGGTGCGCCACCCCCTCCCCCTGCCCTGGCCGCCGCACCTCCATCTGGGGGGGGGGCTGCCGCACCACCTAGGGTGGGAACCCTAGGGGTGGCACCCCCTCCCCTCCTATATATAGTGGGGGTTTTGGGGCTGTTTTGCACACAGTTTTCCATCTCCCTCGGTGCAGCCCTGCCCCCCTTCTTCCTCCTCTCCCACGGTGCTTGGCGAAGCCCTGCCGGGAGACCTCGTCTCTCCATCGACACCACGCCGTCGTGCTGCCGGAGATCTTCCCCAACCTCTCCCTCCTCCTTGCTGGATCAAGGTGCAGGAGACGTCACCGGGCTGCACGTGTGTTGAACGCGGAGGTGCCGTGGTTCGACACTAGATCGGAATCACACCGCATTCTGAATCGCCGCGAGTACGACTCCATCAACCACGTTCTAGCAACGCTTCCGCTTAGCGATCTTCAAAGGTATGAAGATGCACTCACCCCTCTCTCGTTGCTGGTCTCTCCATAGGAAGATCTGAATATGCGTAGGAAAGTTTTTGAATTTATGCTACGTTACCCACAGTGGCATCCGAGCCAGGTTTTCTATGCGTAGATTCTATGCACGAGTAGAACACAAAAGGTTGTGGGCGATGATTTGTCAATTTCTTGCCGCTACTAGTCTTACTCTTTTCCGGCGGTATTGTGGGATGAAGCGGCCCGGACCGACCTTACACGTACGCTTACGTGAGACTGGTTCCACCGACAGACATGCACACCGTGTATAAACGTGGCTAGCGGGTGTCTATCTCTCCCAGTCTATTCGGATTGGATTTGATGAAAAGGGTCCTTACGAAGGGTTAATAGCTTTGGAATATCATCGTTGTGGCTGTCACGTAGGTAAGAAGGCGTTCTTGCTAGAAACCCAAATCAGCCACGTAAAACTTGCAACAACAATTAGAGGACGTCTAACATGTTTTTGCAGGGTTTGACATGTGATGTGATATGGCCAAAGTTGTGATGTTGCATGTATGATGTATGAGATGATCATGTTATTGTAATAGGTTTCACGACTTGCATGTCGATGAGTATGACAACCGGCAGGAGCCATAGGAGTTGTCTTAATTTATTGTATGAGATGCAACGCCATGTGCTTACTACTTTTACTTCATTGCGAACGGTTAGCTATAGTAGTAGTGATAGTAGTATTTGGCGTGACGACTTCACGGAGACACGATGATGGAGATCATGATGATGGAGATCATGGAGTCACGCCGGTGACGATGATGATCATGTGATGCCTGAAGATGGAGATCGAAAGAGCAAAGATGATAATGGCCATATCATGTCACTATATGATTGCATTGTGATGTTTATCATGTTTTTCATCTTATTGCTTAGAACGATGGTAGCATAATAAGATGATCCCTCTTAAAATTTTGCGAACGTATTCCCCTAAGTGTGCACCGTGGTGCAGGATCATTGTCTTGAAGCACAACGTGATGATCGGGTGTGATAGATTCCAACGTTCGCATACAACGGATGTAAGCCAGATTTACACACGTGAAACACCTAGGTTGACTCCACGAGCTTAGCATGTACATACATGACCTCAAATTCAAGAGACCGAAAGGTCGAACATGAGTCGTACGGTTGAATACGATCAGCATGAAGTTGCTCACCATGGTGACTAGTCCGTCTCACGTGATGATGGGACACGGGTTAGTCAACATGGATCATGTATCACTTAGATGACTAGAGGGATGTCGATTTAAGTGGGAGTTCATACTTAATTTGATTAAATGAACCTTATTGTAATGAACTTAGTCTAAAAGTTGTCTTTATAAATATTGTAGATGGCCAACTTCAACCTCAATTTCAATGCATTCCTAGAGAAAAACAAGCTGAAAGATGATGGTAGGAACTATGCAGACTCGGTTCGCAACTTGAAGCTCATCCTTGAAGCAGCTAAAAAGGCTTATGTCCTTGATGCGCCGCTAGGTGAGCCTCTCGCTCCCGCAGCAGCCCAGGACATTCTGAACGTCTGGCAAACACGGAGTGATGACTACTCTCTGGTTAGGTGTGGCATGCTATACAGTTTAGAAACGGGGCTCCAAAGGCATTTTGAGCAACACGGTGCATATGAGATGTTCCAAGAGGTGAAGATAGTTTTTCAAGCTCATGCCCATGTCGAGAGATACGAAGTCTCCGACAAGTTCTTTAGCTGTAAGATGGAGGAGAACAGTTCTGTCTGTGAGCACATACTCAAAATGTCTGGGTTACACGGTCGTCTGACTTCACTTGGAGTCTAACTTCCGGATGATGCTATAATTGACAGAATCCTCCAGTCTCTCCCATCAAGCTACAAAGATTTTGTGTTGAACTACAACATTCAAGGGACTGAGAAGACCATTCCCGAGTTGTAATCGATGCTCAAGTCTGCAGAAGTAGAAATCAAGAAAGAGCATCAAGGGTTGATGGTCAACAAGACCACTAGTTTCAAGAAGGGCAAGGGTAAGAAGAACTTCAAGAAAGACGGCAAAGCCGTTGCCACGCCCGGTAAGCCAGATGCTGGGAAGAAAAAAAAGAATGGACCCAAGCCAGAGACTGAGTGCTTCTATTGCAAGGGAAAGGGTCACTCGAAGCGGAACTGCCCCAAATACTTAGCGGACAAGAAGGCCGACAACGTTAAAGGTATATGTGATATACATGTTATTGATGTGTACCCTACCAACGCTCGTAGTAGCTCCTGGGTATTTGATACCGGTGTTGTTGCTCACATTTGCAACTCAAAGCAGGAACTATAGAATAAGCGGAGACTGGCCAAGGACGAGGTGATGATGCGCGTCGGGAATGGCTCCAAGGTCGATGTGATTGCCGTCGGCATGCTACCTCTACATCTACTGTCGGGATTAGTTTTAAACCTTAATAATTGTTATTTAGTGCCAGCTTTGAGCATGAATATTGTATCAGGGTCTTGCTTAATGCGAGGCGGCTACTCATTTAAGTCAGAGAATAATGGTTGTTCTATTTATATGAGTGATATGCATTATGGTCATGCTCCGCTGGTGAATGGTTTATTCTTGATGAATCTCGATCATGATGTTACGCATATTCATAGTGTGAGTAACAAAAGATGTAAAGTTGATAATGATAGTCCCACATACTTGTGGCACTGCTGCCTTGCTCATATCGGCGTTAAGCGCATGAAGAAGCTCCATACTGATGGACTATTATAGTCTCTTGACTTTGAATCATTTGACACATGCGAACCGTGCCTCATGGGCAAGATGACTAAGACTCCATTCTCAGGAATAATGGAGAGAGCAACCGACTTATTGGAAATAATACATACTGATGTGTGTGGTCCAATGAATGTTGAAGCTCGCGGTGGTTATCGTTATGTTCTCACTCTCACCGATGATTTGAGTAGGTATGGGTATATCTACTTGATGAAGCACAAATCTGAGACGTTTGAAAAGTTCAAGGAATTTCAGAGTGAGGTGGAGAATCGATGTGATAGAAAACTTAAATGTCTACAATCTGATCGTGGAGGAGAATATTTGAGTCACGAGTTTGGCACACACCTAAGGAAGTGTGGAATCGTTTCACAACTGACGCCGCCTGACACACCGCAACGCAACGGAGTGTCTGAACGTCGTAATCGCACTTTATTAGATATGGTACGATCTATGATGTCTCTTACCGACTTACCGCTATCATTTTGGGGATATGCATTAGAAACCGCAGCATTCACTTTAAATAGGGCACCGTCTAAATCCGTTGAGACGACACTGTATGAACTATGGTTTGGCAAGAAACCTAAGTTGTCGTTTCTTAAAGTTTGGGGCTGCGATGCTTATGTGAAGAAACTTCAACCAGAAAAGCTCAAACCCAAAGCGGAGAAATGTGTATTCATAGGATACCCTAAGGAAGCTATTGGGTATACCTTCTATCTTAGATCCGAAGGTAAAACCTTTGTTGCCAAGAACGGATCCTTTCTAGAGAAAGAGTTTCTCTCGAAAGAAGTAAGTGGGAGGAAGGTAGAACTTGATGAGGTAATTACACCCCCCCCGAACAGGATAGTAGCACAGCGCGGGAAGTTGTTCTTGTGGCGCCTACACCAACTGAAGAGGAAGTTAATGATGATGATCATGAAGCTTCGGATCAAGTTACTATTGAACCGCGAAGGTCCATGAGGGCACGCTCCGCACCAGAGTGGTACGGCAACCCTGTGATGCAAATCATGTTGTTAGACAACGGTGAACCTTCGAACTATGAAGAAGCGATGGCGGGCCCGGATTCCAACAAATGGCTTGAAGCTATGAAATCCGAGATAGGATCCATGTATGAGATTAAAGTATGTGTTGGGGTACGTAGCATAAATTCAAAATTTTCCTACGCATACACAGATCTTCCTATGGAGAGGCCAGCATCAAGAGAGGGGTAAGAGCATCTTCCTACCTTTGAAGATCGCTAAGCGGAAGCGTTACTAGAACGCGGTTGATGGAGTCGTACTCGCGGCGGTTCATATCGCGGTGTGATTCCGATCTAGTGCCGAACTACGGCACCTCCGCGTTCAACACACGTGCAGCCTGGTGACGTCTCCCGCACCTTGATCAAGAAAGGAGGAGGGAGAGGTTGGGGAAGAACTCCAGCAGCACGACTGCGTGGTGTCGATGGAGAGACGAGGTCTCCCGGCAGGGCTTCGCCAAGCACCGGCACAGAGGAGGAGAAAGAAGGGCAGGGCTGCGCCGAGAGAGAGAGGGAAAAGTATGTCTCCCAATGGCCAAAAGTGCCCACTATATATAGGGGAAGGGGAGAGGGGGTGCCACCCCTAGGGTTCCCACCCTAGGTGGTGCGGTAGCCCCCCCAGATGGGAGGTGCAGCGGCCAGAGTGGGGAGGAGGGGTGGTGCGCACCCCTGGTGGGCCTTAGGCCCACCTGGCTTAGGGTTCCCCCCCTTTTCTCTCCCCTGCGCATTGGGCTGAGTGGGGAGGTGCACCAGCCCACATAGGGTTGGTTCCCTCCCCCACTTGGCCCATCTTACCTCCTGGGGTCGTTGCCCCCCCTTCGGTGGACCCCTCGGGCCAACTCCAGTGGTCCCGGTAGTCCCGGTACGTTACCGGTGATGCCCGAAACACTTCCAGTGTCCGAAACCATCCGTCCTATATATCAATCTTTACCTCCGGACCATTCCGGAGCTCCTCGTGACGTCCGGGATCTCATTAGGGACTCCGAACAACTTTCGGTAACCTCGTATAACAATTCCCTATAACCCTAGCGTCATCGAACCTTAAGTGTGTAGACCCTACGGGTTCGGGAGACATGCAGACATGACCGAGACACCTCTCCGGCTAATAACCATCAGCGGGGTACGGATACCCATGGTGGCTCCCACTTGCTCCACGATGATCTCATCGGATGAACCAAGATGTCAAGGATTCAATCAATCCCGTATACGATTCCCTTTGTCTGTCGGTATAGAACTTGCCCGAGATTCGACCGTCGGTATACCTATACCTTGTTCAATCTCGTTAGCGGTAAGTATCTTTACTCGTTCCGTAGCACATCATCGTGTGACTAACTCCTTAGTCACATTGAGCTCATGATGATATTCTACCGAGTGGGCCCAGAGATACCTCTCCGTCACACGGAGTGACCAATCCCGATCTCGATTCGAACCAACCCAACACACACTTTCGGAGGTACCCGTAGTGCACCTTTATAGTCACCTAGTTACGTTGTGACGTTTGATACACCCAAAGCACTCCTACGGTATCCGGGAGTTGCACAATCTCACGGTCGAAGGAAAAGACACTTGACATTAGAAAAGCTTTAGCATACGAACAATCCGATCTAGTGCTATGCTTAGGATTGGGTCTTGTCCATCACATCATTCTCCCAATGATGTGATCCCGTTATCAATGACATCCAATGCCCATGATCAGGAAACCATGATCATCTATTGACTAACGAGCAAGCCAACTAGAGGCTTCTAGGGACACATTGTGATCTATTTATTCACACATGTATTACTGTTTCCTATTAATACAATTATATCACGAACAATAGACGATTATCATGAACAAGGAAATATGATAATAACAATTTTATTATTGCCTCTAGGGCATATTTCCAACAGTCTCCCACTTGCACTAGAGTCAATAATCTAGTTACGTTGTGATGTATCGAACACCCATAGCATTATGGTGTTGATCATGTTTTGCTCGTGGAAGAGGTTTAGTCAACGGGTCTGCAATATTCAGATCCGTGTGTACTTTACAAATATCTATTACTCCACTCTGGACATGGTCCTGGATGGACTTGTAGCGGCGTTTGATGTGCTTCGTCTTCCGGTGAAACCTGGGCTCCTTGGCTATGGCAATGGCCCTAGTGTTATCACAGAAGAGTGTCATTGGACCCGACCCGCTTGGAACCACTCCAAGGTCGGTGATGAGCTCCTTCATCCAAATTCATTCATGAGCCGCTTTTGAAGCAGCTATATACTCCGCTTCACATGTAGATGCTGGCATGACTTCTTGCTTGCTGCTGCACCAGCTCACTGCCCCACCATTCAACACATATACATATCCGATATGTGACTTAGAGTCATCCGGATCTGTGTCGAAGCTAGCATCGACGTAACCCTTTACGACGAGCTCTTCGTCACCTCCATAAACGAGAAACATTTCCTTAGTCCTTTTCAGGTACTTAAGGATATTCCTTACCGCTATCCAGTGTTCCATACCGGGATCACTATGGTACCTCCCTACCAAACTTATGGCAAGGTTTATATCAGGTCTGGTACACAGCATGACATACATTAGAGAGCCCACGGCTGAAGCGTAGGGGACAGAACTCATCTTCTCTCTTTCTGCTGTCGTGGTCGGCGACTGAGTCTTACTAAATCTCATACCTTTCAAAACTGACAAGAACCCTTTCTTTGAGTTCTCCATATTGAACTTCTTCAATATCTTGTCAAGGTATGTACTTTGCGAAAGACCTATAAGGCGTCTCGATCTATCTCTATAGATCTTGATGCCTAATATGTATGCAGCTTCTCCAAGGTCCTTCATTGAAAAATTCTTGTTCAAATAGGCCTTTATGCTCTCCAACATCTCTATATTATTCCCCAGCAATAATATGTCATCCACATACAGTATGAGGAAAGCTACAGAGCTCCCACTTACTTTCTTGTACAGACAGGCTTCTCCGTAAACGTGTATGAACCCAAACGCTTTAATCACCTCATTAAAGCGAATGTTCCAACTCCGAGATGCTTGCACCAGCCCATAGATGGAGCGCTGGAGCTTGCACACTTTGTTAGCACCCTTAGGGTCGACAAAACCTTCTGGTTGTATCATATACAACTCTTCCTTAAGGTTCCCGCTAAGGAACGCTGTTTTGACGTCCATTTACCAAATTTCATAACCATAAAAGGCGGCAATTGCTAACATGATTCAGACTGATTTCAGATCGCTACGGGAGAGAAAGTCTCTTCGTAGTCAACTCCTTGAATTTGTCGAAAACCCTTTGCGCCAAGTCGAGCTTTGTAAACGGTTACATTACCGTTTGCATCAGTCTTCTTCTTGAAGATCCATTTATTTTCTATGGCTCGCCGGTCATCGGGCAAGTCCATCAAAGTCCTTTCTTTGTTCTCGTACATGGATCCTATCTCGGATTTCATAGCTTCAAGCCATTTGTTGGAATCCGGGCCCGCCATCGCTTCTTCATAGTTCGAAGGTTCACCGTTGTCTAACAACATGATTTCCATCACAGGGTTGCCGTACCACTCTGGTGCAGAGCGTGCCCTCATGGACTTTCGCGGTTCAGTAGTAACTTGATCCGAAGCTTCATGATCATCATCATTAACTTCCTCTTCAGTTGGTGTAGGCGCCACAAGAACAACTTCCCACGCTGCGCTCCCACTTACTTCTTTCGAGAGAAGCTCTTTCTCTAGAAAGGATCCGTTCTTGGCAACAAAGGTTTTACCTTCGGATCTAAGATAGAAGGTATACCCAATAGCTTCCTTAGGGTATCCTATGAATACACATTTCTCAGCTTTGGGTTCGAGCTTTTCTGGTTGAAGTTTCTTCACATAAGCATCGCAGCCCCAAACTTTAAGAAACGACAACTTAGGTTTCTTGCCAAACCATAGTTCATACAGTGTCGTCTCAACGGATTTAGACGGTGCCCTATTTAAAGTGAATGCTGCGGTTTCTAATGCATATCCCCAAAATGATAGCGGTAAGTCGGTAAGAGACATCATAGATCGTACCATATCTAATAAAGTGCGATTACGACGTTCAGACACTCCGTTGCGTTGCGGTGTGTCAGGCGGCGTTAGTTGTGAAACGATTCCACACTTCCATAGGTGTGTGCCAAACTCGTGACTCAAATATTCTTCTCCATGATCAGATCATAGACATTTAAGTTTTCTATCACGTCGATTCTCCACCTCACTCTGAAATTCCTTGAACTTTTCAAACGTCTCAGATTTGTGCTTCATCAAGTAGATATACCCATACCTACTCAAATCATCGATGAGAGCGAGAACATAACGATAACCACCGCGAGCTTCAACGTTCATTGGACCACACACATCAGTATGTATTATTTCCAATAAGTCGGTTGCTCTCTCCATTATTCCTGAGAATGGAGTCTTAGTCATCTTGCCCATGAGGCACGGTTCACATGTGTCAAATGATTCAAAGTCAAGAGACTCTAATAGTCCATCAGTATGGAGCTTCTTCATGCGCTTAACGCCGATATGACCAAGGCGGCAGTGCCACAATTATGTGGGACTATCATT
The DNA here is from genome assembly GCF_904849725.1 of Hordeum vulgare subsp. vulgare. NCBI lineage: Eukaryota > Viridiplantae > Streptophyta > Magnoliopsida > Poales > Poaceae > Hordeum > Hordeum vulgare. The sequence goes on from NC_058522.1 coordinate 293,655,233, forward strand.
ATCAACTTTAAATTTTTTTGGTACTCACACTATGAATATGCGTAACATCACGATCGAGATTCATCAAGAATAAACCATTCACCACCGGAGCATGACCATAAAACATATCACTCATATAAATAGAACAACCATTATTCTCTGACTTAAATAAGTAGCCGTCTCGCATCAAGCAAGACCCTGATACAATGTCCATGCTTAAAGCTGGTAATAAATAACAATTATTAAGGTTTAAAACTAATCCCGACGGTAGATGTGGAGGTAGCGTGCCGACGGCGATCACATCGACCTTGGAACCATTCCCGACGCGCATCGCCACCTCGTCCTTGGCCAGTCTCCGCTTATTCCGCAGTTCCTGCGTTGAGTTGCAAATGTGAGCAACAACACCGGTATCAAATACCCAGGAGCTACTACGAGCACTGGTAAGGTACACATCAATAACATGTATATCACATATACCTTTAACGTTGCCGGCCTTCTTGTCCGCTAAGTATTTGGGGCAATTCCGCTTCCAGTGACCTTTTTCCTTGCAATAGAAGCACTCAGTCTCAGGCTTTGGTCCATTCTTTTTCTTCTTCCCGGCAACTGGCTTACCGTGCGCGGCAACAACTTTGCCGTCTTTCTTGAAGTTCTTCTTACCCTTGCCTTTCTTGAAACTAGTGGTCTTGTTGACCATCAACACATGATGCTCTTTCTTGATTTCTACTTCTGCAGACTTGAGCATCGAGTACAACTCGGGAATGGTCTTGTCCATCCCTTGCATGTTGTAGTTAAGCACAAAGCCTTTGTAGCTTGGTGGGAGAGACTGGAGGATTCTGTCAATTATAGCACCATCCGGAAGTTCGACTCTAAGTGAAGTCAGACGACTGTGTAACCCAGACATTTTGAGTATGTGCTCACTGACAAAACTGTTCTCCTCCATATTACAGCTAAAGAACTTGTCGGAGACTTCATATCTCTCGACACGGGCATGAGCTTGAAAAACTAGCTTCAGCTCCTGGAACATCTCATATGCTCCGTGTTGCTCAAAATGCCTTTGGAGCCCCGTTTCTAAACTGTATAACATGCCACACCTAACCAGAGAGTAGTCATCACTCCGCGTTTGCCAGACGTTCAGAATGTCCTGGGCTGCTGCGGGAGCGGGAGGGTCACCTAGTGGCGCATCAAGGACATAAGCCTTTTTAGCTGCTTCAAGGATGAGCTTCAAGTTGCGAACCCAATCCGCATAGTTGCTACCATCATCTTTCAGCTTGTTTTTCTCTAGGAATGCGTTGAAATTGAGGTTGACGTTGGCCATCTACAATATTTATAAAGTCAACTTTGAGACTAAGTTCATGACAATAAGTTCATTTAATCAAATTAAGTATGAACTCCCACTTAAATCGACATCCCTCTAGTCATCTAAGTGATACATGATCCATGTTGACTAACCCGTGTCCGATCATCACGTGAGACGGACTAGTCACCATGGTGAGCAACTTCATGCTCATCGTATTCAACCATATGACTCATGTTCGACCTTTCAGTCTCTTGTATTCGAGGTCATGTCTGTACATGCTAAGCTCGTCGAGTCAACCTAGGTGTTTCGCGTGTGTAATTCTGGCTTACACCCGTTGTATGCGAACGTTAGAATCTATCACACCCGATCATCACGTGGTGCTTCGAGACAACGAACCTTCGCAACGGTGCACACTTAGGGGAATACGTTCTCGAAATTTTAAGAGGGATCATCTTATTATGCTACCATCATTCTAAGCAATAAGATGAAAAACATGATAAACATCACAATGTAATCATATAGTGACATGATATGGCCATTATCATCATTGCTCTTTTGATCTCCATCTTCAGGCATCGCATGATCATCATCGTCACCGGTGTGACACCATGATCTCCATCATCGTGTCTCTGTGAAGTCGTCACGCCAACTACTACTATCACTACTACTATAGCTAACCGTTAGCAATGAAGTAAAAGTAGTAAGCACATGGCGTTGCATCTCATACAATAAATTAAGACAACTCCTATGGCTCCTGCAGGTTGTCATACTCATCGACATGCAAGTCGTGAAACCTATTACAATAACATGATCATCTCATACATCATACATGCAACATCACAACTTTGGCCATATCACATCACATGTCAAACCCTGCAAAAATAAGTTAGACGTCCTCTAATTGTTGTTGCAAGTTTTACGTGGCTGATTTGGGTTTCTAGCAAGAACGCCTTATTACCTACGTGACAGCCATAACGATGATATGGCAAAGCTATTTACCCTTCATAAGGACCCTTTTCATCAAATCCAATCCGACTAGAGTAGGAGAGACAGACACCCGCTAGCCACCTTTACGCACGGTGTGCATGTCTGTCGGTGGAACCAGTCTCACGTAAGCGTCCGTGTAAAGTCGGTCCGGGCCGCTTCATCCCACAATACCGCCGGAAAAGAATAATACTAGTAGTGGCAAGCAAATTGACAAATCATCGCCCACAAGTTTTGTGTTCTACTCGTGCATAGAATCTACGCATAGAAAACCTGGCTCGGATGCCACTGTTGGGGTACGTAGCATAAATTCCAAATTTTCCTACGCATATTCATATCTTCCTATGGAGAGGCCAGCAACGAGAGAGGGGTAAGAGCATATTCATACCTTTGAAGATCGCTAAGCGGAAGCATTACTAGAGTGGGGAGGAGGGGTGGTGCGCACCCCTGGTGGGCCTTAGGCCCACCTGGCTTAGGGTTTTCCCCCCTTTTCTCTCCCCTTCGCATTGGGCTGAGTGGGGAGGCACACCATCCCACCTAGGGGCTGGTTCCCTCCCCCACTTGGCCGATCTTACCTCCCAGGGTCGTTGCCCCCCTTCGGTGGACCCCCGGGGCCACCTCCGGTGGACCCCCGGGGCCACCTCTGGTGGTCCCGGTGGTCCCGGTACGTTACCGGTGGTGCCCGAAACACTTCCGGTGTCCGAAACCATCCGTCCTATATATCAATCTTTACCTCCAGACCATTGTGGAGCTCCTCGTGACGTCCGGGATCTCATCCGGGACTCCGAACAACTTTCGGTAACCTCGTATAACAATTCCCTATAACCCTAGCGTCATCGAACCTTAAGTGTGTAGACCCTACGGGTTCGGGAGACAGGTAGACATGACCGAGACACCTCTCCGGCTAACAACCATTAGAGGGGTCTAGATACCCATGGTGGCTCCCACTTGCTCCACGATGATCTCATCGGATGAACCACAATGTCAAGGATTCTATCAATCCCGTATACGATTCCCTTTGTCTGTCGGTATAGAACTTGCCCGAGATTCGATCGTCGGTATACCTATACCTTGTTCAATCTTGTTATTGACAGGAAACAATGTAACTAGATTATTGACTCTAGTGCAAGTGGGAGACTCTTGGAAATATGCCCTAGAGGCAATAATAAAATTGTTATTATCATATTTCCTTGTCCATGATAATCGTCTATTGTTCATGCTATAATTGTATTAACAGGAAACAGTAATACATGTGTGAATAAATAGATCACAATGTGTCCCTAGCAGGCCTCTAGTTGGCTAGCTCGTTAGTCAATGGATGATCATGGTTTCCTGGTCTTGGGCATTAGATGTCATTGATAATGGGATCACATCATTGGGAGAATGATGTGATGGACAAGACCCAATCCTAAGGATATCACTAGATCGTATTGTTCGTATGCTAAAGCTTTTCTAATGTCAAGTGTCTTTTCCTTCGACTGTGAGATTGTGCAACTCCCGGATACCGTAGGAGTGATTTGGGTGTATCAAACGTCACAACGTAACTGGGTGACTATAAAGGTGCACTACGGGTACCTCCGAAAGTGTGTGTTGGGTTGGTACGAATCGAGATCGGGATTTGTCACTCCGCGTGACAGAGAGGTATCTCTGGGCCCACTCGGTAGAACATCATCATGAGCTCAATGTGACTAAGGAGTTAGTCACACGATGACGTGCTACGGAACGAATAAAGAGACTTACCGGTAACGAGATTGAACAAGGTATAGGTATACCGACGATTGAATCTCGGGCAAGTTCTATACCGATAGACAAAGGGAATTGTTTACGAGATTGATTGAATCCTTGACGTCGTGGTTCATCCGATGAGATCATCGTGGAGCAAGTAGGATCCACCATGGGTATCCAGACCCCGCTGATGGTTGTTGGCCGGAGAGGTGTCTCGGTCATGTCTGCCTGTCTCCCGAACCCGTAGGGTCTACACACTTAAGGTTCGATGACGCTAGGGTTATAGGGAATTGTTATACGAGGTTACCGAAAGTTGTTCGGAGTCCCGGATGTGATCCCGGACGTCACGAGGAGCTCCAGAATGGCCCGGAGGTAAAGATTGATATATAGGATGGATGGTTTTGGACACCGGAAAAGTTTCGGGCGTCACTCGTAATGCACTAGGACCACCGGGACCACCGGAAATGGTCACGGGGGTCCACCGGGAGGGGCCACCAGCCCCAAGAGATAGATTGGCCAAAAGAGGGAGGGCAACCAGCCGAAAGTGGGCTGGTGCGCCTCCCAGAAGGAGGCCCAAGGCGTAGGAGGTGGAGAGGGGGGAAACCCTAGGAGCTGGTGGGCCTAAGGCCCACCTAGGGGTGCGCCACCCCCTCCCCCTGCCCTGGCCGCCGCACCTCCCATCTGGGGGGGGGGGGCTGCCGCACCACCTAGGGTGGGAACCCTAGGGGTGGCACCCCTGTCCCCTCCTCCTATATATAGTGGGGGTTTTGGGGCTGTTTTGCACACAGTTTTCCATCTCCCTCGGCGCAGCCCTACCCCCCTTCTTCCTCTAATACAACGATGCTTGGCGAAGCCCTGCCGGGAGACCTCGTCTCTCCATTGACACCACGCCGTCGTGCTGCCGGACATCTTCCCCAACCTCTCCCTCCTCCTTGCTGGATCAAGGTGCGGGAGACGTCACCGGGCTGCACGTGTGTTGAACGCGGAGGTGTCGTGGTTCGGCACTAGATCGGAATCACACCGCGATCTAAATCGCCGCAAGTACGACTCCATCAACCGCATTCTAGCAACACTTCCGCTTAGTGATCTTCAAAGGTATGAAGATGCACTCACCCCTCTCTCGTTGCTGGTCTCTCCATAGGAAGATCTGAATACGCGTAGGAATTTTTTTGAATTTATGCTACGTTACCCACAGTGGCATCCGAGCCAGGTTTTCTATGCATAGATTCTATGCACGAGTAGAACACAAAAGATTGTGGGCGATGATTTGTCAATTGCTTGCCGCTACTAGTCTTATTATTTTCCGGCGGTATTGTGGGATGAAGCGGCCCGGACCGACCTTACACGTACGCTTACGTGAGACTGGTTCCACCGACAGACAAGCACACCGTGCATAAAGGTGGCTAGCGGGTGTGTGTCTCTCCCACTCTAGTCGGATTGGATTTGATGAAAAGGCTCCTTACGAAGGGTAAATAACTTTGGCATATCATCGTTGTGGCTGTCACGTAGGTAAGAAGGCTTTCTTGCTAGAAACCCAAATCGGCCACGTAAAACTTGCAACAACAATTAGAGGACGTATAACTTGTTTTTGCAGGGTTTGACATGTGATGTGATATGGCCAAAGTTGTGATGTTGCATGTATGATGTATGAGATGATCATGTTATTGTAATAGGTTTCACGACTTGCATATCGATGAGTATGACAACCGGCAGGAGCCATAGGAATTGTCTTAATTCATTGTATGAGATGCAAGCCATGTGCTTACTACTTTTACTTCATTTATAAAGGTTAGCTATAGTAGTAGTGATAGTAGTAGTTGGCGTGACGACTTCAAGGAGACACGATGATGGAGATCATGATGATGGAGATCATGGTGTCACGCCGGTGACGATGATGATCATGCGATGCCTGAAGATGGAGATTGAAAGAGCAACGATGATAATGGCCATATCATGTCACTATATGATTTCATTGTGATGTTTATGATATTTTTCATCTTATTGCTTGGAACGACGGTAGCAAAATAAGACGATCCCTCTTAAAATTTCGAGAACGTATTCCGCTAAGTGTGCACCGAAGATGCACTCACCCCTCTCTCGTTGCTGGTCTCTCCATAGGAAGATCTGAATATGTGTAGGATATTTTTTGAATTTATGCTACGTTACCCACAACTTTGAGCAAAGAGATCGAAAATCCCAGCAAGAGGAGCAAGAACACGGGCTTGAGCTGCGAAACGATTTTTTCTGGAGGTAGGAGAACCAGATGAGAGCAAGAATGAGTGGAGGGGGTGCCTGTGGGCCCCACAAGCCTGGGTGGCGCGGCCAGGGGGGTTCCCGCGCCGTCAGGGCTTGTGGCCCACTGGTACAACCCCTAGACAAGCTCTTCATCTCAGTATTTTTCAAAAAATCCAGAAAATATCATAGTTGATTTCAGGACGTTCGGAGAACTTTTATTTTCGGGGTACTTTTCTACCGGACGCTAAAACAGAAAACAATGAAAACTAAACTAAATCTATCAGTTTTCTTCAAAGAAACCTAAAGTGAAAGCTTGGAATAGAGGTTTGTGACTCCTCGATTCATCCATCTCATGGTCATCGAAAGAAATCCGTCAATGGGGTTGATCAAATCCCCTTGACAAAACTTTTTCGAATCGCAAAAGAGAACGGAGAATTTTCGAATAGTCACTAGGTTACCACAATGGGGATGTGTATCTCCCCAACAAGCAAATCATACTTCATCTTGACACGAGGAATAGGGCATTCAAAGCTCCCAATAAGAATTGATGAATTTTTTTCGATAACATTGATGCAATGTACTCGATATTGTTTCTTCGGAAAGTGCACCGTATGCTCATTACCGTTGACATGGAAAGTGACATTGCCTTTGTTGCAATCTATAACAGCCCCTGCAGTGTTTAAAAAGGGTCTTCCGAGGATGACAACCATGGCATCGTCTTAGGGAATATCCAAGATAACAAAGTCTGTTAAGATAGTGACGTTAGCAAAAGACTGGATGCACAAGCAGTATTCCCGCTTAGTACAAGTGAAGGCTAGCAAAAGACTGGGAAGCGACCAACTAGAGAGCGACAGCAGTCATCAAAATGCATTGAGATTAACTAACATTGAGTGCAAGCATGAGTAGGACATAAATCACCATGAACATGAATATCATAGAGGCTATGTTGATTTTGTTTCAACTACATGCGTGAACATGCGCCAAGTCAAGCCAGTTGAATCATTCAAAGGAGGATACCATCCTATCATACTACATCACAGTCATCTCAACATTCATGTGGGCATCCAAGACAAACCATTATAAGCTCCTAGCTAAGTAAGAATGGCATAAGTAACTATGATCTCTAAGTTGTCATCGCAAACATGTTTTTCTCACAACAAAGCTGAATCAGGAACGATGAGCTAGTCATATTTACAAAAACAAAATAGATCGAGTTCATACCAGCTTTTCCAGGCTCAGTCACTTCATCATATAACGTCATTATTGCCTTTCACTTGCACGACCGAATGATGTGAACAATAATAAGCGTGCTCGTGCATTGGACTAAAGCTGGAATCTGCAGGCAAACACAAAGGAGAAGACAAGGTAATAGGGCTCTTTAACAGATAAACAAATATGCATGCGAGAGCCACTAAACATTGAAATTATGGTCTTCTACCTTGACCCAAAGAAAAAGAAAACTATTTACACGGGAAAGCTCCCAACAAGCAAAAGAAGAACAAGAAAATCTCTTTGAGTTTTCTCAAACTAGACAGACACACGAAAAGAAAACGAGAAACAAAAATAAACTAGCATGGATGATACAGTGGCAAAGTATGAACACCGACGAACAAAGTGAAAGCATAAGCATGAATGTAAAGTCGGTGAGAAACACGTACTCCCCCAAGCTTAGGCTTTTGGCCTAAGTTGGTCTACTCCCATGGATGGTCCGGGCGATATCCAAAATCATAATGGAGGTTGTACGGGAGCGCTGCAGCCACTGCGTGATTAGCCGCCTCTTGGAGACGAGCAGCCTTTGTCTCCCTCTCATACTCCTCTGCCTACCCTCTGGTTATGTAATATCTTCGTTTTACCTTAAAGTCAAAGAAGGAAGGAGCAGGAAGGGTAATATGGAAAACACGCTGCCGGTTAAATATTAAACGGTATAGGAGGGATTCATCATCCATCTCAAGGAACTGGTAGCGTGTCAAAGCGACGCGGTCAAGGAAAGCTGTATGGAATGGGGGATCTCCTTCGCGGATGGGTACTCCAAGGAAATTCGCTATGCGAGTGGCATAGATCCCACCAAAGAAATCCCCTTCATTAGCATTATTATTCAGCCTCCTTGCTATTATAGCTCCCATGTTGAAACTTTTATCACCCGTTACTGCGCTCTTAAGAATACTAAGGTCTGATGCGCTGAGATGACAATGATCAAACTTGCCATTAATGCATCTGCCTATGAAAAGGGCAAAGTAATGCAAGGCAGGAAAATGAATGCTCCCCATGGTAGCATGCGATATATCTCTAGTTTCTCCCACAGTTATACTAGAGAGAAAAAAATCTCTAACCGAAGATTTCGGAGGATCATTGAGACTACCCCAAATAGGTATCTTGCAAATTCTATTGAAATCCTCTAAATCCATGGTATACGATTTGTCACAGAGATCAAACAGTACAGATGTATTACGGCCAACAAAAATTTGAATCTACGAACAAAAGAGGCAGTGAGCGTAACATACTGTTCCCATTTATCGGAGATGAATTCTTCTAGTCCGACGTTGTGAACAAGTGTATCAAACTCGTCTTTGAAACCTGCCTCAATCATAAATTCATCAGAAGGCCATTCACATGGTTGTATCGGTGCGTTCCTCGGTTGGTAAGGATCGGGCTCCCGAATCACAAGACGGGGACCTCTCTTGCTTGGTGAACCACCATGATAGTTTCTCCTGAACATCTTCCTTTTCTGAAATTTTCAGTGACCCAAAGGAAAAGTGAACAAGGCTCAACTAAACTCGTAGCAATGACTCCCACAAGTGCCTAGAGGCCATATTACGCATCAAAACTACTTGGGACCAGCTAAAATTGGCATGCAAAGCTCAAGAACATGATCACCAATGCAGCAAAAATACGCGGAGTATAAGGCATTAGAGCAAAAATTAATTGGACCAATGGAGGAGTCACTTACCAAGGAGTAATTTCCCCCAAAACAGTTCAGAGAATGGTGCTTTGAGCAAGGAGATAAAAAATCCCAGCAAGAGGAGCAAGAACACGGGTTTGAGGTGCGAAACAATTTTTTCTGGAGGTAGGAGAAGTGGATGAGAGCTAGAATGAGTGGAGGGGGTGCGTGTGGGCCCCACAAGCCTGCCGACCCCGGCCAGGGGGGTGGCCGGGCCTGCTGGTCTTGGGACCCACTAGCGCATCTCCCACACTAGCCATTCGTCTCAGTATTTTTCAAAAATTCCAGAAAAAATCATACTTGATTTTTAGGACGTTCGGAGTACTTATATTTTCGGGGTACTTTCCTACGGGACGCTAAAAGTAGAAAACAGGAAAACTAAAGTAAATCTATCATTTTTCTTCTAAGCAACCGAAGGTGAAATCTCGGAATAGAGGTTTGTGACTCCTCGATTCATCATTCTCATGGTCATCAAAAGAAATCCGTCAATTAGGTTGATCAAGTCTCCTCGACAAACCTTTTCTAATCGCAAAAGAGAAAGGAGAATTTTCGAATAGTCACTAGGTCACCTCAATGGGGATGTGTATCTCCCCAACAAGCAAATCATACTTCATCTTAACAGAAGGTATAGGGCATTCGAAGCTCCCAATAAGAATCGATGAAGTTTTTTCGATAGCATTGATGCAATGTACTTGATATTGTTTCTTCGGAAAGTGCACCGTATGCTCATTACCGTTGACATGTAAAGTGACATTGCCTTTGTTGCAATCTATGACAGCCCCTGCAGTGTTTAAAAAGGGTCTTCCGAGGATGACCACCATGGCATCGTCCTCGGGAATATCCAGAATAACAGAGTCTGTTAAGATAGTGACATTAGCAACCACAACAGGCACATCCTCGCAAATGCCGATAGGGAAAGCAGTTGATTTGTCGGCCATTTGCAAAGAGATTTCAGTGGGTGTCAACTTATCCAGTTCAAGTCTACGATAAAGAGAGAGTGGCATAACACTAACACCGACTCCAAGGTCGCATAACACAGTTCTCACATAGTTACCTTTAATGGAGCAAGGTATAGTGGGCACACCGGGATCACCTAGTTTCTTAGGAGTTCCTCCCTTGAAGGTATAATTAGCGAGCATGGTGGAAATCTCAACCTCAGCTATCCTCCTCTTATTAGTCACAATATCTTTCATGTACTTAGCATATGGAGACATCTTGAGCATATCCGTCAAACGCATTTGCAGAAAGACAGGTCTGATCATTTCAACGAATCGCTCAAAATCATCATCATCCTTTTTCTTGGATGGTTTGGAAGGAAAGGGCATGGGTTTCTAAACTCATGGTTCCTTTTCTTTACCGTGCTTCCTAGCAGCGAAGTCATTCTTATCGTATCTCTTAGTCTTAGGCTGTGGGTTATCAAGATCAACAGGTTCAATCTCCACATCTTTATCACTGCTAGGTTGAGCATAAACATGAACATCATTGTTGTTATTATCATTAGGCTCATGTTCATCACCAGATTGTGTTTCAACATCAGAGACAGAGACATCGTTTGGACTCTCAGGTGTAGTAGCAACATGGTTGCTAGCGTGCAGGTTCCTATCATCTTTCTTCTTCTTTCTAGGATGCTTAGGTGCATCAGTGATAACTCCTTGAGAATCTTGTTCAATTCTCTTCAGATGACCCTCGGGATACAAAGGTTCCTGGGTCATTCTACCGCCTCTAGTGACGACTTTGACAGAATTGTCATTCAACTCATTGAGCAAGTCATTCTGAGCTTTAAGTACTTGTTCTACTTGAGTAGTAACCATAGAGGCATGTTTAATCAAAAGCTTAGGATCATTGACATTTCTGTCCACACAAGCACTTAAATGACTAAGCATACGAGCATTTTGTTCCAATTGTCTGCTAACATAATCATTGAAACTTTGTTGTTTGGCAACGAAGTTATCAAATTCATCCATGCATAAGCTAGCAGGTTTATCAAAAGGAATATCACTCTCATCAAACCTACACAGAGAATTTACTTCTACTACCTCTATCGGGTTATCGAGACCATGGATCTCTTCGATAGGTGGTAGATTTTTGACATCTTTAGATCTAATGCCTTTCTCTCGCATTGATATCTTGGCTTCTTGCATATCTTCAGGACTGAGGAATAGAATACGTCTTTTCTTCGGAGTTCGCTTAGGAGGTGATTCGGTAATAGTCCAAGCATTCTCATTGCACAAGATGTTATTCAGTAGAATCTCAGCTTGTTCTACAGTTTGTTCCCTAAAAACACAACCAGCACAACTATCTAGGTGGTCTTTGGAAGCATCGGTAAGTCCATTATAGAAGATATCAAGTATGTCATTCTTCTCAAGATATCAAGTATGTCTTTGGAAGCATCGGTCGCGTCAAGTAACCTTTACATGTACCTACAATTGGTGTTGTAGTAATCTATGAGCCACAGGGGACTCAGCAATCTCATTTCCAAAGGTATCAAGACTAGCAAAGCTTAATGGGTGAGGCATGTTAAAGTGGTGAGCTTGCAGCAGCGTCTAAGCATTTATTTAGTGGCTAACTTACGAGTACAAGAAATACAGAGGGGGAAGATCTACGCATAACGAACGTGAACTACTGATGATCAAATGAATGATCCTTAACATCTACCTACGTCAGACATAACCCCACCATGTCCTCGATCGGAGAAGGAACTCACGAAAGAGACAGTGACGGTTACGCACTCTGTTCGCATATTTTAATTAAGTCACTTCAAGTTATCTAGAACCAGTGTTAAACAAAGTTTCTACGTTGCCACATAACTTCGGGCATGGCTTTGCGGAAGATTTAACCCTGCAGGGGTGCTCCAACTAGTCCATCACAAATTACCACAAGCCGCGTAGAAATCCTCGATCACGAAGGTCGCAATCTCGTCGGACTCCTTAGTGGAAAACCTCAACTCTGAAATTACCCAAAGCATCACCAAAATCCCGATGCAGAAGATATCTCGTCAAAGGTAAAACTAATCCAGCAAGGCCACCCGACGTGTTGACTATCCTGATAGGATCCGCGTATCTCGTTCTCAGGACACGACAGATGAGCGATGGTTACCACGCCACACGCCGAGTTGCCCCGGGTAGCATTAGTAAGTTGCTCTGTTTTGGACCGGCACCATCAGCACTGGCCCTCCCTGTATTATGTAAAATTACTCCTCGGGTTCATGACGCCCTATGCTTTCAGTATTAACAAAGTTATTTTGTTGGGAAAATGTAGAACCAATGTTGGGCCTTGCCAGACCAGCTTTAATCTAAAACGAATTATCAAGGGGGTCCCCATAACAAACCCGACCGTGTTAGGAACGCTCAATTATGGAACATAACACCGGTAGCCGAAACTAAGGGGGGCAAAGGTGGAACAAAACACCAAGCTAGAAAGCCGAGCCTTCCACCTTTTACCAAATATATAGGTGCATTAAATTAAATAGCAATTAATAGGGTGATATAACAAGGAACCCATGTAATCACATGGAAGCAACTGCACATGCATCTAGCAAAGCTACCACATGGTGAAGCAAGCGGTAACAGAGCCAATCCGTGGTTTGCTAGTTTGTGAACAGGTTGAAGGTTTCATGGTATTGTTGAGAGGCTGATATTTAACAGGTGGTAGGCAACGAGACATAACCGATAGAAGCGATAAAACTAGCATGGCAATGATAGTAATGGTATCTGGGGAAATGGTCATCTTACCTGAGATCCCGCTTGGAAGAAGAATGACTCCATGAAGCAGACGAACCGATGTAGTCGAACGGGTCCTCACATTCCGACGCGCTTGCGGAACTCTATCGAAACGGTGCAAACCGGAAACAAGCATCAACACAGATATTCACCACGTCACATGCACCACATGTTGCACAACCCAATATGATGCATGATTAGCTTAAATATGCAAGGCATGGCATGCCAATACACGCAATCAAACACTACATGTTGCATATTGACGAAACTCCACGTTTAATTATTTAGTTCTATCCTGATTAGATACACGACAATATTAAATGTGGTTAAACATGGCAAGAGGTGAAGCGTAATTAAGCTAATTATCTAGTCACTTTAAATGAGGTCGGAAATGACATATAGCATCTCCGAGTCGACCTCACGTGTTGATTTACAATTCTATCCAGATCTGAACTAACGCGTTTAAATAGTTGTTAAACAACAAAACAAATAGGTTCACGTGATTCTACGCGTCGTTACAAGCAATTTACACATAGAGAACATCTCCAACGGAGCTACGGATCAAAAGATACGGACACCGCAAGATATGATGGCATGAATGCAATATGTGTGCAATGACGGTCACGAGCACTTCAAAACATACAACCAGCAAGATAATAGGAGACTACACGAGATTCTAAGCAAGTTCCATATAGGGCACGATCAAAACGGAGCAACGGTTCAACAACTACGAGCACAACAAGAAATCACTACAATCTGCCAAAATCAGCCAAATAGCATATTCTACACGCCACAACTACGAGCTACACAAATCTAAAATGCCCAACCAAGGCATGACACGACAGAGGGCAAGAAGCACTACAACAAACAAGTAACAACAACTAGCATGGAAGCATGGATCACTAGGAAAAGAAGTCACAAAATGGCTTCTCACACACAGTTTCAGACTTTGTGAAAATAACAGTTTATGAAACTGCAGTTTTCGAACTGAAGGCATTTTGACAGCAGCAAAACCATAAGCTACAAGACTCCAAATGGCATGAAAATACACAGCATGCTAGAGAATCCCAAAGTCTACAACTAACTCCATTGCACCAACCTCAAAAGAGCTACAAATCACAAGATAAACTCATGCAAAGACAGCAACAAAATATAACAGATTTCAGAAACAACACTATTTACTAGCAAGTAAAGAACAAGCAAACCACACCTAAACAAGGATTTCTATTGCAACCAAAATTACCAGGGGCTAGACTAAACATCAAAGGACAACTCTCTAGTTGACAACTTCTAGAAAGCACGGACGGATTAAATCACACAAAATAGACAAGAGGGCAACATGGCAAAATATCACACGAAAACATATGGATTTTTCTACCCCGAAAACATATATAACATGAGGGGTTGCACAACAATAATATCACCGCACGTAAATGCGAGATAATATTCTAAACACAGAAAATAAACTAGCGACTAAACCCTACATGCAAAAATAACAACAACTATTCTAAAATACCTGGCAAAGGGTCCCTAAAAACATGAGCATTTCTAGTATGGGGTTGGAGCAATCCAGACACGCGCGAAAATAAATACGGGACGATCCCCTATTAGGACAACACGCTAATCTAGGCATATGGCAAGTCAAATCACCTCAAACATGCATGCAAGTTGCAAAATATTAATCTACGTGGAAAACTACACGATTTACATTATAAAGCGTTGCGATCCGACACACGGTTTAAAATCTACGACATTTTTAAAATCTAGCAATTTTCTGAAATAAACAAAATCGCAGGAAACTAATTAAAACCTAAACGGGCCGAACCCAGTAGTGCAACATAGCAATCACACGCCTGGGGCGAGGAATAGATGGGCTCAACAGGGGGGTTTACCTCGGGCCTTCGGGCCGTTGGTGGAGAGGCGGAGCAGGCCGGCCTGGAGAGGAGTCGGGCCGAGGAAGAACAAGGGGGTGACTGGGCCGCAGGGGATGGGCCACCGGGGCGCCGCCTCGGGCTTCGCTATAGTCAACACGGCGCACGAGAGGCTCCCTCGTACGTGTCCAGATCGGGACACAGGCGAGGTGACGGAGGTGGGGCAACGCCGGCGGGGCTGCGGCCCAAGCCGGAGGCGACGAGGGGCTGCGAGCTCCAGATCTGGCGGCGGGGCGGTGCAGGGAACGGGGTCGGCGACGACCGGCTGCTAGAAGGCCGGCGGGCAGCGGGGATGCGCTGGACCTGACCAGGGAACCGATCCGGCGTCTGCGGGCGACCAGATCCAGCGGGAGGAGAGGGAGTCGGCCGAGGTAGGGGCGATCCGGGCTTGGGCGGAGAGGGAGCCAGGCTGCGCGGCCATGGGCGAGGCGGGCGTGTAGGAGGAGATCGGGAGGCTGCGGGCTGCCCGAGAAGCTCCTGTGGTCGCCCAGACATGTACGATTTGACCACGGATATGTCCGGTAGGTCGGGATTTGGGCGAATCTGAGCACGAGATCTCAGGTCCAAAGGCTGAGAAAGGCTATGGACCTTACGGATGCGGGATTTGAAGGGTGTGGGCTAGCAGGTGGGGTTTTCTAGGGGGGGTGGCTGCAAAAATGACTAGGGGGAACCCTAGTGAAGTGAGAGAGACCTCTCCATGGGGTGGAGCTTATATAGGGTTGGTCTATCGTGGGGTGGACCTCGTCCGTCCGATCGCGATACGACCACGAACGGAGGAAGTGGCTAGGTGGCACTACTCGAGAGGGAAATAGCGCGGCGCGGCAA
Source organism: Hordeum vulgare subsp. vulgare (assembly GCF_904849725.1). Lineage (NCBI taxonomy): Eukaryota > Viridiplantae > Streptophyta > Magnoliopsida > Poales > Poaceae > Hordeum > Hordeum vulgare. The sequence continues at coordinate 293,670,866 of NC_058522.1, forward strand.
CATGATTTAAAACACCAAAACACGTCCGACGATAGACCGAATACGGTGCCGCTACGGTCGACCGTTCGGGTACCAGACGGACTCCGATTCCGACGAAATTCGAGAGGCGGCCTAGCTATATTAAAATAAGACCGCACGTCAAATTCCAACCCAATCAGAGAATATTTTCAACACTTTTAAAAACAAGATTTAAACGATGCCGCGGGCACGTGCGTGTGTGGTCGGGCTGAGAACGAACAACGACGAGAATTGGCAACTACCAACGAATGCAAGTTTGAAAACTGGCGGCAACGGAGATGCCGATGCAATGCTGATGGTGCGCATGATGCGATGATGATGCGACAAATAAAAATATACACACTACGAAAACGTAATGAAGGGGAATCTTCTGGGGCGTCGGTCTCGGGCTGTCAGAACTCTCCTACACTACAAGAGGATCTCACCCCGAGATCGAAGAATGAAAGGGGAGAGGACGAGAAGGCAAGAGGTAAAACTTAATCGCTTCTTTGACAAACGAGTGAAACCAACGATCCTTGAAGGTAGCAAAGCGACGAGGAATGATATGAGAAACAAGCAAGAATTCACGGAAAATTTCGGCAGCACTTCGGTAGGAAAATGGGACAAAAAATTTCGATAGGATGGGAGAATTAAACAATATTCATAACAAACAACTAAATAGAACAAGGGAACACCATGATCTTGATAGAACAACATGATTGACCCAAAAGAGCAACATCACCATGCCTCCGGAACAATAGAGTAGGAACTAGCTCATACGGAAGAAGAGAATGAAGAAAATAATGACAACTACTATCTCAAATGAACTTGGCAAGCATCCTTGCGAGAAGAGTTGAACGGAGTTGTTGGAAAAAGAACAACGAAAAGAACAAGATAGTAGTGGGCTTATGGAAACCTTTCAAACTAATGAAGTGATAACCAGCCACGAACAGAAACAAGGATTGATTGGGAGAAACAAGATATGGACAATTTCTTACACCAAGAGGATACATTGAGAACTTGGATTAATGACAAGAACCATGATAGCAACAATCCATAGGAAAAGCTTTAGGTGACATCCAAACCGAGATAGCTTAATGAAGAAATCATGGGTTGAAATATCTCATGTTCATAGAATTGGTGGGTTTAATTATCTCATTCTTGAAAGGAAATCTCTTCGAGACTCCTACACTAACAAGAATGCTATAATACCACCTCAAAGGATAAGGAAGAACAAATGCACTTGGAAATGCAAGAGAAGAAAACTTGAGGTTCTCCAATAAGAATCTTGAAGAACACTTGAGAATGAATTGAAACCTTGATGAACCACTATGAAGGACCACCATATACAAATGAATGATGCAAAGATATGAAGGTAGAAAGAATAAGATAATGAACTTACCAAGATTTAGATGAAGCCTCACAAAGAGATACTTAAAAGAACTTGGAACTCCGGAAAAGAAAGATAAGCACACGAGAAAAGAATTGAAACCATGAGCCACTCCGGAAGAAGAATTCAGATTACTATGAACATGGATAAGAATCATGTTATGCTCATCCTTCATCAAATTAAATTGATGACAAGCAACGGATTTAGCATACAGCTTATTCTTATGAAAAGATTGAGAAGAGATATGAGCACAAACTAGAAGAATTGTTGCAAGAAACACCTGTGAGAATTGAAATGAACGAGGCAACCATGAATGAATGGAGATACATGAGAATGAAGAGATCATGAGCCACCTGAGAGAAAACTAGAACAAGGCACCAGAATAATTGAGAGACGAACGAAGAGACAACAATTGAGAAGAATTAGAGAACGAAAGCTGCAAGCTGAGAACTAAGAAGTCTTCTGAAATGATGGCCTTCGGAGGAACGAGAAATAATAACAACTCAGAAATGCACCGGATAACAAGAAAGGTATACTCATGATTGACAACAATTAAGATGATGGCACAAAGCTGAAATGACGAATCTACAAGAGAATGGACCAAGATTTGAGAGAAACACTCCTTCGTCTTCAAAGCTGGAAATGACGAGAAGAACACCACCAAGAATAACTGAGACACTCCGGAATAATGAGGAATGAAAGGCTGAGCCAAAGAGGAGAATAAATTCAAATTGAACTTGAAGAAGGAATATGACTGATGAAATTCATGCTTATGTCATAGTTGAAAAGGATTAGACATCTTCGAAAAAGATTACAAGAGCCAGATAAGATCCTGGGAAAACCTGTGGGTTATGGGCCCACTCAAAGAAACCACCATTATAAAAGATTGCTTAGAAGAGAGATATTGCACCGGTATGAAGAGAACTAGATGAGGTTAGCACCTCGAAATAATTAAAAGAATTGAAAACATGAAACTTCCGAGATATCTTCAACACTCCGGATAGAAAAAAGAGGAATGAATAGCAAGATAGGCTTATAAGAATTTCCAACATAGGAAAGAATTACAAGGACGAAAAGGATATGATGGACACGGATAGCTGAATTGAATTCGCCGGAAAAGATAACACGATTGAATAAAGATGAACATGAAGCTCCTGCCAAACTTCATAATGAATCACCGGGTAAGAAAGAAAAGAAGAGACAACGGAAGCACATGAAAATAAAACTCTTGGATGAAAATTGAGTCACTGGGAAAAAGGGTGGGAGGGTGGTGAAAAACAAAGACAACTTGGGCTAGATGAGATGAACTCCGGAATAAAATGAGAGAATGATCTTGCAAAATTGGAGAGGATTGAATTCACTTGGAGAGAAACACACCGGTTAAAAGAATTGACACAAAACAACTCCTATTGACAAGAATTGATATGACAATTTGAATGAACAAAAGAATTTGCATTCTCACATAAAAATATGAGAACACCTCTTAGGAAAGATCTGAATTCACCACTTGACATCGAGGCAACTTGAATTACCATATTCCAACAAAACAAGGGGTGAGGCTTGCAAATTAGCTAGAACAAACTCATGAGGGAGATTTCGTCCAATATTTTTGTGGACAGGATCGCACGGGATTGATCTTACAGTAGCCATCATGTACAAGGCAGTGCACACGACATACGAAGCGTCCCCGAGTCGTAGCAAGCTACAAGGACTCTTTAAGACACAACGAGAACCGCTATAAGTCGAGCGTCAATAAACGAATCCACTAGATGTCGAACCCCAACCAAACATCATGGATTTGTTGGAAGATTGTCCTATAAGCAACTACTTGAATTCCCACCTAAGAATTCCCGAAATATCTCGTCATGCAATCTGGTATACGGATACAAGGAGTAATATATCACACAACTCCTATACTAACCCGTCCAGTGTATCACATCCGTCAACACATAACCAGAACATCGGACCTTCATCTACTACAGACCCTCGTGATCACAACGATACAAAGTATGGCAGTACTCCCGAACAATCTGCACCAGTACTGGGGACATCGGGGTTATCTCGCCACTACTAGTATTGACGCAATTATGAACATCCTTCGTTCTAAGATACTAAGAAATCTGAATGATAACGATGTGCTCGAGAATCCCCTGGAGCTCAACTCCCCGGAAGAAATCAAGTCAGACAGGAGGCACCAAGGCAGAACTCCGTCACATCGACATCATATAGATTCCAAGAATATCCGCGTGATCCTAATTTTTTTTGAGTGAGAAGAGGAGTGGAATTAAAATATTACGTCAAGATTCCTCACCAGAGCATATAAGAGGAGAAAAAAGAATCCTACTCTCCGATATATAACTAGACTCAAAGCAGTTTTGCACTAGACTCGACTCGGCCAAGTTCGATCAATCAAGGGGGCTCCTAGGTCGGTACTGCTCTGATACCAACTTGTCACACCCAAGATGCGATCCTATCCTCAATTTGCCACGAGGGCCTCGTCAGGGATAGAAGCGCATCTCGTCGTTTCGCAAGAATGGATATCGTTACAACTACATGTACTGAAAATAAGAGATATATAGAGTTGGCTTACACTCGCCACAAGCTACATCAGAGTCACATCAGTACAATACATAATCATCATGAAGAAGAGCAGGGTCCGACTATGGATGAAAACAAACAAGAAAAGAATAACGACGTCCATCCTTGCTATCCCAGGCTGTCGGCCGGTAACCCAACCTAGATCAATGATGAAGAAGAAGAAGCAACTCCAAATGAACAATCAACGCGCTCGCGTCAAGTAACCTTTACCTGTACCTGCAACTGGTGTTGTAGTAATCTGTGAGCCACAGGGGACTCAGCAATCTCATTTCCAAAGGTATCAAGACTAGCAAAGCTTAATGGGTGAGGCATGGTAAAGTGGTTAGGTTGCAGCAGCGGCTAAGCATTTATTTAGTGGCTAACTTACGAGTACAAGAAATAAAGAGGGGGAAGATCTACACATAACGGACGTGAACTACTGATGATCAAATGAATGATCTTGAACACCTACCTAAGTCAGACATAACCCCACCATGTCCTCGATCGGAGAAGGAACTCACGAAAGAGACATTCACGGTTACGCACTCTGTTGGCATATTTTAATTAACTTACTTCAAGTTACCTAGAACCGGTGTTAAACAAAGTTTCCACGTTGCCACATAACCGCAGGCACGGCTTTCTGAAAGATTTAACCCTGCAGGGGTGCTCCAACTAGTCCATCACAAATTACCACAAGCCGCATAGAAATCCTTGATCACGAAGCTCGCAATCTCGTTGGACTCCTTAGTGGAAAACCTCAACTCTGAAATTACCCAAAGCATCAACGGAATCCCGATGCACAAGATATCTCGTCAAAGGTAAAACTAATTCAGCAAGGCCACCTGACGTGTCGACGATCCCGATAGGAGCCGCGTATCTCGTTCTCTGGACACGACGGATGAGCGATGGTTACCACGCCAGACGCCGAGTTACCCCGGGTAGCGTTAGGAAGCTGCTTTGTTTTTGACCAGCACCATCAGCACATGCCCTCCCTGTATTATGTAAAATTACTCCTCGGGTTCATGACGCCCTATGCTTTCAGTATTAACAAAGTTATTATGTTGGGCAAATGTAGAACCAATGTTGGGCCTTGCCAGACTAGCTTTAATCTAAAACAAATTATCAAGGGGGTCCCCATAACAACCCCGATCGTGTTAGGAGCACTCAATTATGGAACATAACACCGGTAGCCGAAACTAAGGGGGCAAAGGTGGAACAAAACACCAGGCTAGAAAGCCGAGCCTTCCACCTTTTACCAAGTATATAGGTGCATTAAATTAGACATCAATTAATAGGGTGATATAACAAGGAACCCATGTAATCACATGGAAGCAACTGCATCTACAACTAGCAACGCTACCACATGGTGAAGCAAGCGGTAACATAGCCAATCAGTGGTTTGCTAGGTTGTGAACGGGTTGAAGGTTTCATGGCATTGTTGAGAGGCTGATATTTAACAGGTGGTAGGCAACGAGACATAATCGATAGAAGCAATAAAACTAGCATGGCAATGATAGTAATGGTATCTGGGTAAATGGTCATCTTGCCTTAGATACCGCTTGGAAGAAGAATGACTCCGTGAAGCACACGAATCGATGTAGTCGAACGGGTCCTCACATTCTGACATGCTTGCGGAACTCTATCGAAATAGAGCAAACCGGAAACAAGCATCAACACAAATATTCACCACGGCACATGCACGACATGTTGCACATCCCAATATGATGCACGATCAGCTTAAATATGCAAGGCATGGCATGGCAATACACACAATCAAACACTACATATTAAGTGAAGTTCAATATGCAACGAGTTGCATATTGACGAAACTCCACGTTTAATTATTTAGTTCTATCCCAATCAGATACACGACAATATTAAATGTGGTTAAATATGGCAAGAGGTGAATCGTAATTAAGCTAATTATCTAGGCACTTTAAATGAGGTCGGAAATGACATATAGCATCTCCGAGTCGACCTCACGTGTTGATTTACAATTCTGTCCAGATCTAAACTAACACGTTTAGATAGTTGTTAAACAGAAAAACAAATAGGTTCACGTGATTCTACGCATTGTTACAAGCAATTTACACATAGAGAACATCTCCAACGGAGCTACGGATCAAAAGATACAAACACCACAAGATATGATGGCATGAATGCAATATGTGTGCAACGACGGTCACGAGCACTTCAAAACATACAACCATCAAGATAATATGAAACTACATGAGATTCTAAGCAAGTTTCATATAGGGCACGATCAAAACGGAGCAACGGTTCAACAACTACGAGCACAACAAGAAATCACTACAATCTGCCAAAATCAGCCACATAGCATTTTCTACACCCCACAACTACGAGCTACACAAATCTAAAATGCACAACCAAGGCATGACATGATAGAGGGAAAGAAGCACTACAACAAACAACTAACAACAACAAGCATGGAAGCATGGATCACTAGGAAAAGAAGTCACAAAATGGCTTCTCACACACAGTTTCAGACTTAGTGAAAATAACAGTTTATGAAACTGCAATTTTTGATCTGAAGGCATTTTGACAGCAGCAAAACCATAAGCTACAGGAATCCAAATGGCATGAAAATTCAAAGCATGCTAGAGAATCCCAAAGTCTACAACTAACTCCATTGCACCAACCTCAAAAGAGCTACAGATCACAAGATAAACTCATGCAAAGACAGCAACAAAATATAACATATTTCAGACTTAGAAACATTTTAGCATCTCTAAAACAACACTATTTCCTAGCAAGTAAAGAACAAGCAAACCACACCTAAACAAGGATTTCTATTGCAACCAAAATTACCAGGGGCTAGACTAAACATCAAAGGACAACTCTCTAGTTGACAACTCCTACAAAGCACGCACGGATTAAATCACACAAAATAGACAAGAGGGCAACATGACAAAATATCACGCAAACTAACTTGTTCAAAAGCTAAAACTAACTGCGCGAATAAACCCTATGGATTTTTCTACCCCAAAAACATATATAACATGAGGGGTTGCACAACAATAATATCGCCGCACGTAAATGCGAAGTAATATCCTAACCACGGAAAATAAACTAGCAACTAAACCCTACATGCAAATATACCAACAACTATTCTAAAATACCTGGAAAAGGGTCCCTAAAAACATGAGCATTTCTACTATGGGGTTGGAGCAATCCGGACATGCGCGAAAATAAACGGGACGATCCCCTATTAGGACATCACACTAATCTAGGCATATGGCAAGTCAAATCACCTCAAACATGCATGCAAGTTGCAAAATATTAATCTACGCGGAAAACTACACGATTTACATATATAAAGCGTTGCGATCCGACACACGGTTTAAAATCTACGACTTTTTTAAAATCTAGCAATTTTCTGAAATAAACAAAATCACAGGAAACTAATTATAACCTAAACGGGCCGAACCCAGTGGCGCAACATAGGAAACACACGCCTGGGGCGAGGAATAGAGGGGCTCAACATGGGGGGTTTACCTTGGGCCTTCGGGCCGTTGGTGGAGAGGCGGAGCAGGCCGGCCTAGAGAGGAGCCGGGCCGAGGAAGAACGAGGGGGCGACTAGGCCGCAGGGGATGGGACACCAGGGCGGTGGACTAGGGCTTCGCTGCGGTCAACGCGGCGCACGAGAGGCTCCCTCGTCCCTATCCAGATCGAGACAGAGGCAAGGCGACGGAGGCGGGGCAACGCCGGTGGGGGCTGCGGCCCGAGCCGGAGACGACGAGGGGCTGCGGGCTCCTGATCTGGCGGCGGGGCGACGCAGGGAACGGGGCCGGTGGCGACCGGCTGCCACGAGGCCGGCGGGCAGCGGGGATGCACCGGACCTGGCCGCGGAACCGATCCGGCGTCTGCGGGCGACGAGATCCAGCGAGAGGAGAGGGAGCCGGCCGAGACAGGGGCGATCCGGGCTCGGGCGGAGAGGGAGCTAGGCGGCGCGGCCATGGGGGAGGCGGGCGAGCAGGAGGAGATCGGGACGCTGCGTGCTGCCCGAGAAGCTCCTGTGGTCACCCGGACATGTCCGATTTGACCACGGACATGTCCGGTAGGTGGGGATTTGGGCGAATCTGAGCCCAAGATCTCAGATCCGAAGGCTGAGAAAGGCTATGGAGCTTAGGGCTGCGGGATTTGAAGGGTGTGGGCTAGCAGGTGGGGTTTTATAGGGGGGTGGCTGCAAAAATGACTAGGGGGAACCCTAGTGAAGTGAGAGAGACCTATCCATGGGGTGGAGCTTATATAGGGTTGGTCTATGGTGGGGTGGACCTCGTCCGTCCGATCGCGATCCGACGACCACGAACGGAGGAAGTGGCTAGGTGGCACTACTGACCTGTGTAGATGGGCTATGTATGGGTGAGAGGGAAATAGCGCGGCGTGGCAACATGATTTAAAACACCGGAACACGTTCGACGATAGACCGAATACGGTGCCGCTATGGACGACCGTTCGGGTACCAGACGGAATCCGATTGCGACGAAATTCGACAGGCGGCCTAGCTATATTAAAATAAGACCGCATGTCAAATTCCAACCCAATCAGAGAAAGTTTTCAACACACTTTTAAAAACAAGATTTAAACGTTGCCGCGGGCTTGTGCGTGTGTGGTCGGGTTGAGAATGGACAATGACGAGAACCGGCAACTACCAACGGATGCAAGTTTGAAAACTGGCGGCAACGGAGATGCCGATGCAATGCTGATGATGTGCATGATGTGATGATGATGCGACAAATAAAAATAGACACACTATGAAAACGGAATAAAGGGAAATCTTCTGGGGCGTCGGTCTTGAGCTTTCACAGATTAACTCAGGGTCGACAGAGAATTCATAATCCTTATCGGTCACAAAGATAGGCGAAGTGGCAAACTTCGGGTCGTATTTCATCCTAGCGTTCATAGATTTTTCTTTCCACTTGCGCAGTAAATTCTCAACATCATAGATATCCTTACACGCAAGAAAATCCTCAGATATCTCTCCCTCCATAACATAATGCGTATCAGGCATAACACGCATATCAGGTCTAGGAGAGCTAGCTCTAGCAGGCAAAATAGCAGGCTCTACTTCAATAGCATCAGTAGTTTCAGAAGTATCATCACATCTAGCAGCAACTCTAGCAATTTGTACATCAAGGAATGCACCTAGTGGCAAAGCAGTATCAAGCATAGCATCATCAGGCATAGTATCAAGCATAGCGTCATCAGGCATAGTATCAAGCATATCATTGTCATAAGCATATTCACGCATAGTATCAAGCATAGCATCATCATAAGCATCATGGGCAGCAGAAGTAGCATCATCAAGCACATGCGAGATATCAAGATTTCTAGCAGGAGGTGGTGTCGCAAACTTACTCATAACTGAAGGTGAATCAAGTGCACAGCTAGATGGCAGTTCCTTACCTGTCCTCGTAGTGGAAGGCAAGATTTCAGTTCTTGGATCATTCAGATTCTTCATAGTGATCAGCAGACGTAAATCCCAAGTGACTCAGAGAATATAGCTGTGCCTCCCTGGCAACGGCGCCAGAAAATAGTCTTCATAACCCACAAGTGTAGGGGATCGCAACAGTTTTCGAGGGTTGAGTATTCAACCCAAATTTATTGATTCGACACAAGGGGAAGCGAAAGAATATTCTCAAGTATTAGCAGTTCAGTTTGTCAGGTTTAACCACACCTGAAAGATTAGTGTCTGCAAGCAAAGTATCAGTAGCAAAGTAGTATGATAGCAACGGTGTCAGAAAAAGATCTGTTGACGGCAGACTATTCCTAACTGTTGTATCAATGGCGCCAGTAAATAGCACGTGGACGGGGAACTATTCTTCCCCGGAAACGGTGTCGGAAATGTCTTGTAGCAGGTAACAACAAAGTAGCAAGTAACAACAATAGTGACAATAGTAGCAAGGAACAACAGTAGTGACAGGAGTAGCAGCAGCGGTAGTAACAACAACAACAAAGTAAGAGCAGTAGCAACAGCAGTAGCAACAAAAGTAGCGACAAAGTAACATATCAAGGACCAGTAGTAAAAGACTCGTAGGCAGTGGATCGGTGATGGATGAGTATGACGGATGTGATTCATCATGTAACAGCTATAACACGGAGAGATATGTAACTAGCTCCCGTTCGTCAATCTAATGTAGGCATGTATTCCGTATGTAGTCATACGTGCTTAGGGAAAAGAACTTGCATGACATCTATTGTCCATCCCTCCCGTGGCAGCGGGGTCCTAATGGAAACTATGGGATATTAAGGTTCTCCTTTTAATAAAGAACCGGACCAATGCATTAACACTTGGTGATTACATGAACTCCTCATACTATGATCATCTCCGGGAGTGGTTCCGGCTATTGTCACTCCGGGGTTGCCGGGCCATAACACATAGTAGGAGACTACAACTTGCAAGATAGGATCTAAAACAGACATATATTGGCCACAACATAATAGGTTCAGATCTGAAATCATGGCACTCGGGCCCTAGTGACAAGCATTAAGCATGGCAAAGTAGTAGCAACATCAATCTCAGAACATAGTGGATACTAGGGATCAATCCCCGTCAAAACTAACTCGATTACATGATAGATCTCATCCAAATCATCACCGTCCAGCAAGCCTACGATGAGATTACTCACGAACGATGAAGAGCATCATGGAATTGGCGATGGAGGAAGGTTGATGATGACGATGGCGACGATTTCCCCTCCCCGGAGCCCAGAACGGACTCTAGATCTGCCCTCCAGATGAAGAACAGGGGGTGGCGGCGCCTCCGTATCGTAAAACGCGATGAATCCTTCTCTCTGATTTTTTTCGGGCGAGACGGAAGATATAGAGGTGAGTTTGGAGATAGTGGTGCCACGTGGGCCCCACAAGCCCTCACGACGCGGCCAGGGGGATGGCCCCGGCCCAGGGGCTTGTGGCCCACATGCACACCTCCTCCGGTGGATCTTTGCGCAGGTATTTTTCATTACTTTCAGAAAAATTCTCCATAAATTTTCAAGACATTCCGAGAACTTTTATTTCTACACAAAAACAACACCATGGCAATTCTGCTGAAAACAGCGTCAGTCCGGGTTAGTTCGATTCAAATAATGCAAATTAGAGTCCAAAACAAGGGCAAAAGAGTTCGTAAAAGTAGATACAACGGAGATGTATCATGGCCTGGCATCACCCGAGCGTCTCGAGGAGCGAGAGTGTCGCCACGCAGCTACGGGACACGTGGGTCGCCTGACCCGCAGGGAAACGGGGCCCGCGATGCTTCGGGCTGCCTTCAAGGCTTTGCCGAGAAGCCAACCCAGTCATGCCTCGGGCCCGAAGGCTACTGTCGGCGTTATGGGAATGGGGGTACCCAGACCTGCCTGCGTGTGGCCCAGGGCGGGCCCACTTGATCAACACAAGATCGACTCGAACAACACCACCCGGGAGAAGGCCCTCACGAGGGGCCGAGCCTTGCGTGGGAAAGCGACGTCAAGACCCGCAGGGGGCCTCCTCATTACCCCTCCAGAGCGGCGGATATTTCGAGGCAAGGCCGGGCCTCAAGCGTCAAGGGTGACGCCAGGGAAGGACATGTGAGCAGTAGATGGCAGGATGGGACAGTTTCCCCTTTAGTGCAAAGGAGGTGGGAGCATCCTAGGGCTCCAAAGGCATCTCCCAAAGGTTTCCCTTCCGGTGCAACAAGACCATGGCCCCCTGTCGGTAGGAAGAGCGTCACCCTGCGCTCACCTCTACGGCGCTGGCAGCTAGTTTGCAGGCGAAGACCACTTTTGGCAGGGGAAGCATGTTCCCTTGTCCCCCACCGAATATGGCCGTTGTGGGATCCCTTCCCACCAACGATAAGGGAAGAGGACCCGGGACTCCACTATAAATAGAGAGAGCAGGATACTTGAGACGGGGATTCAATTCAAACAAGAGACTTGACGAAGGAGAGTTCATAGGGCGATACACCTTGCCACTTGGCCTCCGGAGGCTCAAGAGCGATGTACTAGTTCATACAACTACCTCCACAAGAGGCAATCCACCAAAAGCAGGAGTAGGGTTTTACGCTTCGCACCGTCCCGAACCCGGGTAAACTGTTGTGTTCTGTGTTCCCCTCACCATCGAGTGACTCCTTCGCTGTTTCCATCGAGTAGCGGGCTAGGTAAGGTCGAGCAGGCTGAGATCGCCGTACACGCCCCTCTGTTCGAATCCTTAGGGTTTTGCGGAGCCCAAAATCCGACAAAAAACGCCAAACAAATGGTTATTATGGCGACTGACCACTCATGGCGAATCTGCTATAGTTGCTCTTAGGTGCTTCGAGTTATGATTTAATTCTACTTAGTCGCACTAAGTTGATAAAAATCAGGGGAATATTCTTTTTGCATCCGAGCATGCTCTTTTGTTTAGAAAATCTTATGAAAATAATTTTCCTATGAAAAATCTTGAGAGAATTCTACTTAGTACTCTATTTACATGGTAAGTGCATGTCCAGCCGAAATAGGCTAATTTGACTGCCACACCCCTCCATGCAAACCATGCATGTTGGTTGGTGAAGCACTCCTTGGCATGGTCGTCCATGATTCTAGTGTTGGTTAACATGATCCTTATGTCCTCCATAATCCTCGCGAGCCTCACCTTCTCTCTGTCTCAAGCCCAATGGTCTCATATACTTGGCCTTCTCAAGCTATATTTTCTCACATTTTCTCGCCTTATCCATCTCCATCCTCTCTCTCTCAACCATCATCCTCTCCCGCAATCTCTCCTGGTGGAAGTTCATCATCCCCGTTTGCAAATAAAAAAAATTGTACCTTTCTTATTTTTTCCTCCTTTTTCCTCACTCTGTCTCCTTTATTGGAGAAGATGTGATATGAGACATGTCGTAAGGGTGGCCCAACCTTCATTTATTCGAGGTGGGTTTGAGTAAGAACACGAAGAATGGAAGGAAAACTAGAAGAATCACAATGGGAGCATGCACAAATCAACATGCAAGATGCAATGCATGATACATATAGAGAGATGGTTGATCCAAGTCATACACAAGAGAGAGATGGAACAAGATAGAGGTGTGGCCCAAGTCCTAAGACAAGGAGGGATTGAATTACACATGGGGAATCTTCTCCGTAGAAGGAGGTATTGTGTTCATGGAGCCTTCAAGTAACGCCCAAGATGTGGTCGTAGTCCCACCAATGATTTTTCAAAATTCGCACGAGTTGTAAGCGCATATTGGTTGCCCCAACATATGACTTCATAAAATACACGCGGGTCATATGTAGTTCAATAGGATGGACATGACAACAACTACAACTAAAAGAGATGAAGAAATACGAGTGATAATAGGGCAAACATATGCCAATGCATAAACATTTCACCAATCAAAGGTCAACACAACCTAACATTACATCAATCATGGCAGCAGAAGAAACACGGGTCCGAGCATAGACAAGAACCAAGGTTTGCCTAAGAGGCGAGAGAAAGAAGCAATCGTTCACCCTGTAGACCCATACTGCCAACCGGAATCCCAAATCTAGTGATCATAACCGAGTCACGTAGTATCTACCACTACCTCCATCATAGTGACCTAGTACTTGAGGGCATCATCTGAGCCTGCGCAAGAATCATGGCACATGCATTTGGAGTTGTTGTTGTATCTGTGACCCTTTTCGACTTAGCAACTACATTTCCAGTGGTACCAAGACTAACAACACTTATGGGTAGGATATGCTTAAGCGATGATGTTGCAGCAAGCAGCTAAACAATATAAACCAAATATTCCTATGTATACTAGAATAAGATGAGATCAAAAGTAAAATGGCTCGCTAACTAGTTGTTCAATAAGTGATCCTCAACACCAGCCTACGAGTTATTCATGACCCCATTGTATCCTCTCCTTGCTTCCAAACCCACATGAAGAGATAATCACGGTACGCACACGTTTAAGCAGGTTTTATTCATTAGTTGAAGTTTCCTACGCATGTCATTGTAAATTTCACAGTCATGCGTAAGCACAAACACGAATTTTTTGAAACATTTAGACTTGCAAGGGTGCTACCAACTTCCCTTTATAAGTTCTGCATGCATACCTCGTTCCTCCCAATACATGAACCGTGTGAACCTATGTGTAAACATGATAAGTTCCACGAGTTCGAAAGTAACAAGTTTCTCTAGCTAATGTCAAACATTTCCAAAAGACCTCCTGATGGGTCAACATGAGGATTAGAGCCGAAGATATCTCTACACCCTGTCCCAACTTAGGATGGGAATGGGGATTGCCCTGGCGAGTATTGGACTCCCATCCTCATCCCCGCGACAGCCTTCCCATGCGCGTCCCATCCCCATACCCGTGTGCGGGGATAAAAAGATTACCATCCCAAGAGTCACGCCTCCTTGAAGAGTGTGTTGTGCTTCGCCATATCAGCCAAAGAAGAGAACACGAGAAAGGGATCACAACACAAAGATTTGGCCCGGCTACCATGCAGCTGCCCTGAATCTCGGGGACTACAGCTAGTGGGTGAGCTCATGTGCCCCCACTAAAAAACAGGCGAAGAAAAAAAGGGTCCATGCATCTCACGTGAACCGCATTCTCCACCACCGTGAAGCTGTGCACCGCCAACTGGGAAAGGAGGCTATCCCCGAGTGGTACCATGCCATCACGTCGGCCATGCTGGCCGACACAAGAGCCTACCCGCCAGCCAAAGAACTCGCCATAGCCGACCTCGGGACGCGGCCCAGCTTGGCCCACTCCATCGTGATGGTATACATCGGCCAGCCCCTCTAGTCAGAGCTGCCCCCGGTGCTGCCGGGTTCGGATGCACTGACAAAACGACCATTGCCATGTCATCGTCGCTCCTAGCCTCGGACCTGGCCCGGTACCCTTGGTCGGACTCCGGAATAAACACCTCCTCACATGCCGGCTCCACAGCCGGCGGTGCCTCCATCTCTGGGGCCGGCTCCTGGTGTGTCCCCATGTGCGCCGGCGAGGCCTCTGGGGCACGAGCCTCAGGAGTCACTGGTGTCATTGTGTTGCTCGTGACCCTGGCTGAAGGGCCGCCCGAGCCAGTTGCCGCAGCCACCAAGACCTTCGCCTTGGCCGCATGTAGCTGGGAGGCAAGCAGTTGCTCGAGCCGCACCATCACCGCATGCTCCATAGCTAGCTGTGCGGTGCTTTCGCCCCCGAGGACCGACAGGGCTGGCGGTGGAAGACCAATGGCCTCTGTGCCGAAAGGAAAGGGCACGAGCTCAATGCCATGTGGTGGAGACGAAAGAAAAAAGGGGCCCGAGCTCGAAAGAAAACTTACCCCAAAACAAGGGGAATCTGGTGGCCACCCCGCCTCGGCACCCTCCGTGTTGGCGCATTGGATCCCGGTGAAAGCACACCCGACTGAGCCTACTTGGCGGCTGGGGCAACGACCGGTCCCTCAACCGTCCACTTTTCTTTGTGTCGTTCCTCCGCCGTCTAGCAGCGGGCCGACTTCCCCATGGCCGGCCGCCCCCCAGCTAGGAGCTCTGTGCTCCCTCCTCACCATCGATGTCGAGGTGGTCCCATTGCCACAGGCGGCGCCTCCACTATGCGCAGGTCGTCGTCGTCTTTGGTCTAGTCCTGCATGATCATCTCAGGGAGGAGACCACTTGATGTCCTAACCCCACCTGCAATGGCGCCAGTCGGTGCCTCCTCCTCCTACTCTTCCTCCTCCACCTCCGGTGCGTCCGGGTCCTCGGGGACGGGGGGTCGCCCCCGTCTGATTCATAGTCCTCTATGTCAGAGTCCGTGTGGTCTGGTGCAAAGATTTACGGGTTCAGACTGTCCAACATCATTTGCCGGAGAAAAAAGCTAAAGAAAGCGTGACCGTGCGCCAGACGCCACATGGAAAAAAGTGGGAGCGACTCCGCTCGGACAAAGATTACCTGCGGCGCATGGTTGTCACAATAAAACGGCTCCATGCCGAACCACCATGCCTCCCCGTCCATCCTGAAGCGCGTGATGGCGTTCACCCTAGCGGCAACCTTGTACGGTAACAGCTCCACGGTCAATAGCAAGCAAGGGTCCTTGCGAAGGCTCAAGTCGAAGATCCGGTGCGGCTGCTCCTGCAGCGGCAACACCTGACATGAGAGTAAGGCCGCCACCAGGTCCGTGGGCAGGAACCCCCGGGATGCTTTGAGCTCCTTCAGCCGGCCTACGATCACTTTCATCTCGTCATTGCGCACCTCGAGCTTTCTAGTTCGCACCAGTTGGCAGCGTGTCGAGAAACGATGGTAGGTTGACCCAGTCTCCCCCTCCTCGATGCTGCGAACGTAGAAGAAGGACCGCTGCCACTCCTTGAAGGAGTCGATCCACCTCATCTTCAGAAAAATCCTATTGCGCCGCGACTACACCACCTCGCCGCCATGGGAGCACGACACGTTTTCATTCTTCTTGGCACGGAAGTGGAAGAAGAGTGGGAACTAGACAGGAAAGGGCCAGAAGCCGAGGTACCCCTCGCATAGGGTGGCCAGGCAGGCGAGTTACAATACCAAGTTCGGCCCCACATGATGCATCTGGAGGCCGAAGATGTCCACGAACTGCCCGAGGAAGAGGCTCGCCGACAGCCCGAAGCCAACGATGAACTGCGTGCCGAACACGACGCCCTAGACGACATGGGGCTCTGACACGCGCTCACCCTCAGACGCGTGTGCCTCGACGTGTTCCGCAGATGGGATCTTCCATGTTCGTCAGAGGTACTCGATGTACTCGTCAGTGAGGATGGTGCCCTCCCACGAGCCGGCGGGTGGCGCGGCCATCTCGATGTTTGCCAGTGGTGGAGCAGGATGAAAGAAGCTCGAGACATGACTCCCTAGTGGATCACTGCAGGAAGGCGCTGCGGACGCGAGGAGGGAGGAGCGGCGACGGCGAGCGCTGCAGGCGCGAGGAGGAAGGGAGAGCGGCGACAAGCGCTGCTGGCGCGAGCAGGAAGGGCAATGGAGGTGATAGGCACTGCTGGCGCGAGGACGAAGGGCGACGGTGGCGAGCTCCAAAGCAGGGGCAAGATGGGAGATGGGGAGTGGGAAGGCAATGGAAGACTCGGCTTCACCCTCCCCTCTTTTAAAAACCGAGGAGACATGGGGTGTGGGATCAGTTACGCTCATCTCCCCCACTATCCCGCGATGCTCGCATGCATTAATTGCACGGGGAACACCAACCGACGGCCCACGACCGTAGAAGATCTATCTCGCGGGCCGAGGCTTGCCAAGCTTGGCCTGTGGTGACCTCCCGTCGCATGCATAGTGGCGGGCCTACCGCTTGCTATCGGGCCACACATGGCGCGCGCTGGCTGGATCCGAGACCGAAGCGTCGGCACGGGGCCCAAGGCGCCGCTATGTTCGACTAGCCCACAGTTGGCCCGCCCAACACGTCGCAGCGTCTGGTTGGCCCTCGGCCGACTGACGCCACAACCGGTCGATGACCAGTCATCTCGCACACCAGCGCTAGCGGACGCATCAACTCCAACAAGCAATCACTCTCGAGTGGTGGGGGGAAACCGCTGCCCCCCTCGCCCAAAGGGCTCTAGACCCCAACGGTTTTGGGGGCTACTAACGAGGTAATGGCCCGTGGGTATACCAAAGCGGAGGAAACCCTTCTCCAAGTAATTTGGGGGCCGACTGCCCCCGTGGGCCGGCTAGTGAAAGCATAATTGTTCCCTAAGGTGGTTTTCATAATTGATCACCACATATGCATCATTTGACTAATGATGCTATCCAAGTATTTTCAGAAAAGTTCAACAGATGTATCGGCTAAAGGTTTATGTGGAGATGCCCTTGATGCAAGAAATGAATAAGATGGCTCAAGCTTCAAGCTAGAAGACTCTTCATTTTATATTTGTGGGAAATAACTTTTGAGTCGATAGAAAGCCAAAACTATTAAAAGGGGATGAATTATTAAAATGAAATGGTTTCTCAAGTGCTCAGAGATAGCCAGCAAAAGTACTCAGTCATTTACCCACATAACATTTTTGTCCCAAGCAAAATATCCAAAATCGGTGCCACCAAGTTTTCAGATTCGGCCGTACCGATTTACAACCCAGACAGAACCCCAGCTAAACCTACCTTTTTGGTACAACCGATTCTGCATTGGTGCTACCGAGTTGAGGTGACCAACATTATGTTGCCTCGATACACAAAATCGTAATTTCTGAGTTTGAGTATCGGTGTCATCGAGTTGGGTCATCTGCCCATTAGCCACCTTTTTGGTTCTACCGAGTTGTGTATATCGGTCTCACCGAGATTCGAAAGTTACTACCTTTTGTGCATGTCGGTACCATTGAGTTTATGACTTTGGTGTCCCTGAGTTTGTCACTTGGGGTGTAATGGTTGGATTTTTGGTGTTGTCTATATATACCCCTCCACCAACCTCTCATACGTAGAGGAAGCACTCAGAACACACACTTCATTGCCAAATCCATTTTCCTGAGAGAGAGACACCTACTCATGTGTTGAGATCAAGATATTCCAGTCCATACATCTGAAACTTGATCTCTCTCCTGGCCAAGTTTCTTTCCACCAAATCAATCTATCCTACCCATGCCTATTCTATGGTAGAGTGATTGGGTGTTCACGAGACTATCTTTAGAAGCACAAGAGCAAGGATTTCATTGTTCTGCTGCATCTATTACCTTTTGGAGGGTGGTGCCTCCTAGATTGGTTAGGTGTCGCTCGGGATCCTCCTACTTCATGTTGTGGAGTTGAACCAAGATGTTTGTAAGGGAAAGGAGATCGCCTACTTAATGAAGATCTACCGTGAGTGAGGCTAGTCCTTTGTGGACGGAAGTCGTGCTGGAATAGACAAGGCCGCTTCTTCGTGGACCCCTTGTGGCTGGAGCCCTCCACCTATCGGAACCATGCCAAAAATCGCTGTGTCAACCTCTTGTGTTTGATCTCCCTACCTTACTCCCTTTACTTTACACTTGCATGTTTTACATTCCGATGTTATACTCTTAGATGTGCATGTGTAGGGTGTACTTGACTTGTCGTAATTGCTAAAACTTG
Organism: Hordeum vulgare subsp. vulgare; assembly: GCF_904849725.1. Taxonomy (NCBI): domain Eukaryota; kingdom Viridiplantae; phylum Streptophyta; class Magnoliopsida; order Poales; family Poaceae; genus Hordeum; species Hordeum vulgare. The sequence goes on from NC_058522.1 coordinate 293,689,836, forward strand.
CCCAAAACTAAAATTGGGAAAGGCTAAGTTTGTATTGGTCAAGTAGTTTAATCACCCCCCCCTCTAGACATACTTTTGACCCTACAAATGGTATCAGAGCTTTGGTCTCCATTGCATAGGTTTCACAACCTAGGAGAGTATGGCGTCTAGTGAGGGAAGTTATCACTGTAGAGGTCCTTACTTTGATGGCACTAATTTTGCTAGGTGGAATCATAAGACAAAAGTGCATATTCTTGGTTATGATCCTTCTGTGTGGGCTGTTATTCGTGTTGGTGTGCAAGGTGACTTCTTCGGAGAAGGGTGTGAACCGGATCGTGACACGACAGCGGAAGAACTAAAGATGTTGCAATTCAATGCACAAGTCCGCGACATCATCTTCAACTGCCTATGCCCCGAAGAACTCAAACAAATCAGCCGCCTTGAGAACTTTGGTTGATATGCATGAAGGTACCGATTCTGCCAGAGAATCTAATTTGGATGTGCTTGAAAGTCAACTTAACAAATTCATGATGAAGGATGGTGAAGGGGTCGCTAAAATGTACTCTAGGCCAGCTCTCATCACAAATGAGATTTCCGTCTTAGGAAGCAAAGAGATGACCGAAAAATTCATCATCAAGAAGATACTTAGAGCTCTAGATGGGAAGTACGACACCATGTGCACATTGATCCAAATGATGCCAAACTACAATGACCTCAAGCCAACATAAGTCATTGGTAGGATTGTTGCACATGAGATGTCACTCAAGGACAAAGATGAGTTGCACAACAAGTCAAGCAGTGCTTTAAAAGATTCAAGTGATGCTCCTGCTACTTTAAAGGACAAACTTTTTACCAATGAAGAGATAATCCTCATGGTCAGAAAATTCAACAAGTTCCACAAGAGTAGAGGCAAAGAGAGTAGCTCAATCTCAAGAAATGATGAGAAGCGTTCGTCCAGTCGTGACCAAAACTGCTACAATTGTGGGAAGCCCGGACACTACTCCAATGAGTGCTCGGCTCCCTACAAATGAAGAGAAGAATCTCCTCGAAGGCGAAGCTGAAGAGATGAGTCACCTCGTAGAGAGAAGTAGTAGAGAAGATCGTTATGAACGAAGACACTCATGGGGAAGCAAGGAATCGCAGAAGAAGGACAAATACACCAAGATCAGCTCGAGAATAAGACATCAATCCCATGTTGGTGAACGAGTTTCTTGCTCTGAGTCTAACAACCAATCTAAGAGAAGCTACCACTCCGACTCCGACTATAGTTAAGATGAAGGTGTTGACGGCATTGCACTCGTTTCCTCCAAGGACTTATTTGATTCACCAAATGATGGTTCGGAAACTGCTTCATGGCTAAAGGCCCCAAGGTATCACACCCCGAATATCTTGATTTTGATAGTGATGAGGATGACTTGGTAAGAGAAGATGACTTGCACTTTGATAAAACTAGTGATAACACTGAAAATGAACTTGCTAATTATCATGTCAGTCAAGAGAAGTCGAATGATGATGATAAGCAAGAATTAAACACTCTTAAGTTAGCTCATGAAACTACTCTAGAAGATTATAGGGAGCTTGCAAGAACTCATGATAATATACTCTTCAAGAAGCTCAACTTGGAGCAAGGGCATGAGTTCCTAAAATCAATCAACGGTGATCTTCGAAACAAGAGTTCTTATTATCTAGCCAAACGACTACTCTTGTCTACTTTTGTTCCACAAGTTAAGCCTAAGAACACTAGTAAAAAAGTCAAGAAACTTTCTTCATCTAGTAACAACAATGCTAAAGTTAAATCTAATTATGCTGTTGCCAGTAGCTCTCTTGATTCCACTAATGATTCTCTTAGCCAAGTCACACTTGAGAAAGAAAATGATTTATTCAAACGGATTATAGAGAGAGGTCTCTTCAAAATCCTTGTCGTAAGTAAGCAATTTGAGGAAATTGTGTGCAAGCAAGGAGGACATCGGAAGAAACAAGGTGTTGGCTACTTCAACGTCAACGGAGATGTTTGGGAAGAATGTCTGTATCCCACTCCCAAGTTTGTTCCTCAAGAGAAGAAGTATAATCCTACTCCTCCCAAAGGAACAAGCTCTCAAAATGTCCTTCTACCACAAGACCACAAGGGAAAAGGAAAGATTCAAGAAGAGCTTGACTTATTTGAAGAAGAACCCCAAGCCAAGGTCAAGTGGATTCCCAAGGATACTACTAGAAATACCTCATCTAGTGCTACCACAAGTCCAAGGATTCCCATAAAGTTGATGTGGACCCCCAAGAGAAAAACTAGAAAGTTCTTGAGGGGTGACTCTGCCAATGAAATTCACTCTTATTCACTTTGACAAGAACTATATGCAATCAACCTCAACCATATGCATTAGTTCAAGGAGTCACACATTCCCTCAAAGGTAAGCAAGGGACAAGGCAATTAATGTATCTTTGGACATCATCCCACGTGTGCTTCACTCCATGTCCATAGATGTTCTTGCATATGTTCCTTGTGTTTGGGACTAACCCATGTAGGTGAGAAGAGTAAGAAACAACAAGGATTGCTCCAAACTCAAGATGGTCTTCATCAACATTTGAGCATCCACCACTACTTCACCTACTTGACGTCTTCTACGACAAAAACCCAAGGTTAGTTTATCCCTCTTAGGGGGGATGTCATATCAAGGGGGAGCTTTACTATAAATCTTGAGTATAAGCATCTCCTAAGGATATGAACACATTAATGCTTTATGTAAAAGTGGCAACCCCACTTCTGCTTGATTGATGAGTATGACCTATGATCAAGTATTCTTACTTGGCTCCTATGTCAATATAGTCATATATAGATGACTTCGTCATCGCCAAAGTGCTTGATAGATCCTAGGATGTTTGTGCATGTTCACATTGTTTTTCCCATCATCTTATTGTGTGAGCATGTTGGCCTGCAAATTTTTCTCATTCGAGGACATCCAATTGTTGTATTCGGCTTTTTGATTTATCTTTTGACAATTGGATGGACAAGAATGCCTAGGACCCTCCTCTAGCTATCTATGCTTTCTCATCTCAATTTCTATTCATGCTTCATCACAAAACTTGAACAAGCACTTCTCGATCCCTCTATGTGAAGGAGAACTTGGAGTTCCGTATCGACAAAGGATGCATTTCAAAACCACTTTGAGAATCTCCGTGACCACAAACTCGGTTTCACCGAATTCCAAAAGTTGATCGGAATTTTCATCTTGGTACCACCGATATCATCATGTCGGTTACACTGAGTTTCCCTGACAACAGACAACAGAGGAACTCGGTGACACCGAAATTGTAATATCGGTGACACCAACAGTGACGGGTATAAAGTCTAGCCGATCGAGCGTTTTGAAATTACTTCTCCAAACGCCTCAACCCCAAACCCTAATCTATCACATCTGGACCCCTGGTCGTTGCCTTTGCATCCTCGAGCACCTTCGTCGTTGGTATTTTCCGTCGTTGGCATATTCTTCACTGTCGTCGTCGCCGTAGTCAGACCGCCACCAACCTAGGTTACGACTCCGTTTTTCTCTTGCGCTCCATTGTTCCAATTCATGCACATTAGAAACTTTTATCTATAATCCACCATGTGCAAACCCTCCTCTCCACCAGAAGATCCTGTAGCATAGAGAATGATGAAATTTTGGATCTGATTCCCCGTAGTATGCATCTTGGTGATACCGAGTTGGTGAAGTCAGTTCCACTGATTTCTGTTTTAGGGTTCCTAAGAAAAATATCGGTGAGACTGAGTAATTCTTTTCAGTGATACTAAAAAGACTACCAAGTCTTTATTATGCGAGTGATGGATCTTGGTTACTCCGAAATGACCAAGCCGGTGCTACCAATTTATATTCTGTAGAAGATCATACCCCAAGTTTCTGAATTCAAATTTTGAAAAACTCTTTTGTGTTTTGTGATGCTCAACCCTTCTTCTCTTCTATATCTATTTCACAGGGATGCTTGTCTGCTGGTCTGTTGGTTGCTAGTCTGCTTTGTCTACCAGGATGTCTGATTCTGATGATAGCCAGAACAATTTCAGTGAGGACAGTGTTGAGATGGATTCACGCAGAAGTCCTAAGAGGATTGCTTTTGACCCAAGTACCCCCCAGCTCCCATGGCTTGCCCAAGGCAGCCACAAGGTCAAGAAAGAAGTTTAATTCTGCTAAAGAAGACTCAAACTTTGTGCGAGAGGAAACTTATGTCCCTCAAAAATACACGGACGAGGCTCTTGACAAGAAGACTGTCAAGAAAGAGTATGCAAAGCCTGCTGATATTAGAGCCCCTGAGTGTGCAAGGCAAAGGATGACAATCACCTCTGAGAAACCTGCTAAGAAGCTAGGTGTGAAGAGAGCGAGGAAGAGAGTAATTCATGTTGTTGTGAGACAAAACTCAATGTATGAGGACCCAGAAGTTGCTGCTGAAGAAGAGATCCCAGCTGATGCTCCACCTCAGAAGAAGAAGAAGCTCATGGCTGATGTCATGCCCAGGAAATCTGCTTCAAAGCCTCCTACTAAGGCAAAGAAGGTTGTAGCTCCCAAAAGGACTACCAAGGACATACCTGCAGCTACCAAGGAGAAAGGCCCTGCTTCCAGTGCCTTTGTTGCATAGGAAGAAGAGGATGCACCCATTCTCATGAAGCTCAGACCTCAGTTTCCACTTCATAATGCTACTCACCCAGTAGCTAAGGACATGAAGAAAAGGAGAGATACAGGTCGGAGGAAGTGGAGAGCTATTGATCCCTATGCTATCAGGAGAAGGACTGTTGTTGATCCTAGATTCCACACTAAGAAACAACAAGACTTTTATGAGACTGTACGGTATGACAAAAGTCCAGCTGTTAGTGACATGAGATATGTTGACTGGGCTTACATCAAAGAAAATGAAGATTTCTTTCCCCATGTGCAAGAAAATTTCTTGTCTGTGGACATTGAAGAATTTTTTGGGAGAGAGATGACCCCATGGAATGAGGAATAGATCATGCAATTCTATTCAACTATTCATTTCTATGGTGATGGCTTAATTGTCTGGATGACTGATGGTCACAAGTATGAAGCCACAATTGATAAGTGGGCCACTATCATTGGTGCCCCAAAGCAGAAATAAGATGATTTGGATGTCTACTCTAAGATGAAGATGAACCACAACTCCGTGGCTAATATGTATAAGCCAATTCCTTGCCAGTTTGTTGCCACACAGAAGCTTGGTTCTATCTATTTCTTGCAAGCAGGAATACACACTACCAATAACATTATGAGGCACACCTTGATGCCTAAGTCACGTGATGACAAGATGATTAGAGGATATTCCATTAACATGATGCACCATCTAGACACCCACACTTGCTTTAAGGTGATGGATTTGATAGTAGAGACTGTCAGAAGGACTGTTGCAGATCAAAAGAGATCTTGATGATATGCCCCATACATTTAGATTCTTATCAGTGCCAAACTTGGCAAGCATGCATATCTGCGTGATCGTCACCATTTGCCCCTTCAGCCTAACTTTGAAGATAATGTGGTTGTGATGGATGACAATCATCCCATCTCAACTGCAGCTAGAGAGGCAGCAGAAGTAGAGGCTACTAGGAATGTGCCAGCACGAGTTCCATAGCTCAGAACTCAAGATGAGCCAATGCCATTTCTAGTGAGCACTATCAAGGGTATGGAGAAGAATTTATTGAAGATTCTGCTAAACCAAAAGAGCTTAGATAGGATCATGAAAAAAATCCATGATTTGGACGTCAAAGTGATAGAGATATCTTCTAGTGTAGATTAGCTCAAGCATGAAGTTGATGGTGTGAGGACACCGAGTTCCACTAGTGATGATGAAGAGTCGCCTCCTCGCACTACCACTCAGTTCAGTACCAAGCCCCGGTCAGTAGATGTGCTAGTGTCGGAAGCAAGACCAACTTCATCAGCTCGGGCATCTTCCCCTTCAGCTTCAGCCCCAGCTCCAGCACCTCCAGTATCAACACCTCCAGCTCCAGGACATTCTTCCGAAGCCTTCACTGACGCTCTTCTGTCTACTCCATCGTCGACTGCCGTAGGAGATAGATCCCAGAGAGATGGTCAGCTCTATACTTTTTGAACTTTTTGGTAACTTGTTGCGAAAGGGGGAGAAATGTATAGATCATAGGGCTTCGAGAGAGAGAGAGAGAGAGAGAGAGAGAGCTTTTGACTTTATTTGCTCTCATTTTGGTTTTTACAAAACCTTTGTTTCGTTGGACGACTTTATTCGTTACCTGATCATACGCTTTGATTGGTTGATGCTACCATATTATTATCTTTGAGCTATTCACATGATGATCATTAACTTATTCTTTTGGTGTCATGTGCATTACTGTTCATTCATATCATGTATGCACACCACCAAGTTGTATGTGACATGGAAGAGTGATCCATGATCCTAATCGATTGTGCATTTGCATTCAAATGAAAATTATAAACAATTCTCAAATTTAGGGGGAGCTCTTTCTTTTCACATACTATCTTTAGAAGCACAAGAGCAAGGAGTTCGTCGTTCTACCGCATCTATTACCCTTTTAAGGGTGGTGCCTCCTAGATTGGTTAGGTGTCGCTTGGGAGCCTCCTACTTCATGTTGTGGAGTTGAACCAAGATGTTTGTACGGGCAAGGAGATCGCCTACTTAGTGAAGATCTACCATGAGTGAGGCTAGTCCTCCATGGACGAAAGCCATGGTGGAATAGACAAGGCCGCTTCTTCGTGGAACCCTTGTGGGTGGAGCCCTTCGTGGACTCTCACATCCTTTACCCTCCATGGGTTGATGTCTCCACTAACATGGATGTACGATTAGGCCATAATTGCATGTGTAGGGTGTACCTAACTTGCCATAATTGCTAAAACTTGCCCACAACTAAAATTGGGAAAAGTCTCAGTTTATTTTAGTCAAATAGTCTAATACCCCCCTCTAGACATACTTTTGATCCTACAGCTGGCGGCAGATGGCTTGTCCAGCCATCATGCTACCAGCCGGGTCGCAATAGTCAGCCCATTCGGCTGGCCCCAATGACAGCCGGCGGGTCAACGCCAGTCGCATCCATGTGTACCAACGTATGATGACAAGAGAAGAATCCAGACACAGAAGTGCTCGTGGCTACAATGCATGTTGAGAGGCCCGGCGTGTCCACGGGCATGATGATGCGAGGGTCAGCTAGGCTACAGGGACACCCATCGCTCCCGAGGCTGATCAATCAAGGCGTGTGTGTAGTCACGCCGTCCCCTACCTACTTAGTGATGGACGGCACGCCGACCACTATCGCGCTCGGCCGGAGGGCCCATCAGCCCACCGGACAGGCTGACAACTCATAACCCAGAAGTATACGGGATCGCAACAGTTTTCGAGGGTAGAGTATTCAACCCAAATTAATTGATTCGACTCAAGGGGAAGCAAAAGAATATTCTCAAGTATTAGCAGTTGAGTTTTCAATTCAACCACACCTAAAAGATTTAGTGTCTACAGCAAAGTATTAGTAGCAAGGTAGTATGATAGCAGCAGTAGCAATAGTAACCAGTAACATCAAAGTAATAGCAGTAGCAATAGAGTAACATCAACAGTAGTGACAGCAGTAGCGGCAAGGTAATGTAGCAAGGACCAGTAGGAAAAACTCGTAGGCATTGGATCGGTGATGAATGATTATGCCGGATGTGATTCATCATGTAACACTTATAACATGGAGAGATAAGTAACTAGCTCCTGTTCGTCAATCTAATGTAGGCATGTATTCCGTATGTAGTCATACGTGCTTAGGGAAAAGAACTTGCATGACATCTATTGTCCATCCCTCCCGTGGCAGCAGGGTCCTACTGGAAACTACGGGATATTAAGGTTCTCCTTTTAATAAAGAACCGGACCAACGCATTACCACTTGGTGAATACATGAACTCCTCATACTATGGTCATCTTCGGGAGTGGTTCCGGCTATTGTCACTCCGGGGTTGCCGGGTCATAACACATTGTAGGTGACTACAACTTGCAAGATAGGATCTAAAACACACATATATTTGCGACAACATAATAGTTTTAGATCTGAAATCATGGCACTCGGGCCCTAGTGACAAGCATTAAGCATGGCAAAGTAGTAGCAACATCAATCTCAGAACATAGTGGATACTAGGGATCATTCCCCGTCAAAACTAACTCGATTACATGATAGATCTCATACAACTCATCACCATCCAGCAAGCTTATGATGAGATTACTCATGAACGGTGAAGAGCATCATGGAATTGGTGATGAAGGTTGATGATGACGATGGCGACGATCTCCCCTCTCCGGAACCCAGAACGGACTCCAGATCTGCCCTCTAGAGAAAGAACAGGAGGTGTCGGCGCCTCCGTATCGTAAAACGCGATGAATCCTTTTCCTTGAATTTTTTTGGACAAAATAGGTTATATAGAGCTGGAATTGGGGGCGGCGGTTCTCGGAGGAGCTCACAAGCCTGCCAGCCCCGTCCAAGGGGGGTGGTCGGGCCTGGTGGGCTTGTGGGCTCCTGGCTCCATCCCTCTAGTTGATTCTTGCGCCAGTATTTTTTATATATTCCAGAAAAATTCCACGTAGATTTCCAGGTCATTCCGAGAACTTTTATTTCTGCGCAAAAACAACACCATGGCAATTCTGCTGAAAACAACATCAGTCCGGGTTAGTTCCATTCAAATCATGCAAATCAAAGTCCGGGCAAAAGAGTTCGGAAAAGTAGATACGACGGAGACGTATCAACTCCCCCAAGCTTAAAGCCTTGCTTGTCCTCAAGCAATTCAGTTGACAAACTAAAAGAGACAAAAGAAAAACTTTGACGAACTCTGTTTGATCGTGTTGTTGCAACTATGTCTAACTCATATCCAGAATTTCAGCAAGATCACAAGTAAACTACATAAGAAAATGACATCTAGGTCTCACGGTAAACTCATATCAATGGCATAATGAACTAGCGAGCAAATAATAATAAGTCTCAAATGTCAACACTTCAATCAAAACAATCATGAAGCAGTACGAACAAATGGTATCTCGCTAGCTCTTTATGAGACCGCAAATCATAAATGTAGAGCACGTTCAAAGACCAAGGGCTCACTAAAATTGTAATTCATGGCAAAGAATATCCAGTCACAGTCATACTCAACACAGTTAAAAGCAAAGCATAAAAATGACAAAGGTGCTTTCTAATTGGTTCTTTTTCAAGAGGAGGATGAGTCAACAGGAAAATAAATAGACAGGCCCTTCGCAGAGGGAAGCATTGATTTGGAGAGGTGCCAGAGCTCAAGCTTTGAAAACAGAGATAATATTTTTGGGTGGCATGCTTTCATTGTCAATGCAATGACTAAGAGTTCTCACCATCTTCCACACTACACATGCTATAGGTGGTTCCCAAACAAAGAAGTAAAGTTTTGACTCCCTCACAACCAATCAATCACACTCCACGACTAGTCGAATACTCGGGTGCCGTCTATACCAACATCAATCCAGGGGGAGTTTTGTTTGCAATTATCTTTTCGATTTGAGCATGGAACTGGGAATTCCAATTACCGGCCCCTTTCTCGTGAATGATAGTGAATAAACACATGTCGAGGATAACACCCCTAGCATGGAAGATAATGATATCCCCCTGTCACCACATGAGCGGTTCGGGCATGCAAAACAGATTATTTCTTGAAGGTTTAGAGAGTGTCACACGCAAATTTACTTGGAACGGCAGGTAGATACCGCATATAGGTAGGTATGAAGGACTCATATGGAACAACTTTGGGTTTATGGAACTGGATGCACAAGCAGTATTCCCGCTTAGTACAAGTGAAGGCTAGCAAAAGACTGGGAAGCGACCAACTAGAGAGTGACAACAGTCATCAAAATGCATTGAGATTAACTAACATTGAGTGCAAGCATGAGTAGGACATAAATCACCATGAACATGAATATCATAGAGGCTATGTTGATTTTGCTTCAACTACATGCGTGAACATGCGCCAAGTCAAGCCACTTGAATCATTCAAAGGAGGATACCATCCTATCATACTACATCACAGTCATCTCAACATTCATGTGGGCATCCAAGACAAACCATTATAAGCTCCTAGCTAAGTAAGAATGGCATAAGTAACTATGATCTCTAAGTTGTCATCGCAAACATGTTTTTCTCACAACAAAGCTGAATCAGGAACGATGAGCTAGTCATATTTACAAAAACAAAATAGATCGAGTTCATACCAGCTTTTCCAGGCTCAGTCACTTCATCATATAACGTCATTATTGCCTTTCACTTGCACGACCGAATGATGTGAACAATAATAAGCGTGCTCGTGCATTGGACTAAAGCTGGAATCTGCAGGCAAACACAAAGGAGAAGACAAGGTAATAGGGCTCTTTAACAGATAAACAAATATGCATGCGAGAGCCACTAAACATTGAAATTATGGTCTTCTACCTTGACCCAAAGAAAAAGAAAACTATTTACACGGGAAAGCTCCCAACAAGCAAAAGAAGAACAAGAAAATCTCTTTGAGTTTTCTCAAACTAGACAGACACACGAAAAGAAAACAAGAAACAAAAATAAACTAGCATGGATGATACAGTGGCAAAGTATGAACACCGACGAACAAAGTGAAAGCATAAGCAAGAATGTAAAGTCGGTGAGAAACACGTACTCCCCCAAGCTTAGGCTTTTGGCCTAAGTTGGTCTACTCCCATGGATGGTCCGGGCGATATCCAAAATCATAATGGAGGTTGTACGGGAGCGCTGCAGCCACTGCGTGATTAGCCGCCTCTTGGAGACGAGCAGCCTTTGTCTCCCTCTCATACTCCTCTGCCTACCCTCTGGTTATGTAATATCTTCGTTTTACCTTAAAGTCAAAGAAGGAAGGAGCAGGAAGGGTAATATGGAAAACACGCTGCCGGTTAAATATTAAACGGTATAGGAGGGATTCATCATCCATCTCAAGGAACTGGTAGCGTGTCAAAGCGACGCGGTCAAGGAAAGCTGTATGGAATGGGGATCTCCTTCGCGGATGGGTACTCCAAGGAAATTCGCTATGCGAGTGGCATAGATCCCACCAAAGAAATCCCCTTCATTAGCATTATTATTCAGCCTCCTTGCTATTATAGCTCCCATGTTGGAACTTTTATCACCCGTTACTGCGCTCTTAAGAATACTAAGGTCTGATGCGCTGAGATGACAATGATCAAACTTGCCATTAATGCATCTGCCTATGAAAAGGGCAAAGTAATGCAAGGCAGGAAAATGAATGCTCCCCATGGTAGCATGCGATATATCTCTAGTTTCTCCCACAGTTATACTAGAGAGAAAAAAATCTCTAACCGAAGATTTCGGAGGATCATTGAGACTACCCCAAATAGGTATCTTGCAAATTCTATTGAAATCCTCTAAATCCATGGTATACGATTTGTCACAGAGATCAAACAGTACAGATGTATTACGGCCAACAAAAATTTGAATCTACGAACAAAAGAGGCAGTGAGCGTAACATACTGTTCCCATTTATCGGAGATGAATTCTTCTAGTCCGACATTGTGAACAAGTGTATCAAACTCGTCTTTGAAACCTGCCTCAATCATAAATTCATCAGAAGGCCATTCACATGGTTGTATCGGTGTGTTCCTCGGTTGGTAAGGATCGGGCTCCCGAATCGCAAGACGGGGACCTCTCTTGCTTGGTGAACCACCATGATAGTTTCTCCTGAACATCTTCCTTTTCTGAAATTTTCAGTGACCCAAAGGAAAAGTGAACAAGGCTCAACTAAACTCGTAGCAACTACTCCCACAAGTGCCTAGAGGCCATATTACGCATCAAAACTACTTGGGACCAGTTAAAATTGGCATGCAAAGCTCAAGAACATGGTCACCAATGCAGCAAAAATACGCGGAGTATAAGGCACTAGAGCAAAAATTAATTGGACCAATGGAGGAGTCACTTACCAAGGAGTAATTTCCCCCAAAACAGTTGAGAGAATGGTGCTTTGAGCAAGGAGATCAAAAATCCCAGCAAGAGGAGCAAGAACACGGGTTTGAGGTGCGAAACAATTTTTTCTGGAGGTAGGAGAAGTGGATGAGAGCTAGAATGAGTGGAGGGGGTGCGTGTGGGCCCCACAAGCCTGCCGGCCCCGGCCAGGGGGGTGGTCAGGCCTGCTGGTCTTGGGACCCACTAGCGCATCTCCCAGACTAGCCATTCGTCTCAGTATTTTTCAAAAATTCCAGAAAAAATCATACTTGATTTTCAGGACGTTCGGAGTACTTATATTTTCGGGGTACTTTCCTACGGGACGCTAAAAGTAGAAAACAGGGAAAACTAAAGTAAATCTATCATTTTTCTTCTAAGCAACCGAAGGTGAAATCTCGGAATAGAGGTTTGTGACTCCTCGATTCATCCTTCGCATGGTCATCAAAAGAAATCCGTCAATTAGGTTGATCAAGTCTCCTCGACAAACCTTTTCTAATCGCAAAAGAGAAAGGAGAATTTTTGAATAGTCACTAGGTCACCTCAATGGGGATGTGTATCTCCCCAACAAGCAAATCATACTTCATCTTAACAGAAGGTATAGGGCATTCGAAGCTCCCAATAAGAATCGATGAAGTTTTTTCGATAGCATTGATGCAATGTACTTGATATTGTTTCTTCGGAAAGTGCACCGTATGCTCATTACCGTTGACATGTAAAGTGACATTGCCTTTGTTGCAATCTATAACAGCCCCTGCAGTGTTTAAAAAGGGTCTTCCGAGGATGACCACCATGGCATCGTCCTCAGGAATATCCAGAATAACAAAGTCTGTTAAGATAGTGACATTAGCAACCACAACAGGCACATCCTCGCAAATGTCGATAGGGAAAGCAGTTGATTTGTCGGCCATTTGCAGAGAGATTTCAGTGGGTTTCAACTTATCCAGTTCAAGTCTACGATAAAGAGAGAGAGGCATAACACTAACACCGGCTCCAAGGTCGCATAAAGCAGTTCTAACGTAGTTACCTTTAATGGATTAAGGTATAGTGGGCACACCGGGATCACCTAGTTTCTTAGGAGTTCCACACTTGAAGGTATAGTTAGCAAGCATGGTGGAAATCTCAACATCAAGTATCCTCCTCTTATTAGTCACAATATCTTTCATGTACTTAGCATACGGAGACATTTTGAGCATATCTATCAAAAGCATTTGCAGAAAGACAGGTCTAATCATTTCAACCAATCGCTCAAAATCCTCACCATCCTTTTTCTTGGATGGTTTGGGAGGAAAGGGCATAGGTTTCTGAACCCATGGTTCCCTTTCTTTACCATGCTTCCTAGCAGCAAAGTCACTCTTATCGTATCTTCTATTCTTAGGCTGTGGGTTATCAAGATCAACAGGTTCAATCTCGACATCCTTATCACTGCTAGGTTGAGCATAAATATGAACATCACTGTTGATATTATCATTAGGCTCATGTTCATCACCAGATTGTGTCTCAGCATCAGAAATAGAGGCATCTTTTGGACTGTCAGGTGTAGCAGCAACAGGGTTGCTAGCATGCAGGTTCCTATCATTTTTCTTCTTCTTTCTAGGATGACTAGGTGCATCAGTGCTAACTCCTTGAGAATCTTTTCAATTCTCTTTGGATGACCCTCATGATAGAAAGGTTCCTCGGTCATTCTACCACCTCTAGTAACGACTCTGACAGAATTGTCATTCAACTCATTGAGCAAGTCATTCTGAGCTTTAAGTACTTGTTCTACTTGAGTAGTAACCATAGAGGCATGTTTACTCTGAATCTTAAGATCATTGACATTTCTGTCTACACAAGCACTTAAATGACTAAGCATACGAGCAGTATGTTCCAATTGTCTGCTAACATAATCATTGAAACTCTGTTGTTTGGCAACAAAGTTATCAAATTCCTCCAGGCATAGGCTAGCAGGTTTATCAAAAGGAATATCACTCTCATCAAACCTACGCAGAGAATTTACTTCTACTACCTTTATCGGGTTATCGAGACCATGGGTCTCTTCGATAGGTGGTAGATTTTTGACATCTTCAGACTTAATGCCTTTCTCTTTCATAAATTTCTTAGGTTCTTGCATATTTCCGGGACTGAGGAATAGAATACCTCTTTTCTTCGGAGTTGGCTTAGGAGGTGGTTCGGGAATAGTCCAAGCATTCTCATTGCACAAGATGTTATTCAATAGAATCTCAGCTTGTTCTACAGTTCGTTTCCTAAAAACACAACCAACACAACTATCTAGGTGGTCTTTAGAAGCATCGGTAAAACATTATAGAAGATATCAAGTATTTCATTCTTCTCAAGAGGGTGATCAGGAAAAGCATTCAGTAGCTGGACGAGCCTCCCCCAAGCTTGTGAGAGACTCTCTTCTCCAGCTTGAGCAAAGTTGTATATTTCCTGCAAGGAAGCTTGCTTCTTATGGGCAGGGAAATATTTTTCAGAGAAGTAGTAGACCAGGTCCTGGGGCCTACGCACACAACCAGGAGCTAGAGAAGTGAACCAAGTCTGAGCATCATCCTTTAGCGAGAAAGGAAACAACTTGAGGATATAGTAGTGGCAGATCTTTTCCTCACTAGTGAATTGGGTGGCTATATCGTGCAGTTTGGTAAGATGGGCTATAACCTTTTCAGACTCATAACCGTGAAAAGGATCAGATTCGACCAGAGTGATTAACTCAGGGTCGACAGAGAATTCATAATCCTTATCGGTCACAAAGATAGGCGAAGTAGCAAACTTTGTGTCATATTTCATCCTAGCGTTCAGAGATTTTTCTTTCCACTTGAGCAATAGTTTCTCAACATCATAGCTATCCTTACACGCAAGAAAGTCCTCAGATATCTCTCCCTCCATAACATAACGTTCAGGCATATCAGGCAATTCAGGCATATGAGAGCTAGTTCTAGCAGGCAAAATAGCAGGTTCTACTTCAATAGTATCAACAGTTTCAGAAGTATCATCACATCTAGCTGCAACTCTAGCAATTTGTGCATCAAGGAATGCACCTAGTGGCAAAGCAGTATCAGACATAGCATCATCAGGCAAAGCAGTATCAGGCATAGCATCATCAGGCAAAGCAGTATCAAACATAGCATCATCATAAGCATCATGGGCAGCAGAAGTAGCATCATCAAGCACATGCGACATATCAAGATTTCTAGCTGGAGGTGGTGTCGCAAACTTACTCATAACTGAAGGTGAATCAAGTGCAGAGCTAGATGGCATTTCCTTACCTGTCCTCGTAGTGGAGGGCAAGACTCTAGTTCTTGGATCTATCGGATTCCTCATAGTGACCAGCAGACGTAAATCCCAAGTGACTCAGAGAATATAGCTGTGCCTCCCCGGCAACGGCGCCAGAAAAAGGTCTTGATAACCCACAAGTATAGGGGATTGCAACAGTTTTCGAGGGTAGAGTATTCAACCCAAATTTATTGATTCGACTCAAGGGGAAGCGAAAGAATATTCTCAAGTATTAGCAGTTGAGTTGTCAATTCAACCACACCTGAAAGTTTTAGTGTCTGCAGCAAAGTATCAGTAGCAAGGTAGTATGATAGAAGGAGTAGCAACAGTAACCAGTAACAACAAAGTAACAACAGTAGCAACAGAGTAACAGTAGCAGCAGTGACAGGAGTAGCAGCAAAGTAACGTAGCAAGGACCAGTAGGAAAAACTCGTAGGCATTGGATCGGTGATGAACGATTATGCCAGATGTGATTCATCATGTAAGAGCTATAACACGGAGAGATAAGTAACTAGCTCCCGTTCCTCAATCTAATGTAGGCATGTATTCCATATGTAGTCATACGTGCTTAGGGAAAAGAACTTTCATGACATCTATTGTCCATCCCTCCCGTGGCAGCGGGGTCCTAATGGAAACTGCGGGATATTAAGGTTATCCTTTTAATAAAGAACCAGACCAACACATTAACACTTAGTGAATACATGAACTCCTCATACTATGGTCATCTCCGGGAGTGGTTCTGTCTATTGTCACTCCGGGGTTGCCGGGTCATAACACATAGTAGGTGACTACAACTTGCAAGATAGGATCTAAAACACACATATATTGGCGACAACATAATAGGTTCAGATCTGAAATCATGGCACTCGGGCCCTAGTGACAAGCATTAAGCATGGCAAAGTAGTAGCAACATCAATCTCAGAACATAGTGGATACTAGGGATCAATCCCCGTCAAAACTAACTCGATTACATGATACATCTCATCCAACTCATCACCGTCCAGCAAGCCTACAATGAGATTACTCACGAACGGTGAAGAGCATCATGGAATTGGCGATGCAGGAAGGTTGATGATGACGATGGTGACGATCTCCCCTCTCCGGAGCCCAGAACGGACTCCAGATCTGCCCTCCAGAGGAAGAACAGGAGGTGGCGGCGCCTCCGTATCGTAAAACGCGATGAATCCTTCTCCTTGATTTTTTTCCGAACGAAAGAGGTTATATAGAGCTGGTATTGGGGGCGGCGGAGCTCCGAGGAGCTCACAAGCCAGACAGCCCCGGCCAGGGGTGGTGGCCGGGCCTGGTGGTCTTGTGGGCTCCTGGCTCCGTCCCTCCAATTGATTCTTGCGCCAGTATTTTTTATATATTCCAGAAAAATTCCACGTAGATTTCCAGGTCATTCCAAGAACTTCTATTTTTGCACAAAAACAACACCATGGCAATCCTGCCAAAAACAGCGTCAGTCCGGGTTAGTTCCAGTCAAATCATGCAAATTAGAATCCAAAACAAGGCCAAAAGAGTTCGGAAAAGTAGATACAACGGAGACGTATCAACAGCCGGTGCCCCACCCCCCTTTTCCCCCACTACTCTACACTCTTGGCTGGAATATTAAGCCAAATCCAGCCCCTCGAGAGAGGGCCTGGCAAACACTCGAACCACCAAACCCCTGCGTAGCACACCAAAGAGGTAGCGAGGCTAACGGCGAGAGCTCCATCTCCTTCCTCACGAACACCTCGAGGAGCACCATTGTACTATGATCATCCATAGTCACACTGACAGGACTAGGGGTTTTACCTCATCGGAGGGCCCTGAACCTGGGTACATCGGCATCATGTGTCTTGCGCCTACACCCGTTCCCACACGGTGACGGCGCCCGTCGGCCCCGAACCACGATCTAAGCCACCCCCTGGCATCTGTCGCAGAAGTACCACGAGAGTTCTCTTATTGTTTCAATAACCTTAGTTGTCACTATGGAAAATACTTATCTATACTGTGATGCATCATCCACTCCTGTTTGGGGGAATACCCAACAGAAATCACAAGTATGAGGAAGGAATTCTTGCATCGTTGCCCGGGAGTATCACCAATTTCCTATCAATTACCTTCTCACAAATTAGTATTCACTTATTCTACTTCTTATTTGTTGTCATATTTTTCTTGCTATAAAAATAAAAAATAAAAAATAATTTATCTTTTCTAGTTTACTTGTTCGCTTGCTTTATTTTCTTGTTTACTTGTTCTGCTTGTTACTTTGCTTGTTTCGTTTGTTTGAAGTTGCTATCATGTATGAGTTTGAAATTAATGGTTCTTCTTCCACTATTGTAGAGGCCCTAGATCATCCAACTTCACCTTTCGATGAGAACACTAAAAGAAATTTTGATGAAGTTGCTAAATAAAAACTTAGTAATCTTGTGGAGGATGATCCTTACAAAGGAGAACCTATTACGCAATCAAAGAAATTCCCCATAGGTAGTGGTAATATTATTGGGAAAAGTGTTATTCAAGAATTTTCACTTGTGTTGGCTCAATACCATTGATAGGACGATCTATTCTTGCTAGAACTACTAGTTATGTGGATGCCTTATCTTTGCCCGTGGTTCAATAGAAAAGACAATTCGTTCATATGCATCCCTTGATACAATAGTTGTTTGTAGAATTGTCTAATATTCAGGATGCTTCTACCAAACGCTTACCAACATTATTTCCCATTCATGTGTTCAATCACATTATGCATCAAGCTAGAAGAATATTTTCTCATTATAGGGTTAATGGCGAGTGCCCACCAATAGAAGGAATTTCTATGATTTGGAAGAAATAAGGAAATTGAGATCAATGGATTATGTTGCTTATAATGAGAACCTTAGAAAAAGGGTTCTGCCTAATGACTTAGTTGATAAAATTACTGAACATAATGATCAATTTCTTATGCCAAATCCTGGATTGCATCATGTGCTTGAGAGGGAATTAAGGAAGTTCCTTTATCGAAACCTATACAATGAAGAGCTTGTCATTACTTATGAAAAACCTAATGATGAGCCTACTCTACCTCTTGAAATAGATCCCACGGACCCTTATGTTGTGTAATATAGTCCAATTATTTTTCGTTACCTAATAGAAAACTTGTTGCTAAAAGAAGGGAATATGATTATAGCAGTATGAACTTTCCTCATGAATGTTACAACACTTGAAACTATGCATTATGCCTAGCTAGGGGCGTAAAACAATAGTGCCTCTTGGGAGGCAACCCAATAGTTATATTATTTTTCTTGTTCTCCTTTATGTTATTGTGGGTTCACATGATTATTGCTAATATAATGATTGTGTTTTTATGTTTAGATTAGTGTGTGTGCCAAGTAAAGCCATTGGGATGATTTGAATGATAAGTAGAATTGATACAATGCAAAAATAGAAACTTTTACGTCCAGTGTAGAATTTATTCGATTTTAAGGGAACGTCTTTTTGATCTGATTTTTTTACACAGTATTATTATCGTCAGGGTGTACTATTGTTTTAGAATATCTGTAGAAATATAAGTATTGCTTAAATGTTGATCACTATTGATTGTTCTGTTCTAGATTGATTCTATTTTTGCTTGTATAGTTTGCTTGTTTTTATGATGCTATGGATTATATCAGGGGGTATAAATCATGGAGAAGTTAGAACACAGTGCCTTATTCTATAATAAAATATGAATCAATTTATCACATCACCTATTGTTTATGGTTCGTCTATCCTACTAACGGATCTCACTAGTTTTCTATTGAGTTTTGTGTGCTAAAGTTTTAAAGTTATGGGTGTTATCACGATGGAGTAAGGAATAAGGAGCGGCAAAGAGCCCAAGACTTGGTATGCCCACGACACTCCAAGTCAAATTCTAGTAGGACTCAAGCATCTAAGCATGGGGATTCCCCGGAAGGCATCCCCTCTTTCGTCTCAATCCATCGCTATGCCACTTGAGCTACATTTTAATTCATCACATGATATGAGTTTTGTTTGGAGCATTGTGTATTATAGCTTTATTTTATTTTAGTTTTACACAATAATTTTTTGCTGGACACACTCACTTGAGAGAGACAGTTTTCACCATGATTTGTTAAAATACTCTATCTGCTTCACTTATATATTTTGAGCTAAGCAGTTTCTCTAGTGCTTCACGTATATCTTCTCGAGCACAATGGGGTATAAATTTTATAGAAATACTTGCAATCTAGTTCTTCAATTAAATTTGTTTGAGAGTTAATAAATAGTGACAATAATTTGCATGGGTTATAATAATATTCCAAAAATAGTAGGTATTCAATGACTGTATAATCAAAACCTTCATGTAGCACATAAAAGAGAAATTGTGGGTTAATGATATTGATGTGGTAATAAGAAAGGGTGTGAGTGCATGGTTGTTGGTTAGTACAAAAATCGATAGTTGAAGGGTGCCAATTTGTTGTTCAGTTAAATATTGGTTATGGCATGGTGATGATGTGTGAGCATTGTTATTCCTCGTTCAAATCCTACTGTTGTTTAGGACGGGCGCGCGCGTTTGTTAACTCCTACTAACCTCTTCCCTAGGGGCATGTGAGTTGTACTTTGCTTCGAGAGAGCTAATAAAACCTTGCAATAAGCATGTGAGTTCTTTATGACTAATGTGAATCCATGGATGTACGCACTCTCACATCCTCATATTTGCTAGCCTCTTCGGTACCGTGCATTACCCATTCTCACCTTGAGAATCGGTGCAAACTTCGCCGATGCATCCATACACCGCGACATGATACACTATGTTGCACATAGGCCACCTTATATCTTCCTCAAAACAGCCACCATACCTAACTAGGTTGGCATTTCCATAGCCATTCCGAGATATATTGCCATGCAACTTCCACCGTTACATCATATGTGAAAGGATCAATACAGTTGACTGGAGGGCGTTGAATAGGCAACTATCAATTTTAAGCTTTTCTATGACAAATT
Source organism: Hordeum vulgare subsp. vulgare (assembly GCF_904849725.1). Taxonomy (NCBI): domain Eukaryota; kingdom Viridiplantae; phylum Streptophyta; class Magnoliopsida; order Poales; family Poaceae; genus Hordeum; species Hordeum vulgare. The sequence continues at coordinate 293,710,024 of NC_058522.1, forward strand.
AAGTTTAGCAACAAATATGTTGTCTAGATATGCAGCTAGGTGAGCAACCTGCTGACAACAATATTAACAAGCAAGTAACAAATACAAGTAAAGGAAATAAATAACTACAAGTGGAATCGATGAAGACGAGGATGTATTTCTGAAGTTCCTTCCCTTTGAGGGGAAGCACGTCTCCATTGGAGTGGTCTGGAGGAACAATGCTCCTCAAGAAGACACTAAGGCCACCGTATTCTCCTCAAGCCCTCACATGGTGTGAGATGTCGTCATTACACTAGTGGTGCCCTTAAAGGCCGCGATTGAACCTTTACAAACAAGGTTTGAGCAGTCTCCACAATTGAATTGGAGGCTCCAAACAAAACCACGAAGCTTCACCACAATGGAATATGGATTCTAGGTGATCTCTTCCATCTAGGGTGCTCAAACACCCAAGAGTAACAAGATCCGCAAGGGATTAATGGGGGGACAAATTTCTCTTGGTGGAAGTGTAGATCAAGGCCTTCTACTCCAAACCCTAGAGCATCAACAAGAATCGATGTCTAGGGAGAGAGATTTGGGCAAGAGTAAGCTTAGGAGCAACAATGAAGCTTTTGGGGGAAGAAAGGTGTGGTCTCTTGGGGAAGAATACCCACTTAGATAGGGGAGCAGAATCAGACCGTTTTCTGCCAACAAGTCGTGGATAAGCGATAGTACTGCTCGAGGGAGCAGTACTTCCGCTTGCGCGGAAGTACCGAGCTTCACTGGCAGATTGACATAGTCAGGGAAGCGGTAGTTCTGCCGGAGCGATACTACCATTCCCGCTAGCAGTACTACCACTTCCGGGAGCGGTACTTCCGCTTTGCACTGTGTGAAGCCTAGACTTAGCAGAACTAAGGAGGGTTGCACACCAATACCGCCGAGAGTGGTACTTCCGCTCATTACTGGTGCTCAAAAATTGCTCGAGTGCCATAGACAACACAAAGCTAGAATAGGAGGAAGTGGGGCCAGAAGTGGAGGGCAGCAGTACCGCTAGTGCGGTCATACCGCTCCGCTCCCACTGATACTTGTGCTCAAAATAGTCAAAGGCACCGAAGACACCAGAGAGGTAATATAAGCGGAAGTGGGACCAGAACTGGAGGGCGGCAGTACCGCTAGATTAAGTTCACATCAATATCATTATAATTTTTCTCAATAAATGTAGACAAGGCCATATCATTGATATCAACATGAGCATATTTACTAGCATCCATATTCATAAGAGCATCCACTTTCTCACTCAAAGTAACGATTTCTCAACAGAATTTACCTTCTTACCAGGTGGAGCTCTTTCTGTATGCCATTGAGAATAGTTTGTGGCCTCTCCTAATGTCACCTAAATGAAGGTACCACCAGTTGCAGAATCTTGAAGATTCTAGATACAATGTTTAGTCCAACATAGAAATTTTGTATAACCATCCATAAGTTCAAACCATGAGCGGGACAACTTTTAATCATCAACTTCATCCTCTCCCAAAGCTTTGGAACACATGTTCTTAATCATGTTGCTTAAAATTCATAATTTCATTTCTAAGGGAGATGATCTTAGTAGGAGGAAAATACTTGGTAATAAAATCATATTTACATTTATCCCATGTTCCAATACTATTGTGTGGTAAATATGAGAACCAAGATTTAGTTTTATCTCGTAGTGAAAAAGTAAATAATTTTAATTCAACCACATCATTATCCATATCCTTTTTATTTTGCATATCACATAACTCAACAAAGGTGTTGAGATGAGCAATGGGATCATCATTAGGACCTCCCGAGAATTGTTCTTTCATCACAAGATTTAGCAACACAACATTAATATCATAAAACTCCGCACTGGTGGAGGGTGGTATAAGAGTACTAATAAATTTGTTGTTATTAGTATTTTAGAAGTCACACAACTTTGTGTTATCTTGAGACATGGTGTAACATCCCAAATTTTGAAATGTTATAATAAATAGTTGACTGATTCTTTGATTGATTGAGTGATTTAATTTGAGTGAAAATTTGAAACTTTAAAAAATTTGAATGAGGGAATAAAATGACTTTCCCCTTTTCCTATGAATTCAAATTCATCCATTTCAAATTAGTGAGAGAAGATAACATGACTTCTTCAACTATAAAGAATTTGAAAGGTGGATTTGAAAACTACTAAAAAATTCCTATTTGGGTTTCAGTTTCGTATTTGATCCTATTGCTATTTCAAAGTTGGAAGAATTCAATTTTTTCTTGCAAAACAAAAATTCGAAAAGTATGAGAGGAGGTAATATGACACCCCAAAGGTGAGAGGAAATCAGTGCCATTTTATTTCAAAGTGAAATTTGGTTTTAGTTTATTACTATTTTTTAAAATATTTTTTTATAAAATTTCTGTTTTGGCTCTTAAAAATATTCACGTTGTAGGAATTATTTTTCTGATCATTTTGGTATATAATACCCTATATTTATTTTTGTGTTTAGCATATGTTTTTGCCTTGTATTTTTTTGTTGCTATAAAAAACATATTAAAATAATACTAGGCAGGCCAGCGCACCGGTTGGCCTAGCCAGTGCACCAGCAAGCCACGTGCGAGCGCCTAGCCCAAGCGAGCGGTAGGGCAAGCTAGCGATCGAGCGCTTGCTCTTTACCAGGAGCCGCCGCCACACGTGAGTATCTCCCTCTTTTCTTTTTATTTCTGACAAAAAGGACCCACATCCATCTTCTTCCCCTGCACGAAGTCGAACAGGATGGCAACTCCCGCAAGTACCCGTACAGACGCCAACCTCGTTTCAAATCCTTCTCAAATTCTATCCCGAGTCAACCCTTGCCTCAAGTTTCTTGTCCTATAAATACTTATAGTTCTCCTCGACCGATTCCCCTAAAAATCCCACGCCAAAACCACCTATACGTCGCGAGCTCATCGTTTGGATCTCGCCGCAAAAGTTGATGTTCATCGTTTGGATCTTGTGTATTTTGACTTCTTTTGATCCCTAGTTTCTATTTGACAAGGTCTAATCTTGTCTCTCCGTCTACAGCAACCACCTCAAGCTCATGAAGCTGCTGTATTTCACAGAGTTCACCTCAATGCTCCGCTCGCTTCGGTCTCAACCAACCTTCACCTTCAGCAAAAATTGGTCGCCCTCGTTGTCCCGCATCTGTTGGACAACTTCCCCGATGCCGTTGATCGCCGGAACCGCCGCACCATCGTCATCTTCTTCCCTGCCTCCTCACGTTCCTTGTGTGTAAGTTATTTTCGTATTAGTTAAGTAGATATCGTTCACCTTTTAGCCCTTGTGGCGAATGCTTCCAGCAAACCAGTGATAGCCACGTGTCGCGTGTCCGCATTCTAACATTTTTAGATTAATCCCGTTTTAGATTAAATCCCAGTTTTTTTGTATCTTTAGTTTTGTAACTCAGATTTAGTTGATTCTTTTTGCTACTAATTCACAAAAATCCCCTATATCCCCCAGAACCATCAAACAAATATTTTTGGCCTTTTAAATTACGAGTTCAAACATAAATGTATTTAACACTAATTTAGGTATAACTTTTATTTAAAATTTTGTTTTTGAGTAATTATATTTGCTGCTGATTTCTATTAGTTTATATCTTTCGAGAGAAATAATAAAAGTAATTTTTTTTTATTAAAAATTTGATCTGGACAGATTCAACATCTATTTTAATTAGGCCATAACTTTTATTTTACAAACCTTTTTATTTGATTCTTTTCGTGTAGAAAATTTTAGGTAAAATACTTTTTGTTATTTATTTGTTTTACGTTTTTTGTTTTCTATATTTTACTATTTTAGTGTTTTATTTTCTATTAACTTTAATTAGGAAAAAAACTATTATGTGTTGTTGTAGTAGAAGACTCCATAGTTTTTCTTTGAAGTTTCTTTTGGATTCTTATTTGATTTTTCTTATCGATTTATGGGATCAATTTTAAGTGTTGTTTGTTATACGGATTGTTAGGATGATTGCTAGTATGCTTGCTTATGTGAATACTATGTTTGATTATATAGATTTCATCGGAGAGTGACGAATAGTTCTATCAAGTTATTTTCTGTGAGCGATATTTATCTTCATCAACCTCGCCAGGCAAGTTCACATTGATCATCTTTTTACCTATGGTTTTATTGAATTAGTTCAACCTTCTCCACCCATTGCATGCAAAGTAGGTACTTGGAAATGGTGGGTCTTGAGTAATATACTGTGATAGGCACCCTTAAACCCTTGTTACTTTGGCCGGGACGTTATTTTGCTATGCTTCTAGTTGACGGGGTTTGGTTGAGTGTTTATCATGAGTGTTGTGAGAACTTAATACTCAAGACCTGAAGACTTCAAGACTTCCAAGACCTCATTATGCAATATACCTCTGTGTGAAGGACGGTTCAGATGGGCACCCTAGCGAAGCCAGTGGATGACCCGAGATGCATGGGGAAGCGCCATGACATCTTGCGGAAAGCTTCACCCAGAAAAAAGAGATGGATGGATTCTTCAAGAACTGAGTCTTACCTGCACAGCCACAAGTCATTATGGGCTCTGGCTTGGTTGGACATTGTGGTGACTCTGGACGGGTGGTGCTACGAGATGTAGAAGAACGGTAGGATTGGATGGGCACCGACAGTATCTCAGAGGAACCCTTTGGAAGACCCTGTTTTGATAATCCGGCTCTCAAACACCCTGAAGTATGATGACTTCAACGGAGGCGGTCAAATATTGTGGGGAACGTGTGCAAAACTCTGCAGAGTACTTAAACCTAATCGATTAGCCGTGTCCACGGTCATGGACAACTTGAGACAAAGGAACTGAAGCTATCAGGAATTCTCAACACCAATAATTTCATTGATGTGGGTGTTATTGATAACTTCGGTATGAGAAATGGTTGCTGAAACATTCTCATTACGAACCAACTATGTAATAAATATTTTGCTTTTACCCTTCTCTTGTTGTAGGAAAAATTTGCTTTATGCAAAACTGAAACTACAGCCCCACCTGCCATATATGCATATAGTATAGATGATATTTTCACCCCTCTTTTTTGTGACTTGCCGGCACCTACATGGCTGCAACATCTTATGTTTGCAGATACTTTCTACAACGAGTAATAGTACGATTCAGGGTTACGGTCTGCACTCAACCTGTCGTTGATGTTTATTGGGACTCCACTCCCTTTGACTGTTTCCGCTGAGATTTTGAGGTATATATCAGTATTACGTTATTTACATGCGATTGCACTTTGATATATACATTGATGTACTATGTGTTCCAGCATACTGATCCAGGGATGGCAGATAAAACATAGAGGCTTGACTTGTTTTGAGTCGGGTCGCTACAAATATGGTATCAGAGCACATGTTGACTATAGGACGTGACCCTAGGAAATGGCTTAGAAATAGGAAGACCTTGATAGGAACAACTTCTGTTTTCACTACTCTTGTACCTCTAAATTATTTTACTTAACAATTCCTATTTCAAAACTATAGATGGAGAGCTACACTCTGAACGAAAGAGAGCACTATACAAAGATGTTCTCGGAGGCCCATTTCTCATGGAGCTGGTACAGATGATGAAGTTGCCGATACCAAAGATTAAGGTGACTAAGAGGAAGTCTGGATTTTGGGGTGTTAGAACTAAAGTTTTTGGACATAAAGAAGACCCCAAGACTAAAGACATCAACTATGGCACATTGACCCATGAATGTGATATGGGCATGAACACTGTTGTTCATGATGCTATCGCCTATTTGAGCTATCGTCATCGTGTTGAGTTAGGTACTCACTACTTTGGAAGGCTTGGATGGCAGAAGCCTGAGGGAGCACACATCATCCTGACAGACGAGGAGAAGGTGAAGTTTTCATTTGTACTGGTGTATAATCAAGAACTGGAACATTATATCAAGAACCTTCAAATGACCCTTCTCTCAGAATTATTTGAGAATGACAGAAGCTTACGGCGGCAGAAAAGTGTTTTCGTGGCTCTCTTGATTTTTTCTGGGATTTTAGGGAATATATAGGTGAAAGACCTACGACAGAGGAGGCCCAGGGAGCCCACAAGCCTGGGAGCGTGGGCTCCACCTTGCCGCGACTAAAGGGCTTGTGGGGTCCTTGGTGACCCTCTGCCTTGGTTCTCAAGTCTCACGATCGTCTTCTGTTTCGGAAAAAAATCTTTTTGGAAGTTTCATTCCGTTTGGACTCCATTTAAAATCCTCCTCTGAAAAGGGTCAAAAACACGGAAAAAACAGGAACTGGCACTTGGCACTTAGTTAATAAGTTAGTCCCCAAAAAGATATAAAAGGCATACAAAACATCCAAAGTTTGACAAGATAATAGCATGAAACCATAAAAAATTATAGATACGTTGGAGACGTATCAAGCATCCCCAAGCTTAACTCCTGCTCGTCCTTGAGTAGGGAAGTGATAAAGACTGAATTTTTGATGTGGAATGCTACCTAGCATAGTTGTCCTTCGTAACTTCTTTCATGTGACATGAATGTTCAGATCCGTAATATTCAAAACAATAGTTTGCTATTGACATGAAAACAATAATACTTCAAGCAAACTAGCAAGGTAATCATGAAATTTCGAAATAACAAGGCCAAAGAAAGTTATCCCTACAAAATCATATAGTCTGGCTATGCTCCATCATCCCCACACAACTAATGTAATCATGCACAACCCCGGTATTGGCCAAGTAATTGTTTTCGCACCTTACTTTCTCAAACCTTTTACAACTATCACGCAATACATGAGCGTGAGCCATGGATATATCACTATAGGTGGAATAGAGTGTGGTGGTGGTTGTGAGACAAAAAAGGAGGAGATGGTCACATTGACTCGGCATATCAAAGGGTTATGGAGATGCCCGTTAATAGATATCAATGTGAATGAGTAGGGATTGCCATACAAAGGATGCACTAGAGCTATAAGTATGTGAAAGCTCAAAAGGAGAACTAGTGGGTGTGCATCCAACTTGCTTGCTCATGAAGACCTAGGGAAATTTGAGGAAGCCCATCATTGGAATATACAAGCCAAGTTATATAATGGAAATTCCCACTAGTATATGGAAGTGTCAAAATAAGAGGCTCTCAATCATGAAGAACATGGTGCTATTATGAAGCACAAGTGTGGAAAAAGATAGTAGCATTGTCCCTTCTCTCTTTTTCTCTTTTTTTATTTGGGCTCTTTTGGCCTCTCTTTTTTCGTTTGGGCTCTTTGGCCTCTTTTTTTCCTCACATGGGACCATGCTCTAATAATGATGATCATCACACTTTTATTTACTCACAACTCAATACTTAGAGCAATGATGACTCTATAGGACATGCCTCCAACAGTGTACCGGGATGTGCAACGATCTATCTTGGCGTATGACGTTGACACATCTTGCTAGCTATCTTACGATCATGCAAGGGCAATATGAGAGTGATGGCAAAAGTCATGAGACGGAACGGCGGGAGTTGCATGGCAATATATCTCGGAATGGCTATGAAAATGCCATAGTAGGTAGGTATGGTGGTTGTTTTGAGGAGTGCATATGGTGGGTTTGTGCACCGGCGAAAGTTGTGCGGCGCTAGAGAGGCTAGCAATGGTGTAAAGGTGAAAGTGGATCTATACCATGGACTCACATTAGTCATGAAGAACTCACATACTTGTTGCAAAAGTTTTTATTAGTAATCGAAATAAAGTGCTAAACGCATACTCCTAGGGCAAGGGTTGGTAGGTGTTAACCATCGCGCGATCACGACCGCAACACAAAGGATGACAATCAATAGATCAATTATGCTCCGACTTCCTAACATAGCGGTTCACCATACGTGCATGTTACGGGAATCACTAACTCCAACACAAGTATTCCTAGATTCAAAACACCCTACTAACATAACTCTTAATATTACCAAATCCACGTCTCAAAACTAATTGAGAGGAATCAAAACTTCTCTTTCTACTCAATGCACATGAATATGGAGGTTTTTGTATCCTCTTTGGGTACCTATCACCTTTGTACTACTTTCATAGCACAAGACAACTACCAACTCACGCACCGCCGTGCTCTAAAAGATCTAAGTGAAGCACATAGAGCAAAATTATCTAGCTCACAAGATATAAGTGAAGCACGATGAGCATTCTAGCAAAATCACGATGAGTGCATGCCTCTCTCAAAAGGTGTGCAGCAAGGATGATTGTGACACAACAAAAAGAAAATACTCCTACGATACAAGACGCTCCAAGCAAAACACATATCATGTGGTGAATAAAAGTATAGCTCCAACTTATGTTACCGATGGATTGAAGATGAAAGAGGGGATGCCTTCCCGGGGCATCCCCAAGCTTAGGATTTTTGGTGTCCTTGAATTTGGCTTTGGATGCCTTGGGCATCCCCAAGCTTGATCTCTTTCCACTCTTTATCCATTTGTCCATGAGAACATCACCCAAAACTGGAAAACTTCACAACACAATACTTAATCAGAAACTCGTGATATCATTAGCAAAAGAAAACAAACTACCACCCCCTTAGGCACTGTAGCAATCTTGATTTATATTTATATTGGTGTTAGATTACTGTATTCTAACTTTTCCATGGCTAGTACCCCCCGATACTATCCATAGTTTCATCAAAACAAGCAACCAACTCAACAAAAACAGAATCTGTCAAAAACACACCAGTCTGTAGAAATTTGTATACTTTGTATACTTCTGGTACCTCACAAATTCTAAAAAATTACGATTGCCTTGGAAACAGACATATAAACCAGAAGCAAAAAGAATCAACTCAAATGCTCTTTCTAAATAAAATGAAAAATAATCTCGTGAGAGAAAAGTTTCTGTCTTTTTCCAGCAGGATCAAACAACCATCACCAAGACTAGTCATAAAGGTTTTGCTTGGCTCAAACACAAAAAGAAATACAAAAGACACAATCATAACAGAATTATGATAGTGTGGACGCAACAAAATAGAAAGAAAAAGATAAATTCATTGTGTTGCCTCCCAACAAGCGCTATTGTTTAACACCCTTAGCTAGGCATAAAGCGATAGAATCACGTATCGTCGTCTTTGGTGCTCAAACCATAAGTAGCCCTCATCATGGATTCATAAGGCAATCTTATTTTCTTTCTAGGAAAGTGTTCCATGCCCTTCTTTACAGGAAATTGAAATCTAATATTCCCTTCGTTCATATCGATGATAGCACCGATAGTCCTTAGGAAAGGTCTACCAAGAATGATAGGGCATGTAGGATTGCAATAAATGTCAAGCACAATGAAATCCACGGGTACATAGTTCCTATTTGAAATAATAAGAACATCATTGATCCTTCCCATGGGTTTCTTGACAGTAGAATCCGCAAGATGCAAATTAAGAGAACACTCCTCAATCTCATTAAAACCCAGAACATCACATAAAGACTTTGGAATCGCGGAAACACTAGCACCCAAATCACACAAAACATTGCATTCATAGTTTTTCATTTTTATTTTGATAGTAGGTTCCCACTCATCATGAAGCTTTCTATGGATAGAAACTTCCAATTCAAGTTTCTCTTCAAGAGATTTTATCATAGCTTCGACGATATGATCGGTAAAGGCCTTGTTTTGGCTATAAGCGTGTGGAGAGTTTAGCATGGATTGCATCAAGGAAATGCATTCAATCAAGGAGCAACTATCATAATTGAATTCCTTGAAATCCAAAGTAGTAATTTCATTACTACTCAAAGTTTTAATATCATTTGCCGGAGAAAAAAGCTAAAGAAAGCGTGACCGTGCGCCAGACGCCACATGGAAAAAAGTGGGAGCGACTCCGCTCGGACAAAGATTACCTGCGGCGCATGGTTGTCACAATAAAACGGCTCCATGCCGAACCACCATGCCTCCCCGTCCATCCTGAAGCGCGTGATGGCGTTCACCCTAGCGGCAACCTTGTACGGTAACAGCTCCACGGTCAATAGCAAGCAAGGGTCCTTGCGAAGGCTCAAGTCGAAGATCCGGTGCGGCTGCTCCTGCAGCGGCAACACCTGACATGAGAGTAAGGCCGCCACCAGGTCCGTGGGCAGGAACCCCCGGGATGCTTTGAGCTCCTTCAGCCGGCCTACGATCACTTTCATCTCGTCATTGCGCACCTCGAGCTTTCCAGTTCGCACCAGTTGGCAGCGTGTCGAGAAACGATGGTAGGTTGACCCAGTCTCCCCCTCCTCGATGCTGCGAACGTAGAAGAAGGACCGCTGCCACTCCTTGAAGGAGTCGATCCACCTCATCTTCAGAAAAATCCTATTGCGCCGCGACTACACCACCTCGCCGCCATGGGAGCACGACACGTTTTCATTCTTCTTGGCACGGAAGTGGAAGAAGAGTGGGAACTAGACAGGAAAGGGCCAGAAGCCGAGGTACCCCTCGCATAGGGTGGCCAGGCAGGCGAGTTACAATACCAAGTTCGGCCCCACATGATGCATCTGGAGGCCGAAGATGTCCACGAACTGCCCGAGGAAGAGGCTCGCCGACAGCCCGAAGCCAACGATGAACTGCGTGCCGAACACGACGCCCTAGACGACATGGGGCTCTGACACGCGCTCACCCTCAGACGCGTGTGCCTCGACGTGTTCCGCAGATGGGATCTTCCACGTTCGTCAGAGGTACTCGATGTACTCGTCAGTGAGGATGGTGCCCTCCCACGAGCCGGCGGGTGGCGCGGCCATCTCGATGTTTGCCAGTGGTGGAGCAGGATGAAAGAAGCTCGAGACATGACTCCCTAGTGGATCACTGCAGGAAGGCGCTGCGGGCGCGAGGAGGGAGGAGCGGCGACGGCGAGCGCTGCAGGCGCGAGGAGGAAGGGAGAGCGGCGACAAGCGCTGCTGGCGCGAGCAGGAAGGGCAATGGAGGTGATAGGCACTGCTGGCGCGAGGACGAAGGGCGACGGTGGCGAGCTCCAAAGCAGGGGCAAGATGGGAGATGGGGAGTGGGAAGGCAATGGAAGACTCGGCTTCACCCTCCCCTCTTTTAAAAACCGAGGAGACATGGGGTGTGGGATCAGTTACGCTCATCTCCCCCACTATCCCGCGATGCTCGCATGCATTAATTGCACGGGGAACACCAACCGACGGCCCACGACCGTAGAAGATCTATCTCGCGGGCCGAGGCTTGCCAAGCTTGGCCTGTGGTGACCTCCCGTCGCATGCATAGTGGCGGGCCTACCGCTTGCTATCGGGCCACACATGGCGCGCGCTGGTTGGATCCGAGACCGAAGCGTCGGCACGGGGCCCAAGGCGCCGCTATGTTCGACTAGCCCACAGTTGGCCCGCCCAACGCGTCGCAGCGTCTGGTTGGCCCTCGGCCGACTGACGCCACAACCGGTCGATGACCAGTCATCTCGCACACCAGCGCTAGCGGACGCATCAACTCCAACAAGCAATCACTCTCGAGTGGTGGGGGGAAACCGCTGCCCCCCTCGCCCAAAGGGCTCTAGACCCCAACGGTTTTGGGGGCTACTAACGAGGTAATGGCCCGTGGGTATACCAAAGTGGAGGAAACCCTTCTCCAAGTAATTTGGGGGCCGACTGCCCCCGTGGGCCGGCTAGTGAAAGCATAATTGTTCCCTAAGGTGGTTTTCATAATTGATCACCACATATGCATCATTTGACTAATGATGCTATCCAAGTATTTTCAGAAAAGTTCAACAGATGTATCGGCTAAAGGTTTATGTGGAGATGCCCTTGATGCAAGAAATGAATAAGATGGCTCAAGCTTCAAGCTAGAAGACTCTTCATTTTATATTTGTGGGAAATAACTTTTGAGTCGATAGAAAGCCAAAACTATTAAAAGGGGATGAATTATTAAAATGAAATGGTTTCTCAAGTGCTCAGAGATAGCCAGCAAAAGTACTCAGTCATTTACCCACATAACATTTTTGTCCCAAGCAAAATATCCAAAATCGGTGCCACCAAGTTTTCAGATTCGGCCGTACCGATTTACAACCCAGACAGAACCCCAGCTAAACCTACCTTTTTGGTACAACCGATTCTGCATTGGTGCTACCGAGTTGAGGTGACCAACATTATGTTGCCTCGATACACAAAATCGTAATTTCTGAGTTTGAGTATCGGTGTCATCGAGTTGGGTCATCTGCCCATTAGCCACCTTTTTGGTTCTACCGAGTTGTGTATATCGGTCTCACCGAGATTCGAAAGTTACTACCTTTTGTGCATGTCGGTACCATTGAGTTTATGACTTTGGTGTCCCTGAGTTTGTCACTTGGGGTGTAATGGTTGGATTTTTGGTGTTGTCTATATATACCCCTCCACCAACCTCTCATACGTAGAGGAAGCACTCAGAACACACACTTCATTGCCAAATCCATTTTCCTGAGAGAGAGACACCTACTCATGTGTTGAGATCAAGATATTCCAGTCCATACATCTGAAACTTGATCTCTCTCCTGGCCAAGTTTCTTTCCACCAAATCAATCTATCCTACCCATGCCTATTCTATGGTAGAGTGATTGGGTGTTCACGAGACTATCTTTAGAAGCACAAGAGCAAGGATTTCATTGTTCTGCTGCATCTATTACCTTTTGGAGGGTGGTGCCTCCTAGATTGGTTAGGTGTCGCTCGGGATCCTCCTACTTCATGTTGTGGAGTTGAACCAAGATGTTTGTAAGGGAAAGGAGATCACCTACTTAATGAAGATCTACCGTGAGTGAGGCTAGTCCTTTGTGGACGGAAGTCGTGCTGGAATAGACAAGGCCGCTTCTTCGTGGACCCCTTGTGGCTGGAGCCCTCCACCTATCGGAACCATGCCAAAAATCGCTGTGTCAACCTCTTGTGTTTGATCTCCCTACCTTACTCCCTTTACTTTACACTTGCATGTTTTACATTCCGATGTTATACTCTTAGATGTGCATGTGTAGGGTGTACTTGACTTGTCGTAATTGCTAAAACTTGCCCAAAACTAAAATTGGGAAAGGCTAAGTTTGTATTGGTCAAGTAGTTTAATCACCCCCCCCTCTAGACATACTTTTGACCCTACAAATGGTATCAGAGCTTTGGTCTCCATTGCATAGGTTTCACAACCTAGGAGAGTATGGCGTCTAGTGAGGGAAGTTATCACTGTAGAGGTCCTTACTTTGATGGCACTAATTTTGCTAGGTGGAATCATAAGACAAAAGTGCATATTCTTGGTTATGATCCTTCTGTGTGGGCTGTTATTCGTGTTGGTGTGCAAGGTGACTTCTTCGGAGAAGGGTGTGAACCGGATCGTGACACGACAGCGGAAGAACTAAAGATGTTGCAATTCAATGCACAAGTCCGCGACATCATCTTCAACTGCCTATGCCCCGAAGAACTCAAACAAATCAGCCGCCTTGAGAACTTTGGTTGATATGCATGAAGGTACCGATTCTGCCAGAGAATCTAATTTGGATGTGCTTGAAAGTCAACTTAACAAATTCATGATGAAGGATGGTGAAGGGGTCGCTAAAATGTACTCTAGGCCAGCTCTCATCACAAATGAGATTTCCGTCTTAGGAAGCAAAGAGATGACCGAAAAATTCATCATCAAGAAGATACTTAGAGCTCTAGATGGGAAGTACGACACCATGTGCACATTGATCCAAATGATGCCAAACTACAATGACCTCAAGCCAACATAAGTCATTGGTAGGATTGTTGCACATGAGATGTCACTCAAGGACAAAGATGAGTTGCACAACAAGTCAAGCAGTGCTTTAAAAGATTCAAGTGATGCTCCTGCTACTTTAAAGGACAAACTTTTTACCAATGAAGAGATAATCCTCATGGTCAGAAAATTCAACAAGTTCCACAAGAGTAGAGGCAAAGAGAGTAGCTCAATCTCAAGAAATGATGAGAAGCGTTCGTCCAGTCGTGACCAAAACTGCTACAATTGTGGGAAGCCCGGACACTACTCCAATGAGTGCTCGGCTCCCTACAAATGAAGAGAAGAATCTCCTCGAAGGCGAAGCTGAAGAGATGAGTCACCTCGTAGAGAGAAGTAGTAGAGAAGATCGTTATGAACGAAGACACTCATGGGGAAGCAAGGAATCGCAGAAGAAGGACAAATACACCAAGATCAGCTCGAGAATAAGACATCAATCCCATGTTGGTGAACGAGTTTCTTGCTCTGAGTCTAACAACCAATCTAAGAGAAGCTACCACTCCGACTCCGACTATAGTTAAGATGAAGGTGTTGACGGCATTGCACTCGTTTCCTCCAAGGACTTATTTGATTCACCAAATGATGGTTCGGAAACTGCTTCATGGCTAAAGGCCCCAAGGTATCACACCCCGAATATCTTGATTTTGATAGTGATGAGGATGACTTGGTAAGAGAAGATGACTTGCACTTTGATAAAACTAGTGATAACACTGAAAATGAACTTGCTAATTATCATGTCAGTCAAGAGAAGTCGAATGATGATGATAAGCAAGAATTAAACACTCTTAAGTTAGCTCATGAAACTACTCTAGAAGATTATAGGGAGCTTGCAAGAACTCATGATAATATACTCTTCAAGAAGCTCAACTTGGAGCAAGGGCATGAGTTCCTAAAATCAATCAACGGTGATCTTCGAAACAAGAGTTCTTATTATCTAGCCAAACGACTACTCTTGTCTACTTTTGTTCCACAAGTTAAGCCTAAGAACACTAGTAAAAAAGTCAAGAAACTTTCTTCATCTAGTAACAACAATGCTAAAGTTAAATCTAATTATGCTGTTGCCAGTAGCTCTCTTGATTCCACTAATGATTCTCTTAGCCAAGTCACACTTGAGAAAGAAAATGATTTATTCAAACGGATTATAGAGAGAGGTCTCTTCAAAATCCTTGTCGTAAGTAAGCAATTTGAGGAAATTGTGTGCAAGCAAGGAGGACATCGGAAGAAACAAGGTGTTGGCTACTTCAACGTCAACGGAGATGTTTGGGAAGAATGTCTGTATCCCACTCCCAAGTTTGTTCCTCAAGAGAAGAAGTATAATCCTACTCCTCCCAAAGGAACAAGCTCTCAAAATGTCCTTCTACCACAAGACCACAAGGGAAAAGGAAAGATTCAAGAAGAGCTTGACTTATTTGAAGAAGAACCCCAAGCCAAGGTCAAGTGGATTCCCAAGGATACTACTAGAAATACCTCATCTAGTGCTACCACAAGTCCAAGGATTCCCATAAAGTTGATGTGGACCCCCAAGAGAAAAACTAGAAAGTTCTTGAGGGGTGACTCTGCCAATGAAATTCACTCTTATTCACTTTGACAAGAACTATATGCAATCAACCTCAACCATATGCATTAGTTCAAGGAGTCACACATTCCCTCAAAGGTAAGCAAGGGACAAGGCAATTAATATATCTTTGGACATCATCCCACGTGTGCTTCACTACATGTCCATAGATGTTCTTGCATATGTTCCTTGTGTTTGGGACTAACCCATGTAGGTGAGAAGAGTAAGAAACAACAAGGATTGCTCCAAACTCAAGATGGTCTTCATCAACATTTGAGCATCCACCACTACTTCACCTACTTGACGTCTTCTACGACAAAAACCCAAGGTTAGTTTATCCCTCTTAGGGGGGATGTCATATCAAGGGGGAGCTTTACTATAAATCTTGAGTATAAGCATCTCCTAAGGATATGAACACATTAATGCTTTATGTAAAAGTGGCAACCCCACTTCTTCTTGATTGATGAGTATGACCTATGATCAAGTATTCTTACTTGGCTCCTATGTCAATATAGTCATATATAGATGACTTCGTCATCGCCAAAGTGCTTGATAGATCCTAGGATGTTTGTGCATGTTCACATTGTTTTTCCCATCATCTTATTGTGTGAGCATGTTGGCCTGCAAATTTTTCTCATTCGAGGACATCCAATTGTTGTATTCGGCTTTTTGATTTATCTTTTGACAATTGGATGGACAAGAATGCCTAGGACCCTCCTCTAGCTATCTATGCTTTCTCATCTCAATTTCTATTCATGCTTCATCACAAAACTTGAACAAGCACTTCTCGATCCCTCTATGTGAAGGAGAACTTGGAGTTCCGTATCGACAAAGGATGCATTTCAAAACCACTTTGAGAATCTCCGTGACCACAAACTCGGTTTCACCGAATTCCAAAAGTTGATCGGAATTTTCATCTTGGTACCACCGATATCATCATGTCGGTTACACTGAGTTTCCCTGACAACAGACAACAGAGGAACTCGGTGACACCGAAATTGTAATATCGGTGACACCAACAGTGACGGGTATAAAGTCTAGCCGATCGAGCGTTTTGAAATTACTTCTCCAAACGCCTCAACCCCAAACCCTAATCTATCACATCTGGACCCCTGGTCGTTGCCTTTGCATCCTCGAGCACCTTCGTCGTTGGTATTTTCCGTCGTTGGCATATTCTTCACTGTCGTCGTCGCCGTAGTCAGACCGCCACCAACCTAGGTTACGACTCCGTTTTTCTCTTGCGCTCCATTGTTCCAATTCATGCACATTAGAAACTTTTATCTATAATCCAC
Organism: Hordeum vulgare subsp. vulgare; assembly: GCF_904849725.1. NCBI lineage: Eukaryota > Viridiplantae > Streptophyta > Magnoliopsida > Poales > Poaceae > Hordeum > Hordeum vulgare. Next base: position 293,726,510 of record NC_058522.1, read on the forward strand.
CATGTGCAAACCCTCCTCTCCACCAGAAGATCCTGTAGCATAGAGAATGATGAAATTTTGGATCTGATTCCCCGTAGTATGCATCTTGGTGATACCGAGTTGGTGAAGTCAGTTCCACTGATTTCTGTTTTAGGGTTCCTAAGAAAAATATCGGTGAGACTGAGTAATTCTTTTCAGTGATACTAAAAAGACTACCAAGTCTTTATTATGCGAGTGATGGATCTTGGTTACTCCGAAATGACCAAGCCGGTGCTACCAATTTATATTCTGTAGAAGATCATACCCCAAGTTTCTGAATTCAAATTTTGAAAAACTCTTTTGTGTTTTGTGATGCTCAACCCTTCTTCTCTTCTATATCTATTTCACAGGGATGCTTGTCTGCTGGTCTGTTGGTTGCTAGTCTGCTTTGTCTACCAGGATGTCTGATTCTGATGATAGCCAGAACAATTTCAGTGAGGACAGTGTTGAGATGGATTCACGCAGAAGTCCTAAGAGGATTGCTTTTGACCCAAGTACCCCCCAGCTCCCATGGCTTGCCCAAGGCAGCCACAAGGTCAAGAAAGAAGTTTAATTCTGCTAAAGAAGACTCAAACTTTGTGCGAGAGGAAACTTATGTCCCTCAAAAATACACGGACGAGGCTCTTGACAAGAAGACTGTCAAGAAAGAGTATGCAAAGCCTGCTGATATTAGAGCCCCTGAGTGTGCAAGGCAAAGGATGACAATCACCTCTGAGAAACCTGCTAAGAAGCTAGGTGTGAAGAGAGCGAGGAAGAGAGTAATTCATGTTGTTGTGAGACAAAACTCAATGTATGAGGACCCAGAAGTTGCTGCTGAAGAAGAGATCCCAGCTGATGCTCCACCTCAGAAGAAGAAGAAGCTCATGGCTGATCTCATGCCCAGGAAATCTGCTTCAAAGCCTCCTACTAAGGCAAAGAAGGTTGTAGCTCCCAAAAGGACTACCAAGGACATACCTGCAGCTACCAAGGAGAAAGGCCCTGCTTCCAGTGCCTTTGTTGCATAGGAAGAAGAGGATGCACCCATTCTCATGAAGCTCAGACCTCAGTTTCCACTTCATAATGCTACTCACCCAGTAGCTAAGGACATGAAGAAAAGGAGAGATACAGGTCGGAGGAAGTGGAGAGCTATTGATCCCTATGCTATCAGGAGAAGGACTGTTGTTGATCCTAGATTCCACACTAAGAAACAACAAGACTTTTATGAGACTGTACGGTATGACAAAAGTCCAGCTGTTAGTGACATGAGATATGTTGACTGGGCTTACATCAAAGAAAATGAAGATTTCTTTCCCCATGTGCAAGAAAATTTCTTGTCTGTGGACATTGAAGAATTTTTTGGGAGAGAGATGACCCCATGGAATGAGGAATAGATCATGCAATTCTATTCAACTATTCATTTCTATGGTGATGGCTTAATTGTCTGGATGACTGATGGTCACAAGTATGAAGCCACAATTGATAAGTGGGCCACTATCATTGGTGCCCCAAAGCAGAAATAAGATGATTTGGATGTCTACTCTAAGATGAAGATGAACCACAACTCCGTGGCTAATATGTATAAGCCAATTCCTTGCCAGTTTGTTGCCACACAGAAGCTTGGTTCTATCTATTTCTTGCAAGCAGGAATACACACTACCAATAACATTATGAGGCACACCTTGATGCCTAAGTCACGTGATGACAAGATGATTAGAGGATATTCCATTAACATGATGCACCATCTAGACACCCACACTTGCTTTAAGGTGATGGATTTGATAGTAGAGACTGTCAGAAGGACTGTTGCAGATCAAAAGAGATCTTGATGATATGCCCCATACATTTAGATTCTTATCAGTGCCAAACTTGGCAAGCATGCATATCTGCGTGATCGTCACCATTTGCCCCTTCAGCCTAACTTTGAAGATAATGTGGTTGTGATGGATGACAATCATCCCATCTCAACTGCAGCTAGAGAGGCAGCAGAAGTAGAGGCTACTAGGAATGTGCCAGCACGAGTTCCATAGCTCAGAACTCAAGATGAGCCAATGCCATTTCTAGTGAGCACTATCAAGGGTATGGAGAAGAATTTATTGAAGATTCTGCTAAACCAAAAGAGCTTAGATAGGATCATGAAAAAAATCCATGATTTGGACGTCAAAGTGATAGAGATATCTTCTAGTGTAGATTAGCTCAAGCATGAAGTTGATGGTGTGAGGACACCGAGTTCCACTAGTGATGATGAAGAGTCGCCTCCTCGCACTACCACTCAGTTCAGTACCAAGCCCCGGTCAGTAGATGTGCTAGTGTCGGAAGCAAGACCAACTTCATCAGCTCGGGCATCTTCCCCTTCAGCTTCAGCCCCAGCTCCAGCACCTCCAGTATCAACACCTCCAGCTCCAGGACATTCTTCCGAAGCCTTCACTAACGCTCTTCTGTCTACTCCATCGTCGACTGCCGTAGGAGATAGATCCCAGAGAGATGGTCAGCTCTATACTTTTTGAACTTTTTGGTAACTTGTTGCGAAAGGGGGAGAAATGTATAGATCATAGGGCTTCGAGAGAGAGAGAGAGAGAGAGAGAGAGCTTTTGACTTTATTTGCTCTCATTTTGGTTTTTACAAAACCTTTGTTTCGTTGGACGACTTTATTCGTTACCTGATCATACGCTTTGATTGGTTGATGCTACCATATTATTATCTTTGAGCTATTCACATGATGATCATTAACTTATTCTTTTGGTGTCATGTGCATTACTGTTCATTCATATCATGTATGCACACCACCAAGTTGTATGTGACATGGAAGAGTGATCCATGATCCTAATCGATTGTGCATTTGCATTCAAATGAAAATTATAAACAATTCTCAAATTTAGGGGGAGCTCTTTCTTTTCACATACTATCTTTAGAAGCACAAGAGCAAGGAGTTCGTCGTTCTACCGCATCTATTACCCTTTTAAGGGTGGTGCCTCCTAGATTGGTTAGGTGTCGCTTGGGAGCCTCCTACTTCATGTTGCGGAGTTGAACCAAGATGTTTGTACGAGCAAGGAGATCGCCTACTTAGTGAAGATCTACCATGAGTGAGGCTAGTCCTCCATGGACGAAAGCCATGGTGGAATAGACAAGGCCGCTTCTTCGTGGAACCCTTGTGGGTGGAGCCCTTCGTGGACTCTCACATCCTTTACCCTCCATGGGTTGATGTCTCCACTAACATGGATGTACGATTAGGCCATAATTGCATGTGTAGGGTGTACCTAACTTGCCATAATTGCTAAAACTTGCCCACAACTAAAATTGGGAAAAGTCTCAGTTTATTTTAGTCAAATAGTCTAATACCCCCCTCTAGACATACTTTTGATCCTACAGCTGGCGGCAGATGGCTTGTCCAGCCATCATGCTACCAGCCGGGTCGCAATAGTCAGCCCATCCGGCTGGCCCCAATGACAGCCGGCGGGTCAACGCCAGTCGCATCCATGTGTACCAACGTATGATGACAAGAGAAGAATCCAGACACAGAAGTGCTCGTGGCTACAATGCATGTTGAGAGGCCCGGCGTGTCCACGGGCATGATGATGCGAGGGTCAGCTAGGCTACAGGGACACCCATCGCTCCCGAGGCTGATCAATCAAGGCGTGTGTGTAGTCACGCCGTCCCCTACCTACTTAGTGATGGACGGCACGCCGACCACTATCGCGCTCGGCCGGAGGGCCCATCAGCCCACCGGACAGGCTGACAACTCATAACCCAGAAGTATACGGGATCGCAACAGTTTTCGAGGGTAGAGTATTCAACCCAAATTAATTGATTCGACTCAAGGGGAAGCAAAATAATATTCTCAAGTATTAGCAGTTGAGTTTTCAATTCAACCACACCTAAAAGATTTAGTGTCTACAGCAAAGTATTAGTAGCAAGGTAGTATGATAGCAGCAGTAGCAATAGTAACCAGTAACATCAAAGTAATAGCAGTAGCAATAGAGTAACATCAACAGTAGTGACAGCAGTAGCGGCAAGGTAATGTAGCAAGGACCAGTAGGAAAAACTCGTAGGCATTGGATCGGTGATGAATGATTATGCCGGATGTGATTCATCATGTAACACTTATAACATGGAGAGATAAGTAACTAGCTCCTGTTCGTCAATCTAATGTAGGCATGTATTCCGTATGTAGTCATACGTGCTTAGGGAAAAGAACTTGCATGACATCTATTGTCCATCCCTCCCGTGGCAGCAGGGTCCTACTGGAAACTACGGGATATTAAGGTTCTCCTTTTAATAAAGAACCGGACCAATGCATTACCACTTGGTGAATACATGAACTCCTCATACTATGGTCATCTTCGGGAGTGGTTCCGGCTATTGTCACTCCGGGGTTGCCGGGTCATAACACATTGTAGGTGACTACAACTTGCAAGATAGGATCTAAAACACACATATATTTGCGACAACATAATAGTTTTAGATCTGAAATCATGGCACTCGGGCCCTAGTGACAAGCATTAAGCATGGCAAAGTAGTAGCAACATCAATCTCAGAACATAGTGGATACTAGGGATCATTCCCCGTCAAAACTAACTCGATTACATGATAGATCTCATACAACTCATCACCATCCAGCAAGCTTATGATGAGATTACTCATGAACGGTGAAGAGCATCATGGAATTGGTGATGAAGGTTGATGATGACGATGGCGACGATCTCCCCTCTCCGGAACCCAGAACGGACTCCAGATCTGCCCTCTAGAGAAAGAACAGGAGGTGTCGGCGCCTCCGTATCGTAAAACGCGATGAATCCTTTTCCTTGAATTTTTTTGGACAAAATAGGTTATATAGAGCTGGAATTGGGGGCGGCGGTTCTCGGAGGAGCTCACAAGCCTGCCAGCCCCGTCCAAGGGGGGTGGTCGGGCCTGGTGGGCTTGTGGGCTCCTGGCTCCATCCCTCTAGTTGATTCTTGCGCCAGTATTTTTTATATATTCCAGAAAAATTCCACGTAGATTTCCAGGTCATTCCGAGAACTTTTATTTCTGCGCAAAAACAACACCATGGCAATTCTGCTGAAAACAACATCAGTCCGGGTTAGTTCCATTCAAATCATGCAAATCAAAGTCCGGGCAAAAGAGTTCGGAAAAGTAGATACGACGGAGACGTATCAACTCCCCAAGCTTAAAGCCTTGCTTGTCCTCAAGCAATTCAGTTGACAAACTAAAAGAGACAAAAGAAAAACTTTGACGAACTCTGTTTGATCGTGTTGTTGCAACTATGTCTAACTCATATCCAGAATTTCAGCAAGATCACAAGTAAACTACATAAGAAAATGACATCTAGGTCTCACGGTAAACTCATATCAATGGCATAATGAACTAGCGAGCAAATAATAATAAGTCTCAAATGTCAACACTTCAATCAAAACAATCATGAAGCAGTACGAACAAATGGTATCTCGCTAGCTCTTTATGAGACCGCAAATCATAAATGTAGAGCACGTTCAAAGACCAAGGGCTCACTAAAATTGTAATTCATGGCAAAGAATATCCAGTCACAGTCATACTCAACACAGTTAAAAGCAAAGCATAAAAATGACAAAGGTGCTTTCTAATTGGTTCTTTTTCAAGAGGAGGATGAGTCAACAGGAAAATAAATAGACAGGCCCTTCGCAGAGGGAAGCATTGATTTGGAGAGGTGCCAGAGCTCAAGCTTTGAAAACAGAGATAATATTTTTGGGTGGCATGCTTTCATTGTCAATGCAATGACTAAGAGTTCTCACCATCTTCCACACTACACATGCTATAGGTGGTTCCCAAACAAAGAAGTAAAGTTTTGACTCCCTCACAACCAATCAATCACACTCCACGACTAGTCGAATACTCGGGTGCCGTCTATACCAACATCAATCCAGGGGGAGTTTTGTTTGCAATTATCTTTTCGATTTGAGCATGGAACTGGGAATTCCAATTACCGGCCCCTTTCTCGTGAATGATAGTGAATAAACACATGTCGAGGATAACACCCCTAGCATGGAAGATAATGATATCCCCCTGTCACCACATGAGCGGTTCGGGCATGCAAAACAGATTATTTCTTGAAGGTTTAGAGAGTGTCACACGCAAATTTACTTGGAACGGCAGGTAGATACCGCATATAGGTAGGTATGAAGGACTCATATGGAACAACTTTGGGTTTATGGAACTGGATGCACAAGCAGTATTCCCGCTTAGTACAAGTGAAGGCTAGCAAAAGACTGGGAAGCGACCAACTAGAGAGTGACAACAGTCATCAAAATGCATTGAGATTAACTAACATTGAGTGCAAGCATGAGTAGGACATAAATCACCATGAACATGAATATCATAGAGGCTATGTTGATTTTGCTTCAACTACATGCGTGAACATGCGCCAAGTCAAGCCACTTGAATCATTCAAAGGAGGATACCATCCTATCATACTACATCACGGTCATCTCAACATTCATGTGGGCATCCAAGACAAACCATTATAAGCTCCTAGCTAAGTAAGAATGGCATAAGTAACTATGATCTCTAAGTTGTCATCGCAAACATGTTTTTCTCACAACAAAGCTGAATCAGGAACGATGAGCTAGTCATATTTACAAAAACAAAATAGATCGAGTTCATACCAGCTTTTCCAGGCTCAGTCACTTCATCATATAACGTCATTATTGCCTTTCACTTGCACGACCGAATGATGTGAACAATAATAAGCGTGCTCGTGCATTGGACTAAAGCTGGAATCTGCAGGCAAACACAAAGGAGAAGACAAGGTAATAGGGCTCTTTAACAGATAAACAAATATGCATGCGAGAGCCACTAAACATTGAAATTATGGTCTTCTACCTTGACCCAAAGAAAAAGAAAACTATTTACACGGGAAAGCTCCCAACAAGCAAAAGAAGAACAAGAAAATCTCTTTGAGTTTTCTCAAACTAGACAGACACACGAAAAGAAAACAAGAAACAAAAATAAACTAGCATGGATGATACAGTGGCAAAGTATGAACACCGACGAACAAAGTGAAAGCATAAGCAAGAATGTAAAGTCGGTGAGAAACACGTACTCCCCCAAGCTTAGGCTTTTGGCCTAAGTTGGTCTACTCCCATGGATGGTCCGGGCGATATCCAAAATCATAATGGAGGTTGTACGGGAGCGCTGCAGCCACTGCGTGATTAGCCGCCTCTTGGAGACGAGCAGCCTTTGTCTCCCTCTCATACTCCTCTGCCTACCCTCTGGTTATGTAATATCTTCGTTTTACCTTAAAGTCAAAGAAGGAAGGAGCAGGAAGGGTAATATGGAAAACACGCTGCCGGTTAAATATTAAACGGTATAGGAGGGATTCATCATCCATCTCAAGGAACTGGTAGCGTGTCAAAGCGACGCGGTCAAGGAAAGCTGTATGGAATGGGGATCTCCTTCGCGGATGGGTACTCCAAGGAAATTCGCTATGCGAGTGGCATAGATCCCACCAAAGAAATCCCCTTCATTAGCATTATTATTCAGCCTCCTTGCTATTATAGCTCCCATGTTGGAACTTTTATCACCCGTTACTGCGCTCTTAAGAATACTAAGGTCTGATGCGCTGAGATGACAATGATCAAACTTGCCATTAATGCATCTGCCTATGAAAAGGGCAAAGTAATGCAAGGCAGGAAAATGAATGCTCCCCATGGTAGCATGCGATATATCTCTAGTTTCTCCCACAGTTATACTAGAGAGAAAAAAATCTCTAACCGAAGATTTCGGAGGATCATTGAGACTACCCCAAATAGGTATCTTGCAAATTCTATTGAAATCCTCTAAATCCATGGTATACGATTTGTCACAGAGATCAAACAGTACAGATGTATTACGGCCAACAAAAATTTGAATCTACGAACAAAAGAGGCAGTGAGCGTAACATACTGTTCCCATTTATCGGAGATGAATTCTTCTAGTCCGACATTGTGAACAAGTGTATCAAACTCGTCTTTGAAACCTGCCTCAATCATAAATTCATCAGAAGGCCATTCACATGGTTGTATCGGTGTGTTCCTCGGTTGGTAAGGATCGGGCTCCCGAATCGCAAGACGGGGACCTCTCTTGCTTGGTGAACCACCATGATAGTTTCTCCTGAACATCTTCCTTTTCTGAAATTTTCAGTGACCCAAAGGAAAAGTGAACAAGGCTCAACTAAACTCGTAGCAACTACTCCCACAAGTGCCTAGAGGCCATATTACGCATCAAAACTACTTGGGACCAGTTAAAATTGGCATGCAAAGCTCAAGAACATGGTCACCAATGCAGCAAAAATACGCGGAGTATAAGGCACTAGAGCAAAAATTAATTGGACCAATGGAGGAGTCACTTACCAAGGAGTAATTTCCCCCAAAACAGTTGAGAGAATGGTGCTTTGAGCAAGGAGATCAAAAATCCCAGCAAGAGGAGCAAGAACACGGGTTTGAGGTGGGAAACAATTTTTTCTGGAGGTAGGAGAAGTGGATGAGAGCTAGAATGAGTGGAGGGGGTGCGTGTGGGCCCCACAAGCCTGCCGGCCCCGGCCAGGGGGGTGGTCAGGCCTGCTGGTCTTGGGACCCACTAGCGCATCTCCCAGACTAGCCATTCGTCTCAGTATTTTTCAAAAATTCCAGAAAAAATCATACTTGATTTTCAGGACGTTCGGAGTACTTATATTTTCGGGGTACTTTCCTACGGGACGCTAAAAGTAGAAAACAGGGAAAACTAAAGTAAATCTATCATTTTTCTTCTAAGCAACCGAAGGTGAAATCTCGGAATAGAGGTTTGTGACTCCTCGATTCATCCTTCTCATGGTCATCAAAAGAAATCCGTCAATTAGGTTGATCAAGTCTCCTCGACAAACCTTTTCTAATCGCAAAAGAGAAAGGAGAATTTTCGAATAGTCACTAGGTCACCTCAATGGGGATGTGTATCTCCCCAACAAGCAAATCATACTTCATCTTAACAGAAGGTATAGGGCATTCGAAGCTCCCAATAAGAATCGATGAAGTTTTTTCGATAGCATTGATGCAATGTACTTGATATTGTTTCTTCGGAAAGTGCACCGTATGCTCATTACCGTTGACATGTAAAGTGACATTGCCTTTGTTGCAATCTATAACAGCCCCTGCAGTGTTTAAAAAGGGTCTTCCGAGGATGACCACCATGGCATCGTCCTCAGGAATATCCAGAATAACAAAGTCTGTTAAGATAGTGACATTAGCAACCACAACAGGCACATCCTCGCAAATGTCGATAGGGAAAGCAGTTGATTTGTCGGCCATTTGCAGAGAGATTTCAGTGGGTTTCAACTTATCCAGTTCAAGTCTACGATAAAGAGAGAGAGGCATAACACTAACACCGGCTCCAAGGTCGCATAAAGCAGTTCTAACGTAGTTACCTTTAATGGATTAAGGTATAGTGGGCACACCGGGATCACCTAGTTTCTTAGGAGTTCCACACTTGAAGGTATAGTTAGCAAGCATGGTGGAAATCTCAACATCAAGTATCCTCCTCTTATTAGTCACAATATCTTTCATGTACTTAGCATACGGAGACATTTTGAGCATATCTATCAAAAGCATTTGCAGAAAGACAGGTCTAATCATTTCAACCAATCGCTCAAAATCCTCACCATCCTTTTTCTTGGATGGTTTGGGAGGAAAGGGCATAGGTTTCTGAACCCATGGTTCCCTTTCTTTACCATGCTTCCTAGCAGCAAAGTCACTCTTATCGTATCTTCTATTCTTAGGCTGTGGGTTATCAAGATCAACAGGTTCAATCTCGACATCCTTATCACTGCTAGGTTGAGCATAAATATGAACATCACTGTTGATATTATCATTAGGCTCATGTTCATCACCAGATTGTGTCTCAGCATCAGAAATAGAGGCATCTTTTGGACTGTCAGGTGTAGCAGCAACAGGGTTGCTAGCATGCAGGTTCCTATCATTTTTCTTCTTCTTTCTAGGATGACTAGGTGCATCAGTGCTAACTCCTTGAGAATCTTTTCAATTCTCTTTGGATGACCCTCATGATACAAAGGTTCCTGGGTCATTCTACCACCTCTAGTAACGACTCTGACAGAATTGTCATTCAACTCATTGAGCAAGTCATTCTGAGCTTTAAGTACTTGTTCTACTTGAGTAGTAACCATAGAGGCATGTTTACTCTGAATCTTAAGATCATTGACATTTCTGTCTACACAAGCACTTAAATGACTAAGCATACGAGCAGTATGTTCCAATTGTCTGCTAACATAATCATTGAAACTCTGTTGTTTGGCAACAAAGTTATCAAATTCCTCCAGGCATAGGCTAGCAGGTTTATCAAAAGGAATATCACTCTCATCAAACCTACGCAGAGAATTTACTTCTACTACCTTTATCGGGTTATCGAGACCATGGGTCTCTTCGATAGGTGGTAGATTTTTGACATCTTCAGACTTAATGCCTTTCTCTTTCATAAATTTCTTAGGTTCTTGCATATTTCCGGGACTGAGGAATAGAATACCTCTTTTCTTCGGAGTTGGCTTAGGAGGTGGTTCGGGAATAGTCCAAGCATTCTCATTGCACAAGATGTTATTCAATAGAATCTCAGCTTGTTCTACAGTTCGTTTCCTAAAAACACAACCAACACAACTATCTAGGTGGTCTTTAGAAGCATCGGTAAAACATTATAGAAGATATCAAGTATTTCATTCTTCTCAAGAGGGTGATCAGGAAAAGCATTCAGTAGCTGGACGAGCCTCCCCCAAGCTTGTGAGAGACTCTCTTCTCCAGCTTGAGCAAAGTTGTATATTTCCTGCAAGGAAGCTTGCTTCTTATGGGCAGGGAAATATTTTTCAGAGAAGTAGTAGACCAGGTCCTGGGGCCTACGCACACAACCAGGAGCTAGAGAAGTGAACCAAGTCTGAGCATCATCCTTTAGCGAGAAAGGAAACAACTTGAGGATATAGTAGTGGCAGATCTTTTCCTCACTAGTGAATTGGGTGGCTATATCGTGCAGTTTGGTAAGATGGGCTATAACCTTTTCAGACTCATAACCGTGAAAAGGATCAGATTCGACCAGAGTGATTAACTCAGGGTCGACAGAGAATTCATAATCCTTATCGGTCACAAAGATAGGCGAAGTAGCAAACTTTGTGTCATATTTCATCCTAGCGTTCAGAGATTTTTCTTTCCACTTGAGCAATAGTTTCTCAACATCATAGCTATCCTTACACGCAAGAAAGTCCTCAGATATCTCTCCCTCCATAACATAACGTTCAGGCATATCAGGCAATTCAGGCATATGAGAGCTAGTTCTAGCAGGCAAAATAGCAGGTTCTACTTCAATAGTATCAACAGTTTCAGAAGTATCATCACATCTAGCTGCAACTCTAGCAATTTGTGCATCAAGGAATGCACCTAGTGGCAAAGCAGTATCAGACATAGCATCATCAGGCAAAGCAGTATCAGGCATAGCATCATCAGGCAAAGCAGTATCAAACATAGCATCATCATAAGCATCATGGGCAGCAGAAGTAGCATCATCAAGCACATGCGACATATCAAGATTTCTAGCTGGAGGTGGTGTCGCAAACTTACTCATAACTGAAGGTGAATCAAGTGCAGAGCTAGATGGCATTTCCTTACCTGTCCTCGTAGTGGAGGGCAAGACTCTAGTTCTTGGATCTATCGGATTCCTCATAGTGACCAGCAGACGTAAATCCCAAGTGACTCAGAGAATATAGCTGTGCCTCCCCGGCAACGGCGCCAGAAAAAGGTCTTGATAACCCACAAGTATAGGGGATTGCAACAGTTTTCGAGGGTAGAGTATTCAACCCAAATTTATTGATTCGACTCAAGGGGAAGCGAAAGAATATTCTCAAGTATTAGCAGTTGAGTTGTCAATTCAACCACACCTGAAAGTTTTAGTGTCTGCAGCAAAGTATCAGTAGCAAGGTAGTATGATAGAAGGAGTAGCAACAGTAACCAGTAACAACAAAGTAACAACAGTAGCAACAGAGTAACAGTAGCAGCAGTGACAGGAGTAGCAGCAAAGTAACGTAGCAAGGACCAGTAGGAAAAACTCGTAGGCATTGGATCGGTGATGAACGATTATGCCATATGTGATTCATCATGTAAGAGCTATAACACGGAGAGATAAGTAACTAGCTCCCGTTCCTCAATCTAATGTAGGCATGTATTCCATATGTAGTCATACGTGCTTAGGGAAAAGAACTTTCATGACATCTATTGTCCATCCCTCCCGTGGCAGCGGGGTCCTAATGGAAACTGCGGGATATTAAGGTTATCCTTTTAATAAAGAACCAGACCAACACATTAACACTTAGTGAATACATGAACTCCTCATACTATGGTCATCTCCGGGAGTGGTTCTGTCTATTGTCACTCCGGGGTTGCCGGGTCATAACACATAGTAGGTGACTACAACTTGCAAGATAGGATCTAAAACACACATATATTGGCGACAACATAATAGGTTCAGATCTGAAATCATGGCACTCGGGCCCTAGTGACAAGCATTAAGCATGGCAAAGTAGTAGCAACATCAATCTCAGAACATAGTGGATACTAGGGATCAATCCCCGTCAAAACTAACTCGATTACATGATACATCTCATCCAACTCATCACCGTCCAGCAAGCCTACAATGAGATTACTCACGAACGGTGAAGAGCATCATGGAATTGGCGATGCAGGAAGGTTGATGATGACGATGGTGACGATCTCCCCTCTCCGGAGCCCAGAACGGACTCCAGATCTGCCCTCCAGAGGAAGAACAGGAGGTGGCGGCGCCTCCGTATCGTAAAACGCGATGAATCCTTCTCCTTGATTTTTTTCCGAACGAAAGAGGTTATATAGAGCTGGTATTGGGGGCGGCGGAGCTCCGAGGAGCTCACAAGCCAGACAGCCCCGGCCAGGGGTGGTGGCCGGGCCTGGTGGTCTTGTGGGCTCCTGGCTCCGTCCCTCCAATTGATTCTTGCGCCAGTATTTTTTATATATTCCAGAAAAATTCCACGTAGATTTCCAGGTCATTCCAAGAACTTCTATTTTTGCACAAAAACAACACCATGGCAATCTTGCCAAAAACAGCGTCAGTCCGGGTTAGTTCCAGTCAAATCATGCAAATTAGAATCCAAAACAAGGCCAAAAGAGTTCGGAAAAGTAGATACAACGGAGATGTATCAACAGCCGGTGCCCCACCCCCCTTTTCCCCCACTACTCTACACTCTTGGCTGGAATATTAAGCCAAATCCAGCCCCTCGAGAGAGGGCCTGGCAAACACTCGAACCACCAAACCCCTGCGTAGCACACCAAAGAGGTAGCGAGGCTAACGGCGAGAGCTCCATCTCCTTCCTCACGAACACCTCGAGGAGCACCATTGTACTATGATCATCCATAGTCACACTGACAGGACTAGGGGTTTTACCTCATCGGAGGGCCCTGAACCTGGGTACATCGGCATCATGTGTCTTGCGCCTACACCCGTTCCCACACGGTGACGGCGCCCGTCGGCCCCGAACCACGATCTAAGCCACCCCCTGGCATCTGTCGCAGAAGTACCACGAGAGTTCTCTTATTGTTTCAATAACCTTAGTTGTCACTATGGAAAATACTTATCTATACTGTGATGCATCATCCACTCCTGTTTGGGGGAATACCCAACAGAAATCACAAGTATGAGGAAGGAATTCTTGCATCGTTGCCCGGGAGTATCACCAATTTCCTATCAATTACCTTCTCACAAATTAGTATTCACTTATTCTACTTCTTATTTGTTGTCATATTTTTCTTGCTATAAAAATAAAAAATAAAAAATAATTTATCTTTTCTAGTTTACTTGTTCGCTTGCTTTATTTTCTTGTTTACTTGTTCTGCTTGTTACTTTGCTTGTTTCGTTTGTTTGAAGTTGCTATCATGTATGAGTTTGAAATTAATGGTTCTTCTTCCACTATTGTAGAGGCCCTAGATCATCCAACTTCACCTTTCGATGAGAACACTAAAAGAAATTTTGATGAAGTTGCTAAATAAAAACTTAGTAATCTTGTGGAGGATGATCCTTACAAAGGAGAACCTATTACGCAATCAAAGAAATTCCCCATAGGTAGTGGTAATATTATTGGGAAAAGTGTTATTCAAGAATTTTCACTTGTGTTGGCTCAATACCATTGATAGGACGATCTATTATTGCTAGAACTACTAGTTATGTGGATGCCTTATCTTTGCCCGTGGTTCAATAGAAAAGACAATTCGTTCATATGCATCCCTTGTAGAATTGTCTAATATTCAGGATGCTTCTACCAAACGCTTACCAACATTATTTCCCATTCATGTGTTCAATCACATTATGCATCAAGCTAGAAGAATATTTTCTCATTATAGGGTTAATGGCGAGTGCCCACCAATAGAAGGAATTTCTATGATTTGGAAGAAATAAGGAAATTGAGATCAATGGATTATGTTGCTTATAATGAGAACCTTAGAAAAAGGGTTCTGCCTAATGACTTAGTTGATAAAATTACTGAACATAATGATCAATTTCTTATGCCAAATCCTGGATTGCATCATGTGCTTGAGAGGGAATTAAGGAAGTTCCTTTATCGAAACCTATACAATGAAGAGCTTGTCATTACTTATGAAAAACCTAATGATGAGCCTACTCTACCTCTTGAAATAGATCCCACGGACCCTTATGTTGTGTAATATAGTCCAATTATTTTTCGTTACCTAATAGAAAACTTGTTGCTAAAAGAAGGGAATATGATTATAGCAGTATGAACTTTCCTCATGAATGTTACAACACTTGAAACTATGCATTATGCCTAGCTAGGGGCGTAAAACAATAGTGCCTCTTGGGAGGCAACCCAATAGTTATATTATTTTTCTTGTTCTCCTTTATGTTATTGTGGGTTCACATGATTATTGCTAATATAATGATTGTGTTTTTATGTTTAGATTAGTGTGTGTGCCAAGTAAAGCCATTGGGATGATTTGAATGATAAGTAGAATTGATACAATGCAAAAATAGAAACTTTTACGTCCAGTGTAGAATTTATTCGATTTTAAGGGAACGTCTTTTTGATCTGATTTTTTTACACAGTATTATTATCGTCAGGGTGTACTATTGTTTTAGAATATCTGTAGAAATATAAGTATTGTTTAAATGTTGATCACTATTGATTGTTCTGTTCTAGATTGATTCTATTTTTGCTTGTATAGTTTGCTTGTTTTTATGATGCTATGGATTATATCAGGGGGTATAAATCATGGAGAAGTTAGAACACAGTGCCTTATTCTATAATAAAATATGAATCAATTTATCACATCACCTATTGTTTATGGTTCGTCTATCCTACTAACGGATCTCACTAGTTTTCTATTGAGTTTTGTGTGCTAAAGTTTTAAAGTTATGGGTCTTATCACGATGGAGTAAGGAATAAGGAGCGGCAAAGAGCCCAAGACTTGGTATGCCCACGACACTCCAAGTCAAATTCTAGTAGGACTCAAGCATCTAAGCATGGGGATTCCCCGGAAGGCATCCCCTCTTTCGTCTCAATCCATCGCTATGCCACTTGAGCTACATTTTAATTCATCACATGATATGAGTTTTGTTTGGAGCATTGTGTATTATAGCTTTATTTTATTTTAGTTTTACACAATAATTTTTTGCTGGACACACTCACTTGAGAGAGACAGTTTTCACCATGATTTGTTAAAATACTCTATCTGCTTCACTTATATATTTTGAGCTAAGCAGTTTCTCTAGTGCTTCACGTATATCTTCTCGAGCACAATGGGGTATAAATTTTATAGAAATACTTGCAATCTAGTTCTTCAATTAAATTTGTTTGAGAGTTAATAAATAGTGACAATAATTTGCATGGGTTATAATAATATTCCAAAAATAGTAGGTATTCAATGATTGTATAATCAAAACCTTCATGTAGCACATAAAAGAGAAATTGTGGGTTAATGATATTGATGTGGTAATAAGAAAGGGTGTGAGTGCATGGTTGTTGGTTAGTACAAAAATCGATAGTTGAAGGGTGCCAATTTGTTGTTCAGTTAAATATTGGTTATGGCATGGTGATGATGTGTGAGCATTGTTATTCCTCGTTCAAATCCTACTGTTGTTTAGGACGGGCGCGCGCGTTTGTTAACTCCTACTAACCTCTTCCCTAGGGGCATGTGAGTTGTACTTTGCTTCGAGAGAGCTAATAAAACCTTGCAATAAGTATGTGAGTTCTTTATGACTAATGTGAATCCATGGATGTACGCACTCTCACATCCTCATATTTGCTAGCCTCTTCGGTACCGTGCATTACCCATTCTCACCTTGAGAATCGGTGCAAACTTCGCCGATGCATCCATACACCGCGACATGATACACTATGTTGCACATAGGCCACCTTATATCTTCCTCAAAACAGCCACCATACCTAACTAGGTTGGCATTTCCATAGCCATTCCGAGATATATTGCCATGCAACTTCCACCGTTACATCATATGTGAAAGGATCAATACAGTTGACTGGAGGGCGTTGAATAGGCAACTATCAATTTTAAGCTTTTCTATGACAAATTAAGTTTAGCAACAAATATGTTGTCTAGATATGCAGCTAGGTGAGCAACCTGCTGACAACAATATTAACAAGCAAGTAACAAATACAAGTAAAGGAAATAAATAACTACAAGTGGAATCGATGAAGACGAGGATGTATTTCTGAAGTTCCTTCCCTTTGAGGGGAAGCACGTCTCCATTGGAGTGGTCTGGAGGAACAATGCTCCTCAAGAAGACACTAAGGCCACCGTATTCTCCTCAAGCCCTCACATGGTGTGAGATGTCGTCATTACACTAGTGGTGCCCTTAAAGGCCGCGATTGAACCTTTACAAACAAGGTTTGAGCAGTCTCCACAATTGAATTGGAGGCTCCAAACAAAACCACGAAGCTTCACCACAATGGAATATGGATTCTAGGTGATCTCTTCCATCTAGGGTGCTCAAACACCCAAGAGTAACAAGATCCGCAAGGGATTAATGGGGGGACAAATTTCTCTTGGTGGAAGTGTAGATCAAGGCCTTCTACTCCAAACCCTAGAGCATCAACAAGAATCGATGTCTAGGGAGAGAGATTTGGGCAAGAGTAAGCTTAGGAGCAACAATGAAGCTTTTGGGGGAAGAAAGGTGTGGTCTCTTGGGGAAGAATACCCACTTAGATAGGGGAGCAGAATCAGACCGTTTTCTGCCAACAAGTCGTGGATAAGCGATAGTACTGCTCGAGGGAGCAGTACTTCCGCTTGCGCGGAAGTACCGAGCTTCACTGGCAGATTGACATAGTCAGGGAAGCGGTAGTTCTGCCGGAGCGATACTACCATTCCCGCTAGCAGTACTACCACTTCCGGGAGCGGTACTTCCGCTTTGCACTGTGTGAAGCCTAGACTTAGCAGAACTAAGGAGGGTTGCACACCAATACCGCCGAGAGTGGTACTTCCGCTCATTACTGGTGCTCAAAAATTGCTCGAGTGCCATAGACAACACAAAGCTAGAATAGGAGGAAGTGGGGCCAGAAGTGGAGGGCAGCAGTACCGCTAGTGCGGTCATACCGCTCCGCTCCCACTGATACTTGTGCTCAAAATAGTCAAAGGCACCGAAGACACCAGAGAGGTAATATAAGCGGAAGTGGGACCAGAACTGGAGGGCGGCAGTACCGCTAGATTAAGTTCACATCAATATCATTATAATTTTTCTCAATAAATGTAGACAAGGCCATATCATTGATATCAACATGAGCATATTTACTAGCATCCATATTCATAAGAGCATCCACTTTCTCACTCAAAGTAACGATTTCTCAACAGAATTTACCTTCTTACCAGGTGGAGCTCTTTCTGTATGCCATTGAGAATAGTTTGTGGCCTCTCCTAATGTCACCTAAATGAAGGTACCACCAGTTGCAGAATCTTGAAGATTCTAGATACAATGTTTAGTCCAACATAGAAATTTTGTATAACCATCCATAAGTTCAAACCATGAGCGGGACAACTTTTAATCATCAACTTCATCCTCTCCCAAAGCTTTGGAACACATGTTCTTAATCATGTTGCTTAAAATTCATAATTTCATTTCTAAGGGAGATGATCTTAGTAGGAGGAAAATACTTGGTAATAAAATCATATTTACATTTATCCCATGTTCCAATACTATTGTGTGGTAAATATGAGAACCAAGATTTAGTTTTATCTCGTAGTGAAAAAGTAAATAATTTTAATTCAACCACATCATTATCCATATCCTTTTTATTTTGCATATCACATAACTCAACAAAGGTGTTGAGATGAGCAATGGGATCATCAGTAGGACCTCCCGAGAATTGTTCTTTCATCACAAGATTTAGCAACACAACATTAATATCATAAAACTCCGCACTGGTGGAGGGTGGTATAAGAGTACTAATAAATTTGTTGTTATTAGTATTTTAGAAGTCACACAACTTTGTGTTATCTTGAGACATGGTGTAACATCCCAAATTTTGAAATGTTATAATAAATAGTTGACTGATTCTTTGATTGATTGAGTGATTTAATTTGAGTGAAAATTTGAAACTTTAAAAAATTTGAATGAGGGAATAAAATGACTTTCCCCTTTTCCTATGAATTCAAATTCATCCATTTCAAATTAGTGAGAGAAGATAACATGACTTCTTCAACTATAAAGAATTTGAAAGGTGGATTTGAAAACTACTAAAAAATTCCTATTTGGGTTTCAGTTTCGTATTTGATCCTATTGCTATTTCAAAGTTGGAAGAATTCAATTTTTTCTTGCAAAAAAAATTTTCGAAAAGTATGAGAGGAGGTAATATGACACCCCAAAGGTGAGAGGAAATCAGTGCCATTTTATTTCAAAGTGAAATTTGGTTTTAGTTTATTACTATTTTTTAAAATATTTTTTTATAAAATTTCTGTTTTGGCTCTTAAAAATATTCACGTTGTAGGAATTATTTTTCCGATCATTTTGGTATATAATACCCTATATTTATTTTTGTGTTTAGCATATGTTTTTGCCTTGTATTTTTTTGTTGCTATAAAAAACATATTAAAATAATACTAGGCAGGCCAGCGCACCGGTTGGCCTAGCCAGTGCACCAGCAAGCCACGTGCGAGCGCCTAGCCCAAGCGAGCGGTAGGGCAAGCTAGCGATCGAGCGCTTGCTCTTTACCAGGAGCCGCCGCCACACGTGAGTATCTCCCTCTTTTCTTTTTATTTCTGACAAAAAGGACCCACATCCATCTTCTTCCCCTGCACGAAGTCGAACAGGATGGCAACTCCCGCAAGTACCCGTACAGACGCCAACCTCGTTTCAAATCCTTCTCAAATTCTATCCCGAGTCAACCCTTGCCTCAAGTTTCTTGTCCTATAAATACTTATAGTTCTCCTCGACCGATTCCCCTAAAAATCCCACGCCAAAACCACCTATACGTCGCGAGCTCATCGTTTGGATCTCGCCGCAAAAGTTGATGTTCATCGTTTGGATCTTGTGTATTTTGACTTCTTTTGATCCCTAGTTTCTATTTGACAAGGTCTAATCTTGTCTCTCCGTCTACAGCAACCACCTCAAGCTCATGAAGCTGCTGTATTTCACAGAGTTCACCTCAATGCTCCGCTCGCTTCGGTCTCAACCAACCTTCACCTTCAGCAAAAATTGGTCGCCCTCGTTGTCCCGCATCTGTTGGACAACTTCCCCGATGCCGTTGATCGCCGGAACCGCCGCACCATCGTCATCTTCTTCCCTGCCTCCTCACGTTCCTTGTGTGTAAGTTATTTTCGTATTAGTTAAGTAGATATCGTTCACCTTTTAGCCCTTGTGGCGAATGCTTCCAGCAAACCAGTGATAGCCACGTGTCGCGTGTCCGCATTCTAACATTTTTAGATTAATCCCGTTTTAGATTAAATCCCAGTTTTTTTGTATCTTTAGTTTTGTAACTCAGATTTAGTTGATTCTTTTTGCTACTAATTCACAAAAATCCCCTATATCCCCTAGAACCATCAAACAAATATTTTTGGCCTTTTAAATTACGAGTTCAAACATAAATGTATTTAACACTAATTTAGGTATAACTTTTATTTAAAATTTTGTTTTTGAGTAATTATATTTGCTGCTGATTTCTATTAGTTTATATCTTTCGAGAGAAATAATAAAAGTAATTTTTTTTATTAAAAATTTGATCTGGACAGATTCAACATCTATTTTAATTAGGCCATAACTTTTATTTTACAAACCTTTTTATTTGATTCTTTTCGTGTAGAAAATTTTAGGTAAAATACTTTTTGTTATTTATTTGTTTTACGTTTTTTGTTTTCTATATTTTACTATTTTAGTGTTTTATTTTCTATTAACTTTAATTAGGAAAAAAACTATTATGTGTTGTTGTAGTAGAAGACTCCATAGTTTTTCTTTGAAGTTTCTTTTGGATTCTTATTTGATTTTTCTTATCGATTTATGGGATCAATTTTAAGTGTTGTTTGTTATACGGATTGTTAGGATGATTGCTAGTATGCTTGCTTATGTGAATACTATGTTTGATTATATAGATTTCATCGGAGAGTGACGAATAGTTCTATCAAGTTATTTTCTGTGAGCGATATTTATCTTCATCAACCTCGCCAGGCAAGTTCACATTGATCATCTTTTTACCTATGGTTTTATTGAATTAGTTCAACCTTCTCCACCCATTGCATGCAAAGTAGGTACTTGGAAATGGTGGGTCTTGAGTAATATACTGTGATAGGCACCCTTAAACCCTTGTTACTTTGGCCGGGACGTTATTTTGCTATGCTTCTAGTTGACGGGGTTTGGTTGAGTGTTTATCATGAGTGTTGTGAGAACTTAATACTCAAGACCTGAAGACTTCAAGACTTCCAAGACCTCATTATGCAATATACCTCTGTGTGAAGGACGGTTCAGATGGGCACCCTAGCGAAGCCAGTGGATGACCCGAGATGCATGGGGAAGCGCCATGACATCTTGCGGAAAGCTTCACCCAGAAAAAAGAGATGGATGGATTCTTCAAGAACTGAGTCTTACCTGCACAGCCACAAGTCATTATGGGCTCTGGCTTGGTTGGACATTGTGGTGACTCTGGACGGGTGGTGCTACGAGATGTAGAAGAACGGTAGGATTGGATGGGCACCGACAGTATCTCAGAGGAACCCTTTGGAAGACCCTGTTTTGATAATCCGGCTCTCAAACACCCTGAAGTATGATGACTTCAACGGAGGCGGTCAAATATTGTGGGGAACGTGTGCAAAACTCTGCAGAGTACTTAAACCTAATCGATTAGCCGTGTCCACGGTCATGGACAACTTGAGACAAAGGAACTGAAGCTATCAGGAATTCTCAACACCAATAATTTCATTGATGTGGGTGTTATTGATAACTTCGGTATGAGAAATGGTTGCTGAAACATTCTCATTACGAACCAACTATGTAATAAATATTTTGCTTTTACCCTTCTCTTGTTGTAGGAAAAATTTGCTTTATGCAAAACTGAAACTACAGCCCCACCTGCCATATATGCATATAGTATAGATGATATTTTCACCCCTCTTTTTTGTGACTTGCCGGCACCTACATGGCTGCAACATCTTATGTTTGCAGATACTTTCTACAACGAGTAATAGTACGATTCAGGGTTACGGTCTGCACTCAACCTGTCGTTGATGTTTATTGGGACTCCACTCCCTTTGACTGTTTCCGCTGAGATTTTGAGGTATATATCAGTATTACGTTATTTACATGCGATTGCACTTTGATATATACATTGATGTACTATGTGTTCCAGCATACTGATCCAGGGATGGCAGATAAAACATAGAGGCTTGACTTGTTTTGAGTCGGGTCGCTACAAATATGGTATCAGAGCACATGTTGACTATAGGACGTGACCCTAGGAAATGGCTTAGAAATAGGAAGACCTTGATAGGAACAACTTCTGTTTTCACTACTCTTGTACCTCTGAATTATTTTACTTAACAATTCCTATTTCAAAACTATAGATGGAGAGCTACACTCTGAACGAAAGAGAGCACTATACAAAGATGTTCTCGGAGGCCCATTTCTCATGGAGCTGGTACAGATGATGAAGTTGCCGATACCAAAGATTAAGGTGACTAAGAGGAAGTCTGGATTTTGGGGTGTTAGAACTAAAGTTTTTGGACATAAAGAAGACCCCAAGACTAAAGACATCAACTATGGCACATTGACCCATGAATGTGATATGGGCATGAACACTGTTGTTCATGATGCTATCGCCTATTTGAGCTATCGTCATCGTGTTGAGTTAGGTACTCACTACTTTGGAAGGCTTGGATGGCAGAAGCCTGAGGGAGCACACATCATCCTGACAGACGAGGAGAAGGTGAAGTTTTCATTTGTACTGGTGTATAATCAAGAACTGGAACATTATATCAAGAACCTTCAAATGACCCTTCTCTCAGAATTATTTGAGAATGACAGAAGCTTACGGCGGCAGAAAAGTGTTTTCGTGGCTCTCTTGATTTTTTCTGGGATTTTAGGGAATATATAGGTGAAAGACCTACGACAGAGGAGGCCCAGGGAGCCCACAAGCCTGGGAGCGTGGGCTCCACCTTGCCGCGACTAAAGGGCTTGTGGGGTCCTTGGTGACCCTCTGCCTTGGTTCTCAAGTCTCACGATCGTCTTCTGTTTCGGAAAAAAATCTTTTTGGAAGTTTCATTCCGTTTGGACTCCATTTAAAATCCTCCTCTGAAAAGGGTCAAAAACACGGAAAAAACAGGAACTGGCACTTGGCACTTAGTTAATAAGTTAGTCCCCAAAAAGATATAAAAGGCATACAAAACATCCAAAGTTTGACAAGATAATAACATGAAACCATAAAAAATTATAGATACGTTGGAGACGTATCAAGCATCCCCAAGCTTAACTCCTGCTCGTCCTTGAGTAGGGAAGTGATAAAGACTGAATTTTTGATGTGGAATGCTACCTAGCATAGTTGTCCTTCGTAACTTCTTTCATGTGACATGAATGTTCAGATCCGTAATATTCAAAACAATAGTTTGCTATTGACATGAAAACAATAATACTTCAAGCAAACTAGCAAGGTAATCATGAAATTTCGAAATAACAAGGCCAAAGAAAGTTATCCCTACAAAATCATATAGTCTGGCTATGCTCCATCATCCCCACACAACTAATGTAATCATGCACAACCCCGGTATTGGCCAAGTAATTGTTTTCGCACCTTACTTTCTCAAACCTTTTACAACTATCACGCAATACATGAGCGTGAGCCATGGATATATCACTATAGGTGGAATAGAGTGTGGTGGTGGTTGTGAGACAAAAAAGGAGGAGATGGTCACATTGACTCGGCATATCAAAGGGTTATGGAGATGCCCGTTAATAGATATCAATGTGAATGAGTAGGGATTGCCATACAAAGGATGCACTAGAGCTATAAGTATGTGAAAGCTCAAAAGGAGAACTAGTGGGTGTGCATCCAACTTGCTTGCTCATGAAGACCTAGGGAAATTTGAGGAAGCCCATCATTGGAATATACAAGCCAAGTTATATAATGGAAATTCCCACTAGTATATGGAAGTGTCAAAATAAGAGGCTCTCAATCATGAAGAACATGGTGCTATTATGAAGCACAAGTGTGGAAAAAGATAGTAGCATTGTCCCTTCTCTCTTTTTCTCTTTTTTTATTTGGGCTCTTTTGGCCTCTCTTTTTTCGTTTGGGCTCTTTGGCCTCTTTTTTTCCTCACATGGGACCATGCTCTAATAATGATGATCATCACACTTTTATTTACTCACAACTCAATACTTAGAGCAATGATGACTCTATAGGACATGCCTCCAACAGTGTACCGGGATGTGCAACGATCTATCTTGGCGTATGACGTTGAC
Organism: Hordeum vulgare subsp. vulgare; assembly: GCF_904849725.1. Classification (NCBI taxonomy): domain Eukaryota; kingdom Viridiplantae; phylum Streptophyta; class Magnoliopsida; order Poales; family Poaceae; genus Hordeum; species Hordeum vulgare. Next base: position 293,750,462 of record NC_058522.1, read on the forward strand.
ACATCTTGCTAGCTATCTTACGATCATGCAAGGGCAATATGAGAGTGATGGCAAAAGTCATGAGACGGAACGGCGGGAGTTGCATGGCAATATATCTCGGAATGGCTATGAAAATGCCATAGTAGGTAGGTATGGTGGTTGTTTTGAGGAGTGCATATGGTGGGTTTGTGCACCGGCGAAAGTTGTGCGGCGCTAGAGAGGCTAGCAATGGTGTAAAGGTGAAAGTGGATCTATACCATGGACTCACATTAGTCATGAAGAACTCACATACTTGTTGCAAAAGTTTTTATTAGTAATCGAAATAAAGTGCTAAACGCATACTCCTAGGGCAAGGGTTGGTAGGTGTTAACCATCGCGCGATCACGACCGCAACACAAAGGATGACAATCAATAGATCAATTATGCTCCGACTTCCTAACATAGCGGTTCACCATACGTGCATGTTACGGGAATCACTAACTTCAACACAAGTATTCCTAGATTCAAAACACCCTACTAACATAACTCTTAATATTACCAAATCCACGTCTCAAAACTAATTGAGAGGAATCAAAACTTCTCTTTCTACTCAATGCACATGAATATGGAGGTTTTTGTATCCTCTTTGGGTACCTATCACCTTTGTACTACTTTCATAGCACAAGACAACTACCAACTCACGCACCGCCGTGCTCTAAAAGATCTAAGTGAAGCACATAGAGCAAAATTATCTAGCTCACAAGATATAAGTGAAGCACGATGAGCATTCTAGCAAAATCACGATGAGTGCATGCCTCTCTCAAAAGGTGTGCAGCAAGGATGATTGTGACACAACAAAAAGAAAATACTCCTACGATACAAGACGCTCCAAGCAAAACACATATCATGTGGTGAATAAAAGTATAGCTCCAACTTATGTTACCGATGGATTGAAGATGAAAGAGGGGATGCCTTCCCGGGGCATCCCCAAGCTTAGGATTTTTGGTGTCCTTGAATTTGGCTTTGGATGCCTTGGGCATCCCCAAGCTTGATCTCTTTCCACTCTTTATCCATTTGTCCATGAGAACATCACCCAAAACTGGAAAACTTCACAACACAATACTTAATCAGAAACTCGTGATATCATTAGCAAAAGAAAACAAACTACCACCCCCTTAGGCACTGTAGCAATCTTGATTTATATTTATATTGGTGTTAGATTACTGTATTCTAACTTTTCCATGGCTAGTACCCCCCGATACTATCCATAGTTTCATCAAAACAAGCAACCAACTCAACAAAAACAGAATCTGTCAAAAACACACCAGTCTGTAGAAATTTGTATACTTTGTATACTTCTGGTACCTCACAAATTCTAAAAAATTACGATTGCCTTGGAAACAGACATATAAACCAGAAGCAAAAAGAATCAACTCAAATGCTCTTTCTGAATAAAATGAAAAATAATCTCGTGAGAGAAAAGTTTCTGTCTTTTTCCAGCAGGATCAAACAACCATCACCAAGACTAGTCATAAAGGTTTTGCTTGGCTCAAACACAAAAAGAAATACAAAAGACACAATCATAACAGAATTATGATAGTGTGGACGCAACAAAATAGAAAGAAAAGGATAAATTCATTGTGTTGCCTCCCAACAAGCGCTATTGTTTAACACCCTTAGCTAGGCATAAAGCGATAGAATCACGTATCGTCGTCTTTGGTGCTCAAACCATAAGTAGCCCTCATCATGGATTCATAAGGCAATCTTATTTTCTTTCTAGGAAAGTGTTCCATGCCCTTCTTTACAGGAAATTGAAATCTAATATTCCCTTCGTTCATATCGATGATAGCACCGATAGTCCTTAGGAAAGGTCTACCAAGAATGATAGGGCATGTAGGATTGCAATAAATGTCAAGCACAATGAAATCCACGGGTACATAGTTCCTATTTGAAATAATAAGAACATCATTGATCCTTCCCATGGGTTTCTTGACAGTAGAATCCGCAAGATGCAAATTAAGAGAACACTCCTCAATCTCATTAAAACCCAGAACATCACATAAAGACTTTGGAATCGCGGAAACACTAGCACCCAAATCACACAAAACATTGCATTCATAGTTTTTCATTTTTATTTTGATAGTAGGTTCCCACTCATCATGAAGCTTTCTATGGATAGAAACTTCCAATTCAAGTTTCTCTTCAAGAGATTTTATCATAGCTTCGACGATATGATCGGTAAAGGCCTTGTTTTGGCTATAAGCGTGTGGAGAGTTTAGCATGGATTGCATCAAGGAAATGCATTCAATCAAGGAGCAACTATCATAATTGAATTCCTTGAAATCCAAAGTAGTAATTTCATTACTACTCAAAGTTTTAATATCTTCTACTCCACTTTCAATGCTTTTAGCATCAAGATAGATGGACTCCGAATCAATGGCGCGTTTTTCAACCAAAGTGGATTCATATCCAGCCCCATCGTCATTAGGTTTGACACAAGAAAACAAAGATTCAATGGGAGTCATACCAAGCACTTTAAGATCTTCGCGATTCTTATCATGAGAACACTCCTTTTTAAGCCATTCATGTCTAGCACGAATTTGGGCGGTTCTTTCTTTGCTCTCACTCATGGAAACACGCATAGCTTTCAAAGTTTCATCCATATTGATCTTGGGAGGAGCACATCTAACTTTCAAAGCATCAATATCACTAGACATTCTGTCAACGCTCGTAGCCAAATCGTCAATTTTGAGTAGTTTTTCCTCTATGGACGCATTGAATATCTTTTGTGAGTTGATAAACTCTTTGATATTACTCTCTAGATCAGAGGGTAATCTATTGTAATTTCCATGAGTATTGTTGTAGGAGTTGCCAAAGTTATTAGAGGGGTTACTAGGAAAAGGACTAGGAACATAGTTTCCTCTAAAAGCATTGTTGTTGCCAAAATTACTCCTACCAACAAAATTAACGTCCAAGCTAGCGTTGCTACTCTCAATCAATGAAGACAAGGGCATATAATTAGGATCTAAAGGAGCACTTCTACTAGCAACCAAATTCATCAACTCATCCATCTTAGCACTCAACGAGTTAATTTCTTCTATAGTGTGTACCTTCTTACTAGTAGGTGACCTTTCAGTGTGCCACTCAGAGTAGTTCGTCATGATGTTGTCTAGGAGTTTTGTAGCTTCTCCTAATGTGATTTCCATGAACGTTCCACCTGAGGCGGAGTCCAAGATATTTCTAGAAGAGAAATTCAAGCCAGCGTAAAAGATTTGTATAATCATCCAAAGACTCAAGCCATGAGCAGGACAATTTTTAATCATCAATTTCATCCTCTCCCAAGAATGTGCAACATGTTCATGATCAAGTTACTTAAAATTCATGATATCATTACGGAGAGAGATAATCTTAGTCGGCGGAAAAATACTTGGATATATAAGCATCTTCGCACTTGTTCCAAGAATCAATACTATTTTTGGGCAAAGACGAAAACCAAGTTTTTGCTCGATCTCGCAACGAGAAAGGAAAAAGCTTCAATTTAATCACATCATTATCCACATCTTTCTTCATTTGCATATTGCAAAGCTCAATCAAGGTATTAAAATGGGATGCGACATCTTCACTAGGAAGGCCAGAGAATTGCTCTTTCATAACAAGATTCAACAAAGCAGCATTGATTTCGTATGACTCCACACTAGTGGCGGGAGCAATCGGAGTACTAATAAAATCATTATTATTAGTATTCGAGAAGTCACAAAGTTTGGTGTTTTCAGTCAGGCTGACTTCAGCAAGCAAGCAAGCACACAAGCGAAGAGAGAGCAAGCGAGAGAAGCGGCCGAGCGAAAAAGGCAAATGAAAAAGGGCAAATATTTTTGTAAATTTTTGTTTTTCAGAAGTGGGGGAGAAGAAAACGAGAGGCAAAAATGTAAATGCAAGAGATGAGTTTGCGACACTTACTTGGATGAGTTCCTGACTTGATCCTCCCTGGGAAAGGCGCCAGAAATCCTTCTGCTACTACTCAAACAACAGCGCCAAAAATTGACACGTTGACGGAGACTTGCTTGCGTTGGTTTTTCCCTTGAAGAGGAAAGGGTGATGCCGCACAGGAGCAGTAAGTATTTCCCTCAGTTTGAGAACCAAGGTATCAATCCAGTAGGAGAATAGCGTCAAGTCCGGAGTACCTGCGCAAACACAAAAGAGCTTGCACCCAACGCTATAAAGGGGTTGCCAATCCCTTCAAGATTGATTGCAAAGTGAGATCTGAAGGCGGAAAGTGCAACGAAGTAAAAGTGTAAGGCTGAAAATATGATGTGAAGTAGAGCCGGGGGCCATAGTGTTCACTAGAGGCTTCTCTCAAAATAGCAAATATTATGGTGGGTGAACAAATTACTGTCGAGCAATTGATAGAACCGCGCAAAGTCATGACGATATCTAAGGCAATGATCATACATATAGGCATCACGTCTGAGACAAGTAGACTGATACTTTATGCATCTACTACTATTACTCCACATATCGACCGCTATCCAGCATGCATCTAGTGTATTGAGTTCATGACGAACAGAGTAACGCCTTAAACAAGATGACATGATGTAGAGGGATAAACTCAAACCAATGATGAAAACCCCATCTTTTTACCCTTGATGGCAACAACACGATGCGTGCCTCGCTACTCCTTCTATCACTGGATGAGGTCACCGCACGGTATGAACCCAAAACCAAGCACTTCTCCCATTGCAAGAATCATAGATCAAGCTGGCCAAACAAAACCCACAACTCGAAGAGAATTACAAGGATACGAAATCATGCATAAGAGAGATCAGAAGAAACTCAAATAAGATTCATAGATAATCTGATCATAAATCCACAATTCGTTGGATCTCGACAAACACACCGCAAAAGAAGATTACATCAGATACATCTCCATGAAGATCATGGAGAACTTTGTATTGAAGATCCAACAGAGAGAAGAAGTCATCTAGCTACTAGCTATGGACCCGAAGGTCTATGGTGAACTACTCATGCATCATCGGAGAGGTCATGTTGTTGATGAAGAAGCCCTCCATATCCGAATCCCCCTCCGGCAGGGCACCAAAACGTGCCCCAGATGGGATCTTGCGGAGACAGAAGCTTACGGCGGCGGAAAAGTGTTTTCGTGGCTCTCTTGATTTGTTTTGGGATTTTAGGGAATATATAGGAGAAAGACCTATGGCAGAGGAGGCCCAGGGAGCCCACAAGCCAGGGAGGCGCCCCCCCCCCCCCGGCCGCGGCTAGGGGGCTTGTGGGGTCCCTGGTGACCCTCTGCCTTGGTTCCCAAGTCTCACTATCGTCTTCTGTTTCGAAAAAAATCTTTTTGGAAGTTTCGTTCCGTTTGGACTCCATTTAAAATCCTCCTCTGAAAAGGGTCAAAAACACACAAAAAAACAAGAACTGGCACTTGGCACTAATTTAATAAGTTAGTCCCAAAAATATATAAAAGGCATACAAAACATCCAAAGTTTGACAAGATAATAGCATGAAACCGTAAAAAATTATAGATATGTTGGACACGTATCAACCACCATGACGACTTCCTCTTATACTACTCTTGCTATTCGAAATGGTAAATCTGAGTGACTTACCCATAGTAAAGAGGCGATGCCCTTTGAAGCTTTTGTTTAAACCTTAGAACGATATGATGGAGACCCCTTATACTTGGCAGTTGTTGCCAAACGTAGGAATTTTTCAGTGAGGATGAAACCAAGACCCTTTTCACTGCAGAATAACCACAAATGGTAGACCACCATGAGATCATCGATAAGTTAATTAGAATGACCACGAGACTTGTCAGCTAAGAAGACCTAGTATCAGAAGAAAATCTACTTGTTATGAGAACAGAACACTTTGAATGAAAACGGAAGAGCTTCACCAAAAGATTACTGCAAAGAATGTGAAGAGACGCATATTTCCAAGGACCCCAGAGGATTGCCATGAAATTTGAGGGACCGGTAACTCTCATTTTAAGTGTGGTGGCACCCACACATTGAAAGACAATTGATTCGTTAGAAGACCCCCAAACCCTAACCTTTTCTTTCTAGCCTCTTCAAATCTCGAGGACGAGATTCATTTTAAGTGTGGTAGGTTTGTAACATCCCAAATTTTGGAATGTTATAATAAATAGTTGATTGATTGTTTAATTGATTGAGTGATTTAGTTTGAATGAAAATTTGAAACTTTTAACACTTTTGAATGAGAGGGAATAAAATGACTTTCCCCTTTTCCTATGAATTCAAATTCATCCATTTAAAATCGGTGAGAGAAGATAACATGACTTCTTCAACTATAAAGAATTTGAAAGGTGGACTTGAAAACTACTAAAAGTTTCCTATTTGGGTTTCATTTTCGTATTTGATCCTATTACTATTTCAAAGTTTGAAAAAATTGATTTTTTTTCTTGCAAAACAAAAATTCAAAAAGTATGAGAAGAGGTAATATGACAACCCAAAGGTGAGAGGAAATTAGAACCATTTTATTTGAAAGACAAATTTGGTTTTAGTTGATTTGTTTTTGAATTTTTTTTGTTTTGCCTCTAAAAAATATTCACGTTGTAGGACTTATTTTTCCGATCGTTTTGGTATATAATACCCTATATTTATTTTTGTGTTTAGCATATGTTTTTGCCTCGTTTTATTTTTGTTTCTGAAAAAAGTATTAAAAAACTGCTGGCCAGGCGAGCGCACTGGCCGGCCCAACCACTGCACCAGCCAGCCACGTGCGAGCGCCCAGCCCAAGCGAGCGCTAGGGCAAGCTAGCGATCGAGCGCTAGCTCTTTCCCAGGAGCCGCCGCCACACGTGAGGATCTCCCTCTTTTTTTCTGACAAAAAGGACCCACATCCATCTTCTTCCCCTGCACGAAGGTGAACCCGCAAGTACGAGTACACACGCCGATCTTGTTTCAAATCCTTCTCAAATTCTATCACGAGTCAACCCCTGCCTCAAGTTTCTTGTCCTATAAATACTTATGACTCTCCTCGACCGATTCCCCAAAAAATCACACGCCAAAACCACCTATACGTCGCGAGCTGGTCGTCTGGATCTCACCGTACAAGCTGCTATTCATCACCGGATTCCGACGCCCATGAGCCATCCCGGGCCTTCATCTCTTGTATGTTGACTTCTTTCGGTCCCTAGTTTCTGTTTGACAAGGTCTAATCTTGTCTCTCCATCTACATCGACCACCTCGAGCTCACAATGATGTTGTAGTTCACAGAGTTCACCTTGATGCCCCGCTCGCTTCCGTGAACACCAACCTTCACCTTCAGGAAAAATCGGTCGCCCTCGACGTCCCGCATCTATTGGACAACTTCCCCACACCATCGTCATCTTCTTCCCTGCCTCTTCACTTTCGTTCTTTGTAAGTTATTTTCGTATTAGTTAAGTAGAATCGTTCACCTTTTAGCCCGAAACCAGTGATAGCCACGTGTCGCGTGTCCGCAATCTAACGTTTTCAGAAAAATCTTGTTTTAGATTAAATCTCAGTTTCATTTTTTTGTATCTTTAGTTTTATAACTCCGATTCAGTTGTTTCCTTTTCCTACTCATTCACAAAAATCCCCTCTATCACGTGGAACCATCAAAATATTTTTGACCTTTTAACTTTCGAGTTCAAACAGATATGTATTTAACACTAATTTAGGTATAACTTTTATTTAAAATTTTATTTTTGAGTAATTCTTTTTGTTGTTGATTTCTATTAGTTATATCTTTTAAGAGAACTAATAAAAGTAATTTTGTTTTTTATAAAAATTTGATGTGGACAGATTCAACATATGTTTTAATTAGGCCATAACTTTTATTTTATAAAACCTTTTTATTTGATTCTTTTTGTGTAGAAAATCTTAGGTAAAATACTTTGTGTTATTTATTTGTTTTATTTTTTTTGTTTTCTATATTTTACTATTTTAGCGTTTTATTTGCTGTTAAGTTTAATTAGGAAAAAACTATTATGTCTTGTTATAGTAGAAGACTCCATAGTTTTTCTTTCAATTTTCTTTTGGATTCTTATTTGATTTTTCTTATCGATTTACTGCATCAATTTTAAGTGTTCTTTGTTATACTGATTTTTAGGATGAATGCTAGTATGATTGCTTATGTGAATACTATGTTTGATTATATAAATTTCATGGCAGAGTGACGAATAGTTCTATCAAGTTATTTTCTGTGAGCGATATTTATCTTCATCAACCTCGCCAGGCAAGTTCACATTGATCATCTTTTTACCTATGGTTTTATTGCATTAGTTCAACCTTCTCCACCCATTGCATGCAAAGTAGATACTTGGAAATGGTGGGTCTTGAGTAGTATATTGTGATAGGCACCTTTAAACCCTTGTTACTTTGGCCGGGACGTTATTTTGATATGCTTCTAGTTCACGGGGTTTGGTTGAGTGTTTATCATGAGTGTTGTGAGAACTTAATAATCAAGACCTGAAGACTTCAAGACTTTAAAGACCTCATGGTGCAATATACCTCTGGGTGAAGGGCGGTTCAGATGGGCACCCTTGGGAAGCCAGTGGATGACCCGGGATGCATGGGGAAGCGCCATGACATCTTGTAGAAAGCTTCACCCAGGCACAAATAGATGGATGGATTCTTCAAGCCTCGAGGCTTACCTGCACAGCCACAAGTCATTATAGGCTCTAGCTTGGTTGGACATTGTGGTGACTCTAGACGGGCGGTGCTACGAGATGTAGAAGAACGGTAGGATTAGATGGGCACCGGCAGTGTCTCAGAGGAACCCTTTGCAAGACCATGTTTTGATCATTCGGTTCTCAAACACCCTTAAGTGCGAGGACTTCAACGTGTGCAAAACTTTACAGAGTACTCAAATCTAATCGATTAGCCGTGTCCACGTTCATGGACAACTTGAGCCAAAGGAACTGAACCTATCAGGAATTCTCAACACCAATAGTTTCATTGATGTGGGTGTTATTGATAACTTTGGTATGAGAAATGGTTGGTGGAACCTTCTCATTAACATCCAACTATGTAGTAATTTTTTGCTTTTACCCTTCTCTTGTTGTAGGAAAAAATTGCTTTACGCAAAACTTAAACTACGGCCCTACCTGCCATATATGCATATAGTATTGATGATATTTTCACCCCTATTTTTTGTGACTTGTCAGCATATTCAATATGCTAACCTACACGGCTGCAACGTCTTATGTTGCAGATACTTTCTACGATGAGTAAGAGTACGATTCAGGGTTACGGTCTGCACTCAACCTGCCATTGGTGTTTATTCGGACTCCACTCCCTTTGACTGTTTCCGCTGAGATTTTGAGGTATATATCAGTTTTACGTTATTTACATGTGATTGCACTTTGATATATACATTGATGTACTGTGTGTGCCAGCATACTGATCCAGGGATGGCACAAAACACACAGAGGCTTGACTTGTTTTGAGTCGGGTCGCTACACATGGTGACCAAGCAACCAAAGTAACAAGAAAAATGAGTAAACTAGCAAGTAGAGCAAGAAAACATGTAAACTATCATAGATAAATATTTGGTATTATTGATTTTTACAGCAAGAAAAATATAATCGAAAATAAAAACTAGAACAAGTGAATGATTATTTGTGAGAAGGTAATTGATAGGAAATTGATGATACTCCCCAGCAACGGCGCCAGAATTCCTTCCTCATACTTGTGATCTCCGTTGGTTTTTCCCTGGAGAGGGAGGGGATGATGCAACATAGTATAGATAAGTATTTACCTCGGTGATAACCAAGGTTATCGAACCAATAGGAGAACCACGCAATTTCCCCTTCTTCAGCACCGACACACAAAATAGCACACACTTGCACCGAGCGCGGGCAAGAGGGTTGTCAATCCCCTTGAACTTGTTACTTGCAAGAAAATGCATAGTGTAGATGATAGTTGATACTTATAAATTGGAAAATAAACTACATGTAAATAAGAACAACGAATTATTTTGTGTTTTTGTATTTATATTTGTGAATAGACCTAGGGGCCATAGTTTTCGCTAGAGTCTTCTCTCTTGTAGAAAGCATACGGTGCGTAAATAAATTACTGTTGGGCAATTGATAGGAAAGCGCATAGTTATATAATATTTATTCAGGGCAATGATCATTACATACTTGCATGACATCCGAAAGAAAGTAGACTGACTCCTACTTGCATATACTACTCTTGCTCCACCAATCGCCCGCTATCTAGCATGCATCTAGAGTATTAAGTATAACAGAGTAATGCTTGGATAACACTTACATGATGTAGACAAAGAAATTTAATTAATACGAATCAACCCCATCATTTATTCTTAGTGGAAGCAATACAAATACGTGTCTTGTCCCCTACTTTCTCACTAGGATATAGAGCACCACAAGATTGAACCCACTACAACACACCTCTCTCACTGAAGGTAAATCAATATAGTTAGCCAAACCAAATCAATAGATCATAGAGAATTAGAAGCTACCATAATCATGCATATATATGAAAGAACATCAAGGAACTCAATATAAGCTCATGAATAATCTAAACATAAACCGACAATTCATGAGATCCCAACAAACGCACCACACAAAAAGATTACATCGAATAGATCGTCACGGAGATGCGATGAACTTTGTATCGAAGATCAGAAAGAGAGACAGCCATCTAGGTACTAATTACTGACCTGTAGTTGTTTGGTTAACTACTCACACATAACCATGGGAGCAGCAAGGATGAAGTAGAGGCCCTCCGTGATTAACTCACCCCCCTCCGGCGGGGCACCATAACAGCTCTCCAGATGGCACACCGGGGAACATAAGCTTGCGGCGGCCGAAAAAGTGTTTCAGGAGGATCTCTAGGGTTTTGGGGATATTAGAGAATTTATAGGACAGAGATAGGCACTGCAGGCTAATGGAGGCGGCCACAAGCTGATACGTCTCCAACATATTTATAATTTTTGATTGTCCCATGCAATTATATTATCTTTCTAGGATAACTTTTTAGTAATTATTTACCAATTTATATTATTTTTGAGCACTAACCTATTGACCAAGTGCCTAGTGTCAGTCCTTGTTTATTGTGTGTTTTTGTTTCATAGAAATTCCATATCAAACGGAGTACAAACACGATAGAAGTTGACGGAGATTTTTTGTATATATGTGAATTTTGGGAGTTTGAATCAACACAAGACGATTCTCGAGGGAGGCACAAGACAACAGGGCGTGGCTTGGGGGCGCCCTGATGGTTTGTACCCATCCCATATGTCGGTTGAGGCTCTCCTTCTACCACAACAAAGATATTTTCGTGATAAAAATTCAGCGAAATTTCAGCCTGATCGGGGTTATGGATCTCTGAATATTTAAGAAACGGTGAAGGACGAGAAAACAACACGGAAAACAGGTGGGAAATAGAGAGAGAGAGAGATCAAATCTGGGAGGGGCTCTCACCCTTCTGGGAGCCATGGCGGCCAAGGAATAGAGGGGAGAGGCCATGGAGGAGGAAGCTTATGGGGGAGATTCTCTCCCCCTCTCTCCCGGTGGCACCGGAGTGCCGCCCAAGGAACCATCGCCACGGTGATCGTCCTCATCAACATTATTGTCTCCATCACCTTCCCTCGTGTATCTACAGCGGTCCACTCTCCCACACACCGCTATAATCCCCTACTTGAACATGGTGTTTCATGCCACATTTTATTAATCAATGATGGTTGCCATCCTATGATATTTGAGTAGATCTATGTTGTCCTTTGGGTTGATTGATGATATTGATTCGTTTGAGTGTATGTTTAATTTTGGTGCTTTCCTAAGTTGCCTTCCATGAGGCGCACACATGAAGGGTTCACGCTGGAGGGTGTTGCAATTTGTTCATGATTCGCTTATAGTAGGTGTCTAGAATGACACAAGCTTACACCCTGGTAAGTGGTTTGGTTACATATGGGAGTAAAGGGGACTTGATGCTTAATGCTATGGTTGGGTTTACCTTAATGATTTCTTGTAGTTTTGGATGCTTGCTAGAGGTCCAATCATAAGTGAATATGCTCCAAGTAAGAAAAGTGTGTTAGCCTATGCCTCTCACTCATTTGCATTTGATAAGTATCTATCATGTTATATTCAATTGCCTATGGACAATGTTTCTCTTGCGTTACACAAAAATCTTTCTACTAAACAACTAAGTAAATTAATATTTATATAAAATAGTACCTAAATTTTAGTTTCTTGTTCTTTATTATCTTGCAAAACTATAAATTACATCTATTAAGTACTTCTGGTTTCCTTCCCGCAAAATAGTTTCATACTTGTTCTAGGTAAAGTAAGCGTTAGCATGCGTAGAGTTGTATCGGTGGTCGATAGAACTTGAGAAAATACTAATTCTACCTTTATCTCCTCATTGGGTTCGACAACCTTACTTACCGAAAAAGGCTACAAATAATCCCCTTGTAACATCCCAAATTTCCTAATTTGGAATGTTTTACAATTGTAGCTAAGCATCTATGCATATTGATTGAAATAAAGATTTGCATTTGAATTCATTCATTTTTTTTGCTTTTGCATTTGTTTTCTTCACGTGAGAAATGCCGGGAAATAATTCTTGCAAGCAAGAAAGAGAGGAGGAATATGACCCTCCAAAACCAGGGGCATTTTTGAAATGTTTTGAGCCAAGAAAACCAAAACTTTTATTGAGAAAATAATTGCAAAAAGAAAATAAAGCCTTTAGGGGTTTTTCTGAAAAAAAAACATTTTTTAAAAGTTTTTATTTTTGTCTTGGAAAAATTTTCAATGTACAAATATTTTTTCCTGAAAAGTTTGCTATATAATACCCCTATTTTTGAATTTTATTTACTTACCTTTTTTCGTTTTAGTTTCTGTTTTAGAAAAAATAGGAAAGGAGGTTTTTTTAGTAAGCGCATCGGCGTTAGATAAGGCCACCTGGGCCGAATCCTGTGGCCAGATCCGAATCAATTCCGGTCGGTGACCGATCCTTTCTCCCCTCGCCCCTCCCCTCTCTGACCGTGGCCCCCACTGGCCGATCTGCTTCCCCCTCGGTCGCCTTCTTCCCTCCCTGCCGATTCCTTTCCTACCCGAGGCCGAGACCTTCCATGCTCACCAAAGCCCGCCCCGATCCCGATTCCCTTCCCCCCCGACCATCCCCTCTCTCCCCCTATATAAGCCCTCGCCTCCCAGCACCCCGAGCCCCCTCATAGTCGCCCCCCTTGCCACCCCCCAGCCGCCTGACCCTCCCTGCTAGTCGGAGCCGAGCTCCAGGGAAACCCCCGGCGCCCTGCCGCGCCACCCATCACCTCCCCGCACCACCCGACGTCGCCAGGAGCTTCCCCATCGCCGCCGCATTACGTTTTTCCACCAAGCACCCGAGATCCTCGCGCCGCGCCACCGCACCGCCTCGCCGGAGTACTGCACAGCCCTGAAACTTCCCCGAGCATGTTATGTCCCTCGTCGCCACCCCGGACCTCTCCGACGCCTCCAAAGGACGCCAGAGGTTCGCCGCGTCCCCCTGGTGCTCTCGCCGTCGAGGGAGGACCACCGGAGCATCATCCTCGACCACCACCACCTCCCTGCTCGCCGGAGTTGAGCCCAACCGCCCCCCCTGTGAGTTCATCATCCCCTTCCCTACCTGAGTCGTTCGATCTAAGCCAACGCCTGAGATTAGACTAGAAGATACCCCTTCGGCTTTAGACAAAAAACCAAAACGGTTATCTTCTTCACTTATTAGTTAGCCGGAGTTTTGTTTAGTTATCGGCCATTTGCTAGTTAGTACCGCAGCACACACCACCTGAGCCAATCAGGAGCTGCCACATACCCCCACGGTTCACTAGAGTAGTTTTTCTTTTCTGTTTTAGTTAGAAAATAGAGAGAGTTTCAATTTTGTTTTCCCTATAACTTCTGATCTAAAGGTCCAATGTGGTTGATTCTTTTTCCAGTAGATCACAAGTTTTCTGTAGTTTTCGAAAACATGTTATTTGCCTATGTTTGAAATTTCAAAATTTGAATTAGATCATATTTAGTTTAAATCTTGTTTTGCTTATTCCAGGAGTTTTAAAATAGCTTTTAATTTGATTCTTTTTGCTGATGCTTCCTAGTGATCATATCTTTCTGTAGTTTAAGTTTCAATTGTTTTTAAATATTTTACTTGGGGTTTTATCAAAAACAGATTCTGTTTTGATTAGGTGAAGTGAATTTCTTCACTTTATGCAATAGTAGTTTTATGTTAGTGATGTTATTTTGCTTGTTAATGATTGTAGTGCTTATGGTTCGTATTTCTTTGTATCGATAGATCACCCGAAGTGCGAAGCGTGCTACTTAGAAGCGCTCGATAACGACAACTATCAGGAAAGCAATTCATTTGATCATGTATTACTTATGTTTTATGCATTGTAGTTCTACCCTTCAAACACCCTATTGCATGCTGAGTAGGTACTTGGAAATATTGGTTACTAGTTGTAGTATCATGTGGTAGGCACCCAACAACCCCGTTACTTGGCCCGGGACGACAAATTCTATATTGCTATGCTTGTGTAGACGGGGTTCTGGTTGAGAGTTTATCACGAGTGATGCGAGATTAATTTAATAACCAAGACCGGTTAAGTCAAGACTTTCAAGACCTCGTGATGCAATGCAACTCTGGGTGAAGGACGGTTTAGATGGGCTCCCTCGTGAATCCAGTGGAAGACTCGGGATGCATGGGGAAGTGCCATGACATCTTGCGGAAAGCTTCACCCAGGCTCGAAGGGATGGACGGAGGCTTCAAGACCCAAGGCTTACGCGCACAGCCACAAGTCATTATGGGCTCTGGCTTGGTTGGACAACGCGGCGACTCTGGACATGCGGTGCTAGCAGATGTAGAAGAACGGTTGGATTGGATGGGCACCAACACGGGATCAGAGGGACAGTTGAAAGACCATGTTTTGATCATCCGTTCTTCATACACCCTGAAGTGCGAGGACATACCCGAAGGCGATCAAATCTTGTGGGGAACGTGTGCAAAACTCTGCAGAGTACCCAAACCTAATCGATTAGCCGTGTCCACGGTCATGGACAACTTGAGCCGAAGGCATTGAAATTTTCCTGAACTCTCAACACAATTTAAAAATGATGTGGGAATTATTGACAACTCGGGTACGAGAATTGGTTGGCGGAACCATCTCGTTAACAACCAACAATGTAGTAACATTTTGCTTTTAACCCTCTCTTGATGAAGGAGAAAACTTGTTTTTCGCTGAAAACTTATAGCCCCACCTCCCATATATGCATGTAGAATAGATGATTATTATTTCACCCCCTCTCTTTGATGACTTGCCGGCATATTCCATATGCTGACCTACACGGCTGCAACGTATCATGTTGCAGAGTATTTTTCCGACCAGGAGTGAGGCTACGATCCACGCTCGGTGATATGCCCTAGAGTCGGATGGACTCGTCTACCTTTGAAGCTTCCGCTAGTCTTCATTAGTTATCTCATGAGATGGCCTTCAACCACTTTATTGTAATTCATTATTGTAATAAAGAACTCGATATGAGATTTCAATTAATAAAGATGTGTGATTGAACTCTCGATATATACATTGATATAATGTGTGTGTACCAGCATGATCTTGGGATGGTACGAAAACACCAGAGACTTGACCGTTTCAGGTCGGGTCGCTACATATATGGTATCAGAGCACACGCTGACCATAGGACGTAACCTCTAGGAATGGAAAAGCCTTAGGAAGGAAACTATTTTTCTTATGTCTATAAATCTTCTATTTCCTCTTCTGCTCATTTTTGACTTCTCTCCGATTCTCCAATATTTTTAGATGGTCACCTTCATCCCCATTAAGTTCACGAAGTTTTGCCATCCCAACACCACTATGCCTTTCGGAAAGGAGCTGATGCAGATCACCAAGGACTTGAGGATTGCTCTGCCGACTATCACAGGGAAGCCTACTTCGTCTTACCCGGAGGATTCCCGCTACAGGATTGAGGTGCACATCCCCGGAAGGACATTCGAGTCGAGCACTGATCCTGTGGACTTCAAGGTCATCGCACCCAACTGGATTCTCAGAAGGTACATGGCGGTCCATTGTGCACTCGGACGTATCAAGGAAGTGTACAGAGGCTGCCCTATTTCACCGGACCTATTCACGGTATCCCGGAGAGGAGAAGATGGAGAAGTCATCTAAATCAAGACCAAAGACGCTCTCCTGTCCTATGCCTAGACCTTGGAGAAGCACATCGGGACTCTGGAGCATCGTGTGGTCAAGGACGCTAGGAAGATCAAGCAACTGTCGCTCCGCGAACTCAAACTCGAAGAAGTAGCCCGGGAAGCCCACTATGAGCACGAATTGGAGGTGAAGGACTTCTTGCAGAGGATCGAGAAGCTGAAGGCTCGTGTCGCATATCTGGAGGAAGAACTGGACATGGGCGAGAACCTTCATCCCGAAGGAGACGTAGCCCCCTTGATCATCAATGAGGAGGACTAAGAAGCAAGCTCCTCCGAAGGACCCACCACCATGCTTTTCTGAGGAGGACACTTAGACTATTCCACCAATTTATCTTATCGTTAAACGCTTAGGCCGATGTTTAGGTTATCGAAACTTGTATCCCCGTGTGTGAACCTTTTGTGATGGTATTGAATAAAATGTGTGGTGTGATATTTGTTTGTTGCATTTTCATATGGGTAGTGTAATTACTCTTTAGACCATTGTTCTATGCTAATCCCACCCCTCTACAAACACCAGATGCCTCCAAGACGTGACCCTGCTTCCAACTTCCCGCCGGAACTCACACAGTTGATTCAGCAACAGAATACCCCTGATGCAACTGATCATTCAGAACCAGAACAATAACAACAACCATCATCCACCCCAGGCCGACAATCTCACCCGTTTCCCTAGGTTGAACCCTCCGACTTTCTCCAACAGCATTGAGCCCATTGTGGCAGATGATTGGCTCCGCAAGATGGAGCGGGAACTAATCACTGCTGGATGTACTGAAGCAGAGAAGGTGCACTTTGCCGCGCATCAACTTGAAGGCCCTGCAGCTGCATGGTGGGAGAACTACACCACCACATACCCCATTGCTGGAGTCGCTTGGGAGCAGTTCAAGCAAGCCTTCTACACCGCTCATGTCTCACCTGGGGCCATGACTCTGAAGAAGCGTGAGTTTCGCAACTTACGCCAGGGAAATTCATGTGGGGCTCAGTATGTTGATGAATTCAGCATGCTCGCCCGTTATGCACCTGGAGATGTGGCCGATGATGCGGCCAAGCAGGAAAAGTTCTTGGAGGGACTCAATGATGAGCTGAGCATTCAGCTGACTGTAGCCAACTTCAACAATTACCAGGAGCTAGTAGATAAGGCCCTCATCTTGGAGGGGAAACATCAGCAGATGGAGAACCGCAAGCGAAAGTATGGCAATGGGAAGTTCAACTCCGGCACTCAGCAGAAGCATCACTACACCCCCTATTCAGGGAATACCGGGACTGGATCCGGTAAGTTTGGAGGACACGTCCAGCATAACCACCCAGTGCACAACCATGGAGGCCACAACCATGGAGGAAATGGGAACCACCGCAACAACAGCCACTTCAAGAATGGCGGTACCGACACTCAGCATCATTTCGCTCCAGCTCAGAAGGATCTGAATCACATCACCTGCTTCAAGTGTCAGAAGATGGGACACTATGCCACTGAATGTCCCCAGAATAAGCAGGGAAATGGAAACGGCAACGGCAACTCAGCAACAAAGAAGCCCAACCCTTTTCCTTGAGCTCAGGTGAATCACATTGATGTTGAAGAGGTCTATGATCACCCCGATACTGTGGTTGGTAAGTTTTTGCTAAATTCACATCCAGTATTGGTACTTTTTGATTCTGGTGCAACGCATTCATTCATATCAAGGGTAGTTGTGGAAAAGTATAGTTTGCCCACTAGAACCCTCAGCCAACCTATTAAGGTCAGTTCCCTAGGAGTCATGATGACAGCCAGGATAGGATGCCATGCTTTGAATCTCAACATCGGGAACCATAAGTTTCCCACCGACCTCATCGTATTTGAGTCTCAGGGATTGGATATAATCCTAGGTATGGATTGGTTGGCCAAGTACGAAGGGAATATTGATTGTGCTCTTAAGACTATTTTGCTCACCACCCCCGAGGAAAAGCGGATTAAGTACGTATCCCAGCGCCCGACACGGAGTAATCGGGTAAACTCTCTCACGGGAGTAGTCCAGGAGGAAGTACCGATTGTGCAAGTATACCCAAATGTATTTCCGGAGGAATTGCCGGGCATGCCACCGGATAGAGAGATTGAGTTCCTGATTGAGCTATTACCCGGAACATCCCCGATATCCAAGATACCCTATCGGATGCACGCAGATGATTTAGTAGAGATCAAGAAGCAAATTAAGGAGTTGTTGGACAAAGGGTATATTCGCCCAAGTTCTTCACCTTGGGGAGCCCCAGTGCTAATGGTTGAAAAGAAGGATAAGTCCTCGAGAATGGTTGTCGATTATCGTGCATTGAACGAGGCGACCATCAAGAACAAGTATCCCTTGCCGATGATCAACGATCTATTTGACCAATTAGTTGGATCTCGAGTGTTCTCCAAGATCGATCTTCGATCCGGGTATCATCAACTGAAAATTCGCGAACAAGATATACCCAAGACGGCCTTCACCACCCGGTATGGTCTATATGATTACACGGTCATGTCATTTGGACTGACTAATGCTCCGGCATATTTTATGAATCTGATGAACAAGGTATTTATGGAATACTTGGACAAGTTTGTCGTGGTGTTCATCGATGACATACTGATATTCTCCAAGAATGAGGAGGAACACAAGGAACACTTACGTCTGGTTTTGGAGAAACTTCAAGAGCATCAGCTGTATGCAAAGTTCAGCAAATTTGAATTTTGGTTGAAGGAAGTCGGATTCCTCGGACACGTCATTTCAGGAGAAGGAATAGCAGTGGATCCTGCCAAGGTTGCACCAGTTACCGAATGGGTAGCCCCCACTTCAGTTAAGGAGATCCGCAGTTTCCTCGGACTTGCTGGACATTACCGGAGGTTCATTGAGAATTTCTCAAAGATCGCCAAGCCCATGACAGAGTTGTTGAAGAAGGAGTCAAAGTATGTTTGGACCGAGGAATGTGAAGCCAGTTTCCAAGAGTTGAAGAAACGTCAGGTTACAGCCCCAGTGTTGATATTGACGAACATTTGGAAGGATTTCCAGGTTTACTGTGACGCTTCTCGTCAAGGACTTGGAGGAGTGCTCATGCAAGAAGGTAAAGTTGTAGCCTATGCATCAAGACAGCTCAGAACCCATGAGTTGAATTATGCCACGCATGACTTGGAACTAGTAGCCGTAGTGCACGCTCTCAAAACCTGGAGACATTTCCTGATCGGAAATAGTTGTGATGTTTACACTGATCACAAGAGCTTGAAGTATATATTCACGCAGAAGGAGTTGAACCTCAGACACAGGAGATGACTAGAGTTGATCAAGGACTAGGACATGAGATTGCACTATCACCCAGGCAAGGCAAATGTTGTAGCTGATGCTTTGAGCCGCAAGAGTTATGTAAACACACTCATAGCGGGAGGATTACCCCAGGAGTTAGCCGATGATCTCAGAGAGCTCAAATTGGAGATAGTTCCAAGAGGATTTGTAGCCACACTGGAAATTCAGTCCACCTTGACCGAAAAGATCCGCGAAGCACAGAAATCAGACAAGGAGATAGCTGAGATAAAGCATAGAATGAATGACGGGAAGGCTAAAGATTTTCGTGAGGATGAACACAGAACTTTATGGTTTGAGGATCGCATCTATGTGCCTAATGATTCTGGAACTCAGGAAGTTGATACTTCAGGAGGCCCACAATTCCCCGTACTCGATACATCCAGGCAACACCAAGATGTATCTGGAATTGAAAGAAAGTTTCTGGTGGACAGGAATGAAGAAAGAAATTGCCGAGTTTGTAGCAATATGCGATGTTTGTCAGCGAGTGAAGGCCGAGCATCAGAAGCCAGCAGGATTGCTTCAACCTCTGCCAATACCCGAGTGGAAATTGGAAAAACTTGGTCTGGACTTCATCACAGGATTACCCAGGACCCGTTCTGGTTATGATTCTATCTGGGTTGTGGTCGATCGTTTGACCAACGTAGCTCACTTCATTCACGTGAAGACTACCTACACGAGCGCCAAGCTGGCCAAGATATATATGACCATGATCGTATGCCTGCATGGAGTACCAAGAGTATTGTGTCAGATAGAGGAACTCAGTTCACGTCAGAATTCTGGCACCAACTACACGAAACCTTGGGAACAAGATTGGAGTTCAGTACAGCTTTTCACCCTCAGACCGACGGACAGACCGAGAGAGTTAATCAGATTATGGAGGACATGTTGAGAGCTTGTGCACTAGACTATGGGTCTAGCTGGGATGACAATTTACCTTATGTCGAGTTCTCATACAGCAACAGCTATCAGACCAGCCTGAAGATGGCCCCTTTCGAAGCTCTATACGGAAGGAGGTGCAGAACACCGTTGATGTGGGATGGAGTTGGAGACCGTCAACTTTTTGGTCCCACCTTATCCGAGATTCTGAAGAGAAGGTCAAGCTGATTCGTGACCGACTCAAGATAGCTCAGTCCAGAAAGAAGAGTTATGCTGACAACAAGCGCAAGGAAGTGACATACGAAGTGGGAGACCGAGCATACCTTCGGGTGTCTCCACTTCGAGGAATCAAGAGATTTGGTGTAAAAGGAAAGTTAGCCCCTACAAAATTCTTGAACGTAGAGGCGAAGTTGCTTATAAACTGGAATTTCCAGAAGGATTGTCCGCAGTTCATGATGTCTTCCATGTTTCCCAGTTGAAGAAATGCCATGCCGAGATGGCTGATGTTCCGTTGAGAGATAAAGTGCCCCTAGAGCCCATACAACTCGACAGTGATCTGACGTATGAGGAGAAACCCGTCAGGATTCTCGAGACTGCCAACAGAGTTACCCGCAGCAGGATCATCAAGTTTTGCAAGGTTCTGTGGAGTCACCACACCGAGGAAGAAGCCACCTCGGAACGAGAAGAGGATCTTCGTCGAGACCACCCGCACCTATTTTCTAGCCAACCCAAATCTCGAGGGCGAGATTCATCTTAAGGTGGGTAGGTTTGTAACATCCCAAATTTCCTAATTTGGAATGTTTTACAATTGTAGCTAAGCATCTATGCATATTGATTGAAATAAAGATTTGCATTTGAATTCATTCAATTTTTTTGCTTTTGCATTTTTTTTCTTCACGCGAGAAATGCCGGGAAATAATTCTTGCAAGCAAGAAAGAGAGGAGGAATATGACCCTCCAAAACCAGGGGCATTTTGAAATGTTTTGAGCCAAGAAAACCAAAACTTTATTGAGAAAATAATTGCAAAAAGAAAATAAAGCCTTTAGGGGTTTTTCTGAAGAAAAAAATTTAAAAGTTTTTATTTTTGTCTTAGAAAAATATTCAACGTATAGATATTTTTTTCTGAAAAGTTTGCTATATAATACCCCTATTTTTGAATTTTATTTACTTACCTTTTTTTCGTTTTAGTTTCTGTTTTAGAAAAAATAGGAGAGGGTTTTTTTTAGTAAGCGCATCGGCGTTAGATAAGGCCACCTGGGCCGAATCCTGTGGCCAGATCCGAATCAATTCGGATCGGTGACCGATCGTTTCTCCCCTCGGCCCTCCTCTCTCTGACCGTGGCCCCCACTGGCCGATCTCCTTCCCCCTCGGTTGCCTTCTTCCCTCCCCGCCGATTCCTTTCCTACCCGATGCTCACGGGAGCCCGCCCCGATCCCGATTCCCTTCCCTCCCGAGCCTCCCCTCTCTCCCCCTATATAAGCCGTCACCTCCCCGCACCCCGAGCCCCCCGTAGCCGCCCCCCTCGCCACCCCAGCCACCTGACCCTCCCCGCTCGCCGAAACCGAGCTCTAGGGAAACCCCCGGCGCCCTGCCGTGCCACCCATCACCTCCCCGCAGTACCCGATGCCGCTAGGAGCTTCCCCATCGCCACCGCGTTCCGTTTTTCCACCAAGCACCCGAGCTCCTCGCCCTACGCCACCGCACCGCCTCGCCGGAGTACTTCCCAGACCCGGAATTTCCCTGAGCACGTGACATCCCTCCTCGCCACCCCGGACCTCTCCGACGCCTCCAAAGGACGCCGAAGGTTCGCCGCGTCCCCTGGTGCTCTCGCCGTCGCCGGAGGACCACTGAAGCGTCATCCTCGACCACCGCCACCTCCCTGCTCCCCGGAGTTGAGCCCAGCCGACTAATACATCTCAAACGTATCTATAATTTTTGATGGTTTCACGCTGTACACTACAAGGATTTCGGTCTATTGCAACGAAATCGTTCGTCGCAATACATGACGATTTGTGGCGATAAGTACCTATTGCCACAAAACGACATTCGTTGGTAGCCGTTGCGACTGGACGCATGGTAATAGGTTATTGCCACAAAAAATCAATCGTGGCAATAAAGTGATCTATTGCAACATCCATTGCGGGAAGTTGCCACATGTTCCCCCGTTGCAATACTTACCTGATGCCACAATTTGATTTGTGAAGATAGCTTTAATGCAACATGCCACAAATCGTCGCGCCTGGTAGTTCGTGGCGATAGACATTTGTGGCAAGAACCTATAACAACGACGATCATTTCGTGGCGCATACTCTTTCGTGGCAATAGTAAATTGTGGCAACAAACTATGGCAACAATCCTTATTTTCGTGGCATTAGGAATTTTGCCACGAACCACTACACTTGTGGCATTAACGTATCCCAACAAATATTTCATTCGTCGTAACAGCAAATTGCAACAAAATCATGTTGGTGGTGATAAAAAGGTATCGCAACGGATGAAATGTTTGCAGACGGAAACTATTGCGCCAATTTACACATTTCGTGGTGATACTGTATTTCAACAAAACTTAGTTTGGTGGCACCAAATAGTTATCGCAACGTCAACATGTTTGTAGTGAGAAGCTACCGCGACAACGTAAACTTTTCGTGGTGATACTCTATTTCAACAAAACTTGCTTTTGTCGCGCCACACAGTTATTGTATCATGGGGAAAAATTGTGGTGCCAAAGCTATTGCCACAATATAAAGTGCTCTATTGCAACACTATAATTTTCGGTGTGCAAACATGTGGCAACCAAAAGGGGGTCGTGGTAATAGCCTATTGCAACCATAAAAAAAAATATGGCATTCAATTACACTATTCAAAACCGTACATATAATAGATTCATAAAACTCATAATTCTCATAGCAAACCATCAAATGAAACTGGCCCAGTCATAGACTAAATTGTGCGTGGTCTCGAGTCTAGTCCAGGTAGTTTTTTGGATCCTCCGTCATCTCGAGTCCAGTCCAGCTAGTTATTTGGATCATGTAATCAAGAAATCAAAAAAAACATCCAGTTAATGAGCCTAGTATAACATACCTCAAAAATCATATCGATGGTACTGCAATAATCCAAAAAACTCTTTTGCAGAGACCTAGTCCTAATAAGAAAGGACACATCATTTCGATGAGATATTTTCTGGGACTCAGTATGTGACGGCTAATATTTACTTTCCAAAGATCTATGAAATCTTCTATTATATACTTAAAACGATAGAAAATGAACGGCTAAGATGTAACAGTAAAAAAAAGCTTGAAAGAACGATCATGATTAGTTTTAAAGTACACGTATGCATGATTCCTGTTCACGTGCATGTCCACATCGTGAGCATTGTAAGACTGAGGGAAGGTGTCCAGGAGACATACGCTATACTTGAACTAATAAAGGATTCCTGAAGGCACACTTATATTAATTTTAAAACATCTGATCTTCACAAGGAAAATATTTCAGAAATATAATTAGGAAACAGAAAAAACAAGGAAAGAAAACACGTAATGTGAGCAATCAGATCTTTTCCTTTTTATGGTCAATAATGTTTACAATTTTAAGAATCTGACACGTGCAAGGTTTAACCATATTTACAAAGAAAAATTCCTATACATGTTGGTCTAGGATACGCGGCAGCTTTCTAAAAGAAGATACAAGGCACCTAATCAATCGGTTTACGACCGGCTGTACAGAACTTTTCTTAACACTTGCGGAAAAAACTTAACCGGCAAGGTTGATGTCATGTTACGGACAGCCATCCATGAAACGCGTACGTGCAGAATTCGTGTTTCTCACATAATGGGTGATGTCAACATCATCTAATTCTTTTTCTTAGAAATCAGCAATATCTAATTAATCACATATTTTTCAAATAATAAAATAGTTCTATCTTTGTTTTTGTTTACATGCTCTACAGATGAGACGGGATATTTTTTGAGGGGTAAATCAGACGCGATGTTGATTCTCAATGTCACCATCGACGAAGTAACAGATTATTAAATATATTTTTATAATCAAATATACAATCGACTGAGATAATTAACTTAGTCTAAACCTTAGAGTTACCTTTCCCTAGATAATAAGCAATATACTATGCTTTGGGAATACTATGTAACATGTCCTGCATAAGTACATGCATGCATACTTTTAATATATTAATGTAACATGTCATGATTTTTTATGTCAATAAATTCATATAAGATATCAAGGCCTCATGGGTATTGCTACACTCCTTAATCCATGGTTTAAGATTGATATGCTGCATGTGTGCTTTGAAATGCTCCTTGGTGACGAGTCCATTATTGATGCTGAGCGTAAAGTTTGGGAAAAAAGCTGGGCTAATAGTCTTCACACAAATATTTTTGGGCTTGTTGTCCCAGCTAACATGACCAGCTATGTTATTCTTTTCTTTCCTAGTATTGGAATTCCAATCGGACCCAGCTGCACGACAATCCCTTCGGAAAACAAACCCTTTTAAAAAAAACTGCAACGTCCCTTGTCCCCCTAAAAAAAAAATTAGCATCCCTAGTTTATAGTTTACACGTGTCCTTCTCCTATACACAAACCTGATTGCAAATTTTCATTGTACAAACAAACGCGACAGACATGCATGTCCAAAAGAATATATGCATGCACCCATACATATCAGGACCATCATGCGGGCTTTAAAAGGTAATTTTTAAAGTAGGTATCCTAATTAATATCCATCGTTAAAATATCTATGGCTTTCATTATTCAATCTTCACCGTTCCTTTTCTATTGTCTTAATAATATAATAGATAGATAACGTTGTAGTTGAAAATGAAGAGAAAGCAAAGTTGTGACTTACAATTGCTTTAAACATTCGATAATTTCTTGTTGAAGCATGTATGAGCGCATTTGAAGAAATAACAGTTGGCCTTGCACCTGCAACCTTATTAGGACTAGGTCTCTGTAAAAGAGTATTTTGGAAGTTTGGATTACTATTTTCTTTGTCAATCCTGTTCGTAAACACCTGTAAATAGAAGTGCACTTTTAACAATGCAAGTAAACAACATATATCTTAAGAGGTTTGAAGCATATGCATGTAATCACCTGTTGGGTTCCCATCTGTTTGCTGAATTCTGCAAACTTTGCCATCATGCTTTTTTCAAATTTCAATCTTGATGTTCGCTCCACTTCCAACAATCTTTCCCTTTCAGCACGCTCTTCTTTTAACTTTTCCTCAAGTTGTTCTCTCTCAGCGCGCTCCAAGTTAATAATCTCTTGTGTGTTTGCACGCTCAGCTTGTAGTTGATCTTGTAAATCATTGACCTGGTGGCTGAGCTCAGAGTTTCGCTGCTGGAAGGCTGCTGTAGCACGAGCTTGCTCTTCAATCTGTATATGAATCCTTTCAGAACCAGTTGACGGTTTGGCCATGTATCCGTACCCACGAGGCTGCGATGACTTGCATTGCAGAGTGCCTTTGTATGTAGTCTGGAAAATATTGTGTCTTTGCTCATCTGAAAGTGGACCTTGAGTTTCAGTATCTTTGTTTTTAACCTCTTCACATGCTTTGTCCTGAAAATGGAAAGAACAGTTATAAATATGGCATTATTTTAACATTATAAAAGATGAAACAAGAATAACACGATCCAACGCATGAATAACCCCTGCTGATGATGAAGCATGTCGAATGCACATCATTGAATAACTATAGAATATCAAAAGTCAGTGTACTCACATAAACATCATGTGACTCTGTGTTAGACCATGTTCCATTCTTCGTGTGGGTGAGTTCCCACAGAGTAATACAATCTGGCTCTTCTCCAGTTTCCGGGTTTCTCTGCAAGTGATAACAATGAGAAGATTGAAACATGAAACCATGTTTAGCAACGAGGCATAAATAATTAGTTAGACTCATACCGTCTCAAAACTTACTTGCGAGTAAGATTTTGATCCAATTCTGTGTTTTGTCTTCTGTTTCTTACGGTTATCGGTGTTCTTTTGGTTGCGTTCCTATCAATTCATGAAAACCAAATATAACGAGTCAAACAAGCCATTTCATCTTAACACATAGTAGACAAATTGTGTTCTTAGAGATAACCTGGAATTTTAAACCAGTGCCAAAGTACTCAATCATCCATTCCCATTCTTCTGGTTGTAAATCTTCCGGTAGATTAGCCAATCTAGCTGCATCTGTTTTGTATGCCTTGTAAGTGGAGCTTAGAGTTGATCGCCAGCCTCTGTACCGCTCTTTCGCAATTGTGAGTACCTTTTCTTCTGTGTCAGGTGTATCTTCGAGATCCCATCTATCCTGTAAATCATACAACAAATGAACATACATAAGCACTACATTATAGATAGTAAAGTAAGATAACACATGTGAAAAAGATTGTACGCACTATCATATCTGCAACAATGAGTCGATGTATGGTAGGGTGAATGTCCGACCACCTCCTTACTCCAATGAGTGGTAACTTTCTTTTCATTATGACTACCACCTCATCCTTGAATGAACGATAGTTCATTCCTACTGTACCACCCAATTTTTCAGAGAATGCAATATTTAGCTTTGCAAATCCATTGGCAAAACGCTTCTTAGATGCTTTAAAACCTTTTAGAACACCTCGCCCTTTCTTCTTCTGTCCACCAGCTTCTACATCCCACATCATACAAGAACTATTGTATTACTGGGTAGTAGATTGTAAGAAATGATGACACAAATATAAACTAAAGCAAGTACCATCCTGTAGTTGCGCATGGTTGCGGCGAGCATGGGATGGCCATTCTTCTAGTGCACACATGTCATTAGCAGACACTGGAGTGTTAGATTGGTCTTGAGTTCCTGTATAATGTTTAATATTTTTCAAGATTAAGCAATCCAGGATTTTCTGCATTGTAGCAAATGTTACAGATGGCTTAAATGCCATAAACTTTTTACCGGATCTCCGCTGTCCATGTTGGTTTTTATAAGTTGTTATACTTTCCATCCTTGTTAGCAGAACAGATCCTTTCTTCACTGAACACAAAAAAATTAAGGGACTTAGCATTATCAATGTGCACCATTCAGATAAGTGATTAAGAATTAATGATGTCGTGTACCTTGCAGAAAGGAGTCATGTGCATCATCTCTTTCCTCTGAAGTGTAAACATTACCTGACGCATCCCTAATTGCTTGTTAATCCAAAATGTTAATTACCTACTCTGATATGGCATAAATTGAAGTGAATATAAATGTTATTACCAAGTTGTCGTTGTATTGTACTCGATCTCCTACCAGCAGGATCTTGTGTTGAATTCATCATTGTGTCATTCTGTAAGCAATATCATAATTTGAAAAAAATATCAAAAGAAACACAATACTTAAAGTAGGCAGAGTTTCTTGCCGAGCGACAGTCGAGACCGTCCTTGCCGTAGAAACGTACGACCATGAGACACACATACAATTGTTCTACATGGTAAGCACGCCTCTTCATCGCTTACAAGAATTTTCAGAATCAATACGCCCTTGACCTCTATACTAATTGGCAACCATCTTGCTATGATCCAGTTTTTTTGAATATAAATTCACATGCTTGCTAAACTACTTAGTCCCTATGTAAACATGTCTAGCTTGATTTTAAATTACGTTCTGAACACAAAGTTAGTTAACACTTCATTGCCCGTGTATGTTATTTCTGCTTGGTCCAGGGTCTGATGGAGAAGCAAGAAAGGGGACACCAAATATAGCCCAGTTCTTTTTTATCTATCAATGATTTCCTTACATAATTGGAAGTAGTCATTCATACCTAAAAGTATGTTTGTGTGGTTTGCTTTTATCATTTTGTTATATGTCAGAAGAAGCAAGGGAAATAACATTGAAATCAACTTGAGTGAACTCATGCCAACACACTGACCTCTCACCTATGCTGCCACCAAGGTCTGTTCGAAATAAATTAGTGCAAATACATTATATAGATGACCTACTGTTTCATTTCTCAAACCAGTGATATTCTTCTTTTTCTCCTCTTGCCGATGTTTCATTCTTCATCTTTTGGAATTCAATTATATAGATGACCTACTGTTTTCTTTGAGACATAAATATCAGACGCATGCTACACCGTCAGCTTTGCTAGCATCCAACAATGGCAGAAATAACATTTCGGTTTCCCTTGTGAGAAACGAATGACTAACAGTGACATATGTGTTTGGTGGAGTAATGATTTGTTTGCTTTTGGAGGCAAGCTAGCTCGTAACTGCAGCTAAATCCTTGCCTGGCTGGGAGAGCCAAATTGACTCTCTCGCGATGGCAAGCTAGTGAATCGAGATAGTAGTTAGTCAATTACCTGCACTGCAACTCCCCTGCTTCCCCATGGCAGCCTCTTCCTCCCTCCACGCCCCCGCCTCCTCCCGCTCCTCCGGAACCCCGCCCCGAACCTCGCCCTCCCTCCACGCCCCCGCCTCCTCCCGCTCCTCCCGAACCCCGCCCCGAGCCTCGCCGGGCCCCGGCGCTGGCCGCGGAGCAGCGGCCGGTGAACGAGTACGAGGCGCTGGCCGCGTCACTGCCCTTCTCCTGGGCGGCGAGGGACCTGGTGCTCTACTGCTCCCGCCTCGCCTTCACGGGGGCCGCCTTCGCGCTCTTCATCGGCCTCCCCGTCGCGGCCTTCGGCGGCCGCGGGGGCGCCGGCGGCGACGCCCTGCACCTCGCGCTCGGGGCCACCGGCTCCGGCATCCTCGCCGTCACGCTTGCCGTTGTGCGGATGTACCTCGGCTGGGCCTACGTCGGGAACCGCACGCGCTAGCTGTCGCTGGTGGTGGAGGATTTCTGTTCTAGAATGGGAGGAGATCAGGGAAAGAACAACCTGAGACATCCCCCTGCAGTTGACTCCGACGTGGTTCGCTGTGTTGACGCCGTCATGACGCCGTCGGAGGAGAGCTCAGAGCCAATCGCCCAGTAAGACGCGGTTTAGAATAATAATCGGGGTAATAATCTTTTAGGAAGGTATTTCGTGGGAGGGTTAAATATAGGCTATTTTTTAGTGGGAACTTTTAGGGGAAGCTAAATTTTTTTGACGCAAACTACACTACACCTAAATTAAGTGGTGGTAAAGTAATTTTATTGTTTTGAAAGAAGTAATTATTATTAGAGGGAATGTTCTAGTTCAGCTACATTCATATTTTGATAAATCTGAGAAACCTATTTTCTTAGGGTTAAGAAATCTATGTTGAGACACAAGGAATACTATTTTTTTTGTAAAAAGTTATATCGTTGTGAAAAAAAAACCAAATCTGAGAATCATGGAGGGGCGACACGGTATAATGTACGAACCCGTATAATTCTTACGTGCATACGGGCTCGATTCAATTTTCTGGACAGAACAGAGCCCGTATGCTCGTCCGACCCATATTTTTTTTTACCGTGGCCCGCGAACCTCAGCCTCAAAGCCGTATATTTACTGGTTTACGAGGCAGATACGGATCGAAACCCTATCCCCCACCGTCGCCACGGATTTGCGAGACGGACGAGTACGACCGCCGACACGAGGCGTCCTCGGGCCCGAAGAATACGCGGGCGACGATGTCGACGCAGTCGACGCCGCCATTGCCGAACGGAGCTTGCACGAGGAGGCGGAGCACCGCCGCCAGGACGAGGAGCTCGAAGACAATCCGTGAAGGTTCCACCGCGCTAGATTCAGTCCAACATAATTATGTCGCTTTTGTTTAAATGAAAATCATAAAGATTCAACTATTTAAATTAACAACAAGACCAAATTAGTTTTGAGATTTTTTATGTTAGAAACGCGTTTTTTCATCACGGATCTATAATTGTGTATATTTGGTTACTCCCTAGTTATCATGACAATTTTGCATCACTAGGGGATTGTTGCAACATGCTGTAGATATTACCATGATTGCACAATTCATCGCAGTATATAATAGTTATTGCAACACAATGAAGGTGAGGAAAAACGTCGTCCTATTACAACCAATACATGTTTTGTCGCAATACAAAGCCATTTATTTGCAACAATGTCTATGTCTAGTGCCTCACTTCGAAATTGTTGCAATATGCGCCAGCATATTACCACAAAGATTTACTTTGTTGCATTACCTAAGTCTCTGTCGCAACAAAATGACTAATTCCCGGAACGAAACTTATTTGTTGCAATATCACTGCCATATTACAACGGTGATCCAGTTTGTGGCAATACACGATTTCTATTGCAACAAAACGGAGTACTTAGAGCGACAAAACTGAAAAGTGGCAATATGTAGGGCATATTACCACGAACTGGAAGTTTGTGGTAATATAGCGTTTTATTGCCACGAAAGATTGTTGTAGAAATAATTTTTGTTGCAATAGACCGAAATCCTTGTAGTGTGTTATCTTGTCTTCTTTGTTTGTTTTATGTTCCTTTCTTATATCTTTTTGGGGACTAACTTATTGATTCAGTGCCAAGTGCCAGTTCTTGTTTTTCAATGTTTTTGACTCTTTTCAGATCTGATTTTGGAACGGAGTCCGAAATGATTTTTTCCTGAACATAAGAAGACCAGGGAGCCTTTGGGCCAAGCCAGGTGGGCCCAGGGAGCCCACAAGCTTGCACCACGCCACTAGGGGGGGAGGCGGTGGTGGGCAAGCTTGTGGCTTCCCTGGCCGCCTCCTGACCTAGGTTTTGCGCCTATATATTCCCAAATATTGCGCAAAAAATCAGGGGAGCCTCGAAAATACTTTTCCGCCGCCGCAAGCTTCCGTTTCCGCGAGATCTCATCTGGAAACCCTTCCCGGCGCCCTGCCGGAGGGGACTTTGGAGGTGGAGGGCTTCTTCATCATCATCATCGCCCCTCCAATGACTCGTGAGTAATTCACTTCAGACCTACGGGTCCATAGTTAGTAGCTATATGGCTCCTTCTCTCTCTTGGATCTTCAATACAAAGTTCTCCATGATCTTCATGGAGATCTATCTGATGTAACCTTCTTTGGCGGTGTGTTTATCGAGATCCGATGAATTGTGATCAGATTATCTATGATATATATTTGAGTCTTTGCTGATTTCTTATATGCATGATTTCATATCCTTGTAAGTCTCTCCGAGTCTTGGGTTTTGTTTGGCCAACTAGATCTATGATTCTTGCAATGGGAGAAGTGATTGGTTTTGGGTTCTGCCATGTGGTGACCTTTCCCAATGACAGTAGGGGCAGCAAGGCACACATCAAGCAGTTGCCATCAAGGGTAAAAAGATGGGGTTTTTATCATTGGTTTGAGATTATCGCTCTACATCATGTCATCTTTCTTAAGGCGTTACTCTGTTCTTATGGACTTAATACACTAGATGCATGCTGGATAGCGGTCGACGTGTGGAGTAATAGTAGTAGATGCAGACAATATCGGTCTACTTGCATAGATATCGTCACGACTCTGCACAGTTCTATCAATTGCTTGACAGTAATTTGTTCACCCACCGTCTACTTGCTTTCATGAGAGAAGCCACTAGTGAACACTACGGCCCCCGAGTCTATTCACATCCATCGTTTACACCTCCACTTTTACTTTGCTTTGTTACTTTGTTGCTTTCAGTTCTCACTTGGCAAACAATCTATAAGGGATTGACAACCCCTTCATAGTGTTGGGTGCAAGCTTTTGTGTTTGTGCAGGATCTTGAGATACTCTTCCGCCGGATTGATACCTTGGTTCTCAAACTGAGGGAAATACTTACCACCGCTACGCTACATCACCCTTTCCGCTTTGAGGGAACACCAACGCAAGGCTCCAAGGCCACAGGGGAAATCCTTTGCATACTTGCCTAGGAAGTCCCTTAAGGCGTAGCCATAGCTGAAGGATTCCCGGTGCCATTGCTGAGGAGTATCAAGCAACACTCCTATTTCTGGCGCCATTGGAAGGTCTTTTGTTGCAGTAGCAGAAGAATTTCTGGCGCCGTTGCCGGGGAGTATCAAGCAGCACTCCTATTTCTGGCGCCATTGGAATGTCTTTTGTTGCAGTAGCAGAATAATTTCTCGCGCCGCTGCCGGGGAGGAGAAATCATGATCTATCCAAGTAGGTCTCACAAACCCTTCTCTTGCATTTACTTTGGTTGCCAGTTGCCTTTCGTTTTCCTCTCCCCCACTTCACATTTGCTGTTTTCATTTGCCTTTCTCCTTCGCCGTTTTCTTTTGCCTTTTTGCCGTTTCCCTTTGCCGGTTTTCTTGCTTGCTTGTGTGCTTGTTTGTTTGTTGAAGACATCATGTCTGAAAACACCAAACTTTGCAACTTCTCGAGCACTAATAATAATGATTTTATTAGTACTCCGATTGCTCCCACCACTAGTGCGGAATCGTATGAAATCAACGCAGCTTTGCTGAATCTTGTTATGAAAGAGCAATTCTCTGGCCTTCCTAGTGAAGATGTCGCATCCCATCTCAATACCTTCATTGAGCTTTGTGATATGCAAAAGAAAAGAGATGTGGATAATGACGTGATTAAGTTGAAACTTTTTCCTTTCTCGTTGCGAGATCGCGCAAAAACTTGGTTTTCTTCTTTGCCTAAAAATAGTATCGATTCTTGGGATAGGTGCAAAGATGCTTACATATCCAAGTATTTTCTGCCGGCTAAGATCATCTCCTTATGTAACGATATCACGAATTTCAAGCAACTTGATCATGAACACGTTGCACAATCTTGGGAGAGGATGAAGCTTATGATTATAAATTGTCCCGCTCATGGCTTGAGTTTGTGGATGATTATACAAATCTTTTACGCTGGCTTGAATTTCACTTCTCGCAATATCTTGGACTCCACCTCAGGTGGAACGTTCATGGAAATCACATTAGGAGACGCTACAGAACTCCTAGACAATATCATGACCAATTACTCTCATGGCACACTGAACGGTCGCCTGCTAGCAAAAAGGTGCACGTTATAGAAGAGATTAACTCGCTTAGTGCTAAGATGGACGACTTGATGAATTTGGTTGCTAGTAGAAACGCTACCGTAGATCCTAATGACATGCCACTGTCTTCTTTGATTGAGAATAGCAACGCTAGTTTGGACGTGAATTTTGTTGGTAGGAACAATTTTGGCAACAACAATGCTTTTAGAGGAAACTATGTTCCTAGGCCTTTTCCTAGTAACTCCTCTAACAATTATGGCAATTCCTATGGCAACACTTATGGAAATCATAACAAATTACCCTCTGATCTAGAGAGTAATATCAAGGAGTTCATCAACTCTCAAAAGATTTTCAATGCGTCCATAGAGGAAAAACTACTCAAAATAGACGATTTGGCTAAGAGCGTTGATAGGATGTCTTGTGATATTGATGCGTTGAAAGTTAGATGCGCTCCTCCCAAGATCAACTTGGATGAAACTTTGAAAGCTATGCGTATCTCCATGAATGAGAGCAAAGAAAGAACCGCCCAAATTCGCGCTAGACATGAATGGTTTAAAAGGGTGCGTTCTAGTGATGCAAATCACGAAGATCTTAAAGTGCTTGGTGTGTCTCCTCTTGAATCTTTGTTTTCACGTGTTAAACCTACTGAGGGGCTGGATATGAATCCACTTTGGTTGAAAAACGCCTCGATGATTCGGAGTTCACCTATCTTGATGATAAAGGTGTGGAGAGTGGAGTAGAAGAAGTCAAAAATTTGTGTAGTAATGAAACTCCCACTTTGGATTTCAAGGAATTCAATTATGATAATTTCTCCTTCTTTGAATGCATTTCTTTGATGCAATCCATTGCAAACTCTCCACATGCTTATAGCCAAAGCAAAGCCTTTACCACGCATATCGTAGATGCTATGATGAAATCTCTTGAAGAGAAGCTCGAACTAGAAGTCTCGATTCCTAGAAAACTTCATGATGAGTGGGAACCTACTATCAAAATCAAGATAAAAAACTATTAGTGCAATGCTTTGTGTGATTTGGGTGCTAGTGTTTCCACGATTCCAAAGTCTTTATGTGATATTCTTGGTTTTAATGAGATTGAAGAGTGTTCTCTTAATTCGCATCTTGCGGATTTTGCTGTCAAGAAACCCATGGGAAGGATCGATGATGTTTATATTGTTGCAAATAAGAACTATGTACCCGTGGATTTCATTGTACTTGACATATATTGCAATCCTTTATGTCCCATTATTCTTGGTAGACCTTTCCTAAGGACTATTGGTGCTAGTATCGATATGAAGGAAGGGAATATTAGATTTCAATTTCCCTTAAAGAAGGGCATGGAGCACTTTCCTAGAAATAAAATAAGATTGCCTTATGAGTCTATGATGAGGGGTACCTATGGTTTGAGCACCAAAGATGACTATACGTGATTCCATCACTTTCGCCTAACTAAGGGTGTTAAACAAAAGCGCTTGTTGGGAGGCAATCCAACGAATCTATCCTTTTTCTTTCTGTTTTATGTTTTCCACACTTTCATAATTCTGTTATGATTGTGTTTTTTGTGTTTCTTTTTGCGTTTGTGCCAAGCAAAACCGTTATGATTAGTCTTGAGGATGATCGTTTCGTCATGCTGGGAAAGACAGAAACTTTTTGCTCACGAAAAGAATTTTCAATTTTTTCTGTAAGAGCTTTTGAGTTGATTCTTTTTGCTTCTGATTGCTACGCAAATTCTTCATACTGTCGTAATCTTTCAGAATTTTTGAAGTACCAGAGGTATACGAAACATACAGATTGCTACAGACTGGTCTGCTATTAACATATTCTGTTTTTGTTGTGTTGGTTGCTTATTTTGATGAAACTAAGGATAGTATCGGGGGGGATTAGCCATGGAAGATTGAAAGTACAGTAACCCAACATCAGCACAAGTAGAATTTAAGTTTGCTACAGTACCTAAGAAAGTGGTGGTTTGCTTTCTTGTACTAATGTTATCACGAGTTTCTGTTTAAGTTTCGTGTTGTGAAGTTTTCAATTTTTGGGTGAAGTTCTTTTGGAAAAAAAGATAAAGAGTGGCAAGAGCTCAATCTTGGGGATGCCCAAGGCACCCCAAGAGATTCAAGGATGCCGTAAAAGCCTAAACTTGGGGATGCCCCGGGAAGGCATCCCCTCTCTCGTCTTCAATCCATTGGTAACGTTACTTGGGGCTATATTTTTATTCTCCACATGTTATGTGTTTTTTCTTGGAGCGTCTTGTATCGTAGGAGTATTTTATTTTTGTTGTGTCACAATCATCCTTTCTGCACACCTAGAGAGATAGACACGCACACACCATGATTTTGCCGAGCTTCACTTATATCTTTTGGTAGACAATTCAGCTCAGATGTGCTTCACTTATATCTTTTGAGCTAGATACTTTTGCTCTATGTGCTTCACTTATATCTTTTAGAGCGCAGTGGTGCGTGGCTTGGTATTTGATCTATGCTTTGAAAGTAGTCTCAAAAGGGGTAGTTATCCAAAGGGATACGAAAACTTCCTCCTTCATGTGCATTGAATAGTTAGATAAGTTTGATTCATCTCAATTAGTTTTGAGTTGTGGTTATGGTAATATTGAAATCATGCTAGTGAGGTGTTGTGAATCTAGAAATACTTGTGTTGAAGTTAGTGATTCCCGTAGCATGCACGTATGGTGAACCGCTATGTGATGAAATCTGAGCATGATTAGTCTATTGATTGTCATCCTTTGCGTGGCGGTCGGGACCGCGCGATGGTTTATACCTACCAACCCTTCCCCTAGGAGTATGCGTTGAATGCTTTGTTTCGATTACTAATAAAACTTTTGCAACAAGTATATGAGTTCTTCATGACTAATGTTGAGTCCATGGTTTAGATGCACTTTCACCTTCCACCATCACTATCTTCTTAGTGTCGTGCAACTTTCGCCGGTGCACAAAACCCACCATTAGCCTCCCTCAAAATAGCCACCATACCTACCTACTATGGCTTTTTCAAAGTCATTCCGAGATATATTGCCATGCAACTACCACCATGATATGTGCCACCATGTCTACATTGCCATTGCATGATCATAAGATAGCTAGCATGATGTTTCCGTTGATGTCTATGCCATGCTAGATCATTGCCACGGTACACTACCGAAGGCATTCCATATAGAGTCATAATTGCTCTAAGTTTTGAGTTGAAAGTGTGATGATCATCATATTGGAGCATTGTCCCATGTGAGGAAATAAAAGAGGCCAAAGAAGCCCATAAAAAAGAGGCCAAAGAGCCCACCAAAATAAATAAAAATGAGAGAAAAAGAGAGAAGGGACAATGCTACCATTTTTTTCCACACTTGTGCATTTTGAGCACCATGATCTTCATGATTGAGAGTCTCTCGTTTTGTCACCATCATATAGCTAGTGGGAAATTTTCATTATATAACTTGGCTTGTATATTCCAATGATAGGCTTCCTCAAAATTACCTTAGGTCTTCGTGAGCAAGCAAGTTGGATGCACACCCGCTAGTTTTCTTTAAGAGCTTTCACGTACTTATAGCTCTAGTGCATCATTTGTATGGCAATCCCTACCCATTCACATTGATATCTATTGATGAGCATCTCCACAGCTCATTGATATGCCTAGTTAATGTGACTATCTTCTCCTTTTTGTCTTGCAAACTCCACCACATTCCACACCATCTGTAGTGCTATAACCATGGCTCACGCTCATGTATTGTGTGAGATTTGAAAATGTTTGAGAAAGTAAAGGTGTGAAACAATTACTTGGCCAATATCGGGGTTGTGCATGATTTAAATTCGTTGTGCAATGATGATAGAGCATAGCTAGACTATATGCTTTTGTAGGGATAACTTTCTTTTGGCCTTGTTATTTTGAAAGTTCATGATTACTTTGCTAGTTTGCTTGAATTATTATTGTTTCCACGTCAATAGCAAACTATTGGTTTGAATCTAATGGATCTGAACATTCACGTCACATAAGAGGAATTACAAAGGACACCTATGCTAGGTAGCATGAAAGCATCAAAAATTGATTCTTATTAGTTCCCTATTCGACGACGAGCAGGAGTTAAGCTTGGGGATGCTTGATACGTCTCAAACGTATCTATAATTTTTGATGGTTTCACGGTGTTATCTTGTCTTCTTTGTATGTTTTATGTGTTGGGGAACGTCGCATGGGAAACAAAAATTTTCCTACGCGCACGAAGACCTATCATGGTGATGTCCATCTACGAGAGGGGATGAGTGATCTACGTACCCTTGTAGACCATACAGCAGAAGCGTTAGAGAACGCGGTTGATGTAGTGGAACGTCCTCACGTCCCTCGATCCGCCCCGCGAACAATCCCGCGATCAGTCCCACGATCTAGTACCGAACGGACGGCACCTCCGCGTTCAGCACACGTACAGCTCGACGATGATCTCGGCCTTCTTGATCCAGCAAGAGAGACGGAGAGGTAGAAGAGTTCTCCGGCAGCGTGACGGCGCTCCGGAGGTTGGTGATGATCTTGTCTCAGCAGGGCTCCGCCCGAGCTCCGCAGAAACACGATCTAGAGGAAAAACTATGGAGGTATGTGGTCGGGCTGCCGTGGCAAAAGTTTTCTCAAATCAGCCCTAATACCTCAGTATATATAGGAGGGAGGGGGAGGGAAGAGGCAGCCTCAAACCCTCAAGGTTTGGCCGAAATTGGAGGTGGAGGAGTCCTACTCCAATCCTACTTGGAGTAGGATTCCACCTTCCCACTTGGAAACTCTTTCCACCTTGTGTTTTTTTTCCTTCTCAAACCTTATGGGCTTTAGTGGGAACTTATTCCAGCCCACTAGGGGCTGGTTTATCTCTTCCCATAGCCCATGAGACCCCTTGGGGCGTGACACCCCTCCCGATGGTCCCCGGCACCCCTCCCGGCACTCCCGGTACACTACCGATGAGCCCGAAACTTTTCCGGTGACCAAAACAGGACTTCCTATATATCAATCTTTACCTCCGGACCATTCCGGAGCTCCTCGTGACGTCCGTGATCTCATCCGGGACTCCGAACAACATTCGGTAACCAACCATATAACTCAAATACGCATAAAACAACGTCGAACCTTAAGTGTGCAGACCCTGCGGGTTCGAGAACTATGTAGACATGACCCGAGAGACTCCTCGGTCAATATCCAATAGCGGGACCTGGATGCCCATATTGGATCCTACATATTCTACGAAGATCTTATCGTTTGAACCTCAGTGCCAAGGATTCATATAATCCCGTATGTCATTCCCTTTGTCCTTCGGTATGTTACTTGCCCGAGATTCGATCGTTAGTATCCGCATACCTATTTCAATCTCGTTTACCGGCAAGTCTCTTTACTCGTTCCGTAATACAAGATCCCGCAACTTACACTAAGTCACATTGCTTGCAAGGCTTGTGTGTGATGTTGTATTACCGAGTGGGCCCCGAGATACCTCTCCGTCACACGGAGTGACAAATCCCAGTCTTGATCCATACTAACTCAACTAACACCTTCGGAGATACCTGTAGAGCATCTTTATAGTCACCCAGTTACGTTGCGACGTTTGATACACACAAAGTATTCCTCCGGTGTCAGTGAGTTATATGATCTCATGGTCATAGGAACAAATACTTGACACGCAGAAAACAGTAGCAACAAAATGACACGATCAATATGCTACGTCTATTAGTTTGGGTCTAGTCCATCACATGATTCTCCTAATGATGTGATCTCGTTATCAAGTGACAACACTTGCCTATGGCCAGGAAACCTTGACCATCTTTGATCAACGAGCTAGTCAACTAGAGGCTTACTAGGGACAATGTTTTGTCTATGTATCCACACAAGTATTGTGTTTCCAATCAATACAATTATAGCATGGATAATAAACGATTATCATGAACTAAGAAATATAATAATAACTAATTTATTATTGCCTCTAGGGCATATTTCCAACAGTCTCCCACTTGCACTAGAGTCAATAATCTAGTTCACATCACCATGTGATTCCAACGAATCCAACACCCATATAGTTATGGGGTCTGATCACGTCTTGCTCGTGAGAGAGGTTTTAGTCAACGGTTCTGAAACTTTCAGACCCGTGTGGTCTTGACAAATCTTTATGTCATCTTATAGATGCTGCTACTATGTGCTATTCGGAAATACTCCAAATATCTACTCTACTATACGAATCCGTTTCACTACTCATAGTTATTCGGATTAGTGTCAAAGCTTGCATCGACGTAACCCTTTACGACGAACTCTTTAACCACCTCCATAATCGAGAAAAATTCCTTAGTCCATTAGTTACCAAGGATAAATTTTGACCGCTGCTAGTGATTCAATCATGGATCACTCTCTGTACCTCTCAACATACTTTGAGTCAAGGCACACATCAGGTGCGGTACACAGCATGGCATACTTTAGATTCTACGGCTAAGGCATAGAAGACGACCTTCGTCTATTCTCTTTATTCTGCCGGGGTCGGGTTTTGAGTCTTACTCAAATTCACACCTCACAACGCAACCAAGAACTCCTTCTTTGCTGACCTATTTTGAACTCCTTTCAAAAACTTGTCAAGGCATGCATCTTGTTGAAACTTCCGTTAAGTGCTTTTCGATCTATCTCCATAGATCTTTGATGCTCAACGTTCAAGTAGCGTAATCCAGGTACTCCTTTGAAAACTTCTTTCAAAACAACCTTGTATGCTTTACAGAAATTCTACATTACTTCTGATCCACAATATGTCAACCACATATACCTATCAGAAATTCTATAGTGCTCCCACTCACTTCTTTGGAAATACAGGTTTCTCATAAACTTTGTAAAAAACCCAAAATCTTTGATCATCTCATCAAAGTGTATATTCCAACTCCGAGATGCTTGCACCAGTCCATTGAAGGATCACTGGAGCTTGCATACTTGCTAGTATCTTTAGGATCGACAAAACCTCATGGTTGTATCTCATACAATGTTTGCTCAAGGAAACCGTTGAGGAAACAATGTTTTGACATCCTACATGCAATATTTCATAAATAATGCAGCAACTACTAACATAATTCTAACAGACTTTCAGCATCGCTACGAGTGAGAAAGTCTCATCATAGTCAACTGTTTGATCTTGTCGGAAACATCTTTGCGACAAGTCGAGCTTTTCTTAATAGTGACTTATCACTATCATCGTCTGTCTTCCTTTTAAAGATCCATCTTTACTCAATAGTCCTATGACCATCAAGTAGTTCTTCCAAAGTCTACACTTTGGTTTCATACATGGATCCTCTCTCGGATTTCATGGCTTCCAGCCATTTGTCGGAACCCGGGCCCACCATCGCTTTCTCCATAACTCGTAGGTTCACTGTTGCTCAACAACATGACCTCCAAGACAGGGTTACCGTACTACTCTGCAGCAGTACGCGACCTTGTCGACCTACGAGGTTTTGTAGTAACTTGATTCGAAGCTCAATGATCATCATCATCAGCTTCCACTTCAATTGGTGTAGGCGCCACATGAACAACTTCCTGCGCCCTGCTACACACTGGTTGAAGTGATGGTTCAATGACCTCATCAAGTTCTACTACCCTCCCACTCAATTCTTTCAAGAGAAACCTTTCCTCGAGAAAGGATCCGTTTCTAGAAACAAACACTTTGCTTTCGGATCTGAGATAGGAGATGTACCCAACTGTTTTGGATATCCTATGAAGATGCATTTATCCGCTTTGGGTTCGAGCTTATCAGACTGAAACTTTTTCACATAAGTGTCGAAACCCCAAACTTTCAAGAAACGACAGTTTAGATTTCTCTAAACCTCAGTCTATACTGTGTCATCTCAACGGAAATACGCGGTGCCCTATTTAAAGTGAGTGCGGTTGTCTCTAATGCATAACCCATAAACGATAGTGGTAATTCGATAAGAGACACCATAGTATGTATTATACCAAATAGTGCGTGGCTATGATGTTCAGACACATCATCACACTATGATGTTCCAGGTGGCATGAACTGCGAAATAACTTCCACATTGTCTTAACTGCGTACCAAAACTCGTAACTCAGATATTCATTTCTATGATCATATCGTAGACAGTTTATCCTCTTGTTACGACGAACTTCACTCTGAAACAGAATTGAACTTTTCAATATTTCAGACTTGTGATTCATTAAGTAAATACTCTAGTATCTACTCAAATCGTCAGTGAAGTAAGAACATAATGATATCCACTGCGTGCCTCAGCACCCATTGGACAGCATACATCAAAATGTATCACTTCCAACAAGTTACTATCTTATTTCATCTCAATGAAAACAAGGCCTTGCTCATGTGGTATGATTTGCATGTCACTAGTGATTCGAAATCAGGTGAGTACAAAGATCCATCAGCATGGAGCCTCTTCATGCAATTTATACTAACATGACTCAAGCGGCAGTGCCACAAGTAAGTGGTACTATCATCATTAACTCGTATCTTTTGGCACCAATATCATGAACATGTGTGACACTACGATCAAGATTCAATAAACCATTGAAGGTGAATATTCAAGAAAATAGAGTAACCATTATTCTCCTTAAATGAATAATCGTATTGCAATAAACACGATCCAATCATGTTCATGCTTAACGCAAGCACCAAATAACAATTATTTAGGTTTAACACCAATCCCGATGGTAGAGGGAGCGTGCGACGTTTGATCATATCAACCTTGGAAACACTTCCAACACGTATCGTCACCTCGCCTTTAGCTAGTCTCCATTTATGTCGTAGCTTTCACTTCGTGTTACTAATCACTTAGCAACCGAACCGGTATCTAATACCCTCATGCTACTAGGAGTACTAGTAAAGTACACATCAACATTATGTATATCAAATACACTTCTTTCGATTTTTGCCAGCCTTCTTATCTACCAAGTATCTAGAGTTGTTCCGCCTCAGTGACTGTTCCCCTCATTACAGAAGCACTTAGTCTCGGGTTTGGGTTTAATCTTGGGTCTCTTCATTAGTGCAGCAACTGCTTTGCCGTTTCACGAAGTATCCCTTCTAGCCCTTGCCTTTCTTGAAACTCAGTGGTTTTACAAACCATCAACTATTGATGCTCCTTCTTGATTTCTACTTTCGCAGTGTCAAACATCGCGAATCGCTCAAAAGATCATAGTATCTATCCTTGATATGTTATAGTTCATCACGAAGCTCTCATAGCTTGGTGGCAGTGACTTTGGAGAACCATCACTATCTCACCTGGAAGATTAACTCCCACTTGATTCAAGCGATTGTCGTACTCAGACAATCTGAGCACACGCTCAACGATTGAGCTTTTCTCCTTTACTTTGTGGACAATGAATCTTGTTTGGAGGTCTCGTACCTCTTAACAAGGGCACAAGCATGAAATCACAATTTCATCTCTTCGGAACATCACTTATGTTCCGTGACGTTTTACAACATTTTCGGCGCCTTGCTTCTAAGCCATCAAGTATCTTGCACTGAACTATCGTGTAGTCATCAGTAACGTGTATGTCGGATGTTCATAGCATCCACAGACGACGCTCGAGGTGCAGCACACCGAGTGGTGCATTAAGGACATAAGCCTTCTGCGTAGCAACGAGGACAATCCTCGGTTTTACAGACTCAGTCTGCAAAGGTTGCTACTATCAATTTTCAACTAAATTTTCTCTAGGAACATATAAAAACAGTAGAGCTATAGCGCAAGCTACATCGTAATTCGCAAAGACCATTAGAC
Source organism: Hordeum vulgare subsp. vulgare (assembly GCF_904849725.1). Classification (NCBI taxonomy): domain Eukaryota; kingdom Viridiplantae; phylum Streptophyta; class Magnoliopsida; order Poales; family Poaceae; genus Hordeum; species Hordeum vulgare. Next base: position 293,793,401 of record NC_058522.1, read on the forward strand.
TATATTCATGACAATTAGTTCAATTAATCATATTACTTAAGAACTCCCACTCAAAAAGTACATCTCTCTAGTCATTTGAGTGGTACATGATCCAAATCCGCTATCTCAAGTCCGATCATCACGTGAGTCGAGAATAGTTTCAGTGGTAAGCATCCCTATGCTAATCATATCAACTATACGATTCATGCTCGACCTTTCGGTCTCATGTGTTCCGAGGCCATGTCTGCACATGCTAGGCTCGTCAAGCTTAACCCGAGTGTTCCGCGTGTGCAACTGTTTTGCACCCGTTGTTTGTGAACGTTGAGTCTATCACACCCGATCATCACGTGGTGTCTCGAAACGAAGAACTGTCGCAACGGTGCACAGTCGGGGAGAACACAATTTCGTCTTGAAATTTCAGTGAGAGATCACCTCATAATGCTACCGTCGTTCTAAGCAAAATAAGGTGCATAAAAGGATTAACATCACATGCAATTCATAAGTGACATGATATGGCCATCATCACGTGCTTCTTGATCTCCATCACCAAAGCACCGGCACGATCTTCTTGTCACCGGCGCCACACCATGATCATCCATCAACGTGTTGCCATCGGGGTTGTCGTGCTACTTATGCTATTACTACTAAAGCTACATCCTAGCAAAATAGTAAACGCATCTGCAAGCACATATGTTAGTATAAAGACAACCCTATGGCTCCTGCCGGTTGCCGTACCATCGACGTGCAAGTCGATATTTCTATTACAACATGATCATCTCATACATCCAATATATCACATCACATCATTGGCCATATCACATCACAAGCATACCCTGCAAAAACAAGTTAGACGTCCTCTAATTTTGTTGTTGCATGTTTTACGTGGTGACCATGGGTATCTAGTAGGATCGCATCTTACTTACGCAAACACCACAACGGAGATATATGAGTTGCTATTTAACCTCATCCAAGGACCTCCTCGGTCAAATCCGATTCAACTAAAGTTGGAGAAACCGACACTTGCCAGTCATCTTTGAGCAACGGGGTTACTCGTAGCGATGAAACCAGTATCTCGTAAGCGTACGAGTAATGTCGGTCCAAGCCGCTTCAATCCAACAATACCGCGGAATCAAGAAAAGACTAAGGAGGGCAGCAAAACGCACATCACCGCCCACAAAAACTTTTGTGTTCTACTCGAGAATACATCTACGCATGAACCTAGCTCATGATGCCACTGTTGGGGAACGTCGCAGGGGAAACAAAAATTTTCCTACGCGCACGAAGACCTATCATGGTGATGTCCATCTACGAGAGGGGATGAGTGATCTACGTACCCTTGTAGACCGTACAGCAGAAGCGTTAGAGAACGCGGTTGATGTAGTGGAACGTCCTCACGTCCCTCGATCCGCCCCGCGAACAATCCCGCGATCAGTCCCACGATCTAGTACCGAACGGACGGCACCTCCGCGTTCAGCACACGTACAGCTCGACGATGATCTCGGCCTTCTTGATCCAGCAAGAGAGACGGAGAGGTAGAAGAGTTCTCCGGCAGCGTGACGGCGCTCCGGAGGTTGGTGATGATCTTGTCTCAGCAGGGCTCCGCCCGAGCTCCGCAGAAACACGATCTAGAGGAAAAACTATGGAGGTATGTGGTCGGGCTGCCGTGGCAAAAGTTTTCTCAAATCAGCCCTAATACCTCAGTATATATAGGAGGGAGGGGGAGGGAAGAGGCAGCCTCAAACCCTCAAGGTTTGGCCGAAATTGGAGGTGGAGGAGTCCTACTCCAATCCTACTTGGAGTAGGATTCCACCTTCCCACTTGGAAACTCTTTCCACCTTGTGTTTTTTTTCCTTCTCAAACCTTATGGGCTTTAGTGGGAACTTATTCCAGCCCACTAGGGGCTGGTTTATCTCTTCCCATAGCCCATGAGACCCCTTGGGGCGTGACACCCCTCCCGATGGTCCCCGGCACCCCTCCCGGCACTCCCGGTACACTACCGATGAGCCCGAAACTTTTCCGGTGACCAAAACAGGACTTCCTATATATCAATCTTTACCTCCGGACCATTCCGGAGCTCCTCGTGACGTCCTGGATCTCATACGGGACTCCGAACAACATTCGGTAACCAACCATATAACTCAAATACGCATAAAACAACGTCGAACCTTAAGTGTGCAGACCCTGCGGGTTCGAGAACTATGTAGACATGACCCGAGAGACTCCTCGGTCAATATCCAATAGCGGGACCTGGATGCCCATATTGGATCCTACATATTCTACGAAGATCTTATCGTTTGAACCTCAGTGCCAAGGATTCATATAATCCCGTATGTCATTCCCTTTGTCCTTCGGTATGTTACTTGCCCGAGATTCGATCGTTAGTATCCGCATACCTATTTCAATCTCGTTTACCGGCAAGTCTCTTTACTCGTTCCGTAATACAAGATCCCGCAACTTACACTAAGTCACATTGCTTGCAAGGCTTGTGTGTGATGTTGTATTACCGAGTGGGCCCCGAGATACCTCTCCGTCACACGGAGTGACAAATCCCAGTCTTGATCCATACTAACTCAACTAACACCTTCGGAGATACCTGTAGAGCATCTTTATAGTCACCCAGTTACGTTGCGACGTTTGATACACACAAAGTATTCCTCCGGTGTCAGTGAGTTATATGATCTCATGGTCATAGGAACAAATACTTGACACGCAGAAAACAGAAGCAACAAAATGACACGATCAACATGCTACGTCTATTAGTTTGGGTCTAGTCCATCACATGATTCTCCTAATGATGTGATCTCGTTATCAAGTGACAACACTTGCCTATGGCCAGGAAACCTTGACCATCTTTGATCAACGAGCTAGTCAACTAGAGGCTTACTAGGGACAATGTTTTGTCTATGTATCCACACAAGTATTGTGTTTCCAATCAATACAATTATAGCATGGATAATAAACGATTATCATGAACTAAGAAATATAATAATAACTAATTTATTATTGCCTCTAGGGCATATTTCCAACATTATGTACCTTTTTTATATCTTTTTGGGGACTAACTTATTGATTCAGTGTCAAGTGCCAGTTCCTGTTTTTCTGTGTTTTTGACTCTTTTCACATCTGATTTTGGAACGGAGTCCAAACAGAATAAAATCCCCGAAATGATTTTTCTCGAACAAAAGAAGACTAGGGAGCCTTTGGGCCAAGCCAGGTGGGCCCCAGGGAGCCCACAAGCTTGCACCATGCCACCAGGGGAGAGGCGGCGGTGGGCAAGCTTGTGGCTTCCCTGGCCGCCTCCTGACCTAGGTTTTGCGCCTATATATTCCCAAATATTGCGCAAAAAAATCAGGGGAGCCTCGAAAATACTTTTCCGCCGCCACAAGCTTCCGTTTCCGCGAGATCTCATCTGGATACCCTTCCCGGTGCCCTGCCGGAGGGGACGAGGTGGAGGGCTTCTTCATCATCATCAACGCCCCTCCAATGACTCGTGAGTAGTTCACTTCAGACCTACGGGTCCGTAGTTAGTAGCTAGATGGCTTCTTCTCTCTCTTGGATCTTCAATACAAAGTTCTCCATGATCTTCATGGAGATCTATCCGATGTAATCTTCTTTGGCGGTGTGTTTGTCGAGATCCGATGAATTCTGGATTTGTGATCAGATTATCTATGATATATATTTGAGTCTTTGCTGATTTCTTATATGCATGATTTGATATCCTTGTAAGTCTCTTCGAGTCTTGGGTTTTGTTTGGCCAACTAGATATATGATGCTTGCAATGGGAGAAGTGCTTGGTTTTGGGTTCTGCCATGTGGTGACCTTTCCCAGTGACAGTAGGGGAGCAAGGCACACATCAAGTAGTTGCCATCAAGGGTAAAAAGATGGGGTTTTTATCATTGGTTTGAGATTATCCCTCTACATCATGTCATCTTGCTTAAGGCGTTACTCTGTTCTTATGGACTTAATACACTAGATGCATGCTGGATAGCGGTCGACGTGTGGAGTAATAGTAGTAGATGCAGACAGTATCGGTCTACTTGTTTCAGACGTGATGCCTATAGAAATAATCATTGCATAGATATCGTCACAACTCTGCATAGTTCTATCAATTGCTTGACAGTAATTTGTTCACCCACCGTCTACTTGCTTTCATGAGAGAAGCCACTAGTAAACACTACGGCCCCCGAGTCTATTCACATCCATCGTTTACACCTCCGCTCTTACTTTGCTTTGTTACTTTGTTGCTTTCAGTTCTCACTTGGCAAACAATTTATAAGGGATTGACAACCCCTTCATAGCGTTGGGTGCAAGCTTTTGTGTTTGTGCAGGATCTTGAGATACTCTTCCGCCGGATTGATACCTTGGTTCTCAAACTGAGGGAAATACTTACCACCGCTACGCTACATCACCCTTTCCGCTTCGAGGGAACACCAACGCAAGGCTCCAAGGCCACGGGGGAAATCCTTTGCATACTTGCCTAGGAAGTCCCTTAAGGCGTAGCCATAGCTGAAGGATTCCTGGTGCCGCTGCTGAGGAGTATCAAGCAACACTCCTATTTCTGGCGCCAATGGAAGGTCCTTTGTTGCAGTAGCACCGACCCCCGTGTGAGTTCATCATCCCCTTCCCTACCATAGCCGTTCGATCTAAGCCAACACCTGAGATTCGACTAGAAGATACCCCTTCGGCTTTAGACAAAAAACCAAAACGGTTTTCTTCTTCACTTATTAGTTAGCCGGAGTTTTGTTTAGTTATCGGCCGTTTGCTAGTTCGCCCTGCAGCACATACCACCTGAGCCAATCACGAGCTGCCACATACCCCCACGGTTCACTAGAGTAGTTTTTATTTTCTGTTTTAGTTAGAAAACAGAGAGAGTTTCAATTTTGTTTTCCCTATAACTTTTGATCTAGAGGTCCAATGAGGTTGATTCTTTTTCCAGTAGATCAGAATGTTTCTGTAGTTTTCGAAAACATATTATTTTCCTATGTTTGAAATTTAAAAATTTGAATTAGATCAGATTTAGTTTAAATATTGTTTTGCTTATTCTAGGAGTTTAAAAATAACTTTTAATTTGATTCTTTTTGTTGCTGCTTCCTGGTGATCATATCTTTCTCTAGTTTAAGTTTATTTTTTTTAATATTTTACTTGGGGTTTTATCAAAAACAGATTCTGTTTTGATTAGGTGAAGTGAATTTCTTCACTTTATGCAATAGTAGTTTTATGCTAGTGATGTTATTTTGCTTGTTAATGATTGTAGTGCTTATGGTGTGTATTTGTTTGTATCGATAGATCACCCGAAGTGCGAAGCCTGCTACTTAGAAGCGCTCGATAACGACAACTATCAGCAAGGCAAGTCATTTGATCATGTATTACCTATGTTTTATGCATTTTAGTTCTACCCTTCAAACACCCTATTGCATGCTGAGGAGGTACTTGGAAATATTGGTTACTTGTTGTAGTATCATGTGGTAGGCACCCAACAACCCCGTTACTTGGCCCGGGACGTCAAGTTCTATATTGCTATGCTTGTGTAGACGGGGTTCTGGTTGAGAGTTTATCACGAGTGATGCAAGATTAATTTAATAACCAAGACCGGTTAAGTCAAGACTTTCAAGACCTCGTGATGCAATGCAACTCTGGGTGAAGGATGGTTTAGATGGGCTCTCTGGAGAAACCAGTGGACGACCCGGGATGCATGGGGAAGTGCCATGACATCTTGCGGAAAGCTTCACCCAGGCTCGAAGGGATGGACAGAATCTTCAAGACCCAAGGCTTACCTGCAAAGCCACAAGTCATTAAGGGCTTTGGCTTGGTTGGACAACGCATCGACTCTGGACAGGCGGTGCTAGCAGATGTAGAAGAACGGTAGGATTGGATGGGCACCGACAGGGGATCAGAGGGACCCGTTGAAAGACCATGTTTTGATCATCCGATCTTCAAACACCCTGAAGTGCAAGGACATACCCGGAGGCGATCATATCTTGTGGGGAACGTGTGCAAAACTCTGCAGAGTACCCAAACCTAATCGATTAGCTGTGTCCACGGTCATGGACAACTTGAGCCGAAGGCATTGAAATTTTCCTGAACTCTCAACACAATTTAAAAATGATGTGGGAATTATTGACAACTCGGGTACGAGAATTGGTTGGCGGAACCATCTCGTTAACAACCAACAATGTAGTAACATTTTTCTTTTAACCGTCTCTTGATGTAGGAGAAAACTTGCTTTTCGCTGAAAACTTATAGCCCCACCTCCCATATATGCATGTAGAATAGATGATTATTATTTCACCCCTCTCTTTGATGACTTGCCGGCATATTCCATATGCTGACCTAGGCGGCTGCAATGTATCATGTTGCAGAGTATTTTTCCGACCAGGAGTGAGGCTACGATCTACGTTCGGTGATATGCCCTGGAGTCGGTTGGACGCGTCTACCTTTGAAGCTTCCGCTAGTCTTCGTTAGTTATCTCATGAGATGGCCTTCAACCACTTTATTGTAATTCATTATTGTAATAAATAACTCGATATGAGATTTCGATTAATAAAGCTATGTGATTTAACTCTCGATATATACATTGATGTACTGTGTGTGTACGAGCATGATCTTGGGATGGTACGGAAACACCAGAGACTTGGCCGTTTCAGGTCGGGTCGCTACACCCCTACACTTGTTTGTTATCAAGACCTTTTTCTCGTGCCGTTGTCGGGGAGCAATAGCATAGCGGTTGATATTCTCGTGTGTGCTTGTTTTCTTTATCACTAGGTAATTCTATTTTTTGTTATTAGTTGTTTCCTATCTTTAATTATGGGTAGGAGACGCAAAATACCAAATCAATTAGATGTACTTGCTAACCCAGTCATTGAGGAACCACCCAAAATGTATCCTTCTATTGAAGCTTATAACTTGGATCATCTTCGATCCCTTTGTACTCGTGCTGAAAATCCAACTAGAAATACTATCTTCGTGTGGCAAGGAGGCCTATTTTATTGTGATGTTGAAAAAATAGAAGAATGTGTTGCTTTTGAGGGTTCTTTTGAAATTGCTACTTTGATTGAAAAGTATGATGCTACTCTTTACAAATTTGAAAATTTCCCATGCTTAAATATCGCTAGGAAAACTATGCTTCTAATGCTTATGTTAAAGAATTTACTGGAAGAATGACTGCTGCCTTGGAAGAGAATAATATTTCGCAGGTATCTATGGAAGAAGAAATTGTTGAAACTATGACCTCATTAGATGAAAAAGTGAGGAGAGCGAAGAACAAAAGGAGGAACAGCGGATTAGCTACCAGTTCCCACCTTGTAATGAGAGTAAATCTTCAAATCATACATTGTTTAATTCCCCTTCGTGCTTACCGTAGGATGAATTCTATGATGAATGTGTTGCTTTGTTTGAAATTTCCCTTTTTGGTGAACTTGATGCTTGCTACGCTTGTGGCCATGATGCCAATATGAATTATGCTTATGGATATGTACTTTTTTTAGTTCCTTATGTTAAGCATCAAATTGTTGTTATTGCACCCATACACGATAGTCCTATTATCTTTTTGAATTCTCCCAACTACACCATATTGGAGAAGTTTGCACTTATTAAGGATTATAATGATACGTAGCAGTTTACCACCACACATGATGATGTTAAACGATACAATATGCATGTGCTTGCTGCTCCTACTTGCAATTATTATGAGAGAGGAACCAAATCTTTACCTCGCTATATTTCCAGTATGATAAAATTGCAAGAAACTACTTATGCTATGTATTGGCCTTTACTTTGTGTGAATGAATTGTTCGTTTATGACATGCCAATGCATAAGGAAAGAGTTATACTTTGTTGTTACATGATATATATCACTTTGTTTTCAATACTTAATTACAAATCATTATTAATTAAAATTGGCCTTGATATACCTTCAAGATATCGATCTTCAGCCTGACCTTTCTTATCGTGAGCATCCAGTTGCGGTTCTCGAGGCGACTGAGCACAAGACCCGTAACAAGTCTGTCAAGTTTCTCAAGGTGCAGTGGTCACACCATTCCGATAAAGAGGCTACGTGGGAACGCGAGGATCACCTCCGTTCCGAATTTCCCGAATTCTTTCAGTCTTAGATCTCGAGGTCGAGATCTTCTTTGTAGTGTGGGAGAGTTTGTAATGCCCCAAGTGTGGAACCTTCCCTATTTGGAACCTGTTGCATGTGGGTCCACCCTGTCAGAGATATGATGATGTCACTTGTGTCTATGATTTCCTGTGTCACCTTGTGTCCCTTGCATATCTTCCTTGCATGCATGCTTAGCATAACATATCATGTCATCTCCTTGTCCTTGTGATTTCATGTGCCTCATATTTTTAGTTTCCCTTGCATGCATGCAAACTATGATGCTCCATGTCATGTCTTGTGTGCACATATCTTGCTAGGTGTGATTGTGTGATCTTTTGATTACATATGTGGTTCCATAAGTGAAGTTGTGGGGTGATTTAGTGGAGTGTGGTGTTTGGCTTTGTTTTGTTTTCATCCCCTTGTTAGTTTCCAACCTATCTCTCTTTAATTCCCAAGTTCAAAATCTATTTGCTCCTAGGCTGTTTTAAAAATGTTACACCTTTAGTCCATTTTATTTGGAGTGTGGGAATGTAAGGGAGGGGTTTTTAAAACCTCTTTTCCTTGAGGTTTTTCTTTTTTTCATATTTATTTAAATCTGTTTGGCAATTATTTTTAGTTGCCCAATTAGCCATTTTGGTATTTTATTTATTTGGGGCATAATTCCCTTATGCCGAGGGATATTTCACCTCCAATTTTATGCCCTTGGTTTTTCCTAGGAATTTCGTTGCATGTGATGATGTATTTTAATTATAGAGGGCCTCAGGTTTTCTCTCCCTCACTTCCTGGTAGCAAGAGCCGAGTTTCTCTCCTAGGCCCATACCCCCCCTTCGCCGTAGCAGCCCACTCGCCGTCCCTCTTCTTCCTCCCGACGTCACGCACGTACGACCTGCTGGCAGCCTCCCGTTCAGCGAGCCCTTGATCCTGCGGTTCGAGCTCGTTCCCCGAGGCTCATAAAAACGCTCCTCTCCCTCCCCCAGGCAGGTAGGGTTCCTCCTCTCCCTCCTCTTCTTCCTCCTGCGCCGCCAGAGACCTCGTGGTCGTTCCCAAAGCCATGACCAGCTCCAGGTCGAGCTCGTCGCCGGCGCAGCGGCCACCCCGTCGCCTCCCCGCAGCTGCGCAGGCAAGAGGACCCAGGAGGGGTCCCATTTTCTCGCGGAGCCGAAGCCGGAGCTTCTTCCTCGACGTCCCCGACGTGCGCCTCCTTCCTCGTCTTCCTGCAGCGACGTCCTCCTCCCTCGTCTTCCTGCAGCGACCAACGCCGCGCCGCCCTCCTCCCTCGTCTTTCCTCGGTGATCAGCCGTAGTACGTGTCCTTCCTCCCCTACGCGCGCATGGGCTCGAGTTCGCCGTTTCGTTCGCTCGGGCTTAGTAGCAGAGAACGGCGCTGGCTTAGGCAGCAGCTCTGCTCGTCGTGGTAGCAGCACTAGGGCGGCCTCGAGGCAGGGAAGGATCCCCTGTGGACCCTACTTCCTCCTCCGCAGCGTAGTACAGCCGTTGGTATTCGTGGAAGTCGCCGCCGCCTCCCTCCGTTTAGTTCGCCGGCGTGCTGTGTAGCAGCAGAGAGGTGCTTCGCTACTCGTGTTTTGTGTGTGTGTGGGGTGCAGAGTTGGGGTGCTTGTGGGGCTCGCCGGTTTCGTCAGCAGGAGGGGTGCCCTCCTCGTAGCCAGCGCACCCCCCCGTCGTAGCGCAGCAGCAACGGTAGGATAGTTCCTCGGCGGCCTCTCTCTTGCCGGTGCACCCGGAGCAGTGCAGGCACGCAGAGAAGCAGTGTATTGTTTCCAATACTACTCTCCTCTGACAGTAGCCGTGTCGTAGCGCGTTGGTGTATGTCCCTGCTTGTTACCTGGAGGTGCGGGGTTCGATCCCTAGCTGATGCACTCCCCCTTTTTTGCTGATATTTCGACAGTGCCTAGTGCAGCAGGGTAGAGTTTCTTGCTGTGTAGCCCTGTTCTAGGAAAGCCTGTTCCTTAACAGAGTGGTAGTGATGTTGCTGTTTACTAGGGGAGGTGCAAAGTTCGAATCCTCTTCCCCCCATTTTATTCTTTTTGTTGTGTGCATCTTCCATGTTCATGGGCATGTAAATGTGCTGTGTGCACTAGGTAGATTGGAGGCATTATTTTTGCTACTATCAACAGCTTGTGAATTCTGTTCCTTTTGCTCCATTCACATTTCTTGAAGATGAGCTTGTGGATTCATGGGCATGTGTAGGGTAGTGTTGCATGCAAGTGTGTGTTTATTTGTGAGTTACTTGTGTGCCTTGCTAGGCTAGAGCATGTGGGTGCTAGTTGTCCTCCTGATGGTGGCCTTGTGCAAGTTGGTGTGAGTGTAGGCATGCCCTCCCTCACCACATATATATGTGTGTGTGAGCTTATTCTAGTGCTTATTGCAATCATAACATGTGTAGGTATGTGCTTGATCTAGAGCAAGATGTGCTTGTGGATGATGTGGAGTATATGTTTGGTGTGGAACTTCTCCACCTTTGCAAGAACTATGCACCTTCACATGTCTATATGTGAGAGGGCATGGTGTTTGTGTGTGGGGATAGCTTGGTAGATGTGATGGTGTTGTTGATGGGCATGACACAAACATGGGGTTCAAACCCCCATGTCACTTTGTCATTGTGCACATGAACTCTACCTTGGAAGTGGTTGTCTTAGTAGGGTGTTTTGTGGAGTTGCATATTTAGTTTTGTTGCAAGTTCGATCTTTGATTCCATGGAATAGGTGGAGCCCAAGGGCATGGGTATTTGTGTGATAGTAGTAGGGGTTTTGCTTTACACCATAGTGGTGTCAATTACCTCTTGGTGTCATGTGTGTGCAAACTATGCCTAGACAAAGTGGGCATGTGGCTGAAAAATTCCAGATTAGTGAACTCTGAAATTTCACCTCCAATTTTATGCCCTTGGTTTTTCCTAGGAATTTCGTTGCATGTGATGATGTATTTTAATTATAGAGGGCCTCAGGTTTTCTCTCCCTCACTTCCTGGTAGCAAGAGCCGAGTTTCTCTCCTAGGCCCATACCCCCCCTTCGCCGTAGCAGCCCACTCGCCGTCCCTCTTCTTCCTCCCGACGTCACGCATGTACGACCTGCTGGCAGCCTCCCGTTCAGCGAGCCCTTGATCCTGCGGTTCGAGCTCGTCCCCCGAGGCTCATAAAAACGCTCCTCTCCCTCCCCCAGGCAGGTAGGGTTCCTCCTCTCCCTCCTCTTCTTCCTCCTGCGCCGCCGGAGACCTCGTGGTCGTTCCCAAAGCCATGACCAGCTCCAGGTCGAGCTCGTCGCCGGTGCAGCGGCCACCCCGTCGCCTCCCCGCAGCTGCGCAGGCAAGAGGACCCAGGAGGGGTCCCATTTTCTCGCGGAGCCGAAGCCGGAGCTTCTTCCTCGACGTCCCCGACGTGCGCCTCCTTCCTCGTCTTCCTGCAGCGACGTCCTCCTCCCTCGTCTTCCTGCAGCGACCAACGCCGCGCCGCCCTCCTCCCTCGTCTTTCCTCGGTGATCAGCCGTAGTACGTGTCCTTCCTCCCCTACGCGCGCATGGGCTCGAGTTCGCCGTTTCGTTCGCTCGGGCTTAGTAGCAGAGAACGGCGCTGGCTTAGGCAGCAGCTCTGCTCGTCGTGGTAGCAGCACTAGGGCGGCCTCGAGGCAGGGAAGGATCCCCTGTGGACCCTACTTCCTCCTCCGCAGCGTAGTACAGCCGTTGGTATTCGTGGAAGTCGCCGCCGCCTCCCTCCGTTTAGTTCGCCGGCGTGCTGTGTAGCAGCAGAGAGGTGCTTCGCTGCTCGTGTTTTGTGTGTGTGTGGGGTGCAGAGTTGGGGTGCTTGTGGGGCTCGCCGGTTTCGTCAGCAGGAGGGGTGCCCTCCTCGTAGCCAGCGCACCCCCCCGTCATAGCGCAGCAGCAACGGTAGGATAGTTCCTCGGCGGCCTCTCTCTTGCCGGTGCACCCGGAGCAGTGCAGGCACGCAGAGAAGCAGTGTATTGTTTCCAATACTACTCTCCTCTGACAGTAGCCGTGTCGTAGCGCGTTGGTGTATGTCCCTGCTTGTTACCTGGAGGTGCGGGGTTCGATCCCTAGCTGATGCACTCCCCCTTTTTTGCTGATATTTCGACAGTGCCTAGTGCAGCAGGGTAGAGTTTCTTGCTGTGTAGCCCTGTTCTAGGAAAGCCTGTTCCTTAACAGAGTGGTAGTGATGTTGCTGTTTACTAGGGGAGGTGCAAAGTTCGAATCCTCTTCCCCCCATTTTATTCTTTTTGTTGTGTGCATCTTCCATGTTCATGGGCATGTAAATGTGCTGTGTGCACTAGGTAGATTGGAGGCATTATTTTTGCTACTATCAACAGCTTGTGAATTCTGTTCCTTTTGCTCCATTCACATTTCTTGAAGATGAGCTTGTGGATTCATGGGCATGTGTAGGGTAGTGTTGCATGCAAGTGTGTGTTTATTTGTGAGTTACTTGTGTGCCTTGCTAGGCTAGAGCATGTGGGTGCTAGTTGTCCTCCTGATGGTGGCCTTGTGCAAGTTGGTGTGAGTGTAGGCATGCCCTCCCTCACCACATATATATGTGTGTGTGAGCTTATTCTAGTGCTTATTGCAATCATAACATGTGTAGGTATGTGCTTGATCTAGAGCAAGATGTGCTTGTGGATGATGTGGAGTATATGTTTGGTGTGGAACTTCTCCACCTTTGCAAGAACTATGCACCTTCACATGTCTATATGTGAGAGGGCATGGTGTTTGTGTGTGGGGATAGCTTGGTAGATGTGATGGTGTTGTTGATGGGCATGACACAAACATGGGGTTCAAACCCCCATGTCACTTTGTCATTGTGCACATGAACTCTACCTTGGAAGTGGTTGTCTTAGTAGGGTGTTTTGTGGAGTTGCATATTTAGTTTTGTTGCAAGTTCGATCTTTGATTCCATGGAATAGGTGGAGCCCAAGGGCATGGGTATTTGTGTGATAGTAGTAGGGGTTTTGCTTTACACCATAGTGGTGTCAATTACCTCTTGGTGTCATGTGTGTGCAAACTATGCCTAGACAAAGTGGGCATGTGGCTGAAAAATTCCAGATTAGTGAACTCTGAAATTTCACCTCCAATTTTATGCCCTTGGTTTTTCCTAGGAATTTCGTTGCATGTGATGATGTATTTTAATTATAGAGGGCCTCAGGTTTTCTCTCCCTCACTTCCTGGTAGCAAGAGCCGAGTTTCTCTCCTAGGCCCATACCCCCCCTTCGCCGTAGCAGCCCACTCGCCGTCCCTCTTCTTCCTCCCGACGTCACGCATGTACGACCTGCTGGCAGCCTCCCGTTCAGCGAGCCCTTGATCCTGCGGTTCGAGCTCGTCCCCCGAGGCTCATAAAAACGCTCCTCTCCCTCCCCCAGGCAGGTAGGGTTCCTCCTCTCCCTCCTCTTCTTCCTCCTGCGCCGCCGGAGACCTCGTGGTCGTTCCCAAAGCCATGACCAGCTCCAGGTCGAGCTCGTCGCCGGTGCAGCGGCCACCCCGTCGCCTCCCCGCAGCTGCGCAGGCAAGAGGACCCAGGAGGGGTCCCATTTTCTCGCGGAGCCGAAGCCGGAGCTTCTTCCTCGACGTCCCCGACGTGCGCCTCCTTCCTCGTCTTCCTGCAGCGACGTCCTCCTCCCTCGTCTTCCTGCAGCGACCAACGCCGCGCCGCCCTCCTCCCTCGTCTTTCCTCGGTGAGCAGCCGTAGTACGTGTCCTTCCTCCCCTACGCGCGCATGGGCTCGAGTTCGCCGTTTCGTTCGCTCGGGCTTAGTAGCAGAGAACGGCGCTGGCTTAGGCAGCAGCTCTGCTCGTCGTGGTAGCAGCACTAGGGCGGCCTCGAGGCAGGGAAGGATCCCCTGTGGACCCTACTTCCTCCTCCGCAGCGTAGTACAGCCGTTGGTATTCGTGGAAGTCGCCGCCGCCTCCCTCCGTTTAGTTCGCCGGCGTGCTGTGTAGCAGCAGAGAGGTGCTTCGCTGCTCGTGTTTTGTGTGTGTGTGGGGTGCAGATTTGGGATCTTGTGGGGCTCGCCGGTTTCGTCAGCAGGAGGGGTGCCCTCCTCGTAGCCAGCGCACCCCCCCCCCCCCCGTCGTAGCGCAGCAGCAACGGTAGGATAGTTCCTCGGCGACCTCTCTCTTGCCGGTGCACCCGAAGCAGTGCAGGCACGCAGAGAAGCAGTGTATTGTTTCCAATACTACTCTCCTCTGACAGTAGCCGTGTCGTAGCGCGTTGGTGTATGTCCCTGCTTGTTACCTGGAGGTGCGGGGTTCGATCCCTAGCTAATGCACTCCCCCTTTTTTGCTGATATTTCGACAGTGCCTAGTGCAGCAGGGTAGAGTTTCTTGCTGTGTAACCCTGTTCTAGGAAAGCCTGTTCCTTAACAGAGTGGTAGTGATGTTGCTGTTTACTAGGGGAGGTGCAAAGTTTGAATCCTCTTCCCCCCATTTTATTCTTTTTGTTGTGTGCATCTTCCATGTTCATGGGCATGTAAATGTGCTGTGTGCACTAGGTAGATTGGAGGCATTATTTTTGCTACTATCAACAGCTTGTGAATTCTGTTCCTTTTGCTCCATTCACATTTCTTGAAGATGAGCTTGTGGATTCATGGGCATGTGTAGGGTAGTGTTGCATGCAAGTGTGTGTTTATTTGTGAGTTACTTGTGTGCCTTGCTAGGCTAGAGCATGTGGGTGCTAGTTGTCCTCCTGATGGTGGCCTTGTGCAAGTTGGTGTGAGTGTAGGCATGCCCTCCCTCACCACATATATATGTGTGTGTGAGCTTATTCTAGTGCTTATTGCAATCATAACATGTGTAGGTATGTGCTTGATCTAGAGCAAGATGTGCTTGTGGATGATGTGGAGTATATGTTTGGTGTGGAACTTCTCCACCTTTGCAAGAACTATGCACCTTCACATGTCTATATGTGAGAGGGCATGGTGTTTGTGTGTGGGGATAGCTTGGTAGATGTGATGGTGTTGTTGATGGGCATGACACAAACATGGGGTTCAAACCCCCATGTCACTTTGTCATTGTGCACATGAACTCTACCTTGGAAGTGGTTGTCTTAGTAGGGTGTTTTGTGGAGTTGCATATTTAGTTTTGTTGCAAGTTCGATCTTTGATTCCATGGAATAGGTGGAGCCCAAGGGCATGGGTATTTGTGTGATAGTAGTAGGGGTTTTGCTTTACACCATAGTGGTGTCAATTACCTCTTGGTGTCATGTGTGTGCAAACTATGCCTAGACAAAGTGGGCATGTGGCTGAAAAATTCCAGATTAGTGAACTCTGAAATTTCACTAAGTCTGGGATACTGGAAACATTTTCTTCCCCAATAGATGAGGATGCGCTGGTCATTCTGTTGAGAACTAGCCTTAGTTCAGTGCTAGGTTTTTGAACCTGGTATGTTTGTGAAGCTTCCTTTCAATTTTCAAGTCATTTGGAGTCCAGTAGGTTGTGTTTTGGTTGCTGTAAAAAAGCTTCAGAACAGAGACAGAAACTCAGGTGCAGGAATTTTCACAAATTCCGTGAGATCTGATGGTTTTGGGAAAGTTTGTGGCCTTGTATCTTCTAGAGTTTAATTCCTTTTGCGGTGATTCTTGCTGGTGCTTGTAGTGTTCTTGGTTGGCAACAGCCACATATATTATTTGTCATGTTTGGAGACCTGTAGCTATGTTGCATGTAGCTCCCAAATAGCTATGATGCAGATTATGGCAGATTATGCAGTTTTGTCATTTTGAGCAAAGTATGTGCTTAATTGATGTTGGGGTGTTCTACCTTACTCCATTTCATTCATGTTGGGTTGTTACATGTCTTTGCAACCTGGGAATACCAGATTTGTGCCATTGAAGTGTGTGGTGTTGATTCTTTCACGTAGAGCTTCATATCTTGTTCCGTTGATTCCCGTTGATCCGTAGCTCCATTTGCAATGTTCTTTATATGGTTTTGCACCATTTTCACGAACCGCATCTGATCAGGTCATTCTCATGCATGTCAAAATAGCTAGTGTTCAGTTGTGTCCAGAAACTTGCAGTAGTTTGTTTTGCTTGTGCTAGGATAGAAATAGTGGTGCATGTTCAAATTTCATCTCATGCATCATGTGATTGTTGCATATTGTGGTGCTGCTGTTCATTGGCTGTTATTCTTATGTTGGGTAGCACCGGGATCGGAGAACGAATACGTGGAGTCAGGAGAGTACGTGTAGGACGATCCAGAACCATTCCAAGCTGAGGATATCACAGGCAAGATGATATGACCTTGATTCCATCTCTAGACTTGGTATGCTAGTTTCGTTTCCATGTCATATTGCTCGCTGCCTACCACTGAAATTAAATTGCCTCTTCATATGCCATGAGCCCAAACACCGTACTCCTTCCAAGCAAGGTTGTGTGGCTAAGTAGGCTTGCTCAGCTTCTAATGTTAGCTTTGATAGTTGCAGGTGCTTTGCCTCATGTGAAAAACATGAGCTTTGATATCATTATCTTAAATTCTGTTATTTATTTAATGCACCTATATACTTGGTAATTGACGGGAGGCCTAGCCTTTTGTCGGGTGCTTTGTTCCGTTATTGCCGCCTTAGTTACCGGTTACCGGTGTTTGATTTCATAATGATCGCTCCTATCACGTTCGGGGTTGTTATGGGGACCCCCTTGATAAATCGCGTAGTGCTAAGGCTTGTCCGGCAGGACCCAACATTGGTTTTAATTTGCTAATCACTTAATAATAAACCGCATAGGGAATAGCTACCCCGAGGATCCTAATCAACAACCCGGGCCAGTGCTCCTCATGAGTGTTGGTCCAACCACCTAGCAGTCGGCAAGACCACCCCGGGGAAACTTGAGGTTTGGTCCTTGTCCACTTTGCATAGACGGTGTTGTCCTGAGACTGAGATACGCGGCTCTTATCGGGTCGTCGACACACCGGGAGGTCCTGCTAGCCTTGTCTTACCTTAGCAGTATATCTCGCGTATAGGAATCCCAGTGAAGCTTTGGGTTCCCCCTGAGTTGAGGTTTTCCTCTAAGGAATCCGACGAGATCACGAGATTCGTGATAGAGGATGCCTTTGCGGCCTGTGTTCGTTTGTGATGGACTAGTTGGAGCACCCCTGCAGGGTTTAATCTTTCGGAAAGCCGTGCCCGCGGTTATGTGGCAACTTGGAATGTTTTGTTAACATCCGGTATTAGAGAACTTAAACATAAATAAATAAAACTGCCCACTGTGTGCGTAACCGTGACTGTCCCTACGAAGATCTCTCTTCGATCGGGAACACGGTGGGGTTACGAATGCCGTAGGTAGGTGTTCAGGATCACCTAGTGATCAAGTAAATCCGACCGCTAGTGTAGACCACCTTTACTTCTACTTTGCGTAAGTTAGCCACTAATCAAGCATAGGTTGCTGCAGCCTGATACACCTCATCCTACCCTACCTAATAACATGACTAGTTCTGGCACCAAGGTCTTAAATTGCTGAGTCCGCGTGGCTCACGGATTCCTCCGAAACTCCCAGCAGGTACAGGTACCCCAGAGACAGATGATCCCGATGTCACCCAGCTGGCATGGCAGTACGACGAGGAGACAGACCGCCTCTACGTGAACTATCCCGAGGACTGAGGCGTGGTCGTGATCGTGGGCCTGCAGCAGGGTAGCATAACATTTTCCATGTTTTGTAGTCCGTAGCGGAACTACCTTGATTGTATCTGTGTTGTACTCTGAGTTATTAATAAGAAGACAGTTGAATCCCGAATTGTCTGCTTGTATTATTATTTTGTGCTATGTTACTTGCTTGCAAAACGTTTAGATGCGCTTCTTTCCTATTCGGGGGCTTCGACCCCCAGATCGGAAAGGACCGCATCTTGGTCGTTACAATCAATTACTTGAACACTATATGCCTAGCTTAATGGCTTTAAAGAAAGCGCTGCCACCGAGACAACCCAGAAGTTTTAGAGAGTCATTTATTTCTGTTCTATTCTTTTAAAATAATTAGAAAAATAAAGTGGGGAACCTAAAACTTTTTCAAAAAGAAAAGTGAAAGTGAGAAGGACATGCACCGTTGAAGTGGGGGCTAGCCTTGAACTTTGTTCATGCCCATGAAACTTTGTGAATCTTGATTACAGAAACTATTCAACAAAAATAATTATCCCTTGAACAAATCCACTGTATTATATAAATAACGCGCCAAGATTTACCTTTAGGATGTATAAATTGCTTATTTGATATGTGCTGTGTAAAACAAAAACTTTGGCTGTAGTGGTTGATTTTTCATATTTTACTTGAATGTAAAAAAGTTTCTAAAATTTTGACACAGTACTGTTATATAAACTATTTACCACGTCCTAAATTTTCAGAATTTGCAGAATATTTACATAAGTATATGTTTCATCTGCATCTTTATAGACTATTCTGTTTTTCACAGATTGCTCTTATAGTTGCTTTGCGTGTTTATGTTTGAAATCTCGTTGAGACCCATTGACTTGGGAGCCATAGTATTGTGATAGCATACATTGGGTAATGTTAGATTATAATTATGTGATAATGTTATGGCAGGACATGATGAGATTTGATGATTATGTAGTAACATTTCTAATAGAAGTTATGTTAAGTTTTGTGTGGATGAAGTGTTTGAAGATCGAGGAGGTATCGATATGAGAAGGACAACGAGAGACAAGAGTTTAAGCTTGGGGATTCCCAAGGCACCCCAAGTAAATATTCAAGAAGACTCAAGCGTCTAACCTTTGGATGCCCCAGAAGGCATCCCATCTTTCTTCTTCAACAACTATCGGTATGGTTCGGTTTTTGTTTTGTTTAAATGATATGTGCAAATTCTTGGAGCGTCGTGTGCGTTTTATTTTGCTTTAATCTATGCACCATGCTGTTATGGGGAAGTCCATGGTTGATTTATAGAATGCTTCATGTGCTTCACTTATATCATTTGAAGTCGTATGCCTGTTTCTCTACATATAGAAAACAGTTATTTGTAGAATGTTGTTTTCCTTCACTTATATTCATTAGAGTGTGGTCTTTTGTAGAAATAATTAAACTCTTGTTCTTCACTTATATTTTTTTGAGAGTTAATAACAAGTGACGGTAATTTGCATGGGTTATAAGACTAGTCCAAACATAATAGGTATTCAAGGAGTGATAATCAAAACCTTCACGTAGCACATTAAAGAGAAATCATGGGTTAATGATTTGGATGTGGTAATATGAAAGGGTGTGAGTGCATCATTGTTGATTCCTATAAGTGTCGGTATTAAGAGGTGTTAACTTCTTGTTTGTCTAAAAATTAAAAAGGCATGGTGAGGATGTGTGAGCATTTCTATTCCTCATTGAAATCATAGTGTTGTTTCGAGTCGGAGTCTAAAAAGTAAATATCATGCGTGTAGTACTTTGATTTGTGATAAAACTAATAAAACTTTACAATAAGTATATGAGTACTTTATGACTAATGTGACACCATGGACATACGCAATCTCACCTCCTCATATTTGCTAACCTCTTCGATACCGTGCATTGCCCATTCTCACCTCAAGGATTGGTGCAACTTTTGTCGGTGCATCCAAACCCCGTGACATGATACGCCCTATTGCATATAAGCATCATCATATCTTCCTCAAAACAGCCACCATACCTACCTATCATGGAATTTCCATAGCCATTCCGAGGCATATTGCCATGCAACTTCCATCGTAACTTTGTATGACTTGTACTTCCATTGTCATATTGCTTTGCATGATCGTAAGACAACTGGCATGATATTTACCTGGCTTGTACATTTTTTGATATCTTTTGCTACACTAGACCATTGCACATCCTAGTACACTGCTAGAGGCATTCATATAGGGTCATATCTTCCTATCGGTTTTTTGTATCGAGTTGTAAGTAAATAAAAGTATGATGATCATCATTATTTGAACATTTTCTGAGTGAGGAAATAAAAATGGGGGAGGCCAAATGATCCCACCATAAAAAATGGGGGAGGCAAAAAAAGAGAAAAAAAAGCCTACCATGAAAAAATATAAGAAAATAAATGAGAGAAAAAGAGAAAAGGAACTTTGCTACTATCCTTTACCACATTTGTGCCTCAAACTCAAAGTAGCACTATGTTCTTCATATAGAGAGTCTCTTTTTTCACTTCAATATGCTAGTGGGAACTTTTCATTATAGAACTTGGCTTGTATATTCCGATGAAGGGCGTCCTCAAATGCCCGAGGTCTTCATGTTCAAGCAAGTTGCATGCACACCCACTTAGCTTTAGTTGAGCTTTGTTGCACTTATAGATCTACTCCATCCATTGCATGGCAATCGTTACTCCTCGCTTTGATATTTATTTATGGGCATCTAGATAGCTCGTTGATACGCCGAGTTGATGCGAGACTTTCTTCTCCACTTTTACCCCTTTGAAACCTACCACCACATTCTATTCCACCTATATGCTATGTCCTTGGTTCACACTCATGTATTGCGTGAAGAATAAAAAGTTGATGCATATTGAAAAATTATGATCCAATTACCTGACTTGGGTACCGTGGTGCTTGTCATTTGTATTAATATGGTGAAGAAGGGGCCATGCCTTGCTAATAGAATAAGATGAATGGGGGTAAACATACTTTGAGGATCGTATACTTTGAAATATTGATTATTTTGCCGCTTGTGCTTATAAGTATTACTATGTCAATGTTTGTTAATTCATTGTTTCTCAATTAGCATATATGCAAAGGATTACATATTGGGTAGCATGTCACATCAAAAAATCCGTCTTTACCATTTACGCACACGAGGACGAGCAGGAATTAAGCTTGGGGATGCTTGATACGTCTCCAACGTATCTATAATTTTTTATTGGTCCATGATATTATATTATCATTCTAGGATAATTTTTGAGTAATTATTTACCAATTTATATTATCCTTGAGCGCAAACATATTGACCCAGTGCCTAGTGCCAGTTCCTGTTTTTGTGTGTCTTTTGTTTTGCAGAAATTCCATATCAAACAAAGTCCAAATACACTAAAATTTATAGAGATTTTTTTGGAATATATGTGTATTTTGGGAGTAGGAATCAACGCAAGACGATGCTCGAGGTATGCAAATGCCAATACGGCGCGGCCTGGGGGCGCCCTAATGGCTTGTGACCACCCCTTAAGTCAATTGAGGCTCTCCTTCCGCCGCAAGAAAGATATTTTCATGATAAAAATCCCCTCAAAATTGCAGCCCGATCAAAGTTATGGATCTCTGGATATTGAAGAAACCATGAAGGGCCATAAAATATCAACGAAAATAGGAGAGGAAGAGAGAGTGGCAGAGAGATCCAATCTTGGAGGGGCTCTCGTCCCTCGGGAAACCGTAGCGGCCAAGGACCAGACGGAGATGGGGAGAGGCCATGGAGGAGGAACCTAAGGGGGAGAATCTCTCCCCCTCTCTTCTGGTGGCGCCGGAGTGCCACCCGAGGAACCATCGCCACGGGAATCGTCTTCATTAACATCACCGTCTCCATCATGTTCCCTCCTCTATCTGTGGCGGTCAACTATCCCGCAACCCGCTGTAGTGCCCTACTTGAACATGGTTTTCATGCCACATATTATTAATCAATGATGTGTTGCCATCCTATGATGTTTATTATATCTATGTTGTCCTTTGGGTTGATTTATGATCTTGATTCGCTTGAGTGTATGTTTTATTTCGGTGGTGTCCTAAGGTGCCTTTTGTGAGGTGCACACGTGAAGGGTTCACGCTAGAGGGTGTTGCAATAGGTTCATGATTCTCTTATAGTGGGTGTATAGAGTGAAAGAAGCTTACACCCTAGTAAGGGGGTTGTTTACGCATGGGTGTAAAGGGGACTTGATGTTTAATTCTATGGTTGGGTTTACCTTAATGATTTCTAGTATTTGTGGATGCTTTCTAGAGATCCAATCATAAGTTCGTATGATTCAAGTACGGAAAGTATGTTAGCTCATGCCTCTCCCTCATATAAAATTGCAAGAATGATTACCAAAATTGTTGTCAATTGCCTAGGATGATTCCGCAAACCATACCATCATTATTCTGCACTTACTATTTGTAATATATTGTAATATATTCTAACTCTATTTAGCGCACACACTATTTCATATTTCAGTTCTCCAATATCATGCAAAATTATCCTCTTTATACCCACAACGGAGTTTTATTTATCGTTACTAGATAGAAGCAAATGTTAGGTGTATGTAGACTCATATGGGTGATAGATAGGACTTGAGAGAATATTGATCCTACCTTTAGCTCAATGTGGATTCGACACTCTGTACTTACCACTTCCATCTTTGGAAAGTGCTACTATGATTCCATGCACTTGGGGATTATCACAAGCCATTCGGGCGTGACCACCCCCCTTGACGTGTCTTGTTGCCTTATGGGGCCCCTGTGCGGCCTCCGGTCTTGTCCGGAAGCTTCCATGTCTTATTTTGGTCTAGAAAAATCATCAAAAGGTTTATTGGTATTTGGGCTTCGTTTGGTACTGTAAACATGAAAAGCCAAAAACACGCAGTAAACAACAACTCACACTTAGCCCTAAGTTAATAGGTTAGTTCTCAAAAATAATAACAAGTAAATGCCTAGAAAGCATCCTAGAATAATAATATAATAGCATGTAATGATAAAAAATTATAGATATGTTGGAGACGTATCAAAAACCAACACATATCACATGTAGCACGGTGCGCCCCTGATTCAGACAACACAAGTGATATCAATCAACGATAAATTACACTCCAACTTCCTGGCCATGCCACGACTAACACTTTAATGAGTGAGTCATCACAAACCTTAACATCTGTATTTTTACTGGACCAAGATATTATTTACCAGTAAGCCTTCATATCATACCCTCAATACCGTTGATCAATAGCACCCTATTCAGTGATCTACATGTAAGTTTTTATTATACCACTTATGTATACCTATTGTTTTTGGAACAAACATATAACTCAGGAAAATTACCACTTG
Source organism: Hordeum vulgare subsp. vulgare (assembly GCF_904849725.1). Taxonomy (NCBI): domain Eukaryota; kingdom Viridiplantae; phylum Streptophyta; class Magnoliopsida; order Poales; family Poaceae; genus Hordeum; species Hordeum vulgare. Next base: position 293,816,441 of record NC_058522.1, read on the forward strand.
CTATTAAACTCTCAAAACGATATAAATAAAGCATGAGAGTGCAAATGATTTCTATAAAATATGAGTATCATCATGCTCTACGGATATAAGTGAAGCACATGAGAAAATTGCCTTAACTCAAAAGATATAAGTGAAGCATAATGAACATTATGTAAATGATGATGAATATGTGTCTCTCATAATAGGTGCAACCAATAAACTATGATTGTGGAAACAAACAAAACAAAAACACACGACGCTCCATGCCGAACACATATCATGTGATGAACAAAAATATAGCTCCACGTGATGTTACCGCTAGATTGAAGACGAAAGAGGCGATGCCATCCGAGGCATACCCAATCTTAGATGCTTGGATCTTCCTTGAATATTACCTAGGGGTGCAGTAGGCATCTCCAAGCTTAAGGTCTTGCCTATCCTTATTCTTCTCTCCAAAACTTGAAAACCTAAATCACACAAAACCCAATAAAACCTTGTGAGATCCATTTGTATAATAAATAAATCGTAACTTTAACACCATTATAAATTAATTCATAATTATTGCTACATAATACTTATTGTACTTATCATCTCCGTCGCTTATAACCGCTGATACAATCCATAAAAACTCCACAAGAAACACACCATGGAATAAAACCAGAATTTGTCTAAAACAAATAGTACATAAAGATGTATTTTTTTTACTAGACTTATGCAAGTCCAAATAATCTAAAATAATAGTATGTTGTAGGAATTTTTTAATAAAGTTATGTCTAAAAATTTCAGCAATTTATCATTTTCCAGTACATAATAATAATTCAATCTCTGAACGCAAATGTTTCTATTCCTGCACACAACATGTAAACAAATGTGTTCCAACATTCCAAAGGCTTTACTTGGCACATAAATCACAAGAAAGTATACAAACATGATTACTACAGTAGCTACAATCGTGTTGATACACAAAACATAAAGTAAAACAAAAGATAAATGTTGGGTTGGCTCCCAATCAGTGTTATTGTTTAATGCCCCTAGCTAGGCATAACGTGTAGTGTAACGTTGTATCATTCTTGCCCAATTCTTTTTGGGCCAACTCATCCAAAACCTTTCTCAAAAGTTCACATTTTCGATTTCTACTTTTCCGGTGGGTGAGCTCAAATAATTTATGGGGCTATAATTGGTAACTTCAATGTTCATAACCCCCAAATCCTTGTGGAATAGGATCATCTCCAAAAAGGTCTTTGTATAGAACAAAAAAATCTCATCAATGGGATTTTTACTAGAATTTTCAAACCACTCATCATTAACTTCTTCATTAACACCTCTAAAAATCCACCCTAATTTACCATCACTACTGTTAAACAATCTTTGAATTAAGTCTAAATGAGGGACTTTCTTCCTAGCATTCTCGCCAAAAGCATGATAATCTTTAGATTCCATCCTACACGTAACATCTTGATCATGAAGAATTTCTTTTATGGGACGGTTTTAGAAGTCTATTTCATAAAGGAAAAAATGCATCTAGCTTCTTGGGTTATAAAATAAAATTAATTTATGAGGATAATGGTGGCTAACTTTTTAGCTCTAGGATCATGGATATTAGGGAGTTTAAAGAACATTTTTTTGTAAAATGGGATAAATCTTCAAGAATATTCTTGCAAGTTTAATCACACACATAGCAATAGCATCCACACAACTATTTTTTCTCTCAAGAATAGATCCACCAATTGATGGTATTAGTTCCATACAAGTAAGGAATTCTTGATGACGTTTTCTCCAATAATTACAACTCCCAATACGAAAAGTTTGTGCTTTCCAAAAAAGGGATATTAGTTATCATGAGGTTCACTATCAAAATTAGGATATTCATATTTTTCCTCAAGCATTTCACTAGCACTTCCAACAATAAGTTCTTCAAAGACCGACATGATAGAAACATCCTATAAAATATAGCAACACAAATATATTTGGTATTATAATTTTTAAGGAAAGCTAATCAAGAAAAATGCAAGGAAAATAGAAGAAATGAGTTGATAAATGTGTCCAAAAGCACCTAGTTTAATGGGTGAAGCCTCCCGAGCAACGGTTACAAAAATCCTTCTACTACTTGGTGTAGGTGTTGTGTTTTCCCCCAAAGAGGAATGGATGTAGCAGTATAGTAGCATATTCTATTTCCATGAGTTAAGCACCAAGGCTATAGAATCAATAGGAGACACCACACAGATAATGTCAAAGCGTGTGCACACACAAAAAGCAAATGCTCGCACTCAACGGAGGCAAGAGGGTTGACAATCCCCTTGATCCCTCCAATTGTGAGGGTTAGCGATAGGTAGATAATAAAATAGAATAAAAGTAAATAATAATAGGAAGGTATTTATTTTATTGTTATTTAATAAGAAAAGTGGACACAGGGGGCCATAGCGTTTACTAGAGGCATCTCTCTCATATGCATATTACATTGGGTAGACACATTATTGTTGGGGAATTGATACAAAAGTGCACAATTATGATTGTATTGTTCATGGCATAATTCATATATGGGAATTACATCCGTGATAAGTAGACCATTAAACTTACTAACGCCTACTTCTATTACTCCAGTCCTTGACCACTATCGAGCATGCATCGCAAGGTATTAAGTCCACAACAAACAAAGTAATGCTTGGAGCAAGATGACATAATGTAGACAAGATAAGTCCAATTAATATGTTCAGATCCCACCATTCTATCCTTAGTAGCAACAATACAATACAATATATTCCTTGCAACCCCTCTTGTTACAGAGTAAGGACACCGTAGGATTGAATCCACTACTATGCACCACTTCCCTTGAAGATCTACTTGTTTACCTGGCCAAAGAAAACCTCTAGATAGGAAAGCATACTTAGCTATCAAATTACACATAATAGATCAGAAAATATGCAATTAATTTTAAAGAATAATCTGATCTTGAACCCACAATTCACTGGATCCCAACAAATGCACCACGAGAATTACATTGAATAGGTCTCCGAAGAGATCATTTTGTTTAAGATCGAAGAGAGAGAGAGAGAGAGATATTTTTACTACTAAGGACCCATAGGTCCTGTGGGAACTACTCACACATCATCATGGTTGTAGCAAGTTTGATCAAGATGGCCTCCGTGATGGATTCTCCCTTTGGGAGGACTCTGAAAAGGGCTCGAGATTGATCATGGAGGAACAATGGCTTGAACGGTGATAAAGTTGTTTCTGGTATCGCTCTGGTGGTTTCTAGATATTAGAGAATATATAGCACTGCATTAGGTCAAAAGGAGCCATGTGGGGCCCACAAGATCACATGACGCCCCTAGGGGGGCCCCTAATCTTCTAGGGTCTCTTCTGGTCCAGAAAAAATCAGTGTAAAGTGCCATCGTGTTTGGACTTTGTTTGGTATGTTTTTTCCATGAAATAAAGAAATAGGCAAAACAAGGAAACTAGCACTATGCACTCATTTAATAGGTTAGTCTAGAAAAACAATATAAAATGACATATAAACCATAAAGTGGTGATTTTGTATGCATGGTGGTAGCTACACACCTTTCAGCGTATGTACATTTTTTAATATATGAGGTGTCGAGATTCTTATGCAGCGACACAAGCGTATTTATGTTGTATATAAATGACTTCTTCTCACTTCTCTTTGACTTTTTATTACCTTTCAGACATAAGTGCTTTTTTGTTGTGTAAAAAGGGCATTTTCTCACATCTCTCAATCCTTTTGCTTTCCTTTTTACATAATTGCGTGTTTGCTTTCCTAGCTAGTCCAAAGTCATGAATTTTTGTTACAGAGTTATTTTTCATAGTTCAAAATAATTTTCCAAATAATTGGAGACAAAAGATGGATCGTGCTTAGCTACCACCATGGGTCGAAAATTATTTCTCATAAATCATATAAAATTTGTAATATAATATCATCAAACAATAAAAAATTATAGATACATTGGAGACGTATCACTTACCGAAGGCTGCGGCGACTAGTGGGAGCTAAGAGAGGACCGTGTCAATCAGATTGATGGGTGATAGGTCTCCAACATATGTATAATTGTTTATTGTTTCATGCTATTATATTATCAATCTTGTATGCTTTATACACCACTTTATATCGTTTTGGGAACTATTAACTCAATGCCTAGTGCTAGTTGCTGTTTTCTGCTTGCTTTTGGTTTTATAGAAAAACTGTACAAAAGGGGGTCCAAATGTGATGACACCTTTTGATGATATTTTGTAGACGAGAAAACACATAGGAAGCTCCGGAAGGATTTGAGAAGACTCACGAAGCGATGATAAGTCGGGGGGTGTGCGCTGTTGCTACTTGTAAACTACGGTGGGTTTTTCCTCGAAGGGGAGGGGAGATGATGCACAGTGGAGATAAGTATTTTCCTCAGTGAGAACCAATGTTATTGAACCAATAGGAGAATGATGCAAACTTCCTTCGACCACACCTACATACACAGAACGAAACACTTGCACCCAACGCAGGGAAGAGGGTTGTCAAGCCCCTTGAACTCATTACTTGCAAGGATTAAATATTTACGGATAGATAGATAATTATAAAAGTAAATAAATTGCAACCATCTAAATTGTGTTTTGGTAAGTAAATTTAGGTAGACCCGGGGGCCATGGTTTTCGCTAGAGGCTTCTGACTTGAACATAGCATATGTCGGTAACAAACTACTGTTGGCAATTAAGAAAATAGCGCATAGTTATGACATGTTATTCACGACAATGATTATGTATATAGGCATCATGTCCATAAACATGTATACCGACTCCTGCCCGCATCTACTACTCTTATTCCACTCATCGACCACTATCCAACATGCATCTAGAGTATTAAGTATGAAACCGAGTAATGCTTGGAGAAACATGATGTGATGTAGACAAAGTAAGACAAGCAATATGTTCAGAACTCGTCATTTTATCCTTAATGGGAACAATAAAAATATGTATCATGTACGTTTGTGTCACTGGGATTGAGCACTGCAAGATTGAACCCATCACAACGCACCACTCCCACTGAAGATAAAACAGTCCACTTGGCCAAACCAACCCGATAGATCAGAGAGAAATAAAATGCTATAATAATCATGCATAAAATAATTCAGAGAATACTCAATTAATATTCATGAATAATATGATCATAAACCCACAATTCATCAGAACCCAACAAACACACCGCAAAAGAGGATTACATCGGATAGATCAGTATAGGAATCGCAGTGAACTTTGTATTGAAGACTAAAGAGAGAGAAGAATCCATCAAGGTACTAGCTATGGATCCGTAGGTCTATGACATACTACTCACACATTATCATGGAGACAGCAAGGTTGATGTAGATAGCCTCCATGATTGATTCCCCCTCCGGCAGGGCACCGGGAGAGGTCTCTAGATGTGATTACGGTGGAAGGGAGACTTGCAGCGATGAGAAAAGTGTTTCTGGTGGCTCTCTGTTGATTTCCAAAAAATAGAGAATTTATGGAGGTGGAATTAGGACAGACGGAGCAACAAGGAGACAATGAGGCATAAGGGCGTGCATGCCCCCCTTGGTGCGCCCTCTTTCCTTGTCCTCTCCTCATGTGTCATTTAGTCACCTTCCAAAGTTTCAAGGGTCTATTTTGTACAAAAAATCAAAAAAAAGTTTTGTAGCATTTGGACTTCGTGTGGTACCGATTTCCTAGAAAACCAAAAACAAGCTAAAAACAGCAACTAGCACCAGGCACTAGGTTAATAGGTTAGTTCCCAAAAATGATATGAATGGTATATTATTGCATATAAAGTGTCCAAGATTGATAATATAATAGCATGGAACAATAAAAACTTATCGAAACATTTGAGACGTATCACCTGCCCCCTTATGGGGACCCTGCTTCTCGTTTTGCCCTAATTCCTGGACTATAAATTCACATATATTCAGAAACCCTTAGGGGAGCACCCAAAATAGTTTTTCCACAGCCGCAAGCCTTTCTTCTTCCGCTATCCCATCTGGAGGCCTTTTTCGTCACTCTGCCGGAGGGAGAATCAATCATGGTGGTTATCTTCATCAACATAGTTGCCTCCCCAATGATGTGTGTGTAGTTCCCATAGGACGTACAGGTCCATAGCAGTAGCTAGAAGTCTCGCCCTCTCTCCCTCTCCCTCTCTTTCTCTCTCTCTCTATCTCTAGTTTGATCTTCAATCCAATGATTTCTTCTCAGACCTATAAGATATAATATTTGCAGTGTATTTGTTGGGATCCGATGAATTATGGGTTTATGATCATATTATTCATTGAAAGTAATTGAGTCTTATCTAAGATTTATTATGTGCGATTTTATAGCCTTGTATTTTTGTCCGACCTATCCATTTAATTTTGCCAATTAAACTAATTTATATTGAGTGGGTGATTGGTAGTAGGTTCAATATTGCTGTGTCCTCACTCTGTGACAGAAGGAGTAGCGAGGCACACATTTTTATTTTTGCTAGTAAGGGTAAAACAACGGGGTTCAAACATATTGTTTGGTCTTATGTTGTCTACATTATGCCATCATGCCTCAGGCATTACTCTGTTTGTTATGAAGTTAATACCTGAAGATGCATGGTGGATAGTGGTGGATGGGTGGAGTAATACTAGTACAATTTATTACTAAAACCCTAAATTACTTGCTACAATTTATTTACTTTTATTATTTAGCGATTTGTCTATCTACCAGTATCAAAATTAGTTCTTTCAATTAAAGAGTGCAAGGGGATTGACAATCCTCTTGCCTACGTTAGGCGCAAGTATTTATTTGTGTGTGTAGGTACGCCTGGAAGTTTGTTTGTGTGATCTCCTACTGGTTTGGGCAACCTTGATTGTTAATTGAGGGACACACTATCTGTTACTACACTACGGACACACGGGACCGCGGGAGGATGGCATGGTGCATCATCACACCGGGGCAGAAGAGGATGCGACACGTGATGGAAAATGAGAGAAGGTGTAGAGGAGTTGTGAGGGATGATGACGAGGCATAGTACATGTCCCATGTAGGTGGATTGGTTAGGGCAGCATGAGATGCCGTCACCTGGTGCGGGTATCACATTCTACTTGTAAATTGCGTTGGGATTTTCCTGGATGACGTGGGGATATGGGTGGGATCGAGAAGGGAGATCTAGAGTGGGGGTGAATAGACTAATTGGCAAAAATAAAAACCTAGCCTTTTCCCAATTTTATTGGTTGGCAAGTTTTAGCGATTCTAGCATGTCTAGCACACCCTACACATGCATGTTGAAAAGTATGGCAGCGGAAAGTAAAGACATGCACATGAAATTAAGAAGTAGAGACAGGAGCTTCAAACGCAAAGATGACACACGGATTTTTGGCATGCTTCCAATAGGTGGTGCTATCATACATTCACGTTGATGGAGACTTCAACCCACGGAGGGTAACGACCGCGAGAGTCCATGGAGGGCTCCACCCATGAAGAGTCCACAGAGAAGCAACCTTGTCAATACCATCATGCCTTATGTCCACAAAGTACTAGCCTCACTCGGGGGTAGATCTTCATAAAGTAGGAGATCTCCTTGCTCTTATAAACTTCTTGGTTCATATCCACACGAAGTCGACGGCTCCCAAGCGACACCTAACCAATCTAGGAGACAAAACTCCCAAAAGGTAATAGATGTCGTATGATGATGAACTCCTTGCTCTTGTGCTTCAAAAGATAGTCTCCTCAACACTCAATCACTCTCTCATAGATTTGGCTTGGTATAAGAGATTGATTAGGTGGAAAGCAACTTGGGGAGGCTAGATATCAAGATTCATATGGTTGGAGTGGAATATCTTGATCTAAACACATGAGTAGGTGGTTCTCTCTTAGAAAATAGATGGGGCAAGTGTTGGCTTGTTCAGAGTGCTCTCTCTATGAATGAGCGGGATGTGGAGGGATATATATAGGCATGTCCAAAAATCTAACAGTTACAACATTATTGCCCAACTCGGTTGCACCGAGTAGTGAAAAAGTTACAACTTTTGGCGTTTCGGTGAGACTGATATATAAATTTTGGTGGGTCCAAATTTGGATGGCCTAGGCAGTTACACAAACTCGGTGGCTTCGGTTTGCAAAAATTGGAAATTCCAATTTTAGCAAATGAACACCTATGAGTTTTCCACTATTTTAGATTGCACCAAAATGAGAATTGGTGTCACCGAGAAGTTAGGGTTGGCTCTGGATTGTGTGTAGGGTAAAACTCGGTAGAGCTGATTGGAACATATTGGTGGCACCGAATTTAGGCATTGGGATTTGGAAAAAACTCGATAGAGCTGATTGGAAAATGTGGGAGAATTTCATGAGGGTTTTTGGTGGTTAACTCTAAGCACTTGAGCAACCACATCATCATAGATACTTCATCCTCTTTTAATAGTATTGGCTTTCCTATCGACTCAAATGTGATTTCTCACAAAATGCAAAGTGTAGAATCTTGAAGCTTGTTGCCAATCCTATTCTTCTCCTTCCTTGGGGCTTCTCCTCACCTTTCCAACCAATTCTCTCTGTGGACTTTATATGAAATAAACTAGGTAAAACTATTAGTCCAAGAGACAGTGTATGTTGTCATGAATTATCGAAACCCCCATGGGAGCATATGTGCTTTCAACCTGTCCCTTTTTGGTAAGGGATGCAACATACAATCAAAGCTTCAAATTAAGATAGGCAGTAATATATGATAGCTTTGAGAGACACATGACTAAGACAAGCTCCCCCTAGATTTGTGCAATCCCCTTTATGGAATAGTTGCTTTGGAATGCATGAGCGGACACATAGTCGAGAGGACATGACAAGTCATATGTACTTTGGCTATATGCATCAAATATGTTAGAATGAAGTGTCTCCATGTTCAAGACTCACTCTTGCAAACAATATGTGGAAGAAACAAGAGATCATCTTGACCAATAATATGATCCATATATTTACCTTGAAGATCTTAAGCATTTTAAGTAAGGAAACATACTTGAGAAAACAATGTTTGATAACACAATAATATTTCTTTCCATCCAAATGAAAAAGACTTATGAAGTACCAAGGTATGGAAGACATATGGGAAATAGTATTTCTTAAGATTTATATGTCTTCATGAGCATTTAGAACTTTCTCCCCTGAATCTTAGCATGTAAATATTGGGAGTAGGTAGGGTGAGACAAGTCTAACAAATAGAAGATATAGCGAATGTAGCAAACAAAAACCATGAATCCAAATAAGTTAATCTTTTATTTCTCTCTCCTTTTGGAATAATGATCTTTCTCCCCCTTAGTAATTAGCTTTGAGATTTTATTGATTCTCCCCGTGAAGCTTTGAATTTAAGCTTTGATCTTTCTCCCCCTTTGGCGTCAATTTCCAAGAAGGGTCAGAGGATAATGGATCCTTGAGAATGAGGGTCATGGAGAAAAAGGTTTGAAAAAGTAAATAATGTGACAAAGACCTTAAGTAACTACAATTGGAGACTCTAAGGCAAACTTGATCGGCGGAACCGATAATGATCTTAAGGGTTCAGGGTGAAATCGGTATAGCCGGGTCACTACTGGACTCACGGAATTTGCCATAAGCCAATTATTTGCCATCTGCTCGCTGATGGCAAAGAGCCTATTTGCCGTAAGCTGCCATGAAACAGATGGCAAAGATTTGACTAATGGCAAAGATAGTGTTTTCCATCACCCAAATCTTTGTCGCATGCCAGCGGATGGCACAGAAGCAGCAGGCAAACGGCAAAGAGCCCACGCCCGACCCCCCCACTTTGTCGTGTGCCAGCAAACGACAAAGAAGCTGCTAGCAGATGACAAAGTGGATCTCATATAATGGCCGACACCACCACCCCACCACCCCCCCCCTCTTTGTTGTCTGTCGCCTCCTCTTTGTCGTCTACTCGCAGACGGCAAAGGGGATGCCCCATAACGGTCGGCGCCACCCCACCCTCTCTCTTTATCTCTCTCGGCCCCACCCCAGAGTGCCATCCCGCCTCACCACAGATCCCCACGTCGGCCACTCCTCGCCACACCTCCTCCCTGCGCCTAACCCCCACCCCGCAACCAGCGCTCCTCCCCACATCGGCTCCCCACCCCACGACCGACGCTCCTCCCTGCATCGGCCACCCCAACCCGCTACCAGCGCTCCTCCCCGTCGCGTGTGCCTCCCCGTCGCGTGTGCCTCCCCGGCGCCTCCGCACCCCGCCTCCGGTGCCAGACCGCACCAACCAAGGTGAGTTTTTCTTTCTTTTTGTTTTTTGTTCTTTTTTTGCTGTTTAATGCTAGATCAGTGATATGTTTAGTTTTGTGCTAGGTTTATTGATAGGTTTTAGTTTAATGATAGGTTTTATTAGATTAGATTAAATTAGATTAGTAATAGGTTTTATTTAATTAGTCATAATTAAAAGAAGTAGAAAAAAGATGAAGAAGAAAAGAAGAATATGTAAAAGAAGGAAGAAGAAGAAGAATAAGAAGAAGAGGAGGAGGAGGAGGAGAAGAAGAAGAACAAGAAGACGAGGAGGAGGAGGAGGAGGAGGAAAAGAATAAGAAGAAGAAGAAGAGGGGAAGAGGGGAAGAGGATATGAAAGAAGAGGAAAAGGGAAAAGAAGGAAGAAGAAGAAGAATAAGAAGAAGAAGAAGGAAGAAGAAGAAGAAGAAGAAGAAGAAGAAGGAAGAAGAAGAAGAAAATGAAGAAGAAGAAGAAGAAGAAGAAGAAGAAGAAGAAAAGAAGAAGAACAAGAGAAAGAAATAAGAAGAAGAACATGTAGAAGAAGAGGAGAAGAAGGAAAGAAGAAGAAGAAGAAGAGGAGGAGGAGGAGAAGAGGAGATGTCATTAGCAATATGATTTTTTCATAGTTTGAACTATCAATGCTTTATGTGATGTGATGTCCTAAATTTTTTTCACTCGGTAAAATTTACAAGCTTTGTGCTATTTCATATCCTTCGAGTCATCATCGTAGAAGTTTTTGGTCCGTGATCCCGCCGTTGTTTGACTAATTCCTCTACAGCCGAGGGTGAGCTACGAATCCACCTCACCTCCTACGCTCTTTTAATCATGTCAGTAGATTTCATTTTCATGCTAAGTAACGTAACCTAGGCGTCTCCCATTCGAAGGGGTTGCACAGATAAATATTCATTCGGTTGCATATTTATCACCGTAACTCATTCGGATTGTCCAACGATTTCCACGGACAGCCCGAGGATGTGTAGATTGGTACGTTATCCATGCTCTACCCCATCGCAAGACAAAAGTTTGGCAGCGCCTCCCCATTTTTCTCTGGATGCACATTCTCTCGGCTTTTTGCCGAGACGTGTATTTGGAGAACATCGAAGAGGTGCTGCCAAAATTTTGTCAAAGAATGGGGTAGAGCATGGAGAACGTACTCACTCTACACATACTCGGGTGGGATTAGGACCTATCTTTACCTATTAGTGTGTAGGTCGCATGGACGTAATAAAATTGACAAACTAGATTATCTGGTGTATTTAGCAGCTAGGCAAGATGAGTGATCATGCGTGGATGTACACCAGCCACACTAGTCAGAAAGAGATGACCAAAGATTGGTTTATAAAAACCAAGGAGTTTGGGAAAGCCGTATTTGCAAATACCGAGGAAAAAAGTTGGTGCCCTTGTCCTGGGTGCGACAACTGTAAAAAGAGGACGGAGACTGTAATGATTAAACGCCTGCAGAGGAGGGTTTGAAGCCTAATTATACGATGTGGACATTTCATGGTGAGTCTAGACAACGTACCAGAGGTGAGGTGGTTCGTCGTTGCACCGAAGAGCATGGTATCGGGATCGAAGACATGGTGCAAGACTTTGATGATGCTCGGGATCCGAATGATGGGATGGAGGAATCTGCAAAAGCCTTCTATGAAATGTTGGAGTCTTCAAAATGTCCTCTCCACAACCACACTAAGCTTTGTCAGTTGGATGCCATTGCACAAGTAATGGCTCTGAAGGCTCAGTTCAACTTGGGAAGGGAATGCTACGATGTGATGATGGCACTACTTGGATGATTTTTCCCCAAAGGCCATGTCATGCGTGCAACATGTACCAGTCGGACAAAATACTTCGTGTACTTAAGATGTCCTATGAGAAGATACATCCCTGTGAGAAAGGATGTGCCTTGTTTAGGCTTGAGTTGCGGACTTGAACTATTGTCCCATTTGCAAGTCTTCCAGGTATGTTGTGGTAGACAACGGTATGCGTGAGAAGAGCCAGATCGAAATCCCAGTTAATGTTCTTCGGTATATGCCAATCATACCAAGGCTTCAACATATTTTCATGGCCGAAGAGACGTCCAGACAGATGGTGTCGCACAAATTGGGCAAAAGAACCGAACTATATGCAGATGGTAATAATATGGCGGTCCAACATTGGATGGGGAAACATGGACGGACTTCGATGCATTACATCCGGATAAAGTGGCACATCCAAGGCATCCTCGAGTCTGCATCACCACGGATGGGTTCAATCCCTTTGGTATGATGGCGACTCAATACATTTGTTCGCTTGTATTTGTCATTCCACTCAATCCCCCCGGACAGATTATCCAAAGAAAGAACATATTCCTGACGTTGATAATCCCAGGGCCCAACTATTCGGGGGAGAATATGAATGTGTACATGCAGCCGCTTAAGGTTCAATTGCAAGAACCTTGGGATAATAGGGTCAAGACATACGATGCCGCTAGAAAAGAAAACTTCAAAATGCATGTCTGGTACATGTACTCGATGCATGATTTGCCCGCGTATGCGGCATTCGCTGGCTCGTGTGTGCATGGAAGGTTCCTGTGCCCCACATGAAAGGCAGCTCTTCTGATTCATTTGTTGCAGGAGGGTCGGAAGTATTCTTGATTTCACTTGCATAGACAGTTCCTAGATCCTCACCATTAGTTCAGAAAAGACAAGAAGAACTTTACCAAAGGTAAAGCTGTCAAAACCTCAGCACCACGTGCATTGACAGGCCAACAGATCCTGGATTAGTTAAACGCTCTCGAGCCTAATAAAAAGCGTCCAGGGTATTTCAAGGGGTATAATTTAGAACACGCCTCGAGTCACAAGCCATGCTTGTGGGATCTGCCTTACTTCAAAGACCTCCAACTTACACACAACAATGACAAGATGCTGATACGTCCCAAACGTATCTATAATTTCTGTTTGTTCCATGCTCTTTTGGGTGACATTGTTATATGTTTTGCTACACTTTGATACCTTTTTACACATATTTGGACTAACCTACTAACTCAGTGCACCTAATGCCAGTTTCTGTCTGCTGATGTCTTTTAATTGCTGGGACTTTACCCCAATTTACGAAGCCCCAAAAATTCCAGGAAAAATATATAAAAATCAGCATGACGGAAGCTTCACGAAGCACCAAGGTGGGCTAGAGGGGAGTCAGGCCTCACCGAGGCGGCCACCTGGCGTGGGCCCCCTAGCGCCACCAGGTCGCCTGGGCGGCTGGTCCACCCCCTAGCGCCCTCCTTTGGCCTATATTTACCCCTCGGACGGAAAAACCTAAATACATATCCAGAATCACGAATTTCTCCTCTATTCCGCCGCTGCAACGCTTCTGAGATCGGGAGCGCCAGAAGACCTCTCCCCGGCACCCTGCCGAAGGGAGGATTAACCTCCGTGAGCTTCTCCACCACCATGGACGCTTCCCGGACGTGCCGTGAGTAGATCTCCTTGGACCATGAGTCCGTGACCAGTAGCTATGTGATGTCTTCTCTCCAATCTTATGCTTCAATGCTTAGCCCTTGTGAGCTGCCCTACATGATCAAGGCATCTATGTAATTTACCTGTTGTTGCTATGTTGAGTTTGCTGGGATCCGATAGATTATGAGATTATGTTCAGATTGTGATGAGTTATATATTTGATTGTCCTTTTATATTATGTTCTTGAGTAAATCATGCATGTTCTCTGTTGCTGTTTATTGCTTTGGCCGAGTAGTAGATTGCCCTGTTCAAGAATTCGTCCAGTTAACAAGTTAACTTGCCAATTAATCCCTACTCGCAGAGTCGCTGAATAGCCGATTAACTAATAAATTGCCCGATTAATGAATTAAATGGTCGATTAACTTTCCGATTAGCCCACTAATCCCCTACTCACCGCCCAACCGAGTAGTTGCCAGTTACCGATTTCCTCAACAATGGTAGATTGTAACTCCAAGAGGGAGCGTTATGCATGATTATGGGTTCATTCCCCCTGATGTATGGCATGAGTGACAGAAACATGAGACTAGGGGATGTGATGTTGCCACTAGGGAGAAAACAACGTTGCTTGTGACCACGGTTGCAAGGATTGTTAACCTTACGCAAAGTTCGTTAATGCAATTGTCCGTTGCTTTGAGTTTACACTTTGGGTGGGGCTCGCAACTTAATACCAGCGATATGTTCTGGATAGATATCTCAAGGTGGATTATTAGTGAGTAGATGTTGATGGATAAACGGTCTACTTGTCTTGGCGTACTGCCCATTTCTTTTGAGCCTCTAACTTTCTAGTAGCATGATTAGCATTGCGGTGTGTTTATAATTGTGTCAATTGGCCAGCTGTAATTTGTTTACCCAACATAGTTGTTTATCGTCTTTTGGGAGAGAGACATCACTAGTGAACATCATGGGACTTTGGTCCATATTACCACCATTGTTTACACCTCCATCATTTACAACTTTGATTTACTTTTTCGTTGCAATCACTATCGCTATTGCCGCTTGTGTTTTGATTCTTTGCAAACTACATGGCAAGAGAGATTGACAACCTCTATGAACTCGTTGGGAGAAAAGTTATTTGTTGTGTGTGCAGGATCATATCTTCTGCTAGCGCCAGAGCAGCGGACACCTACTTGTTGATCCTCGGAGTCCTCCTGGTTCGATAAACCTTATAGAACTCATGTAAGGGAAATCTGTTGCTGACTACATCTCCACCTTCCATTTGGGGTAACCAATGAGGGGCGAGAAGTATATCCATCAAATCGTCATCAAGCAAATTTCTGGCGCCGTTGTCGGGGACTCCAGTCTTCAAGATAGGGGAGTTGCACACTATCTTTTACCTTTGCTTTTTAGTCTTTATCTGCACTCCTATTGCTGCTCCCGCCACTTAGGCAACCTCCTATGAGATTAAACCTGCTTTACTGAACCTTGTTATGAAAGATCAATTCTCCGGTGCTGGAGATGCTGCTGCTTTGCACTTGAATCATTTTGTTGAGCTTTGTGATATGCAGAAGTACAAAGAAGTAGATGGTGATATTGTTAAACTTAAGCTTTTTTCCTTTCTCCTTGAGAGGAGGAGCTAAAGTGTGGCTTCAATCTTTTCCTAGGAATAGCATAGATTCTTGGGATAAGTGCAAAGATGCTTTTATTGGGAAGTATTACCCACCTGCTAAGATTATCCAGTTGAGAAGTAACATTATGAATTTTAGGCAACTGGATAATGAACACGTTGCCCAAGCTTGGGAACGTATGAAATCTCTTGTTAAGAATTTCCCTACACATGGTTTGACTACTTGGATGGTTATCCAAACTTTCTATGCAGGATTGAACTTTACCTCGTGGAATCTGTTGGACTCAGCCGTGGGAGGAACCTTTATGTCAACTACACTTGGTTCTGCCACGAAACTATTGGACGAGATGAGGAAAAATTAATCTCAATGGCACACCGAGAGAGCTCCAACAGGTAGGAAGGTAAACTCTGTTGAGGATATCTCCTCCCTTAAAGATAAGGTTGACATGATCATGACTTTACATACTAAACAAGCTCCAATTGATCCTCATGATGTTCCTTTAAATTCTTTGGTTGCTCAAGAGTGAGAGAGCAAGATGATGTTAATTTTATCTCTAGGAACAACATTGATAATAATGCTTATAGGAGTAATTTTGGTAGCAACCCTAGACCGTTCCCATCCAACAACTACGGGAACAGCAACACCTATTGTTACAATCCTAATGATAGAAGAATGCCTAGTTATGAAAAACTTTTAGAGATAGACAAGGCTACAAATAATTATATGGACACCCAATATGAACACAACAAGGCCTTCTCTAGACAATTAGATGAGCATTCTTCTATTTTGCAAAACATTGGAAGACAACTTGAGAGCATGAATAGTGAGATTTCCAATCTCCAGACTAGACTCACCATCACGGAGACCCAAGTTCCCAATATGTATCACACCCAGGCCACTTTGATAAATCAAATGGCGGCCAAACCCGAAGTGGTTGTATCTCAAGAAGAGGAAGAAAGGATTAAGAGCCTTCCTACACACACTACCCTTGCTACCATACAAGTTGTTGACGATCTCAAAACTATTAGCACCCATCACATCCCTAGTCCCAATAGACCTATTAATGGTGATGATAATACCTCAACTTTAGGACAAGAAGGTCCTTTGAACTTAGAGACTACCCAAAGAATGAGCTTAGATGACATCACCACCACTTTAATTAATGGTAGTAATCTTGATTTTGGTAATTGTAGTCTTTCTGAAATTATCACTTTTTTGCAAAGAATGGCTAAAGACCCCCACACTAGTACACTTGATATTGCCTTCACCGAGCATATTACCAATGCTCTTATCAAAGCTAGGGAGGAGAAGCTCAAGCTAGAGACTTCGATTGCTAGAAAACTAGAAGATGGTTGGGATCCTACGGTCAAGATTAAATTGAATAATCCCTCTTGCTTTGCTTTATGTGATGTTGGAGCTAGTGCCTCCGTTATGCCCAAAAGAATGTATGATATGCTTGATTTGAAACCTTTTGATCAATGTTCTTTTCGTGTTCGTCTTGTTGATTCTTCCATAAAGAAACCTTTAGGGAGAATTGATGATGTGCTTATTGTTGTCAATGATAATTATGTTCCCGTTGCATTTCTTATTATGGACATTGAGTGTGATCCCTCATGTTCAATTATTTTGGGACGTCCTTTTCTCCGCACCGTTGGTGCTATCATTGACATGAAAGAAGGGACCATTAGATTCCAATTTCCTCTTAAAAAGGGAATGGAACACTTCCCTAGAAATAAGATTAAGTTACCTTATGAGTCTGTTATTCAGGCAAGTTACTCTTTTCGAGTTGATAATACTTGATCTTTTTTTGCATCATGCCTAGCTCAAAGTCATAAAAGAAAGCGCTTGTTGGGAGGCAACACAATTTGTTTTTACTTTCAGTTTTAGTGGTCTTGATTCTTGTTACTAATGTAGCAACATCATTGTATCTTTATTTTCAAGCTTTGTGCCAAGTTTTAGCCTCCGGTTGCAAGAAAGTTCAAAAGTTGTGACATGTTGTCTAGAAACAAATTATGTCTACTTGACGGAAAAATTCGCCTAAAATCACCAGATCATCTTTTTGATCTGAATTGTTTTGAAAGTATGCTCTATAAAATTTTCTTTCTGGCAACTATTCTGAGTTTTTTATGTGAGTTGCAGAAGTGCCCCAAAATATTTATTTACTACCTGTTGTTCTGTTTTTCACAAATTCTGCCCTGTTTTACGTTTTCATTGTTTTGCAAATCTTAAGCTAGCTTTTTTCTTTGCAAAAACCTTTTGGCAATCTTGAGAAACAGTAGTTCTTCATGAAAATATTTATTTCCAGTAGAGAATAAATTATTTTATTATGGGCACTAACCACTCTAATCAGCTTATGATGAGTTTCGTATGAAGGGAGTTTTCAAGTATGCGATGGAAGATGATGAAAGAAGATCCAGGAGTGTCAAGCGCTCAAGCTTGGGGATTCCCCCATGCACCCCCAAGAAATATTCAAGGAGACTCAAGAATCTAAGCTTGGGGACGCCCCCGTGCATCCCCTTCTCCATCAACAATCATCAGTTCGTCCTTCTCCATGCTATATTTGTATCACTTCATATGTCATGTGCTATACTTGGAGCGTCCCGCTCTTTACTTTTTAGTTTATTTTAGTTTTACTTGTTGTTCATAGGAAGTTGGAACCTAGCCTTCTTTGTTTGGTAGAGAAACACGCTCCACTCCACCCTAGAACGCAACATAGATTTTCATGCTTATCTTTTTGTGTGTTCTTTATCTTTTCATACCTGCTGTCATGCCTAGCTCTTAGTTTTCATGCTTTATCTTTTTAAGTGCTTTTATTTAGGTTGCTTTTGTAACTCTCTTGAGTTATCAAGATTATCTTGTTTAGAGAGTTGGCTTGTTGCACTAAGTTGTGGGTCTTGCATGAGTACGTAATTGAGGTTTGTATTTAAGTATAGTAGTAACTTGCAATAGTTTTGAGGTACTGATTTGAGTAATGTTTGGACTATTGGTTTCAAGAGATTTAGCCTATTAGTGATAGGTCTCGTATTTTGGGAAATCTGTGTGTTTTTCAAAACTAAAAAAAATAGTTGAGAACTCTAGCTACTAGATTGATCGCTAACCTCTGGAGGGGTTGGAATATATAGAGTACCCTCACATTACCATGAGTCGAGGATGCGCATGGATAACCAAACTCCCAAACACTCCTCCTCGGGGTACTTGTCTCTTTGTGAATCTCCGAACAAGATAGAGAGTTACCGATAATAAGTGCATGAGTTCTGCGGACTAATGCTAGTATTCGATTGTTGACACTACCACCATCCATATTTTCCTAGCCTCTTCGGTACCGTGCATTGCCCTTTCTCATCTTGAGAGTTGGTGCAAACTTCGCCGGTGCATCCAAACCCTTGGCATGATACGTTGTGTCATCATAAGCCTCATTATATCTTTCCTCAAAACATCCATCATACCTACCGATCAAGGCATTTCCATAACCTTTCTGAGATACATTGCCATGCAACATCCACCATCTCATGACTTTATCTTCATGTCATACATGCTTTTGCTTGATCGAGGAGCCGCATGCTAGTTGGGACTTGCCCTTATTATTGCTACATGACGCGCTAGTTTCATTGCATATCCTTCTACACTGGCAGAGGCATACATTTGCATACATCATGATAGTCTTCAATTGTCTTTATGTTGAGTACTTCTTTTAAAGTGTGAAGATCTTCTTTTTATTCTTGTAAAACATAGAGTGTTGCCCTTAAGTGAGGAAAAGATCCCAAAGAGGACAAATTAAAGTATCCCAAAGGAGGACACATGAAAAGATCCCCATGAGGACATATGAGAGATAAATAGAAAGAGCCAAAGAGGCCACACACAAAAAAGAAATAAAAAGAGAGAAGGGGCAACACTACTATTCCTTTTGAAAGATCCACACTCGTACTCCATTGTTATATTTGTAATCCATAGAGATTATCATTCATGCATAACTAAGTGGGGACCCTTACACTATAGAACTTGGCTTGTATATTCCAATGATGAGCCTCCTCAAATGATCTCTAGGTCTTCATGAGCAAGCAAGTTGGATACACCGCCACTAGTTCCACTGGAGATCTTACCTTAGCTCATATGTGCATCCGTTACATGGCAATCCCTACCCCTCACATCATATCTATCATTTGGCTTTCTCTCCCCTATGATTGTCCTCATTGATGTGAGCCTTTCAGACCTTTTTTGTTGTCCTTCCCCATCATTATTCTCTTTGCCATCCTAAGTGCCAACATATCTTGCTTGCGCTCATCCATTGCATGAGTGCTCAAAGTCGAAAGGGAGATGATCATTTTGACTTGTGCCTCACTAGTGGTCTGGGGATGCGTCAAAATAAGATTCTGAAGGAGACCAAGTGTGAGGTTTTAGTAGATTGAGCTCTCAGTTAAACTATATAATATTTTTATGCTCTAAACCCATCTCCCACTTCTTGCACGCAAACACCATTTGAAGACATTTGAGTCACGGACAGCGAGAGCTCTTGCACCTTTATGTTCTTACTTTGCTAATTTCAATACTAAATATAGACTCTTGCTTGTTATTGTCTTGACTTGAATTGCATATCTTACTTGCTTTACTTTGAAATTCTTATATGTGTGTTAGCATGTCATCATAGAAATTGTGTGTGTTATCATTTACCTACTCGAGGACGAGCAGGAATTAAGCTTGGGGATGTTGATACATCCCAAACGTATCTATTATTTCTGTTTGTTCCATGCTCTTTTGGGTGACATTGTTTTATGCTTTGGTACACTTTCATACCTTTTACACATATTTGGACTAACCTACTAACTCACTCCACCCAGTGTCAGTTCCTCTCTGCTGATGTATTTCAATTGCAGGGACTTTACCCCAATTTATAGAGCCTGAAAACTTCCAGGGAAAAAAAATTATAAAAATCAGCATGAAGGAAGCTTCACGAAGCACCAAGGTGCGCCAGAGGGGAGCCAGGCCTCACCCAGGCGGCCACCTAGCGCGGGCCCCCTCCTGGCCATGCCACCAGGTCGCCTGGGCAGCAGGTCCACCCCCTGGCTCCCACCTTTGGCCTATATTTACCCCTCGGACGGAAAACCCTAAAGATATATCCATAATCGTTAATTTCTCCTCTATTCCGCCGCCGCAATGCTTCTGAGATCGGGAGCGCCAAAAGACCTCTCCCCGGCACCCTGTCGGAGGGAGGATTGACCTCCAGGAGTATCTCCACCACCATGGACGCTTCCCGGACGTGCCGTGAGTAGTCCGTTTTGGACCATGAGTCCATGACCAGTAGCTATGTGATGTATTCTCTCCAATCTTGTGCATCAATGCTTAGCCCTTGTGAGCTGCCTTATTTTATCAAGGCATCTATGTAATTTACCTACTGTTGCTATGCTGAGTTTGCTAGGATCCGATGGATTATGAGATTATGTTCAGATTGTGATGAGCTATATATTTGGTTCTCCTTTTATATTATGTTCTTGAGTAATTCATGCCCGTTCTCCGTTGCTTTTTATTGCTTTGGCCGAGTAGTATATTGTAACTCCAAAAGGGAGCATTATGCATGATTGTGGGTTCATGCCCCCTAATGTCTAGCTTGAGTGATAGAAACATGAGACTAGGGGATGTGATATTGCCACCAGGGAGAAAACAACTGTGCTTGTGACCATGGTTGGAAGGATTGTATACCTTATGCAAAGTTCGTTAATGCAGTTGTCTGTTGCTTTGGGTTTACATTTTGGGTGGGGCTCGCAACTTAATACCAGTGAGATGCTCTGGATAGATATCTCAAGGTGGATGATTAGTGAGTAGATGTTGATGGACAAACGGTCTACTTGTCTTGGCGTACTGCCCATTACTTTTGAGCCTCTAACTTTCTAGTAGCATGATTAGCATTGCGGTCATTTATAATTCTGTCAATTACCCAGTTGAAATTTGTTTAGCGAGCATAGTTGCTTATCGTCATTTGGGAGAGAGACGTCACTAGTGAAAATCATGGGACTCTGGTCCATATTACCACCATTGTTTACACCTCCATCATTTACTACTTTTACTTAGTTTTCCGTTGCAATCACTATCACTATTCACGCTTGTGTTTTGATTCTTTGCAAACTACAAGGCCGGAGAGATTGACAACCTCGCTGAACTCGTCGGGAGCAAAGTTATTTGTTGTGTGTGCGGGTCCACGTCTTCCGCTAGTGCTAGAGAAGCGGACACCTACTTGTTGTTCCTCGGATTCCTCCTGGTTCGATAATCCTTACAGTCCCCATGTAAGGGAAGTCTGTTGCTGACTAAATCTCCACCTTCCACTTGGGGTAACCAACGAGGGGCGAGAAGTATATCCATCAACTCGTCATCGGATGCACATTGAAAAGAATATCGGAGAGGCCATTTTTGGTATATTGTTCGACATAGAGGGGAAGTCAAAGGATAATCCTAAGGCTAGAGTTGATCAAGAGACTCTACGTCATATACCATTAGAAAACATGCGACAACCGAAAGGAAAGTAGAATTGGTTGAAGCCAAAGGCTTGGTTCAATCTTGGAAGACCAGATATGAGGGGAATTATCTTGTGGGTCAAAAAGCACTTGATGGTCCCCGATGGGTATGTAGCTAATCTAAAGAGGGGAGCGAGTCTTGAAAAATTGCAAATATTTGGTCTCAAGAGTCATGATTGGTACATATGGCTTGAGCGGGTAATGTCTGTGATGTTACATTGCTTTATACCCGAGGATGAATGGCTAGTACTAGCAGAGCTCGGTTATTTCATGTCACGTTGACCTTGTCATACTTCAGACCGAACACCATCCTTGGTGTGCTTTGCCGACAAAATTTCCCGGAGTTTGTCATGTTTCCTGGTGAGGTTGAGGTTCCTACACTACAATTTACCTCGGAGCAATACGAGGTTGCCTAGGCCCCAACGGAGGAGATTATCGATGGTGTCTTGTGCCACACGAGGGCCGAGATGGTGATCAACAACTTTTGGGTAATTTCTACTTTTCACAATCTAAAATTAACAATATAGCTAGTTATTGTACTAATCAGTGTTGTCTCGTTTGATTGCAGACCTTCTACGGGTCTGAGGAGGGATATGAGGACGTAGCGGCCATTGTTATCGAGGCCGAGTGCAAGGGGCTATTACAGAACTTACGCCATGAGTCTCAGCCACATGCTGTTCTAGAGTACTATGCCATGAGTGGTATTGATGACCCACAAGTATAGGGGATCTACCATAGTCCTTTCGATAAGTAAGAGTGTCGAACCCAACGAGGAGCAGAAGGAAATGACACGCAATTTAAAGTAAGGAATTATATGCAAGCACTGAAGTTATCGGTAACAGATAGTTTTGTGATAAGGTAATTTGTAATGGGTAGCAAGTAACAAATGTACCAAAGGTGCAGCAAGGTGGCCCAATCCTTTTTGTAGCAAATTACAAGCCTGGAGAAAATCTCTTATATAAAGCAAAGCGCTCCCGAGGACACATGGGAATTTCTGTCAAGCTAGTTTTCATCATGCTCATATTATTCACCTTCGTTACTTTGATAATTTGGTATGTGGGTGGACCGGTGCTTGGATGCTGACCTTACTTGGACAAACATACCACTTATTATTAACCTCTCTCACAAGCATCCGCAACTACGAAAGAAGAATTAAGATAAATCTAAGCTTAGCATGAAACATATGGATCGAAATCAGCCCCTTACAAAGCAACGCAAAAACTAGGGTTTAAGCTTCTGTCACTCTAGCAACCCATCATCTACTTATTACTTCCCAATGCCTTCCCCTAGTCCCAAATAATGGTGAAGTGTCATGTAGTCGACGTTCACAAGACACCACTGGAGGATAGACAACATACATCTCATCAAAATATTGAACGAATACAAAATTAACATGATTACTTATAGCAAGACTTATCCCATGTCCTCGGGAACAAACGTAATTACTCACAAAGCATATTCATGTTCATAATCATAGGAGTATTAATAATCAGTAAGGATCTGAACGTGTGATCTTCCACCATGTAAACCAACTAGCATCAACTACAAGGAGTAATCAACACTACTAGCAACCCCCAGGTACCAATCTGAGGTTTGAGACAAAGATCAGATACAATAGATGAACTACGGTCTGGAGAGGAGATGGTGTTGATTGAGATTGACCCCCTCTCGATGAGAGGATTGTTGGTGATGACGATGGCTTCAATTTTCCCCTCCGGCATCGAAGTTTCCCCGGCAGAATAGCTCCATCGGATCTCTAGATTGGTTATGCCGAAGTTCCACCTCGAGACGGCAGTGCTTCGCATCGAAAGTTCTGATATGATTTTTTCCACGTCAAAACCCTTCATAGAGCAGAAGATGGGCACCAGAGGCCTGCCAGGGGGCCCACAAGCCTGCAGGGCGCACCTAGGGTGGCATGGTGCGCCCTCGTGGCTTGTGGCCACCTGGTGGGTCCCCTCATGTATTTATTTCACCCAATATATTTTATATATTCCAAAATAATTCTCCGTAAGTTTTCACGACTTTTGAAGTTGTGCAGAATAGGTCTATCAGATTTGCTCCTCTTCCGGTCCAGAATTCCAGCTGCCGGCATCCTCCCTCTTCATGTAAACCTTGTAAAATAAGAGAGAAAAGGCATAAGTATAGTACCTTAATGTGTATTAACAATTCATAATGCAATAAATGTTGATATAAAATCATGATGCAAAATGGACGTATCAGGTATTAAGGACAAGAAGTTGTGTCGTGGAAAGTATTTGAAGAAGGAGCAGTACATGAAGGTAATTACCTATTCTTATGGCCTTGTATATGGATTTCTTGATTTCATTCGTAGGTGTAGCACTCAAATTTCTCCTTACTAATTTATAGGTGCCCCCGAGATGGTGTGCGGATGAGATGGATTGTTGGAAGGCGTTGGTGGATGAGTGGTGCACAGGACAATGGCGAGCCATCCACCACAATGCGAAGGACCGGCATGCCCAAATAGTTGGTGTACCAAACCATCAAGGCAGCGCCAACTTATTTTAGTTCGGACGAAATTAGGTATGTGGTTTTCTTCATGATTCATGCAATTCATTCTTCATGCTATCTTGAGCCCTTAACTAATACTTTGTTCCTCTCTTTTAGGCGCATCACAATAAGACAGAGGTGCCAGAGTTGTACGACCTCTATGGCATGGCCCATACTGCCTCCTACAAGAAGGCCGAAGCATTCTTTGAGTGTGATCTCGATCATCTAGAGAAGAGAGGGGGGACTTTAACCTGAGCCAGTAACCTTTGGATCCAGAGCTGGTGATGATATCTGGTGGCGGGAGGCCCCGTGGCTCGATAGCCATTGGATATGGTCTGATACGTTGTCCTCTCACTCTCTCGGAGATTAAGGCGCGCCAGATGAGCTCATGTCCTCAGATAAGGCCTCGTCCACAGCTAGTCGATCTCGCCATCGAGGTTAGTTATACGGACTCAGAAAACTTTCATCCATTACATTGTGTGTGTGTCCATCGATGATTATAATGCTAACAAGGAGTGGTGTTGCGGGCTGCTCTTCAAAAAGAGAGAGCGACAACCCAGGCTGCTATTTAGGATCTTCTGGAGGAGAGGGACCAGGCAGCGAAGGAGAACACGCCTCGGTTGTTGGAGGAGGAGAGGGCACATAATGAGGTAGCTAATCGGGCCATGTACGATCTCCTTGTGGTAAGTTTATTTTTCACATTAGCCAAATCATGCATGTAATGTCCGTTTCATTACTAACTAATATGACTGACCCTTCAAAACCAAATGTGCACTCTATGTGCCTCCAGAATGGTCAAACCACTCCACCGACGCCAGACATTTCTAGGGTTGGAACGGTGAGTTTCATTTCAATGGTCATTAGTTACTAGTATTAACATTTGAGTGTCATCATGCTAAAGAGACATTGCAAAATATCTTTGGTGCAGAATAACTCTCGAGACGCATCGCACAACCCTTCTCCATGGCATCCTTCTCCAATTG
Source organism: Hordeum vulgare subsp. vulgare (assembly GCF_904849725.1). Lineage (NCBI taxonomy): Eukaryota > Viridiplantae > Streptophyta > Magnoliopsida > Poales > Poaceae > Hordeum > Hordeum vulgare. The sequence continues at coordinate 293,841,697 of NC_058522.1, forward strand.
AACCCGCGCCTAGCAACCCCCATGATTCACATCTTTGATGAGGACAATGATAAGGTTTCCCTAGTGTTCTGCGGCATAGTTAGCTTATTTTCTCCAAAATGACACACTTACCTAATTATCCTCCAAAAGGACATAATTAGTTTATTTAGTTCCTTTATGACATAATTAGCTTAGTTAGGTCAAAAATAGCACAAGAACCTTGGTTAGCTCATAACTTAGTGTATCTTCTTCCAAAATGACATAATAAGCTCATTATAAGATAAGTAATCTTCCTCTTCTTCTTCTTGTCCTTCTTTTTCGTTTTCTCCTCCTTCTCCTTCTCCTTCTCTTCCTTCTTCTCCTTCTTCTCCTCCTTCTTCTTCTTATCCTTCTTCTTATTCTTCTTCTTCTAGTCTTCTTCTTCTCCTCCTTCTTCTTCTTCTTCTTCTTCTTCTTCTAGTTTTATTCTCCAAAATGACATACTTAGCCAATTATCCTAAAAATGACATAATTAGAATATTTAGTTCATTTATGACATAATTACCTTAGTTAGGTCAAAAGTAGCACAATAACCTTGGTTAGCTCATAACTTAGCGTATCTTCCTCCAAAATGACATAATAAGCTCAAAATAAGATAAGTAATCATCTTCTCCTTATTCTTCTTTTTCCACCTTATTCTTCTCATTCTTCTCCTTCTTCTCCTTCTTCTCCTCCTCCTCCTTCTTCTTATCCTTCTTATTCTTCTAGTTCTTCCAGTCTTCTTCTTTTTCTCCTTCTTCTTCTTCTTCTATTTTTATTCTCCAAAATGACATACTTAGCTAATTATCATCCAAAATGACATAATTATCTTATTTAGTTCATTTACGACATAATTATCTTATTTAGGTCAAAAATATCACAAGAACCTCAGTTAGCTCATAACTTAGCGTATCTTCCTACAAAATGACATAACAAGCTCAAAATAAGATAAGTAAGCATCTTCTCCTTCTTCTTCTTTTTTGCCTCCTTGTTCTTCTACTTCTCCTCCATATTTCCTTCTTCTCCTCCTCCTCCTTCTTCTTCTTGTCCTTCTTCTTCTTCTTCTTCTTCGTGTCCTTCTTCTTCTTCTCCTCTTTCTTCTTCTCCTCCTCCTTCTTCTTCTTCTAGTCTTCTTCTTCTTCATCTCCTCTTTCTTCTTCTTCTTCTTCTTGTATTCTTCTCCTTCTTCTTCTTCTTCTTCTTCCTCTAGTTTTATTCTCCAAAATGAAATACTTAGTTAATTGTCCTCCAAAATTACATAATTAGCTTATTTAGTTCATTTATGACATAATTAGCTTAGTTAGGTCAAAAATAGCACAAGAACCTTGGTTAGCTCATAACTTAGCATATCTTCCTAAAAAATGACATAATAAGCTCAAAATAAGATAAGTAATCATCGTCTCCTTCTTATTTTTTTTCTTCTTCTTCTAGTCTTCTTCTTCTCCTTCTTCTTCTTCTTCAAGTTTTATTCTCCAAAATGACATACTTAGCTACTTATCCTCCAAAATGACATAATTATCTTATTTAGTTTATTTATGACATAATTAGCTTAGTTAGGTCAAAAATAGCACAAGAACCTTGGTTAGCTCATAACTTAGCATATCTTCCTCCAAAATGACATAATAAGCTCAAAATAAGATAAGTAATTATCTTCTCCTTCTTCTTCTCCCTCTTCTTCCTTTTCTCCTCCTTCTTTTCTCCTTCTCCTCCTTATTCTCCTTCTTCTTCTTCTCCTTCTTCTCCTTCTTCTCCTTCTTCTTCTACTTCTTCTAGTCTTCTTCTTCTCCTTCTCCTTCTTCTTCTTCTTCTTCTATTTTTATTCTCAGAAATAACATACTTTGCTAATTATCCTCCAAAATGACATGATTACCTTATTTAGTTCATCTATGACATACTTAGCTTAGTTTGGTCAAAAATATCACAAGAACCTTGGTTAGCTCATAACTTAGCATATCTTCTTCCAAAATGACATAATGATCTCAAAATAAGATAAGTAACCATCTTCTCCTTCTTCTTCTTTTTCTCCTTCTTCTTCTCTTCTTCTCCTTCTTCTTCTTCTTCTAGTTTTCTTCTTCATCTTCTTCTTCTTCTTCTTCTTCTAGTTTTATTCTTCTTCTTCTAGTTTTATTCATCTTCTTCTTCTAGTTTTATTTTTTTCTTCTTCTATTTTTCTTCTCACTACATGAATCAGACTCTTTGCCGTCTGCCATAACAAACGGCAAAGGGGTGTTCCACGGACGGCAAAGGCTTTGCCGTAAGCCACCTGCCGACAAAATTTCTACGACAACTTTCACCGGCAAAGTACCTTGTTTGCCGTGTGTTACCACAAAGTGGACGGCAAAGACATTTTCAGCCACCTGCCGAAGAAGATGGGAAAGACCTGTACAAGGCAACCGACATGCAACTACTCCGTTAGGTGGCTAATGGAGTATTTGTCGTCTGGCTCTCTCAGCCTCTTTGTCGTCTGCCCCTCTCACGCTCTTTGCCATCTGCCTCTCTCAGGCTCCTTGCCATCTCACTTTTTGAAAGTGTTTGTCGTCTTCCTCTCTTAGACTCTTTGTCGTCTACCTCTCTCAGACTATTTGCTATCTGCTTTTACTTTCTTGGTCGTCTGCCTTCAAAGGCAGCTGACACCAAAATAACCATATAGGCCAGCCGCATACTGCCCCAGGTTGCACAACTGGCTGCCACGTGGCCTCTCTGTCGTGTGATACCTGATGGCAAAGGCCTTTCCCACCAGCTGGCAGACGGCAAAGAGCCCATATTATCACTGTTTTGTTTGTTTTATGTTATTTCACAACACACACATATATATATATTTCACAACACATATATGATATAGTTCACAGCACACATATATAGTTCACAACACATATATAATATACATATAAAGTACATCAATGTCGTTTGTTCATCAATCACAACCCATATATCGAAAGAACCAGCATACAATGTTTTACACTCTTCATCCATATATACATATACATATAGTTCCACATTATCATCAACCCAAATGAAAAAAAACTAAAGCACTCCATCAATGTGAGCTTCCATGTAGTACATCTAATCTTCAACATGGGAATAAGAAAGTTAGAAGAAGAAGAACACGAATATATGACATTTTTTAGCTTATTATGTCATTTTGGAGGAAAAATAAGCTAAGTATTTGACCTTTTTGAGCTAACAAAGGTTCTTATGCCTTTTTTGACCTAACTAAGCTAATTATGGCATTTTAGAGGAAAACAAGCTAAGTATATAATATTTATGAGCTAACCAATGTTCTTATGCCATTTTGAGTTTATTGTGTCATTTAGGAGGAAGATACGCTAAGTTATGAGCTAACCAAGGTTCCTGTGATGTTTTTACCTAACTAAGCTAATTATGTCATTTTGGAGCTAAAGTATCTAATTAAGTCATTTTGGAGCTAAAGTAGCTAATTATGTCATTTTGGAGCTAAATTTGCTAATTATGTCTTTATTGGGGAAAATAAGCTAATAAGTAGAATATGAAAGAGGAGAAGAAAGAAGAGAAGAAGAAGGAGAAGAAAAAGGAGAAGAAGAAGAAGGAGGAGGAGGAGGAGGAGGAGGAGGAGAAGGAGAAGAAGGAGGAAGATGAGGAGAAGAAGAAAAGAAGAAAAGAAGAAGAGAAGAACAAGGAGAATAAGAAGGAGAAGAATAAGAAGGAGAATGAGGAGAAGGAGGAGAAGGAGTCCTTCTCCTCCTTCTCCTCATTCTCCTTCTTATTCTTCTCCTTCTTCTCCTTATTTTTTTCTTCTCTTCTTCTTCTTCTTCCTTCTTTTCATTTTTTATTTTTCTTATCCTCTTCACCTCTTCTAGGAGATAAATTAGCTAAGCATGTCTTTTTAGAACTAAATTAGCTAACTATGTCATTTTGGAGGTAAATTAGCTAAGTATGTCTTCTTGGATCTAAACTAGCTAATTATGTCGTTTTGGAGCTAAATTAGCTAATTATGTCATTGTTGGGGAAAATAAGCTAAGGGGAAGATGAAAGAGGAGAAAAAAGAGGATGAGACGGAGAAGAAGAAGGAGGGGGAGGAGAAGGAGGATAAGAAGGAGAGGAAAAGGATATGTCATTTAGGAAGAAAAGCATATTATGTCATTTAGGAGGAGGATACGCTAAGTAATGAGCTAACCAAGGTTCTTGTGATGTTTTTACCTAACTAAGCTAATTATGTAATTTTGGAGCTAAATTAGCTAATTATGTCATTTTGGAGCTAAATTAGCTAATTATGTCTTTGTTGGGGAAAATAAGCTAAGTAGAAGATGAAAGAGGAGAAGAAAGAAAGAAGAAGAAGGAGAAGAAAAAGAAGGACAAGAACAAGAAGAAGGAGGAGGAGGAGAAGGAGAAGGAGGAGGAGGAGGAGGAGAAGAAGAAAAGAAGAAAAGAAGAAGAGAAGAAGGAGAATAAGAAGGAGAAGAAGGAGGAGAAGAAGGAGAAGGAGGAGAAAGAGGGTTCCTTCTCCTTCTTCTCCTCCTTCTCCTTCTTCTCCTCCTTCTTCCTTTCTTCTATTCTTCTTCTTCTTCTTCTTCTTCCTTCTTTTCATTTTTCCTATTTCTTCTCCTCTTCTCCTCTTCTTGGAGCTAAATTATGTAAGTATGTGATTTTACAGCTAAATTTGCTAATTATGTCATTTAGGAGCTAAATTAGCTAAGTATGTCTTCTTGGAGCTAAACTAGCTAATTATGTTATTTTGGAGCTAAATTAGCTAATCATGTCATTGTTGGGGAAAATAAGCTAAGGGGAATGAAGAGGAGGAGAAGGAGAAGAAGAAGAAGAAGAAGGAGGAGGAGGAGGAGAAGAAGAAGAAGAAGAAGAAGAAGGAGAGGAAAAGGATATGTCTTTTTGGAGGAAAAGCTTATTATGTCATTTAGGCGGAAGATACGCTAAATTATGAGCTAACAAAGGTTCTTTTGATGTTTTTTACCTAACTAAGCTTATTATGTTATTTTGGAGCTAAAGTAGCTAAGTATGTCATTTTGGAGCTAAATTAGCTAATTATGTCATTTTGGAGGATAATTAGCTAAGTATGTCTTTGTTGGGAAAACAAGCTAAGGAGAAGAAGAGGAGAAATAGGATAATTACGTCATTTTGGAGCTAAATTAGCTAATTATGTCATTTTGGAGCTAAATTAGCTAATTATGTCATAAATGAACTAGAGAAAATTTACCGTCGTAGTCATCTGGGAGAAGCACCAGGGTTACTCGGGACGGTTGCGTTTGGAGACGGTTGCCGTGGCAAAGGGTCGTGTGATGCCGATCGGGAGTAATTCTGAAGAAAAGATATTTTGCAATGTCTTGTTAGCATGATGACACTGAAATGTTAATACTAGTTTATAATGACCATTCAAATGAAACTCATCGTGCCAATCGAAAAAAATAAAGGCATCGACGGAGGGGGCTGACCGGTCTTCTCGCACATAGACTACACATTTGGTTTTGAAGAGTCGGTCGTATTAGTTACTAATGAAACCGACATTACACGCATGATTTGGCTAATGTGAAATAGGAACTTACCACAATAAGCTCGTACATGGCGAGGTGACCCGCATCATTCCAGGGCCTCTCCTTCTCCAACAACGGAGTCGTGTTCCGGTCCCTCTCCTCAAGAGCATCCTGAAGAGCAGCCTAGTTGGCAACTCTCTCTTTCTCAAGAACAGCCTGCTTAGCCACTCTCTCTTTCTGAAGAGTATCCTGCAACACCATTCCTCATTACCACTATAATGATAGATGGACACACACACAATGAAATGGATGAAAGTTCTATGAGTCCGTACAACTAACCTCGATGGCGAGATCGACTGGCCGTGGACGACGTGTTATCTTAGGTAAGGATCTCTACTGGCTCGCCTTCATCTCCGGGAGAGTGAGTGGACAACGTATTATCCCATCTCCTATGGCTATCGAGCCATGGGTCTCCCGTTGACAGATATCATCACCAGCTCTAGATCCAAAGGTTCCTGTCTTGGGTTCAAGTCCCCCCCTTTCCTATCCTTCCCCGCGTCCCTGTATTTCACGAGCTTGTGGTGGGAGGAGATGTTGGTGAACATCTCTGGATGATCCAGGTCGGACTCAGAGAATGCCTTGGCCTTCTTGTAGGAGGTAGTATGGGCCATGCCATAAAGGTCGTACAACTCTGGCACATCCGCCTTATTGTGATGCGCCTAAAAGAGAGGAAGAAATTATTAGTAAAGGGCTCAAGCTAACATGAAGAATTAATTGCATGAATAAGGAAGTACACCACGTACCCAGTTTCGTCCAAACTGAATTAAGTTGGCAATGCCTTGATAGTGTGGCACACCATCCATTTGGGCACGCCGCTCCTTCGCGTTGTCGTGGACGGCTCGCGAGTTGCGCGTGCACCGCTCATCCACCAACGCCTCCCAACAATCCATCTTATCCCCACACCATCTCGGGGCAACTATAAGTTAGTAAAAAGAATTTTGGGCGCTACGCCTACGAATCAAATCAAGAAAAAAATCATACAAGGCCTTAAGAATAGGTAATTACCTTCATGTACTGCTCCTTCTTCAAATACTTTCCACGGCAGTCCTTCTTCTCCTTCTTAACACCACGCATGGCGTAGTAGTCTTGAATAGCCTGCGGCTGAGCCTCGTGGCGCAAGTTCTTTAATAGCCACCTACACTCGGCCTCGAGAACATTGGTCACCGCCTCCTCATATCCCTCTTCACACCTGTAGAAGGTCTCCAGTCAAACGAGACAACACCGATTAGTACACTAATTAGCTATATTGTTAATTTTAGATTGTATAAAAGGAGAATTAACCCAGAAGGTGTTAATCACCATATCGGCCCTCGTGTGGCACAAGACACAATCTACAATCTCCTCCGGCAGGGCCTGCGCAGCCTGGTAGTGCTCTGAGGTAAATCCTAGTGTAGGAACCTGACCCTCACCGGGCAACGTGACAAAACCTGGGAAATTTGTCCCACAAAGCACACCACGGACGGTGTTCGGCTTGCAGACTCCAAGGGGGTGTATCCAACCCCTGCAGTATGACAAGGTCAACGCATTACATATTTGAAGAAACTTGAAGGCAAAAGGTTAAAAAAATAGTAAATGCACTTACCTCTCCCCTTTAGGCTTAATCACCAGCCTCTGCTTGCGGGTCACCGGTACGACCGGGAGACGTGTACTACCACGCTTGTACATGGTGACCCCGTCCACCACATCGCCCTCACTATCCATAGACTCATCCCCGCCACCAACAGAATGGCCACCCGGCCCCTCGGCCCGATCCGGCCAGGCACCCCATCCGGATGTCTCCGCATTAGCCGAAGCCTCTGTGGCGGGGGTCTCCTCGGACTTAACCTGAGGAACCGAAGTTTCATGGGTCGAATGCCCGTCAACCCCAGGCTCCTAGACCGGAGTCTGATCGGCCGAATGCCCATCGACCCGAGGCTGCTGGACCGGTGTCCCCGTAATATCCACTACAAACGGGTCCACCATAGTGGTGTTGTGCTCGGGTGAATGAGCTGGTGGTGGTGGCGAGGACGGCGTAGCAGTCCGCCTACCTCTCCCGCAGCCATGTCATGTACCTTTCCCCTTCTTCCCTGTCCGACCTCCTCTTGCAGTGGGTAACGCCGCCGATGAAGAAGCAGCCGCGGGTGGTGTCATTAGACTGTTCGCCAAGGCTCTACAGAGATATAGGTGTGGAATGGAAGTACCACGCCTCGCACGGGCCACCTACGAAGAAGAAACCATCGAGCGATCTGGACCCGTGCCCATGATCTTTCAACACGTGCCATGATAAAGAGTAAAAGAAATTAGTAGTACATAAAAAAATTGAATACCTGAAACGAATAAAAATATGTACATATATAATTTAAGTTGGGATGCATATAAATTAATAATACTCTGGATCAATAAATGCATAATCATCATCACTATCATGTGTGTCGTCATGAATGACGTGCTCATCAGGTTCAACGATATGAACTTGTGGAAGGCCTTTCTGTAATCGGTCAAGCATTGACAGCTCATCCGCAACACTAACCTCTTCTAGTTCCGGCTCTGCTTGTTCCAGCTCACGGGTGAATTCGGATTCACTGTCGCTGCCTACTTCCATGTTCTAGGGTGAAGCACGACGGTTGAAACGTTTCTTGGAAAGACGTGTTTCTTGGAAAATTCTCTGTCATATGTGTCTAGGTTAATGTGAGGTTCATAATCATCTTCATCTAGGGGAGGTGGTCTAACACGTGGCCGCACTTCAGAAACAACATAACAACCATTCAAATTCTTATCAGTTTGGCATGCCCATGGTAGATAGAAAACTTGGGTTGCCTGTTGAGCCTAGGAACATCTAAATGGGTGCTTGGATTGATTTCGATTAGCTCTATATGTTCATGAGTCCTTCTAGTCTCCTTCGGCTGGAACCAATAACATTCGAAGACTACGATGTTCGGTGGGTTTTCACCATAGAATTGAAGTTCCTAAATTGCTTCAATTCTTCCATAATACTCGATACCACCTTCGCCGATATCAGAGACACCACAATTTGTATATTTCCGGTCCGGCATAGATAGCTCTTTGCTAAAGGTACAAAAGTGATACTCGTTGATGTTGCATTTCTCAAATGAACGAACCTTATAGTAAAAACCATTAACGGCTTGTCTCAATTCAGCGTCCATAGACTCTGAATTGGCCTACAAGTTTAATACGAAACCATTGTTGCATTAACCGCAAGTTAGACCAAGGAATGAAATGGTCCATTATTGATAATTACCGTTTGTTTGAACCAAGAGATTAAATCGGGATAGCCGCATCCATGCTTTGCAAGAAGCTCATACTCCTCAACAGAATCATTTTGGATCACCGCTCCATCCGAGAATTTGGCGATGTATCGACTGTATCAAATATACGGGAATAAGAGCAGTTCAAAGAACTAGAAGTTACGAAAAAATGTGCCTAGAAATTACTCGATGTACGGCCGCACTTCTGTTAGGTTGTTGAAGATATACAATGAAATGTTCCACCATTCTTCAACATCCAAAGTTATTGGTTTCGAAACACCGGTTGGTGCGAGCTTCCCTTTGAACAAGCTAAGGTTGGATCTACCTTTTTTAGGGTCGGCATCATTGTACCGAGGCTTCGGATTATGCAAATGACGATATTTGGCTTCGTAGTGTGCTGTCACAAAGTTAACCACATCCTTAGTAATGAATGCATCGTCCATCAATGCTTCAATTCTACGTTTATTTTTACATTTAGCTCGAAGCGTTTTCTGCATCCTCTCACTTGCATAGCACCAACGATTTTGCATGGGCCCACCCAATCTTGCCTGGGTCGGTAGATGTAAAATCAAATGATGCATTGGATTAAAGAAGCCTGGCAGAAAGATCTTCTCTAACTTGCAGATCAACTCTGGCGCAAACTCCTCCATGTCATCTACCACGCCATGCAGTAGTTCTTTCGCACAAAGGACACAGAAGAAATAGCTCAGCTCGGCCAATATTATTCATTCATCCTCATGAATATAGAATGGTAACATCACCCGCATTACCCAGTCAAGCCATATGTGCCAATCATGACTCTTGAAACCAAATATTTTTATTTTTTCAAGACTCGCTCCCCTCTTTAAGTTTGATGCATACCCATCGGGGAACATCAAGTGAATTTTGACCCACAAGACAATTTCCCTCATAGCTGGCCTTCCAATATTGAACCAGGCCTTTGGCTTCGACCACTTCTGTTTTCCTTTGCCTTCTCGCATGTTTTGTAACGGTCTATTACATAGTGTCTCTTGATCGACTCTATCTTTAGGATAATCCCTTGTCTTCCCATCTATGCCGAACAATGTACCAATAATGGCCTCTCCGATATTCTTTTCAGTGTGCATCATGTTGATCTTGTGTGGAAGAAGGAGGTCTTTGAAGTAAGGCAGATCCCAAAAGCATGACTTGTGAGTCCAGGCATGTTCTGAATTATACCCCTTGAAATACCCTGGATGCTTTGGATCAGGCTCGAGGGCGTCTAACTGATCCAGGATCTGTTGGCGTGTCAAAGCAGGTGGTGCCAAGGTTTTGACAACTTTACCTTTGGTAAAGTTCTTCTTGTCTTTTCTGAACTGATGGTGAGGATCCAGGAACTATCTATGCAAGTCAAAGCAAGAATACTTCCCACCCGCCTACAACCAATGAAACTGAAGAGCTCCCTTGCACAAGGGTACGAGAACCTTCCATGCACACACCATCCAGAGAATAGCGCATACGCCGGCAAGTCATGCATCGAGTACATGTACCACACATGCATTTTGAAGTTTTCTTTTCTAGCGGCATCGTATGTCTTGACCCCATTATCCCAAGCTTCTTGCAATTCATCCTTAAGCGGCTACATGTACACATTCATATTCCTCCCCGGATAGTTAGGCCCTGGAATTATCAACGTCAGGAATATGTTCTTTCTTTGCATAATTTGACCAGGGGGAGATTGTGTGGAATGACAAATACCGTCCAACTACTGTAGTGGGTTGCCGTCATGCCGAAGGGATTGAACCCATCCGTGGTGACGCACACTCGAGGATTACTTGGATCTGCTGCTTTATCCGGATGTAATCCATCGAAATGTTTCCACGCTTGCCCATGTGATGTGTGTCCCGCCATCTTATTCCCATCCGCATCTAGTTAGGTTCTTTTGCCCAATTTGTGCCATGTCATCTGTCTGGCCGTCTCTTCGACCATGAAAATACATTGAAGCCTTGGTATGATTGGCATATACCGAAGAACACTAACTGTGATTTTGGTCTGCCTCTTCTCACCCATACCGTTGTCTACCAGAAGATACCTGCAAGACTCGCAATTGCGACGATAGTCCAAGTGTGCATACTCCTTCCTAAATAAGACACATCCTTTCTTACACGCATCTATCTTATCATAGGGCATCTTAAGTACACAAAGTATTTTGTCCGACTGGTACAGGTTTGCAGGCATGACATGGCCTTTGGATAGAAAGCGTCCAAATAATGTCATCATCGCGTCGTAGCATTCTCTTCCCAAGTTGAACATAGCCTTCAGAGCCATTACTTGTGCAATGACATCCAGCTGACAAAGCTCAGTGTGCTCATGGAGAGGATGTTTTGAAGGCTCCAACATTTCATAGAAGGCCTTTGCAGATTCCTCCATCTCTTCGTTCGAATCCTGAGCATCATCAAAGTCTTGCACCATGTCTTTGATCCTGGTACCATTCTCGTCGGTGCGACGACGAACCACCTCATCTCTAGTGCGTTGTATAGAATCACCATGAAATGTCCACACCGTATAATTAGGCTAAAACCCCCTCCTCTGCAGGTGTTTAATCATTACATCCTTTGTCCTCTTTTTATTATTGCCGCACTATGGACAGGGGCACCAGTTTGTTTACTGCCATTTTCAAATGCAGCTTTCACAAAGTCCTTGGTTTTTAGAAACCATTCTTTCGTCATCTCTTTCTGACTAGGGTGACCGGTGTACATCCGCGCACGATCACTCATCTTGCCTAGCTACTAAACACACAAGAAATATATATATATATATATATACATATATACAATTCAGCATATATGTTCATCAGTTAATCAAGTTCGCCAGTTTTATTACGTCCATGCAACCTACACGCTAATAGGTAAAGATATGTCCTAATCCGACCCGAGTATGTGTAGATTGGGTTCGTTTTCCCATGCTCTGCTCCGGATCCAACACAAAACTTCGGCAGCATCTCCCCGCTATTCTCCTGATACACATCTCGGCAATAAACAGAGAGGATGTGTATCCAGAGAACAACATGGAGGCACTGACGAAATTTTGCATCCGATCCGAAACAAAGCATATCGGAAAACCAACCCAATCTACACATACTCAGGTTGTCCATGGATAACGTTGGAAAATTCGGAAGAATCGCGGTTATAAATATATGCAAATGCATGCATATTTATAACTGTAACCCTTGCAAACGGGAGATGCATACTGGTCATGCATACTGATAATTTAATGTACCTATATCTAGGAAGTTTCATGTACAGACCGACCTAGAGAAATTAAGGGGCGAGGAGGAGATGTCATTTGTACTCACCCACGAATGCAGGGGCGGAGCTCGTCGAACGCACGGGGAGATCTTTGAACAGCAGACGAGACAACTGCACATGTAAATCCATCCAATCAAAACAAATATTTTGTGTTCATTAATAAAATCGAAAAATATATGACCTAACACAAATATATGACCTATATAGATGCCGTCTAGGGTTCCATCGACGTCGAGGAACCCCCTAACTCTCGTCTCTGCCTCTCCTATCCTCTCTGAGCATTCTCCTGGTGAGGTCCGCGGCCGGCGGTCTCTGGAAAGCCGAAGATCACCTATTCGGTCAACAAGAGGCCGAAGAGGTGTCGGGGGTCGGGGGTTGGGGGTCAGTGGCATCGGGGCGGCGTATTAACAGCTGCGCAGAGTTTTGTGTCGGGGTGTCGTCGGGATGTCGTGTCGGGGCATCGGGGCATCGTGTCGGGGTGTCGGGCGTTGTGCCGGGGTGTCAGGGTGTCGGGATGTCACCTTCTTCTTTTTCTTCTTCATTCTTTTACTTTTTCCTCTTCTTATTCTTTTTCTTCTTCCTTCTTTTCATTTTCCTCTTCTTTCTTCTTCTCCTCTCTCCTATTTTTCTTCTTCTTCTTATTATTATTCTTCTTTTATCTCCTCCTCCTCCTCCTCTTCTTCTTCACCTTCTTCTTTTCCTTCTTCTTCTTCAAATTCTTTTTTTCCTTTTTTCTTTTTCATTTTTTCCTTCTTCTTTTCTTCTTTTTTTCTTCTAACCTAATGAAATACCCTAATTGACCTAATAAACTAACTTAATAAATTAATAAAATTAACCTAATTAGTCTAATAAACTAACCTAATAAAAAACTAACCTAACTAAATGGAAAAAGGGGGCGGCCGACGGTGGTGCTCACCGGCGAGGGGCGGCGGGGCGGCGTAGGTGGTGGTAGACGGGGGCGGCAGGGGCGTCGGGGAGCAGCAGGGGCACCGCGACGGCAGGGGCGTCGGGGGGGGGGCGAAGGGGGTGGGGGCCGGAGCGGGGTGGGTGGCCAGGGCGGGGTGGGGGTCGGAGCGGATCCGGTGCGGCGACGGCGCTGGGTCGGCAAGGCGAGATAGAGAGGGTGGGCAGGGCAAGAGAGAGAGAGTGGGAGAGAGAGTGAGGGAGCGGGGTGGGGGCTGAGTACCTTTAGGGGGCACCCCCTTTGCCGTCTGTAGCAGAAGACAAAGGCTGGGAGAAAGACGGCAAAGGGGTGGGTGGGGTGGGGTGGGCTCCGGCCGTTAGGGCAATCCCCTTTGCCGTCTGCCTTTAGCTTCTTTGTCGTGTGTTGGCAGACGACAAAGAGGTGGCTGATGGCCAATGTGTTTTTTGCCAACATCCAGCTCTTTGCCGTCTGCCTGCACCAGGCAAATAGCCTCTTTTCCATCAACCAGATCTTTGTCGTCTGTTTTCTGAAACCTGACGGCACACAGGCTCTTTGCCATCAGCCAGCAGACGACAAAGAACCGGCTGATGGCAAAGTCCCTCATTCCAGTAGTGTCTTCTTCTTCTTATAATTTTATTATTCTTCTTCTTATAACTTTCTTATTTTCATTTTGCAGATGTGATTCACTTCAGGGAAGCTGGCATTCATGGAAGCCAGCATTGATGGACTGCTACTGTTTACTTTCTATTTAGATTTGCATTGATAAATAGTGTGAAACTATGTGTATGTATGGAGATAAGATAAGTATCAGTATCTATGATGATTGAAACTATATGTATGTATCGGAAGCTAGCCTATTTGTTGTCTTGCTCTTATATGATGTTCGATACATGGCCTATATGCTGTTAATAAGATATCTGTATTTTGAACCTATATGTGGGTGTTAGAAATTATATATATCATATGTGTATTTGTAAAATGCAGGGAAATCACTAAAAGCAAACAAAACAATGGCAATGCAGGCGTTTTGCCATCTGTCAGCTTACGACAAAGGTTTTCCGTCGGCCAGCGGATCGCAAAGGAGCCACGTGGCACCCATAGGTGCAACCTGGGGCAGTCGGCTGACCCATATGGTCACTTTGCCGTCTGCTATGGCCCGTGGCAGACGGCAAAGGGACATGCCTCGTAGATGGCGAAGGGAGGGCCCTCGCAGACGACAAAAGGAGGTCCCTCGCAGACGGCAAAGGGAGGGCCCTAGCAGACGGCAAAGGGAGGACCGAGGCAGACAGCAAACGGAGGGCCCTCAGAGACGATAAAGGGAGGGGCCTTGCAGACAACAAATACTCTGTTAGCCACATAACGGAGTAGGTGTGTGTCGGCTATCGTCTAAATACTTTGTCGTCTACTTGCCATTGTAGACAGATGGCAAAGCCCTTTGCCGTCCACTGCCTGCCGACAAACGACAAAGAAGTCCCTTTATCGACGCACGCAGCCATGGTTGTCGTCCGTGGAGTGGCCCTTTGTTTTCCACTATGGCAGATGACAAAGAAGGCCCTTTATCGATACATGCAGTCGTAGAAATTTTGTCATCCGTGGAGTGGCCCTTTGCCTTCTGCTACAGCAGACGACAAAGAAGCTGATTCCTGTAGTGGTTGTTACATGTTGGTAGCACCAAGAAGACTCAAAGCATTTTATCAACTATATCGGTGAAACTGATTTCCCCACATCGGAGGTTCCGAGTTACAATCTGTATTTTGGCAAAAACATACTTGGATATATTTTCAATGAAAACTTGCAGAAGGATTTGACCAATGTTCTAAGAAAAGTTTTCCAATAGATATGCATGAAATTTCAAAAGATTTGCAACGAATTTTTTAAAATATTTGCAAGGAATTTTCATCTAGGTTAGAGTTGAATGAAAGTGTCAAAGTAAGGAACAAAAGAGAAATCCTCCTTTCAATTCTTAAATCTAGATGTTGGGAGGTGACTAGGTCACCTATATTAGAGTATATTGACATAAGGAGCCAAGCAAGAACTAATCCAACAATGTGCTATACAAATGGTTTTTAACCCCTTTCCGCGATGGTATTTTAAACTGTTGCCTAGTGAGTGTGGGCTATAGGTGGTCCTTCCCATACGACCCAGAAACCGTCGGGGATAGGCTCTCCGGTCACACACGCTCCGCAAAATGAGCTCGTGTGCGATCGAGCTAGCCATCCAAAACAATTATATAGGACTAATCATTTCCATTCGTAGGTACATCCCACATAGCGATTCCCAGAGAAACATTTCCCTTCATCTACACAACCCACATAGTCAATCCACGAGAAACATTTTTGTTCGTCAGCATATCCCACATAGTGAATCCTAGAAAAACGTTTCCATTCATCTACACATCCCACATAGTGAATCCCAGACGGACGTTTCCGTTCGTATATATATCCCACACAGTTTTATCTATAGCCTCGTGTGTGTTAGGTGTAATGATCACACACACTCTGCCTCTATTAACCATTTACTTTAGTCAACTATATCACACACGATTTGATGAAGAAAACTGTATGGCATTGGGCTATCTGTCGGTGCACTAGAAACTGGGGTCCCTCGTGCCCCAGACTTGTGCACGGTCATCGGCAATGCCCCCGGCAATAGTGTACCGGGAGGACGGCAGGGAGGCAATCCAACAATATGCCCTTCCCTTCTCCAAGTGGAGTGTGGGATGCAAGGGCTCCAGATGCAAGGCCCCGGATAGCCCTCCTTGACAGGACGACTCCCAAGGCCCCGGCAGGCACGCTCCACCGGGAAGACTACCCGAAGATCTGCAAGACCCTGGCAAGCTTCCCTTACCGGGAGGACTCGAGGCCCCCGGCAAGCCCTCCTTTTCGGGAAAGTATCCAAGCCCCCGGCAAGCCTTCCTTGTCAGGAAGGTGACCAAGTCACCCGAAGGAGGCTTGATACGTCCATTTAGCATCATGTTTTCACGTTGACATTTATCGCTTCTTTGGTTGTTATTTCACTTCGCGGTACTATTCTTATACCTTTTCTATCTTATTTTGCAAGGTTTACTTGAAGAGGGAGAATACCGGCAATTGGAGTTCTGGCCTGAAAGTGGAGCAAAGTTGAGATACCTATTCTGCGCAACTCCAAACGCCGTGAAAATCAACGGAGATTTTTTTCCCAATTGATAAAAAATACTGGGCCAAATAAGTGCCAGAGGGGCGCCAGGGGGTGGCCACAAGCCTGCACGGCGCGGCCACCCCGCCAGGCCGCGCCATGGGGGCTTGTGGGCACCCTGCTGGCCCACTTGCCCCCCTGTTTTGCTATATGGAGGGTTTCGTCCAGAAAAAATAATCAAAAGGGAGCTTTTTCGTGGTTTCATCGCCGCCACGAGGTTCAACTTGAGCCGGTCCACCCACATATCAAACTATCAAAGTAACGAACGCGAATCATAGGAACATGATGAAACTAGCATGACAGAAATTCCCGTGTGTCCTCGGGAGCGTTTTTCCTCCTATAAGACTTTGTTCAGGCTTGTCCCTTGCTACAAAAGGGATGGTGCCACTTTGCTGCACCGTTGCTACTTTTGTTACTTGTTGCTTGCTATGAATCATCTCACCGCACAATCACTTGTTACCGACAATTTCAGTGCTTGCAGATATTTCCTTGCTGAAAACCACTTGTCAGATCCTTCTGCTCCTCGTTGGGTTTGACACTCTTACTTATCGAAAGGACTACAATTGATCCCCTATACTTGTGGGTCATCAAGACTCTTTTCTGGCGCTGTTGCCGGGGAGTAAAGCGCCTTTGGTAAGTGGAACTTGGTAAGGAAACATTCATATAGTGTGCTGAAATTTATTGTCACTTGTCACTATGGTACTAATCCTTTGAGGGGCTTTTTCGGGGTATCTTCACCTCCAACGGAAGCACAAAGATTTTCTCCTCAAGTTTCTGCACCTACTGATAATATTTTCTTTGAATTTCCTTCGGGTATGCTTGAGAAACTGCTCGCTAATCCTTTTACAGGAGATGGAACATCACATCCAGACTTGCATCTAATCTATGTAGATGAAGTTTGTGGTTTATTTAAGCTTGCAGGTGTGCCCGGGGATGAGGTTAAGAAGAAGGTCTTTCCTTTATCTTTGAAGGATAAGGCGTTGACATGGTACAGGCTATGTGATGATACTGGATCATGGGACTACAATCGGTTGAAATTGGAATTTCATCAAAAGTTATATCCTATGCATTTAGTACATCGTGATCGGAATTATATTTATAATTTTTGGCCTCATGACAAAGAAAGCATCGCTCAAGCTTGGGGGAGACTTAAATCAATGCTATATTCATGCCCCAATCATGAGCTCTCGAGAGAAATTATCATTCCGAACTTCTATGCTCGGCTTTCTCATGATGGTCGCACCATGCTTGACACTTCTTGTACTAGTTCTTTTATGAAGAGAGATGTTGACTTGAAATGAAATTTATTGGAGAGAACTAAATGCAACTCTGAAGATTGGGAGCTTGAAGAAGGTAAGGACTCAGGTATGAATTTCACGTTTGATTGTGTTAAATCCTTTGTTGAGACAAATACCTTTAGTGACTTTAGTGCTAAGTATGGACTTGACTCTGAGATAGTAGCTTCATTGTGTGAATCTTTTGTTGCTCATATTGATCTCCCCAAAGAGAAGTGGTTTAAATATCATCCTCCTTTAGAAGTCAATGTAGTCAAACCAGTCCAATTGAAGAGAAAGTCATTGCCTATAATGATCCTGTGGTACCTAGTGCTTACATTGAGAAACCACCTTTCCCTGTTAGGATAAAGGATTATTCTAAAGCTTCAACTATGATACGTAGAGGCTATATTAGAACACCTACACCCCCTGAGCAAATTAGAGTTGAACCTAGCATTGCTATTATCAAAGATCTTCTGTTTGAAGAAGTTGAGGGACACAATATTCACTTTTGTGAAGATGCTGCTAGAATTGCTAAACCTCACGCTAGAGACAAACATAGGCCTATTGTTGGCATGCATGTGGTTTCCGTTAAGATAGGAGATCATTGTTATCATGGTTTGTCTGACATGGGTGCTAGTGTTAGTGCAATACCTCAATCCTTATATGATGAAATCAAAGATGAGATTGCACCTGTTGAGATTGAACCTATAGATGTCACTATTCAGCTTGCCAATAGAGATACTATCTGCCCTGTGGGAATTGTTAGGGATGTTGAAGTCTTGTGTGGTAAAACGAAGTATCATGCTGATTTCCTCGTTCTTGCTACCGCTCAAGATAGCTTTTGTCCCATCATATTTGGCAGACCTTTTCTCAAAACCGTCAATGCTCATATTGACTGTGAGAAGCAAACTGCCACTGTTGGCTTTGAAGGTGTGTCGCATGAGTTCAATTTTCTCGAAGTTTGGTAGACAACCTCATGAAAAGGAGTTGCCTAGTAGGGATGAAACTATTGCCTTAGCCTCTATTGCCATGCCCCCTACTGATCCCTTAGAGCAATACTTGCTTGAGCATGGAAATGATATGCATATGGATGAAAGGGATGAGATAGATAGAGTTGTCTTAGAACAATATCCTATCCTTCAGAATAACTTGCATGTTGAACTGCTTGGGGATCCACCCCCACCAAAGGGTGATCATGTGTTCGAGCTTAAACAGTTGCCTGATACTCTTAAGTATGCCTAGCTTGATGAAAAGGAGATATATCATGTTATTATTAGTGCTAACCTCTTAGAGCAGGAAGAAAAGAAGTTACTAAAAACTCTGAGGAAGCACCGTGCTGCTATAGGATATACTCGTGATGATCTTAAGGGCATTAGTCCCGCTCTATGCCAGCACAAGATCAAAACTGATCCTGAATTCAAACCAGTTGTTGATCATCAAAGGAGATTGAATCCTAAGATGAAAGAAGTAGTGAGAAAAGAAATACTAAAGCTCCTGGAAGCAAGTATTATCTATCATGTTTCTCATAGCGATTGGGTGAGTCCGGTGCATTGCGTTCCTCAAAAGGGAGGCATCACCGTTGTCCCTAATGATAAGGATGAGTTGATCCCACAGAGGATTCTTACTGGCTATAGGATGGTGATTGATTTTAGGAAGTTGACTAAAGCCACTAGGAAAGATCATTACCCTCTGCCTTTTATCGACCAAATGCTAGAAAGACTATCGAAACACACACACTTTTGCTTTCTAGATGGTTATTCTGGTTTCTCCCAAATACCAGTTGCACAATCTGATCAGGAGAAAACCACTTTCACCTGCCCTTTCGGTACCTTTGCCTATAGACGTATGCCTTTTGGCTTATGTAATGCACCTACCACCTTTCAAAGAAGTATGATGGCTATATTCTCTGACTTTTGTGAAACGATTGTTCCGGTTTTCATGGATGAATTCCCCGTTTATGGGTCTTCCTTTGATGATTGCCTCAGCAACCTTGATCGAGTCTTGCAGAGATGTAAAGATACCAATCTTGTCTTGAGTTGGGAGAAGTGCCACTTTATGGTTAATGAAGGCATCGTCTTAGGACATAAAATTTTTGAAAGAGGTATTTAAGTCGATAAAGCTAAGGTTGATGCAATCGAGAAAATGCCATACCCCACGGATATCAAGGGTATAAGAAGTTTCCTTGGTCATGCTGGTTTCTATAGAAGGTTCATTAAACACTTCTCTAAGATTTCTAGGCCTCTTACCAATCTCTTGTAAAAGGATATTCCTTTTGTCTTTGACGATCATTGTGAGGAAGCCTTCGAAATACTTAAGAGGGCTTTGATAAGTGCACCTATTGTTCAACCACCTGATTGGAACTTTCCTTTTGAGATCATGTCTGACGCTAGCGATTATGCTGTTGGTGCCGTTCTAGGGCAAAGAGTCGATAAGAAGTTGAATGTTATTCACTATGCTAGTAAAACTCTAGACAGTGCCCAAAGAAACTTTGCCACTACGGAGAAGGAATATTTAGCAGTCGTGTTTGCATGTGAAAAGTTTAGGTCTTACATAGTTGATTCCAAAGTTATTATTCACACTGATCATGCTGCTATTAAGTACCTCATGGAGAAGAAGGATGCTAAACCTAGACTTATCAGATGGGTTCTCTTGCTACAAGAATTTGATTTGCACGTTGTTGACAGGAAGGATGCTGATAACCCAGTAGCAGATAACTTGTCTAGGTTGGAGAATGTTCTTGATGACCCACAACCTATTGATGATAGCTTTCCTGATGAGCAATTGAATGTCATCAATGGTTCACGTAGTGCACCGTGGTATGCTGATTATGCAAACTATATCGTTCCCAAATATATACCACCTAGTTTCACGTACCAGCAAAAGAAGAAATTCTTCTTTGACTTGAGACACTACTTTTGGGATGATCCTCAACTTTATAAGGAAGGAGTAGGTGGTGTTATTAGACGTTGTGTACCTGAACATGAACAGGGACAGATCCTACAGAAGTGTCACTCTGAGGCCTACGGAGGACACCATGCGGGAGATAGAACTGCACACAAGGTATTGCAATCAGGTTTCTATTAGCCCACTCTCTTCAAGGATGCCCGTAAGTTTATCTTGTCTTGTGACGAATGTCAAATAATAGGTAATATTAGCAAACGTCAGGAAATGCCTATGAACTATTCACTTTTCATTGAACCATTTGATGTCTGGGACTTTGATTATATGGGACCTTTTCCAAAATCCAATGGGTATACTCACATCTTAGTTGCTGTTGATTACGTCGCTAAGTGGGTGGAAGCTATCCCCACTAGTAGTGATGATCACAACACCTCTATCAAGATGCTGAAAGAAGTAATCTTCCCTAGATTTGGAGTCCCTAGATATCTAATGACCGATGGTGGTTCACACTTCATTCATGGTGCTTTCCGTAGAACGCTTGCTAAGTACGATGTCAACCATAGAATTGCGTCTCCCTATCACCCTCAGTCCTGTGGTCAAGTAGAGCTAAGTAATAGAGAGATTAAACTAATTCTGCAAAAGACTATCAACAGGTCTAGAAAGAATTGGTCTAAGAAGCTCGATGATGCACTGTGGGCTTATAGAACTGCCTATAAGAATCCCATGGGCATGTCTCCGTACAAAATGGTGTACGGTAAAGCATGTCACTTACCTCTTGAGCTAGAGCATAAATCTTATTGGGCAATCAAAGAGCTCAACTTTGATTTCAAACTTGTCGGTGAAAAGAGGTTATTTGACATTAGCTCGCTTGATGAGTGGAGAACTCAGGCATATGAGAATGCCAAGCTTTTCAAAGAGAAGGTTAAGAGTTCGCATGATAAGAGGATACAAAAGCGTGAGTTCAATGTAGGTGATTATGTCTTGCTATATAACTCTCATTTAAGATTCTTTGCAGGCAAGTTTCTATCTAAATGGGAAGGTCCCTATG
Organism: Hordeum vulgare subsp. vulgare; assembly: GCF_904849725.1. Lineage (NCBI taxonomy): Eukaryota > Viridiplantae > Streptophyta > Magnoliopsida > Poales > Poaceae > Hordeum > Hordeum vulgare. The sequence continues at coordinate 293,863,052 of NC_058522.1, forward strand.
TTGTTGAGGAAGTATATCGTTCCGGTGCTATCAAGATCAACAACACGTAAGGTAATTGTGCGATAGTGGTAAATGGGCAAAAAATCAAACACTATATCTCAGGTACTCCCGTAAATGTTGAAAGCAATATCATCAATACCATAACTACGGAAGAATACCTAAGGGATATTTATCAGCCTGTTTCAGACTCCGAAAATGAAGAGGTATGAGATTCGGTAAAAAACAGAGTCCAAAACTTTTCCAATAGGAATTTTTCTCCGTTTTGGAATATTTGAAAAAATACAAAAAATGGAAGTAGTCCAGAAAGTGCGCGAAGAGGCGACAAGCCTGCACGGCGGGGGCCCACCCCCTGGCCGCGCCGTGAGGGCTTGTGGCCACCTCGTGCGCCTCCCGGACTCCGTTTTCTTGCAGGGGGCTCCTTCTGGTCTGAAAAAATCATTATATATACTTCCATTTGGTCTGACCCCTGCATCACGCAGATTTCCTCTGTTTTTCATTTCGAGCCTCTTTTCTGCCGCAGATCTAGGTCAAGATGTCGTCCCAGGAATCTGTGTGGGAGAACAACCTCCGTCAAATCTATGGAGAAGTTCATGCTGATCTGAAAAGGATAGAGATCATGGAGGCTAAGGAGAGGCAACCTAAAGAAACCAAGGGCAAGGCTAAGGAGAAGAATCAGGCATGGGACGAAGTGCAATCTGTGCTCAACAAGGAAGAAGTTGAAGAAGTGGATTTCCTCCAACCCTACCTCCACCTACTATCTCCATCTTTGATTGAACTCTTGAGGTTTTGTGAAACAACTCCTGCTCACAATACTTGTCTCACTCGTGAAGTTGTTCTGCTAGAGAAACATATCACAGATCTCCAAATTATAAATCAAAGACTGATGGCCCTCTTGGAATCAAAGGATGCAACCACTTCTCCACCTTCACCACCAAAGGAAGACAACTGAGCATTGGTATGGGCAATGCCCTTGGCTTGTACCAAGCTTGGGGGAGTTGCCCCGGTATCGTATCACCATCACATCTTTTGTCTTTACCTTTGTTTTAGTTTTCCTTTTCAGTTTTCTTTTTCTCTAGTAGTTTAAAAGTCTTAGTGTTTTAGTCTGGAGTTTTGCTTTGTGTCACCCCCGATGTATTCTTGCTCGTGAGCCATATAATAAATAGTGTCTTAGTTGAAGGGCTTTGCCTCTTGCCATGATCAAAAGAGTGAGAATAGAACAAAAGCATGAAAGATCATGTAGTGATCTTATGGGAAGTGATGGCTTCACATATAAAAAGAATGAGGATTGAAACTTGTTGAGGGTAGGCAAATGTAGACCTTGGTCATTGTTGCAATTAATAGGAAGTGATAAGGAAGGAGAGGTTCACATATAAATACATCATCTTTGACACCATCTATGATTGTGAACACTCACTAAACTATTGCATGCCTAGAAGTAGATGTTGGACAAGGAAGACAACATAATGAATTGTGTTTGCTTGGCTCTGAACAATGTTATATGATTAGAGATCCCTTAGCATGTGACGATTGCTTCCACCTCATATTAGCCAAAATTCCCGCTCCAAGTAGAGATACTACTTGTGCACCATACCTACCTATGGACTGAATAAGATCCCTCAAGTAAGTTGTCATCGGTGCAGGCAATAAAAATTCATCTCTAATATGTATGATCTATTAGTGTGTGGAAAATAAGCTTTGTAGGAACCTGTGATGAGGAAGACATAAAAGCATAAATTAGCTTTGTACGGAACTACATAATAAAGTTCTTTATCACAGGGGGCAATATAAAGTGACGTTCCTCCGCACTAAGAGGACACGCATCCAAACATCAAAAGCGCATGACAACCTCTGCTTCCCTCTGCGAAGGGCCTATCTTGTACCTTTACTTTTTGCCCTTGAAAGAGTCATGGTGATCTTCACCAATTCCCTATTTTGCATTTTTCTTGGCTACCGTCACATGCTTGGGAAAGATCTATATTCATATGTCAACTTGGAGGTAAGTATCCATGAATTATTATTGTTGACATTACCCTTGAGGTAAGCAGTTGGGAGGCAAATATAAGCCCCTATCTTTCTCTGTGTTCAGCTGAAACTTTGATCTCATGAGTACCACATGAGTTGTAGCAATTGTATAGAACGAAAGAATGATTGAGTATGTGGATTTGCTTTACAAGCTCTTATTTGACTCTTTCTGATGTTGTGATAAATTGCAATTGCATCCATGACTAAAGGCTATCGGTTGTTACTTCTCGGTAAGATTCTTGATCCATACTTTACTTTGTGAAGAATTATCACTTTAGCATGAGAGATTATATGTTGGTATTACTCTTCTGATCTTGATCATGATGCATGCATGTTCGTATCTTGTTTTGTCGACACCTCTCTCCCTAAACATGTGGACATTTTTATTGAGCTCGGCTTTCGCTTGAGGACAAGCGAGGTCTAAGCTTGGGGGAGTTGATACGTCCATTTTGCATCATGTTTTCACATTATTATTTATCGCTTCTTTGGTTGTTATTTCACTTCACGGTACTATTCTTATGCCTTTTCTCTCTTATTTTGCAAGGTTTACATGAAGAGGGAAATTACCGGCAACTGGAAATCTTGCCTGAAAGTGGAGCAAAGTTGAGATACCTATTCTGCTCAACTCCAAACACCGTGAAAATCAACGGAGATTTGTTTCCCAATTTATAAAAAATACTGGACCGAAGAAGTGCCAGAGGGGCGCCAGGGGGTGGCCACAAGCCTGCACGGCGCGACCACCCCCCAGGCCGCGCCATGGGGGCTTGTGGGCACCCTGCTGGCCTACTTGCCCCCCGCTTTTGCTATATGGAGGGTTTCGTCCTGAAAAAAAATCAGAAGGGAGCTTTTTCGTGGTTTCGCCGCCGCCACGAGGCGGAACTTGAGCAGATCCAATCTAGAGCTCTGACAAGACGATCCTGCCGGGGAAACTTCCCTCCCGGAGGGGGAAATCGTCGCCATTGTCATCACCAACACTCCTCTCATCGGAGGGGACTCTTCACCATCAACATCTTCATCAGCACCATCTCATCTCCAAACCCTAGTTCATCTCTTGTAACCAATCTCCGTCTCGTGACTCCGATTGGTACTTGTAAGGTTGCTAGTAGTGTTGATTACTCTTTGTAGTTGATGCTAGTTGGACTACTTGGTGGAAGAGTTTATGTTCAGATCCTTGATGCTACTCATTACACCTCTGATCATGATTATGATTATGTTTTGTGAGTAGTTACTTTTGTTCCTCAGGACATGGGATAAGTCATGCTAATAATAGTCATGTGAATTTGGTATTCGTTTGGTATTTTGATATGTTGTATGTTGTTTTTCCTCTAGTGGTGTTATGTGAACGTCGACTACATAACACTTCACCATTATTTCGGCCTAGAGGTAGGCATTGGGAAATAGTAAGTAGATGATGGGTTTCTAGAGTGACAGAAGCTTAAACCCTAGTTTATGCGTTGCTTCGTAAGGGGATGATTTGGATCCACTAGTTTAATGCTATGGTTAGACTTTGTCTTAATTCATATTTCGTAGTTGCGGATGCTTGCGAGAGGAATTAATCATAAGTGGTATGCTCGTCCAAGTAATGGCAGTACCCAAGCGCCGGTCCACCCACATATCAAACTATCAAAGTAACAAACGCGAATCATATGAACTTGATGAAACTAGCATGACAGAAATTCCCGTGTGTCCTCGGGAGCGTTTTCCCTCCTATAAGACTTTGTTCAGGCTTGTCCCTTGCTACAAAAGGGATTGGGCCACTTTGCTGCACCGTTGCTACTTTTGTTACTTGTTGCTTGCTACGAATCATCTCACCGCACAATCACTTGTTACCGACAATTTCAGTGCTTGCAGATATTTCGTTGGGTTCGACACTCTTACTTATCGAAAGGACTACAATTGATCCCCTATACTTGTGGGTCATCAAGGCTCCAGGCCAGCAAGTCCTTGTTCGCTCGCCAGGTGTCCCGACAAGTTTCTACCGCAATTCGACTGCTCCAACACACCTCTCATGTGCTAGTGCAAGGCCCAGGTGTCGATTCACCTTGTGGCAGGTCAGGGGCCACACAAGGCATTTACTGCCCCTGGCACCACCGAAGAAGTAATGTGGTGAACACTGTTCACTGCACATGCCGTGAGCACACTATTGGTGACCCCTTTGCCTATAAAAGGAGGCCCAAAACTCATTCTTAGGGGTTGGACCTTTTGGGGGATCAGGGACTCCCTAATCACCATTTAAGTTACTATAGCAAAGTCAACCTACAGTAAGCCTGCAATACAAAACTGAGCAGGAGTAGGGTTTTATGTGCCAAGCGGCCCGAACCTGGGTAAAAAGAACCTTGTCGGTGTTGATTGTTAGTTTCGCTCTCGATGCCATACCTGCCTCTCCCCACCAAACAATCAAGGGACTCCTCGAGCTTCCCATAGGTGTTGGTTTTCCCCGACATCCTTGGCGCGCCAGGTAGGGGGTTGGTTTTCCCCCAACATCTTTGGCGCGCCAGGTAGGGGGGATGACGATGCTTGAGAGTTTCTTCGTGGATCCAAGCAAGTTCCGCATCAGATCTTGGGAGGTGGAGCACACCGCTGTGGACCCTCGAAGTAGGGTGCAACGATGGTTCCTCTACTTCGCCACGGCCTCCTAACGCCTCCGCGAGCGCCCCGTTGCGCGAATATGGGCTAGGGAGGGTGGAGACCTCGAGCCCACAACCACCAGTCTGACGCACCACTCTGGGACAGTGCGCTGCTACCGACGGCGTGCCTAGGGGCTCCAGCGAGGCCTCGGGTGCATATTCCGGCCGATGCACCTCCACATAGAGGTGCATAGTCGTCGAGAATGCGCCTATGGGCCTCGGATCCCACGCACGCACTCCAGCCGATCGCTTCCCCCCGGAGGCGTCACGTCTTCCGCAAAGGTGTGCTCGTGGGCTCCGCCAGCACGACCAGGCAAAAGAGGAAAAATGAGTTATACTCCGACAACCCCCTTTCTAATCGATAGTCGAGAAAGTGTCGGCAAATACCTTGCCGGAGGGGTAAGTTGCCGGAAGAGTATAGCCTCCTACTTGTCGGGGATCCGAACCCCCGGCAAAAGACCCAAGCATCGCGGGGAGAAGTACCACAACACGACAGATGAGGGATAAATATTTGAGATTGAGATTTCAGAGTACATAGGTTGTTCCATTTCTGAAAGATCCCGAACCTTGCGTGAGAAACCTATGCATAGATGGAACCTTGTCAGGATCAGTGCGCCTTAGTTTTGTTTCGAACTAGTTCAACAACCTGAATAGCCACAGAGCGCCTTCTCACTGTTTCGAACCAGTTCAACAGTCTAAGCATAGCACCTTATTTCGCCTCGAGCCGCGCTCGATGATCTAATGGTTGCACTGAGTGCAGCAAGGAGCCTTGCCGATAAGACCCCTCAAGCGAACTTCTATGGACCCGTTCCTCAAAGCACTAGCGGCAGGACCAGTCACACCGGCAAGCTTCCGGAAAAGACAAAAGGCATATCATACAAGGGGAAGAATCAGACGTGAAGGAAACAACATTTCATTCATTTTGTTTGAAACAAACTCAAACATATTACATGAATGATTTTTGCTACTCTAACCTATTGCACTGTCTTTTGGCGAGGAACGTGCTCGCTGGACAAAAGTTCAAGAAGACAAAAAGGCGATGCTCGTGGCATGGCCAGGGTTGGCTCCCCCGGGACCAGCACTGTGCCGACGAGAACGGGACCAGCCCCGACAAGCACTGCCCGAACCTTTGTGGCTTAATACCAGAGGGTAGCGCACAGGAAGGGGCAAAGGATCCGGTGCCAGCGAGCGCACCTCCCCCCGAGACCGTACCTTTTCCAGAGCCGTGCACCTGAAGCCTCAACATCAGGGGCTTCTCTTCAACATCACCTTGGCGAAGGCGGTGGGGAGTTGAAGCCGGGTCCGGATACGACCTTGCAGTCTGACAAGAAACTCCAACGGAGTCCTTTCAACATGACTCCCCGCGGGAACAAGCCCATGAGAAGACGGAGATGCTCGAGTAGCACTCCGCCTCCCCCGGCCACGGCCTCCACAGCAACCGCGGCTCCTCGTCCCTGTGCCACCACAAGCGCTCGTGCCGGCCTCCGCAGCTGCACCCGGTGAAGTTGTGCCATGATCCGAGTGGGATCCCCTTGCCGCCCTGATGGCCGATGGTGACCTCCCTCGTCCCGTAGCCATGGTTAGGGGCGAGTGCCACCTGAAGGTACAAAAGATTCTACAGATCCAAATCTAGGGGTGGTGATGTTCCAGGAGCCGATGGATGAGCAAAACCCCCTCGCAAACTCCCTAATTTATAGGGCAAGGCGCGTGGGGATAGCACCCTTCACTCCGGAAACCGCCACCCCATCCGCCCAATCGCCCATGATCACGGGCGAACAGGAAGCCGCCCCGTTGCACCAATGCATGCGAGGGGCGGGTCCTGCCACGACTGTGGACATTATTGCCACGAACGCCACTTGCCCAACCTTTACTGCGCATGCTTCACGTGTGGCAGTAATACGTCGGGCGGTGGGGAGGTTACTGCATGCCCACTTCTCCACCTCGCGCGCTTGATGTGCGACATGGGGAAGGGCCGCCTGCAACGGCTCCAAGACTATAGAGTTCCCTGCTAGAGGGGCCCACGCACTACTTTGGGCCTGGACCAGCAACGCCCCGCGCGCTTGCATGGCCTAGGCCCGGGGGCTCTTGTCGGTGCACTAGAGACTGGGGTCCCTCGTGCCCCAGACTTGTGCACGGGCATCGGCAATGCCCCCGATAACAGTGTACCGGGAGGACAACAGGCAGGACATCCAAGAATATGCCCTTCCCCTCTCCAAGTGGAGCGTGGGATGCAAGGGCTCCAAATGCAAGGCCCCGGCAAGCCCTCCTTGCCGGGGCGACTCCCAAGGCTCCAGCAGGCACGCTTCGCCGGGAAGACTACTCGAAGATCTGCAAGACCCCGGCAAGCTTCCCGTGCCGGGAGGACTCGAGGTCCCCGGCAAGCCCTCCATGCCGGGAAAGTATCCAAGCCCCCGGCAAGCCTTCCTTGCCGGGAAGGTGACCAAGTCACCCGAAGGAGGCTCCAGGCTAGGAAGTCCCTGTTCGCTCGCCAGGTGTCCCCACAAGTTTGTACCGCAATTCGACCGCTCCAGCACACCTCTCATGTGCCAGCATAAGGACTAGGTGTCGATTCACCTGGGTACATGGCGCAACCACCTTACGACAGTTCACGGGCCAGACAAGGCATTTACTGCCCCTGACACCACTGAAGAAGTAAAGCGGTGAACACTGTTCACTACACATCCCGTGAGCACACTGTTGGTGACCCATTTGCCTATAAAAGGAGGCCCAAAGCTCATCCTTAGGGATTGGACATTTTGGGGCATCAGAGACTCCCTAATCACCATTTATGTTACTGTAGCAAAATCAACCTACAGTAAGCCTATAATACAAACTGAGCAGGAGTAGGGTTTTACGCGCCAAGCGGCCCAAACCTGGGTAAAAAGAACCTTGTCGGTGTTGATTGTTAGGTCTACTCTCGACGCCATACCTCCGTCTCCCCGCCAAACGATCAAGGGTCTCCTCGATTTTCCCATATATGTTGGTTTTCCCCGACACTATCCATCACAACTTCTTTTACTACTAGAACCGTTTGCAAACTTCCATGACCCATTTAGCAGGTTTATTAGTTTACAATTAATAATTTCAATATTACGCAAATTCACATTTGATATCTAAGTGGTGTTTGCCAATTTCCTATCACGTACATAAATATATTTTAACATCACAGTACAATAGCTACTTGAAAACAACACAATACAACATATAGCTAGTTCACCTAAATATGTATTAGAACAATATACTCATTTCTCTAATCGACTGATGGATGATCAGCCAGGTTCGTCTTCTCCACCTCTGGTTTTAGTTCAACAAGAACCTGGTTTGCACTGATCGACACCATGTTATAATAGTCTAATTTAAAAAAAATCTCAGCTCATGCTCCATCTTCCTCTTTTCTTCCCGCGTCTTGAAATATTCTTCAACGTTGACAACACTTTCTTTAAGCCTATCTATGTTATATTCTTCATACATGTTCCAGAGATTTCCTAGGCACATCTTCAAAGACTGTGGCCACTCTTGATCAACCCACCCCAAGTAAGAACACTTCCGTTCATCCTATAATATTTAAAACTAAGTCAGTAACAATTGTGGGGAAAATGGGTTTCTAGCAACATAGAAAATCACCGAATACATATCTTGAAAAATTGAATAAACAAGTTAATTATTACTCATCTTCTCAAAAAGATCAATGTGCAAATGAATAATTGATGCTGAGACAACAACCAAATTCAGAAACATCACAAGCTTTAATTAACTGCAACAACGCTACAAGTTCTTAGTCAAGTACTATAAATAACAAATTGAACATTTAATTACGAAGATAAATATAACTGTGTTGACACACGCACCCGTAACGTGTACCCTCGACGGCGGGGGTGATGCACCGTAGCTCACGTCGAAGGGGACCCAAACGACAACGCGATACACAAGACAACCGGCAGGTAGTTTTGAGGACCCGAAACCCCACACACCCGAGACGGACCCCGTTAGGGAGTGCGGCGATTATGGGCTGCCCTAGGTTGATTCGCTCTCCCCTAGGGCCTCGGGATTCGCATCTCTCAAGCTTGAGGAACAGCGAAGAAGGAGAGATGAAATACAAGGGAGAGATAAAGCGTAGATGAAAAAGTAGTATATTGATGTTTCGATTGTGTGTTGTTCAATCGGCCGTCACCCCCAACATATATAAGAGGCGGCTAGACTTCCAGTACAAGCAAAGGATTCGTCTAGGCTTTCCATACAAGAAAACTACAGCAAATCATGTCCTAGAGTCCTACTTCTAGTCTAACTCGGATTCAACCCAAATCTGGCCAAATCTTCTGTCTTGTTCCTTGCGTGGGCTGTGAAATACGCATATGACCTGCGATTGAGACGATTTATATATCAAAATCGATCGTATTGACGATATAAACAACTCTCATGTTCATCACTTTTCCAAATAAGTTCATCTTGAATACTCCATGAAGTCATCTTGTACTTTGAATTGGCCTCGGTCATATAGCGGACTGGACAGTCCGAGTGTTGTAGCATCCCTGCAGGCCGTGTACTACCTCAGATGATAATGACCTTAAAAGCAAAGTTGACCATTTCGACATTACAAAACAACTTTCATGTTGAACACTTTTCTATCTGAGGCCATCTAGATGACCGTACAGGCCAATCTCTACCTTCTAGTTGAATCACTCGGATTGGGAGCCCCTTTCAATTTTCACTCACAAACAATTTTCACTCTGAATCCATGACTCCTCGACCAAAATTCCACTCGTATTTGGAAACTTTTCACTCGGTCATCAAGCCTTCACTCGGATAGCTATACTTTCACTCGGTATTTTTGTATCTCACCCAAGTTCCACTGATGTTTAGAAAATTTTCACTCGGATGGTAAATTCCACTCGGATGGCAAACTCCACTCGGATGGCAAATTCCACTCGGATGGTAAACTTTTCACTCGGATCCCTGAGTGAAACTTCAGCCTAATCTTGTTTTGTCCCTTCAGTTCGAACACGAACCCGTATTGAGACAAAATATATATCAAAATCGATCGTCTCGACGAGGCGAACACAATTCCAGTTGAACATTTTCCATATGAGGCTGTCTTGTTAGCTTAATAGACCGAACAGTACTCTGAATATGAAATCTCAGCACTTCGAACACAGTTTCGGCCTTCAATATCAGATTGGACAGCGATGGCCCAAACTCCAAAAATATTCATGTCAACACCACAAAACATTTTCATGTGGAGCACTTCTTCCTTTGAATCCATCTTAATAAGATTTTCTTCCGTGCCAAAATCTGGTGTCAACACATCCCCCCTGTTTTTCGGCATAGCTTGTGTGCCGAAAAGTAACTTGTACACGTCTGTTCTCAGGACGATGTCAACACTCAATCGTCCATCTATATTTCCCAGGGCGATAATTATGTATCGGCCATATTTATGCTAAGGGCGATAATCATATATCGACCATTGCCTACTCAAGCTTCTTGCCATACACTCGGATGGCATTTTTTAGATATTTACCATTGAGGGCTCGAGGTAGCATTGTCCCTTGAATTGATTCCACCAAATATGAATTTTCAGGAACTATTCTCGCAATCCTATAAGGGCCTTCCCAGTTTGGAGACCACTTCCCGAACTTTCTATGTCTTGAACCAATCGGTAGGATCCCTTTCCACACGAGATCACCAACTTTGAAATTTTTCAATTTGGCCCTTTTATTATAAGCTGTGGCCACTCTTAACTTGTCCTTTTCTTTGGCCTTTAAAGAAACCAAACGTTTATCGACCACTTCATCAATATTGTTCATCATTAAATTGTAAAAGTCTACGACCGATAAATCATTTTATTTGGCTACTCGCAAAGCACTCAAATTTACTTCAACCGGTAAAACAGCCTCTTGACCATATACTAGCCCATAAGGGCTTACCTTTGTAGCACCGTGCTTTGATACTCGATGTGCCCATAAAGCCTCAGATAGCAGCGCATGCCATCTCCTTGGATTATCCTCAATTTTCTTTTTGATGAGCCTGATCAATGTTTTATTGCTAGATTCATCTTGGGCATAATACGGAGAGGAATTAAGCATCTTTATCTTATAAGACTCGGCAAATTCTTTAACTTGATGTGACATAAAAGACAAACCTTGATCTGTAGTCAAAGTTTGCGGAATGCCAAATCTGTGAATAATGTGCTCAGTTATGAACTGAATCACCTCCGTATGTCTCATGTTCTTGAGAGGTACCGCTTCAGACCCCTTACTGAAATAATGAGTTCCTACTAATATGAACTGTCATGGTTTTGTCACGGCAGATGTCCTCGTGAAAGGACTTAAGGATGGAGCCATCGCACCTTGGTGGCGACTCAAAGGGGGTGAGCAAAAGCGAGACTCGGATTTACCCAGGTTCGGCCCCTCGTGTGGAGGTAAAAGCCTATGTCCTGCTTTGTGTAGATTGACAATGGTTTCAATTACAAGGAGGGTGTAACTCGCCTGACCTAGCTCTCGATGATTTCTAACTTGATCCTATCCTACCCACAGACTCGCCTTTATATACAGGTCGAGGCCCTAGGATTTACAAGAGTCCTGACTATGCTATAGATCGTAGCCTTCCCTATTTCCAAGTCACCGTGCTTTCCAAGACTGGAAATATCCTTGGCAGTCGCATCCTCCTCATAGCTCCTGAACCGCCATCCGGCTCCTGGGCCTCCTGGGCCAAGGCTTGTCTCTTCGGAACCATGAGCCGCCCCTTTAATGACCCGGCCCGGTTAGGGCGGGTTACACGACAGGTAATATCCCCAACATTAGGCCCGAGATTGTCTTGAATTAATCACGTCAATAAGCTTCCACTCATTTTGGGGCGACTCGTATCACTCTTATCTTTTGACGAAATGACAAGCCGCCATCCATCATGACTTGTTTTAGCCGCCAAGCAGTGTTCGATGACATCACCTTATCCCTTCAATTTCGGGGTTTCAATGTCGTAACCACCCAACAGATCTTTTGCACCACCATTTACCTATCCCAAAAATCTAGGCGCCATCATTGCAAATTTTCAGTTTGTCTCCTTTATTCCCGCGCCTGCCGCCTCGATTGCAGCTCCGGGCCGTTAAATAATCGCAGGGGAAGTGGGGGCACCGTCACCTACCCCCACTTCGGCTCCATCTTCCTCATCGGCCTTCGTCTTCCTCACGCCAGCGCCTCAGCCTTCTCGCCGTTTTCCGGAAGCTCCGTCGCCAGCCACTCCATCGTGGGCGTCTCCGGGCCAATCGAAGGCGCGAAGCTTTCCGCATCCATCTCCGGCGTCGTTATCCTCTCTTAGGTAAACACCTTTCTTCATTAGGGTTAAACTGAGGACCCCATGTTCTTCTAGGTTAATCTCCAGAATACAACAAACACCTCTCTTTACTCTGGATCCGCTTAATATACTTGCAATAGGTCATTTGTAATAGCAAACCGTGGTAGTTTCATTGCATCTCTCGGCCATTTGAGGTTGTACTTCGTAGATCCAGATGATATCCCTGCCGCATTCTTGCGTTCATAGCCTGTGCTGTTTCACCAAGTATTATCTTTTTAATTCGATCCACCCGTAGTTCCGTAATTCACTACTCGCTTTTGGAAACATGTTTATCCCTCTCCCGGGAATATCCTTAAGGAAAAAATCCTTTGAGAGTCACGCTCACCTTCTTCCACCACGGTGAGTTAGAACATCGCCATAGCTACGCCTTTTGCCGGTCGAGGGGCGAGTCATAACACCTTTGTGGACATACCATAAAATCGATCAGCTAGGGAGTTAGGATGCCCTCATATCCAGGTTTTTAGTCACCTAATGGCGAGTCATAAGGTCTTTACACACACATCCTAGATCTCCAGCTGGCGAGTTACCATATTTCATTGTCCTCACTGAGCCGCCTTGTTTCCTCTTTTTGTAGTCATGGTCATCGTCTCGGAATGCGATTGGTTACCAACCAAGATTGACGACGCTATTATTGAGAAATTTGTCAAGTTGGGTCATCTCGATAGTAAGGAAGTTATTGGTTGGCGAACCGCCCCAGGCGAGGTGATTCCCAACCCTACCAAAGGGGAAGTAGTCGCTTTCACTGATCATCTTGAACGAGGCTTCAAACCGCCCGGGTCAAAGTTCTTCAGAGATACTCTGCATTTCCTAAACGTTCATCCTCAGGACCTGGGACCCAACTCCATTAGTAATCTCTTCCAGTTTCAAGTATTTTGTGAGGTATACCTGCAAAGAGAGCCCACAGTTCCATTATTTTGGAACTTCTTCTATCTGAATCGCCAGACCAAGTTTTCCAACAGGCCCAATCTAGAACTCGGAGGAGTCAACATCCAGTGTCGCCGCGAGCGTGGGCTTCCACGTGTCCTTCTGCCCAGCCATCCCAAAGGCTCGGCCGAGTCTTGGTTCTACTATCGTGACACTTCTCCTTCTAGTGAGAACCCACTTCCGGGTTATATAGAAGATCGCTTGCCCATGGACTTCAGGCTGCCCGAGAAGCTTATAGAAGAAGAAGAATCGGAATTTATCCCTATCTTCTCCGAGTTGCGGCCCTTGACAAATAATGGGCTCACCGGGGTTGATCTATTCCGTTGCTGGGTGGAATGGAACATTCTTCCTCTAAGTCGCCGAAATGGTCTGATGTGCGGATATGATGGTAGCGTGAACCACCCGCAATGCTTCCACCATAAAAAACTCTCAGATAAGGACATTGTTGGGATAATCAAGAAATTAACCAGCGAGTCTTTGGAAGACTGTGCCAAAATCGGGCTCAAGCCCTTCTGTCGCTCCAACCCGGCTCCACTGGTAACAATCTAAGCCCCCTCACTTTACCTTTTAAATATACGTGCCAATGCTCCGGGTTTGAAATTTTATTCTATCTACCAGAAAGGTGATCCCTTTAGGCGAAGGGGGCCAAAGGTGACTACCCAAAAAACAACTAAGCCGCCCCCGAAGAAGAAGAAGAAGAGCAAGGGCAAAGCCGCCGCCAAGGATTCATCCGTTGTCGGCGAGTCCTCAGCCGGCGAAGAATAGTCAGAGGTAAAAATTTACCCTTTTGCTTGTCATTACCATGCTCCGATTTCATGATTATATCCTATTACTTTTGTGCATAGGACTATGGTTATGAGAGCCCAGATGACGTAGTCGAGCTAATTTCTATTTCTTCCAACTCAACTTCCTCTCCTCCTAAGCCGGCCAGGCAAATTTGTGGAAAAGTTCCCATGTCTCACCCACATGCCTGTATGGATCATGATTTCCTTTTCAAGAAGGCGAGTTATACTCCCAAGCGTAAAACCTGAAGTCGTTCTGGCGACTTAATTGTCGGGTTACCTGAGAAAGCAACTGGTCGAAAGCGCTCAAGTGTGGTATACTCTTGTTAAACACAATATCTTCCTTGTAGAAAATGCGATTCACAACTCCTTCACTCCTTGAACTTTTATTCTTTCAGGCTTCTCCTCCTTCATCTGGCGATTCAGTGATGTCAGCTCTTCCGCCAATGATTCGTGTACAAGGGTGAGTTCTTTTATTAACCCTTTCTCTTCCCAATAATGATATTTTCCGTAACTTTGATGTCTTCATCTCAGAGCACAAGCAAAGCAGAGAAAAACTAGCGACTCGTCTTCCGCTCCTAAGAAGACTGAGGTGTTAGGCACGAGCACCCCTGCCCCAGAGCTTGACTAGGACCAAGTGGCGGCTCATGATGTTCCTACGGATGACATCCCTGACGTCCGAGACAACTCACCAAGCTCCTTAAAGGAAACCGCTGACAATGTTAAGCCGCCGAGCTCTTCCAAGGCGACTGAGGATCCAGAGGCCGTCATTATCACTGGTACTGGCTACTCCAAACCTGCAGCGGTGGTGTTATCCAAACACACCTCAAAAGAATCTCATCCTTCCGTAGAACAAGATGTCAGTAAGTTGAAGCTTCCTCATTATGAGAAGCTCGAATTTGACCAGCTCTTCTGTGGCTTCGCAAGTCGCCTGGAGACGAGTTATGAAATGAATAAAAGCTTGATCCACATGATGAGAGTCAAACATGAGGTACGTCTACTATGTATTCTCTTCCACCCATTAGCCTTCTAGTAGACTAGTCTTGCTTGATGAAATAATTTTTGTTGCAATATATGTTAGACCCGTATCTGTCCATAGCACCCAAGGGTCGGGTCATCTTTTTAAAGATGAGTCGGGTCTTGAATATAGGTAATAATTTCAACTTGTAGCCCCCAAGGGCCGGGTCATCTTTTGAAAGATTAGCTGGGTCTTGTATATAGTTAAAATCTTCAACCTGTAGCCCCCAAGGGCCGGGTCATCTTTTGAAAGATGAGCCAGATCTTGTATTTTAGAGAAAAACTTCAACCTGTAGCCCCCCAAGGGTTGGGTCATCTTTTGAAAGATGAGCCGGGTCTTGTATTTAGAGAAACAATTCAACCTGTAGCCCCCAAGGGTCGGGTCATCTTTTGGAAGATGAGTCGGGTCTTGTATTTTGTATGACTTCGAATAGAATCATACATTAGCCCCCAAGTGTCAGGTATATTGCTTGCAATAGTTTTGAGACTTGTCTCCCCAAATTTTGTTTTATAGGGATCTGTGACCCACGCCGAGTCATCCCTAGCTGATTTAAGGAAAAATCTAGCCGAACAGCAGAATGGTCGGTATGAGTTTGAGAAGAAGTATCAGGTGGTCCTGGCTAATATAGAAAAAATGAAGGCTAATCACCAGAAGCTTGAAAAGAAAGCCAAAGCTGACCAAGCCAGCATCCTGAAGTGGGCTGAGCAAGCCAAGGAGAAACTAGAAGCCGCCTAGCAAGAGCTCTTCGGCTTGAAAAACACATCTCCAACATGGCTCAAACCATGTTTGGTAAGTATTAATTCCTTTCATCAAAAATTAATCTAGTTTGCCAAGACTAACAAACACGGATTTATCCTTTGTAGGTTTGCGAGCCGCCAATCTCCAAGACGACTGCATGCTGAAACTAAAGGCGATGTATACTTTCACCGAGTAGTTGTCTACGGGGAGTATGCTGACGATAAAAGAAGTGATGGGAAAAAAGAGCCAGTTAAGTCCATCAAGAGCATGCTTGGCTACTTGTCTACATTGCCTCCTCAAGTGGAGGAGCTGAAGAGATCAGCCACCCGGAAGGGAGCCCTGAATACCCTAAGTCGGTGCTTGGCCTATGTTCCCTAGCTGAAGCTAGAGGAGGTAACTGCTGGCTATCCTGAACTGAAAGACGATGGGTCGGAGTTTACCGAAGAAGACTACCACCGAATAATGATAGAGTCCCGCTCTGCGGCGACTCAACTAGCAGCCGGCTTGGATTTAAACAAATACCAAGCTGCATATGATGATAGTAACAAGAAGGTGACTCCTCCGTCGTATGAAATTACCATCCTGACTCCTCGCCGGCCCAAGAATCCCTTAAACTTTGAAGTAGATCTATCTACCTTTCTTAACGATGAAGATGAGTTCGTCGCCTTGTCCAAGTGTAACTGGAAGCTGGGAGACTTACAAATTGAAGGTGGAGAAAGCTCGAGGCAAGGCGACCTGAGTCTTCTCACGATGTAATCATTGCTTTAAAAACAATCTGATCTCTTCTTGATCGGGAGATGACGCGCGACTTGGCCGTGTGAGCCATGTAATAGTTTGTTAGTTTGTAGGAAAACAATCTTTCGCCCATGCCTTTTGCTTGACATTGTTGAATAGTTTATCCTTTTAGCGTATCATGAATCGCCTTTTACAATCCTTCTGCTTGATAAGCGAGGAAGTGTCATAGTTTGACATAAAAAATCTTCAACCTGTGTGTCAGGAAAAAACACCACAAGCCGACTCGGTGAGTTATGGCAGAAGATAAACCAGCCCCCTGGGTCATGGCAAATAATAGTTAAAAACCGGCCCAATAAGTCACGACGAGTTATGAACAAAGGCCGACTCAATGAGTCACAGCGAGTTATACAAGGGTGTTATGAAACCTTGTGGCTGTGCCACCAAGATAATCATAAATTCGTCGGCTCAATGAGCTACGACAGGATAAGACGAGTTTGAAAAATTCTAGTGTTACCCTAAGAAGGCTTTTGCAACAGCCCATATGGTTTAGACCGGCTGATCAGGCGCGAGTCAAGCTTTAGTGAAGCAGGTTCAGTGAACCAATGGTTTCTCTATTTTCCATGTGTGGCTCTGGCCGGTACCTTTTATGTTTTAACCAAGGCGAGTTTAGCGTCAAAATAATGGATGGACTCGCCCAGAGTACATGGGTCCATGTGGCGACTTGTCCAACACATAGTCTAGTATAACTATTTGTAATGCGTTAATTTTTCGCTAGCCAAGAGGGTATTCAGGCTGAACTCGATGAGTAGAAGCCCCCAAGTGACCTATGATTAGGGAAAAGTCAGACATAGGATTGCATAAGCGTGTACGCTCTTACAGCAAAACGATCTAGGACCTAGAAGCCCCCAAGTAAGCCAGCTTAATTATCAAAATAATATAAGGCGCCCATGTTTGAACCGCGCAACGTGGCAACTAGTCGTCTTTGGCTTATCAGTACCCAGTTTTGAAATAAGTGTAGCATGGCGACTTATGCTCTTTGGTACCAATAGCGTCCATGCTTGCACGACTCATAGAACAATAAAGACTCATGCTTTCGAGAAGCTGAAACAGCAA
The DNA here is from genome assembly GCF_904849725.1 of Hordeum vulgare subsp. vulgare. Classification (NCBI taxonomy): domain Eukaryota; kingdom Viridiplantae; phylum Streptophyta; class Magnoliopsida; order Poales; family Poaceae; genus Hordeum; species Hordeum vulgare. The sequence continues at coordinate 293,880,358 of NC_058522.1, forward strand.
AGGACCCCGAAGTTCGTGGGTGCCGGCTTTATTGCTTTATAGATAAAAGATTACAAGTTCTGAGATTTGTAAAAAAAAGGAGCCCATGACTCTAGGTGTAGTAAGGCCGCAGGTGGTCTATATTCCAGGGGCGAGTTCTCTCAACCTCTGTAGTTGGCTGATCTGGGCGAAGATCCACCAAGTAGTATGAGCCGTTCCAAAGATTCTTGCTGATGACAAACGATCCTTCCCATGGAGGTGATAACTTATGCATACCAGTGTGATCCTGAATCAACCAAGCACTAAGTCGCCCTCTTGAAAAGTCCGGCTCTTGACACAGTGGCTGTGGTAGCGTCGCAAGTCCTGTTGATAGATCGCCGATCACGGCGCAGCCAAGTCTCGCTCTTCCTCCAAAGCATCCAACGAATCTTGTCGTGCCAACTCGTTGTCCTGTTCCACATATGCGGCGACTCGCGGTGAATCGTGTCTGATGTCACTTGGCAACACCGCCTCTACCCTGTTAACCAGAAAGAAAGGAGTAAAACCTGTGGACCGGTTGGGGGTGGTCCTGATGCTCCGTAATACTGAGGACAACTCTTGTACCCAACATCCTAGAGTACGCTATAAAGGCACCATAAGCCGGGGCTTGATTCCTCGCAGTATTTCCAGATTCGCCCTTTCTGTCTGCCCATTAGACTGGGGATGTGCGAGTGCAGAAACGTCAAGCTGGATATGCTCTCGACCGCAAAACTCTTGCATTGCACCCTTTGATAGATTAGTACTATTGTCAGTAATGATACTATGAGGGTATCCATACCGGAAAATCAATTTTTTTCAAGAATTTGCCAGTCGTATCTGCATCACAGCTACTAACGGGTTCTGCCTCAACCCACTTAGTAAACTTGTCAGCCGCCACCAATAGGTGAGTCTTTTATTGGATGGCATTTTGAAAAGACCAACCATGTCCAGCCTCCAGACTGCAAACGGCCAAGTGATTGGGATCATCCGTAACTCCTGGGCCGGCACGTGCATCTGACGCCTAAATTTCTGGCAACCAACACATCGGCGAACTATCTCTTCTACGTCTGCATGAGCCGTCAACCAATAAAACCCATGGCTAAAGGATTTAGAAACCAAGGAGCGTGACCCGGCATGATGACCACAGTCACCTGCATGAATTTCATTGAGGATCATACATCCTTCCTCAGAAGAGACACACCTTTGAAATACCCCTCAAGTGCTTCGCTTATGCAACTCACCGTTGTGTATGACCATGGATTTGCAACGACGGATGATTTGGCGAGCCAATAATTCATCCACGGGTAACTCGCCTTGTGTGAGATACGCCATGTAGGGAATCGCCCAATCCGGGGTGGCACGAAGAGCCGCCACAAGTTGAGACTCGGGGTCCGACACCGCCAAATTTTCCTCTGAAGGTTGCCTCACCGAATGGTTATGTAATACATCCAAAAAGACATTGGGAGGAACCGGCTTACACTGTGAACCAAGACGGGAAAGAGCATCTACTGCTTCATTGAGTCGCCGGTCGATGTGATCCACTTGATAACCATGAAAGTGACCCGCTAGTCCGACACAGCATGCCTGTAAGCCGCCATCAAGGGATCTCTAGAATCCTAGGTGCCAGAAACCTGTTGTGCCACCAGATCTGAGTCGCCCAAACACCTGACTCGCGTGAGATTCATCTCTTTGGCGAGTTGCAACCCATGGAGCAAGGATTCATACTCTGCTGCGTTGTTGGTACATGGAAACCTGAGCCGGAGGACATAGCAAAATTTGTCACCCCGAGGCGAGGTTATCACCACACCAGCCCCCGAGCCTTCCAACTGCGTGGATACGTCGAAATAGATGGTCCAATATGTGTGATTGGGTCTATCCTCTAGAATTTGCAACTCGGTCCAGTCGTTGAAGAAGTCCACTAGTGCTTGAGACTTAATGTACGTACGGGGAGTATATCGCATGCGATGAGGCCCCAACTCAATGGCCCACTTAGCAATCCGTCCAGTTGCTTCTCGATTTTGTATAATGTCACCAAGGGGGGCAGAACTGACTCCCGTGATGGGATGCTCTTGGAAGTAGTGCTTCAGTTCCGACTCGCCATAAACACTCCAAAGACCAGTTTCTGCCAATGCGGGTAGCGTTGTTTCGAGAGGGTCAGGACTTCGCTGATAAAATATACTGGTTGTTGAACCGGGTATTCCTTTCCTTCTTCCTTTCGCTCGACAACCACTGCCACACTCACTGCTTTAGAATTGGCCGCGATGTACAAAAGCATAGGCTCCTTGTCCGTCGGAGCCGCCAGCACCGACATCTTAACCAATTGTCGCTTCAAGGCTTCAAAGGCTTCATTAGCTTCGTCCGTCCATACGAATTGATCAATTTTCTTGAGCAGCTGATAAAGAGGGATGGCCTTCTCCCCAAGGCGACTTATAAAGCGACTTAGAGCCGCGATATGACCTGTCATGCGCTGGACTTGGTTAATATTGGTCGGGTTTCCTACTGAAGTAATCACTTCAATTTTGTCCGGGTTAGCTTCAATTCCGCGTTCTCACACCAGAAAACCCAATAACTTTCCTGTAGGAACACCAAACACGCACTTGGTGGGGTTAAGCCTCATCTGGTATACGCGCAAATTGTCAAAAGTCTCCTTGAGATCCTCCAAGAGCGACTCTTTCTTCTGAGATCTGACTACGATGTCGTCCACATAAGCATGGACATTACGTCCGATCTGGTTATGCAAACAATTTTGGATGCAACGCTGATAAGTCGCCCTCGCACTCTTGAGCCCGAACGGCATAGACATGTAACAGAAGTTTCTGGAGGGGGTTATGAAGGACGTTTTCTCCTGGTCCACCACCTCCATCTTGATTTGGTGGTATCCTGAATAAGCATCCAAGAAACACAAATGCTCCCAACCCGCCGTTGAGTCAATGATTTGATCGATGCGGGGAAGGGCTTAGGGATCCTTCGGACAGGCTTTGTTGAGGTCCGTGTAGTCGATGCACATGTGGAAAGTGCCGTTCATTTTTAGCACCAGTAACGGGTTAGTCAACCATTCAGTATGGAAAACCTCGATGATGAACCTATCGACAAAAAGCCGTGCGACTTCCTTTCCAATCGCCTTACGTCGCTCCTCATTAAACCTGCGAAGGTACTGCCGAACTAGCTTTACCTTGGGGTCAGTATTAAGATGGTGCTCAGCGAATTCTCTCGATACGCCTGGCATGTCATAAGGTTTCCACGCAAAGATGTCCCGATTCTCACGGATGAATTCGATGAGCATGCTTTCTTATTTGGGGTCCAGACCCGTCCCAATAGTGAACTGCTTGGTTGAGTCGCCAAGCGTGAAGTCTATAACCTTGGTATCATCTATTGGTTTAAACTTGAGGGACGACTCAGTATCGATTATTAGCCTCTTGAGCGGCGTCATATCCGCTGGGTCAACATTGGCATGGTGAAACTTGAGCTCCTCGGCCGTGCAAGCCGTCTCGGCATAAGTTGTGTCTCCTTCTTCGCACTCTTAGGCTATCTTCCTGTCCCCGCTAATTGTGATTGGTCCCCTAGGACCAGGCATCTTGAGCTTGAGGTAAACATAACATGGGCGAGCCATGAATCGGGCATAAGCCAACCTTCCAAACAATGCATGGTAAGGGCTTTTGATTTTGACCACCTCGAACATGAGTGACTCGCTCCTGTAATTAGACTCTGTGCCAAAAGCCACGTTCAGTTTAATTCATCCAATTGGATAAGCCAACTTACCCGGAACAATGTCGTGAAAAATTGTGGACGACGGCATCAAGTCTTTCTCTAAGAGGTTCATCTTTCGAAAGGTATCAAAGTATAGGATGTTAATTCTACTGCCTCCATCCATAAGGACTTTGGAAAGGGTGTACCCTCCGACTTGGGGAGCCACGACCAAAGCCAAGTCGCTGGGATTATCAACTTGGGGGCGGGTGATCCTCCCTACTCGACGTTATGGGCTGCTCGGACCAATGGAGGAACCTAGGGAGCGCCGGCTCAGCCACGCTGAAAGTTCTATGCTTCACCTTCTGGTCCCGTTTGCAGGTGCTGGTGGTGAACACGTGATATTGCCCACTGTTCAGCTATTTAGGGTTATTCTGAAAACCGCTACGATCATCCTATCGCTGGAGATCCCCTTGCGGGGGTGGTTGCTGAAATACACATGGCGGGTTATACTGTTGTTGGTTGTGAACTTGGTATTGTCCGCTGTTGGGTTGTGCCCCGCCCTATGGACCCGGGTTAGGGAAAACACAAAACGGGCTCTGGCGTGATTCGGGCGCGCCGTACTAGTCCTGTCGCTGGCCCTGATCACCTCCTTGGCCTTTCTTGAGCGCCTCAGCTCGGAACTCCTGCGTCACGTAGCAATCCTCCCAAGAGTGGGTCGCCGGCCCCTCAGCCGTAGCATGTTGTGGGCAGGGGCCTTTGAGCATCTCATGATAGTTGCGCGGCTTCTTCCCACTAAAACCCCGCTTCTTTTGGCGCTGGTTTCCGTGTCCGGTATTGGTGTTAGAAACGAAATCTGTGGGGCCTTCCTGTTGTCTTTTTTACCTTGCCCGCCATGGTGGTAATTGCCCCGGCCTTGGAACTGAGAGTGACCCTTCGACGACTCGCCCCTCCTGGCGGTGCTGGCCTTGTCATTGTCCTGTCCAAGATCCTTGGTGTCATCTGACTCGGCATATTTGGTGAGGGTATCCATCCACTCTCCCATGTCCTGCACTTTACGCTGAAGTCGCCCCAACTTCAGCACCAGAGGCTCGTAATGGCAATTTTTCTCCAGAATCAATACTGCCTGAGCCATCGAGATGCCTTCTGATGAATCAATAACTTCTACGACTCGCCGAGTCCAGTGATGGGCCGAATCATCCAGCAGCTGGACGCAGTGTTGTAGGTCGACGATGGTCATCGGGCGTTTGCATGTCCCTCTGAATTTTTTGATGAAGCGCTCCTTTAACTCTGCCCAAGTGTTGATGGAGTTAGGCGGCAAGTTTTTAAACCATGCACGCACCATTCCTTAAAGCATCATAGTAAAATACTTGGCGCAAACCGCCTCATTCACGTCGAGCATGTCCATTGCAAGCTCGTAACTCTCAATCCATGACCTTGGTTCGAGATCTGGTGTGTAATTGGGTACCTTCCTTGGTCCTTTGAAATCTTTAGGCATCCCCTCATTGTGTAGAGCGGGCATGAGACACGACACCCCAATGTGTTTGCCTCGGGCATCGAGCGGTGCGGGAGGTGTCTGGGTATAAGCCGGATAACCCTAACATGTCGCGGCTGCCGTCTCCATCTGACGCGCAGCTCGCGCTTCATCTACAATGTCTTGGGATCGCGTGTCGGGCATCCCGAGCGGGTTGGTCTGAGGAAAACGTCATTGCCCGCTGGTCACTGCGGGTTGGTCCTCATGGCGACTCCTGGTGTGACTCGTCTGGGGCGTGGAGTGTAACCGGTCAAGGCTGTGTGAGTATTGCGCATGTTGGACCACTGCTGTCTTCAGCATCTCGATGGCGTTTCTTGCTTCTACCTCAGTCGGGGAGTTTCCGTAGATGGGGAGGGACTCCAAGTGACGGGTTGCCGCCAGCACATTATCCACGGGATTTGAGAAGTGGCCTCGTGGTGTCTGGAAGCGAGTTGCATGGGCATCGATTGGTTGAGGCGGTGGCGGGTTAGGTGGTTGAACCGGACCTCCCCCTGGAGCGGCTTGCAAAGGTCGATCAGGTCCCGCCCCAGGAGTGTGCGGGGTGTTGAAGAGGCGTGTTGGATGTAAGTCGGACGGGAGGCGTCCGTGATGCCTCCTTTTGTGAATCGCATCAGGCGAGCGTTGTTGTCTCTCGAGCCGCCAGCCTTTGGTGTTCAGCCGTTCCGTCTCTGCAGCGATCATGTCCTGCTGCGTGGCCATCCTGGCGGCTTCCGCTTCTTTGTTCCGCTGGGCTTTGGCCATCGCCTCCCGCAGCTTTGCCTGCTCGGCGTTGATCGATTCCTGATTCTTTGGCGTCACAACAGTTGTCATGAGCCTGGTGACCTCTGCCATTAAGTCCGCCATGGCTTGAGCCGGGGTTTTCGATGTCTTGTCGGTCTCATTGTTGCCGGCTGGGTTTTGTTGTGGTTGTGCTGCCCCTGCCATATAGATGGCAATCTGTCGACGGGATCTTTCAAGAATCTCGGGGTCTATTGCGAGTGACAACCCTCCAAGTTGTCCTTCGTGAAGAGGATGAATTGAATATGTCTCGCCCATGGATGACTCGCCGTCAGAATTGACAGGGGTGACCTCCTGGATTGTCGGTTCGTCTTGTACACTTGCTCCTGCGTAAAACCGAAAAAAACATGGTGTCTCTTGTCCTGTCGTGTAACGGGGAGGACATACCTAACCGGCTCGACAACGTCGGTGGAGGTGTCCGGCTCAGGCACGGGTGTTCCAACCATGCCGATGAAGACGTTGGTCTTGCCGAAGGGGACTCTCTAACCAGATTTGACTGAATCGGCTTCTGGCCCCCACAGCAAGTTGTCGATGTAGTACCTTCTGTGGCGGCTCTTCGTCATGATGCCGACCGCATAGCTTTCTGACCCTGGTAGGGCTCCCTTTGAGAACTCAACTACACCCTGCGGCAGCCCTACGATGGGCGCCAACTGTCGTGGTTTTGTCATGGCAGATGTCCTCGTGAAAGGACTTAAGGGTGGAGCCATCGCACCTTGGTGGCGACTCAAAGGGTGTGAGAGAAAGCGAGACTCAGATTTACCCAGGTTTGGCCCCTCGTGTGGAGGTAAAAGCCTACGTCCTACTTTGTGTAGATTGATGATGGTTTCGATTACAAGGAGGGTGTAAATCGCCTGACCTAGCTCTCGATGATTTCTAGCTGGACCCTATCCTCCCCAGGTACTCGCCTTTATATACATGTCGAGGCCCTAGGATTTACAAGAGTCCTGGCTATGCTACAGATCGTAGCCTTCCCTATCGCCAAGTCGCTGTACTTTCCAAGACTGGAAATCTCCTTGGCAGACGCATCCTCCTCACAGCTCCTGAACCGCCATCCGGCTCCTGGGCCTCCTGGGCCAAGGCTTGTATCTTCGGAACCATGAGCCGCCCCTTTAATGACCCGGCCCGGTTAGGGCGGGTTACACGTAGGTAATATCCCCAACACAAACCAATGCCCCTTTGAAGAAGACGGGTGAATTTCTCCAATGAAGTCCAAACCCCACCCCCTAAAAGGCCACGACTTGATAATAGGATGTAACATAGCAGCAGGAGCCAACTGAATATCATCAAACTTTTGACAAGCCTCACACCCTTTATAATACCTGAAGCAATCGTTAATCATCATCGGCCAATAAAATCCAGCACATAACAATAACAGCTTCATCATAGGAGACGACTGATGAGTTCCACAAATACCTTCATGTACCTCTCCCATAGAAATCCTGGCTTGATCTTCATCCAAGCACTTCAAAAGAACATCCTCAACTGTTCGGCGATAAATGTCGTCATCCCTCATCACATATTTGAAAGCCGTACGCCGAACAGTCATGTCCACCCTCTCACTCGGATCACATAAGTAATCAACGATGGGCTTTCTCTAGTCTGGATTTTTACCTGTTCCAGATTCTCCATTAGCGGCCGAAGTTGTGTGTTTTGGTTCGGCCTCCCTCACACTCGCAAAGCTGGACATCGGATTTTCAGAAATATGAAACATGCCCCGATCAACATGATAGCCGGATGCTTGTTGCGCCAAATCATTCGCTCTCCAATTGTCATATCTAGATATATGAGTAATGCCAAAATAATCCAAAAAACAAATTATATCTAGAAATTTGTCCAGATAAATATTAAGTGATTTGTAAATACACTGAAAAACTCTGCATATTCGTTATACCACTGATAACGAATCACCAAAAGCCTCAATATGTGTAGCGCCTACAACCATCAACATCTCTAGGCCGAATAAGAGTGCTTCATATTTGGCTTGATTATTTGTGCAAAAATATTCCAATCGACAAGAGGCTTGAGAAACAGCACCATGGGGAGATACGTAAACAATACCAACACCTTGGCCATTGTTACAAACTGAACTATCAAAATATAATCTCCATGGTACTACTGAGACAATGTTTACATCAATATTGTATTTGTCATTAATCCGATGCAACAATGAAATCAACAACTATTTGGCCTTTCATGGATTTTAAAGATTCATAGGCCAAATCATATTCGATCAAAGCAGAAGCCCACTTGCCGGTTCTACCACTAAGAATTGGCCTATGCAACATGTACTTAATGACATTGGTTTGACAAGCTATTATGCAAGCACTCGGTACTAAGTAATGTCTCAGTTTGGTGCAAGCGTAATATAGACAAAGGCATAATTTTTCAATAAATGTGTACCTTGTCTCGCATCCAACAATCCCCGACTCAAGTATGTAATAGCATGCTCTTTTTCTTCGGTCTCTTGGGTCAAAACAGCACCAATAACACCTTCCTCCGCTGCAATGTAAAGTTTGAATGGCTCCCCATGTCTAGGTGCTTTCATTACCGGAGGAGTGCACAAATATTCCTTGATCATATCAAATGCTTCTTGTTGTTTTGCCCCCAAGTAAAATCAGCATCATTCTTTAACCGGAGGATGTGAGTGAATGCGTCGACCTTGCCTCACAAGTTGGCTACGAATCTCCTCAAATAGTTGACTTTGCCAAGGAATTTTTGCATATCTCTCTTGCATGTTGGAACTTCTACTTTCTGTATAGCCTCTATTTTCTTAGGATCAATCTCCACACCATTTTCATGAATGATGAACCCCAAAAACTTCCCAGCTGATTGCTACTGCAACAAAAGACCTCCAACGGCGCTAGAAATAGGCACGTCGATGGGAGAATACTTGGCTTGATCTTTCTGCTGCAGCTACGCCTTAAGGGACTTCCTAGGCAAGTATGCAAAGGATTTCCCCCGTGGCCTTGGAGCCTTGCGTTGGTGTTCCCTCGAAGCGGAAAGGGTGATGTAGCGTAGCGGTGGTAAGTATTTCCCTCAGTTTGAGAACCAAGGTATCAATCCAGTAGAGGAGTATCTAAAGATCCTGCACATACACAAAAACTTGCTCCCAACACTATGAAGGGGTTGTCAATCCCTTATAGATTGTTTGCCAAGTGAGAACTGAAAGCAACAAAGTAACAAAGAAAAGTAAAAGCGGAGATGTAAACGATGGATGTGAATAGACCCGGGGGTCGTAGTGTTTACTAGTGGCTTCTCTCATGAAAGCAAGTAGACGGTGGTTGGACAAATTACTGTCGAGCAATTGATAGAACCGCGCAAAGTCGTGACGATATCTATGCAATGATTATTTCTATAGGCATCACATCCAAAACAAGTAGACCGATACTGTCTGCATCTACTACTATTACTCCACACGTCGACCGCTATCCAGCATGCATCTAGTGTATTAAGTCCATAAGAACATAGTAATGCCTTTTGCAAGATGACATGATGTAGAAGGATAATATCAAACCAATGATAAAAAAACCCATCTTTTTACCCTTGATGGCAACTACTTGATGTCTCCCTTGCTGCCCCTACTGTCACTGGGAAAGGTCACCACAAGGCAGAACCCAAAACCAAGCACTTCTCCCATTCCAAGAATCATAGATCTAGTTGGCCGAACAAGACCCAAGACTCGGAGAGACTTACAAGGATATCAAATCATGCATATAAGAAATCGGCAAAGACTCAAATATATATCATAGATAATCTGATCACAAATCCACAATTCAGCGGATCTCGACAAACACACCGCCAAAGAAGATTACATCGGATATATCTCCATGAAGATCATGGAGAACTTTGTATTGAAGATCCAAGAGAGAGAAGAAGCCATCTAGCTACTAACTATGGACCCGTAGGTCTGAAGTGAACTACTCACGAGTCATCGGAGGGGCGATGATGATGATGAAGAAGCCCACTAACTCCAAAGTCACCTCCGGCAGGGCGTCGGGAAGGGTCTCCACATGAGATCTCGCGGAAATGGAAGCTTGCGGCGGCGGAAAAGTATTTTCGAGGCTCCCATAATTTTTTGCGGAATATTTGGGAATTTATAGGCCAAAGACCTAGGTCAGGGGGCGGCCAGGGAGGCCACAAGCCTGCCCACCGCCGCCTCCCCCCTGGTGGCGGAGTGGGGGCTTGTGGTCTCCCTGGAGCCGACCTGGCTTGGCCCAAAGGCCCCCTCATCTTCTTCCGTTCGGAAAAAATCATTTCGGGGTTTTTCTTCCGTTTGGACTCCGTTCCAAAATCAGATCTGAAAAGAGTCAAAAACATGGAAAAACAGGAAGTGGCACTTGGCACTGAATTAATAAGTTAGTCCCAAAAAAGATATAAAAGGTACAAAAAACAACCAAAGAAGACAAGATAACAACATGAAACCATCAAAAATTATAGATACGTTTGAGACGTATCACTGATACACCGAATGCACATTTCAAAGTATTCATCTTCAGTCCATATTTCTTCATTCTTTCATAGGCTAAACACAAATCGGTAGATGAGATTCAAAAGCATCCGATTTGACAACAATGTCATCGATATACACCTCAACTATGACACCGAGTAAATCATGAAAAATCAAATTCATAGCCCTCTGATACGTGGCACCAGCATTCTTTTATCCAAAGGTCATTAATGTCCACTCGAATAAACCAAGAAAACCAGGACAATGGAAAGCCGTTTTGGACATGTCCTCTTCGGCCATAAAAATCTGATTATATCCCGCATTACCATCAAGAAAACTAATGACCTTATGTCCAGAAGCATCATTAATAAGAATATCAGCTATAGGCATGGGATACTCATCTTTGGGTGTAGCTCTATTCAAATCTCTGAAATCAATGCACACCCTCAACTTATCGGACCCCTTTTTTTCTACCGGTACAATGTTAGAAATCCACTCGACATACATGCAAGGTCTAATAAAATTAGCTTTCAGCAATCGACCGATCTCCTCCTTGATTCGGTCGTATGTTTTTGGATTAAACTTTCTAGCCGATTGTTTGTAAGGTCTAAAACATGCTTTCATAGAAAACCGATGCTCCACCAGCTCTCGGCTTAAACCTGGCATCTCATGATATTCCCATGCAAAACAACAAACATATTCTTTCAATAGCCCGATCAACTCAGCTTTACGATCGGCTCTCAAATTCTTGTTTACAAAAGTCAGCCGAGTGATTGAACCATCTCCAATATCTATTTCTTCTAATGGATCAGCCGACGTAAAACCTTGTCCTAATTTATCCATGTCATCTAACTCCTCTATAGACTCATACATATCGTTGTCACTAGACCAATATTCTACAAGACGTTTCTGTAACCACTCGGAATTAGAATCCATTTAAACATATCATACCTTGGAGCCGATTTCCTCCAACCGGCTTTAAAAAACTGGCACAAACCACTCTTTGTAGCGCTGAGAAAATTGAACTCTGATAAGTCGCTCCCTGTCAAGCAAGTAGCATAGGGATGTTGCCAATCTACTGATGCATCGGCCAAAGCAACACATGCCGAGTTATCCGCATGAATGACTTCCACTTCATCGTCAACCCACTGAAATAAGAACTTATGCATAGTAGATGGCACACACTGGTTTGCATGAACCCAATCGCGGCCTAAAATCATGTTGTAATTACCTTGCACCTCGGCGACAAAGAATGCATTAGCCAAAGTTTTGCTTCCGACTGTAAGCTCCACGTACATCACACCTTTGGCTTCAGTTTGCTCTTTGCCTTCAAACCCATTGAGCACCATATTGCTCTTGATTAATTCATCGTCGGGCAAACCTAATTTTTTGAAGACCGAATAGGGCATGAGATTCACCATAGCACCACCATCAACAAGCATCCGAGTGAGTGGTGGTCCATTGATATGACCTCTAAGGTACAATGGTTTCAAGTGCGTCACTGGTTCTTTTGGCTTCTTGAATATTGCATTTTTAGGGCCAAAATCTAGTTGAGCCACCTCCCCTTCTTCATCCACAACACGAAACTCAGCGGGTAGATAATACACCATATTGATATCCATACCTTCATGAACCAGTGTAGGCTCATAGTCCAAAACATCATCTCCATCCTCAAGCATGTCCACTGACTCCGAAATATCTCCAAGTGAAGAAGTAGTAAAAGGTGAAGTGGACGATGTAGTAGCGGCTGCATCGTTCTCCGTCAGTGGTGTAGGTGTTGCTGTGATAGGTGTAGAAGCTGTTGTATCTTGAATTGGTTTAGGCTTCCATACTTGTTTTGTAGGTACCATGGGTCGAGTATTATTGAACAATTTATCTCTTTGTTTCTCGGCCTCTCGTTCTGCCATCTCTTGATTCCTTAACCTCTGTAGTTTCCTCTTTTGTGTTTTTGTTAGGCCTGGAGGACACCACTTTGGTTGAGTGTATCTGGGATCTCGTGGCTTGTCTTGGCTAGTACTTGCCTCATGATCATTAGCCGAATTCTTTGGCGCGATGGCGAGTATCGGATTGGTTGGATTGCTGTGCACAGTCGGCTGCTATATGGTGAATGTTTTGTCTCCCAAGATGAGTGAGTCGGTATTGACGTTTTCCTTTCCTTTTCCTGACTCCATTGCGGCAGCACTTGGCAACTTGACATGCCACTCTTGTTGATTTTTCTGGCCTATAAATTTTTCACTCGTGCACACCCTCTTATTTGGAAGAAATCCACTCAGACGTTCAACTGATTAGAATCCACTCGGACGTATTCTTTCATTTAGATAATTTTCACCCAGGTGCATTCTTACAGTCGGCTACTTTCTAGTCGATGACCTATTTTGACCAACCAAGTGATGAACACCAATATTCAGTCGGTTTTCATACGAGCCAAGTCGATCCCAAATAGGTTGTCGTCCTTCTTGTGGAAACGGTACCCTCGATCTAGTCGGTTTTGCATACCGACTAAACATATCAGCTGATGGTGACCTTGGTCACTTTAGGTATGATGGCCGATTAGAGCTAGAACCAGCCGATTGATTGGCATATTTGGACAGAAGCATGTCAAAAGTTGGCTTGATCCACTTACGATGTACCTTGCCTTCATTCTTCTTCCACCTGCCAACTTCTGGACTCTTGGGCTTAACAAACTTGACATGAGTGTTCCCTTGTACTTGTGTTTGCCCCCCGAGTGTAGGGTTACTAATGGTGATCTTAATTATCTCCTTGCCACCAGGTTGTCTATCAAGCATAACTTTCCTCCCCAAGACCTTGTCGTCCTCCTTGCTTTTCCTTGGCTCCCCTATGACAACATTAGACTTATTAGCAGATTCGGCTACCTTCGGCCGAATGAGCAGCTTCTTCCCCTCCAAATCTATGTTGGTCATAGGAAAATGTTGTTTATCAACTTGCATCTCAGAAAAGTTCAATCGTCCATCATTAATGGCCGATTGTATCTGTCGTCGAAAAACATTGCAACCGTTAGTAGAATGAGAAAAAGAATTATGATACTTGCAATAAGCACGCCGTTTTAGCTCTTCAAACGACGGTAAAGTATGAGATATTCTGATAATCTTAGCCTGTAGTAAAGCATCAAATATATTTTCACACTTAGCAATGTTAAAGGTGAACTTCATCTCTTCATCATGATTCTTATGAATCTGTTTCAGATCATTGCAAGTAAATGGTTTGGTCTTCGATGGCCAAACAAATTTAGTAGCATTGATGTCACCTTCATCATCCTAGTGATCACTATCATATTCAACCGTATTTACCTTCAGACGATCAGTTTTATATCTATGCACTTCTTTAAGATCTTTGCTTCGGCTTTCCTGAGCCAAAGCCCTTTGCAAGACTTGGTTGATACTTAAAAACTCATAGCCTTCTAGTTTACCTCTTATGTGAGTTTTCAAACCATTAAGCACAAGATCTGCCAAGTCTCTCTCGGTTATCACCAAACTATAACACCGGTTTTTTGTATCTCTAAATTTCTTGACGTAATCGGAGACCAATTCATCATGCTTCTGTTTAACTGATGTAAGATGCGATAACTTAAGTTCATTGTCCCCGTTATAAAAATGATCATGAAATTTCTGCTCTAGCTACGACCACACATGGATAGAGCCATGTGGTAAGGAAGAAACCCATGAAAATGCAGTACCAGTCAAGGACAAAGGAAACAAACGCACGTACAACTCATTCAGTGAACCTGCTTCACCTAACTGGCCTAAGTACTGACTAACATGCTCCCATGTTGTTTTTGTGCCCTCTCCATTAAATTTAACAAAATCTGGGATTTTATATCCTGGAGGGCACTGTATTGCATCAAAGTACTCGGGATACGGTTCTTGATAAATCCGATTCCTAGGTAATTCAACACCAAAGTTTTCTCGAAGCGTTTTAGCCATCTCCTCTCTGAAATTAGCTAGAGCATCGTCAGTAGTGGACGATGAAGCTTGCTGCAGTGGTATTGGAGGAGTAGGATTACTAGCGGCAGGTAGGAACTGTGGCAAATATGTCGAACCATAATTCGGCAATGGTCTAGCAACGCTTGCACCTATAGGTAACGCTTGGTTCTGTGTTGCCACGGAACTTGGTATGCTCATAATAGGACTAATTGGTGCAGCCACAATCTGATTTGTTTGTGCAGGATGATAATTCATTGGTATGGTTGGTGCCGATGCAATAGGTAAAGACAAATTAGGGATTCCTGCACTACTCGACATACCAATATTATGAGCAGATGATTGAGGCATATTCTTCTGAGAAGCACTATTTTTCAAGAAAGATTGATAAACCAGATTGTTACCATCGGCAATATGACTCTCAATGTCAGCCCATTGGTCAGGAGAAAAGGTAGTACTTATAGGGTGTTTAATCTGCTCGGCTTGAGGAGAAGGGAACTTGATTTCTCCAATCGGAGTGATATTGCCTTGGCGATCCTTCTTGAAGTTTGCGAAGAACTCTTGCAGCTCCTTCTCCTCACGTGCCTTCTTATACTCCTCATAAGGTTGGCGATGATCGGCCGATAATTCATCAAGCTTGGGCTTAATGATGTTATCGGCGTTTACCTCAGATGGGTTAGGAAGATCATACATGATGGTTGATGATGATGGTTGATTTATTGTGCCCAGCGGAGTCGCCAAAAAGTGTGTTGACACACGAACACGTCACGTGTACCCTCGATGCTGGGCGTGATGCTCCTCAGCGCACGTCGAAGTAGACCCGACCGACAACGTGATACGCAAGACAGCCGGCGGGTACTTTTGAGGACCCAAAACCCCACACGCCCGGGAGGGACCCCGTCAGGGAGTGCGGCGATTATGGGCTGCCCTGGGTCGATTCGCTCGCCCCTAGGGCCTCGGGATTCGCAGCTCTCAAGCTTGAGGAACAGCGAAGAACGAGAGATGATATACGAGGGAGACATAAAGTGTAGATGAAAAAGTAGTATATTGATGTTTCAATTGTGTGTTGTTCAATCGACCATCACCCCCAACATATATAAGAGGCGGCTGGACTTCTCGTACAAGCAAAGGATTCATCTAGGCTTTCCTTACGAGAAAACTACATCAAATCACGTCCTAGAGTCCTACTTCTAGTCTAACTCGGATTCTGAAAACAACACAATACATTTTAACATCACAGTACAATAGCTACTTGAAAACTACATCAAATTTCCTATCACGTACATAAATATATTTTAACATCACAGTACAATAGCTACTTGAAAACAACACAATACAACATATAGCTAGTTCACCTAAATATGTATTAGAACAATATACTCATTTCTCTAATCGACTGATGGATGATCAGCCAGGTTCGTCTTCTCCACCTCTGGTTTTAGTTCAACAAGAACCTGGTTTGCACTGATCGACACCATGTTATAATAGTCTAATTTAAAAAAATCTCAGCTCATGCTCCATCTTCCTCTTTTCTTCCCGCGTCTTGAAATATTCTTCAACGTTGACAACACTTTCTTTAAGCCTATCTATGTTATATTCTTCATACATGTTCCAGAGATTTCCTAGGCACATCTTCAAAGACTGTGGCCACTCTTGATCAACCCACCCCAAGTAAGAACACTTCCGTTCATCCTATAATATTTAAAACTAAGTCAGTAACAATTGTGGGGAAAATGGGTTTCTAGCAACATAGAAAATCACCGAATACATATCTTGAAAAATTGAATAAACAAGTTAATTATTACTCATCTTCTCAAAAAGATCAATGTGCAAATGAATAATTGATGCTGAGACAACAACCAAATTCAGAACATCACAAGCTTTAATTAACTGCAACAACGCTACAAGTTCTTAGTCAAGTACTATAAATAACAAATTGAACATTTAATTACGAAGATAAATAGAACTGTGTTGACACACGCACCCGTAACGTGTACCCTCGACGGCGGGGGTGATGCACCGTAGCTCACGTCGAAGGGGACCCAAACGACAACGCGATACACAAGACAACCGGCAGGTAGTTTTGAGGACCCGAAACCCCACACACCCGAGACGGACCCCGTTAGGGAGTGCGGCGATTATGGGCTGCCCTAGGTTGATTCGCTCTCCCCTAGGGCCTCGGGATTCGCATCTCTCAAGCTTGAGGAACAGCAAAGAAGGAGAGATGAAATACAAGGGAGAGATAAAGCGTAGATGAAAAAGTAGTATATTGATGTTTCGATTGTGTGTTGTTCAATCGGCCGTCACCCCCAACATATATAAGAGGCGGCTAGACTTCCAGTACAAGCAAAGGATTCGTCTAGGCTTTCCATACAAGAAAACTACAGCAAATCATGTCCTAGAGTCCTACTTCTAGTCTAACTCGGATTCAGCCCAAATCTGGCCAAATCTTCTGTCTTGTTCCTTGCGTGGGCTGTAAAATCCGCATATGACCTCCAATTGAGACGATTTAAATATAAATATTGAATGCCTTGACGATACGAACAACTCTCATGTTGATCACTTTTCCAAATAAGGCCGTCTTGAATACTCCATGAAGTCATCTTAAACTTTGAATTGGCCTCGGTCATATAGCGGACGGGATAGTCCAAGTGTTGTAGCATCCCTGCAGGCCATATACAACCTCAGATGATAATGACATTAGAAAGCAAAGTTGACCATTTTGACGTTACAAACAACTTTCACGTTGAACACTTTTCCATCCGAGGCCATCTAGATGACCGTAGAGACCAATCTCTCCCTTCTAATTGAATCACTCGGATTCGGAGCCCCTTTCAATTTTCACTCGGACAACAATTTTCACTCTGAGTCCATGACTCCTTGACCGAAATTCCACTCGTATTTGGAAACTTTTCACTTGGTCATCAAGTCTTCACTTGGATAGCTATACTTTCACTCGGAATTCATGTATCTCACCCAAGTTTCACTCGTGTTTAGAAACTTTTCACTCGGATGGTAAATTCCACTCGGATGGCAAACTCCACTCGGATAGCAAACTCCACTCGGATGGCAAACTTTTCACTGGGATCCCTGAGTGAAACTTTAGCCTGATCTTGTTTTGTCCCTTCAGGTCGCACACGTACCCGGATTGAGACAAAATATATATATCAAAATCGATCGGCTCGACGAGGCGAACACAATTCATGTTGAACATTTTTCCATATGAGGCTGTCTTGTTGGCTTAATAGGTCGAACAGTACTCTGAATATGAAATCTCAGCACTTCGAACACAGTTTCGGCCTTCAATATCAGATTGGACAGCGATGGCCCAAACTCCAAAAATATTTATGTCAACACCACAAAACTTTTTCATGTGGAGCACTTCTTCCTTTGAATCCATCTTAATAAAAATTTCTTCCGTGCCAAATTCTGGTGTCAACAAACTGCAACAGCATAGCGACAGTGTTCGGATGACATCAAATTGAAACTAACAGGTGTGTACAGGCAAAAATTTGGTAACGCAGAACAAATAGCACTAAGGACATCCACTATGTATGCTAAAACCGTTGTCAAGACAACTATTGCTACATTTGGCTCCTGTGACGTGCACTAGCGAGCCGATGGAGAGGGAAATAATGAGGGAAGCAGACTCGAGAGCACCTATTGTTGGGGAACGTTGCATGGTAAACAAAAATTTTCCTACGCGCACGAAGACCTATCATGGTGCTGTCCATCTACGAGAGGGGATTTCCGATCTACGTACCCTCGTAGATCGCACAGCAGAAGCGTTAGTGAACGCGGTTGATGTAGTGGAACGTCCTCACGTCCCTCGATCCGCCCCGCGAACCGTCCCACGAACCGTCCCGCGATCCGTCCCACGATCCGCTCCGATCTAGTGCCGAACGGACGGCACCTCCGCGTTCAGCACACGTACAGCTCGACGATGATCTCGGCCTTCTTGATCCAGCAAGAGAGACGGAGACGTAGATAATTTCTCCGGCAGCGTGACGGCACTCCGGAGGTTGGTGGTGATCTAATCTCAGCAGGGCTCCGCCCGAGCTCCGCAGAAACGCGATCTAAAGGAAAAACTGTGGAGGTATGTGGTCGGGCTGCCGTGGCAAAAGTTGTCTCAAATCAGCCCTAATATCTCAGTATATATAGGAGGGAGGGGGAGGGAAGAGGCAGCCTCAAACCCTCAAGGTTTGGCCGAAAATAGAGGTGGAGGAGTCCTACTCCAATCCTACTTGGAGTAGGATTCCACCTTCCCACTTGGAAGCTCTTTCCACCTTGTGTTTTTTCCTTCTCAAACCTTATGGGCCTTAGTGGGAACTTATTCCAGCCAACTAGGGGCTGGTTTATCTCTTCCCATAGCCCATGAGACCCCTTGGGGCGTGACACCCCTCCCGATGGTCCCCGGCAGCCCTCCCGGCACTCCCGGTACACTACCGATGAGCCCGAAACTTTTCCGGTGACCAAAACAGGACTTCCTATATATCAATATTTACCTCCGGACCATTCCGGAGCTCCTCGTGACGTCCTGGATCTCATCCGGGACTCCGAACAACATTCGGTAACCAACCATATAACTCAAATACGCATAAAAGCACGCCGAACCTTAAGTGTGCAGACCCTGCGGGTTCGAGAACTATGTAGACATGACCCGAGTGACTCCTCGGTCAATATCCAATAGCGGGACCTGGATGCCCATATTGGAACCTATATATTCTCCGAAGATCTTATCGGTTGAACCTCAGTGTTAAGGATTCATATAATCCCGTATGTTATTCCCTTTGTCCTTCGGTATGTTACTTGCCCGAGATTCGATCGTCAGTATCCGCATACCTATTTCAATCTCGTTTACCGGCAAGTCTCTTTACTCGTTCCGTAATACAAGATCCCGCAACTTACACTAACTCACATTACTTGCAAGGCTTGTGTGTGATGTTGTATTACCGAGTGGGCCCCGAGATACCTCTCCGTCACACGGAGTGACAAATCCCAGTATCGATCCATACTAACTCAACGAACACCTTAGGAGATACCTGCAGAGCATCTTTATAGTCACCCAGTTGCGTTGCGACGGTTGATACACACAAAGCATTCCTCCGGTGTTAGTGAGTTATATGATCTCATGGTCATAGGAACAAATACTTGACACGCAGAAAACAGTAGCAACAAAATGACACGATCAACATGCTACGTCTATTAGTTTGGGTCTAGTCCATCACATGATTCTCCTAATGATGTGATCCTGTTATCAAGTGACAACACTTGCCTATGGTCAGGAAACCTTGACCATCTTTGATCAACGAGCTAGTCAACTAGAGGCTTACTAGGGACAGTGTTTTGTCTATGTATCCACACATGCACTGTGTTTCCAATCAATACAATTATAGCATGGATAATAAAGGATTATCATGAACAAAGAAATATAATAATAACTAATTTGTTATTGCCTCTAGGGCATATTTCCAACAGTCTCCCACTTGCACTAGAGTCAATAATCTAGTTCACATCACCATGTGATTCCAACGAATCCAACACCCATATAGTTATGGGGTCTGATCACGTCTTGCTCGTGAGAGAGGTTTTAGTCAACGGTTCTGAAACTTTCAGATCCGTGTGTTCTTTACAAATCTTTATGTCATCTTATAGATGCTGCTACTATGTGCTATTCGGAAATACTCCAAATATCTACTCTACTATATGAATCCGTTTCACTACTCATAGTTATTCGGATTAGTGTCAAAGCTTGCATCAACGTAACCCTTTACGACGAACTCTTTAACCACCTTCATAATCGAGAAAAATTCCTTAGTCCATCAGTTAATAAGGATAAATTTTGACCGCTGCTAGTGATTCAATCATGGATCACTCTCCGTACCTCTCAACAGACTTTGAGTCAAGGCACACATCAGGTGCGGGACCCAGCATGGCATACTTCAGATTCTACGGCCAAGGCATAGAAGACGACCTTCGTCTATTCTCTTTATTCTGCCGTGGTCGGGTTTTGAGTCTTACTCAAATTCACACCTTACAACGCAACCAAGAACTCCTTCTTTGCTGATCTATTTTGAATTCCTTCAAAAACTTGTCAAGGCATGCATCTTGTTGAAACTTCCATTAAGCGCTTTTGATCTATCTCCATAGATCTTTGATGCTCAACGTTCAAGTAGCGCAATCCAGGTATTCCTTTGAAAACTCCTTTCAAACAACCTTGTATGCTTTACAGAAATTCTACATTACTTCTGATCCACAATATGTCAACCACATATACTTATCAGAAATTCCATAGTGCTCCCACTCACTTCTTTGGAAATACAAGTTTCTCATAAACCTTGTACAAACCCAAAATCTTTGATCATCTCATCAAAGTGTATATTCCAACTCCGAGATGCTTGCACCAGTCCATTGAAGGATCGCTGGAGCTTGCATACTTGCTAGTATCCTTAGGATCGACAAAACCTCCTGGTTGTATCACATACAATGTTTGCTCAAGGAAACCGTCGAGGAAACAATGTTTTGACATCCTATGTGCAATATTTCATAAATAATGCAACAACTACTAACATAATTCTAACAGACTTTTAGCATCGCTACGAGTGAGAAAGTCTCATCATAGTCAACTGTTTGATCTTGTCGGAAACATCTTTGCGACAAGTCTAGCTTTTCTTAATAGTGACTTATCACCATCATTGTCTGTCTTCCTTTTAAAGATCCATCTTCACTCAATAGTCTTATGACCATCAAGTAGTTCTTCCAAAGTCTACACTTTGTTTTCATACATGGATCCTCTCTCGGATTTCATGGCTTCCAGCCATTTGTCGGAATCCGGGCCCACCATTGCTTTCTCCATAACTCGTAGGTTCACTCTTGCTCAGCAATATGACCTCCAAGACAGGGTTACCGTACCACTCTGCAGTAGTACGCGACCTTGTCAACCTACGAGGCTTGTAGTAACTTGATCCGATGCTCGATGATCACCATCATCAGCTTTCACTTCAATTAGTGTAGGCGCCACAGGAACAACTTCCTGCGCCCTGCTACACACTGGTTGAAGTGATGGTTCAGTAACCTCATCAACTTCTACCACCCTCCCACTCAATTCTTTCGAGAGAAACCTTTCCTCGAGAAAGGATCCATTTCTAGAAACAAACACTTTGCTTTCGGATGTGAGATAGGAGATGTACTCAACTATTTTGGATATCCTATGAAGATGCATTTTTCCGCTTTGGGTTCGAGCTTATCAGACTGAAACTTTTTCACATAAGTGTTGAAGCCCCAAACTTTCAAGAAACGACAGTTTAGATTTCTCTAAACCTTAGTCCATACTGTGTCATCTCAACGGAAACACGCGGTGCCGCTTTTAAAGTGAATGCAGTTGTATCTAATGCATAACCCATAAATGATAGTGGTAATTCGATAAGAGACATCATAGCATGCACCATACCAAATAGTGCGTGGCTATGACGTTCAGACACATCATCACACAATGATGTTCCAGGTGGCATGAACTGCGAAACAATTTCCACATTGTCTTAACTGCGTACCAGAACTCGTAACTCAGATATTCATTTGTATGATCATATCGTAGACAGTTTATCCTCTTGTTACGACGAACTTTACTCCTGAAACAGAATTGAACTTTTCAGTATTTCAGACTTGTGATTCATTAAGTAAATACTCCTGTATCTACTCAAATCGTCATTGAAGTAAGAACATAATGATATCCACTGCGTGCCTCAGCACCCATTGGACTGCATACATCAAAATGTATCACTTCCAACAAGTTACTATCTTGTTTCATCTCAATGAAAACAAGGCCTTGCTCATGTGGTATGATTTCCATGTCACTAGTGATTCAAAATCAAGTGAGTATAAAGATCCATCAACATGGAGCCTCTTCATGCAATTTATACCAACATGACTCAAGCGGCAGTGCCACAAGTAAGTGGTACTATCATAATTACGTCGTATCTTTTGGCACCAATATCATGAACATGTGTAACACTACGATCGAGATTCAATAAACCATTGAAGGTGATTATTCAAGAAAATAGAGTAACCATTATTCTCTTTAAATGAATAATCGTATTGGAGAAAACACGATCCAATCATGTTCAGGCTTAACGCAAGCACCAAATAACAATTATTTCGGTTTAACACCAATCCTGATAGTAGAGGGAGCGTGCAACGTTTTGATCATATCAATTTTGGAAACACTTCCAACACGTATCGTCACCTCGCCTTTAGTTTGTCTCCGTTTATGCCGTAGCTATCATTTCGTGTTACTAATCACTTAGCAACCGAACCGGTATCCAATACCCTCATGCTACTAGGAGTACTCGTAAAGTACACATCAACATCATGTATATCAAATATACTTCTTTCGACTTTTGCCAGCCTTCTTATCTACCAACTATCTAGAGTTGCTCCGCCTCAGTGACTGTTCCCCTCATTACAGAAGCACTTAGTCTCGGGTATGGGCTTAATCTTGGGTCTCTTCATTAGTGCAGCAACTGTTTTGCCGTTTCACGAAGTATCCCTTCTAGCCCTTGCCTTTCTTGAAACTTAGTGGTATTACAAACCATCAACTATGGATGCTCCTTCTTGATTTCTACTTTCGCAGTGTCAAACATCGCGAATCGCTCAAGGATCATTGTATCTATCCTTGATATGTTATAGTTCATCACTAAGCTCTCACAGCTTGGTGGCAGTGACTTTGGAGAACCATCACTATCTCATCTGGAAGATTAACTCCCACTTGATTCAAGCGATTGTCGTATTCAGACAATCTGAGCACACGCTCAACGATTGAGCTTTTCTCCTTTACTTTGTGGACAAAGAATCTTGTTGGAGGTCTCGTACCTCTTAAAAAGGGCACAAGCATGAAATCACAATTTCATCTCTTTAGAACATCACTTATGTTCCGTGACGTTTCAAAACGTCTTCGGCGCCTTGCTTCTAAGCCATTAAGTATTTTGCACTGAACTATCGTGTAGTCATCAGAAACGCGTATGTCGAATGTTCACAACATCTACAGACGACGCTCGAGGTGCAGCACACTGAGTGGTGCATTAAGGACATAAGCCTTCTGCGCAGCAACGAGGACAATCCTCGGTTTTACAGACTCAGTCTACAAAGTTTGCTACTATCAACTTTCAACTAAATTTTATCTAGGAACATATAAAAACAGTAGAGCTATAGCGCAAGCTACATCGTAATTCGCAAAGACCATTAGACTATGTTCATGACAATTAGTTCAATTGATCATATTACTTAAGAACTCCCACTCAAAAAGTACATCTCTCTAGTCATTTGAGTGGTACATGATCCAAATCCACTATCTCCAGTCTGATCATCACGTAAGTCGAGAATAGTTTCAGCGGTAAGCATCTCTATGCTAATCATATCAATTATACAATTCATGCTCGACCTTTCGGTCTCATGTGTTCCGAGGCCATGTCTGCACATGCTAGGCTCGTCAAGCTTAACCCGAGTGTTCCGCGTGTCTAACTGTTTTGCACCCGTTGTATGTGAAAGTTGAGTTTATCACACCCGATCATCACGTGGTGTCTCGAAACGACGAATTGTCGCAACGGTGCACAGTCGGGGAGAACACAATTTTGTCTTGAAATTTTAGTGAGAGATCACCTCATAATGCTACCGTCGTTCTAAGCAAGATAAGGTGCATAAAGGATTAACATCACATGCAATTCATAAGTGACATGATATGGCCATCATCATGTGCTTCTTGATCTCCATCACCAAAGCACCGGCACGATCTTCTTGTCACCAGCGTCACACCATGATCTCCATCATCATGATCTCCATCAATGTGTCGCCATTGGGGTTGTCGTGCTATTCATGCTATTACTACTAAAGCTACGTCCTAGCAATATAGTAAACGCATCTGCAAGCACAAACATTAGTTTAAAGACAACCCTATGGCTCCTGCCGGTTGCCGTACCATCGACGTGCAAGTAGATATTAACTATTACAACATGATCATCTCATACATCCAATATATCACATCACATCGTTGGCCATATCACATCACAAGCATACCCTGCAAAAACAAGTTAGACGTCCTCTAATTGTTGTTGCATGTTTTACGTGGTGACCATGGGTATCTAGTAGGACCGCATCTTACTTACGCAAACACCACAACGGAGATATATGAATTTCCATTTAACCTCATCCAAGGACCACCTCGGTCAAATCCGATTCAACTAAAGTTGGAGAAACCGACACTCGCCGGTCATCTTTGAGCAACGGAGTTACTCGTAGCGATGAAACCAGTCTCTCGTAAGCGTACGAGTAATGTCGGTCCGAGCCGCTTTGATCCAACAATACCGCGGAATCAAGAAAAGACTAAGGAGGGCAGCAAAACGCACATCACCGCCCACAAAAACTTTTTTGTTCTACTCGAGAAGACATCTACGCATGAACCTAGCTCATGATGCCACTGTTGGGGAACGTCGCATGGGAAACAAAAATTTTCCTACGCGCACGAAGACCTATCATGGTGATGTCCATCTATGAGAGGGGATTTCCGATCTACGTACCCTCATAGATCGCACAGTAGAAGCGTTAGTGAACGCGGTTGATGTAGTGGAACGTCCTCACGTCCCTCGATCCGCCCCGCGAACCGTCCCACGAACCGTCCCGCGATCCGTCCCACGATCCGCTCCGATCTAGTGCCGAATGGACGGCACCTCCGCGTTCAGCACACGTACAGCTCGACGATGATCTCAGCTTTCTTGATCCAGCAAGAGAGATGGAGAGGTAGATGAGTTCTCCGGCAGCGTGACGGCGCTCCGGAGGTTGGTGGTGATCTAATCACAGCAGGGCTCCGCCCGAGCTCCGCAGAAACGCGATCTAGAGGAAAAACCGTGGAGGTATGTGGTCGGGCTGCCGTGGCAAAAGTTGTCTCAAATCAGCCCTAATACCTCAGTATATATAGGAGGGAGGGGGAGGGAAGAGGCAGCCTCAAACCCTCAAGGTTTGGCCGAAATTGGAGGTGGAGGAGTCCTACTCCAATCCTACTTGGAGTAGGATTCCACCTTCCCACTTGGAAGCTCTTTCCACCTTGTGTTTTTTCCTTCTCAAACCTTATGGGCCTTAGTGGGAACTTATTCCAGCCCACTAGGGGCTGGTTTATCTCTTCCCACATCGCATGAGACCCCTTGGGGCGTGACACCCCTCGCGATGGTTCCCGGCAGCCCTCCCGGCACTCCCGGTACACTACCGATGAGCCCGAAACTTTTCCGGTGACCAAAACAGGACTTCCTATATATCAATCTTTACCTCCGGACCATTCCGGAGCTCCTCGTGACGTCCTGGATCTCATCCGGGACTCCGAACAACATTCGGTAACCAACCATATAACTCAAATACGCATAAAAGCACGTCGAACCTTAAGTGTGCAGACCGTGCGGGTTCGAGAACTATGTAGACATGACCCGAGTGACTCCTCGGTCAATATCCAATAGTGGGACCTGGATGCCCATATTGGATCCTACATATTCTCCGAAGATCTTATCGGTTGAACCTCAGTGTCAAGGATTCATATAATCCCGTATGTCATTCCCTTTGTCCTTCGGTATGTTACTTGCCCGAGATTCGATCGCCAGTATCCGCATACCTATTTCAATCTCGTTTACCGGCAAGTGTCTTTACTCGTTCCGTAATACAAGATCCCGCAACTTACACTAAGTCACATTGCTTGCAAGGCTTGTGTGTGATGTTGTATTACCGAGTGGGCCCCGAGATACCTCTCCGTCACACGGAGTGACAAATCCCAGTATCGATCCATACTAACTCAACGAACACCTTAGGAGATACCTGTAGAGCATCTTCATAGTCACCTAGTTACGTTGCGACATTTGATACACACAAAGCATTCCTCCGGTGTCAGTGAGTTATATGATCTCATGGTCATAGGAACAAATACTTGACACGTAGAAAATAGTAGCAACAAAATGACACGATCAACATGCTAGTCTATTAGTTTGGGTCTAGTCCATCACATGATTCTCCTAATGATGTGATCCCGTTATCAAGTGACAACACTTGCCTATGGTCAGGAAACCTTGACCATCTTTGATCAACGAGCTAGTCAACTAGAGGCTTACTAGGGACAGTGTTTTGTCTATGTATCCACACATGCACTGTGTTTCCAATCAATACAATTATAGCATGGATAATAAACGATTATCATGAACAAAGAAATATAACAATAACTAATTTATTATTGCCTCTAGGGCATATTTCCAACACCTAGTTGCTCCGATGCCCAGTTCCTTCCTGTCATAAAGTTTTAGTATTTTACCGCTTTGCTCCTCAAATCTTTGGACCAAAGTTGGTTGCACAAACTACACAAGCAGTGCCAAATAATTTTCTAATGGCACCGCTAATGCGATGGCAACATTTTTAGTTACTAGGTAGAAACTGTGACACTGTCTTAATCTCATCCGGAATAACATAGCACAGTGGCACTGTCTAAATCACATCTAACACATGATTTGTAAGTCCAAAAGTGGGGCTAACCTTCTCTGCACATAGAAACTTCCTCCCACCGTCCAGAGATTCAAACGCAACTAACTTCACGCATGGAGATTAATGGTGACAACGAGTAAGCAGATCTTTAGCCACCCCACTCCATTCGTTACAACTCATGATCCTAGGGAGCAAAAAGAGGAAGAAATGACTCAAATCGACCGCCCGGTTAAAAGCCTACATTCCAAATCATAACCCAAGAGAGAGAAGAGAGCCATACCCGGGTGGTGAAAGAGTTGTCGTCGAAGAAGCAACCGCTGGAGAGGTCATTGAAGAAGACCATGGCGACCGCAAAAGTCGAATGCGATACGGCGAGAGCGAGGAAGCAAGCGAGGAAGAGGTTATAGCTTGGGAAGGAATAAAGGATGAAATTGTTGGGGAATGTTGCAAGGGAAACAAAAAAATTCCTACGCACACGCAATACCTATCCATGGTGATAATCATCTACGAGAGGGGAGAGTGAATCTACATACCCTTGTAGATCGCTAAGAGGAAGCATATATAATGGGGTTGATGTAGTGGAACATCTTCACGATCCAAATTGCATCTCGTCCCACGATCTCATCATGATCAGTCCCGTGATCCCATCACGATCTAGTGCCGAACGGAAGACACCTCCGCGTTCAGCACACGTACAGCTCGATGATGATCACCGCCTTCTTGATCCAGCAAGAGGGTCGGAGAGATAGATGAGTTATCCTTCATAGCGTGGTGGTGGTGGTGGTAGTGGTGAACTAATCCAATAGGGCTTCACTTAAGCACCGTCGAATTAGACTAGAGGACAAACAAATCTAGAAGGAGAGGGAGGTGGTCGTGGCTGATTTCTGTGTCTGAAAACCCTCAAAACCTCTAGTATATATAGGAGGAGGCGAGAGGAGGCAGCCTTGTCCCCTACTCCAAGGATAAGGGGTCGGTCAAATCCTACAAGGAAGAGTCCACCTTCCCACAAGAGAGGTGGACTACTTTGGGAGGACTCCTCCTTCGTTTCCTTTTAAAGGACTTTTTCCTTCTATCTCCACTCCTAGCCGCATGGGATTTTGAGAGAGGCTTCGGCCAGCCCACCAGGGGCTGGTCCACCTCCTCTCACAGCCCATAAGGCTCTTGGGTCATCACACCCCTCCCGGTGGTCGCCCGGCACCCTCCCGATATTCCCGGTACACTACCGATGAGCCCAAAACTTTTCCGGTGACCAAAGTAGGACTTCCTCTAACTTTACCTCCGGACCATTCCGGAGCTCCTCGTGACGTCCAGGATCTCATCCGAGACTCCGAACAACCTTCGGTTACCAACACCTATAACTCAACTATACCAAAACGTCACCGAACCTTAAGTGTGCACACGCTGCTGGTTCGAGAACTATGTAGACATGACGTGAGACATTCTCCGGTCAATAACCAATAGCGGGACTTGGATGCCCATATTGGCTCCTACATATTCTACGAAGATCTCTATCGGTTGAACCTCTATGTCGAGGATTCAGTTAATCCCGTATGATCTTCCCTTTGTCCTTCGGTATGTTACTTACCCGAGATTCGATCGTCGGTATCTCCATACCTAGTTCAATCTCGTTACCGGAAAGTCCCTTTACTCGTTCCGTAATACAAGATCTAACTCCTTAGTCACATTGCTTGCAAAGCTTGTTGTGATGTTGTATTACCGAGTGGGCCCCGAGATACCTCTCCGTTAGACGGAGTAACAAATCCCAGTCTTGATCCATGCCAACCCAACAGACACCTTCAGAGATACATGTAGAGTACTTTTATAGTCACCCAGTTACGTTTTGACATTTGATACACACAAGGTATTCCTCCGGTGTCCGGGAGTTGCATGATCTCATGGTCATAGGAACTGATACATTGATATGCAGAAAACAATAGCAATAAACTGGCACGATCATATGCTACGTTCATAGTTTGGGTCTTGTCTATCACATCATTCTCCTAATGATGTGATCCCGTTATCAAGTGATAATACTTGTCTATGGCTAGGAAACCTTAACCATCTTTGATCAACGAGCTACTCAACTAGAGGCTTACTAGGGACAATGTTTCGTCTATGTATCCACACATGTATTTGAGTTTGCAATCAATACAATTATAGCATGGATAATAAACGATTATCATGAATAAGGAAATATAATAATAACCAATTTATTATTGCCTCTAGGGCATATTTCCAACAGTCTCCCACTTGCACTAGAGTCAATAATCTAGTTCACATCACTATGTGATTGTAATGAATCTAAAACTCATACAGCTCTGGGGTTTGATCATGTTTTGCTTGTGAGAGAGGTTTTAGTCAACGAGTCCGACCCTTTCAGACCTGAGTGTGCTTTACAAATATGTATGTCATCCTGTAGGTGCTGCTACCAACGTGCCATTTGGAACTATTCCAAATGACTGCTCTACTATACGAATCCGGTTTACTACTCAGAATCATCCGAATTAGTGTCAAAGCTTGCATCGACGTAACCCTTTACGACGAACTCTTTTATCACCTCCATAATCGAGAAAAGTTCCTTAGTCCACTAGTTACTAAGGATAACTTTCACCATTGTCCAGTGATCCATTCCTGGATCACTCTAGTACCCCTTGACAGATTCGTGGCAAGGCAGACGTCAGGTGCGGTACACACCATGGCATACCTTAGAGCATACGTACAAGGCATAGGGGACCACCTTCCTCCTTTCTCTTTCTTCTGCCATGGTCGGGTCTTGAGTCTTACTCAATACTCACACCTTATAACACAGCCAAGAACTATTTCTTTGACTGATCTACTTTTACCTCCTTCAAAACCTTGTCACGATATACATTCATTCGAAAGTTCTCTTAAGCGTTTTGATCTATCTCTATACATTTTGATGCTCAATATTCAGGTAGCTCTATCCAGGTTTTCCTTTAAAAACTCTTTTCAAACAACCCTTTCTGCTTTCTAGAAATTCTACATTATTTTCGATCAACAATATGCCAAACACATATTCTAACCGGAAATTCTATAGTGCTCCCACTCTCTTCTTTGGAAATACAAGTTTCTCACAACCCTTGTATAAACCCAAAAACTTTGATCATCTCATCAAAGCGTATATTCCAACTCTGAGATGCTTGCTCCAGCCCATAGAAGGATCACTGGAGCTTTCATACTTGTTAGCATCCTTAGGATCGAAAAAACCTTCTGGTTGTATCACATACAACCTTTCCCTAAGGAAACCGTCGAGGAAACAATGTTTTGACATCCTATCTGCAAGATTTCATAAATAATGCAGCAACTGCTAACATAACTCCAACAGACTTTTAGCATCGCTACGAGTGAGAAAGTCTCATCACAGTCAACTCTTTGAACTTGTCGGAAACATCTTTGCGACAAGTCGAGCTTTCTTAATGGTGACTTTTCACCATCATCGCATGTCTTCCTTTTAAAGATCCATCTCTACTTAACAGTCTTATGACCATCAAGTAGTTCTTCCAAAGTCTACACTTTGTTTTCATACATGGATCCTCCCTCGGATTTCATGGCCTCCAGCCATTTGTCGGAATCCGAGCCCACCGTCGCTTTTCCACAGTTCGTAGGTTTATTGTTGTCCAACAACATGACCTCCAAGACAGGGTTACTGTACCACTCTAGAGCAGTACATGACCTTGTTGGCCTACTAGGTTTTTAGTAACTTGATCCGAAACTTCATGATCACTATCATCAGCTTTCAATTCAATTAGTGTAGGAGACACATGAACAACTTCATGAGCCCTGCTACACATTGGTTGAAGTGACGGTTCAATAACCTTATCAAGTTTCCACCATCCTCCCACTCAATTCTTTCGAGAGAAACTTTTCCTCAAGAAAGGACCCATTTCTAGAAACAAACACTTTGCTTCCGGATTTGAGATAGGAGGTATGCCCAACTGTTTTGGTGTCCTATGAAGATGCATTTATCCGCTTTGGGTTCGAGCTTATTAGGCTGGAACTTTTTCACATAAGCGTCGCAGCCCCAACTTTTAAGAAACGACAGCTTAGGTTTCGCCAAACCATAGTTCGTATGGTGTCATCTCAACGGAATTACGATGTGCCCTAATTAAAGTGAATGCAGTTGTATTTAATGCCTAACCCAAAAACGATAGTGGTAATTCGATAAGATATAATAGTATGAACCACATCTAATAGGGCGCGGCTATGACGTTCGGACACAACATCACACTATGGTGCTCCCGGTGGCATTAGTTGTGAAACAATTTCCACAATGTCTTAATTGTGTAGCCAACTCGCAACTCATATATTCATCTCTATGATCATATCGGAGACATTTTATCCTCTTGTCATGACGATCTTCAACTTCACTCTGAAATTACTTGAACCTTTCAATAATTCAGACTTGTGGTTCATCAAGTAAATATACTAGTATCTACTAAAATCATCTGTGAAGTAAGAACATAACGATATCCATTGCGTGCCTCAGCACTCATTAGACTGCACACATCAAAATGTATTATTTCCAACAAGTTACTTTCTTGTTCCATCTCACTGGAAAATGAGGCCTTGAGTCATCTTGCCCATCTGGTATGATTTGCATGTCTCAAGTGATTCAAAATCAAGTGAGTCCGAACGATCCATGTGCATGGAGTTTCTTCATGCGTTTATACCAATTGACATGGTTCGCATGTCTCAAACTTTCCAAAAACAAGTGAGTCCAAAGATCCATCAACATGGAGCTTATTCATGCATTTTATACCAATATGACTCAAGTGGCAGGGCCACAAGTAAGTGGTACTATCATTACTACTTTGTATCTTTTGGCATCAATATTATGAACATGTGTATCACTACGATCGAGCTTCAATAAACCATTCATTTTAGGTGCAAGACCATTGAAGTTATTATTCAAGTAAACAGAATAACCATTATTCTTTTTAAATGAATAATCATATTGCAATAAACAAGATCTAATCATGTTCATGCTCAACACAAACACCAAATAACATTTATTTAGGTTCAACACTAATCCCGATGGTAGAGGGAGCGTGTGATGTTTGATCACATCAACCTTGGAAACACTTCCAACACACATCGTCACCTCGCCTTTAGCTAGTCTCCGTATATTCAGTAGATTTTATTTCGAGTTACTAACACTTAGCAACTGAACCAGTATCTATACCCTGGTGCTACTAGGAGTACTAGTAAAGTACACATCAATATCATGTATATCCAATATACTTTTGTCGACTTTGCTAGCCTTCTCATCTGCCAAGTCACTAGGGTAGTTCCGCTCCAGTGACCGTTTTTCTCATAATAAAAGCACTTAGTCTCAGGTTTGGGTTTAACATTGGGTTTCATCACTAGAGCGGCAACTGGTTTACCTTTGATGAAGTATCCCTTCTTACCCTTGCCCTTCTCGAAACTAGTGGTTTTACTAACCATCAGCACTTGATGCTCCTACTTGATTTCTACCTTCGCGGTGTTAAACATCGCGAATAGCTCAAGGATCGTATATGTCCCTGATATGTTATAGTTCATCATGAGGCTCTGTTGCTTGGTGGCAGTGACTTTGGAGAACTATGTCAATCACTATTTTATCTGGAAGATCAACTCCCACTCGATTCAAGCGATTGTAGTACTCAGACAATCTGAGCACATACTCAACGATTGATCTTTTCTCCCTTACTTTGCAGAGAAAGAATCTTGTCGGAAGTCTCATACCTCTCAACACAGGCACAAGCATGAAATCCCAATTTCATCTCTTGGAACATCTCATATGTCTCGTGACATTCGAAATGTCTTTGGCGCCTTAATTCTAAGTCGTTTAAGTATTACGCACAGAACTATCACGTAGACATCAAAAATGTGTATGTCAGATGTTCGCAACATCCATAGATGACGTTTGGGTTTCAGCACACCGAGCAGTGCATTAAGGACATAAGCCTTGTGTGCAGCAATGAGGAAAATCCTTAGTTTACGGACCCAGTCCGCATAATTGCTACTATAATCTTTCAACTAAGTTTTCTCAAGGAACATGTCAAAAAACAGTAGAGCTACAGCGGAAGCTACAACATAATTTCCAAAGACCTTTTGATTATATTCATGATAATGAGTTCAATTAATCATATTACTTAAGAACTCCCACTCATATTGACATCCCTCCAGTCATTCGTGTGTCGCATGATCCAAATTGACTAACTCAAGTTTCATCATCATGTGAGTTCAGTTTAGCTTCAATGGTGAACTTCTCCATGTTGATCATATCAACTATATGATTCATGCTCGACCATTCGGTCTCTTGTGTTCCGAGGCCATGTCTGTACATGCTAGGCTCATCAAGTTTAACCCGAGCGTTCCGCGTGTGCAACTGTTTTGCACCTTTTGTATGTGAACATTGAGTATATCACACCCGATCATCACGTGGTGTCTCGAAACGACGAACTGTCGCAATGGTGCGCAGTCGGGGAGAACACAATTTTATCTCGACATTTTAGTGAGGGATCACCTTATAGTGCTACCGTCGTCCTAAGAAAACAAGGTGCATAAAAGGATTAACATCACATATAAATCATAAGTGACATGATATGGCCATGAACTTGTGCTTCTTGAAAGCACCGGCATGATCTCCATCAACAAAGCACCGACATGATCCCCATTGTCACCAGCGCCATACCATGATATCCATCATCACGATCTCCATCATTGTGCTGCCATCGAGGTTGTCGCGCTAACTATGCTATTACTACTAAAGCTACTACTAGGGATAAAGCAAAGCATCTCCAAGCGCAAAAATAATTAAAGACAACCCTATGGCTCCTGCCAGTTGTCGTAGAATCGACGCGCAAGACGATATTTAACTACTACAACATGATCATCTCATACATCCAATATATCATATCATGACTTTGGCCATATCACATCACATGCATACCCTGCAAAAACAAGTTAGACGTCCTCTAATTTGTTGTTGTATGTTTTACATGGCTGCTATGGGTGTCTATTATGTGTTGGGGAACGTAGTAGTAATTCAAAAAAAATCGTACGTCACACAAGGAACTATCTAGGAGAAAACAGCAATGAGCAAAGGGGTAGAGCATCTTCATACCTTTGACGATCGCTAAGCGGAAGCATTACTAGAACGCGGTCCATGGAGTTGTACTCGTAGCGATTCAGATCATGGAAGAATCCGATCTAAGCTCCAAACGACGGCATCTCTGCGTTCAACACACGTGCAGCCCGGTGATGTCTGCCATGCCTTGATCCAGCAAGGAGAGAGGAGACGTAGAGGGAGAGCTCCGGCAGCACGACAACGTGGTGACGGTGGAGCTATGCAGTTCTTCGGCATGGCTTCGCCAAGCACCACAGAGAAGGATGAGAGGCGGAGGTAGGGACGCGCCTTGGAGGTATAGAATTGTGTGTTTGTAGCCCCATAACCCTCCACTATATATAGGAGGGAGGAGGAGGAGGTACGGCCACCCCTAGGGAACCCTAGCAGGTGCGGCGGCCAAGGAGGACAAGGAGGCGATGCCCAAGGTAGCCCCACGCCTAGGGTTTGCCCACCTTAGCCCTCTATTGTGCCTTGTCCCCTTGGTGGTGGTGCACCAGCCCACCTAGGGGCTGGTTCCCATCCACTTATGTCATATGTAGCCTCTTGGGGCTGGTGGCCCCTCCCGGTGGACCCCCAGAACCCTTCCGGGGGTCCCGGTACAATACAGATGATCCCCGAAACACTTCCGGCGATCAAATCTCCACTTCCTGTATATGAATCTTTAACTCCAGACCATTCTAGAACTCCTCATAATGTTCCGGATGTCATCCGGGAATCTAAACAACATTCGGTAACCGCGTACTATTCCCATTACAACCCTAGAGTCATCAAACCTTAAGTGTGTACACCCTACGGGTTCGGGAACCATGCACATGACCGAGACACCTCTCCGGTCAATAACCAACAGCGGGGTATGGATATCCATGTTGCGTCCCGCATGTTCCACGATGATCTCATCGGATGAACCACGATGTCGGGGATTCCATCAATCATGTATGCAATTCCCTTTGTCTACCGGTATGATACTTACCCGAGATTCGACCATCGGTATCCATATACCTTGTTCAATCTCGTTGCCGGCAAGTCTCTTTACTCGTTCCGTAATACAGCATCCCGTGGCTAACTCCTTAGTCACATTGAGGTCATTAGGATGATGGATTACCGAGTGGGCCCAGAGATACCTCTCCGTCACACGGAGTGACAAATCCCAGTCTCGATTCGTACAACCCAACAGACACTTTCGGAGATACCTCTAGTGCACCTTTATAATCACTCAGTTACTTTGTGACGTCTGATACACCCAAAGCACTCCTACGGTATCCGGGAGTTGCACAATCTCATGGTCTAAGGAAATGATACTTGACATTTGAAAAGCTTTAGCATACGAACAATAGGATCTAGTGCTATGCTTAGGATAGGGTCTTGTTCCTCACATCATTCTCCTAAAGATGTGATCTCGTTACCAATGACATCCAATGTCCATGATCAGGAAACCATGACCATATATTTATCAACGAGCTAGCCAACTAGAGGCACACTAGGGACACATTGTGGCCTATGTATTCACACATGTATTACGGTTTTCGGTTAATACAATTATAGCATGAATAATAGACAATTATCATGAACTAGGAAATATAATAATTACCACTTTATAATTGCCTCTAGGGCATATTTCCAACAGTCTCCCACTTGCACTAGAGTCAATAATTTAGTTACATTCTGATGAATCGAAGACCCATAGAGTTCTGGTACTAATCATGTTTTGCTCGTGGAAGAGGTTTAGTCAACGGATCTGCGACATTCAGATCCGTATGTACTCTAAAAATATCTATATCTCCATCCTGGATGTATCCACGAATGGAGTTGAAGCGGCGCTTGATGTGCTTGGTCTTCTTGTGAAACCTAAGCTCCTTGGCAATGGCAATATCACTAGTGTTGGCACAAAAGAGAGTCATCGGGCCCGATGCACTCGGAATCACTCCTAGGTCGGTGATGAACTCCTTCATCCACACTCCTTCATGTGCTGCTTCTGAAGCAGCTATATACTCCGCTTCACATGTAGATGCCGCCACGATGCTTTGCTTGCAATTGCACCAGCTGACTGCCCCACCATTCAAAATATACATGTATCCGGTTTGTGACTTGAAGTCATCCGGATCTGTGTCGAAGCTAGCATCGACGTAACCCTTTATGACGAGCTCTTCGGCACATCCATAAACGAGAAACATATCTTTAGTCCTTTTCAGGTACTTAAGGATGTTCTTCACCGCTTCCAGTGATCCACTCCTTGATTACTTTGGTACCTCCCTACCAAACTTATGGCAAGGTTCACATCAGGTGTGGTACACAGCATGGCATACATTCTAGAGCATATGGCTGAAGCATAGGGGATGGTACTCATCTTTTCTCTATCTTCTGGCGTGGTCGGGCGTTGAGTCGTACTCAACCTCACACCTTGTAATACAGGAAAGAACCCCTTCTTGGCCTTATCCATATTGAACTTCTTCAATATCTTGTCAAGGTATATGCTTTGTGAAAGACCAATGAGGTGTCTCGATCTATCTCTATAGATCTTGATGCCTAATATGCAAGCACCTTCTCCAAGGTCCTTCGTTGAAAAACTCTTATCCAAATAGGACTTTATGCTTTCCAAAAGTTCTATATCATTTCCCATCAACAATATGTCATCCACATATAATATGAGAAATGCTACAGAGCTCCCACTCACTTTCTTGTAAATATAGGCTTCTCCATAAGTCTATACAAACCCAAACGCTTTGATCACCTCATCAAAGCGAATGTTCCAACTCTGAGATGCTTGCACCAGCCCATAGATGGAGCGCTGGAGTTTGCATACCTTGTTAGCATTATTAGGATCGAGAAAACCTTTCGTGTGTATCATATACAATACTTCCTTAAGAAAGCCGTTCAAGAATGCCGTTTTGACGTCCATTTGCCAAATTTCATAATCATGAAGTGCGGCAACTTCTAACATGACTCGGACCGACTTCAGCATCGCCACGGGTGAGAAGGTCTCATCGTAGTCAATCCCTTGAACTTGTCGATAACCCTTAGCAACAAGTCGAGCTTTATAGATGGTCACATTACCATCCGCGTCAGTCTTACATTTTCTATGATAACATTTTCTATGGCTCGCCGATCATCGGGCAAGTCCACCAAAGTCCATACTTTGTTCTCATACATGGATCCTATCTCGGATTTCATGGCTTCAAGCCATTTGTTGGAATCTGGGCCCTCCATCGCTTGTTCATAGTTTGAAGGTTCACTGTTCTCCAACAACATAATTTCCATGACAGGGTTTCCGTACCACTCTGATACGGAACGTGTCCTTGTGGACCTTCGAGGTTCAGTACCAACTTGATCTGGAGTTTCATTATCATCATCATTAACTTCTTCTCTAGCCGGTGCAGGCACCTCAGAAACATTTTCTTGTGCTATGCTACTTTCCGGTTTGAGAGGAGGTACGATTACCTCATCAAGTTCTACTTTCCTCCCACTTACTTCTTTCGAGAGAAACTCTTTCTCTAGAAAGGATACATTCTTGGCAACAAAGATTTTTCCCTCGGATATAAGATAGAAAGTATACCCAATAGTTTCCTTAGGGTATCCTATGAAGATGCATTTTTTCACTTTGGGTTCGAGCTTCTCAGGTTGAAGTTTCTTCATATAAGCATCGCAGCCCCAAACTTTCAGAAACTACAACTTAGGTTTCTTGCCAAACCATAGATCTTATGTTGTCGTCTCAATGGATTTATACAATGCCCAATTTAAAGTGAATGCGGCAGTTTCCAATGCATATCCCCAAAATGATAGCGGTAAATCAGTAAGCAACATCATAGATCGCACCATATCCAATAGAGTGCAATTACGACATTCAGACACACCGTTACGCTGCGGTGTGCCAGGCGGCGTGAGTTGTGAAACAATTCCAAATTTCCTTAGGTGCGTGCCAAACTGGTGACTCAAATATTATCCTCCACGATCAGATCGTAGGAACTTTATTTTCTTGTCACTTTGATTCCCCACCTCACTTTGAAATTCCTAGAACCTTTCAAGGGTTTTAGACTTGTGTTTCATTAAGTAGACATACCCATATCTACATAAATCATCAGTAAGGGTGAGAACATTACGATAGCTTCCGCGAGCCTCAACGCACATTGGACCTCATACATCTGGATGTATTATTCCCAACAAGCTGGTTGCTCGCTCCATTATTTCGGAGAACAGAGTCTTGGTCATCTTACCCATGAGGCACGGTTCGCATGTGTCAAATGATTGAAAATCAAGAGACTCCAAAAGTCCATCTGTGTAAAGTTTCTTCATACGCTTGACACCGATATGACCAAGGCGGCAGTGCCACAAGTATGTGGGACTATCATTATCAACCTTACATCTTTTGGTACTCACACTATGAATATGTGTAACATCATATTCAAGATTCATCAGGGATAAACCATTGACCAGCGGGGCATGGCCATAAAACATATCACTCATACAAATGGAACAACTATTATTCTTAGATTTAATTGAGTAGCCATCTCGCATCAAGCAAGATCCCGATATAATTTTCATGCTCAAAGCTAGTACTAAATAACAATTATTAAGGTTTAAAACTAACCCCGAAGGTAGATGTAGAGGTAGCGTGCCGACGACGATCACATCGACCTTGGAACCATTCCTGACGCGCATCGTCACCTCATCCTTAGCCAGCCTCCGCTTATTCCGCAGTTCTTGTTTTGAGTTGCAAATGTGAGCAACAACACAGATGCCAAATACTCAGGAGCTACTACAAGCATTGGTAAGGTACACATCAATAACATGTATATCATATATACCTTTGGCGTTGCCGGCCTTCTTATCCGCTAAGTACTTGGGCCAGTTCCACTTTGAGTGACCGGTTCCCTTGCAATAATAGCACTCAGTCTCAGGATTGGGTCCTTTCTGAGGCTTCTTCCCGGAAACTGGTTTACCGGGTGCGGCAACTACTTTGTCATCCTTCTTGAAGTTCTTTTTACCCTTCCTTTCTTGAAACTGGTGGTCTTATTGACCATCAACACTTGATGTTCTTTCTTGATTTCTACCTCCGCAGATTTCCACATTGTATATAACTCGGGAATGGTCTTCTCCATTCCTTGCATGTTGTAATTCATAACAAAGTCCTTATAGCTAGGTGGAAGTGACTGGAGGATTCTGTCAATGACCGTGTCATCCATAAGTTCAACTCCCAGCTGAGTCTAGCAGTTGTGGAACCCAGACATTCTGAGTATGTGCTCACTGACAGGACTATTCTCCTCCATCTTGCATCTAAAGAACTTGTCGGAGACCTCGTATCTCTCGACCCGGGCATGAGCTTGAAAAACTAGTTTCAGCTCCTCGAACATCTCATATGCTCCATGTTGCTCAAAACACCTTTGGAGCCCCGGTTCTAAACTGTAAAGCATGCCGCAGTGAACCAGAGAGTAGTCATCACTCCGCGACTGCCAGGCTTTCCGAACGTCCTGGGTTGCCCCTTGGAACGTGAGGGTCACCTAGCAGTGCATCAAGGACATATGCCTTCTTGGAAACCATGAGGATGAGCTTTAAATTACGAGCCCAGTCTGCATAGTTGCTCCCGTCGTTTTTTAGCTTGGTTTTCTCTAGGAACGTGTTGAAGTTGAATGGGACATTTGCGTTGGCCATTGGATCTACAATATTTGTAAAGACAATTTTACACTAAGTTCATGATAATTAAGTTTATCTAATCAAATTATTTAATGAACTCCCCCTTAGATAGACATCCCTCTAGTCATCCAAGTGATACATGATCCATGTCGACTGGCCTGCGTCCGATCATCACATGAGATGGACTAGTCATCAATGGTGAGAATATCCATGTTGATCATATCATCCATACGACTCATGTTCGACCTTTTGGTCTCCCGTATTCCGAGGCCATGTCTGTACATGCTAGGTTCGTCGAGTCAACCTAAGGGTTTTGCGTGTGTAAATCTGGCTTACACCCGTCGTATGCGAACGTTAGAATCTATCACACCCAATCATCATGTGGTGCTTCGAGACAACGATCCTTTGCAACGGTGCACACTTAGGGGAATACTTATCTGAAAATTTTAAGGAGGGATCATCTTATCTTTGCTAACGTCGTTCTACGGAATAAGATGAAAAACATGATAAACATCACATGCAATCATATAGTGACATGATATGGCCAATATCATGTTGCTCCATTGATCTCCATCTTCAGGGCACGGCATGATCATCATTGTCACCGGCATGACACCATTATCTCCATCATTATGTATTTGCGAAGTCGTCTCGCCAACTATTACTTCTACTACTATAGCTAACGGTTAGCAATAAAGTAAAGTAAACACTTGGGGTTGCATATCATACAATAAATTAAGACAAATCCTATGGCTCCTGCCGGTTGTCATACTCATTGACATGCTAGTCGTGAGTCCTATTACAAGAACAAGATCGATATCATACATCACATATGTAACATCACATCCTTTTGGCCATATCACATCACATAGCATACCCCGCAAAAACAAGTTAGACGTCCTCTAATTATTGTTGCAAATTTTACGTGGCTGATTTGGGTTTCTAGCAAGAACGCTTCTTACCTACGTGATAACCACAACGTTGATATGCCAATGATATTTACCATTCATAAGGACCCTCTTCATCGAATCCGATCTGACTAAAGTGGGAGAGACAAACACCCGCTAGGCAGCTTATGCAACAAGTGCATGTCGGTCGGTGGAACCATTCTCACATAAGAGTACGTGTAAAGTCGGTCCAGTCCGCTTCATCCCATGATGCCGCCGAATCAAGATAAGACTAGTAACGGCAAGAAATTAAAAAAAATCATCGCCCACAACTTGTGTGTTCTACTCGGGCATAGAATCTACGCATAGAACCTGGCTTGGATGCCACCGTTGGGAAACGTTGTAGTAATGCAAATAAATTCCTACATCACACAAGGATCTATCTAGGAGAAACCAGCAACAAGCAATGGGTAGAGCATCTTCATACCTTTGAAGATCGCTAAACGGAAGCGTTACTAGAACGCGGTTGATGGAGTCGTACGGGAAATTCCGATCTAAGCGCCGAACAACAGCAGCTCCGCGTTCAACACATGTGCAGCCCGGTGACGTCTCTCATGCCTTGATCCAGCAAGGAGAGAGGAGAGGTTGAGGGAGAGCTCCGGCAGCATGACGGCATGGTGACCGTGGAGCTATGCATTTCTCCAGCTGGGCTTCGCCAAGCACCACGGAGGAGGAGGAGAGGGAGAGGTAGGGTTGCGCCTTGGAGAGGTAAAATTGTGTGTTTGCAGCCCCAAAACCCTCCACTATATATAGGAGGGACGAGGAGGAGGGCCCGCCACCCCTAGGGGAACCCTAGGAGGTGCGGCAGCCAAGGAGGAGGAGGGGGTGACGCCCTAGGGTGGGCTTGGCGACCAAGGCAGCCCCCACGCCTAGGACTTGGCCCCCTTAGCCCTCTATTGCGCCTTGGGCCCTTGGTGGTGGTGCACCAGCCCACCTAGGGGCTGGTTCCCATCCACTTATGGCCCATGTAGCTTCTTGGGGCTGGTGGCCCCTCTAGGTGGACCCCCGGAACCCTTCCGGTGGTCCCGGTACATTATCGGTGATCCCCGAAACACTTCCGACGATCAAATCTCCACTTCCTATAGATGAATCTTTACCTACAGACCATTTCACAACTCCTCGTGACGTCTGGGTTCTCATACGGGACTCCGAACAACCTTCGGTAACCACATACTATTCCCACTACAACCCTAGAGCCATAGAACCTTAAGTGTGTAGACCTTACGGGTTCGGCAACCATGCAGACATGACCGAGACACATCTTGGGTTAATAACCAACCGCGGGGCCTGGATATGCATGTTGGTTCCCGCATGTTCCACGATGATCTCATTGGATGAAACATGATGTTGGGGATTCATTCAATCCCGTATGCAATTCCCTTTGTCTACCGGTATGATACTTGCGCGAGATTCGATCGTCGGTATCCCTATACCTTGTTCAATCTCGTTGTCGGCAAGTCTCTTTACTCTTTCCGTAATACATCATCCCGTGGCTAACTCCTTAGTCATATTGAGCTCAATATGATGATGGATTATCGAGTCGGC
This sequence comes from Hordeum vulgare subsp. vulgare, assembly GCF_904849725.1. NCBI lineage: Eukaryota > Viridiplantae > Streptophyta > Magnoliopsida > Poales > Poaceae > Hordeum > Hordeum vulgare. The sequence continues at coordinate 293,922,485 of NC_058522.1, forward strand.
CCAAAGATACCTCTCCGTCACAAGGAGTGACAAATCCCAGCCTCGATTTGTACCAACCCAAGAGACACTTTCAAAGATACCTGTAGTGCACATTTATAATCACCCAGTTACGTTGTGTTGTCTGATACACCCAAAGCACTCCTACGGTATCAGGGAGTTGCACAATCTCATGGTCTAAGGAAATGATAATTTACATTAGAAAATCTTTAGCAGACGAACAATACGGTCTAGTGTTATGCTTAGGATTGGGTCTTGTCCATCACATCATTCTCCTAATGATGTGATCTCGTTAGCAATGACATACAATGTCCATGATCAGGAAACCATGACCATCTATTGATCAATGAGCTAGCCACTAGAGGCTCACTAGGGACACACTGTGGTCTATGTATTCACACATGTATTACGGTTTCCGGATAATTCAATTATAGCATGAATAATAGACAATTAGCATGAACAAGGAAATATAATAATAACCACTTTATTATTGCCTCTAGGGCATATTTCCAACAGTAGACCGCGTCTTACTTATGCAAAACCACAAGGGTGATATGCAAGTTGCTATTTAACCTTATCCTAGGACCGCCTCGGTCAAATCTGATTCAACTAACGTTGAAGAAACAGGCACCTGTTAGTCATCTTTATGCAACAAGTTAAATGTTAGTCGATGAAACCGGTCTCTCGTAAGCATACGAGTAATGTTGGTCCAGGCCGCTTCAATCCAACAATACCACCAAATCAAGAAAATACTAAGGAGGGCAGCAAATTGAACATAAATGCCCACAAACTCTTTTGTGTTCTACTCGAGATATCAGCTACGCATGAACCTAGCTCTCATACCACTGTTGGGGAATGTTGCAAGGGAAACAAAAAATTCCTACGCACACGCAATACCTATCCATGGTGATGATTGATACGGCTCCAACGTATCTATAATTTTTTATGGTTTCATGCTATTATCTTGTCAAACTTTGGATGTTTTGCATGCCTTTTATTTATCTTCTGGGACTAACTTATTAACTCAGTGCCAAGTGCCAGTTCCTGTTTTTTCCATGTTTTTGACCAATTTCAGAGGAGATTTTGAAACGGAGTCCAAACGGCAGAAAATCCCCGAAAAGATTTTTTCTGGAACGGAAGAAGATCGGAGAGCTTGGGGGCCAAGCCAGAAGAGCCCCAGGGGCCCCACAAGCCCCCGCCCCGCGGCCAGGGGGGCCGCGCCATGCAGGTTTGTGGGCCCCCTGGAGGTCCCCTGACCTAGATCTTGCGCCTATAAATTCCCAAATATTCCCAAAAAAATCAGGGGAGCATCATAATCACTGTTCCGCCACCACAAGCTTCTGTCTCGGCAAGATCCCATCTCGGGCACGTCCTGGTGCCCTGTCGGAGGGGGGATTCGGACATGGAAGGCTTTTCCATCAACACCATGACCTCTCCGATGATGCGTGAGTAGTTCACCATAGACCTACGGGTCCATAGCTAGTAACTAGATGGCTTCTTCTCTCTCTTGGATCTTCAATACAAAGTTCTCCATGATCTTCATGGAGATCTATCCGATGTAATCTTCTTTTGTGGTGTGTTTGTCGAGATCCGATGAATTGTGGATTTATGATCAGATTATCTATGAATCTTATTTGAGTTTCTTCTCATCTCTCTTATGCATGATTTCATATCCTTGTAATTCTCTTCGAGTTGTGGGTTTTGTCTAGCCAACTAGATCTATGATTCTTGCAATGGGAGAAGTGCTTGGTTTTGGGTTCATACCGTGTGATGACCTCACCCAGTGACAGAAGGGGTCGCGAGGCACGTATCGTGTTGTTTCCATCAAGGGTAAAAAGATGGGGCTTTCATCATTGGTTTGAGATTATCCCTCTACATCATGTCATCTTGCTTAAAGCGCTACTCTGTTCTTCATGAACTCAATACACTAGATGCATGCTGGATAGCGGTCGATGTGTGGAGTAATAGTAGTAGATGCAGAAAGTATCGGTCTACTTGTCTCGGACGTGATGCATATATCCTAGATCATTGCCTTAGATATCTTCATGACTTTGCGCGGTTCTATCAATTGCTCGACAGTAATTTGTTCACCCACCGTAATACTTGCTATTTTGAGAAAAGCCTCTAGTGAACACTATGGCCCCCATGGTCAACTCCACACCATATTTTCAGCCTTACACTTTTTACTTCGTTGCACTTTCCGCCTTGAGAACTCACTTTTGCAAACAATTTTGAAGGGATTGACACCCCCTTTGAAGCGTTGGGTGCAAGTTTGTTTGTGTTTGTGCAGGTACTCTGGACTTGATGAGACCCTCCTTCTGATCGATACCTTGGTTCTCAAACTAAGGGAAATACTTACTGCTCCTGTGCTGCATCACCCTTTCTTCTTCAAGGGAAAAACCAACGCAAGCCCAATCTCCGTCAACGTGTCAATTTCTGGCTCTGTTGTTTGAGAAGTAGCAGAAGGATTTCTGGCATCGTTGCCGGGGAGGAAGATCAAGTCAAGAACTCATCCAAGTAGGTGTCGGAAACTCATCTCTTGCATTTACTTTGTTTGCCCGTTCCCTCTCGTTTTCGTCTCCTCCACTTCACAATTTGCCCATTTTGTTTGCCTTTTTCGTTTGCCTTTTCGTTCTCCCTTTTCTCTCGCTTGCTTTCTGTTTTCTTGTGTGCTATGTGCCTTCAATATGCTTGCATCTTTGCTTGCTGAAAATCTAGTGATATGGATCCTCATCCACTTGCTAATCTCTTTAAGAGACCCAATTATGTTGATCCAATTTCTAGTGAGTTGAGTGCACTTGACTTTCTCTATGGAGTTTTGCTTGATATGCGTGAATATGAAAATAGTGATGAAGAAATTTATGAAGTGATTCACGAGGGCTCCTTGAATGAAAAGCATGATTGCAATGGATTCACTAGAAATTCTATCGGTGACAATCATGCTCAAAATATGCAAAACCCTAAGCTTGGGGATGCTAGTTTTGCTATGTCCACTACTTGTTGCAATGATCGTGATTGGGCTAATGATTTTTCTTATGATCTTGAAAATTTGTTTAAACCTCATGATGATTATGATATTTGCAATTTTTGAAGAAGTCAACTTTGCATGCATGTGGATTATTTGTTTTTCTCAAAACCTCTAGTATACATAGGAGGAGGTGAGAGGAGGAAGCCTTGGCCCCTACTCCAAGGAGAAGGGGTCGCCCGAACCCTACAAGGAAGAGTCCACCTTCCCACAAGGGAGGTGGACTACTTTGGGAGGACTCCTCCTTCCTTTCCTTTTAAAGGACTTTTGCCTGTTATATCCACTCCTAGCCGCATGGGCTTTTGAGAGAGGCTTCAGCCAGCCCACCAAGGTCTGGTCCACCTCCTCTCACAGCCCATAAGTCTCTTGGGTCGTCACACCTCTGCCGGTGGTCCCCCGGCATGCTCTCAATACTCCGAGTACACTACCGATGAGCCCAAAACTTTTCCGGTGACCAAAATAGGACTTCCTATATATCATTCTTTACCTCCGGACCATTCCGGTGCTCTTCGTGACTTCCAGGATCTCATCCGGGACTCCGAATAACCATCGGTCACCAACACCTATAATTCAACTATACCGAAACATCACCGAACCTTAAGTCTGCAGACCCTGCGGGTTCGAGAACTATGTAGACATGAACTGAAACATTCTACGGTCAATAACCAATAGCAGGACATAGATTCCCATATTGGCTCCGACATGTTCTACGATGATCACTATCGGTTGAACCTCTATGTCAAGGATTCAGTTAATCCCGTATGATGTTCCCTTTGTCCTTCGGTATGTTACTTGCTCGAGATTTGATCGTCGGTATCTCCATACCTAGTTTAATCTCGTTACCGCCAAGTCTCTTTACTCGTTCCGTAATACAAGATCTCGTGACTAAATCCTTAGGCACATTGCTTGCAAGGCTTGCTGTGATGTTGTATTACCGAGTGGGCCCTGAGATACCTCTCCGTCACACGGAGGGACAAATATGAGTATTGATCGATGCCAACCCAACAAACACCTTCGGAGATACGTGTGGAGCACCTTTATAGTCACCCACTTACATTGCGATGTTTGATACACACAAGGTATTCCTCCGGTGTCCGGGAGTTGCATGATCTCATGGTCATAGGAATGGATACATTGACATGCAGAAAACAGTAGCAATAAACTGACATGATCATTTGCTATGATGATTGAAACAATTTGTATGTACTGGAAGCTAGCCTATTTGTTGTCTTGCTCTTATATGATGTTCGATACATGGCCTATATGCTTCTTATAAGATATGTGTATTTTGAACCTATATGTGGGTGTTAGAAATTATATATATAATTTGTCTATTTTTAAAATGTAGGGAAATCACTAAAAGCACACAAAACAGTGGAAATGCACGTGTTTTGCCATTTGTCAGCGTACGACAAAGGTTTTGCCGTCGGCCAGCGGATGGCAAAAGAGCCACGTGTCACCCACAAGTGCAACCTGGTTCAGCCGGCTGACCCATATGGTCACTTTGCCATATGCTACGGCCCGTGGCATACGGAAAAGGGACGCGCCTCGTAGACGGCAAAGGGAGGGCCCTGGAAGACGGCAAAGTGAGGTCCCTGGCAGACGGCAAAAGGAGGGCCCTAGCAGACGGCAAATGGAGGACCGTGGCAGACAGCAAAGGGACGGCCCTGGCAGACGATAAAGGGAGGGCCGTGGCAGACGGCAAATACTCCATTAGCAACCTAATGGAGTAGGTGTGTGTCGGCTTTCGTCTAAATACTTTGTCCTCTACTTGCCATGGCACACAGATGGCAAAGCCCTTTGCCGTCCGGTGCCTGCCGGCAAACGGCAAAGAAGGCCCTTTATCGATGCACGCAGCCGTAGAAATTTTGTCGTCCGTGGAGTGGCCCTGTGTCGTCCGCTATGGCAGACGACAAAAAAAGGCCCTTTATCGACACACGCAGCCGTAGAAATTTTGTCATCCGTGGAGTGGCCCTTTGTAGTCTACTACTGCACACGGCAAAGAAGTTGATTCCTATAGTGCGTGCTACATGTTGGCAGCATCGAGAAGGCTCAAAGCATTTTATCTCCAATATCGGTGAAACCGATTTCCCCACATCTGAGGTTCCGAGTTACAATCTGTATTTTGGCAAAAACATACTTGGATATATTTTCAATGAAAACTTGCAGAAGGATTTGACCAATGTTCTCAGTAAAGTTCTCCAGTAGATTTGCATGAAATTTCAAAAGATTTGCAAGAAATTTCTTAAAATATTTGCAAGGAATTTTCATCTAGGTTAGAGTTGAATGGAAGTGTCAAAGTAAGTGACAAAAGAAAAATCCTCCTTTCAATTCTTAGATCTAGATGTTGGGCGTTGACTAGGTCACCTATATTAGAGTATATTGACTTAAGGAGCCAAGCAAGCACTGATGCAACAACATGCTATACAAACGGTTTTTAAACCGTCACCTAGTGAGTGTGAGCTATAGGGGGTCCTTCCCACACGACCCAGAAACCGTCGGGGATAGGCTCTCCAGTCACACACGCTGCACAAAATGAGCTCGTGCGCGATTGGCCTAGCCATCCCAAACAATTATATAGGCCTAATCGTTTCCGTTCGTAGCTATGTCCCACACAGTGATTCCGAGAGAAACATTTCCCTTCATGTGCACAACCCACATATTCAATCCACGAGAAACGTTTCTGTTCGTCGGCATAGCCCACATAGTGAATCCTAGAAAAACGTTTTCGTTCATCTACACATCCCACATAGTGAATCCCACACGAACGTTTCCATTTGGATATACATCCCACACAGTTTTACCTATAGCCTCGTGTGTGGTAGGTGTAACGATCACACACACTCTGCCTCTATTAACCGTTTACTTTATTCAACTATATCACACACAATTTTATGAATAAAACCATATGGCATTGGGCTATCCATCACAACTGCTTTTACTGCTAGAATCGTTTGCAAACTTCCATGACCCATTTAGCAGGTTTATTAGTTTACAATTAATAATTCCAATATTATGCAAATTCACATTTCATATCTAACTGGTGTTTGCCAATTTCCTATCATGCACATAAATATATTTTAACATCATAGTATGATAGCTACCTGAAAACAACACAATACAACATATAGCTAGTTCACTTTCATGTATTAGAACAATATTTTCATTTCTCTAATCGTCTCATGCATGATCAGCCAGGTTTGCCTTCTCAACCTCAGGTTTTAGTTCAGCAAGAACCTGTTTTGCACTGATCGACGCCATCTTAGAATAGTCTAATTTTAAAAAAATCTCAGCTCATGCTCCATCTTCTTCTTTTCTTCCCGCGTCTTGAAATATTCTTCAACATTGACAACACTTTCTCTAAGCCTATCTATGTTATATTCTACATACATGCTCCAGAGATTTGCTAGGCACATCTTCAAAGACTGTGGCCACTCTTGATCAACCCACCCGAGGTAAGAACACTTCCATTCATCCTATAATATTTAAAACTAAGTCAGTAACAATTGTGGGGAAAATGGGTTTCTAGCAACATAGAAAATCACCAAATACATATTCTCAAAAATTAAATAAACAAGTTAATTATGACTTATCTTCTCAAAAAGATGAATGTGCAAATGAATAATTGATGCTGAGACAACAACGAAATTCAGAAACATCACAAGCTTTAATTAACTGCAACAACGCTACAAGTTCTATTCACCATACTTCATCTTGAAAAAAAATTCCACGATGGCGACTCCCACCTCCCACCTCCCACCTCGGCAACTCCATGGCGATTTGGTGCTCTAACTGGCGCATCTACCCTTATCGTCGCTCTACTGCTCAGGTGAACCCTTCCGACCCCCCTCACGTGGTCGTGCATGGCTTGCATGGGTGGTTCCACGTTGGATCTGGATTTTTCTCATGGTTTGGGCTTCGCCGAGGAGGTTTATCGCCATTCTGGGGTTACGGTGCACCCTATGAAGCACCGCCGCTCCGTCATCATGGTGGTTTCTTTTGGTCGCCATGTGTTCCGTCTCTCTGAGGACACAGTCGCCGCAGCTCTGGAATCTATGATTGGGGGCTCTGCCATTGAGTTTCGCGTCTCTCAAGTGATAGACTCGGTTTTATCCTTCAAAGTGTCCTGCATGCAAGTTGGTTTTCATATTTTGGATCTACGCTCGTTCAAATGCTCAAGTTTTAAGTGCTTTTTCCATCTATGGGGCCATGGTGGTCCGAATTGGCGTCGGGAATTCTCTCTGCGGAAGAAGCAATGTGATGCTGAATGGATTATTGTGAGTCCATCTAAGAGGAGAGCCTCACAAGGTCCGATGGCAATGCATTCCAGACCTCTAAAATCTTCTCTTAAATCTGGATCATCTGTTCGTAAGAAGCTCACATTCGCATCCCTCCAACAATATGAGGTTTGCAAGGGTTATAGATGTCATGTTTCCCACGATGAGCTACTCACGCTTGAACAGGCTGGTTATAGTGTGCCTTCTCCTGATCGTGTCATCATCTCTGCGCCACCGCCGGCAGAACTCCGGTGGACGACGGCCACGCCGCATATCACGTTCGGCACGGTTTCTCGCCAACAGTCACCCCCCGGATCTCCTGGAGCTGATTTTCAAATAGCCAAAATTAACGGAACTTCTCCCGTGCAACAAGGTCCTGCAGATGATCCCGCCGAGATTCATGGTGTTTTGAATTATGAGAATCAATTTTCGGTGGAAAGTTTGGACTCTGGGCCGATTTCCACGCTCATTAATGAGCCTGCTGAGGTTACCTCCTTCTCTCAGCCCGAACCTAATCCTAGGATGGTATTCCCTCCTCGCAGGAAGCCCATATGGCCTTTGATGAACTTATTAATGGCATGGTTGAGGAAATCTTTTCTTGCTCGATTTGTAACGCTCGGGGACATCTAGCTGCCAACTACACGGCTTCGCTGACAGAGCTGTGGGTCACGCACGATCTAGAGGAGCCTCTTTTATGCGTAATAATTGTCTTACTTGGAACTGTAAGAGACCCACCACCTCCCCTGTCGTTGATATCTCGGGAACTGTTGATACTCTTGGCGAAACTGCAATGCCTGCAACACAGTTCCGCCCTGTCTCATCGCCATCGCATCCTCGAACTCCCTCCGAGAAGCCGCCTACCACTCCGCCACCGCCTCCCACAATGGCGAACTTCGAGCTCGACCCTGAGTTCTTTCTCCCGCCGGGCCACAACATCATCGACGGAGGACCCGACCGGCTGCCTCGGACCTACACCATGCCTGTTGTCCCCATCACCAGGCGTCATGAGTGCTTTGTAATTGCGGACGTCCACCCTGTGCCCCCGGCTGACCACTTGGTCCAGGTACGGCAAAAAGTAGCCGCTCTTCTTCTTCACCGAGGACTTCCTGTTCGATCAGCCCAGCCATGGACTGAGGGCATTGGGCTATTTGAACTTAGAGATGCGGCGGAGAGCTATGCTGCGGTTCACATGGTTCCGCAGGAAGTTGCCCATAACTCTGTAGTGCGCTTCTTGCGACATGATCAGGGCGTTGGTTTCCGTGGACAAGAGGGTTTTCGACATGGGTGTCTCATGCTCCCGGGGGTCCCCCTGGACTTCCGCAATACTGAAGACTTGCGGGCTGCTGTGAACACCTTTGGAGAGTTCCATCATTGGGTCAGCGACGATCCTTACTTGGTTCGCTCCATTGTGTTTGCATCATTCCCAGACGACCGACTTGTCCCTCGCAGTATCAACTTCTCTGAATATGCTGCTTGGGGGGGGGGCAAGGTGTCCTAGTCTGCACGTGTATACATCCTAGGGGCGGCGCCTGCCGAAGTACTGCCCAATGATGAGGATCCCATGCCCCTCAATGGCAACCCTCACCCGCTTCCTGGACAACTCATCAATGACAACCTGCAATTTTCTCTGCCCCTGTACCCTGCTTTGGGATGGAATGCGGTGCCGCTAGCACCTGAGGATCCAGTGGTACCTGTTGCTGCTGCTGCTAATGACGGTGGTTGGGGACAGCCGCCGGCAGCTGCTGATGGAGGAGGATGGGAACCTGAAGCGGCCCCAGAAACACCTGCTGCTGATCCTGTTCGGGATCAGGAGTGCATGGTGATTGATCAACCGAGTCCTTCTTCCTCTGACTCGGTTCATGAGCTTGTCGACCTCGACCCTCAGCCGCAGGGTGACATTGAGGCGGAACCTGCTGATCAAGCCCCCCCGGCTCCAAACCTGGATGTGGTAATGGCTAACCCTGTCGCCCCTGACGCTGATATGACACCGGTTGTCCAGGGTCCTGCTGCTGAGCCGGAGGAGGATGTGCTAGGGGTGGAGGAGGCGCAAGATGACAATCCTCTGGCGATTGTCCCATACAAACCCCCTCAGATTCAGTCTGGCAACCTCTTTGTTGGGGCTACCAGGGTTTTTTATGGGCCTCCTCTGCCGCCGGTTCTACCCTGGTCCCGTACTTTTGATGCTTTAATGGGAGCTGCTACCTCTATGTACGTGCCTCACCAGCTGCAGATGCCAATGGTGGCGCCCATTTTGATCCCCAAGCGATCATTTGCGGCGGCCTTCGACTCTGCTGCTCCAGCGCTACCACCACCAGAGCTTGCAAGCAGCACACTCTCCGTGGATGAGGTAATCCCTGTCAGTCCATCTTCGTCTGCAGAGGACTTCTCCTTTCAATCTCCTGCTCCAACAAAGAAAGGGACCCGCAAGAAGGCCACTCATGTCGTCGACTCCTCTGTTCGTCGATGCACCCGCGGCTCCATCAAGCGGGATGGCTTCAAACCGATCTTGCAGGAGCTGCCAATGCACGTCCCCAAGAAGAGGAAGCCCAAGGCCAAGCCAATGCCTTCTCCACCGCAGGAGTCTGATGATGTGCAAGTACCTCGTGTCACTCCTATTCCGGTGATACAGGCGGTCGGGCAGACACTTGGCATTGCCCCTGAGAAGCTAACTGTGGATCGACTTATGGAAGATCCTGCTGATTCCGCGCCATCATCTGTTGATGATTAGTTCACTGATGTTAATTTGTTACTGTACTGGCTCCATGTACTGTGAGACTACTGCTTGCTGTGTCTTTTGGTTAACTGAACCTTGGTCGCACGGGCTATTACATAGCCCTGCGTTTGCTCTATGTATATTGTCCATGGATAGTCGTTCTACGAGAAGTTGGCGTGTGTTGTGTTGGAATGTGCGTGGCCTAAATTCGGACCATAGGCAACGTGCGGTTCGTAACAAAATTGATGAGAGCCTAGCTGCCGTGGTGTGCTTGCAGGAAACCAAAATGCAGTCAATTGAGTTTCGTATAGTCAAGTGTTTCTGTCCTAAACGTTTTGATCAGTTTGCCTACTCTCCCTCCAGGGGGGCATCAGGGGGGCTTATCACCCTTTGGAACTCTTCCATTCTTACTGGTCAGTTAGTTGAATGCACACCCTATGGTTTGATCATCTCCTTTACCTCAAATCATACTGGTGAATCCTGGACTTTGGTGAATGTCTATGGTCCTTGTCAAGGTGAAGCTAGAGATCTGTTTGTTAGCTCGCTATACAATCTCCATAATCCCACTGGGGCTAATTGGTTGCTTCTTGGAGATTTTAATTTCATTAGATCACCTGACAACAGAAACCTTCCTGGGGCTGATGTAAATGATATGTTCATCTTCAATCAAATTATTGGGCATCTAGGATTACTGGAACTACCCATTAAAGGCCGATCTTTCACTTGTTCCAATATGCAAGATTCCCCTCTTCTGGAGCAGCTTGACTGGTTTTTCACATCAGCCAACTGGATCTCCTCATATCCTCTTAGTCAAGTGCTCCCCCTTGCAAAGACAGCTTCTGATCATGTTCCTTGTGTGGTCACTGTCAACACTTCCATCCCTAAGTGTAACTTATTTTGTTTTGAAAAATACTAGGTTGAAATGGAGGGCTTCATGGAGTGTGTTCAGCAATCCTTGCTCATTCCTTCTAGGAAAACTCATATTACTGATGTCATTATGGATAAGATGAAACATCTCAGGCAGGCTCTGAATAAATGGTAGAAAAACCTATCCCAGTTGAAAATTTTCATCTCCAGATGCAATCAAGCTGTGTTGTGCTTGGATGAGCTTGAGGAATTGAGGACACTCTTCAGACCAGAGGCTAACTTCAGGAATATTGTTAAGTTACACTTGGAGCATCTTTTGCATCTCCAGTGCTTATACTGGAAAAAGAGAGCCACTATGAGATTTGTTAAAGTTGGTGAGGAAAACACTAAATTCTTTCATGCTATGGCAACTGAGAGATATAGGAGGAATTCCATTGCATCTCTCAAGTTAAATGATGGTTCCATCATATCTGATCATGATCAAATTGCTGCATGTTTTTGGGCATCCTTTAAGGATAGAATGGGAACTTCTCTTGGCATTAACATGGCTTTTGATTTACAATCTATGCTTCAGAAGGTGGAGGGTCTAGATATTCTCACATAACCTTTTTCTAAGTCTGAAATGGACAAGACTGTTCAGGAAATGCCCATTGAGAAAGCTCCTCGACCTAATGGTTTTAATGGTCTTTTCTTCAAGTAATGTTGGCCCATTATCTCCCCTGAGTTTTATCAACTTGCTGCTGCTTTCCATGCTGGTAATGCTCAACTTGAGAACATGAACTCATCTTATATTACTCTGATTCCCAAGGAGAGATCACCTGAACAAGTGGGAGATTACAGACCAATATCACTTACTGGGATGGGCCTCAAATTTCTGTCCAAAATGATTGCTAACAGGTTATAGTTGCAGATTGTGAAGTGTCTTCACAAGAATCAGTATGGTTTTATCAAGTCTAGAACCATTCAAGATTGTGTTGGATGGACTCTAGAGTACCTGCACCAATGCCATCAATCCAAGAAACTAATAGTCATTTTCAAGCTAGATTTTGAAAAGGCATTCGACTCTGTGGAGCATGAGTTCATTTTTCAGATTCTCAAACACAAAGGCTTCAATGACAGATGGATACTTTGGGTAAAGCAGCTCCTAACTTCTGGCTCATCTTCGGTCATGATCAATGGTGTGCCTGGAAAGAAGTTTATGTGCAAGAAAGGAGTCAGGCAGGGAGATCCCATGTCCCCACTGCTTTTTGCTATTGCTGCTAATTTTTTACAAACTCTGGTTAACCAACTGCTGATGGAGGGTCTGATTCAGCTGCCCATACCTTGTCATGATAAGGATTTCCCTATAGTGCAATATGCTGATGATACCCTTATCATCCTACCTGCTGATAAAACTCAATTGTTACAGTTCAAGAATATGCTCTTACTTTTCTCCGAATCCATTGGATTACATGTGAATTATCACAAATCTGCCCTTCTACCTGTCAACACTCCTCCACAGCGACTCCAGGACCTGGCAGACTCCATTGGCTGCAAAGTGGGATCTTTGCCCTTCACATACCTTGGCCTTCCAGTTGGGACAACTAAACCAAGAATCATTAATCTCATGCCACTGGTTGATAACATGGAAAGAAGGCTCAGTGCTAGTTCATCCTTTCTGGCTCACGGGGGAAGGTTACAGTATTTAAACTCAGCACTGTCTTCTGTGCCTATCTTCTTCCTATGCAGTCTGGATATCCCACCAGGCATACTGAAGCAGCTTGAAAGAATTCAGAGGCAATGTCTATGGAGGAAAAATGGGCAAGATCATGCACCCTCTCTTGCTGCCTGGTAACTGGTGTGCAGACCTAAAAATAAAGGGGGTTAGGAATTATGAATCTAGCAATCCAGAATGAAGCACTGCTGCTCAAGCATGTTGATAAATTTCTAAATCATGTTGATATCCCATGGGTTAACTTAATCTGGAACACTTACTAGCATGGCACAGTACCTTAAGGAACTGCCCTTTGTGGTTCTTTTTGGTGGAAGGATATCTGTAAACGGCTTGACAAATTCAGATGAGTTACATATGTTCAGCCTAACAAGGGTGACTCCTTCCTGTTTTGGTCTGACTCCTGGTCGATTGGAAACTCCACTAGGCCCCTGGCTGCTAGATTCCAAAGACTTTTTTCTTTTGTGGATGATCCTTTTTGCACAGCTCAAGAGGTCTTTAAAGCCTTTTACGATGACAGCATGCTCTCTATGTTCCACTTGCCACTGTCTGGTCAAGCTTACCAGGAGCTGCTTTCAGTTCAATCTTTGCTTCAAGACCTGGATATTGATCACCAGGCCTATGACAGATGGGTATGGGGAAAGGATGCTAAGGCCTACACAGCCAAGAGATACTATACTCACATTCACAGCAGAATTACACCAAACCCTTGACTCAACTGGATCTGGAAAAGCTGTTGTACCATGAAGATCAAGATGTTTGCCTGGATGCTCATCATGGACAGGCTTAACACCCAAGACATGCTTGAACGGCGTCACTCGAATGTTTTAGACTCCAATCTCTATGTTCTATGCCATGCTCGAGTCAAGGAAGACAGAGATCACTTATTCTTCAACTGTCTTTTCAGTACCAGGGTCTGGAATTACCTGCAGATCACATGGTAGGGTCCATCCATGTGGAGTGCTACTGTAGCTGCTAAGCGAGACTTCCATAACCCCTTTTTTGTTGAGGTGGTCTTCACTGCATCTTGGAACATCTGGACTGTCAGAAATGCCAATGTCTTTAACCAGCAGCAACCAAAGTTCATAAAATGGAGATCTGGTTTCATCCATGACATTTCCGTGTTAGCTCATAGGATTAAGGCTAGTTTCAGGGATGATCTCCTTAAATGGGTTTCCTTAGCTCCCCATCCCACTTGTACATTCTAATTTCTTCTTGTACATACTGCTCTTATATATGGGAATAAAAGAAAAAAGGCTGTGGGGTGGTTTCCCTACAGTAGCCGGTCAAAAAAACGCTACAAGTTCTTAGTCATGTACTATAAATAACGAATTGAACATTTAATGATGAAGCTAAATATAACATCAATAGCATAGCGACAGTGTTTGGATGACATAAAATTCTAACTAACAGGTGTGTACAGGTATAAATTTAGTAACGCAGAACTAATAGCACTAAGAAAATCCACTATGTATGCTAAAACTGCTCTCAAGACAACTACTGCTACATTTGGCACTTGTGACGTGCACTAGCGAGCCGATGGAGAGGAAAAAATCAGGGAACCAGACTCCAGAGCACCTAGTTGCTCTGATGCCCAGTTCCTTCCTGTCATAAAGTTTTAGTATTTTACTGCTTGGCTGCTCAAATCTTTGGACCAAAGTTGGTTGCACAAACTACTGAAGCGGTGCCAAATAATTTTCTAATGGCACCGTCGATGGGATGGCAACATTTTTAGTTACTAGGTAGAAACTGTGACACTGTCTTAATCACATTCGGAATAACATAGCATAGTGACACTGTCTAAATCACATCTAACACGTGATTTGTAAGAACAAAAGTGGGGCTAACCTTCTCTGCACATACCAGAAACTTCCTCCCACTGTCCAGAGATTCAAACGCAACTAACTTCATGCATGGAGATTAACGGTGACAACGAGCAAGCAGATCTTTAGCCATCCCAGTCCATTCGTTACAACTGATGGTCCTAGGGAGATACAAGAGGAAGAAATGACTCAAATCGACCGTCCAATTAAAAGCCTTCATTCCAAATCATAACCCAAGAGAGAGAAGAGAGGCATACCCGGGTGGTGAAAGAGTTGTCGTCGGAGAAGCAACCGCTGGAGAGGTCATTGAAGAATACCATGGAGACCGTGACAGTCGAATGCAATACGGCGAGAGCGAGGAAGCAAGCGAGGAAGCTGTTATATCCTGGGAAGGAATAAATGATGAAATTGTTGGGGAACATTGTAAGGGAAACAAGAAAATTCCTACGCACACGCAATACCTATCCATGGTGATGATCATCTACGAGAGGGGAGAGTGAATCTACATACTCTTGTAGATCGCTAAGCGGAAGCATATGAAACGCAGTTGATCTAGTGGAACGTCTTTGCGATCCAAATCGATCCCGCCCCGCGATCTCATCAGAATCTGTCCCGTGATCCCATCACGATACGTCTCGATCTAGTGTTGAACGGACGGCACCTCCACGTTCAAGACACGTATAGCTCGATGACGATCACCGCCTTCTTGATCCAGAAAGAGGGGCGGAGAGATAGATGAGTTCTCCAGCACGGCGGCATGGTGGTGGTGGTGGTGGTGGTGAACTAATCCAATAGCGCTTCCCCTAAGCACCATCGAATTAGACTAGAGGAGAAACAATTCTAGAGGGGGAGAGAGGCAGCCGTGGCTGATTTCTGTGTCTCAAAACCCTCAAAACCTCTAGTATATATAGGAGGAGGGGAGAGGAGGCAGCCTTGGCCCCTACTACAAGGATAAGGGGTCGGTCGAACCCTACAAGGAAGAGTCCCCCTTCCCACAAGGGAGGTGGACAACTTTGGGAGGACTCCTCCTTCCTTTCCTTTTAAAGGACTTTTGCCTTTTATATCCACTCCTAGCCGCATGGGCTTTTGAGAGAGGCTTCGGCCGGCCCACCAGGGGCTGATCCACCTCCTCTCACATCCCATAAGGCTCTTTGGTCGTCACACACCTCCCGGTGGTCCCGTGGCACCCTCCTGGTATTCCCGGTACACTACCGATGAGCCCCGAACTTTTCTGGTGACCAAAATAGGACTTCCTATAACTTTACCTCCAGACCATTTCGGAGCTCCTCGCGTCATCCACGATCTCATCCGGGACTCCGAACAACCTTCGGTCACCACATACTATTCTCTTTACAACTCTAGCGTCATCAAACCTTAAGTGTGTAGACCCTACGAGTTCAGGAGATATGCAGACATGACGAGACATCTCTCTTGCCAATAACCAACAACAGGGTCTGGATATCCATGTTGGTTCCCACATGTTCCACGATGATCTCATCCGATGAACCACGATGTCAACCGATTACTAATAAAAACTTTCGCAACAAGTATGTGAGTCCATGGTATAGATGCACTTTCACCTTCCACCATTTCTAGCCTCTCTAGTGCCGCGCAATTCTCACCGGTACACAAACCCACCATATGCCTTCCTCAAAACAGCCACCATACCAACCTACTATGGCATTTTTATAGCCATTCCGAGATAATATTGCCATGCAACTCCCACCGTTCCGTCTCATGACTTGTGTCGTCACTCTCATATTTCCATTGCATGATCGTAAGATAGCTAGCGTGATCTTCCAATGTCATACGCCAAGCTAGATCGTTGCACATCCCGGTACACTGCCGGAGGCATTTCCTATAGAATCATCATCATTTTGAGCTTTGAGCATTGAGTAAATAAAAGTGTGATGATCATCATTATTAGAGCATTGTCCCATGTGAGGAAATAAAAAAAGAGGGGCCAACGAGCCCAAAAAAAGAGGCCAAGAGCCCAAATAAAAAAAAGAGAAAAAGAGAGAAGGGACAATGCTACTATCTTTTTCCACACTTGTGCTTCATAATAGCACCATATTCTTCATGATTGAGAGCTTCTTGCTTTGTCACTACCATATTCTAGTGGGAATCTTCATTATATAACTTGACTTGTATATTCCAATGATGGGCTTCCTCAAATTTCCCTAGGTCTTCGTGAGCAAGCAAGTTGGAGGCACACCCACTAGTTCTCGTTTTGAGCTTTCACATACTTATAGCTCTAGTGCATCCCTTGTATGGCAATCCCTACTCATTCACGTTGATATCTATTAATGGGCATATCCATAGCCTTTTGATACATCGAGTCAATGTGACCATCTCCTCCTTTTTGTCTCACAACCACCGCCACACTCTATTCCACCTATAGTGCTATATCCATGGCTCACGCTCATGTATTGCGTGATAGTTATAAAAAGTCTGAGAAAGTAAGAGTGCGAAAACAATTACTTGGCCAGTACCGGGGTTGTGCATGATTTACATTAGTTGTGTGAGGATGATGGAGCATAGCCAGACTATATGATTTTGTAGGGATAACTTCCTTTGGCCTCATTATTTTGAAAGTTCATGATTACCTTGCTAGTTTGCTTGAAGTATTATTGTTTTCATGTCAATAGAAAACTATTGTTTTGAATCTTACGGATCTGAACATTCATGTCACATGAAAGAAGTTACAAAGGACAACTATGCTAGGTAGCATTCCACATCAAAAATTCAGTCTTTATCACTTCCCTACTCGAGGACGAGCAGGAGTTAAGCTTGGGGATGCTTGATACGTCCACAACGTATCTATAGTTTTTGATGGTTGCATGCTATTATCTTGTCAAAATTTGGATGTTTTATATGCCTTTTATATCATTTTTGGGACTAACTTTTTAACTCAGTGCCAAGTGCCAGTTCCTGTTTTTTCCGTGTTTTTGACCCTTTTCAAAGGAATATTTGAAACGGAGTCCAAACGGAATAAAATCCCTGAAAAGATTTTTTCCCAAAACAGAAGAAGATCGGGAGACTTGAGAACCAAGGCAGGGGTGCCCAGGGACCCCACAAGCCCCCGAGCCCCCCTGGACCTCCTCTGCCCTAGGTTTTGCACCTATATATTCCCTAAAATCCCAGAAAAAATCAAGAGATCATGAAAAGTACTTTTCCGCCGCCGCAAGCTTCTGTCTCTGCAAGATCCCATCTGGGGACGTTCTCGTGCCCTGCCGGAGGGGGATTCGGAAACAGAGGGCTTCTTCATCAACACCATGACCTCTCCGATGATGCGTGAGTAGTTCACCATAGACCTACGAGTCCATAGCAAGTAGCTAGATGGCTTCTTCTCTCTCTTGGATCTTCAATACAAAGTTGTCCATGATATTCATGGAGATCTATCCGATGTAATCTTCTTTTGCGGTGTGTTTGTCGAGATCCGATGAATTGTGGATTTATGATCGGATTATCTATGAATCTTATTTCAGTTTCTTCTGATCTCTCTTATGCATGATTTCATATCCTTGTAATTCTCTTCGAGTTGTGGGTTTTGTTTGGCCAAGTAGATCTATGATTCTTGCAATGGGAGAAGTGCTTGGTTTTGGGTTCATACCGTGCGGTGACATCACCCAGTGACAGAAGGGGTAGCGAGGCACGCATTGTGTTGTTGCCATCAAGGGTAAAAAGATGTGGTTTTCATCATTGGTTTGAGATTATCCCTCTACATCATGTCATCTTGCTTAAGGCGTTACTCTGTTCGTCATGAACTCAATACACTAGATGCATGCTGGATAGCGGTCGATGTGTGGAGTAATAGTAGTAGATGCAGAAAGTATCGGTCTACTTGTCTCGGACGTGATGCCTATACGTATGATCATTGCCTTAGATATCGTCATGACTTTGCGCGGTTCTATCAATTGCTCGACAGTAATTTGTTGACCCACCGTAATACTTGCTATTTTGAGAGAAGCCTCTAGTGAACACTATGGCCCCCGGGTCTACTCCACACCATATTTTCAGCCTTACACTTTTACTTCGTTGCACTTTCCGCCTTCACATCTCACTTTGCAATCAATCTTGAAGTGATTGACAACCCCTTTATAGTGTTGGGTGCAAGCTCTTTTGTGTTTGTGCACGTACTATGGACTTGACGAGATTCTCCTAATGGATTGGTACCTTGGTTCTCAAACTGAGGGAAATACTTACTGCTCCTGTGCTGCATCACCCTTTCCTCTTCAAGGGAAAAACCAACACAAGCTCAAGAGACGATAGAAGGTTTCTGTCGCCGTAGCCAAAGGATTTATGGCGCCGCTGCCAGGAATAGAAGTGGCCTGAAATATCTTGGCATGTGCGCCCTCGATCTTGGCGTGGATGGCCTCGACCCGGGCTAGTGCGACATTGGTGGCACAGACAGCAACTCGAGTGCTCTCGGCATTTGGAACCGCTGTCTCAATAGCTGATGTAGCCATCTTTGTTGGAAGCATGCCCTAGAGGCCATAATAAAGTGGTTATTATTATATTTCCTAGTTCATGATAATTGTCTATTGTTCATGTTATAATTGTATTAACCGGAAACCGTAATACATGTGTGAATATATAGCTCACAATGTGTCCCTAGTGAGCATCTAGTTAGCTAGCTCGTTGATCAATAGACGATCATGGTTTCTTGATCATGGACATTGGATGTCATTGATAAAGGGATCACATCATTGGGGAATGACGTGATGGACAAGACCCAATCCTAAGAATAGCACTAGATCGTATTGTTCGTGTGCTAAAGCTTTTCTAATGTCAAGTATCATTTCCGTAGACCATGATATTGTGCAACTCCCGGATACCGTAGGAGTGCTTTGGGTGTACCAAACGTCACAACGTAACTGGGTGATTATAAAGGTGCACTACGGGTATCTCCGAAAGTGTCTGTTGGGTTGTACGAATTGAGACTGGGATTTGTCACTCCGTGTGACGGAGAGGTATCTCTCGGACCACTCGGTAATCCATCATCATATTGAGATCAGTGTGACTAAGAAGTTAGCCACGTGATGATGTGTTGTGTAACGAGTAAAGAGACTTGCCGGTAACGAGATTGAACAAGGTATAGGTCTACCGACGATCGAATCTCGGGCAAGTATCATACTGGTAGACAAAGGGAATTGCATACATGATTGATTGAATCCTTGACATCGTGGTTCATCGGATGAGATCATGGTGGAACATGTGGGAACCAACATGGATATCCAGACCCTGTTGTTGGTTATTGGCAAGAGAGATGTCTCGGTCATGTCTGCATGTCTCCTGAACTCGTAGGGTCTACACACTTAAGGTTTGATGACGCTAGAGTTGTAAAGAGAATAGTATGTGGTTACCGAAGGTTGTTCGGAGTCCCGGATGAGATCCCGAACATCACGAGAAACTCCGGAATGGTCCGGAGGTAAAGATTGATATATAGGAAGTCCTGTTTTTGTCACCGGAAAAGTTTCGGGCTCATCGGTAGTGTACCGGGAGTGCCGGGAGGGTGCCGGAGGACCCCCGGGAGGGGTCTCACGACCAAAGGAGTGCATGGGCTGTTAGAGGATGTGAACCAGCCCTTATTGGGCTGGCCAAGGCTTTCCCTAAAGGCCCATGCGCATAGGGATAAAGGGATAAGGAAAAAGGCTTAAAAGGAAAGGGAAAAGAGTCCATCCAAGGGAGTCCACCTCCCTTGTGGGAGGAGCACTCCTCCCTAGCTTCGGCCGAACCCCTCCTCCTTGGAGGAGGGGCCAAGGCAGCCCTCCCTCTCCCTCCTCCTATATATACTTGAGGTTTTGGCCTTTTGGGAACACACAATTAATCTCTCCCAATGCACAGCCCTCTCTCCCTCTTCTTCCTCCTCCGCGGCGCTTGGCGAAGCCCTGCGAGAGGACCAGATAGCTCAACCGCCACCACGCTATTGTGCTGCCAGAGCTCTCCCTCAACTTCTCCTCTCTCCTTGATGGATCAAGAAGGAGGATATGTCACAGGGTTGTACGTGTGTTGAACGCGGAGGTGCCGTGATTCGGCACATAGATCGGAATCCACAACGATCTGAATCGATGCGAGTACGACTCCATCAACCGCGTTCGTAGTAACGCTTCCGCTCAGCGATCTTCAAAGGTATGAAGATGCTCTACCCCTTTGCTCGTTGCTGGTTTCTCCATAGATAGATCCTTGTATGGTGTAGAATTTTTTTTGAAATTACTACGAGCCCCAACAGTCTCGGCTACTGCAGCTGCCCTGTCGACTGCCGTAGACACCCTCTCGGTGGATGAGGTCGCGCTCAATGCGGATGCGGTCATGCTCTCGGCGCAGGAGGCGTCGCTCGGGGAGGACATGACCATCGTACGGGCCCTCATTAAGCATTTCCATGGTGTTATTCTGTCGGGAACCCGATCTTAAGCCATATAAATCCAGCATGTAACACATCACATCACTTTGCGCCCTCACGCATGATAAACTCCATGGCTGCCACCTTACCTTGGCCAGGACCATTTGGTCTTTTTGCTCACGTATATGATTGTGTCGCTAGCAATCATATGTTAGTGAACCCGGGTCGATATGACTAGTTATAAAACCAAGTGGGACATCATAGAGGGACAGGTATACATAAACCGACAAACTAGGTGTCGGTCAACAACGAGTGTAGATGAGTCATAGCAAGATACATGGACTCCATTACACCGCGTGAAATTTCCCTGAAGGAACAGACACAACAGCAAAGAAAGATACATGTCGGTCAACCAATGTGTCCGGAGCAGTAGCGAGCTACCAAGGCTGACTGGAAGCACAAAGGGGCATTTCCCTGTAAGGAGTACTACTAAAGGCACACAACTAGGTGCGGAATGCCATACATACCGTTTCACGTCACATGTACGCACGGCATTCCCGATATGCATAGATACAACAATGTCATCACAACATAACCATACAACATCACAACATTAATTTAGAAGGCTCCGAAGAGCCAACATGGTATAATGTTACAAGCACGTGGTCACATGACCCAACATTGAGAGCATACAATCAACAAGCAGAAGTTACATGTCTGGGTACATACATCTACTAAAATGGCTGGAAGAGCGTGAAAATCTACAACGACCCTATAAAAAGAGCCAGACCTCTGTCTGGGATTCCCGAGCTATTTCGGTCAACATAGATCCCATCGCATAGAATCACTAGTGAGACCAATGTATCCTTTGCAAAACCATAAATAAACAACCGTGAGTACAAAGGTACTCAGCAAGACTTACATCAGAACTATCTACATATGCATCATTATCAACAAAGGGGGTTGTGGAGTTTATTGCAGCAACCCAACTTTGACTCTTGGCTAACCTGTACTACGAGTACGAGTACTTTACTAGAGGTGGCATAGCGCACACGAGTCCACATATTCACCAAATCAATACACCACTATGGATCCACTCTCATCTCCCTACGAGAAGGCCATCCATAGCACTCGCACTTATCTTGTGCATTTAGAGTATCTGCTTCAAGTTGTCTATGTACCACGTAATGTTTCCAAGTAGTCCAAATCCACGGATGCGGCTATTCGAATAGATTAATTAACCCTGTAGGGGTACACTTCTTCACACACGCTCTCACCCTTACCACCATATGCACGTCATGCATCTCGACAACCTTCAACCGGAAGCACTGGCATAGGCGTCGGCCACGACCTCACTAACCACACATGACTCTAGTCCAGGTTTATCGCCTATTTGAGAGTGAACCCGCAAGGAAGTCCGGCTAAAGTTTCCATTATGGCCCCAAACGATGTGTAAAAGGTTCCCAAGCCCACTTTGACGGATGGTTCTACGCTTGGTACACCCGGCTGCTGGTGTATCTACCGCGCCATAGCCTACCCCTCCGTTCAGCGCTACGCACAGCCGCCAACACATCCTACAAACACTAGAAACTAGTTTCAACTCTTGGACAGAGATCAAGGTGATTAATAACTCAAGAGAGTCAACTAAGGATCCCAATGTGTGGTAGTATCTTGTCTTGGATAACATACACAAAACTCAGTTCTTAAGGACGGTCCCAATGAGACAACCCACCATGTACTCCTACATAGCCTCTCATCGCTACCTTTACCAAATAGGATTCACATAATTAGCTCTCACACAGCAGGACATGTTCACAACCATTTCGATTCATTGCCCAAATGGATCAGACCCGACACGACTCTAAGCATAGCAGGCACAGTAAGCAAGCATGGATGAGTAAGCACAACAAGGCTCAAGCAGTCACTGCGCATGCTAGGTGGTTTCAACTATTTACTGTGACAAGGACAGGTCATGCAAAGGAATGGGTTCTACTATCGAGAACAAGTAACAGTAGAATCGTTATTGTCTTAATGCAGTAAAAGAGAGAAGGAGCGAGAGAGTTGGTTTATATCAGTATGCTCAAGGGGGGTTGCTTGCTCGACAGTTCTTAAGATAACCATGGGTCTTCATTAGTGTCAATGATCACAACATCGGAACCATCGTCTATCGAGTGGGAACAGCACCAGCAAACAGAAAAAGAGTAACATTTACTTCATAGAAATGCAACACTATGATGCATGATCATGAAATGGAAATATGTTGTTGATTGAGCTAATGCATCTAGCATCAGGATTAAATGAAATTGGTTTGAATCAAAGGTTCAAAGTCAAACTTCATATGTAGTTATTTAAATGGCATTTATTTGATTTTTCCAAAACAGAGGACAAAAGTTGTTCTAAAATGCATGAAAATGCCATAAACATATTCCTTGCATTTTTGTCATAATTTTTCTTATATAAATTATTTTCATATGAGTTACGGATTATTTTATATTTGTTTAGTAGTTTTAAGCATTTTCTGAAATTCATAAATCATTTTCATATTTATTTTAATTCCAGAAGACATTATTGCGTTAGCATGATGTCAGGGTGACCTTAGCATGTCAGCAGGATGACTCGGGTCAAACCTGACCAATGGGACCTACTAGTCAGTGTCCCATCTAATTAAGAGGGTCAATTAGCATTTAGTTAACCCTAATTAAACTATTTACTAGGCCTGGGGCCACTATCAGTGACCTATGTTACTAACATAAGTTAATTAATTTAATAAAGCTCTTAACTTAATTAAGCGAGGGGCTGGCCCCACGTGTCACTAACTTTGGGAGGTCAAATCTCTAGTCAGCAGGGTCAAACCTGTCGGTGTTAAGCCGCCGGCGAGGCCAGATGCGGCGAGGTGGCTCGGAAACACTGCACGGGGTGCCGTTCGATGCGTGACTGAGCTCTCTCAAGAGTTGGCGTTGTGGCGCGTCTAACGGTGGCCTCAGCTGGACCTAGGGTAGTTGCAATCGACAACGGCGAGCTCATTTGTGGCGGCCGGCGTTCGGGTGCTTGCGGTTTGGCACTATAGCATGCAGGCGAGCGAGGCAAGGCGCTAAACGGACTCTACGTGGGGCTGCGAACGCGATGGACATGCTGGGGACCAAATGATCATCGGAGCTGCGCCGGCGATGAGCCCGAGCGACAATGGCTTTCGGCTCCAGTGGATAGCTTGATTGGAGGAAGAAATACACGGGATGGTTAGGAGGGAAAACATATGAGGCTCACCGCGGTTGCAACAGCACGGATAGCAGGCTCAGGGAGGATGTGGCCGCGACGAATTTGACGACAGCGATGACCGGCTCCACGGAGGAAGGCGAGGTCAAGGGTGATGTTGTAGGGCATCCATGGTCTCGATCTTTGGCTAAGGGTAACAGGTGGTAGATGTAGTTCCACTAGACACTACGGCTTCTCGAGGAAGGCTCGATGGCCATGGCGAACATCGATGTCACGGCCATGACAGGCTCGGCCATGGAGGAAAAGAAGTAGAGAAGAGTGAGGAGAAGAATGGCGAGGAGATCACCAATATGGTGACGCCAGGGCTGGGTCTATCCACGACATCGACGCGGAGGCTAGCAGGCAGGAGGTGGCGCGAGGAGAGAGCGTGCACGTCATCACGCACCATGTCCTTCTAGCAGAGGAGGAAGAAGACCTCCTCGCCCCTGATGGGCTGGGCCGCCAGCTAGGCCACGTAAGCCAGGGAACTTTCTCTCTCTCTCTTTTCTAAAAATTTTATATTTTTATAATTTTTTGCAATTTGTTTTGATTTGGATAAAATACCAAATCACATCCATAAATCCTGAAATTTTATTTGGGAAGCTATCTGAAATATTATAAGCCCCATGCAAGTTTCAGAATTATTGGAGCATTTAAAATTATATATAGCATTTTATATCCTCAAATCAAATATTATTTGCATTGATTCAAAAATCCAAGATGGCTAGGAGAATTATCCATCACCTCTGGTTGTTGTTCTCTGCATTAACCAAAAGTCATGAACATTTCTTATGGCCACTTTGAGTTCTTGAAAAGTTTTAAATTTGGACTCTAGTTGAATTAATTATCTTCTAGGGTTTGATCAAGCCCAAATTCAAGTTCAAAGGAAAAATTAACATGATACATGATGGTGATGCAAATAATTACAAGCAATAACCTAGGGCTGTGACACATTCTTTGCAAGAAGGGGTTGTGGGAATGGGGATCGGGGACTCGTGGAGTAAGGGGTGACCGACACTAGAGAATATGAAGCCGGCGAAGCTTATGGAGGAAGACTTAAATATACCCATGAAATTTCATCGCAAACGGTTCCTACAACATACTTTGTGTGATGTTGTTGATGTTTTGTATTATCTGTGAAAGAGAAATTTGGAGTACAGTGGCAATGGGTGGTCTTTTAAATGCACGAGACAATTTGGAGTACTAATAACACTTTCATATCAAAACTTGGAAAATTTAAGGGATCATTTGACCTTTTTAAGACATTTTAGTGATTTTCTAGCCATCTACTTGTCGTAATCCAGATTTGAACTACATGTACATGCAACAGCTAACCATAACGGTTTGAAAAGTCATATTTGTATACTGGTGTGTGAGTTAATTCCATGTGCACTAAATTGGACATAATTGTCAAGCATATTGGTGTCACGGCTTGGACACAAAGCATTGAGTGCCATGGCATTTAAATTCCAAAAAATTCAAAAATGATCAAAAACAAATAAAACCTTAATTGACGTAATGGCATGCCACCAACATGTTGTGGTATAAAAATTTGGCTTGTTTGATGAAACTTTGGACATACACCCCTCACAAACTGGAGCTACTCACTAGAAGGATTGTGGGTGCCAAAGGTGATACGTCTCCAACGTATCTATAATTTTTGATGGTTTCATGCTATTATCTTGTCAAACTTTGGATGTTTTGTATGCCTTTTATATCTTTTTTGGGACTAACTTATTAACTCAGTGCCAAGTGCCAGTTCCTATTTTTTCCGTGTTTTTGACCCTTTTCTGAGGAGGATTTTAAATGGAGTCCAAACGGAATAAAACTTCCGAAAAGATTTTTTACGGAACAGAAGATATGCACAATGCTTGGGAACCAAGGCAGGGAGTCCCGGGGAGGCCACAAGCCCCCATGGCACGGCCAGGGGGCCGCGCCTCCCAGGCTTGTGGGCTCCGTGAGCCTCCCCTGTTGTAGCTCCTTCGCCTATAAATTCCCTAAAATCCCTAAAAAATGGAGAGATCAACGAAAATACTTTTCCGCCGCCACAAGCTTCTGTCTCCGCAAGATCCCATCTGGGGCACGTTCTGGTGCCCTGTCGGAGGGGAGATTCGGATATGGAGGGCTTCTTCATCCACACCATGACCTCTCCGATGATGCGTGACTAGTTCACCATAGACCTACGGGTCAGTAGCTAGTAGCTAGATGACTTCTTCTCTCTCTTGGATCTTCAATACAAAGTTCTCCATGATCTTCATGGAGATCTATCCGATGTAATCTTCTTTTGCGGTGTGTTTGTCAAGATTCAATGAATTGTGGATTTATGATCAGATTATCTTTGAATCATATTTGAGTTTCTTCTAATCTCTTATATGCATGATTTCATATCCTTGTAATTCTCTTCGAGTTGTCGCTTTTGTTTGGCCAACTTGATCTATGATTCTTGCAATGGGAGAAGTGCTTGGTTTTTGGTTCATACCGTGCGGTGACCTCACCCAGTGACAGAAGGGGTAGCGAGGCACGGATCGTGTTGTTGCCATTAAGGGTAAAAAGATGGGGGTTTCATCATTGGTTTGAGTTTATCCCTCTACATCATGTCATCTTGCTTAAGGCGTAACTCTGTTCGTCATGAACTCAGTACAGTAGATGCATGCCCGATAGCGGTCGATGTGTGGAGTAATAGTAGTAGATGCAGAAAGTATCGGTCTACTTGTCTCGGACGTGATGCCTATATGTATGATCATTGCCTTAGATATCGTCATGACTTTGCGCGGTTCCATCAATTGCTCGACAGTAATTTGTTCACCCATCGTAATATTTGCTATTTTGAGAGAAGCCTCTAGTGAACACTATGGCCCCCGGGTCTACTTCACACTATATTTTCAGCCGTACTCTTTTACTTCGTTGCACTTTCCGCCTTCAGATCTCACTTTGCAATGAATCTTGAACGGATTGACAACCCCTTTATAGCGTTGGGTGCAAGCTCTTTTGTGTTTGCGCAGGTACTCTGGACTTGGCGAGATTCTCCTACTGGATTGATACCTTGGTTCTCAGACTGAAGGAAACTTACTGCTCCTGTGCTGCATCACCCTTTCTTCTTCAAGGGAAAAACCAACGCAAGCCAAGTCTCCGTCAACATGCCAATTTCTGGCGCTGTTGTTTGAGAAGTAGCAGAAGGATTTCTAGCACCGTTGCCGGGGAGGATTAAGTCAAGAACTCATCCAAGTAAGTGTCGCAAACTCATCTCTTGCATTTACTTTTTTGCCTCTCCTTTTCCTCTCCCCCACTTCTAAAAAACAAAAATTTACAAAAAAAATTTGCCTTTTTCGTTCGCCCTTTTTTCTCGCTTGCTTTCTGTTCGTTTGTGTGCTTGCTTGCTTGTTGAAGTCACCATGACTGAAAACACAAAACTTTGTGACTTCTCGAATACTAATAATAATTATTTTATTAGTACTTCGATTTCTCCCGCCACTAGTGCGGAATCATACGAAATCAATCCTGCTTTGCTGAATCTTGTTATGAAAGAGCAATTCTCCGGCCTTCCTAGTGAAGATGCCGCATCCCATCTTAATACCTTCATTGAGCTTTGCGATATGCAAAATAAGAAATATGTGGAAAATTATGTGATTAAATTGAAGCTTTTTTCTTTCTCGTTGCAAGATCGAGCAAAAACTTGGTTTTCGTCTTCGCCCAAAAATAGTATTGATTCTTGAAACAAGTGCAAAGATGCTTATATATCCAAGTATTTTCCGCTGGCTAAGATTATCTCTCTTCGTAATGATGTCATGAATTTTAAGCAACTTGATCATGAACATGTTTCACAATCTTGGGACAGAATGAAATTGATGATTAGAAATTGTCCCGCTCATGGCTTGAGTCTTTGGATGATTATACAAATCTTTTACGCTGGCTTGAATTTCGCTTCTAGAAATATCTCGGACTCCGCCTCAGGTGTAACGTTCATGGAAATCACGTTAGGATAAGCCACAAAACTCCTAGACAATATCATGACGAACTACTCTCAGTGGCACACTGAAAGGTCACCTACTAGTAAGAAGGTACACGCTATAGAAGAAATTAACTCGTTGAGTGCTAAGATGGATGAGTTAATGAATTGGTTGCTAGTAGAAGTTCTCCTTTAGATCCTAATGATATGCCCTTGTCTTCCTTGATTGTGAGTAGCAACGCTAGCTTGGACGTTAATTTTGTTGGTACGGATAATTTTGGCAACAACAATGATTTTAGAGGAAACTGTGTTCCTAGGCCTTTTCCTAGTAACCCCTCTAATAACTTTGGAAACTCCTACAACAATACTCATGGAAATTACAATAGATTACCCTCTGATCTAGAGAGTAATATCAAAGAGTTTATCAACTCGCAAAAGATTTTCAATGCATCCATAGAGGAAAAACTACTCAAAATTGACGATTTGGCTAGGAGCGTTGATAGAATGTCTAGTGATATTGATGATTTGGAAGTTAGATGTGCTCCTCCCAAGATCAATATGGATGAAACTTTGAAAGCTATGCGTGTTTCCATGAGTGGGAGCAAAGAAAGAACCGCCGAAATTCATGCTAGACATGAATCACTTAAAAGGGCGTGTTCTCGTGATAAGAATCACGAAGATCTTAAAGTGCTTGGTGTGACTCCCATTGAATCTTTGATTTCTTGTGTGAAACCTAATGATGATGGGGCTGGATATGAATCCACATTGGTTGAAAAATGCCCCAATGATTCGGAGTCCATCTATCTTGATGCTAAAAGCATTGAAAGTGGAGTAGAAGATATTAAAACTTTGAGTAGTAACGAAACTACTATTTTGGATTTCAAGGAATTCAATTATGATACTTGCTCCTTGATTGAATGCATTTCCTTGATGCAATCCATGCTAAACTCTCCACACGCTTATAGCCAAAACAAGGCCTTTGTCGATCATATCCTCGAAGCTATGATAAAATCTCTTGAAGAGAAACTTGAATTGGAAGTTTCTATCCCGAGAAAGCTTCATGATGAGTGGGAACCTACTATCAAAATCAAAATCAAAAACTATGAATGTAATGCTTTGTGTGATTTGGGTGCTAGTGTTTCCGCGATTCCAAAGTCTTTATGTGATGTTCTGGGTTTTAATGAGATTGAGGAGTGTTCTCTTAATTTGCATCTTGCGGATTCTACTGTCAAGAAACCCATGCGAAGGATCAATGATGTTCTTATTATTGCAAATAGGAACTATGTACCCGTGGATTTCATTGTGCTTGAAATTAATTGCAATCCTACATGCCCTATCATTCTTGGTAGACCTTTCCTAAGGACTATCGGTGCTATCATCGATATGAAGGATGGGAATATTAGATTTAAATTTCCTTTAAAGAAGGGTATGGAGCATTTTACTAGAAATAAAATAAGATTGGCTTATGAATCCATGATGAGGGCTACTTATGGTTTGGGCACCAAAGACGACGATACGTGATTCTATCGCTTTATGCCTAGCTAAGGGTGTTAGACACTGGCGCTTGTTGGGAGGCAACCCAATGAATTTATCTTTTCCTTTATGTTTTTTTGCGTCCACACCATCATAATTCTGTTATGATAGTGTCTTTTGTGTTTCTTTTTGTGTTTGAGCCAAGAAAAACCTTTATGACTAGTCTTCGTGATGGTTGTTTGATCCTGCTGGAAAAAGACAAAAAAAATTAGCTCACGAGATAATTTTTAATTTTTATTCAGAAAGAGTTTTCGAGTTGATTCTATTTTCTTCTGGTTGATATGCCTTTTTCCCACACAGTCGTAAATTTTCAGAATTTTTGAGGTACCATAAGTATACGAAGTATACAGATTGCTACAGACTGGTCTGATTTTGACAGATTCTGTTTTTGTTGAGTTGGTTGCTTGTTTTGATGAAACTATGGTTAGTATCGGGGGGTACTAGCCTTGGAAAAGTGAAAATACAGTAATCTAACACCAATATAAATAGAAATCAAGAATGCTACAGTACCTAAAGAGGTGATAGTTTGTTTTCTTGTGCTAATGATATCACGAGTATCTGTTGAAGTTTTGTGTTGTGAAGTTTTCAAGTTTTGGGTGATGTTCTCATGGACAAAGGGATAAAGAGTGGAAAGAGATCAATCTTGGGGATGCCCAAGGCATCCCAAGCCAAATTCAAGGACACCAAAAATCCTAAGCTTGGGGATGCCCCGGGAAGGCCTCCCCTCTTTCGTCTTCAATCCATCGGTAACATTTCTTGGAGCTTAATTTTTATTCACCACATGATATGTGTTTTGCTTGGAGCGTCTTGTATCGTAGGAGTCTTTTATTTTTGTTGTGTCACAATCATCCTTGCTGCACACCTTTTGAGAGAGACATGCACTCATCATGATTTTGCTAGAATGCTCATTGTGCTTCACTTATATCTTTTGAGCCTAGATAATTTTGGTCTATGTGCTTCACTTAGATCTTTTAGAGCACGGCGGTGCGTGACTTGGTAGTTGGTTTGTGCTATGAAAGTAGTCCCAAAGGTGATAGGTGCCCAAAGAGGATACGAAAACCTCCATCTTCATGTGCATTGAGTAGAAAGAGAAGTTTTGATTCCTCTCAATTAGTTTTGAGACGTGGATTTGGTAATATTAAGAGTTATGTTAGTAGGGTGTTGTGAATCTAGAAATACTTGTGTTGAGGTTAGTGATTCCCGTAACATGCACGTATGGTGAACCGCTATGTTAGGAAGTCGGAGCATAATTGATCTATTGATTGTCATCCTTTGTGTTGTGGTCGGGATCGCGCGATGGTTTACACCTACCAACCCTTCCCCTAGGAGTATGCGTTTAGCACTTTGTTTCGATTACTAGTAAAAACTTTTGCAACAAGTATGTGAGTTCTTTATGACTAATGTGAGTCCATGGTATAGATGCACTTTAACCTTCCACCATTTCTAGCCTCTCTAGTACCGCGCAATTTTCGCCGGTGTACAAACCCACCATATGCCTCCCTCAAAACAGCCACCATACCTACCTACTATGGCATTTTCATAGCCATTCCGAGATATATTGCCATGCAACTCCCACCGTTCCGTCTCATGACTTATGTCGTCACTCCCATATTGCCATTGCATGATCCTAAGATAGCTAGCGAGATGTTTCAACGTCATACGCCAAGCTAGATCGTTGCACATCCCGGTACACTGCCGGAGGAATTTCCTATAGAGTCATCATCGTTCTGAGCTTTGAGCTGTGAGTAAATAAAAGTGTGATGATCATCATTATTAGAGCATTGTCCCATGTGAGGTAATAAAAATAAAAAAAAGATGCCAAAGAGCCCAAATAAAAAAAAGAGGCCAAAGAGACCAAATAAAAAAAAGAAAAAAGAAAGAGAGAAGGGACAATGCTACTATCTTTTTCCACACTTGTGCTTCATAATAGCACCATGTTCTTCATGATTGAGAGCTTCTTGCTTTGTCACCATCATATACTAGTGGGAATATTTATTATATAACTTGGCTTGTATATTCCAATCATGGGCTTCCTCAAATTTCCCTAGGTCTTCGTGAGCAAGCAAGTTGGATGCACACCCACTAGTTCTCCTTTTGAGCTTTCACATACTTATAGCTCTAGTGCATCCTTTGTATGGCAATCCCTACTCATTCACATTGATATCTATTAATGGGCATCTCCATAGCTCTCTAATACGCCGAGTCAATGTGACCATATCCTCCTTTTTGTGTCACAACCACCACCACACTCTATTCCACCTATAATGTTATATCCATGGCTCACGCTCATGTATTGCGTGATAGTTGAAAAAGGTTTGAGAAAGTAAGAGTGCGAAAACAATTACTTGGCCAATACCGGGGTTGTGCATGATTTACATTAGTTGTGTGAGGATGATGGAGCATAGCAAGACTATATGATTTTGTAGGGATAACTTTCTTTGGCCTTGTTATTTCAAAAGTTCATGATTACCTTGCTAGTTTGCTTGAAGTATTATTGTTTTCATGTCAATAGAAAACTATTGTTTTGAATCTTAAGGATCTGAACATTAATGTCACATGAAAGAAGTTACAAAGGACGACTATGCTAGGTAGCATTCCACATCAAAAATTCAGTCTTTATCACTTCCCTACTCGCGGACGAGCAGGACTTAAGCTTGGGGATGCTTGATACGTCTCCAACGTATCTATAATTTTTTATGGTTTCATGCTATTATCTTGTCAAACTTTGGATGTTTTGTATGCCTTTTATATCTTTTTTGGGACTAACTTATTAACTCAGTGCCAAGTGCTAGTTCCTGTTTTTTCCGTGTTTTTGATCCTTTTCAGAGGAGGAATTTAAACGGAGTCCAGACAGAATAAAACTTCCGAAAATATTTTTTCCGGAACAGAAGATATGCAGAAAGCTTGGGAACCAAGGCAGGGAGTCCCGGAGGAGGCCACAAGCCCCCATGGCGCGGCCAGGGGGCGCGCCTCGCAGGCTTGTGGGCTCCCTGGGCCTCCCTTGCCCTAGCTCCTTCGCCTATAAATTCCCTAAAATCACTAAAAAAATGGAGAGATCAACGAAAATACTTTTCCGCTGCCGCAAGCTTCTGTCTCCGCAAGATCCCATCTGGGGCACGTTCTGGTGCCTTGTCGGAGGGGAGATTCGGATACGGAGGGCTTCTTCATCAACACCATGACATCTCCGATGATGCGTGACTAGTTCACCATAGACCTACGGGTCCATAGCTAGTAGCTAGATGGCTTCTTCTCTCTCTTGGATCTTCAATACAAAGTTCTCCATGATCTTCATGGATATCTATCCGATGTAATCTTCTTTTGCGATATGTTTGTCGAGATCCGATGAATTGTGGATTTATGATCAGATTATCTATGAATCTCTATGATTTCATATCCTTGTAATTCTCTTCGAGTTGTGGGTTTTGTTTGGCCAACTTGATCTATGATTCTTGCAATGGGAGAAGTGCTTGGTTTTGGGTTCATACCGTGCGGTGACCTCAACCAGTGACAAAAGGGGTAGCGAGGCACGTATCATGTTGTTGCCATCAAGGGTAAAAAGATGGGGTTTTCATCATTGGTTTGAGTTTATCCCTCTACATCATGTCATCTTGCTTAAGGCGTTACTCTGTTCGTCATGCACTCAATACACTAGATGCATGTTGGATAGTGGTCGATGTGTGGAGTAATAGTAGTAGATGCAGAAAGTATCGGTCTACTCGTCTCGGAAGTGATGCATATATGTATGATCATTGCCTTAGATATCGTCATGACTTTGCGCGGTTCTATCAATTGCTTGACAGTAATTTGTTCACCCATCGTAATATTTGCTATTTTGAGAGAAGCCTCTAGTGAACACTATGGCCCCCGGGTCTACTTCACACTATATTTTCAGCCGTACTCTTTTACTTCGTTGCACTTTCTGCCTTCAGATCTCACTTTGCAATCAATCTTGAAGGGATTGACAACCCCTTTATAGCGTTGTGTGCAAGCTCTTTTGTGTTTGCGCAGGTACAGTGGGCTTGGCAAGATTCTCCTACTGGATTGATACCTTGGTTCTCAAACTGAGGGAAATACTTACTGCTCCTGTGTTGCATCACCCTTTCCTCTTCAAGGGAAAAACCAACGCAAGCCAAGTCTCCGTCAATGTGCCAATTTCTAGCGTTGTTGTTTGAGAAGTAGCAAGAGGGCACAATGCATGTTTCATGACGAACCAACGATAGCTTCCCTTATGGTCGTCAAATTTTTCTACAGTTAACGTGCACAAATACAACTGTCATGTCAAATTTTGGAAAATTCTAGGAGTCATTTGACCTTTTAAGACATTTAAGTGATTTTCTAACCAATTAATGATCATAATTCAAATTTGAACTACATGTACATGCAACAACTAACCATAACGGTTTGAAAAATCATATTTGTGTACTTGTGTGCGAGTTAATTCCATGTGCAGTAAAGTGGAAGGATTTTCAAACATATTGGTGTCTCGGCTTGGACACGAAGCTTCGAGTGGATGCCATGGCGTTTAAATTCTAAAAATTCAAAAAAGATCAGAAACACATGAAACTTTGTTTGACATAATGACATGGCACCAAGATGGTGCGGTTAAAAAATTGGCCTGTTTGACAAAAGTATGGACACACACCCCTCAGAAACTGAAGTAACTTACTAGAAGGCTCATGGTACTAAGAGGGAACAATGCATGTTGGATGACGAATCAGCGATAGTTTCCCTTTATGGCCTTCAATTTTTTCTACATTTAACTTGCACTAATACATTTGTCATGTCGAAATTTCAAAAATTCCATGTGTCATTTGACCTTTTTAAGACATTTAATTGATTTTCTAGCCATTTAATGACTGTAATTCAAATTCGAACTACATGTACATGCAACATCTAACCATAACGGTTTGAAAAATCACATTTATGTACTTGTGTGTGAGTTAATTCCATGTGCAGCAAATTGGAAGGAATTTTAAAACATATTGGTGCCACGGCTTGGACACAAAGCTTGGAGTACCATGGCATTTAAATTTGAAAAATATCAAAAATGATCAGAAACACATGAAACCTTGCTTCACGTAATGGAATGCCACCAAGATGTTGTGGTAAAAATATTGTCCTCTTTGATGAAACTTTGGACACACACCCCTCATAAATCGGAGCTACTCACTAGAAGGCTCTTGGTTCCAAGAGGGCACAATGCATCTTTGATGACGAACCAGAGATAGCTTCTTCTTGTGGTCTTCAAATCATTCCTACAATTAACATGCACTAATGCAATTGCCATGTCAAAAATTGGAAAAAATTACGTGTCATTTGACCTTTTAAAGACATTTAAGTGATTTTCATCCATTTAATGACCATAATTCAAATTTGAATTACATGTACATGCAATAGCTAACCATAACGGTTTGAAAAATCATATTTGTGTAATTGTGTGCAAGTTAATTCCATGTCAAGTAAACTAGAAGGATTTTCAAACATATTGGTATCACGGCTTGGACACAAAGCATCGAGTGCCATGGCATTTGAGTTCCAAAAAAATAAAAAATGATCAAAAATACATTAACCTTGCTTGACGTAATGGCATGCCACCAAGATGTTGTGGTAAAAAATTGGTCTTTTGACAAAAGTTTGGACACACATCCCTCACAAACCGGAGCAACACACTAGAAGACTCGTGGTTCCGAGAGGGAACAATGCACGTTTGATGACGAACCGACGATAACTCGCTCTTATGGCCTTCAAAATTTCAAGGGTCATTTGATTCTTATTAAGACATTTAAGTGATTTTCTAGCCACTTAATGACCATAATTCAAATTTTAACTACATGTAAATGCAACAGCTAACCATAACAGTTTGAAAAGTCATATATGTGTACTTGTTGTGTGCGAGTTAATTCCATGTGCAGTAAATTGAAAGAAAGTTTCAAACATGTTGGTGAGAGTTCTTGGACACATGCATGGAGTGCCATGGTATAACAAAATAAGCATTTGTGCCTTATATGAGGAAAGAAAATGTAACTATCTCGAAGACAACTAGCCCCCACACGATTGACACTCTATTTCGTGCCTCGAGGTTTTGAAGGAGAGTGGCACGGGTTATTAATCAGACGTGGTTCTATATTAGAAACCGTCATCTATTAAGTTCACACACAACTTTTGTTGTGGGAATCGTGTGCCATTCAAACTACAATACTCGTATATTCCGGCGATCAGCGTGTGTATTGTTCCCGTTAATCTAGATTCTGGCCGCCAATAAATACTACCTTGCTCTCGTCTTCCCGCCTGCATTCTCATCTACATCCTCCCCTTTCTATCTCTCTTCCTCAAATCTCTATCATGGCACCGCCAATCTTCCCATGCATCGACAAGGAGGTGCCGCCCCCCGAGGACATTCAATCAAAGAGCAGCGACGAGGAGGACCCTTACGGGCCGCCGAACGAGGTTGCGCCAGACCCCCCAACTTTGGAGTGGTTTTGGGTCCAGAACGATATTTGTCTCTGGAAGTCGCTGCCACTTGTTGAGAAAGCCAGGCAAGTGGCGTTCAAGAAGAAGATGTCGGAGGAGAAAGCGAGGTACCATGCGGCATGTGAATCCCATGAGTCTGCCTGGAAAAAGGAGACGGTGGGGCTCTGGGCGCTGGCACGTCGTCGTGCCGAGGAGGTGTACGCAGACGTGTACTTCGCGAGGAAGGTCAAAGGCGCTAGGTGCCTCAGTGCTACATGGAGGTGGGTCGATAAGCTACATCGTGCCACTGACGAGTAGCTCCTTTGGGCACCCAACTAAATGGCAAGATCGTTCGCGCTCGTTTGGCAGCAAGAGGAACATCGGTACGTCAAGCGCTACAAGGCGGAGAAGGCGGATTACTGCCTCCACACTTGGAAGATGTCGCGCACCATGAAGCAGCTGGCTTAGGGCCTGCCGAAATACTGCCCGAGGAGGGATTATTAGTTTTAGTATTGTTCATTTCCAATTTTATGCATTGTACATAGTAGTTAAGTATCATCACGTATAAGTGATGATATTATATATATTCTATGATGAACCAATGAACAATTTATATATATTACGAATTAGATTTTTCTATCTTTTTCATATACTAATTTGTATCTAGATCTTATCATCCAAATATACGTAATGGAAAGCATATATACACACATCGAAACAGACCATATAAGAACGCAAAACAGAGTACACACATTGAAATAGTGCAATAAACAAAGTAATATTATGATTGTTGTGAATAAATAGCGATCCACGTCAAAATTACCCAACAAAATAAAACACGTCCATGACGAGCAGCCCTTGCCTACGATAGCTCTTAGCTCTGCCTGAACTCGTGCACGCGTTCGTCCAAGCAGTCGACATGCTCACGATACATCTGGAGCGTGATCACGAGCTCCAAGTTGGCTTTTTCATCGGAGATCACTAGCTCGAGGATGCGATGGACATGTTCCTCTACTGCGCCCAAGTGGACACCTAGACCAAGGTGGTCGAGCCTAGTGACGAGCATATTGGCATCGAGCGGGCCGCACACAAGGCAAACGGTAGGACCCATGCGAACGGTGTGGCGGGCGTCCGGTGCAACTACGACGCAGCCGACCTATGGTGCAAGTACTACGCAGACGGCCTCTGCCCACTCCTGGCAAGGAATGGGCGTACTGGCGAGACATGTACCCAGCTCCGACGCCCTGGCGACAGCAGGCAAGCATCGATGGAATCGCTCTTTGTGCGGCGCACCGCACCTCTCGTTCCGCGGCGCTCCAATGGTGTCATTGTTAGGCGAGGTGCAGCTTATCAGCATGGACGCGTGTAACTTGCTCTATGGCGTGCCATCGATCATAATGTGCGGCGAGCTACACCCTCTCGGCACGGACATGCCTATCTTGATCTGCAACGTTGAAGCTCATGCACGAAGGATCTACTCAACACTGGCGATGATGCGCAGTGATAACCCATAAGTATAGGGGATGATTTGTAGCCCTTTTTGACAAATAAGTGTGTTGAACCCAATGAGGAGCTAAAGGTAGAACAAATATTCCCTCAAGTTCTATTGGCCACCAATACAACTATACACATACTTAACCGTTTGCTTTAATTAAATCAAGAACAAAACTAGAAATACTATGTCTGAATGAAACTATAAATGAATTGCAAGATACTAAATATAGCAGTGTAGTATCAATCTTTTTGTAACACAGTAGAAGGATTTGTCCCTAGGCAACTGACTAGGTTACTAGACCGATAGCAAGTTTTTATATAGGAGAGGGCACTCCTAGCATGACATCCCTTACTTGGAATTCCATGGACTTATGATTGGAACTATTAGCAAGCATCCACAACTACTAACTTTCATTAAGGCAAAACCCAACCATAGCATTAAGATATATATTGGTCCCCCTTCAATCCTATATGCATCAATTTCTAGGTTAGGAAGAAGTATTCTCTCACTCTTGACCTCCAATGCATAGTCCTATAGACATACACCTAACACTGTGGTGTGATCCACACACGTGCTCATATGAAGGGCACCAAAGCACAACAACATATCCACAAGCAAATTAAACCAATTATAGCAATTTCACCTATTAGCTATAGGACAAAACGGATCTACTCGAACATCATAGGATAGCCACATATCATTGGAAAATAGTATGTAGTGTTGAGCACCATGTTTAAGTAGAGAGTTAGAGCAGGAAAAGGGGCGTTACACCTCTGCATAGAGGGAGGGAGAGTTGGTGCCGACGGCGGCAAGCTTGTTGATGTAGGTCGATGTCACTCTTCTTACTCTAGCGGCACTCCGGCGCAACCAGGTGAGAGGGGGAGAGATCCCCCATCCTTATTCTTCTTCCTTGGCCTCCCCATAGATGGTAGGAGAGTTATCCCTCTAGTCCATTACCTTCATGGCGGCGGAGGGGCACGATCCCCTCCGAAATTGGGTCCCCTCTCTATTCTCTTCTGTTTGGCGTTCCTGTTTTCTAGCCCTTCACTATTTCTTAAATTCCCAGAGATTCGTAACTCCGATCGGGCTGAAATGTTTACATGATTTTTTTTCATAAATTATCTTTCTTGCACCTAGAGTAGAGTCCCAACCAACTCAAGGGGTGGCCACTAGAGGGCAAGGCGTGCATATCACATGACTGAAATGAAGGCGAAAATATATCGATACTTGGTAAAGAAAGATGGGATGCTTTCGAGGGCATACCCCAAGCTTAGACACTTGAATATCCTTCGATATTTACTTTGGGTACCTTGGGAATCCCCAAGCTTGAACTCTTACCTCTCCTCCTTCTCCTCATATCGAGACCTCGTAGAACTTCGAACACTTCATTCACACAAAACTTTAGAGACAACTCGTGAGATCCATTAGTATAATAATGCAAATTACTACCTTAAGTATGCAAATTACTACCTTAAGTACTTTTGCAAACCCATTCACATTTTTTGGCATTATAGCTAATGTAATATAACTACTCCATGACTTATACCACCAATACAATCAATAGTTTAATCAAAACGAGTAAAAAATGCATCAAAAAATAAAATATGTCAAAAATGGGAGAGTCTGTAGTAATCCGAACATTGACCATAATTCTCTAACTTTAGTAATTCTGAACAATTTGGACGAAATAAACAATTTTCATAGCATTACTGTGTAAAAGTTTCAGAAACTTTCGATGTACCACTAAAAATGTAAATTGACGCACTACAACCAAAGTTTCTGCTTTTCCACCGCACATACCAACAAGCAATCTAATCATCCTAAACAAAATCTCGGCACGTTATTTTTATAATACAATGTATTTGTACAAGGGGATAATTATTATTTTTGAAAAGTTTTGTAAATGAGATTTACAAAGTTTCCATAGGAATGAAGAAAGTTCAAGGACGCCCCCCACTTCAATGGTTTCATTTTTCTCACTTTCATTTTCCTTTTTGAAAAGTTTTTGGTTTCCCTCTATATTTTTTGTCTTTAAACTTTATAAAAGCACACAACAAAAATAAATGACTCTTAAAAACTTTCGGGTTGTGTCCCTGGCAATGCTTTCTTTAAAGCCATTAAGCTAGGCATAAAGTGCTCAAGTAATGGATCCACCCAGATCCCAAGGTATAACAAAGCAAATTTTAATTAACAATGATTTGTAATTTAGTAGTGAGAACAAAACAACATATATCATGCAATGATGAAGTCTAACTCTCTTTGTATGCATCGACATGTCATAAAAGAACAATTGCAAGTATGAGCAGCAAGCACATGCATATTATATGCATCAATATCATCATGTGTAATGGTAAAATGCAACCCATGAATATAATCCTTAATAAGAGCAAACTTCTGCAAAATAGTGTTATTCGAAAAATTCAAAAAGATAATATGACTATCATGTGTGGGTGCAATAGCAAGAACTTCATTCTTAACATTAGGAACTATAGCAATTTCATCGTCACAAGAATACTTCATATTGGCATCTTGGCTACAAGCATATTTAGCATCAATTTCATCAAAAAGGGATATTTCAAAGGAAACAACGGGATCATAGCAATTATCATAGCATTTATCCTTCGGTAAGCACGAAGGGAAATTAAACAATGTATGAGTTGAAGAGTTACTATCAGTAGAAGGCGGGCATGGGTAGCTAATCCTCTCTTCCTCCTTTTGTTTCTTCACTCTCCTCATCATCTTTTTCATCCAATGAGCTCATAGTATCATCAATTTATTCTTCCATAGGCTCGTGCAAAATATTATTCTCTTATTGGACACCAGAGAAGTCCTCGGTATATAGTTTAACATAAGCATTAGAAGCATGGTTTTCATAGAAATATTTACGTATGGCAAAATTTTCTGATTTGTAAAGAGTGGCATCATACTTTCCAATCAAAGAAGAAATATCATAAGCACCCTTAAAATCAAAAATTTCTTCAATTTTTTCAACATCATAATATCTATAAACACCTTTAGCATAAGACCATAAGACTCCATTATCACTAAACTCACATTTGTAGGTAAGATGTTTCTTAGGGTCTTCAAAACAACAAGTATAATAATATATTTCACATAAATTTCAAGCATAGCAATGCAAAGTATTAATATTATGCCATAAAAGTTTCCCTTTTGAGATAAGAGGTGTCGTACATAATAAGCATGATCATCTAATTATTTGCCCTCAACTAAACTAGTTGGCGTTTGAGCACGAGCACATAGGGTTTGAAGATGATCCAAGTAAAAAGCTTCAGCATATGATAGATTTTGGGTGGTTCTTCAACAATTGGTCTGGTACGTACAACTATTTTTTTGGTATTTTGCATTTCCTACCCATAACTAAAGATAGAAAACAAGAACAAAATAAAAACTACTTAGTGATAAAGCAAACACGCACACGCAAGAATATTCACCCCACGCTATTGCTCCCTGGCAACGGCACCAGAAAAAGGTCTTGATAACCCACAAGTATAGGGGATCGTTTGTAGCCCTTTTCGATAAATAAGAGTGTTGAAACCAATGAGGAGCTAAAGGTAGAAGAATTATTCCCTCAAGTTGTATCGACCACCAATACAACTCTACACACACTTAACGTTTGTTTTACCTAAAGCAAGAATAAAGCCAGAAGTGTTTTGTGAGAGTAAAACTAGAAATAAAATGCAAGGTAACAAATATAGTGGTGTAGTAGCAACCTTTTTGTAACACAAGAGAAGGATTTGTCCCAAGGCAATTGACTACGTTACTAGACCGATAGCATGTTTTTATGTAGGAGAGGCCACTGCTAGCATGCCATCCCTTACTTGGAATTATATGCACTTATGATTGGATGTATTACCAAGCATCAACAACTACTAACTTTCATTAAGGCAAAACCCAACCATAGCATTCAGATATATATTGGTCCCCCTTCAATCCCGTATGCATCAATTTCTATGTTAGGAAGATGTATTTTGTCACTTTTTCCCTCCAATGCATAGTCCTATCAAAATACAACTAACCTTATGGTGTGATCCACACGCACGCTCATATGATGGGCATCAAAGGATAGCAACATGTCCACAAGAAAATTAAACCAATCATAGAAATTTCACCAATTAGCCCATAGGACAAAACGGATCTACTCAAACACCATAGGATAGCCACATATCATTGTGAAATAATATGTAGTGTTGAGAACCATGTTTAAGTAGAGAGTTACAGTGGGAAAAGAGGTGTTACACCGCTGCATAGAGGGGGAGAGAGTTAGTGTTGACGGCGGCAAGATTGTTGATGTAGATTGTCGTCATGCTCCTTGCCCGGGTAGCACTCCGGCGCCAGTGTGAGAGAGGGCGAGAGAGCCCCCTCCTTCTTCTTCTTACTTGGCCTACCCCTAGATGGGAGGAGAGTTCCCCCTCTGATCCATGGCATCCATGGTTGCGGAGGGGCAGGAGCCCCTCTGAGATTGGATCTCCCTCTTTGTTCTCTTCTATTTTGCGTTCCTATTTTCTGGCCATTCATCGTTTCTTAAATTCCCGGAGATCCGTAACAACGATCAGGCTGAAATTGTTACAAAATTGTTTTCCATAAATTATCTTTCTTCTGCCCGAAGAAGAGCCCCAACTGACTCGCCAATAGAGGGCAGGGTGCGCTTGGGGGTATGGGTCATGCCCTGGTGGGCAGTGGAGGTCGTAGGCCTCCGTTTACGTTGATTCCACCTCCCAAAAATCACATATATTACAAAATAATTATCCCTAAATTTTCTCACATTTGGACTTCGTTTGATATGGATATTCTGCGAAACAAAAAACATGCAACAAACAGGAACTCACACTTGGCACTAGATCAATATGTTAGTCTAATAAATCATATAAAATGTTGCCAAAAATATTTTAAATTTGTATAATATTGGAATGGAACAATAAAAAAATATTGAGATGATGGAGACGTATGAGCATCCCCGAGCTTAATTCCTACTCGTGCTTGAGTAGGTAAATGATGAAAAAGATATTTCTTGATGTGGAATGCTACCTATCATAATCTTGATCATATATCTAATCATGGCATGAATATTAAGACACGAGTGATTCAAAGCAATAGTCTATAATTTACATAAAGACATTAATACTCATGCATCCCAACAAACAATCGTGTCTTTCAAAATATCAACACTAAACAAAGCTATCCCTACAAAATTATATAGCTTGTCATACTTGGTCTTCCTTGCATAAGGTACAAATCATGATCACCCCACTGTCAAATCAAGCAATTGGATCGTACTTTTTAACGTGCTTCAGCTTTTTATTACTCACTCAATACATGAGTGTGAACAATGGTTATAGAATAAAGGTGGAATAGAATATGGTGGTCGGTTTC
The DNA here is from genome assembly GCF_904849725.1 of Hordeum vulgare subsp. vulgare. Lineage (NCBI taxonomy): Eukaryota > Viridiplantae > Streptophyta > Magnoliopsida > Poales > Poaceae > Hordeum > Hordeum vulgare. The sequence continues at coordinate 293,965,308 of NC_058522.1, forward strand.
AAAGGGGTAAAAGTGAAGAAGAGAGTCTCGAATCAACTCGGCGTATCAACGGGCTATGGAGATGCCCATCAATAGATGTCAATGCGATGAGTAGGAATTTCCATGCGACGGATGCACTAAGAGCTATAAGTGTATGAAAGCTCAACATGAAAAGTAATTGGGTGTGCATCAAACTCTATAATGAAAAAATCCCAATAGTATATGAAAGTGACAAAATAGGAGACTCTCCACATGAAAATATGGTGATACTTTGAGGCACAAGTGTGGAATTAGCATGCCCATTCTCTCTTTTCTCTCTTTTTTTTTCCTTTTTTCTTTCTTTTTATTTTTTCTCTTTCTGTTTTTTTTCTTTTTGTGTGGAGTCTCATCCCGACTTGTGGAGGAATCATAGTCTCCATCATCCTTTCCTCACTAGGACAATGCTATAATAATGAATAATGATGATCATCACACTTATATTTACTTACCACTCAATATTACAACTCGATACATAGAACAAAGTATGCCTATCGCAGTGTACTACGACGTGCAATGATCTAGCATGCCACAGACAACAAAAGACGGATAAGCCATGGAAATATCATGCTAGCTATATTACGATGATGCAAAGCAATATGACAATAAATGCTCAAGTCATCAAAACGGAAGTGGTGTAAGTTGCATGGCAATATATTTTGGAATGGCTATGGAAATGCCTTAATAGGTAGGTATCGTGGCTGTTTTGAGTAAGATATAATAAGGCTTATGTGTGATAGAACATATCATATCACGGGGTTAGGATGCACCTGCGAAGTTTGCACCGACTCTCGAGGTGAGAAAGGGCAATGCACGGTACCGTAGAGGCTAGCAAATTGCGGAGTGTGTATAATCCATGGAATCACATTAGCCATAAAGAACTCATATACTTATTGCAAGATTTTATTAGCTCTTTCGAAGCAAATCACTACCTGCATGCCCCGAGGGAGAAGGTTGGGAGGAGTTAACCATAGTGTGACTCCGATTATAACAACACAAATGATTTCAATCAAGGATAAATTATGATCCAACTTCGTCTTATAATTAGAGACTATACGTGCATGCTTCGGGAATCACAAACCTTAACATCAATATTATTACTAATCCACAATCATCAACTAGTTCACCCACATAATACTATCTTAATGTCACAAAACTATTGCAGGGAATCAAACATATCATACTTAGAGATCTACAAGTTTTATGTAGGATCTTATGATTAATCATGTAAATGACCAATTCCTTTTGACTCTCTAAATAGGTATACATGAAGCTTAAGAGATTAACTATTTCTAAAAAATACAATGATCTAATAAATATAAGTGAAGCAAAAGAGCATTCTTCAAATAATAGTTTTCTATATGTAGAGAAACAGGCAATCCAAACTTCAAATGATATAAGTGAAGCACATGAAGCGTTCTATAAAGCCATACTCAAAAGATATTAGTGAAGTACAATGAGCACTCTATAAATCAACCATGAGCTATATAATACCAGCATGGTGCATAAGATAAAAGTGTAAACTAAACACAAAAGATGCTCCAAGATTTACGCATATCACGTGAATGAAACAAAGATGAAACATACCAATACTTGTTAAAGAAAGATGGGATGCCTTTCGGGGCATACCCAAGCTTATATGCTTGAATATCCTTCGATATTTACTTGGGGCGCCTTGGACATCCCCAAGCTTGAACTCTTACCTCTCCTCCTTCTCCTCATATCGATACCTCCTCGAACTTCGAACACTTCATTTACACAAAACTTAACAGAAAACTCGTTAGATCCGTTAGTATAATACAAATGCCCGTGCGTTGCACCGGGCGAAAAATATCTCAAGGCCTTCGTACTAAAAGAATACTCTGCATCCTTGTACTAAAAGAACACTACGCAGCAGTGATTGATTCAATCTCTGAAACCTAGCTACCCAAGTCTACCTAGTTGATCTTGTTTATTGATTCAACAGCAAAGAGTTGTAGCCTAATTTTCATTCGGTTTCAATGGATTAATTCCAGCAGTATATTCTGATTAAAATGAAGCTATAAGATAAAGGTTCTTTTACTTATCTTATAAAATAAAAATGAAACATTATTGTATGTCCAAAGAAAATATTTACTTGCGGTATCCACAGTGATACATATGCTAATTAAAACGCTGGATAACCTAATTAAAGGCTTTCTCGGTGTAACAGAAACATGGGTGCATGAGATGGACTAACTACGAGATGCAAAACTATGTGTATTTGTAGGCATCGTTTGATTTTCTCAAGCGACAAGAAGAAAATGGGGAATATGCGAACAACTACACTTCAAGTTTTATGTGTGGAAAATACCAGAGCACAACCAAGACACACCCCGTCAAAATTTTCGCTTAGATATTACTCTTCCCAACTCCTTTATCGCGTCCAGTGAAACATCAACCTAAAACAGCTATTACAACCGGTAAACCAAATGCTTGATACTTTTATTATTTAGAAAACACATGAAAGATCTGTGTTAGCCTATTAGGTGGAGGGTTAAGACTACATCTCATGTTTGTGTTGTACCGAAGGCTAAGGGTGAAAACACCCCGATTAAACAATCATCTCCATCAATGTAAACCAACCATCATGCCGGGCAGCTACAACTTACTCCCTTATTTCACATCATAGAAAATCATGCTCGTGCAAAGAACATTATACATGCAGATAATAAGCACAGTAAGCACATAGAAAATGACAGCCATCCATAGTCCCCAAAGTATGCAGGCAGTTATCTAGTCATCATAAGTGAGAACAATATTCTTTTAAGATAACAACACAAACTCAATTGCAACTGAATCAGAGCTGACACAACACGGGCAGATCAAACTAATAAGTAAACATGGATATGCTCTTCCTTGATTTTCCACCTGAGCATATTTGAACATCTTAACCGGGAGAAACATTGGCACAAAAGGGGTGAACAGTTTACAGCAAAGATGACCCATAAAGAAACCTGGTATTCTTGCCATGTGTCCCCGCTCTCGTGTGGCATGTACCAGGAAGCATCAAGTATCTGAACCAAGAAGTCAAATATGATATGAAAAACAGCACAGGTTCCTGTGGCCCCTTAATGTTTTCTTGGGCAGAACAATAATGATAGGGAAACAACATGACAGGGAGTAGAATAACAGTGGTAAATACTGTACTAATCAAATCTCAGTTGCTTATCATGTGGATAAATAAACTGGATGATGAGAAATCAAGAACATGTTGCTGTTGTTACTGCTACTGAAACGCTAGCGAAAAAAGGAGGTAATATATCCTCCTGAATCGAAGGGGGAAACGTGAGGCGGATGAGAGATTCTTTCACCTTGATGTCGGGCTGGCGTAGGTGCTGCTCCAGCCACTGTGCAGACACAACCGGATCGTCCTGCGCCATTGGCCACCTCTGTTGTACATTCCCCACCCCCTCACAATACCTCCCATCCATGCCACGCCATGACTAGCTCCCCAAGCTCCGCCCTAAGAGCAGGGCGGCCGCGGCCACGGGAGCGGCGGGGCCGGTTTCCTCGTGCCCCGCCACGGCGGGCGAGCCCGTCTCGCGGACGGCGGGCTTTGACAGGGGGCACGGAGGAGCTCCCCTTGGTCGGAGGCGCGCGCGAAGGAGAGGGAGGGCGGGGTCCGATTACTCAACCACTTTATTATGGGCAAGATGGAATATTGGTCGTGGGTGGCGGCGGCGGCGGGCACCGTGATCCCGCGACGGCGCCACCAGGAGCAGGAGCTGCCCACGAAGCGGACTTGCGCGCGGCAGGCGGCGGCGGCGGCAGGCACCGTGAGCCCGCGACGGCGTCACCAGGAGCAGGTGTTGCCCACGACGCGGACTCGCGCGCGTCGTCCCTCTCCTCTCCCTCACCGCACACGACTCCCCAGCGCAGACCCTCGCGAGGCGAGGCCGGAGAAGGCCGGGGCGAGGTGGATCCGGGTTGGGGTCAACAGATCCGAGCGGCTCCAGCTCAGATCTGGCCAGAGATGGGGTGAGGTGGCCGACGGTGGAGCTTTGAGCTCGGGCTCCCATGGCGGCAGCCTCGCAGCAGGGAAGAGGGAGACCGAGTGAGGGAGAGAGGAAACGTTTTTTTCCAGATCCACATAGGGACTGCGGATTGAATACCCAGATATGGAGGGGGTTTTGTGCAAAACTGCCGACGACGTACGACACAAGCGATCGGTGCTTTATTATTAGGGGAGATAATGCAAATTACTACCTTAAGTACTGCTGCAAACTTAACTAAAAACTCGAGACCTCCTTGACCATGATTCTCTAACTTTAATAATTGTGAACTATTAGGGCGAAATAAACAATTTGCATAACATTACTTTGTAAAAGTTTCAAAAACTTTCGATGTACGAGTAACAAAATTAAATTGACGCACTACAGCAAAAGTTTCTGCTTTTGCACCCCGCATACCAACAAGCAATCTAATAATCCTAATGGAAAATCTTGGCACATTATTTTTATAATAAAAATGGATTTGTACAAGGGGATAATTATTTTTTTGAAAAGTTTTCTAATTGAGATTCACAAACTTTCCATGGGCATGAACGAAGTTCAAGGACGTCCCCCACTTCAACGGTGTTCATTTTCTCACTTTCACTTTCCTTTTTGAAAAGCTTTCGGTTCCCCTCTATATTTTTTGTTTCTGAACTTTATAAAAGAACACAACAGAAATAAATGACTCTTTAAAACTTCTGATTTGTCTCCCTTTTAGCGCTTTCTTTAAAGCCATTAATCTAGGCATAATGTGCTCAAGTAATGGATCCACCCGGATCCCAAGGTATATCAAAGCAAATTTTAATTAACAATGATATTTAATTAAGTAGTGAGCACAAAACAGCATATATCATGCAATGACGAAGTCTAACTCTCTTCGTATGCATCGGCATGTCATAAAAGAACAAGTCATGCACATCAAGTAAAGGCCAATACATGGCATAAGCAGTTTCTTGCAATTTTATCGTGTTGGAAACATAAAGAGGTGGAGATGTAGTTCCTCTCTCAGAATAATTGCAAGTAGGAGCAACAAGTACAAGCATATTATATGCATCAAAATCATCATGTCTAATGGTAAAACGCAACCCATCAATAGAATCCTTAATAAGATCAAACTTCTGCAAAATAGTGTAGTTCGGATAATTCAAAAAGATAATATGACTATCATGTGTGGGTGCAATAGCAACAACTTCATTCTTAACCTAAGGAACTATAGTAAGTTCATCTTCATAAGCATAATTCATATTGGCATCTTGGCTACAAGCATAGCAAGCATCAATTTCATCAAAAAAGGGTATTTCAAAAGAATCAACGGGTCATAGCAGTTCTCATAGCATTTATCCTTCGGTAAGTACGAAGGGAAATTAAACAATATACGAGTTGAAGAGTTACTCTCATTAGAAGGCGGGCATGGGAGCTAATCCTCTCTTCCTCCTTTTGTTCTTCACTCTCTTCGTCATCTTTTTCATCCACTGAGCTCAAAGTTTCATCAATTTCTTCTTCCATAGGCTCCTGCAAAATATTAGTCTCTTCTTGGACAGCAGAGGAGTCTTCAATATATAGTTTAACATAAGCACAAGAAGCATAGTTTTCATAGCAATATTTAAGTATGCCGAAATTTTCATATTTGTAAAGAGTAGCATCATACTTTTTAATCAAAGAAGCAATATCATAAGCACCCTTAAAAGCAACAAATTCTTTAATACGTTCAACATCATAATAACTATAAACACCTTTAGCATAAGACGATAAGATTCCATTATCACTAAACTCACATTTGTAGGGAAGATGTTTCTTAGGGTCTTCAGAACAACAAGTAAAATCATATATTTCACATAAATTCCATGCATAGCAATGCAAAGTATTAATATGATGCCATAAAAGTTTCCATTTTTGAGATCAGTGGTGTCGCACATAATAAGCACGATCATCTAATTATTTTCCCTCAACTAAACTAGTTGGCGTTTGAGCACGAGAACATAGGGTTCGAAGATGATCCAAGTAAAAAGCTTCAGCATATGATAGATTTTGGGTGGTTCTTCAACCATTGGTCTGGTAGGTAGAACTATTTTTTGGTATTTTGCGTTTCTTACCCATAACTAAATATAGAAAACAAGAACAAAATAAAAACTACTTAGTGATAAAACAAACAAGCACACACAAGAATATTCACCCCACGCTATTGCTCCCCGGCAACGGCGCCAGAAAAAGGTCTTGATAACCCACAAGTATAGGGGATCGTTTGTAGCCCCTTTTGATAAATAAGAGTGTTCAACCCAACGAGGAGCTAAAGGTAAAACAAATGTTCCCTCAAGTTCTACCGACCATCTATACAACTCTACGCACACTTAGCGTTTGCTCTAGCTAAACCAAGAATAAAGCTAGAAGTACTTTGCGAGAATAAAAATAGAAATAAATTGCAAGATAATAAATATAGTAGTGTAGTAGCAATCTTTTTGTAACACAAGAGAAGGATTTGTCCCTAGGAAACTGACTACGTTACTAGACCGATAGCAAGTTTTTATGTGGGAGAGGCCACTGCTAGCATGCCATCCCTTACTTGGAATTCTATGCACTTATGATTGGAACTATGAGCAAGCATCCACAACTACTGACTTCCATTAAGGAAAAACCCAACCATAGCGTTAAGATATATATTGGTCCCCCTTCAATCCTGTATGCATCAATTTCTATTTTAGGAAGAAGTATTCTGTTAGTCTTGACCTCCAATGCATAGTCCTATAAACATACACCTAACACTATGGTGTGATCCACACGCGCGCTCATATGATGGGCACCAAAGGACAACAACATATCCACAAGAAAATTAAGACAATTATAGAAATTTCACCAATTAGCTATAGGACAAAACATATCTACTCAAACATGATAGGATAGCCACATATCATTGGGAAATAGCATGTAGTGTTGAGCACCATGTTTAAGTAGAGAGTTACAGTGGGAAAAGAGGTGTTACAACGATGCATGGAGGGGAGAGAGTTGGTGTTGACGTCGGCAAGATTGTTGATGTCGATCGTCATCACGCTTCTTGCCCTGGCGGCACTCCATCGCCACCGGAAGAGAGGGGGAGAGATCCCCCATCCTTATTCTTCTTCCTTGGCCTCCCCGTAGATGGGAGGATAGTTCTCCCTCTAGACCATGACCTCCATGGTGGCGGAGGGGCGGGAGACCCTCCGAGATTGGATCTCCCTCTGTGTTCTCTTCTGTTTTGCGTTCCTGTTTTCAAGCCCTTCACCATATCTCAAATTCCGTGAGATCCGTAACTCCGACCGGGCTGATATGTTTAAACGATTTTTTCTCGTAAATTATATTTCTTGCACCCGAAGTAGAGTTCCAACCAACTTAAGGGGTGGCCACTGGAAGGCAGAGCGTGCAGGGGGTATGGCCCATGCCCTGCTTGGTAGTGGAGATTGTGGGCCTCCGTTTACATTGATTCCACCTCCCAAAAATCACATATATTCCAGAATATTTCTTTGTAAATTTTATCGCGTTTGGAGTTTGTTTGATATGAATATTTTGTGAAACAAAATGCATGCAACAAACAGGAACTAGCACTTGGCGCTGGATCAATATGTTAGTCCAATAAATCATATAAAATGTTGCAAAAATATGTGAAAGTTGTATAATATTGGTATCGAACAACCAAAAATTATAGATAGGATGGAGATGTCTCATGCAGCACGGCATCGTCCATCACGTTGTCGGGGAGCGCCTCGTCCATCACGAGATGAGCACCCCAAGCCGCCCTATTTGTCGCCTAGTGCGCTTAGTGGTTATCCAACGCTAACCTGTTTCGGCCCGGATAGTATTTTTTCCCCTCGTACGAATTTGCCTAATTATCCACTCGTGAATAGCCATAACTAAATAATCGTGCATCGGATTAAAATGATTTCAACATGAAAGATGTCCAGAATTTCATGTAGTTTCACCATATGCCACTTTTATCCATGTTTATAATGTTTAACCTGTTGTTTGTATTTAATTTGCGTAGATGCCATGTTAAAATGATTTATTTCATAACTGATTAATAGTAGCTCCGATTAAAATGTTCCACATATGTAACTTGACCAGAAAAACGTGTAGAATAACATGGTGGCTTTTATTTTGCGATATAGTAAATCTAAAATTGTGTTATAGGCAGAACAGTACTGAATCTTAATTTGCATACGGGGACTTCCCAGAATTGTTATTCGGGCTCTCGCCTCATTTAAACTTGACTAAAATTTCATGTAGCTTCATAATATCTTGTGCATCCATGTTTCAACATGCTTGTGGCTGTAATTTGCATACATTTTGCATTCATGGCATATCATCTTGTGTTGCTCATATCTTTTAAACCGTAGCTCCGTTTTAAATTATCTATATATGTAAATCGACTAGAATGCCATATAGAATCACATGGTCCACTTTATTTTTCTCTTTAATAAATACAAAATGTGATTAGTTCAAATCTGGGCCAATTTCTAAATTAACACATGGGGTCATTTCGGAAATGCTATATGTTGTTTCCGACCTCATTTAAGATGCCTAGATATGTAGTTTATTTATGCTTCATCTCTTGTCATGCTAAACAACATTTAATATTGTCATGTGCCCAAATAGGAGTGAACTAAATAATTCAAATATGGAGTTTTGTCAATATAGAAGGAATTGCATATTATGCTTCATTTAATGTGCAGTAATAATTTGTTGTGCTTTGTCGTGTCGTGCATAAATAAATGGACATGCATCATAATTGCATGCAGATCATGTCATGAATATGTGTGGTGTTATCGTGTGTTTATTGTTATCTCCGGATTGCTTCTTCTTGATAGAGTTCCTTAAGCGAGTGGGAGTGTGAGGATTTGTTTGGCCACGTTGGTTTGTCTGCTTACGAATTCGTTCTTCTTCCAAGCAGGATCATATGCAAGATGAACATTTCCCTAGATACCACTACTATCATTGCCCTGCTAGTTGTCTCGTTTCTATCGTTATGTCTCGCTGCCTACCACCTGTTATGTCAAGCCTCCCAACATTGCCATGAAAAGCTTCTAACCCTTCCACAACCCAATAAATGCTTGTTTGGCTATGTTACCGCTTGCTTAGCCTTCTTATAACGTTGCTAGTTGCACGTGTAGTTGGTTCCATGTGACAACATGGATTCTTTGTTATATCACCATATTCTAATTAATTTGATGCACCTATATACTTGGTAAAAGGTGGAAGGCTTGGCCTTCTAGCTTGGTGTTTTGTTCTGGCTTTGCCTCCCTGGTTACTTGTGCACCGGTGTTATGTTCAATAATTGAGCGCTCCTAACATGCCTCGGGTTGTTATGTAGACCCCCTCGATTTTAGTTTTGGGTTAAAACTCTTCTGGCAAGGCCCAACATTGGTACTATATTTTACCAACATAATAATACTGAACATCGTTATTAAAACATAGGGCGCCAAGAACCTGATGAGTAATTCAACAAAATACAGGGGGGCGAGTGCTGATAGTTTTGGTCCCAAACGGGTTGTCTGCGGGCCACCGCGAGGGAACTCGAGGATTGGTTTTACTCATAGCTAGTCCCATCTAATTGTGCCCTGAGAACGAGGTACACGACTCCTATCGGGACCATCGACACGTCGGACGGCCTTGCTGGAATTGTTTTACCCTTCTCGAATGTCTTGTGCGAGGGATTCCGAGGATACTTTGGGCTATCTCGAGGTTGAGGTTTTCCATAAGGAATACGAGGAGATCACGGGTTTTCTATGGTCGAGGTTTTCGACACAGCTTGTGGTAGTTTGTGATGGACTAGTTGGAGCACCCCTATAGGGTTAAGTCTTTTTGAGAGTCATGCCCTGATGACGAGTTGATGGATATACTTCTCACCCCTCGTTGGTTACCCCAAGTGGAAGGTTGAGATGTAGTCAGCAGCAGATTTCCCTTACATGGGGACTGTAAGGTTTATCGAACCAGGAGGACTCCGAGGATCAACAAGTAGGTGTCCGCTACTCTGGCGCTAGCAGAAGACGTGGACCTACACACACAACAAATAAATTTGCTCTCAACGAGTTCAGAGAGGTTGTCAATCTCTCCGGCCTTGAAGTTTGCAAAGGATAAAAACACAAGCACGAATAGCGATAGTGATTGCAACGGAAAAGTAAATAAAAGCAGTAAATGGTGGAGGTGTAAACAATGATGGTAATATGGACTAGAGTCACATGATGTTCACTAGTGATGTCTCTCTCCCAAAAGACAATAAACAACTATGTTGGGTAACCAAACTACAGCTGGGCAATTGACAGAATTATAAACGAACCACAATGCTAATCATGCTACAAGAAAGTTAGAGGCTCAAAAGTAATGGGAAGTACGCCAAAACAAGTAGACTATTTATCCATCAGCATCTACTCTCTAATCATCCACCTTGAGATATCTATCCAGAACATCTCGCTGGTATTAAGTTGCGAGCCCCACCCAAAGTGTAAACTCAAAGCAACGGACAACTGCATTAACGAACTTTGCGTAAGGTCAAAAAATCCTTGCAACCATGGTTACAAGCACCATTGTTTTCTCCCTGGTGGCAACATCACATACTCTAGTCTCATGTTTCTGTCACTCAAGCTAGACATCAGGGGCATGAACCCACAATCATGCATAACGCTCCCTCTTGGAGTCACAATCTACTACTGGGCCAAAGCAATAAAAAGCAATGGAGAACATGCATGAATTACTCAATAACATAATATAAAAGGAGAACCAAATATATAACTCATCGCAATCTAAACATAATCTCATAATCCATCGGATCCCAGCAAACTCAGCATAGCAACAGCAGGTAAATTACATAGATGCCTTGATCATGTAGGGCAACTCACAAGGGCTAAGAATTGAAGCACAAGATTGGAGAAAAGACATAACATAGCTACTGGTCATGGACTCATGGTCCAAGGAGGACTACTAACGGCACGTCCGGGAAGCATCCATGGTGGTGGAGAAGTTCCCGGAGGTCAATCCTCCCTCCGGCAGGGTGTCGAGAAGAGGTCTTCTGGCGCTCCTGATCTCGAAAGCGCTGTGGCGGTGGAACGGTGGAGAAATTCGTGATTCTGGATCTATCTCTAGGGTTTTCCGTCCGAGGGGTAAATATAGGCCAAAGGAGGGCTCCATAGGGTGGACCAGGCGGCCTGGTGGCTCGGCCAGGTAGGGGCCTGCGCCAGGTGGCCGCCTGGGTGAGGCCTTGTTCCGCTCTGGCCCACCTTGGTGCTTCGTGGAGCTTCCCGCACACTGATTTTTATATATTTTTCTCAGGATTTTTGGGGCTCTGAAAGTTGGGGTAAAGTCCCTGCAATTAAAAGACATCAGCAGACAGAAACTGGCACTGGGTGCACTGAGTTAGTAGGTTAGTCCAAATATGTGTAAAAAGGTATGAAAGTGTATCTAAACATATAACAATGTCACCCAAAAGAGTGTGGAACAAACAGAAATTATAGATACGTTTGGGGCGTATCAACATCCCCAAGCTTAATTCCTGCTCGTCCTCGAGTAGGTAAATGATAACACAAATAATTTATGTGGTGACATGCTAACACACATATAAGAACTTCAAAGTACAACAAGTAAGATATGCAATTCAAGTCAAGACAATAACAAGCAAGAATATCTAGTATTGAAATTAGCAAAATAAGAACATAAAGGTGCAAGAGCTCTCGCTGTCTGTGACTCAAATCTTTCCAAATGTTGTTTCCGTGCAAGAAGTGGGAGATGGGTTTAGAACATAAACAATTTATATAGTTTAATTGTGAACTCAATCTACTAAAACTTCACACTTGGTCTCCTTCGGAATCTTATTTTGACTCATCCCCGGACCACTAGTCACGCCCAAGTCAAAATGATCCTCTCCCTTTTGACTTTGAGCACTCATGCAATGGATGAGCGCAAGCAAGATATGTTGGCACTTAGGATGGCAAAGAGAATAATGATGGGGAAGGAAGACAAAAAAGGTGTGAAAGGCTCACATAAATGAGGACAACCATAGGCGAGAGAAAGCCAAATGATAGATATGATGTGAGGAGTAGGGATTGCGATGCAACGGATGCACATATGAGCTAAGGTAAGCTCTCCAATGGAACTAGTGGGGGTGCATCCAACTTTCTTGCTGATGAAGACCTAGAGCTCATTTCAGGAGGCTCATCATTCGAATATACAAGCCAAGTTCTATAGTGTAAGGGTCCCCACATAGTTATGCATGAATGATAATCTCTATGGAGTACAAATATAACAATGGAGTACGAGTGTGGATCTTTGAAAAGGAATAGTAGTGTTGCCCCCTTCTATCTTTTTATTTCTTTTATTTCTTTTTATTTGTTTTTCTTTTTTGTCGCCTCTTTGGCTCTTGCTATTTATCGCTCATTTGTCCTCTTTGGGATCTTTTCATGTGTCCTCTTTTGGGATCTTTTAATTTGTCCTCTTTGGGATCTTTTCCTCACTTAAGGGCAACACTCTATATTCTACAAGAATAAAAAGAAGATCTTCACACTTTATAAGAAGTACTCAACATAAACACAAATGAAAACTATCATGATGTATGAAAATGTATGCCTCTGCTAGTGTAGTAGGATATGCAATAAAACTAGCGCGTCATGTAGCAATAATAAGGGCAAGGCCCAACTAGCATGGGGCTCCTCGATCAAGAAAAAACATGTATGACATGAAGATGAAGTCATGAGATGGTGGATGTGTTGGGGAACGTCGCATGGGAAACAAAAAATTTCCTACGCGCACGAAGACCTATCATGGTGATGTCCATCTACGAGAGGGGATTTCCGATCTACGTACCCTTGTAGATCGCACAGCATAAGCGTTAATAAACGCGGTTGATGTAGGGGAACGTCCTCACGTCCCTCGATCCGCCACGCGAACCGTCCCACGAACTGTTCCGCGATCCGTCCCACGATCCGCTCTGATCTAGTGCCGAACGGACGGCACCTCCGCGTTCAGCACACGTACAGCTCGATGATGATCTCGGCCTTCTTGATCCAGCAAGGGAGACAGAGAGGTAGATGAGTTCTCCGGCAGCTTGACGGCGCTCGGGAGGTTGGTGGTGATCTAATCTCAGCAGGGCTCCGCCCGAGCTCCGCAGAAACGCGATCTAGAGGAAAATCGTGGAGGTATGTGGTCGGGCTATCATGGCAAAGTTGTCTCAAATCAGCCCTAATACCTCCGTATATATAGGAGGGAGGGGAGGGGCCTTGCCTTGAGACTCAAGGATCCCCAAGGGGGTCGGCTGAAGGGGGGGAGGACGAATCCTCCTCTAATCCTAGTCCAACTAGGATTGGAAGGTGGAATCCTTCCCTTCCGTCCCACTTCCCCTTTTTTTTCTTTTCTCTTTGATTTTCTCTTATCCTGCGGAGGGGCCTTCTTTGGCTTGCCCACAAGCCCACTAAGGGCTGGTGCGGCACCCCTAAGGCCTATGGGCTTCCCCAGGGTGGGCTGCCCCCCCCCCCCCGGTGAACATCCGGAACCCATTCGTCACTCCCGGTACATTCCCGATAATGCCAAAAACTTTCCGGTAATCAAATGAGGTCATCCTATATATCAATCTTCGTCTCCGAACCATTCCGGAAACCCTTGTGACATATGTGATCTCATACGGGACTCCTAACAACATTCGGTAACCAACCATATAACTCAAATACGCATAAAACAATGCCGAACCTTAAGTGTGCAGACCCTGCGGGTTCGAGAACTATGTAGACATGACCCGAGGGACTCCTCGGTCAATATACAATAGCGGGACCTGGATGCCCATATTGGATCCTACATATTCTACAAAGATCTTATCGTTTGAACTTCAGTGCCAAGGATTCATATAATCCCGTATGTCATTCCCTTTGTCCTTCGGTATGTTACTTGCCCGAGATTCGATCGTTAGTATCTGTATACCTATTTTAATCTCGTTTACCGGCAAGTCTCTTTAATCGTTCCGTAATACAAGATCTCGTGACTTACACTAAGTCATTTTGCTTGCAAGGCTTGTTTGTGATGTTGTATTACCGAGTGGGCCCCAAGATACATCTCCGTCACACGGAGTGACAAATCCCAGTCTTGATCCATACTAACTCAACGGACACCTTCGGAGATACCTGTAGAGAATCTTTATAGTCACCCAGTTATGTTGTGACGTTTGATACACAAAAAGCATTCCTCCGGTGTCAGTGGGTTATATGATCTCATGGTCATAGGAATAAATACTTGACACGCAGAAAACAGTAGCAACAAAATGACACGATCAACATGCAACGTATATTAGTTTGGGTCTAGTCCATCACATGATTCACCCAATGATGTGATCATGTTATCAAGCAACAACACCTTGTGCATAGTCAGAAGACCCTGACTATCCTTGATCAACTGGATAGCCAACTAGAGGCTTGCTAGGGACAGTGTTTTGTCTATGTATCCACACATGTATCTAAGTCTTCATTCAATACAATTATAGCATGGATAATAAACGATTATCTTGATACATGAATTATAATAATAACTTATTTATCATTGCCTCTAGGGCATAATTCCAACAGTCTCCCACTTGCACTAGAGTCAATAATCTAGTCCTCACATCGCCATGTGAATTATATTGTAATAAATCTAACACCCATACAGTTCTGGTGTTGATCATGCTTTGCCCATGGAAGAGGTTTAGTCAGCGGGTCTGCCACATTCAGATCCGTGTGCACTTTGAATATATTCACGTCCTCCTCCTCGACGTAGTCGCGGATGAGGTTGAAGCTTCGTTTGATGTGTCTGGTCTTCTTGTGAAACCATGGTTCCTTTGCTAAGGCAATGGCACCCGTGTTGTCACTAAACAGGGTTATTGGATTCAGTGCCCTCGGCACCACTCCGAGATCCGTCATGAACTGCTTCATCCAGACACCTTCCTTAGCTGCCTCCGAGGCATACATGTACTCCGCTTCACATGTAGAATCAGCTACGATGCTTTGCTTGGAACTGCACCAGCTTACCGCACCCCCATTAAGAATAAATACGTATCTGGTCTGCGACTTAGAGTCGTCCGGATCTGTGTCAAAGCTTGCATCGACGTAACCTTTTACGAAGAGCTCTTCGTCACCTCCATACACGAGAAACATCTCCTTAGTCCTTTTAAGGTACTTCAGGATATTCTTGACCGTCATCCAGTGATCCACTCCTGGATTACTCTGGAACCTGCCTGCCATACTTATGGCCAGGCTAGCGTCCGGTCTTGTGCACAACATTGCATACATGATAGAACCTATGGCTGAAGCATAAGGGGCGGTGCTCATATGCTCTCTATCTTTATCAGTTGATGGGCACTGAGTCTTACTCAATCAAGGTATGTGCTTTGTGAAAGTCCTATCACGCGTTTCGATCTATCCCTATAGATCTTAATGCCTAGAACATAAGCAGCTTCTCCTAGGTCCTTCATAGAGAAACTTTTATTCAAGTAATTCTTTTATGCTCTCCAAAAACTCCACGCCGTTTCCAATCAGTAATATGTCATCCACATATAGTATTAGGAATGCCACAGATCTCCCACTCACTTTCTTGTAAATACAAGATTCTCCAACCACTTGTATAAACCCAAATGCTTTGATCACCTCATCAAAGCGTTTATTCCAACTCCGAGATGCTTGCACCAGTCCATAAATGGATCGCTGGAGCTTGCACACTTTGTTAGCATTTTTACGATCGACAAAACCTTCGGGTTGCATCATATACAACTCTTCCTTAAGGAAACCGTTAAGGAACGCCATTTTGACATCCATGTGCCAGATTTCATAATCGAAAAATGCAGCCATCGCTAACATGATTCAGACGAACTTAAGCATCGCTACGGGTGAGAATGTCTCATCGTAGTCAATCCCTTGAACTTGTGAAAAACCCTTTGCCACAAGTCGAGCTTTATAAACGGTCACATTACCTTCAGCGTCCGTCTTCTTCTTAAAGATCCATTTGCTCTGAATAGCCTTGCGGCCTTCAGGTAGTACTTCCAAAGTCCACACTTTGTTTTCATACATAGATCCTATCTCGGACTTCATGGCCTCCAGCCATTTGTTGGAATCTGGGCCCACCGTTGCTTCTTCATAATTCGCAGGCTCATTGTTGTCCAACAACATAATTGATAAGACGGGATTACTGTACCACTATGGAGTAGTACGTGGTCTCGTCGACCTGCAGGTTCGATAGGAACTTGATCCGGAGTTTCATGATCATCATCATTAACTTCCTCCTCAACCGGCATTGCAACAACAGGGGTTTCCCCTTGCCCTACGCCACCATCCAAAGGGATGAGAGGTTCGACAACCTCATCAAGTTCTATCTACCTCCCACTCAATTCTTTTGAGAGAAACTCCTTCTCAAGAAAAGCTCCATTCTTAGCAACAAACACTTTGCCCTCGGATTTGAGATAGAAGATGTACCCAACTGTCTCCTTTGAGTAACCTATGAAGATGCACTTTTCCGCTTTGGGTTCCAGATTTTCAGGTTGAAGCTTTTTGACATAAGCATCACATCCCCAAACTTTAAGAAACGACAACTTTGGCCTCTTGCCATACCACAGTTCGTATGGTGTCATCTCAACGGATTTTGATGGTGCCCTATTTAAAGTGAATGCAGTTGTTTCTAATGCATAACCCCAAAACGATAATGGCAAATCGGTAAGAGACGTCATAGATCGCACCATCTCTAATAAAGTACGATTACGATGTTTGGACACACCATTACGCTGTGGTGTTCCAGGCGGTGTCAACTATGAAACAATTCCACATTGTCGTAAGTGAGCACCAAACTCGAAACTCAGATATTCACCCCCATGATCAGACCGTAGGAACTTGATCTTCTTGTTACGATGATTTTCAACTTCACTCTGAAATTGCTTGAACTTTTCAAATGTTTCAGACTTGTGCTTCATCAAGTTGACACAACCATATCTACTCAAATCGTCAGTGAAGGTGAGAAGATAACGATATCCGCCGCGTGCCTCCACACTCATTGGACCACACACATCGGTATGTATGATTTCCAACAAGTCACTTGCACGCTCCATTGTTCCGGAGAACGGAGTTTTAGTCATCTTGCCCATCAGGCATGGTTCGCACGTGTCAAGTGAATCAAAGTCAAGTGACTCCAAAAGTCCATCGGTATGGAGTTTCTTCATGCGCTTTACACCAATATGACCTAAGCGGCAGTGCCCTAAAAACATGGCGCTATCATTGTTAACTCTAACTCTTTTGGTCTCAATGTTATGTATATGTGTATTATCACTATCAAGATTCAATATGAACAATCCTCTCACATCGGGTGCATGACCATAAAAGATATTACTCATAGAAATAGAACAACCATTATTCTCTGACTTAAACGAGTAACCGTCTCACAATAAACAAGATCCAGATATAATGTTCATGCTTAACGCAGGCACTAAATAACAATTATTTAAGTTCATAACTAATCCTGATGGTAACTGAAGTGAAACTGTGCCGACGGCGATTGCATCAACCTTGGAACCATTTCCCACGCGCATCGTCACTTCATCCTTCGCCAGCCTTCGCTTATTCCGCAATTCCTGTTTCGAGTTGCAAATATGAGCAACAGAACCGGTATCGAATACCCAGGCACTACTACGAGAGCTGGTTAAGTACATATCAATAACATGTATATCAAATATACCTGATTTTTCTTTGGGCGCCTTCTTATCAGCCAGATACTTGGGGCAGTTGCGCTTCTAGTGACCCATAACCTTGCAATAATAGCACTCCGTTTCAGTCTTAGGTGCAGCTTTGGGTTTTTTCGTTGGATTGGCAACAAGTTTGCCGATTTTCTTCGAATTACCCTTCTTTCCTTTGCCGTTTCTCTTGAAACTAGTGGTCTTATTCACCATCAACACTTGATGCTCTTTACAGAGTTCTGACTCTGCGACTTTCAGCATTGCGAATAACTCGCCGGGTGACTTGTTCATCCCTTGCATGTTATAGTTCAACACAAAGCCCTTAGAGCTTGGCGGCAGTGATTGAAGAATTGTGTCAGTGATAGCCTCTTGCGGGAGTTCAATCCCCAGCTCAGCTAGACGGTTTGAGTACCCAGACATTTTGAGCACATGTTCACTGACAGACGAATTCTCCTCCATCTGGCAAGCATAGAATTTATCGGAGGTCTCATACCTCTCAATCCGGGCGTTCCTCTGAAAGATAAACTTCAACTCCTGGAACATCTCATATGCTCCATGACGCTCAAAGCGACGTTGAAGTCCTGGTTCTAAGCCATACAAGACTGCACATTGAACTACTGAGTAGTCCTCCTTACATGTTAACCAAGCGTTCTTAACATCTTGGTCAGCCGTAGCGGGTGGTTGATCTCCTAGCGCAGCATTAAGGACATAATCCTTCTTCCCAGCTTGCAGGAGCAACTTAAGATTACGGGCCCAGTCTACAAAGTTGCTTCCACATCTTTCAACTTAGCTTTCTCTAGGAACGTATTAAAATTCAGGGTGACTGTCGCGTGAGCCATTGATCTACAACACAAATATATTCAAAGTGGATTTAGACTACGTTCAAGATAATTAGAGTTTAACTTAATCAAATTACTTGCTAAACTCCCACTCAAAAAGTACATATCTCTAGTCATTTGAGTGGTTTCATGATCCTATTCCACTAGCTCAAGTCCAATCATCACGTGAGTTGAGGATAGTTTCAGTGGTAAGCATACCTATGCTAATCATATGAACTATATGATTCATGATCGACCTTTCGGTCGCATGTGTTCCGAGGCCATGTCTGCACATGCTAGGCTCGTCAAGATTAACCCGAGTGTTCCGTGTGTGCAACTGTTTTGCACCCGTTGTATGTGAACGTTGAGTCTATCACACCCGATCATCACGTGGTGTCTCGAAACGACGAACTGTAGCAATGGTGCACAGTCGGGGAGAACACAATTTCGTCTTGAAATTTTAGTGAGAGATCACCTCATAATGCTACCGTTGTTCTAAGAAAAATAAGGTGCATAAAAGGATTAACATCACATGCAATTCATAAGTGACATGATATGGCCATCATCACGTGCTTCTTGATCTCCATCAACAAAGCACCGGCACGATCTTCTGTCACCGGCGCCACACCATGATCTCCATCAACGTGTCACCATCGGGGTTGTCGTGCTACTCGTGATATTACTACTAAAGCTACATCCTAGCAATATAGTAAACGCATTTGCAAGCACAAACATTAGTTTAAAGACAACCCTATGGCTCCTGCCGGTTGCCGTACCATCGACGCGCAAGTCGATATTAACTATTACAACATGATCATCTCATACATCCAATATATCACATCACATCATTGGCCATATCACATCACAAGCATACCCTGCAAAAACAAGTTAGACGTCCTCTAATTGTTGTTGCATGTTTTACGTGGTGACCATGGGTATCTAGTAGGATCGCATCTTACTTACGCAACCACCACAACGGAGATATATGAATTGATATTTAACCTCATCCAAGGACCTCCTCGGTCAAATCCGATTCAATTAAAGTTGGAGAAACCGACACTCGCCAGTCATCTTTGAGCAACGGGGTTACTCATAGCGATGAAACCAGTCTCTCGTAAGCGTACGAGTAATGTCGGTCCGAGCCGCTTCGATCCAACCATACCACGGAATCAAGAAAAGACTAAGGAGGGCAGCAAATCGCACATCACCGCCCACAAAAACTTATGTGTTCTACTCGAGATGACATCTACGCATGAACCTAGCTCATGATGCCACTGTTGGGGAACGTCGCATGGGAAACAAAAAATTTCCTACGCGCACGAAGACCTATCATGGTGATGTCCATCTACAAGAGGGGATTTCCGATCTACGTACCCTTGTAGATCGCACAACAGAAGCGTTAATAAACGCGGTTGATGTAGTGGAATGTCCTCACGTCCCTCGATCCGCCCCACGAACTGTCCGCGAACTGTCCCGCGATCCGTCCCACGATCCGCTCCGATCTATTGCGGAACGGACGGCACCTCCGCGTTCAGCACACGTACAGCTCGACGATGATCTCGGCCTTCTTTATCCAGCAAGAGAGACGGAGAGGTAGATGAGTTCTCTTGTAACGTGACGGCGCTCCGGAGGTTGGTGGTGATCTAATATCAGCAGGGCTCTGCCCGAGCTCCGCAGAAACGCGATCTAGAGGAAACACCATGGAGGTATGTGGTCGGGCTGCCGTGGAAAAGTTGTCTCAAATCATCCCTAATACCTCCGTATATATAGGAGGGAGGGGAGGGGCCTTGCCTTGAATCTCAAGGAGCCCCAAGGGGGTCGGCCGAAGGGGGCGAGGAGGAATCCTCCTCCAATCCTAGTCCAACTAGGATTGGAAGGTGGAGTCCTTCCCTTCCTTCCCACTTCCCCTTTTTTTTCTTTGATTTTCTCTTATCCTGCGCAGGGGCCTTCTTGGGCTTGCCCAGCAGCCCACTAAGGGTTGGTGCGGCACCCCTAAGGCCTATGGGCTTCCCCGGGGTGGGCTCCCCCCCCCCCCCCCGGTGAACATCCGGAACCCATTCGTCACTTTCGGTAATGCCAAAAACTTTCCGGTAATCAAATGAGGTCATACTATATATCAATCTTCGTCTCCGGGCCATTCCGGAAACCCTCGTGACGTCTGTGATCTCATCCGAGACTCCAAACAAGATTCGGTAACCAACCATATAACTCAAATACGCATAAAACAACGCCGAACCTTAAGTGTGCAGACCCTACGGGTTCAAGAACTATGTAGACATGACCCGAGGGACTCCTCGGTCAATATCCAATAGCGGGACCTGGATGCCCATATTGGATCCTACATATTCTATGAAGATCTTATCGTTTGAACCTCAGTGCCAAGGATTCATATAATCCTGTATGTCATTCCCTTTGTCCTTCGGTATGTTACTTGCCCGAGATTCGATCATTAGTATCCGCATACCTATTTCAATCTCGTTTACCGGCAAGTCTCTTTACTCGTTCCGTAATACAAGATCCCATGACTTACACTAAGTCACATTTCTTGCAAGGCTTGTGTGTGATGTTGTATTACCGAGTGGGCCCCGAGATACCTCTCCGTCACATGGAGTGACAAATCCCAGTCTTGATCCATACTAACTCAACGGACACCTTCGGAGATACCTGTAGAGCATCTTTATAGTCACCCAGTTATGTTGTGACGTTTGATACACACAAAACATTCCTCTGGTGTAAGTGAGTTATATGATCTCATGGTCATAGGAATAAATACTTGACACGCAAAAAATAGTAGCAACAAAATGACACGATCAACATGCTACGTCTATTAGTTTGGGCCTAGTCCATCACATGATTCACCCAATGATGTGATCCAGTTATCAAGCAACAACACCTTGTACATAGTCAGAAGACCCTGACTATCCTTGATCAACTGGCTAGCCAACTAGAGGCTTGCTAGGGACAGTGTTTTGTCTATGTATCCACACATGTATCTAAGTCTTCATTCAATACAATTATAGCATGGATAATAAACGATTATCTTAATACAGGAATTATAATAATAACTTATTTATCATTGCCTCTAGGGCATAATTCCAACAGGATGTTGCATGGCAATGTATCTCGGAAAGGCTATGGAAATGCCTTAATAGGTAGGTATGGTGGCTTTTTTGAGGAAAGATATAGTGAGGCTTATGATGACAGAGCGTATCATGCCAAGGGTTTAAATGCACCGACGAAGTTTGCACCAACTCTCAAGATGAGAAAGGGCAATGCACGGTACCTAAGAGGCTAGGAAAATATGGATGGTGGAAGTGCCAACAATCGAATAATCACATTAGTCCGAACAACTCACGCACTTATTATCGGTAACTCTCTATCTAGTAAGGAGATTCACAAAGAGACAAGTACCCCGAGGAGGAGTGTTTGGGGGTTTGGTTATCCTTGCGCATCCTCGACCCATGATAACGTGAGGGTACTCTATATATTCCAACCCCTCGTGAGGTTAGCGATCCATCTAGTAGCTAGAGTTCTCAACTATTTTTTTTTAGTTTTTGAAAATATGACTGTTGGGGAACGTTGCATTGGAAACAAAAAATTTCCTATGCACACGGAGACCTATCGTGGTGATGTTCATCTATGAGAGGATATTAGATCCACATACCCTTGTAGATCGCAAAGAGGGAAGCATTAAGAAACGTGGTTGATGTAGTGGTACAGCTTCGTGATTCACATAATCGTCGTCCCACGAGTCGTCCCACGACCCGTTCCAATCTAGCGCCGAACGGACGGCACCTCCGTGTTCAGCACACGTACAACTCGATGACGATCTCGGCCTTCTTGATCCAGAAAGAGAGATGGAGAAGTAGATGAGTTCTCCGACAGTGTGACGGCGCTCCGGTGGAGGTGATGATCTACTCTTGCAGGGCTCCGCCCGAGCTCCGCAGAAATCCGATCTAGAGGAAGAACTACGTGGTATAGGTTTGAGTTGCACGTGGCAAAGTTGTGTCTCAAAAGCCCTAAAACCACCAGTATATATAGGAGGAGGGGAGGGGCTATCCTTGGGTCTGAAGGGAGCCCTAAGGGCATCGGCTGAAGGGCGGAGGTGGACTCCCACCCCAATTCGGTTTGGGGGAAGGAGTCCACTCCTTGCATCCCACCTCCCTCTTTCCTTTTTTCCTTTCCTTTGGTATTTTTCCCTTGTGGCGCCATGGCCCTATTGGGCTGGACTCACCAGCCCACTAAGGGCTAGTGCGCCACCCTAAGGTCACTAGGCTCACTCCCGGGTGGGTGGGCCCTTCCCGATGAATACGCGGAACCCATTCGTCACTCTCGGTACACTGTCGGTAATGCCCGATACTTTCCGGTGACCAAATGAAACCATCCTATATATCAATCTTCGTTTCTGGACCATTCTGAAAACCCTCGTGACGTCCATGATCTCATCCGGGACTCCAAACAACATTCGTTAACCACACATATAACTCAACTATACTAAAACATCATCGAACCTTAAGTGTGCAGACCCTGCGGGTTCGAGAACTATGTAGACATGACCCGAGACACAACTCGTTCAATATCCAATAGCGGGACCTGGATGTCCATATTGGATCCTACATATTCTACAAAGATCTTATCAGTTGAACCTTTGTGACAAGGATTCATATAATCTCGTATATCATTCCCTTTGTCCTTCAGTATGTTACTTGCCCGAGATTCGATCGTCGGTATCTATATACCTATTTCAATCTCGTTACCGGCAAGTATCTTTACTCGTTCCGTAATACAAGATCGCGTGACTCACACTTGAGTCACATTGCTTGCAAGGCTTGTGTGTGATGTTGTATTACCGAGTGGGCCCTCAGATACCTCTCGATCACACGGAGTGACAAATCCCAGTCTTGATCATACTAACTCAACGAACACCTTCGGAGATACCTGTAGAGCACCTTTATAGTCACCCAGTTACGTTGCGACGTTTGACACACACAAGGTATTCCTCTGGTGTCAGTGAGTTATATGATCTCATGGTCATAGGAATAAATACTTGACACGCAGAAAACAATAGCAATAAAATGACACGATCACATGCTACGTTCATAGTTTGGGTCTAGTCCATCACATGATTCTCCTAATGATGTGATCCAGTTATCAAGTGACAACACTTGCGTATGGTCAGAAAACCTTAACCATCCTTGATCAACTTGCTAGCCAACTAGAGGCTTGCTAGGGATATTGTTTTGTCTATGTATCCACACATGTATCTATGTTTTCATTCAATACAATTATAGCATGGGTAATAAACGATTATCTTGAAACAGGAAATATAATAATAACTATTTTATCATTGCCACTAGGGCATATTTCCAACAACGACACCTATCACTAATAGTCTCAAGCTCTTGACACCAATAATCCAAACATTACTCAAATCAATACCTCAAAAATTGTAAGTTACTACTATACTTAAATAGCAACCTCAGTTACCTACTCATGCAAGACACACAACTCAGTGCAACAAGCCAACTCTCTAAACAAGATAAGCATGATAACTCAAGGGAGTTCCAAAATCAACCTAAATAAAAGCTCTTAAAAAGATAAAGCATGAAAACTAAGAGCTAAGCATGACAGCAGCTATGAAAAGATAAAGAACACACACAAAATATAAGCATGAAAACCTATGTTGTATTCTAGGGTGGAGTGGAGCGTGTTTCTCTCCTAAACAAAGAAGGCTAGGTTCAAACTTGTTATGAACAGCAAGCAAAACTAAAACAAAGTAAAAAGTAAAGAGCGAGATGCTCCAAGCTTAACACATAACATATGAAGTGATAAAAATATAGCATGGAGAAGGACGAACTGATGATTGTTGATGGAGAAGGGGACGTACAGGGGAATCCCCAAGCTAGACGCTTGAGTCTCCTTGAATATTTATTGGGGTGCATGGGGGCATCCCCAAGCTTGAGCGCTTGACACTCCTGGATCTTCTTTCATCATCTTTCATCGCATACTTGAAAACTCCCTTCATACGAAACTCATCATAAACTGATTAGAGTGGTTAGTGCCCGTAATAAAATAATTTATTCTCTACTGGAAATAAAGATTTTCAGGAACAGCTATTGTTTCTCAAGATTGCCAAAAGGTTTTTGTGAAGGAAAAGCAAGCTTAAGATTTGTAAAACAATGAAAACGCAAAACAGGGCAGAATCTGGGAAAAACAGAACAGCAGGTAGTAAATAATTTTTTTGAGGCACTTCTGCAACTCAAATCAAAAAACTCAGAACAGACGCCAGAAATACAATTATATAGAGCATACTGTAAAAAACATTCAAATCAAAAAGATGATCTGGTGATTTTTGGTGAATTTTTCCGTCAAGCAGATAGAATCTGTTTCTGGACAGCATGTCACAACTTCTGAACTTTCTTGCAATTGGAGGCTAAAACTTGGCACAAAGCTTGAAAATAAAGATACAATGATGTTGCTACAGTAGTAACAAGCATCAAGACTACTAAAACTGAAAGTAAAAACAAATTGGGTTGCCTCCCAACAAGCGCTTTCTTTTATGCCTTTGAGCTAGGCATGATGCAAAAAAGATCAAGTTGTATCAATTGAACCATCACAAAGATCATCAAAAAGCTCTTCAATAGTACAACTAATCTTAAGAGGACTCTCAAGGATAGGCCTAGTGGAAACACTTCTAGGAACAAAAGCAAAGGTAGTAAGATCAACTGGAATTTCATTTCTAATTCTATTTAAGAGAGGTATCTCTTCCAAGGTCTTCATAGTTTCAACACCCTTAGCGATAGGTATACTCATTTTGGGTTGAGGAACCTTGGGTATGTGAATGAACCTAGGTCCCTTCCTTGCGGGGGTTTCTACCTTTTCAGTCTTGATGGAGGATAGAGTAGTTCCTAAATTTTCAATAATACCCTCGTCTTATCAATCCTAGAAGGATCCACATCATGCGATTTAAGGGTCTCCAAAGTTTTGTAAATTTTGTGCATGGAGCTATCAAGTCTATTTAAGTTCCCTTGAATCCTACGATCTACTTCATTTATTTTACCCATGCTTGGCATCTCTAGCTCTATATTCTCAAGTTTACTCATAATGTGAGCTAAAGTGATATCATCCTTTATGTCAACAATAGGTGGGATTTCGACAAGATTTTCCATAACGTTAATAGCCTCCCATACGGGAGCTTCCAAGAAATCCCCACCTATTGATGTGTCTAGAACAAACCTATTCCAAGAAGTAATACCAACATAAAAATTTCTAAGCAAAATAGTGGTGGAATGCTTCTTGGTGGTTCTATCTTGAGAATCTTTAATTCTATACCAAGCATCTTTCAAACTTTCTCCAACCCTTTGTTTGAAGGTTAGAATCTCTCCTTCAGGTGCAACAACAAAGGCAAAGGACTTAGACATACTGACTAAAAAGAAAAGTATCTACTCCCTTTCTGTAGTTTTTGGTATAAGACAATAAAGTAAAAAATAGAAAGTAAATTGACAAGACTAAAAAGCAAAGGTAAAGGATAGTGTGCAACTCCCCTATCTTGAAGGCTGGAGTCCCCGGCAACGGCGCCAGAAATTTTCTTGATGACGAGTTGATGGATATACTTCGCGCCCCTCGTTGGTTACCCCAAGTGGAAGGTTGAGATGTAGTCAGCAGCAGATTTCCCTTACACGGAGACTGTAAAGTTTATCGAACCAGGAGGACTCCGAGGATCAACAAGTAGGTGTCTGCTGCTCTGGCGCTAGCAGAAGATGTGGACCTGCACACACAACAAATAAATTCGCTCCCAACAAGTTCAGAGAGCTTGTCAATCTCTCCGGCCTTGTAGTTTGCAAAGTATCAAAACACAAGCGGGAATAGCGATAGTGATTGCAATGGAAAAGTAAATAAAAGCAGTAAATGGTGGAGGTGTAAACAATGGTGGTAATATGAACCAGAGTCACATGATGTTAACTAGTGATGTCTGTGTCCCAAAAGACGATAAACAACTATGCTAGGTAAACAAATTACAGCTAGGCAATTGACAGAATTATAAACGCACCACAATGCTAATCATGCTACAAGAAAGTTAGAGGCTCAAAAGTAATGGGCAGTACGCCAAGACAAGTAGACCGTTTATCCATCAGCATCTACTCTCTAATCATCCACCTTGAGATATCTATCCAAAACATCTCGCTGGTATTAAGTTGCAAGCCCCACCCAAAGTGTAAACTCAAAGAAACGGACAACTGCATTAACAAACTTTGCGTAAGGTAAACAATCATTGCAACCGTGGTTACAAGCACCTTTGTTTTCTCCCTGGTGGCAACAGCACATCCCCTAGTCGCATGTTTCTGTCACTCAAGCTAGACATCACGGGGCATGAACCCACAATCATGCATAACGCTCCCTCTTGGAGTCACAATCTACTACTTGGCCAAAGCAATAAAAAGCAACGGAGAACATGCATGAATTACTCCAGAACATAATATAAAAGGAGAACCAAATATATAACTCATCACAATCTGAACATAATCTCATAATCCATTGGATCCCAACAAACCGAGCATAGCAATAGCAAGAGAATTACATAGATGCCTTGATCATGTAGGGAAGCTCACAAGGGCTAAGCATTGAAGCACAAGATTGGAGAGAAGACATCACATAGATACTCGTCATGGACTCATGGTCCAAGGAGGACTACTCACGGCACGTCCGGGAAGCGTCCATGGTGGTGGAGAAGCTCCCGGAGGTAAATCCTCCCTCCTACAGGGTGCCGGGACGAGGTCTTCTGGCGCTCCCGATCTCGGAAGCGCTGCGGCGGTGATGAGAAGTTGATGTATATACTTCTCGCCCCTCATTGGTTATCCCAAGTGGAAGGTGGAGATGTAGTCAGCAGCAAATTTCCCTCACACAGAGATTGTAAGGTTTATCGAACCAGGAGGACTCCTAGGCTCAACAAGTAGGTGTCTTGCACCCTGGCGCTAGCAAAAGACGTGGACCTGCACACACAACAAATAACTTTGCGCCCAACGAGTACAAACAGGTTTTCAATCTCTCTGGCCTTGTTGTTTGCAAAGGATAAAAAAAGCGGGAAGGTAATAGTGATTGCAATGGTAAATGATGGAGGTGTAAACAATGATGGTGATATGGACCGGAGTCACATGACGTTCACTAGTGATGTCTCTCTCCCAAAAGACGATAAACAACTATGCTAGGGTAAACAAATCACAGCTGGGCAATTGACAAAATTATGCTCGCACCGCAATGCTAATTATGCTCCTTGATAGTTACAGGTTCAATAGTAATGGGCAATACACTGAGACAAGTAGACTGTTTATTAATTAGCATCTACTTACTAATCATCCACCTTGAGATATCTATCCAGAACATCTCTCCGGTATTAAGTTGCGAGCCCCACACAAAGTGTAAACTCAAAGCAACGGACAATTGCATTAACGAACTATGCGTAAGGTAAACAATCCTTGGAACCGTGGTCACGCGCACCGTTGTTTTCTCCCTTGTGGAAACAAGCACATCCCCTAGTCTCATGTTTATGTCTCTCAAGCTAGACATCGAGGGGCCCGAACCCATGATCATGCATAACGCTCCCTCTTGGAGTTACGATCTACTACTTGGCCGAAGTAATAAAAAGCGATGGAGAACATGCAAGAATCACTAAGGAACATAATATAAAAGGATAATCAAATATATAACTTATAACAATCTGAACATAATCTCATAATCCATCGGATCCCAACAAACTGAGTGTAGCAATAGCAAGAGAATTACATAGATGCCTTGATCATGTAGGGAAGCTCACAAAGATTAACCATTGAAGCACAAGATTGGAGAGAAGATATCACATAGCTACTGGTCATGGACTCGTGGTCCAAGGGAAACTACTCACGGCACATCCGGGAGGCATCCATGGTGGTGGAGAAGCTCCCGGAGGTCAATCCTCCCTCCGGTGGGGTGCCGGGAAGAGGTCTCCTGACGCTCCCGATCTCAGAAGCGCTGCGGCGGCGGAACGATGGAGAAATTTGTGATTCCAGAAATTCTGTGAGGGTTTCCTCATGAAACACTAAATATAGGCTAAAGGAGGGCACCGGGGGAAGTGGGGCCCACCCAGGCGACCTCCTGGCGCGACCTAGGGCCCGGCCGCACCAGTAGGCTGCCTGGGAGGCCCGTGGCCCCCCTCTGGCCCTCCTTTGGTGATCCCGAAGCTTCTGTTTCGCTAATTTTTTATATATACTTTTCTGGAATTTTTCGGGCTTCGGAAAATTGGGTAAAAGCCCGTGCAAAAAAGACATCAGCAGACAGAAACTGGCACTGGGTGCACTGTGTTAGTAGGTTAGTCCAAATATGTGTAAAATGATATAAAAGTGTAGCAAAACATATAACAACGTCACCCAAAAGATCATGGAACAAGAAGAAACTATAGATACGTTTGGGACGTATCAACATCCCCAAGCTTAATTTCTGCTCGCCCTCGAGTAGATAAATGATAACACAATAATTTCTGTGGTGACATGCTAACAAACATATAAGAACTTCAAAGTAAAGCAAATGAGATATGTGATTCAATTCAAGACAATAACAAGCAAGAGTCCATATCTAGTATTGAATTTAGCAAAGTAAGAACATAAAGGTGCAAGAGCTCTCGCTGTCCGTGACTCGAATGTCTCCAAATGGTGTTTGCGTGCAAGAAGTGCGAGATGGGTTCAGAGATAAAATAAATTTTTAATTGAGAACTCAATCTACTAAACCTCACACTTAGTCTCCTTTGGAATCTTATTTTGACTCATCCCCAGACCACTTGCGAGGCACAAGTCAAAATGATCCTCTCCCTTTCGACTTTGAGCACTCATGCAATGGCTGAGCGTAAGCAAGATATGTTGGCACTTAGGATGGAAAACATAATAATGATGGGGAAGGAAGACAAAAAGGTGTGAAAGGCTCACACCAATGAGGACAACCATAGGCAATAGAAAGCCAAATGATAGATATGATGTGAGGAGTAGGGATTGCCATGTAACGGATGCACATATGAGCTAAGGTAAGATCTCCAATGGAACTAGTGGGGGTGCATCCAACTTGTTTGCTCATGAAAACCTAGAGCTCATTTGAGGAGGCTCATCATTGGAATATGCAAACCAAGTTCTATAGTGTAAGGATCCCCACATAGTTATGCAAGAATGATAATCTATATGTAGTACCAATATAGTAATGGAGTACGAGTGTGGATCTTTCAAAAGGAATAGTAGTGTTGCCCTCTTCTCTCTTTTTATTTCCTTTTTTTCTTTTTATTTTTTTGTGGCCTCTTTGGCTCTTTCTTTTTATCTCTCATTTGTCCTCTTTGGGATCTTTTGTTTGTCCTCTTTGGGACCTTCTCCTCACTTAAGGGAAACACTCTATATTTTACATGAATAGAAAGAAAAATCATTACACTTTATAAGAAGTACTCAACATAAAGACAAGTGAAAATTATCATTATGTATGCAAATGTATGTCTCTGCCAGTGTAGCAAAATATGCAATGATACTAGCGCATCATGTAGCAGTAATGAGGGCAAGGCCCAACTAACATGCGGCTCTATGATCAAGCAAAAGCATGTATGACATGAAGATCAAGTCATGAGATGATGGATGTTACATGGCAATGTATCTCGGAAAGGCTATGGAAATGCCTTAATAGGTAGGTATGGTGGCTAATTTGAGGAAAGAAATAATGAGGCTTATGTATGACAGAGCGTATCATGTCATGGGTTTGGATGCACCGGCGGAATTTGCACCAACTCTCAATGTGAGAAAGGGCAATGCACGGCACCGAAGAGGCTAGCAAAATATGGATGGTGGAAGTGCCAACAATCAAATACTCACATTAGTCCAAAGAACTCATACACTTATTATCGGTAACTTTCTATCTAGGTAGGAAATTCACAACGAGACAAGTACCCCGAGGAGGAATGTTTGGGGGTTTGGTTATCCTTGCGCATCCTCGACTCATGGTAACGTGAGGGTACTCTATATGTTCCAACCCCTCCAGAGGTTAGCGATCAATTTAGTAGCTAGAGTTCTCAACTAATTTTTAGTTTTGAAAAACACACGGATTTCCCAAAATACGACACGTTTCACTAATAGGCTCAAGCTCTTGGCACCAATAGTCCAAACATTACTCAAATCAATACCTCAAAACTATTGCAAGTTACTACAATACTTAAATAGCAACCTCAGTTACCTACTTGTGCAAGACACACAACTCAGTGCAACAAGCCAACTATATAAACAAGATAAGCATGATAACTCAAGAGAGTTCCAAAATCAACCTAAATAAAAGCTCTTAAGAAGATAAGCATGAAAGCTAAGAGCTAAGCACGACAGTAGCTACGAAAAGATGAAGAACACGCAAAAATAATAAGCATGAAAAACTATGTTGTGTTCTAGAGTGGAATGGAGCGTGTATCTCTCCCAAACAAGGTAGGCTAGGTTCTTCCTTGTTATGAACAACAAGCAAAACTAAAATAAACTAAAAAGTAAATGGCGGGACGCTCCAAGCATAGCACATTGTTGGGTAACGTAGCATAAATTCAAAATTTGCATATGCCATATTCAGATCTTCCTATGGAGAGACCAGCAACAAGAGAGGGGAGAGTGCATCTTCATACCTTTGAAGATCGCTAAGCGGAAGCGTTGCTAGAACGCGGTTGATGGATTCGTACTCGCGGTGACTCAGATCGCGGTGTGATTCTGATCTAGTGCCGAACCACGGCACCTCCGTGTTGAACACACGTGCACCCCTATGAGGTATCTCGCACCTTGATCCAGCAAGGAGGAGGGAGAGGTTGGGGAAGATCTCCGGCAACACGACGACGTGGTGTCGACGGAGAGACGAGGTCTCCCGGCAGGGCTTCGCCAAGCACCGTGGGAGAGGAGGAAGAAGAGGGACAGGGTTGCGTCAAGGGAGAGATTAACTTGTGTCTCCAACAGCCCCAAACCCCTCTCTATTTATAGGAGGAGAGGGGAGTGGTGCGCCACCTCTAGGGTTCCCACCCTAGGGGTGGCGGCAGCCCAGATGGGAGAGGGGGCGGCGCCAGGGCAGGAGTGGGGGTGGCGCACCCCCTGGTGGGCCTTAAGACCACGAGCGCCTAGGGTTCCCCCCACTTTCCTCTGTGGTGCGCCATGGGCTGGATGTGGGGGCGCACCAGCCCACCCAGGGGCTAGTTCCCTCCCATACTTGGCCCATATAGCCTTCCGGGGCTTGTGGACCCTCCCGGTGGGCTTCCGGAACCCTTCCGGTGGTCCCGACACTTTGCCGGTGGTGCCCGAAACATTTCCGGCGTCCAAACCCATCCATCCTATATATATCAATCTTTACCTCCAGACCATTCCGGAGCTCCTCGTGACGTTCGGGATCTCATCCGAGACTCCAAAAAACCTTCGGTAACCTCGTATAACAATTCCCTATAACCCTTGTGTCATCGAACCTTAAGTGTGTAGACCCTACGGGTTTGGGAGGCATGCAGACATGACCAAACACTCTCCGGCCAATAACCATCAGCAGGATCTGGATACCCATGGTGGCTCCCACATGTTCCACGATGATCTCATCGGATGAACCACGATGTCAAGGATTCAATCAATCCCGTATACAATTCCCTTTGTCATTCGATATAGAACTTGCCCGAGATTCGATCGTCGGTATACCTATACCTTGTTCAATCTCTTTACCGGTAAGTCTGTTTACTCGTTTTGTAGCACATCATCCCGTGACTAACTCCTTAGTCACACTGAGCTAATTATGATGATGTTCTACCGAGTGGGCCCAGAGATACATCTCCGTCACGCGGAGTGACAAATCCCGATCTCGATTCATACCAACCCAACAAACACTTGCGGAGGTACCCGTAGTGCACCTTTATAATCACCCAGTTACGCTGTGACGTTTGATACACCCAAAGCACTCATACGGTATCCGGGAGTTGCACAATCTCACGGTCGAAGGAAAAGACACTTGACATTAGAAAAGCTTTAGCATACAAACAACACGATCTATTGCTATGCTTAGGATTGGGTCTTGTCCATCACATCATTCTCCTAATGATGTGATCCCATTATCAATGACATCTAATGTCCATGATCAGAAAACCATGATCATCTATTGATCAACGAGCTAGCTAACTAGAGGCTCGCTAGGGACACATTCTGATATATTTATTCACACATGTATTACTGTTTCCTGTTAATACAATTGTAGCATGAACAATAGACGATTATCGTGAACAAGGAAATATGATAATAACCATTTTATTATTGCCTCTAGGGCATATTTCCAACACACATATCATATGAAGTGATCAAAATATAGTATGGGGATGGAAGACTTGATGATTGTTGATAGAGAAGGGGATGCACGGGGGCATCCCCAAGCTTATATGCTTGAGTATCCTTTGAATATTTCTTGGGATTCATGGGGGCATCCCCAAGCTTGAGCGTTTGACACTCCTTTATATTCTTTCATCATCTCTCCCATCGCAATACTTGAAAACTCCCTTCATACAAAACTCATCATAAGCTGATTAGAGTAGTTAGTTCCCTTAATAAAATAGTTCAATACCTACTGGAAATAAAGATTCTCATAAAAAGCTACTGATTCTCATGAATGCCAAAAGATTTTTCCAAATAAAAAGAAAGCTTGCGATTCGCAAAACAATGAAAACACAAAACATGGTAGAATCTGTGAAAAACAGAACAACAGGTAGTAAATAATTTATTCGGGGCACTTCTGCAACTCAGATAAAAAAACTCAGAACATATGCGAGGAAGAAAATTATATAGAGCATGCCCTAAAAAAATTCAGATCAAAAAGATGATCTGGTGATTATTGGCTATTTTCCGTCAAGCGGACAGAATCTATTTCTGGACAGCATGTCACAATTTTTGAACTTTCTTGCAATCAGAGGCTATAACTTGGCACAAAGCTTAAAAATAAAGATACAATGATGTTGCTGTTGGAAATATGCCCTAGAGGCAATTATAAAATAGTTATTATTATATTTCCTGTTTCAAGATAATCGTTTATTATCCATGCTATAATTGTATTGAATGAAAGCATAGATACATGTGTGGATATATAGACAAAACAATGTCCCTAGCAAGCCTCTAGTTTGCTAGACAGTTGATCAAGGATGGTTAAGGTTTTATGACCATACGCAAGTGTTGTCACTTGATAACTGGATCACATCATTAGGAGAATCATGTGATGGACTAGACCCAAACAATGAACGTAGCATGTGATCGTGTTATTTTATTGCTATTGTTTTCTGTGTGTCAAGTATTCATTCCTATGACCGTGAGATCATATAAATCACTAACACCGGAGGAATACCATGTGTGTATCAAACATCGCAACGTAACTAGGTGACTATAAAGATGCTCTACAGGTATCTCCGAAGGTGACCATTGAGTTAGGATGGATCAAGACTCGGATTTGTCACTCCGTGTGACGGAGAGGTATCTCTGGGCCCACTCGGTAATACAACATCACAAACAAACCTTGCAAGCAATGTGACTGAAGTGTGAGTCACGGGATCATGTATTATGGAACGAGTAAAGAGACTTGCCGGTAACGAGATTGAAATAGGTATACGGATACCAACAATCGAATCTCGGGCAAGTAACATACCGAAGGACAAAGGGAATGACATACGGTATTATATGAATCCTTGGCACAGAGGTTCAACCGATAAGATCTTCATAGAATATGTAGGATCCAATATGGACATCCAGGTCCCGCTATTGGATATTGACCGAGGAGTGTCTCGAATCATGTCTACATGGTTCTCGAACCCGCAGGGTCTGCACACTTAAGGTTCGATGATGTTTTACTATAGTTGAGTTATATGTGTGGTTACTGAATGTTGTTCGGAGTCCCAGAAGAGATCACAGACATCACGAGGGTTTCTGGAATGGTCCAGAAACGAAGATTGATATATAGGATGGTTTCATTTGGTCACCGGAAAGTTTCGGGCGTTACCGACAGTGCACGTGGAGTGACGAATGGGTTCCGGGTATTCACCGGGAGGGGGCCACCCACCCGGGAGTGAGCCCAATGACCCTAGGGTGGCGCACCAGCCCTTAGTGGGCTGGTGAGGCTAGCCCAATAAGGCCATGGCGCCACAAGTGGAAAAAACCAAAAGAAAAGAACAAAAAGGAAAGAGGGAGGTGGGAAGAAAGGAGGGGACTCCTTCCCCCAAACCGAATTGGGGTGGGAGTCCACCTCCTCCAACTCGGCCGGCGCCCTTGGGTCTCCCTTGAGCCCCAAGTCTAGCCCCTCCCCTCCACGGGAGTGTTGTGACGCTGCCAGAGAACTCATCTACTTCTCCGTCTCTCTCGCTGGATCAAGAAGGCCGAGATCGTCATCGAGCTATACGTGTGCTGAACGCAGAGGTGTCGTCCGTTCGGCTCTACATCAGAACGGATCGTGGGACGGATCATGGGACGACGGTGATTTGAATCGCGAAGCTGTACCACTACATCAACCACGTTTCTTAATGCTTCCCCCTTAGCGATCTACAAGGGTATGTGGATCTAATCTCCTCTCGTAGATGGACATCACCATGATAGGTCTTCGTGTGCGTAGGTAATTTTTTTTATTTCCCATGCAACGTTCCCCAACAGTGGCATCATGAGCTAGGTTCATGCGTAGCTGTTATATCGAGTAGAACACAAAAGGTTTTGTGGGCGTTGATGTTCGATTTGCTGCCCTCCTTAGTATTTTCTCGATTCGGCGGTATTGTTGGATTGAAGCGGCTCGGACCGACATTACTCGTACGCTTATGAGAGACTGGTTTCATCGACTGACATGCAACTCGTTGCATAAAGATGACTCGCGGTGTCAATTTCTTCAACTTTAGATGAATTGGATTTGACCGAGGCGATCCTTGGAGAGAGGTTAAATAGCAATTTGCACATCTCTTTTGTGGTTTTTGCGTAATTAGGATGCGATCATATTAGATACCCATAGCAACCACGTAAAACATGCAACAACAAATTAGAGAACGTCTAACTTGTTTTTGCAGGGTATGCTTGTGATGTGATATGGCCAAAGACATGATGTGATATATTGGATGTATGAGATGATCATGTTGTAATAGTTAATATCGACTTGCACGTCGATGCTACGGCAACCGGCAGGAGCCATGGGGTTGTCTTTAAACTAACGTTTGTGTTTGTAGATGTGTTTACTATATTGCTAGGTCGTAGGTTTAGTAGTAATAGCATAGATAGCACGACAACCTCGATGGCGACATGATGATGGAGATCATAGTGTTGCGCCGGTGACAAGAAGATCATGTCGGTGCTTTGGTGATGGAGATCAAGAAGCACAAGATCATGGCCATATCATGTCACTTATAAATTGCATGTGATGTTAATCCTTTTATGCACCTTATTTTGCTTAGAACGACAGTAGCATTATAAGGTGATCCCTCACTAAAATTTCAAGATGAAATTGTGTTCTCCCCGTTTGTGCACCGTTGCAACAGTTCGTCGTTTTGATACACCACATGATGATCAGGTGTAATAGACTCAACGTTCATATACAACGGGTACAAAACAGTTGCACACACGGAACACTCGGTTTAAACTTGACGAGCCTAGCATGTGCAGACATGGCCTCGGAACACAAGAGACCGAAAGGTCGAGCTTGAATCGTATAGTTGATATGATTAGCGTAGAGATGCTTACCACTGAAACTATTCTCAACTCACGTGATGATCGGACTTGAGTTAGTGGATTTGGATCATGTTCCACTCAAATGACTTGAGTGATGTACTTTTTGAGTGGGAGTTTATCGGTAATTTGATTAGTTAAACTCTAATTATCTTAAACATAGTCTAAGTCCACTTTGCAATAATTTATGTTGTAGATCAATAGCTCACGCAGTAGCAACCCTGAATTCCAATACGTTCCTAGAGAAAGCTAAGTTGAAAGATGATGGAAGCAACTTCGTAAACTGGGCTCGTAATCTTAGGCTCATCCTACAAGCTCGGAAAAAGAATTATGTCCGTGATGTTGCGCTAGGAGATGATCCACCCGCTACGTCTGACCAAGATGTTTTGAACGCTTGGTAATCGCGTAAGGAGGACTACTCAGTAGTTCAATGTGCAGTCTTGTATGGCTTAGAACCAGGACTTCAACGTTGCTTTGACCATCCTGGAGCATATGAGATGTTCCAGGAGTTGAAGTTTATCTTTCAGAAGAACGCCCAGATCGAGAGGTATGAGACCTCCGATAAATTCTATGCTTGCAAGATGGAGGAGAATTCGTCTGTTTGTGAACATGTGC
Source organism: Hordeum vulgare subsp. vulgare (assembly GCF_904849725.1). Taxonomy (NCBI): domain Eukaryota; kingdom Viridiplantae; phylum Streptophyta; class Magnoliopsida; order Poales; family Poaceae; genus Hordeum; species Hordeum vulgare. Next base: position 294,002,179 of record NC_058522.1, read on the forward strand.
TCAAAATGTCTGGGTACTCAAACCGTCTAGCTGAGCTGGGGATTGAACTCCCGCAAGAGGCTATCAATGACAAAATTATTCAATCACTGCCACCTAGCTATAAGAGCTTTGTGTTGAACTATAACATGCAAGGGATGAACAAGTCACCCGGCGAGTTATTCGCGATGCTAAAGGTCGCAGAGTTAGAACTCCGGAAAGAGAATCAAGTGTTGATGGTTAATAAGACCACTCGTTTCAAGAAAAAAGCAAAGGCAAGAAGGGTAACTCCAAGAAGAGCGACAAGCCTGTTGCCAATCCGACGAAGAAAACCAAGGCTAGACCTAAGCCGGAAACAGAGTGTTATTATTGCAAGGGAATGTGCCACTGGAAGCGCAACTGCCCCAAGTATTTGGCTGATAAGAAGGCGGCCAAGGAAAAATCAGGTATATTTGATATACATGTTATTGATGTGTACTTAACCAACTTTCGTAGTGTTGCCTGGGTATTTTATACCGGTTCTGTTGCTCATATTGGCAACTCGAAGTAGGAACTGCGGAATAAACGAAGGTTGGCAAAGGATGAAGTGACGATGCGCGTGGGAAATGGTTCCAAGGTTGATGCAATCGCCGTCGGCACAGCCTCACTTCACTTACCATCAGGATTAGTTATGAACTTAAATAATTGTTATTTAGTGCCTACGTTAAGCGGGAACATTATATCTGGATCTTGCTTATTGCGAGACGGTTACTCGTTTAAGTCAGAGAATAATGGTTGTTCTATTTCTATGAGTAATATCTTTTATGGTCATGCACCCAATGTGAGAGGATTGTTCATATTGAATCTTGATTGTGATGATACACATATACATAACATTGAGACCAAAAGATGTAGAGTTAACAATGATAGCGCCATGTTTTTGTGGCACTGGCGTTAGGTCATATTGGTGTAAAGCGCATGAAGGAACTCCATTCCGATGGGCTTTTGGAGTCACTTCATTTTGAATCACTTGACACGTGCGAACCATGCCTCATGGGCAAGATTACTAAGACCCCGTTCTCCGGAACAACGGAGCGTGCAAGTGACTTGTTGTAAATCATACATACCGATGTATGCAGTCCGATGAGTGTGGAGGCGCGCGGCGGATATCGTTATTTTCTCACCTTCACTAACGATTTGAGTAGATATGGTTATGTCAAAAAGCATCATAACAAGAAGATCAAGTTCCTACGTTCTGATCGTGGGGGTGAGTATCTAAGTTTCGAGTTTGGTGCTCACTTAAGACAATGTGGAATTGTTTCACAGTTGACACTGCCTCGAACACCACAGCGTAATGGTGTGTCCGAACGTCGTAATCGTACTTTGTTAGAAATGGTGTGATCTATGATGTCTGTTACTGATTTGTCGTTATCATTTTGGGGTTATGCATTAGAGACAGCTGCATTCACTTTAAATAGGGCACCATCAAAATCCGTTGAGACGACACCATACGAACTGTGGTATGGCAAGAGGCCAAAGTTGTTGTTTCTTAAAGTTTGGGGATGTGATGCTTATGTCAAAAAGCTTCAGCCTGAAAAGCTGGAACCCAAAGCGGAAAAGTGCATCTTCATAGGTTACCCAAAGGAGACAATTGGGTACACCTTCTATCTCAAATCCGAGGGCAAAGTGTTTGTTGCTAAGAATGGAGCTTTTCTTGAGAAGGAGTTTCTCTCAAAAGAATTGAGTGGGAGGTAGATAGAACTTGATGAGGTTGTCGAACCTCTAATCCCTCTAGATGGTGGCGCATGGCAGGGGGAAACCTCTGTCGAAGCAACGCCGGTTGAGAAGGAAACTAATGATGATGATCATGAAGTTTCGGATCAAGTTACTGTCAGACCTCGCATGTTGACAAGATCACGTACTGCTCCTGAGTGGTACGGTAATCATGTATTATCAATCATGTTGTTAGACAACAATCAACCTACGAATTATGAAGAAGCAATGGTGGGCTCAGATTCCAACAAATGGCTGGAGGCCATGAAGTCCGAGATTGGATCTATGTATGAAAACAAAGTGTGGACTTTGGAAGTATTACCTGAAGGCCGCAAGGCTATTCAGAACAAATGCATCTTTAAGAAGAAGACGGACGTGGACGGTAATGTGGCCGTTTATAAAGCTCGACTTGTGGCAAAGGGTTTTTCACAAGTTCAAGGAGTTGACTACGATGAGACATTCTCACCGGTAGCGATGCATAAGTCCATCCAAATCATGTTAGCAATAGCTGCATTATTCGATTATGAAATCTGGCAGATGGATGTCAAAACGGCGTTCCTTAACGGTTTTCTTAAGGAAGAGTTGTACATGATGCAACTGTCACACCCTGTTTTTACTACCACATTCTCTGTAATGCAAAAATTTGAGCTTGTTAAAAAAATTCAAAACTAATGATGTGAGTGCCATGATTGTCATCGTATGCTTGTGTGTGTGATCATGTGATGATAAAAACCCCATTTCACAATATTGAATTATTTCTAAAAACCTTTACTTGTTTCTGATCAAGGTAAAACCCCTACTTTGAGTTGCACTACATGCCCTTGATGGCAAGAAGTGTTTCTACCCAAAGTTAGTGATCTGATTTCAACTTATTTTTATATCCCAAAACCACAAAAATAATTATTTTTAGAATTATTTTCCTAATTTATTTGCATGCCATTTCTGAGGCCAAAATTGGTATTCCTACACGGAAAAATACTTTTCTGCCTTAGAAAAATCGGATTAAATTTGGAGATGATCAGAAGGACATATATTTTCCATACATAAGATTTTAAACCCCTATTTATATTATAATTATTTGAGTAAAACCCTGAAAACCATTTCTCTCTGTTTTGACTTTTTGAAATATTTCCAAAGGAAATATTCTCAATAAAATCCTAGAAAATTCCAGTGGTATCCCTAAGCCATATTTGGTGTCCACATAAAGTATCACTTTGATCCAAGGTGATTAAGGACCCCAAATAACCCTAAAACCCCTTCTGTCCAGATTGGAGTTAGAGCAACTCTACATAGCAAAGTTTGTCCAATGATGTTGAAACTTTGCAGGAGTGTCTAATACCTCAAATGAGGGTTCCACACGAAAAATGGGATTTGTGGGACTTAGTTTGCCCATACTCTCTTTGGAAGGGACATGTCTGTTCAAGTAGTGGTGTTTTCAAGTTTACAAAGCTAAGCTTGTCCAATGGAGCTCAAACTTGGTGAAACCCCATGTTTTAGCACCAAACCCAAACCTGTTAAGTTGCAGCACCAGTGGTGTGGTGCAACCCCCTCAAACCATTGTCGAGCACCATCTGACAGATGGGAAAAGCCCTCTTGGCCACAGCTAAACCAAACCCCTTTGCTCCAAACTCATAGATTAGGTGGCCAGTATCAATACCCAACCCCAGTCAACTGGCCTCTCACTGGTTCAAAGTGGAAATGCCAAAAAACCCAATCTAAGCTTCAGTTCAAGGCTGACAGCACCAGTATTTATTGTCTCCCTTGACCAGCCGACGCTCCCACGAGACCCAAACGGCTAGCCTCACTCTCAGCCAGTGCCAGGACATGCTAGACACGTCCAAAGTGCCTCATAGTGCACCAGCATGCCGTGGCATGCCAAAACTGCGCTCTGGGCGCGCTACAGGAAGCCACTGAGGTGGGGGCGACGCTCTCGGCCAGTTCCAGCCTCCCCCGAGGTGTCCAACCTCTTCCCCGACAACCCATCTGTGTCGAGCAACCCTCAGGGCCCCTCCTCTATCGCGCTAGAGCTTGTGCGACGCGTGCCCGCGCACACCAGAACCGGCCAAGGTCGCGCGGCCATGGAGGCTCAACTCATCTCTCTCTCCCTCTGTTGCACATGCTTCTGGCAGTCCAAAACCACGTCCTGAGACCGTGGTTTCGACCCCAGATCCTCCCTGCATCCCCATGCGTGCCACGGTGAGTCACCGGTGTTCCCGAATAGGCTCACCGTCGTGGGCCTATTTATTGCCCTCCCCCTCGCTCCTGCACCCCTCATATAGCTTCACCACGACCACTAGCACCTCCCTAGCCACCCCAGCAAGCCAGCAGAGCCCCGGTGCTCGAGATTGACCGAGGCCCCTCCGCCTCGGAGCTCTGGTCGATCTCCGGCTACACGACGGCTCATGCGTCCCTCGACCCACCAAACTGATCCCCTCGACCACAGGAAGCTTTCCCCCAACTTCCCCGAGCATTTCTGTGCCCCTAGCTACCTCCTCGACCACCTCCCGAAACTCCTCCGTCGCGGCCTTCTCGTCGTCGGCAAACCCTTGCCTCTCCGACGTTTGTTCCGACCACTAGCAGGTAGGCAGCGTCATGCTGAGCCCAATTATGTCCTCGTTGGGGCTTGAGAACGTCGGCAGCCTCGCCGGCGTGCTCCTCCTCCTCTTTGGCCAGGTGTAGGAGACGACCCCGACAGGTGTGCCCCACCTGTCGGTGGCCCAACCCTTCCCCCCTCGCTGCCCGCAGCCGCTGACTGCAGGGCCCCGCACGTGAGGTTCAAACCTGACGGCGCGCGCGCCTGGGCAGGCTGTCGGCTGGCCTTGGGCCGGCCTAGTTCCAGGCCGAGCCAGGCCAGGGAATTAGCCCGTTTTTCTTTTGTTTTAAATCTGATTTCTAAGATTTTTATAAAAATATTTAACCAGTGTAAAAATATAAGTTTTCCACTGTTATTCTTCTAAAAATATGTAGCATTTAATGAGACCAATGGATGAATTTTTCAACAACTATTCTGTTTTACAATAATAAAAAGGACTAAATAGGAATAGTTTTGCTTCTGTTTGGTTGATTTTAAAAATGTTCCTTCATTGCAAACAAAGGCAAATATTTTTCAAAATAACAACTTAGATTTATCAGTAATAAAGAACATTTTTGAAATAAACTTGTGATGTATTTTTGAGTGAGCTATATCTTATTTATTCTTTTGACGATGATAGAAAATCCGTGTGACGAGGGAATCAGAGCGGAAGATCTCGAAGACCCCGGATACCTAGCTGACCAAGGCAAGCAGCCCTTTGACCATGAGTGAGCATATCATATATTGCATATTAAAATAGCAAGTATTTCAGTTGCATATGATCTTAAGTGCCGGTAAATCATTTGATGTGACGTTACCGATGGCTCCTCCGGAGCACGTGCATTGAGCTTGATCCTGCCCCTTTGAGGATCACACTATTATCATGTTGACAAGTAATACTAGAATAATAGCATGAGCATGTTGTTGGTAAATTTCAAGAGTTTATGAAAACCCCGTCGGGTGCCACTAATGCCCGGGGGTGATGATGAGTTAGGTGGCCACTTTTGGTGAAGTGGTGCGCCGAGTATTTTGAGTGAGTATGGTTTCGGAAATGGGAATAGATTTATGATTGTCGACCGTCCCAACCTTACCAGTACGACCACGTTACCCCTTATGGGACGGGGCTATGATGATTACTCTGGTCGGTGCTAGCAAAGAGCCTCATTACTAGTGGCGGGAGTGACGTGTGGTCACACTCGTGATGGGGTCGTGCTAGGTAGGACGACTATGCCATTTTTATGAGTTCCAGGCACACCATTGGTCCCCGCATGGTTGATACTGTCCAGAGTCGGTGCTCGTAAGATGTACAACATGTGGGATGGGTACCAATCGAGTGGACCTCTTTGTCTAGTATCGTCAGGGGAAAGGCATTGATCGGGTACTTACCTTGAGTATGTTATATACCGCGAGTTGTGGATGACACGGAAGTTTCCCGGATCTCGTGGGTCCATCGTACTACCTCTACAGAGTGTAAAACTATTCGAATAGTCGTATCCACGGTCAAGGACAATTGGGTGGTGCTGCTTAAACTACGTCTAGACGTTTCCTCATAAACCAAGTGTGTGTGAGTGGTGATATAAAGGTGTTGTTATGGAAGTAATGATATGACCAAGTTTGGTGACTTGGCATATAGTGAGCCCGGATGGTTCAGCCCTCGACAGATATATTGATACATGTAACCTATTCTTCAAAAGTAATTCTTTAACTTGAGGCATATTCATGATCATTCCACCAAGATGAATTCCACCAAAGATGCATGTTATTGTTATCCTTCACTTTCATTGTTCATATCATGGGCTGTTTGCGAGTACATTCAAAGTACTCATTGGCTTGCCACTTGTTATGTTATTGACCAGACATGGAAGGACGGAAGTTTGGAGATGAGTACGTCTTCGTAGACGCCCCTGCGAACTAGGACGCTTCCGAGTCAGAATGCATGTCGGTGTAGGCTTGATGGCATGGGCACCCGCTTAGCCCCTATGTTTTCCGCTATTAGTTGTATCAGTATGATTTGGTCTTAGGCCCAACCTTGTGAACTTGAGCATTCGGTCAGGTGATGTAATAATTCGGTACTTGGATGTAGGACTCTTTTATTCGGTATCTGTGTGTTCGGTGAGCATTGATCCCTGGGATCACTGAGCACGTTCATTTAGCGATCTCGACACGTAAGTTGGGGTCCCCACAGCAACCCGAAGGTTTTGTCGATCCAGAGAATGCTAACAAAGAATGCAAGCTCCAGCGATCCATTTATGGACTGGTCCAAGCATCTCAGAGTTGGAATAAGCGCTTTGATGAAGTGATCAAAGCGTTTGGGTTTATACAAGTTGTTGGAGAATCTTGTATTTACAAGAAAGTGAGTGGGAGCTCTGTGTCGTTTCTAATATTATATGTGGATGACATATTGCTGACTGGAAACAATGTGGAGTTTTTAAAGAGCATAAAAGATTACCTAAACAAGTGTTTCTCAATGAAGGACCTAGGAGAAGCTGCTTACATTCCGCTATCAGTTGTATCAGTATGATTTGGCCTTAGGCCCAACCTTGTGAACTTGACCATTCGGTCATGCGATGTAATAATTCGGTACTTGGATGTAAGACTCTTTTATTCGGTATCTGTGTGTTCGGTGAGCATTGATCTCTAGGATCAATGAGCACATTCATTTGGCGATCTCGACACGTAAGTCGGGGTCCCCACAGAGCTGGTATCAGAGCTAGGTTGACTATAGGAAGCCTTAGGTAGCATGGACGATATCAAAGACGACTAGTGCACATAGACCTTAACCTGAGATTCTGCACCCACTAAAAAACTTTCTAACCCCTCTCATCTACATCTTCTAGATGGTCGTCGTACGTGAGATGCTTCTGGGGATGGGCCTTTATCTACTTTTGAGTGATAGCCTCGAGAAGTGCCAAGTATGCCGCACGCCCATCTTCCTCTACCACGATCACTGGGTCGACGCCGACACTAAGGAATATCACGTGGACGTGATAGTGAAGGCTCATGACTCCTTGACTCGCTCGTTCTTTGAGGGACCACAGATGGAAGATTTGATGTTGGTAGTGGAGACAGCAGCACGAGAGGCGCTCGTGCGACTCTGCGACATACTTCCCGAGATGGCTAACGAGCCATCTACTCGTCACCTACCCTTCGTTAAGGACGGCGTAGACGGGAGTTGGACACTCAACCCATCTTCCGAGGACGGGACGCCACTAAGGTTTCAGACCTACTTCAGTCTCTCCTCCGACACTTTGACGCACCTTTTGATCAAAGAGTCAACTAAGATTCTCCAAGAGCTGCACCAAGTCAAGGATCTGCTTCGCACGGAGAAGATGAAGAACCGCAAGGTAAAGAAGGAAGGGGCACCGAAGGACCACCTTGTTTTGTTTTTTGAGGAGGAATACCACTGCTTCAGGCCACTCCTCTTCAGAGTCGTCGCCTGACTTCGGAAGAGTACGCCGAACTCTCCGCTATCTCGCCAACCAAGAGACGTCGTGATGGTCCACTTCCTTCTCCTTCTACTTCAAAGACGGGAAGCACTGATGAAGATGAAGATGAAGATGAAGACGAAGATCGTGCAGAACCCGCTTATGAGACCGCACAGTCTGCCGCTTAGCATTAGTAGCGTAGGAAATTAGGAGTACTCCCCGAGCGTAGGAGTTCATGTATCGGTTTAGTGAACCACGAGTATTGTGTAAGCATGTTGGATGTAAGTTGCATTCTGCCTTAGGCAGCTTGTGAGCAACTACATCGCATGTTTTAATCTAATGCATTAGCTCTTTCAAAAAACCTTTGGTTTAAAATTTTCACACTAGCACAGCACCAAACCCCCTCTTTACTAGAGCATCATCCCTCATGATTTCGGCCGGTTCGGAAAATTGACCTATCTACTCCCCTGACAGGATGGTGAATGCTACTCGCAATAGCACCTTCGGCAACCCCGGCTCTGCCTCTTCAGGTCAGCAACAGGGAGGGGAAGCTCAAGCTGGAGATCACCACGAGCAGCAAGACGATGTTCCACCGCCACCGCCTCCTCCCGAAAGCTTGACTATGGCTCAGTTTCTTCAAGCTCTTCGAGAGGAGCGTCAAGCCAACAATGCCACTATTCAGCAGCTGGCTCAAACCTTGGTGAACAACCCGCCACAAAACAGGAATGGCAATGGTCGATCTACTCTCTCTGAGTTCATGAGAACTACGCCACCCATATTCACGGAGATGACTGAACCATTGGATGCCGATGACTGGATCCGTACTATCGAAGACCTCCTCGCGCTGGTCAAATGCACTGATGATCATGAGAAGGTCCTCTATGCTTCTCACTGTCTTGGTGGCACAGCCAGAGCTTGGTGGGATGGATTTCAGATCATGCGAGCAGGGCAAGTCATCACTTGGGCTATGTTCAAAGATGGATTCCGCGCTGCTCACATTCCTCCAGGAATGATGACCATTAAGAAGCAGGAATTCCGAGCCTGAAGGCACGGCAGTGGATCCATTAAGGAATATTTGCAGAAGTTCAACCTCCTGTCAAGATACGCACGTGAGGACGTCAACACTGAGGCCGCCAAAGTGGAATGCTTTATGGAAGGACTGCAGTAGTCACTCCAGTATCAGCTGGTTGTTTGTGAATGTCGGACCTTCAGCGATCTGGTTAATAAGGCCCTTATGTTGGAAGACAAACGTCGTGCTATGGACAACACCCGTAAGCGCAAGCAAATGGGTAGTGGAGGACCGAGTCACCCGAAGCCACGCCCATGGCAGTTAGCTCCAGCAAGACCCAACTATCAGCAGCAGCAGTACAAGTATCCAACATTACGTGAGACCTACCAGCCTCAGCAGCAAGTCAACACCAAGTGGGCAATCAATCCGCCGAACAAAAGTGGAGTCAAGACCAATCTTCCAGCGTAAGTTACCTCTTTTGGATGTGGACAAACAGGGCACTATTCCAGGCAGTGTCCCAATAAGAAGCCCGACGCACCGCGCCCCAATGCACCAAATCAAGGCCAAGGAGCACCAGGCAGGAATCAGGCTCCCCGCAATCAGCAGTATCATAGCAGGGGGCGGATTAAACATATTTCCGCAGAAAAGGCACAGGAAGACCCGGACTGCATTCTGGGTACGTTCCTCGTCAACTCTACCCCCAACAATAGTATTGTTTGATTGTGGTGCTTCGCATTCTTTTGTTACACAAAGATTTGCGGAAAATGTGGTTTAAAACCTACCCTGCTTCGTGGGCAAATGGCAATTCAAACCCCGAGAGCAGTGTTGAGGACCAACCTAGGATGTAGGAAGGTCGCAGTAGTTATCAATGGGACGAACTTCTCAGCGGATCTCATTGTGCTTAAGTCGCAAGGCCTAGAAGTAATTCTCGGTATGGATTGGTTGGCCAAGCATCAAAGCATCTTGGGCTGTGCCAATAGGGCCATTACCATGACAAGTGACCAAGGGGTCAAAGTCAAGTATGTCTCTGAGCTAGTACCCGCTGGAGTACCACCGGTTAACAGCCTGTTAGAGGTAGAACTCGATCAAGTGCCAATAGCCTGTGAGTACGCGGATGTCTTTCCTGATGAGCTACCGGGAATGCCTCCTGACCGAGACATCAAGTTCATCATTGAGCTCATGCCCAGATCAAGGCCTATCTATAAGAAGCCTTACAGGATGGGATCCGAAGAGCTGGTAGAATTGAAGAAGCAGCTGGATGAGCAACTCGGGAAAGGGTTTATTCGTCCGAGTGCATCACCTTGGGGATCACCTGTTCTCTCCGTGTCCAAGAAGGATGGGACTATCCGACTCTGCATCGATTACCGTTCTCTCAAGGAGGTCACGATCAAGAACAAGTATCCACTCCCCAAGATTGAAGATTTGTTTGATCAGCTAAATGGAGCTAAGGTATTCTCCAAGATCGACCTCCGATCTGGATATTACCAATTGAAGATCCGACCCGAAGACATACCCAAGACTGCGTTCGTGACCTGGTACGGTCTGTATGAATGCACTGTCATGTCTTTTGGATTGACTAATGCCCCAGCTTACTTCATGTACCTCATGAACAAGGTTTTCATGGAATACCTGGACAAGTTTGTCGTCGTATTCATTGATGACATATTAATCTTTTCTAAGTCCGAAGAAGAGCATGAACAACACTTGAGGTTAGTGTTGAAAAAACTTCAAGAGCACCAACTTTATGCCAAGTTCGGCAAGTGCTAATTCTAGCTGAACGAAGTTGGATTCTTAGGTCATACCATGACAATAAGTGGTTTGGCAGTTCATCCCTCCAAGATTACTACGGTAACCAACTCGGAATCGCCAATTGATGTGAAGGAAGTTAGGAGCTTCCTCGGACTCGTGGGATATTACCGCAAGTTTGTGGAAGGATTCTCCCGCATCGCTCGACCTATGACTCAGCTCTTGAAGAAAGGCAAGAAGTTCAAATGGACGCCGAAGTGTGAAGAAAACTTCCAAGAATTGAAGAAGACATTAACTACCGCCCCGGTATTGGCCACTCCACATATCAGCAAGGAGTTTGTGATATATTGTGATGCCTCCAGGACCGGGCTCGGTGGGGTTCTAATGCAGGATGCCAGAGTTGTGGCCTATCTGTCATGACAACTACGCCTGCATGAGGAGAACTATGCCACCCATGATCTCGAGTTGGCAGCGGTAGTGCAAGCCTTGAAGACATGGCGACATTACCTTCTTGGGAAGCGATGTGAAATATACACTGACCACAAAAGTCTGAAGTATATCTTCACCCAAAGGGAATTAAATATGAGGCAATGAAGATGGTTGGAGTTAATCAAAGACTACGACCTTAGCATTCAATATCACCCCGGTAAGGCCAATGTAGTGGATGATGCCTGAAGCCGGAAGACCAGCACCATGAACGTCATGCTCAAGGAAAGGCAACCTGCCTTGTATGAGGAATTGGAAAACTTCGGATTGGAGCTAGTAGAATCAGGATTCCTGGCTAACCTCAAAGTCAAACCAATGTTGGAGGATTATATCAAGGAGGCCCAGAAGGGTCATAAGAGCATTGAAGGCATTAAGAAGAAGATTCAAGAAGGCAAGGCCCCAGGATTCTCGGTGGATGAACAAGGAGTAGTGCGGTTTGGGAAACGTTTATGCGTACCCAACAAGGCTGAACTCAAGGACTTGATCCTACAGGAAGCACATGATACACCCTACTCTATTCACCCCGGTGGTACCAAGATGTATCAAGATCTCCGAGAAAGATTCTGGTGGCATGGCATGAAGAGGGAAATAGCATCTTATGTTGCCAAGTGCGACGTGTGCCAACGAGTCAAGGCTGAGCATCAGCGGCCCGCTAGATTGCTACAACCACTTCAAGTGCCAGAACAGAAGTGGGGAAAAGTCGGCATGGATTTCATCACTGGATTGCCCAGGTCCAGCAAAGGGCACAACTCCATATGGGTCATTGTCGACCACCTGACTAAGGTGGCCCATTGTGGGGACCCCGACTTACTAGTCGAGAATCGTCGTGCTCAGTGATCCTAGAGATCAATGCTCACCGAACACAGATACTGAATGAAGAGTCTTACATCCAAGTGCCGATTATTACATCATATGACCGAAAGGTCAAGTTCACAAGACAGGGCCTAAGGCCGAATCACAAGGATACACTAATAGCGGAAAACAACGGGGCTAAGCGGGTGCCCATGCCATCAAGCCTACACCAACAGGCATTCTGACTCGGAAGCGTCCTAGTTCGCAGGGGTGTCGCCAAAGACGTACTCATCTCCAAACTCCGGTCTTTCCATGTCTGGTCAATAACATAACCAGTGGCAAGCCAATGAGTACTTTGAATGTACTCGCAAACAACCCATGATATGAACAATGAAAGTGAAGGATAACAATATCATGCATATCTAGTGTAACTCATCTGGGTGGAATGATCATGAATATGCATCAAGTTAAAGAATTACTCTTGAAGAACAGGTTACGGATACCAATATATCCGTTGAGGGCTAAACCATCCGGGTTCACTCTGTGTGCCAAGTCACGAGTCTTGGTCATAACATTACTACCATAGCAACACTTTTCTTATCACCACACACACTCACTCACGCACACTTGGTTTATGCGGAAATATCAGGACGTAGTTTAAGCAGGATTACCCAACTGTTCTTGATCGTGGACACGGCTATTCGAATAGTTAACACTCTGCAGAGGTAGTACGCTGGACCCACGAGATCCGAGAAACTTCCATATCATCCACGACTCGCGGTATTTCACATACCCAAGGTAAGTACCCGATCAATGCCTTTCTCCTGATGATACTAGACAAAGAGGTCCACTCGATTGGTATCCAGCCCACATGTCGTACGTCTAACGAGCACCAACTTGGGACCGTACCGACCATGCGGGGACCAACGATGTGACTGGAACTCATAAAAATGGCATAGTCGTCCTACCCGGCATGACCCCATCACGAGAGTGACCACTAATCACTCCCGCCACTAGTAATGTGGCTCTTTGCTAGCACCGACCAGAGTAATTAACATAGCCCCGTCCTATAAGGGGTAACGTTGTCGTACTGGTAAGGTTGGGATGGTCGACACATCATAAATCGAATCCCATTTCTGAAACCTTACTCACACAAATACCGAGTGCATCACTTCACCAAAAGTGACCACCTAACTCATCATCACCCTCGGGCATTAGTGACACCCGACGGGGTTTTCATAAACTCTTGCTTTATGAAAACATCATGTTCACGAGTAACACTACTTCTATCTTTACTTGTCAACATGGTATTAGCATGACCCTAAGGGGTAGAATCAAGCTCAATGCATGTGCTCCGAAGGAGCCTTCGGTAAAATCACATCAAATGATTACCTAAACTTATGATCATATGCAACGGGAATACTTGCTATTATAACATGCAAAGTAACATATGCTCAATCATGGTCAAAGGGCTGCTTGCCTTGGTCAGCTAAGTATCCGGGGTCTTCGAGGTCTTCCACTCCGATTCCCTCGTCACACGGATTTTCTATCATCGATAAAACAATAAATAAGGAATAGCTCACACAGAAACAGTCCACAAAGTCATTTTAAAAATGCTCCCTATTACTGATAAATCTAAGATATCATTTTAAAAATACTTGCCTTAATTTTCCCTTCAAGGAATATTTTAAAAACAACCAAGCAGAAGCAAAACTATTCCATTTTAGCCCTTTTTAATATTGTAAAATAGATTAGTTGCTGGAAAAATTCATCTAAGCATATCATTAAATTCTACACATTTTTAGAAGAATAACAGTGGAAGAATTATATTTTTACACTGGTTAAATGTTTTTATAAAAATCTTAGAAATCCAGATTTAAAAATAAAAGGGAAACAGGCCAGCTCCTGGCCTGGCTCGGCCCAGAGCTGGGCTGGCCCATGGCCAGCCGACGGCCTGCCCAAGCGCGTGCGCCGTCAAGTTTGAACCTGACGCATGGGGCCCTGCGGTCAGTGGTCGAGGCCAGCGCGGGGGAGGAGGCTGGGCCACCGACAGGTGGGGCACACCTGTCGGGGTCGTCTCCTACCTCCAGCCAGAGAGGAGGAGGAGGACGCCGACGTGCTCATGCCCTAAGGAACACGGGAATGGGTCCGCCTGACCGTCGCCTATGTGTTGGTGGTTGAAACAATGACGGGGAGGCAGGGGTTCGCCGGCGACGAGGAGGCCGTGGCGGAGGGGTTTTGGGAAGTGGTCGAGGGGGTGGCTAGAGACACGGAAAAGCTCGGGCGAGTTAGGGGAAAGCTTCCTGGGGTCAAGGGGGTCAGTTTGGTTGGTCGAGGGGTGCAGGAGCCGTCGTGTAGCCGAAGATCGACCAAGCTCCGGGGCGGAGGGGCCTCGGTCGATCTCAAGCATCGGGGCTCTGCTGGTTTGCTGGGGTGTCTAGGGGATGCTAGTGAATGCAGCGAAGCTATCTGAGGGCTGCTGGAGCGAGGGGGAGGGATATTTATAGGCCCGCGACGGTGAGCAGACTCGGGAGCGCCGGTGGTTCACCGTGGCGCGCATGGGGGTGCAGAGAGACGTTGGGTTTGAAACCACGGTCTTAGGACGTGGTACTGGACTACCCGAACCGTCTGCTGTAGAGAGAGGGAGAGAAGAGCCGTGCATTCGTGGTCGCGCAAGCTTGGCTGAATCTGGAGCGCGCGGGCACGCGTCGCGCAAGCTCTAGCGCGAGAGAGGAGGGTCCCTGAGGCTTGCTCGATGCAGAGGGGCTGTCGGGGAGGAGGTTGGACATCTCGGGGGAGGCTGGAACTAGCCGAGGGCGTCGCCCCCACCTCGGTTACTCCGTGTAGCGCGCCCAGAGCGCTGTTTTGGCATGCCACGGCATGCTGGTGCGCTCTGAGGCACTTTGGACGTGTCTAGCATGTCCTGGCACTTGCTGGGGGTGTGGCTAGCCATTTGGCTTTAGTGGGAGCTTTGGCTGGTCAGAGGAGGCAAGAAATACTGGTGCTGTCAGTCATGAACTGAGGTCTAAATTGGGGTTTTTGGCCTTTCCACTTTGAACCAGTGAGGGGCCAGTTGACTGGGGTTAGATACAGGTGATGGCTGCTTAATCTAAGAGTTTGAAGCAAAGGAGTTTGGTTTAGCTGTGGCTAAGGTGGCTTTTTCCTATCTGTCAGAAGGTGTTCGACAGTGGTCACACGGGGTTGCACCCCACCACTGGTGTTGAGACTTAACAGGTTTGGTTTTGGGGATAAACCATGGAGTTCCACCAAATTTGAGCTCCAATGGTCAAGTTTAGCTTTGTAAACTTGAAATCACTCCAATATGACCAGATTTGTTCCTTCCAAAGGGAGTGTGGGCAAACTAAGTCCCACAAATCCCATTTTTGGTGTAGAACCCTCATTTGAGGTAGTAGGCACTCCTGCAAAGTTTTAGCATCATTGGACAAACTTTGCTATGTAGAGTTGCTCTAACTTGATTCTGGACACACAGGGTTTTTGGGTTATTTGGGGTCCTTATTCACCTTTGATCAAGATGAATCTTTATGTGGACACCAAACAAGGCATTGGGACAATACTGGAATTTTCTAGGAATTTATTGAGAATATTTCCTTTGAAAATATCTCAAAATGGCCAAACAGACAGAAATAGCTTTTATAGTTTCAATCAATAAATATAATATAAAATGGGGTTTAAAATCCTATGTATGGAAAATATATGTCCTTCTCATCATCTCTAAATTACATCAGATTTTTCCAAAGCAGAAAAGTATTTTGCCATGTTGGAATACCAATTCTGACCTTAGAAATGGACAGGTTATTTAATTCGGAAAATACTCACAAAAATAATTATTTTTGTGGTTTTGAAATATAAATATTGGTAAAAATCAGATTACCAAATATGAGTAGTAGCACTGCTTGCTATCAAGGACATGTAGTGCAACTCAAGGTGGTTTTACTATGGTTATCAAAGGTTTTTGGAAATCAGTAAAATACCAAAAAGGAATTTAGGGTTTTGAAACCTCACATGATCAAGCATACAAGCATACAATGTCAATCAGGGCACTCACAACATTAGCTTTGAAAAAGTTTTAACAAGCTCAGAATTTTACAACACGACAGGTGATAGCAAAAGCAGGGTGTGACAGACCTATCCCCCTTACAAGAATCTCGTCCCCGAGATTCCTAAGCTAGGTGCTAAAAAGGTCTGGAAACTCAGATTGGAGATAGTCTTCACGCTCCCATGTAGCTTCGGCTTCGGTGTGGTTGCTCCATTGAACCTTGAAATACTTGATGGTGCGGCTTCGAGTGCATCGCTCTGCTTCATCCAGAATGCGGATTGGCTCTCGCGATAGGTGAGATCAGACTGAAGGTCAATGACCCGGTGATCAATGTCCTTATAAGGATCGGAACGACTTGGCATCTGGAGACACTTCCGAAGCTCTGACACGTGGAAAACGTTGTGCACACTCGAAAGTTCCGGAGGTAATTCCAGCTGATAAGTGACCTCTCCACGCCATGCCGTGATCTTGAATGGCCCAATGAACCTTGGAGCGAGTTTCCCCTTAACATGGAAATGCTTGGTTCCCTTGAGAGGTGTGACACGGAGGTACACCAGGTCTCCGGGGATGAACTCCACATTCCTGCGGCGAGAGTCCGTGCTACTGCAAAAAGATCCCCGGCGACGGCGCCAGAAATGCTTCTGATGTCAGCTATGCTAATGCACAAAAGTCCTTCCAATGGCGCCAGAAACAGGTGTGTCGACGGCACCAGGAATCCTTCAGCTGCAGCTACGCCTTAAGGGACTTCCTAGGCAAGTATGAAAAGGATTTCCCCCGTGGCCTTGGAGCCTTGCGTTGGTGTTCCCTTGAAGCGGAAAGGGTGATGTAGCATAGTGACGGTAAGTATTTCCCTCAGTTTGAGAACGAAGGTATCAATCCGGTGGAGGAGTATCTCAAGATCCTGCACAAACACAAAAGCTTGTTCCCAACGCTATGAAGGGGTTGTCAATCCCTTATAGATTGTTTGCCAAGTGAGAACTGAAAGCAACAAACTAACAAAGCAAAGTAAAAGCGGAGGTGTAAACGATGGATGTGAATAGACCCAGGGGACGTAGTGTTTACTAGTGGCTTCTCTCATGAAATCAAGTAGACGGTGGGTGAACAAATTACTGTCGAGCAATTGATAGAACCGCGCAAAGTCGTGACGATATCTATGCAATGATTATATCTATAGGCATCACGTCCAAAACAAGTAGACCAATACTTTCTGCATCTACTACTATTACTCCACACGTCGACCGCTATCCAGCATGCATCTAGTGTATTAAGTACATAAGAACAGAGTAACGCCTTAAGCAAGATGACATGATGTAGAGGGATAATCTCAAACCAATGATAAAAGACCCATCTTTTTACCCTTGATGGCAACTACTTGATGTGTGCCTTGCTGCCCCTACTGTCACTGGGAAAGGTCACCACATGGCAGAACCCAAAACCAAGCACTTCTCCCATTGGAAGAATCATAGATCTAGTTGGCCAAACAAAACCCAAGACTCGGAGAGACTTACAAGGATATCAAATCATGCATATAAGAAATCAGCAAGGACTCAAATATATATCATAGATAATCTAATCACAAATCCACAATTCATCGGATCTCGACAAACACACCGCCAAAGAAGATTACATCGGATAGATCTCCATGAAGATCATGGAGAACTTTGTATTGAAGATCCAAGAGAGAGAAGAAGCCATCTAGCTACTAACTACGGACCCGTAGGTCTGAAGTGAACTACTCACGGGTCATTGGAGGGGCGATGATGATGATGAAGAAGCCCTCCAACTCCAAAGTCCCCTCCGACAGGGCGCCGGGAAGGGTCTCCAGATTAGATCTCGCGGAAACAGAAGCTTGCGGCAGCGGAAAAGTATTTTCGAGGCTCCCCCGATTTTTTGCGGAATATTTGGGAATTTATAGGCTAAAGACCTAGGTCAGGGGGCGGCCAGGGAGGCCACAAGCCTGCCCACCGCCGCCTCCCGCCTTGTGGTGGAGTGGGGGCTTGTGAGCTCCCTGGAGCCCACCTGGTCTGGCCCAAAGGCCCCCTAATCTTCTTCCGTTCGGCAAAAAATCATTTTCGGGTTTTTCTTCTGTTTGGACTCCGTTCCAAAATCAGATCTGAAAAGAGTCAAAAACACGGAAAAAACAGGAACTAGCACTTGGCACTGAATTAATAAGTTAGTCCCAAAAAACATATAAAAGGTACATAAAACAACCAAAGAAGACAAGATAACAGGGTGAAACCATCAAAAATTATAGATATGTTTGAGACGTATCAAGCATCCCCAAGCTTAACTCCTGCTCGTCCTCGAGTAGGGAAGTGATAAGAATGAATTTTTTATGCTTTCATGCTACCTAGCATAGGTGTCCTTTGTAAATCATCTTATGTGACGTGAATGTTCTGATCTATTAGATTCAAAACAATAGTTTGCTATTGACGTGGAAACAATAATAATTCAAGCAAACTAGCAAAGTAATCATGAACTTTCAAAATAACAAGGCCAAAAGAAAGTTATCCCTACAAAAGCATATAGTCTGGCTATGCTCTATCATCATTGCACAACGAATTTAAATCATGCACAATCCCGGTATTGGCCAAGTAATTGTTTCACACCTTTACTTTCTCAAACCTTTTCAACTCTCACACAATACATGAGCGTGAGCCATGGTTATAGCACTATAGATGGCGTGGAATGTAGTGGAGGTTGCGAGACAAAAAAGGAGAAGATAGTCACATTAACTAGGCATAGCAATGAGCTGTGGAGATGCTCATCAATAGATATCAATGTGAATGAGTAGGGATTGCCATACAAATGATGCACTAGAGCTACGAGTATGTGAAAGCTCTTAAAGAAAACTAGTGGGTGTGCATCCAACTTGCTTGCTCACGAAGACCTAAGGCAATTTTGAGGAAGCCTATCATTGGAATATACAAGCCAAGTTATATAATGAAAATTTTGCACTAGCTATATGGTGGTGACAAAACGAGAGACTCTCAATCATGAAGATCATGGTGCTTAATATGCACAAGTGTGGAAAAAGTGGTAGCATTGTCCCTTCTCTCTTTTTCTCTCTTTTTTTATTTTTTGGTGGGCTCTTTGGCCTCTTTTATTTTATTTTAGTGGGCTTCTTTGGCCTCTTTTATTTCCTCACATGGGACAATGCTCCATTAATGATGATCATCACACTTTCAACTCAAAACTTAGAGTAATGATGACTCTATATGGAATGCCTTCGGTAGTGTATCGTGGCAATAATCTAGCATGGCATAGACATCAATGGAAACATCATGCTAGCTATCTTACGATCATGCAATGGCAATGTAGATGTGGTGGCACATGTCAAGGTGGTAGTTGTATGGCAATATATCTCGGAATGACTTTGAAAAAGCCATAATAGGTAGGTATGGTGGGTGTTTTGAGAGAGGCTAATGGTGGGTTTTGTGCACTGGCGAAAGTTGCACGGCACTAAGAAGATAGTGATGGTGGAAGGTGAAAGTGCATGATGGGGTTATAGTCCTAGGGTAGGGTCATAGGCCTGCCCTATAAGTCCTACCCAAGGACTACCCTTCATAAGGGATAAGGCCCTTAGTCAGTTCCGACTGAATTAAGGACTTCCCATCATCCAGTCGGTGACGAATCCACCATCATCCAGTCGGAGATGAGCATTCGGAGCGTATCAAACTTACCGACTGGATTCCACTCTGTGCATCGTAACCCCCCTGGAGGGCAACGGTCATACGTTTCCATGTGCCTTTATAAGCATTTAAGATATACGTTACCTGTAACGTAGGCATTTATTCGCCACTACTCCACCCTGTGCACCGAACCGTTGTGAAGGGTAGCGCACTCTATATAAGCCGCCCTTCCCCACTGGTGCAGGGGTTAGCAATTCACTGTAATCCATATTCCACTCGACAACAAGCTCCCAGAGCACTGAGACGTAGGGCTATTACCACCATCGTAGAGGGGCCTGAACTCATACAACCTCGCCGTAGCTAAGGCTCTGCCCATCCTTTCGTACCCTACACATCTACTGTCAGACTTATACCCACGACAGTTGGCGCCCACCGTGGGGCAGGTGTCTAAGCGACTTCCGGCGAGTTTGCGACTACATCTTTTCGTCATGTCTTCCGGTGGAGATTTGAGCATGGGTCACGAGATCCTCTTCGGCGCTCTCTCCTTCATCGTGGACGATTCGGCATGGCTTCAGGACGCCCCTCTTGACGTCAGGCGCCCCCCGTCGCGGGGCTACGCACTTCTGTGCCGGTGCCCGCGGTATTCTTCTTCTCCAGAAGTCGGCTCCAGTGTCGACCTACGCCGCCGTCACGCGCCGCAACAAGCGGTCCTGTTGTCCACGGCTCCAGCGTTGGGTGCAACACGCCCAGGCACGCCAGAACGCGTCCTCACAAGTGGCGGTCCTAGAGTCGGTTGTGGTTGCACTGCCGTCCCAGCGCTCGGACTCAGTTCCGACTGAGTTTCCTTCCGAGTACTTGGGTCGCGGGCCTGTGGCTGAAGTGCACATGGCCAACTCCCATGAAAGTCCCCGCCAAACTGGCCGGAACGAGCACGAGGTTGGCGAAACATCCGGCGCTCGCCGTCATCCCCGCCGTTCTACCAGTCGGCTCACTCGGCGGAGCAACGTGGAGGTGTTCCGCACACCCATCCTCAACCTGGCTGCCGCCGCCAAGATAGCCGATTCCCTCCAGCCGACTGATTCAGAGGCTGGCAGAGGGATCAAACAAATCCGCGCCCTGCTGCACATGGCGCAGCAGCAAAATTCGGCGGTCTCCCAGTCGCACAACAGGATCCACAATAGTTCTGTTCATGCGAACACGCATCGGTCAGTTCATAGCCCCGGTTCTCATCAGCGACACAGGGGAGGCAGCCGTTCCATAAATCCCGAAGATCGTCGCCGTTCACGCACCCCTTCGCGGGGTGGGCCCTACGGGCCCCAACATCATGATGATCGGTGTTCAGTCGGTGACACTTATGATCCAAGACCCGACGCGAGGGGGCATATCGCCCAGAGGAGGGTCGACAGGGGCCGAGCCAACCACGATGGTGTAGATATGGACCGTCCGAGTGGAAGCAGGACCATCGTCTCTGATCCCGAGTGTTTCAGTCGAGCCATCCGTTCGGTTGACATCCCTCCCAACTTCCGATTGGCGACGGGGATCAGCAAGTTTACAGGAGAATCCAAGCCAGAAACGTGGCTGGACGACTACCGAGTGGCAGTCCAGATCGGAGGAGGGGACGACCACGTCGCCATGAAGCACCTCCCTCTGATGCTCGACGGCTCGGCGCGAGCGTGGCTGAAGCAGTTGGCTCCCTCAAGCATCTACAGCTGAGCAGATCTGGCCCGAGTCTTCATCAAGACCTTCGAAGGGACGTGCAAACGCCCTGCTGGCCTCGTGGAGCTCCAGCACTGTGTCCAGAAGCAGAATGAGCCCCTGCGCGATTTCATTCAGCGTTGGACGACCCTCTACCACACGGTGGAGAACGTCACAGAGCACCAAGCAGTCTGCGCCTTCAAGGCAGGCGTGCGATACAAAGATCTGTACCTGAAGTTCGGTCGAACCAGCGTCATCTCCATGAGTAAGATGATGGAGATAGCGGCACGCTATGCAAATGGCGAAGAAGAGGACCGCATCCGTAGCGGCAAGCACAAAGCAGTCGCCGATGGGGATGGGAATAACACTCGGAAGCAGAAGCAGAAAGCTCCGTCCACTCCGCAGGCAGAGGCCGCAGCCGTTACCAATGCCAAGTTCAAGGGCAAGGGGAAGGCTCAGCTCACCCCCAAGAAGAAGCAGTTCGGAAACCCCATCCTGGACCAGCCATGTCCGATTCACACAAAGATGGATGAAGAGGGCAACGCCATATATCCGAAGCATACCACTCGGCAATGTCGCCTCCTGATCCAGGGGTTCGGCGAAGGGCAACCGAGTGAAAAGGGCAATGAACAGGATGAGGAGGACACGGAGGATCCGTTCCCCCAAGTCCATGCAACACTGATGATTTTTAGTGACGTTGAGAGCAAGAGTCGACTGAAGCTGGTGAACAGGGAGGTGAACATGGCCACGCCGACCAACCCCACATTCCTCAAATGGTCTCAAACTGCGATCACCTTTGACCAGTCAGATCATCCAGCACACGTACCCACCCCAGGGAGGCAGGCTTTTGTCGTCGACCCGGTGGTGGAAGGAGTCCGACTGCGCAAAGTCCTCATGGACGGCGGCAGTGGCTTGAACATCATGTACGTCGACACTCTCAAGGGATGGGCATTCCGATGTCCTACCTCAGCGAGAGCGGCATGCAGTTCCATGGAGTCGTCCCTGGACGAAAGGCCAAGTCACTCGGCCAGATCGCGTTGGACGTCGTCTTCGGCTCCGACAAGAACTTCCGCAAGGAAAAGCTGACGTTCGAGGTGGTGGACTTCCAGAGTGCGTATCACGCAATTCTGGGCCGCCCGGCGTATGTGTGTTTCATGGCCCGTCCATGTTACGTGTACCTGAAGCTGAAGATGCCAGGCCCGAAAGGTGTGATCACTATCACAGGCAATCGACAGCGGGCCGAGGAGTGTCTGCAGCAGGGATCAAGGATCGCCGATCAGCAGATGGCTGTCCTTGAGCTTGACGAGTACAAGAAAACAGTCGACCCCGCTGACTTGATGCATTCGAAGAAGCCAGCTTCGGAGTCCGCATTCCAGTCGGCGGGAGAGACGAAGAAGGTCAGCATCCACCCGACGGACGACACAGCTGCCCCGACGAACATCTCCACCACCCTCGATCCTAAATAGGAAGCCGAGCTCATCCAATTCCTCCATGAGAACTCGGACATCTTCGCATGGAAGCCCGCAGACATGCCAGGTGTACCCAGGGAGTTGGCTGAGCAGCGACTGCATGTGGATCCCGCCGCTCGGCCTGTCCGAGAACGCCTGCGTCGGTCCGCCGCGCACAAGAGGAAGGCAATCGGGGAAGAGGTGGCCAAGCTTTTGGCAGCCAACTTCATTCGCGAGGTTCACCACTCCGAGTGGCTCACCAATGTTGTCATGGTGCCCAAGAAAGACAAGTCGCTCCGAATGTGCATCGACTTCAAGCATCTCAATAAGGTCTGCCCGAAAGACCATTTTCCGCTCCCCCGCATCGATCAAATTGTCGATTCGAGTGCGGGTTGCGAGCGTTTGTCATTTCTTGACGCCTACTCGGGCTATCATCAGATCCATCTGTATGGCCCCGATGAATTAAAAACAGCCTTCATCACCCCATTCGGGTGCTTCTGCTACATCACTATGCCATTTGGTTTGAAGAATGCAGGAACAACCTTTATGCGCATGATCCAAAAATGCCTCCTCGACCAGATCGGTCGGAATGTGGAGGCGTATATGGATGATATCGTAGTCAAGTCACACAAAGGTTCCGACCTGCTGACTGACTTGGCAGAAACATTCGCCAACCTTCGTAGGTACGATATCAAGCTCAACCCAGCCAAGTGTTCATTCGGTGTTCCCAGCGGAAAGTTACTCGGTTTCTTCATTTTCGAACGAGGGATCGATGTCAACCCCGAAAAGATCGGGACCATCGTCCGAATGGAGTGGCCGGTCAGAATACACGATGTTCAACGGCTCACAGGTTGCCTAGCGGCTTTGAGCAGGTTTATCAGTCGACTCGGCGAGAAGGCGCTCCCTCTGTACCGACTCATGAAAAAATCAGATACTTTCGAGTGGACAGACGAAGCCCAAGTCGCATTCGACGACCTCAAAGTCCTACTTTCCACCCAGCCGGTTCTTACTGCTCCGCTCAGTAAAGAGCCCCTTCTTCTATACATCGCAACTACAAATCAAGTCGTCGGCACTGTTCTCACAGTCGAACGGGAAGAAGAAGGAAAAGCATACAAGGTTCAGCGGCCAGTGTATTACGTCTCCGAAGTCCTGACTCCTTCCAAGCAGAGGTATCCCCACTATCAAAAACTTATCTATGGGATTTACATGACTGAAAAGAAGGTGGCTCATTATTTCCAAGACCACTCGGTGTCTGTCATCTCTGATGCTCAGTTGTCGGAAATCCTCCACAATCGAGACGCATCGGGTCGAGTGGCGAAGTGGGCAAGGGAGATGTTATACTGCGACATCAAATTCGAGGCCAAGAAAGCTACAAAGTCTCAAGCTCTGGCTGACTTCATAGCAGAATGGGTAGAACAACAGCAACCGACCTACATCTACTCAGCTCATTGGACAATGTTCTTCGATGGGTCCAAGATGTTGAATGGCTCCGGCGCTGGCGTGGTGATCATATCGCCAAAGGGTGACAAACTCAAGTATGTGTTGCAGATACACTTTGATTCCTCCAACAACGAGGCTGAGTATGAAGCTCTCCTTTATGGACTGCGCATGGCCATCGCACTCGGCGTCCGTCGCCTGATGGCCTATGGCGATTCGGATTTGGTGGTTAATCAAGTGATGAAGGAGTGGGACGTCAGGAACCCCACCATGACCACATACTGCAATGTAGTGACGAAGCTCGAGAAAAAGTTTGAAGGTCTAGAACTCCACCATGTTTCGCGACTGAAGAACCAAGCAGCTGATGAGTTGGCAAAACTCGGATCCACTCGGAGACCAGTCCCGAGTGACGTCTGCCTCGAGCACCTCCACCTTCCCTC
Organism: Hordeum vulgare subsp. vulgare; assembly: GCF_904849725.1. Lineage (NCBI taxonomy): Eukaryota > Viridiplantae > Streptophyta > Magnoliopsida > Poales > Poaceae > Hordeum > Hordeum vulgare. The sequence continues at coordinate 294,026,646 of NC_058522.1, forward strand.
AGTTAAAGAAGATCCTTTCACAGAGGAACCAGTACAACCAAAGAGCTCGACAGATCCGACTGAAGTCGAAGTACCTGTTGTGGTTGATTTGATCATGGAGCTTCTTGCTATCATCCCCGATTGGACTGTGTCGATCATTGCATACATCCTGAGGCAAGAATTACCAGAAGACGAAGTCCAAGCTAGACAGATCGTCCGCAGGTCAAAGTCGTTCACTGTCATCGATGGCCAGTTGTACAAGGAAAGCGTTTCAGGCATCGTTCAACGATGCATCTCCCCTGAGGAGGGACTGTTAATCCTGGAAGAAATTCACTCCGGAACCTGCGGTCATCACGCTTCTTATAGAGCAATCGTCGCCAAGGCATTCAGAGCTGGCTTCTTCTGGCTGTAGGCGAATGAAATGGCGAAGGATATGGTCGACCGATGTGAAGGCTGTCAGTTCTACTCTAATAAGTCCCACAAGCCAACATCTGCGTTGAAGACAATCCCTCTTGTTTGGCCATTTGCGGTATGGGGATTAGATACAGTCGGTCCATTCGGGACAGGCCAAGGGGGATTCACACATCTGTTGGTGGCAGTCGACAAGTTCACAAAGTGGGTCGAAGCCAAGCCCATCAAGAAGCTCGACGCCCTAACAGCCACCAAGTTTGTCAGGGACATCATCTCCAGATTCGGGGTACCTCACAGCATAATCACTGACAACGGAACAAACTTTGACTCGGACAGATTCAAAGGTTTCTGTACAAGCCAAGGTATCCGAGTGGATTTTGCATGTGTGGCGCATCCCCAAACAAACGGGCAAGCAGAGCGGGCGAATGGACTTATTCTGCAAGGTTTGAAGCCTCGACTCCTGCGAGAGGTGGGACATGCCGCTGGCGCATGGGTCACCGAGCTACCTTCGGTGCTTTGGGGTCTCCGCACAACCCCAAATAGATCTACAAGGTGATCCCCGTTCTTCCTTGTTAACGGAGCAGAGGCAGTCCTTCCGAGTGACTTGCTTCACAACGCTCCACGAGTTGAACTCTTCTCTGAAGCTGAAGCTGAACAAGCAAGGCAAGACAGAGTGGATCTTCTAGAGGAGGAGCGCGAGATGGCATTGACTCGCTCAACCATTTATCAACAAGATCTGCGGCGCTTTCACGTGCGACACGTCAGGAGTCGTACATTCCAAGCAGGCGACCTGGTGCTCCGAGTGGATCAGCAGAGACCTTACAAGTTGGCTCCCGCCTAGGAAGGACCCTTCATCATCTCCAAGGTGTTGAACAACGGAGCATACCGACTCTACAACATCGATAGGGAAACGGACGAGCCGCGAGCATGGAACGGAGATCTCCTGAAGCGCTTCTACACGTGACCGTCGACTGAAGCAATGTAAAGAACAAGTATCGGTGAAATAATACAAAGCAGATTGAGTTTTTGTAGATTCAAAATTCTTCCGCGGTCGCAGACTCCGGTCTCAAAAAAAAGACTTAGCTGCGATCAAGAATCTCCTAAGTACTAACTTTCTCTGAGTGTGCACTAAATGTCGCACTCGGGGACTTAGCTACGATCCAGAATCGCCTAAGTATTAACTTTCTCCGGGTGTGCACTAAACGTCGCAACCGGGGACTTAGCTGCGATCAAGAATCGCCTAAGTACTAACTTTCTCCGAGTGTGCACTAAACGTCGCACTCGGGGACTTAGCTGCGATCCAGAATTGCCTAAGTATTAACTTTCTCCGAGTGTGCACTTAATGTCACACTCGGGGACTTAGCTACGATCACGAATCACCTAGGTACAAATTTTCTCCGAGTGTGCACTAACCGTCGCACTTGGGGACTTAGCTGCGATCCAGAATCGCCTAAGTATTAACTTTCTCTAAGTGTGCGCTTAACGTCACACTCGGGGACTTAGCTGCAATCAAGAAACGCCTAAGTACAAATTGTCTCCGAGTGTGCACTAACTGTCGCACTTGGGGACTTAGCTGCGATCAAGAATCGCCTAAGTACAAATTTTCTCCGAGTGTGCACTAACCGTCGCACTCGGGGACTTAGCTGCAATCACGAATCGCCTAACTACACAATTTCTCCGAGTGTGCACTTAACGTCGCACTCGGGGACTTGTCTGCGATCAAGAATCGTTTAAATAGAAAGCTTCCTTCGAGTGTATCTCATAGATCCACTCGGAGGCTTAGCAGACCCTCATTGAGGCTCATGTAGATGTCAAGACAACTGACAATTACATGAGTAGCAGAACCTCATTGACGCTCATGTAGATGTCAAGACAATTGACAATTACATGAGTAACAACTCGCTCCGAGCACGACCTTACAGTCGCACTCGAAGACTTAGCCGCGATCATGAATCGCCTAAGCACTCAATTGCCTTCGAGTGTATCCTACAGATACACTCGGGGACTCAGCAGACCCTCAGTGAGGCTCATGTAGATGTCAAGACAACTGACAATTACATGAGTAGCAGAACCTCATTGAGGCTCATGTAGATGTCAAGACAACTGAAAATTACATGAGTAACAACTCACTCCGAGTACGACCTTACAGTCGCACTCGAAGACTTAGCCGCGATCACGAATCGCCTAAGTACTCAATTGCCTTCGAATGTATGCTACAGATCCACTCGGAGACCCAGCAGACCCTCAGTGAGGCTCATGCAGATGTCAAGACAACTGACAATTACATGCTCCGCATGTTTGCCATTGGCTTCACCAAGAAACGCCAAACAAAAACCACGAGCCAAAATCGTGTCAACAACTCTTTGGCAAAAGAAGGGAAAAAGATTCGATTCAAATTCAAAGTTCGCCTGAAGATAGTTGGTTCGGTGTAGATCAAGCTTATCCACACCGAACCACGAATGTGACGGCCAACAGCAGTGGCCAAAGTTTCATACAACCAACACTCGGCATACCGAGGTAAAAGTTTTCTTAAACGCCGACAGGACTGGCACTAGGACTGGCAGGCTCCACGAATGTGTCGAGGTCGATTCCGTCTACAATGCGAGTGGCGCACTCAAGGAAGGTCTCCATGAAATCTTCGAATCGAAGCTTTTTGGTGTTGGCGACTTGCAACACCTTCAGCTTCTCTTCGCGAGCCTCCTTGCAGTGCACTCGGACAAGCGACAGAGCGACGTCCGCACCACAGCGAGCTGCAGATTTCTTCCACGCCTGCACTCGGTTCGGGACCTCCTCCAGCAGAGTCATCAAGCCTTCCATCTCGTGCCGAGACTCGTCTTCAGGCCAAAGCTCCTTGTCGATTCGGCCGACGACCTCTCTCAATCGACCGATGAAAGGTCCCACTTTTCCTAGGCGAATGTGCGCTCGGAGCATATCTCGATTGGCATCCCCACCGAGTGGAACGTTCGAAAGAATCGACCGCTCAACATCAGCTGCTTCAGCCTCAGCGTCCATGCAAAAATCTGCAAAGACAGGACGAGCAAAAAGTAAGCACAGCATGAAATGCACAGTCGAGAAGCACTCGGAAAAACAGAACTTACCACCGAGAAGCGCTATCATCTTCCGGGCCCAGTCACTGACGTAATTCTGCTGTGCTATGCACCGCCTGTTCAACACCTGCATCTATCCCATCAGCTCGGTCCTTTGTTTCCCCATTTTCTCCACTTCAGCCGCCAATGCCTTGTTTGCCTCACGGGCCTCCTCCAAGGACTTTTCTCGTTTAGCCAGAACATCCTTCATACCAGCTGTCGTGGGTATAAGTCTGACAGTAGATGTGTAGGGTACGAAAGGATGGGCAGAGCCTTAGCTACGGCGAGGTTGAATGAGTTCAGGCCCCTCTACGGTGGAGGTAATATCCCTACGTCTCGGTGCTCTGAGAGCTTGTTGTCGAGTGGAATATGGATTACAGTAAATTGCTAACCCCTGCACCCGTGGGAGAGGGCGGCTTATATAGAGTGCGCTGCCCTCCACAACGGTTCGGTGCACAGGGGTGGAGTAGTGGCGAATAAATGCCTACGTTACAGGTAACGTATGTCTTAAATGCTAATAAAGGCACATGGAAACGTATGACCGTTTCCCTCCAGGGGGATTACGATGCACGGAGTGGAATCCAGTCAGTTAGTTTGATATACTCTGAATGCTCACCTCCGACTGGATGGTGGAGGATTCATTACCGACTGGATGATGGGAAGTCCTTAGTTCAGTCGGAACTGACTAAGGACCTTGTCCCTTATGAGGGGTAGTCCCTGGGTAGGACCTACAGGGCAGGCCTATGACCCTACCCTAGGACTATAACCCCATCATTAGTCCCTCGAATGGATTGGGATTGGAACGACGAAGCGATGCTTGAAGTGTGGATCCACTGGTACGGATGCGACTTTGGCGTTGCATGCCTCGATCCATTTTATCTTCTTTGACCAACGATCCGAGTGGAAGTATTTGTGAAACGAACTGTCGGAAACCGAGTGCTTCCGTGGTATTTTCTGACGTGACCAGTCAATTGACAACGGCGGATTTTCCGGGATCCTCAAATTTCGGATACCGCGCGCTCAGCGGGGATGACGACATCGCGCTCGAGTAGTACCTGACGCCTCGATTCCCGTGCCTTCATCTTCTCCACTGATATCGCCGCGACCGGTCAGGGGATAAGATTTCGGGGCCACTTGCCAGCGACCTAGTCGGAACCTTACTTAAACCTCAGCGACGAGGGTTTTTTCGTTACACTCGCCGGATATCTTGCACTTGCCCGCTCCGCTCCTCTCGCCACCTCCTGCGCACCCCAAGCTCCTTCCTTCTTCTTCTCTCTCGCGAATCCGCACCCTCCGCCATGACCAAGGGGCAGACTAGCAAGCTAGAGGCGAAGAAGAAGAAGGGGAAGGCGGCGGCAGCGAACGCTCCCGGCGGGGTGGATCCAGGGGGATTTCCTCCCCTCCATGGTGATGGAGGAGAACCTGCTGGAGTTGGTGGAGCACAGGATGATCGCGCATAAGTAGGGGAGGTTGCCGACGGAAGGCGAGACCGAGCCGGTGCCCCGGGAGGGGGAGCGCGTCTTGCTCCTCAGCCACGTGTACCGAGGTTTTTCTCTGCCTCCACACCCCTTCTTCAAAGGTATCATGAACCACTTCGGGGCGCAGCTCCACCATTTTCCTCCCAATGCCATAGCTCATCTCTCTGCCTTCGTCGTTCTGTGCGAGTGTTTCATTGGCTGTCCTCCCCATTGGGGGCTTTTCAAACACATCTTTTCTGCTAGATCCCATACCATCAAACGGCTTAGCCAGTCGGATGACAAAACCCACCTTCTCCAGCTCTGCGGAGGGTTAGGCTTCCAAAAGAAAAGCAAAAGTAGCTATCCTGCTCTGCAGTTGAGCGAATCTATTAGGAACTGGCAGTCGACGTGGTTCTACTGCCAGGATGTTGCTTGCCCGAATGCTACCACTGGACTCCCTCCTTTTAGCTTAGACCGACCGGCTCCTCCTAGGGAGCTCGCGCTCACGAAAGCGGAGAAAACCCAGATCCAGCCTCTGGTCGACACGCTCGTAGAGGTCGTCCGCAGGGGAGTCACCGGCATAGACTTGCTGGAGGTTTTCCTGGGTCGGCGTATCCAGCCCCTGCAAGCTCGAGACCACGCCGTGTGGCATTACACAGGGCCTGAGGACTCCACTCGTACTAACGTCGAGTGCGTGACCGGGGAGATGGTGCCGTCGTGGGTCCTCAACATCATCGGCGCCTGCGAAAACCCTATAGGAGCTCGGCGAGTGAAGGCTTTCCGGGCGGACAACCCTCCTCCAAATGCAGTGAGTACAACTTGTCGAGTGCACACAACTGTCTTAGATTTATTGCTTTCTTGAATCACTGTCCGACATCTGATGTCGTCGACTTTATCTTGTGCAGGAGTGGACTAACTAGTTTTCTCCCGTCTCGAACGGGAATCCGGCCGAGGAGGAGGAAGGCAGCCAGGAGGGCAGCGTGGAGAGCGGCGAGTACGTCTCTGACAGTGGGGAGACGGAAGAGGAGTCCGCAGAAGAAGAAGAGGCAGACGAGGAGCAGAACTCACCCCCTCCACCGCCAGAGCCTCGGACTAAGCGCCGCCATGAACCTGTGGCTCCTTCAGCTCCTCCAGCATCTTCGAGTGCGCCGCCAGCTCCTGTGGTACCGAGTGCTTTGCCGGCCGTTCCTGTGGCCCCAAGTGCTCGGAGCACAAAGAGGACGAGGGACTCTGCTACCGAGCCCGCGGGTCAACCCTCCAAAGCGGCCAAACCGAGTGGATCTAAGCCTCGGAAGGCCTTGCCGCGGATGAGGGTCACGGTTCCCGTCACCTCAACGTAAGTGCATTGTCCTTCTATCTTCCTTCTGTATTTGATTGAACTCATGCTTATTGGTCGAATGAATTTTACTCGACAGAGTTGCCACCTCTGCCACCTCTCCGACACGCCAGGGGGACGATCCCATGGACATGGACAATGTCGCCACATCCCAACCAGGTGCGTCGTAGTGACTCCGAGAGTCCACGTTATTGCGTCACCAATTCTGTCTTTGGTCTTGCCTTTTTCCTGTGGTCTCACGCCGTTCAGTCGGGTTTCTCTCAGGGGTGATTTTTGTGGAGGAGTGCGACTAGGGGAGGTCTGAGCAAACTGCGGTGCCTATCCTTGAGGCTGTTCCGCTGGTTACTACTCTCGCCATGGACGCGCCGCCGACTGAGGTGATGCCGTCGACTGACACGGCGCTGATTGTTGCTGAACCGACTGGAGCAGGCCTTGGGATGCCCAAGGAGCCTCCTACGATGCCAGGCCCATTGACTATCGAGTACAACGTCCAGCGCCTCCCAAAAGATCAGGTGGGAGCTGCCAAGGGGGCCATGGTGCAGGCGGAGCTGATGGCGGGAGAGGCCAAGAAGGCGTATGACTCCATCGTGTCCTTCTACAAGCGAAGCTTGGAACTGCGGGACGATATCCGAGTAAGTGTGCTAGTAAGTATTTACTTTCCTCTTGTAACCCACTGGGTGTGCTCGGATATCATATGATTTTGTGCAATGGGTTCACTCGTAGTGAACCCAGTGGGTGTAGTCCCCGAGACTTCTGTCGAGTGCTTGCACCGGTAGTTGTCTTTATACACATTTTCTTTAACTTTATCAGATCAAAAATTAATCTGTTCGAATGTTAACAGTTGGGGCACTCGGAGTGCACCTACTGGATGAGTCCCCAAGAGTAATTTTACTCAGGTCGGGTAGTAGTAGCCTCATAGGCTTAGGTGTTGTCATGTAGCTCAATAGGGCGGACCTGTTGGAGTTTCATGCCAGTGGGGTCACTCTTAGTGAACCCACTGGGTGTAGTCCCTGAGACCGCTGTCGACTGCTTGCGTCGGCAGGGGTCTGAAGAACTTAGAATTTGTATTGATGTCCTTGTTGAATTTGTCTGACCGCCTCTTGGCGCTGACTTGCAGAAAACTTGCGAAATGGGGACAGCGTACGAGACTCTGAGGGATGAAAAGGTTCAGTTTGTTGGCGAACTAGATGCAGCAATGGTTCCAATGGCTGGAATGAAGGATGTTCTTGTGGAACGAGAAAAGTCCTTGGAGCAGGCCCGTGAGGCAAACAAGGCATTGACTGCTGAGGTGGAAAAATGGGGAAACAGAGGACGGAGCTGATGGGGCAGATGAAGGTGTTGAACAGGCGGTGCATAGCACAGGAGAATTACGTCAGTGATTGGGCCCGGAAGATGATAGCACTTCTCGGTGGTAAGTCTTGTTTTTCCGAGTGCTTGTGGACTGTGCATTTCATTCTGTGCTGACTGTTTGCTCGTCCTGTCTTTGCAGATTTTTGCATGGATGCTGAGGTTGAAGCAGCTGACGTTGAGCGATCAATGCTTGAGCACATTCCACTCGGCGAGGACGCCAATCGCGATCTGCTCCGAGCGCACATTCGCCTGGGCAAAGTTGGACCTTTCATCAGTCGACTGAGAGAAGTCGTCGGCCGAATCGACAAGGAGCTTTGGCCTAAAGACGAGTCTCGGCACGAGATGGAAGGCTTGATGACTCGGCTAGAGGAGGTCCCGAACCGAGTGCAGTCATGGAAGAAGTCTGCGGCTCGCTGTGGTGCGGACGTCGCTCTGTCTCTGGTCCGAGTGCATTGCAAGGAGGTGCGCGAAGAGAAGCTGAAAGCGTTGCGTGTCGCCAACACGAAAAAGCTTCGATTCGAAGACTTCATGGAGACCTTCCTTGAGAGCGCCACCCGCATCGCCGACGGGATCGACCTCGACACATTCGTAGAGCCTGCCAGTCCCAGCGCCAGTCCTGACGACGCTTGAGAAAACTTTTACCTCGGTATGCCGAGTGTTGGTTGTAATAAACTTTGGCCACTGCTGTTGGCCATCGCATTCTTGGTTCGGTGTGGATAAGCTTGATCTACACCGAGCCAACTATCCTTAGGTGAACTTTGAATTTGAATCGAACCTTTTTCTCTTCTTTTGCCAAAGAGTTGTTGATACGATTTTGGCTCGTGTTTTTGTTTGGCGTTTCTTGGTGAAGCCAATGGAAAACATGCGGAGCATGTAATTGTTAGTTGTCTTGACATCTGCATGAGCCTCACTGAGGGTCTGCTGAGTCTCCGAGTGGATCTGTAGGATACACTCGAAGGCAATAGATTACTTAGGCGATTCATGATCGCGGCTAAGTCTTCGAGTGCGACTGTCAGGTCGTACTCGGAGCGAGTTGTTACTCATGTAATTGTCAGTGGTCTTGACATCCACATGAGCCTCAATGAGGTTCTGCTACTCATGTAACTGTCAGTGGTCTTGACATCGACATGAGCCTCACTGAGGGTCTGTTGAGTCCCCGAGTGTATCTGTAGGATACAGTCGAAGGCATCTTAGTACTTAGGCGATTCGTGATCGCGGCTAAGTCTTCGAGTGTGATTGTCAAGTCGTACTCAGAGCGAGTTGTTACTCATGTAATTGTCAGTGGTCTTGACATCTACATGAGCCTCAATGAGGTTCTGCTACTCATGTAATTGTCAGTGGTCTTGACATCCACATGAGCTTCAATGAGGGTCTGCTGAGCCTCCGAGTGTATCTGTAGGATACAGTCGAAGGAAGCTTTCTATTTAAGCGATTCTTTATCGCAGTTAAGTCCTCGAGAGCGACGGTTAGTGCACGCTCGGAGAAAATTGGTACTTAGGCGATTCTTGATCACAGCTAAGTCCCCGAGTGCGACGTGAAGTGCACACTTGGAGAAAGTTTGTACTTAGGCGATTCTTGATCGCAGCTGAGTCCCCGAGTGCGATGTTTAGTGCACACTCGGAGAAAGTTAGTACTTAGGCGATTCTTGATCGCAGCTAAGTCCCCGAGTGTGACGTTTAGTGCAATCTCGGAGAAAGTTAGTACTTAGGCGATTCTTGATCGCAGCTAAGTCCCCGAGTGCGACGTTTAGTGCACACTCGGAGAAAGTTAGTACTTAGGCGATTCTTGATCGCAGCTAAGTCCCCGAGTGCGACGTGAAGTGCACACTCGGAGAAAGTTAGTACTTAGGCGATTCTTGATCGCAGCTAAGTCCCCGAGTGTGACGTTTAGTGCACACTCGGAGAAAGTTAGTGCTTAGGCGATTCTTGATCGCAGCTAAGTCCCCGAGTGCGACGTTTAGTGCACACTCGGAGAAAGTTAGTACTTAGGCGATTCTTGGTCGCAGCTAACTTTTTTTTTAGACCGGAGTCTGCGACCGCGGAAGAATTTTGAATCTGCAAAAACTCAATCTGCTTTGTATTATTTCACCAATACTTGTTCTTTACATTGCTTCAGTCGACGGTCACGTGTAGAAGCGCTTCAGGAGATCTCCGTTCCATGCTCGCGGCTCGTCTGTTTCCCTGTCGATGTTGTAGAGTCTGTATGCTCCGTTGTTCAGCACCTTGGAGATGATGAAGTGTCCTTCCCAGGCGGGAGCCAACTTGTGAGGTCTTTGGTGATCCACTCGGAGCACCAGGTCGCCTGCTTGGAATGTACGACTCGTGACGTGTCGCGCGTGAAAGCGCCGCAGATCTTGCTGATAAATGGTTGAGCGAGTCAGTGCCATCTCGCGCTCCTCCTCTAGAAGGTCCACTCCGTCTTGCCTTGCTTGTTCTGCTTCAGCTTCAGAGAAGAGTTCGACTCGTGGAGCATTGTGGAGCAAGTCACTCGGAAGGACCGCTTCTGCTCCGTAAACGAGGAAGAACGGTGATCACCCTGAAGATCTATTCGGGGTTGTGCGGAGACCCCAAAGCACTGAAGGTAGCTCAGTGACCCATGCGCCAGTGGCATGTCCCACCTCTCGCAGGAGTCGGGGCTTCAAACCTTGCAGAATAAGTCCATTCGCCCGCTCTGCTTGTCCGTTTGTTTGAGGATGCGCCACAGATGCAAAATCCACTCGGATACCTTGGCTTGCACGGAAACCTTTGAATCTGTCCGAGTCAAAGATTGTCCCGTTGTCCATGATTATGCTGTGAGGTACCCCGAATCTGGAGATGATGTCCCTGACAAACTTGATGGCTGTTAGGGCGTCGAGCTTCTTGATGGGCTTGGCTTCAATCCATTTTGTGAACTTGTCGACTGCCACCAAAAGATGTGTGTATCCCCCTTGGCCTGTCCTGAATGGACCGACAGTATCTAATCCCCATACTGCAAACGGCCAAACAAGAGGGATTGTCTTCAACGCAGACGTTGGCTTGTGGGACTTGTTGGAGTAGAACTGACAGCCTTCACATCGGTCGACCATATCTTTAGCCATTTCGTTCGCCTGCAGCCAGAAGAAGCCAGCTCTGAATGCTTTGGCGACGATTGCTCTTGAAGAGGCGTGATGACCGCAGGTTCCCGAGTGAATTTCTTCCAGGATTAACTGTCCCTCCTCTGGGGAGATGCATCGTTGAAGAACGCCTGAAACGCTTTCCTTGTACAACTGGCAGACAATGACAGTGAACGAATTTGACCTGCGGACGATCTGCCTGGCTTGGACTTCGTCTTCTGGTAATTCCTGTCTCGGGATGTATGCAACGATCAGCACAGTCCAATCGGGGATGACAGCAAGAATCTCCATGATCAGATCAACCACAGCAGGAAAATCGACTTCAGTCGGATCTGTCGAGCTCTTTGGTTGTACTGGTTCCTTTGTGAAAGGATCTTCTTTAACTGAGGGAAGGTGGAGGTGCTCGAGGTAGACGTCACTCGGGACTGGTCTCCAAGTGGATCCGAGTTTTGCCAACTCATCGGCTGCTTGGTTCTTCAGTCGCGGAACATGCTGGAGTTCTAGACCTTCAAACTTCTTCTCGAGCTTCCTCACTGCATTGCAGTATGCGGTCATGGTGGGGTTCCTGACGTCCCACTCTTTCATCACTTGATTAACCACCAAATCTGAATCGCCATAGACCATCAGGCGACGGACGCCGAGTGCGATGGCCATGCGCAGTCCATAAAGGAGAGCTTCATACTCTGCCTCATTGTTGGAGGAATCAAAGTGTATTTGCAGCACATACTTGAGTTTGTCGCCCTTAGGCGATACGATCACAACGCCAGCGCCACAGCCATTCAACATCTTGGACCAATCGAAGAACATTGTCCAATGAGCCGAGTAGATGTGGGTCGGTTGCTGTAGTTCTACCCATTCTGCTATGAAGTCAGCCAGAGCTTGAGACTTTATAGCTTTCTTGGCCTCGAACTTGATGTCGCAGTACAACATCTCCATTGCCCACTTCGCCACTCGGCCTGATGCGTCCTGGTTGTGGAGGATTTCCGACAATGGAGCATCAGAAAGGACGGACACCGAGTGGTCTTGGAAGTAATGAGCCACCTTCTTCGCAGTCATGTAAATCCCGTAGATAAGTTTATGATAATGGGGATACCTCTGCTTGGAAGGAGTCAGGACTTCAGAGACGTAATACACTGGCCGCTGAACTTTGTATGCTTTGCCTTCTTCTTCTCGTTCGACTGTAAGAACAGTGTTGACGACTTGATTTGTAACCGCGATGTATAGAAGAAGGGGCTCTTTACTGAGCGGAGCAGTAAGAACCGGCTGGGTGGAAAGTAGGACTTTGAGGTCGTCGAATGCAACTTGGGCTTCATCTGTCCACTCGAAAGTATCTGATTTCTTCATGAGTCGGTACAGAGGAAGTGCTTTCTCGCCGAGTCGACTGATAAACTTGCTCGAAGCCTCTAGGCAACCTGTGAGCCGTTGAACATCGTGTATTCTGACCGGCCGCTCCATTCGGACGATGGTCCCGATCTTTTCGGGGTTGACATCGATCCCTGGTTCGGAAACGAAGAAACCGAGTAACTTTTCGCTGGGAACGCCGAATGAACACATGGCGGGGTTGAGCTTGATATCGTACCTACGAAGGTTGGCGAATGTTTCTGCCAAGTCAGTCAGCAGGTCAGAACCTTTGCGTGACTTGACTACGATATCATCCATATAAGCCTCCACATTCCGACCGATCTGGTCGAGGAGGCATTTTTGGATCATGCGCATAAAGGTTGTTCCTGCATTCTTCAAACCAAATGTCATAGTGATGTAGCAGAAGCACCCGAATAGGGTGATGAAGGCTGTTTTTAATTCATCGGGGCCATACAGACGGATCTGATGATAGCCCGAGTAGGCATCAAGAAATGACAAACGCTCGCAACCGGCAGTCGAATCGACAATTTGATCGATGCGGGGGAGCGGAAAATGGTCTTTCGGGCAGACCTTATTGAGATGCTTGAAGTCGATGCACATTCGAAGTGACTTGTCCTTCTTGGGCACCATGACAACATTGGCGAGCCACTCGGAGTGGTGTACCTCGCGAATGAAGTTGGCTGCCAAAAGCTTGGCCACTTTTTCTCCGATTGCCTTCCTCTTGTGCGCGGCAGACCGATGCAGGCGTTCTCGGACAGGTCGAGCGGTGGGATCCACATGTAGTTGGTGCTCAGCCAACTCCCTGGGTACACTTGGCATGTGAGAGGGCTTCCATGCGAAGATGTCCGAGTTCTCACGGAGGAATTGGGTGAGCTCGGCTTCCTATTTGGGATCGGGGGTGGTGGAGATGTTCGTCGGGGTCGCGGTGTCGTCCGTCGGGTGGATGCTGACCTTCTTCGTCTCTCCCGCCGACTGGAATGCAGACTCCAAAGCTGGCTTCTTCGCACGCATCAAGTCAGCGGGGTCAACTGTTTTCTTGTACTCGTCAAGTTTGAGGACAGCCATCTGCTGATCGGCAATCCTTGATCCCTGCTGCAGACACTCTTCGGCCCGCTGTCGATTGCTTGTGATAGTGATCACACCTTTCGGGCCTGGCATCTTTAGCTTCAGGTACACGAAACATAGACGGGCCATGAAACAAGCATACGCTGGGCGGCCCAGAATTGCGTGATACGCGCTCTGGAAGTCCACCACCTCGAACGTCAGCTTTTCCTTGCGGAAGTTCTTGTCGGAGCCGAAAACAACGTCCAACGCGATCTGGCCGAGTGACTTGGCCTTTCGTCCAGGGACGACTCCATGGAACTGCATGCTACTCTCGCTGAGTTTGGACATCGGAATGCCCATCCCCTTGATAGTGTCGGCGTACATGATGTTCAAGCCACTGCCGCCATCCATGAGGACTTTGCGCAGTCGGACTCCTTCCACCACCGGGTCGACGACTAGAGCCTGTCTCCCTGGGGTGGGTACGTGTGCTGGATGATCCGACTGGTCAAAGGTGATCGCAGTTTGAGACCATTTGAGGAACTTGGGGTTGGTAGGCATGGCCATGTTCACCTCCCTGTTCACCAGCTTCAGTCGACTCTTGCTCTCAACGTCAGCAAAAATCATCAGAATTGCATGGACATGGGGGAACGGATCCTCCTTATCCTCCTCATCCTATTCATTGCCTTTTTCACTCGGTTGCCCTTTGCCGAACCCCTGAATCAGGAGGCGACATTGCCGAGTGGTATGTTTCGGGTATATGGCGTTGCCCTCTTCATCCATCTTCGTGTGGATCGGACATGGTTGGTCCAGGATTGGGTTGTTGAACTACTTCTTCTTGGGGGTGAACTGAGCCTTCCCTTTGCCCTTGAACTTGGCATTGGTAACAGCTGCGGCTTCTACCTGCGGAGTGGATGGAGCTTTCTGCTTCTGCTTCCGAGTGTTATTCCCATCTCCATCAGCGACTGTTTTGTGCTTGCCGCTACGGATGCGGTCTTCTTCTTCGCCATTTGCATAGCGTGTCGCTATCTCCATCATATTTCTCATGGAGATGTCGCCTGTTCGACCGAACTTCAGGTACAGATCCCTGTACCGCACACCTGCCTTGAAGGCGCAGACTGCTTGGTGCTCTGTGACGTTCTCCACCGTGTGGTAGAGGGTCGTCCAACGCTGAATGAAATCGCGCAGGGGCTCATTCTGCTTCTGGACACAATGATGGAGCTCCACGAGGCCAGCAGGGCGCTTGCACGTCCCTTCGAAGGTCCTGATGAACACTCGGGCCAGATCTGCCCAGCTGTAAATGCTTGAGGGGGCCAATTGGTTCAGCCACGCTCGCGCCGAGCCGTCGAGCATCAGAGGGAGGTGCTTCATGGCGACGTGGCCGTCCCCTCCTCCGATCTGGATTGCCACTCGGTAGTCATCCAGCCACGTTTCTGGCTTGGACTCTCCTATAAACTTGTTGATCCCCGTCGCCAACCGGAAGTTGGGAGGGATGTCAGCCGAACGGATGGCTCAACTGAAACACTCGGGACCAGAAACGATGGTCCTGCTTCCACTTGGACGGTCAATATCGTGACCATCGCGGTGGGCTCGGCCCCTGTCGACCCTCCGCTGGGTTATATGCCCTCTTGCTTTGGGCCTTGGATCGTAAGTGTCACCGACTGAACGCCGATCATCATGATGTCGGGGCCCGTAGGGTCCACCCCGCGGAGGGGTGCGTGAACGGCGACGATCTTCGGGGTTCATGGAACGGCTGCCTCCCGTGGGTCGCTGATGAGAACCAGGGCTGTGAACTGACCGATGCGTGTTCGCATGGACAGAACTATTGTGGATCCTGTTGTGCGACAGGGAGACCGCCGAGTTTTGCTGCTGCGCCGTGTGTAGCAAGGCGCGGATTTGCTCGATCCCCCTGCCAGCCTCTAAATCAGTCGGCTGAACGGAATCGGCTATCTTGGCAGCGGCAGCCAAGTTGAGGATGGGTGTGCGGAACAACTCCACGTTGCTCCGCCAAGTGTGCCGACTGGCAGAACGGCGAGGTGGACGACGAGCGCTGGATGTTTCGCCGATCTCGTGCTCGTTCCGGCCACCTTGATGAGGACTTTCATGGGAGTTGGCCATGTGTACTTCTGCTGCAGGCCCGCGACCCAAGTACTCGGAAGGAAACTCAGTCGGAACCGAGTCCGAACGTTGGGACGACGGGGCGACCACAACCGACTCTAGGACCGCCACTAGTGAAGACGCGTTCTGGCGCGCCTGGGCGTGTTGCACCCAACGCTGGAGCCGCGGATGGCGGGACCACTTGTTGCGGCGCGTGACGGCGGTGTAGGTCGACACCGGAGCCGACTGCTGGAGAAGAAGAATGCCGCGGGCGCCGGCACGGAAGTGCGTAGCCCCGCGGCGGGGAAACGCCTCGACGTCGAGAGGGGCGTCCCGAAGCCATGCCGAATCGTCGACGATGAAGGAGAGAGCGCCGAAGATGATCTCGTGACCCATGCTCGAATCTCCACCGGACGACATGACGAAACGATGTAGTCGCAAACTCGCCGGAAGTCGCTTAGACGCCTGCCCCATGGTGGGCGCCAATTGCCGTGGGTATAAGTCTGACAGTAGATGTGTAGGGTACGAAAGGATGGGCAGAGCCTTAG
This sequence comes from Hordeum vulgare subsp. vulgare, assembly GCF_904849725.1. NCBI lineage: Eukaryota > Viridiplantae > Streptophyta > Magnoliopsida > Poales > Poaceae > Hordeum > Hordeum vulgare. Next base: position 294,042,404 of record NC_058522.1, read on the forward strand.
CTACGGCTAGGTTGTATGAGTTCAGGACCCTCTACGGTGGAGGTAATAGCCCTACGTCTCAGTGCTCTGGGAGCTTGTTGTCGAGTGGAATATGGATTATAGTAAATTGCTAACCCCTGCACCCGTGGGAGAGGGCGGCTTATATAGAGTGCGCTTCCCTCCACAATGGTTCGGTGCACAGGGGTGGATTAGTGGAGAATAAATGCCTACGTTACAGGTAACGTATGTCTTAAATGCTAATAAAGGCACATGGAAACGTACAACCGTTTCCCTCCAGGGGGGTACGATGCACGGAGTGGAATCCAGTCGGTTAGTTTGATATACTCCGAATGCTCACCTCCGACTGGATGGTGGAGGATTTGTTACCGACTGGATGATGGGAAGTCCTTAGTTCAGTCGGAACTGACTAAGGACCTTGTCCCTTATGAGGGGTAGTCCCTGGGTAGGACCTACAGGGCAGGCCTATGACCCTACCCTAGGACTATAACCCCATCAGGTAACATTCGAACAGATTAGTTTTTGATCTGATCAAGTTAAAGAACATGTGTATAAAGACAACTCCGGTGCAAGCACTCGACAGAAGTCTCGGGGACTACACCCACTGGGTTCACTAAGATTGAACCCACTGCAAAATAATCATACTGTATCCGAGTGCATTGCTCAAACACCTAGTGGGTTACAAGAGGAAAGTAAATACTTACTAGCCCACTTACTCGGATATCGTCCCGCAGTTCCAAGCTTCGCTTGTACACGGACGCGATGGAGTCGTACGCTCTCTTGGCCTCTCCCGCCATCAACTCCGCCTGCACCATGGCCCCCTTGGCAGCTCCCACCTGATCTTCCGGGAGGCGCTGGATGTTGTACTGGACAGTCGACGGACCTGGCATCATAGGAGACTCCTTGGGCATCCCAAGCCCTACTCCAGTCGGTTCAGCAGCGATGAGCGCCGTTTCAGTCGAGGGCATCGTCTCAGTCGGCGGCGCGTCCATGGCGAGAGTTGTAACCGGCAGAACAGCCTCAAGGACAGGCACCGTAGCCTGCTCGGACCTCCTCTCGTCTCCCTCCTCCACATAAATCACCTCTGAGGGAAACCCGACCGAACAGCGTGAGACCACAGGAAAAAGGCAAGACCAAAGACAGAATTCGTGATGCAATAATGTAAACTCTCAGGATCGCCACGACGCACCTGGCTGGGATGTGACAACATTGTCCATGTCCATGGGATCGTCCCCCTGGCGTACCGGAGAGGTGGCAGAGGTGGCAGCTCTGTCGAGTAAAATTCATTCGACCAATAAGCAGGAGTTCAATCAAATACTGGAAGAAGATAGAAGAACAATGCACTTACGTTGAGGTGACGGGAACTGTGACCCTCATCCGCAGCAAAGCCTTCCGAGGCTTAGATCCACTCGGTTTGGCCGCCTTAGAGGGCTGGCCCGCAGGCTCAGCGGCAGAGTCCCTGGTCCTCTTTGTGCTCCGAGCACTCAGAGCCACGGGAACGGCTGGCGAGGCACTAGGAACCACAGGAGCAGCTGGCGGCGCACTCGAGGATGCTGGAGGGGCCGAAGGAGCCACGGGTTCATGACGGCATTTAGTTCGAGGCTCTGGCGGTGGAGGCGGCGAGTTCTGCTCCTCATCTTCCTCTTCTTCTTCTGCGGACTCCTCCTCCGTCTCCCCACTGTCGGAGACGTACTCGACGCTCTCCATGCTGCCCTCCTGGTTGCCTTCCTCCTCCTCGGCCGGATTCCCGTTCGAGACAGGAGAAAACAAGTTAGTCCATGCCTGCACAAGATACAGTCGACAACATCAGACGTCAGACAATGATTCAAGAAAGCGATAAATCTAAGACAATTGTGTGCACTCGACAAGTTATACTCACTTCGTTCGGAGGAGGGTTGTCCGCACGGAAGGCCTTCACTCGTCGGGCTCCTCTAGGGTTTTCGCAGGCGCCTGTGATGTTGAGGACCCACGACGCCACCTTCTCCCCGGTCACGCACTCGACGTTAGTCCGAGTGGAGTCCTCAGGCCCCGTGTAGTGCCACATGGCGTGGTGTCGAGCTTGCAGAGGCTGGATACGCCGACCCAGGAAAACCTCCAGCAAATCTATGCCGGTGACTCCCCTTCGGACGACCTCTACAAGCGCATCGACCAGAGGCTGGATCTGGGTCTTCTCCGCCTTCGTGAGCGCGACCTCTACAAGCTAAAAGGAGGCAGTCCAGTTGTAGCATTCGGGCAAGCAACGTCCTGGCAGTAGAACCATGTCGACTGCCAGTTCCTAACAGATTCACTCAACTGAAGAGCGGGATAGCTACTTTTACTTTTCTTTTGGAAGCCTAAGCCTCTGCAGAGCTGGAGGAGGTGAGTTTTGTCATCCGACTGGTTAAGTCGTTTGATGGTCTGAGATCTAGCACAGAAGATGTGTTTGAAAAGCCCCCAATGGGGAGGACAGCCGATGAAACACTCGCACAACACGACGAAGGCAGAGAGATGAGCTATTGCGTTGGGAGGAAAATGGTGGAGCTGCGCCCCGAAGTGGTTCATTATACCTTTGAAGAAGGGATGAGGGGGCACAGAGAAACCTCGGTGCACGTGGCTGAGCAGCAAAACGCGCTCCCCCTCCCGGGGCACCGGCTCGGTCTCGCCCTCCGTCGGCAACCTCCACGACTTGTGCGCAATCATTCCGTGCTCCACCAACTCCAGCAAGTTCTCCTTCGTCACCGTGGAGGGGAGGAAATCCCCCTGGATCCAACCCGCCGGTAGCGCTCGCTGCCGCCGCTGAGCAGGAGCCGCCACCTTCCCCTTTTTCTTCCGCGCCTCTAGCTTGCTAGTCTGCCCCTTTGTCATGGCGGAGGCTGCATATCCGCGAGGGAGAAGGAGAAGGAAGGAGCTTGGGATGCGCAAGAGATGGCGAGAGAAGCAGGGCAAGTGCAAGTTATCCGGTGAGTGTAACGAAAAACCCTCGCCGCAGAAGTTTAAATAAGGTTCCGACTGAGTCACTAGCAAGTGGCCCCAAAATCTTATCCCCCGACCGGTTGCTGCGATATTAGTGGAGAAGATGAAGGCGCGGGAATCGAGGCGTCAGGTACTACTCGATTGCGATGTCGTCATCCCCGCTGAGCGTGCGGCAACCGAAATTTGAGGATCCCGGAAAATCCGCCGATGTCAGTTGACTGGTCACATCAAAAGATACCACAGAAGCACTCGGTCCCTGACGGTTCGTTTCACAAATACATCCACTCAGATCATTGGTCAAAGAAGATAAAATGGATCGAGGCGAACAACGCCAAAGTCGCATCCGTACCAGTCGGATCCGTACTCCAAGCATCGCTTCGTCGTTCCAACCCCAATCCATTCGGGGACTAATGATGGGGTTATAGTCCTAGGGTAGGGTCATAGGCCTGCCCTATAAGTCCTACCCAAGGACTACCCTTCATAAGGGATAAGGCCCTTAGTCAGTTCCGACTGAATTAAGGACTTCCCATCATCCAGTCGGTGACGAATCCACCATCATCCAGTCGGAGATGAGCATTCGGAGCGTATCAAACTTACCGACTGGATTCCACTCTGTGCATCATAACCCCCCTGGATGGCAATGGTCATACATTTCCATGTGCCTTTATTACCATTTAAGACATACGTTACCTGTAACGTAGGCATTTATTCGCCACTACTCCACCCCTGTGCACCGAACCATTGTGAAGGGTAGCGCACTCTATATAAGCCGCCCTTCCCCACTGGTGCAGGGGTTAGCAATTCACTATAATCCATATTCCACTCAACAACAAGCTCCCAGAGCACTGAGACATAGGGCTATTACCTCCACCGTAGAGGGGCCTGAACTCATACAACCTCGCCGTAGCTAAGGCTCTGCCCATCCTTTCGTACCCTACACATCTACTGTCAGGCTTATACCCACGACAGTGCATCTAAACCATGGACTCAACATTAGTCATGAAGTGTTGGAATTATGCCCTAGAGGCAATAATAAATATAGTTATTATTATAATTCCTGTATCAAGATAATCGTTCATTATCCATGCTATAATTGTATTGAATGAAGACTCACTTACATGTGTGGATACATAGACAAAACACCGTCCCTAGCAAGCCTCTAGTTGGCTAGCCAGTTGATCAAAGATAGTCAGTGTCTTCTGATTATGAACAAGGTGTTGTTGCTTGATAACTGAATCACGTCATTAGGAGAATCACGTGATGGACTAGACCCATACTAATAGACGTAGCATGTTGATCGTGTCATTTTATTGCTACTGTTTTCTGCGTATCAAGTATTTATTCCTATGACCATGAGATCATATAACTCACTGACACCAGAGGAATGCTTTGTGTGTATCAAACGTCGCAACGTAACAGGGTGACTATAAAGATGCTCTACAGGTATCTCCGAAGGTGTTAGTTGAGTTAGTATGGATCAAGACTGGGATTTGTCACTCCGTGTGAACGAAGAGGTATCTCGGGGCCCATTCGGTAATACAACATCACACACAAGCCTTGCAAGCAATGTAACTTAGTGTAAGTTGCGGGATCTTGTATTACGGAACGAGTAAAGAGACTTGCCAGTAAACGAGATTGAAATAGGTATACGGATACTAACGATCGAATCTCGGGCAAGTAACATACCGAAGGGCAAAGGGAATGACATACGGGATTATATGAATCCTTGGCACTGAGGTTCAACCGATAAGATCTTCGTAGAATATGTAGGATCCAATATGGGCATCCAGGTCCCGCTATTGGATATTGACCGAGGAGTCTCTCAGGTCATGTCTACATAGTTCTCGAACCCGCAGGGTCTGCACACTTAAGGTTCGACGTTGTTTTATGCGTATTTGAGTTATATGGTTGGTTACCGAATGTTGTTCGGAGTCCCGGATGAGATCACGGACGTCACGAGGGTTTCCGGAATAGTCCGGAAACGAAGATTGATATATAGCTAGGATGACCTCATTTGATTACCGGAAGGTTTTCGGAGTTACCGGGAATGTACCGGGAATGACGAATGGGTTCCGGGAGTTCACCGGGGGGCAACCCACCCCGGGGAAGCCCATAGGCCTTGAGGGTGGCACACCAGCCCTTAATGGGCTGGTGGGACAGCCCAAAAGGGCTCTATGCGCCAAGAAGAGAAAATCAAGAGAAAAGAAAAAAAAAGGGAGGAGGTTGGAAGGAAGGGGGACTCCCTTCCACCAAACCAAGTCCAACTCGGTTTGGGGGGGGGAGTCCTCCCCCCTTGGACTCGGCCGACCCCCTTGGGGCTCCTTGAGCCCCAAGGCAAGGTCCCCTCCCTCCCACCTATATATACGGAGGTTTTAGGGCTGATTTGAGACGACTTTTCCACGGCAGCCCGACCACATACCTCCACGGTTTTTCCTCTAGATCGCGTTTCTGCGGAGCTCGGGCGGAGCCCTGCTGAGACAAGGTCATCACCAACCTCCGGAGCGCCGTCATGCTGCCGGAGAACTCTTCTACCTCTCCGTCTCTCTTGCTGGATCAAGAAGGCCGAGATCATCGTCGAGCTGTACGTGTGCTGAACACGGAGGTGCCGTCCGTCCGGTACTAGATCGTGGGACTGATCGCGGGATTGTTCGCGAGGCGGATCGAGGGACGTGAGGACGTTCCACTATATCAACCGCGTTCACTAACGCTTCTGCTGTACGATCTACAAGGGTACGTAGATCACTCATCCCCTCTCGTAGATGGACATCACCATGATAGGTCTTCGTGCGCGTAGGAAAATTTTTGTTTCCCATGCGACGTTCCACATCAGTGGCATCATGAGCTAGGTTCATGCGTAGATGTCTTCTCGAGTAGAACACAAAAGTTTTTTTGGGCGGTGATGTGCGTTTTGCTGCCCTCCTTAGTCTTTTCTTGATTCCGCGGTATTGTTGGATTGAAGCGGCTTGGACCGACATTACTCGTACGCTTACGAGAGACTGGTTTCATCGTTACGAGTAACTCCGTTGCTCAAAGATGACTGGCAAGTGTCGGTTTCTCCAACTTTAGTTGAATCGGATTTGACCGAGGAGTTCCTTGGATGAGCTTAAATAGCAACTCATATATCTCCGTTGTGGTGTTTGCATAAGTAAGATGCGATCCTACTAGATACCCATGGTCACCACGTAAAACATGCAACAACAAAATTAGAGGACGTCTAACTTGTTTTTGCAGGGTATGCTTGTGATGTGATATGGCCAATGATGTGATGTGATATATTGGATGTATGAGATGATCATGTTGTAATAGAAATATCGACTTGCACGTCGATGGTACGGCAACCGGCAGGAGCCATAGGGTTGTCTTTATACTAACGTGTGTGCTTGCAGATGCGTTTACTATTTTGCTAGGATGTAGCTTTAGTAGTAATAGCATGAGTAGCACGACAACCCCGATGGCAACACGTTGATGGAGATCATGGTGTGGCGCCGGTGACAAGAAGATCGTGCTGGTGCTTTGGTGATGGAGATCAAGAAGCACGTGATGATGGCCATATCATGTCACTTATGAATTGCATGTGATGTTAATCCTTTTATGCACCTTATTTTGCTTAGAACGACGGTAGCATTATGAGGTGATCTCTCACTAAAATTTCAAGACGAAATTGTGTTCTCCCCGACTATGCATCATTGCTACAGTTCGTCGTTTCGAGACACCACGTGATGATCGGGTGTGATAGACTCAACGTTCACATACAACGGGTGCAAAACAGTTGCGCACGCGGAACACTCGGGTTAAGCTTGACGAGCCTAGCATGTGCAGACATGGCCTCGGAACACATGAGACCGAAAGGTCGATCATGAATCATATAGATGATATGATTAGCATAGGGATGCTTACAACTGAAACTATACTCAACTCACGTGATGATCGGACTTAAGCTAGTGTAAGTGGATCATGAACCACTCAAATGACTAGAGAGATGTACTTTTTGAGTGGGAGTTTAGCGAATAATTTGATTAAGTTAAACTCTAATTATCTTGAACATAGTCTAAGTCCACTTTGAATATATTTATGTTGTAGATCATGGCTCACGCGACAGTCATCCTGAATTTTAATACGTTCCTAGAGAAAGCTAAGTTGAAAGATGATGGAAGCAACTTTGTAGACTGGGCTCGTAATCTTAAGCTAATCTTACAAGCTGGGAAGAAGGATTATGTCCTTAATGCTGCGTTAGGAGATGAACCACCCGCTACGGCTGATCAGGATGTTAAGAACGCTTGGTTAGCACGTAAGGAGGACTACTCAACAGTTCAATGTGCAGTCTTGTATGGCTTAGAACCGGGACTTCAACGTCGCTTTGAGCGTCATGGAGCATTTGAGATGTTCCAGGAGTTGGAGTTTATCTTTCAGAAGAACGCCCGGATCAAGAGGTATGAGACCTCCGATAAATTCTATGCTTGCAAGATGGAGGAAAACTCATCTGTCAGTGAACATGTGCTCAAAATGTCTGGGTACTCAAACCGTCTAGCTGAGCTGGGGATTGAACTCCTGCAAGAAGCTATCACTGACAGAATCCTTCAATCACTGCCGCCAAGCTATAAAGGCTTTGTGTTGAACTACAACATGCAAGGGATGAACAAGTCTCCCGGCGAGTTGTTTGCGATGCTGAAAGTCGCAGAGTCTGAACTCCGTAAAGAGCATCAAGTGTTGATGGTGAATAAGACCACTAGTTTCAAAAGAAATGACAAAGGCAAGAAGGGCAATTCGAAGAAGAGCGGCAAGCCTGTTGCCAATCCGACGAAGAAACCCAAAGCTGGACCTAAGCCGGAAACGGAGTGTTACTATTGCAAGGGTATGGGTCACTCGAAGCGCAATTGCCCCAAGTATCTGGCAGATAAGAAGGCGGGCAAAGAAAAATCAGGTATATTTGATATACATGTTATTGATGTGTACTTAACCGGCTCTCGTAGTAGTGCCTGGGTATTCGATACCGGTTCTGTTGCTCATATTTGCAACTCGAAACAGGAACTGCGGAATAGGCGAAGGCTGGCGAAAGATGAAGTGACGATGCGCGTAGGAAATGGTTCCAAGGTTGATGCAATCGCCGTCGGCACAGTGTCACTTCAGTTACCGTCAGGATTAGTGATGAAATTAAATCATTGTTATTTAGTGCCTGCGTTGAGCATGAACATTATATCTGGATCTTGTTTATTGCGAGACGGTTACTCTTTTAAGTCAGAGAATAATGGTTGTTATATTTCTATGAGTAACATCTTTTATGGTCATGCACCGAATGTGAGAGGATTGTTCATATTGAATCTTGATAGCGATACGCATATACATAATATTGAGACCAAAAGAGTTAGAGTTAACAATGATAGCATCATATTTTGTGGCACTGCCGCTTAGGTCATATTGGTGTAAAGCGCATGAAGAAACTCCATGCTGATGGACTTTTGGAGTCACTTGACTTTGATTCACTTGACACGTGCGAACCATGCCTCATGGGCAAGATGACTAAGACTCCGTTCTCAGGAACAATGGAGCGTGCAAGTGACTTGTTGGAAATCATACATACCGATGTGTGTGGTCCGATGAGCGTGGAGGCACGCGGCGGATATCGTTATTTTCTCACCTTCACTGACGATTTAAGTAGATATGGTTATGTCTACTTGATGAAGCTCAAGTCTGAGACATTTGAAAAGTTCAAGCAATTTCAGAGTGAAGTGGAAAATCATCGTAACAAGAAGATCAAGTTCCTGCGGTCTGATCGTGGGGGTGAATATCTGAGTTTCGAGTTTGGTGCTCACTTAAGACAATGTGGAATTGTTTCACAGTTAACACCGCCTAGAACACCACAGCGTAATGGTGTGTCCGAACGTCGTAATCGTACTCTATTAGAGATGGTGCGATCTATGATGTCTCTTACTGATTTGCCGTTATCATTTTGGGGCTATGCATTAGAAACAGCTGCATTCACTTTAAATAGGGCACCATCAAAATCCGTTGAGACGACACCATACGAACTGTGGTATGGCAAAAGGCCAAAGTTGTCGTTTCTTAAAGTTTGGGGATGTGATGCTTATGTCAAAAAGCTTCAGCCTGAAAAGCTGGAACCCAAAGCGGAAAAGTGCGTCTTCATAGGTTACCCAAAAGAGATAGTTGGGTACACCTTCTATCTCAAATCCGAGGGCAAAGTGTTTGTTGCTAAAAACGGAGCTTTTCTCGAGAAGGAGTTTCTCTCGAGAGAATTGAGTGGGAGGAAGATAGAACTTGACGAGGTTGTCGAACCTCTCATCCCTCTGGATGGTGGCGCAGGGCAAGGGGAAACCTCTGTCATTGCAACGCCGGTTGAGGAGGAAGTTAATGATGATGATCATGAAACTCCAGTTCAAGTTTCTGTCGAACCACGCAGGTCGACGAGACCACGTGCTGCTTCAGAGTGGTACGGTAATCCCGTCTTATCAATCATGTTGTTAGACAACAATGAACCTGCGAATTATGAAGAAGCAATGGTGGGCCCAGATTCCAACAAATGGCTGGAAGCCATGAAATCCGAGATAGGATCCATGTATGAGAACAAAGTGTGGACTTTGGAGGTACTGCCTGAGGGCCACAAGGCCATTCAGAACAAATGGATCTTTAAGAGGAAGACGGACGCTGACGGTAATGTGACCGTTTATAAAGCTCGACTTGTGGCAAAGGGTTTTTCACAAGTTCAAGGAGTTGACTACGATGAGACTTTCTCACCCGTAGCGATGCTTAAGTCCGTCAGAATCATGTTAGCAATAGCTGCATTTTTCGATTATGAAATCTGGCAGATGGATGTCAAAACGGCGTTCCTTAACGGTTTCCTTAAGGAAGAGTTGTATATGATACAACCCGAAGGTTTTGTCGATCCAAAGAATGCTAACAAGGTGTGCAAGCTCCAGCGATCCATTTATGGACTGGTGCAAGCATCTCGGAGTTGGAACAAACGCTTTGATGAGGTGATCAAAGCATTTGGGTTTATACAAGTGGTTGGAGAATCTTGTATTTACAAGAAGTGAGTGGGAGCTCTGTGGCGTTTCTAATATTATATGTGGATGACATATTACTGATTGGAAACAACGTAGAGTTTTTAGAGAGCATAAAGGATTACTTGAATAAATGTTTCTCTATGAAGGACCTAGGAGAAGCTGCTTACATTCTAGGCATTAAGATCTATAGGGATTGATCAAAAGGCCTGATAGGACTTTCACAAAGCACATACCTTGATAAAGTTTTGAAGAGGTTCAAAATGGAACAGTCCAAGAAAGGGTTCTTGCCAGTTCTACAAGGTACGAGATTGAGTAAGACTCAGTGCCCAGCAACTGATGAAGATAGAGAGCATATGCGCTCCGTCCCCTATGCTTCAGCCATAGGTTCTATCATGTATGCGATGTTGTGCACTAGACCGGATGTTAGCCTGGCCATAAGTATGGCAGGTAGGTTCCAGAGTAATCCAGGAGTGGATCACTGGACAACGGTCTAGAATATCCTGAAGTACCTGAAAAGGACTAAGGAGATGTTTCTCGTGTATGGAGGTGACGAAGAGCTCGCCGTAAAAGGTTACGTCGATGCAAGCTTTGACACAGATCCGGACGACTCTAAGTCGCAAACCGGATACGTATTTATTCTTAATGGGGGTGCAGTAAGCTGGTGCAGTTCCAAGCAAAGCGTCGTAGCAGATTCTACATGTGAAGCGGAGTACATGGCTGCCTCGGAGGCGGCTAAGGAGGGTGTCTGGATGAAGCAGTTCATGACGGATCTTGGAGTGGTGCCAAGCGCACTGAATCCAATAACCTTGTTCTGTGACAACACTGGTGCCACTGCCTTAGCAAAGGAACCACGGTTTCACAAGAAGACCAGACACATCAAACGACGCTTCAACCTCATCCGCGACTACGTCGAGGGAGAGGACGTGAATATATGCAAAGTGCACACGGATCTGAATGTAGCAAACCCGCTGACTAAACCTCTTCCACGGCCAAAACATGATCAACACCAGAACTGTATGGGTGTTAGATTTATTACAATGTAATTCACATGGTGATGTGAGGGCTAGATTATTGACTCTAGTGCAAGTGGGAGACTGTTGGAATTATGCCCTAGAGGCAATAATAAATATAGTTATTATTATAATTCCTGTATCAAGATAATCGTTTATTATCCATGTTATAATTGTATTGAATGAAGACTCATTTACATGTGTGGATACATAGACAAAACACCGTCCCTAGCAAGCCTCTAGTTGGCTAGCCAGTTGATCAAAGATAGTCAGTGTCTTCTGATTATGAACAAGGTGTTGTTGCTTGATAACTGGATCACGTCATTAGGAGAATCACGTGATGGACTAGACCCAAACTAATAGACGTAGCATGTTGATCGTGTCATTTTGTTGCTATTGTTTTCTGCGTGTCAAGTATTTATTCCTATGACCATGAGATCATATAACTCACTGACACCGGAGGAATGTTTTTTGTGTATCAAACATCGCAACGTAACTGGGTGACTATAAAGATGCTCTACAGGTATCTCCGAAGGTGTTAATTGAGTTAGTATGGATCAAGACTGGGATTTGTCACTCCGTGTGAACGGAGAGGTATCTCGGAGCCCACTCGGTAATACAACATCACACACAAGCCTTGCAAGCAATGTAACTTAGTGTAAGTTGCGGGATCTTGTATTACGGAACGAGTAAAGAGACTTGCCGGTAAACGAGATTGAAATAGGTATACGGATACTAACGATCAAATCTCGGGCAAGTAACATACCGAAGGGCAAAGGGAATGACATACGGGATTATATGAATCCTTGGCACTGAGGTTCAAACGATAAGATCTTCGTAGAATATGTAGGATCCAATATGGGCATCCAGGTCCCGCTATTGGATATTGACCGAGGAGTCTCTCGGGTCATGTCTACATAGTTCTCGAACCCGCAGGGTCTGCACACTTAAGGTTCGACGTTGTTTTATGCGTATTTGAGTTATATGGTTGGTTACCGAATGTTGTTCGGAGTCCCGGATGAGATCACGGACGTCACGAGGGTTTCCGGAATAGTCCGGAAACGAAGATTGATATATAGGATGACCTCATTTGATTACTGGAAGGTTTTCGGAGTTACCGGGAATGTACCGGGAATGACGAATGGGTTCCGGGAGTTCACCGGGGGGAAACCCACCCCGGGGAAGCCCATAGGCCTTGAGGGTAGCACACCAGCCCTTAGTGGGCTGGTGGGACAGCCCAAAAGGGCTCTATGCGCCAAGAAGAGAAAATCAAGAGAAAAGAAAAAAAGGGAGGAGGTGGGAAGGAAGGGGGACTCCCTTCCACCAAACCAAGTCCAACTCGGTTTGGGGGGGGAGTCCTCCCCCCTTGGACTCGGCCGACCCCCTTGGGGCTCCTTGAGCCCCAAGGCAAGGTCCCCTCCCTCCCACCTATATATACGGAGGTTTTCGGGCTGATTTGAGACGACTTTTCCACGGCAGCCCGACCACATACCTCCACGGTTTTTCCTCTAGATCGCGTTTCTGCGGAGCTCGGGCGGAGCCCTGCTGAGACAAGGTCATCGCCAACCTCCGGAGTGCCGTCACGCTGCGGGATAAATCTTCTACCTCTCCGTCTCTCTTGCTGGATCAAGAAGGCCGAGATCATCGTCGAGCTGTACGTGTGCTGAACGCGGAGGTGCCGTCCGTTCGGTACTAGATCGTGGGACTGATCGCGGGATTGTTCGCGGGGCGGATCGAGGGATGTGAGGACGTTCCACTACATCAACCGCGTTCACTAACGCTTCTGCTGTACGATCTACAAGGGTACGTAGATCACTCATCCCCTCTCGTAGATGGACATCACCATGATAGGTCTTCGTGCGCGTAGGAAAATTTTTGTTTCCCATGCGACGTTCCACATCATGAAGAACTCATATACTTGTTGCAGAAGTTTTATTAGTAATCAAAACAAAGCATTCAACGCATACTCCTAGGGGAAGGGTTGGTAGGTACAAATCATTGCGCTATCCCGACCGCCACGCAAAGGATGACAATCAATATACTAATCATGCTGGGATTTCATCACATAGCGGTTCACCATACGTGCATGCTACGGGAATCACTAACTTCAACACAAGTATTTCTAGATCCGCAACACCTTACTAGCATGACTTCAATATTACCATAACCACAACTCAAAACTAATTGAGATGAATCAAACTTCTCTAACTATTCAGTGCACATGAAGGTGGAAGTTTTCGTATCCCTTTGGATAACTACCCCTTTTGAGACTACTTTCAAAGCATAGATCAACTACCAAGACACGCACCGTTGTGCTCTAAAATATATAAGTGAAGCACACAGAGCAAAAGTATCTAGCTCAAAAGATATAAGTGAAGCACATGTGAGCTGAATTGTCTACCAAAAGATATAAGTGAAGCTCGACAAAATCACGGTGTGTGCATGTCTCTCTCTCTAGGTGTTCAGCAAGGATGATTGTGACACAACAAAAATAAAAGACTCCTACGATACAAGACGCTCCAAGCAAAAACACATAACATGTGGTGAATAAAAATATAGCCCCAAGTAACGTTACCGATGGATTGAAGACGAGAGAGGGGATGCCTTCCCGGGGCATCCCCAAGCTTAGGCTTTTACGGCATCCTTGAATCTCTTGGGGTGCCTTGGGAATCCCCAAGCTTGAGCTCTTGCCACTCTTTATCTCTTTGTCCATAAGAACTTCACCCAAAACTTGAAAACTTCACAACACGAAACTTAAACAGAAACTCATGATAACATTAGTACAAGAAAGCAAACCACCACTTCCTTAGGTACTGTAGCAAACTTAAATTCTACTTGTGCTGATGTTGGGTTACTGTACTTTCAATCTTCCATGGCTGATACCCCCTGATACTATCCATACTTTCATCAAAATAAGCAACCAACACAACAAAAACAGAATCTGTTAACAGCAGACCAGTCTGTAGCAATCTGTATATTTCGTATACCTCTGGTACTTAAAAAATTCTGAAAACTTACGACAGTCTGAAGAATTTGTGTAGCATTCCTCAGCAAAAAGAATCAACTCAAAAGCTCTTACATAAAGAAAAAAAAAATCTTTTCGTGAGCAGAAAGATTCTGTCTTTTCCAGCATGACCAAACGATCATCCCCAAGACTAATCATAACGGTTTTGCTTGGCACAAACGCAAAAAAGAAACACAAAAACACAAACATAACAGAACTATGAAAGTGTGGAAAACACAAAACAGAAAGAAAAATGATAGATTCGTTGGGTTGCCTCCAAACAAGCGCTTTTGTTTAACGCCCTTAGCTAGGCGAAAGTGATGAAATCGCGTATAGTCATCTTTGGTGCTCAAACCATAGGTAGCCCTCATAATAGATTCATAAGGCAATCTTATTTTCTTTCTAGGAAAGTGCTCCATGCCCTTCTTTAAAGGAAATTGAAATCTAATATTCCCATCCTTCAGATCGATGATAGCACCAATAGTCCTTAGGAAAGGTCTACCAAGAATAATGGGACATGAAGGATTGCAATCTATGTCAAGTACAATGAAATCCACGGGTACATAGTTCTTATTTGCAACAATAAGACCATCATCGATCCTCCCCATGGGTTTCTTGACAGTAGAATCCGCAAGATGCAAATTAAGAGAACACACTTCAATCTCATGAAAACCAAGAATATCACATAAAGACTTTGGAATCGCGGAAACACTAGCACCCAAATCACACAAAGCATTGCACTCATACTTTTATATCTTGATTTTGATAGTAGGTTCCCACTCATCATGAAGTTTTCTAGGTATAGAGACTTCTAGTTCGAGCTTCTCTTCAAGAGATTTCATCATAGCATCTACGATATGCGCGGTAAAGGCTTTGCTTTGGCTATAAGCATGTGGAGAGTTTGCAATGGATTGCATCAAAGAAATGCATTAAAACAAGGAGCAATTGTCATATTGAATTCCTTGAAATCCAAAGTGGGAGTTTCATTACTACCCAAAATTTTGACTTCTTCAACTCCACTCTCCACACCTTTATCATCAAGATAGGTGGACTCTGAATCATTGGGGCGTTTTTCAACCAAAGTGAATTCATATCCAGCCCCTCCATAAGTAGGTTTGACACGCGAAAACAAAGATTCAAGAGGAGACACACCAAGCACTTTAAGATCTTCGTGATTTGCATCACTAGAACGCACCCTTTTAAACCATTCATGTCTAGCGCGAATTTGGGCGGTTCTTTCTTTGCTCTCATTCATGGAGATACGCATAGCTTTCAAAGTTTCATCCAAGTTGACCTTGGGAGGAGCGGATCTAACTTTCAAAGCATCAATATCACAAGACATCCTATCAACGCTCTTAGCCAAATCGTCTATTTTGAGTAGTTTTTCCTCTATGGACGCATTGAAAATCTTTTGAGAGTTGATGAACTCTTTGATATTACTCTCTAGATCAGAGGGTAATTTGTTGTGATTTCCATAAGTGTTGCCGTAGGAATTGCCATAATTGTTAGAGGAGTTACTAGGAAAAGGCCTAGGAACATAGTTTCCTCTAAAAGCATTGTTGTTGCCAGAATTGTTCCTACCAACAAAATTCACGTCCAAACTAGCGTTGCTACTCTCAGTCAAAGAAGATAGTGGCATGTCATTAGGATCTACGGTAGCATTTCTACTAGCAACCAAATTCATCAACTCGTCCATCTTAGCACTAAGCGAGTTAATCTCTTCTATAGCGTGCACCTTTTTGCTAGCAGGCGACCTTTCAGTGTGCCACTGAGAGTAGTTGGTCATGATATTGTCTAGGAGTTTTGTAGCGTCTCCTAACGTGATTTCCATGAACGTTCCACCTGAGGTGGAGTCCAAGATATTGCGAGAAGCGAAATTCAAGCCAGCGTAAAAGATTTGTATAATCATCCACAAACTCAAGCCATGAGCGGGACAATTTCTAATCATAAGCTTCATCCTCTCCCAAGATTGTGCAACGTGTTCATGATAAAGTTGATTGAAATTCATGATATCGTTACATAAGGAGTTGATCTTAGCCGGCGGAAAATACTTGGATATGTAAGCATCTTTGCACTTATCCCAAGAATCGATACTATTTTTAGGCAAAGAAGAAAACCAAGTTTTTGCGCGATCTCGCAACGAGAAAGGAAAAAGTTTCAACTTAATCACGTCATTATCCACATCTCTTTTCTTTTGCATATCACAAAGCTCAATGAAGGTATTGAGATGGGATGCAGCATCTTCACTAGGAAGGCCAGGGAATTGCTCTTTCATAACAAGATTCAGCAAAGCTGCGTTGATTTCATACGATTCCGCACTAGTGGCGGGAGCAATCGGAGTACTAATAAAATCATTATTATTAGTGCTCGAGAAGTCGCAAAGTTTGGTGTTTTCAGCCATGATGACTTGAACAAACAAACAAGCACACAAGCCAGCAAGAGAACCGGCAAAGGAAAACAGCAAGGGCAAAAGAAAATGGCGAAGGAGAAAGGCAAATGAAAACGGCAAATGTGAAGTGGGGGAGAGGAAAACGAGAGGCAACTGGCAACAAAAGTAAATGCAAGAGAAGAGTTTGTGAGACCTACTTGGATAGATCTTGACTTCTCCTCCCCGGCAACGGCGCCAGAAATACTTCTGCTACTGCAAAAAGATCCCCGGCCACGGCGCCAGAAATGCTTCTGATGTCAGCTATGCTAATGCACAAAAGTCCTTCCAATGGCGCCAGAAACAGGTGTGTCGACGGCACCAGGAATCCTTCAGCTGCGGCTACACCTTAAGGGACTTCCTAGGCAAGTATGCAAAGGATTTCCCCCGTGGCCTTGGAGCCTTGCATTGGTGTTCCCTTGAAGCGGAAAGGGTGATGTAG
Organism: Hordeum vulgare subsp. vulgare; assembly: GCF_904849725.1. Classification (NCBI taxonomy): domain Eukaryota; kingdom Viridiplantae; phylum Streptophyta; class Magnoliopsida; order Poales; family Poaceae; genus Hordeum; species Hordeum vulgare. Next base: position 294,059,253 of record NC_058522.1, read on the forward strand.
CACAGTGACTGTAAGTATTTCCCTCAGTTTGAGAACCAAGGTATCAATCCGGTGGAGGAGTATCTCAAGATCGTGCACAAACACAAAAGCTTGCTCCCAACGCTATGAAGGGGTTGTCAATCCCTCATAGATTGTTTGCCAAGTGAGAACTGAAAGCAACAAAGTAACAAAGCAAATTAAAAGCGGAGGTGTAAACGATGGATGTGAATAGACCCGGGGGCCGTAGTGTTTACTAGTGGCTTCTCTCATGAAATCAAGTAGACGGTGGGTGAACAAATTACTGTCGAGCAATTGATAGAACCGCGCAAAGTCGTGATGATATCTATGCAATGATTATATCTATAGGCATCACGTCCAAAACAAGTAGACCGATACTTTCTGCATCTACTACTATTACTCCACACGTCGAACGCTATCCAACATGCATCTAGTGTATTAAGTCCATAAGAACAGAGTAACGCCTTAAGCAAGATGACATGATGTAGAGGGATAATCTCAAACGAATGATAGAAACCCCATCTTTTTACCCTTGATGGAAACTACTTGATGTGTGCCTTCCTGCCCCTACTGTCACTGGGAAAGGTCACCACATGGCAGAACCCAAAACCAAGCACTTCTCCCATTGCAAGAATCATAGATCTAGTTGGCCAAACAAAACCCAAGACTCGGAGAGACTTACAAGGATATCAAATCATGCATATAAGAAATCAGCAAAGACTCAAATATATATCATAGATAATCTGATCACAAATCCACAATTCATCGGATTTCGACAAACACACCGCCAAAGAAGATTACATCGGATAGATCTCCATGAAGATCATGGAGAACTTTGTTTGAAGATCCAAGAGAGAGAACAAGCCATCTAGCTACTAACTACGGACCCGTAGGTCTAAAGTGAACTACTCACGAGTCATTGGAGGGGCGATGATGATGATGAAGAAGCCCTCCAACTACAAAGTCCCCTCCGGCAGGGCGCTGGGAAGGGTCTCCAGATGAGAACTCGCGGAAACGGAAGCTTGCGGCGGCGGATAAGTATTTTCGAGGCTCCCCCGATTTTTTGCGGAATATTTGGGAATTTATAGGCCAAAGACCTAGGTCTGGGGGCGGCCAGGGAGGCCACAAGCCTGCCCACCTAGGGGCGGAGTGGGGGCTTGTGGGCTCCCTGGAGCCCACCTGGCCTGGCCCAAAGGCCCCGTGATCTTCTTCCGTTCGGGAAAAAATCATTTCGGGGTTTTTCTTCCGTTTGGACTCCGTTCCAAAATTAGATCTGAAAAGAGTCAAAAACACGGAAAAAACAAGAACTCGCACTTGGCACTGAATTAATAAGTTAGTCCCAAAAAAGATATAAAAGGTACATAAAACAACCAAAGAAGACAAGATAACAGCGTGAAACCATCAAAAATTATAGATACGTTTGAGACGTATCAGTCCGCACAACTTTCTTGTCGCGACTTGGATGCCTTTAGATTTTGTTGGACTAGTTGCACCTTCTCTTCTGCCTGGTGCAAAACTTCTGGTCCGAAAATCAGCCCATCTCTGGTTTCTGACCAGTTGAGCAGGGTGCGGCATTTCCATCCATACAGCACTTCGAACGGGGCCATCTGGAGACTAGACTGGCAGCTGTTGTTGTATGAAAACTTAGCGAATGGCACACAGTCTTCCCATTTGGCTCCATGCGCTAGGACGCATGCGCGAAGCATATCTTCAATTATCTTATTCCCCCTTTCCGTCTGTCGTCCCGTCTGCGGGTGGAAGGCGGTGCTGAAAGAGAGCTTGGTACCGAGGGCTTCCTGAAGTTTCCTCCAAAACCTTGAGGTGAACTGCGTGACTCGGTCAGATACAATCTCCTTGGGAACTCCATGAAGGCTTACTATGCGCTCGATATAGAGACTGGCCAACTTGTTCCCGTCATAAGTGGTGTTGACAGGGATGAAATGGGCCACCTTGGTCAAATGGTCGTCAACAACCCATATCGAGTTATGTCCTTTGCTAGACCTTGGTAGACCTATAATGAAATCCATCCCTACCTTGTCCCACTTCCATTCCGGCACCTGGAGAGGTTGTAGCAGTCTTGCGGGTCGCTGATGCTCAGCCTTAACTTGCTGACACACATCGCACTTGGCCACATACGACGCGATTTCCCTCTTCATGTCGTGCCACCAGAATTTTTCTCGGAGATCTTGGTACATCTTGGTACCACCGGGGTGAATGGAGTAGGGTGTTTCATGAGCTTCTCGTAGGATGAGTTCCTTGATCTCGGCCTTGTTGGGTATGCATAAACGTTTCCCAAACCACACCACTCCTTGATCATCCCCCAAGAATCCTGGGGCCTTGCCTTCTGGAATCTTCTTCTTGATACCCTCGATGCTCTTGTGACCCTTCTGGGCCTCCTTGATGTCGTCTTCTAGCGTTGGTTTGACTTCGAGATTATCTAGGAATCCTGGTTCCACCAGTTCCAATCCGAAGTTCTCCTCAAGCATGACGTTTAAGGTGCTGGTCTTCCGACTCAAGGCATCGGCCACTACATTTGCCTTACCGGGGTGATATTGAATGCCGAGGTCGTAGTCTTTGATCAACTCCAACCATCTTCGTTGCCTCATATTCAATTCCCTTTGGGTGAAAATATACTTCAGACTCTTGTGGTTGGTGTATATTTCACATCGCTTCCCGAGAAGGTAATGTCGCCATGTCTTCAGGGCATGCACTACTGCTGCCAATTCGAGATCATGGGTGGCATAATTCTCCTCATGCGGACGCTGTTGCCGCGACAAGTATGCCACGACCCTGCCATCCTGCATTAGAACCCCACCTAGCCCGGTCCTTGAGGCATCGCAATATATCACGAACTCCTTACTGATATCTGGAGTGGCCAATGCCGGAGCGGAGGTTAGCCTCTTCTTCAACTCTTGGAACCTTGCCTCACATTCTGGTGTCCATTCGAACTTCTTGCCTTTCTTCAAGAGCTGAGTCATAGGTCGCGCGATGCGGGAAAATCCTTCCACGAACTTGCGGTAGTATCCTGCGAGTCCGAGAAAGCTCCTGACTTCCTTCACATCGATTGGCGATTCCCAGTTGGTTACCATGGTAATCTTAGAGGGATCAACTGCCAATCCACTTGCCGTCATGGTATGACCTAGGAATCGAACTTCATTCAGCCAAAACTGACATTTGCTGAACTTTTCATATAGTTTGTGCTCTCGAAGCTTTTGCAATACTAACCTCAAGTGTTGCTCATGCTCTTCTTCAGACTTGGAAAAGATTAATATGTCGTCAATGAATACGATGACAAACTTGTCCAAATATTCCATGAAGACCTTATTCATGAGGTACATGAAGTAAGCTGGGGCATTTGTCAATCCGAAGGACATGACAGTGCATTCGTACAGACCGTACCGGGTCACAAATGTCGTCTTCGGAATGTCTTCGGGTCTAATATTTAGTTGGTAATATCCAGATCGGAGGTCGATCTTGGAGAATACCTTTGCTCCATTAAGCTGGTCGAACAAGTCTTCAATCTTGGGGAGCGGATACTTGTTCTTGATCGTGACCTCATTGAGTGAATGGTAATCGATGCAAAGTCAGATTGTCCCATCCTTCTTGGACATGAAGAGAATAGGCGATCCCCAAGGTGATGCACTTGGACGAATAAACCCTTTCCTGAGTTGCTCATCCAGTTGCTTCTTCAACTCCGCTAGCTCTTCGGATCCCATCATGTAAGGCTTCTTATAGATAGGCCTTGATCTGGGCATGAGCTCGATAATGAACTCGATGTCTCGGTCAGGAGGCATCCCTTGTAGCTCATCAGGAAAGACATCCGGGTACTCACAGACTATTGGCACTCGGTCGAGCCCTTCCTCTGATAGGCTGTTAACTCGTGGCACTCGAGTGGGTACTGGCTCAGAGACATACTTGACTTTGACCCCTTGGTCACTTGTCATGGTAATGGCCCTGTTAGCACAGTCCAAGATACTCTGATGCTTGGCCAACCAGTCCATACCGAGGATTACTTCTAAGCCTTGCGACTTAAGCACAATGAGATCCGCTAAGAAGCTCGTCCCATTGATAACTATCCCAACCTTTCTACACCCTAGGTTGGTTCTCAAAACTGCTCCCGGGGTCTGAATTGCCATATGCCCACGAAGCAAGGTAGGTTCTAGTCCACACTTTTCCGCAAACTTTTGTGTAACAAAGGAATGTGAAGCACCACAATCAAACAATACTGTTGCTGGGGTAGAGTTGACGAGGAACGTACCCAGAATGCAGTCCGGGTCTTCTTGTGCCTCTTTTGCGGAAATATGATTAATCCACCCCTTGTTGTGATACTCCTGATTGCGGGGAGCCTGGTTCCTGCCTGGTGCTCCTTGGCCTGGATTTGGCACATTGGGGCGCGGAACATCGGGTTTCTTGTTGGGGCATTGCCTGGAATAGTGCCCTGGTTGTCCAGACCCGAAACAGGTAACTTGCGCTGGAAGATTGGTCTTGCTCCCACCATTGTTTGACGGAGTGCTTGCTGGCTTGACGCTGACTTGCTGAGGTTGGTAATTCTGGCGAAATGTTGGATGCTTGTACTGCTGCTGCTGATAGTTGGGTCTTGCTGGGGATGACTGCCATGGTCGTGGTTTTGATTTGATTGGTCCTCCACTACTTATTAGCTTGCGCTTACGGGTGTCGTCCATTGCACGACGCTTGTCTTCCAACATAAGAGCCTTATTAACCCGGTCACTGAAGGTCCGACATTCACAAACAACCAGTTGATAGTGGAGTGATTGCTGCAGTCCTTCCATAAAGGGCTCCACTTTGGCAGCCTCAGTGCTGACATCTTCAGGTGCATACCTTGATAGAAGGTCGAACCTCTCCAAATACTCCTTGACTGGTCCACTGCCTTGCCTTAAGGCTCGTAATTCCCGCTTCTTAATGGTCACCATCCCTGGAGGAATGTGAGCGGCGCGGAATCCATCCTTGAACACGGCCCAAGTGATGACTTGCCCGGCTCGCATGATCTGAAATCCATCCCACCAAGCTCTGGCTGTGCCTCCGAGACAGTGGGTTGCATAGAGAACTTTCTCGTCGTCGTCGGTGCACTTGACCAACACGAGAAGGTCTTCGATAGTGCGGGTCCAGTCATCGGCATCCAAGGGCTCAGTCGTCTCCGTGAATATGGACGGCGTAGTCCGCATAAACTCAGAGAGAGTTGAGCGACCGTTGCCATTTCCGTTCTACGGCGGGTGGTTCACCAAAGTTTGAGCCAGCTGCCGGATAGCGGCATTGTTGGCTTGACGCTCCTCCCGAAGAGCTTGAAGTAACTGAGCCGTCGTCAAGCTTTCAGGGGGAGGCGGCGGCGGAGGAACATCGTCTTGCTGCACATGGTGATCTCCAGCTTGAGCTTCCCCTCCGGTTCCCTGCTACTATCCTAAAGAGGCAGAGCCGGGGTTGCCGAAAGTGCTGTTGTGAGTTGCATCACCATCCTGTCTGGGGAGTAGATAGGTCAAATTCTGTCGAACTGGTTGCACTTGAAAGGGATGACGTTCTAGTAAAGAGGGGGGTCTGGTGCGTGCTAGTGTGCAAGGTTTTATGACAAGGTTTTTGAAAGGAACTACTGCATTAATTTAAAAGCAAGCGATGCAATCGCTCACAAGCTGCTCAAGGCAGAATGCGACTTGCATCCAACAAGTTCACACAACATCCGGGTCATAAAATCCTAATACAAGAACTCCTACGTTCGGTACATCCTACGCTGCTACGCGATCGACTGCACGGTCTCATAAGCCGGCTCTGTGGGATCTTCGTCTTCATCTTCATCTCTGTCCACATCTTCATTAGTGCTTCCTTTCCTCGAAGGGGTAGGGGAAGGAAGTAGACCATCTCGACGTCTCTTGGTTGGTGAGGTAGCGAAAAGCTCGGTATACTCTTCTACGGTTAAGCGTTGACTCTGAAGAGGACTGCCTGAAGCGCGGGTATTCCTCCTCGGAACGCAAAGCCAGGTGATATCACACGTGCTCCTTCTTTCTTCACCTTGCTGTTCTTCATCTTCTCCATAAGAAGTAGGTCCTTAACCTGGTGCAGCTCTTGGCGAATCCTAGTTGACTCCTTGATCAAAAGATGCGTCAAGGTGTCTGAGGAGAGGCTGAAGTAGGTCTGAAATCTCAATGGCATCCCGTCCTCAGATGAGGGGTGGAGTGTCCAACTTCCGTCTATCTTATCCTTAACAAAAGGTAAGCGCCGAGTAGCGGGTTCGTTCGCCATCTCAGGAAGGATGTCGCGGAGTCGCACGAGTGCCTCTGGTGCTGCAGTCTCCACGGCCAACATCAGATCCTCCATTTGTAGCCCTTCAAAGAACCAGCTAGTTGGGCAGTCATTAGCCTTCACTATCACGTCCACGTGATACTCCTTGGTGTCGGCGTTGACCTAGTGTCCGTGGTAGAGAAAGACGGGCATGCGACGCACTTGACACTTCTCGAGGCTATCACTCAAAAGCAGAGGAAAGCCTGTTTCCAGAAGCGTCTCGGGTACAGTGGCCATCTATAAGGTGTAGAGGAGATGGTCAGCCTAAGGTTGCCACGCCTAACCTTAGTCATGCCACAATACCTTAGGCATATGTTTGGTTCATTGCCACACTTGTGACTTGCCACACTTTTCTAGTTATATGGTCCACATGATACACTCATTTTTTGCCAAATCTTGCCACATTTATGGTGTCCATTTTGTTAGCCACACTTTTTGTGGCAGCCACACTTTGCCTAAGGTTAGTTGTGGCAAAGTTAGTCATGAACCAAACATGCCCTAATAGCGAAAAACAACGGGGCTAAGCGGGTGCCCATGCCATCAAGCCTACACCGACATGCATTCTGACTCGGAAGCGTCCTAGTTCGTAGGGGTGTCGCCGAAGACATGCTCATCTCCAAACTCCGGTCCTTCCATGTCTGGTCAATAACATAACCAGTGGCAAGCCAATGAGTACTTTGAATGTGCTCGCAAACAGCCCATGATATGAACAATGAAAGTGAAGGATAACAATATCATGCATATCTAGTGTAACTCATCTCGGTGGAATGATCATGAATATGCATCAAGTTAAAGAATTACTCTTGAAGAACAGGTTACGGATACCAATATATCCGTTGAGGGCTAAACCATCCGGGTTCACCCTGTGTGCCAAGTCACCAGTCTTGGTCATAAAATTACTACCATAGCAACACTTTTCTTATCACCACACACACTCACTCACGCACACTTGGTTTATGCGGAAATATCAGGACGTAGTTTAAGCAGGATTACCCAACTGTTCTTGATCGTGGACACGGCTATTCGAATAGTTAACACTCTGCAGAGGTAGTACGCTGGACCCACGAGATCCAAGAAACTTCCATGTCATCCACGACTTGCGGTATTTCACATACCCGAGGTAAGTACATGATCAATGCCTTTCCCCTGACGATACTAGACAAAGAGGTCCACTCGATTGGTACCCAGCCCACATGTCGTACGTCTTATGAGCACCAACTCGGGACCGTACCGACCATGCGGGGACCAACGGTGTGACTGGAACTCATAAAAATAGCATAGTCGTCCTACCCGGCACGACCCCATCACGAGAGTGACCACAAATCACTCCCGCCACTAGTAATGTGGCTCTTTGCTAGCACCGACCAGAGTAATTAACATAGCCCCGTCCCATAAGGGGTAACGTGGTCGTACTGGTAAGGTTGGGACGGTCGACACATCATAAATCTAATCGCATTTCCGAAACCTTACTCGCACAAATACCGGGTGCATCACTTCACCAAAAGTGACCACCTAACTCATCATCACCCTCGGGCATTAGTGGCACCCGACGGGGTTTTCATAAGCTCTTGCTTTATGACAACATCATGTTCACGAGTAATTCTACTTCTATCTTTACTTGTCAACATGGTATTAGCATGACCCTAAGGGGTAGAGTCAAGCTCAATGTATGTGCTCCGAAGGAGCCTTCGGTAAAATCACATCAAATGATTACCGGCACTTATGATCATATGCAACGGGAATACTTGCTATTATAACATGCAAAGTAACATATGCTCAGTCATGGTCAAAGGGCTGCTTGCCTTGGTCAGCTAAGTATCCGGGGTCTTCGAGGTCTTCCGCTCCGATTCCCTCATCACACGGATTTTCTATCGTCGATAAAACAATAAATAAGGAATAGCTCACACAGAAACAATCCACAAAGTCATTTTAAAAATGTTCCCTATTACTGATAAATCAAAGATATCATTTTAAAAATACTTGCCTTAATTTTCCCGAAGGAATATTTTAAAAACAACCAAGCAGAAGCAAAACTATTCCATTTTAGCCCTTTTTAATATTGTAAAATAGATTGGTTACTCGAAAAATTCATCTAAGCATATCATTAAATTCTACACATTTTTAGAAGAATAACAGTGGAAGCATTATATTTTTACACTGGTTAAATGTTTTTATAAAAATCTTAGAAATCCAGATTTAAAAATAAAAGGGAAACAGGCCAGCTCCTGGCCTGGCTCGGCCCAGAGCTGGGGTGGCCCATGGCCAGCCGACGACCTGCCCAGGTGCGCGCGCCGTCAGGTTTGAACCTGACGCGTGGGGCCCTGCGGTCAGTGGCCGAGGCCAGCGCGGGGGAGGAGGATGGGCCACCGACAGGTGGGGCAAACCTGTCGGGGTCGTCTCCTACCTCCAGCCAGAGAGGAGGAGGAGGAGGCCGACATGGCTGCCGACGTGCTCATGCCCTAAGGAACACAGGAATGGGTCCGCCTGACCGTCGCCTACCTACAGGTGGTTTAAACAACGACGGAGAGGCAGGGGTTCGTCGGTGACGAGGAGGCCGTTGCGAAGGGGTTTCGGGAAGTGGTCGAGGGGGTGGCTAGAGACACGGAAAAGCTTGGGCGAGTTAGGGGAAAGCTTCCTAGGATCAAGGGGGTCAGTTTGGTGGGTCGAGGGGCGCAGGAGCCGTCGTGTAGCCGGAGATCGACCGGAGCTCCGAGGCGGAGGGGCCTCGGTCGATCTCGAGCACCGGGGCTCTGCTGGGTTGCTGGGGTGGCTAGGGGGATGCTAGTGGATGCGGTGAAGCTATCTGAGGGGTGTTGGAGTGAGGGGGAGGGCTATTTATAGGCCCGCGATGGTGAGCAAACTCGGGAGCGCCGGTGGCTCACCGTGGCGCGCATGGGGGTGCAGAGAGACATTGGGGTTGAAACCACGGTCTCGGGACGTGGTATTGGACTGCCCGAACCGTCTGCTGCAGAGAGAGAGAGAGGGGAGAGCCGTGCATTCGTGGCCGCGCAAGCTTGGCCGAATCTGGAGCGCGTGGGCACGCGTCGTGCAAGCTCTAGCGCGAGAGAGGAGGGGCCCTCAGGCTTGCCCGATGCAGAGGGGCTGTCGGGGAGGAGGTTGGACATCTCGGGGGAGGCTGGAACTGGCCGAGGGCGTCGCCCCCACCTTGGTGACTCCCTGTAGCATGCCCAGAGCGCAGTTTTGGCATGCCACGGCATGCTGGTGCGCTCTGAGGCACTTTGGACGTGTCTAGCATGTCCTGGCACTTGCTGGGGGTGTGGCTAGCCGTTTGGTTTTAGTGGGAGCTTTGGCTGGTCAAAGGAGGCAAGAAATACTGGTGCTGTCAGTCATGAACTGAGGTCTAAATTGGGGTTTTTGGCCTTTCCACTTTGAACCAGTGAGGGGCCAGTTGACTGGGGTTAGATACAGGTGATGGCTGCTTAATCTAAGAGTTTGAAGCAAAGGAGTTTGGTTTAGCTGCGGCTAAGGTGGCTTTTTCCTATCTGTCAGAAGGTGTTCGACAGTGGTCACAGGGGGTTGCACCCCACCACTCATGCTGACACTTAACAAGTTTGGTTTTGGGGATAAACCATGGAGTTCCACCAAATTTGAGCTCCAATGGTCAAGTTTAGCTTTGTAAACTTGAAATCACTCCAATATGACCGGATTTGTTCCTTCCAAAGGGAGTGTGGGCAAACTAAGTCCCACAAATCCCATTTTTGGTGTAGAACTCTCATTTGAGGTATTAGGCACTCATGCAAAGTTTTAGCCTCATTGGGCAAACTTTGCTATGTAGAGTTGCTCTAACTTGATTCTGGACAGACATGGTTTTTGGGTTATTTGGGGTCCTTATTCACCTTTGATCAAGGTGAATCTTTATGTGGACACCAAACAAGGCTTTGGGACAATACTAGAATTTTCTAGGAATTTATTGAGAATATTTCCTTTGGAAATATCTCAACATGCCAAAACAGACAGAAATAGCTTTTATAGTTTTAATCAATAAATATAATATAAAATGGGGTTTAAAATCCTATGTATGGAAAATATATGTCCTTCTGATCATCTCTAAATTAAATCAGATTTTTGCAAAGCATAAAAGTATTTTTCCATGTTGGAATACCAATTCTGACCTTAGAAATGGACAAGTTATTTAATTAAGAAAATGCTCACAAAAATAATTATTTTTGTGGTTTTGAAATATAAAGATAGGTAAAAATCAGATTACCAAATATGAGTAGTAGCACTGCTTGCTATCAAGGACATGTAGTGCAACTCAAGGTGGTTTTACTATGGTTATCAAAGGTTTTTGGAAATCGGTAAAATACCAAAAAGGAATTTAGGGTTTTGAAACCTCACATGATCAAGCATACAAGCATACAATGTCAATCATGGCACTCACAACATTAGCTTTGAAAAAGTGTTAACAAGCTCAGAATTTTCAACACAGACAGGTGATAGCAAAAACAAGGTGTGACACCCATTTCATTCCAGTCAACACTGTGTACGATGGAAACCAATTGGCAAGTGTGTATATCCATCGTATCGTGAGCCTTCATGGAGTTCCCAAGGAGATTGTATCGGACCGAGGCACGTAGTTCACTTGATGATTTTGGAAGAAGTTCCAAGAAACCCTCGGTACCAAGCTCTCTTTCAGCACGGCTTTCCACCCGCAAATGGGCGGACAAACGGAAAGAGTGAATCAGATACTCGAAGATATGCTCCGCGCTTGCGTCTTGGCACATGGTGCAAAATGGGAAGACTGTGTGTCGTTCGCTGAGTTTTCATACAACAAGAGCTACCAGTCCAGTCTCCAAATGGCCCCATTTGAAGTGTTGTATGGATGAAAGTGCCGCACCCCGCTCAACTGGTCCGAAACAGGTGAAGGGCTGAATTTCGGGCCTGAAGTTTTGCACAAGGCAGAAGAGAAGGTGCAACTTGTGTGAGAAAATCTAAAGGCAGCGAAATCACGACAAAAGAGCTATGCGGATTCTCGCCGCAGAGAATTGGAGTTTAACCTTGAAAACTAGGTGTACCTCCGAGTCACGCCTCACAAGGGAACCAAACGTTTCCATGTCAAAGGGAAACCCGCTCCAAGGTTCATTGGACCTTTTAAGATCATGGCAAGGCGTGGAGAAGTTGCTTATCAGCTAGAGCTACCTCCGGAACTTTCGGGTGTGCACAACGTCTTTCACGTGTCGCAGCTCCGGAAGTGTCTTCAAGCTCCAAACCATTCTGATCCTTACAAGGACATTGACCATCTGGCATCGACGTTCAGCCGGATCTCACCTACCGCGAGAAGTCGATCCGCATTCTGGATGAAGCTGAGCGTTGCACCAGAAGTCGCACCATCAAGTATTTCAAGGTTCAGTGGAGCAACCACACCGAAGCCGAAGCAACATGGGAGCATGAAGACTATCTCCGGTCTGAGTTCCCGGACCTTTTAGCACCTAGCTTAGGAATCTCGGGGACGAGATTCTTGTAAGGGGGATAGGTCTATCACACCCTGTTTTTACTACCACATTCTCTGTAATGCAAAAAATCTGAGCTTGTTAAAACTTTTTCAAAACTAATGATGTAAGTGTCATGATTGTCATGGTATGCTTGTGTGTGTGATCATGTGATGATAAAAACCCCATTTCACAATATTGAATTATTTCTAAAAACCTTTACTTGTTTCTGATCAAGGTAAAAACCCTACTTTGAGTTGCACTACATGCCCTTGATGGCAAGAAGTGTTTCTACCCAAAGTTGGTGATCTGATTTTAACTTATTTTTATATCCCAAAACCACAAAAATAATTATTTTTAGAATTGTTCTCCTAATTTATTTGCATGTCCTTTTTTGAGGCCAGAATTGGTATTCCTACATGGAAAAATACTTTTCTGCCTTAGAAAAATCTGATTAAATTTGGAGATGATCAGAAGGACATATATTTTCCATACATAAGATTTTAAACTCCTATTTATATTATACTCCCCTGTCCCGAAATTATTGTCGCACCGGCATTTTTGCAATTTAGTCCTTAGTGTTTTCCCAACCGAACCCGCGGTCCTGTCTTCTTCCTCACTCGCTCTTCTACAATTCGGCAGCACGCTCCCTCCTCCCTTCACTCGCCCCCCGTCCCATGGCGCCTCGCTCCCTCCTCCCTCCCCCTGTCCCATGGCGCCTTGCTCCCTCCCCGCTACCCCATCCCATGGCGCCTCGCTCCCTCCTCCCCCCCCCCCGCCCCTGCCATCCCATGGCGCCTCGCTCCCTCCCCCCCCCCCCCCGCCCCTGCCATCCCATGGGACCGCCTCCTTGCTTCCCCGGCGTCGCGCCGCCGTTGCCTCGTTCCCTTCCGCGCGCAGAGGAATTTGAAGGTTCGATTTTTGGAGACCATCGTCTGCAGTCCTTGATCCCCGTCCACCTCTGTCCGTCGTAGACCACATCCGTCGACCACGAAGCTGGAGAACGCGGGGGACAGTGCCGGCCGAGAACAGGGTAGCACGGGTGACCCTTTTCCACTCCACCGATGGTTGTGCGCTCAAGGTGGAGGAGCTCGCCGCCGAGCTCGCCGGAGTAAAAAAAAGGTACACCTTTCCACTTCTCCTGCCATCTTGCATTTCTTCTTAATTTCTGAACTTCAGTTTGCTCATTCTAGTGATGGGTAGAGCTTCACCGGTGGCAGAGTAGCTCCAGCAGAGGAGCATCAACTATAGCAGAGTAGCAGCAGCAGCTCAGACAAATGAACAGCAGCAGTACGTGTAGAGGAGCTCCTCCATCCCCTCGGCCCGATGGCTTCTCCCCTGAGGTTGTTCCCCAGCTTTGCAGCAGCCGATTTGTGTCATTTTTACTGAATGTGTTGTTCCTGCGCTCGCTAGCAGGTTTGGAGATGCTGCTGCTGCGCCAACTAGAGATGATAGCGGAGCCGATGAGCCAAACGGCACAAGCAAGCTAAAGGCTCCCCCTTGTGAGCTCGACGACGACGGCAGCGTCTTGTTCGTAGTTCAATAGATTTATAGGTGTTCAGATTTAGTGTCGTCAATTTATAGATTTTGTAAAAACTTGTTGTAATATACACTGGCACCAAGAATTCAGGTTTTACATCAAACATCCTGAATTTTGAAAATTGTTGTAATATACACTGGCACCAACAGATTCCAACCAGACAAGGAAATGCATAGCATTCGGTGAAAGTTTGCGATTGTAATAGCTACAACCATTTTGTAATGATCATCCCTAGTTTTCCCTAATAGCTGCAACCATTCTGTAATGATTGTAATTGGAGTATGCCATACATCCTAGTTAGGCAACTCTTTATGAACTTTTTCTGTAAAATGATGATTTTTACTTTTTCCGGGACGTGTTGGTTGTGTTCATCTTGTTATGCAGAGGTCGAGCATTTGTTCATTGCAGTTGTATCAACTAATATAGGGTTTGACTGAAGTGCTCTTTCTTGGAAAAAAAATATAAAGATTGCTTTCCCCTAAAAAATAATGATTGCTTTTCCCCTAATAGCGGTAGTTAAGCTACAAGTAAAACTGTTGTCCATAAAGGTGAAGATTAGAATGGATATGGATAAATGTCGGGCATCTTGACTGGCATTTGGCAAGGTGCAAAGAATGGACACTTTGATCCTGTGCCGAGAAGTAGAGAGAAGTTGACACTTGCATCGCTAACATCAGAATGTTATGTTGCATAAACAGTCAAGCACAACTAGTAGAATAACCTGACAGTTAGGGTCATGTGTGACAAGTAATAGTAGAATAACCTCAACATCAACATTTAATTTCCTTGGCAACAATGGAATCATACTATCATGTTATTCAGCAAAATAGTTTCGCGTAAGATGGAGAAAGTCTAGATCAGGAGAACCCTGGAAAATATAGCATGCTTGGCGTTAATCAAAACGATTGAAGAAATCCAAGTACACTGGTGAAAATATTACTCCAGGTTAAGGAACCAACAGAAATAACGACCGAATGATCTATATCATGTATTGGCCATACCATACTGTTAGAATTTGAACAAATCATCAATTTCATCACTTGTATAACAAAATGTATCTCAAACTCAATCAGTACCAAGGTGTCTTGAGTACTCTTTGGTCGAACTGAAAGTGAACCAGCCAGACAACTGAGGCAAAATAGAAGTGTTGGAACGGCACCAAAGATTAACGAATTCGATTCCACACTGACATCACAGCAAGTATGAAGAGTACCATTTGATAATGTCAGAGAACTGACAAAGGAAACAATCAACTACAAGGTGTCATTGATCTACTGTATGTCAAAACAGAGCAGCATCTTTGTGAAAAGAGAGCAAGTAGAAACGGCCCCCAGAGTTCAGAAGACATCCTCACTCACAGTAATGTCGTACAGTGATTGGAGCAACCGCTTCCAGCCATACAAGGATTACTACTTCTTTTCTTCCTTTCCTTTTCCTATTGCATTTCTTCTAGAATGGCCTTGGTATGGGCAACTAGCTGACTGTCGCAATATACACTGAGTATTTCTTTGCCGTCATTCTGAAGACGTTCCTTGTGTAAGTGGGGCAACTTATATTGGTTTCCTCCTTGATCTTTCATAATTTCAAACATAACTGCTTACAATGTGATGAAGCTGTTGTACAACTTGTGGGGATCATAATTCTCAAACTCCTCTTCCACACCGTGTATTAGTTCCTAGATGTTTGTAGGTGACCTACAATCGGGTAGAGACTGGAGAGAATTGTGGAAGCAGCGGTCCAAACAGTTCAAATCCGGGCTGTTTGGAGGTTGTTTCATCAACTTAATGTCGAGATCAGTTTCTTCCACAGCTTCTCGAAAAGCTTCATCATTGGGAAGGACGTGAGGCTTTGCATTATCCTATTGGATGAATATTGTTGCTCCCTCATCATCGTCAGGCCATTTATCTTGAATTGCTGGTATAACCTTATTGATCAGATATTCTCTGGACACAGGTCTCGTTACTTTCATCCTCTTCCGCTTGAGGTACCATGTTCAAATCCATACTCCTGCAATCAATGAAAAAAGAAGGAGAAGAAGATTAATTAACAAGGGGAGCTGAAGTGACTACTACTGTCATACTACTGCTACTGCTGTAACTTCAAAATCTTGGCCTGCTGCCCCCATTTTGGGCAGTGGCAAGATCATATATGAAGCCCAACAAGGGCAGTGGCAAGATCTTTGATGTAAATTCATCTAACATCATGGAGTTTTATGACCCGAACTTATCATGTGTGAATAAAATTAATGGATATGGGATTCATTCTTCTTCAGACCTTATTTTTTTCTTCCTGCTTGAATGAATGGGGTACAATACAAGGAGCAGACCTTGGGATTGGCGTCCTCTTGGTCTTATCTTGCTCTTCAGGGGTTGGTATGCTCTTGTTCTTGCTCTTCCTCTTTCTCCAATAAATTTCTGTAATTCAGTAACAAAGCATGTTAACATCTTGGCTTTTCACTGATTTGACGGTAAATTGACAATTTTGGCATGGCCGAAACTGCTACTGATCATGATCTTTATTTGCAAAAGTTTGGGCACGAGTAAAAATTAAAATGCAGTAGAATCATGCAATGTTTCAGAGTGTGGCGGTAAGACTAAAAGGTTTAGCAGGTCTTACTTAAGGCATTAAGTTACCAAGCATGTATAATGACTGAATTAAACTGAATTTAGTCACTAGATCATTCCGTGAATTTAGTCACTGACCCAAACATGTATATTGACTGAATTAAACTGAATATAGTCACTAGATCATTCACTGAATTAAGTGTCCACGTACATTGACTGAATTAAAGAGAGGAACAACAGCAGCGGAAATGGATACAACAGCAGCACAATATTCAGTTAACATTGTTTTTTCACTTAACAATATTCAGTTAACTACTCCAGTGATTGTATTCAGTTAACTCCATACAGTGAATGTGTTCAGTTCATAAGAACACCATAATACTCATTGATCGTGGAGTAGTACCTTCGTCTTCCAGAGCTTATGGCTTGATGATGAAATAAATCTGTTTTCAGCTCATTCAACTTGAACAAGGGCTCTCGTGGCATCACATCGAGCAGCAGCAGTACGTGTAGATGAGCAGCAGCAGTACGGGCAAACGAGCAGCAGCAGTACGGGCAGACGAGCAGCAGCAGTACATGCAGACGAGCTCCACCGGCGGCAGGGGAGAAGCAGCCGCACGGGCGCGTGGGCAGGGGAGAAGGAGCAGCATGGGCTCACGTGGGAGATAGAGGAGGAAGTGTGCGAGCTCCTGGTCCACAGGATAGTCGAGGCAGGTTCCGGCGACGTCCGTAGGGGATCGCGACCGGGAGGAATCGCCGCGGCGCACGCGCGGGAGATCGTGGAGGATGCGTGCGAGCTTGAGGAGGATGCACAGCAGCTCGAGGATGAAGAACACAAGCTCTAGGAGGACGTGAAGGGGGGTTCAGGAGCCGACAGGACGACGCCGGCAGGCAATCACAGCGGGAGGGGATCGCGAAGGCGCAGATCTGGGTTGCCGCGACGGAGGAGGTAATTGGCGACGGAGGCAGCGGAGCAGGTATCGGCCCCTGGTGACGCACGGCGGAGCAGTGCGGCAGCGGCGGAGCACTTCCTCGAAGAATCACGCAGCTGGGCGGTGTCGGCCCCTTGCGACGCACGGGCGACGGCAGAGGAAGAAGAGGGAGTGGAAAGACTCGTTTGAAGCAAATTCATAAATATGAGGGTTTTTTCATAAAATTGCTAGTATACTGTGCGCTCGACAATAATTACGGGACGGAGGGAGTAATTATTTGAGTAAAACCCTGAAAACCATTTCTCTCTGTTTTGACCTTTTGAATTATTTGCAAAGGAAATATTCTCAATAAAATCCTAGAAAATTCTAGTGGTATCCCTAAGCCATATTTGGTGTCCACATAAAGTATCACTTTGATCCAAGGTGATTAAGGACCCCAAATAACCCTAAAACCCCTTCTGTCCAGATTGGAGTTAGAGCAACTCTACATAGCACAGTTTGTCCAATGATGTTGAAACTTTACAGGAGTGTCTAATACCTCAAATGAGGGTTCCACGCCAAAAATGGGATTTGTGGGACTTAGTTTGCCCACACTCTCTTTGGAAGGGACAGTCTGGTCAAGTAGTGGTGTTTTCAAGTTTACAAAGCTAAGCTTGTCCAATGAAGCTCAAACTTGGTGAAACCCCATGTTTTAGCACCAAACCCAAAATTGTTAAGTTGCACCACCAGTGGTGGGGTGCAACCCCCTCAAATCACTGTCGAGCACCTTCTAACAGATGAGAAAAGGCCCTCTTAGCCACAGCTAAACCCAACCCCTTTGCTCCAAACTCATAGATTAGGTGGCCAGTATCAATACCCAACCCCAGTCAACGGGCCCCTCACTTGTTCAAAGTGGAAATGCCAAAAAACCCAATCTAAGCTTCAGTTCAAGGCTGACACCACCAGTATTTCTTGTCTCCCTTGACCAGTCGAAGCTCCCGCAAGACCCAAACGGCTAGCCTCACTCCCAGCCAGTGCCAGGACTTGCTAGACACGTCCAAAGTGCCTCAGAGCAGACCATCATGCCGTGGCATGCAAAAACTGCGCTCTGGGCGCGCTACAGGAATCAACTGAGGTGGGGGCGACGCTCTCGGCCAGTTCTCGCCTCCCCGAGGTGTCCAACCTCTTCCCCGACAACCCCTGTACATCGAGCAACCCTCAGGGCTCCTCCTCTCCCGCGCTAGAGCTCGTGCATTGCGTGCGCACGCGCACCAGAACCGGCCAAGGTTGCGCGGCCATGGAGGCTCGACTCATCTCTCTCTCCCTCTGTTGCAGATGGTTCTGGCAGTCCAAAACCAGGTCCTGAGACCGTGGTTTCGACCCCCAGCTCCTCCCTGCACCCCCATGCGCGCCACGGTGATGCACCGCCGCTCCCGAATCGGCTCACTGTGGCGGGCCTATTTATAGCCCTCCCCCTCGCTCCTGCACCCCTCAGATAGCTTCACGACCACTAGCACCTCCCTAGCCACCTCCATCAAGCCAGCAGAGCCCCCGTTCTCGAGATCGATCGAGGCCCCTCCGCCTTGGAGCTCCGGTCGATCTCCGGCTACACGATGGCTCATGCGTCCCTCGACCCTCCAAACTGATCCCCTCAACCCCAGGAAGCTTTCCCCCAACTTCCCCAAGCATTTCCGTGCCCCTAGCTACCTCCTGGACCACCTCCCGAAACTCCTCCTCTACGGCCTTCTCGTTGCCGGCAAATCCATGCCTCTCCGATGCTGTTCCGACCACCAGCAAGTAGGTGATACGTCTCCAACGTATCTATAATTTTTGATGGTTTCATGCTATTATCTTGTCAAACTTTGGGTGTTTTGCATGCCTTTTATTTATTTTCTGGGACTAACTTATTAACTCAGTGCCAAGTGCGAGTTCCTGTTTTTTCCATGTTTTTGACCCCTTTCAGAGGAGATTTTGAAACGGAGTCCAAACGGAAGAAAATCCCCGAAAATATTTTTTCTGGAACGGAAGAAGATCGGAGAGCTTGGGGCCAAGCCAGAAGAGCCACACGGGCCCCACAAGCCCCCACCCCATGGCCAGGGGGCGCCATGCAGGCTTGTGGGCCCCTTGGAGGTCCCCTGACCTAGATCTTGCGCCTATAAATTCCCAAATATTCCCAACAAATAAGGGGAGCATCGTAATCACTTTTCCGCCGCCACAAGCTTCTGTCTCCGCAAGATCCCATCTGGGGCACGTCCTGGTGCCCTGCCGGAGGGGGGATTCGGACACGGAAGGCTTCTTCATCAACACCATGACCTCTTCGATGATGCGTGAGTAGTTCACCATAGACCTACGGGTCCATAGCTAGTAACTAGATGGCTTCTTCTCTCTCTTGGATCTTCAATACAAAGTTCTCCATGATCTTCATGGAGATCTATCCGATGTAATATTCTTTTGCGGTGTGTTTGTCGAGATCCGATGAATTGTGGATTTATGATCAGATTATCTATGAATCTTATTTGAGTTTCTTGTGATCTCTCTTATGCATGATTTCATATCCTTGTAATTCTCTTCGAGTTGTGGGTTTTGTCTAGCCAACTAGATCTATGATTCTTGCAATGGGAGAAATGCTTGGTTTTGGGTTCATACCGTGCTGTGACCTCACCCAGTGACAGAAGGGGTAGCGAGGCATGTATCGTGTTGTTGCCATCAAGGGTAAAAAGATGGGGTTTTCATCATTGGTTTGAGATTATACCTCTACATCATGTCATCTTGCTTAAAGCGTTACTCTGTTCGTCATGAACTCAATACACTAGATGCATGTTGGATAGCGGTCGATGTGTGGAGTAATTGTAGTAGATGCAGAAAGTATCGGTCCATTTGTCTCGGACGTGATGCATATATGCTAGATCATTGCCTTAGATATCGTCATGACTTTGCGCGGTTCTATCAATTGCTCGACGGTAATTTGTTCACCCACCGTAATACTTGCTATTTTGAGAGAAGCCTCTAGTGAACACTATGGCCCCCAGGGTCTACTCCACACCATATTTTCAGCCTTACACTTTTTACTTCGTTGCACTTTCCGCCTTCAGATCTCACTTTTGCAAACAATCTTGAAGGGATTGACAACCCCTTTGAAGCGTTGGGTGCAAGTTTGTTTGTGTTTGTGCAGGTACTCTGGACTTGACGAGACCCACCTTCTGGATCGATACCTTGGTTCTCAAACTGAGGGAAATACTTACTGCTCCTGTGTTGCATCACCCTTTCCTCTTCAAGGGAAAAACCAACGCAAGCCCAATCTCCGTCAACGTGTCAATTTCTGGCGCTCTTGTTTGAGAAGTAGCAGAATGATTTCTGGCGCCGTTGCCGGGGAGGAAGATCAAGTCAAGAACTCATCCAAGTAAGTGTCGCAAACTCATCTCTTGCATTTACTTTGTATGCCAGTTGCCTCTCGTTTTCCTCTCCCCCACTTCACCAATTTTGCCTTTTTCGTTCGCCTTTTCGTTCGCCCTTTTTTTCTCGCTTGCTTTCTTCTCGTCTGTGTGGGATAGTCTATCCTGATGGCTTGATCCACCACTTTGAACGATGCTCCCGAGAGCGAAGTTCTCAATTTTAAACAAATTGAGGGAGAAAACTTAAAGGACGCTTGGTATAGGATTTGCAATGCCCAGAGTAGATCTACTCATAAGCAATCCACCACCGTCTTGCTTCGCAGTTTTTATGTGGGTATTTCTCCTTGGAATAGGTATATTCTTGACACCATCATAGGTGGAAATTTCTTGGCTAGCCATACCATTGATTCTTACGGAGCTGTGATGAATTTGGTAGGCTCACCCCCACTCATGGTTAATGGAACTACCTTAACTCTGGAACATGTGATGCGTAGGCTGGACGTTATTGAAAATAAAGTTGCTACGATTGAACTCATTGAGAATTTGGATAAAAATATCCACAATCAAATCACTCATTACGGATCCAAGGTGGGAATGGTTTTGAAAAAATTAAAGGAGAAGGAACCCACAGATAATGAAAAGCTAGGTCATGATTCCGCTAGGATTGGCAAACTAGAGGATGTTATAACCAACTTGGGTTCCGCTTTTGCCGCTGTGCAGAATACTCCAAATTTTGCCCACAATAAAATCACCAAGTCTGTCTTTATTTCTAAAAGTAGTGGTGAATCATCTAGCAATAAAGATGAAAACCTCAAGATGATAAGTGATCACGCCACTTATGGTTTGAGCACCAAAGACGACGATACATGATTCTATCGCTACTATGCCTAGCTAAGGGCGTTAAACAATAGCGCTTGTTGGGAGGCAACCCAATGAATTTATCTTTTTCTTTCTGTTTTGTTGCGTCCACGCTTTCATAATTCTGTTGTGATTGTGTTTTTTGTGTTTCTTTTTGTGTTTGAGCCAAGCAAAACCTTTATGATTAGTCTTGGTAATGGTTGTTTGATCCTGCTGGAAAAAGACAGAAACATTTTGCTCATGAGATGATTTTTCGTTTTTATTAAGAAAGAGATTTTCAGTTGATTCTTTTTGCTTCTGATAGACATGCTTTTTCCCTAGACCGTTGTAATTGTTCAGATTTTTGAGGTACCAGAAGTATACGAAGTATATAGATTGCTACAGATTGGTCTGTTCTTGACAGATTCTGTTTTTGTTGAGTTGGTTGCTTGTTTTGATGAAACTATGGTTAGTATCGGGGGGGTACTAGCCATGGAAAAGTGAGAATACAGTAGCCCATCATCAATACAGATGGAATTCAACTTTGCTATAGTACCAAAAGAAGTGGTAGTTTGTCTTCTTGCACTAATGTTATCACAAGTTTTTGTTTAAGTTTTGTGTTGTGAAGTTTTCAAGTTTTGGGTGACGTTCTCATGGACGAAGAGACAAGGAGTGGAAAGAGATCAAGCTTGGGGATGCCCAAGGCACCCCAAGCCAAATTCAAGGACACCAAAAAGCCTAAGCTTGGGGATGCCCCAGGAAGGCATCCCCTCTTTCGCCTTCAATCCATCGGTAACATTACTTGGAGCTATATTTTTATTCACCACATGATATGTGTTTTTCTTGGAGCGTCTTGTATCATAGGAGTCTTTCCTTTTTGTTGTGTCACAATCATCCTTGCTGCACACCCTTTTTGAGAGAGAGAGACATGCACTCATCGTGATTTTGCTAGAATGCTCATTGTGCTTCACTTGTCTCTTTTGAGCTAGATACTTTTGCTCTAGTGCTTCACTTACATCTTTTGAGCTAGATACTTTTTCTCTAGTGCTTCACTTATATCTTATGAGCTAGATACTTTTGCTCTTGTGCTTCACTTATATCTTTAGAGCACGATGGTGCGTGATTTGGTAGTTGGCTTATGCTATGAAAGTAGTCCCATGTGCTAGGTACCCAAAGAGGATGCAAAAACCTCCATCTTCATGTGCATTGAGTAGAAAGAAAAGTTTCGATTCCTCTCAATTAGTTTTGAGACACAGATTCGGTAATATTAAGAGTTATGTTAGTAGGGTGTTGTGAATCTAGAGATACTTGTGTTGGAGTTAGTGATTCCCGTAGCATGCACGTATGGTAAACCGCTATGTTAGGAAGTCGGAGCATAATTGATCTATTGATTGTCATCCTTTGTGTTGAGGTCGGGATCGCGCGATGGTTTACACCTACCAACCCTTCCCCTCGGAGTATGCGTTTAGCACTTTGTTTCGATTACTAATAAAAACTTTTGCAACAAGTATGTGAGTTCTTTATGACTAATGTTGAGTCCATGGTATAGATGCACTTTCACCTTCCACCTTTGCTAGCCTCTCTAGTACCGCGCAATTCTCGCCGGTACTCAAACCCACCAAATTCCTTCCTCAAAACAGCCACCATACCTACCTACTATGGCATTTTCATAGCCATTCTGAGGTATATTGCCATGCAACTACCACCTTTCCGTCTCTTGACTTGTGTCGTCACTCTCATGTTGCCATTGCATGATCATAGTAGATCGTTGCACATCCCGGTACATTGTCAGAGGCATTTCCTTTGGAGTCACCATCATTGTGATCTTTGAGCTCTGAGTAAATAAAAGTGTGATGATCATCATTATTAGAGCATTGTCCCATGTGAGGAAATAAATAAAAAAAGGGAGGCCAAAGAGCCCAAAAACAAAACAAAAGAGAAAAGAAAAAAAGAGGCCTAAGAGCCCAAATAAAAAAATGAGAGAAAAGAGAGAAGGGACAATGCTACTATCTTTTCGACACTTGTGCTTCATGTTAGCACCATGTTCTTCATGATTGAGAGCTTCTTGCTTTGTCACTACCATATGCTAGTGGGAATCTTCGTTTTATAACTTGGCTTGTATATTCCAATGATGGGCTTCCTCAAAATTCCCCTAGGTCTTCGTGAGCAAGCAAGTTGGATGCACACCCACTAGTTTTCCTCTTCAGCTTTCACATACTTATAGCTCTAGTGCATCTCTTGTATGGCAATCCCTACTCATTCACATTGATATCTATTAATGGGCATCTCCATATCCTATTGATACGCCGAGTCAATGTGACCATCTCCTTCTTTTTTGTCTCACAACCACCACCACACTCTATTCCACCTATAGTGCTATATCCATGGCTCGCGCTCATGTATTGCGTGATAGTTATAAAAAGTTTGAGAAAGTAAGAGTGCGAAAACAATTACTTGGCCAATTTCGGGGTTGTGCATGATTTACATTAGTTGTGTGAGGATGATGGAGCATAGCCAGACTATATGATTTTCTAGGGATAACTTTCTTTGGCCTTGTTATTTTGAAAGTTCATGATTACTTTGCTAGTTTGCTTGAAGTATTACTGTTTTCATGTCAATAGCGAACTATTATTTTGAATAATACGGATCTGAATATTCATGCCACGTGAAAGAAGTTGCAAAGGACAACTATTCTAGGTAGCATTCCACATCAAATATTCATTCTTTATCACTTCCCTGCTCGAGGACGAGGAGGAGTTAAGCTTGGGGATGCTTGATACGTCTCCAACGTATCTATAATTTTTTATGGTTTAATGCTATTATCTTGTCAAACTTTGGATTTTTTGCATGCCTTTTATTTATTTTGTCGGACTAACTTATTAACTCAGTGCCAAGTGCCAGTTCCTCTTTTTTCCATGTTTTTGACCCCTTTCAGAGGAGTTTTTCAAACGGAGTCCAAACGGAAGAAAATCACCGAAAAGATTTTTTATGGAACGGAAGAAGATTGAAGAGCTTGGAGGCCAAGCCAGTAGAGCCCCAGGGGCCCCAGGGGCCCCACAAGCCCCCACCCCGTGGCCAGGGGGCGCCATGCACGCTTGTGGGCCCCCTGGAGGTCCCCTGACCTAGATCTTGCGCTTATAAATTCCCAAATATTCCCAAAAAATCAGGGAGCTTCGTAATCACTTTTCCGCTGCCGCAAGCTTCTGTCTCCGCAAGATCCCATCTGGGGCACATCCTGGTGCCCTGCCGGAGGGGGGATTCGAACATGGAAGGCTTCTTCATCAACACCATGACCTCTCCGATGATGCGTGAGTAGTTCACCATAGACCTACGGGTTCATAGCTAGTAACTAGATGGCTTCTTCTCTCTCTTGGATCTTCAATACAAAGTTCTCCATGATCTTCATGGAGATCTATCCGATGTAATCTTCTTTTGCGGTGTGTTTGTCAAGATCCGATGAATTGTGGATTTATGATCAGATTATCTATGAATCTTATTTGAGTTTCTTGTGATCTCTCTTATGCATGATTTCATATCCTTGTAATTCTCTTCGAGTTGTGGGTTTTGTCTGGCCAACTAGATCTATGATTCTTGCAATGGGAGAAGTGCTTGGTTTTGGGTTCATACCGTGCGGTGACCTCACCCAGTGACAGAAGGGGTAGCGAGGCATGTATCGTGTTGTTGCCATCAAGGGTAAAAAGATGGGGTTTTCATCATTGGTTTGAGATTATCCCTCTACATCATGTCATCTTGCTTATAGCGTTACTCTGTTCGTCATGAACTCAATACACTAGATACATGCTGGATAGCGGTTGATGTGTGGAGTAATAGTAGTAGATGCAGAAAGTATCGGTCTACTTGTCTCGGACGTGATGCATATATGCTAGATCATTGCCTTAGATATCGTCATGACGTTGCGCAGTTCTATCAATTGCTCGACAGTAATTTGTTCACCCACCGTAATGCTTGCTATTTTGAGAGAAGCCTCTAGTGAACACTATGGCCCCTGGGTCTACTCCACACCATATTTTCAGCCTTACACGTTTTACTTCGTTGCACTTTCCGCCTTCAGATCTCACTTTTGCAAACAATCTTGAAGGGATTGACAACCCCTTTGAAGCGTTGGGTGCAAGTTTGTTTGTGTTTGTGCAGGTACTCTGGACTTGACGGGACCCTCCTTCTGGATCGATACCTTGGTTCTCAAACTGAGGGAAATACTTACTGCTCATGTGCTGCATCACCCTTTCCTCTTCAAGGGAAAAACCAACGCAACCCCAATCTCCGTCAACGTGTCAATTTCTGGCGTTGTTGTTTGAGAAGTAGCTGTGGGCGGTGTCATGCTGAGCCCATTTATGTCCTCGTTGGGGCTTGAGAACGTCGGCAGCCTCGCCGGCGTGCTCCTCCTCCTCTCTGGCCAGAGGTAAGAGACGACCCCAACAGGTGTGCCCCACCTATCGGTGGCCCAGCCCTCTCCCCCTCGTTGCCCGCAGCCGTTGACCACAGGGCCCCGCACGTCAGGTTCAAACCTGACGGCCTGCGCGCCCGGGCACGCTGTCAGCTGGCCTTGGGTCGGCCCAGTTCCAGGCCGAGCCAGGCCAGGGACTTAGCCCGTTTTTCTTTTGTTTTAAAATCTAATTTCTAAGATTCTTATAAAAATATTTAACCAGTGTAAAAATATAATTTTTCCACTCTTATTCTTCTAAAAATATGTAGCATTTAATGAGCCCAATGGATAAATTTTTCAACAACTATCCTATTTTACAATAATAAAAAGGACTAAATTGGAATTGTTTTGCTTCTGTTTGGTTGATTTTCAAAATGTTCCATCATTGGAAACAGAGGCAAATATTTTTCAAAATAACAACTTAGATTTATCATTAATAAAGAACATTTTTTAAAAAACTTTGTGATCTATTTTTGAGTGAGCTATATCTTATTTATTCTTTTGACGACGATAGAAAATCCGTGTGACGAGGGAATCGTAGCCGAAGACCTCGAAGACCCCGAATACCTGGCTGACCAAGGCAAGCAGCCCTTTGACCATGACTGAGCATATGATATATTGCATATTAAAATAGCAAGTATTTCCGTTGCATATGATCGTAAGTGCCGGTAAATCACTTGATGTGATGTTACCGATGGCTCCTCTGGAGCACATACATTGAGCTTGATCCTACCCCTTTGAGGTCACGCTATTATCATGTTGACAAGTAATACTAGAATAATAGCATGAGCATGTTGTTGGTAAATTTCAAGAGTTTA
The DNA here is from genome assembly GCF_904849725.1 of Hordeum vulgare subsp. vulgare. Classification (NCBI taxonomy): domain Eukaryota; kingdom Viridiplantae; phylum Streptophyta; class Magnoliopsida; order Poales; family Poaceae; genus Hordeum; species Hordeum vulgare. The sequence continues at coordinate 294,085,494 of NC_058522.1, forward strand.
TGAAAACCCCGTCGGGTCCCACTAATGCCCGAGGGTGATGATGAGTTAGGTGGCCATTTTTGGTGAAGTGGTGCGCCGGGTATTATGAGTGAGTATGGTTTCGGAAATGGGAATAGATTTATGATGTGTCGACCATCCCAACCTTACCAGTACGACCACGTTACCCTTATGGGATGGGGCTATGATGATTACTCCGGTCGGTGCTAGCAAAGAGCCACATTACTAGTGGCGGGAGTGATGTGTGGTCACTCTCGTGATGGGGTCGTGCCAGGTAGGACGACTATGCCATTTTTATGAGTTCCAGTTACACCGTTGGTCCCTGCATGGTTGATACTGTCCAGAGTCTGTTCTCGTAAGATGTACAACATGTGGGCTGGGTACCAATCGAGTGGACTTCTTTGTCTAGTTTTGTCAGGGGAAAGGCATTGATCGGGTACTTACCTCGAGTATGTTATATACTGCGAGTCGTGGATGACACAGAAGTTTCCCGGATCTCGTGGGTCCAACGTACTACTTCCGCAGAGTGTAAAACTATTCGAATATTTGTGTCCACGGTCAAGGACAGTTGGGTGGTGCTGCTTAAACTACGTCCAGTCGTTTCCGCATAAACCAAGTGTTTGTGAGTGGTGATAAAAAGGTGTTGTTATGGAAGTAATGATATGACCAAGTTTGGTGACTTTGCATATAGAGTGAGCCCAGATGGTTTAGCCCTCGACACATATATTGATACATGTAACATGTTCTTCAAAAGTAATTCTTTAACTTGAGGCATATTCATGATCATTCCACCAAGATGAATTCCACCAAAGATGCATGTGAAAAGGATCAAGATGGACCTAGAGGGGGGTGAATAGGTACAGTTCCAAATTTTAATAATCACTTAGCAATTTTAGGCAAAAGTGCGAAATATGAGTGTAGGCCTAATAATTGCTACGACAAGGAGTAATCTATTTAGAGTGAAGTAAGGCAAGAGGTAAACAATAATCAAATACAAGTACGAAATAAGGATTAACACAAGTAGAGAGTTAGGGTTAGGAATAACAGAAACTCCAAGAGAGACAAGGATGTATCCCGATGTTCACTTCCTTGGAGGGAAGCTACGTCACCGTTAGAGGGGCGGATGTTACCACGAAGGCACACCAACACCACGAAGGCTCACCCTATTCTCCCTTTGAGATAACTCCACGAAGGCGTTTCTCAACCACTAGTGGTAAGCCTTGAGGTGGCTTCCAAACCTTCACAAACTTTCCGGGGGAAATCACAATGGTTTGATTCCTCTCCGAAGACTCCTACCGCCTAGGAGTCTCCAACCTCCAAGAGTAACAAGATCACGGGGATTGCTTAAAACTTGCTCAAAGCACAAATCACTTTGGTGGGAAGGAGGAGAAGGAGACGATCTATCTTTTGATTGGAACAACACTCAAAGGGACTCACAAATGCTCTTGGGATCTAAGATTTGGTGTAGACAAGAGTGAGTGAGAAGAAAGGTGTTCTTGGATGTGTTCTAGCTGTGTTGGACACCCTCTCCCGAAGTGGGAGAGGGGTATATATAGTGGGGAGTGTAAAACAGCCGTTGGGGACACTTTAAGTCACACAGGGCTCGGACGTCCGGCAGCTTACGGAAGTCCGGGCGTCCGCAAGGGGTCGGACGTCCGATAGGGGTCGGTCGTCCGAGAGTTGTAGATATGTCAGGAAACACTGTGAGTAGAACAGGGACCGGACGTCCGGAGAAGGCCAGAAATCCGAGTTATTCGACTCAACTTCTTCTGGTGCAAAGTTTTGGATTTCCGAAGGGGTCGGACGTCCGGCCCTCGGACGTCTGGAGGGAGCCGGAAATCCGAGTTATAGAGCTTATGTTCTTCTGGTGCAGGGCTCCGGATTTCCGAAGGGGTCGGACGTCCGGCTCTCAGACGTCCGGAGGGAGCCGGAAATCCGAGTTATAGAGCTCACGTTCTTCTGGTGCAGGGCTCCGGATTTCCGAAGCTGGTCGGTCAACTGGCCCTCGGATGTCCGGAGGGAGCCAGAAATCCGAGGCATTAGACCTGTTTAGAGATAGGAGCAGAATGGAGAATATGTGGTATTGATCAGAATAGTGAAGATGTGGTATGAGCAAGTTCATCGCAAAACCTATGATCCCCTCTTAATAGTGCGGGATCCCTATACTCAAGAATAGTAAACTCAAAAGGATAGTCTACATCATATTTTCTCCATCCCGAGCCTTCTTGACATATGAATCCCGATCTTCTTAGACCACCTTTGGCACATAATTCTCAATCTACTAAAGTACTTGCCATCCTGAGATACACTCAACACATAGGATTAGTTTCCTATGTATGTGTTGTCATTAACACCAAAAGTCGATTAGGGGCATATCATGCACTTTTAATCTCCCCCTTTTTGGTAGTTGATGACAACATATACATAGGTCTCAAAAAGATTTAACATACATTATAGCCTTGGAGATATTTAGTACGGAGCTCCCCCTTAGTATGTGCATGATAAAATATCGGAGCTCCCTTTTAATGTGTGTATCGAACATATAATGGATCATCATGTAAAGATAATAGATCATCATAGAAAGACAATAGATCATCATAGAAGTAGTGGAGCAAAAACATAATAGCCTACGATGATATCATAGAAATCCATAGCAATCACAACATTCATAAGTAGCCATACATGAGTTTATCCATTACATTAAATCTCCAAAGACTAAAAACTACGATACATTACTCCCCCTTTGGCACCAAGTACCAAAAAGGGAGGCACCAACAGCATGAACCATGCTCAGAGCTCATCAGCATCATCATCAGCATCATCCTCATCGTTAGGCAAGCCACTGCCACCAGCCTCGTCAAGGAAATCAGCCCACTCAGGACCAGATGGGAAGCCAAAGTCAGAAGGAGGAGCAGCGGGAGGGGCCTCATCATCACTCACATCAAGAGCGCCCGAGTCTCTCAGACGAGCCTTGAGGGCATTCTTGGAGGAGACTAGGCGAGAAACCACATCATGGGTTTGACCACACTGGAAAGAGACGGCCTTCATCATAGCAGAATGTGCCTTGCCAATGAATTTGGCAAAGAGACCGAGAGGAGCGGAGCTAGATGAGGGGGTTGCTGACCGGGCAGCAGTGCGGCAAGTGGATGTGGAGGATGGGGTTTTCTTGGGAGCATAGTTGTCCGCCATGTGAGCGGGAATGACCCACTTGCGATGTGTGTGAGTGACAGCAATAGAGAAATCAGCAACATGATTAATAAGAGCCTGGATGAAGGGGGCATGAGGGAAAGCTCGCTTGTATTGAAAACTAGCAAGCCGAATCTCATGCCAGAGAAAGTGAGGCACATTAATTTTGCTCTTGGGGTGCTCGTACAAGTGTGACATGATGTCAATACAGTAGCCACTACAGAAGCCCTTATCACCCATCTTGGGATAGATGGTGCGGATAAGACACTGAAAAATGATAAAGTAAGGTGAACGCCAGATGGATACCTGGTTAAGATCCTTCATGCGTTCATCCGCATCAAGCTCACTGAGTGGTTTGAGGAGATACCCACATGCCTCAGTGGACTTAGGTGCATGGTTAGGATCATTCCTATGTATTTTGAAGCCGGAGTTGGGGAAACCAAGTGCGGCAACAAATGTACATAAGAAGCTGTGAAGCGAACGTCACAGGTGATCCAGCTAACAGTGTGGTTTGGAGCAAAGAAGCATGTGGCATAGAACTGGTGAATGGCAGCAGCGTTAAAATCGCGATGAAAAGAAAACGGGGCGGCAAGCCCCGATGCCTCAATAAGCTCAATGGCACCCGGGTATTTCGCCGGGTGCATGCGAATATGCTCAAGATCTATGAAGAGATGAACAGAGAGACCCTTAGGAACTATGACTGTAGTAAAAATGTCCGCCTGGACGTGTGTGCGGAAACGTGAGTCCGTAGAGTCACGTACGACAGAGAATTGATCAATGTCGCAGCGGAAAGTGAGGTATGAACACTTGGCAAGTGTGGTGAAGTTCGTGACTTCACGACCTAAGGTAGCAGGGGGTTCAAGTGAGATGCGACGAGCTTCACCTGCGGGCTGAGCCGGAGGAGGTGGTGGCATATAGGATGCCCTGCGAGTCCCGAGCTTTGGCATGGACCTCCGATCGGCGGGCTGGTCAGCAAGGTCCTCGGCGGCAAGCTCATCCTCGAAGTCAGAGCCATCACCATCAGACGACGAGGGGAGCTGTGGAGACGGAGGACGTCGGACAGGCCGTTTGGAGGGACGACGTTGCCCTTCCGAGTCCGACCCCGTGCCAGTTGGGGCACGAGCGGATGAGCCGGCAACGTCCTTCCAGGCGGCATGCTTAACCTTGGGCATGGTGCACAACAACCTACACGGATGGAAACCCCAAATGAGGAACGAACATGGTCAAACCTTACGAACGAACACGTGGACTTGGGAGAGAGGTAACCAAACGCGAGGGGAACGGAGGAGATACCTGTAGACGGATCCCGTGGAGGAAGAAGAGGAAGAAGAGAAGGATCTGCGGAGGAGATCAGTCAGATCTCGGGAGTGGCGGCCCGGGCGAGCGCTCCTGGAGCTCGCGGCGGCGACTGCGGGGGAAAAGGGGGGGCGCGTGAGGGCTAGGGTAAGGCCCAGCCCCGCGTCGAGCTACTTATAGGCCCCGATGCGTCGGACGTCCGGAGAGGATTTTGCCGTCGGACGACCGACACTGGTCGGACGTCCGGAATGAGGTAAGCCGCCGGAAGTCCGAGACACGTCGGATGACCGAGAGAGAGGAGGAGGCAGAGGCTGATTCTGGAATTTTTGATGATGAGATGATGATTTTTCATGGTTTCTCACAAAGAGCACGAAACTTAATTGCCTACAAGCATTACATATACTACTTGTGGACAAAAGTGGGTTTATGCATACTTTGTAAGCTCAAAACACAAAATTATGACCCACTCCCCCTAAATACATGCCCACAGCAAGACACAAACATAGTGTGAGTGTGTGTATGTGTGCAAGGTTTCAAGTTATGTTATCAAGCTCCAAGATACCAAGTTCACGCCTAAGTTGACAGAACCTAGCTATGCTAAGTGGCTTGGTGAAAATGTCGGCGAGCTGCATGTCGGTACCCACAAGTGTAATATCAATGTCACCCTTTTGCACATGGTCTCTCAAGAAATGATACCTAATATCAATATGTTTTGTGCGAGGCTGATCAATGGGGTTCTCGGAGATCTTTATAGCACTTTCATTATCACAGAGAAGAGGAACGTGTCGATACGTGATACCATAATCTTTTAGGGTTTGCCTCATCCATAGCAGTTGGGTTGCACACCTTGCGGCTGCAATATATTCGGCCTCGGACGTGGAGAGAGAAACACAATTATGCTTTTTCGAGGACCAACTTACCAAGGAGCATCCAAGAAACTGACAGGCACCAGAAGTGGATTTCCGTCCCACTTTGTCACCGGCCCAATCCGCATCGGAGTACCCAATAAGATCGAACTTTGCATCCTTAGGGTACCATAAGCCTAACTTTGGGGTGTGAACAAGGTATCTAAGAATGTGCTTAACCGCCGTATGATGGCTTTCCCTAGGGGAAGCTTGAAATCTAGCACATATGCCTACACTTAACATGATGTACAGTCTAGATGCGCAAAGATAAAGTAACGAACCAATCATGGAGCGGTAAGTAGATGGGTCAAAAGGAATACCGTTGGTGTCTTCATTTAGAACTACATCCGTGGCCATGGGTGTCTTCATTAGTTTAGCATTTGTCATATCAAATTTTTCAAGAATGTCCTTGAGGTACTTAGTTTGAGACAAGAAAAACCCCTCTTGAAATTGTTGTATTTGAAACCCAAGAAAGAACTTCAAGTCTGTGTTGAGTGACATCTCAAAGGTCTTGGTCATGGAGGTCGCAAACTTCTTGCATAAATGGATGTTAGGAGAACCAAAAATGATGTCATCTACATAGATTTTGCATAAGATCAAATCACCATTTTCCCTCTTAGTAAAAAGAGTGGGATCGATCACCCCCACCACAAAGCCATCATCGAGTAGGAACTTCTTAAGATGATCGTACCAAGCACGGGGTGCTTGTTTGAGGCCATACAGAGCCTTGTGAAGTTTATATGCATGGTCTTTGTGGTGAGGGTCAACAAACCCAGGTGGTTGTGATACATATACCTCTTCTTGTAGGGGACCGTTAAGAAAAGCACTTTTCACATCCATTTGATGCAAAGTAAAACCATTGAAAGCAGCATATGCCAATAAAATGCGAATGGATTCAAGACGAGCAACAGGGGCGAAAGTCTCACCAAAGTCCAAACCTTCAACTTGGGAGTACCCCTGTGCTACTAACCTTGCCTTGTTGCGTAGGACAGTCCCATTCTCATCTTCCTTGTTCTTGAAAATCCATTTAGTTCCAATGACATTATGTTCCTCAGTTGGTCGTTCTACCAATGACCATACTTCGTTGCGTGTAAAACTGTTTAACTCCTCTTGCATAGCAAGGAGCCAGTCATTGTCACACAATGCATCCTGAACCCTTCCGACACGTCGGTGAGGATTTGATCAATATCAACATGACCGGCCACACGTGGCATGATGGAGGTCAGGGTTTCACGAGGTTCGACTTTGTTTCCATCATCAACGTCCTCAACATATGGATCATTTATGTGCGGAGGAAGATATTCCTCTTCGCATTGCACCTGTTGAGGTTCATCATCAAACATACCCATACTTTGGTCTAGCTCTTGAAGATCAACTTGTTCTTGAGTGTGATCAGAGTGAGAGACATGTTCTCCCACTTGATCCTCAACAACTGGCATGATATGGGTGCTAGTATCTTGTGGAGGTACGGGCAGTGAACTGTCTTGAGGATGAGAAATACTCTCATCATCTTCATCATCATCATGGGGTCTTTGTTCCATGGGAAGAAGTGCACCTACACCCATGTTCAAGATATCTTGTGAGGAGTCTTCTTCACCTGCATCATTTAGATCAACTTGCTCCCCATGGGAGCGGTTAAATTCATCAAACGTCACGTCACAGGTTTCCATAACACATCTAGTGGATTTGTTGTAGACTCTGTAGGCGTGAGAGTTTGATCCATAGCCAACAAAAATCCCTTCAGTTGTTTTGGATTGAAATTTTCCTAACCGTTCCCGTTTGTTGAGGATGAAACACTTGCATCCAAACACACGAAAGTACTTAACATTGGGCTTGTTCCCAGTTAGGAGCTCATATGGAGTCTTCTCCAATATTGATCGAAGGAAGAGCCGGTTTGATGCATGACATGCTGTGTTGACGACCTCAGCCCAAAAACTATGTGGTGACTTGTATTCGTCTAACATGGACCTTGCCATTTCCACAAGTGTCCGGTTCTTCCTCTCTGCCACACCATTTTGCTGAGGGGTGTAAGGTGCGGAGTACTGATGTTCAATTCCCTCATCACTAAGAAATTCTTCTAGGGTGTAGTTCTTGAACTCAGAACCATTATCACTTCTTATTGCCTTGATGTCCTTGTCAAACTTTCGCTGGGCTTGTATGGCAAAATCAATGAAGGTGATCTTCGTCTCGTCCTTGGACTTGAGAAAGAACACCCATGTATATCTTGAGTAATCATCAACAATGACTAGGCCATACTTTTTCCCTCCAAGACTTGCCCATGAAGGAGGCCCAAACAGATCCACATGAAGGAGCTCTAACGGCCTCGAAGTGGATACAATGTTCTTGGGTGGATGTTTTGATTGATGTTGTTTCCCAGCTATGCATGCACTGCACACACGATCTTTCTTAAAAGATACATTTGTTAGTCCAAGGATGTGATTGCCGTTTAAGAGATTTTGAAGATTTCTCATGCCGACATAGGCGAGCCGGCGATGCCACAACCATCCCATGTCGGCCTTGTCCATTAGACAAGTTGTATGGAAGGTGCTCTCTTTCGAGAAATCAACCGTGTAAAGGCTGCCATCCAACTCTCCAAAAAAGGCCACTTCGAGAGTGTCTCTCTTAAAGACTTTCACATATGTTAGTCCGAATAATGTGTCATAACCAACGGAAGCCAATTGGCGAACTGAAAGTTAATGATATTGAAGCGATTGGACAAGCATGACATTTGCAATAGACATGTCATTAGTGATTGCCACCTTGCCCAACCCAATTACCTGCCCTTTCGACCCTCCACCAAATACAATGCTCATGTATGGTCGAATGGCTTGCATGAAGTCATAGAGCAAGTTACTATCTCCAGTCATATGATTGGTGCATCCATTGTCGATCACCCATTTGGCTCCTCCGGAGAAAACAGCCTGTAACGAATTAAGACTTGGTTTGAGGTACCCATTTCGTCATGGGGCCTTCCACATTAGTTACAAGAGTCTTAGGGACCCAAATAGCATAAAATCGGAATGCATTACGGGGACCAATGAATTTAGCATAAACCTCTCCTTCCTTTGATTTGCATAGTACATAGGATGGAGGCATGAATTCAGTCGTCTTGTTGTGAGTAGGCGAACCCCTAGTGGCCAACCCACCCACAACCTTACCTTTCTCCTTGTGTCCCTCTCGTACAAATATTTCTTTAAGCGGAGTGGTACACTTGAGAGGAGATGCACTTTTCTTGGCGGTGCTTGGGTTTAACCCAAGCCCTTCCTTGGCAAGGCCTCCATTGTGTCGACTTAAGATCTCATTGAGAGTCTTTTGTCCTTGTGCACATGTCATGAGACCTTTGTCTAGCTGTGCCTTTAGCGAACAGTTTTCCTCAAGGATAGATGTCAGTTCACTACTAGAGTTAGTAGTGCAGGTATCAACATTAATAATAGGTGAGGAGTAAGCCTTAGCTAAAGTGTCAAGATAAGTAACCTTGAGTGCCTCAAAGCTCTTTGTAAGAACAGTGAGTTTCTCTTCCTTGTCTTTGAGAGACAAGGATAGACGCTCACAGTCCTTAGAAAGGGAAGCATGAGAGTTCACTAGTCGGTTTTTATCATTTAGTAACTCTTTGCACACAGATTCAGCCTTTTTCAAGGAGGCAAGATCATTAGCATGTTTATCAAGGTTTTCACCTACTTTTGAGCATAATGCATCATTTTGTGCTTCCTCATACAGGACTTTCTGCTCAAGGATTTCATTTCTTTCCTTCTCCTCAGTGACGAGGGTTTCGAGTTCCTTGATGGTATTGGTGTGCTTACTCACCATTTCCATAAGTATGCAAAACATAGTGAGCTTCTTTCCTTTAAGAGAGCACATAAATTTGTTTATTTTAGCAAACATGGGATGATCTAAGTCATTATCCTCATAGTGATCTTCCGCATCAAGATACTCATCAGATGGGGTAGAAGCTAGACTGAAAGAGTTTAACCGTGGAGTTACCTTAACCTTATCATGGGAGCTTTGGTCTTCCTCATCTTGTGAGCGTTGCCCTTGTAGTCTTTCATATAGTTGTAGTGAACAACATCACCACTTTTGTTGACTATCCTCAAGGTGTTTTCTGTAGACTGAGCTACTCCGGCAACCCCACCAACGTCTTCTGGATCTGATTCTTCTTGTGCAACCATTGCTCTTCCATCTGTCCTCTTGAGCTTGGAGTTCATAGGGTTTGGCAACTTCTTCTTTACACAGGTCTTTGGAAACCTTGGTTTGTCTTCTCTCTTCTCATAAGGGCAGTCATTGGAGAAGTGGTTGGTTTCCTCACAGTTGTAGCATTTCCTTACCTTCTTCTTTGGGAATCTTCCCTTGAATTTTCCTGCACTGAACTTCTTTACAAAAAGAGCAATGTCCTCATAAGATGGGCTTTCATCAGAGTCAACATCATCACCATCTTCGCAGTCATCATTACCCTCTTCTTCTTCACTCTCTTCTTCATCACATTCATGCTTGGCTTTCAAATCAAGATTGATCTTTGATGTTGAAGTGCCATGCATGGCAAGGTGCTTTGTTGCATTTGCCTATGACTCTTCAAATAATTGGAAAGTGGATATGATGTCATTTGGAGTCATTTCTTTGAACCCATGGTGATGCCTCATGTCCCATAACATTTTATGGTGATATGGAGCAAGAGCATGAAGTAACTTGTCCACGAGAAATCTCTTGGTCAGATTGAAACCATCTTGCGTCTTGTCACAGTCACATGACTCAATGTCTGCGGCGAGAGTCATGAGCCGTTCTAGCAGTTGCTTGGGAGATTCACCCTTTTCCATATAGAAATTCTGTAATTGCCCCTTGGCAATTTCATATTGAGCAAGCCGAAGAGTGGAGGTACCGGTCTTGGTCCTTATAATGCTATCCCACAGTTCCTTGGCACTTGTGATGTGAATGTAAGGTCTCCGTTGCTTGTCATTCATTCCTTTTCTTATGCACATGATCGCAGTATCATTGAGATGCTTGTCATAAGTTTCTCTGGGAGTGAGGCACCTTGGATCTACAGGATTGTACCCATGCTCGAGGATGTCCAACATCTCATCATTGGCGTACCTAAGATGATCCTGCATACCAACTCTCCACAAAGCAAAATCGGAATTGTCATCAAGCAAGGGAGGTTTTCCTCCAGGATTGTACTTAGGTTTGTCAATTTGAGATCTAGCATAAAGCCATGGAACACTGGTTTGGTTCCTTTCCGGAGGTTGTTGGCCAAATGAAAAATCGTGCACATGTCGCCCTGAGGCCCTCGGGGATGTGGTTGTCCCCGTGGTTAATGATGCCAGTCTTATTTGGACCAAGGCCTCAAGAGAAGCATCGTGCTCCTCTTTTTGCTTGGCAAGGGCCCATTCCAGGTCCTCAAAGGTGAAAGACTTGACTTCCGTGGAAGTCCTGTCTCTCTGCACTGGAGCTACCGTAGTTGAAATCCCATCCATCTCGCTCTAGGGCGGTTAAGCCACAAGAATAGAGCACGAGGCTCTGATACCAATTGAAAAGGATCGAGTTGGACCTAGAGGGGGGTGAATAGGTACAGTTCCAAATTTTAATAATTACTTAGCAATTTTAGGCAAAAGTGAGGAATATGAGTGTAGGCCTAATAATTGCTACGACAAGGAGTAAGCTATTCAGAGCGAAGTAAGGCAAGCGGTAAACAATAATCAAATACAAGTATGAAATAAGGATTAACACAAGTAGAGAGTTGGGGTTAGGAATAACCGAAACTCCAAGAGAGACAAGGATGTATCCCGATGTTCACTTCCTTGGAGGGAAGCTACGTCACCGTTAGAGGGGCGGATGTTACCACGAAGGCACACCAACGCCACGAAGGCTCACCCTATTCTCCCTTTGAGATAACTCCACGAAGGCGTTTCTCAACCACTAGTGGTAAGCCTTGAGGTGGCTTCCAAACCTTCACAAACTTTCCGGGGGAAATCACAATGGTTTGATTCCTCTCTGAAGACTCCTACTGCCTAGGAGTCTCCAACCTCCAAGAGTAACAAGATCACGGGGATTGCTCAAAACTTGCTCAAATCACAAATCACTTTGGTGGGAAGGAGGAGAAGGAGATGATCTATCTTTTGATTGGAACAACACTCAAAGGGACTCACAAATGCTCTTGGGATCTAAGATTTGGTGTAGACAAGAGTGAGTGAGAAGAAAGGTGTTCTTGGATATGTTCTAGCTGTGTTGGACACCCTCTCCCGAAGTGGGAGAGGGGTATATATAGTGGGGAGTGTAAAACAGCCGTTGGGGACACTTTAAGTCACACAGGGCTCGGACGTCCGGCAGCTTACGGAAGTCCGGGCGTCCGCAAGGGGTCGGACGTCCGATAGGGGTCGGTCGTCCGAGAGTTGTAGATATGTCAGGAAACACTGTGAGTAGAACAGGGACCGGACGTTCGGAGAAGGCCAGAAATCCGAGTTATTCGACTCAACTTCTTCTGGTGCAAAGTTTTGGATTTCCGAAGGGGTCGGACGTCCGGCCCTCGGACGTCCGGAGGGAGCCGGAAATCCGAGTTATAGAGCTTACGTTCTTCTGGTGCAGGGCTCCGGATTTCCGAAGGGGTCGGACGTCCGGCTCTCAGACGTCCGGAGGGAGCCGGAAATCCGAGTTATAGAGCTCACGTTCTTCTGGTGCAGGGCTCCGGATTTCCGAAGCTGGTCGGTCAACTGGCCCTCGGATGTCCGGAGGGAGCCAGAAATCCGAGGCATTAGACCTGTTTAGAGATAGGAGCAGAATAGAGAATATGTGGTATTGATCAGAATAGTGAAGATGTGGTATGAGCAAGTTCATCGCAAAACCTATGATCCCCTCTTAATAGTGCGGGATCCCTATACTCAAGAATAGTAAACTCAAAAGGATAGTCTACATCATATTTTCTCCATCCCGAGCCTTCTTTACATATGAATCCCGATCTTCTTAGACCACCTTTGGCACATAATTCTCAATCTACTAAAGTACTTGCCATCCCGAGATACACTCAACACATAGGATTAGTTTCCTATGTATGTGTTGTCATTAACACCAAAAGTCGATTAGGGGCATATCATGCACTTTCAGCATGTTATTGTTATCCTTCACTTTCATTGTTCATATCATGGGTTGTTTGCGAGTACATTCAAAGTACTCATTGGCTAGCCACTGGTTATGTTATTGACCAGACATGGAAAGACCGAAGTTTGGAGATGCGTACGTCTTCCGAGACGCCCCTGTGAACTAGGACGCTTCCGAGTCAGAATGCATGTCGGTGTAGGCTTGATGGCATGGGCACCTGATGTCAGTTGTGCTTCCCCTTGCAACGGCACCAGAAGAATGCTGCTAGCACTCTCCGGCAATCGAAACTAGAAGAATGTTGTTGACGGCCCACCAGCGCGTGGGATCGTAGCAGTTTTCGAGGGTAGAGTATTCGACCCAAATTTGTTGATTGCCAAACAGGAGGTGAGAGAATATTCTCAAGTATTAGCAGCTGAATGTGTCAGATTCAACCACACGTGAAAGATTAGTATATGCAAGCAAAGTAGTAAAAGCAAAGTAGCGAGTAACGGCAGTGGCAAGGAACAATAGTAGTGACAACACTAGCAATTAGCAACAGTAGTGAGTGACAGTAGTAGCAACAGTAGCAGCAGAGCAAGACAAGTAACAGCAGTAGCAACATGAGTAACAGCAGCAGAGCAAGACAAGTAACAGCAGCAGCAACAGTAGTAACAGCAGCAACAACAACAGTAGGACAAACTCGTAGGCAATGGGTCGGTGATTTGTTTGGATGATATTCATCATGCAATAGTTATAACACGGAGAGATATGTGGCTAGCTCCCGTTCGTCAATGTGATGTAGGCATGCATTCCGTGTGTCGTCATACGTGCTTAGGGAAAATAACTTGCATGACATCTATTGTCCATCCCTCCCGTGGCAGCGGGGTCCAAAAGGAAACTACGGGATATTAAGGTTCTCCTTTTAATAAAGAACCGGACCAACGCATTAGCACTTGGTGAGCACATGAACTCCTCAAACTATGGTCATTACCGGGAGTGGTTCCCGTTATTGTCACTCCGCGGTTGCCGGATCATAACACATAGTAGGTAACTACAACTTGCAAGATTGGATCTAAAACACACATATATTGGTGGCAACATAATAATTTCAGATCTGAAATCATGGCACTCGGGCCCTAGTGACAAGCATTATGCATGGCAAAGTAGTAGCAACATCAATCTTAGAACATAGTGGATACTAGGGATCAATCCCCATCAAAACTAACTCGATTACATGATAGATCTCATCCTACTCATCACCGCACAGCAAGCCTACGAATAGATTACTCACGAACAACGAAGAGCTTCATGGAATTGGAGAGGGAATAAGGTTGATGATGACGATGGCGACGATTTCCCCTCTCCGGAGCCCAAGACGGACTCCAGATCTGCCCTCCAGATGAAGAACAGGTTGTGGCGGCGCCTCCGTATCGCAAACGCGACGAAAACTTCTCTTTTATTTTTTCTGGGACAAAAGGGAACTTATAGACCTGAGGTTGGGGGCGGCAGAGCCGTGTGGGCCCCACAAGCCTGCCCACCGCCACGAGGGGGGTGGCGGAGCCAGGGCTTGTGGCCCACTGGCCCACCCCCTCAGGTGGAACTTGGCGCAGATATTTTTCATATTTTCCAAAAATGCTCCCGTTAAATTTTCAGGACGTTTGGAGAACTTTGATTTCTGCACAAAAATAACACCAAGGCAATTCTGCTGAAAACAGCGTCAGTCCAGGTTAGTTCCATTCAAATCATGCAAATTAGAGTCCAAAACAAGGGCAAAAGAGTTTGGAAAAGTAGATACGATGGAGACGTATCAGCACCCGCTTAGCCCCTATGTTTTCCGCTATTAGTTGTATCAGTATGATTTGGTCATAGGTCCAACCTTGTGAACTTTACCATTCGGTCATGCGATGTAATAATTCGGTACTTGGATGTAGGACTCTTTTATTCGGTATCTGTGTGTTCGGTGAGCATTGATCCCTCGGATCACTAAGCACATTCATTTGGCAATCTCGACACGTAAGTCGGGGTCCCATAGCAACCCGAAGGTTTTGTCGATCCAGAGAATGCTAACAAAGAATGCAAGCTCGAGCGATCCATTTATGGATTGGTCCAAGCATCTCAGAGTTGGAATAAGCGCTTTGATGAAGTGATCAAAGCGTTTGGGTTTATACAAGTTGTTGGAGAATCTTGTATTTACAAGAAAGCGAGTGGGAGCTCTGTGCCGTTTCTAATATTATATGTGGATGACTTATTGCTGATTGGAAACAATGTGGAGTTTTTAGAGAGCGTAAAAGATTAGCTAAACGGGTGTTTCTCAATGAAGGACCTAGAAGAAGCTGCTTACATTCTAGGCATTAAGATCTATAGGGATAGATCGAGGCGCCTGATAGGACTTTCACAAAGCACATACCTTGATAAAGTTTTGAAGAAGTTCAAAATGGAACAGTCCAAGAAGGGGTTCTTGCCGGTATTACAAGTTATAAAATTGAGTAAGACTCAGTGCCCACCAACTGCGGAAGATAGAGAAAAGATGAGTACCGTCCCCTATGCTTCAGTCATAGGTTCTATCATGTATACAATGTTGTGCACTAGACCAGACGTCAGCCTAGCCATAAGTATGGCAGGCAGGTTTCAAAGTAATCCAGGAATGGATCACTGGACGGCGGTCAAGAATATTCTGAAGTACCTGAAAAGGACTAAGGAAATGTTTCTTGTTTATGGAGGTGACGAAGAGCTCGTCGTAAAGGGTTACATCGACGCAAGCTTTGACACTGATCCGATGACTCTAAGTCTCAAACCGGATACATATTTATTCTTAATGGGGGTGCGGTAAGCTAGTGCAGTTCCAAGCAAAGCGTCATAGCAGATTCTACATGTGAAGCGGAGTACATGGCTGCCTTGGAGGCAGCTAAGGAGGATGTCTGGATGAAGTAGTTCATGACGGATCTTGGAGTTGTGCCGAGCGCACTAAATCCAATAACTCTGTTCTGTGACAACACTGGTGCCATTGCTTTAACAAATGAACCAAGGTTTCACAAGAAGACCAGACACATCAAACGACGCTTCAACATCATCTGTTATTATGTCGAAGGAGAGGACATAAATATTTGCAAAGTGCACATGGATCTGAATGTAGGAGATCCGCTGACTAAACCCCTTCCACGACCAAAGCATGATCAACACCAGAACTGAATGGGTGTTAGATTCATTACAATGTAAATCGCATAGCGATGTGAGGACTAGATTATTGACTCTAGTGCAAGTGGGAGACTGTTGGAAATATGCCCTAGAGGCAATGATAAAATAGTTATTATTATATTTCCTATTTCAAGATAATCGTTTCTTATCAATGCTATAATTGTATTGAATGAAAGCATAGATACATGTGTGGATATATAGACAAAACAATGTCCCTAGCAAGCCTGTAGTTGGCTAGCCAGTTGATCAAGGATGGTTAAGGTTTTCTGACCATACGCAAGTGTTGTCACTTGATAACTCGATCACGTCATAGGAGAATCATGTGATGGACTAGACCCAAACTATGAACGTAGCATGTGATCGTGTCATTTTATTGCTATTGTTTTGTGCGTGTCAAGTATTCATTCCTATGACCATGAGATCATATAACTCACTGACACCGGAGGAATACCTTGTGTGTATCAAACGTCGCAACGTAACTGGGTGACTATAAATATGATCTACAGGTATCTCCGAAGGTGTCCGTTGAGTTAGTATGGATCAAGACTGGGATTTGTCACTCCGTGTGACGGAGAGGTATCTCGGGGCCCACTCGGTAATACAACATCACAAACAAGCCTTGCAAGTCACGGGATCTTGTATTACGGAATGAGTAAAGAGACTTGCCGGTAACGAGATTGAAATAGGTATACGGATACCGACGATCTAATCTCAGGCAAGTAACATACCGAAGGACAAAGGGAATGACATACGGGATTATATGAATCCTTGGCACAGAGGTTCAACCGATAAGACCTTCATAGAATATGTAGGATCCAATATGGACATCCAGGTCCCTCTATTGGATATTGACCGAGGAGTGTCTCGGATCATGTCTACATAGTTCTCGAACCCGCAGGGTCTGCACACTTAAGGTTTGATGATGTTTTAGTATAGTTGAGTTATATGTGTGGTTACCGAATGTTGTTCGGAGTCCCGGATGATATCACGGACATCACGAGGGTTTCCGGAATGGTCCGGAAATGAATATTGATATATAGGATGGTTTCATTTGGTCACCGGAAAGTTTCGGGCATTACCGGTAGTGCACCGGGAGTGACGAATGGGGTCGGGGTATTCACCGGGAGGGGCCCACCCACCCGGTAGTGAGCCCAGTGACCCTAGGGTGGCGCACCATCCCTTAGTGGGCTGGTGAGGTGAGCCCAATAGGTCCATGGCGCCATAAGTGGAAAAAACCACAAGAAAAGAAAAAACAAGGAAAGAGGGAGGTGGGAAGGAAGGAGGGGACTCCTTCCCCCAAACCGAATTGGGGTGGGAGTCCACCTCCTCCCACTCGGTCGGCGCCTTTGGGGATCCCTTGAGCCCCAAGGCTAGCCCCTCCCCTCCTCCTATATATATTGGTGGTTTAGGGCTTTTGGAGACACAACTTTGCCACGTGCAACTCAAACCTATACCACGTAGTTCTTCCTCTAGATCAGATTTCTGCGGAGCTCGGGCAGAGCCCTGGAGGAGTAGATCATCACCACCACCGGAGCGCCGTCACGCTGCCGGTGAACTCATCTACTTCTCCGTCTCTCTTGCTGGATCAAGAAGGCTGAGATCGTCATCGAGTTGTACGTGTGCTGAACGCGGAGGTGCCGTCCGTTCGACGCTAGATCGGAATGGATCATGGGATGACGGTGATTTGAATCACGAAGTTGTACCACTACATCAACCGCGTTTCTTAACGCTTCCCACTTAGCGATCTACAAGGGTATGTGGATCTAATCTCCTCTCGTAGATGGACATCACCATGATAGGTATTCGTGTGCGTAGGAATTTTTTTGTTTCCCATGCAACGTTCCCCAACAGTTGCTACAGTAGTAACACACATCAAGACCACTAAAACAGAAAGTGAAAACATATTGGGTTGCCTCCCAAAAAGCGCTTTCTTTTATGCCTTTGAGATAGGCATAATGCAAGAAGATCAAGTTGTATGAATTGAACCATCATCAAGATCATCAAAGAGCTCTTCAATAATACAACTAGTCTTAAGAGGACTCTCAAAGAGAGGCTTAGTGGCAACACTTCTAAGAGCAAAAGCAAAGGTAGTAAGACCAACTAGAATTTCATTTATAATTCTATTTAAGAGAGGTATCTCTTCCAAGGTCTTCACAGTTTCAACACCCTTAGCAATAGGTATACTTGTTTTGGGTTGAGGAACCTTGGGTACGTTAACGAACCTAGGTCCCTTCCTTGTGGGGGTTTCTACCTTTTTAGTCTTGATGGAGGATACAGTAGTTCCTAAAGTTTCAAAAATATCCTCGATCTTATCAATCCTAGAAGGATCCACATCATGAGATTTAAGGGTCTCCAAATTTTTGTAAATTTTGTTCATGGAGCTATCAAGTATATTTAAGTTCCCTTTAATCCTACGATCTACTTCATTAATTTTACCCATGCTTGGCATCTCTAGCTCTATTTTCTCAAGTTTTCTCATAACATGAGATAAAGTGATATCATCCTTTATGTCAACAATAGGTGGGATTCCGACAAGATTTTCCATAACGTTAAGAGCCTCCCCAACGGGAGCTTTCAAGAAATTCCCTCCTATTGCTTTGTCTAGAACAAACCTATGCCAAGAAGTAATACCAACATAAAAAATTCTAAGCAAAATAGTGGTGGATTGCTTCTTGGTGGCTATATCTTGAGAATTTTTAATTCTATACCAAGCATCTTTCAAAATTTCTCCAACCCTTCGTTTGAAGGTGAGAATCTCTCCCTCGGTTGCAACACTAGAGGCAAAGGATTTAGGCATACCGACAAAGAAAAGTAACTATTTTTTGTGGTTTTTGGTATAAGACTCTAAAGCAAAAACTAGAAAGCAAACTAACAAGACTAAAAAGCAAAGGTAAAAGATAGTGTGCAGCTCCCCTATCTTCAAGAGTGGAGTCCCCGGCAACGGCGCCAGAAATTCGCTTGATGACGAGTTGATGTATATACTTCTCGCCCCTCGTTGGTTACCCCAAGTGGAAGGTGGAGATGTAGTCACTAGCAAATTTCCCTCGCACAGAGACTGTAAGGTTTATCGAACCAGGAGGACTCCTAGGCTCAACAAGTAGGTGTCTTCCACCCTGGGGCTAGCAGAAGACGTGGACCTGCACACACAACAAATAACTTTGCTCCCAACGAGTACAGAGAGGTTGTCAATCTCCCCAGCCTTAAAGTTTGCAAAGGATCAAAACACAAGCGGGAAGGTAATAGTGATTGCAACGGGAAAGTAAATAAAGCGGTAAATGATGGAGGTGTAAACAATGATGGTGATATGGACCGGAGTAACATGACGTTCACTAGTGATGTCTCTCTCCCAAATAACGATAAATAACTATGCTAGGGTAAACAAATCACAGTTGGGCAATTGACAAAATTATGATCGCACCGCAATGCTAATTATGCTCCTTGATAGTTAGAGGTTCAATGGTAATGGGAAATACGCGAGACAAGTAGACCGTTTATTCATGAGCATCTACTTACTAATCATCCACCTTGATATATCTATCTAGAACATCTCTCCGGTACTAAGTTGCGAGCCCCGCGAAAAGTGTAAACTCAAAGCAACGGACAACTGCATTAATGAACTATGCATAAGGTAAACAATCCTTGCAACCGTGGTCGCAAGCACCATTGTTTTGTCCCTGGTGACAACAAGCACATCCCCTAGTCTCATGTTTCTGTCACTCAAGCTAGACATCGAGGGGCCCGAACCCATGATCATGCATAATGCTCCCTCTTGGAGTTACGATCTACTACTTGGCCAAAGCAATACAAAGCAACGGAGAACATGCAAGAATCACTAAGGAACATAATATAGAAGGATAATCAAATATATAACTCATAACAATCTGAACATAATCTCATAATCCATCGGATCCCAACAAACCGAGCATAGCAATAGCAAGAGAATTACATAGATGCCTCGATCATGTAGGGCGGCTCACAAGGACTAACCATTGAAGCACAAGATTGGAGAGAAGACATCACATAGCTACTGGTCATGGACTCATGGTCCAAGGGAAACTCCTCACGGCACATCCGGGAGGCTTCCATGGTGGTGGAGAAGCTCCCGGAGGTCAATCCTCCCTCCAGCAGGGTGCCGGGAAGAGGTATTCTGACTCTCCCGATCTCGGAAGTGCTGCGACGGCAGAACGATGGAGAAATTCGCGATTCTAGAAAGTTTGTGACGGTTTCCTCACGGAACATTAAATGTAGGCCAAATGATGGCACCGAGGAGGTGGGCCCCACCCAGGCGACCTCTTGGCGCGACCTAGGGCCAGGCAGCGCGAGCAGGCCGCCTGGGAGGCCCCTGGCCCCCCTCTGGCCCTTCTTCGGTGACCCCGAAGCTTCTGTTTCACTGATTTTTTATATATATTTCTAGACTTTTTCGGGCTTCGGAAAATTGGGTAAAAGCCCCTGCAAAAAAGACATCAGCAGACAAAAACTGGCACTGGGTGCACTGAGTTAGTAGGTTAGTCCAAATATGTGTAAAATGATATAAAAGTGTAGCAAAACATATAACAATGTCACCCAAAAGATCATGGAACAAGTAGAAATTATCAGGCGGCGGAACGGTGGAGAAATTCGCGATTCTGGATCTATCTCCAGGGTTTTCCGTCCGAGGGGTAAATATAGGCCAAAGGAGGGCGCCATGGGGTGGACCAGCCGCCCAGGCGGCCTGGAGGGGGCCCGCGCCAGGTGGCCGCCTGGGTGAGGCCTGGCTCCCCTCTGGTTGGTGCTTCGTGAAGCTTCCGTCATGCTGATTTTTATATATTTTTCTCGGGATTTTTGGGGCTCTAAAAATTGGGGTAAAGTCCCTGTAATTAAAAGACATCAGCAGACGGAAACTAGCACTGGGTGCACTGAGTTAGTAGGTTAGTCCAAATATGTGTAAAAAGGTATGGAAGTGTAGCAAAACATATAACAATGCCACCCAAAAGAGCATGGAACAAACAGAAAATATAGATACATTTGGGACGTATCATGCCCGCGGTTATGTGGCAACTTGGAAACTTTGTTTAACACCCGGTCATAGCAAACTTGAAGTAAACTTAATTAAAACTTGCCAACTATGTGCATAACCGTGAGTGTCTCTTCTCGTGAGCTCTATATCCGAGAGAGGACACAATGGGGTTATGTTTGACGTAAGTAGGTGTTCAGGATCACTTCAAGATCATTGTTAGTTCATGTGTGTTATGCATAGATCATCCTCCTCTTATTCTTATACTCGTAAGTTAGCCACTCAAATAAATGATTAGTTGCTCGCTGCAGCCTCACCACTTAACCATACCTCACCCATCAAGCTTTGTGTCACATCCCTGAATCCCTAATAGAGTATAACAAGTTTGTGCTCATGTCTTCTTCATTGCATCCAAGTAAATGAAATGAAATCAAAAGCAAAGCAAAGAAAACAAAAGCAAACCCTAGCAACTCTATATTCAAAAGCAATTCAAATTTGGTGGCAAATTAAAGAATCCAAAATGGCTATTAGAAAAGTTCATCATTTCTGATAAATGTTGAAAACAAAATATCAGGGGTGAAATATATTTTCAAAATAATTTTGGCATTTTATTTTAAATTAAAAAATTACTGAAATCAGCTATATAATTGATTTCAAATATTCCAAAGTTTCCAAAAATGCTGAAACTTTTATATATGTTTGGAAATATTCCAAATAACACTTCAGCATGTTTCAAACTATTTTAGGAATAGTTTGGAGCCAAAAATAAAACAAAACAAAGTTAGAAAGGATTTAACAGAAATAGAAATTAAAAAGATAGAAAATACCTTACCTGACGCTCACCCTATCCCAGGCCCAGCTCCTCCCCTTCTCTCGTCTTCCTCCTTCGCTAGTCGGAGCAGGAGCTGGCCGCCGCTTCTCCCGGCGCACCCACGCACCTATGTGCGTGCCTGGCTCGCCCGGATGAGCTGGAGAGGGAGGATAAGCCTCCCCGGGCTCGTTCCCATCCTCTTCCCCTCCTCACTCGCCCCTGCGTCTCTCCCTCTCTCGGTCGCCATTGATGCAAGCTCGAGCTCGAGCTAGCCATCGCTCCGGCCGTCCTCTCTCGCCTCTGAGTGCGTCGTTCGCTCTGCCTCGTCGAGCTGGTTGTCCCTACCAAAGGAGAAGAGCCCCGAGCCCTGCATCGCCATCGTCACCGTCGTCTTCCACCTTCGGCCGCCGGCAAGCCACCGTCGATTCGTCGGATCCAGTGCCTCCCCGAGCAGCCTGAGCATCCCCTCGTCAGCGCAGTGAGCTCCAGAGTGTTTCCCCCCATCTTTCCCTCTCTTTCCCGAGCTCTAGGCCCAGTTTCACCGGAGCCCGACGAGGACTGCCGCTGTAGCTCGTCGCCGGTGACCCTACGGTGACCGGTTGGTCCACCCGAGGCCTGCAACAGCTCCAGCTCATCGCGTAGGTGCTCTAGGAGCCCAAACCCGTGCGTTTTGCCCCCGTTTTCGATGACCTCGACGATGGCCGAGCTCCGGAAGCCACCGAGCTCGTCGCCGACATCGATTCCGGCCACCCCAGCCCTTGGGGTTTGCTCCATCATGCGCACCATCGAGTGGTCGTTCTCCCTGTGCCTTCTGCCGCTCGATTGGTCATCGGAGACGCGTTTCCGACGCTCTCCGCCGTCCCTGGTGCTGCTGGAGGCTCACCACCGGCGAGATCGACCTCGTCGCCGGTGGGTTCAACCCCCGTCGGCCTATGACACGTGGGGCCAGCCCTAGACTAATTAGGTTTAGTTAAAATAAAAATAGAAGTTTTATTAAAAGTTAAATAGCCACTGACATGTGGGTACAGCTCTGTTAAATAGCTAATTAAGTTTAAACTTAATTTAAAACTGGCCAGAGTCACTGGCCAGTGGGTCCCACTGGTCAGGTTTGACTTTCAACGGCCAGCTCACGTGCTGATGTCATGCTGATGCAATAAGTCCAATTCTGGTTTTAATATAATTCAGAATAATTGCAAAACTTTGGAAATTCATAGAAATTTGATTATAACTCCAAATCAGACAAATAATATATGCAAATTGATCAGAAAAATTCAATGAACACAATGGTGCTACTTTCATGCATGAAAAACAAAGTTACGAAACAGCATGAGGTCGAATCAATTAAATGATTAAGATGAATATGCCATTTCAAATGATATTTGGATTTGGATTTCAACCCAGATGCAAACTACGGTTCCACCAACCACATTGAAACTTACCACCCTTCATTTCATGTCATGTTCATGCATCATGATTGTTGCATATGATTGTTATTAATTGTATGTTGTTATTCGGTAGGCCCCGCCCCTCCGGATACGACTGATTATCTGACTAACGAATATCACCCCTCTGCTGAGCAACAAGGCAAGCAACAATTTTGATCATCCCGATAAATCCTATGTTCTCGCTCCTGCTCTTATATATTGCATTAGGTCAAAATGCTTCAAATGCCTTTATGACGTTAGTTGAACCCATTCCTTTGCATGACCTGTCTTTGTCACAGTAATTAGCTAAACCTTGCAACCTAGCATACCTAGTAGATGCTTGAGCCATGATGTGTCTTATCCTACTATGCATGCTATGCTTAGAGTTGTGTTTGGTCTGTCATCTGGGTGATGAACAGGATCGTGAGAATGTGTTCAGTTAATAAGGTTGTGTGTTGAACCTGATTTGGTAAAGGTACCGGTCAAAGGCTATGTAGGAGTACATGGCGGGTTGTTTCATTGGAACCGTCCTTAGGAACTGAGTTCTGTGTATGTAATCCAAGATGAGATACTACCACATGTTGGGCCCTGAAATATGACCCCGCTCGACTTATTAATCGCCTAGTACTCGGTCCAGGAGTCGCAAGTAGTTTCTGGTGTTTATAGTCATGCTGGAGGCCGTGCATAGTGCTGACCTTAGAGGTGGGCTATGATGCGGTAGGCAGTGGCACGGTGTACCAAGTGGCACCTGGATGGTGGGCTTGGTAACCCTACACACATCGTTTGGGGCCATGGCGGAAACCTCGGCCGGACTTCCGTGCGGGTTACCCTCAGATAGGCGATAAACCTGGACTAGGTATTAGCGTGGTTAACGGTCGTGGCCGACTCCCTCGCCGGGCTTCCGCTTGAAGGTTGCCGAGGTGCATGACGGGCACATAGCGATAAGTGGCGAGAGCATGTGTGAAGAAGTACACCCCTGTAGGGTTATGATCTATTCGAATAGCCGCGTCCGCGGATATGGACTACTTGGAAACATATGTTGATCATAGACAACTATAATGTCTACTCATAAAATTATCAAGATAAGTGTGAGTGTCGTGGATGGCATTTTCGTAGGGAGACGGGAATGATTCCATGATGGTGTATTGTTGTGGAGTTAGTGTACTCGTGTGCGAGAAAACAAAGTTGTCAAAGCTATTTTAAAACGTAGTTTTGTCTAGCCATGAGTCAAAGCTGGCTTTCTGCATGAAACCCCACAACCCCTTGTTGATACATTGCATGAGTAGATAGATTGTTCTAAAGTCTTGCTGAGTACTTTTGTACTCACGTTTGCTTAATAAATTGTTGCAGAGGATGTTAATAACCCTAATGGTGGGTTCTATCTAGACGTTGATGACGACGAGTAGCTGGTGTCCCAGCTACGATCTGGCCCTAGGTTGGGTCTGTAGATAGTCAGGCCATGTGCCTTTTACCTTTCCATCTGTCTGTACTCAGACAGTTTTAATCTTCTGCTGGCTTGTAAGACTTGTTTGAATGACTTGTGATGATGGGTCGTGAGACCCCTATCTGTGTAATATTATGTGTGAGGCTCTTCCGAGTCTTCTAAATAAAGTTGTATGTTTATGGTTATGTTGTGATGCCATCGATGTATCTATGCATATCGGGTATGCCATGCGTACATGTGTTGTACTTGATACGCATGGGGTTCGAACACCTAGTCGTATGCCTTAGTAGCATTCCTTACGGAGAAATGCCCCTTTGTGTTTCCACCGAGGCATGGTAGTTCGCTACTGCTCCGGACACATTGGTTGACCGGCATGTGTCCTTCTTAGCTGTAGTGTCTGTCCCTTTGGGGAAATGTCACGCGGTGTAATGGAGTCCTTGTAGCTTGCTACGACTCGTATACACTCGCTGATGACTGACACCTGCTTTTGTTGGGTCATGTATGCATGTCCCTGTACGGAACTGCCACTTGATTTTATGACTAGACATGTCGACCCGGGTTCTTTGACATCGGAATGCTATCGACACAATTGCATACGCGAGTCAAAAGGCGCAAACGGTCCCGACTAAGGTAAGGCTGCAGCCGTGGGGATAACCGTGCGTGAGACCGCAAAGGAATGTGATGTTTTACAGGCTGGATTCCTATGGCTTAGGATCGGGGTCCCGACAGCGTTGGTATCAGAGCCTGACTGACT
Organism: Hordeum vulgare subsp. vulgare; assembly: GCF_904849725.1. NCBI lineage: Eukaryota > Viridiplantae > Streptophyta > Magnoliopsida > Poales > Poaceae > Hordeum > Hordeum vulgare. The sequence goes on from NC_058522.1 coordinate 294,110,558, forward strand.
GTAGGATTACCAAGCCAAACTGGTCGAAGTTGAGTTTAGAATTTCTTTAGTTATATATAAGGGAATTGTTTATGGAAGGGGTCTTAAGATTCTTGCTTCTCTTCTTAAACTATTCTATTCTGGTCATCCTCATCTTTCCCGCGGGGATTAAAAACTAGGTTACTTATCTTTCTCTCAGGATCGTGTATTACTGATCGGTAGATTATAGGACAATGAGTCGAGAGTTACTCCGGGTTTCTTTTATTCCAAGGGAAAGAAAGTAAGTTTTGATGACCATGGAATTGAACTTGATAGTTGAATGGTTATGCTATCCTATCTTTTGTGGGTTGTCTCAAAATTGTTTTTGAGCATTTACAACCGTTATGCTGCCCAATTTTGTCTCCAAAGCTCTAATGTCTTTGCATTGCTCTCTATTTTCAGATGCCTGGTCGTCCTTCTCGTCAGGTGGTCCGTCTGACTAGGTGCATTGATGTGCCGGGTCACACAACTATACTAGTCAGGATGATGTCAGTAGCCGGTTACCGCTGGTACCTAGAGTATACAGTGGAGGAGCAGTACCGAGATTTTAATCAAAGTCAGTATCTGTGCACTGTTAGGGTATTCCCAAATTACCCTGGAGCCGAGGAGCCGATCCATTGGCCTTATGGATTGGGGGTTACTGTTGACATGGCAGTACAAGATGCTGCCTATTCAATGTTGACCATCATGAGAGCCAGACATGCACTGCTGCAGAATTCAGAGTTCTTCTATGTTCCCGCCTCTCAGCCAGGAGAAGAAGGATACCTCAGTGGGGTCTACTTTGATTCCTCTATGGAGGATCCGCTGTTGCAGTCCACCACTGAGATGTTAGAGAATAGAGACAGGGATGCTCGTGCCCTTCGTATGGAGCTCTATGCTATACGTGCCCGTCTGTGGACGGCTTTGACACAGCTGGCGCCTGTAGTCCAGACAGGATATGGAGATATGGAAATGCTGAACCCTGTTAGGACCCATCTTCCGGCTCATGTTGACTAGCCTGCTATAGGAGGAGTCACCCCTCTTCGGGGACCTCTACTACCACCAGTCAGGGGACCAAGGCCACACCCGTGTCCTTACGGTTCCCAGGGGTCTCAGCCTCGAGTATTTCCTGATCTGCAGGTTGAGCTCCCAGGCCATGGAGGCAACCTTTATGAGATGTTTTATGCGGATGCCTGAACCCGTGAGTGGAAGAGTAGTATGGTAGTAGCTGTACTTCCACAGTCCTGTGTGTCTTGTGGAGTATGCTTATGTCGTGAGATGAATTCCGGAGGCATAGAAAAATAATGTATAGGAAGCTTGGAAAGCCTCTGATGAGTAGTATCATCTTTTCAGTAGTTTGCTCTTTGATTAAGGTTGTACTGAACTATGTAATGGTGTGTATGAACCATGGTGTATATATAGCAGTTGCTTGTTACCATGTTGTTCGGATGTTCATTTCCGCATTCCATGTGTTCAGTGCATTCTTAATCCATAGTTGGTATTGATGTTGATATTGGTCTAAGCTGTGAGTTTGTTTGTCAGGATGGTGTTCACCAGGTTGAACCGTGCCCCTGCCCATGAGCAGGGAGAGGGTAGTCAAGCACCGCAGGAGGAATCGCCTCACCCGCCTTCTCTGGCGGAAGTTATGCTTGAGGCGGAAAGAAACAAAAGAGAGACCAACCGTCTGTTAGAGCGTATTGAGCAAAATACGGCTCGTTAGCCGAGGAATGATGCAGTGTCCCTCAATGACTTCGTGAAGCTGAATCCTCTGAAGTTCCATCACTCTGTCGATCCCCTCGACGCTGATGACTGGTTGTGCAGTATATCACGCAAGATTCACTCTACAAATGTTTTTGAGGCCGACAAGGTGACCTTTGTGGCGTACTTTCTGGAAGGACCCACCAATCTGTGGTGGGAGAACTTTGAAGCTATGCGTCCTGCCGGACCAGCAGCCACATGGACGGACTTTAGTGCAGCCTTCCGTCTGCACCATATTCCAGAGGGTCTGATGGACCGTAAGAGAGAGGAATTCTGTGCCTTCACCCAGGGCAAATTGACCATGGATGTTTATAGCCGTGAGTTCGGTAACCTCGCCCGCTATGCAGCCGAAGAGGTGTCAACTGATACCAAGAAGCAAGCAAGATTCCGCAAGGGTCTGAGCCCTGAACTTCGTCGTGACCTGCGCCTCCACGAACGTACAAGCTTTCAAGCTCTTGTCAACAAGGCGATCAGTGCCGAGACTGGTCATACCGACTATGAAGCCACGAAGAAGCACTCCCGTGACTCTGGCTCCTCATCTGGCTCCGCGTTCCCAAAACGCAGGCTGCGGGTTCCAAATAGCTCTCTGCCGCCAAGATATACCCCGAGGCCATCCTATGTGGCGCCTCAGGCGAATCAGACCAATCCTCCAGCAAAAACCTATGGTGGTCCAGCTAGCAATGCTGCACCACGTGTCAATCAGGTGATCTCTTACAAGTGTGGAGAACCAGGGCACTACTCATGAGAGTGTCCTCAGAATATGGGTGCCAAGCAACCTGGAAAGTCCGTTGGGCAAGGCAAGTCGGTCAAAGCTTACTATGTGAAGCCAACACCTGCACGTGGCCGCGCGAACTATGTTTCAGCAGAAGAAGCTACAGAGGATCCCGACGTCATATTGGGTACGTTCCTTGTCAATTTTCACCCAACGTCCGTTCTTTTTGACACTGGGTCATCTCATTCCCTCATTTCATAAAGTTATGCACAGTTGCATAACATGTCCTTTTATGATATGCCAATCCCATTGGTTGTCCAAACCCCTGGTAGTAAGTGGCAAACCTCCAGGATAACCCCTTAACCCTCAAACCCTCAAAAAAGTTTAAGGGTCCAACCCTCAAACCCCCTCCCAACCTGTAGAAGTGAGGGTTGGGGAGCGAAAACTACCCCAACCCGCACTCGTGTTCTGTCGTCGCGCGGGAGGGACTTTTCCCCGTCCCCAACCTTCCACCCGAGCCGCCGGCCGCCGCCATTCCGGTCGTCCCCCGCTTCCCATCGATGCGCATGAGCCCGCCGCAGGTGCGCCGCACTCCTTGCCGCTAGATCCCGCCCCGCGCAGCAGCCACCCGAGCTACGCGACTGTCGCCGCCGCCCCGAGCTTTCTCATCGCCGTCCGGCCGCCCCCGGCCTCCTCAACCTCTCCTCCACCTCCTCGACATCCCCCCGCCGCCGCACCCCGCCCCAGGCCGCCTGCCGCGCCCCAGGCCTCCTCGAGCTCTCCTCGTCGCCGCGCCAGAGGCGAGGCGGGCCAGAGGCAGCTGCGCCGCCCCGAGCTTTCCTCGCCGACCCGTAGGTATGCCTCTTTTTCTTTCTTTTTGTTTTATTTTTTTTGTTATAAGGATTGGGTTTAAGGTTCTAGTCTTTACCCCTGTTTTTTAATCCTTAAAAGTGTAAAAAAAAATGCTAATTCTTTACCCTTAAACTGGTTTGAGGGTTTGAGGATACTACTAGTGATGCTCTAAACACCTAGCCTAACATGAAAATTCACACACATTCCTCACCCTAGCACTCTCCCAGCAAAAACCTCGTTCCCAAACGAACCGGCGATTAAAACCCATCGCGATCTGGTGCGGTGGCCTCTTCCGTCGCCATTCCTCCGGGCGCGACTGGACCGCCGCCGAGCACCCCCTCCCCCTCGCCACGATGCGGCACCTCCTCCTCTCCCGTCTCCTCCGCCGCGCCTCCTCCCCCTCCCAGCCTCACCACAACCTCCAACTCATTCGTGCTCTCTCCTCCTCATCCCCTCTCCCGGCCTCCGACACCGACCTCCGCAAGTACGCCGGCTACGCGCTCCTCGTCCTCGGCTGCGGCGCCGCCACATACTACTCCTTCCCCTTCCCGCCCGACGCGCTCCACAAGAAGGCCGTCCCCTTCAAGTACGCGCCCCTCCCCGACGACCTTCACACCGTCTCCAACTGGAGCGGCACTCACGAGGTCCACACCCGCGTCCTCCTCCAGCCCGACTCCATCCCGGCGCTCGAGGATGCCCTCGCCACCGCCCACAGGGAGCGACGCAGGCTCAGGCCACTCGGCTCCGGGCTGTCCCCCAACGGCCTCGCGCTCTCCCGGGCCGGCATGGTCAACCTTGCGCTCATGGACAAGGTGCTCGACGTCGATGTCAAGAAGAAGACCGTCACGGTGCAGGCCGGGATACGTGTCGCCGAGCTCGTCGATGCGCTCAGAGAGCATGGGCTCACACTGCAGAACTTTGCGTCCATTCGGGAGCAGCAGGTCGGCGGCATCATTCAGGTCTGTTGGATTGGGGGAAGCTATTCCCTCCATACATGGATATCTATTAATGAATTTTGATATTTCAATAAAAATTAGCAAAATCACTTGGCAAAAATTTGGTCGAAGATGCTCTATGGCATGCTTCGCATCTGCAACACTGCAACAGTTACCGTTATATTCACATACAAGCAAGAAAACATCGTCTCATAGCCTGTTACAGGGATTCAACCACACTTAATATAGAAATTATCTATTGCTCTACAGATCGGCATTTGACAAAGCTTTTGCATCTATAGTGCTGGTAGATTCGGTTCATGTCCTTGCACCTACTAATATATGAGCTAGATTGGCCTTTTTAGTTCACAGACAGATCAATTAGCAGAGAATGGTCAATGAGACTCAAGGCTATGTTTGGCCGAGTCATTTAATTAGGTCTTTCTTTTTTATTTTCTTATTAAAATATTCTGTAATACTTGAGATTTGAGATGATATAATTTATTTGCTTTTCTTCGTAATGTATACTTTCTAAGCTTATTATTTCTTCTAAATTTAATTGCACATGGCTATGTTTACCATCTAAAGATGTTTTTGATGTTCTTTTTAACATAGAAACGTGTATTTTTATTGAAGATTGAAAACTGCTTTGATTATTATTTCCCTTTTTTCGGAGGAACAAGCAGCTGTTCAAAGGAGCCATGATTAGGATATTAGTTATGCTTATGGATAATTCTCAACTCCTTTTTTAGATGCACTGACCATCCATGTTTTTGAGTCGATGAGTCACTCTGGTGGTGGGGGGGGGGGGGGGTCTCTAGACTAGTCTAGACTCATGGTCGACGAGTTCACGTGAGTCAAGCAGTAGGTAGTAGGTACAATAAAAGTACCATACAATGTAATACAAACCTGGGCATTCCGTACAATGTCCAGGGCCTTCCTCTTGTCCATGAACCAGCAGCCTACAAGACATTAAAACCAATCAGATTTGCATAAGAATGAAGTTCAACACTCCAATAGTCCAGCCCAATGATCAAATATCAAACATAGCACGGATAGAGTAGCAAATAAAGAAGTTCAACAAAAAAAGGGCAGCCCGGAAAGAAGTTCAACAATGAAATTAAAACACAACAGGTCCAACATTAAGTTATATGCAACCAGATCCAAATGCAAGTAAATAAGTTCAACACCAAAACATGAATGGCAGATAGAAACAAGAACACCACATCTTCAAGCAATCAAGCCTCAAGACCCAGAAACCACGACTAGTCGTGACTAGTCGCTCCCAAGAGTCGAGTCGACCCTGGCAGCGCGACTTGTTGACTAGTCTACGACTAGTCGTGCGACTCAAAAACAGAGCTAAGCACTATGCAAGGGGTTCAAACCTGCTTAATATAGCAACTGTGTTCCAGAGAGTGGCGAAACTTCCACTTAATTTTACTAGTAAATTTAGTTCATGTCCTTGCATATACTAACAGAAGGTCGAAAGCCTTTTTTCTAGTTCAAACACATCAATCTGCAGAAAATGGTTAATAGAAACGCCCAAGGTTATCTTCAGTTGAGTCTTATCATCCGTGTCTTCCGTTTTTAGATTTCTTACCCAGAAGTTCTCCAATACTTGAGGTTTGCGAAGAAGATGGACTTAATTTGCTTTTCATAAGGGGGGATTCTATAAGCCTTGTCTTTGTTATATATTCATTGCACATGCTTACTAATTTCTTACCAAGTACAATTTTTTTGACATTTTTTGTAGCATGGAATTCCACGTGTTTCCACTGAAAAGTGAAAACGTTTTTGGTAGAATTGCCCATTTTTTGTGAGAGAAAGAACTATATTTGCTGAAAGGAGCAACAAATAGAATGTTACTCCTTCCATTCCAAAATAAGTGTCGTTGAACTGAAATCACGACATTTATTTTGGAAAGGAGGGAGTAGTTAAGAACAGTTCTTTTGGCATCAAAGTAGCTATGTCCTGCCATTTGTTTTCACCGTGTATACTAGCTTTTATGTGTGCTTAACTGCTTATCATCTGAATATTGTATGCCCAACTTTTCTCTCCCTACTGCTTGAGGGATCTAATTGCTTTATTGGTATTGCTCTACAACTTGTGTGAATGAAGCTTAACATCCACTAATTTCAGTTTGGACATGATATGAATATGAATAACTAATTTCAAATGTTAAATTCTTGATTGACTACAGGTTGGTGCCCATGGCACTGGTGCGAGATTGCCTCCAATTGATGAGCAGGTTATTAGCATGAAACTGGTTACTCCTGCCAAAGGAACAATAGAGTTATCAAGGGAGAAAGATCCTGATTTGTTTTATCTTGCCCGCTGTGGACTTGGTGGCCTAGGAGTCGTTGCAGAAGTTACTCTTCAGTGTGTAGAAAGACACCAACTTGTTGAGTATACTTTTGTTTCTAATGCAGATGAAATCAAGAAAAACCACCAGTAATGCTACACTTCTCAGTTGATTAGTCTGTACAGTTCTAGCATCTTTTACTAGAGGAATGTCTAACTTCCTTGCTTTTCTGCCCTTTTCAGGAAATGGCTTTCTGAAAACAAACATATCAAGTACTTGTGGATTCCATATACTGATACAGTTGTCGTTGTCCAATGTAATCCTCCTTCAAGATGGAAAACTCCAAAGTTGACATCAAAATATGGAAAGGATGAAGCCCTGCAGCATGTCCGCGACCTTTACCGAGAGTCATTGAAGAAATATAGGTGCAAACTCTTGGCGTGGTTCGATATATAAGTTGCACTGCTTCCTTGATTTTCTGTATAGAAACTTCATCATAACTCTTTCTAGGTTAACAGGAGAGCACATTACAAATACTCTTGCACTTTTACCATGTGTGCACTTGACTACTAACAAACTTCACTTAGATTTCATGCAGATATTCTTTGTACCTGATTATCTGAATGAATCGGCTAAATATTCCCTTGGTTAGAAACTGAAATGGTAGGAGCAAGTGATTTTACTCTGGCTACCAACTGGCCATGGTGTTTTTAGCTTGCTCATACATGTTTTAGTCTGAATTTGACCTTTCCAGCTTGAGATCCTTGTCACTTTGTTCTGTCTCGTTCAGAAAGGCATGGGGGGCCATGATGTTTGTAGGAAAAGTTGCGTATGTCATAAGTTGTACAATAAGTGTCAGGTAGGACCTTTTTGTGTCTGCTTGTTAGGCATTCAGTTGTGCTACCATGAAATGATAGACAATGGTAGACAAATTGGAGGTGTATGCAGCCAAGTAAAATACTGAATATATGTTAGGACCACTTGCAGCTTCACTCAAAGGAGTCAATTTTGAATTCATGCGCACTAAATGTCTAGCTTTACTCAGGAATAGCAGATTTTTGTTTTGGTTTCGTTTCTAGCTTATGCCACCTTATAGATGTTTTTCAGAACTGAAGCCGACAGTAAAGACCCAGCGATAGATCAACTTTCATTTACTGAATTGAGGGATCAATTGCTTGCCCTTGATCCTTTGGATAAAGATCATGTGATCAGAATTAATAAAGCAGAAGCAGAGTATTGGAAGAAGTCTGAGGGATATCGCATGGGCTGGAGTGATGAAATACTAGGTTTTGATTGTGGTGGTCAGCAGTGGGTTTCTGAAACCTGCTTCCCTACAGGAACTCTAGCAAAGCCAAACATGAAGGATTTATATTATATGGAGGAGTTGCTACAGTTGATTAAGAAGGAAGATATACCTGCACCTGCACCTATTGAGCAGCGTTGGACTGCTCGCAGCAGGAGCCCCATGAGTCCAGCATCAAGCTCTGAAGAAGATGACATATTTTCATGGGTAACTTGTTCTTCTGCCACATTTTATTGTTGTTTTAATTAACGTTGCTGTTGTCATCATTCACCTAAAGCTTTTTTGTACTCGCAACAAATTTGTCCGCACCTCTCTTGTATGCGGGGGATCATATCTGTTGCAGATTGCTTCAAAATCAGGCATCTGAGTTACAAAAGTTCTGAAGTTATATCGGATTCACAGGAGGGCATGTTCTATTTCCATGCAAAAATTTAAGATTAGACTCAGTTCAGATTTGTAAGATACCAAAAAGGCAAATGCTTACCGAGTTACTGAACAATACACTGTCACTGTTCCAGAAGTATTTTTCTCTTGTTGACCCAAATGAGATTTGGGTTTATCTTAATTTTGTGTAGAAATGTAGAGCATGTTCTATTCTATATTTGGTAATTCTTTTCGGATATTTTAAACTTTCATCATGGTTTTCACACATTCGCAGAATCTATTCTAATTTTTAGAGGACATTTCCCCTGTATAGCTCAGTTCAAAGTGTGATGTTTGATAATTACTCCCCCCCGTCTCAAAATAGTGTCAAAAAACGTCTTATATTTTGAGACAGGGGTACTACCTCCGTCACGGTTTAGAAGGCACAGTTAAATTTATGTGCATTTCCATAATAGACAAGGTTTAAGGCACATTGCATTTACTTCTAACAGCTAATTAGTACTTGTACTACTTCTATATGCATGCGTAGTGTGAATGCTATTTTCTACGACATCTTACAGCCAAACAATAACCACCTAGATTCCAGAGAATTTTCAAGCACACCTTCTAAACCGTGACGGAGGGAGTAGTAGTTTACAAGCCGATGAAAAAGCTTTGCTATTTTCAACATTATGTCATATGTACTTCATAGATAGCAACCATACCTACATAAATCAGTATGCATAGGTGTCAGTATCGGTAATAAACTAATAATAGTCATGGAAGAACTTTGCTTCATGCTACTTAGTCGAATACATAGAAAACGTTCTCTTCACTATCATTGTTGAGGAAATCGTAAACTGGTAGCTGCTTGGTTGGTTGGCAAGTAGGGGATTAATAGGCTAATCGGCAAGTTAATCCATTAATCGGACGATTTACCAGTTTATCGGCCACTTGGTGACCTTGCGAGTAGGGATTAATCGGCAAGTTAACTGGTTAATCGGATGAATTCTTGAACAGGGTGCATTGTAGATGAAACTGGCAATACTCAGTGTTAAGCATGTAACAAGGTTTTATGCAGTTTTTACCATGTTTCAACTTTTGGTTTACTTTCTTTGTTAGTCCTCTTAAAATACTTAAAGTGCTAATGTAATGCAGGTTGGTATAATAATGTATTTACCAACATCGAATCCTCGCCAAAGGAAGGATATTACCGAGGAGTTCTTCAACTACAGAAGTCTGACGCAAACTAGTCTGTGGGATGATTATTCTGCATATGAACACTGGGCCAAAATTGAGGTACCAACCTTTACTATCACATGCAAGATTTGCACGTACTACTGCTTGGTGTTTGTTACTCCCTTCATTTTTTTATACAAGGCCACAAACCCATATTACAGGTATCAAGGTAAAAATTAATGGCAACTTAAGCCAATGCTGCAAGCTAGTCTTTTCTCCTCGCTTGACGTGGTGGAAGATCAGCATCATACCTGTTCATTCCAACATAATCATCTCTTCTCTTGCAGGCATAGCAGTGGCCCGCTAAACTGTCTTGCAAGCGTTATTGACAAAATGGTTTGCTTCCTAACGAATTATTTCCGATTCTTCTCAGGTTCCAAAGGACAAGGATGAACTTGCTGAACTGCAGGCTAGGTTGCGGAAACGTTTCCCCATTGACGTGTATAACAAGGCACGCATGGAGCTGGACCCTAACAAGGTTCTCTCCAGTGCCAAGTTAGAGAAGTTGTTCCCAGGAATGCAGACTGTCCAACATGCAAAGTAAACGCGTTCTGATTGATGGCATGCTGAAGGCACAGAGCTTTATCATAATGTGTATCTTCTCTTTTTTGCCCTCTGGAGAAATTTACTCTTCAAGTTGGATTCTGTCGTTGGTGTTGGATCAGAAGTCAAAACTATCATGATGATGTGCTGGTGGCTTCTGAGTTAATTTCTTTGTAGAACTTGCTCGGTTGGTAGAGGTAGTTTTTAGTGCTTGTTGCAGGAGGATTCCTTTGGTTCATGACTAAAGAATCTATGCTTATCTATGGTACTATATATCATCCTCTGTTGAAATAAATTCTGAGAAAGAAGAACAAATTGGTTCGGTTCAGTGTGCAGCTGGATAATTTCTTTTTAAACCAAAATTTAACCGAATCATTGTGTTGTGATTGCGCAATCGTACTGAGCCACTATGGTTGGCTGTGTTTGGCATTGCTGTGGATTTTCATAATCTTGTTTGCCTTAGGGAAGAAGATCCCTATTTTAGTGTTTGATTGATCTGCTTTTTCTTATCCCACCCTTCAAATTTTAGAGTATAAAATAAGCGCATGAGAGAGATTTAACAAGTACAAACTGAGCCATAAAGATTTTTTTTAACATTTCACATGGGGGGTGGGGACGAGGAGGGGGAGAAGAATGCCCACATGATTATTTATTTTTATTGAAAGAAAATGATCCAGTTTACGTGGGAAAACAAGTTGAAAACTGTGATACGGTAAGGAAGATTGGATTGAAAATCTTGATCTAGTTTACAACATAACGCAAGGTCCAACAATCTAAAACAGAAGGGTGGTTGAGTAGAGCAGCACAGTTTATGCATAACAATGTGCAAGGCAACACTAACAAGACAAGAAGATGGCAAACTCAGAGGTTGCCGCGATAGCACACGAGCAACAACAACAACATCGAGACCACAAACTGAGAGGTCGTCGCGATAGCGCACGAGCAGCAGCAACATCGAAACCACTGACAAGGCACCATTAGGGGGCTACACCATTGTCAATCCCTAGCCATCGAGCATCCAATTTTACGATAGCCTTGTGCGTGGCGAATGAGTATGCCGAATAGGAAGCCGCTGGCTCACCGAACATGCACGGAGTGATAAGGGGTTGCCCAATCTTCTCAATGAGCCGATGGTGAACTTGTTGGATAATTTGTGAGACGCTCTCGAACTCTCGGGTTGTTCCCCCGTTCGCCGCCGACCACAAAGCGGTTCTGCAATCTTCCAATTTATAGTGAAACAACATATAACACTTGACTTTCAGTCGTAAAAATCCAGATCGATGCAAACTCAGAGCGGGGTAAATATTCACGATCCATGCAAAGAGTTGTAGCAATTCGTTCTGGTTCTAAGTTTTAACTTCAACTCCCCCTCCCCTAAAGCCGCGACTTACAAGGGTATATAAAGGCTCATGTACGTCCAACCTAAGGTTAGGGGTCGAAAACAAGCATTTCTCTAAATTCCTACTTTAAAAGACTATTGAAAGCGCAATTACTCTCTAAGGTGATTTTGGTAATTAATCATAACATATGCATCATTGGACTAATTAATTTATCCAAGTACATTTCAGAAAAGTTCAAATATGCTTTGGCTATAAGATTGTGTGGAGATGCCCCTTGGATGAAGGAAGGAATATGATTGGCTAAAGCTTCAAGCAAGAAGACTCTTCATTTTACACTTTGTGAGAAATCACATTTGAGTCCAAAGGAAAGCCAATACTATTAAAAGGGGATGAGCTATTATGATGAATTGGTTGCTCAAGTGCTTAGAGATAGCCACCAAAAATACTCAACCACTTCCCCACAAAATATATCTGTCCCAAGCCAAATATGAAAAATATGTGCCACCAACATTTCCCACTCGGCTATACCGATTTTACACTTAGAGAGATCCTATGCCAATCCCACCATCTTGGTAGAACCAACATTCCTATCGGTGCCACCGAGTTTGGGTGACCAACTTTCGGTTAAGATAATTTCATGTTTCGGAAATTCCGAGTTTGAAGTCGGTCTCACCTAGTTTGGAAATCCAGTCTAGGTCATCATATCGGTACCACCGGGATTCATATATCGGTCTCACGAAGATTCAAAGTTGCCACATTTAGTGCACTCGGTACCACAGAGATTAACATTTCGGTTTCACCGAGTTTGCCAATAATGGTATAACGGTTGGATTTTAGGAGATGCCTATATATACCCCTCCACCTACCTCTCATTTGCAGAAGAAGCACTCAAAACACACTTACACTTGCCAAATCCATTTTTCTGAGAGAGAGCCACCTACTCATGTGTTGAGATCAAGAGATTCCATTCCAACCATTTGAACCTTGATTTCTAGCCTCCCCAAGTTGCTTTCCACAAGATCAATCTCTCCTACCCCTACCAAATCTGAGAGAGAGTGATTGAGTGTTGAGGAGACTATCTTGTGAAGCACAAGAGCAAGGAGTTCATTGTTCTACCACATCTATTACCTTTTGGAGGGTGGTGCCTCCTAGATTGGTTAGGTGTCGCTTGGGATCCTCCTACTTCGTGTTGGGGAGTTGAACCAAGATGTTTGTAAGGGCAAGGAGATCGCCAACTTCATGAAGATCTACTATGAGTGAGGCTAGTCATGTGTGGACGAAAGCCGCGGTGGAATAGACAAGGTCGCTTCTTCGTGGACCCCTTGTGGGTGGAGCCCTCCGTGGACTCTCGCAGTCGTTACCCTCCGTGGGTTGAAGTCTCCACTAACATGGACGTACGATAGAGCCACCTATCGGAACCATGCCAAAAATCACCGTGTCAACCTTGCATTTGATCTTCCTAAACCCTACTCCTTACTTACATGTGGAATGTCTTTACTCGACAAATGTTGATCTCCCTAAAATTGAAGAACAAATTAAAGTTGAGGATGAAACTATCATTTACAATGTTGACCCAGTTGTGCCTACTTCTTATATTGAGAAACCACCTTTCCCCTGTTAGGATAAAGTAACATGCTAAAGCTTCAGCCGTGGTTAACAAAAGTTATGTTAGAACAACCCAACCCTCTGAGCAAATCAAGGTGTAACCTAGTACTGCTATGGCTAAAGATCTCTTGGTAGACAATATTGATGGGCATGTTATTTATTTATGTAATGAAGCTGCTAGAATTACCAAACCTGATACTAAAGATAAGAATATACCTGTTGTTGGCATGCCTGTCGTTTCAGTTAAAATAGGAGATCATTTCTATCATGGTTTATGTGATATGGGTGCTAGTGTCAGCGCTATCCCTTTCACCTTATATCAAGAAATTATGCATGAGATAACACCCGCTGAAATAGAAGACATATATGTTACTATTAAACTTGCTAATAGAGACACCATCACACCACTTGGGATTGTTAGAGATGTTGAAGTCTTGTGTGGAAAAGTAAAATACCCTACTGATTTTCTAGTACTTGGCTCACCACAAGATAATTTTTGTCCCATAATATTTGGTAGAACCTTCTTGAACACTGTCAATGCTCAAATAGATTGCAAAAAGGAAACTGTGAGTTTTAATTTTGGTGGTATGTCTCATGAGTTTCATTTCTCCAAGTTTAATAAGCAACCCCATGACAAATAATTGCCTAGTAAAGATGAAGTAATTGGTCTTGCTTCTATTGCCATTCCTCCTACGGATCCATCAGAACAATATTTGCTAAACCATGAAAATGATATGCATATGCGTGAAAGAAATGAGTTAGATAATATGTTATTTGAGCAAAAGCCTATCCTCAAACACAACTTGCGTGTTGAAACTCTAGGAGGTCCTCCTCCACCCAAGGGTGATCCCGTGTTTCAATTAAAGCAATTACCTCACACTCTGAAATATGCTTATCTTGATGAAAAGAAGATATATCCTGTTATTGTTAGTGCTAACCTTATAGATCATGAAGAAGAAAGATTGTTAAAAACTTTAAGGAAGAATCGAGCTGCTATTGGGTATACTCTTGATGATCTTAAGGGCATTAGTCCCACTCTGTGTCAACACAAGATTAATATGGAACCAGATGCTAAATCCGTTGTTGATCACCAACGAAGACTGAATCCCAAAATGAAAGAAGTGGCAAGAAATGAAATATTAAAGCTTTTGGAAGCAGGTATAATTTATCCCATAGCGATAGTAGATGGGTAAGTCCCGTTCATTGTGTTCCTAAGAAAGGAGGTATTACTGTCATTCCTAATGATAAAAATGAACTCATTCCGCAAAGAATTATGACTGGCTATAGAATGGTAATTGATTTTAGAAAATTAAACGAAGCTACTAGAAAATATCATTATCCTTTACCTTTCATATACCAAATGCTAGAAGGATTATCGAAGCACACACACTTTTGCTTTCTAGATGGTTACTCTGGTTTCTCTGAAATACCCGTGTCACAACCTGATCAAGAGAAAACCACCTTTACTTGTCCTTTTGGAACCTATGCTTATAGACGTATGACTTTTGTATTATGCAATGCACCTTCTACCTTTCAAAGATGTATGACTGCTATATTCTCTGATTTTTGTGAAAAGATTGTTGAGGTCTGCATGGATGATTTTTTCGTTTACGGAACTTCTTTTGATGATTGCTTAAGCAACCTTGATCGAGTTTTGTAGAGATGTGAGAAAACTAACCTTATCTTGAATTGGCAGAAGTGCCACTTTATTGTAAACGAAGGTATTGTCTTGGTCCATAAAATTTCCGAATGAGGTATTGAGGTGGATAAGGCTAAAATTGATGCAATTGAGAAGATGCCATGTCCTAAAGATATTAAAGGCATCTGTAGTTTCCTTGGTCATGCTGGTTTCTATAGGAGGTTTATTAAAGACTTCTCTAAAATTTCTAGGCCTCTTACTAATTTATTACAAAAGGATGTTCCTTTCATTTTTATGATGTTTGTGTAGAAACCTTTGAAACACTTAAGAAGGCCTTAAGTTTTGCACCTATTGTTCAACCGCCTAATTGGAAATTGTCTTTTGAAATTATGTGTGATGCTAGTGATTATGATATTGGTGCTATTCTAGGACAAAGAGTTGATAAGAAATTAAATGTCATTCATTATGCTAGTAAAACTCTAGACAGTGCCGAGAGAAATTATGCTACCACTGAAAAAGAATTCTTAGCAGTTGTATTTGCTTGTGATAAATTCAGATCTTACATTGTTGATTCCAAATTAATTGTTCCCACTGATCATGTTGCTATTAAATATCTTATGGAGAAGAAAGATACTAAACCAATACTTATTGGGTGGGTTATTTTGCTACAGGAATTTGATTTCATATCATTGATAGGAAAGGAGCTGAGAACCCCGTAGCTGATAACTTGTCTAGGTTAGAAATTGTTCTTGATGACCCACTTCCTATTGATGATAGCTTTCCTGATGAACAACTAGCTGTGGTCAATGTTTCTCATAACGCACCGTGGTTTTCTGATTATGCTAATTACATTGTTGCTAAATACATACCACCTAGTTTCACCTATCAACAAAAGAAAACAATTCTTCTTTCATTTAAGACATTACTTTTGGAATGACCCACATCTTTATAAAGATGGGGTACATGGTATTATTAGATGTTGTATACCTGAGCATGAACATGAACAAATCCTTCAGAAGTGTCACTCCGAGGCTTATGGAGGACACCATGCAGGAGATAGAACTGCACACAAGGTATTATAGTCTGAATTTTATTGGCCTACTCTTTTCAAAGATGCACGTAAGTTTGTCCTCTCTTTTGATGAATGTCAGAGAATTGGTAACATAAGTAGACGTCAAGAAATGCCTATGAATTATTCACTTGTTATTGAATCATTTGATGTTTGGGAATTTGATTATATGGGACCTTTTCCTTCCTCTAATGGGTATACACATATTTTGGTTGATGTTGATTATGTCACTAAGTGGGTAGAAGCTATTCCAACCAATAGTGTTGATCATAACACATCTATTAAGATGCTTAAGGAAGTTATTTTCCCATGTTTTGGAGTCCCCAGATACTTAATGACTGATGGTGGTTCACATTTTATTCATGGTGCTTTTCGTAAGTTGCTTGGTAGATATGAAGCTAACCATAGAATTACATCTCCCTATCATCCTCAGTCTAGTGGTCAAGTAGAATTAACAAATAGGGAAATAAAATTAATATTGCAAAAGACTGTCAATAGGTCCCGAAAGAATTGGTCTAAGAAATTAGATGATTAATTGTGGGCCTAAAGAATAGCTTAGAAAAATCCTATGTGTATGTCTCCTTACAAAATGGTTTATGGGAAAGCATGTCATTTACCTCTTGAGTTAGAACATAAAGCTTATGGGGCAATTAAAGTACTCAACTCTGATTTCAAACTTGCTGGTGAAAAGAGGTTATTTGATATTAGCTCACTAGATTAATGGAGAACCCAAGCCTATGAAAATGCCAAACTATTCAAAGAAAAAGTTAAAAGATGGCATGACAAAAGAATCCAAAAGCAAGAATTCAAAGTTGGTGAATATGTTCTATTGTACAATTCTCGTCTTATATTTTTTGCAGGAAAACTTCTCTCCAAATGGGAAGGACCATATATCATTGAAGAAGTTTATCGGTGTGGAGCTATTAAGATCAATAATCCCGAAAGCACTAACCCGGGTGGTAAATGGACAAAGAATAAAGCACCGTATCTCAGGTACACCAATTGATGTTTAAACAAAAATTATCTAGAGGAGCACATTAAGGAGACCTTCGAGAACACTCCGGAACCCTTAAAAGGAATAGGTATGTGATACGGTAAGTAAACGGGCTCAGAAAAATCCGCAAAAATATTTTCTAGCAGTTTTGGAATATTAGAAAAATTAGGAAATTGAGAAACACACGGGAAGGCAACCCAGGTGCCCACTAGGCACCAGGGCGCACCAGCCCCCCTAGCGCGACCTGATGTCTAGTGGGCCCCTCGGGCACCTTCCCGGCTCAATTTTCTTGTGGGACACATATTTCCTTGTATAAAAATTCTCTATATATACCTCCCGATGATTTGTTCCGAGTACTATGGATAAATCCTCTGTTCTTGTTTCGTGCTATTTTTCTATCAGAACTATCTAGCTGGGCATCATGTCTTCTCTTTCCTCCAACCACGTAGAAGAAGATGCTTGGCTGATGAAGATGGAACTGAAGGAGGAGGAACCAGTAGGAGCCACTAAGGAGAACAAGGGCAAGTAAGTCAAGGGGTGTCAAGCTCCAGAAGAAGGGCAGGGGATGCCACCAAAAGAAGAGGAAGAAGAAGATTACCTCCAACCTTACTATGAGCATCTCACCCGTATTGAAATCGAAGCCTTTAGAGCCTTCGAAACGGTTCGTGTTGAGAATAAATATCTTACTCATGAAAATATTTTGTTAAAGGACCATGTCATCATTCTCCGGAGCGTTATTCATGATCTGGAGAACCTCCTGAGGTTACACTTTGACGCTACTTCATCATCTACATTATTACCACCACCATCTTCACCACCAAAGAAGGAGACTTGAGTACATGGGCATGGGCACTCCCCTTGGCTTGTGCCAAGCTTGGGGGAGGTGACTTGGTATCGTATCACTATAACTCTTATTTTCTTTATCCATCTTAGTTTGATATTTAGTTATTTCATAATTTAGTCATGTAAGATATTAGTTTGATCCATCCTTTCGAGTGTTACTTTCGTGATCTATCTATCTATCTATGCAATCGAGTGAGTTATAATAAAGTTTAGTTTGAGCTTTGCTTCTTTAATTCCTTGATGCAATCAAAATAAAGGAAAATAATGAAAACTATCTTATGCCAATATTATATTCCCTCCGTTCATAAATATAAGTCTTTTTAGAGGTTTCACTATTAGACTACATACGGATGTATATAGACATACTTTAGAGCATACGTTCAATCTATTTTTTTTCCGTATGTAGACCCTTAGTGAAATCGTTTAAAGACTTATATTTAGGAACGGAGGGAGTAGTAAGTAGTGACATCACATAAGTAAAAGTATAAGTGGTAAAATTTGTTGAAGGTTGACAAACATAGTATTGGTCGGTGATGCAACACATGAAAGAATTAATAAGAGAAGAGATGATTTACAAGAAAATACACTATCCTTGACATCTTTTATGATTGTGAGCCCCCATTAATTATAATATGCCAAAACTGTTGACATTGGACAAGGAAGACAACGTAATGATTTATGCTTGTTCACATTCACATAGAAGTTATATTGTTATAGATCCTCTAACATGTGGTGCTTGACCAATTCCTTTGCTAGCCAAAACTCCACACTAAGTAGAGATACTACTTGTGCATCCAAAACCTTAAACACAAATCCATGTTTCCAGAGTCCACCATACCTACCTATGGATTGTGTAAGATCCTTCAAGTAAGTTGTCATCGGTGCACAAAGCGATACAAATTGCTTCTGAACATGTTTGATCATTTAGTGTAAGGGAAATCAAGCGTTGTACAAACTTGTGATGGTGATAATAAAAGCGACGGACTATATAATAAAGGTTGCCATCACAAGGGGGCATATAACGTAACGTTCCTTTGCACTAAGAGATTTAGCATACAACCAAAAAGCGCATGACAACCTATGCTTGCCTCTGCGAAGGGCCTATCTTTTACCTTTATGTATTTACTTTTGTGCAAGAGTCAAAGTATTTTCCTCTACTTACTTTATCTTCTCTCTAGCAAGCATCATGTGGTGGGGGAAAGATCTAGAAATATATATCCAACTCAATGTTGGTGGTCATGAGTTACTATTGTTGACATCACCCTTGAGGTGAATACGTTGGGAGGCAACACTATAAGCCCCTATCTTTCTATGTGTCCGGTTGAAACGTTTTGCTCATATATATGCGGTGAGTGTTAGAAATCATAGAAGACTAAATGATGGTTGAGTATGTAGACTTGCTTAAAAGCTCCGCCATGTGACCCTTCCTGAAAGTATGATGAATTGTGTTGCAAAGTAGACTGAAAACTTAGTTTGTTAGTTTTCAATAGAGTTTATGCTTCATACTTCGATGTTGCGATGAATTGCTACTTGTTTATAAGAAGCCTTTATGATAAAGTTATATGATGAAAATGTTGTGATGAAGTATTTTATAAAGTTTTATCTGCTGTTATAATAATGAGAAAGATGCTGCTATGTCCGTATTTTGTTTTTATCGACAGCTCTCTCTCAAAGCATGTGGTCATGCTTTTTTTATTGGTTTTCGATTGAGAACAAGCAAGGTCTAAGTGTGGGGGAGTTGATATGTCCATTTTACATTATGTTTTGTTACTGCTATTTATAGTGCTTTTATGCATTTTGCCACTTGGTGGAGTAATTCTAATGCCTTTTCTCTCGTAATAAGCAAGGTTTACATCAAGTGGGAGAGTGCCGGCAGATGGATTTTGGACCTAAAAAAGCTACGCCAGAGATACCTATTCTGCACATCTCCAATTGGGCTGAAACTTTACGGAGATTTATTTTGGAATAAATAAAAAATACTGGAGTGAAGAAGTACCAGAGGGGGCAACCATGCGCCCACTAGGCACCAGGGTGTGCCAGCCCCCGTGGCGCAACCTGATGTCTAGTGGGACCCCTGGCCCACCTCTCGCGATCATCTTCTGGTATAAATTCCCTTTTAACCTGAAAAAAATTAGAGGAGGACTTTTGGGACGAAGCGTCGCCATCTCGAGGCGGAACCTGGGTAGGAGCACTTTTGCCCTCCGGCGGAGCAATTCCATTGGAGGAACTTCCTTCCCGGAGGGGGAAATCGAGGCCATCGTCATCACCAACAACCCCCCCATTTGGGGAGGCCAATCTTCATCAACATCTTCATGATCACCAGGTGCTCTCAAAACCCTAGTTCATCTCTTGTACTCAATCTTGTACCGGAACCTCGGATTGGTACATCGGGTGTGACTAGTAGTATTGATTACATCTTGTAGTTGATGCTTTATGGTTTATTTGGTGGAGGATCATATGTTCAGATCCAATATGCTATTTAATACCTCTCTGATCATGAACATGTTTATCACTTGCGAGTAGTTACTTTTGTTCTTGAGTCCATGGGAGAAGTCATGTGAAGTCGATATTCGTTCGATATTCTGATGATATGAATGTTGTGATTCCCTTAGTGGTGTTATGTGAACGTCGACTACATAACACTTCACCATCTTTGGGCCTAAGGGAATGCATTGTGGAGTAGTAATTAGAGAGTGGGTTGCGAGAGTGTGAGAAACTTAAACCCCAGTTTATGCACTACTCCGTAAGGGGCTGATTTGGATCCCTATGTTTAATGCTATGGTTAGAATTTATTCTTAATACATTTCTCGTAGTTGGGGATGCTTGCGGGAGGGTTAATAATAAGTGGGAGGCTTCTCCAAGTAAGAACAATACCCAAGCACCGAACCGCCCACATATCAAATTATGAAAGTACCAAACGCGAATTAATCCAACATGACGAAAGTGACTAGATGAAATTCCCGTGTGCCCTCAAGAACACTTTGCCTATTATAAGAAACTGCTCCAGCCTATCCTTTGTAACAAAAGGATTAGGCCACCTTGCTGCACCTACTATTACTATTGCTACTTGGCACTTGTTACAGTTATCTTGCTATCAAAAACTTATACCGCTATTTTAGTGCTTGCAGAATGTACCTTACTAAAAATCGCTTGTCATTTCCTTCCGCTCCTCGTTGGGTTCGACACTCTAACTTATTGAAAGGACTATGAATGACCCCCCTATACTTGTGGGTCATCAACCATAGGAAATCCATCATCCAGAATCATTTTGCAGAGGCCTCGACATGTGGATAGCCAAGCAACACCGACATCAACTGGGACACCATCCATGTGCCTACTTGCAATCTCTCTAATCTTGGGGCTGCTTTCACGAAAGAGGAGGTGAAAAAGGCAATTTTTGACCTACCCAGCGACAAAGCTCCGGGTCCGGATGGCTTTAGCGGAGCCTTCTTCAAGGAATGCTAAGAGATTATCGAAGCGGACATCTTGCTTGCGGTCAACCATTTTTCCAACCCGCACTCCACAAACTTGCACTGGCTTAACTCGAATATTGCTCTCATCCCTAAGAAGGATGGGGTGGAATGCATCTCGGATTTCCGACCCATGAGTCTCATTCACACCATCACGAAGATCATTGCCAAAATGATGGCTTCTAGGCTGGCTCCTCACATGCATGACCTTGTCTCCAACACCCATAGTGCTTTCATAAAAAAGATAAGCACACATGAAAATTTCATGTACAATTGGAACTTGGCAAGAAAATTCCACCGCACCCGCTCTCTAACGCTGTTGTTCCAAATTGACATAAAAAGGCGTTTGATTCCGTCCAGTGGGACTTCCTTATGGATCTTCTGAAGCATCTCCGCTTCCTGGACCGATTTCGTGATTGGGTCTTAGCTTTGCTCTCTACTTCAATCTCGAGAGTCTTGATTAATGTAGTTTTAGGTGGCCCGTTGAAGCGTGGTTGTGGACTTCATGAAGCGGACCCGCTGTCCCCTCTACTCTTCATCTTAGCTATTGATCCGCTCCACCAGCTCCTCTCCAAGTCCATGATGCAAGGACATCTTCACCCGTTATGTGCTAGATCCTCTCCCATTCGTGCTTCGCTCTATGCTGATGATGCTGCCATCTTTATCAAGACCATTAAGGAAGATGTTCAATTTCTTGCTGCTACCCTGGCTTCCTTTGGTGAGGTCACTAGCCTTGTCACTAACTACACCAAAAGTCTGGTGGCACCCATTCGCTGTGACAACATCAACCTTGATGATGTCCCACACGCTTTTTCGGCCGTTCACACATCATTCCCGATGCGATACCTTGGCCTCCCACTATCCGTCAAGCGTCTCAAGCGATTCCACTTCCAATACCTTGAAGACAAAATTGCAAGCAAGCTCCCTCCATGGCAAGGTTGACACGTCGCATCTTCTGGACGCATCATTTTGGTTAAAGCGGTCCCGACTGCCATTGATCTCTACCATCTGACGCCCCTTGACATCCCGATGGAGGTTTTAAAGAAAATTGATAGCATTCACCATGCTTATCTCTAGGAAGGATCTGACAAGTTTTCTGGTGGAAATTTTAAGGTTAACCAGGATCTCGTTTGCAAACCAAAGGAGAAGGGTAGCTTAGGGGTGCTTAATCTTGACAAGTTTGCCATGGCTCTAAGGCTCTGTTGGCTTTGGTTCGAGTGGATTAATAAGAGAAATGCATGGGTCGGCATGGGAACTCCCTGCACTCAAGATGACCAACATTTCTTTGTGGCTGCCACCACGCTCACTATTGGGAATGGATGGACCGACTCGTCGTGGCTCAATGGGTTATGTCCACGAGACATTACGCCGGGTATCTTCGATCTCTCGTGCAAGAAGAACTCATCTATCCACCAGGCCTTGGCCAACAACTACTGGATCATGAACATTAATGGCATCAATGTCCTCTCTCTTACGCATATCCAACAATTTGCTAACCTATGGGAAATGCATTCCCCAGTGACTCTTGTGGACAACATGGAAGACTCAATCATTTGGAAATTTGGCAAAGATGGGAAGTACTTGGCCTCCTGGTCTACAAAGCACAGTTTGAAGGTTTCACCTCCTATGATCTCGTCCACTCAGTGTGGAAAGTGTGCCCCCGAGGTGCAAATTCTTCGCTTGACTTGTTCTTCAAAACAGGGTTTTGACCTCCGACTGCCTCATGTGCCATGGCTGGCCCAACTGCGGTCTTTGTCCTCTTTGCAAGCAAGCTCCGGAGTTCGTGCTCACCTTATCTTCCTTTTTTGTTTCACCTTGCGCATTTGGAACGCCATTCTCTAGTGGCTTGGTATGCACCACATCTCTACCGCTTCATGGCCAATGTGGGCTTCGATGAAAGGATGGTGGAATGGCAACCTTCAGATCTGTCTTGGCTCTCCCAAAGTGCTTGCTTCACTTTTGATGCTCATCTCCTCGGAGGTGTGGTCCGAGAGAAATGATAGTCCTTCGTAGCATGGCGGTCCCTTCGACGATCATTATTAACAAGATTAGGCGCGAGGTGTCGCTTTGGGCCCTAGCAGGCGCCAAACATTTGGGTGTTGTAATGCCGCGAGAGTAGACCTTGTTTTGTTTGCCTCTTGTGGCATATGTCAGAAACCTTCTTCCTTATTCAATGAAATTTCAAATATTTTGCCGAGTTTAAAAAAAACATCAATCATGTAATAGTCACAACCTAGAGCGATACACAATAGCTCCAATTCATTAATCATATGTAGTCATGTATTCCGTATATAGTCACACATGCTTATAATAAAAAACTTGTATAACATCTTTCAATAGAGATGTAAATTGAATGGTAATTAAGGTGCTCCTTTTAATAGAGATCTAGAACAAAGCATTAACATTTAGTGAATACATAAACTCCTCAAATAACAGTCATTCCCGGAGAGTATCCTAATTATTGTCACCTTGAGGTCTATGATTCAGAACAATAACATGTGAATATAACTTGCAGATAGGACCAAGAACTAAAATATATTCATGAAAACATGAAGTGTTCAGATATGAAATCATGGCACTCGGCCGCTAGTGAGAAGCATTAAACATAACAAAGTCATAGCAGCATCAATCTCAAAACATATTGGATACTAGGAATGAAGCCCTAACAAATTGACTCCATTACATGATCATTATCATCTATCTACATCTACCTCCAGTATGCCTATGATGCAATTACTCACTCACAATGGTGAGCATCATGAGGTTGTTGATGACGATGAAGAATAATTGCCCCCTCCGGACTCTGAACGGACTCCAAATCAGGCCTCCCGACGAAGACATGATGTGGCAGCAGCTTCGTATTGTAAAACACTATGAAACATCTCTTATTTTTTCACGTGAACACGGAACTTATATGACTGGAATTAGGTCAAAAGGCTCCACATGGGGCTAACAAGGCAACAATGTGTGCCCTCGAGGATTGCTACTTGTGAGCTACTGAAAGCACATATGCTCCCTTGGTGGTTTTGATAATTCATGACAACATACATTGTCTCTGGGACTAACACTTTTACCTAGTATATTTCAAGTATAGCCACAGAGAGCTTTGGCTAAAGGATTGTGAGGAGAAACCCCTTGATGCAAGGAAATGAATAGGGTTGTCCAAGCTTCAAGCAAGATGACTCTACATTTTATATTTGTGAGAACTCACTTTTGAGTCCATAGGAAAGCCAATATTATTAAAAAGGGGTGAGGTATTTATGATGAATTGGTTGCTCAAGTGCTTAGAGATACCCACCAAAAAATAATCAACACTTCTCTCACAAAAATATCTATCCAAAGCATACACACCAAAATCGGTGGCACCAAGAATTCCATTTTGGCCCTACCATTTTTCCAGGGACAAAACCTTTGCCAAACCCTAATCTCTCGGTACCACCAACATTCATTTCGGTGCCACCGAAAGATAGTGACCAACTTTCAAGTATGTCAATTTCAAGAATCGGAAATTCTGAGTTTTGAAACCGCTCTCACCGAGAATTGGAAACTGCCCTACGTCATCGAATCGGTACCACCGAGATTCATATATCGGTCTCACCGAGATTTCAAAAGTTTCCACATTTAGTGCAACTCGGTACCATCGAGATTTGTTTTGGTGTCACCGAGTTGGGCAATAATGTTGTAACAGTTGGATTTTTGGAGATGCATATATATACCCTTCCACCACATGTCCTTTGCAGAGGAAGCACTCAGAACACACACACACACTTGCTATTGGGGAACGTCGCATGGGAAACAAAAAATTTCCTACACGCACGAAGACCTATCATGGTGATGATCATCTACGAGAGGGAGATCAGATCCATGATACCCCACAAGTATAGGGGATCGCAACATTTTTCGAGGGTAGAGTATTCAACCCAAATTTATTGATTCGACTCAAGGGGAAGCCAAAGAATATTCTCAAGTATTAGCAGTTGAGTTGTCAATTCAACCACACCTGAAAGATTTAGTATCTGCAGCAAAGTATCAGTAGCAAGGTGGGGTGATAGCAGCAGTAGCAACAGTAACAAGTAGCAGCAAAGTAACAACAGTAGCAACAGAGTAACAGCAGCAGCAGTGACAGCAGTAGCAGCAAAGTAACGTAGCAAGGACCAGTAGTAAAAGACTCGTACGAATTGGATCGGTGATGGATGATTATGCCGGATGTGATTCATCATGCAACAGTTATAACACACAGAGATAAGTAACTAGCTCCAGTTCGTCAATCTAATGTAGGCATGTATTCCGTATGTAGTCATACGTGCTTAGGGAAAAGAACTTGCATGACATCTATTGTCCATCCCTCCCGTGGCAGCGGGGTCCTAATGGAAACTACGGGATATAAGGTTCTCCTTTTAATAAAGAACCGGACCAACGCATTAACACCCGATGAATACATGAACTCCTCATACTATGGTCATCTCCAGGAGTGGTTCCGACTATTGTCACTCCGGGGTTGCCGGGTCATAACACATAGTAGGTGACTACAACTTGCAAGATAGGATCTAAAACACACATATATTGGTGACAACATAATAGGTTCAGATCTAAAATCATGGCACTCGGGCCCTACTGACAAGCATTAAGCATGGCAAAGTAGTAGCAACATCAATCTCAGAACATAGTGGATACTAGGGATTAATCCCCGTCAAAACTAACTCGATTGCATGATAGATCTCATCCAACCCATCACATTCCAGCAAGCCTACGATGATATTACTCACGAACGGTGAAGAGCATCATGGAATTGGTGATCAAGGAAGGTTGATGATGATGATGGCGACGATTTCCCCTCTCCGGAGCCCAAAACGGACTCCAGATCTGCCCTCTAGATGAAGAACAGGAGGTGACGGCGCCTCCGTATCGTAAAACGCGATGAACTCTTCTCCTTGATTTTTTTTCGGGCGTGACGGACTAAATAGAGCTGAGATTGGAGGCGGTGGAGCTTCGTGGGCTCCACAAGCCCGCTAGGCGCGGCCCGGGGGGGGGGGGCGCCTGGTGGGCTTGTGGGCTCCACGCTCCACATCCTCCGCTAATTCTTGCGCTAGTATTTTTCATTAATTCCAGAAAAATTCTCCGTAAATTTTCAGGTCATTCCGAGAACATTTATTTCTGCGCAAAAACAACACAATGGCAATTCTGCTGAAAACAACGTTAGTCCGGGTTAGTTACATTCAAGTCATGCAAATTAGAGTCCAAAACAAGGGCAAAAGAGTTCGGAAAAGTAGATACGACGGAGACGTATCAACTCCCCAAGCTTAAATCTTTGCTTGTCCTCAAGCAATTCAGTTGACAAACTGAAAGAGACAAAATAAAACTTTGACGAACTCTGTTTGATCTTGTTGTTGCAACTATGTCTAACTCATATCCAGAGTTTCAGCAAGATCACAAGCTAACCACATAAGCAAATGACATCTAGGTCTCACGGTAAACTCATATCAATGGCATAATCAACTATCGAGCAAGTAATAATAAGTCTCAAACGTCAACACTTCAATCAAAACAATCATGAAGCAGTACGAACAGATGGTATCTTGCTAGCTCTTTCTGAGACCACAAAACATAAATGGAGAGCACTTTCAAAGACCAAGGGCTGACTAAACATTGTAATTCATGGCAAAGAAGATCCAGTCACAGTCATACTCAACACAGTTAAAAGCAAAGCATTAAATGACAGAGGTGCTCTCTAATTGGTGCTTTTACAAGAGGAGGATGACTCAACAGGAACATAAATAGACAAGCCCTTCGCAGAGGGAAGCATTGATTTGCAGAGGTGCCAGAGCTCAAGCTTTGAAAACAGAGATAATAATTTTGGGTGGCATGATTTCATTGTCAACGCAATGACTAAGAGTTCTCAACATCTTCCACGCTACACATGCTATAGGCGGTTCTCAAACAGAAAAGTAAAGTTTTGACTCCCCCACCACCAATCAATCACACTCCACGACTAGACGAATACTCGGGTGCCGTCCATACCAACATCAATCCAGGGGGAGTTTTGTTTGCAATTATCTTTTCGATTTGAGCATGGAACTGGGCATTCCAATTACCGGCCCCTTTCTCGTGAATGATAGTGAATAAACACATATCAAGGATAACACGCCTAGCATGGAAGATACTGATAGCCCCCTGTCACCACATGAGCGGTTCGGGCATGCAAAACAGATTATTTCTTGAAGGTTTAGAGAGTGGCACATGCAAATTTACTTGGAACGACAGGTAGATACCGCATATAGGTAGGTATGGTGGACTCATATGGAACAACTTTGGGCTTATGGAAGTGGATGCACAATCAGTATTCCCGCTTAGTACAAGTGAAGGCTAGCAAAAGACTGGGAAGCGACCAACTAGAGAGCGAAAACAGTCATCAAAATGCATTGAGATTAACTAACATTGAGTGCAAGCATGAGTAGGACATAAATCACCATGAACGTGAACATCATAGAGGCTATGTTGATTTTGTTTCAACTACATGCGTGAACATGCGCCAAGTCAAGACACTTGAATCATTCAAAGGAGGATACCATTCTATCATACTACATCACAGTCATCTCAAAAATCATGTTGGCAACCAAGGCAAACCATTATAAGCTCCTAGCTAATTAAGCATGGCATCAACAACTATGATCTCTAAGTTGTCATTGCAAACATGTTTCTCTCACAACAAAGCTGAACTAGGCACGATGAGCTAGTCATATTTACAAAAACAAAATAGATCGATTTCATACCAGCCTTTCCAGGCTCAGTCACTTCATCATATATCGTCATTATTGCCTTTCACTTGCACGACCGAATGATGTGAACAATAATAAGAGTGCTCGTGCATTGGACTAAAGCTGGAATTTGCAGGCAAACACAAAGGAGAAGACAAAGTAATATGGCTCTTTGACAGCTAAACAAATATGCATGCGAGAGCCACTAAACATTGTAACCATGGTCTTCTACCTTGACCCAAAGAGAAATAAAACTATTTACACGGGAAAGCTCCCAACAAGCAAAAGAAGAAAAAGAAAATATTTTTGGGTTTTCTCAACTAGACAGACACACGAAAAGAAAACATGAAAAAGAAAATAAACTAGCATGGATGATACAGTGGCAAAGTGTGAACACCGACGAACAAAGTGAAAGCATAAGCAAGAATGTAAAGTCGGTGAGAACACATACTCCCCAAGCTTAGGCTTTTGGCCTAAGTTGGTCTACTCCCAAGGATGGTCTGGGCGATACCCAAAATCATAATGAGGGTTGTACGGGAGCGCTGCAGCCACTGCCTGAATAGCTGCCTCACGGAGACGAGTAGCCTTGGCCTCCCTCTCATACTCTTCTGCCTCTCCTCTGGTTATGTAATATCTCCGTTTTACCTGAAAGTCAAAGAAGGCAGGAGCAGGAAGGGTAATATGGAAAAGACGTTGCCGATTAAATATCAAACGGTATATGAGGGATTCATCACCCCTCTCAAGGAACTGATAGCGTGTCAAAGCGGTGCGGTTAAGGACAGCTGTATGAAGCGGGGGATCTCCTTCGTGGATGGGTACTCCAAGAAAATTTGCTATGCGAGTGGCATAGATCGCACCAAAGAAATCCCCTTCATTAGCATTATTATTCAGCCTCCTTGCTATAATAGCTCCCATGTTGATACTTTTATCACCCGTTACTGCGCTCTTAAGAATACTAAGGTCGGGTGCGCAGAGGTGACAATGCTCAATCTTGCCATTAATGCATCTGCCTATGAAGTGGGCAAAATAATGCAAGGCAAGAAAATGAATGCTCCCCATGGTAGCCTGTGTAATATCTCTAGTTTCTCCGAGAGTTATACTAGAGAAAAAATCTCTAACCGAAGATTTAGGAGGATCATTGAGACTACCCCAAATAGGTATCTTGCAAATTCTATTGAAATCCTCTAGATCCATGGTATACGATTTGTCATAGAGATAAAATAGTACAGATGTATCACGACCAATTAAAAATTTGAATCTACGAACAAAAGAGGCAGTGAGAGCAACATACTGTTCACATTTATCGGAGATGAATTCTTCAAGTCCGACGTTGTGAACCACTGTATCAAATTCGTCTTTGAAACCTGCCTCAATCATGAATTCATCAGAAGGCCATTCACATGGTTGTACCTGTGCGTTCCTGGGTTGGTAAGGATCGGGCTCCCGAATCGCAAGACGGGGACCTCTATTGCTTGAGGAACCACCATGATAGTTTCTCCTGAACATCTTCCTTTTCTGAAATTTTCAGTGACTCAAAGGAAAAGTGAACAAGGCTCAACTAAACTTGTAGCAACTACTCCTTCAAGTGCCTAGAGGCCATATTACACATCAAAACTACTTGGGACCAGCTAAAATTAGCATGCAAAGCTCAAGAACAATGTCACCAAGGTAGTAAAAATACGTGAAGTATAAGGCACTAGAGAAAAAACTAATTGGACCAATGGAGGAGTCACTTACCAAGGAGTAATTTCCCCAAAACAGTTCGGAGAATGGTGCTTTGAGCAAGGAGATCGAAAATCCGAGCAAGAAGAGCAAGACCACGGGTTTTAGCTGAGAAATGATTTTTTCTGGAGGTAGGAGAAGCAAATGAGAGCTAGAATGAGTGGAGGGGGTGCACGTGGGCCCCACAAGCCAGGTAGGCACGACCAGGGGGGGTGCCCTGACCCGAGTAGCATGGGGCACGTGGAATCCCATGTGAATCAGCAAGGACCACCTTGCAAGGCTAAATACTCCTGGGTGACCGATAGCGAAGGCCTCTAGGGCTTGTGGCCCACTGGTGCAGCCCCCAGAGTAGCTCTTCGTCCCAGTATTTTTCAAAAAATCCAGAAAAAATCATACTTTATTTTCAGGACGTTCGGAGAACTTTTATTTTTGGGGTACTTTTCTATGGGACGCTAAGACAGAAAACAGGGAAAACTAAACTAAATCTATCATTTTTCTTCTAATCAACCGAAGGTGAAAGCTTGGAACAGAGGTTTGTGACTCCTCGATTCATCCATCTCATGGTCATCGAAAGAAATCCGTCAATGAGGTTGATCAAGTCCCCTTGACAAACTTTTTCGAATCGCAAAAGAGAACGGAGAATTTTCGAATAGTCACTAGGTCACCTCAAAGGGGATGTGTATCTCCCCAACAAGCAAATCATACTTTATCTTAATAGGAGGAATAGGGCGTTCAAAGCTCCCAATAAGAATCGATGAAGTTTTTTCGATAGCATTGATGCAATGTACTCGATATTGTTTCTTCGGAGAGTGCACCGTATGCTCATTACCGTTGACATGGAAAGTGACATTGCCTTTGTTGCAATCTATAACAACCCCTACAGTGTTTAAAAAGGGTCTTCCGAGGATGATCGCCATGGTATCGTCCTCGGGAATATCCAGAATAACAAAGTCTGTTAAGATAGTGACGTTGGCAACCACAACACGCACATCCTCGCAAATGCCGATAAGGAAAGCAGTTGACTTGTCGGCCATTTGCAGAGAGATTTCAGTGGGTGTCAACTTATCCAGTTCAAGTCTACGATAAAGAGAGAGAGAGGCATAACACTAACACCGGCTCCAAGATCGCATAATGCAGTTCTAACGTAGTTACCTTTAATGGAGCAAGGTATAGTGGGCACACCGGGATCACCTAGTTTCTTAGGAGTTCCACCCTTGAAGGTATAATTAGCAAGCATGGTGGAAATCTCAACCTCAGGTATCCTCCTCGTATTAGTCACAATATCCTTCATGTACTTAGCATACGGAGACATTTTGAGCATATCTGTCAAACGCATTTGTAGAAAGACAGGTCTGATCATTTCAACAAAGCGCTCAAAATCCTCATCATCCTTTTTCTTGGATGGTTTGGGAGGAAAGGGCATGGGTTTGTGAACCCATGGTTCCCTTTCTTTACCATGCTTCCTAGCAGTGAAGTCATTCTTGTCGTATCTTCTATTCTTAGGTTGTGGGTTATCAAGATCAACAGGTTCAATCTCCACATCCTTATCATTGCTAGGTTGCGCATCATCATGATCATTACTATTGATATTATCGTTAGGCTCATGTTCATCACCAGATTGGGTTTCAGCATCAGAGACAGAGACATCGTTTGGACTCTCAGGTGTAGCAGCAACAGGGTTGCTAGCGTGCAAGTTTCTATCATCTTTCTTCTCCTTTCTATGATGACCAGGTGCATCAGTGCTAACTCCTTGAGAATCTTGTTCAATTCTCTTCGGATGACCCTCAGGATACAAAGGTTCCTGGGTCATTCTACCGCCTCTAGTGACGACTCTGACAGAATTGTCATTCAACTCATTAAGCAAGTCATTCTGAGCTTTAAGTATTTGTTCTACCCGAGTAGTAACCATAGAGGCATGTTTACTCAGAAGTTTAAGATCATTGAAATTTCTGTCCACACAAGCACTTAAATGACTAAGCATACGAGCATTCTGTTCCAATTGTCTGCTAACATAATCATTGAAACTCTGTTGTTTGGCAACAAAGTTATCAAATTCATCCAGGCATAAGCTAGCAGGTTTATCAAAAGGAATATCACTCTCATCAAACCTACGCAGAGAATTTACTTCTACTACCTGTATCGGGTTATCGAGACCATGGATCTCTTCGATAGGTGGTAGATTTTCGACATCTTTAGATTTAATGCCTTTGTCTCACATAGATTTCTTAGCTTCTTGCATATCTTCGGGACTAAGGAACATAATACCTCTTTTCTTCGGAGTTGGCTTAGGAGGTGGTTCGGGAATAGCCCAAGCATTCTCGTTGCACAAGATTTTATTCAATAGGATCTCAGCTTGTTCTACAGTTCGTTCCCTAAAAACACAACCAACACAACTATCTAGGTGGTCTTTAGAAGCGTCGGTAAGTCCATTATAGAAGATATTAAGTATTTCATTCTTCTCAAGAGGGTGATCAGTCAAAGCATTCGGCAGCTGGATGAGCCTCCCCCAAGCTTGTGGGAGACTCTCTTCTTGAACTTGTGCGAAGTTGTATATTTCCTGCAAGGCAGCTTGCTTCTTATGGGCAGGGAAATATTTTTCAGAGAAGTAGTAGACCATATCCTGGGGCTACGCACACAACCAGGAGCAAGAGAAGTGAACCAGGTCTTAGCATCATCCTTTAGTGAGAAAGGAAACAACTTAAGGATATAGTAGTGGTGAATCTTTTCCTCACTCGTGAATAGGGTGGCTATATCGTGTAGTTTGGTAAGATGGGCTACAACCGTTTCAGACTCATAACCGTGAAAAGGATCAGATTCGACCAGAGTGATTAATTCAGGGTCGACAGAGAATTCATAATCCTTATCGGTCACAAAGATAGGCGAAGTGGCAAACTTCGGGTCGTATTTCATCCTAGTGTTCAGAGATTTTTCTTCCCACTTGCGTAGTAATTTCTCAACATCATAGCTATCCTTACACGCAAGAAATTCCTCAGCTATATCTCCCTCCAGAACATAACGCTCAGGCATAACAGGCAATTCAGGCATAATAGCAGGTTCTACTTCAATAGTATCATCAGTTTCAGAAGTATCATCACATCTAGCAGCAACTCTAGCAATTTGTGCATCAAGGAATGCACCTAGTGGCAAAGCAGTATCAAGCATAGCATCATCAGGAAAGCAGTATCAGGCATAGCATCATCAGGCAAAGCAGTATCAAGCATAACATCATCATAAGCATCATGGGCAGCAGAAGTAGCATCATCAAGCACAGGCGACATATCAAGATTTCTAGCAGGAGGTGATGTCGCAAACTTACTCATAACTGAAGGTGAATCAAGTGCAGAGCTAGATGGAAGTTCCTTACCTGTCCTCGTAGTTGAGGGCAAAACTTTAGTTCTTGGATCTATCAGATTCCTCATAGTGACCAACAGATGAAAATCCCAAGTGACTCAGAGAATATAGCTGTGCCTCCCCGGCAACGACGCCAGAAAAAGGTCTTGATAACCCACAAGTATAGGGGATCGCAAAAATTTTCGAGGGTAGAGTATTCAACCCAAATTTATTGATTCGACTCAAGGGGAAGCCAAAGAATATTCTCAAGTATTAGCAGTTGAGTTGTCAATTCAACCACACCTGAAAGATTCAGTATCTGCAGCAAAGTATCAGTAGCTAGGTGGGGTGATATCAGCAGTAGCAACAGTTATAACACAGAGAGATCAGTAACTAGCTCCAGTTCGTCAATCTAATGTAGGCATGTATTCCGTATGTAGTCATACGTGCTCAGGGAAAAGAACTTGCATGACATCTATTGTCCATCCCTCCATGACATCTATTGTCCATCCCTCCCGTTGCAGCGGGGTCCTAATGAAACTACTGGATATTAAGGTTCTCCTTTTAATAAAGAACCGGACCAATGCATTAACACTTGGTGAATACATGAACTCCTCATACTATGGTCATCTCTGGGTGTGGTTCCGGCTATTGTCACTCCGGGGTTGCCGAGTCATAACACATAGTAGGTGACTACAACTTGCAACATAGGATCTAAAACACACATATATTGGCGACAACATAATAGGTTCAGATCTGAAATCATGGCACTTGGGCCCTAGTGACAAGCATTAAGCATGGCAAAGTAGTAGCAACATCAATCTCAGAACATAGTGGATACTAGGGATCAATCCCCGTCAAAACTAACTCGATTACATGATAGATCTCATCCAACCCATCACCGTCCAGCAAGCCTACGATGAGATTACTCACGAACGGTGAAGAGCATCATGGAATTGGCGATGAAGGAAGGTTGATGACGACGATGGTGACGATTTCCCCTCTCCGGAGCTCAAAGCAGACTCCAGATCTGCCCTCCAGATGAAGAACATGAGGTGGCGGCGCCTCCGTATCGTAAAACGCGATGAACTCTTCTCCTTAATATTTTTTCGGGCGAGACGGACTAAATAGAGCTGAGATTGGAGGCGGTGGAGCGTCGTGGGCTCCACAAGCGTGCCACGCGCGGCCAGGGGAAGCCCACGCCTGGTGGGCTTGTGGGCTCCACGCTCCACATCCTTCGCTAATTCTTGCGCCAGTATTTTTCATTAATTCTAGAAAAATTCTCCGTAAATTTTCAGGTCATTCCGAGAATTTTTATTTCTAGGCAAAAAACAACACCATGACAATTCTGGTGAAAACAACGTTAGTCTGGGTTAGTTCCATTCAAATCATGCAAATTAGAGTCCAAAATAAGGGCAAAAGAGTTCGGAAAAGTAGATACGACCGAGACGTATAATCCACATACCCTTTTAGAGCGCTAAGCGGAAGCGTTAATAAATGCGGTTGATGTAGTGGTACGTCTTCACGATCTGTCCCACGAATCGTCTTACAATCCGTCCCACGAACCGTCTTACAATCCGTCCCACGAACCGTCTCAAGATCCGTCCCACGATTCGTCCCGATCAAGTGCCGAACGGATGACACCTTCGCATTCCGCACATGCACAACTTGATGACGATCTCCGCCTTCTTGATCCAGCAAGGGGGGCGGAAAGGTAGATGAGTTCTCTAGCACGGAGGCGTGGTGGTGGTCTTGGTGGAGCTATTCGAGCAGGGCTTCGCCTAAGCACCGCTGAAACTAGAGGAGAAACAGATCTAGAGAGAGAGGACAACACGTGGCTGTTTTCTGTTGTGTCTAAAACCCTCAAAACCCTTAGTATATATAGGAGCAGAGGAGGGCGAGGGCTGCGCCCTAGGGCATACTTTTTTCTCTCTTGCACAAGGGAGAGAGGAAGAGTCCTACTGTAATCCTATTTGGAGTAGGATTCCTCGTTCCCACTTGGAAACTCTTTCCACCTTGTGTTTTTTTCCTTCTCAAACCTTATGGGCCTTAGTGGAACTTATTCCAGCCCATTAGGGGCTGGTTTATCTCTTCCCACAGCCCATGAGTCCCCTTGGGGCGTGACACCCCTCCCGATGGTCCCCGGCACCCCTCCCGGCACTCCCCGTACACTACCGATAAGCCCGAAACTTTTCCGGTGACCAAAACAGGACTTCCTATATATAAATCTTTACCTCCAGACCATTCCAGAGCTCCTCGTGACGTCATGGATCTCATCCGGGACTCCGAACAACTTTCCGTTACCAACATCTATAACTCAACTATACCGAAACGCCACCGAACCTTAAGTGTGCAGACCCTGCGGGTTCGAGAACTATGCAGACATGACCTCAGACATTCTTCGGTCAATAACCAATAGCGGGACTTGGATGTCCATATTGGCTCCTACATATTCTACGAAGATCTCTATCGGTTGAACCTCTATGTCAAGGATTCAATTAATCACGTATGTTGTTCCCTTTGTCCTTCGGTATGTTACTTGCCCGAGATTCGATCGTCGGTATTTCCATACCTAGTTCAATCTCGTTACCGGCAAGGCTCTTTACTCATTCCGTAATACAAGATCCCATAACTAACTCCTTAGTCACATTGCTTGCAAGGCTTGTTGTGATGTTGTATTACCGAGTGGGCCCCGAGATACCTCTCCGTCACACACGGAGTGACAAATCCCAGTCTTGATCCACGCCAACCCAACAGACACCTTTGGAGATACCTGTAGAGCACGTTTATAGTCACCCAGTTACGTTGCGACGTTTGATAACACACAAGGTATTCCTCCGGTGTCGGGAGTTGCATGATCTCATGGTCATAGGAACAGATACATTGACATGCAGAAAAACAGTAGCAATAAACTGACACGATCACATGCTACGTTCATAGTTTGGGTCTTGTCCATCACATCATTCTCCCAATGACGTGATCCCATTATCAAGTGACAACACTTGTCTGTGGTCAGGAAACCTTGACCATCTTTGATCAACGAGCTAGTCAACTAGAGGCTCACTAGGGACAGTGTGTTGTCTATGTATCCACACATGTATTTGTGTTTCCAATCAATACAATTATAGCATGGATAATAAAGGATTATCATGAACAAGGAAATATAATAATAACAAATTTATTATTGCCTCTAGGGCATATTTCCAACAGTCTCCCACTTGCACTAGAGTCAATAATCTAGTTCACATCACTATGTGATTTTAACGAATCCAACACCCATACAATTATGCGGTTCGAGCATATCTTGCTTGTGAGAGAGGTTTTTAGTCAATAGGTCTGAACCTTTTAGATCCGTGTGTGCTTTACAAATCTCTGTGTCATCCTATAGATGCTTCTACCACGCACCATTTGGAACTATTCCAAATGATTTCTCCACTATACGAATCCGGTTTACTACTCATAGTTATTCGGATTAGTGTCAAAGCTTGCATCGACGTAACTCGTTACGACGAACTATTTAATCACCTCCATAATTGAGAAAAATTCCTTAGTATACTACTTACTAAGGATAGCTTTTGACCGCTGTCCAATAATATATTCCTGGATCACTTCTGTACCCCTTGACAGATTCATGGCAAGGCCCATATGTGACAGCCCGATGCCGACGCTCCAGAAGATTCCCCCCTTTATTCCGTTTTCGTCGTGTGTCTATTTTTCTTTTGTCGCATCAGCATCGCATCATGCGCATCATCAGCATTGCATCGGCACCCCATTGCCGCCAGTTCTCAAAACTTGCATCCGTTGTTAGTTGCCGGTTCGCGTCGTTGTCCGTTCCGAGCCCGTCCGCACTCGCACGCGCCCGTGGCATCGTCTAAATCCTTGTTTTTAAAATTGTGTATAAAACTTTCTCTGATAGGGTCGAAACTTGGTGTGCGGTCTTATTTTAATATAGGTAGGCCGTATGCCAATTTTCATCGCTATCGGGTTTCGACGGTACCAGGTACCAGAACGGTCGTGCCGTAGCGGCACCGTATTCGGTTACCGTCGGACGTTTTCGTTGTTTTAAACCCCGATGTCGGGCTGCCCGTTTCCCCTCTCATCTCTGCCTGGCCCCTCTGCACAGTGCGCCGACCTGCGCGCGGCCTAGTCCGAAAACCTCTCGGAACCCGAACCGGGCGGTCGTGACCGTTGGATCCGGGTCAACCCCGTTTTACCGCAAATCGTCATCGATTTGTCCACTGGACTCCCTAACCTTCCTATTTCCGACCGTCTAGTTAAATCGAAGGGTCCTGAGCTAGTTATATATATATATATATATAGATCAACCGTGCCAACCCTAAAATTTAGGGACAAATTCCCCTGTCCCATCCGCCGCCGCCGCACACCACTTGGTCTCCTCCTCTCTCAATTTCCCCACTGAGCCAATCCCCTCCATCTCGCATCAGCGCCGCGCCGCCACCTGCTGTCTTCTACCTCGGGATCCCCAGATGCAGCCAAGCCATCCTCCATGCCGAGCCATCGGAGCCATGCCCCGCGCCCGACAGCACCCATGCGCCCGAGCCCCGCTCGAGCCACGATGCTCGAGCCCCGCCTTCGCCCGCATCCGGCGAGCTCTGTCGGAGCGCCCCTGCCTCCTTCGTCCTCGCCATGGTCGGTTCCAGATCGACCCCTACCCCGCATACGAGGAGCCCCTCCAGCTGCAGCGCCATCTCAAGCATGGAGCAGGAGCAGCAGCATCCGGCGCCCATGGAAGCCGCGCCGCAGGTCCATGCCATGCCCGGTCTTCTTCCTCTGTTTATTTCCTCTCTTCTCTCCCTAATCCCTCTCTCTCCAGGGAACCAGCTGCGCTAAGAGCTCCTCCTTCCCCTGCGCGCCTAGTCGCGTCCGCCCGCGCGAGCCCGCTGCTCTGCACCGGTGTGGCTTGCAGGAACGGCTCCTTCTTCAGCAAGCGAGCCCACCCCGGGCTGCCTCATGTGCCTCGTTCTGAGCCATCCATGCATGAGCCCCGTAGCACCGCCGCCTCGTGCCCTCGCCGGAGGTCGGAATCGGCGACCCCGCGCCGCCAGAAGCCGCTCCAGGCCATAACCTCTCCCGTTCCCCTCTCCTTCCTGCTCTCCTTCCTCCTCCTGTTGATTCCCTCTCTCTCTCTAATCTTTTTTCTCTGAACTTGTCTGAACCAGGAGCAGCAGCCCTAGGGACGCCATGGATGGCCGTCACCGATGGATCCCGAGCCGCCGGAAGCTTCTCCAGCCCTAGGAACGGGACCCCCTCTACCGGATCCGCCCATCCCGCCGACGCCCCGCCGAAGCCAGCGGCCAACCTGCAACCGTCCCGACCTGCATCCCCGTTCTGGCAGACAGAACATATCTGTCCTTGTTTTCAGTTTCGTCAGCCCAGCGCGACGGTATGGCTCATGTAGGGAAGAACCCATTATATTTTCGTAATCTTCTCCGTAGTAGAGTGGTCAGTGTGTTGTTCTGGAATTACGAGATCAAGGGTTCGAGTCCCCGTTGTTGCATTATATTTTTAGGCTTTCTTTTCGTTCTCTCACGATTTAGCTTCTGTCTTTGCCTTAGTAAATTCGAGCCCTGTTTGCTCACACTCCAGTACCCAGCCCAGCGGGTTAGTTGTTTGGTTTGAATCCTGGAGGTCCAGGGATCAAATACCCTTCAATGCGTATTATTTTTTTAGGATTTTTGCCTCTCCAACGCATCATCTTTTCCATGTTTATTATACTTGCTGTTTAGTCTATTTTTGGTCACAACTACGGATTAGTCCAGTGGTAGGGCTACCAGTGTCCATCCAAGGGATCTGGGGTTCAAATCCGAGTTGTTTCCCATATTATTTTTCCCTTGTCGTTTTTTTATACGCTAGGATTTTTGCTATACCAGGATATAAGTATTTTTTTCAAACGCCCCGTAGATTCTATTCCGTGCTTCGGATTGCGATGAATTATAAATGTAACTTGGTTAGAATTTTGCATAGAGTAATATTTTCCAACTCTCATGCATATTTAGAACTATTTATGGCTGTTTGCATCGGCTTGCGTGTCGACATGTTGAAAACGGTTTAGGTCGTAACTATTTAACCGCAGCTCCGTTGGAGTTGTGCCATATATGTAAATGGGCCAGAACGATGAGTAGAAACACGTGAACCACTTTGTTTTGCCGTTTAATAAACCTAAAATGTGATTAGGACAAATCTGGACAGAATTAAGATTTAACATGTGAGGTCGTCTCGGAGATGCTATATGTCATTTCCGACCTCATTTAAAATGTCTAGATAGATAGTTTAATTTCCGCTTCACCTCTGGCATGTTTGACAACATTAATATTGTTGTGTAAATTAACGGGAGTGAACTAAACAATTAAATGTGGAGTTGCGTCGATATGCAAACCATTGCATATCGAGCTTCACTTAATGTGTAGTGTTTGATTGTTGTGATTGTCATGCCTTGCATTAGACCATTCATGCATCATGTGTGTCTTGTATCATGTGGTGTATATCGTGTGTTGATGCTTGTCTCCGGTTTCCTCCGTCTCGATAGAGTTCCGCAAGCGTGTCGGATGTGAGGACCGTTCGACTACGTCGGTTCGTCTGCTTCATGGAGTCACTCTTCTTCCAAGCGGGATCTCAGGCAAGATGATCATTTCCACAGATACCATTACTATCATTTCCATGCTAGTTATCGCTTCTATCGTTTATGTCTCGTTGCGTACCACATGTTAAATATCAGCCTCTCAACAATGCCATGATTACCCTCAACCTGTTCGACCTAGCAAACCACTGTTTGGCTATGTTACTGCTTGCTTAACCCTGTTGTTAGCGTTGCTAGTTGCAGGTGCAGTTGCTTACATGTGATAACATGGGTTCCTTGTCATATCACCATATTAATGCTATTTAATTTAATGCACCTATATACTTGGTAAAAGGTGGAAGGCTCGGGCCTTTCTAGTCTGGTGTTTTGTTCCACCTTTGCCCCATTAGTTTCCGGCTACCGGTGTTATGTTCCATATTTGAGCGCCCTAACACAATCGGGGTCGTTATGGGGACCCCCTTGATAATTCGTTTTAGATAAAGAATGGTCTGGTAGGGCCCAACTTTGTTACTACATTTGCCTAATAACTAATGAACTGCATAGGGAGTAATTAACCCGAGGAAATTTAATCAACCCCCGGGCCAGTGCTCCTCATGAGTGTTGGTCCAAAACAGAGCAGCTTATTAACGCTACCCGGGGCAACTCGACGTTTGGCGTGGTAACCATCGCTCATCCGTCGTGTCCTGAGAACGAGGTACGCAACTCCTATCGGGATCGTCGACACGTCGGGCGTCCTTGCTGGATTAGTTTTACCTTTGACGAGATATCTTGTGCATCGGGATTCCGGTGATGCTTTGGGTAATCTCCGAGTTGAGGTTTTCCACTAGGGAATCCGACGAGATCGCGAGCTTCGTGATTGAGGATTTCTATGCGGCTTGTGGTAATTTGTGATGGACTAGTTGGAGCACCCCTACAGGGTTAAATCTTTTCGGAAAGCCGTGCCCACGGTTATGTGGCAACGTGGAAGCTTTGTTTAACACTGGTTCTAGATAACTTGAAGTTAACTTAATTAAAATATGCCAACTGTGTGCGTAACCGTGACTGTCTCTTTCGTGAGTTCCTTCTCCGATTGAGGACACGGTGAGGTTATGCCTGACGTAGGTAGGTGTTCAGGATCATTCATCTGATCATCAGTAGTTCACGTCCGTTATGCGTAGATCTTCCCCCTCTTGTTTCTTGTACTCGTAAGTTAGCCACCAAATATATGCTTAGCCGCTGCTGCAACCTCGCCACTTAACCATGCCTCACCCATTAAGCTTTGCTAGTCTTGATACCTTTGGAAATGAGATTGCTGAGTCCCCTGTGGCTCACAGATTACTACAACACCAGTTGCAGGTACAGGTAAAGGTTACTTGACGCGAGCGCGTTGATTGTTCATTTGGAGCTCGTTCTTCTTCTTCTTCTTCTTCTTCTTCTTCTTCATCGATCTAGGATGGGTTCCAGGCCGGCAGCCTGGGACAGCAAGGATGGACGTCGTTCTTCTTTTGTCGTTTGTTTTCGTCCGTAGTCGGACCCTGCTCTTACTCTTGATGGTTATGTAATGTACTGATGTGACTCTGATGTAGCTTGTGGCGAGTGTAAGCCAACTCTTTATATCTCTCTTCTTTTTAGTACATGTACTTGTAACGATATCCATTCTTGCGACACGACGAGATGCGCTTCTATCCCTGACGAGGCCTTCGTGCCAAATTGAGGATAGGGTCGCATCTTGGGCGTGACACCATATCAGGTGCGGTACACATCATAGCATACTATAGAGCCTATGGCTAATGCATAGAGGAGGACCTTCGTCCTTTCTCTTTCTTCTCCCATGGTCGAGCTTTGAGTCTAACTCAAATTCACACCTTACAACACATGCAAGAACTCCTTCTTTGCCGATCTATTTTGAACTCCTTCAAAACTTTTCAGGGCATGCATTTTGTTGAAAGTTCTTATTACACACCATAGATCTTGATGCACAATGTTCAAGTAGCTTAATCCAGGTTTTCCTTTGAAAAACACCTTTCAAACAACCCTTTATGCTTTCCAGAAATTCTACATTATTTCCGATCAACAATATGTCTACCACATATACTCATCAGAAATCCTATAGTGCTCCCACTCACTTCTTTGGAAATACAAGTTTCTCATAAACCTTGTATAAACCCAAAAGCTTTGATCATCTCATCAAAGCGTATATTCCAACTCCGAGATGCTTGCACCAGTCCATAGAAGGATCGCTGGAGTTTGCATACTTGTTAGCATCCTTAGGATCGACAAAACCTTCTGGTTGTATCACATACAACCTTTCCTCAAGGAAACCGTCGAGGAAACAATGTTTTGACATCCTATGTGCGATATTTCATAAATAATACAACAACTGCTAACATAATTCCAACAGACTTTTAGCATTGCTACGAGTGAGAAAGTCTCATCATAGTCAATTCTTTGAACTTGTCGGAAACTTCTTTGCAACAAGTCAAGCTTTCTAAACAGTGACTTTTACCATCATCGTCTGTCTTCTTTTAAAAGATCCATCTGTACTTAACAGTCTTACGACCATCAAGTAGTTCTTCCAAAGTCTACACTTTGTTTTCATACGTGGATCCTCTCTCAGATTTCATGGCCTCCAGCCACTTGTCGGAATTCGGGCCGACCATCGCTTCTCCATAGCTCGTAGGTTCATTGTTTGTTCAACAACATGACCTCCAAGACAGGGTTACTGTACCACTTTGTAGCAGTATGTGACCTTGTCGACCTACGAGGTTTGTAGTAAATTGATCCGAAGCTTAATGATCACTATCATCAGTTTCCACTTCAATTGGCGTAGGCGCCACAGGAGCAACTTCCTGTGCCCTGCGACACACTGGTTGAAGTGACGGTTCAATAACCTCATCAAGTTCCACCACCCTCCCATTCAATTCTTCTAAGAGAAACCTTTCCTCAAGAAAGGACCCGTTTCTAGAAACAAACACTTTGCTTCCAGATCTGAGATAGGAGATGTACCCAACTATTTTGGATATCCTTTGAAGATGCATTTATGCGCTTTGGGTTCGAGCTTATTAGACTAAAACTTTTTCACATAAGCGTAGTAGCCCCAAACTTTCAAGAAAAGACATCTTAGGTTTCTCCAAACCATAGTTCATACGGTGTCATCTCAACAGAATTATGTGGTGCCCTATTTAACGTGAATGCGGTTGTCTCTAATGCCTAACCCAAAACGATAGTGGTATTTCGATAAGAGACATCATAGTATGCGCTATATCCAACAGGGCACGACTATGACGTTTGGACACACCATCACACTATGGTGTTCTAGGTGGCATGAATTGCGAAACAATTTCCACATTGTCATAAGTGTGTACCAAAACTCGCAACTTAGATATTCATCTCCATGATCATATCGTAGACAGTTTATCCTCTTGTCACGACGATCTTCACTCTGAAATAGCTTTGAACTTCTCAATATTTCAGACTTGTGATTCATCAAGTAAATACTCCTGTATCTACTCAAATCGTTAGTGAAGTAAGAACATAACAATATCCAATGCGTGTCTCAGCATTCATTGGACTACACACATGTAACACCCTTTGTTTAGCTTTCCTGACTAATTAGCTTATTTCGAAAATTAGGACCAATTAAATTTTTTGTGAATACTTGTGATGCTTGAAGTGACTGTTGTTTGCTTGCTTGCTTATATGCTTGTGTCTGATTCTCATGAATTCCCGTTACTCTCCAGTCCCACCTCCCTAACCCCAAACTCCTGCCTAATGATCATGCCATGTGTTTAGGACCAAAAACTATTTTAACCAAATACTGTTTTCACCAAAAAGAATTTCTTTGAATTAAGCTTTCGAAATCCGTGAGATGGGATTTGTACTGCAAGTCCACAAATTAGGGAATTTGTTTTGCACCAATT
The DNA here is from genome assembly GCF_904849725.1 of Hordeum vulgare subsp. vulgare. NCBI lineage: Eukaryota > Viridiplantae > Streptophyta > Magnoliopsida > Poales > Poaceae > Hordeum > Hordeum vulgare. The sequence continues at coordinate 294,153,826 of NC_058522.1, forward strand.
GCTTTATTTAGAAACCATTATCAAAATGACTTCCCAAAACCACAACATTATTATTTTAAGGGTTATTTTGTTATTTTATTAAAAGCCTTCCTGTGAGGCCAGAAATGGTCTCTTACAAAGGAAAGTTATTTTTATTGCTTTAAAAATATCTAAGAAAATTTAGGGAAACTCAGTGGATATATATATATATATATTTCATATATATATGAGTTTCAACACATGGTCATGTACAAAATATTGAGAAAACCCCTCCAAAACCCTTCCTGCCTATTTCAAGCTTTTGGAATATCTCTACAAGAAATATTCTCAATAAATTCGAGTAAAATTCCAACATGTGACCTATGATATGTTTGATGATCTTGCCAAGTTTCATCTCATTCCAAGTTGAATTGCTTCACCTAATAGTTCTAAAACCCTAACTTTCCAGATCCAAATTTGAGCAACTCCACATTGTTAAGTCTGATACTCCAATAATGCATCCACACCAAGTGGTGTATCAAGGAGAATACAAGAACTTGTACCAAGCCCCTCAAAACCCTCTGTGTTGATTTCTGACTTTGCGAAACTTTACATTATAAAGTTTCTCTAATTGACTCCAGACTTTTTGGGCTTGCCTTAATGCCCAAATAATGCCCCCACACCAAATATTGGATTTGTGGGAATTGATTTGGACAGTTTTGTAAGCAGAAAGCCATTTCTGCCCATTTCATGGGTTTTCCAAGCCTACATTGGAAACCTTGTCCACCAAATCCCAAATTTGGTGTCCAAGCCTATTTTCATCAATTATTTGATCCTGTTAAGTTTCATATCCATTGTAGTCCATTTGGTTGCCCTGACACTCATCAAACACCTTGTGTGCACTCACTTTATTGGCTACTTTGACCCCTTCCACTTTTACCCTTAATCTCAACTTTCTACCATAGCTTCCTATAGTTATATTTTACCCCCAGTAGCATTTCCATGGCCACTGGTCAATTATTGGAGAGAGGCTCCATGTAACTACTTCTCATTTTCACCCTTGGATCTCCATTTTTACCAATCTTGCCCCACTTATGCTTATGCCAGGCCCCCCATACCTTTCCAAAGGGCCCATAGCATCCGAAGTCATCATTTCCAGCCAAGAGATGGCATGCTCATGTGGAGAAGATGAGCAGCACATCTACTACTAGATTTCTGGCTGAATTGTAGCTTTGTACAACAAGTACTAGCTACCCTCCATTGCTTGAGCTGAAACCTTGCAGTGGTGTAGTGCTTCCATACCAGATGCTGCTAGACATGGTTTCACCCCAGGACCCCCCTCTGAAAACCACTTTTGCCAACCCCTACTTTCCTGTTGCAAATTTAATCACAGTTAAAACCGCACCTAGCCAGCTCCAAATTGGTCCAAAATCCACCAGTGCATTGTGTCACACATGCCTTGCATGCTTGACACCTTGGCCTGGCCAAGGGGTGGCCCAGGACACCAAGTGTGGTGGTGACCACCCCCCTGGAGTGCAGAAATGGTGCTCTGCACCTTGTTTCTTTCCTCGAGTCCATTGCTAGCCGAACCAAGTTGTCTCAGCATGTCTCAGAGCCTTCTTTTGACCGTTCCAAACACTCCCCATCACCAGCTAGCTTCCAAACATCTTCTGGGGTGCGTGGCATCCATGCGCAGGGAGCTCTAGAGAGCCCTCGAGCTCTCTCTCTCCCTCCTCCTCTCCTATCTCCACTCCTTGAGCCTCTCCTGTTTCCCTCTTCACCAAAGCATCTGCAGAGCTTCCCCTGAGCTCCCCTCTCCTCCCAAGCTTCCTCCTCCCTCCCATGGGTGCCATAGAGCCATCGCGGCCTGCTACCTCTTGAGTTTGCGTAGGTTTTTCCCTTGAAGAGGAAGGGGTTATGTAGCATAGTAGCAGTAAGTATTTCCCTCAGTTTGAGAACCAAGGTATCAATCCAGTAGGAGAATCAAGCCAAGTGTCCAGACTACCTGCGCAAACACAAACGAGATTGCACCCAACGCTATAAAGGGGTTGTCAATCCCTTCAAGATTGATTGCAAAGTGAGATCTGAAGGCGGAAAGTGCAACAAAGTAAAAGTGTAAGGATGAAAATATGAGGTGAAGTAGACCCGGGGGACATAGTGTTCACTAGAGGCTTCTCTCTAGATAGCAAATATTACGGTGGGTGAACGAATTACTGTCGAGCAATTGATAGAACCGCACAAAGTCATGACGATATCTAAGGCAATGATCATACATATAGGCATCACGTCCGAGACAAGTAGACCGATACTTTCTGCATCTACTACTATTACTCCACACATCGACCGCTATCCAGCATGCATCTAGTGTATTGAGTTCATGACGAACAGAGTAACGCCTTAAGCAAGATGACATGATGTAGAGGGATAAATTCATGCAATTGATATAAACCCCATCTTTTTACCCTTGATGGAAACAACACGATGCGTGCCTCGCTACCCCTTCTGTCACTGGGTGAGGTCACCGCACGGTATGAACCCAAAACCAAGCACTTCTCCCATTGCAAGAATCATAGATCAAGTTGGCCAAACAAAACCCACAACTGGAACGGAATTACAAGGATATGAAATCATGCATATAAGATATTAGAAGAAACTCAAATAAGATCCATAGATAATCTGATCATAAATCCACAATTTATCGGATCTTGACAAAGACACTGCAAAATAAGATTACATTAGATAGATCTCCATGGAGATCATGGATAACTTTGTATTGAAGATCCAAGAGAGAGAAGAAGCCATCTAGCTACTAGCTATGGACCCGAAGATCTATGGTGAACTACTCACGCATCATGGGAGAGGCAATGGTGTTGATGAAGAAGCCCTCCGTGTCCGAATCCCTCCTCCGGAAGGGCACCAGAACATGCCCCAGATGGGATCTTGCGGAGACAGAAGCTTGCGGCTGCGGAAAAGTATTTTCGTGGATCTCTCCCGTGGTTTTGGATTTTTTGGGGATTTATAGGTGGAAGAAGTAGGGTAGACGAGCCACAAGGGGCCCACAAGCCTGTTAGGCGCGGCCCCCTGGCCGCGCCTAGGGGGCTTGTGGCCTCTGCCTTGGTTCTCACGCCCCCTCCGTATCTTCTGTTCCGGAAAAATTCTTTCCGGAAGTTTTATTCCGTTTGGACTCCGTTTAAAATTCTCCTCTGAAAAGGGTCAAAAACACGGAAAAAACAGGAACTCGCACTTGGGACTGAGTTAATAAGTTAGTCCCAAAAAAGATATAAAAGGCATACAAAACATCCAAAGTTTGACAAGATAATAGCATGGAACCATCAAAAATTATAGATACGTTGGAGACGTATCACGGCCCCCCTGCAGTCGGGCTTGCTAGCTCCTTCTCTCTCCTCCTCCGGCTGCGTAGGAGTGCCCCGGAGGCCCTGCATCCCCTCCGCATCCTCCAGTGCCCCATTTTTTCCTCCATTTGGCCGAGCCACCGCGCCCCCGCTGAGATCGTTGTCGGCCTCCGCCATGGCAGAAAGCTACCTCGCCCCGAGGCTCCCCTTGCGGGGCTGGCTCCTCCACGGGCGCGGGAGGCCTTGCCCCGAGCCCCTGGTGGCCGGCGCGCCACCAGAGAGGAGCTAGAGCCGCCGGAGCCGGCCCCTGCATTGACCAGCCGGACCTCCGTGCGTGCCCCAGGTCAAGCAGGAGGTTGGAGAAGGCGTGGCAAGGGGCCCCCCTTGTAAGCCTCTCCCAACCGGGCCCAACCCCATAAGTGGAGGCGGGTTCCTCCACATGCGCCTCCCCGCGCTAGAAAGAGTAAAGGACAATGTGCGCCTTTGGCGTGGCCACTTCGCTGGTAGCTAGCGCAGCTGGGCCGACCCACCTTCCTATCGGTCGCCCTGAGCGCTTAATAGCATTCCTGGTGGCCCTTTCTCTGTTGTTTTCTTTTATCAGTAAACTTCAAAATTCCTTAATAAATTCATTTTAACTCCAATTTGGTTGATTCAAAATTCTACAGGTCTGAAAAATCAAGACCTATCCAGAGGTGTGATTTGCACATTTTTCCAAAATACTTTTATACTGTTTTTGTATTTAAATATAGATTTGGGGTGCTTCTAGCCCCCTTTCAAAAATCCTATAGTGTTCAAATCAACTCCAAATGGAATGATTCCAAATTCCAGAGACTTCTAATATCCTACCCTATTTTTGAAGCCTTGGTTAACATTTTTATCAGGATTTATTACGTTGCATTAAATAAATAGCTTCCTATTGCTATTTATCTAGTATGAGAAAATCCATAGAATATTCATTTCAACTCCAAGTCCAGTGAAACAACTTCCTAAATATTTCTAGAATTGTTCTCAGATAAATGAGTGCCTCCACTCAGTTTTATCATAATATTTTCTGTGGGCTTCATAAAGGATCCCCTACTCCGCCTTTCCTCCATTCAGAAATCCCTGATGATCCAAACCTCCTATGGCAAGCTTCAGGTATTTTTCTATGACCAGAGAGGTCCAAGAAAAATATAACTTCCATTTTTATAGCACTTTTGTTTCTGCTTGCTGTGTGGCTTACCGTGGTTGTTTCGACAATAGAGGCGGGTAGATGGAGTACTTGGAGTGGACCGGAAGACCTCGAAGACCCCGAGGACTTATGTGAGCGAAGGCAAGAAGCCCTTTGACCATGTCTGAGCATAAGTTGTGATGAATGCTAGTGTAGAAAATATTTCCGTTGCATATGATCATAAGTACCGGTAAATCATTGAAGTGATGTTACCGATCGCTCCTCCAGAGCACATGCATTGATTGATCGTACCACCTATGAGGGTCATGCTAATATCATGTTGACAAGTAAAGCTAGAATAGCAATAGCATGAGCATGTTCTTGGTATAAATGAAAGGTTTATGAAAACCCCGTCGGGTGCCACTAATGCCTGAGGGTGATGATGTGTTAGGTGGCCACTTTTGGTGAAGTGGTGGACCGGGTATTTGTGTGTGTATGGTTTCGGAAATGGGATTAGATTTATGATGTGCCGACCGTCCCAACCTTACATGTACGACCACGTTACCCCTTTATGGGACGGGGTTGTGTTGATTACTCTGGTGGGTGGTCCCAAAGAGCCACATTACTAGTGGCGGGAGTGATGTGTGGTCACTCTCGTGATGGGGTCGTGCCTGGTAGGGCGACTATGCCGTTTTTATGTGTTCCAGGCACACCATTGGTCCCCACATGGTTGATACTGTCCAGAATCGGTGCTCGTAAGACGTACAACATGTGAGCTGGGTACCAATCGAGTTGACCTCTTTGTCTAGTATCGTTAGGGGAAAGGCATTGATCAGGTACTTACCTCGGGTATGTTATATACCGCGAGTCGTGGATGACAAGGAAGTTTCCCGGATCTAGTGGGTCCAGGGTACTACCTCTGCAGAGTGTAAAACTATTCGAATAGCCGTGTCCATGGTCAAGGACAATTGGGTAATCCTGCTTAAACTACGTCCAATCGTTTCCGCATAAACCAAGTGTGTGTGAGTGTGTGGTAAATGGTGTTCATAGGAAAGGGTTGATATGACCAAGTTTGGTGACTTGGCATATCGGTTGAACCCGGAGTGTTCAGCCTTTGATAGATATATGGATATCTTTAACCTATTCTTCAAATGAACATTTACCTTATGTTGCACATCCATGATCATGATTATTTACAACCAAGATGTTATCAACCAAAGATGCATATTACTTGTTATCCCTTCAATTGCATTTTTCACCTCATGGGCTGTTTGCGAGTACATTCAAAGTACTCATTGGCTTGCTACTGGTTATTTCATTGACCATGTATGAGAGAACATGATTTGGTGAAGAGTAACTCGGTGACGTTCTTGCGAGCTAGGACGCTTCCCAGTCGGAATGCATGTAGGTTAAGGTTGATGGCATGGGTTGACGCTTTCAACCGATATTTCCGCTATTGTTCCAGTTTGGTGTGTTGGACCTAAAGGCCCTATATATGTAAGGCTTGACCGCAATGGTCATTTGTTGTATCAAACAGTGTGTATGGATGTAAGACTCTTAATATTCAGTATCTGTGTGTTCGGTGAGCATTGATCTCTGGGATCACTGAGCACGTTCATTCAGCGATCTCGACTCATAAGTCTTGGCCCCCACAGAGCTGGTATCAGAGCCATCCTGACTGTAGTAAGCCCATAGTTAGCACAGACGTTAGTTAGGACAAACTATTTTCCAGGCTTTTCAAGTTTACTTGAAAAATCTCTATCTCCCTTACCTCTCCTAAATTTTCAAAAGAAGCAAGGTTATTGCCTTAACAGTTTTAACCGTATTCCCTGACACTCCTCATCTGCTTCTTCAAAAGTGCAAATAGCTGCTAGCACCCTTATGCCTGACCACGAGATTACTTAAAATCCTCTTGGGACAACTTGGAAGGAAGCAATATTTCCAAGCGACCATCCATGTACTGAAGGACCAGGATGACAAGCTATGACAAGACGACACTAACAGAAGTACCTCCATGAAGAACAAGGATATCGAGACCCAGAAGATGGCGACACCTCGACACTATTCTGAGGTGATGCCACCAACACCTACGATAATCAGGACATAATATGTGCAAGACCATGATCTGCATCGCTAATAGAGCAACCCTATCAATATCAATGTTGTATCGACCACCACCGGTGGATGAGAACCTCGCCATTTGGTCCGCCTCACCTATGTGAGCAGGAAAACGGTTCTCTTCACCCCCCGCTCTAGGTGTCGATATCGTGATCAGTGTGATTGATATGTCGGAACTCTATCATGCCATGCAAATGTCATTGCATAAAGTTGCCCACCTCGAACTCTTGAAGCCTCAGAAGACAAGAGGACAATCACAAAATTATGAAGACAACAAAAGACCCTGCCAACGACAACCATGAAGGACCACCCCTGTTGGCAGCTCACCAGAAAAGAAGTCACAAATAATTTTTTCAACTCAACCCAAGTTGTTTCGGCGAGCAACAACAAGAGACGTGGAAACACCATGAGAAGATCTAGAAGACTTAGCAGACTCCTCCCCGAAGCACAAAGCAAGCACGACTGTCGAGTCCGAGAACCCCTAGGGTATGATGAGTCGTAAGTTCCTTATGCGAAGTCAAGTCCGTGAAATGGTTCGGATGGAACCATGTAGTGTGTTGCTTGTTTTTATTGTTTGTGCCTTGATATAAGTCACACTTTTGCTCTAGGCAACGAGCATGCGGTTATATCACCTGCCTCATCTTGATGTTGAGTTGACTTTCTAACAATTGTTTGATTGCACTCGCATTATAGCCCCCTAGGCACTCCCCTCAGTGCTACTACTCTCGCTCTCTCTCACCCTTCTCGACAAACGAAGACTAGAAAGACAAAATGCACCAGGAATCTACTTCGACAGACAACTGACACCGAAGACACTGACTATGCCATGCTTAACCACACGCAACCCGTAGGTGTTATGCTTTCCCTGAAGATCGGAAACCCTCTCTAGACCAGACTAACCCTCACAAGCCTTTTCGGCTCAATTTTCTGGTCACATGCCTAATACAGGATTTGCCAGAACACCTGTTGAGCCCCGATAAACCCCCGCTTAGCACCGGGTTGTTTGTGGAACAAGTGATCACAATGAACAAGTATCCTTGAATCTTAAGCTAGCATCATAACCCTGATGCCATAAGAAGGACCGTTCTCGGATATGAGAGTATTAGACTAAGGTTAGTTGTGATGATGATAGGTGACTTGAGGATATAGCCACACTATCTTGTAGTGTCGCAATACCCTTATAAAGGTAGGTGAATTTGGTGGAACAAGTTTATATAGTAGCATAACCTACATACTCCTGGAGTACGTTTGGATTTAGTAGAACGATTTTGATCACGAGCAATAATTCTTGGTGGTATAATTGACTTTATCAAGTAGCTGACATGGTTTGAAGATTTTACCATAATGACTTGGAGTATCGAGTAAGAGTCCTTATTGGACTTGAGTTTTGGATTTAAATAGGTAGTCCCAACAGACTATTAATGATGTATGACGCCACATGGTTCAGAGTAAATTGGATCTAGCCCGATGATCTCGATCACGATACCATGTTTCTCGGTGGATAATGAGTGCGTATACTTGGAGGTGTCGAACTAATTTATGAACCTATGTGAAATGGCCTTGGAGATTAGATGGCCATGATATTGGAAATTGGTGGATATATCGTGATGTAATCCTTGCAATAATATGTGAATGATGAAGACTCTAGTGATCCTGTAGAACCCCATCAAATATTGGATTTGTAGGAGTGATGGATCCAGTGGTGATCGACCGGATTGATGGACCAGTTGATCAGATTCATAGGAAGGAAACAAGATATTGGATTGATATACTACATGTTTCCTTAATATAGATATGCAGTACCCTGTCCATGGAATGATCAAGCTAGGCATTTGGATTTGTAGCATCTCAGTTCAAGCTTACCAGCTTGTATGCTTCCCCGAGGTTCCCGTATATGGACGCATGTGCAATGTATGTTGTATGATACTTGTGGTGTTGGGTTTGTCTTTCCCTCGACCCCGGAGTTGACAAGCATGAGTGGTGTGGAGTTGACTTACGTGAGATGGTATCCTTGATGAAATAGGGTGATGTCGTCCCGAGTTAGAGGTCGAACTATTGGCATCTAAGGAATGTGCTTAGAGATAAGATGATGACTGTTCACCCACATCCTAAGTTCCTTGAGACCCTAAAGCTTCACCCAGCCATAAGGTGGTCGGATTACGACCATAGAAAACGACTCTAAGTCGTTGGACTATGGCCAATACTTCTCCCGACCACCACCCATCGTGTTTATGTCGAACATGGGCATGAAGGACTAGGTCACGTTGGACCACAAACCTCTCGGCCACAGACCTCCCATAGCGAGTTCCCATTCCCCTCACCTGTGTCATGAGCACTGTGCTTATGTGATGCTTGGTAAAATATGTTGTTGTCCTCACGGATGACATACTTATTCACCCAGTAAGAGGACAAACACCTCAGTCCTGTTTAGATGAGCCACAGACTCCCCAGACTACAACCCTCCGACAACCGAAGTCAATTTACCGCAAGCATGGTGAAGCATCGACATGATCAAGGAGCCACGACGACGGAGAAGAACAACACTTTTTCTTGCAGCTCCTACGTCAACTACACCGATTACAACATGCAAGACAATAAGACCAGCAAGGACAGACGCACCAGGAGCAACCTCCACCCGGACCACGACTACGTTCACGACCACACACACATCAACACCTAGCCACTTGCCACAATGGCACACCTCGGTTCCTTCGTAAGAAGAAACCGCATATGTATTTATTAGCGGAGACACCGCTAACACACTAACACCACACGTACACTAAGTAGTTGCCTAATCGTCATGAACCCTGCCGCCACGGAGAGCCGCCGTCCGGGCAACAACATCATGACGATCATCGTGGATGATCGCGCAGTACAACGTCGAGACCCCGACCATCAACGCCACCATTCCGAACATGAGGATTATGAGCCACCCCGGGGTCTCGTCCGCCATTGGTGTCCCTCCTCGAGCACCTGCAAGGAGAAGAAGAAGGAGGAAGAGGTCCGGAGCAGCAACAAGGGGCAAGGTCAGGTGGGTGAACGAGAAGGACTCCCTGGCTAATTTATAGCCCGGCTCGATGAGCTACTCGCAAGGCCACCAGCCTCGCTCGCCACTCGGCCGTCGGTGCTCGTTGGGAATCCCAGAGTAGTGCCAACATGCCTAGGCCCGCGAGGTGAGTGCTCGCTGCGCCGGCAGTTGGCTCACCACGCACCACCGCAGGGCGGCCCCAGACACCCTACGCCCTAGGCACCGCAAGTGGAGGTAGCACATGGGACTCACCCAGGAAAGAAGGATCAGAGGAAGAAGAAGAGGCTGACAGCGGCCCCTGGGCCCACCTGTCGGCCGGAGTAGGGGTTTAGCACCGGGTACGATTAACACAACCAGGAATTGCAAGTTTTTCCCTTCCTCCGAAGCCTCCGTGAGCCGCAGGTGCACCAATAAGTGGCATTCTTGAGGTGACCACGCCGAACCGCGTGTTTAGAAAATTGATATCGATGTGTTCAGCAGCATAGTAGGAGCAGGCCCTTGTATTCACCTTAACAAATCTTGGGGACGAGATTTTCTTAAGGGGGTAAGGTGTATAACACCGTGTGTTTAGCTTTCCTGACTAATTAGCTTATTTCAGAAATTAGGACCAATTAAATTTTTTGTGAATACTTGTGATGCTTGAAGTGACTGTTGTTTGCTTGCTTGCTTATATGCTTGTGTCTGATTCTCATGAATTCCTGTTACTCTCTAGACCCACCTCCCTAACCCCAAACTCCTGCCTAATGATCATGCCATGTGTTTAGGACCAAAAACATTTTTTTACCAAATAGTGTTTTCACCAAAAAGAATTTCTTTGAATTAATCTTTCAAAACCCCTGAGATGGGATTTGTACTACAAGTCCACAAATTAGGGAATTTGTTTTGCACCAATTGCTTTATTTAGAAACCATTATCAAAATGACTTCCCAAAACCACAACATTATTATTTTAAGGGTTATTTTAGTATTTTACTAAAAGCCTTCCCGTGAGGCCAGAAATGGTCTCTTATGAAGGAATGTTATTTTTATTGCTTTAAAAATATCTAAGAAAATTTAGGGAAACTCAGTGGATATATATATTTCATATATCTGAGTTTCAACACATGATCATGTTCAAAATATTAGGTAAACCCCTCCAAAACCCTTCGTGCCTATTTCAAGCTTTTGGAATATCTCTATAAGAAATATTCTCAATAAATTCCAGTAAAATTCCAGCATGTCACCTATGATATGTTTAATGATCTTGTGAAGTTTCATCTCATTCCAAGTTGAATTGCCTCACCTAATAGTTCTAAAACCCTAACTGTCCAGATCCAAATTTGAGCAAATCCACATTGTCAAGTATCTCCAAATGCGCTCAAACTTGGTAGACAAGATCTGATAATCCAATAATTCATCCACACCAAGTGGTGTATCAAGGAGAATAGAAGAACTTGTCCCAAGCCCCTCATAACCCTCTGTGTTGATTTCTGACTTTGGGAAACTTTACATTATAAAGTTTCTCCAGTTGACCCCAAACTTTTTGGGCATGACTTAATGCCCAAATAATGCCCCCACACCAAATATTGGATTTGTGGGAATCGATTTGAACAGTTTTGTAAGAAGAAAGCCATTTCTGCCCATTTCATGGGTTTTCCAAGTCTACATTGGAAACCTTGTCCAGTAAATCCCAAATTTGGTGTCCAAGCCTATGTACATCTATTATTTGATCCTGTTAAGTTTCATATCCATTGAAGTCCATTTGGTTGCCCTGATACTCATCAAACACATTGTGTGCACTCACTTTATTGGCCACTTTGACCCCTTCCACTTTTACCCTTGGTCTCAACTTTCTACCACAACTTCATATAGTTACATTTTACCCCTAGTAGCATTTCTATTGCCATTGGTCAATTATTGGAGAGAGGATCCATGTAACTAGTTCTCATTTACACCCTTGGACCACCATTTTTACCCCTCTTGCCCCACTTCTACTTATGCCAGGGCCCCCATCTCTTTCCAAAGGGCCCATAACATCCCAAGTCATCATTTCCAGCCAAGAGATGGCATGCTCATGTGGAGAAGATGATCACGACATCTACTACTAGATTTCTGGCTAAAATGTAGCTTTGTACAGCAAGTACTAGCTACTCTCCCTTGCTTGAGCTGAAACCTTGCAGTGGTGTAGTCCTTCCATACGGATGCTGCTAGACATGGTTTCTCCCCAAGACTCCCCCTCTGAAAACCACTTTTGCCAGCCCCTAGTTTCCTGTTGCAAATTTTATCACAGTCAAAACCCCACCTAGCCATCTCCAAATTGGCCCAAACTCCACCAGTGCATTGTGTCACACATGCCTTGCATGCTTGACACCTTGGACTGACCAAGGGGTGGCCCAGGACACCAAGTGGGCTGGTGACCACCTCCGTAGAGTGCAGAAATGGTGCTCTGCACCTTGTTTCTTTCCTCCAGTCCATTGCTAGCCGAACCAAGTTGTCTTAGTATGTCACAGAGCCTTCTTTTGACCGTTCCAAACACTCCCCATCACCAGCTAGCTTCCAAACATCTTCTAGGGTGCGTGGCATCCATGCGCAGGGAGCTCCAGAGAGCCCCCCGAGCTCTCTCTCTCCCTCCTCCTCTCCTATATCCACTCCCCGAGCCTCTCTTACTTCCCTCTTCCCTAGAGCATCTGCAGAGCTTCCCCTTGTGCTCCCCTCTCCTCCCAAGTTTCCTCCTCCTTCCCATGGGCGCTGTAGAGCCGTCGAGCCCCCTGCAGTCGGGCTTGCCAGCTCCTTCCCTCTCCTCCTCCGGCTGCGTAGGAGTGCCCTGGAGGCCCTGCATCCCCTTCGCATCCTCCCAGTGCCCCATTTTCCCTTTCATTTGGCCGAGCCGTCGCGCCCCCGCTCAGATCGCTGTCGGCCTCCACCATGGCACAAAGCTGCCTCGCCCCGAGGCTCCCCTTGCGGGGCTGGCTCCTCCTCGGGTGTGGGAGGCGCGCCATCGGAGAGGGGCTAGAGCTGCTGGAGCCGGCCCCTGCATCGACCAACTGGACCTTCGTGCATGCCCCAGGTCAAGCAGGAGGTAGGAGAAGGCCTAGCAAGCCCCCCTTGTAAGCCTCTCCGAGCTGGGCCCAGCCCCATAAGTGGAGGCAGGTTCCTCCACATGCGCCTCCCCGCGCTAGAAAGCGTAAAGGACGATGTGCGCCTTTGGCGTGGCCAGTTCGCTGGAAGCTAGCGCTGTTGGGCCGACCCACCTTCCTATCGGTCGCTCTGAGCGCTTAATAGCATTCCTGGTGGCCCTTTCTCTGTTGTTTTCTTTTATCAGTATACTTCAAAATTCCTTAATAAATTCATTTTAACTCCAATTTGGTTGATTCAAAATTCTGCACGTCTGAAAAATGAAGACCTATCGAGAGGTGTGCTTTGCACATTTTCCAAAATACTTTTATACTGTATTTGTATTTAAATACACATTTGGGGTGCTTCTAGCCCCCTTTCAAAAATCCTATAGTGTTCAAATCAACTTCAAATGGAGTGATTCCAAATTCCAGAGACTTCTAATATCCTACCCTATTTTTGAAGCCTTGGTGAACATTTTTATCAGGCTTTATTTTGTTGAATTAAATAAATAGCTTCCTATTGCTATTTATCTAGTATGGGAAAATCTATAGAATATACATTTCAACTCCAAATCCATTGAAACAACTTCCTAAATATTTCTAAAAAATATCTCTGATAAATGAGTGCCTCCACTCATTTTTATCATAATATTTTCTCTGGGCTTCATAAAGGATCCCCTACTCCTCCTTTCCTCCATTCAGAAATCCCTGATGGTCCAAAGCTCCTATGTCAAGCTTCATGTATTTTTCTATGACTAGATAGGTCCAAGAAAAATATAACTTCCATTTTTATAGCACTTTTGTTTCTGCTTGCTGTGTGGCTTACCGTGGTTGTTTCCGACAATAGAGGCAGGTAGACAGAGTACTCAGAGTGGACCGGAAGACCTCGAAGACCCCGAGGACTTACGTGAGCGAAGGCAAGCAGCCCTTTGACCATGTATGAGCATATGTTATGATGCATGCTAGTGTAGCAAATATTACCGTTACATGTGATCATAAGTACTGGTAAATCATTGAAGTGATGTTACCGATGGCTCCTCCGGAGCACATGCATTGAGCTTGATCCTACCACCTATGAGGGTCATGCTAATATCATGTTGACAAGCAAAGATAGAATAGCAATAGCATGAGCATGTTGTTGGTATAAATCAAAGGTTTATGAAAACCCCGACGGGTGCCACTAATGCCCGAATGTGATGATGAGTTAGGTGGCCACTTTTGGTGAAGTGGTGCACCGGGTATTTGTGTGTGTATGGTTTCGGAAATGGGATTAGATTTATGATGTGTTGACCGTCCCAACTTTACATGTACGACCACGTTACCCCTTTATGGGACGGGGCTGTGTTGATTACTCTGGTCGGTGCTAGCAAAGAGCCACATTACTAGTGGCGGGAGTGATGTGTGCTTACTCTCGTGATGGGGTCGTGCCAGGTAGGGCGACTATGCCGTTTTACGTGTTCCAGGCACACCGTTGGTCCCTGCATGGTTGATACTGTCCAGAGTCGATGCTCGTAAGACGTAAAACATGTGGGTTGGGTACCAATCGAGTGGACCTCTTTGTCTAGTATCGTCAGGGGAAATGCATTGATCGGGTACTTACCTCGGGTATGTTATATACCGCGAGTCGTGGATGACACGAAAGTTTCCCGGTTCTCGTGGGTCCAGCATACTACCTCTGTAGAGTGTAAAACTATTTGAATAGCCATGTCCAGGATCAAGGACAGTTGGGTAATCCTGCTTAAACTACGTCTAGTCGTTTCCGCATAAACCAAGGGTGTGTGAGTGTGTGGTAAATGGTGTTAATATGAAAGGGTTGATATGACCAAGTTTGGGGACTTGGCATATCGGGTGAACCCGGAGTGTTCAACCCTCGACAGATATATGGATATCTGTAACCTATTCTTCAAATCAACATTTAGCTTATGTTGCGCATCCATGATCATGATTATTTACAACCAAGATGTTATCCACCAAAGATGCATATTACTTGTTGCCCCTTCAATTGCATTGTTCACCTCATGGGCTGTTTGCGAGTACATTCAAAGTACTCATTGGCTTGCCACTGGTTATTTCATTGACCAGGTATGAGAGAACATGATTTGGTGAAGAATAACTCGGTGCCGTTCTTGCGAGCTAGGGCGCTTCCTAGTCGTAATGCGTATAGGTTAAGACTGATGGCATGGGTTCACGCTTTCGACCGATATTTACGCTATTGGTCCAGTTTGGTGTGTTGGCCCTTAAGGCCCTATATATGTAAGACTTGACCGCAATGGTCATTTGTTGTATCAAACGATGTGTATGGATGTAAGACTCTTAATATTCAGTATCTGTGTGTTCGGTGAGCATTCATCTGTGGGATCACTGAGCACGTTCATTCGGCGATCTCGACTCATAAGTAGGGGTCCCCACAACACATCAAAAATGTATTACTTCCAACAAGTTACTTTCTTGTTCCATCTCATTGGAAAACGAGGCCTTCAGTCATCTTGGCCATGTGGTATGATTTGCATGTCTCAAGTGATTCAAAATCAAGTGAGTCCAAACGATCCATTTGCATGGAGTTTCTTCATGCATTTATACCAATAGGTATGGTTTGCATGTCTCAAACGTTTCAAAAAATGAGTGAGTACAAAGATCCATCGGCATGGAGCTTCTTCATGCATTTTATACCAACATGACTCAAGTGGCAGTGCCACAAGTAAGTGGCACTATCATTACTACTTTGTATCTTTTGGCATCAATAATATGAACATGTATAGCACTACGATCGAGATTCAATAAACCATTGAAGGTAATTATTCAAGAAAATAGAATAACCATTATTCTCTTTAAATGAACAATCGTATTGCAATAAACACGATCCAATCATGTTCATGCTCAACGCAAACACCAAATAACAATTATTTAGGTTTAACACCAATCCCGATGGTAGAGGGAGTGTGCGATGTTTGATCACATCAACCTTAGAATTACTTCCAACACACATCGTCACCTCACCCTTGCTAATATCCTTTTAATCCGTAGCTATAACTTTGAGTTACTAACATTTAGCAACTGAACCGGTATCTAATACCCTAGTGCTACTAGGAATACTAGTAAGGTACACATCAATATCAGGTATATCCAATATACTTTTGTCGACTTTGTCAGCCTTCTCATCTACCAAGTATCTAGGGTAGTTCCGCCTCAGTGACCGTTTCCCTCATAACAGAAGCACTTAGTCTCGGGTTTGGGTTCAACCCTGGGTTTCTTCAATAGAGCAACAACTGTTTTTCCGTTTCATAAAGTATCCCTTCTTACCCTTGCCCTTTCTTGAAACTAGTGGTTTTACTAACCATCAACAATTTATGCTCCTACTTGATTTCTACTTTCGCAGTGTCAAACATTGCGAATAGTTCAAGGATCATCATATGTATCCTTGATATGTTATAGTTCATCACAAAGCTCTAGTATCTTGGTGCCAGTGACTTTGGAGAACCATCACTATCTCATCTGGAAGATCAACTCCCACTCGATTCAAGCGATTGTAGCACTCAGACAATCTGAGCACATGCTCAACGATTGAGATTTTCTCCCTTACTTTGTAGACAAAGAGTCTTGTCGGAGGTTTCATACCTCTTAACAAGGGCACGAGCATGAAATCCCAATTTCATCTCTTGGAACATCTCATATCTTCCGTGATGTTTCAAAACGTCTTCGGCGCCCCAATTCTAAGTCGTTAAGCATTACGCACTGAACTATCACATAGTCATCAAAAACGTGTATGTCAGATGTTCGCAACATCCACAGACGATGCTCGATGTTCAGCACAGCGAGCGGTGCATTAAGGACATATGCCTTCTGCGCAGCAATAAGGACAATCCTCAGTTTACGGACTCAGACCGCAAAATTGCTACTATCATCTTTCAACTAAATTTTCTCTAGGAACATATAAAAACGGTAGAGCTACAGCACAAGCTACAACATAATTTGCAAAGACCTTTTTGAATATGTTCATGATAATTGAGTTTAGCTAATCATATTACTAATAACTCCCACTGAAAATAGACATCCCTCTAGTCATTTGAGTGGCGCATGATCCAAATCCACTAACTCAAGTCCGATCACCACGTGAGTTGAGTATAGTTTCAGTGGTGAACATCTCCATGTTGGTCATATCAACTATATCATTCATGCTCGACCTTTCGGTCTCTTGTGTTCCGAGGCCATGTTTGTACATGCTAGGCTCATCAAGTTTAACCCAAGTGTTCCGCGTGTGCAACTGTTTTGCACCCGTTGTATGTGAACGTTGAGTCTATCACACCCGATCATTAGGTGGTGTCTCGAAACGACGAACTGTCGCAACGGTGCATAGTCGGGGAGAACACAATTTTATCTTGAAATTTTAGTGAGGGATCACCTTATAATGCTACCATCATTCTAAGAAAAATAAGGTGCATAAAAAGGATTAACATCACATGCAATTCATAAGTGACATGATATGGCCATGATCTTGTGCTTCTTGATCTCCATCACCAAAGCACCCGCATGATCTTTATCGTCACCGGCGCCACACCATGATCTCCATCATCGTGCCGCCATCGAGGTTGTCGTGCTATCTATGCTATTACTACTAAAGCTACAACCTAGCAATGTAGTAAACGCATCTGCAAGCACAAACGTTAGTTTAAAGACAACCCTATGGCTCCTGCCGGTTGCCGTAGCATCGACGTGCAAGTCGATATTTAACTATTACAACATGATCATCTCATACATCCAATATATCGCATCATGTCTTTGGCCATATCACATCACATGCATACCCTGCAAAAACAAGTTAGACGTCCTCTAATTTTTTGTTGCATGTTTTACGTGGCTGCTATGGGTATCTAGTATGATCGCATTTTACTTACGCAAAGCCACAATGGTGATATGCAAATTTCTATTTAACCTTTCTCCAAGGACCGCCTCGGTCAAACGCGATTCAACTGAAGTTGAAGAAACAGACACCCGTCAGTCATCTTTATGCAACAAGTTGCAAGTTAGTCGATGAAACCGGTCTCTCGTAAGCGTACGAGTAAGGTTGGTCTGAGCCGCTTCAATCCAACAATACCGCCGAATCGAGAAAAGACTAAGGAGGGAAGGAACTTGAACATCAATGCCCACAAAAACTTTTGTGTTCTACTCGAGATTACATCTATGCATGAACCTAGCTCATGATGCCACTGTTGGGGAACGTCGCATGGGAAACAAAAAATTTCCTACGCACACGAAGACCTATCATGGTGATGATCATCTACGAGAGGGAGATTGGATCCACATACCCTTGTAGATCGCTAAGCGGAAGCGTTAAAAACGCGGTTGATGTAGTGGCACGTATTCACGATCCGTCCCACGAACCCTCTCAAGATCCGTCCCACGATCCGTCCCGATCAAGTGCCGAACAGACGGCACCTCCGCATTCCGCACACGTACGACTTGATTATGATCTCCGCCTTCTTGATCCGGCAAGAGGGTGCGGAAAGGTAGATGAGTTGTCCAGCACGGCGGGCTGGTGGTGGTGTTGGTGGAGCTAGTCTAGCAGGGCT
Source organism: Hordeum vulgare subsp. vulgare (assembly GCF_904849725.1). Taxonomy (NCBI): domain Eukaryota; kingdom Viridiplantae; phylum Streptophyta; class Magnoliopsida; order Poales; family Poaceae; genus Hordeum; species Hordeum vulgare. The sequence continues at coordinate 294,172,094 of NC_058522.1, forward strand.
TCGCCTAAGCACCGCTGAAACTAGAGGAGAAACATATCTAGAGAGAGAGGGCAGCACGTGGCTGTTTTCTGTTGTGTCTAAAACCCTCAAAACCCTTAGTATATGTAGGAGGAGAGGAGGGATAGGTCTGTGCCCTAGGGCAGCCTTTTTTTTCACTCTTGCGCAAGGGAGAGAGGAAGAGTCCTACTCCAATCCTATTTGGAGTAGGATTCCTCCTTCCCACTTGGAAACTCTTTCCACCTTGTGTTTTTCTCCTTCTCAAACCTTATGGGCCTTAGTGGAACTTATTCCAGTCCATTAGGGGCTGATTTATCTCTTCCCACATCTGGACACCCCTCCCAGCACTCCCGGTGTCGGGGACCAAAACATGACTTCCTATATATCAATCTTTACCTCCAGACCATTCCAGAGCTCCTCGTGACGTCCTGGATCTCATCTGGGATTCCGAACAACTTTCGGTTACCAACACCTATAACTCAACTATACCGAAACGTCACCGAACCTTAAGTGTGCAGACCATGCGGGTTCGAGAACTATGCACACATGACGTGTGACATTCTCCGGTCAATGACCAATAGTGGGACGTGAATGTCCATATTGGCTCCTACATATTATACAAAGATCTCTATAGGTTGAACCTCTATGTCAAGGATTCAGTTAATCCCGTATGCTGTTCCCTTTGTCCTTCGGTATGTTACTTGCCCGAGATTCGATCGTCAGTATCTCCATACCTAGTTCAATCTCGTTACCGGCAAGTGTCTTTACTTGTTCCCTAATACAATATCCCGTAACTAACTCCTTAGTCACATTGCTTGCAAGGCTTGTTGTGATGTTGTATTACGGAGTGGGCCCCGAGATACCTCTCCGTCACACACGGAGTGACAAATCTCAGTCTTGATCCACGCCAACCCAACACACACCTTTGGAGATACCTATGGAGCACCTTTATATTCACCCAATTACGTTGCGACTTTGATAACACACAAGGTATTCCTCCAGTGTCCGGGAGTTGCATGATCTCATGGTCATAGGAACCGATACATTGACATGCAGAAAAACAGTAGCAATAAACTGACACAATCACATGCTACGTTCATAGTTTGGGTCTTGTCCATCACATCATTCTCCCAATGATGTGATCCCGTTATAAAGTTACAACACTTGTCTATGTTCAGGAAACCTTGACTATCTTTGATCAATGAGCTAGTCAACTAGAGGCTCACTAGGGACAGTGTGTTGTCTATGTATCCACACATGTATTTGTGTTTCCAATCAATACAATTATAGCATGGATAATAAACGATTATCATGAACAAGGAAATATAATAATAACCAATTTATTATTGCCTCTAGGGCATATTTCCAACACTTGCCACATCCATTTTTCTCATAGAGAGCCACCTACTCATGTGTTGAAATCAAGAGATTCCAATTCATCCATTTGAAACTTTATCTCTAGCCTCCCCAAGTTGCTTTTCACAAAATCAATCTCTCTTACCCGTGAAAAATCTGCGAGAGAGTGATTGAGTGTTGAGGAGACTATATTTGGAAGCACAAGATCAAGGAGTTCATCGTTCTACCGTATCTATTACCTTTTGGAGGGTGGTGCCTCCTAGATTGGTTAGTTGTCGCTTGGGAGCCTCCTAATTCATATTGTAGAGTTGAACCATGAAGTTTTACGGGCAAGGAGATTGCCTAATTCATGAAGATGGACCCTGAGTGAGGCTAGTTTTGTGTGGACGTAAGCCATGGTGGAATAGACAAGACCGCTTCTTCATGTACCCCTTGCGGGTGGATCCCTCCGTGGAATCTCGTAGTTGTTTCCCTCCGTGCATTGAAGTCTCTACTAAGGTGGACGTACGATAGCGCCACCTATCGGAACCACGCCATAAATCACCGTGTCATCTTTGCGTTTGATCTTCCAAAACTCTACTCCTTACTTACATGTGCAATGTATTTACTTTCCGCTACCATATATGTTGACTAGCATGTGTAGGTTGCACTAGGCATGTTAGAATTAGTAAAATCTACCAACCATTAATATTGGGAAAAGGATAGGATTCTAATTTATGCAAGTAGTCTATTCACCCCCCTTTAGACATCCCTTGTAGCGATCCAACAATTGGTATCCGAGCTTTGGTCTCCATAGCCTTGGTTTAGTCACCATTCGAGGAAGATGGATGTGCCTAATTTGGGGAATATTAGTTGTAGAGTGCTTGTTTTCAATGGGGAGTATTATAGACAATGGAAAGGTGAAATGCTCTATATATTTAATGAATTCCATTTGCGCAAGTATGTCGAATATCCCTATGAGCCTCCATCGACCCCTTACATCCTTCTCATGATGATGAAGTTAATATTCTTGGTAATATTAAAACTATTAGTCTCATCATTAGAGGACTGCCAATAAATGTGCTTAATCAAATGAAGAACTTTGAATGTGCTCATACATTGTGGAAAGATTTGGATAAAAGATATCCTCACTACTCATTAAAAAAATCTTGATATCATTTTCCAAAAATATATTGCCTTTAATAAAATGAAGCCAAATGATCCTAACTTTGACAAATGTATTATTGAGCTTTGTGACCTTATGCGTGCTAAAGGAGATTTCATTACCGTTAACAATATCATGGTTGAAGCCATTCACATGCATAAACATGAACATTGTCATAGTCGAAATTCTAATGAAATTCTTGATTCTTATGACGAGGATATTCCATCTCACGATGAAAATGTGGAGCATGGCTACTACGATGAAGATAAAGAGCTTGACATCGAGTATGGGAAGACCATGAGGAGCCTTCATCTTATGGCGAACCTTATAGACTACATGGACGGAGGAAAAGAGTGGATACTTGATAGTGGATGCGCCGATCACATGACCGGAGATAAAGACATGTTTCATGAGATCACACCAAACCATGGACCATGAAGGCATGTGACCTTTGGTGACAACTCCAAGGGTAAGGTACTTGGTCTCGGTAAGGTGGCCATATCTCATGATAATTCCGTTCAAAATGTCATGCTTGTTGAATCCCTTGGCTACAATATTATTTCCGTATCTATATTAGTGGATTTTGGTTTCAATGTGCTATTTACGGAAGGTTATTGCCAAGTGTTTCACCGTGATAATCATAACATGGTCTTTACGGGGGTTTTTAAGGTGATCTATACATTATCTATTTCTTTTAAAATCCAAACCACGTACATGTCTTATTGCAAAATCTTCTAAAGGTTGGTTATGGCATAGAAGGCTAGGACACATTGGTATGCATAATCTTGATAGTCTTATCAAAGGTGATCATATTCTTGGTGTTAACAATGTTATCTTTGACAAAGATAGACTTTATAGTGCTTGTCAAGCAGGAAAACAAGTCGGTGGAAGTCATCCCGTGAAGAACATCATGACTATAGGAAGGCCACTCGAGCTGCTACACATGGATCTCTTTGGTACCAATGCTTACAAGAGCCTCGATGGAAATTCTTATGGTTTAGTCATTGTTGATGATTTTTTCAGATTTACATGGGTATTCTTTCCTCATGATAAGTCACAGGTACAAAAGATCTTCAAGAACTTTGCTCGAAAAGCCCGAAATCAGTTTGAAGTGAAGATCAAGAAACTTTGGAGCGACAACGGATCAGAGTTCAAGAACATAAATGTGGATACTTTTCTTGACGAAGAGGGCATCTGAAATGAGTTTTCAGCGACTACACACCTCAACAAAATGGATTTGTTGAGAGGAAGAACCGATCTCTCATAGAGATGGCCAGAATGATGCTTGACGAATACAAGATGGCAAGCCACTTTTGGACAGAAGACGTGGAAATAGATTGTCATGCCACGAACTGACTCTACTTACACAAGCTTCTCGGTAAAACAACATGCGAGCTACTCACCAGTTACAAATTCAAAGTTGGATACTTTTGAGTATTCGGCTGCAAGTGCTACATTCTTGATACGCATCGTTGTTCTAAATTTTCTTCTAAACCTCATGAAGGTTTCCTACTTGGTTATAGACCAAACTCTCACACTTACCGTGTCTACAACAACTTCACTCGAAAAGTTGAAGAGACGGTAGATGTGAAGTTTGATGAATCTAATGGTTCGCAAGTCGAACAATTGCCAAATGATGTAGGAGATAAGGAACCTTCGGAAGCCATCCAAGATCTAACTATTGGCAAGATTCGTCCCGTGGAGGTGAAGGAAAGTACTTCATCAACTCAAGTGGAAGCCCCTACATCGTGTCAAGGCGAACCACAAAATGATATAGAGGCATCCACAAGCGGTACACGTCATAATGAAGAGGAGGATGAAGTACGTCATTAAGATCTACCTCAACCTTCCTCACCACCACCTCAAGGAGATGACACCGTTAACAACAACAAAGAATAAGATGACGGGGAAGCTCCACCATCCAACAAGAAAAAGCTGCCACGAGTTCGAGCAAGAGTGGACAAGGATCATTTGCTGAATCATATCTTCGGTGACATACAAACTAGGAGAATCACTTGCTCGAAAACTCATTTAGCTAAGCTTTGTGAGCATTACTCATTTATATCTAGCATTGAGCCTATGAAGGTAGAAGAAGCACTTCAAGACACGGATTGGGTGAATGTGATGAACGACGAGCTACACAACTTCGAGAGGAATGAAGTTTGGACACTCGTGGAAAATCCCAAGGACGAGCACAACATCATAGGTACAAAATGGGTGTTTCGGAACAAGCAAGATGAAGATGGTAAAGTTGTACACAACAAGGCACATCTCGTAGCCCAAGGATACACGCAAGTCGAATGTATGGACTTGTGATGCCCTCGATTTAATCACATGCTAATCATACACGCAAATGCATACGATCAAACTCAAGGACTCACGGGAAGATATCACAACACAACTCTAGACACAAATAAAACATACAAGCTTCATATTACAAGTCATAGGCCTCGAGGGCTAGAATACGGAAGCTCAATAAACACACGAGTCAGCGGAAGCAACAAAAATCTGAGTACAGACATTAAAATGAAGTGCCTTAGAGAAGGCTAGCAAAAAAGAAACACGATCGAACGAGGCGAGGCCTCCTGCCTGGGAACCTCCTAACTACTCTTGGTCTTCAGCGACCTCCACATAGAAGGCACCGTCGGGGTAGCAGTTATCGTCGGCGGGATACTCCATCTCCTTGGCTCCATCATCTGGTCGCAGGAATGTATCAAGGGGACAAAGGGGGAGCAAAGCAACGGTGAGTACTCATCCAAAGTACTCGCAAGACTTATATCAGAACTATACTAAGTATGCATCAGTATCAAAGGAGGGGGTTTATACGTGGACTGATTGCAGCAAAGCGAGAAAGAGAGGGAAAGCCTAGTCCTATCGAAGACTAGCATCTTCAGGGGGTCTTGCAGCAAGAGACGAGAGTAAAACAGGAAAACACAAATTAAGTAGTCATATTGTTGCAACAACATTAATATGAGGTCACACCCAGCAATCCTTCCTCGACTCCCCGCGAGGAAGCAATCCCAGGGCAACAATTCCAGTTAAGTAACAGTTGTAGTTGTATAAGATCAGGGCACAACTCACAGTCGTCCTGTAACCATGGACACGACTATCCGAATAGTTAATTTCTTCCCTGCAGGGGTGCACAACATATTCCCCGTCACGCTCGATAACACTCTGGCCGGACACACTTTTTGGGATCATGCCCGGCCTCAGAATATCGACACGTCGCAGCCCCACCTAAGCTCAACAGAGAGGCCAGCCCGCCGGTCTAACTCCTAAGAACAAAGGGGTCGTGGGCCCACTTTCCCTCTGCGCTCCTGCACGATGCGTGGGCGGCCGATGTCAGTCCTAGAACCCCTTACTACAAGCGCGATGCATCTCGGGAGCACTCGGGCGCGCGCCGCTCCATCGTTGACGTCTGAAGAGCTTCGACTGATACCACGACGTCAAGTACCCATAATTCTTCCCACGCAGACGGTTAGTGCGTAATAAGGCCGTCCAACCAACCCAGATCAAATACCCAAATCCATTATCATTTTAATTAAGTCATCGACATAGCCACGCGGGAATCCACCCGCCAAACATATATTCATCAAAAATCCCAGTAACATGGTCAAGTAACTGTGTGGTTGTAACATCAGGGGGAAATCCGAGGTATCACCCTCGTTGGATTCCGAACGATGTATCCGTCAAGGTGGACTTAGAGGAATCACCCTCGAGGGTCCCACACTTGAGGGGTTGCATGACAGAGACATCGTCGGGAGTGGTGAAGGAGGAATCACCCTCGATAACCATGACCGACTAGCTACACTACAGAGGTATCTGATACGTCTCCATCATATCTACTTTTCCGAACTCTTCTGCCCTTGTTTTGGACTCTAATTTACATGATTTGAATGGAACTAACCCGGACTAACGCTGTTTTCAGTAGAATTGTCATGGTGTTGTTTTTGTGCAGAAATAAAAGTTCTTGGAATGTCCTGAAAATTTATGGAGAATTTTTCTAGAATAAAAGAAAAATACCTGTGCAAAGATCCACCTGAGTGGGCATGCTAGTGGGCCACAAGCCCATGGGCCGCGACCACCCCCGAGGCCGCGCCATGAGCGCTTGTGGGGCCCACGTGGAACCACCGCCCCCAAACTCAGCTCTATATATTCCGTCTCGCCCGAAAAAAAAATCAGAGAGAAGGTTTCATGGTGTTTTGCGATACGGAGGAGCCGCCACATCTTGTTCTTCATGTGGAGGGCAGATGTGGAGTCCGTTTCGGGCTCAGGAGAGGGGAAATCATCGCCATCGTCATCATCAACCTTTCTCCATCGACATTCCATGATGCTCTTCATCGTTCGTGAGTAATCTCATCGTAGGATTGCTCGACGGTGATGAGTTGGATGAGATCTATCATCTAATCGAGTTAGTTCTTGACGGGGATTGATCCCTAGTATCCACTATGTTCTAGATTGATGTTGCTACTACTTGGCTATACTTAATGCTTGACACTAGGGCTCGAGTGCCATGATTTCAGATCTGAACCTATTATGTTGTCGCCAATATATGTGTGTTTTAGATCCTATCTTGCAAGTTGTAGTCACCTACTATGTGTTATGACTCGGCAACCCCAGAGTGGCAATAGCCGGAACCACTCCCGGAGATGACCATAGTATGAGGAGTTCATGTATTCACCGCGTGTTAATGCGTTGGTCCGGTTCTTTATTAAAAGGAGAACCTTAATATCCCGTAGTTTCCATTAGGACCCCGCTGCCACGGGAGGGATGGACAATAGATGTCATGCAAGTTCTTTTCCCTAAGCATGTATGACTACATACGGAATACATGCCTACATTAGATCGACGAACGGGAGCTAGTTACATATCTCTCCGTGTTATAGCTGTTACATGATGAATCACATCTGTCATACTCATCCATCACCGATCCACTGCCTACGAGTCTTTTACTACTGGTCCTTGCTACGTTACTTTGTCTAGGCTTGTCCCTTGCTACAAAAGGGATTGGGCCACTTTGCTGTTGCTGCTACTGCTGTTCCTTGGTACTTCGCTGTTACTTGTTGCAAGATCCTTTTCCGACACTGTTGTCGGGGAAGAATTGTTACTCGCCCACGTGCAACCTACTGGCACCATTGATACAACAGTTAGGAATAGTCTGCCGTCAATAGATCGTTTCTGGCATCGTTGCTATCATACTACTTTGCTACCGATACTTTCTTTGCAGACACTAATCTTTCAGGTCTGACAAACTCAGCTGCTAATACTTGAGAATATTCTTCCGCTTCTCCTTTGGCAAACCAACAAATTTGGGTTGAATACTCTACCCTCGAAAACTGTTGCGATCCCCTATACTTGTGGGTTATCAAGACCTTTTTCTGGCGCCGTTGCCGGGGAGGCACAACTATATTCTCTGAGTCACTTGGGATTTACGTCTGCTGATCACTATGAGGAATCCGAAAGATCCAAGAACTAAAATCTTGCCTTCCACTACGAGGAGAGGTAAGGAACTGCCATCTAGCTCTGCACTTGATTCACCTTCAGTTATGAGTAAGTTTGCGACTTCGCCTCCAACTAGAAATCTTTATATGTCGCCTGTGCTTGATGATGCTACTTCTGCTGCCCATGATGCTTATGATGATGCTATGCTTGATACTATGCCCGATGATGCTATGCTTGATACTATGCCTGATGATGCTATGCTTGATACTATGCCTGATGATAATATGCCTGCTACTGCTTTGCCACTAGGCGCCCTTGATGCACATATTGCTAGAGTTGCTGCTAGATGTGATGATACTTCTGAAACTACTGGTACTATTGAAGTAAAACCTGCTACTATGCCTGAATTGCCTGTTATGCCTGATACGCGCTATGTTATGGAGGGAGAGATAACTGAGGATTTTCTTGCGTGTAAGGATAGCTATGATGTTGAGAAATTACTGCGCAAGTGGAAAGAAAAATCTCTGAATGCTAGGATGAAATACGACCCGAAGTTTGCCACTTCGCCTATCTTTGTGACCGATAAGGATTATGAATTCTCTGTCGACCCTGAGTTAATCACTCTAGTCGAATATGATCCTTTTCACGGTTATGAGTCTGAAACGGTTGTAGCCCATCTTACCAAACTGCATGATATAGCGACCCTATTCACTAATGAGGAAAAGATCCGCCACTAATATAGCCTCAAGCTGTTTCCTTTCTCGCTAAAGGATGATGCTAAGACTTGGTTCACTTCTCTTGCTCCTGGTTGTGTGCGTAGCCCCCAGGATATGGTCTACTACTTCTCTGAAAATATTTCCCTACCCATAAGAAGCAAGCTGCCTTGCAGGAAATATACAACTTTGCTCAAGCTGAAGAAGAGAGTCTCCCACAAGCTTGGGGGAGGCTCATCCAGCTACTGAATGCTTTGCATGATCACCCTCTTGAGAAGAACGAAATACTTGATATCTTCTATAATGGACTTACTCATACTTACAAAGACCACCTAGATAGTTGTGCCAGTTGTGTTTTTAGGGAACATACTGTAGACACAAGCTGAGATCCTATTGAATAATATCTTGTGCAATGAGAATGCTTGGACTATTCCCGAACCACCTCCTAAGCCAACTCGGAAGAAAAGAGGTATTCTATTCCTCAGTCTGAACAAATCTATGCGAGAGAAAGGCATTAAATCTGAAGATGTCAAAAATCTACCACCTATCGAAGAGATCCATGGTCTTGATAACTTGATACAGGTACTAGAAGTAAATTCTCTAGGTAGGTTTGATGAGAGTGATATTCCTTTTGATAAGCCTGCTAGCTTATGCCTGGATGAATTTGATAACTTTGTTGCGACACAACAGAGTTTCAATGATTATGTTAGCAGACAATTGGAACAGGATGCTCGTATGCTTAGTCATTTAAGTGCTTGTGTGGACAGAAACGTCAATGATGTTAAGCTTCTGAGTAAACATGCCTCTATGGTTACTACTCAGGTAGAACAAGTACTTAAAGCTCAAAATGACTTGCTCAATGAGTTGAATGACAATTCTGTCATAGCCGTCACTAGAGGCGGTAGAATGACCCAGGAACAGGAACCTTTTTATCCTAAGGGTCATCCCAAGATATTTGAACAAGAATCTCAAGGAGTTAGCACTGATGCACCTAGTCATCCTAGAAAGAAGAAGAAAGATGATAGGAACCTGCACGCTAGCAACCCTGTTGCTGCTACACCTGAGAGTCCAAACGACGTCTCTGTCTCTGATGCTGAAACACAATCTGGTGATGAACATGAGCCTAATGATAATATCAATAGTGATTTTCATGTTGACGCTCAACCTAGCAATGAAAAGGATGTGGAGATTGAACCTAGTGTTGATCTTGATAACCCACAGCCTAAGAATCAGAGATACAATAAGAATGACTTCACTGCTAGGAAGCATGGTAAAGAAAGGGAACCATGGGTTCAGAAACCCATGCCCTTTCCTCCAAAACCATCCAAGAAAAAGGATGATGAGGATTTTGAGCGCTTCGTTGAAATGATCAGGCCTGTCTTTCTGCAGATGCGTTTTACAGATATGCTCAAGATGTCTCCGTATGCTAGTTACATGAAAGATATTGTGACTAATAAGAGGAGGATACCTAAGGTTGAGATTTCCACCATGCTCGCTAATTATACCTTCAAGGGTGGAACTCCGAAGAAACTAGGTGATCCCAGTGTGCCCACTATACCTTGCTCCATTAAAGGCAACTACGTTAGAACTGCGTTATGCGATCTTGGAGCTGGTGTTAGTGTTATGCCTCTCTCTCTTTATCGTAGACTTGAACTGGATAAGTTGACACCCACTGAAATCTCTCTACAAATGGCCGACAAATCAACTGCTTTCTCTATCGGCATTTGCGAGGATGTGCCTGCTGTGGTTGCTAACACCACTATCTTAACAAACTTTGTTATCTTGGATATTCCCGAGGACGATGCCATGTCTGTCATCCTCGGAAGACCCTTTTTAAACACCGCAGGGGTTGTTATAGATTGCAATAAAGGCAATGTCACTTTCCATGTCAACGGTAATGAGCATACGGTGCACTTTCCGAAGAAACAATATCAAGTACATTGTATCAATGCTATCGAAAAAACTTCATCGATTCTTATTGGGAGTTTTGGATGCCCTATTCCTCGTGTCAAGATGAAGTATGATTTTCTTGTTGGGGAGATACACATCCCCATTGAGGTAACCTAGTGACTATTCGAAAATTCTCTGTCTTCTTTTGCGATTGGAAAAAGTTTTGTCAACGGGATTTCATCAACCCCATTGATGGATTTCTTTCGATGACCATGAGATGGATGAATCAAAGAGTCACAAACCTCTATTCCAAGCTTTCTCTTTAGGTTGCTTAGAAAAAAAATGATAGATTTAGTTTAGTTTTCCCTGTTTTCTGTTTTAGCATCCGGTAGAAAAGTACCCCGAAAATAAAAGTTCTTCGAACACCGTGAAAATCAAGTATAATTTGTTCTGGAATTTTTGAAAATTTCTGGGACAAAGAGTTTGTTTGGGGGCCACAATAGTGGGCCACATGCCGTAGGGGCGCGGGCACCCCCTGGCCGCGCCACCCAGGCTTGTGGGGCGCACAGGAACCCCCTTCACTCATTCTTGCTCTCATCTGGTTCTCCTACCTCCAGAAAAAATCGTTTCGCAGCTCAAACCCGTGTTCTTGCTCCTCTTGCTGGGATTTTCGATCTCTTTGCTCAAATCACCATTCTCCGAACTGTTTTGGGGAAATTACTCCTTGGTAAGTGACTCCTCCATTGGTCCAATTATTTTTGCTCTAGTGCCTTATACTCCACGTATTTTTGCTGCCTTGGTGACCATGTTCTTGAGATTTGCATGCTGATTTTAGCTGGTCCCAAGTAGTTTTGATGCGTAATATGGCCTCTAGGCACTTGTTGGAGTAGTTTGTACGAGTTTAGTTGAGCCTTGTTCACTTTTCCTTAGAATGACTAAAAATTTCAGAAATTTTCAGAGATAGAAAAGGGAAAAGATGAGGAGGTTCTTAAGAGGCTCGTCAAGCCGTGACCCCAAGGATGATGGGAGTGAGAAGAAACCCAAGTATTTGGTCCCTCGAGTCACAGAAGTTCGCGCGTGCGAATGGCCAAGCGACGTGTTCTTACGCGCCGCTGGAATTTATGAGGACTTTTATCACTTGTTGGAAAACGCAGGCCTTACTGCCTTCATTGAAGATAAGTGTCCGCAATACCTCCTCCTCACTAATATCTTCGTACAAAGCTTCAACTTCTATCCGAGGAAGAATCCTCCTATGGTTGAGTTTAAACTTTATGATATCCCCGAGCGCATGTCACTCCAGGATTTTTGCAATGGTTGCAAATTGCCTTACGTTGGGAATATTCATGAACCTCGTCCACGGGACTTGGAAGCTTTCATCGGTACTATTGTTGTAGGAGAGGAGAGAGGAGTGTCTTGTGCTAGAGCTGCTAGCATTCATTTTCCTGTGCTTCGGTACTTCTCACTATTTGTGGGAAATGTCTGATTGGCCGTGGGAAAGCTGGGTCCCTTAGTTCCCCAGATCTTGCGGTCTTGCGCGAAGCCGTTTATAACGATAAAACTTATAGCTTGGGGCTATAGTAGCTCAACGGTTGAACCTGAACCGTTCTAAAGGTGTTGTCTATGGAGGTATCTATGCTAACCGTCTTGCTAGACACTTTGAGATACCCATTAGACTGGAGGAGGAAGAAGAGATTCTTCTTCCCTAGAGATATCTAGATTATGATAGCATGGTTCGCCATGACTTTCTTGATAGAGATATAAATAGAAGGATGATTTATAACCTGGTATTTGGTGAGGGTACTCGTGAGACTATTACTTTGCCTACACCTTCTTTGTTCAATCTTCATGGAGGCAGCTACATTATTATGCCCTCGGACATCTACGCATATTGGGGTTTAGCCCAACCACACGTGCCCGTGCCCGAGCCACCAGTCGAGTACCAGACGCTAGTTTATCAGTGGGAGCCAGAGGAGCTCACACAACATTGGCATCCTCAGTCAACTCCAGAGTACCCCGGAGATGGTTATTTCCCTCCTTGGGAGTAGACCAACTTACGCCAAAAGCCTAAGCTTGGGGGAGTACGTGTTCTCACCGACTTTACATTCTTGCTTATGCTTTTACTTTGTTAGACGGTGTTCATACTTTGCCACTGTATCATCCATGCTAATTTATTTTCTTTTTCTCATTTTCCTTTCGCGTGTCTGTCTAGTTTGAGAAAACCCAAAAATATTTTCCTTTTCTTCTTTTGCTTGTTGGGAGCTTTCCCGTGTAGATAGTTTTCTTTTTCTTTGGGTCAAGGTAGAAGACCATGGTTACAATGTTTAGTGGCTCTTGCATGCATACCTGTTTACCTTTCAAAGATCCATATTACTTTATTTCTCCTTTGTGTTTGTCTGCAGATTCCAGCGTAGTCCAATGCACGAGCACTCTTATTATTGTTCGCATCGTTCGTCGTGCAAGTGAAAGGCAATAATGACGATATATGATGAAGTGACTGAGCATGGAAAAGCTGGTATGAACTCGATCTATTTTGTTTTTGTAAATATGACTAGCCCATCATGCCTGATTCAGCTTTGTTGTGAGAGAAACATGTTTGCAACAAAAACTTAGAGATCATAGTTGCTTATGCCATGCTTACTTAGCTAGGAGCTTATAATGGTTTGTCTTGGATGCCCACATGAATGCTGAGATGACTATGATGTAGTATGATATGATGGTATCCTCCTTTGAAGGATTCAAGTGGCTTGACTTGGCACATGTTCACGCATGTAGTTGAAACAAAATCAACATAGCCTCTATGATGTTCATGTTCATGGTGATTTATGTCCTACTCATGCTTGCACTCAATGTTAGTTAATCTCAATGCATTTTGATGACTGTTGTTGCTCTCTAGTTGGTCGCTTCCCAGTCTTTTGCTAGCCTTCACTTGTACTAAGAGGGAATACTGCTTGTGCATCCACTTCCATAAACCCAAAGTTGTGCCATATGAGTCCACAATACCTACCTATGTGCGGTATCTACCTGCCATTCCAAGTAAATTTGCATGTGCTATTCTCTAAACCTTCAAGAAATAATCTGTTTTGCATGCCCGAACAGCTCATGTGGTGACAGGGGGCTATTAGTATCTTCCACGCTAGGCATGTTATCCTTGATATGTGTTTATTCACTATCATTCACGAGAAAGGGGCCGGTAATTGGAATTCCCAATTCCATACTCAAATCGAAAAGATAATTGCAAACAAAACTCCCCCAGGATTGATGTTGGTATGGACGGTACCCGAGGATTCGACTAGCCGTGGAGTGTGATTGATTGTTGGTGGGGGAGCCAAAACTTTACTTTTCTGTTTGGGAACCTCCTATAGCATGTGTAGCGTGGAAGGTGTTGAGAACTTGGAATGTCCATGGTTTTGTTTTTGTGCAGAAATAGAAGTTCTCGGAATGTCCTGAAAATTTACGGAGATTTTTTCTGGAATAAAAGAAAAATACTTGCGCAAAGATTCACCTGAGGGGGCATGCCAGTGGGCCACGGCCACCCCCCTAGGCCGTGCCGTGAGGGCTTGTGGGGCCCACGTGGCACCACCGCCCCCAAGCTCAGCTCTATATCTTCCGTCTCGCCCGGAAAAAAAAATCAAAGAGAAGGTTTCATTGCATTTTGCGATACGGAGGCGCCGCCACATCTTGTTCTTCATCTGGAGGGCAGATCTGATGTCCGTTTCGGGCTCCGGGGAGGGGAAATCGTCACCATCGTCATCATCAACCTTTCTCCATCGACAATTCCATGATGCTCTTCATCGTTCGTGAGTAATCTCATCGTAGGCTTGCTGGACGGTGATGAGTTGGATGAGATCTATAATGTAATTGAGTTAGTTCTTGACGGGGATTGATCCCTAGTATCCACTATGTTCTAGATTGATGTTGCTACTACTTGGCTATGCTTAATGCTTGTCAATAGGGCCCGAGTGCCATGATTTCATATATGAACCTATTATGTTGTCGCCAATATATGTGTGTTTTAGATCCTGTCTTGCAAGTTGTAGTCACCTACTATGTGTTATGACTCGGCAACCCCAGAGTGGCAATAGCCGGAACCACTCCCGGAGATGACCATAGTACGAGGAGTTCATGTATTCACCGCATGTTAATGCGTTGGTCCGGTTCTTTATTAAAAGGAGAACCTTAATATACCGTAGTTTCCATTAGGACCCCGCTGCCATGGGAGGGATGGGCAATAGATGTCATGGAAGATCTTTTCCCTAAGCACGTATGACTACATAAGGAATACATGCCTACATTAGATCTACGAACGAGAGCTAGTTACATATCTCTATGTGCTATAGCTGTTACATGATGAATCACATCTTTCATACTTATCCATCACCGATCCACTGCCTACAAGTCTTTTACTACTGGCCCTTGCTACGTTACTTTGTCTAGGCTTGTCCCTTGCTACAAAAGGGATTGGGCCACTTTGTTGCTACTACTACTACTGTTCCTTGCTACTTCGCTGTTACTTGTTACAAGATCCTTTTCCGACACTGTTGTTGGGGAAGAATAGTTACTTGCCCACGTGCAACCTACTAGCGCCATTGATACAACAGTTAGGAATAGTCTGCCGTCAAAAGATCATTTCTGGCACCGTTGCTATCATACTACTTTGCTACTGATACTTTGCTTGCAGACACTAATCTTTCAGGTGTGGTTGAATCTGACAAACTCAGCTAGTAATACTTGAGAATATTCTTTCGCTTGTCCTTTGGCAAACCAACAAATTTGGGTTGAATACTCTACCCTCGAAAACTGTTGCGATCCCTTATACTTGTGGGTTATCAGTATCATCCTGAGTACTTCGCGAGGCGTCACCCTCGGTACCCGATAGTAGCTCTGTAGCGCCGCACAACTAAGGGGGGTGCGAGTGCTGTGTCGGATTTGGCTCGTCGATCAGGGACCGAGACTTTACATTAAAGTGGGGCAACTGGACTAAGGGGTGAGAGGGATGACTGATTCGCCTATACTAAACAGTTTTGAAAGTGTAGTACTAAAAGTAGCAGTTCATCAAAATTAGGCTATGCATCAGATACAGAAACTAACTACAACAGTAGCAAAATACTAATGCAAGGATGAGGGAGAAAGAAATGGGCGATATAGAAATGATCGAGGGTGGTTTGCTTGCCTTATTGCTCTGCAGATAGATATGGATCCTCGACGGTGAAGTAGTCTATCACCGGATCAACATCGGTCTTGGGGTCTATCATAGCATCGAGGTCTATCAGAAAATAAGTAACAGAGGGGGATACAAGTAAATGATGGAGCAATCAAATGCAACACAAATGTAATGGCACGACAAGATGTGTGGGTGACAAGCTCTAATGCATCCCTAATTATTTTAAAAGAAGGGGGAAATATCTGACGATATATTCATCGCTCCAGGTATTTTTTTTGACATATGATCCTGATGTAAAAAGTCCATGTTCTTCATGTTAGAGAGGCGTGACACGTATATGGATGTCATATTTGGATTCGTTATATTTTTCTAATCATCTTTGATATACAAATTATTTTCATCAAAGTTACGGTTTATTTTCTATTAAATTTTAAATTTTTATCAATATTTAATAGTTTCTAAAATTATTATATTTAAAGTTGATCAAGTCAACTTGACTAGTCAAAAGGTGAGGGTGTGGCTCACATGTCATATGCATCAACTAAATTATGCTAGTTAATTAGATTAATTAGTCTTGGTTCAGTAAACATAGGCTAGTAGTTAAACTAACGAGTAATTAGTACTAACCCACTAATCTACACGGCCGACCACACACTCTCACGCACACACACAACACACACACTCACGCATACACGAAAGACACACTCACGCTCATACACACAAGACCATAGCCATGGCCTTAGTAGTGGTTGAAGCAGCAACTAACAGCGGCAAGCAAGCAAGAGGAACACCTAGTGACAGCAACTAGGAGCGGCAGCAGTGAATGGTTCCTACAGGGAGCAGCATTGGCAGGTAGCAATGCAGAAACCGCAGCAGCAGCAAGCAGCGCCGACGGAAGCAGTAGCAGTAAGCAGAGCAGTAGCTAGCGGAAGCAAGCAAGCAGCAAAACAACAACCACCAGCAGCACTAGCTAGCAGGAGCAGGGGCGTGGCCGGGCGAAGGCGAGCGCGCCCGGGCGCAGCGGAGCACATGCGCGGGTGCGCGAGCATCAGACAGTAGCGACAAGGCAACAAGCATCAGCATGCACGCACATATGTACGCGTATGTTTCGGACGAGTTTGGAGACGGCACCTACAAGGACGAATCGAGGACGGAAAGGAGGGGGATTGGAAGAGGAGCTCACCGCGATGCTCACGGACGTGGTTAGGAAGCATGTGGCGAACGGAATGCGACGGGCTCGATGGCGAGATGTGGCGGCCGTGGGCGAAGATGGCGGCGATGGCGAGCGTACGGGCCGTCCCGGCTTGACCAGGTCCCCGGAATGGACGAATCTTACTGCAGCGGACCTCCTAGACGTCCTCTCACGCGAGGGGAGCATGATGGCCGCGATGACAAGGTCGTCCATGGAGACAGGAGTTCGGGTGCGGGCGGGGAAGAAGAGAATGAGTGAGGGAGAGGGGATATGGCAGCTAGGGTTTGTCTAGGCCGTCGGGGGTTGTCCTCCTTATCCGCCTGGAGGGCCGGGGATGGTCGACGTGTGGGCAGGCGTGGCCATGGCCGTGGGATGACTTTGTACTATGGCACTTAGGCCGAGTGCCACCATAACCTAGGTTTCTTTTTCTTTTTCTTTTTAGTTTTATATTTTATCTTCTATCTATGTTTTGTATTTATTTTCTTCACCAAATGGCTTTTGTAGTATTTGTAACTTGACCCATCAATCATATTGGAATATTAGGTACTGCCACCAAAAAGTTTGCGGACAATTGAAATAGGTTTGGATATTTTAATAAGTCAAAAGGCCTCTTATCTATTCTTTTGGCCTCTGTTTTAATTTTTTTAGAACTTTTAATTACTTGCAAAATGTTGCTTTATATTTTACAAATACTTAAAAAATATTTGTAACCAAACGATGATTTTAGTTTTTAGGTTTGTGAATTTCTCATTTCACCTTTTTATTTGAATATTGAATTTTTAACTTGTAATTTCTAATTTGCCTTTGATTTTTTTATTAGTGGAATTTTGGCTTAATCAATCTTGATGACATGGCACCATTAGCGTTTGATTACTGTAGCTTAACTACCGGGGCGTCATAGGACTACGGTGAGACCTATGCCCGTGTTGCTAGACTTGAAGCCATTCGCATTCTTCTTGCTTATGCCAATCACAATGATAGTACTCTTTACCAAATGGATATCAAAAGCGCTTTTCTGAACGATGAAATTGAGGAGGAAGTTTATGTGAAAAACCTCCCGGCTTTGTGAATCCTAAGAAACCTAATCATGTTTACAAACTTTGTAAAGCTTTACATGGTCTTAAATAAGCCCCTCGAGCTTGGTACAAATGCCTAATGAAGTTTTTCATTGAAAAGGGTTTTGAGATTGGTAAAATTGATGCAACCTTATTCACTAAAAGAGTTAATGGTGAACTATTTTTGTGCCAAATATATGTGGATGATATTATGTTTGGATCTATTAACCCACTTTTTAGTGAGAAATTTGGAAGGTTGATGTCCGAGAAGTATGATATGTCCATGATGTGTGAGCTGAAATTCTTCATTGGTTTGAAAATCAAACAATCGAGAGAAGTTACATTTATCTCTCAACACAAAGACACCAGGGACTTAATCAAGAAGTTCAACATGCAACAGTTCAAATTATGAGAACTCCCATGCCCACTAGTGGACATGTTGACCTCACTAAGGACAAACCAGTTGACCAAAAGGCTTATCGATCAATGATCGGTTCATTGCTATACCTATGTGCCTCCCGTCCCGATATCATGTTGACTATTTGCATGTGTGCCCAGTATAAAGCGGCACCCAAGGAGTGTCATCTAGAGGCTGTGAAAAGAATTGTGAGATACTTGATACATACACCAAACTTTGGCATGTTGTATCCCAAGGGATGTTCTTTTGATCTTGTTGGCTGATCCGACTCAGACTTTGCCAGAGACAACGTTGATAGAAAATCCACCTCGGGTACTGATACGTCTCCAGCGTATCTACTTTTCCAAAATCTTTTGCCCTTCTTTTCGACTCTAATTTGCATGATTTGAATGGAACTAACCCGGACTGACGCTGTTTTCAGCAGAATTGCCTTTGTGTTATTTTTGTGCAGAAATAAAGTTCTCGGATTAACCTAAAAATTTATGGAGAACGTTTTTGGAATTAATGAAAAATATTGGCGAAATAATCAACCCGAGAGGGGCCACCACCTGGCTACAAGCTTGCAGGGCGCGACTCCCCCTAGAGCCCCTCGCTTGGGAGGACCCTATGGCTCCACCGAGCTCATTTCCACTTTTATACATTCCTATCCGGGGACAAAAATTCAGAGAGAAGAGTTCATCGCATTTTACGATACGGAGGCACCGCCACCTCGTGTTCTTCCTCGGGAGGGAAGATCTGGAGTCTAATTTGGGCTCCGGAGAGGGGAAATCGACGTTGTCGTCATCACCAACCATCCTTCATCACCAATCTCATGATGCTCTCCGCCGTTTGTGAGTAATTCCATCGTAGGCTTTCTGGATGGTGATGGATTGGATGAGATCTATCATGTAATCGAGTTAGTTTTGTTAGGGTTTGATCCCTAGTATCCATTCTGTTCTAAGATTGATGTTGCTATGACTTTGCTATGCTTAATGCTTGTCACTAGGTCCTGAGTGCCATGATTTCAGATCTGAACCTATTATGTTTTCATGAATATATATGTGTACTAGATCCTATCTTGCAAGTTGTAGACACATATTACGAGTTATGATCCGCATCCCCGAGGGTGACAATAACTGGGATTCTTTCCGGTGATTACTGTAGTTTGAGGAGTTCATGTATTCACTAAGTGCTAATGCTTTGGTCCGGTTCTCTATTAAAAGGAGGCCTTAATATCCCTTAGTTTCCATTAGGACCCCGCTGCCACGGGAGGGTAGGACAAAAGATGTCATGCAAGTTCTTTTCCATAAGCACGTATGACTATATATGGAATACATGTCTACATTACATTGATGAATTGGAGCTAGTTCTGTATCACCCTAAGTTATGACTATTGCATGATGAATGCCATCCGACGTAATTATCTTTCACTAATCCATTGCCTACGAGCTTTCCACATATTGATCTTTGCTAAGTTACTTTTTCCGTTTCTGTTGTTACAATCACTACAAAACTGCTACTGTCACGTTTGCCACCATTACAGTTACTTCCAAACAACTTTGCTACTCCCTCTGTCATGGTTTAGAAGGCACGCTTGGAAAATCTCTCGGACCAAGGTAGTCACCGATTGGTTATGATGCGCCTAATCAACTGAGAAAATACTAGTACTAATGCATGAGCAACAAATTAGGAGGATGCATGCATGAGTAGTACTAGTACTAATTAATAGGAGTAATTGCTTTCGCGCCTTAAACCTTGTCTATTTTGGAAACACACACAAGTTTAACTGTGCCTTCTAAACCGTGACGGAGGGAGTACTAAATACTTTGCTACAGATATTAAGTCTTTCAAGTGTGGTTGAATTGACAACTCAGCTGCTAATACTCGAGAATATTCTTTGGCTCCCCTTGAGTCGAATCAATAATTTGGGTTGAATACTCTACCCTCGAAAACTGTTGCGACCCCCTATACTTGTGGGTTATCAAGACCTTTTTCTGGCGCCGTTGCTGGGGAGCATAGATTTATTCTCTGAGTCACTTGGAATTTATATCTGTTGATCACAATGAAGAATCTAAAAGACGCTAAAACCAAGATATACCCCTCAACTAAGAGGGTGGGTACGGAACTGCCATCTAGCTCTGCACTTGATTCACCGTCTGTTATGTGTAAATTTGTGACACCACCACGTGCTACTGAATCTGATATGTCACAAGTAATTGATGATGCTACTTCTGCTATGCATGATGCTTATGATGATACTTTGCTTGATACTACTGTGCCACTTGGTAAATTTCTTGATGAACAAATTGCTAGAGTGAATGCTGAAACTGATGATATTGTCGAATCTGATGAAACTGAACACTATTTTTCACCTGCTAGACCTAGCTCTCCTAGATATGAATTGCCTAATATACCTGAGTGTTATGTTATGGAAGGAGAAGTAGCTAGGTACTTTCTTGCTTGTAAGGATAGAGATGATCTTAAGAAATTCCTATGCAAGTGGAAGGAATTTTTTTTGAATGCTAGAATGCAATATGATCCCAAGTTTGCTACTTCACCTATTTGTGTTACTGATAAGGATTATGAATTCTCTGTCGATCTTGAGTTAATTACTTTAGTAGAATTTGATCGTTTCCATGGTTATGAATCTGAAACTGTTGTGGCACACCTTACTAAATTGAATGATATTGCCATCCTATTTACTCATGAGGAAAAAAACATTATTACTATATTCTTAAGATGTTTCCATTATCATTAAAGAGTGGTGCTAAGATATGGTTTAATTCTCTTGCTCCTGGTTGTGTGCGTAGTCCCGAGGATATGATTCACTACTTCTTTTAAAAATATTTTCCTGCCCATAAGAAACAAGCTGCCTTGCTGGAAATATTGAACTATGTGCAAATTGAAGAAGAGAGTCTCCCACAAGCTTGGGGGAGGCTTCTCCAGTTAGTTAATGCTTTGCCTGATCACCCTCTCAAGAAAAATGTAATACTTGATATATTTTATAATGGACTAACCGATGCTTCTAGCGACCACCTAGATAGTCGTGATGGTTGTGTTTTCACGGAACGAACTGTTGAACAAGCTGAACTACTATTGAATAATATATTGAGCAATGATAATGATTGGACTATTCCTGAACCACCTCCGAAACCAACTCCGAAGAAAATAGGTATTCTATTCCTCAATCTTCAAGATATGCAAGAGGCAAAGAAATCTATGAAAGAAAAAGGTATTAAAGCTGATGATGTTAAGAATCTACCACCTATTGAAGAAATACGTGGTCTTGATAACCCGACACTGGTAGTAGAGGTAAATTATCTGCGTAGATTTGATGAAGGTGACATTCCTTATAATAAGTCTGCTTGACAATGATTGGATGAATTTGATAATTTTGTTGTTGAACAAGAAAATTTCAATGCCTATGTTAGTAGACAATTGAAGCATAATGCTTACATGCTTGATCACTTGAGTGATTATATGAGTAGAACTATTAATGACCTTAGGCTTATTAGTAAACATGCTTCCATGGTAACTACTCAAGTAGAACAGGTACTTAGGCACAAAATGATTTTCTCAACAAGATGATTAGTAAGAACAATGATCATTCTATTAGAGTTGTGACTAGAGGTGGTAGAATGACTTAGGAGCCTTTGTATCCCGACGGCCATCCCAAGAGAGTTGAGTAAGATTCTCAGAGAGTTAATATTGACGTACCTGGTCTTTTTAATAAAAATAAAAAGAATGATGATAAGACTTTGCATGCTGCTAGTGAACCTGTTATAGAGTAACATGAAAACCGAAATGATATCTCTATTTCTGATGCCGAGACACAATCTGCTAATGAACATGAACCTAGTGATAATATTAATGATGGTGTTCATGTCGATGCTCAACCTAGTAATGACAATGAGATGGAGATTGAACCTGCTATCGATCTTGATAACCCACAACCTAGGAATAAGAGATATGATAAAAGAGATTTTGTTGCTAGGAAGCATGGGTTCAGAAACCCATGCCCTTTCCTCCTAAACCATCCAAGAAGAAGGATGATGAGGATTTTGAGCACTTTGCTCAAATGCTGAGACCTGTGTTTTTAAGTATGGGCTTAACTGATATTCTGAAAATGTCTCCTTATGCTAAGTACATGAAAGATATTGTAACAAATGAAAGAAAGATAACCAAAGATGAGTTTTCCACCATGCTTGCCAATTATACTTTTAAAGATGGAATACTAAAGAAATTAGGAGATCCAGAAGTACCTACTATACCATGCTCTATTAAAGGAAACTACGTTAGAACTGCTTTATGTGACCTCAGAGTTGGTGTCAGTGTTATGTCGTTATCTTTATATTGTAGACTTGATTTGAATAAGTTGACACCTGCTGAAATCTCTGTGCAAATGGCTGATAAATCAACTGCTTTACCCATCGATATTTGTGAGGATGTGTCTATTGTGGTTGCAAACGTTACTATCCTAACAGACTTTGTTATTCTTGATATTCCCGAGGACGACAGTTTGTCGATCATCATTGGTAGACCCGTTTTGAATACTGTAGGGGCTGTTATTGACTGCAACAAAGGCAATGTCACTTTTCATGTTAATGGTAAGGAGCATACGGTACTTTTCGAGGAAACAACTTCAAGTCCATAGTAACAACTCCATTGAAAAAATTCCAACATTTACTACTACACACTTTGAATTCCCTCTCCCTGCTGTCAAGCAGAAATATGATATACTTATTGTTGGGGACATGCATATCCCCGTTGAGGTAACCTAGTGTTATTCGAAAGTTCTTTGGTTCCATGTCATTCAAACTTTTTTTGTCAATAAGACTTGATCAACCTTATTGATGGATTCTTTTTGACGGGCATGAGATGGATGAATTTAGAAAGCACAACCTTCTATACCCAACCTTTATTTTCTGTTCCTTAGTTTCAATTTAGTAAAAATGCTATTATTTATCTATTTTTCTGTTTTATCCGTGCAATAGAAAAATTACCTGAAAATAAAAGTTCTCAGAACGCCCTGAAAATTTAGTAAGATTTTTTTGGATCATTTAAGAATTTCTGGCACTAAGAATACATCAGGGGACTGCACTAGTGGGCCACAAGCCTGCAGGGTGCGACCAACCCCTGGACGCACCCCCTGGCTTGTGGGTCCCACGTCGGGCCCCTTCACTTATTCCAGTACCCATCCACTCCTTCTTCCTCCAGAAAAAATCCCACCATTGCCCAAACCCGTGTTTTAGCTCATCTTGCTGCCATTTTCGATCTCCTTGCACAAAGCTCCAGTTGCAAAACTATTTTAGGGGATTGTTCATCAAGAAAGAAGAATGTTAAGGAAAATATAACAAGGTGGTTCCTCAAGCAAGAAGACCCCGAGACTCGCGATATGCGGGCCCGACCTTGAACACCCAAGGGAAGCTCAAGTGCGGCCTTGTGAATGGCCGTCGAAATCATTCATGGTCCACGCGGATTGAATGAAGAATTTTACGCGTACGTACAAAATGTTGGCCTTGAAGATTTTGTTTCAAACCAATGCAAGAAATATTATCAACTCACCGATTCCTTCGTGCGGAGGAAAACGGAGATACTTTATAACGAGAGAGGAGGCAGACGAGTACGAGAGAGAGGCGAAAGCCATTCAGGCGGCAGCTGCCACAACCCTGTACAACCACAACTTTGACTTTGGATATTATGCGAGCCAACCATGGCCTTTGACCAACTTAGGCCAAAATCCTAAGCTTGGGGGAGTACGTGTATCTCACCGACATTACATTCATGTTCACACACTCATTCGAGTTGTCGGTGTTCATAGTTTTTCCTTGTACCATCCATGGTAGTTTATTTCTTCCTTTTGTTTTCTTTTTGTGTGTTCCATTAACCTTGAGAAAATCCAAAAAAACAGTTCTAGCTTTACCTTCTAGTTTGTTTAGTTGTAGTGTTAAAAGAAAACCCAAAAAATATTTTTTGTTCTTCTTGTTACGGGCTTTCCCGTGTAAATAGTTTTTCTTTCTTTTTTGGGTCGTAAGGAGAAGACCACGATGACATGCTGAGTGGCTCCCATATTCATTATCGTTTATCAATTAGAGAGATTGCTTGCAGATTCCAGCTTAGTCCAATGCACGTGCACTCTTATTATTATTTTTCACACCGTTCAGTCATGCAAGTGAAAGGCAATAATGACAATATATGATGAAGTGATGGAGATGGAGAAAAGCTGGTATGCACTCAACCTATTTTGTTTTTGTAAATATGATTAGCTCATTGTTCTGGATTCAGCTCGTTATGAATTGAACATGTTTGCAATGAGAATGAGAGATTATAGTTACTTATGCCATGCTTAATTAGCTAGGGGTGAATAATGGTTTGTCTTGAGTGCCAACATGCATATTAAAATGGTTGTGATGTAGTATGATAGAATGGCATCCTCCTCCAGATATTCGAGTGGCACATGTTCACGCATGAAGTTAAAACAAAACCAACATAGCCTCTTTGATGTTTATGTCCATGGTGATTTATATCCTACTAATGCTTGCATTGAATGTTGGTTAACCCCAAAGCATGTTTATGACTGTTGTCGCTCTCTAGTTGGTCGCCTCTGAGTCTCTTGCTAGCCTCCACTTGTACTAAGCGGGAATACTGCTTGTGCATCCATTTCCATAAACCCAAAGTTGTTCTACATGAGTCCACCATACCTACCTATATGCGGTATTTACCTACTATCCCAAGTAAATTTGCATGTGCCGTACTCTAAACCTTCAAATAAATATTATGTTATGTTTGCCCGAATCGCTCATGTAGTGACTAGGGGATGTGAGTATCTTCCATGCTAGGTGGGTTATTCTCAAGATATGTGTTCATTCACTATCATTCACGAGAAAGTGGCTGGTAATCGGGATGCCCAGTTCCATGCTCAAAAGTCAAATCAAAATTTAATGAAACAGAACTCCCCCAGGATTGTTGTTTGTAAGGACGGTACCCGTTGATTCGACTTGTGTGAAGTGTGATCGGTTGGTGGAGGGGTAGTAAAAACTTTACTATTCTGTTTGGGAACCGCCTATAATGTATCTAGCATGGAAGATATTGAGATCTCTTATTTGTTATGTTGACAATGAAAGCATACCGCCCAAAATTTTGATTCATCCCTGTTTTATAAGCTCGAGCTCTGGCACCTCTGTAAATCAATGCTTCCCTCTGTTAAGGGCCTATCTATTTTACTTTATTGTCGAGTCACCCTCTTCTTATAAAAGGGCACCAGTTAGAGAGCAAATCCGTCATTTGTATGGTTTGTTATTATTTGATATTGAGTATGAGTATGACTAGATCTCTTTTACCATGAATTACAATGTCTAGTCAGTCCTTGTTCTTCGGAGGTGCTTTGCATTTATGTTTTGCGGACTCAGAAAGGGCTAGCGAGATACCAGTTTATCATATTGTATTATGATTGTTTTGATAAAATTGTTGTCATCCGAGACTTATTATTACTGCTCACTAGTTGATTATGCCATTGATATAAGTAAATATGGCAGCTAAATGTTGTTGTGAATCTGGTTAGTCTATAATCTTAGGTGAAGATCCGAACATAAGTTAGACATATTTACAACAACAAGATCAAACAACGTTTGTAAACTTTTTTCTTTATCACTTTTAGTTTATCAACTGAATTGCTTGAGGACAAGCAAAGGTTTAAGCTTGGGGAATTGATTATCAACTGATTTAGGATCTGAACCTATTCTGTTTTCATGAATATATATGTGTTCTTGATACTATCTTGCAAGTTGTAGACACCTATTACGAGTTATGATCCGCATCCCCCAGGGTGACAACAACTGGGATTCTTTCCGGTGATTACCATAGTTTGAGGAGTCCATGTATTCACTAAGTGCTAATGCTTTGGTCCGGTTCTTTATTAAATGGAGGCCTTAATATCCCTTAGTTTCCATTAGGACCCTGCTGCCTCCAGAGGGTAGGACAAAAGATGTCATGCAAGTTCTTTTCCATAAGCACGTATGACTATATTTGGAGTACATGCCTACATTACATTGATGAATTGGAGCTAGTTCTGTATGACCCTATGTTATGACTGTTGCATGATGAATGCCATAAAACATAATTATCCATCACTGATCCATTGCCTACGAGCTTTCCACATATTGATCTTTCCTAAGTTAATTTTCCGTTTCTATTGTTACAATCACTACAAAACTGCTAATGACACGTTTGCCACCGTTAGTGTTACTTCTAGACAACTTTGCTACTAAATACTTTGCTGCAGATATCAAGTCTTCCAGGTGTGGTTGAATTGACAACTCAGCTGCTAATACTCGAGAATATTCTTTGGCTCCCCTTGAGCCGAATCAATAAATTAGGTTGAATACTCTACCCTCGAAAACTATTGTGATCCCCTATACTTGTGGGTTATCACGTACATGTCAATTTCTTGGGAGATCTATTATGTCTTGGTCATCCAAGAAACAAAACTCGGTATCTTTATCTACTACCGAACCAGAATACATTGCTGCCGGATCATGTTGTGCGCAATTTCTATGGATGATGTAAACTCTTAAGGATTATGGCATTCATGTGAGAAATGTTCCATTGATGTGTGACAATGAAAGTGCTATTAGAATTTCCTATAACCCCGTTGTAACAGCCCGGAACCGATGCTCCAGAAGATTCCCTTTTTATCCCGTTGCCGCCGTGTGATTAGATTCTTTGTCGCTTTCATCATCGCATCATGCGGATCATCTCCATTGCATCGACACTTCGGTGTCGCCAGTTTTCAAAACTTACATCCGTAATTAGTTGTCGGTTCTCTCTGTTTTTGTCGTTCACAATTTTGAGACCAACCACACACGCACGCACCCACGACATCGTTAAAATATTTGTTCTAAAAGTGTGTATAAAACTTTCTCAGATTGGGTTCAAACTTGGTGAGCGGTCTTAATATAGTGTAAGCAGGTCGCGTGTCAAATTTTGTTGCAATCGAAGTACGCTTGATACGCATACTGTTAAACCTAAAGCAACACTATAGTCGGTCTAAATCGGAGACGCTTTCGGTGTTTAAAAATCCGATGCCAGGCTGCCCGTTTTCCCTCTTATCTCCACCTAGCCTCTCTGCACAGTACACCGGTCCATTCGCAACCTAGTCCGAAGACCTCCCGGAACCCGAAACATATGATCGTGACCGCTATGTCCAGATCAACCCCGTAGTACCACAAACCATCATCGGTTTTTCTATTGAACTCCCTAACCTAGTTATTTTCGAACGTCCGATTCAAATCAGAGGGTCCAAATAACCCCTAATCTAACCTACCTACTATATATATATATAGACCACCTAGTCTAACCTTAGACCAATCCCTAGAAATCCTCCCAGCTGTCCAATAGCCGCCGCCACCCACACCTGGTATCTTCCCACCTCGAGATCCGCAGATCCAAACCGCAGCTAACCAGCTCGAGCGCCTGAGAGCAAGTACAATAAGGTACAGTCAGCAGGCTATAAGGAATAAACTATTATATTTTTGTTGAGTTGGATGAGAGAGAAGGAAAGCGGGCTCTTCGTGAAGAGCCAGCTCTAGCACGTGCTCCTAGGTGCTTTGTGAGAATGAAAGGTGGGCCACATATGATAAAAGTAGTACTCTTTTATAGCTAACTATTGTACAAGCTAGCTATAAGATGGACTATAAGATGCCTTATAGCCAGCAGTTGGCTATACTATTAACCATGCTTTGAGCCTCCTAGCGCCCGCAGCTGAATGGGTCAAGGTGCTGCTTCCCCTACCTTGCCGGTCTCCTCCGCTCCTCCGGCTTCCGGCAAGGACCGGCCGACGACCTCGCAGGAGTAGCCATCCACGACCCGCCAGCAGGCTGTCCCCGCACCGGACGCTCCTTCTCCTTCCTCTCCTGAACCCCTTTCTCTCTTTCCCTCTCTCACGTTACTCTCTCCCTCGTATCTTTTGCAGGAGCACTACCATAACCGCAAAACGAGCTCCGCTTTGATTTGCCTCCTCGTGTTCGGATTTGGAACTGCAGCCTCAAGCTCCATGCCCGCCCCTCCTTGCCAGACTGCCGTAGTCGGAACGAGCATCGACGAGTAGCAGCAGACCCCGCCCCCAGCCTCTGCATCACACCGCTCCCTCCCGTGCCTCACTCGCGTCAACCACGCCGGCCCAGTAAAGTGAGGAACCGAATCCCCATATGTTTCTGCACCCCCACCGTGGGTTATTGGGCACCATGGTCGATGCCTTAGTCACCGGTGTTGTCACTATTGTCCTCCGTTCGCGACGAGGAAAAAGGCAGCCCTCTGGTTTTGCTCTTATGATTGATGTCCGATTCCTAACACAAGTGCCCAGCTAGCCTAGTTGGTTAGCCACGCTTAAACCAGAGAATGGTTTCATACTTGAACCATACTTGAAACATATCCATTCATTTATCTCTCAAAACCATACTTGAACCATACCCATTTAGTGTCATTTTTAGCCCAACCAAAACCAAACCCACTATTTTTTCCACCCAAACCAATTTAAACCCAAAACATAACCGTGGGTTTAAACCCAGTACATAACCATGGGTTTGCTTTAATGTACATATGATTACACAAATTGACATGTTAAGAAACAAATGAGATAGAAAAGGCATAAGTGCATCTACAACGGTTTAGAAACAAAGTAATCCTTGAGATACAGTCAACACACAGTAAGAGGCAAAACGAACATGCCCATGGTTGAAAAGCTCACTAACAAGTGTATTAAAACCAAATTTCTTAGCGAAAGCACAAGAAAACACTTCCGATTTTCATCTGTTGTTTCCCCATAATACATAATTACATAGTGCTTAGAACATACACGCGGATCAAAGATACTCGTTCTCGATCGTCGTTGATTATTGCATATAACCAATGCATAGAACCGGTTTGGACCCATAGTTTATAACCGCTAATAACCAAACCGTTTAAACCCATAACCAACTATACCCAAACTGGTTTCTCCACATACCCAAACCAAAACAAAACTAAAAAAATCTCAACCCAATAAAACCTGAACCAATCAAACCCAAAGTATGAACCGAACTGTTACACCCGGTTTTTTAATAACCATTCTCACGTTTAGCCACGCTAGCCCACACCAGATGATCTAGTGTTCGAATCCCATCCACCCCGATTTTCCCTTTTGTTATTTTGTTGAATTATGCTCGCTCACCATTCAGTTTCGTCTAGCGCAACGCTTCTATGTTTGACACAAACACAACACTAGCACACTTGCATGTGCCTTGTAGTGAGACAAGGGGGTCCTTGGTTCAAATCCCAGCAACCCCATATCATTTTTTCCCGTGTCTTTATTTTTTATATCCGCGCTAGGAATTTTTCTAATTTCAGAAAAATCATTGATTTTAAAATGCTTATATCTTTTAAACCGTGCGTCGAATTGAAAAAAGTTAGATATGTAAAATATGTAGAATTAAGTGTACATTAATATTTTCCAACTCGCATGCATATTTAAAACTATTGAACATGCTGTTTGCATTGGTTTGCATGATACCATGTTTAAAATGATTTAATTCTCTGCTTGGCACGAGCACGACCATGCCATTTTTGACTCCCTCCTGTTGCATGTGCGTGTCGTCATCGAAGGAGTGCCCATGCATTACTGGTCGGTCGAGGGCGCTGAGGACATCCTCGGCAAGAGAGTAAGAGTTGATCGCCTCGACAGTCGAACTCTAGAGCAAGGACATACCAAGACCTTCGCGTGTTGGGTCTGGACCAGCGATGTCGCCAACATCCCCACCAAGCACACCTTGGCAGTGCTCCCGCGTGGAGCTGGCCGGGTCGAGGAGATGGAGGGCTTCTCTCCGCCCGACCGTCGCGTAGCTCCGCCACCGGCGACGGCCGACTACACCATGCTCATCCACGTGGATCGGATCGAGGACTCGACCACGCCTTCCCCGCGGTCCTCCCACTCTGGCCAGAGTGGCTTGCCGTCGTCCGACTCCGACCACGACAGCCACCCGTTCCCGGCGGTGACGGTAGCCTCTTGGACCATGGGAGCCGAGGACGGCCAGAGGGGAGCTCGGACGCAGCACCGCATGCATGCCCCCGTAGCCAGCACCTGCTACAATGGCATGGCACGCCGGGGAAGCGGCCGTGAGCATGACGGAGATGGAGGCTCCAGGGGTGCTGGCCAGCGCACCTGGAAAAATGTTCTGCTCCGGAGAAGCCACACCCCGGCTAGGAAGACGCTGCCAGGAGCGGCACGCCAGCGGAGTCGATCTCCTCGTCGCCCCAAGTCCACCTCGCAGCGCCAGGGGGGAGGCAAGGTCGCCACAGCACCCCACCCACCTCCTCCGCTTCGCCACCGTCGTAGCCGCTGCCGCACTCCAGCGGCACCAGCTGCAGCGCCACTCCAAGTGGTGGCCCTCGAGGGAGGCCGAGAGCGCACTCAGGCAGCACGTCCAGAGGAGGCCAGCGGAGGGTGACGAGAGGGAAAAGACCCCGTTGATGACTTCTTCAGGGAGGCGAGGAGGACCTCTGTTGCCTCGGTGGTAGCAGACCCAGTGGCGGCCGAAGTACAGGCTGCTGCAGAGGCGGCAGTCGCTGCACCACTAGACTTCGGCGGCGAGAGCTACTTCGACGACGACGTGGACGAGGCCGAGCGGGTGCAACTTGATGCATTCAGCTCGACGCTCTCTGCTGCTACGCCGGACTGCGACCAGTTCAACCATGCCACACCTACAGCAGTCCGCACAATGGAGGTGCAGCTAGGCGCCGTCACTAGCCGTGTTTGCCAGCTCGAGATCACCGCCGACGACGACAACCTGCAGCAGCACCGCGGACTCTTCCGCGCAACGGAGCTGGCCATCCTCGCCACGCCGGCTAGACGACCGTCAGCGCCGCCCAAGAGCCGCACTGCAGCCACTCAAACTAGGCACATCGCCCATCTTGCGGCTAACACATCGACTATTCCGGTGGCGCATCGTGCCTCCTTCCGCATTGTCAAGGAACTAGGGCTCTTAGGACCGGGAGAGAAGCTGACCGAGGACGTCGCAAAAGCGCTCATCCGGCGCTTCGAGGAGCCACTGTCGGACAGTGACATCGCTGTCATTGCGAAGCTCACACACTTAGACAGCGGTGCGCTGCACATCATGGCACGCATGGCGGGCCCCGATGGACATGCCGCGGAGGCCGAGGTTTAGTATGTTAGCTCTCCCACAGGTCCAATGGCGGCCGGCTAGTAGCTGGTCGGAGTTAGGTTTTAGTTTCATGTGTAAGGTTAGTGGTAGAGATCACCATCGTCGACGTATTCTGGGGCATATTGGTGGACCTCGGCGCCCCCCTTGTATGGTAGCAGCGGTGTTGTGCTTGGGCCAGAGGCCATCTAGTATATTTAGCCATTGGAGTTTGTTACTGTCTCCAAATGAATGACAACCTTCTTCCAATTATGTCATGGAACGTCCGGGGACTGAACAACCCAGTCAAGAGAGCGGCCATTTGTGAGGTGGCTTCAGCACACCGCGTAGCAATTCTCTGCCTTCAAGAAACTAAGATCACGGATTGACACCAACAATTATTAGGGATATTGGGGGGCAATCCCTTGCTGATTGCATAGTGCTGCCGTCTATCGGGGCAAGTGGCGGGGCGGCGATACTCTGGAACAGGAATCTAGCTACGGTAGAATCTCATGCTGTAGGAATCTATGCAATCACAGCAAAAGTAAAACTTCTCGGGCAGCTCAATAGCTTCTGGATCACATCTGTCTATGGTCCAACGGATGACGCCAGAAAGGAAGATTTCCTCCTAGAAATCACCCTCTCCGCACCTCCGTTAGCGGAGCCATGGCTGATCAACGGAGACTTCAACCTCATCTACGAAGCTAGGGATAAGAGTAACCTCAACCTGAACCGTAGGCTGATGGGTAGATTTGGAACAGCAATCGACACTGCGGGTCTCAAAGAGATCAAATGCAAAAATAGGCGCTTCACTTGGAGCAATGAACGTCGTGACCTAACCATGGCCAGCATAGATAAATTCTTCTGCAACCAGGCCTGGGAACAACTTTTCCCTGTGCCTCCCTCTTAGCGGCATCTACGGCTACATCCGACCACTGCCCACTTCTCCTCGCCGACACAGAAACCTCGCCTAGGCCGGCCATGTTTAAGTTCGAAAGCTTCTGGCTAAACCTCCCCCATTTTCATGAAACGGTCATGGCGGCTTGGAGTAGACCGGTACAAGCAACATCCGCTTTCCAGCGGCTGCACATCAAGCTAGGGCGAGCTGCGCGCGACCTTAGCATATGGAGCAAGGCTTTTCTTAGCAATGCGAAAATCCAATTCTACATAGCAGCTGAGCTGATACTTCGATTTGATGTACCACAGGAATCGCGACGCCTGTCCGAAGCTGAGTTCAACCTCCGTAAGCTATTAAAGCTACGTCTGTTAGGACTGTCAGCGATCGAGCGTGCAAGGAGATGGCAAGCATCTAGGCTAACTTGGATACGGGTAGGAGACGCTGGAACAAAAAATTTCCAAGCTAAAATGAGATCCCGTAGACAAAAGAACTTCATCCACAACCTTCAGAGTACAAATGAGATTGCAACATCGCACGTACAAAAAGAGGCACTCATCTACAACCACTTCAACGCCAGCTTAGGAACCAATGCGGACCGCCTCACAGGCATTGATTGGACTGCACTCGACATGCCCTCTCTACGAAATTCAGGGCTAGACAACCCCTTCTCCGAGTCGGAGATATGGGATGCGATAAAAGCTTCTCCATTAGAAAAGGCGTCGGGTCCGGATGGCTTCATAGGAATGTTTTTCAAAAGCTGCTGGCAGCATATCAAAGCCGACGTCATGTTAGCTTTTAATAGTTTCTACCATCTGGTAAGAGGAGACTTCAGTAGTTTAAACACAACAATGGTGATACTCATCCCAAAAAAAGATGGAGCAACAGAGATTCAGGACTTTAGGCCAATCAGTTTGATACACTCCTTCGCCAAACTAGTCGCAAAAGTCCTCTCACTTCGGCTATCTACCGGTGACATCAGACATCATCTCTCCGGCACAGTCCGCATTCTTACGCTCGAAGTCCACGCAAGATAGCTACCTCTATGTGCAAAATGTGATTAGAAGACTCCACCGTCAGAGGATACCTGCACTACTCCTCAAGCTAGACATTGCAAAAGCATTTGACAACGTCTCCTGGGAATACCTACTAGAGCTGCTGCAAGTGCTAGGATTTCCAGCCAGATGGCGTGACTGGATCGCCCTACTGCTCAGAACCTCATCATCGTCATTCATGCTCAACGGAATCCCCGGGGGCCATATCTGCCATCGCAAGGGGCTGCGCCAGGGAGATCCACTATCACCCCTTCTCTTCGTCATAGCCATTGACCCTCTTCACAGACTCCTATCATGGGCGACAGATAGGCAGATGCTAGGTCCACTGCCAGGTAGACAAATCCCCCTTAGGGTCAGCCTTTATGTTGACGATGCTGTAATCTTTGCTACACCGACCAGACAAGAGATAGACACGCTACTTGACATCCCTCATGACTTCGGGAACGCGACGGGGCTACGTATTAACCCAGTGAAATCGACGGCAACGGCCATTCGTTGTGAAGGAATCGACCTTCAGGAGGTTCTGCGTAGTTTTGGGGGACAGACAGTAGATTTCCCTGTTAGATACCTAGGCCTCCCCCTCACGCTCTCGCGGCTGCGCCTCGTCCACATCCAGTTCATCCTAGATAGAATTCAGGCCAGGCTCGCTGGATGGAAAGGGAGACTCCTCACAATAGCCAGTAGAAGAGTTCTGGTTAGGAATGTCCTAACATCCTTGCCCACTTTTGCCCTATCTGTGCTGCGGGTACAAAAAAATTTCTTCTAGAGATCGACAAGGCCCGCCGCCGATTCCTATGGGCACAACACGAGGAGGTTTCTGGGGGTAAATGCAAATTAGGTTGGCAAGGGGTATGTTGCCCAATAGAAAACAGAGGTCTCGGTATCCTAGACATGACACGTTTCACCAGAGCTCTGCGACTAAGCTGGCTATGGCTATCCTGGA
Source organism: Hordeum vulgare subsp. vulgare (assembly GCF_904849725.1). Lineage (NCBI taxonomy): Eukaryota > Viridiplantae > Streptophyta > Magnoliopsida > Poales > Poaceae > Hordeum > Hordeum vulgare. Next base: position 294,206,503 of record NC_058522.1, read on the forward strand.
CGACCCAGGATAGACCATGGAATGGCATGCAGCTCCCATGTGATAATGACGACAAAGCCTTGTTCAACGCCTCTACGTTAGTTGCACTAGGGAATGGGGAACGAGCTTCGTTTTGGAATTGCCCCTGGACAGGCTCGGGAAACCTAAAGTCGGCTTTCCCAAATCTCTTTAGGCACACCCGTAGAAAAAATAGAACTGTCAAGGAGGCACTCCAGAATAACAATTGGATTGCAGACCTCGCACACGGTGACACCGCCAGCATATGGGAAGAAGCGATCAAGTTGAATAGATGGATTCAAAACAAGGATATCCGGCTGCAAGAGCAAATAAGAGACTCTATCCGCTGGATACACGAAGCTTCAGGTGTATACTCTGCCGGATCGGCATATAAAGCCCAATTCAAGGTTTTATAAATCAGACTTCCGTCGGCTTATATGGGCCACTTGGGCACCGGCAAAGCTCAAGTTTTTCGCATGGCTGCTCCTTAAGGATAGGTTATGGTGTAATGATCGTCTACGAAGAAGAGGCTGGGCAAACAACTATTTTTGCCAACTGTGCCTGAGAAACCTTGAGTCATCAGTGCACCTGTTTTGGCAATGCCCGATAGCATTAACATTGTGGTCGCAGGCGGCAGGGTATGTCGGCTGCAATTCCATCCACCCAACCAATTGGTCCGGCAGCAACAAGTCAGCACCTATCATATCCAAAATGATATGCAATGCACCGGCAGAGCACAGCAAGGCGATCAAAACTATGGTCATCATAATTATTGCGGCGATCTGGAAGGAGAGAAACGAATGCACTTTCAGAAACAAGAAGGGGCAAGCCCAAGACATCAAGGAGGAAATCAACAGAACCCTGAGACTGTGGCGCGACGCAGGCGCAATACATCTAGAGCACCCCTTTGGGGAACCACCATGAGAGTCTACTAGCTACCCAACCCACCTTTTTTTGTTTTTCTTCCTCTTACTTCCTTGATCCATTGATCACCTCCCACCCTTTTATGTATTTTTTCTCCATGTGCTTCCTGCTATTTTAATACAAGCCGGCCATCGCCGGATCTTTCAAAACAAAATCGTAGCTAGTTAACCGTATCCGCGCTAGGAATTTTTCTAATTTCAGAAAAAATCATTGATTTTAAAATGCTTATATCTTTTAAACCGTGCATCGAATTGAAAAAAGTTAGATATGTAAAATATGTAGAATTAAGTGTAGATTAATATTTTCCAACTCGCATGCATATTTAAAACTATTGAACATGTTGTTTGCATTGGTTTGCATGATACCATGTTAAAAATGATTTAATTCGTAGCTAGTTAACCGTAGCTTCGTTGGCGATGAGCTATAGATGTAAACCGACTAGAATGACGTATAGTTTCACATGAACCACTTTAATTTGCCGGTTAACAAACATAAAATGTGTTTAGGACACATGTGGACATATTTCAAAGTTAACATATGGGGTCGTTTCGGAAACGCTATATGTCGTTCCGGACCTCATTAAAAATGTCTAGATAGGTAGTTTATTTGTGCTTCACCGCTTGCCATGTTTAAACAATATTTAATATTTCCGTGTACCTAAACGGGAGTGAACTAAATAATTCGTATGTGGAGTTTGGTCAATATGCAACTCGTTGCATATTGACCTTCACTTAATGTGTAGTGTTCGATTGTTGTGGATTGCCATGCCATGCCTTGCATATCATATTAGGTTGTGCATCATATCATGCATGTGCCGTGGTGTTATCGCGTATTGATTGTTGTTTCGGTTTGCTTCTTCTCGATAGAGTTTCGCAAGCGTGCCGGAATGTGAGGATCCGTTCGACTACGTTGGTTCGTCTGCTTCATGGAGTCGTTCTTCTTCCAAGCGGGATCATATGCAAGATGACCATATCCCCAGATACCATTACTATCATTGCCATGCTAGTTGTTTCATTTCTATCGCTATGTCTCGCTACCTACCACTTAATTGTCAGCCTCCCAACATTGCCATGAAAAGTCCCGAACATTTCCACAACCCAACAAACCACTGTTTGCCTATGTTACCGCTTGCTCGGCCTTTTGATAGCGTTGCTCGTTGCAGGTGCAGTTGCTTCCACGTGACAACATGGGTTCCTTGTTATATCACCCTATAATTGCTACTTAATTTTACTGCACTTATATACTTGGTAAAAGGTGGAATGCTTGGCCCTCTAGCCTGGTGTTTTGTTCCAACTTTGCCGCCTTAGTTTCGGTTACCGGTGTTATGTTCCATAAATGAGCGCTCCTAACATGCTTGGGTTTGTTATGGGACCCCCTTGTCTTTCATTTTGGAATAAAACTGGTCTGGCAAGGCCCAACATTGGTACTATATTTTCCCAACATAATAATACTGATATTAGTGTGACGCATAGGGAGTTAGCACTACCCGAGGAGTAATTCAACATAATACAGGGGGCCTGTGCTGCTGGTGTTGGTCCCAAACAGAGCCAGTTGCGGGGCCACCCGGGGAAACTCGGGGGATTTCTATCCGGCCACTGTACGTATTGCTCTTCCGTCGTGTCCTAAGAACGAGATACGCGGCTCCTATCGGGATCGTCGACACGCCGGGCGGCCTTCCTGTACTTGTTTTACCTTTCTCAAGCATCTCGTGCGTGGGATTCCGAGGATGCTTTGGGCTATCTCGAGGTTGAGGTTTTCCAATAGGAACCCAAGGCGATCATGGATTTTCCCTGACCGAGGTCATTCCGGCACAACGTGTGGTAGTTTGTGATGGACTAGTTGGAGCACCCTTGCAGGGTTAAATCTTTCGGAAAGCCGTGCCCGTTGTTATGTGGCAAACTTGGAAACTTTGTTTAACATATGGTTCTAGATAACTTGAAGTGAACTTAATTAAAACTTGCCAACTGCATGCGTAATCGTGACTGTCTCTTTCGTGAGCTCCTTCTCCGATCGAGGACATGGTGGGGTTATGTCTGACGTAAGTAGGTGCTCAGGATCATTCATTTGATCATGAGTAGTTCGTGTCCATTATACGTAGATCATTCCCCTTTTATTCTTGTACTCGTAAGTTAGCCACCTCAAATAAATTCTTAGCCGCTTGCTGCAGCCTCACCACTTAACCATACCTCACCCATTAAGCTTTGCTAGTCTTGATATCTTTGGAAATAAGATTGCTGAGTCCTTGTGGCTCATAGATTACTACAACACCGGTTGCAAGTACAGGTAAAACGATACTTTGACGTGAGCACTATGATTGTTTTATTTGGAGTTCCCTTCTTCTTCTTCATCGATCTAGGATGGGTTCCAAGCCGATAGCCTGGGATAGCAAGGATGGATGTTGTTCTTTTATCATTTGTTTCCGTCCGTAGTCGGACCCTGCTCTTCTTCATGATGATTGATTATGTGTTGTATTGACATGATCTTGATGTAGCTTGTGGCGAGTGTAAGACAACTCCTTATACTCATCGTTTCACTACATGTACTTTTAACAATATACATTCTTACGAAATGACGAGATGCACTTCTATCCCCGTCGAGGCCCTCGCACCAAAATAAAGATAGGGTTGCATCTTGGGCGTTACACGTGTGCAACATTCATGAACTAAACATATACAAGTACGACCTCATTTCATTCGTGATCATGTTGGTAAAGGAGATATTAATCTCAAGCATGTTCGTATCAACAAACAATTGGCTGATATCTTTACCAAACCACTTTATCAGAAAGTGTTTTGTCATTTGAGGAGTGAGTTGAACATTATTGATGCTTCAAACTTGAGCTAGACTCACTCGTATGCATGCAAGGGCGCGAGCTTACTTGATTATTCCACGATGTTGTTGATATGACACTATCCTATATCTTGGAAAACTATGCTCCCTTGTATTGCATCTAAGCTTTTTGTAGGTAACTTGAAGAACTACACTCCACAAGATTGCCATCAACTCACATCAAAAGCAATCTTGTCATGGCCAAGTATCGACAACCCTTTCTTCAGAGATGAAGGAAGAATACAACAAAATCTGTCACACCCGGTTTTTGGCTTTCCTAACTAATTAACTTATTTCAAAAATTGGGACCAATTAATTTTTTGTGTGAATACTTGTGATGCTTGGAGTGACTACTGTTTGCCTGTTGCTTGAGTGCATGTGATTGCTCCCCAATAATTCTCTCTATCTTCCAACTCCCCTCCTCATTCCATGGTCTCCTGCCTAATGATCATGCCATGTGTTTAGGATAAATATCTATTTTCACCATGTGTTTAGAATTAAACTTTCAAACCCGTGAGATGAGGTTTGTACTACAAGTCCTCGAATTAGGGAATTTATTTTGCACCAATTATTTTATTTAAAACCTATTATCAAAATGTCTTCCAAAAATCACCATATTATTATTTTAAAAGTTATTTTATTATTTTATTTAAAAGCCTTTCTGTGAGACCAGAAATGGTCTCCTATGAAGGAAAGTTATTTTTATGGCTTTAAAAATATTTAAGAAAATTCAGGGAAACTCAGTGGATATATTTATTCCATATTTATGAGTTTCAACACATGGTCATGTTCAAAATATTGGGCAAAACCCTCCAAAACCCTTCCTGCCTATTTCAAGCTTTTGAAATATTTCTATAAGAAATATTCTCAATAAATTCCAGTAAAAATTCTAGCATGTCATCTATGATACTATTGATGATCTTGCCAAGTTTCATTTCAATCCAAGTTGATTTGGCTCCCCTAATCACTCTAAAACCCTATCTGTCCAGATTCAAATTTGAGCAACTCTACATTGTGAAGTGTCTCCAATTATGCTCAAATTGGGTGGACATGTTCTAATACTCAAATAAGGCATCCACACCAACTGGTACACCAAGGAGAATACAAGAACTTGTCCTAAGACCCTCAAAACCCTCTCTATTGATTTCTTACTTTGGTAAGCTTTACATTATAAAGTTTGTCCAACTGACCTCAAACTTTTTGTGCATGCCTTAATGCTCAAATAATGCCCCTACACCAAATACTGGATTTGTGGGAATTGATTTGAATAGGGTTGTAAGCAGAAACCCATTTCTGCCCATATCTAGGGTTTTTCAAGTCTTCACTGGAAAACTTCTCCACCAAATCCCAAATTTTGTGTGCAAGCCTATTTTCTTCTATTATTTGACTCTGTTAAGTTTCATAGCCATTGGAATCCATCTGGTAGCCTAACCACAGATCAGACACCTTGTGTGCACTCACTAAATTGGCTTCTTTGACCCCTTCCACTTTTACCCTTGAGTTCAACTTACTACCATAGACTCACATAGTTACATTTCACCTCCAGTAACATTCCCATGGCCACTGGTCAATTATTGGAGAAGGACCCTTTGTAACTATGTCTCATTTTACCCTTGAAAGCACTATTTTTACCTCTATTCCCATACTTCTTCTTAACCCAAGGCTCCCAATTCTTTCCAGAGCCTCTCTAGTGTGTCAATGCTTCATTTCAAGCAAAGATAGGGCATGGTCATGTGGAGAAAATGAGAAGAACCTCCTCAAGTTGATTTCTGGCTGAAATATGGCTTTGTATAGCAAGTACTAGCTACACTTGCCTTCTTGAGCTGAAACTTTGCAGTCTTGTAGTCCTTCTATTAAAAACACTGCCAGACATGGTTTCACCTCCCATCCAATCCTGTGAAAACCACTTATGCCAGCCCCAAGTTTGTTGTGCAAACTAAACCAGAGTCCAAACCTCATCAAACCACCTCCACTAGCTACCAAACTCCAGAGTCACTCTCCTGCGTGTGTGCCTTGAGCGCTGGACATGTTTGACTGGTCAGTTGGACCCTGTAGGCACAGGTGGCCGTGGTGACCACCACTCTGGCCTGCAGTATGGGTGCTCTGCGCCTTGTCTCCTTCTTCCAGACCTCTTTCGACTGTTGCACCACGTCTCAGAGCCCCGGCGTATCCCAGTTGACTGGTCCAACCTCCTCCCGACACTGGCTAGCCTCCAAGACGCCCCTGGGACGCGTGTCTTCTCCGCGCCCTCGGAGCTCCGGGAGCTCCCAAGATTTCTCTCGGCCGCCCCTTCATTTAGGGCCTCTCCGAGCCCCTGGTGCCTCCTTCCTCCTTCCCTGGATCCTCCTAGTTCTCATAAGCCCTCGTGACCCCGCAGGTGGAGCTCGCAGGCCCTCCTCTATCTCCTTCCACGACCATGGCGCCGCCTCGGCCTCCCTTGCGTCCGAGCCAGCAAACCTCCCCTGGCCTCGGGCCTTCCCTTCAGCCGCGTCGCCGCAGCTCACCCGTCCTCCTGGACACCTCGAAGGCCCCTCCCCGAGGTCGTGCCTCACCCTCTACAGCGGCTAGGGCCTCCATCCGCCTCTCATGGCGGGGCGCTCGCTCCTACTACTCCCCGCGGCCGCCAAGACCTCCTCCAGGCTCAGCTGGGAGCCGGGGACCCGCCCGCACCCTCGGCTCGGCGGCTGAGCCTACAGGCGTCGAAAGCCACGGTGGCCAGCACCCCCATCTACCCCCGTCGCGAGGTCGATGAAGGGTAGGGGAGAGAGAAGGAGTCGGGCGGGTCCCAGCTATCGGCGACCAATGAGCTGGGCCCGGCAAATGAGTGGAAGCGCACTAGCGCTTTGCGCCTTCACCGAGCCAAAGGCATATCCAAAGGAGTATGCCTCGTGCGTGGCCAGCCCTCCGGTGGCCATGGCAGTTGGGCCGGCCCATTCGCTTATCTGGCGCCCTTGGCGCTAGATAGCTCGAAGCATGAGTACCTTTCTCCTTTTTCATTTTATTCCTAACTTGTAAATTCCCTCATAAATTCATACTAACTCCAAACTTGATGATTCAAAATTCTGCAGGTTTCCAAAATCCTGTTCTATCCATATTTGAGCATTGCACCTTTTTCCAAAATACTTCCCTATGATATTAATATCTAAATGCCCATTTAGATATTTTTAAAACCATCTTTGCAAATTCCTAGCAGATTCAAATCAACTCCAAATGGAGTGATTCCAATTCCTAGGGCCTTCTAAAATCATTCCCTATTTTTAGAACCTTGGTCAACATTTTTCTGTGATTTAATTCTATTGCAATAAATAAATATCTCCTATTGCTATTTATTCCACATTGTAAAATCTCTAGAATATTCATACAAACTCCAAATCCAGTGAAACCACTTCCTAAATATTTCTAAAATCATTCTCTGTTAAATGGGTGCCTCCACTCATTTTTAATAGAATGATTTCTATTGGCTTCTTCAATGGTCACCTATTCCTCCTTTCATCCATTCAAAATTCCCTGATGATCCAAATATCCTATATCAAGCTTCAGGTATTTTTCTTATGACCAGAGAGGTCCAAGAAAAATATAACTTCTATTTTTGTGGCACTTTTATTCTGCTTGCTATGTGGCTTACTATGTTGTTTCCGACGATAGTTGATGGTAGACGATGTATTCGGAGATGGAGCGGAAGACCTCGAAGACCCCGAGGACTTACGTGAGCAAGGCAAGCAGCCCTTTGACCATGACTGAGCATATGTTACTTTGCATGTTAAATAGAAAGTATTCCCGTTGCATATGAGCATAAGTGTCGGTAATCATTTGATATGATTTTACCGAAGGCTCCTCCGGAGCATTTGCATTGAGCTTGATTCTACCCATTGAGGGTCATGCTAATACCATGTTGACAAGTAAAGATAGCAGTAGTACTATCATGAGCATGATGTTGTCATAAAGCAAGAGTTTATGAAAACCCCGTCGGGTGCCACTAATGCCCGAGGGTGATGATGAGTTAGGTGGTCACTTTTGGTGAAGTGATGCACCCGATATTTGTATGAGTAAGGTTTCGGAAATGGGATTAGATTTATGATGTGTCGACCGTCCCAACCTTACTAGTACGACCATGTTACCCCTTATGGGACGGGGCTATGCTAATTACTCTGGTCGGTGCTAGCAAAGAGCCACATTACTAGTGGCGGGAGTGATGTGTGGTCACTCTCGTGATGGGGTCGTGCCGGGTAGGACGACTATGCCATTTTTATGAGTTCCAGTCACACCGTTGGTCCCCGCATGGTTGGTACTGTCCAGAGTTGGAGCTCGTAAGACGTACAACATGTGGGCTGGGTACCAATCGAGTGGACCTCTTTGTCTAGTATCGTCAGGGGAAAGACATTGATCGGGTACTTACCTCGGGTATGTGATATACCGTGAGTCGTGGAGGACACGAAAGTTTCCCGGATCTCGTGGGTCCAGCGTACTACGTGTGCAGATTGTGTAAACTATTCAAATAGCCGTGTCCACGGTCAAGGACAGTTGGGTAATCCTGCTTAAACTACGTCCTGGGATTTCTGCATAAACCAAGTGTGCGTGAGTATGTGTGTGTGTGTGTGGTGATGAGAAAGGTGTTGCTATGATAGCAATGATATTACCAAGTTCGGTGACTTGGCATATAGGGTGAACACGGATGGTTCAGCCCGCGACAGATATATTGATATCTGTAACCTGTTCTTCAAGAGTAATTCTTTAACTTGATGCATATTCACGATCATTCCACCGCGATGAGTTACACTAGAGATGCATGATTTTGTTATCCTTCACTTTCGTTGATTATATCGTGGGCTGTTTGCGAGTACATTCAAAGTACTCATTGGCTTGCCACTGGTTATTTCATTGACCAGGTGTGAAAGAACAGGATATGGTGAAGATTAACCCCGTGACATTCTTGCGAGCTAGGATGCTTCCCAGTCAGAATGCGTGTAGGTTAAGGCTAATGGCATGGGTTCACGCTTTCAACCAATAATTCCGCTGTTGGTCCAGCTTGGAGTGTTGGCCGTTAAGGCCCTATATATGTAAGACTCGACCGAAGTGGTCATTTATTGTTTCAAACGGTATGTATGGATGTACGATTCTTTTATTCGCTATCTGTGTTCAGTGAGCATTGATCTCTGGGATCCCTGAGCACGGAGATCTCGACACGTAAGTCGGGGTCCCCACAAAAACATATCCTTGACAACTATATGATGATAAATTCACTCTTGTAATTTGGATACATTATGTTCTTCCTTGCATGACTAACAATTGTAGGTGAAAAATGAACCAAAACAGCAAGGATAGCTCCCAACTCAAGATGAACTTCATCAACAATTTAGCATCCACAACATGTTCACCTACACGCCATGTCATCAACATCATTCGAAGGTATGTACTCATATCATTGATAAATCTTTACACCAAGTCATGAGGTAAATCAACTCAAGTGATATGAAGACATTAAAATGCTTAATTGAAAAATGTTAACCCCATTTTGCACTTAACGATGAGCATGACCTATGATCAACCATTCTTTCTCGACTCCTCAAGTCAATATACTCTAATATAGGTGACCTAATCACCGCCCAACATCTCGATGAAGATTCTTGTATGGTTCACACTTTTTCATTGCATGCTTTCTTGGAACCATTAAATTATCATCTATATGTATGTATATATTTCAAAAAAACTATTTTCTCTTGTCCTTTTTCAAATCTTTTGGAATTTTTCTTTTTGTTTTTGGCTATTTTCTCTCTATTTTGAGTTGCCAAGTTTAAATTTTAATTGCAATTCGGTCTCATTGATCTGGGAAACATGATCTAACCGAAATCTCCCACATTCCTACTATCATTCTCGGTTCAACAAAACCACATTGCCTTGGTGATTCTGCATCTTATCACTGCCTGTGATCTTTGTGCATTGCAGGACTTTTGCCAAAGGGGGATACATCTTTCAATGACCCCAAGCTCTATTACCTCCCGAGCTCTTATAGATCATTTCCATTTATGCCAAAGGGGGACATAATCTTGGTTTCCCATTATTTTCAAGGGGGATAAAAGTTCAAAGGGGGAGAAAACTTCAGTTGTCCCACAATATAAGAGGGAGAAACATCTAGGATCCTTAACAAAAAGGGGGAGATATTTCAAGGAACTCTAATCTATACTCAAGGGGGAGAAAAATTCAAGGAACCCTTATCAGAGAGTGAAGAATCCAGGATCCCTTACCTATGGCCTTTTTGGAAATTAATAACAAAGGGGGAGATATATCAAAGCTTCTGAATTCTTATAGCAGAAGGGGAGATATATAAAATCTTTCACACTCAGGGGGAAAGTTATGATTAAGGGGGGATACAGAAAGTTTTACCTGAATTTTATTGCCTACTTTGGATTGAACTTGTCTCACCCTACCTACTCCCAATATCTACATGCTATGATTTAGGGGGGAGGTAACCTTACATATTCACTCTTAGGTGAGAAAGTTCTAAATATCATTGGAGACATATCTATCATCAAATCTTATTTTCAATATGTCTTCAATATCTTGGTACTACTGAAGCTCTTTGCATCTTTATAGTAGTATACTCTTGTGTTATCTAACATCTGTTTCCCAAGTGTACTCCTACTGCTAAGATGCTCAAGAACCTCAAGGTAAGTATATGCTAATATGCATCATATCCTTGTTCAAGATGATCTCTTGTCTCTTGCACATATTGTTTGCAAGAGTGTGTCTTGAACATGGAAATCTTCATTCACATATGTTTGATGCATATAGCCAAGATTCACATGACTTGTCTTGTCCCTTTACTATGTGTGTTCTCTTGCATTCCAAAGAAAACATCTCTTAAAAGGGATATCACACATTTAGGGGGAGCTTGCATTAGTCATGTATCTTTCAAAGCTGTCATATTCTACTTCTTATCTATATTCGAAGTTTTGATTGTATGTTGTCATCAATTACCAAAAAGGGGGAGATTGAAAGCACATATGCCCCCTTGGTGGCTTTGGTAATTCAAGACAACATACATTGCCTCTTGGACTAACACTTTTACCTAGTATATTTCAGGTATAGTCCACATAGATCTTTGGCTAAAGGATTGTGAAGAGAAACCCCTTGATGCAAGGAAAGGAATAGGATTTGCCAAGATTCAAGCAAGAGGACTCTAAATTTTATATTTGTTAGAATCACTTTTGAGTCCATAGTAAAGCCAATACTATTAGAAGAGGGTGAGGTATTTATGATGAATTGGTTTCTCAAGTGCTTAGAGATAGCCACCAAAAAAATACTCATCACTTCTCTCACAAAAATCTTTGTCCAAAGCCTATACACCAAAATCGGTGCCACCAAGAATTCCATTTCGGCCCTACCATATTTCTAGAGATAGAACCTTTGCCAAACCCTAATCTCTAGGTACCACCAACTTTCATATCGGTGCCACTGAAAGACAGTGACCAACTTTTTGGTATGTCAATTTCAAGAGTCGGAAATTCCAAGTTTTGAGATCGGTCTCTCCGAGAATGGAAACTGCCCTCGATCATCGAATCAGTGCCACCGAGATTCATATATCGGTCTCACCGAAAATTCAAAAGTTGCCACATTTTGTGCAACTCGGTAACACCGAGATTCGTTTCAGTGTTACCGAGTTTGGAAATAATGTTGTAACAATTGGATTTGGGGAGATTCCTATATATACCCCTCCACAACCTCTCATTCGCAGAGGAAGCACTTAGAACACACACATACTTGCCATATCCATTTCTCTAATAGAGACTCGCCTAATCATGTGTTGAGATCAGGAGATTCCAATCCATCCATTTGAAACTTGATCTCTAGCCTCCCCAAGTTGCTTTCCACAAAATCAATCTCTCCTACCAATGCTAAATCTATGAGAGAGTTATTGAGTGTTTAGGAGACTATATTTTTAAGCACAAGAGCAAGGAGTTCATCGTTCTACCGCATGTATTACCTTTTGGAGGGTGGTGCCTCCTAGATTGGTTAGGTGTCGCTTGGGAGCCTCCTCCTTTGTGTTGTGGAATTGAACCAAGAAGTTTGTACTCGCAAAGAGATCGCCTACTTCGTGAAGATATACCATGAGGGAGGCTAGTCTTGTGTGTACGTAAGCCATGGTGGAGTAGACAAGGCCGCTTCCTTGTGGACCCATTATGGGTGGAGCCCTCCATGGACTCCCGTATACGTTACCCTCCGTGTGTTGAGGTCTCCACTAACGTGTACATACAATAGCACCACCTATCGAAACCATGCCAAAAATCATCGTGTCATCTTTGCATTTGATCTTCCTAAACTCTACTCCTTACTTAAATGTGCAATGTATTTACTTTCCATTGCCATATATGTTGACTAGCATGTGTAGGGTGCACTGGACTTGTTAGAATTACTAAATTTTTCCAACCATTAAAAGTGGGAAAATACTAGGATTTTAATTTGCAAGTAGTCTATTCTCCCCCTCTAGACATCTGTTCAAGCGATCCAACAGCTGTGTCAGGGTTTCCCTCGAAGATGAAGGGTGAAGCAATATAGTAGCAGATAAGTATTTTCCTCAATGAGAACCAAGGTTATGTTGGAAATATGCCCTAGAGGCAATAAATTGGTTATTATCATATTTCATGATAATAGTTTATTATCCATGCTATAATTGTACTGATTGGAAACTCAGATACATGTGTGGGTATATAAACAACACCGTGTCCCTAGTGAGCCTTTATTAGACTAGCTCATTGATCAAAGATGGTTAATTTTTCCTGACCATAGACATTAGTTGTCATTTGATAATGGGATCACATCATTAGGAGAATGATATGATGGACAAGACCCAACCATAAGCATCGCATTTGATTGTATCACTAAGTTTATTGCTATTGGCTTATACATGTAAAGTATCTATTCCTAATATCATGGGATCATGCAACTCCCAGACACTAGAGCAATTACTTGTGTGTATAAAATGTCACTTTGTAACTGGGTGATCATAAAGGTTCTCTACAGGAATGTCCAAGGGTGTTTGTTGGGTTGGCATGGATCAAGACTGGGTTTGTCACTCTGTATGACGGAGAGGTATCTCTGGGCCCTCTCGGTAATACAACATCACACGAAGCTTGCAAGAAATGTGACTAAGGAGTTAGTCACGGGATCTTGTATTACAGAATGAGCAAAGGGACTTTCCTGTAACGAGATTGAACTAGGTATGGAGATACCGATGATCGAATCTCTGGCAAGTAACATACAATTGGACAATGGGAATTGCATACGTGATTGATTGAATCCTTGGCATCGTGCTTCGACCAATAAATACCTTCGTAGAATATGTAGGAACCAATATGGGCATTCTGGTCCCGCTATTGGTTATTGACTGTAGAGGTGTGTCGGTCCTGTCTGCATAGTTCTCAAACCTGCAGGGTCCGCACGCTTAACATACGATGATGATATAGTATTGATGAGTTATATATATTGGTAACTGAAGGTTGTTCAGAGTCCTGGATGATATCTCGGACATGATGAGGAGCTTTGGAATGGTCTGTAGGTAAAGATACATATATGGGAAGTTGATATACGGGTTCCGGAAAGGTTTTGGGACTTACCGGTTTTGTGAAGGAGACGCCGGAAGTGTTCTCGGGGTCCATCGGGAAAGTCCACCTGCCTCGGAGGTCCTCATGGGCTAAGAGAGGTGCACCATCCCCTGGTGGGCTGGGTGCCCCTCCCACCTAGACGCAATGCGTCTGGATGGTGGAGGGCCAAGCCCACAGGGGTGGCGCCACCTTAGCTTGGGTGGAAAGCCACCTCCTTAGCCGCCGCCCATCCTAGGGGAAACCCTAGGCCGGCCCTCCTCTACCCCTCCTCCTATATATATGATATAAGAGGGAGGCATCCAACACACCAAGCCTTGCGGCGCCCTCCCTCTCTTTTTGTAGATCATTTCCTTCTCTCGTCATGTCTGCAATAGCGCTTGGTGAAGCCTTGCTGAGATTGCACCACCACCACCATCACCATGCCTTCGTGTTGTCGGAGAACTCATCTACTACCCCACCCTCGTTCGCTGGATCGGGGAGGCAGAGTAGTCATCAAGTTGTACATGTGCTGAACACGGAGGTACCATCTTTTCGGCACTAGATCGGGACGAATCATGGTTGGATCGCGAAGACGTTCGACTACATCAGCTACATTTATTAGTGCTCCCGCTTAGCGATTGATACGTCCATTTTGCATCATGTTTTCATGTTGATATTTATTGCTTTATGGACTGTTATATTACTTTGTGGTACCATACTCATGCCTTTTCTATCTTATTTTGCAAGGTTTATTTGAAGAGGGAGAATACCGGCAGCTGGAATTCTGGACTAGAAAAGGAGAAAGTCCGAGTCCTCTATTCTGCAAAACTCCAAATGCCGTGAAAATCAACGTGGATTTTTTTGGGAATATATAAAAAATACTGGGCGAAAGAAGTACCAGAGGGGAGCTACCAGGGCCCCACAAGCCTGGTAGCCGCCGCCCCTTGGTGGCGGCAACAGGGCTTGTGGGCACCCTCGCGGCCCACTGGCCCCTCTTTTGCTATATGAAGGGTTTCGTCCAGGAAAAAAAAATCAAGGTGGAGCTTTTTTGGGGATTCTCTGCCACCACGAGGCGGAACTTGAGCAGATCCAATCTAGAGCTCCGGTAGGACGATCCTGCCGGGGAAACTTCCCTCCCGGAGGGGGAAATCGTCGCCATCGTCATCACCAACACTCATCTCTCGGAGAGGAGTCATCTCCGTCAACATCTTCATCATCACCATCTCCTATCCAAACCCTAGTTCATCTCTTGTAACCAATCTCCGTCTCGCGACTCCGATTGGTACTTGTAAGGTTGCTAGTAGTGTTGATTACTCTTTGTAGTTGATGCTAGTTGGATTACTTGGTGGAAGAGTTTATGTTCAGATCATTGGTGCTATTCATTACACCTCTGATCATGATTATGATTATGCTTTGTGAGTAGTTACTTTTGTTCCTGAGGACATGGGATAAGTCATGCTGATAATAGTCATGTGAATTTGGTATTCGTTCGGTATTTCGATATGATGTATGTTGTCTTTTCCTCTAGTGGTGTTATGTGAACATCGAGTACATAACACTTCACCATCTTTGGGCCTAGAAGAAGGCATTGTGGAGTAGTAAGTAGATGATGGGTTGCTAGAGTGACAGAAGCTTAAACCCCAGTCTATGTGTTGCTTCGTAAGGGGCTGATTTGGATCCACTAGTTTAATGCTATGGTTAGACGTTGTCTTAATTCTTCTTTCGTAGTTGCGGATGCTTGCGAGAGGGGTTAATCATAAGTGGGATTCTTTTCCATGTAAGGGAAGTACCCAAGCGCCGGTCCACCCACATATCAAACTATCAAAGTAACAAACACGAATCATATGAACACGATGAAACTAGCATGGCAGAAATTCTCGAGTGTCCTCGAGAGTGATTTTCCTCCTATAAGACTTTGCTCAGGCTTGTCCCTTGCTACAAAAGGGATTGGGCCACTTTGCTGCACCATTGCTACTACTTGTTACTTGTTACTTTTCGCTTGCTACATTTCACCTCACTACACCATCACTTGTTACCACTACTTTCAGTGCTTGTAGTTATTACCTTGCTGAAAACCGTTTATCAGAGCCTTCTGCTCCTCGTTGGGTTTGACACTCTTACTTATCGAAAGGACTACGATTGATCCCCTATACTTGTGGGTCATTAATACTCTTTTTTGGCGTCGTTACCGGGGAGTGAAGCGCCTTTGGTAAGTGGAATTTGGTAAGGAAACATTTATATACTGTGCTGAAATTTATTGTCACTTGTCACTATTGAAACTGTTCCTTTGAGGATTTTGTTCGGGGTATCTTAACCACGAACGGATGCATGAGGAGTTGTTCCTCAACCTGAGGTACCTACTGAAAATATCTTTTATGAAATTCCTTCGGGTATGCTTGAGAAACTGCTCGCTAATCCTTTTACAGGAGATGGATCATGACATCCAGACTTGCATCTAATCTATGTAGATGAAGTTTTTGGTTTATTTAAGCTTGCAGGTTTGCCCGAGGATGAGGTTAAGAAGAAAGTCTTTCCTTTATCTTTGAAGGATAAGGTGTTGACATGGCATAGGCTATGTGATGATACTGGATCATGGGACTACAATCGGTTGAAATTGGAATTTCATAAAAAGTTTTATCCTATGCATTTAGTACATTGTGATCGGAATTATATTTATAACTTTTGGCCTCGTGATAGGGAAAGCATAGCTCAAGCTTGGGGGAGGCTTAAATCAATGCTATATTCATGCCCCAATCATGAGCTCTCGAGAGAAATTATCACTCAAAACTTTTATGCTCGGCTTTCTCATGAAGATCGTACCATGCTTGACACTTCTTGTACCGGTTCTTTTATGAAGAAGGATATTGACTACAAGTGGAATTTATTGGAAAGAATCAAACGTAACTCTGAAGATTGGGAGCTTGAAGAAGGTAAGGAGTCAGGTATGAATTTCCAGTTTGATTGCGTTAAATCTTTTGTTGAAACAAACACTTCTAGAGATTTTAGCACTAAGTATGGACTTGACTCTGAGATAGTAGCTTCTCTATGTGAATCTTTTGTTGCTCATGTTGATCTTCCTAAAGAGAAGTGGTTTAAGTATCATCCTCCTGTAGACGTCAACATAGTTAAATCCAATCTAGTTGAAGAGAAGGTCATTGCCTTTAGTGATCCTATTGTTCCTTGTGCCTACGCTGAGAAACTACCTTACCCTGCTAGGAAAAAGGATTATTCTAAAGCTCCAACTGTGATACGTAGGGGTTACATTAGACCACTTGCACCCACTGAGGAAATTAGAGTTGAACCTAGTGTTGCTATTATCAAAGATCTCTTAGCCAAAGACATAGACGGGCATGTTATCAAATTCTGTGAGGACTCTACTAGAATTGCTAAACCTCACGCGAAAGAAAAATACGGACCTGTAGTTGGCTTGCCCGTTGTTTCTGTCAAGATAGGAGATCACTGTTATCATGGTTTATGTGATATGGGTGCTAGTGTTAGTGCAATACCCCGGTCCCTATTTGATGAAATCAAAGATGAGATTGCACCTGCTGAGTTAGAACCCATTGATGTCACTATTACGCTAGCTAATAGAGACACTATCTGCCCTCTGGGAATTGTGAGAGACATAGAAGTCCTGTGTGGTAAGACGAAGTATCCTACTGATTTCCTCGTCCTTGCTACTGCACAAGATAGCTTTTGTCCCATCATTTTTGGTAGACCCTTTCTCAGCACTGTCAATGCCCATATTGATTGCATTAAACAGACTGTCACTGTTAGTTTCGAGGGTGTGTCTCATGAATTTAACTTCTCCAAGTTTGGAAGACAACCCCATGAAAAAGAGTCGTCTAGTAGGGATGAAATCATTGCTCTTGCCTCTATTGCCGTACCTCCTATGGTTCCTTTAGAGCAATATCTGCTTGAGAATGAAAATGATATGCATATGGATGAAAGAGATGAGATAGATAAAATTGTTTTAGAACAATATCCTATTCTCAAGAATATTCTGCCTATTGAACTGCTTGGGGATCATCCCCCACCAAAGGGTGATCCTATGTTCGAGCTAAAACAGTTACCAGATACTCTTAAGTATGCCTACCTTGATGAGAAGGAGATATATCCTGTTATTATTAGTGCTCACCTCTCTAATCACGAAGAGAAGAAGTTATTAAAAACTTTGAGGAAGCACCGTGCTGCTATTGTTTATACTCTTGATGATCTTAAGGGTATTAGCCCCACTCCATGTCAGCACAAGATTAAAACTGACCCTGATTCTAAACCAGTTGCTGATCATCAAAGGAGATTAAATCCTAGTATGAAAGAGGTCGTGAGGAAAGAAATATTAAAGCTTCTGGAAGCAGGAATCATTTATCCTATTGCTCATAGTGATTGGGTAAGTCCAGTACATTGCGTACCTAAGAAGGGAGGTATCACCGTCGTTCCTAATGATAAGAATGAACTAATCCCACAGAGGATTATTACTGGTTACAGGATGGTGATAGACTTCTGGAAACTGAACAAGGCAACCAGGAAAGACCATTATCCTTTGCCGTTTATCGACCAAATGCTAGAAAGGCTATCTAAACACACACACTTCTACTTTCTAGACGGTTATTCAGGTTTCTCACAAATACCTGCTGCACAATCTGACCAGGAGAAAACCACTTTCACTTGCCCCTTCGGTACCTTTTCTTATAGACGTATGCCTTTTGGCTTATGCAATGCACCTGCCACCTTTCAAAGATGTATGATGGCTATATTCTCTGACTTCTTATGAAAAGATTGTCGAGGTTTTCATGGATGATTTCTCCGTTTACGGTTCTTCCTTTGACGATTGCCTCAACAACCTTGACCGATTCTTATAGAGATGCAAAGATACCAACCTCGTCTTGAACTTGGAGAAGTGCCACTTCATGGTTAATGAAGGCATCGTCTTAGGACACAAAATCTCTAAGAAAGGCATTGAAGTTGATAAGGCTAAGGTTGATGCAATTGAGAAAATGCCTTGCCCCACAGATATCAGAGGTATATGAAGTTTCCTAGGTCACGCTGGTTTCTATAGAAGGTTCATTAAATACTTCTCTAAGATTTCTAGGCCTCTTACCAACCTCTTGCAGAAGGATGTTCCTTTTATTTTTGATGAGGATTGTGAGGAAGACATCGAAATTACTTAAGAAGGCCTTGATAACCGCACCTATTGTTCAACCACCTGATTGGAACTTGCCCTTTGAAATCATGTGCGATGCTAGTGATTATGCTGTTGGTGCTGTTCTAGGACAAAGAGTTGACAAGAAGTTGAATGGCATTCACTAAGATAGTAAAGCTCTAGACAGTGCCCAAAGAAACTATGCCACTACGGAGAAGGAGTTTTTAGCAGTCGTGTTTGCATGCGAAAAGTTCATATCTTATATAGTTGACTCCAAAGTCATGATTCACTCTGATCATGCTGCTATTAAGTACCTTATGGAGAAGAAGGACGCTAAGCCTAGGCTAATCAGATGGGTTCTCCTGCTACATGAATTTGATTTGCACGTTGTTGACCGAAAGGGTGCTGATAACCCTATAGCAGATAACTTGTCTAGGCTAGAGAATGTCCTTGATGATCCACAACCTATTGATGACAGCTTTCCTGATGAGCAATTGAATGTCATCTGCACTTCACATAGTGCACCGTGGTATGCTGATTACGCAAACTATATCGTAGCCAAATAGATACCACCCAGTTTCACCTATCAACAAAAGAAGAAATTCTTCTTTGATTTGAGACACTACTTTTGGGATGATCCTCACCTTTATAAGGAAGGAGTAGATGGTGTTATTAGACGTTGTGTGCCTGAACATGAACAGGGACAAATCCTGCAGAAGTGTCATTCCGAAGCCTATGGAGGACACCGTGCTGGAGATAGAACTACTCATAAGGTATTGCAATCAGGTTTCTATTGTCCCACTGTCTTCAAGGATGCCCATAAGTTTGTCTTGTCTTGTGACGAATGCCAAAGAATAGGGAACATCTCTAAACGTCAGGAAATGCCTATGAACTATTCACTTGTCATTGAACCGTTTGATGTTTGGGGCTTCGATTATATATGAACCTTCCCGAGTTCCAATGGGTATACTCACATCTTAGTTGCTGTGGATTACGCCACTAAGTGGGTAGAAGCTATCCCCACTAGAAATGCTGATCATCACACCTCTATTAAGATGCTTAAAGAAGTCAAGATTTGGAGTCCCTAGATATCTGATGACTGATGGCGGTTCACACTTCATTCATGGTGTTTTCCGCAAGATGCTTGCTAAGTATGAGGTCAACCATAGAGTTGCATCTCCTTATCATCCTCAGTCTAGTGGTCAAGTGGAGTTGAGTAATAGGGAGATCAAATTGATCTTACAAAACACTGTCAATAGATCTCGGAAGAATTGGTCTAGCAAACTTGACGATGCACTATGGGCTTATAGGACGGCTTATAAGAATCCCATGGGCATTTCGCCATATAAAATGGTTTGAAGTAAGGCCTGTCATTTACCTCTTGAGTTGGAACACAAAGCTTATTGGGTAATCAAAAAGCTCAACTTCGATCTCAAACTTGCCGGTGAGAAGCGGTTTTTTGATATCAACTCATTAGATGAATGGAGGGCCCAGGCATATGAGAATGCAAAGTTGTTCAAGTAAAAGGTTAAGAGATGGCATGATAAAAGAATACAAAAACGAGAGTTCAATGTAGGATATTATGTCCTGCTATACAATTCTCGCTTAAGATTCTTTGCAGTCAAGCTCCTCTCTAAATGGGAAGGTCCTTACGTTGTCGAGGAAGTATATCGTTCCGGTGCCAGCAAAATCAATAACACGGAAGGTAATTTTCCTAGAGTGGTAAATGGGCAAAGAATCAAGCATTATATCTGTGGTACTCCCATAAATGTTGAGACCAATATCATCAATATCATAACTCCACAGGAGTACATAAGGGATGTTTATCAGCCTGTTTTTGACCCTGAAAACGAAGAGGTATGTGTTTTGGTAAGGAATTGGACTCCGAAACTTTTCCAATAGGAAATTTCCTTCGTTTTGGAATTTTTGGAAAATTAGAAAAATAAAAAGTAGTCCGGAGAGCGCATGAGGCGGCCACAAGCTTGGTAGGCTCCACCTACCCCCATGGCGGCGGCTACACGGCTTGTGGGCACCTCGTGTGCCTCCCGGACTCTGTTTTCTTGCGGAGCACTTCTTCTGGTCCAGAAAAAATCATTATATATACGCCCGAGGGTTTTGATCTCCATTTCGTGCAGTTCTCCTCTGTTTTCGTTTCGAGCCTGTTTCTGCTGCAGATCTAGGTCAAGATGTCTTCTTAGGATTCAGAGGGGGAGAGTTATGTGGCTGATTACCTTGCTAACCCCAAGGTCTATGGAGACTTGGAACCATATGGCCGGACAACTGACGAGGAAGAGGACTATGAGCCCAAGGGGAAGGAACAGACGACTTGCGACGAAGAGGAGGCTCCTCTACCTCAACCTGGACGCACTCATGTGGAGTTCAAGAAGTCAAGCCTCCCTGACCAGAGGAAGAAGCCTCAGACCTTGTTTATCCCTTCTCGTTTCTTGCAGGAGAGTAAGCAGGAACTTTGCCATAGAGTGTTGAAGCTTGAGGAGGAAAATGACGATCTGAGGGAGCATAACTTTATGTTCAAGTGGAAATTAGACAAGCTCAAGAGTGCTTCAACAACACCACCACCATCACCACCAAAGGAAGACAACTAAGCATTGGTATGGGAAATCCCCTTGGCTTTTGCCAATCCTTGGGGAGTTGCCCTGGTATCGTATCACCTTTATATCTTTTGCTTTTACCTTTGTTTTAGTTCTTTCCTTTTCAATTTTTATTTCTTGTCTTAGTGGAATAAATCTTTAGTGTTCAGTTTGAGTCTTTTGCTTTGTGTCTCCCCCGATGTATTCGAGCTTGCGAGCTATATAATAAAGAGTATCTTAGTCAAGGGCTTTGTTTTGTGCCATGATCAAAAGTATGAAAAGAACGATAGCATGAAAGATCATGAGAAGATCTTATGGAAAGTGATAGTTTCACATATGACAAGTATGATGATCGAAACTTGTTGAGAATAGACCAACATAGACCCCAGTAATTGTTGCAATTAATAAGAAGTAATAAGGAAAGATAGGTTCACATATAAATATATCTTCTTAGACACTTTTTACAATTGTGAGCACTCACCAAACTATTACATGTTTAGAAGTAGATGTTGGACAAGGAAGACAACATAATGAATTGTGTTTGCTTGGTTCCAAACAATGTTATATGCCTAGATATCCCTTAGCATGTGACGATTGCTTCCACCTCATATTAGGCCAAACTCCCGCACCAAGTAGGGATACTACTTGTGCATCCATAAGCCTTCAACCCAGTTTTGCCATGAGTGTCCACCATACCTACCTATGGATTGAATAAGATCCCTCAAGTAAGTTGTCATCAGTGCAAGCAATAAACATTGCTCTCTAATATGTATGATCTATTAGTGTGTGGAAAATAAGCTTTGTACGAACCTGTGATGAGGAAGACATAAAAGCGACAGACTGCATAATAAAGTTCTTTATCACAGGGGGAAATATAAAGTGACGTTCCTCCGCACTAAGAGGACACACATCCTAACCTCAAAAGCGCATGACAACCTCTGCTTCCCTATGCGAAGGGTCTATCTTGTACCTTTACTTTTTGCCCTTGAAAGAGTCATGGTGATCTTCACCAATTCCTTATTTTGCCTTTGTCTTGGCTACCGTCACAAGCTAGGGAAAGATCTATATTCATATATCAACTTGGAGGTGAGTACTTATGCTTTTTTATTGTTGACTTTACCCTTGAGGTAAATGGTTGGGAGGCAAAACTATAAGCCCCTATCTTTCTCTGTGTCCAGTGAAACTTTGATACCATGAGTACCACGTGAGTTGTAACAATTGTGGAAAACAAAAGAGATGATTGAATATGCGGGTTTGCTTTACAAGCTCTTATTTGACTCTTTCTGATGTTATGATAAATTGCAGCTGCTTCAATGACTATGGACTTTTGTTGGCTACTTCTCGGCAAGGTTTTTGCTTCATACTTTGCTTTGTGAAGGAATTGTTACTTTCCCACAAGAATCTTTATGATGTATTGTTGTTGTATGTGTGATCATGATGCCCTCATGTCCGTATTATGTTTTATCGACAACTTCACCCCTAAACATGTGGACATGTTTATGGATCTTGGTTTTCGCTTGAGGACAAGCGAGGTCTAAGCTCGGGGCAGTTCATACGTCCATTTTGCATCAAGTTTTCATGTTGATATTTACTGCTTTATGGACTGTTATATTACTTTGTGGTACCATACTCATGCCTTTTCTCTCTTATTTTGCAGGGTTTATATGAAGAGGGAGAATACCGACAGCTGGAATTCTGGACTGGAAAAGGAGCAAGTCTGAGTCCTCTATTCTGCGCAACTCCAAATGCCCTGAAAATCAACGTGGAATTTTTTGGGAATATATAAAAAATACTGGGCGAAAGAAGTACCAGAGGGGAGCTACCAGGGCCCCATAAGCCTGGTAGCCGCCGCCCCCTGGTGGCGGCTACAGGGCTTGTGGGCACCCTGGCGGCCCACCGGTCCCCTCTTTTGCTATACGAAGGGTTTCATCCAGGAAAAAAATCAAGGTGGAGCTTTTTCGTGGATTCTCCGCCGCCACGAGGCGGAACTTGAGCACATCCAATCTAGAGTTCCGGCAAGACGATCCTACCGGTGAAACTTCCCTCTCAAAGGGGGAAATCGTCGCCATCGTCATCACCAACACTCCTCTCGTCAGAGGGGAGTCGTCTCCATCAACATCTTCATCAGCACCATCTCCTCTCCAAACCTAAGTTCACCTCTTGTAACCAATCTCCGTCTCGCGACTCCGATTGGTACTTGTAAGGTTGCTAGTAGTGTTGATTACTCTTTGTAGTTGATGCTAGTTGGATTACTTGGTGGAAGAGTTTATGTTCAGATCCTTGATGCTATTCATTACACCTCTGATCATGATTATGATTATGTTTTGTGAGTAGTTACTTTTGTTCTTGAGGACATGTGATAAGTCATACTGATAATAGCCATGTGAATTTGGTATTCGTTTGGTATTTTGATATGTTGTATGTTGTCTTTTCCTCTAGTGGTGTTATGTGAACGTTGACTACATAACACTTCACCATCTTTGGGCCTAGAGGAAGGCATTGGGGAGTAGTAAGTAGATGATGGGTTGCTAGAGTGACAGAAGATTAAACCCCAGTCTATGCGTTGCTTCGTAAGGGGCTGATTTGGATCCACTAGTTTAATGCTATGGTTAGACGTTGTCTTAATTCTTCTTTCGTAGTTGCGGATGCTTGCGAGAGGGGTTAATCATAAGTGGGATGCTTGTCCAAGTAAGGGAAGTACCCAAGCGCCGGTCCACCCACATATCAAACTATCAAAGTAACGAACGCGAATCATATGAACATGATGAAACTAGCATGACAGAAATTCCCGTGTGTCCTCGGGAGCGCTTTTCCTCCTATAAGAATTTACTCAGGCTTTTCCCTCGCTACAAAATGGATTGGGCCACTTTGCTGCACCGTTGCTACTACTTGTTACTTGTTACTTTTCGCTTGCTACGTTTCACCTCACTACACCATCACTTGTTACCGCTACTTTCAGTGCTTGCAATTATTACCTTGCTGAAAACCATTTATCAGAGCCTTCTGCTCCTCGTTGGGTTCGACACTCTTACTTATCGAAAGGACTATGATTGATCCCCTATACTTGTGGGTCATCAGCGATCTACAAGGGTATGTAGATGCACTCCCCTCTCATAGCTATATATCTCCATAGATAAATCTTGGGTGCGTGTAGGAATTTTTTGTTTCCCGTGCTTCATTCCCCAACAATGGCATCAAAGCTAGGTCTATGCGTAGATGATATGCACGAGTAGAACACAAAGTGTTTGTGGGCGTTGATGTTCATATTGGTTACTTCCTTAGTCTTATCATTATTCGGTGGTATTATGGGATGAAGCGGCTAAGACTAACCTTACTTGTCCATGCACAAGAGACCGGTTGCACCGATTGACATGTAACTTGGTTGCATAAATGTGCCTCGCGGGTGACTGTTTCTCCCACTTTAGTTGAATCCGATTCGATAGAGGCAGTCCTTGTAGATGGTTGAATAGCAACTTGAATATCACTGTTGTGGCTTTGCATAGGTAAGAACATTTCTTGCTAATTGCCCATAGCCGCCATGTAAAAGTTGCAACAACAAACTGGAGGGCGTCTAACTTATTTTTGCACGGCATGTTGTGATGTGATATGGCCAAAGATTTGATTTGATATATGTGATGTATGAGATGATCATGTTTCGTATAGTTATCATGACTTGGTCGATGAGTATGGCAACTGGCAGGAGGCATAGGGTTTTCTTTAGTTTATTTGTGCCATTTTTTTTATTTTACAGATATGAGTTAGCAATAGTTGGCGCGACAACCACATGATGACACGATGATGGAGATCATGGTGTCATGCCAGTGACGATGGAGATCATGCCGGTGCTTTGGGTATGGAGATAAAAAGCACAAGATGATTATGTCCATATCATGTCACTTATATGATTTGCATGTGATCTTTACCTTTTATGCATCTTATTTTTCTTAGGACTGCGGTAGCATTATAAGATGATTCCTCACTAAAATTTCAAGATAAAATTGTGTTCTCCCCGATTGTGCATCGTTGCGAAAGTTCCTCGTTCCGAAGCACCTTGTGATGATCGGGTGTGATAGATTCTACATTCGTATACAATGGGTGTAAGCCAGTTTTGTATATGCAGAACACTTGGATTAAACCTGATGAGCCTACCATGTATAGACATGGCCCCGGAACACACGACACCGAAAGGTCGAACATGAGTCATATAGTAGATATGATCAAAATGGAGATGTTCGCCATTGAAACCACCTCATCTCACGTGATGATCGGACTTGGGTCGGTGGATTTGGATTTTGTCACACTCACACAACATGAGGGATGATGATTTGAGTGGGAGTTCTTTAGTAATATGATTAATTGAACTCATTATCATGAACATATTCAAAATGTCTTGGCAAAATATGTTGTAGATTAATAGCTCGCGTCGTAGCTCCCCCTGTTTTTGATAAGTTCCTAGAGAAAACTAAGTTGAAAGATAATGGTAGCAATCATGCGGATCGGGTCCGTGATCTGAGGATTGTCTTCATTGCTGCATAGAAGGCTTATGTCCTTGATGCACCGCTCAGTGTGCCACCCCCTCAAGTGTCATGTGTGGGTGTTATGAACTCTCACATGCATGGTTTGATTACTATTTGATAGTTGAGTGCGCCATTATTTACAACTTAGAACCGGGGCTCCAAAGATGTTTTAAACGTCACAGAGCATATGAGATGTGCCAAGAGCTGGAATTAGAATTTTAGGCTCATGCCCGTGTTGAGAGGTATGAGACCTCCGACAAGTTCTTTGCCTGCAAGATGGAGGAGAATATCTCAATTGATGAGGATGTGCTCAGATTGTTTGGGCGCTACAATCGTTTGAATCAAGTGGAAGTTAATCTTCCAGATAATATAGTGATTGACAGAGTTCTCCAAGTCACTGCTGAAAGTGCATGTAGTCCCCATGTGTGGTTTTGGTAATCGATAACAATCCTAATGGACTAATGTTTGCGTTGAATTATACATTTGAAGGAATGTTCTATCTGTAATGCATGAAGAATAATTGATGAATTAAAGTATGTTTGTTCCATGAAGATGCAAGAAGGAGCTCTAATGAATTCTAAATGAATGTCATATACATATTGTTGTGCATGCATCAAGGATGGTCTCAATGATTGTACACCCTATGTTTAGCTATCCTGACTAATTAACTTATTTCAAAATTAGGACCAATTACATTTTTTGTGAATGCTTGTGATGCATGAAGTGACTCTTGTTTGCTCGATTGACTTGAATGCTTGTGTTTGTTCATCAACAATTTCTGTTACTCTCCAGACTCACCTCCTTAGCCCAAAACTCTTGCCTAATGATCATGCAAGGTGTTTAGGACCAGAAATTATTTTTACCAAATATTATTTTCACCAAAAAGCATTTCTTTGAATTAAGCTTTCAAAACCCGTGAGATGAGATTTGTACTACAAGTCCTCAAATTAGGGAATTTATTTTGCACCAATTATTTTATTTAAAACCCATTATCAAAATGACTTCCCAAAACCACCATATTATTATTTTAAAAGTTATTTTACTAATTTATTAAAATGCCTTCATGTGGGGCCAGAAATGGTCTCTTACGAAGGAAAGTTATTTTATTGCTTTCAAAATATTTAAGAAAATTTAGGGAAACTCCATGGACATATATATTACATATATATGAGTTTAAACACATGGTCATGTTCAAAATATTGGGCAAACCCTTCAAAACCATTCCTGCCTATTTCAAGCTTTTGGAATATTTCTATAAGAAATATTCTTAATAAATTCCAGTAAAATTCCAGCATGTCACCTATGATATATTGATGATCTTGCCAAGTTTCATCTCAATCCAAGTTGATTTGACTCCCCTAATTATTCTAAAACCCTATATGTCCAGATCCAAATTTGAGCAACTCTACATTGTCAAGTATCTCCAATTGTTCTCAAATTTTCTAGACATGTTCTAATACTCCAATAGTGCATACACCCCAAGTGGTGCATCAAGGAGAATAGAAGAACTTGTCCCAAGCCCCTCAAAACCCTCTCTGTTGACTTCTGACTTTGGAAAACTTTACATTATAAAGTTTCTCCAATTGACACCAAACTTTTTGTGCATGCCTTAATGCTCAAATAATGCCCACACCAAATTTTGGATTTGTGGGAATTGATTTGAATAGTTTTGTGAGCAGAAAGCCGTTTCCGCCCATTTCATGGGTTTTCCAAGTCTACATTGGAAACCTTCTCCACCAAATCCTGAATTTGGTGTCCAAGCTTATTTTCATCTATTATTTGATCCTGTGAAGTTTCATATCCATTGAAGTCCATCTGGTTGCTCTGCCACTCATCAAACACCTTGTGTGCATTCACTTTATTTGCTACTTTGGCCCCTTCCACTTTAACCCTTGAGCTCAACTTTCTACCACAACTTCATATAGTTACATTTTACCTCCAGTAACATTTCCATGGCCACTGGTCAATTATTGGAGAGAGGCTTCATGTAACTATTCCTCATTTTACCATTGGAATCACCATTTATACCCCTCTTGCCCCACTTCTGTTTAAGCCAAAGCCCAACCTCTTTCCAGAGGGTTCCTAGCATACCAAAGCATTGTTTCAAGACAAGAGATGACATGCTCATGTGGAGAAAACGAGCAGCACATCCTCAAGTTGAATTGTGGCTGAAATGTAGCTTTGCACAGCAAGTACTAGCTACCCTTCTTTGCTTGAGCTGAAACTTTGCAGTGGTGTAGTCTTTCCAAACCTGATGCTCCAGGACATGGTTTCACCTCCATTCCCTTCCTGTGAAAACCACTTATGCCAGCCCCAAGTTTTCTGCTGCAAACTTAATCATAGTCCAAACCCATTCAAACCAGCCCCAGACGCAACCAAATTCCTGAGTCTCTTTCCTGCATGTGTGCCCTACGTGTTGGACAAGTTTGACTGGTCCTAGTAGCCCTGTGGACACGAGTTGCCATGGTGACCGTCCTGGAAGCATGTAGTAACGGTGCTCTGCACCCTTTGTTCGTCCTACAGCTCGGGTCCCTCAACGGCCGTGTGTCCCAGCGCGCCAGGGCACTCCCCTTGACCAGTCCAACCCATCCCGATGCCTAGAAGCGGCCAAATACCCCCTGGCAAGCGTGCTCTCGCCATGCACCGAAGCTCCAAGAGCTCCCGAGCTCTCTCTTCCTCTCCCCCTCTTATTCCCTCTTCCCCGAGGCCTCTCTGGCTCCCCCAGATCCTCCTCTCTCCCCCGAATGCCCCTGTGCCCCCAATCTCGCTCCCGTGCCCTTGTTTCCCCGCCATGACCGAAGGAGCTCCGGTGACCTCTGCTCAAATTCGGGCACGTTGGGCGTCCCCTCCCCCTTTGAACCACTCCATGGGGACCACCTCGCCGTCTTGAACCTTCCCCCACAGCTCCCCATCCTCCTTGGTGGCCATGACGCCGTGCCTCCGTCGCTGCAGGCCGCATCTGCCATGGCAGGAGCTGGCTGGACCAGGTCCTCCCTGGAGCACGTGGAGCCTTCCCCTCCTGGTTGCCGCCTCCCCCCTGTTACTCCGGGAGGCCGGGCCTCGCCGGACGCAGCGTAGGACGCTAGCTCGAGCAGCCCTGGCACCTCTCTGCTCGTATCTAGTCGACATAGGCGGGAGGTTGAAGAAGGCGAGCGGGCCCCGTGCATCAGCTGGCTGGTGAGGCAACCAGGTGGGCCAGACCAGTTAAGTGGTAGTGCCTCTTCCTTTACCGCCTCCGTGCAGCGAACGCACACTCGGGCGAATACGCCTCCGGTGTGGCCCTTGCTCGCTCCAGCCGCTCAGTTGGGCCGGCCCGAAGGCTTATCTAACCACCTGGGTACAGGATAACCCCTAAGGCTGACCTCCTTTTTCTCGTTTTTGCATAACTTTAAAAATCCATATTTATCATAATATTTTCTGTGGGCTTCATAAAGAATCCCCTACTCCTCCTTTCCTCCATCCAGAAATCCCTGATGATCCAAACCTCCTATGGCAAGATTCAGGTATTTTTCTTATGACCAGAGAGGTCCAAGAAAAATATAACTTCCATTTTTATAGCACTTTTATTTCTGCTTGTTGTGTGGCTTATTATGTTTGTTTCCGACGATAGTTGACGGAGTATATGGAATACTCGGAGTTGGATCGGAAGACCTCGAAGACCCCGAGAACTTATGAGAGCGAAGGCAAGCAACCCTTTGACCATGTGTGAGCATATGTTATGATGCATGCTAGTGTAGAAAATATTTCCGTTGCATATGATCATAAGTGTCGGTAAATAATTGAAGTTATGTTACCGATGGCTCCTCCGGAGCACATGCATTGAGCTTGATCCTACCAGCTATGAGGATCATGCTAATATCATGTTGACAATTAAAGTTATAATATTATTAGCATGAGCATGATGATGACATAAATCAAAGGTTTATGAAAACCCCGTCTGGTGCCACTAATGCCCGAGGGTGATGATGAGTTAGGTGGCCACTTTTGGTGAAGTGGTGCACCGGGTATTTGTGTGTGTATGCTTTCGGAAATGGGATTAGATTTATGATGTGTCGACCGTCCCAACCTTACATGTACGACCACATTACCCTTTATAGGACGGGGATGTGTTGATTACTCTGGTCGGTGCTAGCAAAGAGCCACATTAGTAGTGGCGGGAGTGATGTGTGGTCACTCTCATGATGGGGTCGTGCCAGGTAGGGCGACTATGATATTTTTACGTGTTGCAGGCAAACCGGTTGTCCCCGCATGGTTGAAACTGTCCAAAGTCGGTGCTCATAAGACGTACAACATGTGGGCTGGGTACCAATCGAGTGGACCTCTTTGTCTAGTATTGTCAGGGGAAATGCATTGATCGGGTACTTACCTCGGGTATGTCATATACCGCGAGTCGTGAATGACACGGAAGTTTCTCGGATCTCATGGGTCTAGTGTACTACCTCTACAGAGTGCAAAACTATTCGAATAGTCGTGTCCACGGCGGAGGACAGTTGGGTGGCGCTGCTTAAACTACATCCATTCGTTTCCGCATAAACCAAGTGTGTGTGAGTATGTGGTAAATTGTGTTAATATGAAAGAGTTGATATGACCAAGTTTGGTGACTTGACATATAGGGTGAACCGGAGTGTTCAATCCTCGACAGATATATTGATATATGTAACCTATTCTTCAGATCAAAATCTAGCTTATGTTGCATACCCATGATCATGTTCATTACAACAAGTTATTGTCCACCAAAGATGCATATTGTTGTTATCCTTCACTTGCATTGTTCATATCATGGGTTGTTTGTGAGTACATTCGAAGTACTCATTGGCTTGCCACTGGTTATTTCATTGACCATGTATGAGGGAACAATATATGGTGAAGAGTAATTTGGTGACGTTCCTGCGAGCTACGACGCTTCCTAGTCAAAATGCTTGTAGGTTAAGGCTGATGGCATGGGTTCACGCTTTCGACCAATATTTCCGCTATTGGTCCAGTTTGGTGTGTTGGCCCTCAAGGCCCCATATATGTAAGACTTGACTGAAAATGGTCCAACGATATGTATGGATGTAAGACTCTTGATATTCAGTATCTGTGTGTTCGGTGAGCATTGATCTCTGGGATCACTAAGCACGTTCATTCGGTGATCTGCACTCGTAAGTCGGGGTCCCCACAGAGCTGGTATCAGAGCCATCCTCACTATAGGGAGCCCTTAGTTAGCACAGATGTTAGATAGGATAGAACTGCTTTCCAGACCCTTGAAAAGTACTTGCAAAACCTATATATTTTCTCGCCTCTCCTAAAATCTTCATAGAAAATGAAGGTTATACTTTAGCCTTCTACGCTTATTCTTTGACACTCCTCGCTTACTTTTTCAAAACTTGCAAATGGTTGCTAGCACCCTTATGCCCTCTGACCACAGGATTACTTGAAATCCTCGTGGGCAACCCGGAAGGAAGCAATCTTTCCAAGCGACCACCCCTGCGCTGAAGGACAAGGATGACAACTCTACGACCAGACGACACCAACAGAAGTACCTCCAAGAGGGACAAGGACATCGAGGCCTAGAAGATGGCGATACCCTCGGCACTGTTCCAGAGTGATGCCGCCTTCACCCACGATGATCAGGACATAATATATGCAAGGCCACGATCTGCATCTCTAATAGAAGCGACCCTGTCGACATTAAGGATTGTGTCGACCACCACCGGTGGATGAGAACCTCGCCATTTGGTCCCCCTCACCTTAGTGAGAAGGAAAACGGTTCTCTTCATCCCCCGCTCTAGGTGTCGATACCACGATCGGTATGATTGACATGTCGGAACTCTATCATGCCTTGCTGGCGTCATTGCATAAAAAGTTGTCTGCATGGAACTCTCGAAGCCTCAGAAGACAAGAAGACAATGACGAGCTTGTGAAGATGGCAGAAGATATTCTCGACGTCAACCGCGAGGAACCACCTTCGTCAGCAACTCTCCAAGAGGAAGTTAACAAGAATTCTTTCAGTTCAACCCAAGTCACTTCGGTGAGCAACAACAAGAGGCGTGGCAACACCACGAGAAGGTCCAGAAGACTTAGCGGCCTCCTCCTCAAAGCACAAAGCAAGACGACTGTCGAGTCCGAGAACCCCTAGAATAGGAAGAGTTGTAAATCCCTTATGCGAAGTCGAGTCCATAAAATGGTTCGGATGGACCATGTTGTGTGTTGTTTGTGCTTTGATATAAGTGCACTTTTGATTAAGCAACAAGCATGCGGTTATATCACCTGTCTTATTTTGATGTTCAAAATTATTTTGGCACTTGTTTGAGTTGACTTTCCAATGCTTGTTTGATTGCACTAAAAACCCTTAGAAACTCCCCTCTGTTCTACTCTCTCTCTCTTTCTCACCCCTCTCGACAACTGGAGACCAACAAGACAAGGTGCACCCGGGATCCACTTCGACGGACAACCGACACTGAAGACACTGACTATACCATGCTTAACCACACGCCACCCGTAGGTGTTATGCCTTCCCTCAAGATCAGAAACCCTCTCTAGACCAGACTAACGTCTACAAGCCTTTCCGGCTCAAAATTTTCTGGTCACGTGTCTAGTACACGGACTTGCCGGAACACCTGTAGATCCCCGATAAACCCCCGCGTAGCACCGGGTTCTGTATGGAACAAGTGATCACGGTGAACGAGTATCCCTCATTCTCAATCTAGCACCATAACCCTGATGCCATAAGAGGACCGTTCTCTGATATAAGAGTATTAGGCTAAACATTGTTGTGATGATGATATGTGTCTTGAGGATATAGCCAGACTATCTTGGTGTACCACAATACCCTTATAAAGTAGGTGAATTTGGTGGAACAAGTTGGTATAAGTAGCATAACCTACATATTACTGGAGTACGTTTGGATTTAGTAGGATGGTTATGATCGCGAGCAATGATTCTTGGTGGAATAATTGACTTTATCAAGTAGCCGACATGGTTTGATGATTTTACCATAATGACTTGGAGTATCGAGCAAGAGTCTTTATTGGACTTGAGTTTGGGATTAAATAGGTAGTCCAATAGACTATTAATGATATACGAGGCCACATGGTTCGGAGTAAATTGGATTTATCCCGATGATCTTAATCGTGATACCTTGTTTATCGGTGGATAATGAGTGCGTATACTTGGAGTTGTTGAATTTATTTTCGAACCTATGTGAATTGGCCTTGGAGATTAGATGGCCATGATATTGAAGTTGGTGGACATACTATAATGTAATCCTTGCAATAATATGTGAGTTATGAAGACTCTAGTGATCCTGTAGAACCCCATCATTATCGGATTTGTAGGAGTGATGGGTCCAAGGGTGATCGACTCGGTTGATGGACCACTTGATTGGATTAGTAGCAAGGAAACCAAATCTTGTATTGGAATACTACATGTTTCCCTAATATAATAAGGCAGTACCCTGTCAATTGGATGATCTGGCGGGACATCTGGATTTGTGGCGTCTTAAATTCAAGCTTAGGAGCTTGTATGCCTCCATAGGTTCTTGTATAGAAATGCATGTGCATCGTAGCTACACCATACTTGTAGTGTTTGGGTATAGCTCTTCCCTCAACCCCGGAGTTGACTAGCATGAGTAGTATGGAGTTGACCCATGTGAGATGGTATCTTTGATGAAATAGAGTGATGTCGTCCTGAGTTAGAGGTTGAACTATTGGCATCTAAGGAATGTGCTTAGAGATAAGATGATAACTGTTCACCCACATCCTAAGTTCCTTGAGACGTTAAAGCTTCACCAAGCCATAAGATGGACGGATTACGACCATAGGAAACGACTCTAAGTCATTGGAATATGGCCAGTACCCCACCCATAGCGAGTCCCCGTTCCCCTCACCTATCTCATGAGCACTGTTCTTATGTGATGCTTGGTAAAATATGTTGTTGTCCTCATGGATGACAAAGTTATTCCCCAGTAAGAGGATGAACGCCTCAGTCCTTTTAGATGAGCCACAGACTCCGTAGACTGCAACCCTCCGACAACCGAAGACAATTTCCACAAGCATGGTGAAGCATCAACATTATTAAGGAGCCACGACGACGAAGAAGAAACAACATGTTTTATTGAAGCTCCTACGTCAACTTCGCCAACTACGACATGCAAGACAATAAGACCAACAAGGACAGGCGCACCGGGAGCAACCTCCACCCAGACCATGACTACGTTCACGGCCACACACACATCGACACCTAACCACATGCCATAATGGCACACCTAGGTTCCTTCGTAAGAAGAAACCGCATATGTATTTATTCGCGGAGGCACCGCTAACACACTAACACCACACGTACACTGAGCAGATGCCTAATCGTCATGAACCCTGCCACCACGGAGAGGCGCCGTGCGGGTGACAGCATCATGACGATCATCGTGGACGATCGCGCAGTACAACGTAGAGACCCCGACAAGCAATGCCACCATTCCGGACAGGAGGATTATGAGCCAGCCCGGGGTCTCGTCCGCCGTTGGCATCCCTCCTCGAGCCTGCAAGGAGAAGAAGAAGGAGGAAGAGGACCGGAGCGGCATCAAGGGACGAGGCCGGGTGGGAGAACGAGAAGGACTCCCTGACCAATTTATAGCCAAGCTCGGTGAGCCACTGGCAAGGCCACCAGCCCCGCTTGCCGCTCGGCCGTCGGTGCTCGCTGGGAATCCCAGAGTAGTGCCGACATCCCCAGGCCTGCGAGGTGAGTGGTCGCTGCGCCAACAGTTGGCTCACCGCGCACCACCGCAGGGCGGCCCCGAACACCCTACGCCCTAGGCACCGCAAGTGGAGGCAACACATGGGACTCACCCAGGAAAGGAGTATCAGAGGAAGAAGAAGATGCTGACGGCGGACCCTGGGCCAACCTGTCGGCCGGAGTGGGTGCCAAGCACCAGGTACGTTTAGCAACGAGGTATTGCAATTTTCGTTCCTCCAACATTTTCATAGAACGCAGATGCACCAATAAGTGGCATTCTTAAGGTGACCACGCGAGACCGCGTGTTTAGAATATTGATATCGATATGTTCATCAGCATAGCAGGAGTAGGCCCTTGTTTTCACCTTAACAAATCTCGGGGACGAGATTTTCTTAAGGGGTAAGGTCTGTAACACCCTGTGTTTAGCTTCCCTGACTAATTAACTTATTTCAAAATTAGGACTAACTGAAATTTTTCTAAATGCTTGTGATGCATGAAGTGACTCTTGTTTGCTTGATTGACTTGAATACTTGTGTTTGTTTCTCAATAATTTCTATTACTCTCCAGACTCACCTCCTTAGCCAAAACTCCTGCCTAATGATAATGCCATATGTTTAGGACCAGAAATTATTTTTACCAAATATAATTTTCACCAACAAGCATTTCTTAGAATTAAGCTTTCAAAACCCCTGAGATGAGATTTGTACTACAAGTTCTCAAATTAGGGAATTTATCTTGCCCCAATTATTTTATTTAAAACACATTATCAAAAAGACTTCCCAAAACCACCATATTATTATTTTAAAAGTTATTTTACTAATTTATTTAAATGCCTTCCTATGGGGCCAAATATGGTCTCTTATGAAGGAAATTTATTTTTATTGCTTTCAAAATATTTACGAAAATTTAGGGAAACTCGGTGGAAATATATATTCCATATATATGAGTTTCAACACATGGTCATGTTCAAAGTATTGGGCAAACCCTTCAAAACTATTCTTGCCTACTTCAAGCTTTTGAAATATCTCTATAAGAAATATTGTCAATAAATTCCAGTAAAATTCCAGCATGTCTGCTCAAGCTTCCACCGTCTGCTCAAGCTTATCAGGAACTGACTGCGGTCCAATCTTTACTTCTGGACCTGGACCTTGATCATCAGGCCTCTGACCCATGGGTAGGGCGTAAGGATGCTAAGGCTACACACCCAAGGCATACTATGCTCATGTTCATAGAAGTATTGTACCTAACCCTTTGCTTAACTGGATCTGGAAAAGCTGCTATACCATGAAGGTAAAGATGTTTGCCTGGATGCTCATCATGGACAGGCTGAACACTCAGGACATGCTGGAGAGGCGTCACTGGAAGGTCTCTGATTCTAATCTCTATGTTTTATGCCATGCTCGAGTCAAGGAAGACAGAGATCATTTATTCTTCACATGCCTATTCAGCACCAGGGTTTGGAACTACCTGTAGATCACTTGGCAGGGGTCATCTATGTGGACTGCTACTGCTGCAGCTAGAAAGGACTTCCCTCATCCTTTCTTTGCTGAGGTTGTTTTCACTGCCTGTTGGAATATCTGGACTACGAGAAATGCAAAGGTCTTCAACCAGGAGCAGCCAAAGTTCAAGAAATGGAGAGCTGGGTTTCTTCATGACATTTCTTTGTTAGCTCATAGAATTAAGGCTAGTTTCAGGGATGATCTCCTTAAGTGGATTTTCTTTTTGCCTCCTTGAGGTTTGTACCCCTCTGCTCCTCCCCCCTTTGTACATTCTACAACCCCTATTGTACATACAGTTTCCATAGTTGAAATACAGAAAATGGCTGTGGGGGGTTTTCCCTACAGTAGCCGGTCAAAAAAAAATTCCAGCATGTCACCTATGATATGTTTGATGATCCTGCCAAGTTTCATCTCAATCCAAGTTGATTTGACTCCCCTAATTATTCTAAAACCCTATCTGTCCACATCCAATATAAAGTTTCTCCAATTGACACCAAAATTTTTTTGCATGTCTTAATGCTCAAATTATGCCCGCACACCAAATTTTGGATTTGTGGGAATTGATTTGAATAGTTTTGTGAGCAGAAAGCCGTTTCTGCCCATTTCATGGGTTTTCCAAGTCTACGTTGGAAACTTCTCCACCAAATCCCAAATTTGGTGTCCAAGCTTATTTTCATCTATTATTTGATTCTGTTAAGTTTCATATCCATTGAAGTCCATCTGGTTGCTCTGCCACTCATCAAACACCTTGTGTGCATTCACTTTATTGGCTACTTTGGCCCCTTCCACTTTAACCCTTGAGCTCAACTTTCTACCACAACTTCATATAGTTACGTTTTACCTCTAGTAACATTTCCATGGCCACTGGTCAATTATTGGAGAGAGGCTTCATGTAACTATTCATCATTTTACCCTTGGAATCACCATTTATACCCCTCTTGCCCCACTTCTATTTAAGCCAAAGCCCCCACCTCTTGCCAGAGGGTTCCTAACATCCCAAAGCATTGTTTCAAGCCAAGAGATGGATGCTCATGTGGAGAAAATGAGCAACACATCCTCAAGTTGAATTGTGGCTGAAATGTAGCTTTGTACAGCAAGTACTAGCTACCCTTCTTTGCTTGAGCTGAAACTTTGCAGTGGTGTAGTCTTTCCATACCTGATGCTCCAAGACATGGTTTCACCTCCATTCCCTTCATGTGAAAACCACTTATGCCAGCCCCAAGTTTGCCCGCTGCAAACTTAATCAGAGTCCAAACCCATTCAAACCAGCCCCAGATGCAACCAAATTCATGAGTCTCTTTCCTGCATGTGTGCCCTACGTGTTGGACTAGTCCTAGTTGCCCTGTGGACACGAGTGGCCATGGTGACCGCGCTGGCAGCATGCAATAACGATGCTCTGCACCCTTTCTTCATCCTACAGCTCGGGTCCCTCAACAGCCGCGTGTCCCAGCGCGCCAGGGCACTCCCCTTGACCAGTCCAACCCATCCCAACGCCTAGAACCAGCCAAATATCCCCTAGCAGGCGTGCTCTCGCCGTGCACTGAAGCTCCAAGAGCTCCCGAGCTCTCTCTTCCTCTCCCCCTCTTATTCCATCTTCCCCAAGGCCTCTCTGCCCCCTAGATCCTCCTGTCTCCACCGAATGCCCCTGTGCCCCCAATCTCGCTCCCGTGCCCTTGTTTCCCTGCCATGGCCGAAGGAGCTCCGGCGACCTCGACTAAAATTCGGGCACGCTGGGCGTCCCCTCCCCCTTTGAACCACTCCATGGGCCCCCCTCAACGTCTTGAACCTTCCCCCGCAGCTCCCGATCCTCCTTGGTGACCACGGCACCGTGCCTCCGTCGCCACAGGCCGCATCCGCCATTAGGCCACGACCAGGTCCTCTCTGGAGCGCGTGGAGCCTTCCCCTCCAGGTTGCCGCCTCCTCCCTAGGGCTCCGGGAGGCCGGGCCTCGCCGGACGCGCATAGGACGCTAGCTCCAGCGGCGCCAGCGCCCCTCTACCCGTCTCCAGTCGACAGAGGCGGCAGGTTGAAGAAGGCCAGCGGGCCCCATGCGTGAGCTGGCTGGTTAGGCAGCAAGGTGGGCCGCGCCACTTAAGTGTCAGCGCCTTCGCCTTTACCGCCTCCCTGCATTGAACGCACACTCGGGCGAATACGCCTTCGGCGTGGCCCTCGTGCTCCAACCGCTGAGTTGGCTGGCCCGAAGGCCTATCTAATGCCCTAGGCGCAAGATAACCCCCGAGGCTGAGCTCCTTTTTCTCATTTTTGCATAACTTCAAAAATCCATATAAAAATCTTTCTTACACCAAATTATTTGATTCAAACTCGTGCAGGTTCCTAAAATTCAGGGCTATCCAAATATGTGCCTTGCACATTTTTCCAAGCAACCTTTGTGTGGTGTTTTTATTTAAATCCACATCTGAATGAGTTAAACCCCACCTTGTGAAATTCCTCGAGGATCCAAATCAACTCCAAATGGAGTTATTCCAATTTCCAGAGCCTTCTAATGTCATACCCTATTTTTGAAGCCTTGGTCAATATTTTTATGAGGTTTTATTCTATTGTATTAAATGAATAGCTTCCTATTGCTATTTATCCAGTATTGGAAAATTCCTAGTATAATCATTTCAACTCCAAATCTAGTGAAACAAGTTCCTAAATATTTCTAAAATTGTTCTCTGTTAAATGAGTGCCTCCACTCATTTTTATCATAATATTTT
Source organism: Hordeum vulgare subsp. vulgare (assembly GCF_904849725.1). Taxonomy (NCBI): domain Eukaryota; kingdom Viridiplantae; phylum Streptophyta; class Magnoliopsida; order Poales; family Poaceae; genus Hordeum; species Hordeum vulgare. The sequence continues at coordinate 294,245,003 of NC_058522.1, forward strand.
CTGTGGGCTTCATAAAGAATCCCCTACTCCTCCTTTCCTCCATTCAGAAATCCCTGATGATCCAAACCTCCTATGGCAAGCTTCAGGTATTTTTATTATGACCAGAGAGGTCCAAGAAAAATATAACTTCCATTTTTATAGCAATTTTATTTCTGCTTGTTGTGTGGCTTATTATGTTTGTTTCTGACGATAGTTGACGGAGTAGATGGAATACTCAGAGTTGGATCGAAAAACCTCGAAGACCCTGAGAACTTATGAGAGCAAAGGCAAGCAGCCATTTGACCATGTCTGAGCATATGTTATGATGCATGCTAGTGTAGCAAATATTTCCGTTTCATATGATCGCAAGTGCCGGTAAATCATTGAAGTGATGTTACCGATGGCTCCTCCGGAGCACATGCATTGAGCTGGATCCTACCACCTATGAGGATCATGCTAATATCATGTTGTCAAGTAAAGTTAGAATAGTATTAGAATGAGCATGATGATGACATAAATCAAAGGTATATGAAAACCCCGTCGGGTGCCACTAATGCCCGAGGGTGATGATGAGTTAGGTGGCCACTTTTGGTGAAGTGGTGCACCGGGTATTTGTGTGTGTATGGTCTCGGAAATGGGATTAGATTTGTGATGTGTCGACCGTCCCAACCTTACATGTACGACCACATTACCCTTTATGGGACGGGGCCGTGTTGATTACTCTAGTCGGTGCTAGCAAAGATCCACATTACTAGTGGCGGGAGTGATGTGTGGTCACTCTCGTGATGGGGTCGTGCCAGGTAGGGCGACTATGCCGTTTTTACGTGTTCCAGGCACACCGTTGGTCCCCGCATGGTTGTTACTGTCCAGAGTCGATGCTCGTAAGATGTACAACATGTGGGCTGGGTACCAATCGAGTGGACCTCTTTGTCTAGTATCGTCAGGGGAAAGGCATTGATCGGGTACTTACCTCAGGTATGTCATATACCGCGAGTCATGAATGACACGGAAGTTTCCCGGATCTCGTGGGTCCAGCGTACTACCTCTGCAGAGTGTAAAACTATTCGAATAGCCGTGTGCACGGTCAAGGACAGTTGGGTGGTGTTGCTTAAACTACGTCCAGTCGTTTCCGAATAAACCAAGTGTGTGTGAGTATGTGGTAAATTGTGTTAATATGAAAGAGTTGATATGACCAAGATTGGTGACTTTACATATAGGGTGAACCGTAGTGTTCAGCCCTCGACAGATATATTGATATCTGTAACCTGTTCTTCAGATGAACATCTAGCTTATGTTGCATACCCATGATCATGTTCATTACAACAAGTTGTTGTCCACCAAAGATGCATATTATTGTTATCCTTCACTTGCATTGTCCATATCATGGGCTGTTTGCGAGTACATTCAAAGTAGTCATTGGCTTGCCACTGGTTATTTCATTGACCAGGTATGAGAGAACATGATATCGTGAAGAGTAATTTGGTGACGTTCCTGCGAGCTAGGACGCTTCCCAGTCAGAATGCCTGTAGGTTAAGGCTGATGTCATGGGTTCACGCTTTCGACGAATATTTTCGCTATTTGTCCAGTTTGGTGTGTTGGCCGTCAAGGCCCCATATATGTAAGACTTGACTTCAAATGGTCATTTGTTGTATCAAACGATATGTATGGATGTAAGACTCTTGATATTCAGTATCCGTGTGTTGGGTGAGCATTTATCTCTGGGATCACTAAGCACGTTCATTCAGCGATCTCGACTCGTAAGTCGGGGTCCCCAAAATGATTGAATAAAATATTATATGATAGAGATGAACTCCATGTGATGAACAAGATGTGATATATGTGGAGTTCATTGAGGATCTCAGACATTCTCATGCTTTGGCTTATGGTTTGAACCATGATGGATCAAGATCTTGAGATAATAATTAAAGAGAATAATTCTACATATGAATTGAAAATAGGATCATGATGAGCTCATATGTTGAGTCATGGATGATTATATCTTCAGGCAAGTAATTCAAGTGAAGAATTCATTGTGCCTCGCAAGAGAATATGCTATATCACGAAGACGAGCAAGTTATAGCCAATATTAGATTCATGGAGAAACTTGATATGGTCATGGTTAATTGAGATATTGGTAATCATGTCTTGAAGAAACGAAGCATAGTGAAGAAATCAAAAGGCCTTCAATACATCAAGTTTAATCATGGATCAAGATAAATATTTACCAAGATGAATATCAAGGATCTAACTCAAAGATGACCATCACACAAGCGCAAATGATGTACCACACGGGATCTTGTGGTATAGTAAGCAATGCCAATTGCACTTTGTGTACTAACCCAAACTATGTGTTTTCTATATCTATGTTGATTAGGTGATTGTCATGGGATTGCATCAAGAGAAAGATTCCAAGTCTCCATGAGAGGATGACATCAAGACATGATGATCATGGTTGACAAGGGCAAGCTCAAGACAAACATCCTGAAGGATTACAAGCTTGGATCTTGTGGATGATCACATGATCTACATGTGAAGATAGAATGCAATGAAATAATCCCCACATGGAGTATGGGGGGCTATCTGAAGTCTTCACCAAATGGTGTGATCAAGGTTATGCTTCCATCTTGAGCCAATAATAAATGTCAACATCAAGCGCAAGTGGAATGCTCAAGTCAAAGGTATTAATTCCTTTGGTTGTAGTTGCATGGATCAACGACCATCAAAAATTATATATGCCCAAGAATGGATTTTTGGAAGCTATCTAGTATAGTATTTTATGTTTCTTGAGTAATAGGGATCCCCTACTATTAAGAGGGGATCCAAGTGTTATGTTCAAGATTTGGTCAAAGTATCATCATTTAGTCATCATCTCCTGGCATATGGTGTCTCACTAAATGATCCACAAAGACCAAATATCCCTAGGAATACTACATAGCCAGAACCTACATGACCTATGTTTCAAATACCGGTAGCTAGCCGGATCGTCAGGACCAGGTCCTAGATCGTCGAGACAAAGCTAGGATTGTCCCGACCCAGTCCCGGATCATCCGGATATATACCAACCGAATACCAATAACATATCTAGCCTAGCCGGATCATTCGGACCAGGTCCCGGATCATCCGGACAAAGCCTAGATCATCCAGTCCTAATCCTAGATCATCCGGATAAATGCCAACCGAATATGAAAACACTTCTAGTGTAGCCGCATCATCCGGACGGTCATCCAGCCATTTGGGCATCACGCGGATCATACGGACATGTTCCCGGATCATCCGGGAACCTCGTAGCACTACTTTATCGGAATTTCTTCTGTGATCCCGGATCATCCGGACTCTGTTCGAGATCATCCGGACTCTATTCCAGATCATCCGGACATGTCAATTTCTGGGCTGACAACTCTTTCTGTTGGAAGTATATAAAGCCCCTTACCCCTTCGGGATTCAGCTTACCACTACACTCAAACACACCGAAAGAACACAAGTGCTCCCTCTCTCTTGCTCCCCCACGAAATCCTAGATCCCAAGTCAATCTTTGTGAGTTTGAGAAACTTGTTCCAATCAAAATAAAGATCCACTACTTCCACTTCTTGTGACCACAAGAAATCATGATTTGAGCAAGTCTTGAGAATGTTACCTTTGATCTTGTTACTCTTGGAGGTTGGAGACTCTTAGGAGGTAGGAATGCTTTGGAGAGGAATCAACTTGTGATTTGTGCCCGGAAAAGTTTGTGAAGGGTTTGGAGGCCGCCTCAAGGTCTACCACTAGTGGTCGGGAATCGCCTTCGTGAAGATATCTCAAGGATAATAGGGTGATCCTTCGTGGAATTGTTGTGCCTTAGTGGTAACATCAACCTATCTAACGGTGACTAGCTTTCCTCCAAGGAAGTTAACATCGGGATACATCCTTTTCTCTGTGACTTTGGTTATCCCTAACCCTAACTCCTTACTTGTGGTTTACTTTGGTTACTTGAGCGTACATTCACTACATATTGGTCCTCATTATATTGTGTTGCTATTTCCCTGTAAAGATTAATCAGTTATCCTACACCTTATATCCTGCAATTCATACTTGCTACTATTGATATATCTTGTGTTTAGTGTGAATTGCTAACTTCTGTCATACACTTATATATCTTGTGATATTGCTCAAGTGAGTTTGTGTAGCTTACTTGTGGTTGTGAGTAATCCTGTTGTGCTCTTCTTTGTAGAAAAAGTTGTTGGTGCACTTAATTAAGTCTAGTGTATTTAGGATTTGTGATTGAAAAATATCCTCTTAGTTTATTTCCGCATTAGGATAAACGCAAATCCGTAGAAGTTTTTAAAACGCCTATTCACCCCCTCTAAGCTATATCGTGGTCCTTTTCAATTGGTATCAGAGCAAGGCCTCTCCTTATTAGGCTTCACCACTTAGAGAGTATCAATGTCGACTAATGGATTAGTGCATAATATCACCTTTGATTTTGATGGCACAATTCACTTGTTGAGAATTCGTATGCTTTGTCACCTTCGGGCCATGGGTCCAAATGCTTTACGAATTGTCCTTGTAGGGATTTCTTCTACAAAGGATGATCCATCTCCATCTATAGATGACATGTATCTTGATTGTGAATCCTCTCTTGCCATTCATCAATCTACGAGCCTTCAAATGTTTAAGTCAATCTTGACTTGCTAGTCGACTCATGAGGTTTGGACCAAACTCTAAGATATATATGGTGTGTACAATCTTGATGAAGACAATACTATGTTGAAGGAGTTGTTGCAGGAGCTCTCCACATTTTTCTATCATGAAGATCCCTCCATTATGTCCACCTCCGATTACTTCCACACTTCAAAATCTTCCAGTCCACCAACATGTCGCGTGCCACAAGGTAATGACATGGTGAGTGAATAAATATCTTGTGATGATGGTGTTAATATCATTATTAATGAACTTGCTTGTGTTGATGCTAGTGTTGTATCTTCTATGGACTTGGGAATATCTAGCACCACAAATAGTATAAATTATTGTGTTGATAGTCCATGCATATCACCCAAGGATTCCTTGACAAATGTTTGTAATGATATGCTTGCTCTCCCGTGTTTCCATGATCAAAATGCTTTGGTTTCCTCTGGTTGTTCCATGACTAACCATTTAGAGGAAATCAATAAAAATGAGTCACTCTTGATTGATAAAGAACCTTATGCTCTAAAAGAATCATCATCAACCCCCTTTGTTCACATGTGCCTCATGGCATGACGTAATGATGATGTATCATCTTTTCTTAGTGATAACGATGATATTTGTAATGAGGATGACGATGATGACTTGACTGAAAATCTGTGTGAGATTGGGAAAATTATTCATAGAGCTAAAAATAACGATTATAAAAGGTTTCCAGATGTTCTTTCTTACTTTGAAAAACATAATGATTTATTTATTAACGAGCAAGCTAAAAGTAAACAAGTTGAACATGAACTTGGTAAGGCTCATCAAACATTTAGAGACTTAAGATCTTCAAAAGGAGAGATTGAAATTGCTCATGGTAAAATTAAAGAGGATTTTGAGTTCCTTCTCCTTTAATGTAATGATGTCAAGGGAGAGCTCATCAAAATCTCTAAGATTCATGAGGAGCTTAAATCTACTCATGTGAAGTCTCTAATTGCTACTTGATCCTCTCATATTGTCGATGATACTTGTGCATCTAACTCTACCTTAGGTGAAGCATCAACTTTGAAGGAGAATGTTGAGTTATGTGCTCAACTTGATTTGCTAACCAAAAATTATGGGAAATTGGAAGAAAGTCATGAAAATATCACAAGCACTCATGAGGATCTTCTAATCTCTCATAATGAGCTAAAGTTAGCACTTGAGACTATGGTCACTAAGGTAAAATCATGTGAGTATCATGTGAACATTAGCACATATACTATAAATGCTTTATTTCCATGTGCTAATCCTTGCAATTCATCCACCTCTCCTATTACTACCAATCATTATGAATTGCTCGCATTGTCTTGTTGGTCTAACCATTAAGTTTCTACTTCCACTAGTCCTCTTGTTTCTAGTTTTGAAACTAACCATGTAGAAGAAATTAATAAGCTCAAGGCCCAAGTCACTAGTTTGAAGAAAGACTTGGAAAAGTGTGATGATGGACATAGTTATCACTCCAATAAGAAGAAGTCCAAGAACAAAAAAGGGGACAAGACCAAGACACAAACAAGTCCAACATTTTTCGCTTCAAGTGCAAAAAAGTTTGGCATCATGTGAGATCTTGTCCATTGAAGATAAGGGCTTACAAAGATATGCTACATGGGAAGAGGCCTCAAGCTCAATCTCGAGCTCAACCTCATGTTTTAGAATGACCAATATGCATGATAAAACGTGTTATTTCTTCCCAAGTAGAGTATGTAGACAAGAAGAATAGAAAGGGGAGTACATGTTGCTATATGTGTCGTAAGAAGGGGCACATAGCTTCAACATGCCCCACTAGTAACATATCTAAGACTCCAATTATCAATGATCATTTTTCACTTATGAATGATTTTTTGGCATTTTATTTGCCAAGTATGTTGGTGCCCAAAGCGGTTTGGAAGTGGATAAGATCATTTGGGTTGCCAAGCCTATTATTACTAACTTCTTAGGACCCAACTTGGTTGGGGACCATCAATAACAAACTTGATCAATAGGTATGTGTGGAGGGAATTGAAGACTTGGCTAGTTCATGAAGAAAAAATATTTTCACCATTTATTATGGTTCAAGCGAAGTCAAGAATATTACCATCACATTTGACATTCTAATGCCTGTCCCGGCGGTAACTTGTATGTGTTGTCTACATTTAAAGTTACTAGCCCCTCTCATGTTTAGGTTTGGTACATGGCATGTGTTTGTATATGTTGTGTGTCCTGGTATGCTTGATTTGTGTTGTCTAGCATGTGTAGGTAGTTATGCATGTCATATAGTTGTGTCTGTAGTCTGGAGCCTTACTTGCATCTTGATTGCACCTTATCAGGTTCTTTTGAGATATTAATGGATCATCACATTATGCGGGAGTGTTATGCTCTACGCACATCACAAACCTAAAATGTGTATATATTGGATACCAGCTAGTATTTATAGTGCAAGATTATCTAGTTACTATGTGGTATGCCAAGTTCATTTGAAGTTCAAATTCTCATCCATTGATCATCTTTAGTTGGATTTGAATTGCCTCCTGTGGAAAATACATGGATTATCACATTATGGGGGAGTGATATGCTTTGTGCATATCACAATCCTTGGTAATATGAACATTTGAGGAATGCCACTTAGAATCTATTATTGAGATTATTTCATATCTTTGTGGCTTGCCATTCTCAACATATCTCTATTTGCGTAATAATTCTTTTGTTGTTTCATTCCTTAGATGTGTGTGAGTATGACATTCTAGTGCATGTTTATTCACTATTTATCTTCTAGATCATACTTAAAAGAAAGGTATATATGATGCAAGCCTTTCCAATTGTTTCTCTACATGATGATCTAGCTAATTGGAATGTTAATAATATGGTATCTAAGCATTGTGCTTATTGCTAAACTCTCGTATCAGGCTTGTGTGAGTAAAAATGTTCTTGTGCTTATTTGGAATCTATCACCGAATGATAATACAAAATACCATTATGTCCTCTTACACATGGTATTCATTGTATGGTAGAGTTTCATGGTCATCTTCATATTGGCTATTGCTTTTACTTGCATTTTATAACTAGCCGAGAAAATCATTTGCCTCCAGGTAATCTCCCATGCTTTTTTTGAGTTTATATTGCTAGTTTTATGGTATTATGGGAGTTATTATCTTATTAGTCGTATTATTATATATCTACTTAAGGGAGATATGCATGTAAGAATATGTGCAATGCATATCTTATATGCTCATTGGTTTTTTGCTTGGTTCATGTGTTGAACTTGGTGTGCTATCATATATTGATTTGTCACTTTGATTTACTTTGGACAACATGAATGATTAGTGAGGTTATTGGAAGTATTAACATTTATGTGTTCATTTCTCCAATTTGTATCTTTTTGGATATTGGTAGGCTTGTATAGGCATATTTACTATGTGTAAATCCTAATGCCTTGTTTACTTTATTTTTTTGATCCAATATATATGGTGAATCTATCATATTCTTAATAGCTAAGATGTGCATGCAATTAAAATTCATATCTATATGCACATAATTGAGTGGTTTTTGCCCTATATTTTGTAGTTAGACTAACTACTTCGGACCTAATGAGTTTGTGGACCATATTGTACTTAAAAGTGATATAGGTACATTGGAGAAGCATTATTGTCTTGTATTATTCATAAAGAAGGTGGTGTCACCAGGAGGAAATTTGAGCCAAGAGCATCTTACTAATTAATTACTACTTCATACCGATGTTGTCTCGGTAACAAGTATTTACTTCATGCATGTCTATAAGTATAGTCAACCTTGTGTAGGTTGCATCATAACATGTAATAGTACTTATTGTATTTGTGTTTTCCTCCGTGTTCTTGAAAACACTCTATCATAATGGTTAGACAGTTGAGTAGAATCATCTAATGGGTATCTATAAAATCATATTCATGATTTAGTTATCCCAAGACATGCCAATTTAGAAATTCATTGCATATCAATTCCTAAAATGTTCTCTCATGTGCAATTTTTCTGAAATTGCAAAAACACTCTAATTGCTCATGCTATTTGCTATCTTCCTTGGCAATTCATGGTTATGCAAATGAGATCAATTTGTGCCATGTTCTTTGTGCCATGTACCTTGCTCTTATGTTAGGATCAGAAGTGTATAATAATGGATTCACTTGTGCATATCATGTTCTTATCAATTCTTACTAATTTATGTATACAAGTTTCTTTTTGGATACATAAAATACCATTGTCCACTTAGAAATTTTTGCACATAAGTAAGTTACCATCTTTGCGATATCACTTGATCCTTGCTGGTCACTTGGTTCCTTCCTTATTGATTCATTGGAGGTCTTGGTATGAGGTTTTGAAGTGAGTACTTGTACGTTTTGCATATAATATTCTGCACTCATGCGTTTGAATGTATTTTGGACCAATACGTATCATGATGGCCGATAATGATATTCACATTATATCTTGTCCAAAATATGTTGTTTGGATCTTTGAATGTTTTCCTCACATGTCGAATGCTTATTTTTCATATCATACCTATTCCAATCTCTAGATCATGAGCTCCTCAAATTTCGTGTGATTGAATATGTGCATTTTATTTCACTCACATCTTGTAATATGCATACTTTAAGGAGGAACTCATTGTCTTCGAGATTTGTCCCATTTTGGCATTTGTTGCCAATGTGGGAGAAGCTTAGAGGGATTTAAGATAATCTAAATTGGCATATGGATTATTGTTTATTGCATGAATGAATATATATAAAGAAAACTCCACCTATTATATGTCAACCAATATATGCAAGGAAATTCATAGTTTGTTCGCGCATGCATATATTGTGGGGGAGCTTGCTCTATATATTGTGGTTCTACCAACATAAAATCATTGTGTAGTAGTTTGATGTTAGTACACTGAGTGTGATAAAACTCAAGTATCTTTGTGGCACTTGATGCTATCAAAGCATCCCAAGTATTCACTGTATCCTTGGGTAAATTGCATACTCTTGTCCAAATTCATTATATAAATCCTCTTGTTGAGATTGTCATCAACTACCAAAATGGGGGAGATTGAAATTCCATGTAGTCCCCATGTGTGGTTTTGGTAATTGATGACAATCCTAATGGACTAATGTTTGCATTGAGTTATACATTTGAAGGAATGTTCTATCTGCAATGCATGAAGAATATTGGATGAACTGAAGTATGCTTGTTCCATGAAGATGCAAGAAGGACCTCGAATGAATTCTAATTGAATGTCATATACATATTTTTGTGCATGCATCAAGGATGATCTCAATGATTGAATCAAATATGATACGATCAAGATGAATTCCATGTGATTAACAAGATGTGATCTATGTGGAGTTCATTGAGGACCTCAGACATTCTCATGCTTTGGCTTATGGTTTGAACCATGATGGATCAAGATCTTGAGAGAATAATTAAAGAGAAGAATTCTACATATGTCTTGAAAATAGGATCATGATGAGCTCATATGTTGAGTCATGGATGATTATGTCTTTAAGAAAGTAATTCAAGTGAAGAATTCATTCTGCCTCTCAAGGGACTATGTTGTATCATGAAGACGAGCAAGTTATAGTCAATATGATATTCATGGAGAAACTTGATATGGTCATGGTGAATTGAGATATTGGTAATCATATATTAAAGCAAGAAAGGTTAATAAAGAAATCAAGAGGGCCTTCAATACATCAAGTTTAATCATGGATCAAGATAAATATTGACAAATATGAAGATCAAGGATTTAACTCAAAGATGACCATCACACAAGGGAAAATGATGTACCACCTGTGATCTTGTGGTATGGTAAGTAATTGTCAAATGCACTTTGTGTACTAACCCAAACTATGTGTTTTCTATATCTATGTTGATTAGATGATTCTCATGGGATTGCATCAAGAGAAATATTCCAAATGTCCATGAGAGGATGACATCAAGACATGATGGTAATGGTTGACAAGGGCAAGCTCAAAATAAGCATCCTGAAGGTTTAAATGCTTCAAGCTTGTGGATGATCACATGATGTACATGTGAAGATAGAATGCAATGAAATAATCCCCACATGGCATATGGGGGAGCTATCTGAAGTCTTTACCAAATGGTGTGATTAAGGTTATTCTTCCATCTTGAGCCAATAATAAATGTCAACATCTAGCTCAAGTCGAATGCTCAAGTCAAAGGTATTAGTTTCTTTGATTGTAGTTGCATGGATCAATGACCATCAAAAAGTATATATGCCCAAGAATGGATTTTTGGAAGCTATCTAGTACAGTATTTTATGATTATTGAGTAATAGAGATCCCGCACTATCAAGAGGGGATCCAAGTGTTATGTTCATGATTTTCTCAAAGTATCATCAGTTGGTCATCATCTCCTCGCATATGTTGTCTCACTAAATGATCCAAAAAGGCTAAATATATATAGGAAAACTACTTAGCCAGCACCTACATGACCTATGTTTCAAATACTGGTAGTAGCTAGACGGATCGTGCAGACCACGACCTGGATCTTTCGGACAAAACCCAGGTCGTCCAGATCCAATCCCGGATCATGCGGATAAATGCCAACCGAATACCAATAACACCTCTAGCCTAGCCGGATCATCCGGACCAGGTCTCGATTGTCCGGAGAAAGCCCGGGTTTTCCGGTCCGAATCCGGATTATCCAGATAAATTCCAACCGAATAAGAAACACTTCTAGTGTAGCCCGGATCATCCGGATGGTCGTCCGGTCCATCCGTGTATCACCCGGATCATCCAGACATGCTCTCAGATCATTCAGGCACGTCACAACACTATTTTCTTGGCATTTCTTCCCTAATCTCCGATCATCTGAACTATGTTCCAGATCATTCAGGCAGGTTAATATCTAGGAAAACATCTCTATCTGTTGGAAGTATATAAATCCTCTTACCCCTTCGGTATTCAGCTAACCACTACACTCAAACACACCCAAAGAACACAAGTGCTCCGTATCGATGTCATAACCAGCAGATCTTGGGTAGGGGGTCCCAAACTGTGGACCTTGAATAGATGGGTTGCACGTGAAAAGGGGAGACAATATTTACCCAGGTTCGGGCCCTCTTGAGGAGGTAAAACCTACGTCCTGCTTGATTATATTGATGTGGATGATGATTCCAAAGTCCGGCCTCCAATTAGTATGACCCATTAGGTCGGCCTCTACATAGCAAGCTGACTACCTGCACCCCTTAATCCCGGACTATCTTAGTAGCCCCCGAACTAGCCTTCAATGCCGATGTGGAGGGTCTTCGGATGCGCGCGCCCAGAGTGTTCGGCTTGCAAGGCGAATTCCCATGTTTAATCCGATCACAAAATGATGATTTAGTCCCCGACCGACTCACGGTTACCGAAGCGTAACGGGGCCCATAGCCTTTAAATCTACACAAAGATTAATAATGATTCTCGATTTTCACGTGCTTTTATAAAGGAAAGCACTTTTAGCTACCCCTGACGGAACCGCTCCCTATAGCAAGAAGAGGTAACACCCTTTATAAACAAATGAAAATCTGTTTCGAGGATCCATCGCCCTCCCAGTGTCACCAAGAAACCCTAGGGTTCCAGCACTCCAGAATCATGGCACGTTCCTCCTCACGCTCCCTCGGCCCCCTTCCCGGGGACTAGGCTAGTTGCTCCATTTGCGCGAACTCGAAACTCAAGGATATCTTCCCCTATCGGACCTCATGCCCACTAGCGCCGCATTGGCATCTGCCAATGGCGAAGCCTTCACAAAAAAACTTCCCTTCTCCTCAAAGGGGAGAAAGGGTCTGCTTTGTTTCCTTCCTACTACGAAGGGTGGGATTCCCCTTTCACCCTTTCCTGAGGGGTTTGTTGGAGTTCTACGGACTGCAGCTCCACAATATCACCCCTAACTCCATCCTTGAGATCTCAGACTTTGTGTCCTTAGGCGAGATGTTCCTGGGTTGCGAGCCCCACTTTCATATATGGAGAAAGTACTTCTATATCATTCCCCAAACTAGAGGAACGACAATTCGGAAAGTGGGTGCAACCGAAGTATGGAATATAGCCGCCACAGGATACCATGTCAGCACAACGAAGAAGGAGACCGACGAGTGGCCCTCAGAGTCGTTTTATATCGAGGATGTTCCCTTGTTTGAACCAGTTCAGAGAGGTATTCCCGAATATTCCATGGCCCCTTTAAAGAAGCGATTCAGCTGGCGGCCGAAGACCTCTTCCCAAGAGGAGAGCTCCGAAGTGAAGCGCCTATCCTCGAAGGATAGGATACTTACAGTGGGCTGACCATCATTGACGTGATGGTCGTGGTGATTATCCGGTGCGTCCAACCACTCCAACACCGTACACACCCTTTGTGGTGCTACAACGCGACGAGCGACTATACTCGATCTAGATGGCTGGGACCGGACACTCAGGAGGCCTTGGCGGCCATTCTAGCGTATCTTTTCAAGGGGGGAAAGAAGATTTTGCCCGCCTCACCCTCAAGGACTGCTTTTCGGCATATAACCCCATCAAATGGGTAAGTGTGTTCATTGTGGCACCCCGATAGAGGGACGACGCACGCCAGTCCCCATGATAAGACCGGACACACGCCAAAGACATGATACAACAATTCTAGGCAAAAATGGCTTTATTGATTAAAATGGAGCATTACAATACTGTTGATTACAACAATATTACACGACTCCAAGGCTAACTAAAGGGGGATAGCAGAGGTCTTGATTCAACGGTCTCGACGTCTCTGGCTGGGCTCCGTAACGCACAAGACTAGCTGGGTTACGATCTAGCACGACGGATCTTCTCCTGCAACTAGCCATGTGCAAGGCCAGGTGAGTACTTTGAATGTACTCGCAAGACAACCAAATACATATCATCCAAACAAGCAGATAACAAAGCAAGCCCTATGCTATATAAGAATTATTCTAAGCATGACATGGAATTAACAGGAAAACATGGATCAAGCATAGCATGACATGGATCAAGCATGGCACACCATGGATCAAGCATCTAATCTACATAGCATGGCAATGATCACATTAGGTACTTGAAGTACTTACTGTTACCGGATACCAACTTACTCTCTTCTGGGTTGTCCCACAACTCTCGATATACTCGTAATCCAACCTAAAAGGATCCAAATCCCATCCAAATCATATGGTCATCCGACCACTCATCATATAGCCATCTCTTGGCTAACATATCGTATTCCCGACATCCTCTAATGTCCACACAAGATGAGTTCTTCCATCATTGTTATCATTGCTATGGTTGACCACCTAGTGAGGTGTGGACGGGCTGTCCAACACCATGGACGCGGCTATTTGAATATATTCTTACACTCTACAGAGGTTGCACACTTTACCCACACCATGGAGCGTCTGACCTCGTGATCCCATTTGGTTGGAACAGTGTTGCTTCAACGAAACTTGTCTGACCCGTGACTCTCCCATCGTACCACCGACATGCATCGTCCCCCGGAGTCCTGCCCTGGGTGGCCCTTGTGTCCTCATGACACCTGCCACCGTCGTGGCCAAAAAAAACTATCCCAAACGGGGACGGGTACCCCAAACAACTCAACTGACTCACAGGGTTATCACCGCCTACCCGATCAGGGTAGTACGCGCTCATAACCCTCCCTCTTTGGAGGTACAAGTGAAAGAGCACGCGATCAGACCAAGTCAAGGCCGTCCCATACCGGCAAATGTGGTTGCACGAGTAAGCCCCGACAGGTGACTCAAGATCAACCAACTAGGTTGCATTTATTAAATAAACTCAACATATCCATCATCGTACCATTACATTGACAATTATAAGTGCTACAGTCAGTTAAGAGCAAGATCAAAATAATGATAGTCATGGCATGAGATCGCAGCATAGTACTAATAGGTCAATGTTATTAACAATATTATTACTAATAGGTCAATGTTATTAACAATATTATTATTAGTATGGTAATATGTAAACAAGACATGGCATTAGACGAAGAGTAATGCTAATAGCTAATACCGATGTCATCACATGTATATGCAAATGCAGACTAACAAGTGTTACAGATAAACACACAGGGTGCAAGCGAAGTTATCACGCAAGTATGAAGCTCATGATAAGAGGTTCGCTTGCCTGGGGTCGATGAATACACCGGGAAGAAGCACAATAAAACGCCGGAAAGATTTGCCAAAGATGTTTCCTTCTCGAAAGTCTCAATCGGAGGGCAAGGAAAAAATGGTCAATTTCCACTGTGTGGAAACAGTATGGAAATGGTACATACATGACGGGCTCGAAGAGAGGAAGGAGTGGGCGTTGGTTTTACCTCAATCCGAGCTACGGTCGCGAAGATACGAACGTTCATTCGTTAGGCAGAAATCAAATAAAAACTTATTCATTTCTACTCTTAACCAATGAACGTTCACAATATAAAGGGTTCGGCCGGCTGGGCTAAAACAGAAGGTGTATTTTCGAAAATACGCTTTTGGTAAACCGAAATCGTACTTTCTATAATACGCTTCCACTTATTCAAACGGGCCCGTGCGCTATCTCACTTGCAGGGGGCCGCACCATCTCTCTCTCTTCCATCCCCTGGCTCATCTTCTTCCTCCCGCTGTGGAACACGGGAGGCCGGGCTGCCGGTGCAGCCGGCGCCTAGCGACCGCGGGAGGGCCGACGGCGAGCGTGGGCGCTCCTTCGCTCCTCTACGCACTCGAGGGTGGTCGCATAGGCGCTCGGGGATGCCTTGAGGGGAGGCGGCCACGACAGCAGGGGAGAAGACCGTGGGTGTTGGAGGAGTCCCTTCGACGAGGCCTCTCTGACCAGAGCGGTGGCTTCCGGGGCTCCTAGGGTTGCTGCAGGCGTGGACTGGAGAGTGAGGGGGTTGGCTACGAGCCAAATTTGCCACGGAGGTCCGGTTGTCACCTCCGGCCATGGAGGGGGAGAGAGCTTCCGGAGCTCGAGGGGAAGGGCGAGGAGGTTGCTGGTCGTCGGGAGAGGCTTGAGGGTGCCTTCAAATAGCTCGGGGAATGGCTCTCGCGACGACGACCATGTTTTCTAGAGCTCGGCGAGGTGGCGGCATTCCGACGGCGAACCAAGGTCGGCAGAGATGGCCACCGGCTAAAGAACAAGGGGGAGTGGGCTCCAGAGGGTGCACGTGTGCGGTGGGCAACTCGCCGGTACTTGAGGACCAGCTAGAACCCGCTGGAGGTGCCCCCGAAGACTCCAATGCATAGAGCTCCGGTTTGTCACGCTCTTCCCATGGTCACCGCGTGGCCACGGCAGTGCCACGCTCCACTCGCTGCCAAAAGGTGTCTAGCGTCTTATCCACGCTTCACTGAGTTGATCTATGCATCCAGAAGACACGGGAGAGCACTCGTGTGAGTGAACCAAGGTCAAACAGTTTCCAACAGCAAACTGTTTGTCAAGTGGCATGGTCAACACAGCGCACCTCTTGGCCTGATCTCTGCCTGAGGTTGACCACTCACTAGAGTGAGTATATTGGCCCAAATGCAGCACAAACAAACAAGTTTAGGGGGTACTTCCTTTGTAAGTTGGTAGTTTGACCAGAATTGGAAATGAAGATGCTCGGGTCAAATGGCTAGATAAAAATGGCCCAAATTTGATGGAGACCAATGATTTAGGCATATGGATGCAATGTAAAATTTTCATACCATTTTCATAAGTAAAAATGGTACTTCCTTCACAGTGCTTCAATCTGGACACAACCTTGGGAAATTTACCTAGGAAGATTTACTAGCTGAAATGGGCTGATTTTTGGTGTACATGGGTAATATGTCATAATGTATCACCCTGCAAAATTTCAGCCGAAGGAAATCTGTACATAATTTGCAAAGGGATGTTGTGCTCAATTTTTGAATTGTGGAACTTGATATTTTGATGGAAATGGATAATATATGGATATAAGAAGCTCAATAAATTATTTGGGATTTTTCCTAGCTACCAAAATGGTAGTTCCTTGGGAAAGGCCCCAAATTGAAATATTGCCTTAAATAGGAAAAGGCAATTTTCCCAATTTAATTATGGCCAATATTTTTATGAGAGCTCCATATCACATAGAATATCTCCACAAGTTTTCATGACCTTGGGAGATGGATAGATATTTTCCTGGATTTAATTCCTCGGGAAGGCAGAAAAGGAATTAATTCTAGATGGGAAATATTGCATATGACTTGGCAATATTTTTGTACATCTAGGGTTGATGCGGGAAGGAGGATCTCTGGAAATTTTGGGAGGATTAACAAAGCAAGGGAAATGATAGCTCCTTAGTAAACACAAAGGTAGGATTCCCAGTTCCAATATTTCGGAACGAGGGTTTGAAAGAGGTTCAGGGTTTACTCAACAAGGGCAGGCTGGCACAAAGACATGGGAAAAACACTGAGAGGTTGAGGATAGACTGGATTCACCTGGTCATTTGCCAAATTACACATGAAAAAGTTTGGGAGAGAAAAGCTAGGAAGGAATAACAACACAAAAATCGATAACCCGATTTTTGGGTTGTTACATTCATATTCACAACCTGGATATGTATGTCTGTTATTGCTGAGCAATAACCCCTACCCCCCCCCCCCCCGTAGACTTGGAGGCGCTGGATCGAGACGATAAACTGTCCCGCACCCCAGCCTAAGGACTTCTCCGAAGACGATGACACCCGATTTCACGAGGACTCAGAGATTTCAATTATCTTTGAGGATGGGGTGTTTTATCAAGAAAGTGTTGACGAGCAGAAGGTGTCCCTTCTAGATGACAACCCGAGGCCCCTTCCATCTTCAGGGAGCAAGAGGAAGATGACTCCCCGATGAGGGACCATGTCTAGGAGTCGTCGGAACACACGCCGAACTGCTTCTCAGACTGTACGAGCCGGGGTCCCATAAAAAAGAATAGAATCCCCGAACAGGAGGCAATGGCAGAAAATACACCAGCTGTCCCTTCGGCCAAGGGGTATGCAGATCAATCCTTATCCCTTATGGTAGTGACTGTCTTCTTAAATGTTCATGACCCTTAGCCGACAAATTCAGGAGACGTGCGCAACCCTCCCCGTCCGAGGATGGCGTCGAGGTATTGGGTAGTCAACAAAAGCCAACATCTTCGGCTAACGCAGGAGTCTAGAACATGGGCCTGAACCCTGAAGGTTTTGAAGGGTTGTCGGTGACTTATTCCAATTTCAAAAGCACGATGAATTATTGGCTGCGGAAGGAGTCACTGCATCATCATATGTTTTCCGAGCAAGAGTTTAACGCTCTCAACTCGGCTAATGCATACCTTAGAGCTACACGAGCTGGACTTAAAGAAGTGGCAAGGCAGATGTGTGCCAAGCTGTAGGTGAGTCATCGGTGTCTCTATATCCGAACAAAAGTTTGGACCCAGTAGCCCCCGAGCTTTAATTTGGGCGGGACGACTGAATTAAGGGTCGACATGACATCTTGCCAATCTATATGCTTTAAAGCAGGAAAACAAAAAAAATATCCAAAGATTTTCAGCTAAGCCAAGCTGATCTACAAGCAAGCAGGGCCGAATTGGAGTATGCAAAAAAATTCATGAGATAAGCACATGGTAAGGGAAATTATTTGTGATATGCTAAATTTCTGTTGGATTTTTATTTTTTCATAACTAAGAATTTTTTTATAGCATGCGAATCAATAGGCTAAATGCAAAAGGATTTAGATGCATCTCGAGATTCTCAGCGGTACGCCGAATCTGAGCTTGAAGCTGGTCATCGCGTATTGAAGGGATGTCGTGAGGGAAATAACAATCATGAAGAAGAGAATAAAAAACAAGATGAAGAAATTGAGAGTTTGAAAGCTCAATTGGTGCAGAACCGCGAAGAGAATCAGAATTTGAAGGGCGTCATATTCCGTAAGTAAAACTCTGACCTGTAAGGGTCACGGTTTTATTGCGTTGATCATGAAAATGTGCGCCTCTTTTTGATTAGGTGTTTTAACTTGACGCCCTAAAGAGGAACTATCTGGTGTGCATGAGCAAGCTCGAAAGGCTATGCGGACTATGGTCCGAGCTTTATGGCCAAACTAAAACCCTGCCAAGGGATTGCGGAGCTTGCTGAGCTGTTTAAAGGAGCCCGGTGCCACTTTGAACTATGGAAGACTTCGGCCTGTCGAGAAGGAGCTCAGGAAGCCTGGGCTATGGTGAAGACCTTCTTTTCCCGTTTAGATCTCGAGCACATGGCCCGGGTTGGGCCGGCGGGGCTGGATGAGAATGAAATTCCTCTTCACCTGGTGTATGATCAAGTGATGCATGTCGCACGCCTTTCACAAGAGGACTACACTTTAGATGCTATAATAGATCATTTCGACCAACCGCCAAGCGTGTGATCATATGCAATGTTATATTTGTGCGTTAAGGCACTTCCCTTCATGTTTTGAAAACTCTGTCTTTTACCGGCCATTGGCTTCTACCTCCCGTGTTAACAACTGGGTAGTATTTTGTACTTTGTATCCTATGATATTAGGAGTTAATTTACGATAACTAGGCAATCTGGCCATGTGGTTCTAACACACAAAGAGTACACGGGGGGATTATGTTATATTATGATGCGACGTCAGAAACATCTTCCAGAAAAAATATTTCCTCGATGGGTTCCTTTTTTCGGCCTGCTACATAGGTTGTAGTTGGTGTAGTTGTTTTTCCATGTAGTACGGACAACCGCTATATGTGACAAAATGTGCCAATTAGATGGACATCGTTCGTAGCCGACCAAGTTGTCTCTTAAGTAACGCTAGATTTTGGTTGTACCCATGTGAGGTACATATCCGAGCGAATGGTCATAACAATCGCAGCAGTGCTTGAACATATCGGGAACGTAGAGGGTAAGAATAGGAGCTAGGAAACCCAGCATTGCAAGGATCTTAAGTCCAACTGATGTTGAGTCAAGGTGTACATATAAACAAGCGGGTGTGACGAATAGATTAAGCGGCTTCTTGATGACGCCTCCAGGTGCTATTTGATTATTCCATTTAGCACAGATGTTCTCATAAATGCTCGAAGCAGTTCGGTTAAGCCGAACACACTCTGGGATCGTCTAATAATCCCTACAAAATAATAAAAAGAACTTCTGATAAGAATAAAAAGACAATGATGGAAAGAAGGCAACGATGTCGGTCTAGCTGTAGAAACGCCGAAGACAAGCTGCATTCCACGGGTTTGGCCAAAGGCGGTTGTCCTCTAAGTTGCGAAAGCGATAAGCTCCTCCGATTAAGACTTCGTCAATTATAAAAGGGCCCTCCCACTTTGGGTGGAGTTTATGCTTCTCCTTCTCTAGGAGGTGTAGGACGAGTTCGCCCGAACTTCCCTGTTGTGATATATCCGAGCTTGCTGTTGATAGAAAGTGGATCGGGCCTGGGCTATGTCACGCTCGCCTTCCAATGCATCTAAGTCATCTTGCCGATCCTACTTAGCCTCTTTTTCCTCATAGATATGCACCCGAGGTGCATCATGGATAATGTCGCAGGGGAGGACCGCTTCAGCCCCGTACACCATGAAAAATGGTGTGTACCCTCTGGAATGATTGAGGGTGGTACGCAAGCCCCATAGTACGGAGTCGAGCTCCTCCATCCATTGGCAGTCGGATTCTTGAAGTGAGGGGACTAGCCGAGGTTTAATACCGCTCGTAATGATCCCATTGGCTCTTTCGACTTGTCCATTGGTCTGCGGGTGGTATACCGAGGCATAGTCGAGCTTGATGCCCAAATTTGCGCACCAATATTTACCTCCTGGGCGGTGTGTTAGAGCATATATCTCCATATGTGGTTTTGGTAATTTATGAAAATTCCTATGGACTAATTGTTGCCTTAAGTTATATTTATAGGATTTGTCCATAGGCTCTTCTTGAAGTCCATCTGTTGGGTTCAAGGAGTTTATATGATGACCAAGGTGGTATTCAAGGTATTATCCAAAGAATGGTCATAGAGACACAAGGTTGATCAAGATTGTCAGACAAAGAGTAAATCAAGATGATCAACACACAAAGCATACAAGATGTATCGAGAGGGATCAAGTGATCCCATGGTATGG
Source organism: Hordeum vulgare subsp. vulgare (assembly GCF_904849725.1). NCBI lineage: Eukaryota > Viridiplantae > Streptophyta > Magnoliopsida > Poales > Poaceae > Hordeum > Hordeum vulgare. The sequence goes on from NC_058522.1 coordinate 294,265,678, forward strand.
TAAGCATTGTCCAGTACGTATTTGTGTACTAACCCATGGTCTTCTTGAGAGTTCTATGTGGGATTAGGTGTGTTTCCATGGGCTTGCGTCAAGAGGAATATCTCATACAACCCATGGAGGATGATGTCAAGTGATGGAGGATGGTGGCAACGGACTTATGAAGATATGCTCAAGAGCGGCTCACCCATAGTGTGTATGGGGGAGCAATCAACTAGTCTTCATGAAGCCAATGCAAGCAAGAAAGGTGGTCCATCTTGAGGAAGCCAAGATCATCTCCATCTAGCTCAAGAGGACAAGGTGCAAGGTATAGGTTTGCCCTTGATAGGTTTTCTGTTTTAGGATAGATTGTCGTATTGTCAAGGGGGGCTCTCAAGTGAGTAGCTTGATCGTATCGTTTGTTGAGAGCTCAAACCATTTGCATCCTTGCATCATACTTCTTGGTTCTTGTTTGGTTTTCTCTTTGTGAGTTTTAAAGCTTATGGACATCTTCATGACACGCTCGAGTTAATCGAAAACGGAGTCCATATGCATCTTCTATGATGTTTTCGATGTTGGGAGTTTTTACCGGTCTTATTCGAAGAAGGGTTCTCACCATTTTCTTATAGGACTTTTCTCACTTTCTTCTTATTGATATTTCTATCAAGATTGTGTTAGCCCATGTCATTAGCTTTCCAGCAAACTTGGTTTTGTTGAATTCGGAATCTGTAGCGACCCGACTCAAGACGAGTCAAGCCTCTGTGTTACTGTGCCATCCCTGGATCAGTATGCTGGCACACACAGTACATCAATGTATATATCAAAGTGCAATCACATGTAAATAGCGTAAAACTGATATATACCTTAATTATTTCAGCGGAAGCAGTCATGGGAGTGGAGTCCCAATAAACACCAACGACAAGTTGAGTGTAGACCGTAACCCTGAATCGTACTCTTACTCGTCGAAGAAAAATATCTGCAACATAAGACGTTGCAACCGTGTAGGTCAGCATATTGAATATGCCGGCAAGTCACATAAGAGAGGGGTGAAAAGTAATCATCTATACTATATGCATATATGGCAGGTGGGGCTATAAGTTTTTAGCGAAAAGCAAGTTTTTCTCCTACAACAAGAGTGGGCTAAAAGCAAAATGTTACTACTTTGTTGGTTGTTAACGAGATGGTTCCGCCAACCAGTTCTCGTACCCGAGTTGTCAATAATTACCCTCATCAAATATATATAATGGTGTTGAGAAATCCAGATAACTTCAGTTCCTTTGGCTCAAGTTGTCCATGACCGTGGACACGGCTAATCGATTAGGTTTGAGTACTCTGCAGAGTTTTGCACACGTTCCCCACAAGATTTGATCGCCTCCGTGTATGTCCTCGCACTTCAGGGTGTTTTAAGACCGGATGATCAAAACATGGTCTTTCAACGGGTCCCTCTGAATCCCTGTCGGTGCCCATCCATTCCTACTGTTCTTCTACATCTGCTAGCACCGCCTGTCCAGAGTCGCCGCGTTGTCCAACCAAGCCAGAGCCCATAATGACTTGTGGCTGTGCACGTAAGCCTTGGGTCTTGAAAATATCCGTCCGTCTCTTTGAGCCTGGGTGAAGCTTTCCGCAGGATGTCATGGCCTCTCCAGCATCCCGGGTCATCCACTGGGTTCTCCAGGGAGTCGATCAACCGTCCTTCACCCAGAGTTGCATTGCATCCGAAGTCTTGAAAATCTTGTCTTAACCGGTCTTGATTATTTAATCAACCTTGCATCACTCGTGTTATGCACTCAACCGAAATCCTGTCTACTCAAGCATAGCAATATGAAAGTTGTCGTCCCGGGGCCAAGTATCGGGGTTGTTGTGTGCCTACCACATGATACTACAATCTATACTAAAATTTCCAGGTACCTACTCAGCATGCAATTGGGCATAGGATGGTAGAACTACGATGCATAAAACATAGGTGATAGTATGATCAAAGTGACTTGCCTGGTGATGTTGACGAAGAAGAAACTCTCGAGAAATAACTTGATAGACTACTCGTCACTCTCCGATGAAATCTATATAACAAACATATCATTCACATAAGCACTCATACTAGCAATCATTCTAGCAATCAAAACAAAAGAGAGAGCGAATAGGAATCCGAAAGAAACTTCAAACAAGACTAGGGAGTCTTCTACTACGTCAAACACTAAATATTTTTTGTCCAACAGAAAAATAATAACAAGGAACTAAGATATAAATTTAACTAAGATAAAATAGAGTATTTTTCACAAAACTTTTTCAAAGTATCTCCAAACGGGTTTTGAAACACTGGAGAAACCAATTGCAAGTTACTAAGGAACTAGAATTGATTTCATGATAATAAATAAAAATAAAAATCAAAACTTGTTGCAAACCTACTGTTTAACTAACAGAAATAAAACATAATATTTCTGAAATATAAAATAAAATAATTTAAAAGTAACTAAAGAAAGTAAATTAGTCACAATCCTAAAAGAGGTGAACCAGAAATTGTTTCACAAGAAACCATGAGCTAAAATACTCAACCAAATCTGAAATTTCTACCACTGATAAATAAGATCACTAGTGATCAGTAGCAAAAAGAATCAAATTAAAATCTATTTTTAAACTCCTGGAATAAGAAAAACAAGGTTTAAACTAAATATGATCTAATTCAAATTTGAAAATTTCAAACATAGACAAATTATATGTTTTTAAAAACTACAGAATTTTTTTGATCTACTGGGAAAAGAATCAACTCCATTGGAGTTGTGGATCAAAAGTTATGGTCAAAACAAAACTGAAACTATTCTGTTTTTTGAACTAAATAGAAAAATACAACAATAGCTAACGGACTACGTGGCAGTCCCTGATTGGCTGCGGGGCTGTGTGCTGCGGGTGTTATGAGCAAACGGCCGAAGCTTAACGAGAATTCTCTGGCTAATAAGTTAAGTGAATAAAAACCGGCGGTCTTTGTTTAAAAACCGAAAGGGTAAATACCTTCTAATCTACACCGTGGGATCTAGATCTAACGGTAATACAAAAAAAACAAAAACAAGTAAAAGAAAAAAAAAGGAAAGGAAGGAGGAGAGGGAGCCTTACCATGGCTGGGAGTAGCTCCAGCGCTGGCAATGGTGGCCGATGGTGGCTGGGGGTCGGGGTGGGGCTCCGGTGGTGTAGGGGGGCGGCGGGGAGGGGTATCCGGCGGAGGGGGCGGCGAGGCTCCAGGGAGGGTTCGGCAGGGAGGGGGAATGGAGAGGGTGCAGGGGGGGCGACGGGGGGAGCTCCTGGCGATGGGGAGGAGCAGCAGCTCCGGTGATGGTGGGGAAAGGCGAGGGGGTGGGGTGGAGCGGTGGTGGGGAGGTGGCGGCGGGGTGGGGTGGGCTCGGCAGGGAGGGGAGGGAGTGCAGGGGCGATGGGGAGGTGGCCGGCGAGTTCTCTGGTGGCCGACTCCGGCGAGGTGGCGCGCGAGCTAGAGGCGAGGAGAGGGGGTTCTCTTGGGAAAAATGGAGAGAGGAGATGCTGAGGGTTTTATAGGCGGCCTCGGATGGCATCCAGAAGGAAGGAAGAGGGACATCGGGAAGGAGAGGATTCCTTCCTCCATTGATGGAAGGTTCCTGGACAGAGAAGGAAGGAGATGATCAGGGGAAGAAGAAAGGGAATCGGGCCCAAATCTGCCTATTGGGCCTCCGGCGATTTTCCTAATATAGGAAAATTTTCCTTTTAAATAAAACAGGAAGGTAAAAGGAGAATTTAGGAAATCAAATCAATTCCGAAAATAGAGTTTCTATATACTAAAATTATCAGAAAAATAAAATCTAAAGGATGGGCATTTTTCCACGGCAAAAATAAAAACTTCAGAAAAAATTATTTTCACAAAATTGCCTAAAAGATTTATTTTCTTTTGCAAATAATTTTCAAATGATCCTCTAAGTTTTAGGGTTCAAATAACTTTCAAAATGCCCGTGTGTTTGAGGGTCATGTTCCTCCTCTCTTTTCTGTTTGACAGAATGTATTTCCCGGCATTTCTTGCACGAAGAAGACAAATAGAAATGCAAAAGAATTCAAATGCAAATATCTCCGTTCAAATTCTTTATAGTTGAAGAAGTCATGTCATCTTCTCTCTTTGCTTTTAAAAGATTGAATTTGAATTCACCGGAGAAGGGGAAAGTCATTTTATTCCCTCTCATTCAAAAGTTTTGAAAAGTTTCAAATTTCACTCAAGTTTCAATCACTCAATCAAACAAACAATCATTATAATAATTATATTAACATTCCAAAATTTGGGATGTTACAGAATCCGTATGCGAAAGTTACATCAGTTTGAGTATCCAGCGGTAGTACCGCTCCTGGTGTCAGGTAGTACCGCCCCCGGAGAGGTAGTACCGCCCCCGGAGCGGTAGTAATTTTTTACTACCGCTCCCTAGCGGTAGTACCGCTCCGTCGGACTGTTTTTTGCATCCTTTTTGGCCTGAGCATGGTTGGTGAACCTACCGAGCGGTAGTACTGCTCCATGAGCGGTAGTACCGCTCTGTGCGGGCTGTGAGGCTTAACGGTTGGATTTTTCCCCACCTATAAAAGGGGGTCTTCTTCCCCATTGAACCTTATCTCTTTAGCTCGTGTTCTTCCCCCATTGTTGACCTTCTTCGAGCTTGCTAACTCTCAATCCCTCCAATGATTCTTGCTATTTCTTGAGGGAAAAGAGAGAGGAGATCTAGATCCACATTTCTACCAATCACTTTCTCCTCTAAGTGAGGGGAACCCCTTGGGTCTAGATCTTGGAGTTCTTCGTGTTCTTCTTTGTTCTTCCTCTCATTTTCCTCCCTAGCATTAGTTCCTTTGGTGGGATTTGGGAGAGAAGGACTTGGGCACTCCGTGTGCCCTTGCCATTGCATTAGTTGCATCGTTTGAGTTCTCCACGGTGATACGTGGAAGTGAAGTTTGAGAACCTTATTACCTTTGGTACTTAGTACCCTAGATATTGTTCTTCATGGATGCTTTGGCGTCCTAGAAGCTTGGTGGTGTGTCGGATCTCAATCATTGTGGTGTAAAGCTCCGGGCAAGCATCGGGGTCTCCAATTAGGTTGTGGAGATTGCCCCGAGCAATTTGTACGGGTATCGGTGACCGCCCCCAAGGTTTGCCATTTGTACAGTTTCGATTACCGCCCTCAAGGGTCCCTTAGTGGAATCACGACATCTTGCATTGTGCGAGTGCGTGAGGAGATTACGGTGGCCTTAGTGGCATCTTACGGAGCATTGTGCCTCCACACCGCTCCAACGGAGATTAGCATCCGCAAGGGTGTGAACTTCGGGATACATCATCGTCACCGCGTGCCTCGGTTATCTCTTACCCGAACCCTTTACTTATGCACTATACTTTGTGATAGCCATATTTTTTATTGTCATATATCTTGCTATCACTTAGTTTTTTATCTTGCTTAGAATAAGTTTTTGGTGCACATAGGTGAGCCTAGTTGTTGTAGGTTTTGTGCTTGACAAATTAAACGTTAGTTTTATTCCGCATTTGTTCAAGCCTAAACCGTAATTATTTTAAAGCGCCTATTCACCCCCCTCTAGGCGACATTCACGTCCTTTCAATTGGTATCAGAGCTAGGTCTCTCTTTATTAGGTTTAACCACCTAGAGAGTAAGGATGTCGAGTAGGGGTTTAGGATTCACTGACACTATTAGTTTCGATGGCACAAATTTTGATGTTTGGGTAATTCACATGCTTAATCACTTTCGGGTCTTGGACCCAAATTTAGAGCGAATTGTAGATATGGGTTTTTCTCCTCCAAAGGATTCTCAAAATATATCTTTAGAGGATGAGAAAAACTCTTATCTCAATGCTCAAGCTTCTATTGTGCTTTTTGATGCTTTGAGCAATGTAGTTATATTTCAACTCATGCCATTCCGGGATGCTCATGAGTTGTGGACAAAGCTTCAAGATAAATATGGTATGCCCAAGATTTGTGGGAATGATTGTTCTCCGTCCACCTCTGGTCGTGTGGTCTTCTCAACTTCATCTACTTCACCTACATGTGGATTGCCACAAGGTAATGATATGGTGAGTAGGGGTGATCATTGCAACGATGATAGTGGGTTTATTGTTGATGATCCTTCATCACTATATTATTGCAATGCTTCATCTTTGGGCATTAACACTTCGAGCACTCTAAATGTTTTACATGCTTGTGTTGATAGTCCTTGCATATCATGTAAAAACTGCTTGACTAAATCTCATGATGATATACTTCCTATATCTTGTTGCCATGATAAAAATGTATATATTTCCTTGAGTTGTTGTGCTAACAATGTAGAGGAAATTCATCACTCCATGGAACAAGATGTGGCCTTGAATGATGCTTCAAGGGATCCTACATCATCATCTATTGTGACTCACTTTTGCCTTATGGCCAAGGCTTCAAAGGTATCTCCTACTTTGAATCCCAATATATCTCAAGATGATGATGTTGATGATAATGGGGATGAGAATAATGATGAAGAGAGTGATAATATTGCATCCTTAAAAATTATGGGTGAAATGATTTTTAAATCTCTTTATAAGAATAAACTTGCGTGTTCCAACTTCTTGGAAATCATGTCTATTGCCACTGAGGGCAAGAAATACATTGAGGAGTTAGAAGCTCATCTCGAGGAGCATGAGGCCACCATTGAGACAATGGAAGGTCATGAGCGTGAATACGCTAACGAGATCACGGAGCTATCTCAAGCTCTTGAAAATGAACAAACCACCAAGGAATCTCTTGAGGAAACCTTTGGTATAGAATTATCTAGATTAAAGGAATCACATGATAGAGCTCTCAAGGTGGCTAATGATTTTAGAACTAAAAACGATAAGCTTGAAGTTGCACATGCTAAACTCGTTGAGGACTATGAGCACCTCGAAAATGGCGCAAAGGCTATTAGGAGTTCGCTCATCGAACTCACCGAGTCCCATGCTCAACTTGAAGCTTCATATTCTAAAGAGCTTGCCAAGTTGCCTTCTCCTCTTATTGTTAATAATGATGCATGTGCTACTAATTCTACTTCTTGTGAAGCATCCATTTTAAAGGAGAATGTTGAGCTAAGGGCTCAACTCGAGTTGCTATCTAGCAATTATGGGAAATTGGAAGAAAGTCATGTAATGGTCACAAGCTCTCATGATGATCTTCTAGTATCCCATAATGTGCTAAAATTAGCTCATGAGGCTATTACTACCAAGGTAACATCGAGTGAGCCTCATGTGGACATTAGCACTACTTCTAGTCAAAAAGCTATATTGCCATGTGCTAGTCCTCGTAATTCATCTACTCACAATGTTGCTACATCTTGTGATGAATTACTTTCCATGCCTTGTTGCTCTAACAATCAAGCTTATACTTCCTCTAGTACTTGTGTTGATACTGACCATGTAGAGGAAATCAAAGAGCTCAAGGCCCAAGTCACTTCCTTGAAGAAAGACTTGGAAAAGAGTCATGAAGGAATGTCCACACTCAACAATGTCTTGTGTGGGCAAAAATCCCCAAATGACAAATATGGACTTGGATTCAACTCCAACAAGAAGAATAAGTCCAAAATCTTCAAGAAGAAGGGCCAAGAACAAGTCAAGAATTCGGCCAAGATTATTTGCTTCAAGTGCAAAATTGAAGGTCACCATGTTAGATCTTGCCCACTAAATAAGAAGCCCCAAAGTCACAAGCAACAAGGGAAGAGGCCACAAGTGCACTCACATACTCAACTACAAGTTGAAGAAAGGCCCCTTCCCAAGAAGACCCAAGCCAACACTCCTCATGTTGAGAAATCAATAGGGAAGAAATTAAAGGTAGATGTTGCTACTTATGTTGTGAGAAGGGTCACTTCGCTTCTTCTTGCACGAGAGGTAATTTATCCAACCCAATCATTATTGATGATATCTATTCACTTGGGAAGGATAAGGTTGGCAATGTGTTTGCCAAGTTTGTTGGTACTCAAAGTGGTGTCAAGAAAAGTAACATTTGGGTTGCCAAGCCTATTGTGACTAACCTCTTAGGACCCAACGTGGTTGGGGACCAACAAGCTCAAACTTGATCAATAGGTGTTTGTGGAGGACACTGGAGACTTGGATACATAATGAATAATTAAGGGGTCCTCATCATTCATATTTTCTCAAGCCAAGTCATTTGGATTATCAAGTTTCTATCTTATATCCAACGTGCCTCCTTACAGTAACTTGTACTTAAACTGTTTACATTGTTAGTTGCTTGCCCCTTTGCATGTTGTGGTTTTGTACCTTTCATGTGTTTGTATATGTTGTGCTTATAACTTGCTTATCTTGAGTAATCGAGTATGTGTATGTTGGTTTGCATATCATGTACATGTGAGTCTTGTATTGAGCCTTTTTGCATCTTGTTTGTATCTTTGTTGGATCTTGTGAGAGATTAATGGATTATCCCATTGTGGGGGGAGTAATGTGCTTTGCACACCTCACAATCCTATAAATGTGTATACATGGGGAATACCACTTAGTATTGATATTTCAAGATTATCTAGTTTCTATGTGGTATGTCTTACTCATGAGAAATGAAAATTCTATATGGTCCATTAATTATCTCTTGTTGGTTTAATTTACCACTTGTTAATATTGTTGGGTTATCACATTATGGGGGAGTAATATGCTATGTGCATATTACAAGCCTAGAAAATGTGTACATTTGAGGTATTGCCACTTAGTGTTGATATTGTAAATTATCTTGTTCCTAGGTGGCATGTTAGCTCTACAAGTGTCATTTGCTTGTGTTTTATGGGTAAAGATTATGTAGGATATATTTGCGATCTACAAATGAGTATTATTTCCAAAATACTTCTTGTCCTTGACAATTGGTATTCCCATCATGTCGTAGGAATTGCTAATTGTCTTTACATTGGATTTTGTGTTTCGTTTGTCTTCCTTGCCTCTTGTGGATCTATTTTAACATGTCTAGTGTTTTTATAGATATAGAGAAAGTGATGATCCCATCTTGTGCATTTTGTATTTAAATGCAAATTCTATATAATGCACATCCCTTGGGGGAGCTATCCTATTTTATTTAGAACACTCTCTTATTCACCCATCATAAAATATTTTGATCCCCATCAAGTGTGTGTTGATGGGAGGTAAGTCTTTCTCTTTATGATGCTTTGTGCCATCATGAAAATTTGTCAAGGGTTTGGTGTGTTGGAACCTAGCTCTCTTTTGGAAACTAGATACCTCGTGTTTGTTTTCCTTCAATTGGTATCTTGTTTCCTTTTATTTGGAATGTGTCAATGGATATCTCATTCCTTGAGGTATCTTTTAATTGATATCCTTCAAGTGATATGTTTTTGTTTGGTATATTATTATCACTTGATACCTTGTCTTTTGGTGTATTATCAACTTTGTGTTGAGTTGATTCTTGAAAGCCTTGAGCATGCATATTTACTATATATAGCTTCTTTTGCTTGCTTTCTTTCTTTGACCCAATATATAGGGGAAACTCCACCTTGTCATAAATTGGCTAAAGTGTGCATGAAATTCAAATTCATATCCTTGTTCACATATGTATGTGGAGTTTGTCCTATGTATTGTTGGTTTTCTAACTCTTTGGTCCCAATGAGCTTGGGCACCATTTTGTTTGTTTTGTTGTTCCAGGAACAATTGGAGATGTGTTGGATGCTCGGCTCACCTACAAGGAAGGTGTTGAGACCATGTGATTATTGGAGCCAAGTTCGGAGGATCAACGAACAACTATCTACTACATCAATCCATTATTGTCTCGGTAACAAGTATCTACTTCATGCATTTATTTCTTTGCAAAGGCCCAAACCTTTCTTTTCTTTTCCAGGTTGCATCATGGCATGAATCTCTTGATTCGATCTTGTAGTACTTGTTTCCTTTTTTCAAAGCATCCAAACGATGATGTCTTATTGCTAGTTGGGATGTCTTTGATGTTCGTATGTTGTAATTTCATATTGTACAATAAGAAAATATTAGGCCATGTGCTATGCTTCCAAGCAAAGATCTTATTGATATATTTATGACTTCCTTTTGGATATCTTGTTTGTTCCTTCTTGTAACCATTTCGTGTGTACATCCTTCTTTGTGGATATATATCATCATGATTGTCTTCTACTTAGAATCTTTTACACATGAGAGAAGTTACATCTCTAATTGGTATCCTCTTTTCTTTCACGTCCACCGTTGCATTTCGTTTTTTAGTTTTGGTGGCTTCGTGAAAGGATTTGTCATGAGTGCGTATCTTATTTTCCTACATCTTGATGCACTCTTTGGCTGTGAAGATTATTTTTCCTCATGCTTGTCTTGGTGAGGGTTTTTCCATTTTGATTGGTATTCCTCCTCTTGACAAGGTTCTTATTTCCTATCTTCACCATGGGTTGTCACAAGCATTGGTTCTTATTTTTTTTATTAGTAAGCTTGTGAACCCATTTTCTAGTATGTGTGTGTGGGAATGATATGTCTTGCACTTTGTTTCTCATGTCATCAATACTATGTTGATGAGTAATGCTCATCCTTATCTTAGTCTTCTCAAGTGCTTTGCCATGACTCACACACATTATTTTGGTTGAGCCTATTCTTAAGTTGCTTCTTTTACATGTTGCTCAACCATTTGTTTTGTGCAAGTGATATGCTTATTGTCTCATCTTTCTTCTTGCACTCGTTGTGTGCTGGGAGCAACGATCCTATTTTGTGCACTTGTATCAAATACAAAAATCTCTTATTAGTGCACAAATCATGGGGAGCTTCTCTAGTTTTGATAAAACACTCCTTTGCCTTTATCATAGTATCTTTTATTCATGTGGTTCGAAGGACCATGTGATTGTTTGTTCCATATGGTATCTTTTGATTGCTTGCTTCTATTTTGTATGTGTTTGTGCCATACGATCCTTCTTTTTGCAATCTTTGGGTCCTCAATATAGTTTGTTTTCCTCCAACTACTTATCATTGTATTTTTGTATTTCTTTGCACTCATTTGCTGAGAAGTACACACTTTTTGGAGGACCACCTACTATATTGGCTTTCTAAACTTTTCGTACATTTTAGCAATCGATGCCAATGGGGGGAGAAGTTTAGAGAGTTTACTTTGGATATGTTTAGAGAGTTTTGCTTTTATTGCGTAGGCATTTACATCTTGCACGCATGCATTATTGCTTTGTATGTGTGCGCTTGGTTATGCTTATTTCCTTATATAAACTCTCTTGAAGTGGTTGTCATCAATTAGCAAAATGGGGGAGATTGTTAGAGAATATATCTCCATATGTGGTTTTGGTAATTGATGACAATTCCTATGGACTAATTGTTGCCTTAAGTTATATTTATAGGATTTGTCCATAGGATCTTCTTGAAGTCCATCTGTTGGGTTCAAGGAGTTTATATGATGACCAAGGTGGTATTCAAGGTATTATCCAAAGAATGGTCATAGAGACACAAGGTTGATCAAGATCGTCAGACAAAAAGTAAATCAAGATGATCAACACACAAAGCGCACAAGATGTACCGAGAGGGATCAAGTGATCCCATTGTATGGTAAGCATTGTCTAGTACGTATTTGTGTACTAACCCATGGTCTTCTTGAGAGTTCTATGTGGGGTTAGGTGTGTTTCCATGGGCTTGCGTCAAGAGGAATATCTCATACAACCCATGGAGGATGACGTCAAGTGATGGAGGATGGTGGCAATGGACTTGTGAAGATATGCTGAAGAGCGGCTCACCCATAGTGTGTATGGGGGAACAATCAACTAGTCTTCATCAAGCCAACGCAAGAAAGAAAGGTAGTCCATCTTGAGGAAGCCAAGATCATCGCCATCTAGCTCAAGAGGACGAGGTTCAAGGTATGGGTTTGCCATTGATAGGTTTTCTGTTTTAGGATAGATTGTCGTACTTTCAAGGGGGGCTCTCAAGTGAGTAGCTTGATCGTATCGTTCGTTGAGAGCTCAAACCATTTGCATCCTTGCATCATACTTCTTGGTTATTGTTTGGTATTTCTCTTTGTGAGTTTTAAAGCTTATGGTCATCTTCATGACACGCTCGAGTTCATCGAAAACGGAGTCCATATGCATCTTCTATGATGTTTTCGATGTTCGGAGTTTTTACCGGTGTTATTCGAAGAAGGGTACTCACCATTTTATTATGGGACTTTCCTCACTTGCTTCTTATTGATATTTATATCAAGATTGTGTTAGCCCATTTCATTAGCTTTCCAATAAACTTGGTTTCGTTGAATTCGGAGTCCGTATGCAAAAGCTACAGCAGTTTCAGTATCCAACGGTAGTACAGCTCCTGGTGTGAGCGGTAGTACCGCTCGTGTAGCGGTAGTACCGCCCTGGAGAGGTAGTACCGCCCCCGGAGCGGTAGTAATTTTTTACTACCACTCCCTAGCGGTAGTACCGCTCCAGGAGCGGTAGTACCGCTAAGTTGGACTGTTTTTTGCATCCTTTTTGGCCTCAGCATGGTTGCTGAACCTACCGAGCGGTAGTACCGCTCCTTGAGCGGTAGTACCGCTTTGTGTGGGCTGTGAGGCTTAACGGTTGGATTTTTCCCCACCTATAAAAGGGGGTCTTCTTCCCCATTGATCCTTATCTCTATAGCTCGTGTTCTTCCCCCATTGTTGACCTTCTTCGAGCTTGCTAACTCTCAATCCCTCCAATGATTCTTGCTAGTTCTTGAGGGAAAAGAGAGAGGAGATCTAGATCCACATTTCCACCAATCACTTTCTCCTCTAAGTGAGGGGAACCCCTTGGGTCTAGATCTTGGAGTTCTTCGTGTTCTTCTTTGTTCTTCCTCTCATTTTCCTCCCTAGCATTAGTTGCTTTGGTGGGATTTGGGAGAGAAGGACTTGGGCACTCCGTGTGCCCTTGCCATTGCATTAGTTGCATCGTTTGAGTTCTCCACGGTGATACGTGGAAGTGAAGTTTGAGAAGCTTATTACCTTTGGTACTTAGTACCCTAGATATTGTTCTTCGTGCATGCTTTGGCATCCTAGAAGCTTGGTGGTGTGTCGGAGCTCAATCATTGTGGTGTAAAGCTCCGGGCAAGCGTCGGGGTCTCCAATTAGGTTGTGGAGATTGCCCCGAGCAATTTGTACGGGTATCGGTGACCGCCCCCAAGGTTTGCCATTTGTACGGGTTCGGTGACCGCCCTCAAGGGTCCCTTAGTGGAATCACGACATCTTGCATTGTGCGAGAGCGTGTGGAGATTACGGTGGCCTTAGTGGCATCTTGGGGAGCATTGTGCCTCCACACCGCTCCAACGGAGATTAGCATCCGCAAGGGTGTGAACTTCGGGATACATCATCGTCTCTGCATGCCTCGGTTATCTCTTACCCGAACCCTTTACTTCTGCACTTTACTTTGTGATAGCCATATTGTTTATTGTCATATATCTTGCTATCACTTAGTTGTTTATCTTGCTTAGCATAAGTTGTTGGTGCACATAGGTGAGCCTAGTTGTAGGTCTTGTGCTTGACAAATTAAATGTTAGTTTTATTCCGCATTTGTTCAAGCCTAAACCGTAATTATTTCAAAGCGCCTATTCACCCCCCTCTAGGCAACATCCACGTCCTTTCACCGTGAAATTGGATCCGTTGTCTGTTATTATGCTATGCAGGACACCATAACGATGTACGACACCATATATGAAGTTGATTACTGGTCCGGCTTTGGCGGAGCTAATAGGCTTTGCTTCAATCCATTTGGTAAACTTGTTGACGATGACTAGGAGGTGTTTCTTTTTCTTGGTCCCCCCTTTAAGTGGGCCAACCATATCCAGACCCCAGACCACAAAGGGCCAAGTAATCGAGATTGTTCGAAGAGCTATTAGGGGGCATGTGGCCTTGATTCGCGAAGAGTTGACACCCCGCACACCCAGAAGAAACTAGATCAGAAAGCCTTGCTAACCAGGGCCTGTGCTGCTGCATGGTGACACCCATACCAGCGTGTACTTCATCCAGAAACTGCCTTCCCTCATCCTCGTATATGCACCGTTGGAGGACTCCTGTTGTGCCCTTTTTATATAGCTCGCCCTCATGGACATTGTAAGCCTTTGATCGGCGGACGATACGTCTCGCCTCGGTCTCGTCATCCGCGAGTTCCTTGCGCAGGATATAAGCAAGGAAGGGTTCGTTCCATGGCGAGTTTACTGCCATGACCTCGTGGGCCGAGGGAGTTTCTTCAATTGAAGCTCCATCGATGATTTGATCATCCTTCTCGGCTGTAGGTGGTATAACCTTCTCTACACAATCGGTTTTTCTGCTACCCACTTCGTCGTGCCACACTACGGATGCCTTAAATAGTCGTTCTAGGAATATGTTGCTAGGGACGGGGTCACACTTTGTGCCTAAGAGGGCGAGAACGTCCGCGGCTTGGTTGCTGTCTCTTGAGATGTGGTCGAACTCCAACCCCTCGAATCATGCCGATATCTTGAGGACGACATTCTATATGCTGCCATCTTTGGATTTTTTGCATCAAATTTGCCGTTCATATGTGAGATGGCGAGGTTAGAGTCTCCTTGTACCTTGAGCCATTATATGCCCATTGAGGCTTCCATCCGGAGACTGTGTAGTAGCGCCTCATACTCTGTTGCATTATTCTAGTCGGCATACATTATCTATACCACGTACCAAACATTATCCCCTGTAGGGGATGTGAGGATTACTCCAGCCCCCAGACTGGTAAGGGTTTTGAACCCGTCAAAGTACATGGTCCAATGAGCGTAAGTGCTATACTCTTTGGGGAGTTCGGCCTCACTCCATTCAATGATGAAGTCGGCCAATACTTGAGATTTGATAGCTCGTCGTGGCTTGTAGGTAATCTCAAACGGCAAGGGCTCGATGGCCCATTTGGTAATTCGGCCGGTGGCATCCTTATTGATAATGATGTCACTCAATGGTACTTCCGAAGTCACAGTGACCACACATTCATGGAGATAGTGTCTGAGTTTGCGTGATGGCATAAACACTGTGTAAGCAATCTTTTGGTAGTGTGGTATCTGGTTTTGCATGGGGTGAGCACCCCAGATACGTAATAGACCGGCCTTTGTATCCGTAGTTGTTGACCCTCACCTTCTCGTTATACGATGACTTGTGCACGGACAGTAGTAGCCATGCCCGCGGCAAGCCCTGCCAGGGACAACGGGAAGTAGGGGCGGAGCCCTTAGAAATAGCCTAGATCGAGAGGTAGAGAAACTAGACAGAAAGATCCCCGACAAGGATTGGGGTGGGGGCTTACACAACCCCCCGCAAGGCAACAACCCGACAAGACCTTCGACACCCACCCCGACAAGAGCACCTTCCGAAGTGCTATGCCGCTGCGATAAGGTGAGGCCATGAAGGCACCCAAAGCCAAGGGCCAGAAGACTGAAGATGTTACCCCCGGCAAGCCCCTTTGCCAGGGGAGGCCAGCGAAGCCCCGACAAGACCCTTGCCGGGAGAGCTACCAACACTCGAGTGCGGTTCGACCCCGGCAGGATCCCAACGCGCCCCTGTTCCAACTCAACGGCCAGCTGCCCCTTGCCACTCGATACGTGTCGGTTCGCACGAGCATGTCGAGCTGTATCTGGGGAGAACAGTGCAGAGGGGACGCACCCCAGTCCCATCTCTGGGGCACCTGACGAAACATTAAATGCGTGTGCTAAGACGCCAGGGACACTGTGGTCCACTATACGTCTCGTGGGTGTACTGTTTTACTGTGCACCCTGTGAGAACCCTGTGCTACCACTGTTGGAGACCCTTTGAGCCATAAAAGGAGGCCCTGGGCATGCACAAGGGGGAGAGCGAGGGACTCATCCAGGACGCAGCTAACAGTTCATCACCTTTGATCAGATTAATACACACAAAACTGGAGTAGGGTATTACGCTTGACCATCGGCTCGAACCTGGGTAAAAATCATTGCCCGACCGTTTGGTCTGCTCTGGGTGCATCCGTCTCCCCTTCTGAACCACAAGGGACGCCTCCAGGTCCAATAGTTGTACATTCCCCACGACGTCTCTGGCGCGCCAGGTAGGGAGGGAAGAAGGTGCGCTGATATGGCCTAGTGGTCAGGACTTCAATTTCATCGTCATCATCGCCGCGGTTCCCTTGAGAAGGGCGGTCATGGCAGCGACTATGGAAACAGGCGGCGGCTGGGGCGCAAGTAGGGAAGGCAGGGGCCCAGGGGTTCCACACATTCCAGCAAACGCACCTCCCCTAGGGTGCGGCGTTCCTGTCGAGGGCATGCCCGGCAATCCGGCGAGCCCACTGGCACCCACTCCAGCAAACGCACCTCCCATGGAGCGATGTGTTGTTGTCGAGGGTGTGTCAGGGGGCTTCGGTAGAACTGCAGGAGCGCACTCCGGCAAGCGCACCTCTTCAGAGTGCTATGCAGCTATCGAGGGTGATCCGAAGAGCACCCCCAACAAGACATTGTATCCTTGCTAGGGCATGTTACTCCCCGGCAGGCCCGACGCCGCCCCTAGCGGTTTCCAGGCCGGCAAGCCCCTTGCCGGAATGCCATGAAGCTCGGTTGCGGGGGGCTCCCAACAACCCTACTTTGCACAAGTTTTTCTAGCAGAGCATGTAAACCTTTGCACAAAGTCAAGCACAATCATGTGCACATCATAATAAGAGTTAAGCGTTTCACAATTCTTACCGATTTTCATATATGTTGGTATGCATAGTTATGCGTTACGCTTACCTCCGACAAGGGTCGAGCAACCACCTAGTTTCCGAAACTTGTCCATGAGGGCAACTTGGCATGGCCAAACACGCCCTTACTTAGCTTCGAGCCTGCTCACAGCAACTTAAGCGGTAGCGCTGAAAGCGCCAAGGAAGCCTTGCCGGCAGCGGCAACTCTAGTGAATAGCTAAGGATACGCTCCTCAAAGCACCTGCGGCAGGGCTAGCTGCGTCGGCAAGGTCCCAATGAAGCGTTTATTTTCCCTAAGTAGATTCCACCCTTTTCGGTACAGGAAACCTGCATGCAGAAAGGGCCTTGTCACGGTTGGTCGCGCCCTTACGTTGTTTCGAGTCCGCTCAACGACCTAAGCGGTTGCACTAACTGCGCCAAGATACCTTGCAGGAGGATATACCCCCCAGTGGGCCGCCCAGGACCTGTTCGTTCGAGCGTTTGTGGCAGGGTTGTACGCACCGGCAAGGTCGGTTGCGCCAAGGTAGCGTGCCGGCAGCGGTGCCCCCAGCAGGCTCCAGAGGAGACGTCCTCTAAAGCACTCACAGCGAGCTGTCCACACCGGCAAGTGCCCAATATGGCGTAGGGTTTCTTTTACCATACAAGGAGAAATAGACAGGGAAAATAACATACATTTTCATTCATGATAATGTGATATATTACATTGGTAGTGATTTCCATACTAACTTAAGATGATTTGGTCTTATGCCACGAGGCGACACCTACAAGAAGAAAAAAAGAAGCAAGGCCCGCGGCAAGGGCCCAGGTTGGTCCCTCCTGGACCAACTCTCCGCAGAGGAGAACGCAATCGGAAGGGATGGACAAGCCAGGGTCTGCGAGCCTCCTGGAAGATGAGGCATCATTGGATCCACTGGCGAGTCTGCACCAACCGGAGAGGGGAAGAGACGCGAGGTGACGGTGATGGTGTAGCCGGCGGTCAGTCCAAGGTCAGCTCCTCGTACTCCGGCTTGACCTCCCGAAGACCGGACCCGTCGCCGTTGCCACAACCATCACTGTCCTCCTCGTCTCTATCACGCGAGGAATGACTTTCAGTCCCGCTCGAGCTCTCTTCGCAACAGTTGAGGCGTACACCTGAGCTCCCATATACCTTGACAGAGAGCAGGTTGGACTCCACCATCTTGAAGCAGAGAACATGCCCATCCCAGAGACTGTGGGCACGGGCGAAGCCCTTCCACCCGCACCCAACGAGTAGGACGCGAGGCTCCGGATAATCTACGTCCACCTGCATGACACCGTTGCAGCAACCGTGCGCCTCCAGCCACAACACCGACGACTTTTCCTCCTCCATGACTTTGGCGAAAGCGCCGGGGAGGCGGAGACGGGTCCGGATGGGGCCGCACAGCTTGACGAGGAACTGCAGCGCTGTCCCCTCGGCATGAGTCCCCATGGAAGGAGGGTTTGGCGACGAGGGAGGTGCTGGAGCAGCGCTCTTCCTTCTCCGCCCACAGCCTCCACGATGACCGCGACCCCTCGTCCCTCTTCCGCCACGGGCACTCGGGCCATCCTCCGCATTAGCTACTAAAGCTGTGGCATGTTCCGAGCGAGAACCCATGTCTGTTGAGGCAGAAGACGGGGGCCGCCCTTTCCTTCTGGCCATGGCCGAGGGCAAATGCAGCTTGAGACGAAGAAGAAGAGTGGGCACTAGACTGATTTGTACTTGGAGGAGTGATGAGTTACTCCTCACAACCCCCTAGGTTAATTGGGAGGAATGCGAGGCTGGCTATCCCACGCCTCCAAGAGCCGCCGCCCACTTCCACCAACCCGCCCACCCACGTTCACGGGCGAACAGACGACCGTCCCGCTCCTACAATCCGGGGTGCGGCGTTCGTCTGCCCAGTCAGGACTTCAAGTCCCGGGCGCCACGTGTTGGGCCCCCACTATGCATCCAGCACACGTGGCGGAAACGACCAATCATGGTAGGTCCGCCCACCGTGTGGGTTACTCGGCTACACTACACATGACTCCCTGTCGTGCATTGAAGGGCGCGCAACGGGAACATGGCAGACGAGGCAAAGCCCAATAACACCTCAAGTCCCAGCCGCGCGTGCCCGTGCACTGATTGGTCCTATCCCAACAACGCCGTGCACACGTGTATGGCTTAGGCCCCGGGGCTCCTGTCGATGCACTAAAGAATGGGCCTTTCACACCCATGACTGGTGCACGGATGATACATCTCCATCGTATCTACTTTTCCAAACTCTTTTGCCCTTGTTTTGGACTCTAATTTGCATGATTTGAATGGAACTAACCTGGACTGACGCTGTTTTCTGCAGAATTGCCTTGGTGTTATTTATGTGTAGAAATCAAAGTTCTCCAAACGTCCTGAAAATTTACGGGGAGCATTTTTGGAAAATATAAAAATATCTGCGCCAAGTTCCACTTGAGGGGGTGGGCCAGTGGGCCACAAGTCGTGGCTCTGCCACCACCCCCCTGGTGGTGGTGGGCAGGCTTGTGGGGCCCACACGGCTCTGCCGCCCCCAACCTCAGGTCTATAAGTTCACTTTTGTCCCAGAAAAAAATAAAAAGAGAAGTTTTCGTCGCGTTTGCGATACGGAGGCGCCGCCACCACCTGTTCTTCATCTGGAGGGCAAATCTGGAGTCCGTCTTTGGCTTCGGAGAGGGTAAATCGTCGCCATCGTCATCATCAACCTTCTTCCCTCTCCAATTCCATGAAGCTCTTCGTTGTTCGTGAGTAATCTATTCGTAGGCTCGCTGGGGGTGATGAGTAGGATGAGATCTATCATGTAATCGAGTTAGTTTTGATGGGGATTGATCCCTAATATCCACTATGTTCTGAGATTGATGTTGCTACTACTTTGCCATGCTTAATGCTTGTCACTAGGGCCCGAGTGACATGATTTCAGTTCTGAAATTATTTTGTTGTCACCAATATATGTGTGTTTTAGATCCGATCTTGCAAGTCGTAGTTACCTACTATGTGTTATGATCCGGCAACCCCGGAGTGACAATAACCGGAACCACTCCCGGTGATGACCATAGTTTGAGGAGTTCATGTGTTCACCAAGTGCAAATGCGTTGGTCCAGTTATTTATAAAAAGGAGAACCTTAATATCCCGTAGTTTCCTTTTGGACCCCGCTGCCACAGGAGGGATGGACAATAGATGTCATGCAAGTTCTTTTCCCTAAGCACGTATGACGACACACGGAATGCATGCCTACATCACATTGACGAACGGGAGCTAGCCACATATCTCTCCATGTTATAACTGTTGCATGATGAATATCATCCAAACAAATCACCGACCCATTGCCTACGAGTTTGTCCTACTGCTGCTGTTACTTGTTTTGCTCTGCTGCTGTTACTGCTGTTGCTGTTGTTGTTACTTGTTTTGCTCTGCTGCTACTGTTGCTACTACTGTCGCTTGCTACAGTTGCTACTTGCTACTGCTGTCACTACTGTTGTTCCTTGCCACTGCTATTGCTCGTTACACTGCTACTACCTGCTACAATTTTGGTTCGTTGGTCGTTGACGGGGACTGACAATTTCCGTCAACGAGGCAACTTGGCGCCATTGATACAATCGTTAGGAATAGTCTGCCGTCAACAGGTCGTTTCTGACACTGTTGTTATCAGACTACTTTGCTACTGATACTTTGCTTGCAGATACTAATCTTTCAGGTGTGGTTGAATCTGACGCATTCAGCTGCTAATACTTGAGAGTATCCTCTCACCTCCTGTCTGGCTAACCAACAAGTTGGGTCGAATACTGTACCCTCGAAAACTGCTACGATCCCACGTGCTGGTGGACCGTCAACAACATTCTTCTAATTTCGATTTCCGAAGAGTGCTAGCAGCATTCTTCTGGTGCCGTTTTAAGGGGAAGAACAGTTGACATCAAGCATTTTTCTGGCGCCGTTGCCGGGGAGGTATTGCTATATTCTCTGAGTCACTTGGGATTTATATCTGCTGATCACTATGAAGAATCTGAAGGATCCGAAGACCAAAGTCTTTCCCTCAACTACGAGGGGAGGTAATGAATTGCCATCTAGCTCTGCACTTGATTCACCTTCACTTATGAGTAAGTTTGCGACATCACCTCCTGCTAGAAATCTTGATATGCCGCGTGTGCTTGATGATTCTTATGATGCTACTGCTAGAGATGCTATGCTTGATGCTATGCCTGGTGCTACAATGCTTAATACTATGCCTGATACTGCTAGAGATACTATGCCTGATACTGCTTTGCCTGATATTGCTAGAGATGCTATGCTAGATACTGCTAGAGATGCTATGCCTGATGATGCGATGCTTGATACTGCTAGAGATGCTACTTTGCCTGATGTTCCACTAGGGGTGTTCCTTGATGCTCATATTGCTAGAGTTACTGCCAATGCTCGTGATGCTTCTGATACTGCCGATACTATTGAGATAGAACCTGCTTTTGCTCCTGCTAGATCTAGCTGTCCTAGATATGAATTGCCTGATATACCTAAGGGTTACATTATGGAGGGAGAGATAGCTGAGGATTTTCTTGCGTGTAAGGATGCCTATGACGCGGAGAAATTATTTCTCAAGTGGATGGAAAAATCTCTGAAAGCTAAGATGAAATATGACCCGAAGTTTGCCACTTCAACTATCTTTATCACCGATAAGGATTATGATTTCTCTGGCGATCCTGAGATAATCTCTCTAGTCGAATCTGATCCTTTTCACGGTTATGAGTCTGAGACGGTCGTAGACCATCTTGCCAAACTACACGATATAGCCACCCTTTTCACTAATGAGGAGAAGATCCGTCACTACTCTATCCTGAAGCTGTTTCCTTTCTCTCTAAAGGATGATGCTAAAGTCTGGTTCACCTCTCTTGCTCCTGGATGTGTGAGTAGTCCCCAGGAGATGGTCTATTACTTCTGTGAGAAATATTTCCCTGCCCATAAAAAGCAAGCTGCCTTGTAGGAAATTTACAACTTTGCTCAACTCCAAGAAGAGAGTCTTCCAGAAGCTTGGGGGAGGCTCGTCCAGCTACAGAATGATTTGCCTGGTCACCCTCTTAAGAAGAATGAGATACTTGATATCCTCTATAACAGACTTACCGATGCCTGTAGAGACCACCTAGATAGTTGTGCCGGTTGTGTTTTTAGGGAACGAACTGTACAACAAGCTGAGACTCTACTGAATAACATCTTGATCAACGATAATGCTTGGACTATTCCCGAACCACCTCCTAAGCCAACTCCGAAGAAAAGAGGTATTCTATTCCTCAGTCCCGAAGATATGCAAGAAGCCAAGAAATCTATGCAAGAGAAAGGCATTAGATCTGAAGATGTCAAAAATCTACCATCTATCGAAGAGATCCATGGTCTCGATAACCCGATACAGGTAGTAGAAGTGAATTCTCTGCGTAGGTTTGATGAGAGTGATATTCCTTTTGACAAACCTGCTAGCCTATGCTTTGATGAATTTGACAACTTTGTTGCCAAACAACAGAGTTTCAATGATTACGTTAGCAGGCACTTGGAACAAAGTACTCGTATGCTTAGCCATTTAAGTGCATGTGTAGACAGAAATGTCAATGATCTGAAGCTTCTGAGTAAACATGCCTCTATGATTACTACTCAGGTAGAACAAGTACTTAAAGCTCAGAATGACCTGCTCAATGAATTAAATGACAACTCTGTCAGAGTCATTACTAGAGGAGGCAAAATGACTCAGGAACCTTTGTATCCTGAAGGTCATCCTAAGAGAATTGATCAAGATTCTCAAGGAATCAATGCTGATACACCCAGTCATCCTAAGGAGAAGAAGAAGGATGATAGAAACCTACATGCCAGTTCAACAAATACTGTCACACCAGAAGAACCTAATGGTATTTCTGCGTCTGATGCAGAAACACAATCTGGTGATGAACCTGAACCTGGTGACAATATGGACAGTGATGTTCATAATAATGCTCAACCTAGCAATGATGAGGATCTGGAGATTGAACCTACGGTTAATCCTGATAACCCACAACCTAAGAAATATGATAAGAATGACTTCACTGCTAGGAAGCATGGTAAAGGAAGGAAGGGAGCATGGTAATGGGTTCAGAGACCTATGCCCTTTCCTCCTAAGCCATCCAAGAAAAAGGATGATCGGGATTTTGAGCGCTTCGTTGAGATGATAAGACCCATCTTTCTGCAGATGCGGTTAACTGATATGTTCAAGATGTCTCCGTATGCCAAGTACATGAAAGATATCGTGACTAATAAATGGAAGATACCAGATCTTGAGATCTCCACCATGCTTGCCAACTACAATTTCAAAGGTGGAACTCCTAAGAAACTTGGAGATCCCGAAGTTCCCACTATACCTTGCTCCATTAAAGGAAACTACGTAAGAACTGCCTTATGTGACCTTGGAACCGGTGTTAGTGTTATGCCGCTCTCTCTTTATCGTAGACTTGAATTGGATAAGTTGACACCCACTGAAATTTCTCTACAAATGGCCGACAAATCAACTGCTTTCCCTATCGGCATTTGCGAGGATGTGCCTGTTGTGGTTGCTAACACCACTATCTTAACAGACTTTGTTATCTTGGATATTCCCGAGGACGATGCTATGGCTGTCATCCTCGGAAGACCCTTTTTAAACATTGTAGGGGCTGTTATAGATTGCAACAAAGGCAATGTCACTTTCCATGTCAATGGTAATGAGCACAAAGTGCACTTTCCGAAGAAACGATAACAAGTACATTGCATCAATGCTATCGAAAAGACTTCATTGATTCTCATTGGGAGCTTTGAATGCCCTATTCCTCCTGTCAAGATCAAGTATGATTTGCTTGTTGGGGAGATACGTATCCCCATTGAGGTGACTTAGTGGCTATTCAAAAATTCTCCGTTCTCTCTTGAGATTCGAGAAGGTTTTGTCATGAGGACTTGATCAACCCCATTGACGGATTTCTTTTGATGACCATGAAACGGACGAATCAAAGAGTCACATACCTCTGTTTTAAGCTTTCATTTTCCTTTTCTGAGAAGAAAAATGATAGAATTAGTTTAGTTTTTCCTGTTCTCTGTTTTAGCTCCTGGAGAAAAATACCTCGAAAATCAAAGTTCTCCGATGGTCCTGAAAATTTAGTATGATTTTTTCTGGAATTTTTGAAAATTACTGGGCCTGAGAGCTGGCCTGGGGGCCAGACCAGTGGCCACAAGCCCTGCCACCGCCACCCACCCCCGTAGTGGCGGAGTGCAAGCTTGTGGGGCCCACAGGGACCCCCTACACTCATTCCAGGTCCCAGCCTCTTCTTCCACCTCCAGAAAAAAATTGTTTCGCAGCTCAAACCCGTGTTCTTGCTCATTTGGCTGTGATTTTCGATCTCCTTGCTCAAAGCACCATTCTCCGAACCGTTTTGGGGAAATTACTCCTTGGTAAGTGACTCCTCCATAGGTCCAATTAGTTTTTTCTCTAGTGCTTTATCCTTCGCTTATTCTTGCTACCTTGGTGACCCTGTTCTTGAGCTAGAAATGTTTATTTTAGCCGGTTCCAAGTAGTTTTAGCGCGTGATACGGTCTCTAGGCACTAGTAGGAGTAGTTTCTACAAGTTGGGTTAATCTTTATTCACTTCTCTTTCAAAGTCTCTAAAAATTTCAGAATTTTTCAGAGCTAGAAAAAGGAAAAGATGAGGAGGTTCTTGAGAGGCTCTTCAAGCCGTAACCCCAAGGAGGATGAGAAGAACCACCCCAAGTACATAGTTCCTCGAGTCACAGAAGTTCGAGCGCGCGAGTGGCCAAGTGATTAATTTTTGCGCGCCGCCGGACTTTATGAAGACTTTTATTACTTGGTGGAGAACGCAGGTCTTACTGCGTTCATTGAAGATAAGTGCTCACAATACCTCCTCCTCACCAATATTTTCGTTCAAAGCTTCAACTTTTATCCGAGGAAGAATCCTCCCATGGTTGAGTTCATGATATACGATGTCCCCTAGTGCATGACGCTGCAGGATTTTTGCAATGTATGCAAATTACCTTATGTTGGGGATATCCGTGACCCTCGTCCACGGGACTTGGAGGATTTCATTGGTACTATTGCTGTTGGAGAGGAGAGAGGAGTGTCTCGCGCTAGAATTGCTAGCATACATTTTCCTGTGCTTCGGCACTTCTCACAATTTGTAGGAAAATGTTTGATTGGCCGTGGGGAGGCTGGATCACTTAGTTCTCCAGACCTTGCGGTTTTGCGCGAAGGCCTTTATAATGATAAGACTTATAGCTTGGGTGCTATAGTAGCTCAACGGTTGAACCTTAACCGTTCTAAAGGTGTTGTCTATGGAGGTATCTATGCTACCCGTCTTGCCAGACACTTTGAGATACCCATTAGACTGGGAGAGGAAGGAGAGATGCTTCTCCCTGAGAATATCTGGATTATGACAGCATGGTTCGCCATGATTTTCTGGATAGAGATGCTAGTAGACGGATGATTTATAACCTAGTATTTAGTCAGGGTACTCCAGAGACTATTACTTTGCATGCTCCTTCTTTGTTCGATCTTCATGCAGGCAGGTACACTATTATGCCCGCGGACATCTACGCATATTGGGTGTTGGCCCAACCACAGGCGTCTGTGCCCGAGCCGCCAGCCGAGTACCAGACGCCAGTTTATCAGTGGGAGCCACAGGAGCTCACATAGCAGTAGCATCCACAGTCTGCTCCGGAATATCATGGAGCTGGTTATTTCCCACCATGGGAGTAGACCAAGCTATGCCAAAAGCCTAAGCTTGGGGGAGTACGTGTTCTCACCGACTTTACATTCATGCTTATGCTTTCACTTTGTTAGCCGGTGTTTACACTTTGCCACTGTATTATCCATGCTAGTTTATTTTCGTCTTCTTGTTTTCTTGTTTTGTGTCTTTTTGAGAAAACCCAAAAATATTTTTTCTTTCTTCTTTTGCTTGTTGGGAGCTTTCCCGTGTAAATAGTTTTCCTTTTCTTTGGGTCAAGGTAGAAGATATTGGTTCCAATGTTTAGTGGTTCTTGCATGCTTACCTGATTAGCTTTCAAAGAGCCATATTACTTTGTCTTCTCCTTTGTGTTTGCCTGCAGATTCAGCTTAGTCCAATGCACAAGCACTCTTATTATTGTTCACATCGTTCGATCGTGCAAATGAAAGGCAACAATGATGATATATGATGAAGTAACTGATACTGAAAAGATGGTATGAACTCTATCTATTTTATTTTTGTAAATATGACTAGCTTGTCGACCCAGATTTAGCTTTGTTGTGAGAGAACCATGTTTGCAATGACAACTTAGAGATCATAGTTTTTGATGCCATGCTTATTTAGCTGAGAGCTTATAATGGTTTGTCTTGAATGCCAACATAGATTTTGAGATGACTATGACGTAGTATGATAGGATGGTATTCTCCTTTGAATGTTTCAAGTGGCTTGACTTGGCGCATGTTTATGCATGTAGTTGAAAAAAAATCAACATAGCCTCTATGATGTTCGTGTTCATGGTGATTTATATCCTGTTCATGCTTGCATTCAATGTTAGTCAAACTCATTGCATCTTGATGACTGTTGTCGCTCTCTAGTTGGTCACTTCCCAGTCTTTTGCTAGCCTTCACTTGTACTAAGAGGAATACTGGTTGTGCATCCACTTCCATAAACCCAAAAGTTTTTCCATGAGAGTCCACCATACCTACCTATTTGCGGTATTTACACACCGTTCCAAGTAAATTTGCATGTGCCACTCTCTAAACCTTCAAGAAGTAATCTGTTTTGCATGCCCAAACCGCTCATGTGGTGACAGGGGGCTATTGGTATCTTCCATGCTAGGAGTGTTATCCTCGACATGTGTTTATTAACTGTCCTTCACGAGAAAGTGGCTGGTAATTGGAATGCCCAGTTCCACGCTTAAATCGAAAACATAACTGTAAAACAAGACTCCCCCCGGATTGATGTTAGTATGGACGGTACCCGAGGATTCGGCTAGCCGTGGAGTGTGATTGATTGGTGGTGGGGGAGTTAAAACTTTACTTTTCTATTTGGGAACCGCGTATAGCATGAGTAGCATGGAAGATATTGATAACTCTTGGTCATTGCAATTGTAATGAAAGCAGGCCACCCAAAATTATTATCTCTGTTTTCAAAGCTTGAGCTCTCGCACCTCTGCAAATCAATACTTCCCTCTGCAAAGGGTGTGTCTATTTATTTTCTTGTCGAGACATCCTCCTCTTATATAAGCATCAATTAGAGAGCACCTCTATCATTTTTATGCTTTGCTTTTGATTGATATTGAGTATGACTATGACTGGATCTTCGTTGCTATGAATTACAATGTTTAGTCAGCCCTTGATCTTTGAAAGTGCTCTGCATTTATGTTTTGCGGTCTCAGAAAGAGCTAGCGAGATACCACCTATTCATATTGCTTCATGCTTGTTTTGATTGAAGTGTTGGTATTTGAAACTCATTATTATTTGATCGTTAGCTGATTATGCCATTGATATTAGTTTACCGTGAGACCTTTGTGTCACTTGCTTATGTGGTTAACTTGTGATCTTGCTGAAATTCTGGTTCTGAGTTAGACATAGTTGCAACAACAAGATCAAACAGAGTTTGTCAAAGTTTATCTTTCTCTCTCAGTTTGTCAACTGAGTTGCTTGAGGACAAGCAAGGTTTTAAGCTTGGGGGAGTTGATACGTCTCCATTGTATCTACTTTTGCAAACTCTTTTGCCCTTTGTTTGGACTCTAATTTGCATGATTTGAATGGAACTAACCTGGACTGACACTGTTTTCTGTAGAATTGCCTTGGTGTTATTTTTGTGCAGAAATCAAAGTTCTCCAAACGTCCTGAAAATTTACAAGAAGCATTTTTGGAAAATATGAAAAATATCTGCGACAAGTTCCACCTGAGGTGGTGGGCCAGTGGGCCACAAGCCCGGGCTCCGCCACCAACCCCTTGGTGGCGGTGGGCAGGCTTGTGGGGCCCACACGGCTCTGCCGGCCCCAACCTCAGGACTATAAGTTCACTTTCGTCCCAGAAAAAGTAAAAAGAGAAGTTTTCGTCGCATTTGTGATACGGAGGCGCCGCCACCACCCGTTCTTCATCTAGAGGGCAGCTCTGGAGTCCGTCTTGGGCTCCGGAGAGGGGAAATCGTCGCCATCGTCATCATCAACCTTCTACCCTCTCCAATTCCATGAAGCTCTTCGTCGTTCATGAGTAATCTATTCGTAGGCTCGCTGGACGGTGATGAGTAGGATGAGATCTATCATGTAATCAGTTAGTTTTGATGGGGATTGATCCCTAGTATCCACTATGTTCTGAGATTGATGTTGCTACTACTTTGCCATGCTTAATGGTTGTCACTAGGGCCCGAGTGCCATGATTTCAGATCTAAATTATTATGTTGTCACCAATAGATTCGTGTTTTAGATCCGATCTTGCAAGTTGTAGTTACCTACGATGTGTTATGATCCGGCAACCCCGGCGTGACAATAACCGGAACCACTCCCGGTGATGACCATAGTTTGAGGAGTTCATGTGTTCACCAAGTGCTAATGCGTTGGTCCGGTTATTTATTAAAAGGAGAACCTTAATATCCCGTAGTTTCCTTTTGGACCCCGCTGCCACGGGAGGGATGGACAATAGATGTCATGCAAGTTCTTTCCCTAAGCACGTATGACGACACACGGAATGCATGCCTACATCACATTGATGAACGGGAGCTAGCCACATATCTCTCCGTGTTATAACTCTTGCATGATGAATATCATCCAAACAAATCACCGACCCATTGCCTACGAGTTTGTCTACTGCTGCTGTTACTTGTCTTGCACTGCTGTTGTTACTTATTTTGCTCTGCTGCTGTTACTACTGTTGTTGGTGCTTTTAATTGTTTTGCTCTGCTGCTACTGTTGCTACTACTATCGCTACTTGCTACTGCTGTCACTACTGCTGTTCCATGCCACTGCTATTGCTCGTTACACTGCTGCTATCTGCTACAATTTTAGTTCGCTGGTCGTTGACGGGAAGTGACAATTTCCATCAACGAGGCAAGTTGGTGCCATTGATACAATCGTTAGGAATAGTCTGCCGTCAACAAATCGTTTCTGACACCGTTGTTATCATACTACTTTGCTACTGATACTTCGCCCTCAGATACTAATCTTTCATGTGTGGTTGAATCTAATGCATTCAGCTGCTAATACTTGAGAGTATCCTCTCACGTCCTGTCTGGCTAACCAACAAGTTTGGGTCGAATACTCTACCCTCGAAAACTGCTACGATCCCACGCGCTGGTGGGCCGTCAACAACATTCTTCTAGTTTCGATTGCCGGAGAGTGCTAGCAGCATTCTTCTGGTGCCGTTGCAAGGAGAAGAACAGTTGACATCAACGGACAGTAGTAGCCATGCCCGCGGCAAGCCCTGCTAGGGACAACGGGAAGCAGGGGTGAAGCCCTCAGAAATCACCTAGATCTACTGGCAGAGAAACCAGAGAGAAGAGCCCCGGCAAGGATCCGGGTGTGGGCTTACAGAGCCCCCGGCAAGGCAAGAACCAGACAAGACCTTCTACATCCGCCCCGACAAGAGCACATTCCGAAGTGCTGCCCTGATGCGATAAGGTGAGGCCACGAAAGCACCCAAAGCCAAGAGCCAGAACACTGAAGATGTCACCCCCATCAAGCCTCGTTGCCTAGGGAGGCGAGCGAAGCCCCGACAAGACCCTTGCCGGGAGAACTACCAACATTCCAGTGCAGTTTGCCCCCGGCAGGATCCCAACGCGCCAGGTGAGGCCACGAAAGCACCCAAAGCCACGAGCCAGAACACTGAAGACGTCACCCTCGGCAAGCCCCTTTTCTCGAGGAGATCATCGAAGCCCCGGCAAGACCCTTGATAGGAGAACTACCAACACACCAGTGCGGCTTGCCCCCGCTAGGATCCCAACGCGCCTTTGTACCAGCGCAATGGCCAGCTGCCCCTCGCCACTCGATACGTGTTGGTTTGCACGACGTGTGTCGAGCGGTATCTAGGGAGAATAGTGCCGAGGGGACGCACCCCTGTCCCATATCTGGGGCACTTGACGAAACATTAAATGTGTGTGCTAAGATGCCAGGGACACTATAGTCCAGTATACATCTCGTGGGTGCATTGTTTTCCTGTGCACCCGATGAGAACTCTGTGCTACCACTGTTGGAGACCCCTTTGACCTATAAAAGGAAGCCCTGGCATGCACAAGGGGGAGAGCGAGGGACTCATCTAGGATGCAGCTAATAGTTCATCACCTTTGATCAGATTAATACACACAAAGCATGAGTAGGGTATTACGCTTGACCAGCGGCCCGAACTTGGGTAAACATTGTTCCCCGGACATTTGGTCTTCTCTGGGTGCATCCATCTCCCTGTCGAACCACAAGGGACGCCTCCAGGTCCCATAGGTGTTCGTTCCCCACGACAGACGAGGGCCATGCTGACCACTTGATTGGTGGCTGAGATGTATAGCAACATCGGCTCCCCTATATAGGGTGTTGCTAGGATGGTGTTGTTGGCTAGTATCACCTTGATTTCTTATAGAGCCGTCATGGCCTCATAAGTCCATTTGAAGTTCTTGGTTTTCTTCGGCATCCTATAGAGCGGGAGGGGCTTCTTGCCGGGGCAAGATATAAATCGGCTTAAGGCCCCACATAGCTTGCCAACTTTTTGATGTACTGTAGCTCTATTGGGATGGCGAGTGGTGACAATCCTCGTATTTTGGCCGGATTGGCCTCGATTCCTCTTTCGACACGACGAGGATTTTGTCGGCTCAGACTCCGAAGATAGATTTATCAGGATTAAGTCGTATATCGTATGCCCGTAGTTTGGCAAAGTTTCCCTGAGGTCGTCTACCAGCTGGCTGACATGTGTGGTTTTAATGACCACATTGTCCACATATGCCTCCATAGTTTTCCCGATTTGTTTCCCCAAGCATGTCTGGATGATGCGCTGGTAAGTGACGCCCGCATTTTTAACCCGAACGACATTGTGTTGAAGTAGAACGGATCGTAGGGTGTTATAAATGCGGTTTTGGCCAGATCGGATTCCTTCCTTTTGATCTGATGGTATCTGGAATAGTCGTCGAGGAAACACAAGGAGTCGTGTCCGGCTATTGCATCAATACTTTGGTCTATTCGAGGTAACATAAAACGATCCTTAGGACAGGCTTTGCTTAGGTCCTTGAAATCAACACATAGCCGCCAAGATTTGTCCTTCTTTGGTACCATGTACAGGTTTGCCAACCAGACGGGATGTTTAATGTCTTTGATGAACCCGACTTCCAGTAGCTTGGCAAGTTCTTCACCCATAGCTTGACACTTTGGTTTGGAAAATCGACGCAGGGCCTGTTTGACATGCTTGAATCCTGCAATTATGTTCAGGTTGTGTTCCGACAGCCCCAATTTTCATGCAAGAAAGCTCGTAGTGCTTCGTCGATTACAGGCCCCAGTTGTGCTTCGATGGATGCGGTCTTATTAGGGTCTGTTGGTTGTACCTGGAACTTGACGATCTCGTCCGCAGGTTGGAAGGATGTGGACTTGGGCCGCTTGCCGAGGATCACGTCTTTTTTGTCCACCATGGCAGGTAGTGTTGTGAGTTCCTCTGCGGCAAGGGTCTCGGTTAGTGCCTCCAGGGCTAGGGATGCCGTTTTGTTTTCATCTCGGAGGGCTCTATTGGGGTCACCAATCACTGTGATCACGCCATTTGGCCCTTGGATTTTGAGCTTCATGTACCCACGGTGCAGTATGACCTAGAATCTTGTGAAGGCTTCGCGTCCCAACAGGGCGTGGTAACCAGTGTGAAACGGGATGATATGAAAGAGGAGCTCTTGGGATCGATAATTCTCAGGTGTACTAAATACTACGTCGAGCGTTACTCATCTGGTGCAGTGGGCCTCTCCGCCAGGGACAATACCACAGAAGGTGGTTGTGCTTAGCTCGATTCGAGATCAGTCAAACTGCAATTTTTCAAGTGTATCCTCGTAGATGAGGTCGAGGCTATTGCCCCCGTCCATTAACACCTTTTGGAGTATGAAGTCGTTGACTATGGGGTTCAGGACTAAGGCAACAAGTGTCGGACGTGTGCTAGTCATCGGTTCGTCGCCCTGGTCAGATGTAATGGGTGTGTTCGACCATGGGTTTGCCTCTACTACATGGTGGATTTGTTGGAGCTCCCGAAAGGATCACTTTCTCTGATTCTTTGTGGTAAATATCTCGTAGATCATTAATATATCTTTGTTGTTATCCGGCGGCGCTCGTGGCCGGCCATCCGCGTATCTTGCCTTGAGGATGCTTTCCCCACTTTTTGTGACCTGCCTGATGACCCAACACGCTCGAAGGCTACGGGTGGAGCTTGATTCAAGCGGGGCAGAGTATATGGGGCAGGGATTGTCCAGTAGTACATCGAGGACCGACCTGGCCCTCGTCCGTGTTCTCTTCATTGAGTGCCCCATACGTAACTGGCCCCGTGAGTGGGGGTGTGCGTCTTGTACATATTTGTATGGTTTTCACCATAAGGCCGGGATCATTGCACATTTCCTGTATTTTCCAAGTGCTTTCCATGGCGTAGTATTTGAGCACCAGGCTTGATCGCTCGGCGAGGGTTCGGATCCGGCGACGGGAGAGGACATTTAGGATGCTCTCATCACGGCAATCATGCCGGGAGGCGCTAATAAGCTCCTACTCGTCGCGGCCCCTAGTCCTATTGTTGAGGAGGAATCTAGCCCAGATGTGGTGTACTGATTCTCCTAGCCACTGTGTGACTTCACGTGGGACTGATAAACCGAACTCTTTTGCTTTATGCTCGAGTTGGGTGGTGGGTGGGAAAAGATTCTGAGTTCCCGTGATTTGTGGGTTAGAGATCTCGGTGACCGTGTCCCTGACTGGGTGGCGCACCGGATGAGCCACTCGCCCCAAAATATTGCCAGTTTAAAATAGATACTTTGAACTATCGGGTAAGTCTGGATGATAAGCTATCAGGATGTATACCGTTCTTAACTTCGATAGCTCGTGCGGGGAGTCCTTAACCGTGCACTCGACAATGTTGATCAGATGCGTGATGGGCGGGACGAGAATTTCCCTGTCATCGGGCTTGAGCCCGGTCTGATCGTAGACCATAGCCTGATTGTTCATCATGTCCATGGCTTGGACCTGGTCGAGTAGTTCTTGTATTACCAGGATTTCAGCGGAGTTCATGCCGCGTGCAGGTTTGGGGTTCACATGTGTCACTGATGCCCCACGGGTGCTCAAGGTCGACTCCGGGGTGTATTCGGGTGAGACGAGTTCGGGCGTGTTAAGCATGTTGGGCTCTAAGGCCGGGCAGGGGCGAAGGTCGTCCCTGTGGCAAGATCCACGATTTCTGAAGTCGAAGCATCGGGACCCGTAGGTTCCTTGAAAGAAGCTAAAAGTATTGTTAACACAAGGTCTCCCTGGGGGTTAGTCGTGAACTCTAGGCTCCTGAACTTGACTTGTTCACCGGGGGTAAAATTCTCGACCTGGTCAAGGTGGCCGACTGGATTGGCATGCATAACGATGCTTCCAAATGCGAAGATGTGTCCAGGAACGTAAACATCCTTATTGAGGATCTCCTCGCTGATGACTAAGCGCACCACTGATCCTTCCGGCGATCCAATCAGCGGAACTCTCAATGAAAGCACCAATGTCTGTGTCAAAACTTGCAGATCTCGGGTAGGGGGTCTCGAACTATGGAACTTGGATTGATGGGTTGCAGGTGAAAATGGGAGACAATATTTACCCAGGTTTGGGCCCTCTTGAGGAGGTAAAACCCTACGCCCCGCTTGATTATATTGATGTGGATGATGATTACAGAGATAATCTACCTCGAGATCGTATGAGCTATACCCTAGATGAGTCAACCTCCCTACATGGACGAGGACCCCTCGTTTATATAGCCACTAGGGGATCTAGGGTTACATACAACAGACCTCCAGCTGAGGGTGGCTGGACCGACCTAGTCTACTTTACTTGGATGCCACGCCGGTCTTCGGTGCTTTCCTCCTTGAATATGAGATGCCCACACAGTCCGGCATCCAATTAGTACGACCCAGAAGGTCGGCCTCTACATTGCAAGCCGACTACCCGGGGACCCCTTAATCCCGGACTCCCTCACTCCCTCTCTCTTGCTCCCCCACGAAATCCTAGATCCCTAGTAGATCATTGTGAGTTTGAGAGAGTTGTCCCAATCAAAAGAAAGATCCACTACTTCCAATTCTTGTGACCAAAGCAAATCGTGATTTGAGAAAGTCTTGATAATTTCCCCTTTGATCTTGTTACTCTTGGAGGTTGGAGACTCCTAGGCGGTAGGAGTGCTTCGGTGAGGAATCAACTTATGATTTGTCCCCTAAAAAGTTTGTGAAGGTTTGGAGGCCGCCTCAGGGTCTACTACTAGTGGTTGGGAATCTCCTTCGTGATGATATCTCAAGGAGAATAGGGTGAGACTTCGTGGCATTGGTGTGCCTTCGGGGTAACATCCACGTCTCTAATGGTCACTAGCTTCCCTCCAAGCAAGTGGACATCGGGATACGTCCTCATCTTCGTGACTTCGGTTATCCCCAACCCTAACTCCTTACTTGTGGTTTACTTTGGTTACTTGAGTGTACATTGACTACATATTGGTCCTCATTATATTGTGTTGGCTATTTCCCTATAAAGATTAATTATTTAGGCCTACACTCTATATCCCACAATTCATATTTGCTACTATTGATAAATCTTGTGTTTAATGTATATTTCTAACTATTTGCATACACTTACATATCTTGTGATATTGCTCAAGTAAGTTTGTGTAACTTACTTGTGCTTGTGAGTAATCTTGTTGTGCACATCTTGGTATAACAAGTTGTTGGTACACTTAGTTGAGCCTAGTATATTTAGGATTTTTGCTTCAAAAGTATCATCTTAGTTTATTTCCGCATTAGGATAAAGCCAAATCCGTAGAAGTTTTAAAACGCCTATTCACCCCCTCTAGGAGACATCATGGTCCTTTTCAACTGCCACCAAGCTACTAGAGCTTTTTCATGAACTATAACATGCAAGGTATGGAGAAGATGATCCCTGAGTTATTTGCGAT
Source organism: Hordeum vulgare subsp. vulgare (assembly GCF_904849725.1). Taxonomy (NCBI): domain Eukaryota; kingdom Viridiplantae; phylum Streptophyta; class Magnoliopsida; order Poales; family Poaceae; genus Hordeum; species Hordeum vulgare. Next base: position 294,300,414 of record NC_058522.1, read on the forward strand.
GTTTTACACGACGATGGTAGAAATCAAGAAGGAGCATCAAGTGTTGATGGTTAGTAAAACAACTAGTTTCAAGAAGGGCAAGGGAAAGAAGGGAAACTTCTAGAATCGTAAGGCGGTTGTCGCTCCAGTGAAGAGACCTAAGGTTGGACCCAATCCCGAGACTAAGGGCTTGTAAGGGGAACGGTCACTCAAAGCGGAACTCCCCAAGTACTTGGCAGATAAGAAGGCAGGCAACGTTTACAAAAGTATATTTGATATCCAGGTTATTGATGTGTACCTTACTAGTACTCGTAGTAGCGCCTGTGTATTAGATACTCATTCAACTTATAATATGTAACACCCTGTGTTTAGCTTTCCTGAATAATTAACTTTTGAAAAATTAGGGCCAATTTAAATTTTTTGTGAAAGCTTGTGATGCTTGAAGTGACAATTGTTTGCTTGCTTGCTGGTATGATTGTGTTGGTTCTCTATAATTCTTGTTATTCTCCAACTCACCTCCCTAGCCCAAAATTCCTGCCTAATGATCATGCCATGTGTTTAGGACCAGAAACTATTTTTACCAAATATTATTTTCACCAAAAAGGCAATTTTTGAAATTAGCTTTCAAAACCCCTCAGATGAGATTTGTACTACAAGTCCTCAAATTTGGGAATTTATTTTGCACTAATTATTTTATTTAAAACCCATTATCAAAATGACTTCCCAAAACCACAATTTTATAAATTTTTAAGTTATTTTACTATTTTATTTAAAAGTCTTCCTCTGAGGCCAGAAATGATCTCTTGTGAAGGAAAGTTATTTATATTGCTTTCAAAACATTTGAGAAAATTTAGGGAAACTCACTAGACATATATATTCCATATATGTGAGTTTCGACACATGGTCATGTTGAAAATATTGGGCAAACCCCTCCAAAACCATTCCTGCCTATTTCAATCTTTTGGAATATGTCTATAAGAAATATTCTCAATAAATTCGAGTAAAATTCCAGCATGTCACCTATGATATGTTCGATGATCTTACCAAGTTTAATCTCAGTCCAAGTTTTTTTGACTGCCCTAATTATTCTAAAACTCTATCTGTCCAGATTCAAATTCGAGCAACTCTTCATTGTCAAGTGTATCCAATTGTGCTCAAATTTGGTAGACATGTTCTCATACTCCAATAATGCATCCACACCAAGTGGTGCATCAAGGAGAATAGAGGAACTTGTCCCAAGTCCCTGAAAACCCTGTGTGTTGATTTCTGACTTTGGGAAACTTTACATTATAAAGGTTCTCCAATTGAACCCAAACTTTTTGTGCATGCCTTAATGCTCAAATAATGCCCCCACACCAAATATTGGACTTTTAAGAATTGATTTGAATGGAATTGTAAGCAGAAAGCCATTTCTGCCAATTTCAAGGGTTTCCAAGTCTACATTGGAAACCTTCTCCAGCAAATCTCATATTTGGTGTCCAAGCTTATTTTCATCTATGATATCCTGTTAAGTTTCATATCCATTGAAGTCTATCTGATTGCTCTACCCCTCATCAAACACCTTGTGTGCATTCACTTTATTGGCTACTTTGGCCCCTTCCACTTTAACCCTTGAGCTCAACTTTCTACCACAGCTTCATATAGTTACATTTTACCTCGAGTAACATTTCCATGGCAACTGGCCAATTATTGGAGAGAGGCTCCATGTAACTACTCCTCATTTTACCCTTGGAATCACCATTTTTACCTTCTTGCCCCACTTCTATCTAAGCCAAAGCCCTCACCTCTTGCTAGAGGGTTCCTAGCATCCCAAGGCATTGTTTCAAGCCAAGACATGGCATGCTCATGTGGAGAAAATGAGCATCACATCCTCAAGTTGAATTATGGCTGAAAAGTAGCTTTGTACAGCAAGTACTAGCTACCCTCCCTTTCTTGAGCTGAAACTTTGCAAAAATGTAGTCCTTCCATGCCTAAGGCTGCTAGACATGCTTTTCCCTCATTATCTCTCCTGTTAGTGCCCTCATTAGTAGCCCTAAGTTTGCTGCTGCAAACTTAACACCAGTCAAAACCTATTCAAACCAGCTCCACTTGGGGCCAAACTTCACCAGTGCCTTGTGGCCTGCATGCCTTGCATGTTTGACACCTTGTCTTGGCCAAAGGGTGGCCCAGGACACCAAGTGGTGTGGTGACCACCACCCTGGAGTGCACAAATGGTGCTCTGCACTTTGTCTCCTTCCTCTAGTCAATTCCTAGCTGGTCTAAGATGTCTCAGTATCTCTTAGAGTCTTCTTTTGACCGTTCAAACCACTCCCCCTCATCAGCGAGCTTCCAAGCTCCCTCTGGAGCATGTGGCACCCATGCATAAGGATGCTCCCGAGAGCTTCCAAGCTCTCTTCCTTCCTCTAACTCTCTTATCTTCCCTTTTCCCGAGTCCCTCTTGCTTCCCCTTCCTTGTGAGCATCCCAGGATCCCTTTTTGAGACCCTGCTCTCTCCCCAAGCCCTCCTCCTCCTCCTGCCATGCCATGGCCGAAGCCCACCAGGGGTCTTCTCTCAAGCCAGGCTAACGAGGGGGGTTTCCCCTTGCCTCTAGCTTTCCGTGGGGTTCCTCCTAGCTGGCGCTGCTCCTCCCGAGCACCTCCGGCTCCCTCCCTTCGCTGCTGGTGGCGAAACCGGGGAATGGGGGCGACGCGGTCTTCCGAGCCCGCCGGTACTCTCACCTGGGCAGGGAATGGCTGGAGGCGCGGCACCCACGCGGCTACCTCCCTCCCCCGCGGTTCCTCCATGCCGGCGTGAGGAAGGGGATGACCCTGCAGGCGGGGCCCCCTATCAGTGAACTACGCCAGGCCCACTGTCTCTAGCGGTCGTGCCTCCGTGGGAGTGCGCCATCCCGCGACGAAGGCGCACTAGCGAAAACCGCCTTTGGCGTATCCCTTTGCTGGAGGCCCGAGCTGCTGGGCCAGCCCGTAGGCCTATCTAGCGCCCTGGGCGCAAGATAGCCCCGAGGCTAAGCTCCATTTCTCATTTTTCATATTTTGATTAACTTCAAAAATCCATTCAGAAATCATTCTAACTCCAAATTGTTTGATTCAAACTCCTGCAGGTTCCTAAAATTCAGGGCTATCCAAATATGTGTTTTGCACATTTTTCCATAGCAACTTTGTGTGGTGTATTTACTAAAATACAAATCTCGATATATTTGGTCCCACTTGGGAATATCCTGTAGGATCGAAATCAATTCCAAATGGAGTGGTTCCAATTTCTAGAGCCTTCTAATATCATGCCCTATTTTTAGAACCTTGGTCAACATTTTTTCCAAGACTTATTTTGTTGCATTAAATAAATAGATTCCTATTGCTATTTATTCCATACTAGAAAATCCGTAGAATATTCATTTCAACTCCAAATCTAGTGAAACAACTTCCTAATAATTCTAAAGTTGTTCTCTGTTAAATGAGTGCCTCCACTCATTTTTATCATAATAGTATCTGTGAGCTCCATAAAGAATTCCCTCCTTCTCCTTCCCTCCATTCAGAAATCCCTGATGAACCAAACCTCCTATGACAAGCTTCAGGTATTTTTCATATGACCAGAGAGGTCCAAGAAAAATATAACTTCTATTTATGTAGCACTTTTATTTCTACCTACTATGTGGCTTACAATGGTTGTTTCCGACTATAGTTGACGGGTAGACGGAGTACTCAGAGTTGGAGTGGAATACCTCGAAGACCTCGAGGGCTTATGTGAGCAAAGGCAAGCAACCCTTTGACCATGACTGGGCATATGTTATATTATATGTTAAGATAGCAAGTATTTTTGTTGCATATGATTATAAGTGCCGGTAAATCACTAAGGTGATGTTACCGATGGCTCCTCCGGAGCACATGCATTGAGCTTCATCCTACCCCTTTTGAGGATCATGCTATTATCATGTGACAAGTAATGCTAGAATAATTAGCATGAGAATGTTGTTGGTATAAAACAAAGATTTATGAAAACCCCGATGGGTGCCACTAATGCGCAAGGGTGATGATGAGTTAGGTGGCCACTTTCGGAGAAGTGGTACACCAGGTATTTTTGTGTGTATGATTTCGGAAATGGGATTAGATTTATGATGTGTCGATCGTCCATGACAACAATGAAGAACTACCTTCGTCAGCAACTTTCCAGACGAAAAGTCGTCAATGGTTCTTTCAACTCAACCCGAGACGTTCCGCGAGCAATAACAAGAGACATGGCAACACCATGAGAAGGTCCAAAAGACTTAGCAGACTCCTCTCCGAAGCATGAAGCAAGCACGACTGTCGAGTCCGAGAACCCTAGGGTAGGATGAATCATAAATCCCCTATGCGAAGTTGAGTCCGTGAAATGGTTCACATGGACCTGTTGTGTTTTTTGTTGTTGTTTGTGCTTTGATATAAGTCGCACTTTTGCTTAAGCAACGAGCATGCAGTTATATATCACCTGCCTTATTTTGATGTTTGAAACGATTTTGGCACTTATTTGAGTTGACTTTCCAATGCTTGTTGATTGCCCTATAACCCCTTAGACACTCCCCTCTATGCTACTCTCTATCTCTCTCTCTCTCTCTCTCTTTCACCCCTCTCGATAACAGAAGAACGGCAAGACAAGATGCACCAAGGATCCACTTCGAAGGATGTATGAGACTGAAGACACTGACTGTACTATGCTTAACCACACACAAACCGTAGTAGTTATGCTTTTCCCTCAAGATTGGAAAACCACTCTAGACGAGACTAACCTCCACAAGCTTGTCCGGCTCAAATTTCTGGTCACGTGTCTAGTACTCGGACTTGCCAGAACACGTGTAGATCCCCGATAAACGCCGCTTAGCACTGGGTTCTTAATGGGACGAGTGATCGCAGTGAACAAGTATCCTTCAATCTTAAGTTAGAACCATAACCCTGATGCCATAAGAAGGACCATTGTTGGATATGAGAGTATTAGACTAAGATTGTTGTGATGATGATAGATGTCTTGAGGATATAGCTAGGCTATCTTGGTTGGTCACAAGACCCTCATAAAGCAGGTGAATTTGGTGGAACAAGTTGATATATTAGCATAAGATTGGTGGAGTAATATTGTATTTAGTGGGACGATTTGATCGCGAGCAATTAATTCTTGGTGGTATAATTGACTTTATCACGTAGCTGACATGGTTTGATGATATTACCATTGTGACTTGGAGTATCGAACAAGAGTTCTTATTGGACTTGAGTTTGGAATTAAATAGGTAGACCCGGCAGACTATTGATGGTATACGATGCCACATGGCTCGGAGGAAATTGGATTTAGCCGATGATCTTAATCATCATACCATGTTTCTCGGTGGATAATAAGTGTGTACGCTGGGAGTTGTCGAACTGGTTTTCAAGCGTATGTGACCTGGCCTTGGAGATTAGATGGCCATGATATTGAAGTTGGTGGATATACTATGACATAATCCTTGCAATAATATATGAGTTATGAGGACTCTAAGAGATTATGTAGAACCCCATCAATATTGGATTTGTGGGAGTGATGGGTCCGGTAATGAATGATCGGATTCGTAGAAAGGAAGCAAGATATTGGATTGGTATACTGTGTGTTTCCTTAATATAGTAATGCACTACCCTGTCCATTGGATGATCTAGCTGGACATTTGGATTTGTGGTGTCTTAAATTCAATCTTAGGAGCTTGTATGCCTCCCTAAGGTTCTTGCTTAGAAATGCATGTGCATCGTAGTTACACCATGCATGTAGTGTTTGAGTTTAGTTCTCCCCTCAATCCCGGAGTTGACTAGCATGAGCAGTGTGGAGAGGACCCATGTGAGATGGTAACTTGATGAAATAGGATGATGTCGTCCCGAGTTAGGGGTCAAACTATTGGCATCTAAGGAATGTGCTTAGAGATAAGAGGATAACTGCTCACCCCCATCCTAAGCTCCTTGAGACCCTAAGCTTCACTAAACCAAGATGGACGGATTACGACCATAGAAAACGACTCTATGTCGTTGGAATATGGCTAGTACCCGCCCATAGCAAGATCCCAATTCCCTCACGTGTCTCATGAGCACTGCGCTTACGAGATGCTTGGGAAAGATATATTGTTGTCCTCCGAATGACATGCTCATTCGCCAGTAAGAGGATGAATGCCTCAGTCCTGTTTAGATGAGCCACAGACTCCGCAGACTTCAACCCTCTGGCAACCGAAGACAATTTCCCGCAAGCATGATGAAGCATCAATATGATCAAGGAGCCACGACAACGAAGAAGAAACAACATGTTTTGTTACAGCTCCTACGTCAACTACGCCGACTATGGCATGCAAGACAATAAGACCAGCAAGGACAGACGCACCGGGAGCAACCTCCACCCGGACCACGACTACGTTCACGGCCACACACACATCAACACCTAACCACTTGCCGCAATGACACACCTCGGTTCCTTCATCATAAGAAACCGCACATGTATTTATTCGCGGAGACACCACTAGCACACTAACACCACGCGTACACTGAGCTGGTACCTAATCGTCATGAACCCTGCCATCGCGGAGAGCCGCCGTGCAGGCGACAACATCATGACGATCATCGTGGACGATCATGCAGTACAACGTCGAGACCCCGACCAGCAACGCCATCATCCGTAAAGGAAGATTATGAGCCACCCCAAAGTCTCGTCCGCTTGGCATCCCTTCTCGAGCACCTGCACGAAAGAAAGAAGGAGAAAGAGGACTAGAGGAACAGCAAGGATCGAGGCCGAGTGGGAGAACGAGAAGGACTCCCTGGCCAATTTATAGCCAGGCTCGGAGAGCCACTAGCAAGGTCACCAGCCCCGTTTGCCGCTCGGCCGTCGGTGCTCGCTGGGAATCCCACAACAGTGCCGACATGCCCAGGCCCGCGAGGTGAGTGCTCGCTGCGCCGGCAGTTGGCTCACCGCGCACCACCGCAGGGCGGCCCCAAACACCCTACACCCTAGGCACCACAAGTGGACGCAGCACATGGGACTCACCCAGGAAAGAAGAATCAGTGGAGGAAGAAGAGGCTGACGACGGCCCCTGGGCCCACCTATCAGCCGGAGTAGGTGCCAGCACCAGGTACGACTAGCAACCATGTATTGCAATTTCCCTTCCTCCGACACCTTCGTGGAATGCAGATGCACCAATAAGTGGCACTCTTAAGGTGACCATGCCAGACCATGTGTTTGGAATGAATTTCTATCGTTGTGTTTAGCACCATAGCCGAAGCAGACCCTTGCAATCGCCTTAACAAATCTCGGGGACGAGATTTTCTTAAGGGGGTAAGGTCTGTAACACCCCGTGTTTAGCTTTCCTGACTAATTAACTTATTTCAAAAATTTGGGCCAATTTAATTTTTTTGTGAAAGCTTGTGATGCTCGAAGTGACTATTGTTTGCTTGCTTGCTGGTATGATTGTGTTGGTTCTCAATAATTCTTGTTATTCTCCAACTCACCTTCTTAGCCCAAAACTCCTGCCTAATGATCATACCATGTGTTTAGGACGAGAAACTATTTTTACCAAATATAATTTTCACATAAAAAGGCATTTCTTTGAAATTAGCTTTCAAAACCGCTCAGAAGAGATTTGTACTACAAGTCCTGAAATTAGGGAATTTATTTTGCACCAATTATTTTATTTAAAACCCATTATCAAAATGACTTCCCAAAACCACAATTTTATTATTTTATAAGTCATTTTACTACTTTATTGAAAAGCCTTCCTGTGAGGCCAGAAATGACCTCTTGTGAAGGAAAGTTATTTATATTGCTTTCAAAACATTTCAGAAAATTTAGGGAAACTCAGTAGACATATATATTCCATATATGTGAGTTTCAACACATGGTCATGTTCAAAATATTGGGCAAACCCCTCCAAAACCATTCTTGCCTATTTTAATATTTTGGAACATTTCTATAAGAAATATTATTAATAAATTCCAGTAAATTCCAGCATGTCACCTATGATATGTTTGATGATCTTGCCAAGTTTAATCTCAATCCAAGTTTAATCTCAATCCAAGTTCTAAAACTCTATCTGTCCAGATTCAAATTTGAGCAACTCTTCATTGTCAAGTGTCTCCAATTGTGCTCAAATTTGGTAGACATGGTGTGATACTCCAAAAATGCATCCACACCAAGTGGTGCATCAAGGAGAATAGAGGAACTTGTTCCAAGTCCCTCAAAACCCTCCATGTTGATTTCTGATTTTGGGAAACTTTACATTATAAAGTTTCTCAAATTGACCCCAAACTTTTTGTGCATGCCTTAATGCTCCAATAATGCCCCCACACCAAATATTGGATTTGTGAGAATTGATTTGAATGGAATTGTTTGCAGACAGGGATTTCTGCCCATTTAAAGGGTTTTCCAAGTCTACATTGGAAACCTTCTCTAGCAAATCTCAAATTTAGTGTCCAAGCTTATTTTCATCTATTATTCGATCCTGTTAAGTTTCATATCCATTGAAGTCCATCCGATTGCTCTGCCCCTCATCAAACACCCTGTGTGCATTCACTTTATTCGCTACTTTGGCCCCTTCCACTTTAACCCTTGAGCTCAACTTTCTACCACAGCTTCATATAGTTACATTTTACCTCCAGTAACATTTCCATGGCAACTGGCCAATTATTGGAGAGAGGCTCCATGTAACTAATCCTCATTTTACCCTTGGAATCACCATTTTTACCTTCTTGCCCCACTTCTATCTAAGCCAAAGCCCTCACCTCTTGCTAGAGGGTTCCTAGCATCCCAAGGCATTGTTTCAAGCAAAGAGATGGCATGCTCATGTGGAGAAAATGAGTAGCACATCCTCAAGTTGATTTATGGCTGAAATGTAGCTTTGTACAACAAGTACTAGCTACCCTCTCTTGCTTCAACTCAAACTTTGCAGAAATGTAGTCCTTCCATGCCTAAGGCTCCTAGACATGCTTTTCCCTCATTATCTCTCCTGTTAGTGCCCTCATTAGTAGCCCGAAGTTTGATCCTCTAAACTTAACACCAGTCAAAACCTATTCAAACAAGCTCCACCTGGGGCCAAACTTCACCAGTGCCTTGTGGTCTCCATGCCTTGCATGTTTGACACCTTGGCCTGGCCAAAGGGTGGCCCAGGACACCAAGTGGTGTGGTGACCACCACCCTGGAGTGCAGAAATGGTGCTCTGCACTTTGTCTCCTTCCTCCAGTCCATTCCTAGCTGGTCCAAGATGTCTCAGTATGTCTCAGAGCCTTCTTTTGACCGTTCAAACCACCCCCCTTCATTAGCAAGCTTCCAAGCTCCCTTTGGAGCATGTGGCACCCATGCACAAGGATGCTCCCAAGAGCTTCCAAGCTCTCTTCCTTCCTCTAACTCTTTTATCTTCCCTTTTCCTGAGTCCCTCTTGCTTCCCCTTCCTTGTGAGCATCAGAGGCTCCCTTTTTGAGCCCCTTCTCTCTCCCCAAGCCATCCTCCTCCTCCTGCCATGCCATGGCCGAAGCCCACCAGGGGTCTTTGCTCAAGCCAAGCCAACCGGGGGGTGGGGGGGGGGGGGTTTCCCCTCGCCTCTTGCTTCCCCTGGGATTCCTCCTAGCTAGCGCTGCTCCTCCCGAGCACCTCCGGCTCCCTCCCTTTGCTGCTGGTGCCGAAACCGAAGAGGTCGTCGACCTCCCCGAAGCTGCCACCGTCGGCTCCCCTTGCAGCCTCTCTGCGGGCGCCTTGTTTGGGAATGGGGGCGGCACGGTCTTCCAAGCCCACCGGCGCTCTCACCTGGGCAGGGGATGGACGTAGGTGCAGCGCCCGTGCGGCTACCTCCCTCCCCCGCGGTTCCTCCATGCCGGCGTGAGGAAAGGGATGATCCTGTAGACGGGGCCCCCTGTCAGTGAGCTGGGCCAGGCCGACTGCCTCTAGCGGTCGCGCCTCCATGGGAGTGCGCCATCCCGCGGTGAAGGCGCACTAGGGAAAACCACCTGCGACGTGTCCCTTCGCTGGCGGCCCGAGCTGCTGGGCCGTCCCGAAGGCCTATCTAGCGTCCTGATCGCAAGATGGCCCCGAGGCTAAGCTCCATTTGTCATTTTTCCTATTTTGATTAACTTCAAAAATCCATTCAGAAATCATTCTAACTCCAAATTGGATTCAAACTCCCGCAGGTTCCTAAAATTCAGGGCTATCCAAATATGTGCTTTGCACATTTTTCGGGAGCAAATTTCTATGGTGTATTTATTAAAATACAAATCTGGATATATTTGGTCCCACTTGGGAAATTCCTGTAGGATTCAAATCAATTCCAAATGGAGTAATTCCAATTCCCTGAGCCTTCTAATATCGTGCCCTATTTTTAGAACCTTGGTCAACATTTTTGTCAGGCCATATTCTGTTGCATTAAATAAATAGCTTCCTATTGCTATTTATTCCATACTAGAAAATCCTAGAATATTGATTTCAACTCCAAATCCAGTGAAAAAACTTGCTAAATAATTCTAAAGTTGTTCTCTGTTAAATGAGTGCCTCCACTAATTTTTATCATAATAGTTTCTGTGAGCTCCATAAAGAATTCCCTTCTTCTCCTTCCCTCCATTCAAAAATCCCTCATGAACCAAACCTCCTATGGCAAGCTTAAGGTATTTTTCTTAAGACCACAAAGGTCCAAGAAAAATATAACTTCTACTTGTGTAGCACTTTTAGTTCTGCCTAGTGTGTGGCTTACCATGGTTGTTTCCGACGATAGTTGACGGGTAGACGGAGTACTCGGAGTTGGAGCGGAAGACCTCGAAGACCCCGAGGGCTTATGTGAGCAAAGGCAAGCAAACCTTTGACCATGAGTGAGCATATGTTATATTGCATGTTAACATAGCAAGTATTTCCATTGCATATGATCATAAGTGCCGGTAAATCACTAAGGTGATGCTACCGATGGCTTCTCCGGAGCACATGCATTGAGATTGATCCTACCCCTTTTGAGGATCATGCTATTATCATGTGACAAGTAATGCTAGAATAATTAGCATGAGCATGTTTTTGGTATAAAACAAAGGTTTATGAAAACACCGTCGGGTGCCACTAATGCCCGAGGGTGACGATGAGTTAGGTGGACACTTTCGGAGAAGTGGTGCACCAGTTATTTGTGTGAGTATAGTTTCGGAAATGGGATTAGATTTATGATGTGTCGACTGTCCCAACCTTACCAGTACGACCATGTTACCCCTTATGGGACGTGGCTATGTTGATTACTCTGGTCGGTGCTAGCAAAGAGCCACATTACTAGTGGCGGGAGTGATGTGTGGTCACTCTCGTGATGGGGTCGTGCCAGGTAGGAGGACTATGCCATTTTTATGAGTTCCAGGCACACCGTTGGTCCCCGCATGATTGTTACTATCTAGAGTCGGTGCTTGTAAGACGTACAACATGTGGGCTGGGTACCAATCGAGTGGACCTCTTTGCCTAGTATTGTCAGAGGAAAGGCATTGATCGGGTTCTTACCTCGGGTATGTTATATACCACGAGTCGTGGATGACACGGAAGTTTCCCGGATCTCGTGGGTCGAGCGTACTACCTCTATAGAGTGTAAAACTATTCGAATAGCCGTGTCCACGGTCAAGGACAGTTGGGTAATCCTTCTTAAACTATTTACATACGTTTCCGCATAAACCAAGTGTGTGTGAGTGATGATAAAAAGGTGTTATTATGGAAGTAATGATATGGCCAAGTTTGGTGACTTGGCATATAGGGTGAGCCGGATGGTTCAGCCCTCGACAGATATATTGATATTTGTAACCTGTTATTCAAAAGTAATTCTTTAACTTGATGCATATTCCTGATCATTCCACCAAGATGAATTCCACCAAAGATGCATGTTATGGCTATCCTTCATTTTCATTGTTCATATCATGGGCTATTTGCGAGTACAATCAAAAGTACTCATTGGCTTGCCACTGGTTATTTCATTGACCAGGTATGAAAGAACAGGATACGGTGAAGAGTAACTCGGTGACGTTCTTGCGAGCTAGGACACTTCCCAGTCAGAACGCCTGTATGTTAAGGCTGATGGCATGGGTTCACACTTTTCAACCAATAATTCCGCTATTGGTCCTGTTTGGTGTGTTGGCCTTCAAGGCCCTATATATGTAAGACTCGACCGCAATGGTCATTTATTGTAACAAAAAGTATGTATGGATGTAAGACTCTTAATATTCAGTTTCTGTGTGTTCGGTGAGCATTGATCTCTGGGATCACCGGGCACGATCATTCGGCGATCTCGACTCTTAAGTCGGGGTCTCCACATAATATTGGTAACTAAAAACAAAAGTTGTGGAATAACTGGAGAGTAGCTAAGGGCGAGGTGATGATGTGTGTTGGAAGTGTTTTCAAGGTTGATGTGATCACCATCACACTCTCCATCTACCTTCAGAATTAGTGTTGAACCTAAATAAATGTTATTTTGTTCCTGCACTGAGCATAAACATCATATTGATCTTGTTTATTGCGATATGGTTATTCATTGAAGTGAGAGAATAATGGTTATGGTGTTAACATAAATAATACCTTCTATGGTCAAGTACTAATGTGAATGGTTTATTGAATATCGATCATAGTGATACACATTTTCATAATATTGATACCAAAAGATGCAAAGTTAATTATGATAGTATCACATACTTGTGGTACTGCAGCCAAGGTCATATTGTTGTAAAGCGCATGAAGAAAATCCATGTTGATGGACTTTGGGAATCACTCGATTCTGAATCGCTTGATAATACGAACCATGCCTCATGGGGAAGATGACGAAAACCCCGTTTTCTGGAACAATATAGTGGGCAAGTAACGTGTTGGGAATCATACATACTGATGTGTGTGGTCCAATGAGTGTTGAAGCGTGCATTGGATATTGTTATTTTTTACCTTCACTTATGATTTGAGTAGATATGGGTACATTTACTTAATGAAAACACAAGTCTAAAATGTTTGAAAAGTTGAAGCAAATTCAGAGTGATGTTGGAAATCATCGTAACAACAACATAAAGTTTGTATGATTAGATCGTGGTGGAGAATATCCGAGTTATGAGTTTGGTATGCATTTAAGAAAATGTGAAATTGATTCACAACTTAGGACCTGGAACACTATAGCATAATGGTGTGTCCAAGCGTTGTAATCGTGATCTATTGAATATGGTGCGATCTATGATGTCTCTTATCGATTTGCCACTACTGTTTTGGGGTTATGCATTAGACACAACTACTTTCACTTTAAATAGGTCACCATCTAAATTCGTTGAGACGACACCGCATGAATTATTGTTTGGTGAGAAACCTAAACTATCATTTCCTAGAGTTTGGGAATACGAAACTTATGTTTTATAAGCTCGAACCCAAGGCAGAAAAGTGCATCTTCATAAGATAACCTAAGAAAACAATTGGGTATACCTTCTATCATCGCTAATGGAAAAGGGGCCTTTAGTCCCAGTTCGTAAGGGCCTTTAGTCCGGGTTGTTCAACCGGGACAAAAGAATCGGGACTAAAGCCCCCCTTCAGCCCCGTTTGTGTTGCGAACGAGGACTAAAGGGGCTCCACGTGGTCACCGTGGGGCACTCACGCAGGGACCTATAATCCCGGTTGGTAATGACAACCGAGACTAAAGGTTGCCACGCCTCAGTCAATGCCAAGCGATGGGGCTTAGTTTTTTTTTGAAAGGAGGGGTTTTGGAGTGGTCGTGTTTCATTTTATGTTTCCCTTTTCTTTTTGTGTTTACCATTCAATTCTTTTTTCATTTAGGGTTTTCATTTTCATTTTATGTTTTCCATCCAACCCGATGCTACTACATATATATACCAATGAAGGAACAATTACACAACATCGTCCTGAATATAGAGAACAATGGCCTCTTTATCTGTGCTTGGTCAAACAATAAGTTTTTGTTTATATATTCTATGCTACTACAAATAGTACATGTTTCATGCATATATAAAATATAATATCTCTTACGATCCCCAATATCTAATTACCAAAGTTCCCTATTAATTCCCGAATGTATTCTCCGATATTAGATATGACTCTTCAAGTAAGAATCCTGCCAATTCCTATTGAAAGAACTCAACACAATTCCGTTTGGTAGGAGTTCGTCGTGCATTCATTGGATCTAATTTAAAAAAAGGTTCAATATATATGAATGAAATGCAACAATTGAAGGTAATAAAATAAAATTGTGAATATTGTTTACGTACTTCAAGTTTTTCAAAAATTCTGCCCTTCTCATAGGCCGTTTGGCGAATGAACTTGCAAACGTAGTATCCACATAAATTATTCCCGTCTCCCTGCCTCAAGCACTTTACAACAATAGAATTCAATCAAAATAATAATCAAGTATGATAATGGTATTGAAACTACAATCCTAGCTAGTACTACTTACATTGAGTTGTCGAAATCGCAACTCCTCTTTCCATTCACCCCTAGCCTTCTTGATGAAATTTTTCCAAACCCTGCTCGACAAAGAAAGTAAACAAAGGAGTTATTATTTACATGATATCAGGAAATGAACGAAAGTTGCTGATGTAGTGCGATAATGATTGAAATTACCTCTGGAGCATTTCACTCAGGTCCGCCCACATCTCAGGGTCTTTACGTTTTGAGTCCATGACAAGTACTTCTCCTGCGTCAACTTGAATGACTAGCAGAATAAAGTGGAACCTGTGCAGGCATAACTCATCAATTACACTTAACATCGAGTCAGCTAAACAACGTGTGTACAAGACATTAACATTCACTTGAAGTTGTAAGGAAATAGTATTTCCCTTATGGTTTCTTGTTCAATTAATGCTCTTAGAAAGTTATCCTCTATATCCTTGGTGTTATTTTGTACCGTATGTTCATATATGTTATTTGGGTTAATGAATCCAATTCCATAGATTCATCCTCTTTTCCTTTCAAGAATCTTCAATCCGCATAATATAGTGAGAATAATTATACATGCAATGAACAGGGTGAGCTAGAGACTTAATTACAGAAATAATACTAAAAGGTAGTAGCAATTGATGATAGATTTTTCGATGGCGTCTTGATTGTGTAATTGAAATAATGCATCAAATTGAATGTACATCTCCTCGTCCACATTGAAGTAATGCTCGTCTCTAATTTCCACCATGAGCTAGTTTCTCCCTTCCTTTGATAGTTCCTTGTACCACCGATGAAATCTTCACATTTGTGTTGATAGAAGCCGAACCTAGTCAGGTCTAAGGAGAGGCTTCCCGTGCTGGTATGTGTATGCTGAATCAGCCTTGGGGAACTCTACATGGCCTAAATATTAAGCAATAGTGAAACCAAGATCACCAGTTGCTACATGAGGATGGATATCGAAAAACACCTTGACCGGGGGGCACGATTGTTTTTTCTATTCTCCGAGCTAGGGAATTGTTTTCCCCCATGCAGTAGTACTTCCCTACCGCTACATCACATGTTCTATATATGACTTCATAATAGAGCGATCATAGTTTGATGGCAGCGAAGGCAGTGCTCGCGTAAGGTTTTCCACACAACGCTTCACTTTTTCCGGATCCATTTTCTCCTTTGGCGTGGGCCGGTTCGGTGCAAGCTGGCGTTTCACATTGGCATCCACGACCTTCTTCGTATCCTCACTAGTCAGTTCATATGGTAACTTGGCACGAGCCTGATAACCTACAAGTGTAGGGGATCGTTTGTCGCCTTTTTTGTTAAGTAAGATTGTTGAACCCAACAAGGAGCTAAAGGTAGAATTAATATTCTCGCAATTTCTATCTACCACCGATACAACTCTACGCACGCTAACGCTTACTTTATCTAAAACAAGTAGGAAACTATTTTGCAGGAAGGAAACTAGAAGTACTTAGTAGGTGTGATAGATAGAGTTGCAAGGTAACAAAGAAAAAGTAAATAGAATCTAGGGTCTATTTAGTAGAAAGCTTTTTTTTGTGTAGCGCAAGAGAAAGATTGTCCATAGGCAATTGAATATAACATGATAGAAATTTATCATATGCAATGAGGGAGAGGAATACGCTAACACACTTTACGTACTTGGATCATATGCACTTTTGTTTGGACCTCTAGCAAGAATCCTCAACTACTAGAAATCATTAAGGTAAACCCAACCATAGCATTAAACATCAAGTCCTTTTTACTCCCATACGCACACAACTCCCTTACTCGGGTGTAAGCTTCTAGCACTCTAGCCACCGACTATAAGCAAATCATGAATATATTGCAAATCCTCCAGCATTAATCCTTCACATGTGCACCTCACGGAAAGCACCTTAGGACAACACCATAACAACACACAACTCATATCAATAGCATCATATAACAATTAACCAATAGGACAAAAGGAACATACTCAAACATCATAGGATATCCACACATCATTGGATAATAATATATAGCATTAAGCACCATGTTCAACAAGAGATTATAATGGGGAAGAGAGGTTTTACACCGCTAAATAGAGGAGGAGAGAGTTAATGGTGATGGTGGTGAAGTTGTTTGTGTAGATCACCGTCATGAGGGTTGCCCCGATGGTGCTCCCTTGCCACCGGGAGAGAGGGGGGAGAGAACCCCCCCCCCCTCCTTCTTCTTCTTCCTAGGCCTCCTCCCTAGGTGGGAGGAGCGTTTCTTCTTTGGTCCATGTGCACCATGGCACCCGGAGAGCAACAGCCCCTCCGAGATTGGATCTCTCTCTGTTTCTCTCTTGTTTCCGCGACTTGTTTTATAAACCTTCACCATTTCATAAATATCCATAGATCTGTAACTCCGACAGGTTTAAAATTTTGAGGGGATCTTTATTGAAAAATTATCTTTTTTGCGACCAAAGGATAGATCCAACCAAATTAAGGAGTGGGAACAAGCCATCAAGGCACAATCCCCCGGGTCGGGCCCTATTGGCTTGTGCCTCCCTTGGGCACCGCGTTCTGTTGATTTCGACTCCGAAATTCATATATATTCCAAAAAAATCTTTGTAAATTTTTATCGCGTTTGGAGTTCATTTGATATCGAATTTATGCGAAACAAAAAACACACAAAAATAGGAACAAGCACTGGGCACTAGGTAAGTAAGTTAGTCCTAAAAATAATATAAATTTTTGCCGAAAGTATATGAAAGTTATAGAATAATGGCATGAGATAATAAAAAATTATAGAGGCAACGGAGACATATCACAACCTCCTTGATCTTGTTCCTTGTACCTGCTGAGGATTTCTTAGCAGTCGTAGTACTAGCCACCGGAGTGGTGGTTCTCTTTCGCTTATCCACCCAGGGCTGAGGCGGCGGAAGCGCCGGAGACAGCTGATGCGGCAAAGACGACAAACTATGGTGACGCGGTGGAGACGGATGACGCGGTGGAGGCCGTGGATTCCGCTGACGTGGTGCAGACGGTTGAGGCGATGGATACGGCTAAGGTAGCGGAGTCCAATGTGGAAGCATGGTGTGTTCCTTTTTCCATAGAATGATACTTTTTGTGCCATCTCCCAGTTGTCTCTCCCCTTCACCCATAGGTAATTCAATCTCCATCCGCTCAAATCCCTTGATAACTTCATCCACCCCAACAACAATATAGCCATTTGGAATCAGAGAGCAATGGTAAGTTCCATTACATATAGGAGGTAAGGAAAAGCCGAACGCCACCTTCAAGGATATGTTCATGCATTTCACGTGTAGCTCACAATTTTACCTCTGTGTGATTTCATCGGCGGGGTATCGAGGAGCGATGATATCATCTATGAGTTGAACGAGCTCTATGGAGGCCATGCTGCTTTTCTGTTGAGATGGTGGGCTGGTAGTATGGAATGCATGATCTTCGTGCAGCTGAGATGGGCTAGTGGCTTCCTAGCTGGTAAGTGTGTCTATTTGCTTCTATTGCCGCGCTATTTTCTCTTCTATCTGCTGCAACCCGTGTATATCATGTTTCTATAAGTGTCACTGCAGTCGGGAAACCCAATATTCCATGCAACGGAGCTTAATGTGCCTCATGTTCGTCCACTATGTTCAACATTCTCGAGAGCGCATGTCAGCTCATCATTCTCTCTGGTGGGATTGAACTTCCCGTCCTACACGTCCTTCATTGCAGCTTTAAGGGCTTCGAGGGTGTTGCAAGTTGATCTTTTTGTAAAAATACACTTCCTTGTTTTTGGGTTCAACTTTCCCCCATGCCCGTAGAACCAAGTCTTTGCCCGTTCGGCCCACTCCAATGTTTCTGGATGGACCCCTTTATCAGTCAGGTGTTCTCACTTTTCTCCCACTTAGGCCTGGCAACCTTGTAGCCACCTCACTCCGTAACATGGTGATATTACTTCTTTGTAGCATTTTCTTACTTCTTTCTGACATTTTCTTAGCTTCATCCGATATCTCTACTCCACAAATGCGTCTGAGTGATCTTTTGTCTTCTCATTTGCTCCGGTGAATGTTGGAGTGTTGTTTTTCAGGGTATAGTCTTGGTGCAATCTTTTCTTCCAGTTGCAGAATTGTGTGGCCCTCTTCTTAAGAGTCCATGCCTTGACTTTTCACTCTATTACTTTGTTATTTGGATCCACCTCTAGCAGTAGGGTGCAATTTTTCATGAGAGTACTCCAAAGCATTACTTTAGATCTATCATTGACATAAGTAACTCCATCCTCCTTTGGCTTATTCCATTCACGAATAGTGATAAGAATGATGTTCCTAACAATAACTCTGCACTGACTAACAAATGCTTTTGCATTCCGCGCGGGACTAATTGGTTTGCCATCTTCAGCGACTTCTTCGATCTTGAACCTTTCATTGTTGCCCCACCCTTTTTAGGCCTTGTTTCTTTATAGAAGATTGGCTCGACCTGGAGGGCTAAAAAATAAAGAATTGTTAATATATGTATAAATAAATCAATTAATGCATCTAGTCAACATAGGCTAATTAATATACTGATACTTGTGATCTGCGTTGGGTTTTCCGTGAAGAGGAACGGGTTATCACATCACAAATTGGGTAAGTATTTCCCTCAATTATGAAACCATGGTTTATTGGACCAATAGGAATAGGAACCACAACCGTCTTCAGTGGTTGCACACAAAAGAACAAACAACTTGCAGCCAACGCGGGCAAGAGGGTTGTTAATCCTCTTGTCTTGTTATTTGCAAGCAAGTGAGGTGTGTAGATAATTGTAGATAGCAAGATAAAATAAAAACAACCAAATGACGGCAAGGTAATTAAGGTTGTATTAATATGTTGTGAATAGACTCGGGGCCATAGCTTTCCCTAATGGCATCTCTCATGAAAAATAGCATACGGTGGGTAAACAAGTTACTGTTGGGCAATTGACAGAAAAGGGGATAGTTATGACATATCCACGACAATGATCATGTGTATATATGCATCACATCCATAAGCAAATAGTTCAAATTCTGCCTGCACCTATTACTATTACTCCACTCATCGACCACTATCCATCATGCATCTAGAGTATTAAGTAAAACAGAGTAATGCATGGAGAACGATGACATGACGTAGACAAAGTAATCTCAAGCAATATGACTAAACCCCATCGTTTTATCCTTAGTAGCCACAACAGAAAGACGCATATTGTCCCCTTCTGTCAGTGGGATATAGATATTTGCCAGGTTGAACCTACCACAACACACCTCTCTCATTAAAGAAATATCAATCTAGTTGGCCAAACTATTTCAATAGATAGGAGAGAATTACAAAGCTATCATAATTATGCACATAAGAATTATATAAGTATTCACAGGAGACTCGAATATTTATCATGAATAATCTGAACATAAACCCACAATTCATCAGACCCCAACAAATGCACCACACAAAAGGAACTACATCATACTGATCAAAGCGAAGATGCGATGATCATTGTATTGAAGATCAAAGAGAGAGAGAGAGATTTCCCTCTAGTTATTAACTGTGTACACGTAGGTGTGTGGTGAAATACTCACACATCATCGTGAGGGGCAACAAGGTTGATGAAGAGGCCCTCCGTGATCGATCCCCCTCCGTCAGGGTGCTGGAATGGAGCTCCAGATGGCCTACTGTCGGAACAGAGACTTGCGGAAGCGTAAAAAGTGTTCCGAGACTCTCTCTGGTGTTTTTAGGGTATATTAGGATTTCTAAGCCAAATAACCGAGTCGGGAGGGCCACAAGGGTGGCACAAGCTATCAGGGCCACCCACGCCGGGCCCTATTGGCTTGTGGGCCCCTCGTGAAGTCTCCAGCCTTCTTCCAATGCTGGTTGGTGTTCTTTTGGTCCGGAAAAAAAAACCAAAAAGTTTTAGGGCAATTGGACTTCATTTGGTATGGAAAACCTGAAAAGTGAAAAATACACAGAAAACAACAACTGGCACTGGTCACTGGGTCAATAGGATAGTGCTAAAAAATACTATTAAATGGGGAATAAACACTGCAAAAGTATTCTAGAATGATAATAATCAGTATGGAACAATCAAAATTTATAGATAAGTTGGAGACGTATCAAGCATCCCCAAGCTTAATTCCTGCTCGTCCTCGAGTTGGTAAGTGATAAAAACACAAATTTTGGTACGACATGCTATCCACGATATCATCTTATGCATGTATGCTCATTGAGAAATGATGAATTAACAAACATTAACATAGCAATACTCATAGGTATAAGCACCAAATAATTAATCTTTCGAAGTATACAATCCTCAAAGATTGTTTTACCCCCATCCATTTTTATTATATTAGCATGGCATGGCTTCATCTTCACCACATTAATACAAATGTCAAGCACCGCGGTGTTCAAGTCATGCAATTGGATTGTACTTTTTCAATATGCATCAACTTTTTATTCTTCACGCAATACATGAGTGTGAACCATTGGACATAGCATAAATGTGGAATAGAATATGGTGGTCGGTTTCAAAGGGCTAAAAGTGGAGAACATAGTCTCACATCAAGTAGGCGTATGTCGGGGCTCTCGCACTGGGGGTACCTAGGCTCGCTTGCCTATGTCCTAGAGCCCATTAAGGCCCAGGGGTCCGGCCCTCGTGAGAGCCAATCCTCACGAGGGGCTGATCATTCAGTTCTCCCTAGGCCGTTTCCTGCGAGGCTCGTGGGGAGGAGGCACCTCCCGACGTTCCTCCCCCAACGGGTGGATTTACCGAGGGTGACCTGCCGAGGTTGCATGGTCCAACCGCCTCATGTGGGTGACGTGAGCCAAACTGCACGACACGAGGGCTGCTGCCAGCAGGCACGAACAAAGAAGCTTTAAACTTTGGTGCTAAGGGAGCCGAGCTAGCCGCGGTTTCCCAAAGAGACCGCCAAAGGTTTCTTGATTAGTGCTAGAGGTCCAAAGCCGGGGGCTCGGCAGGACGGAGGTCACCCCTGAGCCCACCTGCGCGTTATGGAGAAGGTCTTTTGCACGCGAAGAGCACCTTTGTCAAGGCGGGCCACACTCCTGTCCCCTTTCGAATTGGCCGTTGTGGCAACCATTCCCGGCAAGTGTGTTTTTGGGGAAGAGGACCAAGGCCAGTATAAAGAGAGAGGCCCGACGTCTTTAGCAGGGACCCGACCCCCATCGTCTTGAATATTGCAAGAACCCGCCTTTGTACTCATCTTCCACATCAATCAATCTATACTAGCATGAGTAGAGTTTTACACCAATAAGTGGCCCGAACCTGGTTAAACTGCTGACATGCTCTAGTTCGCTTCCCTTAGCTCGAGTCATTGGAGAGTCGCGGTGAAGTTGAGAGGAAGAACGGGGTAGGAAAGCGAGGGCACCCCAGTATTCGAATATTTCTAGGTCTGCGGAGCCCTGATTCCAAAATTTGGCGCGCCAGGTACGGGTGCGCAGCCGCTCTTCAGCTCCGGTTTCGCTCTTGGCTTCATCGATCCCATGTTCGACGCTCGCCTTGTGTGCATTGAGCACAGAACTGTGTCAGTCATGGTAACCGCGCCCATGGGCCATGGCATCCGTCGTCACTCCGCTGGGGCCGAGACCGCGACCAATGACACCGCAGCTCATGAGCAGCAGGCTTCATCTCTGCACCCTTCCATGCAACGGTATGGCCCCACCGCCATGGCTTCCTCCTCCCACACCCGTCTCGAGCGGGTGAACACACAGGCATCACCGCTCATGGTGCGCGAGCTGCTTCGTTACCGCCCGGCAAACGCCGGCTATGATGCATAGCTGGCTCGCATCACCCAGCTCGTCAGCGCCACCGGAGAGGCCCCGGCGCCCTCTCGCTCACATTGCCCCTCTGTCCCGCGATGAAGAGGAGGCTCAAGGAGAGCCACCGCCTCCTCCTACGTGTGGCAACCAGGCCGAGCCCAGGTGCAACACGTGCTTGGGGAACCCGCCTCGCGAACCACCACCGCTCGCCCAAGAAGAAGGGGACAACTGCCAGATTCTCCAGCGCGAAGCTCCGCTTAGTGCATGCGCAGTCCTCCTGCAGTAGCGTCAGCACTTGGACCGGGTCGTCCAGGGTGTTGCGGCGGCTGTGCGCCAGAACCGGGACGCCCTCGCGTGCGGCGGCCACTCAAGCACCATGGGTTGCCAGGACTTCACCCGGGAATAGCGTAGGGTGGTTTGGCCAGCCAAGTTCAAGCCTGGCCTGCCCGTGCGCTACGACGGCTCCCTCAACCCAGCAGAGTTCCTCCAACTGTACGACGTGAGCGTTGAAGCGGCGGGTGGCGATGACAAGGTCGTGGCGAACTGGATTTCGATGGCGCTGAAGGATGACACATGGTCTTGGCTCCTGAACTTGCCCGAGGACTCGGTCTCTTCATGGACGACCTGTGCGAGCTATTAGTCACCAACTTCAATGGCGCGCACGACCGATCACTCTCTGTCAACAACTTGCGCCATGTGAATCAACGCCCTGGTGAGACCCTCCGCAAGTACATCTAGAGGTTCAGCCAGGTGCGCAACAATATCCCACATGCCATGGACAATACATTCATCATGTCATTCGCCAATGGCGTCAAGGACATCAAGATGTGTGAAAAGCTCGCCGTCAACGACACCCTGAGCACAACCATGGAGTTGTTCAACCTGGCCCACAAGTGCGCCAAGGCCAAGGAGCGGCCTGTATGACCAGGACAACCCAGACGACGCGCCCGAGCATGCCAAGCCCAAGGCCAAGGAGGTCAAGCACAAAGGGCCCGCCATGCTTGCGGCTAAACCCGAGCAGAAGCGGGGCCGCGAGTGAAGCATGCCCGAGAAGGCACGCCGCCCATTCTACATCTACCACGACGTGCACGCCCACAACACCGAAGATTGCCGGGAGCTCAGGGTCCCGAGGGACAAGAGGGTTGGCCCGTGCCCGGAGCACAACGACCGCAGCACTGGTCGTAGCGGTGGCCGCGGCCGCAGCATACGGAACAACCGTAACGGCAATCCTCACTTGGAATGATACGAGCAGCCTCATGACAACGGCTGGCATGACGAGCCTCGCGAGATGCACCCTCGGGACAATGCGCTCCTCCCTCTGCTGCCTCCACTGCCACCAAGGAGGAACGAGGACAACCAACGCGACGAGGAGGTCGGGTCCTATTAGGAGGCTCGCACGGTGGCTTTCATTCTCGGCGGTGCCCATACCCCGTCATCGAACCACCAGTTCAATCAGCTCTCGTGTGAGTTGAATGTCTTCCGCCCGAGGCCGGGGGTTGGGAAGCCCCTCAAGGGGTCACAGTACGCCATAACCTTTAACATAATGGACGGCGTCAAGTCTATGCCCATCGTGGGAACTCTCCCCATTATGTGCACTCCCACCGTCAGCAACGTGGCGGTCAGCAAGACCCTCATCCATGGAGGCACGGGCCTCAACAAGCTCTATGTCAAAACCTTCGACACGCTCCAGGTGCCATACGACCAGCTGAGGCCGACCACGCCGTTCTCGGGGGTGAACGATGGCTCCACCACCCTGCTGTGGCAGAACTGTCTTTCAGTCACCTTTGGCACACGCGACAACCATCACATTGAGTTCATCAACTTTGACATAGCGCACATAGGCCTCCCGTACAACGCCATCTTGGTCTATCCGGCGCTCACCAAGTTCATGGTGGTGATCCACCATGGCTACAACATACTAAAGATGTCAGGCAGTAGTGGCATCATGACCGTTACCTGCGACAAGAGGGACATAGTCTGCTGCCTCAAGCACAATTATAGGACCGCTGCAACAGAGCACTCGGATGATGCTGGAGGTGATGTGCCTCGTGAGGCCGCAGCTCCAAAGAAGAAGAAATCATTGTCTGTCTTTTGCTCCACCAAAGCGAAGGATCTGGTGGCCTAGGACAAGGTCGCAAGCCCTACGCGTGCTTCGGGTATCTTCCCCTTTCGGCATAGGAAGGTGTGCCTTGTGCCTCCCTCGGGTCAGGCCCGGGGGCTTCCACCTGGGAGGCATCTAAGCTGGCCGCTACAAACCAAGGGGTTCTCGGGTACCACCTGGAGGAGTGTCTCAACGTGCGCCCTCATGACAAGGAGTATGTCGTCGGGCGCTAGGGGCTCAGGAGTTCATCGCTCAGGAGATCGACAAGTTGCGGGAGGCGCGGCCATGCACGACAGGCGTCGCACAGAGTGCTTCATCAGGAGGCTCAACACTCCCGAGGGGGCCTCAATGGGGTCACTTCCTGGAGCTCCTTCTGGACTGCATGCGCGGGGCTAGGCCGAGGCACCCACGCTGACCGTGCTCGCATGCCTTTTGGCCTGGAGAATGCCGCAGCTACCTTCCAAAGGCTGGCGTGACTCACACCGGTGCCTCGTGTGACACCGGGGCCTCGCGATCCCCCGGGCTCCGGGAGCCAGCCGACCCATGAGAGATCGGCCTTCAAGACGCGCTTCGTCCGGCGACCCGGAGCTCCCACGAAAACACGATCGCCAGGTGAAGCCCCGTTTCACTCGAGATCAAGGGTATCCTTGAGGCTACACTACCCTCAGGCGTGAGGGCCCGCCCTCGTGAAGTTCTTGCTTTTTGGTCGTGTGGTAAACCCTGTTATTTCCCTTCAAAACTTATGTTGTTCGCTTGAAATGCATCACTGCTGGTTTGGTGCCTCCTCGCCTTGGGCGCTATTCGGTATATGATTTTCGCTTGATCATTCCATGAAGGAACCTGACACGGCATTTGTGCTTGGGTTCTTCCCTGCAGTATCGCTAAATCCGAGTGACTGAGCTTTGAATGAAGGGCTTACACCCGTATACCTCACCTCCTAGGGTCCTCGGTACCAAACATCTTCATGAAGTGGCCTCGTGATGATCACCCGACACATGTCGTCCAACGTGTCACAGGTTCTGTAAGCGTGATCATGCGTAGAGAATGAGGCACAATCCGCCTGAAGGATGAGACTAGGAGCTCATGTGCCTTGTGCGTGGGATATTCGAGACCTCAGTAATCGCCGCCCGTGACACTCTCTGGTAATAATGAGTTTGGGGATGTACATGCACCAGATACTCGCAAAGTGGAAACCCACAACACGCCGCGTCGTGGCCTAAGGAGGGGGCTCCCGCACACGCCCAAGTGGAATTCCCCATGCTCCGCCTTGGAGGAATTACTGTGAATCGTGACTATGCCCATTCCCAAGTGGAATCCCCATGCATCGCGCTAGGGAGGATTGTCAGAGCTCCACGCTCGCCAGCTTCCCCTTTACCTTGCATGGATGGGGGCTAGGACAGGGTGCCTGTGCTCGGGTTGCTCCCTACAATGCTGAAAAATGCAAGCGATCAAGCTCTATCTTGCGGGCTCACCCCCATGCACATTACCTCCTAAGTTCCTTAGTGTCTAGTTCCTGCACGACACCCAATCGTAAGAAGGTGGGCGCACGACGCTCTGACCAATTCATCTATATGAGAGCTGCTTGCGCGTCAAGGGGGGTGCCTGAGCAACATGACTCGGGACCTTCACTGGCCCTGTAGCCTCTCATCCCCTGGTAAGCCAGTGGCGGTTGACATACACGCAGGGTTCGGCCATACGGACATAGAGTACAAGGCATTCATCACGAAATGGGAGTTGCTTACGCGTCAAGGGGGGTGCCTGAGCATCATGACTCATGACCTTCACTGACCCTGTAGCCTCCCACCCCTTGGTAATCTAGTGGCTATTTAGATATGCGTAGGGTTGGGTCCCGCTGACGCCTAGCGCAAAGGCTCCTAACGGTAAGTTATAGGGCCCTCGATGGAGTCTCCTATGCGTCAAGGGGGGGGGGTGCCTGAGCATCATGACTCAGGACCTTCACTAGTTCTGTAGCCTCTCACCTCTTGGTAATCCAGTGGCGGTTGAGATACTCATAGGGTTGGGCCCTGTCGACGCAGAGCACAAAGGCTTTCGGAGTCTCTTGCATGTTAAGGGGCAGGGGGGGGGTACCTGAGCATAGCGACCGAGGACCTTCACTAGTCCTATAGCCTCTCACCTCCTGGCAATCGAGTGGCTGTTGAGATACGCGTAGGGTTGGGCCCTGCCGGCGTAGTGTGCAAAGGCAAGTGAGAGGAAAACCAATCGTGGAAATAGACATTACAGTCATTATAGAATTCAAATTGTTCCATACAATAAAGGTGTTGCCTAACGCCTCTCCAAGGCAAGTATAATTTGTTTCAGGGCAAGGCAGGGAGCTCCTCGCCGGGCTCCTCGCCATCATTGTAGGAGAACTTCTCGAGCAGTGTACGCACGTGGACCTGCATGGCAAATGCCAAGTCATCGCGGGACTCCTCGGGTACGGGGCCATCACATCTTAGAGCTTGAAGTGGGGATTGTGAAGGAGGAGATGGCTGAAGAGTTGGGTCCCTGCCATGGAGAAAAGGTCGCATGACTCCTCCTCCATGATGGTGTCCACCTTTTTGGACACACCCTCAAGTTCCTTCACGAGCTCGGAAGAAAACTCGGCATAACTAGCGTCCTGGGGAACGAAGGAAAACTGTAGCCCCAGCATGCACATGGAGCTGAGGGCATGGCGGGCCCTAAGTCCCAGAGAGGAGAACATGACACAGTCCGCAGCCACCTTCGATCGACAGCATCCTGGACCTCCTTTTCCCGGGAGGTCAGCTTGGCGTTGTCCTCGGAGACTTGCTTCGCATGGGCCCGAGCCTCGGTCTCCTCGTGCTGAAGCGCCTCCAAGTGCTCGCACTCCGCGACCTGCTTCGCCGCCACCTTCGCTTGCTCGGAGTCACGGTCGACGAGCTTCGCTTCGCGGGCCTTGGTGTCCTCCTGAAGCGCCTTGAAACCGGCCTCCGCTTCTTTGCAACGTTTGGTGAGCGCCTACTTCTCGGCAAGGGCGCTTGCGCATGCGGCCTTTGCCTCAGCAGCCTCTCGTCAGCCCTCTACACAAACAGCCTAGGCCTCGCCTGTGACCTCCTTGGCAGAGGCCTCGAGTTGGTGCCACCCTGCGGCCAACCTCACGCGCTCCATGGTCAGGCGCACCTCGGTGTCCCAGAATTCCACCTCGAGCTGGGTGAGCATGTTCAGGGTGTCGGTCAGGGCCCTGCGCTGGAGCAACGCTTCCTAGCCATCGAGACGAGGGTCTCTTAACGTGCCGCCGCAACGACACTGCGTGCCCTGCAACCAGAACTGCCCCGACACCCACCGTATGGGGGCGTCGAGGGTTACAGGTCTTCCCCCACATTCGGCATCCGTGACGCACTCGTGGAGGCCATTACCTCCACCTCCAGGGCACCGACGGTGACCTCAGATTCGCCGGTCGGCGCAGCCGCAGCCTTGGCCGGTGGCGCAGGCGGCTAGGCCGCCGCAGCCTCGATGCTCGCCTCTCCTCATCTCATGGAGAGGACGCTTGGGGATGGAGTACTGCATGTGCATCCGAGTGCGGCGCCCGTCATGTGCAAGCTACCTTCGCGTCCGCTCAGTCCTCGACCAAGGGACGAAGGCGTCCTCAAGACTTGCGTCACCTTTGCCTCCGAGGAGGCCATGTTCTTATTCTCCTTGCTGCCGCCAGGGAGCCTGCGCCAAAAACGTGGTTGCCTAAGTAAACCGATCGCGGATGAATAGCGTGAAGATGGGCTAAGACAGTTACTCGTCCCCGGCGGTCCACTTACTCTTCTTCTCAATGACGGGCGACGTGCCCTCTCCACCTTCGCACACCGCGTCGCCGCCACCAAAGGGGTGCTCGATGTGGTCCCCAGCAAGTTCATTCCTGCCTCCCTCCTTCACGCGGGCCTGATGGGTCCCCTGGAGAGGTAGGGCCATCGTTGCGGGGGGGGGGGGGGGGGGGGGGGTGCCGCACCATTGTCAGGGGCTCCCACCGCTGGCGCATCGGCCATCACGGGGCCCATCCCCGCTCTATCTCCTGAGGCCACGGGCTCAGGGGGATTGCGTGGCATAGCTCATCCGCAGCAACATCGGCCCCAAGATTGCGCATAGATGGATGGAGGTTGGGCAGTGGAATCCGGTCGGCGTCTTCCTCCCGTTCCGTCGCCTCCGAGTCCTGGTTGTTGCCATCTTTGCCCGAGGACGACACTGTAATGGGGGAGTTTCACATCCCTGACCCCTTAAGCAAGTTAGCTTTGTGCTCATGTTTTCTTTGCATTGCATCTAGGAAATTCTCAACAAGAAAAAAGGAAGTGGTGAAGGGAAATTCAACAAACCCTAGCCACTTCTCAAATTAAAGGAAATTCAAACTAGTTAAAATCAATGAACCCAAAATGGCCTCAAGAAAAGTTCAATCTTTCTGATAAATCATGAAAGTAAATAAGCAATGAAGAAAACCTTTTTCTTGACACTTTAAGCATTTCAAATAAATGCAAAAAGCTACTGGTCTCAAGTTTTAATTTTGAAATGAGAAACTTTAAACTTTCAAAAATGTTGAAAACTTTTGGAATGGTTGGAAATATTCCAACAAATATTCTGGTGTGTTTAAAATAGCTTTTACAAACTATTTGGGAGCTGAAATAAATAGCAAGTTAATGAAATAGCAAAACAGAAACAAATCAGAAAGAAAATGAGAAAAACCTTACCTGACGCTCACCTGGCCCGGCCCATCTGCTCCTGTCGTCTTCCTCCTCGCTAGTAGGAGCAGGAGGTGGCCGCCGCATTGCTGCGTGCCTCCACGCAGCTCCTTGGCTGCCTGGCCACCGCTTCGTGCTGGCAAGCACGGGGATAACCTCCCCGAGCTCGTAGCTATCCGTTCCGCAGCTCATCCTCCCCCTCTACCTCGTTTCTTTCTCCCGCCATTGGAGCCTGAGCAGAGCTCGAGCTCGCCATCGTTCTAGCCTACCATTCTCCCTCCTGAGCCGTGCAATAGGTCCGCCGCAACTCCGTGAAGCTTTCTAGCCACGAGCCCGACCGAGACGCAGTGAAACGACGAGAGGCAGTCGTCTTCTTCCTCGGGTCACCGAAGCTCGTCGCCGGCGTTCTTCCTCTCCAGGCCGTCCCCGAGCAAGCTAGCGCCACCACAGCTCTCCTCGTGAGCTTGCACATCTTTCCCCTAAGATCTCCCCGTCGATCCCCTCCTCTAGGCCTAGTTCCATCGGAGCCCGACGAGATCTGTCGCGGGAGCTCGTCGCCGGTAGCCCTCCGGTGATCAGCTCCTCCTTCTGAGGCCACCAGCAGCTTCAGTCCGTCGTGTAGATGTCGTAGGAGCTAAGTCTCGTGCGTAACTCCCTCTGTATCGAAGACCCCGATGACGCCCGAACCTTGGCCGCCGCCAAGCTCGTCGCCGGCGTCATCTCCGGCCAGATCAGCCCCAGCCAAGTGCAAAAATGAACACGCGGGAGAAGTGTCGTTCCTGTGGTGCTCTCCGCGCCGAGTTTGGCCCCCTGTGCGCCGTTTCCGAGCCCCTCCGACGTACTGGTGCTCGCCGGAGGCTCCCCGCCGGCGAGGACGACCTCGCCGCCGGTGGATCTCAGCTGGACTGAGCCACTGACGTGTGGGGCCAGCCTCTGGGAGTTTAGGATTAAAGAAAATAAATTTAATTAATTTGATAAGTCACTGACATGTGGGTCCAGTGAGATTAATTAGCTAATTAAGTTTAATTTTAATCTAAAACTGACCAGAGACACTGACCAGTGGGTCCCACTGGTCAGGTTTGACTTTCAATGGCCAGTTGGACCTGCTGATGTCATGCTGTTGCAGTAAAGGGATTTTCCATTATAAGAATAATTCCAGAAATGTTTACAACTTCAAAAATTCATAGAAATTAATCTGTAACTCCAATGAAAATAATTTATATATGAAAAAGTATCAGAAAAATCCAAGGAATCTGAATATGCCATTTTCAAACATGTTTGAAAATGTTACAGAACCCAAACATGTAGATTAATGAATAAGTCAATTCTTATAAATACTTTATAAATGGAATATTGAAAATATTTAAATTTCACTATGATTGACATGATCAAATACTGTCCTAATTACAAACCAGCAACCTAACATGTCGTTCCATGCATGTTAACATCAAGTTGATCTGAGCATCAGGATGAATCAAGTAAAATGGTATCCGAGAATACCTCGTTTGAAGTGATATTTGAATTTGATTCAAATCAACTTCAAACCTAATACATGTTAGTTATAATAGTATATCACCTTGCATTCTCATGCCATGCTCATGCATCATCTTGATTGCATATGCTTGATGTTGATTGATGTCATTCCTTTCGGTAGGCTCCGCTCCCCCGGATTCTACCGTATATCCGTCTGACAGATATTGTCACTCCTCTGAGCAACAGGCAGGCAACCATTTTTATCATTTCGATAAATCCCATGTTCTTGCTCCTGCACTTACTTATTGCATTAGGATCAAATGCTTCAACTGCTTTTGCCACGTTAGTTGAACCCACTTCCTTTGCATGACCTATCCTTGTCACAGTAAATAGCCGAACATTGCAACCTAGCATACCTGGTAGTTGCTTGAGCCATGATGTGTCTTATCCTGCTATGCATGCTATGCTTAGAGTTGTGTATGGTCTGTCATCTGGGAGATGAACAGAATTGTGAGAATGTGTTCGGTAAGAAAAGGCTGTGTGTTGAACCTGATTTGGTAAAGGTACCGGTGAAAGGCTGTGTAGGAGTACATGGCGGGTTGTTTCATTGGAACGGTTCTTAGGAACTGAGTTCCGTGTATGTAATCCAGGACTAGATACTACCACATGCTCGGCCCTGAAATATGACCCCGCTCGACTTATTAATCGCTTAGTACTCGGTCCAGGAGTTGCAAGTAGTTTCTGGTGTTTATAGTCATGCTGGAGGCCGTGCATGGTGCTGACCTGAGAGGTGGGCTATGATGCGGTAGACAGTGGCACGGTGTACCAAGTGGCACTCGGATGGTGGGCTTGGGAACCTTGCGCACATCGTTTGGGGCCGTGGCGGAAACCTCGGCCGGACTTCCGTGTGGGTTACCCTTAGATAGGCGATAATCCTGGACTAGGTACTAGTGTGGTTAACGGTCGTGGTCGACTCCCTCGCTAGGCTTCCTCTTGAAGGTTGCCGAGGTGCATGACGTGCACATGGCGATAAGTGGCGAGAGCGTGTGTGACGAAGTACACCCCTGCAGGCTTATGATCTATTCGAATAGCCGCATCCGCGGATATGGACTACTTGGAGACATATGTTGTTCATAGATAACTTCAATGTCTACTCATAAAATTGTCAAGATAAGCGTGAGTGTCGTGGACGGCAATTCCGTATGGATACGGAATGATTCCACGATGGTGTATTGTTGTGGTGTTAGTGGACTCGTGTGCGAGAAATCAAGTTGTAAAAATTATTTAAAAATGCAAGTTGTCTAGCCACGAGTCAAATGCTGGCTTCCCGCATGAAACCCCACAATACCTATTGATACATTGCAGGAGTATTTAGTTATCCTAAAGTCTTGCTGAGTACCTCCGTACTCATGTTTGCTTAATAAATGTTGCAGAGGCTGCTAATGACCCTAACGGAGGGTTCTTCATAGACATCGACGACGACGAGTAGCTGGTGTCCCAGCTATGATCTGGCCCTAGGTTGGGTCTGTAGTATAGTCAGGCCATGTGCCTTATAGTTGCACCTGTCTGTACTCAGATAGTTTTAAACTCTTCCGCTGGCTTGTAACTGAATGACTGCTATTATGGGTCGTGAGACCCTTACTGTGCAATATTATGTGTGTGGCTCTTCCGAGCCTCTTAAATAAAGCTTGTATGTTATGGTTATGTTGTGATGCCATCGATGTATCTATACATATCGGTATGCCATGCGTACGTGTGTCGTACTTGATATGTATGGGGTTCGATTACCTAGTTGTGAATTTTAGTAGCACTCCTTACAGGGAAATGCCCCTTTGTGATCCAACGAGCCATGGTAGTTCGCTACTCCTCCAGACACATTGGTTGACCGGCATGTGTCCTTCTTAGCTGTTGTGTCTGTCCCCTTTGGGGAAATGTCACGCGATGTAATGGAGTCCTTGTAGCTTGCTATGACTCGTCTACACTCGCTGGTGACCGACACCTGATTTGATACTGCCACTTTGGTTTATGATTAGACTTGTCGATCCGGGTTCTTTGACATTGGAATGCTAGCGACACTATTACATATGTGAGTCAAAAGACGCAAACGATCCCGGCTAAGGTAAGGCTGCAGCCGTGGAGTTAACCGTGCGTGAGACCGCAAAGGGATGCGATGTGTTACAGGCTGGATTCCTATGGCTTAGAATCGGGGTCCCGACAGCGTTGGTATCAGAGCTCGACTGACTGTAGGATTACTAAGCCAAACTGGTCGAAGTTGAGTCTAGAATTGCTTTAGTTATATATAAGGGAATTGTTTGTGGAAGGGAACGTAAGACTCTTGTTCTCTTCTCAAGTTATTCTATTCTGGTCATCCTCGTCTTTTCTGCGGGAATTAAGGACTAAGTTACTCATCTTCTTCTAGGCTCGTGTTTCTGATCGGTAGATCATAGGACTACGAGTCAAGAGATATTTGGGTTTCTTCATTCCTAGGAAAAGGGAAGTAAGTTTGATGACCAGAGAATTGAACTTGATAGTTGAGTGGTTACGCTATTCCATTTTGGGTTGTCTCAAAATTTGTTTTTGAGCATTTACAGCTCTTATGCTGCCCAATTTTTGCATTCGGAGCTCTAATGCTTTTGCATTACTCTCTATTTACAGATGCGTGGCCGTCCTTCTCGTCAGGTGGTACGTCTGACCAGGTGCATTGATCTGCCGGGTCATACGGCCATGCTGGTCAGGGTTATGTCGATGTGCGGTTACCGCTGGTACCCCGAGTACACGGTGGAGGAACAGTACCGAGACTTCAACCAGAGCCAGTATATCTGTACTGTTAGGGTATTTCCAGACTACCCTGGAGCTGAGGAGCCAATCCATTGGTCCTATGGGTTGGGAGTCACTTTTGACATGGCAGTACAAGATGCTGCCTATTCAATGCTGACCATTATGAGAGCGAGACACGCACTGCTGCAGAATTCAGAGTTCTGCTATGTTCCGGCCTCTCCGCCTGGTGAAGAGGGATACCTCAGCGGAGTCTATTTTGATTCTTCTATGGAGGATCCACTACTGCAGTCCACTGTTGAGATGCTAGAGAACAGAGACAGGGATGCTCGTGCTCTCCGCATGGAGCTTTATGCTACCCGTGCCCGTCTGTGGACGGCTCTGACGCAGCTGTCACCGGTAGTCCAGACATGGTACAAAGATTTGGAGATGCTGAACCCTGTTAGGACCCATCTTCCGGCCCACGTTGACTGGCCAGCTATAGGAGGAGTCACCCCTCTTTGGGGAACCCTCTTACCACCAGTCAGGGGACCAAGGCCACATCCGTGTCCTTATGGATCCCAGGGATTTCAGGCTAGTGTGTTTCCTGATCCGCAGGTTGAGCTTCCAGGTCATGGAGGTAATCTCTATGAGATGTTCTATGCGGATGCCTGAGCTGTGAGCGGAACGATAGGATGGTAGTAGCCGTACGTTCACAGTCCTGCGTGACTTGTGAAGTATGCCGGTGATGTGAAATGAATTCCGGAGTCCTAGATAAATAATGTATAGGAAGCTTGTAAGCCTCTGATGAGTAGTTTCATAATTTCAGTAGTTTGCTCTTCAGTTAAGGTTGTACTGAACTATGTAAGGGTGTGTATGAACCATGGTGTATATATAGCAGTTGCTTGTTACCATGTTGTTCGGATATTCATTTCCGCATTCCGCGTGTTCAGTACATTCTTAATCCATAGCTAGTATTGATATGATATTGGTCTAAGTTGTGAGTTTGTTTGTCAGGATGGTGTTCACCAGGTTGAACCGTGCCCCTGGTCATGAGCAAGGCGAGGGTAGTCAAGCGTCGCAGGAAGACCTGCCTCACCCGCCCTCTCTCGCGGAAGTTATGCTTGAGGCAGAGAGAAACAAAAGGGAGACCAACCGACTGTTAGAGCGTATTGAGCAGAATACGGCTCGTCAGCCTAGGAATGCTGCACTGTCCCTCAACGACTTTGTGAAGCTGAATCCTCCAAAGTTTTGATCATTCCGTCGATCCCCTCGACGCTGATGACTGGCTGTGCAGCATCGCACGCAAGATTCGCTCTGCGAATGTTTCTGAGGCCGACAAGGTGACCTTTGCGGCGTATTTCCTGGAAGGACCCGCCAATCTGTGGTGGGAGAACTTTGAAGCTATGCGTCCCGCTGAACCAGCAGCCACATGGGCAAAATTCAGTGCAACCTTTCGTCTGCACCATATTCCAGAGGGCCTGATGGAATGAAAGAGAGAAGAGTTCTGTGCCTTCACTAAGGCAAGTTGACTGTGGATGCCTACAGCCACGAGTTCGGTAACCTCGCCCACTAGGCAACAGAGGAGGTGTCTACTGACGCAAAGAAGCAAGCAAGATTCCGTAAGGGTCTGAGCCCTAAGCTTCGTCGTGATATGCGCCTCCATGAGTGTGCAAGCTTTCAAGCCCTGGTCAACAAGGCGATCAGTGCCGAGACTGGTCATACTGACTTTGAAGCCACAAGGAAGCACTCCCGTGACTTTGGATCGTCTTCTAGTTCCGGGTTCCCAAAACGAAGGTTGTGGGTTCCGAACAGTTCTCTGCCGCCAAGATACACTCCGAGGCCATCCTACATGGCGCCTCAGACAAATCAGACCAACCCTCCAGCAAAAACCTATGGTGGTCCAGCTAGCAATGCTGCACCACGTGCCAACCAAGTGATATGCTACAAGTGTGGAGAACCAGGGCACTACTCCCGTGAGTGTCCTCAAAATGTGGGTGCCAAGCAACCCGGAAAGACCGTCGGGCAAGGCAAGTCGGGCAAAGCTTCCTATGTGAAGCCAACTCCTACACGTGGCCGTGTGAACTATGTGTCAGCAGAAGAAGCTGCATAGGATCTCGGCGTCATGCTGGGTACGCTTCTTGTTAATCATCACCCAGCGTCTATTCTCTTTGACACTGGGTCTTCTCATTCCTTCATTTCAGAAAGTTATGCACAGTTGCATAACATGTCTTTTTGTGATATGCCAATTCCATTGGTTGTCCAAACTCCTGGTAGTAAATGGCAAACCTCTAGGATAACCTATGACAATGAAATTCTAGTAGACAGGCTAGTTTTTCTAGCCTCATTCATAGCATTGAAATCTTCGGATATTAATATCATCTTGGGCATGGACTGGATGTCAGCTCACTATGCCAAGATTGATACTCATTCTAGAGATGTCCAGCTTACCCATCCCTTGGGTGAGATAGTAAATGTCTCTACTCGGGTTGCCAAATGCCAACTCTATTCCTTAAATGCCAAACCTCTTCCGGAACTTGAACACATTCCGGTAGTCCGTGACTTCCCGGATGTTTTTCCAGAGGAACTGCCAGGAATTCCACCTGACAGAGATGTAGAGTTTGTGATAGATCTTGTTCCGGGAACTGTCCCAATAGCCAGAAGACCATATAAGATGGCACCCCTGGAGCTAGACGAACTTAAGAAGCAACTAGATGAGGCCTTGAATAAAGGTTTCATTCGTCCTAGCTCTTCTCCTTGGGCTTGCCCCGTCCTCTTCGTCAAGAAGAAAGACGGAACGGATCGGATGATTGTAGATTACAGACCAGTTAATCTGGTCACCATAAAGAACAAGTATCCGCTCCCCAGGATCAACGATCTGTATGATCAGCTCGCTGGATCCTCAGTCTTTTCCAAAATGGATTTGAGGTTGGGATACCATCAAATCAAGATCAAGAACGGGGACATTCCAAAAACGGCTTTTGTTACTCGTTATGACCAATACAAGTACACCGTCATGTCCTTCGGTTTAACCAATGCCCCAGCCACCTTCTCTCGTTTTATGAATTCAATCTTCATGGAGTATTTGGATAAATTCGTCGTGGTATACCTCGATGATATTTTCATGTACTCGAAGAACGAACAAGAACATGCCGAGCATCTAAGGCTGGTATTGATGAAACTTCGAGAGCATCGCCTTTATGCCAAGTTGTCAAAATGTGAATTTTGGTTACGAGAAGTGACCTATCTAGGCCACGTAATCTCTGGTAAGGGTATAGCTGTCAATCCCGAGAGAGTCCAAGCTGTCCTTGATTGGACTCAACCTGAATCGGTTAAGCAAGTTAGGAGTTTTCTTGGTCTAGCGAGCTATTGTCGCCGCTTTGTCGAGAATTTCTCCATGGTTGCAAAGCCTCTAACTGAACTCCTCAAGAAGGATAAAAAGTTCGAGTGGACACCACAGTGTGAGCATAGTTTTCAGGAACTGAAAAGACGCCTGACTTCCGCACCTGTGTTGCTACCACCAGATTTTTCTAAGGACTTTGTTATCTATTGCGACGCCACACGACAAGGATTAGGTTGCATTCTCATGCAAGATCGTCATGTGATCGCATACGCATCTCAACAGTTGCGTCCACATGAGGATAATTATCCCACACATGACCTTGAGCTTGCAGCTGTGGTCCATGCACTGAAAACCTGGCGACATTACCTTTTGGGTAATCGTTGCGAAATATTCACTGATCACCAAAGTCTGAAATATATCTTCACCCCGCCGGATTTGAATCTCAGGCAAAGACGGTGGGTTGAGTTGATCTCAGATTACGACTTAGGGATAACTTACACCCCGGGGAAGGCTAATGTTATGGCCGATGCACTAAGTCATAAATCTTATTGTAACAATTTGATGCTACAACAAGGTCAACGACATCTCTATCAGGACTTTCGGAAGTTGAATCTTCATATTGTTCCTCAAGGATTCCTTTCTACCCTGGTGGCAAAGCCTACCCTAAGGATCAAATTATAGCTGGCCAAAAGCGTGACAAGGGTATATCACGGATCAAGGAGAATATCTTTAGTGGAAACGCTAAAGAATTTTCCATGAACGATCAAGGTGTTGTGTTCTTCCAGAATCGTCTAGTGGTTCCTAAGAACCCACATCTAAGGCAGTTAATCCTTAAGGAGGCTCATGACTCTCCTCTCACCATTCATCCCGGTAGTACTAAGATGTATCAAGACCTACTCCAGAGGTTCTGGTGGACTAGGATGAAGAGAGAAATTGCTGAGTTTGTTGCTAACTGCGACGTTTGTCGTCGAGTTAAGGCAGAACATCAAAGGCCTGCTGGCACCCTTCAACCTCTAGCTATTCCTGAATGGAAATGGGATAAAGTTAGTATGGATTTCATTACCGGATTTCCCAAGACCAAGAAAGGAAATAATGCTATCTTTGTGGTCATTGACCGTCTTTCCGAAGTGGCTCATTTTCTTCCGGTTCGTGAGAGTATAATAGCTAGCCAGCTAGCAGAGTTATATGTCTCTCGAATAGTGTCTCTTCATGGTGTTCCCTTGGAGATTAATTCGGACCGTGGGAGTGTCTTTACTTCTCGCTTCTAGGAAGGTTTTCAGAATGCCATGGGGACTCACTTATCTTTTAGCACTGCTTTCCATCCCCAATCAAGTGGTCAAGTAGAAAGAGTCAATCAAATCCTAGAAGATATGCTCCGAGCTTGTGTTATATCGTTCGGTATGAATTGGGAGAAGTGCCTTCCATTCGCCGAATTCGCTAATAACAATATTATCAATCAAGCTTGGGCAAAGCTCCTTTTGAAGTTCTCTATGGACGAAGATGTCGAACACCTCTTAATTGGTCAGAAACCGGAGAGAAGCAACTCTTTGGCCCGGATATGATCCAGGATGCAGAAGAGCAGGTTCGCATTATTCGTGAAAAGTTGAAAACAACCCAGTCTCGTCAAAAGAGCCAATATGATCGTCTTCATAAGGTGTGACCTTTGAAGTTGACGAGAAGGCTTACCTTCGGGTTACACCTTTGAAGGGTACCCATCGATTCGGTATCAAGGGCAAGATGGCTCCTCGTTACATTGGTCCTTTTCGCATTCTTGCCAAACGAGGAGAAGTTGCCTACCAGTTGGAACTTCCTCCGCATCTTTCCAAGGTTCATGATGTCTTCCACGTCTCGCAACTCAGGCGTTGCTTTTCGGATCCTATCCGTGAAGTGGACCACAAAACGCTTGATCTCCAAGATAACCTTTCCTACCGAGAATACCCCGTGCGTATTATCGATCAAGCTGAGCGTACTACTCGACGTCAAAACCTCAAGTTTCTTAAATTTCAATGGTAAAATCATTCTGAAAAGGAGGCAACGTGGGAAAGAGAGGATCGTCTCCGACTTGAGTATCCTGCGTTATTCCTGACGACTTCTAAATCTCGGGATGAGATTCTTTTGAGTGGGGGTGAGTTGTCACATCCCTGACCCCTTAAGCAAGTTAGCTTTGTGCTCATGTTTTCTTTGCATTGTATTTAGGAAATTCTCAACAAGAACAAAGTAAGTGGTGAAGGAAAATTCAACAAACCCTAGCCACTTCTCAAATTAAAGGAAGTTCAAACTAGTTAAAATCAATGAACCCAAAATGGCCTCAAGATAAGTTCAATCTTTCTAATAAATCATGAAAGTAAATAAGCAATGAAGAAAACCTTTTTCTTGACACTTTAAGCATTTTAAATAAATGCAAAAAGCTACTAGCTTCAAGTTTTAAATTTGAAATCAGAAACTTTAAACTTTCAAAAATGTTGAAAACTTTGGGAATGGTTGGAAATATTCCAGCAAATATTCTGGTGTGTTTAAAATAGCTTTTACAAACTATTTGGGAGCTGAAATAAATAGCAAGTTAATGAAATAGCAAAACAGAAACAAATCAGAAAGAAAATGAGAAAACCTTACCTGACGCTCACCTGGGCCGGCCCATCTGCTCCTGTCGTCTTCCTCCTCGCCAGTAGGAGTAGGAGGTGGCCGCCGCGTCGCCGCGCGCCTCCACGCAGCTCCCTGGCTGCCTGGCCGCCGCTTCGCGCTGGCAAGCACGGGGATAACCCCCCCGAGCTCATAGCTATCCGTTCCCCAACTCATCCTCCCCCTCTGCCTCATTTCTTTCTGCCACCATTGGAGCCCGAGCAGAGCTCGAGCTCGCCGTCGTTCTAGCCTACCCTTCTCCCTCCTGAGCCGTGCAATAGGTCCGCCGCAACTCCCAGAAGCTTTCTATCCACGAGCCCGACCGAGACGCAGTGAAACGACGAGACGCAGTCGTCTTCTTCCTCGGGTCACCGAAGCTCGTCGCCGGCGTTCTTCCTCTCCAGGCCGTCCCCGAGCAAGCTAGCGCCACCACTGCACTCCTCGTGAGCTTGCGCATATTTCCCCTAAGATCTCCCCGTCGATCCCCTCCCCTAGGCCTAGTTCCATCAGAGCCCGACGAGATCTGCCGCGGGAGCTCGTCGCCGGTAGCCCTCCGGTGATCAGCTCATCCTTCTGAGGCCACCAGTAGCTTCAGGCCGTCATGTAGATGCCGTAGGAGCTAAGTCCCGTGAGTAACTCCCTCTGTATCTAAGACACCGACGACGCCCGAACCTTGGCCGCCGCCAAGCTCGTCGCCGGCGTCATCTCCGGCCAGATCAGCCCCAGCCAAGTGCAAAAATGAACCCGCGGGAGAAGTGTCGTTC
The DNA here is from genome assembly GCF_904849725.1 of Hordeum vulgare subsp. vulgare. Lineage (NCBI taxonomy): Eukaryota > Viridiplantae > Streptophyta > Magnoliopsida > Poales > Poaceae > Hordeum > Hordeum vulgare. Next base: position 294,340,247 of record NC_058522.1, read on the forward strand.
CTCTGGTGCTCTCCGCGCCGAGTTTGGCCCCTTGTGCGCCGTTTCCGAGCCCCTCCGACGTACTAGTGCTCGCCGGAGGCTCCCCGCCTGCGAAGATGACCTCGCCGCTGGTGGATCTCAGCTGGCCTGAGCCACTGACGTGTGGGGCCAGCCTCTGGGAGTTTAGGATTAAATAAAATAAATTTAATTAATTTGATAAGTCACTGACATGTGGGTCCAGTGAGATTAATTAGCTAATTAAGTTTAATTTTAATCTAAAACTAACCAGAGACACTGACCAGTGGGTCCCACTTGTCAGGTTTGACTTTCAACGGCCAGTTGGACCTGCTGATGTCATGCTCATGCAGTAAAGAGATTTTCCAGTATAAGAATAATTCCAGAAATGTTGAAAACTTCAAAAATTCATAGAAATTAATCTGTAACTCCAGTGAAAAGAATTTATATATGCAAAAGTATCAGAAAAATCCAAGGAATCTGAATATGCCATTTTCAAACATGTTTGAAAACGTTACAGAACCCAAACATGTAGATTAATGAATAAGTCAATTCTTATAAATACTTTATAAATGGAATATGGAAAATATTTAAATTTCACTATGATTGAGATGATCAAATACTGTCCTAATTACAAACCAGCAACCTAACATGTCATTCCATGCATGTTAACATCAAGTTGATCTGAGCATCAGGACGAATCAATTAAAATGGTATCCGAGAATACCTCGTTTGAAGTGATATTTGAATTTGATTCAAATCAACTTCAAACCTAATACATGTTAGTTATAATAGTATATCACCTGGCATTCTCATGCCATGCTCATGCATCATCTTGATTGCATATGCTTGATATTGATTGATGTCATTCCTTTCGGTAGGCTGCGCTCCCCCGAATTCCACCGAATATCCGTCTGACGGATATTGTCACTCCTCTGAGCAACAAGGCAAGCAACCATTTTGATCATTCCGATAAATCCCATGTTCTTGCTCCTGCACTTACTTATTGCATTAGGATCAAATGCTTCAACTGCTTTTGCCACGTTAGTTGAACCCACTTCCTTTGCATGACCTATCCTTGTCACAGTAAATAGCCGAACCTTGCAACCTAGCATACCTGGTACTTGCTTGAGCCATTATGTCTTATCCTGCTATGCATGCTATGCTTAGAGTTGTGTATGGTCTGTCATCTGGGAGATGAACAGAATTGTGAGAATGTGTTCGGGAAGCAAAGGTTGTGTGTTGAACCTGATTTGGTAAAGGTATCGGTGAAAGGCTGTGTAGGAGTACATGGCGGGTTGTTTCATTGGAACCGTCCTTAGGAACTGAGTTCCGTGTATGTAATCCAAGACTAGATACTTGTCACATCCCTGACACCTTAAGCAAGTTAGTCTTGTGCTCATGTCTTATTTGCTTTTGCATCTAAGAATTTTCAACAAGAACAAGAAAGTGGCAAAGGAAAAACTCAAAAACCTAGCCACTACTTTAAATAAAGGAAATCTCAAACTAGTTAAAATCAATGAACCCAAAATGGCCTCAAGAAATGTTCAAACTTTCTGATAAATCATGAAAGTAAATGAGAATTGGAGAAAACTATTTTCTTGACACATTAAGCATTTTAAATTAATGCAAAAAGCCACTGGTTTCAAATTTTAAATTTGAAATCAGAAACTTTAAACTTTCAAAAATGTTGAAAACTTTAGGAATGGTTGGAAATATTCCAACAAATATTCTAGGGTGCTTAACATAGTTTTTACAATTTGTTTTGGAGGTGAAATAAATAGCAAAATATTGAAGTAGCTAAAACAGAAACAAAAACAGAAAAAAATGGGAAATTCTTACCTGTCGCCTAGCCTGGCCCGACTCATCTCCCTGAGTCGTCTCCTCCCTCGCGCCAATAGGAGCAGGAGGTGGCCGCCGCCTTCTCCGGCGCGGCCACGCACCTGTGCGCCTACCTGGCCGCCGCCTCGCGCTGGCAAGGCCGGGGATAAGCTCCCCGAGGCCACCCCTATCCATTCCCAGCGTCAGTTCTTCCCCCTCCTCTCGGATCTCTCCTCCCCCTTCTGCCGCCATTGGAGCCGAGCAAAGCTCGAGCTGCCCGTGCCCCTAGCCATAGGATCCCCTCTCAGAGCACGCCGTTAGCTCCGCCTCGTCGGTCTGGTCCTCCCTACAGAAGCCGAAGCCACCCCGAGCCCTGCAACGCCACGGCACCGTCGTCTTCAACCTTCGGCCGCCGGCGAGCTCTGCTCGATTCGTCACCCCCACGCCTTCCCCGAGCCGTCTAAGCCCTGCCCTGCACTCCCCGTGAGCATGCGGTCATTTCCCCTAAGTTTTCCCCGTTGATCCCCTCCTCTAGCCCTAGTTTCACCGGAGCCCGACGAGGACCGCCGCTGCAGCTCGTCGCCGGTAACCCTCCGGTGAAGTGTTGGTCCGTCTGAGGCTACCAACACCCTCAGGGCGTTGTGTAGATGCGATAGGTGCCCAACCCCGATCATTTTGACCCCGTATCCGATGGCCTCGACGATGACCGAACTTGGTCGCCGCCAAGCTCGTCGCCGGCGTTGATTCCGGCCACCCCAGCCCCTGGGGCTTGTCCCATCGTGCGCGCCATCGAGTGACCGTTCCTTCCATGGTCTCAGCCGTGCGTTTGGCTCTCTGTGCACCATTTCCGAGCCCCCCCCCCACCCGAGGTTCTGGTGCTCGCCGGAGGCTCCCCGCCGGCTAGGACGACCTCGCCGCCGGTGGATCTCGGCTGGCCTGAGCCACTGACTAGTGGGGCCAGCCTGTGGCAAGTTTGAAGTTAATAAAAATAAATCAAATAAGTTAATCAGTCACTGACATGTGGGTCCAGTAAGGTTAATCAGTTAATTAAGTTTAAACTTAATCTAAAATTGACCAGAGAGACTGACCAGTGGGTCCCACTGGTCAGGTTTGACTTTCAACGGCCAGATGGACCTGCTGATGTCATGCTGATGCAATAAAAGTATTTTCCAGTATAAAAATAATTCCAGAAATGATTAAAACTTCAAAAATTCATAGAAATTAATCTGTAACTCCAATGAAAATAACTTATATATGAAAAAGTATCAGAAAAATTCAAGGAATCTGAATGTTCTATTTTCATTCATGTTTGAAAAAGTTAGAGAACCCAAACAAGTAGATTAAGGAATAAGTCAATTCCTATAATTACTTTATAAATGGAATATGAAAAGTAATTAAATTTCTCTTTGTTTCACATGATCACATACTATCCTAATTACAAATCAGTACCCTAACATGACATCTCATGCATGTTAACATCAAGTTGATCTGAGCATCAGGTCGAATCAATTAAATCGGTATTCGAGAATACCTCGTTTGAATTGATTTTGAATGTGATTCAAATCAAGTTCAAACCTAACACATGTTGATTATAATAATATCACCTTGCATTCTCATGCCATGCTCATGCATCATCTTGTTTGCATATGATTGTTATTGATTGTTGCCATTCATTTCGGTAGGGTCCGCACCCTCGGATTCCACCGAATATCCGTCTGACGGATATTGTCCCTCCTCTGAGCAACAAGGCAAGCAACCCTTTTGATCATTTCGATAAATCCCATGTTCTTGCTCCTGCACCTATTTATTGCATTAGGATCAAATGCTTCAACTGCTTTTGCCACGATTAGATGAACCCACTTCCTTTGCATGACCTAACCTTGTCACAGTAAATAGCCGAACCTTGCAACCTAGCATACCTGGTAGTTTCTTGAGTTGTTATGTGCCTTATCCTGCTATGCATGCTATGCTTAGAGTTGTGTATGGTCTGTCATCTGGGAGATGAACAAAATTGTGAGAATGTGTTCGGTAAGCAAAGATTGTGTGTTGAACCTGATTTGGTAAAGGTACCGGTGAAAGGTTGTGTAGGAGTACATGGCGGGTTGTATCATTGGAACCGTCCTTAGGAACTGAGTTCCGTGTATGTAATCCAAGACTAGATACTACCGCACGTTGGGATACTTAATTGACCCTCTCGACTTATTAATCGCTTAGTACTCGGTCCAGGAGTTGCAAGTAGTTTCTGGTGTTTATAGTAATGCTGGAGGCCGTGCATGGTGCTGACCTGAGAGGTGGGCCGTGATGCGGTAGGCAGTGGCACGGTGTACCAAGTGGCACCTGGATGGTGGGCTTGGGAACCCTGCGCACATCTTTTGAGGCCGTGGCGGAAACCTCGGCCGGACTTCCGTACGGGTTACTCTCAGATAGGCGATAAACCTGGACTAGGTACTAGTGTGGTTAACGGTCGTGGCCGAGTCCCTCGCTGGGCCTCCGCTTGAAGGTTGCCGAGGTGCATGACGTGCACATGGCGATAATTGGCGAGAGCGTGTGTGACGAAGTACACCCCTGCAGCGTTATGATCTATTCGAATAGCCGCGTCCGCGGATATGGACTACTTGGAGACATATGTTGTTCATAGATAACTTCAATGGCTACTCATAAAATTGCCAAGATAAGCGTGAGTGTCGTGGACGGCATTTCCGTACGGAGACGGAATGATTCCACGATAGTGTATTGTTGTGGTGTTAGTGGACTCGTGTGCGAGAAATCAAGTTGTCAAAATTATTTAAAAATGCAAGTTGTCTAGCCACGAGTCAAATGCTGGCTTTCCGCATGAAACCCCACAATACCTTTTGATACCTTGCATGAGTAGTTAGTTATCCTAAAGTCTTGCTGAGTACCTTCGTACTCATGTTTGCTTAATACATGTTGCAGAGGTTGCTAATGACCCTAATGGAAGGTTCTTCGTAGACATCGACGACGACGAGTAGCTGGTGTCCCAGCTACGATCTGGCCCTACGTTGGTCTGTAGTATAGTCAGGCCATGTGCCTTCTAGTTGCCCTGTCTGTACTCAGACAGTTCATAACTCTTCCGCTGGCTTGTAACTGAATGACTGCAATTATGGGTCGTGAGACCCTTAATGTGTAATATTATGTGTGTGGCTCTTCCGAGCCTCTTAAATAAAGCTTGTATGTTTACGGTTATGTTGTGATGCCATCGATGTATCTATACATATCGGTATGCCATGCGTACGTGTGTCGTAGTTGATATGTATGGGGTTCGATTACCTAGTCGTGAACTTTAGTAGCACTCCTTACAAGGAAATGCCCCTTTGTGATCCAACGAGCCTTGGTAGTTCGCTACTGCTCCGGACACATTGGTTGACCGGCATGTGTCCTTCTTAGCTGTTGTGTCTGTCCCCTTTGGGGAAATGTCACGCGATGTAATGGAGTCCTTGTAGCTTGCTACGACTCGTCTACATTCGCTGATGACCGACACCTGCTTTGTTGGGTTATGTATGCCTGTCCTTGTGCGGTACTTCCACTTTGGTTTATGACTAGACATGTCGATCCGGGTTCTTTGACATTGGATTGCTAGCGACACTATCGCATACGTGAGTCAAAAGACGCAAACGGTCCCGGCTAAGGTAAGGCTGCAGCCGTGGAGTTAACCGTGCGTGAGACCACAAAGGGATGCGATGTGTTACAGGCTGGATTCCTATGGCTTAGGATCGGGGTCCCAACAGCGTTGGTATCAGAGGCCGACTGACTGTAGGATTACTAAGCCAAACTGGTCGAAGTTGAGTCTAGAATTGCTTTAGTTATATATAAGGGAATTGTTTTTGGAAGGGAACGTAAGACTCTTGTTCTCTTCTCAAGTTATTCTATTCTGGTCATCCTCGTCTTTTCTGCGGGAATTAAGGACTAGGTTACTCATCTTCTCCTAGGCTCGTGTTTCTGATCGGTAGATTATAGGACTACGGGTCAAGAGATATTGGGTTTCTTTTATTCCTAGGAAAAAGGAAGTAAGTTTGATGATCAGAGAGTTGAACTTGATAGTTGAGTGGTTACTCTATTCCATTTTGGGTTGTCTCAAAATTTGTTTTTGAGCATTTACAGCCGTTATGCAGCCCAATTTTTCATTCAGAGCTCTAATGCTTTTGCATTACTCTCTAATTACAGATGCCTGGCCGTCCTTCTCTTCAGGTGGTACGTCTGACCAGGTGCATTGATGTGCCGGGTCATACGGCCATGCTGGTCAGGGTGATGTCGGTGTGCGGTTACAGCTGGTACCCCGAGTACACAGTGGAGGAACAGTACCGAGACTTCAACCAGAGCCAGTACATCTGCACTGTTAGGGTATTTCCAGACTACCCTGGAGCTGAGGAGCCAATCCATTGGTCGTATGGGTTGGGAGTCACTGTTGACATGGAAGTACAAGATGCTGCCTATTCAATGCTGACCATTATGAGAGCAAGACATGCACTGCTCCAGAATTCAGAGTTCTGCTATGTTCCGACCTCTCAGCCTGGTGAAGAGGGATACCTCAGTGGAGTCTATTTTGATTCTTCTATGGAGGATCCACTACTGCAGTCCACTGTTGAGATGCTAGAGAACAGAGACAGGGATGCTCGTGCTCTCTGTATGGAGCTTTATGCTACCCGTGCCCGTCTGTGGACGGCTTTGACGCAGCTGGCACCGGTAGTCCAGACAGGGTATGGAGAGATGGAGGTGTTGAACCCCGTTAGGACCCATCTTCCGGCTCACGTTGACTGGCCAGCTATAGGAGGAGTCACACCTCTTCGGGGACCCCTCTTACCACCAGTCAGAGGACCAAGGCCACATCCGTGTCCTTATGGATCCCAGGGATCTCAGGCTAGAGTGTTTCCTGATCCGTAGGTTGAGCTTCCAGGTCATGAAGGTAATCTCTATGAGATGTTCTATGCGGATGCCTGAGCTGTGAGCGGAACGATAGGATGGTAGTAGCCGTACGTTCACAGTCCTGCGTGACTTGTGAAGTATGCCGGTGATGTGAAATGAATTCCGGAGGCCTAGATAAATAATGTATAGGAAGCTTGTAAGCCTCTGATGAGTAGTTTCATAATTTCAGTAGTTTGCTCTTCGGTTAAGGTTGTACTAAACTATGTAAGGGTGTGTATGAACCATGGTGTATATATAGCAATTGCTTGTTACCATGCTGTTCGGATATTCATTTCCGCATTCCATGTGTTCAGTACATTCTTAATCCATAGCTAGTATTGATATGATATTGGTCTAAGCTGTGAGTTTGTTTGTCAGGATAGTGTTCACCAGGTTGAACCGTGCCCCTGCTCATGAGCAAGGCGAGGGTAGTCAAGCGTCGCAGGAAGACCTGCCTCACCCGCCTTCTCTGGTGGAAGTGATGCTTGAGGCAGAGAGAAATAAAAGAGAGACCAACCGACTGTTAGAGCGTATTGAGCAGAATACGGCTCGACAGCCTAGGAATGCCGCAGTGTCCCTAAATGACTTTGTGAAGCTGAATCCTCCAAAGTTGCATCATTCCGTCGATCCCCTCGACGCTGATGACTGGTTGTGCAGCATCTCACGCAAGATTCGCTCTGCGAATGTGTCTGAGGCCGACAAGGTGACCTTTGCGGCGTATTTCCTAGAAGGACCCGCCAATCTGTGGTGGGAGAACTTTGAAGCTATGCGTCAGCTGAACCAGTGGCCACATGGGCAGACTTCAGTGCAGCTTTTCGTCTGCACCATATTCCAGAGGGCCTGATGGACAGAAAGAGAGAGGAGTTCTGTGCCTTCACTCAGTGCAAGTTGTCTGTGGATGCCTATAGCCGCGAGTTCGGTAACCTCGCCCGCTATGCAACAGAGGAGGTGTCTACTGATGCCAAGAAGCAAGCAAGATTCCGTAAGGGTCTGAGCCCTGAGCTTCGTCGTGATCTGCGCCTCCATGAGTGTGCAAGCTTTCAAGCCCTGGTCAACAAAGCGATCAGTGCCGAGACTGGTCATACTGACTTCGAAGCCACAAGGAAGCACTCCCGTGACTTTGGCTTGTCTTCTGGTTCCGCGTTTCCAAAATGCAGGTTGTGGGTTCCAAACAGTTCTCTACCGCCAAGATACACTCCGAGGCCATCCCACGTGGCGCCTCAGACGAATCAAGCCAACCCTCCAGCAAAAGCTTATGGTGGTCCAGCTAGCAATGCTGCACCACGTACCAACCAAGTGATATGCTACAAGTGTGGAGAACCAGGGCACTATTCCCGTGAGTGTCCTCAGAATGTGGGTGCCAAGCAACCCGGAAAGTCCGTCGGGCAGGCCAAGTGGGGCAAAGCTTACTATGTGAAGCCAACTCCTGCACGTGGCCGTGTGAACTATGTGTGAGCAGAAGAAGCTGTAGAGGATCCCGACGTCATGCTGGGTACTCTTCTTGTTAATCATCACCCAGCGTCTGTTCTCTTTGACACCGGGTCTTCTCATTCCTTCATTTCAGAAAGTTATGCACAGTTGCATAACATGTCTTTTTGTGATATGCCAATTCCATTGGTTGTCCAAACTCCTGGTAGTAAATGGCAAACCTCTGGGATAACCTATGACCATGAAATTCTAGTAGAAAGGCTAGTTCTTCTAGCCTCATTGATAGCCTTGAAATCTTCGGATATTAATATCATCTTGGGCATGGACTGGATGTCAGCTCACTATGCCAAGATTGATACTCATTCTAGAAATGTCCAGCTTACCCATCCCTCGGGTGAGATAGTAAATGTCTCCACTCGAGTTGCCAAATGCCATCTCTATTCCTTAAATGCCAACCCTCTTCCGGAACTTGAAGACATTCCGGTAGTCCGTGACTTCCCGGATGTTTTTCCAGAGGAACTGCCAGGAATTCCACGTGACACAGATGTGGAGTTTGTGATAGATCTTGTTCCGGGAACTGTCCCAATAGCCAGAAGACCATATAAGATGGCACCCCTTGAGCTAGCCGAACTTAAGAAGCAACTAGATGAGGCCTTGAACAAAGGTTTCATTCGTCCTAGCTCTTCTCCCTGGGCTTGCCCCGTTCTCTTCGTCAAGAAGAAAGACGGAACGGATCGGATGGTTGTAGATTACGACCAGTTAATCTGGTCACCATAAAGAACAAGTATCCGCTCCCCAGGATCAACGACCTGTACGATCAGCTCGCTGGATCCTCAGTCTTCTCCAAAATGGATTTGAGGTTGGGATACCATCAAGTCAAAATCAAGAACGGGGACATTCCAAAAACGGCTTTTGTTACTCGTTATGGCCAATACGAGTACACAGTCATGTCCTTCGGTTTAACCAATGCCCCAGCCACCTTCTCTCGACTGATGAATTCAATCTTCATGGAGTATTTGGATAAATTCGTCGTGGTATACCTCGATGATATTCTCATCTACTCAAAGAACGAACAAGAACATGCCGAGCATGTAAGGCTGGTATTGATGAAACTTTGAGAGCATCGCCTTTATGCCAAATTTTCAAAATGTGAATTCTGGTTACCAGAAGTGACCTATCTAGGACACGTAATCTCTGGTAAGGGTACTGCTGTCAATCCCGAGAGAGTTCAAGCTGTCCTTGATTGGACTCAACCTGAATCGGTTAAGCAAGTTAGGAGTTTTATTGGTCTAGCGAGCTATTATCGCCGCTTTGTCGAGAATTTCTCCAAGGTTGCAAAGCCTCTAACTGAACTCCTCAAGAAAGATAAAAAGTTCGAGTGGACACCACAGTGTGAGCATAGTTTTCACGAACTGAAAAGACGCCTGACTTCCGCACCTGTGTTGCTACCACCAGATTTTTCTAAGGACTTTGTTATCTATTGCGACGCCTCGCGACAAGGATTAGGTTGCATTCTCATGCAAGATCGTCATGTGATCGCATACGCATCTCGACAGTTGCGTCCACATGAGGATAATTATCCCACACATGACCTTGAGCTTGCAGCTGTGGTCCATGCGCTAAAAACTTGGCGACATTACCTTCTGGGTAATCGTTGCGAAATATTCACTGATCACCAAAGTCTGAAATATATCTTCACCCAGCCGGATTTGAATCTCAGGCAAAGACGATGGGTTGAGTTGATCTCGGATTACGACTTAGGGATAACTTACACCCCGGGGAAGGCCAATGTTATGGCCGATGCGCTAAGTCATAAATCTTATTGTAACAATTTGATGCTACAACAAGGTCAACCACATCTCTATGAGGACTTTCGGAAGTTGAATCTTCATATTGTTCCTCAAGGATTCCTTTCTACCCTGGTGGCGAAGCCTACTCTTAGGGATCAAATCATAGCCGTGCAGGCCTATGATAAGGGTATATCCCGGATCAAGGAGAATATTGCTAGCGGCAACGCTAGGGATTTTTCCATCAATGAGAAAGGTGTTGTGTTCTTTCAGAACCGTTTAGTGGTTCCCAAGAGCAAACGTCTGCGGCAATTGATCCTTAAGGAGGCTCATGATTCTCCTCTCACCATTCATCCTGGTAGTACTAAGATGTATCAGGACCTACGCCAAAGGTTCTGGTGGACTAGGATGAAGAGAGAAATTGCTGAGTTCGTTACTAACTGCGACGTTTGTCGTCGAGTTAAGGTAGAACATCAAAGGCCTGCTGGCACCCTTCAGCCTCTAGCTATTCCTGAATGGAAATGGGATAAAGTTAGCATGGATTTCATTACGGATTTCCCAAGACCAAGAAAGGAAATAATGCTATCTTTGTGGTCATTGACCATCTTTCCAAAGTGGCTCATTTTCTTCCCATTCGTGAGAGTATAACACCTAGCCAGCTAGCAGAGTTATATATCTCCCGAATAGTGTCTCTTCATGATGTTCCCCTGGAGATTAACTCGGACCGTGGAAGTATCTTTACTTCTTGCTTCTGGGAAAGCTTTCAAAATGCCATGGGGACTCACTTATCTTTTAGCACTGCTTTCCATCCCCAATCAAGTGGTCAAGTAGAAAGAGTGAATCAAATCCTAGAAGATATGCTCCGAGCTTGTGTTATATCGTTCGGTATGAATTGGGAAAAGTGCCTTCCATTCGCCGAATTCGCTTATAACAATAGTTACCAATCAAGCTTGGGCAAAGCCCCTTTTGAAGTTCTCTATGCACGAAGATGTCGAACACCTCTAAATTGGTCAGAAACCGGAGAGAGGAAACTCTTTGGCCCGGATATGATCCAGGATGCCGAAGAGCAGGTTCGCATTATTCGTGAAAAGTTGAAAACAGCCCAGTCTCGTCAAAAGAGCCAATATGATCGTCATCATAAGGCTGTGACCTTTGAAGTTGACGAGAAGGCTTACCTTCGGGTTACACCTTTTAAGGGTACCCATCGATTCGGTATCAAGGGCAAATTGGCTCCTCGTTACATTGGTCCTTTTCGCATTCTTGCCAAACGAGGAGAAGTTGCCTACCAGTTGGAACTTCCTCCGCATCTTTCCAAGGTTCATGATGTTTTCCACGTCTCGCAACTCACGCGTTGTTTTTCGGATCCTATCCGTGAAGTGGACCACGAAACGCTTGATCTCCAAGATAACCTTTCATACCGAGAATACCCCGTGCGTATTCTTGATCAAGCTGAGCGTACCACTCAACGTCAAAACCTCAAGTTTCTTAAAGTTCAATGGTCAAATCATTCTGAAAAAGAGGCAACTTGGGAAAGAGAGGATCGTCTCCGACTTGAGTATCCTGCGTTATTCCCGACGACTTCTAAATCTCGGGACGAGATTCTTTTGAGTGGGGGTGAGTTGTCACATCCCTGACACCTTAAGCAAGATAGTCTGGTGCTCATGTCTTGTTTGCTTTTGCATCTAAGAATTTTCAACAAGAACAAGAAAGTGGCAAAGGAAAAACTCAAAAACCTAGCCACTACTTTAAATAAAGGAAATCTCAAACTAGTTAAAACCAGTGAACCCAAAATGGCCTCGAGAAATGTTCAAACTTTCTGATAAATCATGAAAGTAAATGAGCATTGGAGCAAACTATTTTCTTGACACCTTAAGCATTTTAAATTAATGCAAAAAGCCACTTGTTTCAAATTTTAAATTTGAAATCAGAAACTTTAAACATTCAAAAATGTTTAAAACTTTAGGAATGGTTGGAAATATTCCAACAAATATTCTAGGGTGCTTAACATAGTTTTTACAATTTGTTTTGGAGCTGAAATAAATAGCAAAATATTGAAGTAGCTAAAACAGAAACAAAAACAGAAAAAATGGGAAACTCTTACCTGTCGCCTAGCCTGGCCCGGCCCATCTCCCTGAGTCGTCTCCTCCCTCGCGCCAGTAGGAGCAGGAGGTGGCCGCCGCCTTCTCCGGCGCGGCCACGCACCTGTGCGCCTACCTGGCCGCCGCCTCGCGCTGGCAAGGACGGGGATAAGCTCCCCGAGGCCACCCCTATCCATTCCCAGCGTCAGTTCTTCCCCCTCCTCTCGGATCTCTCCTCCCCCTTCTGCCGCCATTGGAGCCGAGCAAAGCTCGAGCTGCCCGTGCCCCTAGCCATTGGATCCGCTCTCAGAGCACGCCGTTAGCTCCGCCTCGTCGGCCCGGTCCTCCCTGCAGAAGCCGAAGCCACCCCGAGCCCTGCAACGCCACGACACCGTCGTCTTCAACCTTCGGCCGCCGGCGAGCTCTGCTCGATTCGTCGCCCCCAGGCCTTCCCCGAGCCATCTAAGCCCTGCTCTGCACTCCCCGTGAGCATGCGGTCATTTCCCCTAAGTTTTCCCCATCGATCCCCTCCTCTAGCCCTAGTTTCACCGGAGCCCGACGAGGACCGCCGCTCCAGCTCGTCGCCGGTAACCCTCCGGTGAAGTGCTGGTCCGTCTGAGGCTACCAACAGCCTCAGGGCGTTGTGTAGATGCGATAGGTGCCCAACCCCGAGCGTTTTGACCCCGTATCCGATGGCCTTGACGATGACCGAACTTGTTCGCCGCCAAGCTCGTCGCCGGCGTTGATTCCGGCCACCCCAGCCCCTGGGGCTTGTCCCATCGTGCGCGCCATCGAGTGGTCGTTCCTTCCATGGTCTCAGCCGTGCGTTTGGCCCTCTGTGCGCCATTTCCGAGCCCCCCCCTCCCCGAGGTTCTGGTGCTCGCCGGAGGCTCCCCGCCGGCGAGGACGACCTCACCGCCGGTGGATCTCGGCTGGCCTGAGCCAGTGACTGGTGGGGCCAGCCTCTGGCAAGTTTAAAGTTAATAAAAATAAATCAAATAAGTTAATCAGTCACTGACATGTGGGTCCAGTAAGGTTAATCAGTTAATTAAGTTTAAACTTAATCTAAAATTGACCAAAGAGACTGACCAGTGGGTCCCACTGGTTAGGTTTGACTTTCAACGGACAGATGGACCTGCTGATGTCATGCTGATGCAATAAAAGTATTTTCCAGTATAAAAATAATTCCAGAAATGATTAAAACTTCAAAAATTCATAGAAATTAATCTGTAACTCCAATGAAAATAATTTATATATGAAAAAGTATTAGAAAAATTCAAGGAATCTGAATATGCTATTTTCATTCATGTTTGAAAAAGTTACATAACCCAAACAAGTAGATTAAGGAATAAGTCAATTCCTATAATTACTTTATAAATGGAATATGAAAAGTAATTAAATTTCTCTTTGTTTGACATGATCACACCCTGTCCTAATTACAAATCAGTACCCTAACATGACATCTCATGCATGTTAACATCAAGTTGATCTGAGCATCAGGTCGAATCAATTAAATCGGTATTCGAGGATACCTCGTTTGAATTGATTTTGAATGTGATTCAAATCAACTTCAAACCTAACACATGTTGATTATAATAGTATCACCTTGCATTCTCATGCCATGCTCATGCATCATCTTGTTTGCATATGATTGTTATTGATTGTTGCCATTCATTTCGGTAGGCTCCGCACCCTCGGATTCCACCGAATATCCGTCTGACGGATATTGTCCCTCCTCTGAGCAACAAGGCAAGCAACCCTTTTGATCATCCTGATAAATCCCATGTTCTTGCTCCTGCACCTATTTATTGCATTAGGATCAAATGCTTCAACTGCTTTTGCCACGATTAGATGAACCCACTTCCTTTGCATGACCTACCCTTGTCACAGTAAATAGCCGAACCTTGCAACCTAGCGTACCTGGTAGTTGCTTGACCTATGATGTGCCTTATCCTGCTATGCATGCTATGCTTAGAGTTGTGTATGGTCTGTCATCTGGGAGATGAACAGAATTGTGAGAATGTGTTCGGTAAGCAAAGATTGTGTGTTGAACCTGATTTGGTAAAGGTACCGGTGAAAGGCTGTGTAGGAGTACATGGCGGGTTGTTTCATTGGAACCGTCCTTAGGAACTGAGTTCCGTGTATGTAATCCAAGACTAGATACTACCACACGTTGGGATACTTAATTGACCCTCTCGACTTATTAATCGCTTAGTACTCGGTCCAGGAGTTGCAAGTAGTTTCTGGTGTTTATAGTAATGCTGGAGGCCGTGCATGGTGCTGACCTGAGAGGTGGGCCATGATGCGGTAGGCAGTGGCACGGTGTACCAAGTGGCACCCGGATGGTGGGCTTGGGAACCCTGCGCACATCGTTTGAGGCCGTGGCGGAAACCTCGGCCGGACTTCCGTACGGGTTACTCTCAGATAGGCGATAAACCTGGACTAGGTACTAGTGTGGTTAACGGTCGTGGCCTACTCCCTCGTTGGGCCTCCGCTTCAAGGTTGCCGAGGTGCATGACGTGCACATGGCGATAAGTGGCGAGTGCGTGTGTGACGAAGTACACCCCTGCAGGGTTATGATCTATTCGAATAGCCGCGTCCGCGGATATGGACTACTTGGAGACATATGTTGTTCATAGATAACTTCAATGGCTACTCATAAAATTGCCAAGATAAGCGTGAGTGTCGTGGACGGCATTTCCGTACGGAGATGGAATGATTCCACGATAGTGTATTGTTGTGGTGTTAGTGGACTCGTGTGCGAGAAATCAAGTTGTCAAAATTATTTAAAACTGCAAGTTGTCAAGCCACGAGTCAAATGCTGGCTTTCCGCATGAAACCCCACAATACCTTTTGATACCTTGCATGAGTAGTTAGTTATCCTAAAGTCTTGCTGAGTACCTTCATACTCATGTTTGCTTAATACATGTTGCAGAGGTTGCTAATGACCCTAATGGAGGGTTCTTCGTAGACATCGACGACGACGAGTAGCTGGTGTCCAAGCTACGATCTGGCCCTACGTTGGTTTGTAGTATAGTCAGGCCATGTGCCTTCTAGTTGCCTTGTCTGTACTAATATAGTTTATAACTCTTCCGCTGGCTTGTAACTGAATGACTGCTATTATGGGTCGTGAGACCCTTAATGTGTAATATTATGTGTGTGGCTCTTCCGAGCCTCTTAAATAAAGCTTGTATGTTTATGGTTATGTTGTGATGCCATCGATGTATCTATACATATCGGTATGCCATGCGTACGTGTGTCGTACTTGATATGTATGGGGTTCGATTACCTAGTCGTGAACTTTAGTAGCACTCCTTACAAGGAAATGCCCCTTTGTGATCCAACGGGCCTTGGTAGTTCGCTACTGCTCCAGACACATTGGTTGACCGGCATGTGTCCTTCTTAGCTGCTATGTCTGTCCCCTTTGGGGAAATGTCACGCGATGTAATGGAGTCCTTGTAGCTTGCTACGACTCGTCTACATTCGCTGATGACCGACACCTGCTTTGTTGGGTCATGTATGTCTGTCCTTGTGCGGTAGTGCCACTTTGGTTTATGACTAGACATGTCGATCCGGGTTCTTTGACATTGGATTGCTAGCGACACTATCGCATACGTGAGTCAGAAGACGCAAACGGTCCCGGCTAAGGTAAGGCTGCAGCCGTGGAGTTAACCGTGCGTGAGACCACAAAGGGATGCGATGTGTTACAGGCTGGATTCCTATGGATTAGGATCGGGGTCCCGACAATACTACCACATGCTGGGCCCTGAAATATGACCCCGCTCGACTTATTAATCGCTTAGTACTCGGTCCAGGAGTTGCAAGTAGTTTCTGGTGTTTATAGTCATGCTGGAGGCCGTGCATGGTGCTGACCTGAGAGGTGGGCTGTGATGCGGTAGGCAGTGGCACGGTGTAACAAGTGGCACCCGGATGGTGGGCTTGGTAACCCTGCGCACATCGTTTGGGGCCGTGGCAGAAACCTCGGCCGGACTTCCGTGCGGGTTACCCTCAGATAGGCGATAAACCTGGACTAGGTACTAGTGTCGTTAACGGTCGTGGCCGACTCCCTTGCTAGGCTTCCTATTGAAGGTTGCTGAGGTGCATGACGTGCACATGGCGATAAGTGGGGAGAGCGTGTGTGACGAAGTACACCCCTACAGGGTTATGATATATTCGAATAGCCGCGTCTGCGGATATGGACTACTTGGAGACATATGTTGTTCATAGATAACTTCAATGGCTACTCATAAAATTGTCAAGATAAGCGTGAGTTTCGTGGACGGCAATTCCGTATGGAGACGGAATGATTCCACGATGGTGTATTGTTGTGGTGTTAGTGGACTCGTGTGCGAGAAATCAAGTTGTAAAAATTATTTAAAAATGCAATTTGTCTAGCCACGAGTCAAATGCTGGCTTCCCGCATGAAACCCCACAATACCTATTCATACATTGCATGAGTAGATAGTTATCCTAAAGTCTTGCTGAGTACCTCCGTTCTCATGTTTGCTTAATAAATGTTGCAGAGGCTGCTAATGACCCTAACGGAGGGTTCTTCATAGACATCGACGCCAACGAGTAGCTGGTGTCCCAGCTACGATCTGGAACTAGGTTGGGTCTGTAGTATAGTCAGGCCATGTGCCTTCTAGTTGCACCTATCTGTACTCAGACAGTTTTAAACTCTTCCGCTGGCTTGTAACTGAATGACTGCTATTATGGGTCCGTGTGACCCTTAATGTGTAATATTATGTGTGTGGCTCTTCCGAGCCTCTTAAATAAAGCTTGTATGTTATGGTTATGTTGTGATGCTATCGATGTATCTATACATATCGGTATGCCATGCGTACGTGTGTCGTACTTGATATGTATGGGGTTCGATTACCTAGTTGTGAATTTAAGTAGCACTCCTTACAGGGAAATGCCCCTTTGTGATCCAACGAGCCATGGTAGTTCGTTACTGCTCCGGACACATTGGTTGACCGGCATGTGTCCTTCTTAGCTGCTGTGTCTGTCCCCTTTGGGGAAATGTCACGCGATGTAATGGAGTCCTTGTAGCTTGTTACGACTCGTGTACACTCGCTGGTGACCGACACCTGCTTTGTTGGGTCATGTATGCCTGTCCTTGTGCGGTACTTCCACTTTGGTTTATGACTAGACTTGTCGATCCGGGTTCTTTGACATTGGAATGCTAGCGACACTATTGCATACGTGAGTCAAAAGACGCAAACGGTCCCGGCTAAGGTAAGGCTGCAGCCGTGGAGTTGACCGTGCGTGAGACCGCAAAGGGATGCGATGTGTTACAGCCTGGATTCCTATGGCTTAGAATCGGGGTCCCGACAGGGAGCCCTTGTGTGGCCCGACGATCCCCCATTCGTCAAAGGCAGGCATCTCCGCGACCATTCCCTCCATGTCGTCACAAGCGTACAATGGCGGCGTGCCCTATAGGAGGTCCTCAGGGCAGGGATCTAGCAGAGTCCCCAGGGCTTCTTCTATCTCGGCGTACGTCATGCCACTGACGTGCACACGCATCGTGTCTCTATTGTCGGCAAACTCCCACAAAGTGCGTGAATGCGCCTGAAGCGGCACGATGCAATCCCCCAGGAACTCCTTGATAATCACCACCCCGTCATGCATTCCTCCAAAAGGGAGGCGATTCGTTCCAGGACGGCCCGCCCTCGGGTCGGTGAGCTTATTGTGGCTCCACCCAAGGGTTTGCTGGGGTAGACCCAACGGAGTCGTGAGGAGCGAGCTCTCCCAGCGCGCCTCGACGAATACCCAATGGTTCCAGTAGCCCTCGACCTTCTTCTCGGCATTCAGGTGGGTGCCCGCGCCCGTGACATTGACCAAGGAGACGCATGCGGTGTGCTGGTCCTGGGCAGTGAACCGCAAGCTGAAGAAGTGGCGGATGAGCAATACCGAGGGCCTCACTCCCACAAAGGCCTCGTAGTAAAAGGTGAAGATGGCCAGGAGGAGGACAAAGTTTGAATGAAGGTGTAGGTTTCAGATCCAGCAATGGGAAGGATGGCGTAGAAGAAATCACAGAACAGTGGGACTAGCCCGGCGTAAATGTTTTGGAGGAAGAAGGGGTAGGAAGCCTTCACCATGCTGCTCGGTTATGCTGAGCCCGGTCAGATGGCGGTCGCTCCCCTCTAGTACGTGTCATCAGCCACCAGCGGGAGCACCGGGCCCAGGTCCTCCGTCTTGGAGATGCGGGAGGGCATGAGAGTAGGCCTAGTAGTGGCATGGCACATGGTGGAAGCCGCGACCTTCATTTTATTATTAGTGGGCGCCATCCATGGACCAGGCCCGCAAGAGGGGTGAGAAGGTAAGTCGCTCGAAGATTGGATCTGGCACATCCTTGCGCTAAGGAAGAAGATGCGGAAAGGTGGGAACGACATGGAGATGAATAATGACAGCTCCACCCCGCGTGCCTGCTTTATGTCAGCCGGGGCAGGTGCCAAAGCATTACGAAAAGGCGGGGTGCCCAGCTTCCCGTCACGCGCCACACGTTCGGCCTGGCCCTAGGCGGTGAGAGCCCACACCATCTCGCCCCTGACTGCCAGGTCGTAAACACTGGAGGCTCGAGGGCTACTCTCGGAGCTCTGGTACCGGGGGTACCCAGGCCCGCCTACCTGCAGCCCAAGGTCGAGTACACGCTGTGGGCCTGTGAATGCTCCCCGTTAAGGCCCAGGGGTCCGACCCTTGTGAGGGCCTCTCCTAGCGAGGGTATGATCATTGAGTTCTCCCCAGGCCGTTTCTTGCGAGGCTCATGGGAAGGAGGCGCCTCCTGACGTTCCTCCCCCAGGGGGCGGACTTACCAAGGGTGGCCTGCCGAGGTTGCACAGTCCAACCTCCTCGCATGGGTGACGTGAGCCATGCTGCACGGCACCAGGTCCTGTGTCAGTAGGCATGGAAAGAGAATTTTCCCCTTTGGTGCTAAGGGAGCCGAGGTAGCCGCCGGTTACCAAAGCGACCCCCAAAAGGTTTCCCGATCGGTGCTAGAGGTCCAAAGCTGGGGGCTCGACACGACAGAGGTCAACCCAGAGCCCACCAACGCTTCATGGACAAGGGCTTTTGCAGGCGAAGACCACCTTTGTCAGGGCGAGCCGTAGTCCTGTCCCCTTTGAAAATGGCCATTGTGGCAACCCTTCCCATAGAGCATGTTTTCCGGGAAGACGACCAAGGCTAGTATGAAGAGAGAGGCCCGGCCTCTATAGCATGGACCGAACCCCCATCGTCTTGACTAGGGCAAGAACCCGCCTTTGTACTCTTCTTCCACCTCAAGAAATCAATACAAGCGGGAGTAGGGTGTTACACCACTACGTGGCCTAATGGTGGGTAAATTGCTGGCATGCTCTAGTTCGCTTCCCTTAGCTCGAGCCACCGGAGAGTCACGGTGAAGTTAGAGGAAGAATATGGTAGGAGAGCGAGTGCACCCCAAAGTTCGAATCTTCTTGGGTCTATGAAGTCCCAATTCTAATAGAGTACCAACGAGCTTTGGAGATGCGTGTCGATAGATATCGACTCGAGGAGTAGGGATTGCCATGCAAATAATGCACAAGAGCTATAAGTGTATGAAAGCTCCACTGAAACTAAGTCGGTTGTGCATCCAACTTGCTTGTTCATGAAGTCCTCGGGCATTTGAGGAAGCCCATCATCGGAATATACAAGCCAAGTTTGTTAAAAAGTGATTCCCACTAGCATATGAATGATATAACATGAGACTCTCTATATGAAGAACAAGGTACCACTTTGAGGCACAAGTATGGTAAAAGATAGTAGCAAAGTCCCTTCTCTCTTTTTATCTCATTCATTTTTTTCATATTTTTTATTATGGGCTCATTTGGCCTCCCCCATTTTTATTTCCTCGCTAGGATAATGCTCTAATAATGATGATCATCACACTTTTATTTACTTACAACTCAATATGAAAATAGATAGGACGATATGACTCTGAATGAATGGCTCTGGCAGTGTACCGGGATGTGCAAAGATCTAGCATGGCATGTATAAAAATATGATGAACGGTGGCTTTGCCACACATACTATGTCAGCTCTATATGATCATGCAAAGCATAATGATGATGAACGAACTAGTCATGTGAAGTGACGATGGTATTTGCATGGAAATATATCTCAGAATGGATATGAAAATGCCATGATATGTAGACATCGTGGTTGTTTTGAGGAGGATATGAAAAGGTTTATGTGCAACAAAGTGTGTCATGTCATGGGGTTTGGATGAAACGACGAAAGTTGCACCGTCCTTAATGTGAGAACGAGCGATGCACGATACCGAAAAGGCTAGCAAATATGAGGAGATGAGAGTGCGTATGTCCATGGTTTCACATTAGTATTGAAGAGCTCATATAATTATTGCAAAGTTTTATTAGTTTTATCATAAATCAAAGTACTACTCGCATGCTCCGAGGGAGAGGGTTGGTACGAATTAACCATCGCGCGA
Organism: Hordeum vulgare subsp. vulgare; assembly: GCF_904849725.1. Taxonomy (NCBI): domain Eukaryota; kingdom Viridiplantae; phylum Streptophyta; class Magnoliopsida; order Poales; family Poaceae; genus Hordeum; species Hordeum vulgare. The sequence continues at coordinate 294,360,736 of NC_058522.1, forward strand.
TTCCGACTCAAAACAACACAAGGATTTCAACGAGGAATAGAAATCCTCACACATCATCACCATGCCTTTTTAATATTTTTAGATGAACAATAAGTTTAAAATCTCTTAATATTGACACCTACCTGAATTAATAATAATGCACTCACAACTTCTTCATATCAGCACATCAATATCATTAACCCACCATTTCTCTATGTGCTACATGATGGTTTTAATTATCACTCATTGAATACTCATTATTTTTATCTAGTCTTATGACCCATGAAAATTACTGTCACTATTTGTCCAGATCTCAAAAAATATAAGTGAATAATAATAGCATAATATTTCTATAACATCTACATGCCACCGTGCTCAAAAAGATATAAATGAAGTACTAGAGCAACTTCTAAGCTCAAAAGATATAAGTGAAGCACATAGAGTATTCTAAAAAAATTGTGATGATGTGGTATATCTATCAAATAGGTTTGTCCAGAAAAAATTATTGTGGCAAGATTAAAGTAAAATCAAACAACGCTACAAGAAAATCTCATATCATCTGATGAGTAAACCTATAGCTCGAAGTAACATACCGATGGATTGAGACGAGAAGAGGGGATGCCTTCCAGGGCATCACCAAACTTAGGTGATGGAGTCTTTCTACAGTGTTACGTTGGGGTGCCTTTGGCATCCCCAAGCTTAGGATTTTTCTGCTCCTCACTACTTTGTCCATCGGGACAATACCCAAAACTTGAAAACTTCAATCACATAAAACTCAACTAAACTTCGTGAGGTCCTTTAGTATAAGCAACATATAAAATACTTTCAGGTGCTGTTACAAATTGATTCTTATTTTATTTTAGCATAGGGTACTATATATTAACTACTCCATGGATTATATCCCGTGATACAATCCATAGCATCATGAAAACAAGCAAACTACACATGCAAAAACAGAATTTGAGTGAAACAGAATGGTTTGTAGTAATATGTAACGTACCTGTACTTTTGTAACTCCAAAAGTTCTGAAAAATTAGGAACACGTGAGGAATTTGTATAGCAATAGTGTATAAAAGGCAGCTTAAAAAGTCGTTCCAATTAAATGAGATAAATTCCGCACTCGACGACAAAGTTTTTGTTTTTGCACCGTATCAATTCTACTCACCCTGCAAATCATTCCAAAGGCTTTACTTGGCACAAACACCAATTAAAAAATAAAAACACAATAATTATAGAGGCAATAATAATGTTTTAACACACTAACAAAAAATAAAAATCCAAAAATAAGATAACCATTGGGTTGCCTCCCAACAAGCGCTATTGTTTTATGCCCCTAGCTAGGCATATTACATAGTTTCAAGCGTTGTCATCTTTGACACTCAACCCATAAGTGGCTCTCATGATTGATTCAAATGGTGGCCTAATTCTATTTCTAGGGAATTTTTACATTCCTTCATTTAATGGAAACTAGAACCTTATATTTCCCTCTTTAATGTCAATGATTGCACCTATAGTTCGTAGGAAGGGTCTTCCAAGTATAATTGGAAAAGTAGGGTTGCAATCAATATCAAGAACAATGAAATCTACAGGCACATAATTTTTATTTGCAACTATCAACACATAATTTATTATACCCAAGGGTTTCTTGATGGTAGAATCCGCAATATGCAAGTTTAGGGAACATGCTTTAATATTAGTGAGACCAAACACATCACATAAAGTTTTAGGTATAGTTGAAACACTAGCACCAAGGTCACACAAAGCATTGCATTAATATTTATTTATCTTAATTTTGATAGTAGGTTCCCGCTCATCATGCAACTTTCTAGGAATAGTTACTTCAAGCTTAAGTTTCTCATCATAAGCTTTCACCATAGGTTCCACTATATGTTGAGTAAAAGCTTTGTTTTGTTCATAAGCATTGGGTGAGTTAATAATGGATTTCAACAAGGAAATACATTTTACTAAAGAGAAATGATCATAATTAAAATCCTTTTAATACAAAATAGTGGACACATCACTAGTTAAAGTTTCGACCACACCAAACCCACTTTTTTAGTATTAGGATTAAAATCATCACCCTCCAAGCAAATGGGACGCTCTTCACTAGAGTTGACTCATCTCTAGTACCTTTATCATTAAAATTCAGAGAAGTAAACAAAGATTTGTTATGATGTGTACCAATCATTTTGAGATCTTCATCATGATTTCGGTAAAAACTGGGTGCAAGATCTTTTTCTAAGAATTGCCATTAGCTTTCAACTTAGCGGTCCTCTCCTTACTTTCATTAATAGAAACTTGGATAGATTTAATAGTCTCATTAAAATTATCCGTAGGAGGTAAAGCTTTTTGAAAAGTTTCTACATCAAGAACAATCATCTCCATGTTTTTAGCGAAAGTATCGACAACACGCAATTTTCTTCTACCATAGTATTGAAAACTTTTTGAGAATTAATGAATTCCTTTATTCTATTTTAAAGATACGTGGATATCCTATTATAATTTTTAGAGGAATTACCATAAGAATTACCAAAAGAATTTCCATAACCATTAGCATTATTATCGGGATACGGCCTAGCATTGAAATTTCCCCTATAAGCATTGTTGTTGAAATTGTTTTGCGACACAAAGTTCACATCAATAGCATCATTATTTTTTAAATCAAGGTAGACAAGGACATATCACTAGGATCAACGTGAGTATTTTTGTTAGCAACCTAATTCATAAGAGCATCCAATTTTTCACTCAAGATATCAATTTCCTGAACAAAATTTACCTTCTTATCAACTGGAGCTCTTTCGGTATGCCATTGAGAATAGTTCACCATGATGTTGTCCAGAAGTTTGGTGGACTCTCCTAGGGTCACCTCCATTAAGGTGCCAACTGCGGCAACATTTAGAAGATTTCTAGACTCAAAGTTTACTCCAACATAGGAATTTTGGATAATCATCCACAGGTTTAAGCCATTTGTTGGACAATTTGTTATCATCAATTTCATCCTGTCTACATATACATGAGATGTGAAGCGGGATCCGCTTTTGTGGACAATTTCATCAAGTTTAAGCCATTTGTTGGACAATTTGTTATCATCAATTTCACCATTTTGGATAATCATCCTCAAGTTTAAGCTTGTGCAACATATACATGATCTTGATGTTTAAAATTCATTATTTGATTTCTAAGGGAACTGATCTTAGCAAGAGGAAAATACTTGGAAAGAAAAGCATCTTTCCACGTATTCCATGTTCCAATACTATTACGTCGTAAATATGAAAACCAAGCTTTCTCTCTTAGTGAAGACGGAAACAATTTTAATTTCACCATATAATTATCCATGTCCTTTTTATTTTGCATATCGCAAAGGTCAACGAAGGTATTGATATGTGAAGCGGGATCCTCATTATGACTTCCCGAAAATTGCTCTTTCATGAAAAGATTTACTAATGTAGCATTAATATCAAAAGCATCCGCACTAGTGGCGGGTGGTATAGGAGTACTAATAAAATCATTGTTATTAGTATTTGAGAAGTCACTCAACTTAGTAGTATCTTGAGACATGGTGATTGAGCAAGCAAAGTAACAAGCAATACAAGCAAACTAGAGAGCGGAGATTTAATCTAGTGACATGCTAAGCAAGAAAAGATAAATATGTTTTTGTATTTTTATTTTTTATGAGACAAACTAAATATACCAGAAAATAGAAAGAGGAGAAAGTGAATGAAATTTTGTGTGAAGTTACTTGGTAGTTGGTGATGATATTCCCCAGCAACAGCGGGACAAATCCTTCCTGATACTTGTGATTTGTGTTGGGTTTTTCGTGAAGAGGAACGGGTTGTCGCAGCACAATGTGGGTAAGTATTTCAGTCAATTTGGAAACCAAGGTTTATCGAATCAATAGGAATATCATCCACAATTGTCTTCAGCAGTTCCACACAAAAGAACAAACAACTTGAACCCAACGCTGGCAAGAGGGTTGTCAATCCTCTTGTCTTGTTATTTGCAAGCAAGTGAGGCGTGTAGATAAATAGTAGATAGCAAGATAAAATAAAAACAAACAAATAAACGAAAGTTAATGATGGTTTTCTTAGTATGTTGTAAATAGTCCGGGGGCCATAGCTTTCCCTAATGTCATGTCTCATGAAAAACAGCATACGTTGGGTGAACATATTACTGTTGGGCCATTGACACAAAAGCGGATAGTTATGCGATATTCACGGCAATGATCATGTGTATATAGGCATCAAGTCCATAAAAAAATAGGCCGACTCTTGCTTGCACCTATTACTATTAATCCACTCATCAACTGCTATCCAACATGCATCTAGAGTATTAAGTAAAATAGAGTAATGCATGGAGAACAATGATATGTTGTAGACAAAGTAAACTCAAGCAATATAAATAAACCCCCTCGTTTTATACTTAGTAGCTGCAACACAAAGACGCATCTTGTCCCCTTCTGTCACCGGGATATTGATATTCGCCAGGTTGAACCTACGACAACGCACCTCTCTCACCCAAGACATATCCATCTAGTTGGCCAAACTATTTCAATAGATCAGAAAGAATTATGAAGCCATCATAATCATGCACATAAGAATCATATGTGTATTTAGAGGAGACTCAAATATTTATCATGAATAATATGAACATAAATCGACAATTCATCATATCCCACCAAACGGACTGCACAAAAGGAATTACATCATATGGATCAAAGCGAAGATGCGATGATCATTGTATTGAAGATCAAAGAGAGAGATTGCCATCTAGGTACTAATTATGGACCCGTAGGTCTGTGGTGAACTACTCACACATCATCTTGAGGGCAGCAAGGTTGATGAAGAGGCCCTCCATGATCGACCCCCCTCCAGCAGGGTGCCGAAATGGAGCTCTAGATGCCCTCCCATCAGAACATAGACTTGCAGTGGCATAAAAAGTGTTCCGGGACTCTCTCTAGTGTTTTTAGGGTAGATGAGAATTTATAAGGCAAAGAACAGAGTCAGGAGGGCCACTAGGGAGGCACAAGCTATCAGGACGCCCCCAGATCGTGCCATGTTGTCTTATGGGCCCCTCGTGAGGCCTCCAGCCTTCTTCCTATGCTCGTTGGTCTTATTTTGGTCCTGAAAAATCACCAAAAAGTTTCAGGTCAATAGTACTTCGTTTGGTATGGAAAACCTAAAAAGTGAAAAACACGGAGAAAACAACAACTGACACACGGCACTGGATCAATAGGTTAGTTCTCAAAAATAATATGAACTGTTAAATAAATACCACAAAACTATTCTAGAATGATAACATATCAGCATGGAACAATAAAAAGTTATAGATACGTTGGAGACGTATCATATACCTCGCGAGACTTTGTAACAATTAAAGGTCCAACACCGTAACCATCATATTCTCCCTCCATTCCCTCACTGTATCCATCATGTACTCCCTCCATTATTCCCTAACCGGAGTCATTCAGAAACTATGCGGTGATATTATCTCCATTGCGGATTATTACCCCCAAGATCTCTTCTTGTTCTTCGTCCCTCCCGTGTTTCATACTTTTTAAAAACTCTAGCAAGTTATTTCAATGCTATAAATAAATTATTAAAAGAAATTTACAGCTACAGGTTGATTTACATCTCGATTCAAAAATTTCATTATTAAAACAAATTCACATAATATCACTAATACATCTCGAATAATCCAGTTGCAACGATAATATTATCATATAATATCACTAATAGATCTTGAAAAATCCGGCTAATGAAACAAAAATATCACATAAAATCACTAATACATCTCACCCAATCAAAGTTATCACCCAAATAGATGCAGCTTTACTGAGCAGCGGGCGGTGAACACCCAAAGAGAAGGAACCATCACTCGATCATAGCTCGGGTGAGATCCGTGAAGAAACTGCCGAATATTGGAGAACCTGACGTCCAACGCAACTATGTAGTGACGGACATGCCCGTCCTCCTCCGTAACACGACGACATTCCACCTCCTTGGGGGCCGGCTCCCTCTGTGCTGATAGTGGCCCACGCAACCGCCACCAAAGAACCTCTAGGTCGACGACGAGACCCTTATTCCTCCCCAAGTTGCGCCCCCGAAAGGTAGCACCTCCCAATGTCATAACGGCAGAGCCTAGTCCCGGACATGGCACCTCTCCAACTAGTTGGCTCCGTCGATTCGACAATGAGGATCCGGGTAGGGAATCGTGACCGAGAAAAATTCTTTTGAAAAATTAATATTTATACACATTGTACTCTTTTCTTTTTTTTCTCGAAAACAAATAAGAGTTCCACTGCAAAAAAAGGACACCCTTGTTCCATTTTTATTCATAAAGCACCACTTAAAAACTCTTGTAGCATTGGTAGCTCATTCTTAGATTGTGTAGCTTCTAAATAATTCAAATTCTAGAGAAGAATATTCCAATTTCTCATACAACTTCAAATTCTCCGTGTGCAATATCTAAACTGAACTGAACTCAGTTTGATCCTATATAGAAAAGGTTGCTACAGACTTATCTATATGTAGTATAATCAAGTAATTTTCCTTCCAACTGCAATCAACTAGGGACTAAACTAATCTGAATTCAATTTGATCCTATATAAAAAGGTTGCTACAGACTTATCTAGATGTAGTATAATCAACTACGTTCCTTCCAACTACAAATTTAAGCAATCAACTAAGTACAAAACTAGTATGTTTTCTGAAATCAACTAAAATGTTCTATACTGAATGAAAATTACGAATTGAAATCAACTAGGTCAGCGCAATATAGGAGAAGGTCGGTGGGATGGACGTGCTCACCGGTCCTGTAGGCAGCGGGAAGGACGCCAGTGGTGATGACGCATACTCGAAGTAGCACTGGCGTTGGCTCGTGCGGCGCGCATGTGGACGAGAATGACGATGTTGAGGCGGACATGTGTGCGTGGAGGAGCGGCGGTGGGAGCAGATTCGTCGAGGGCACGGTCGGGCAGCCTGACAACGTCACATGGAGGCCGACGGCTGTAGTGGCATCGAGGGCATGGTCGGGCGAGGGAATGGCGAGGAAGATTGTGGGAGGGAGAAGAAGCGGTTTAAATACTGCCAGCCCTTTAGTCCCGGTTGGTGGCTCCAACCAACATGAAAGGGTCTTTAGTCCTGGTTGGTGGCTGCAACAGGGAGAAAAGGGTAGGCCTTTAGTCCCGGTTGCAGCCACCAACCAAGACTAAAGCTGTTTTTTTCCGCGGCCGATGGCGTGAAAGGTCAGGCCTTCAGTCCTCGTTAAAGCCACCAACCTGGACTAATTCTTTTTGCTATTAAAGGTTTTAGCAATTTTGTATTTTCTTTTCTGTTAAGTTAATAGTTTAGTAGTTTTCTTTGCTGCTAAGTTTATTTATGACAAAGACAAATTTTGTTATTTGTAGTTAAGTCCTACATTTCACTTTGGAGTTTTTATTTTGTTTTCCTTGAAGTTTTGTTTTGCTTTCTATTTGCTTTTTCTTATTGTTTTCTTTATTGCATTTAGTGTCACCTTCACAACATTTCCTCCAGTAGTGATATTGAATTTTGTAGTGGGTAGAAGCATGAGGTAGGAACCCTCACCATTGTTAGTGAGCCCGGAGAAATATTTTTTAGTTCTACGCTATTCTCATAGGATTCTCTGATTTATCTACCGTCAACATGTCATCAACTTCCCCTTTTAACCTTTTCTTGAATTTGCAATAAGGGAGCATACTTTTCAGGTGGCCTATACCAATGGATCCACATATTTGTCTTACTTGCATATTTGTACAAGGAAAGAAACATACATTTACAAAAAATTAAAATAGATGCCAATCTTGACTGCTACAACAGAAATGGAATTGTAGGGAACTTGAAATGTTTCTTCCTGAAAGTGAGGATGAACAATCATCCTGGGCTTGAAATGTTTCTTCGCTTCCTTTTGTTTCTGAGCCTTGTCATCCTCGACCGGAACCACCTTTTGTGCACGATAGTATAGATCATGGTTATTTCTCGAGAATGACCAACTATTCGTTTCACTCTGCTTGCATGTTAGGTAAACTATGAACATTCAAATTTACTAGATAATACATCACCCTAATTTTTATTTACATTCTTAATTTTCTGAGCTAATACATCGCCTTCATGTAACTATAGCGGTTCTAGATCAAAGACATCATCAAAATAGTTGTCTCCCGTAACCATGGCTTTCAACCCAGTTATGTATTGATTAACTCCTCTATATAATTAAAATACTAAAAGGACATGTATAATTGAAAATTCATAACTTACTAAATAATTATTCAAAAATCATGTTTCAAATGCCAAAATTGCCTATCTCTTACAAAGATTCCCTCTGGTTTGTTCGAAGTGGGACTTTCCATCTATAAGTCCGGAAACTCACTAGAGAAAACGTGATGACAGTGAAGCCGGTCACATCCGAGAATGGGATCTTGGGGTATAAAACTTTTTCTTCGCATGTGTCCCTTGCTTATTATAGCACCATAACCATGGAGAATCTTCATCATTTAACAAGATGCTTGGGCTGGTCTTCACTTTGAAGGGAGGATTCATCAAACTTATTATAATCTTCTCACATGTCTATCTTGTCCTCCACTCCCACGATGTTTCTTTTCCCTGAAAGAACTATGTGGCACTTTGTATTATATGATGTATTCGCTTCTGTATATTTTCTTTTTCTCGGTTTGCTAGACATGTCCTTCACATAGAAAACCTAAGCCACACCACTGGCTAGGACGAATGGTTCGTCTGTGTATCCAATATTGTTGAGATCCACCATTGTCATTCTGTACGGTGGGTCTACTGACGCATCCATTTTGCATCATGTTTTGTTACTATTATTTATAGTGTTTTTATGCATTGTACCACTTGGTGGAGTAATTCTAATGCCTTTTCTATCATAATATTTAAGGTTTACATCAAGTGGAGGAATACCGGCAGATGGAATTCTGGACCTGAAAAAGCTACGTGAGAGATACCTATTCCGCACATCTCCAATTGGGCTGAAAATTTACGGAGATTTATTTTATAATAAATAAAAAATACTGGAACGACAACTGTTGGAGGGGGGCCACCAGGCGGCCAATAGACACCTAGGCGCTCCAGGCACCCCCGACGCGGCCAAATGTCCAATGGGACACCTGGCCCACCTCCGGCACCCATCTTCTGGTATAACTTCTCCTTCGACATAAAAAATTAAGGAGATGACTTTCAGGATGGAGCGCCGCTGTCTCGAGGCAGGACCTGGGCAGGAGCACTTTTTCCCTTCGGCGAAGCGATTCTGCCGGAGGAACATCCCTCCCGAAGGGGGAAATCGAGGCCATCTTCATCACCAACAACCCTCTCATCTTGGGTAGGTCAATCTTCATTAACATGTTCACCAGCACCATCTCCTCTCAAATCCCTAGTTCATCTCTTGTACTCAATCTTGTACTGGAACCTTGGATTGGTACCTGGGGTGTGTCTAGTAGTGTTAATTAGATCTTGTAGTTGATGCTATATGGTTTATTTGGTGGAAGATCATATGTTCAGATCCATTATGATATTCAATACCTCTCTGATCATGAATATGTTTATCATTTATGCGTAGTTACTTTTGTTCTTGAGGCCATGAGTGAAATCATGTTGCAAGTAGTCATGTGAAGTTGATTTTCGTTCGATATTTTGATGATATGAATGTTGTGGTTCCCTTAGTGGTGTTATGTGAACGTCGACTAAATAACACTTCACCATATTTTGGGCCTAAGGGAATGCTATGGTTAGAATTTTTCTTAATACTTTTCTCGTAGTTGCGGATGCTTGCGGGAGAGTTAATCATAAGTGGGAGGTTTGTTCAAGTAAGAACATCACCCAAGCACCGGTCCACCTACATATGAAATTATCAAAATACCAAACGTGAATTAAGACAACATGACGAAGGTGACTAGATGAAATTCCCGTGTGCCCTCAAGAACGCTTTGCATATTATAAGAACCTGCTTTGGCATGTCCATTGCCTCAAAAGGATTGGGCAACCTTGTTGCACCTATTGATACTATTGCTACTAGTCACTTGTTACAATTATCTTCCTATCAAACAACTTGTTACCACTATTTTAATTCTTGCGGAAATTACCTTGTTGAAAACCTCTTGTCATTTCCTTCTGCTCCTTGTTAGGTTTGACACTCTTACTTATCGAAAGGACTACAATTGACCCCCTATACTTGTGGGTCATCATCTAACTTTATCCCGTCTCCGGTCATATTGACCTATTTGCACCGAAACAAAGGGACATTAAAAGAACGCCCATAGTCAAGCTCCCATATCTCCTCTATGTAACCATAATATGTGTCCTTTTCCCTATTGGTGTTTGTTCCATCAAAGCGGACAACATTGTTTTAGTTGGTGCTCTTTTATCTTGGGTGATCGTGCAAAATGTATTCCCATTTATCTCGTACTCTTGGAAAGTAAATATAGTTGAAGATGGTGTCCTAGCGAACAAGTATAGCTCATATTCAACAGTGGTTTTATTCATGAGATGTGTTTGCAACCAACCGCTGAAAGTCGCGATGTGTGCACGTGTAATCCAGTCATCAGACTACCCCAATTGTTTGGAGCGTACAATATTCTTGTGTTCATTGATATACGGGGCCACCAAGGTAGAACTTTGTAGAACTGCCCAGTGTGCTTGAGTGAAAGAATGCTCGTCTCTACATATTATTGCTTTCTTTCATAGCATGCCTTTTCCATCGAGTCTCCCCTCATGCCGCGGTTGAGAAACACCAATCGGCTTAAGGTCAGGAATACTGTCAACACAAAACTCAATAACCTTCTCTGTTCCATAGCCCTTGGAGATGCTTCCTTTTGTCCTATCACGGTTATGGACATATTTTTTTAAGACTCCCATGAACCTCTCAAATGGGAATATATTATGTAGAAATACACGACCCATAATGGTAATCTCTTCGACTAGGTGAACTAGGATGTGTGTCATAACATTGAATAAGGATGGTGGGAACACCAACTCGAAACTGACAAGATATTGGACAAAGTCATTCTGTAACCTTGGAAGGATTTCTGGATCGATTACCTTCTGATAAATTGCATTGAGGAATGCACATAGCTTCACAATGTCTAATCGAACATTTTCCGATAGAAGTCCCCTAAATGCAATTGGTAGCAATTGCGTCATAATCATGTGGCACTCATGAGACTTTAGTTTTTTGAGTTTTCTCTCTACAATATTTATTATTCTCTTTATATTCGGCCAGAATCCACACAGGTCCTTGATACTGCTCGGGCATTCAAAAAAGATTTACTTCTCTACTTTGGTAAGAGTGTAGCTGGCAGGACTTAAGTAATGACACCCTTTATCCTTCTTGTTCTCTCGATGCATGGTGTATGGTTCTTTCATTCATTGCTGGTCCTGCCATGTTTCCGGTGTATATTTTGTCTTCCCATACAAGCCCAAGAAGCCTAGAAGGTTCACACAAAGATTCATCGTCACGTGTATCATGTTGATTGCAGAGCAAACCTCTATGACTTTCCAATAGGGTAGGTCCCAAAATATAGATTTCTTTTTACAAATGGGCGTGTGTCCAGTAGCGTGGTCATTCGGAACAGATTGACCACCAGGACCCTTTCCAAATATTACTTTTAAATCCTTGACCATATGAAATATATCATCAACAGTACCTTGGCCAAGCTTCTTCCTGTGATCTGCCTCACGTTTTAAATGCTTGCCTTTGTTTCTTACAGGATGCTTTGTCGAAATAAACCGAGGATGCCCCTCGTACACAACCTTCTTATATTTATCCAAATATGCACCTTCAGTCTCATCTAAACAGTGCGTGCATGCATTGTATCCCATGTTTCTCTGTCCTGAAAGGTTACTAAGTGTAGGCAAATCATTGATGGTTACGAAAAGCAATGCTTGTAGGTCAAATTCCTCTTGTTTGTGCTCATCCCACATATGTACACCCTTTTATCCCAAAGTTGTAAAAGTTCTTCAACTAATTGCCTTAGGTACACATCAATATCCTTGTCGGGTTGCTTAGGCCTTGGATGAGCACTGTCATCATAACGAACTTCCGCTTCATGCACAACCAAGGAGGAAGGTTATAGATACATAGAGTCATAAGCCAGGTGCTATGACTGCAGCTTTGCTCCCCAAAAGGATTCATGTCATATGTACTTAGAGTAAACCAGAAGTTCCTTGCGTCAACTACAAAGCCCGGGAACTCCCTCTCAATTTTTCTCCACTACGACCCATCAACGGGTACTCTCAACATCGCGTCTTTCTTACGGTCTTCTTTCTGCCATCGTAAAAACTTGGCATGCTCTTTGTTTTGGAACAAACGTTTCAACCGTGGTATTATAGGAGCATACCACATCACCTTGGCAGGCACTCTCTTCCTTGGGCGCTTACCCTGAACATCACTAGGGTAATCGCGGATGATCTTATAGCGCAGTGCACCACATAACGGGCATGCATTCATATTTTCGTACTCCTCCCCACGGTAGAGGATGCAGTCATTAATGCATGCATGTATCTTATACACCTCTAATCCTAGAGGGGAGAAAACCTTCTTTGCTTCATACGTACTGTCAGGTAATTCGTTATCCTTTGGAAGGTTCTTATTCATTATTTTTAGTAACTTCTCAAATCCCTTGTCAGATAAAGCATTCTCTATCTTCCATTGGAACAATTCTAGTGTGGTATCGAGCTTTGTGTTACCATCTTTGCAATTTGGGTACAACATTTTTTTGTGATCCTCTAACATATGCTCCAACTTCAACTTCTCCTTTTCACTTTCGCATTCTCTATGTGCATCAACAATGGACAGGCGAAGACCATCAAGGGGCACATCTGGTGTCTCTTGATCTTCAGCTTCCTCCGTTGCAGTATCACCGTATTGAGGGAACATAGGGTAGTTTTCATCATCCTCTTCTTATTCATTGTCTTCCATCAAAACCCCTCTTTCACTACTAGTAAACTGGCGTCCAGGGAGGGACCCCCCTCTTTGTCGTCTGCCTCCCCCTCTTTGTCGTCTGCTAGCACAAGACAAAGGGGATGGCCGCATAACAGCCATCGACCCCCACCCCGCCTATCTCCCCACCTCTCTCTCTCCCCATATTCCCACCCTCTCTCTCTGCTCCTCCCCATGCCGCCACCACCACCGTGCTCACCCATCACCCTCCTCGCGCTGCCACCCTCCCCGCGCCGGTCCCCTCCCCATGCTATCTCCCCTCATCTCTCCACCCTCTCCCCCTCCCCGCTCCACCACCACCCTCCCCGCGTCGCCACCCTCCTCGCGTGGCCACCCTCCCTGCATCACCACCCTCCCCGCGTCGCCACCCTCCCCGCATCGCCACCCTCCCCGCGTCACCACCCTCCCGCCTCACCACCCTCCTCGCGTCGCCACCCTCCCAGCGTCGCCACCCTCTTCGCGCACTCCCCCGCTGTCCCCACCTACTGCCCTCGTCACGCCCGGTGCCTCGCTGCCAACTCTCATCATCAACACCTACATATAAAGAACCAAACACTTACACCCAACACGGGCAAGAGGGTTGTCAAGCCCCTTGAACTCGTTACTTCCAAGGATTAAGTAGTGATAGATAGATAAGGTAAATATAAAATAAAATTATAGAATATAAATGGCAGTAATATATTTAGGGTTTTATTAATATATTTTGTGAAGACCCGGGGGCATAGTTTTCTCTAGAGGCTTCTCTCTCCGAGATAGCATATAGTGGGTAAACAAATTATTGTTGGGCAATTCATAGAATAGTGCATAGTTAGAAAATATTTGTTCACGACAATGAGCATATATATACACATCATGTCCATAAGCAAGTAGATCGACTCCTGCCTGTATCTACTACTATTACTCCACTCATCGACCGTTGTCCAGCATGCATCTAGTGTATTAAGTTCATAACAAACAGAGTAACGCCTTAAGCAAGACGACATGATGTAGAGGGATAAATTCATGCAATAGATATAAACCCCATCTTTTTACCCTTGATGGCAACAACACGATGCGTGCCTCGCTTTCCCTCCTGTCACTGGGTGAGGACACCGCAGGGCATGAACCCAAAACCAAGCACTTCTCCCATTGCAAGAATTATAGATCAAGTTGGCCAAACGAAACCCACAACTCGAAGAGAATTACAAGGATATGAAATCATGCATATAAGAGATCAGAGGAGACTCAAATAATAATCATAGATAATCTGATCATAAATCCACATTCATCGGATCTCGAAAAACACACCGCAAAAGAAGATTACATCAGATAGATCTCAATGAAGATCATGGAGAACTTTGTATTGAAGATCCAAGAGAGAGAAGAAGCCATCTAGCTACTAGCTATGGACCTGAAGGTTTGTGGTGAACTACTCACGCATCATCGGAGAGGCAATGGTGTTGATGAAGAAGCCCTCCGTATCCGAATCCCCCCTCCGGCAGGGCACCAGAACATGCCCCAGATGGGATCTTGCGGAGACAGAAGCTTGCGGCGGCGGAAAAGTATTTCCGTGGCTCTCTCTGGTAGTTTCAGATTTTTGGAGAATTTATAGGCGGAAGAAGTAGGGCAAAGGAGACACGGGGGGCCCACAAGCCTGCTAGGCGCCCCCAGGCCGCGCCTAGGGGGCTTGTGACCTCCCCCGGGGTCTACAACAAGAACCCCCTTTCAGCAACGCATTGATGTGTTCTTGTATGTCCATATAAGTGTTGCTAAGGCCTACACCAACGGATTAATATGTGTTTCCGTAGACGAGGTTGGAAGGGCCTACAACAACGTATATAAATGTGTTGGTAAACGGCATGAAAAAACGATGCAGACTGGCAACGTATATAACTAGATTCTAACAACACTTTGTATGTGTTGCTCGCTGCATTGTACAATAGGATTTCCAAATGGACACAAGAGATCATTGCAACATATAGAGGTGTTGCTAAAGTTTATGAACTGTGATTCCATATATTGTTATCATAATGATATTGTTAGTGCTGACAATACATGGAGCCACAATATAACAAACATAAAGGTCTCATATATTAATTTGACTTTGTTGCTTTACAAAGAACATGATCCAAAGGATGCAATGAGATACTAAAATAATAGCTAAGTCTGGACGTTTCAATCAACGCCTCAACCATTCTAAAACATAATGTTTGAAATATCCACACTAGAGATGACATCCTAAAACACTACGTAAGACCATCGAATAGGAGCCCCATTCTCCACCTTGCAATCAACATCTGGGCCATGCATCATCAATTTATCTTGGCAATCTACAATAATAAAGAAATGATATCAACAAGTTATTGTAGAGAAAACAAGGCTAAGTGTGGTAAAATTAAAGAAGGAAGAACATACAAAGGTTGAAGGCCATGCAATAATTAATCCTGCTGCATGACCAATAATGTTGACCTTTTTTAGAGGTCGTATCAACGGGTCTGATTTTGCCAATGTAGCATCAATTCACACTGCCCAGAATTGATTACCAAGACGAACACCCTCAACTTTGTATTCTGGGTCAGTGCTTTGGAGTATACCAAGAGCAACATTCTTGTTTGGATTTCCCAAGCTCTTCAAAAATACTATAGTGCCAATCTGTTCGTAAACGAGAAAACCATTTGTACTATAAGCAATTTGAAACATGCACATAATCATGTGTAACATAAACTTAATACCCATACATCTATTGAGTCGGCACCCATGCAATTTATTGTACTGCATTGTTGTTTCTGTAGATATTGTATGCAACATTAGTATGCAATATACTTAAAGCCTAAGAACTGAATGGGAGAATAATAAGATTTAGAAGATATATGTCATACATTGGCATTCTTTGTTGCATTACCTCCTCTTGAAATCTTACTAATGCTCTGGCCACCATGCTAATGGCAAGATGCAAAATAATCAGAATAACTTAAGAAGGAAAAACTGAATATATATGTACACATGATGAATCACAATTAAATATTCATATATGCTGTCTACATCTATATATGTACACATGATGAATCACAATTAAATATCGGCTCTGCTACACGTACGACGTTTCTCGTACGATAAACATCCGATGCTACGTGGTAGCGAATTACCACACACGGGGCGACGGAGGCGGAACGGCTTCGTACACGCAATGGGTTTGGGTTTGGGCCAGGTTGGATCGTACTTCCTCTTCTGTCCTGGTAGGCCCCACCTCTTAAATAGAAAATTACTCTGTTTTCTTTGTTTACAAAGCAAGCTTTCGTTATCCCTTTGCTCAGGCAATGGACGAAGTCCTCCAGCTGCTACCGCTGCTATCTAAAAAATTTCAGCAAAATCAGATCCATAGGAGATGGATCCATAGGAGATGTGATTGGTAAAAGCACAAGCTTGGTAAAAGAACAAGCTTGAGGTAATAGCTAGGAAATTTAGTGCCTAAGACCACATTTATCTTGACCAAGGCAGCATGCTTAGAAGTAGTCCACTGTGTGTCTGAATCTAGCTAGTATACTGTGGCTATGCTATATACTGCAATGGACAATGTAAACATATTTGATCCATCAGTATAACGTTGCTGAATGAATATGATATTTCAGAAAATATTTTGGTCATACAGAACATAGCGACACACACCGTTGAAGAATGGCTAGTTTTGAGGGGTTACGAAACAATACACTAATATGGGTTTTGGGCTTGGGCTGGACCGTGGGTCATGGGGCAGTCTTAGTTAGCAACCACGAGCATCCCTAATGTATGATCGAACCGTCGTACGTTTATTGGACGAGAAATGTCGTATGTGAAGCATTTTCGATTAAATATTCATATATGCTGGCTACATCATTATGCAAAAGAAAGACTGAAATAACAATGTGAAGGGATTTTTCATCTTGGTGAAAGTGGCTGCACTTTATCTCTTAGATTGTTATCTCGGATAGTTTTACTCAATATTGAAATTGTTATATATGTCAGACATCATTTCTAGCATGCGTACGCACTGGAAATGTGCAAAAAAAATCTTGACGCATGAGAGCAGAGATGCATTGTGAAAATAAGCTTTAGAAGATTAGAACATATGTAGTGTAGTAACCTTATTTGCACTAGAGTTTTCCTTCTCTTGTTGCACATTTTCACCACGGATAGAAGTATGTTTGTTCTATGACAGAAGATATATCATAAGATTTGGAAGAATTGTAATAATCATTCCTACCATTAGACGAGTAAGTACAATTGATTGTTGCTCAACCATATTGGACTCCAAGTAAAGATAAACAATTTATCTTTTTGAAACAGATTCAGAGTTGAGAATAAATAAGCAACAACAGCTACGCAATGAGTATGTAGTGTTTTATATCTGATTTCATTGGTTTATCATCATAAAAGTTTGTACGGTAATCTTCTCAAGATTCTCGACATTGGTATAAGTTCAGAAAGGGAAGGAGTTAGTAACCTTATTTGCACTAGTGTTTTCCCACTCTTGCTGAACATTTTCATCATGGACCAAAGTTTCATCGCTCTGTGACAAAAGATATACTATCAGATTCGTGAGAACAATAATAAAAAATCGTAGTGGAAAAATGTGTGAGTAATTCCAAATTGGTACTCAACCATGTCTGACTCCAAACAATATATCAATGATCATACCTCATCCATAGAAGGACGTTTGTATGATGGTTGCATCTCCATGTCTTTGAGAAATGTTTTCTTGCTCTGTAATGAATGTCAAGAGATGATTGATTTCTTTAACAAGAAAACGGAATTGTATTAATGCATCCATACACTACCATCACATTATTATGCTTCCCAACAGTACGAAGTTGTTCACTATGACCGTCGCCATAAATTCTTTGTCGATTGAAACCAAACTAGATTAAGAACATAATTGTAAAATGGCTTCAAAATATTTATTATACCTTTCTAAAGACACATACTTTTCTTTTTGAATCTGCCTTGGAAATAGAAGGAACATCTCGAGATGCAGATATCTGATCCAAAGAACCCTGTAACTATATTCACTAAGAATTAGTACATATATTGAATAATGGATAAATTCTTCGAATTTACCTGTTCTTCGGAGTTTTTGTTCTTCGCTTTTAGTTCCAAAATCTCAGCGTCTTGCTTTTACACTTTGTTCTCCAGCTTCTCCATCTTTAGTCTAATAGCCAAAAGATCTTCATTCGATGTATCCTGCAATGAACTAAGGTGTATATTCTGAAAGTGCCGTGAAGTTGACACATCAAAGACTTGATTTGGATCCGGAACACGTCCCAGGCCATGAATATGTCGAGGCTTGTCTGCGCCAAGTACCGCATTCAAAACATCTCCTTTCCATGTCGTCTTTCCTGTACTAGTATCTACTAAAGATGGATTCTCCGCTATACGCTCCTTCAAATCAACCTATATACATGAATAGTGTATGTCAAAACGATGTGCTAAACAACACTATAATTTTGAATAAAAGTGTCGATATTATACCACTTGTTCATTCATTTTCTTGTCGCTTTTATGCTTATGAGTATGAAATACCTGCAGTGGGTACTTCTTTTCTGGATCCTTTAGTATCTATTGGTCAAATGGTTAACTTATTAAATACCTGCAGTACAAATGGGATGTAGATGCATATAGTTTGAGTTCGCATAAACTGACCAGCTCTTCTCGAATTCGTGGAAAACTCTTAGTTCCAGACATGTGTTTGGACTTCCTCATTGCACAATTTCTCCTATTTGTCTCACTTATCCCCTATCAAAAAATTGTATAATGTATGCACAAGTATTTTTCAGAATTTTGCACCATGACTGAGGAACATGTACATAACAAATCTGGTGACAGTATATATACATGTGCCTTTGGGGTCATCCAATTACTCACAAGAGTAATCCACTGGTCCTTATTCACACCCTTTGGAACATTCGTGTTATTCGCTTCCATGCTCTTATTTGCATCAAAGTATAATGCTTTCAGATCTGACTTATGTTCCCTCCATCTATCTCCAATTTTTTTTAAGATAATCTATTCCATGCGAGGAGGGTAAAGAAATCTCATCTACATTTCAAATAAAACTATGTTTATGATAATTCTAGTATGCAAAGCATAATGATGTCAACAAAAGAGATTTAATGTACTCTGAATATACCTTTACTTGTGCTAGTATATCCCTTTTGTTTCTTTGTTCATTTGTCGTTTTTTCTCTCTCTCCTATTAGCTTTCTCCAGTCTTTGTAGCTCAAACTACACAATTTTCCATTCCTAGCAATTGTGCCAAGAAAATTCCCAAGACGTGCAGCTTCCTTTCCAATTGGTTGGTTTATATCATTGCACTGGACCACAATTCTCTGTCCTTTCGGAAGATTCCATGTTTCTTTTAGCCTTGTCCTCCCACGCTTGGTTGTTTCTCCATTTTCATCTAATCATGCATAAATTTCCAAAACATTTATAATTCTAATTCAGTTCTATTTTGGAGAAGATGGTACTGCAACGCTGATTCTAATTCTAATTTTTCAGAATGTCTAGCGTAGTGTCAAAAGGTAATTACCTTGTTCATTAGCAACAGTGTCGTCCTGGTACTCTTCATCATCACTATCATTCAAGCCTTCTTCAACATTACGAGATGATGGTTGAACATGAGATGACTCAACATCTTTGCACATGGTATTCTCATGTTCAATATGTTCCTCAGTCATGTATTCATCATTGCATTCAACAACATGTAGTTTACTTCGTGTCATATGAACTCTAGAAGGAAAACCAACTCACAACCTGAAAAATATGTAAATGAAACATCAATATGTTCCTCTGAATCACACCCACATTAACACTATTTAGTGCAGCCAATGATGCTTGTCTATTAATTCATTTACAAGTGTACACAAAGAAAACTACTACGATCTCTATGGATTTGTAGAGGCAGGAGAGCTTTGAGGAGCTGCAGCAGCTTTTTGTGGACATGTTCCAGTCTGATATTGACTCGGGATTTTGCACTGGACCTGCCAAGGGCCATCATGACCACTGATGCAAAATAAGTTCAACATCAGATACCCAAGTGATGCAAAATCTAGCTCCACCACTGGATGGAACTTGTGGGCAGATGGGAGAGCTTGGGATGCATCCTGTTGTGGTCTCGTGGATACATCGCTTGATGTCTGGGAAGGAAAAAAAAAGGACCTCTCCCTCGTGAGCCTTGGGATGAGTTACTTGGTCAAAACCAATTGACGGAATCACAACGAGGCATCACTGATTGATAGTATCTGTCAAGGTCCGAAACGAAGAGCCGTAGACCATGGCCAATCAGCCATCATGCATGGCCTGCACCACAGGGGTGCGATCAGACTGCAGACGAACACCAACAAAAGCAGAGGACAGACAGGGCTCAACCATGGGCATAGGCACTTGCGCAAGCAGCGGTCCAACGGCTTTGCTGGTGGCCGGCGGGCAGGGGCGAGGAGTGGCGCACTCACGCAGGCATTAGGTCGGGGGCGGAGGAAGGGCGCCAGATCGACAGCGACAGCGGCAGCAGCAGTGGGAGCGACGGCGACAGGTAGGAGGAAGGGTACATACAAAAGAGAGCCAGGGGGAGGCACTAACCTGCAATCGGAGAGATGGTCTGCCGCCGCTAGTCGCCGGAGATGGCCCAGAATCGCCTGCCGCCGCCACTCGCCGGAGAAGGCCCAGAATCGCCTGCCGCCGCGAGCCGGCCGAGATGACCCACGATGTCTGTTCAGCCACGACTTACCTGTTGAGATAAACGGGGGAGGTGCATAAGTTTTTTTTGGTCAGTTACCTTAATTTGGAGGGAAATAAAAAAACTAGAGGGAAGAGACCGAGGGAAAGAGGATAAATAGAAATTTGTTTTTGAGTATTATTTTCCGTTCATTTTTTAGTATTATTTTTTGAGTATGATATAAAAATAGCATTACTCTCAAATTGTTTTTTGAGTATGATATAAATCAACTGAACTGAAATGAAATAGTTTGTATATTATTTTCCGTTCGTTAGCTGAACTTGGGATTGGATTTCAAAAATGACCCAAGTATGTGTTCATTTTGTCAATGTATTCACAAAAGAGCAAAACTTGATCAAGGCTAGTTTACTTCTTCCTTCGTCCTTAATATAAAAGTTTTTTTGCCTCTCCGCTCCCACGACTGCGTCGGCCCCGCGGGGCGATCAGCCACGGCCAACCTCCCCTTTCATCCAGCCCCGCCTTCTCCCTCTCCTCTCCGCCGCTGTCGCTAGCACCCCCTGCCCTTACCCTCCCGGTGGCTCTCCGACGCGGGGCGGAGCTGCACTAGGGGGTCCTAGGCGGCGGCGTTCCAGGTGGCAGTGGGGCTCCCCGACTCGGCGTCGACGGTGGAGGTGGAGATATCTCCTCATGCTCGGATAAGTAGCTAGGAGTGAAATATGAGTTATCTCATTGGCTTCGTGTTGGTGTTTGGCTGGTTGGCTACGGTTGGGTGGTGGGGTGTGGAGTGCGGAAGAAATTCTTGCTAGTTCGCCTAGATCCGATGCGGTGACACCGGCGGGTGCCATCCCCTACGTCCTTCCACGTGCCCGGGGAAACCCTAGGACTCGTCCGGGCAACAGCGTCATCGACCGTCACATCCCTTCTTGGAGGTGTTGTTTGGCACACGGTGGGTCGGAGCCTCGGGCTGTGGTGGTTTGTCTCCGGAAGGCGCAGCGGTGGCGTATCATCCGCTCTTTGTCGAGCTAACGTTGTTGACATTTCTTTCTTTATTGTTTTTTGGGCTTGGTGTGCTGTTCGCCCTAGCAATGATCTGTCTACAGTGGTACATTCCGGCGCGCGAGAGACGGTGGTCCGACACTTGGTAGATTCCGGCGCGCACGAACATGCTATGACGGAGTGGCGCCGACAATCCCCGCTTGAAGTCCTAGACGAGCGCGCATTCTTCGCAAAAAGGAGGTCGGAGAGGACACCATCGGGTTGGAGGAAGACAACCAGGAGTAGTTTATTTTATTATTATTATTTATGTACGAGGAGCAAATACGTACAAGTTCCTCAAGACCAGCTTAGATACAAAATAATATAGTAAATTTGTGATGGAATTACAAAATAAGCGGTGATATTTTTTCTTGAACCATTTTTATTGGGTAAGGAACGGTAACATTTTTTTCTTCCGTTGCAACGCACGGGCTTTTTGCTAGTCAGGAATAAAGCAAGAATAGAAGAATAGTTCTTCTATCTTGCCACCAGGGGTGAGGGCTGCTCCCTAACCCTAGTACATAACATATAACATCAGAACTTCTGGCCTATCAGAGAATGCCGAACAACAGCCAGCCTAAAAGCTTGAACAACGACATAGTCCAAGTGGCGAACAACTGAAGTATAAGCTATCTATGCATGTAAACAGAGTTCACAAATATTCATCGAAGGAGGATGGAGTATAAGCTATCTATGAGACGGCAACGAATAATTATGCTCCAAATAGAAAATACGAAGCAATCATGCATTAAGCTTCAGGAGTACATAAAGAGTTGATTTTTGGAGAATTCACAGTTTTAATTAACCCATCAACACTCCAATCTGACAGAGATGGAATCGGTTTTGTCCCAGGAAATAGAATTTGAACAAGCTTGTGTCGACCACTAGCTGCTGCCAGCTTGATAGGAATTGCTCCATGCTATATCATGAAACAAAACATAAGACGCACAAAATAACAAAGCAATTAATGTCACCATTTTTTTTCATCAAGAAACGTATAAGAAAATGAGACATTGCTGAATTCATCCCACAGGCAGTAACTGTCCTAATGTTGTTATATGAACAGAACAGAAGTTGAAGCTCAAGTAGAGCTGCCTCATCTGTAAGAGCAACATTGCTTTGCACATCTTCAGTTAGCTCACTGTTGTTTGCATCAGTGCTGTCGTTGGTTGCTTCTGTTTCCATGGCTTCAGTATCCTTCACATTTTCTCCTGGCAGATCACTTGCTGATGTGTTTCCTTCCAGTTCAGCAGGTTCACTATTATTGATCTCTTATATGTCTGGCTCTTGCGGTTGTGGGGCAGCATTATTCTGAAATTGACTTCACCCCGAGCATCAACTACAGAAATATTATCTTTCATTAAGAAAATTGTAGATCTCACAGTATTGTATAGATAAGCTAGAATTTTCAAACCTAGCAGGGCAAAACAAGACATTAGAAGCAAACCTTTCATTTAGTCCAAAGCTTCAGGATTAGAACTTGCAATAGGATCTACAGTTATTCCTTCTATATCTCTTCTAGTCCACATTTCATTCCCATGTGCAGTGTCAAAAAGGTCACCCAGATTACTGACATGATAAGGTTCACTTTCTATATCATTCCATTCTTCACCCATGTCAAAATTGTCTCGAGGAGTCACCTTCGTCACAAATGACCATCCAGGATTTGTACGGTCTTTCGTATAGAAAACTTGGTCAACTTGATTGGCAAATACAAAAGGCTCATCCTCTATCTTCTCACCACTATGGACTTGCTGTGAAAAATTCACAAGCGTAAGGCCAAACCTATCCTTTTTTACTTCTTTTTCTTTAGTACTATTAACCCATTCACATTTGAATAGGACCACCGAAAATTTTCTATAATAATCCAACTCAATTATCTCCACTATCTTTCCATAGTACATGACATCTCAAAGTATAGGGTTAGTATCACCTGCAGAAGCATAGCTTGATGTTCTTGCGGTCAAAACAACCCCACTGTTTTGAGTCTTCTTGTCATAACGCCTGGGTCTAAATCTATATCCACGGGTACAGAAGCCTATGTATCTTCGTGCAACCTCAATTGGACCACGAGCCAACCATCTAATGTCATCATCGATGCTGTCAGTACCCCTTTGCTGCTCCAGCTGCATTACCTACACCAACAACGAAACTTAGATAACATAAACTCAAAATCAGAAAACAAATAACAGGGAACTTACATGATCTCTAAACCATTCAGGGAAGTTTGCATGCTTCATGCGCTCAATGGTTTTTAGTGCTAGGCGCTTGTTGCGGTTTTTCCTTTTTAGTTTAGCACCGTGAGCTCTACAACACATATAAACACAATTTTAGATCAAAAAATTAGTCAACATGCTAACAAGTTAAGGTAAGACATTTACATGAGATATGGAGTGACAACATCACAGTTGTACAACACAAATCTATGCGCTTGTACGGACTCCATATCATTCAAAGTGTAGGTGCGTGGTTTTCCCAATGGATTCCCTACTGGAGGAAATAATGTGGATTCATTTGCATACATGGCAGATTCATTCTCATTTGGTTTGTCATGATTCCTTGATGGTTGGTTGTGCTTAGTAGAGAAACCCTCTAAGTATCTTGAACAAAAGGCCATACACTCATCCTCCAAATATGATTCTGCAATTGAACCCTCAGGGCGAGCTTTGTTGCGAACATATGACTTCAATTTACCAAGGTACCTGCACACATGTAAAAAAATCAATTTAGTAGGTCTCATATGACATCACTTGTGCCAATATTGCACTTTTCTTAGCACCAAAATTTTACCTTTCAATAAAGTACATCCAACGGTAGCAAACTCGTCCAGCAAGTTTACATTCAGTTGCTAAATGGACAACTAAATGAACCATGACTGTGAAAAAACCAGGAGGGAATATCATCTCCATTTTACAAAGTGCGATTCTAATTGATTCTTCCAAAGATCAAGCTCATTTACATGGAGAACTTTTGAACATATTCCTCGGAAGTAAGCAGATAATTCAAATAGTACTGTTGTGGCATGGTCTGGAAGAATACCCGTCAAAGCGATAGGCATGAATTGTTGCAGTCGGACATGGCAGTCATGTGTTTTTAGCCCAGAAATTTTTCCTTCAGCAGACTTCACACATTTAGATATATTTCCACAATAGCCATTAGGAACCATTATAGACTCAAGAACTTCAAGGAACAATTTTATCTCACTTCTGGACATGGTAAATAATGCTGGTGGTAAATAAAACTTGCCTGAAGGTTGTTTCTCTGGATGCAGGTCCTCTCTAATATTCATTTCTTTAAGATCTAGACGAGCAGAAAGATTATCTTTTGACTTCCCATCTAAACCTGAAAGTGTGCCCAAAATATTATCACACATGTTCTTCTCTATGTGCATCACGTCAAGATTATGACGAACGAGATTATAGTCCCAATAGGGTAATGTAAATAGACTACTTAATCCCTTATAAGTTTTTGACTGCTTAAAATCACCAAGAGCCTTTATTTCTTCTTCGACCTGACTTCCATAGTATGTTCAAGGCTCTACTCTATGCTCTGTTGTTCCATCAAAAGACTTTTCAACAAAACGAAACTTATGACCAGGAGGCACAAATCGGCGGTGACCCATAAAGCATGATTTCTTTCCATGTTTCAATCGTTTGGACCATGCATCTGCACCGCATGGTGGACATGCAAATTCTCCATGCACCTTATGTGAAGAAACCATTCCTAAAGCTGGCAAATCATTTATAGTCCATAACATGACTGCTGACAAAGTAAAGGTTTCATTTTTAGATACATCATATGCCTGAATTCCATTCATAAATAAGTCTTTCAAGTCATCCAAAAGTGGCTGGAGGAAGACATGAATATTATCGCCTGGACTTTTGGACCGAGGAATTATCAAAGATAGCAAAAGATAAGATTCTTTCATGCACAACCAGGGCGGCAGATTATATATTACCAAAACAACTGGCCAACAACTATAACTAGAACTCAGCATCCCATAAGGATTAAATCCATCAGTGCTCAAGCCAAACCGTATATTACGACAATCAGATGCAAGATTTGAGTACCTTTCATCTAAAGCCTTCCATGCTAGGGAATCGGCCGGATGTCGTAGTGCACCATCCTTAATGCCCTCTTCATCATGCCATCACAAAATAGGTGATGTCTCTTTGCACATGAACAATCTTTTCAACCTATCCTTGATTGGAAAGTAACGTAAAACTTTGCATGGTGTTGCTTTTTTTCTTTCCTTCTTTGTTAACTTTGTTTCCGGTGCTTTATCTTTCCACCTAGAGGCCTTGCAGATCGAGCAAAAAACATCATTTTCTGTGTCTTTCCAGAAAAGCTGGCAATTATTTGGGCAAGCATGAATCTTTTTATAATCTAGGCCAAATTTTGAAACAATCTTCTTAGCCTCATAGAAATTCTGGGGCAGCTCATTTCCGTTTGGAATTGCCATGCGTAGAGTATCAAGTAGGTCTCCAAATGACTTGTCAGACCATTTGTTCATGGATTTTATATTAAACAAAATGACAAGTAATGATATCTGTGATAATCCACATCCCGACCATAAAGGCTTCTTCGAATCATCGATCAATTTGCAAAATTCCTCAGCTTCTAAATTTGGTCCATGTTGATTCGGTGGATCTGGACTCTCACTCATTGGCACATCATCATACATATTCCTAAAACCATCATTGATCAACCCATGCATGTTAGCAAGCATTTCTTCATTGTGAGGTTGTGGTTGTTGATCATCATTGTTCTCATCTGAAGATTCGCCATGAAAAACCCATTTGTCATA
The DNA here is from genome assembly GCF_904849725.1 of Hordeum vulgare subsp. vulgare. NCBI lineage: Eukaryota > Viridiplantae > Streptophyta > Magnoliopsida > Poales > Poaceae > Hordeum > Hordeum vulgare. The sequence continues at coordinate 294,387,212 of NC_058522.1, forward strand.
ACTCTGAAGAATTCCGTTACAGATCAAATGATCACAGACATCATCCTTTCACAGGAAAGAAGTGTGCACACATTCTTCACATGGACAAAGGATCGTGGTATCTTCTGTCTTATCTTTATATGCAAATTCCAAAAATCCATCTACGCCAGCCAAGTACCGGCTACTTCCTCTAGGATAACGCAAAAGTACCTTGGTGATTTGTACATCCATAGCCACTCTGCAATACAGGGTTTAATTGTCATTGTAAGGTTGAATTCTACTTAATCTAGTTTTCTAGTTACTGATCAAGACAAGTTATGTTTAACAACCATAACCAGACCATAAAAATATCAAACTTACTTTTTCTAGCAAACTTCACCATCAAGGACATAAATATTTTCCAAAGATGAAGTAGATAAGATCATACAAGAGATGAAAAGGGCAAGAAGCTTACCTATGCTGGGCCTATCTTTGGTGTTGGTGTAGGCGGCAATTTTCAGACTACTGGTCGATGGTACTGATGTGACAAAAATTCTGAAAGAGAAAACAAAATAGCTCATGTTTCTTTAGAGTCGTTTTACAGCATGATCGTACTACCCTAACAATCAAATTTTCTCTCAACCAACAAGGACATGTATATCATCCATATATTTCCCAATGTGCATGACCAGTTTGTCAAGAGAAGAATACTTTTTAAAGTAATAGGACTACATGATCAACAACACTACACCACAATAATCTTTTTCAGAACTACAAGCTAACGAAACTGAACATGCATGCTACAGTTTGGTGCATGTTTTCTACTAATCGATGCATAGCCTAGTACTCGAAATTGGGAGGACCTCATGATCGAACTTTGACTGAATTGACTTATATAGATGCATCTACAAATTCAGTTTGCTAACATGACTTCTTGAATAGCATATGAAAATGATTATGCTAGATAGATATACTTAATTGACTTCAACTGCATCAAGTTCAGTTCAGGTGTCAGTTTTTTATTGGGTACAAGAATAAATCTGTATTGATCTTCACACTTTTAGACAAAGAGATGAATCTCAGATGATTCAGTTCTTATAACCAGCAGAAAAAATGTCAGTTTCAGACAAGCAATGAAGAGGGTGAGGGAAGATCACCTATGCAGGGGCGCTTCGCTCGTAAAACGTCAGGTGAGGCGCTGCTTGGTACAGGGATCCAGGGACAGTAGTGTTAGCACGTCGTTGGCGGTGTGGGTAACAAGGGACGGCGGCATGGGAGGGGCTTTGGACAGTCAGGCGTGCAGTATGGGGAGGGGGGCTTGGGGCCAGCGGCGGAAGTGAGAAGGCTCTGCGGCGGCGCAGCAAGGTGATTCGGCCTGGGAGGGTGGAGGTGGAGGGGAGTTCGGCGTCGGGTGTTTGGCGGCGGCGGCGCAGCAAGGTGAGGCGGCCTGGGAGGGTGGAGGTGGAGGGGAGTTTGGCGACGGTGGGAGGTGGGCTGGCTCGGCGGTGGCACAGCAAGGTGAGGCGGCTTGGGAGGGTGGAGGTGGAGGGGAGTTCGGCGACGGTGGGAGGTGGGATTGCTCGGCGGCGACGTGTTCTCAGAGGTCACAACAGGGAGATTTAGATTCAGGTAATTCTAGGTTTTTAATTCTTACATTATTATATGATTTATTGGAAAAGAAAACAATATAACTAATAAATAAGGGAAACAAAAAAAGTTATTACTATTATGTAAAGGGCCCACAAGTCAGAATTCTAGATGAGAGGAGAACTGTTTCTCCCATCCATTAAAACATAGCAACACAAAACTACAACATATGGCATTCGTTGTTGTCCATAGAGCGACAACGGATGTCCTTGCCAATGTATATATGCATTGTAACAATGATATATTGCATCACATTCTTAAAGCGTTGCAAACTATGCATTGCTATATGGGGGTTCTTGTTGTAGTGATTTGCCTTGGTTCTCAAGTTCCCTGCGTATCTTATGTTATGGAAAAAATCATTCCACAGGTTTTATTCCGTTTGGACTCCGATTAATATTCTCCTCTGAAAAAGGTCAGAAACACGGAAAAAACAGGAACTGGCACTTGGCACTAAGTTAATAGGTTAGTCCCAAAAAAGATATAAAATAGCATATTCATGCAAATAAAACATCCAAAGTTGACAAGATAATAGCATGGAACCATAAAAAATTATAGATACGTTGGAGACGTACCAAACTTATGCCACGAGGCTAGGCCGCAGGCTTTTCGGGACTACTAAGCATCATGTGGTATTAAGAAGGACAAGTCAGAGTGCCGCAGAATGTTTCTGGACAAGGAGCAGTACATGAAGGTAATTACCTATTCTTAAGGCCTTGTACTTAGTTTTCTTGATTTGATTCATAGGTGTAGAATCAAATTTCTCTTTACTAACTTATAGGTGCCCCCGAGATGGTGTGCGGAGAAGATGGATTGTTGGGAGGCATTGCTGGATAAATGGTGCATAAGCCAATGGCGAGCCGTCCGTGACAATGCGAAGGAAAGGCGTGACCAAATGGTTGGTGTGCCACACCATCAAGGCAGCGCCAACTTATTTTAGTTTGGATGAAACTGGGTATGTGGTTTTCTTCATGATTCATGCAATTCATTCTTCATGCTAGCTTGAGCCCTTTACTAATACTTTGTTCTCTCTTTTAGGCGCATCACAATAACACGGAGGTGCCAGAGGTGTACGACCTCTATGGCATGGCCCATACTGCCTCCTACAAGAATGTCAAGGCATTCTTTGAGTCTGACCTCGATCATCTAGAGAAGTTCACCAACATCTACTCCCACAACAAGGGGGAGGGGAAGGTAAGGAAAGGGGAGGACTTTTAACCCGAGTCAGGAACCTTTGGATCCAGAGCTGGTGATGATATCTGGTGGCAGGAGGCCCCATGGATCGATAGCCATTGGAGATGGCTGATATGTTGTCCTCTCACTCTCCTAGAGATCAAGGCGTGCCATATGAGCTCTTGTCCTGAGATAAGGCCTCGTACACGGCCAGTCGATCTCAGCATCGAGGTTAGTTATACGTACTCAGAAAACTTTCGTCCATTACATTGTGTGTGGACATCGATGATTACAATGCTAACAAGGAGTGGTGTTGTAGGCTGCTCTTCAGAGAGAGAGAGAGATAGAGAGAGAGCGACAATCCTGGCTGCTATTTAGGAGCTTCTACAGGAGAGGGGACGGGGTGGCGACAGAGAGGGACCGGGTGGCGGCAGAGACGGCTCGGGCGATGGAGGAGAACACGGCTCGGTTGTTGGAGGAGGAGAGGGCACAGAATGAGGCGGCTCACCGTGCCATGTACGAGCTCCTTGTGGTAAGTTTATTTTTCACATTAGAGAAATCATGCATGTAATGTCCATTTCGTTACTAACTAATATGATCGACTCTTCAAACCAAATGTGTAGTCTATGTGTGAGAAGACGGATCATACCCCTCCGCCGATGCCAGACATTTCTGCGGTTGGAACAGTGAGTTTCATTCGAATGGTCATTAGTTACTAGTATTAACAATTGAGTGCCATCATGCTAACAAGACATCGCAATGTATCTTTGGTGCAGAATAACTCTCGAGCCGCATCACACAACCCTTCTCGAGGGCAACCTTCTCCAGGTAAACCCGCCCCGAGCGACCCCGGTGATTCACATCTTTGATGACGATGACGGTAAATTTTCTCTAGTGATCTGCTTAAGAAATCCATAATTAGCTTCATACATGCTAGTTAGCCCTATTATGCGACATACTGAACTTATTTTCTAGAAGAAAGACATAACTAGCTAATAATCCTCCAAAATGACATAGTTAGCTTATTTAGTTCATTTATGACATAATTAGCTTAGTTAGGTCAAAAATAGCATAAGAACCTTGGTTAGCTCATAAATGTCATATACTTAGCTGATCTTCCTCCTAAATGACATAATAAGCTCAAAATAAGATAAGTATTGTAATCGTCTTCTCCTTCTTATTCTCCTTCTTCATTTTTTTTCTTCTCCTTCTTCTTGTCCTTCTCCTTCTCCTTCTTCTTCTTCTGGTCCTCCTCCTCCTTCTTCTTCTCATCCTCCTTCTTCTTCTTCTCCTTCTCCTTATTCTTCTTCTTCTTCTCCTTCTTCTTCTCCTTCTCCTTATTCTTCTTAATCTCCACCTTCTTCTTCTCCTTCTCCTCCTCCTCCTCCTTTTTCTCCTTCTTCTTCTTCTCCTCCTCCTCCTCCTCCTCCTCCTTCTTCTTCTTCTTCTCCTCCTCCTCCTCCTTCTTCTTCTTATTCTTCTTCTTCTTAGCTAATTATCCTCCAAAATGACATAATTATCTTATTTAGTTCATTTATGACATAATTAGCTTAGTTAGGTCAAAAATAGCATACGAACCTTTGTTACCACATAAATGTCATATACTTAGCTTATGTTCCTCCAAAATGACATAATAAGCTCAAAAATGGCATAAAATTAAAAATAAAGAATAGAAGGTGAAAGAGGAAGAAAAGAAAGAATATAAGAAGAAGAATGAGCTTCTTCTTTCTTTCTTCTTATTATTTTCCTTCTCTTTCTTCTTCTTCTTCTTCTTCTTCTAGTCTTCTTCTTCTTCTTCTTCTCCTTCTAACTTTCTTATTCTCATTTTGCAGATTTCGTTCATTTCATGGAAGCTGACATTGATGGGCTGCTATTGCTTCCTTTTTGTTTTGATTTGTATGGATGAACAGTGCCATGTTCCAAACTATGTGTATATATGGATGAACTATGTGAAAATATTTGTTGTCTTGCTCGATATTTCTACGATGATGTTGGATACATGGCCTATGCTTCTTCTATGATGTCTCAATCTACATGTGATGTTAAAAATTATGTATATCATAGAAGTATTCTAAAAATGCAGGGAAATAACTAAAAACAGACAAAAAAGTGATAATACAAGCATTTTGCCATCTGCCAGTGGACGACAAATGCCTTCGCCGTCTTCCAGCTGATGGCAAAGGTGCCATGTGGCACACACCTGTGCAACGTGGGGGCAACACGGCTGACCTATATGGTCACTTTTCCATCAGCTGGTGACCCTGGCAGATGGTAAAGGCCCCCCCAGGCGGCAAAGCCCCCCCATCGGCAGACGACAAAGCCCCCCCCCCAAGGCGGACAGCAAAGCCCCCCCCCCACAGGCAGACAACAAAGCCCCCCAAGGCCGACGGCAAAGCCCCCCCAAGGCAGACGACAAAGGCCCCACAAGCTAGACGTCAAAGACCCCCCAAGGAAGACGACAAGGCGCCCCCACCGGCAGACGACAGAGACTATGTTAGCTATATAATGGAATAGGTTCCTGTGGGCTGTCGTCTAGCTACTTTTGTCGTCTGCTAGTCATGGCAGGTCAATGGCAAAGATCTTTGTCGTCTGCTCCAAGCTGGCAGACGGCATAGAAGGTCTATACTGACGCTAGCTATGGCGAAAATTTTGCCGTCGGTGGAATGGTCCTTTGACATCCGCTATGGCAGACGGCAAATAAGCTGATTCTGGTAGTGTTTCTCCATGCTTTGTCCAACAATTATAGATGTGCACGAAATCGGACCAGAGCAGGTAGGTGTGAAGGATTTTCGAGGAAGTGTAATCCCTCTTATTCTCACAGTCAACACATAAAACCATTTAGAGTCTTGCATGAGCCACAACAATAAAATTATTCATGCCCATAATGTACTCGGCAGTGCTTCAGTCACCGTACATCCATTGCTGGTTCATCTACATTATATAATTAAGTATATCAAAAACCATTACAGAATATCATGAATAGAGAAATTATCAAATTAATACAAGTTCATCGCATTAAATCCAAAGTAAAATAGTGATCAAATGTTATTACTGCCAAAATAAATACATAAAGTTCATACATAGTTGGTCAAACTAACATACATTATACATCCGAATCATAGACCGAACGAGAGCCGATGGGGGTGGATATCAAAACCATGGCACTATATAATAATAAACAATAATACAATTAAGAAAATTATACAAGTAACAATCTAAATTATACAAAATAATTTAGATCGGTGAGATCGGTGGTTCCGGCGATGAGATCGGTGCGGGAGATCGACGACGGTGAGGACGGGGACGGGGACGGGACGACACTCTAAACCACACCCCTACACATATGAAAACAAAGAAGAGAAAGATTAAGTGTATATTGGACACCTCATATCATGTTTGTTTTGCATGAACTCAAGTCGCATCATGCTCACTCAGGCATTTCATCGAGCACCTCTTGTGCATAGGAAGGGAAAACAAACTAGCACACACCTCCCACCTTCGATGAGGAAAAAACTGAGGAGAGGGCGGGCAGGGGCGAGTGGATATACATAGGAAAATGTTTAGTCCCGGTTGGGGTCTAAAACTAGGAATGAAGATAGACCTTTAGTCCCAGTTGGAGACACCAACCGGGACTAAAGGGTATCGCTCCTGCCACAACTCCTTTAGTCCCGGTTGGTATCACCAACTGGGACTAAAGGTTACACACCAACCGGGACAAAAGATGCCCATCCCCCCGTCCACTCCTAGCCGTTCGAACCGGGACTAATGCTCACCTTATTCCCGGTTCATAACACGACCGGGACTATTGCTCTAATCGCGCGAGAACAGAAGCCCTATTTTCTACTAGTGCACAGATCCGAAGGCAAGGGTTTGTTGCCAAGAATGGATCCTTTCTAGAGAAGGAAGTTCTTGCAGAAGAATTGAGTGGGAGGAAAGTATAACTTGATGAGGTTATTGAACCGTCACATCAACTAGAGAGTAGCACAATACGGAAATGTGTTTCTGTGACACCTACACCAATTGAAGAGGAAGCTAATGATGATGATCATGAAGCTTTAGATCAAGTTACTACCGAACCTCGTAGGTTGACAAGGACACGTACTGCCCCTGAGTGGTACGGTAATCTTGTCTTGGAGGTCATGTTGTTGGACAAGAGTTAACCTACGAGCTATGGAGAAGCAATGGTGGGCCCGGATTCCGACAAATGGATAGAGGATAAATGGATATTTAAGAAGATAGACGCTGGTAGTAATGTCACTATCTGTAAAGGTTTACTTGTTGCAAAGGTTTTTCTTAACAAGTTCAAGGATTTGACTACGATCAGACTTTCTCACTCGTAGAGATGCTAAAGTCTATTGGGATTATGTTAGCAGTTGCTGCATTTTTAGATTATGAAATATGGTAGATGGATGTGAAAACAACATTTCCTTAACGATTTTCATGAGGAAAGGTTGTATGTGATACAACTGAGAGGTTTTGTCGATTCTAAGCACGCTAAAAGCTATGCAAGCTCCAGCGATCCTTCTATGGACTGGTCCAAGCATGTCGGAGTTGGAATATATGTTTTGATGAGGTGATCAAAGCTTTTAGGTTTATACAAAATTTATGAAGAAACTTGTATTTACAAGAAAGTGAGTGGGAGCACTATAGCATTTCAGATAAGTATATGTGGATGACATATTGTTGATCAGAAATGATGTAGAATTTCCGGAAATCATAAATGGTTGTTTGGAAGGATTTTTTTCAAAGGAAGAGCTCGGTAAAGATGCTTACATATTGGACATCAAGATCTATAGAGATAGATCAAGACGCCTAATAAGACTTTCACAGTGCACATCCCTTAACAAGATTTTGAAGGAGTTCAAACTAGATCAGTCGAAGAAGAAGTTCTTTCGTGAGTTGTAAGGTTTGAAGTCGAGTACGACTCAAATCTTGACCACCGCAAAAGAGAGAGAAAGGACGAAGGCCGTCCCCTATGCCTTAGCCATAGGTTCTATACAATATGCCATGTTGTGTACCGTACCTGATGTGTTCCTTGCCACGTGTCTGGCTAAGGGGTACAAGAGTGATCCAGGAGTGGATCACTGGACAACAGTCAAAATTATCCTTAGGTAACTAGAGAGGATGGCTTTGACACCGATCTGGATGGCTTTGAGTCGCATACGAGATACATATCGTGGAGTAGTCATTTGGAATAACTTCAAGTACAGTGTGGTAGCAGCATCTATAGTATGACATATAGATTTGCAAAGTACACACACATTTGAATATTTTAGATCCATTGACAAAAACTTCTCTCACAAGAAAAACATGATCAAACCCCAGAACTCAATGGGTGTTAATCACATGGTGATGTGAACTAGATTATTTACTCTAGTGCAAGTGGGAGACTATTGGAAATATGCCCTAGAGGCAATAATGAATTAGTTACTATCGTATTTCCTTGTTCATGATAATCGATTATTATACATGATATAATTGTATTGATTGGAAACTCAGATACATGTGTGGGTATATAAACAAGACCGTGTCCCTAGTGAGCCTCTACTAGACTAGCTCGTCGATCAAACATGATCAAAGTTTCCTTTTCATAACAGGATCACAACATTAGGAGAATGATGTGATGGACAAGAACCAACTGTAAGCATAGCATTTGATAGTATCACAAAGTTTATTGCTATTGCTTTCTACATGTCAAGTACCTATTCCTAAGATCATGAGATCATGCAACCCCCTGAGATCGGATGAATTCCTTGTGTGTATCAAACATCACTTCATAATTGGGTGATCATAACAATGCTCTACATGTATCTCTGAGTGTGTCTGTTGGGTTGGCATGGATCAAGACTAGGATTTGTCACTCTGTATGACGGAGAGCTATCTCTTGGCCCTCTCAGTAATACAATATCATAGTAATCTTGCACGCCATGTGACTAAGGAGTTATATACGGGATCTTGTATTACAGAATGAGTAAAGAGACTTGCCGGTAACGAGATTGAACTAGGTATGGAGATACCAACGATTGTATCTTAGGCAACTAACATAAAGTGGACAAAGGGAACTGCATACGGGGTTGATTGAATCCTTGGCATCGTGGTTGGACCGATAAATATCTTCATGGAATATGTAGGAACCAATATGGGCATCCAGGTTCCGCTATTGGTTAATGACCGTAGAGGTGTCTCGGTCATGTCTGCATAGTTCTCGAACCCGTAGGGTCCTCACGCTTAACATTCGATGGCGAGATAGTATTGTTGAATTATGTATTTTGGTAACCCAATGTTGTTTGGAGTCCCGGATGAGATCCCAGACATGACAGGTGTTTCAGAATGGTCTGGAGATATAGATTCATATATGGGAAGTTGGTCTACGGGTTGCGGGACTTACTAGTTTTGTGATGGAGATGCCGGAAGTGTTTCGGGGTCCACCGGCGGGGTCCATCTCCCCGGAGGCCCCGTGGGCTAAGAGAGAGGCGCACCAGCCCTTGGTAGTCCGGGCGACCCTCCCATCTAGGCCCATGGGGCTGGATGGTGGAGTTCCAAGCCCATAGGGGTGGCGCCACCCCACCCTAGGGGAAACCCTAGGCCGTCCCTACTTCGCCCATCCTCCTATATATATCAGAGGATAGGGAGGCATCAAACACACCAAGCCTTGGCGGCACTCTCTCTCTCTAGATTGTTTTCTTCACTATCACGTCTGTGGCAACGCTTAGCGAAACTCTGCTGAGATTGCACCACCACTGTTGTCACCACGTCGTCATGCTACGAAGAACTCATCTACTACTCCGCCCTCACTCGCTAGATCAAGGATGTTGAGCCGTCAGCGATCTGTATGTGTGCTAAACACGGAGGTGCCATCTGTTCGACGCTAAATCGGGATGAATCATGATTGGATCGCAAAGACGTTCGACTACATCAACTGCGTTTCTTAATGCTTTTGTTTAGCGATCTACAAGGGTATGTGGATGCACTCCCCTCTTGTGGCTATACATCTCCATCGATAGATCTTGGGTGCACGTAGGAATTTTTTGTTTCCCATGGTTTGATCCCCAACATCAAATTCTCGTCTTCAGCACCTAAACACACAAAAGGAAATACTTGCACCCAACGGGGCAAGGGGTTTGTCAATCCCCTTGAACTTCTTACTTGCAATCATTAATTGTGATAATCATAGATAGACAAAAAGAAAAAGAAAAGTAAATAAATATATTGCATCAAGGTATTTTTGGTTTTTAGCAATATGATTAAGTAGACCCATGGCAATAGTTTTCACTAGAGGATTGTCTCTCAAACACATATTTGGGTAGACAAATTACCGCTAGGCAATTGATAGAAAAGCGCATAGTTATGATGTTATTCTTTGGCAATGATAAGTAGACCTAAACAATTCTTCATACCATTACTACAGTTTGAGAGTGCCTTTATGCTTGACTCTCTAGGTATTTAGTTCATGACCAATAGAGTAATGCTTTAAGCAAGATGACATGATGTGGACAAATTAAACCCAATAAATATGAATAAACTTTGTCGTTTTATCCTTAATGCAACAATACAAATACATGTCTTGTACCCTTCTGTCGCTGGGATATAAAACACAACAAGAATTAAACCCATTGCAATGCACCTCCCCCACTGAAGGTAATTCAATCTAGTTGGCCAAACCAAACAAATAGACCGGAGAGAAATACAAATCTATAAGCCTATAACAATCTTGTACAATAAAGTTTATAAAATACTCAATTACTTGCAATGAATATTGTGACCATAAAGCAACAAACATACCATAAAACAAGATTACATCGGACAGAACTCCAAGAAGATCGAGAAGAACATGGTATTGAAGATCAAAGAGAGAGAAGAATCAATCTAGCTACTAGCTATGGACCCATAGGTCTGTGGTGAAATACTCACGCATCATCATGGAGGTAGCAAGGTTAATATAGATGTCGTGATCGATTGTTGAAGAATAGAGGCTTGCGACAGTGGAAAAAGTGTTTCGGATGTCTCTTTCTTAGTTTGGGCTATGGGAATATATAGATGTGTAATTAGGTCAAAAGGAGTTGCGGCAGAGTCTTGAGATCAGGGCGAGTTTCCTACCCCACGGTGTGTGGTGACCCAAAAGTATAGGGAATAAATCATAGTACTTTATATAAGTAAGAGTGTCGAATCCAATGAGGAGCAGAAGGAAATGAAAAGTGGTTTCCAACAAGGTATTCTCTGCAAGTACTAATAGTAGCGGTAATAAATAGTTTTCTAGCAAGGTAATTTGTCACAAGTGACAAGTAAAAATAATAGCAAGGGTGGAGTTGGAGGCTCCCAAGAACACCACGAAGCTTCACCACAATGGCATATGGCTTTGAGGAGACCACAAATGCTCGGGGCAATCTCCACAACTTATTTGGAGACCCTGACGCTTCCCCGGAGCTTTACAACACAATGATTGAGCTCCGAGGCACCACCAAGCTTCTAGGGGTACCAAGTATCCAACGGTAATAAGCTTCTCAACTTCTCACTTCCACGTATCACCGAGGAGAACTCAAACCGATGCAACTAATGCAATGGCAAGAACACACGAAGTTGTCAAGTCCCTCACCACTAAAATCCCTCCACAACAACAAAAGCTATGGAGAAATATGTGAGTAAGAACAAGGAGCTCACAAAGAACTCCAAGATCAAGATTCAAGGGGTTCCCCTCACATAGAGGAGAACGTGATTGGTGGAGATGTGGATCTAGATCTCCTCTCCCTTTTCCTTCAGGAACTAGCAAGAATCATTGGAGGGATTGAGAGTTAGCAAGCTCTAAGAAGGTCAACAATGGGGGAAGAACACGAGCTGAACGGATAGATAAGGTCCAATGGGGAAGAAGACCTCCTTTATATAGTGGAGGAACGAATCCAACCGTTACCCCCACTCAAAGCCTGACTGGAGCGGTACTACCGCTACCTGGAGTGGTACTACCGCTCCCAGAACGTCCGAGGGAGCGGTACTACCGCCCTAGAGCGGTAGTAAAAAATTACTACCGCTTCGGGGGCGGTATTACTGCTCTAGGAGCGGCACTACCGCTGGATACTGAAACTGCTCTAACTTTCGCATACGAACTCCGAGTCGAGCATACTCAAGCTTGTTGAATTCACAACGACAAGAGCTATCCAAAAGTGACATAAAATATTAAGAACATGCAGTTATAAAAATGCCAATGATATAGAGAAGTGAGACCTCTATGAATGAAGAACCGGCAAAAACTTCCAACATCGAAAACATCATAGAAGATGCATATGGACTCTGTTTCGATGAACTCAAGATTGTCATGAAGATGACCATAAGCTCAAAAACTCACAAACATAAACACCAAACAAGAACCAAGAAATATGATGCAAATATGAAAATGGTTTGAGCTCTCAACGAACAATACGATCAAGATACTCACTTGAGAGCCCCCTTGACAGTACGGCAATCTATCCTAAAATAGAAAACCTATCTAGGGCAAACCTATACCTTGAACCTAGTCCTCTTGAGCTAGGTGATGATGATCTTGGCCTCCTCAAGATGGACCACCTTTCTTGATTGCCTTGGTTTGACGAAGACTAGTTGTTTGCTCCCCCATACTCACTATGGGTCAACCACTCTTCAGCACATCTTCACAAGTCCATTGCCACCACAATGGACAGCAAGCTTCAAGCATGGTATCTTCGTGATGCTCCACTTGAACTTGCACACCGCAATCTTGATGACGGCCACCACTTGATGTCATACTACATAGGTGTAATGAGATCTTCCTCTTGACGCAAACCCACGGAGACACACCTAACCCCACATTGAACTCTCAGAAGGACCATGGGTTAGTAGACAAAAGCGTTATGGACAATGCTTACCATACCATGGGATCACTTGATCCCTATCGGTACATCTAGTATAGTTTGTGTGTTGATCATCTTGATTTACTCTTTGATTAGTCTCAATCAACCTTGTGTCTTTATGACCAATCTTTGGATAATACTTTGAATTCCACCTTGGTCATCATATAAACTCCTTGACACCAACAGATAGACTTCAAGAAGTGCCAATGGACAAATCCTTCGAATATAACTTAAGGCAACCATTAGTCCGTAGGGATTGTTATCAATTAGCCCATTTTGGTAATTGATGACAATTAGTACAAGAGAGTTTATATAAGCAAATAAGCATAACCAAGCGCATAAATACAAAGCTATAATGCAAGCATACAAGATGTAAATGCTTAAGCAATATAAGCAAAACCCTCTATGCATCACCAAACTAAACTCTCTAAACTTCTCCCGCATTGACATCGATTGCCAAAATGGACAAAAAGTTGAGAAACCCAATATAGTAGGTGGTCCTCCAAAAAGTGTGTACTTCTCAACAATAGTGCAAAGAAATACACAAATACAATGATAAACGTTGGAGGACAACAAACTATATCGAGGACCCAAAGATTGCAAGAAGGATCGTATGTCACAAAGACATACAAAAGCGAGAAGCACACAATCAAAAGATACCAGTAGGAACAAGCAATCGTATGGACCTTCGAACCACATGAATAAAAGATATGATGATAAGGACAATAGTGTGTTTTATCAAAACTAGAGAAGCTCCCCATGATTTTTGCAATAATAAGATTTATTTATGTATTTGATACAAGTGCACAAAATAGGATCGTTGCTCCCCCAAAATTAATAGAAGCACACAACAAGTGCAAGAAAATAGATGAGACAATAAGTATATCACTTGCACAAAACATATGGTTGAGCAACATGTAAAAGGGGCAATTTAAGAGTAGGCTCAACCAAAATGATGTGTGTGAGTCATGGCAAGGCATTTGAGAAGACTAAGGTGAGGATGGGCATTACTCATCAATATAGTCTTGAAGAAATAAGAACAAAGTGCAAGAGATATCCATCCCACACACACACTACTAGCAAATAGGTTCACAAGCTTACTAATAAACAAATTGAGAGCCAACGCTTGTGACAACCCATGGTGAAGAAAAGAAATAATAACCTTGTCAAGAGAAGGGATACCAACAAAAATGTCAACTCCCTTGTCAAGACATGTATGAGGAAAAATAATCTTCACCACCAACGAGTGCATCAAGATGCAAGGATAAAAGATCCACACTCAAGACAAATCCTTTTACGAATTCACCAAAAACTGAAAAAGGAAATGCAGCGGTGGTCGTGAAAGAAAGGGGGATATCTACTAGAGATGTAACTTCTCTCATGTGTAAAAGATTCTAGGTCGAACAAAATCATGATGATATATATCCACAAAGAAGGATGTACACACGAAATGGTTACAAGAAGGAACAAACAAGATATCCAAAAGGAAGTCATAAATATACCAATAAGATCATTGCTTGAAAGCATAGCACATGGCATAATAATTTCTTATTGTACAATATGAACTTCCAACTTATGAACATCAAAGACATCCCGACTAGCAATAAGACATGATCGTTCGGATGCTTTGAGGAAGGAAACAAGTACCACAAGAACGAATCAAGAAATTCATGCCATCATGCAACCTACGAAAGGTTGAATGCAAGAAATGTATGCATAAAGTAGATACTTGTTACCGAGATAGCACTGGATTGATGTAGTAGATAGTTGTCTGTTGATCATCCTAACTTGGCTCTAATAACCACATGGTGTTAACACCTTCCTTGTAGGTGAGCCGAGCATACAATGCCTCTCAAATTGTTCCTAGAACAACAAAACAAACAAAATGGTACCCAAACTCATTGGGACCAAAGAGTTAGAAAAACAACAATACATAGGACAAACTCCACATAAATATGTGCATATAGATATGAAATTGAATTTCATGCACACTTTAGCCAATTTATGACAAGGTGGAGTTTCCCTTATATATCGGGTCAAGGAAAGAAAGCGTGCAAAAGAAACTATATGTATATAGTAAATATGCATGCTCAAGGCATTCAAAAATCAAATCAACACATAGTTGATAAGACACCAAAAGACAAGGTATCAATTGAAAATAAAATACCAAACGAAAAATTATTAGTTGAAGGATACCAACTAAAAGATACATCAAAGAATGATATCCATTGACACATACCACACAAAAGGAAACAAGATACCAATTGAAGGAAAACAAACCTGGGGTATCTAGTTTCCAAAAGAGAGCTAGGTTCCAAACAAACCAAACCCTCTACAAATTTTCATGATGGCACAAAGCATCATAAAGAGCAAGACTTCTCTCCCATCAAAACACACTTGATGGGGATCAAAAGATTTTGTGATAGACGTATAAAGAGCGTGTTCCAAAGAAAATAGGATAGCTACCCAAAGGGATGTGCATTATATAGAATTTCCATTTGAATACAAAATGCACAAGATGGTATCATCACTTTCTCTATATCTGTAGAAACACAAGACATGTTCAAACCAATCCACAAGAGGCAAGGAAGACAAACGATACATAAAATCCAATGTAAAGATGATTAGCAATTTCTACCACATGAAGGGAATACCAATTGTCAAAGGACAAGAAGTATTTGGAAACAATTTCCAATGGTAGATGGCAAAAATATACAACATCATCTTTACTACCAAAACGCAAGAAAATGGCACTTGTAGAGCTAACATGCCACCTAGGAATAAGATAATTTACAATATCAACACTAAGGGCAATACCTCAAATATACACATTTTGTAGGCTTGTAATATGCATAGCATATTACTCCCCCATAATGTGATAACCTCACATTATTAACAAGTGGCAAATGAAACCCAAAAAGATATAAGTAATGGACCATTTAGAATTCGAATTTCTCATGAGAAGGACATACCAGCTAGAGACTAGATAAACTTGTAATATCAATACTATGTGGTTGTGACAGCCCGATGCCGACGTTCCAGAAGATTCCCCTTCTATTCCGTTTTCGTCGTGTGTTTATTTTTAATTGCTGCATCATCATTGCATCGTGCGCATCATCAGCATTGCATCGCCATCCCGTTGCCGCCAGTTTTCAAACTTGCATCCGTTGTTAGTTGCCGGTTCTCGTCGTTGTCCGTTCTGAGCCCGACCACACATGCACGCGCCCGGGGCATCGCTAATCTTGTTTCCAAAAGTGTGTATGAAATATTCTCTAATTGGGTTGGAACTTGGCGTGCGTTCGTAAATAGTTGTAGCTAGGCCGCCTGTCAATTTTGGTCGCAATCGGAGTCCGTCTGGTACCCAAACGGCCGATCGTAGCGGCACCGTATTCGGTCTATCGCCGGATGTTTAATCGGTGTTTTAAAATTACGTTGCCGGGTGTTGTTTCCCTCTCTTCTCCGGCTAACCTACTCTACACGGCCACTTAGTACGTCCCGCGTTCGGAATTATTCGAATCCATGACGAAATTTCGCTAAACCTAGCCCCCCTAGTGTCTATAAATAGACCCCCCCCCGTGCAATTTAGACAGCCTCTCCCTAATCCCTCCTTGTTTTCCGCGCAGCCCCTCAAACCCTAGTTGCCTCTCCCACCTGTCTCTCCTCCCAGCCCATCCAAGTCCCACCGGGCCCGGATCCGCCGCCACCTGCCCGAGCCGTGTCTCCGGCCAGCCCTCGTCGCGCCGTCCTTCCTCCCGCACCCTAGCACGCCGCCTCTCCTCGCGCGCGCTGCCTGCAGCTAGCTGAGCCCGCTCACTCGAGCTCCACCCTCGCGGCCGCTGCGGGAGACCGGAGCCCCGGCAGCCAGCAACCAGCTTGCCGGCCATGGCGCCTCCTGCCGCGGCCCTCGGCCAGAACCGCCTCGCGTCCTCCGCTCGCCGCCGCCTCGTCGTCGATCTCCGGCGCCAGATCCGCCAGCCCGCGCCGCGCCGCTCCCGCCGGATCCCGCCGGATATCGCCGCCGCTGCAGCTCCCTCGATCCCGGTCGTGATCGGGAGGCAGGGACGACCCAGCCAGCTCCCGTGGTCCTCGCTCCAGCGTCTGCGACCCAGCTCAGCAGCTCCCACGGCCCAGCACCGTCGCCTCCTCGCCTCGGCTATGCCGGCCCCAGGCTCATTCGGCCACCGTCCCCAAGCCAGGCGCCTCCTCTCCAGGCCGGACCGAGCTGGCCCAAGGTTAGCCTACCCTCTATCCAGCGCCCGTGGCGCCTTATAGCTATGTGTTGCTCGCTGTGGTTTTGACCCAGTTTATGAATTCGGTCCGAGAGTATGTTTTTCTAGGGTTTTTCGAATTAGTTATTTCAGGATTTATTAGATTTTTAGAACGCCCGTAATTTAATAATCGTGCATCGGATCGCGATGATTTAGATATGTATCTTGTGTATAATTTCGCGTAGATTACGAATTTTCAACTTGCATAAATGTTTGATTTAGTTTACGTGCCGAATGCCTAGTTTTGTGTGCTGTCCCAATAGGGAGTGGATCCGTATTTATTTTTCGCGCGTGTCCGGATTGTTCAGACTCTGTAGATAAAATGTTCATGTTTTAGGAACCCTTTTGCCATTTATTTTAGAGTAGTCGTTGGTATTTTTGCATGTAGGATTCCGTAGCTAGTTTGCTATACCGTGTTTAGGGCATTATCTCGCATTTACGTGTGGTGATATCTCGTGTTGCAACCTCTCATGTTATATATGTTTTCGGGGTAGAAAAATCCATAGAATTTAACTGTGTATTTAGTTTTAGCATTAGAACAAGTTAGTTCACGTGATATTTTTGCCATGTTGCCTTTTTTTATTTTTGTGGGATTTATTCCGTGCTTGATATGATTAAGTTGTCAACTAGAGAGTTGCCCTTGAATGTTTAGTCTAGCCCCTGGTAATTTTGGTTGCAATAGAAATCCATGTTTAGGTGTGGTTCGTTTGTTCTTTATTTGCTATGAAATAGTGTTGTTTTAGAGATGCTGAAATATTTCTAAGTCTGGAATCGGTTATATTTTGTTGTTGTCTTTGCATGAGTTTATCTGGTGATCTGTAGCTCTTTTGAGGTTGGTGCAATGGAGTTAGCTGTAGACTTTAGGATTCTCTAGCATTCTATGAATTTTCATGCCATTTGGAGTCCTGTAGCCTGTGGTTTTGGTGCTTTCAATATGCCTTCATATCGAAAACTGCAGTTTCATAGACTGTTATTTTCACTAAGTCTAAAACTGTGTGTGAGAAGCCATTTTGTGACTTCTTTTCCTAGTGATCCATGCTTCCATGCTAGGTGTTGTTAGTTGTATGTCATAGTGCTTCTTGACCTCTATTTACTCATGCCTTGGTTGAGCATATTGGATTTGTTAGCTCGTAGTTGTGGGGTGTAGAAAATGCTACGTGGCTGATTTTGGCAGATTGTAGTGATTTCTTGTTTAGCTCGTAGTTGTTGAACCGTTGCTCCGTTTTCATCGTGTCATATATGAAACTTGCTTAGAATGTCGTGTAGTTTCATATTGTCTTGCTGGTTGTATGTTTTGAAATGCTTGTGACTGTCGTTGCACACATTGCATTCATGCCATCATATCCTGTTGTGCCCGTATCTTTTCAATCGTAGCTCCGTTGGAGATGTTCTCTATGTGTAAATTGCTTGTAACGACGTGTAGAATCACGTGAACCTATTTTATTTGCTGTTTAACAAACTTTTAAACGCGTTAGTTCAGATCTAGGAAGATTTGTAAATTAACATGTGAGGTCGTTTCGGAGATGCTATATGTCATTTCCGACCTCATTTAAAATGCCTAGATAGGTAGTTTAATTATGCTTCACCTCTTGCCGTGCTTAACCACATTTATATTGCCGTGTATCTAATCGAGATAGAACTAAATAATTAAACGTGGAGTTTCGTCAATATGCAACTCGTTGCATATTGAACTTCACTTAATGTGTAGTGTTTGAGTGTTGTGAATTGCCATGCCATGCCTTGCATATTCAGCCTGATCATGCATCATATGTGGATTGCATCTTGTCGTGCATTTGCCGTGGTGAATATTTGTGTTGGTCCAAAAACTAGAGCCGTTTGCGGGGCCAACCCGGGGCGACTCAGGAGATTTCTATCAGGCCACCGTACGCTGTGCTTATCCGTCGTGTCGTGAGAACGAGATACACGGCTCCTATCGGGATCGTCGACACGTCGGGTGGCCTTGCTGGATTAGTTTTACCTTTGACGGGATATCTTGTGCACCGGGATTCTGGTGATGCTTTGGGTAATCTCAGAGTTGAGGTTTTCAACTAAGGAGTCCGACGAGATCGCCAACTGAGTGCGTAACCGTGACTGTCTCTTTCCTGAGTTCGTTCTCCGATCGAGGACACGGTGGGGTTATGTCTGACGTAGGTAGGTGTTCAGCATCAATCATTTGATCATCAATAGTAACGTCCGCTATGCGTAGATCTTCCCCCTCTTATTTCTTGTACTCGTAAGTTTAGCCATCAAACATATGGTTAGCCGCTTGCTGCAGCCTCACCACTTAACCATGCCTCACCCTTTAAGCTTTGCTAGTCTTGATACCTTTGGAAATGAGATTGCTGAGTCCCCTGTGGCTCACAGATTACTACAACACCAGTTGCAGGTACAGGTATAGATTACTTGACACGAGCGCGTGGATTGTTCGTTTGGAGTTGCTTCTTCTTCTTCTTCTTCATCGATCTAGGATGGGTTCCAGGCCGGCAGCCTGGGATAGCAAGGACGGACGTCGTTTTCTTTTCTCATTTGTTTTCGTCCATAGTCGGACCCTGCTCTTCTTCATGATGTATATGTATTGTACTGATGTGACTCTGATATAGCTTGTGGCGAGTGTAAGCCAATTCCATATATCTCCTCTTTTCAGTACATGTACTTGTAACGATATCCATTCTTGCGAAATGACCAGATGCGCTTCTATCCCTAACGAGGCTCTCGTGCCAAATTGAGGATAGGATCGCATCTTGGGCGTGGCAGTGGTATTACTCATGTATACACATTTATAGGATTGCGAGGTGCGCAGAGCACATCACTCCCCCACAATGTGATAATCCATTAATCTCTCAAAAGAGCCAACAAAGATACAATTAAGATGCAAAGAGTCTCAATACAAGAGTCACATCTACATGATATGCAAACCAATATACACATACTTGATTACTCAAGATAATCAAATTGGAAGCACAACATATACAAACATATGCATGGTACAAAACCACATTATTCAAAGGGGCAAGTAACTAACAATGTAACCAATTTAAGTACAAGTTATCGTGAGGAGGCACATTGGATATAAGATAGAAACTCGATAATCCAAATGACTTGACTTGAGAAAATATGAATTATGGTGGTCCCTTAATTCTTCAAGATGAAACCAAGTCTCCAATGTCCTCCACGATCACCTATTGATCAAGTTTGAGCTTGTTGGTCCCCAATTACGTTGGGTCCTAAGAGGTTAGTCACAATAGGCTTGGCTACACAAATGGTTCTTTTCTTGACACCACTTTGAGTACCAACAAACTTGGAAAACACATTGCCAACCTTATCCTTCCCAAGAGAATATATATTATCTATAATGATTGGGTTGGATAAATTACCTCTCGTGCAAGAAGTAGCGAAGTGACCCTTCTCATGACATAAGTAGCAATATCTACCCTTTACTTTCTTCCCAATTGATTTCTCAACTTCAGGAATGTTGGCTTGGGTGTTCTTGGAAAGAGGCCTTTCTTCAACTTGAAGTTGATTATGTGATTGAACTTGTGGCCGCTTCCCTTGCTGCTTGTGACTTTGGGGCTTCTTCTTTAATGGGCAAGATCTAACATGGTGCCCTTCAATTTTGCACTTGAAGCAAACAATCTTGGTACAATTCTTGACTTGTTCTTGGGCCTTCTTCTTGAAGCTTTTGGAGTTGTTCTTCTTGTTAGAGTTGAACCCAAGTCCAGCATTGTCAATTGGTGATTTTTTCCTACACAAGACATTGTTGAGTGTGGACATCCCTTCCTGACTCTTTTCCAAATATTTCTTTAATGAAGTGACTTGGGCCTTGAGCTCTTCGATTTCCTCTACATGGTTAGTAGAAACACAAGTACTAGAGGAAGTATAAGATTCATTGCTAGAGAAACAAGGCAAGGAAAGTAATTCATCACAAGATGTAGCAACATTATGAGTAGATGAATTACGAGGACTGGCACATGGAAATATAGCATTTTGACTAGAAGTAGTGCTAATGTCCACAAGAGGCTTACTTGATGTTACCTTGGTAGTAGTAGCCCCATGAGCTAATTTTAGCACATTATGGGATACTAGAAGATCATCATGAGAGCTTGTGAGCATTACATGACTTTCTTCCTATTTCCCATAATTGCTAGATAACAACTCAAGTTGAGTCCTTAGCTCAACATTCTCCTTTAAAATGAATGCTTCACAGAAAATAGAGTTAGTAGCACAAGCATCATTATTAACAATAAGAGGAGAAGGCAACTTGGCAAGCTCTTTAGCATATGACGCTTCAAGTTGAGCATGAGACTCGGTGAGTTCGATGAGCGAACTCTTAATAACCCTTGAGTCATTTTCGAGGTGCTCATAGTCCTCAAGGAGTTTACCATGTGCAACTTCAAGCTTATCATTTTTAGTTCTAAAATCATTAGCCACCTCGAGAGCTCTATCATGAGATTCCTTTAATCTAGATAATTCTAGAGCAAAGGTCTCCTCAAGAGGTTCCTTGGTGGTTTGTCCATTTTCAAGAGCTTGAGATAGCTCCACGATCTCATTAGCGTAATCACGCTCATGACCTTCCATTCTGTCAATGGTGGCCTCATGCTCCTCGAGATGAGCTTCCAACTCCTCAATATATTTCTTGCCCTCGGTGGCAATAGACATGATTTCCGTGAAGTTGGAATATGAAAGTTTATTCTTATAAAGATATTTAAAAATTATTTCACCCTTAATTTTTAAGGATGCAATATCATCACTCTCTTCATCTTTTACCTCATCCTCATTATCATCAGCATCATCATCATGAGATATATTGGGATTCGAAGTAGGAGATACCTTTCAAGCCTTAGCCATAAGGCAAAACTGAGAAACAATAGATGATGATGTGGGATCCCTTGAAGCATCATTTAAGGCCACATCTTGTTCCATGGAGTGATGGATTTCCTCTACATTGTTAGCACAAGAACTCGAGGAAATAGATACATTTTTATCATGGCAACAAGACATAGAAAGCATATCATCATGAGATTTATTCACGCAGTTTTTACATGATATGCACGGACTATCAACACAAGCATGTAAAACATTTAGAGTAATAAAGGTGTTAACGCCCAATAATGAAGCATTGCAATACTATAGTGATGAAGGATCATCAACAATAAGTCCACTATCATCATTGCAATGATCTCCACTACTCACCATATCATTACCTTGTGGCAATCCACATGTAGGTGAAGTAGATAAAGTTGAGAAGACCACACGACCGGAGGTGGAGGGAGAACAATCATTCATACAAATCTTGGACGTACCATATTTATCTTGAAGCTTTGTCCACAACTCATGAGCATCCCGGAATGGCATGAGTTGAAATATAACTACATTGCTCAAAGCATCAAAAAGAAAATTAGAAGCTTGACAATTGAGATAAGAGTTTTTCTCATCCTGTAAAGATATATTTTGAGAATCATTTGGAGGAGAAAAACCCATATCTACAATTCCCTCCAAATTTGGGTCCATGACCCAAAAGTGATTAAGCATGTGAATTACCAAACATCAAAATTTGTGCCATCAAAACTAAGAGTGTTAGAGATTCATAATCCCCTAGTCGACATCCTTACTCTCTAGGTGGTTAAACCTAATAAAGAGATACCAAGCTCTAATACCAATTGAAAGGACATGGATGTCGCCTAGAGGGGGGGTGAATAGGCGCTTTAAAAAAATTATGGTTTAGGCTTGAACAAATGCGGGATAAAACTAACATTTAATTTGTCAAGCACAAAACCTAAAACAACTAGTCTCACCTATGTGCACCAACAACTTATGCTAATCAAGATAAACAACTAAGTGATAGCAAGATATATGACAAGAAACAATACGGCTATCACAAAGTAAAGTGCATAAGTAAAGTGTTCGGGTAAGAGATAACCGCGGCACATGGAGACCACGATGTATCCCGAAGTTCACACCCTTGCGGATGCTTATCTCCGTTTGGAGCGGTGTGGAGGCACAATGCTCCCCAAGATGCCACTAAGGCCACCGTAATCTCCTCACGCCCTCGCACAATGCAAGATGTCGTGATTCCACTAAGGGACCCTTGAGGACGGTCACCGAACCCGTACAAACAAGGTTGGGGCAATCTCCACAACTTAATTGGAGGCTCCCAACAACACCACAAAGCTTCACCACAATGGCATATGGCTTCGAGGAGACCATAAATTCTCGGGGAAATCTCCACAACTTAATTGGAGACCTCGACGCTTGCCCGGAGCTTTACACCACAATGATTGAGCTCCGAGGCACCACCAAGCTTCTAGGGGTACCAAGTACCCAAGGGTAATAAGCTTCTCAACTTCTCACTTCCACGTATCACCATGGACAACTCAAACTTATGCTACTAATGCGATGGCAAGAACACACGAAGTGGTCAAGTCCCTCACACTCAAATACCTCCACAACAACAAAAGCTATGGAGAAATATGAGAGGAAGAACAAGGAGCTCACAAAGAACTCCAAGATCAAGATCCAAGGGGTTCCCCTCACATAGAGGAGAAAATGATTGGTGGAGATGTGGATCTAGATGTCCTCTCTCTTTTCCCTCATGAACTAGCAAGAATCATTGGAGGGATTGAGAGTTAGCAAGCTCTAAGAAGGTCAACAATGGGGGAAGAACACGAGCTCAATGGATAGATAAGGTCCAATGGGGAAGAATACCTCCTTTATATAGTGGGGGAACGAATCCAACCGTTACCCCCACTCACACCCCGACTAGAGAGGTACTACCGCTGCCCGGAGCGCTACTACCACTCCCAGAATGTCTGACGGAGCGATACTACCGTCCGGGAGCGGTAGTAAAAAATTACTACTGCTCCGGGGGCAGTACTACGGCTATAGGAGCGGTACTACCGCTGGCACCAGGAGTGGTACTACCACTGGATACTAAAACTGGTCTAACTTTCGCATACAAACTCCGAATCAAGCATACTCAAGCTTGTTGAATTCACAAGGACAGGAGCTATCCAATAGTGACATAAAATCTTAAGAACATGCAGTTATGAAAATACCAATGATATAGATAAGTGAGACCTCTATGAATGAAGAACCCGCAAAAACTTCCAACATCGAAAATATCATAGAAGATGCATATGGACTCCGTTTTCGATGAACTTGAGCTTTTCATGAAGATGACCATAAGCTCTAAAA
The DNA here is from genome assembly GCF_904849725.1 of Hordeum vulgare subsp. vulgare. Classification (NCBI taxonomy): domain Eukaryota; kingdom Viridiplantae; phylum Streptophyta; class Magnoliopsida; order Poales; family Poaceae; genus Hordeum; species Hordeum vulgare. Next base: position 294,411,303 of record NC_058522.1, read on the forward strand.
CTCGCAAAGATAAATACCAAACAAGAACAAAGAAATATGATGCAAGGATGCATATGGTTTGAGCTCTCAACGAACGATACGATCAAGCTACTCACTTGAGAGCCCCCCTTGACAGTACGACAATATATCCTAAAATAGAAAACCTATCAACGGCAAACCTATACCTTGCACCTATTCCTCTTGAGCTAGGTGATGATGATCTTGGCTTCCTCAAGATGGACCCACTTTCTTGATTGCCTTGGTTTGACGAAGACTAATTCATTGCTCCCCCATACTCACTATGGGTGAGCCACTCTTCAGCACATCTTCACAAGTCCATTGCCACAACAATGGATGGCAAGCTTCAAGCATGATATCTTCGTGATGCTCCACTTGGACTTGCACACCGCAATCTTGATGACGATGACCACTTGATGTCATCCTTCATAGGTTGAATGAGATCTTACTCTTGACGCAAACCCATGGAGACACAACTAACCCCACATAGAACTCTCACAAGGACCATGGGTTAGTACACAAAAGCATTATGGACAATGCTTACCATACCATGGGATCAGTTGATCCCTATCGGTACATCTTGTACAGTTTGTGTGTTGATCATCTTGATTTAGTCTTTGCTTAGTCTTGATCAACCTTGTGTCTTTATGACCAATATTTGGATAATACCTTGAATACCACCTTGGTCATCATATAAACTCCTTTACACCAACAGATGAACTTCAAGAACTGCCTATGGACAAATCCTTTGAATATAACTTAAGGCAACTATTAGTCCATAGGGATTGTCATCAATTACCAAAACCACATGTGGAGAAATATGCTGTAACAGATGTGATCATGCTAGATACCCATAGCAGCCACGTAAAACCTGCAACAACAAATTAGAGGATGCCTAACCCATAGTAGCCACATAGAACCTACAACAACAAATTGAACTTATTATCATGAACATAGTCAAAATGTCTTTGCAAATGATGTTGTATCTTGCATTGTAGCTCCACTATTTTTGATATGTTCCTAGAGAAAACTTACTTGAAAGATGATAGTAGTAGTTATGCGGACTGGGTTCATAAACTGAGGATTGTCCTCATTGTTGCACAAAAGGCTTATGTCCTTAATGCACCGCTCAGTATGCTACCCCCCCGAGCATTGTATGTGGATGTTGCGAACATCTGACATACATGTTTTTGATGACTACGTGATAGTTTAGTGCGTCATGCTTTACATCTTAGAATTGAGGCGCCCAAGACATTTTGAACGTCACGGAACATATGAGATGTTCCAAGAGCTAAAATTTTGGTTTCAGACTCGTGCCCGTGTTGAGAAGTATGAGACCTCCAACAAGATTCTTTGCATGCAAAGTAAAGGAGTAAAGCTCAATCGTTGAGCAGGTGCTCAGATTGCCTGGGTACTATAATTGCTTGAATTGAGTGGGAGTTGATCTGCTAGATAATGTAGTGATTGACATAGTTCTCCAAAGTCACTGTCACCAAGCTACTAGAGCTTCATGATGAACTATAACATATCAGGGATGCACAAGATGACCCCTGAGTTATTCACGATGTTTGACACCGCAAAAGTAGAAATCAAGTAGGAGCATAAATTGTTGATGGTCAGTGAAACCACTACTTTTTAGAAGGGCAAGGGGAACAAGGGATACTTCATGAATGCAAACCAGATGCCGCTCTAGTGAAGAAACCCAAGGTCAAACCCAAACCTGAGACTAAGTTCTTCTATTATGAGGGAACGATCATTGAAGCATAACTACCCTAGATACTTGGTAGATAAGAAGGCTCGCAAAGTCGACAAAAGTATATTGGATATACGTTATGTTGATGTGTACCTTACTACTAATCCTAGTAGCACCGGGGTATTAGATACCGGTTCATTTGCTAAGTGTTAGTAACTCGAAATTACAGCTACGGAATAAACGGGTACTAGCAAAGGTGAGGTGACGATGTGTGTTGGAAGTAATTCCAAGGTTCATGTGATCAAACATCACACGCTCCCTCTACAATCATGATTAGTGTTGAACCGAAATAAATGTTATTTGGTGTTTGCGTTAATCATGGACATGATTAGATCATGTTTATTGCAATACAATTATTAATTTAAAGAGAATAATGGTTACTCTATTTGCTTGAATAATACTGCTACTTATCAAACAACAGTGCCAGAAATTGACACGTTGACGAAGACTGGGCTTGCGTTGGTTTTTCCCTTGAAGAGGAAAGGGTGATGCAACACAGGAGCAGTAAGTATTTCCCTCAGTTTGAGAACCAAGGTATCGATCCAGAAGAAGGGTCTCGTCAAGTCCAGAGTACCTGCGCAAACACAAACAAGCTTGCACCCAACGCTTCAAAGGGGTTGTCAATCCCATCAATATTGTTTGCAAAGTGAGATCTGAAGGCAGAACGTGCAACGAAGTAAAAAGTGAAAGGCTGACAATATGGTGTGGAGTAGACCCCGGGGCCATAGTGTTCACTAGGGGCTTCTCTCAAAATAGCAAATATCACGGTGGGTGAACAAATTACTGTCGAGCAATTTATAGAACCACGCAAAGTCATGACGATATCTAAGGCAATGATCATACATATAAGCATCACGTCCGCGACAAGTAGACCGATACTTTCTGCATCCACTCCTATTACTCCACACATCGACCGCTATCCAGCATGCATCTAGTGTATTGAGTTCATGATGAACAGAGTAATGCTTTAAGAAAGATGACATAATGTAGAGGGATAATCTCAAACCAATGATGAAAACCCCATCTTTTTACCCTTGATGGCAACAACACGATGCGTGCCTCGCTATCACTTCTGGCACTGGGTGAGGTCACTGCACGCTATGAACCCAAAACTAAGCACTTCTCCCATTGCAAGAATCATATATCTAGTTGGCCAGACAAAACCCACAACTCGAAGAGAATTACAAGGATATGAAATCATGCATAAGAGAGATCAGAAGAAACTCAAATAAGATTCATAGATAATCTGATCATAAATCCACAATTCATCGGATCTCGACAAACACACCGCAAAAGAAGATTACATCGGATAGATCTCCATGAAGATCATGGAGAACTTTGTATTGAAGATCCAAGAGAGAGAAGAAGCCATCTAGTTACTAGCTATGGACCCGTAGGTCTATGGTGAACTACTCACGCATCATCGGAGATGTCATGTTGTTGATGAAGAAGCCCTCCATGTTCGAATCCCCCCTCTGGCAAGTCACCAGAACGTGCCCGAGATGCTATCTTGCGGAGAGAGAAGCTTGCGGCGGCGGAAAAGTGATTTCGATGATCTGCTGATTTTATTAGGATTTTTATGGAATATATAGGCGCAACCCCTAGGGTAGAGGGCGCCCAGGGGGCCCACAAGCCTGTGGGCCGCGACCTACCCGCCTGGCCGCAGGGTGGGGGCTTGTGGGGCCCTGAGGCTCCTCTGCTTTGGCTTCCAAGCTTCCCGATCTTCTTCCGTTATGAAAAAAATCTTTTCGGGGATTTTCTTCCATTTGGACTCCGTTTCAAAATCTCCTCTGAAAGGGGTAAAAAACATGGAAAAAACAGGAACTGGCACTTGGCACTGGGTCAATAAGTTAGTCCCAAAAAATATATAAAAGGCATGCAAAACATCCAAAGTTTGACAAGATAATTGCATGAAACCATCAAAAATTATAGATACGTTGGAGACGTATCAAGTATCCCCAAGCTTAACTCCTGCTCGTCCTCAAGTAGCGAAGTGATAAAGAATGAATTTTTGATGTGGAATGCTACCTAGCATAATTATCCTTTGCAACTTCTTTCACGTGACATGAATGTTCAGATCCGTAAGATTCAAAACAATAGTTTGCTATTGACATGAAAACAATAATACTCCAAGCAAACTAGCAAGGTAATCATGAACTTTCAAAATAACAAGGCCAAGGAAAGTTCTCCCTACAAAATCATATAGTCTAGCTATGCTCCATCATCCTCACACAACTAATGTAAATCATGCACAACCCCGATATTGGCCAAGCAATTGTTTTCGCACTCTTACTTTCTCAAACCTTTTATAACTATCACGCAATACATGAGCTATGGATATAGCACTATAGGTGGAATAGAGTGTGGTGGTGGTTGTGAGACAAAAAAGGAGGAGATGGTCACATTGACTCGGCGTATCAAAGGGCTATGGATATGCCCATTAATAGATATCAATGTGAATGAGTAGGGATTGCCATACAAGAGATGCACTAGAGCTATAAGTATGTGAAAGGTAAAAAGGAAAACTAGTGGGTGTGCATCCAACCTGCTTGCTCACGAAGACCTAGGGCAATTGAGGAAGCCCATCATTGGAATATACAAGCCAAGTTTTATACTGAAGATTCCCACTTGCATATGGTAGTGACGAAGCAAGAAGCTCTCAATCGTGAAGAACATGGTGCTATTATGTAGCACAAGTGTTGGAAAAAGATAGTAGCATTGCCCCTTCTCTCTTTTTCTCTCTTTTTTTTCTTTTTTTTCATTTGGGGTCTTAGGCCTCTTTTTTTTCTCTTTTTTTTGTTTTTGGGATCTTTGGCCTTTTTTAAAAATCCTCACATGGGACAATGCTCTAATAATGATGATCATCACACTTTTATTTACTCACAGCTTCAAAGCTCAAAATGATGATGACTCTATAGGAAATGCCTCCGGCAGTGTACCGGGATATACAACGATCTAGCATGGTGTATGACGTTGAAAACATCTCGCTGGCTATCTTACGATCATGCAATGGCAATATGAGAGTGAGGGCACAAGTCATGAGGCGGAACGGTGGGAGTTGCCTGGCAATATATCTCGGAATGGCTATGAAAATCCCATTGTAGGTAGGTATGGTGGCTTTTTTGAGGAAGGCATATGGTGGGTTTGTGCACCGGCGAAAAATTGCGCGACACTAGAGATACTAGCAAAGGTGGAAGGTGAAAATGCATCTATACCATGGACTCACATTAGTCATGAAGAACTCACATACTTGTTGCGTAAGTTTTTATTAGTAATCAAAACAAAGTGCTAAACGCATACTCCAAGGGGAAGGGTTGATAGGTGTAAACCATCGCGCGATCCCGACCTCAACACAAAGGATGACAATAAATAGATCAATTATGCTCTGACTTCCTAACATAGCGGTTCACCATACGTGCATGCTACGGGAATCACTAACTTCAACACAAGTATCTCTAGATTCACAATACCCTACTAACATGGCTCTCAATATTACCGACTCCACGTCTCAAAACTAATTGAGAGGAATCAAAACTTCTATTTCTACTCAATGCACATGAAGATGGAGGTTTTTGCATCCTCTTTGGGTACCTACCATATTTGGGACTACTTTCATAGCATAAGCCAACTACCAAATCACGTACCGCCGTGCTCTAAAAAGATATAAGTGAAGCAGTAGAGCAAAAGTATCTAGCTCAAAAGATATAAGTGAAGCACTATGAGCATTCTAGCAAAATCACGATGAGTGCATGTCTCTCTCTCTCAAAAAGGTGTGAAGCAAGGATGATTGTGACACAAAAAAAAGACTCCTACGATACAAGACGCTCCAAGTAAAACACATATCATGTGGTGAATAAAAATATAGCTCCAAGTAATGTTACCGATGGATTGAAGACGAAAGAGGGGATGCCTTCCCGGGGCATCCCCAAGCTTAGGATTTTTTGTGTCCTTTAATTTGGCTTGGGATGCCTTGGGCATCCCCAAGCTTGAGCTCTTTCCACTCCTTATCTCATCGTCCATGAGAACATCACCCAAAACGTGAAAACTTCACAACACAAAACTTAAACAGAAACTCATGATAACATTAGTACAAGAAAACAAACTACCACTTCTTTTGGTACTGTAGCAAACTTGAATTCCATCTATATTGGTGTTGGGCTACTGTATTATCACTTTTCCATGGCTAGTACCCCCCGATACTAACCATAGTTTCATCAAAACAAGCAACCAACTCAACAAAAACAGAATCCGTCAAAAACAGATCAGTCTATACCAATCTATATACTTCATATACTTCTGGTACCTCAACAAATCTTACAAATTACGATGGCCTGGGAAAAAAGCATATCAACCATAAGCAAAAAGAATCAACTCATAAGCTCTTTCTGAGTAAAAATGAAAGATCATCTCGTGAGCGCAAAATTTCTATCTTTTTCCAGCAGGATCAAACAACCATTACCAAGACTAGTCATAAAGGTTTTTCTTGGATCAAACACAAAAGGAAACACAAAAAAACACAATCACAACAGAATTGTGATGGTGTGGACGCAACAAAACAGAAAGAAAAAAAATATTAATTCATTGGGTTGCCTCCCAACAAGCGCTATTGTTTAACGCCCTTAGCTTGGCATAGAAGCGATAGAATCACGTATCGTCGTCTTTGGTGCTCAAATCATAAGTGGCCCTCATCATGGATTCATAAGGCAATCTTATTTTCTTTCTAGGAAAGTGTTCCATGCCCTTCCTTAAAGGAAATTGAAATCTAATATTCCCTTCCTTCATATCGATGATAGCACCGATAGTCCTTAGGAAAGGTCTACCAAGAATAATAGGGCATGTAGGATTGCAATCAATGTCAAGCACAAAGCAATCCATGGGTACATAGTTCCTATTTGCAATAATAAGAACATCATTGATCCTTCCCATGGGTTTCTTGACAGTAGAATCCACAAGATGCAAATTAAGAGAACACTCTTCAATCTCATTAAAACCCAGAACATCACATAAAGACTTTGGAATCACAGAAACACTAGCACCCAAATCACACAAAGCATTGCATTCATAGTTTTTGATTTTGATTTTGATGGTAGGTTCCCACTCATCATGAAGCTTTCTAGGGATAGAGACTTCCAATTCAAGTTTCTCTTCAAGAGATTTTATCATCGCTTCGACGATATGTTCGGTAAAGGCCTTGTTTTGGCTATAAGCGTGTGGAGAGTTTAACATGGATTGCATCAAAGAAATGTATTCAATCAAGGAGCAACTATCATAATTGAATTCCTTGAAATCCACGGTAGTAATTTCATTACTAATCAAAGTTGTAACATCTTCTACTCCACTTTCAATGCTTTTAGCATCAAGATAGATGGACGCCGAATCATTGGGCACTTTTCAACCAAATTGGATTCATATCCAGCCCCATAATCATTAGGTTTGACACAAGAAAACAAAGATTCAATGGGAGTCACACCATGCACTTTAAGATCTTTGTGATTTTCATCATGAGAACACGCCTTTTTAAGCCATTCATGTCTAGCACGAATTTTGGCGGTTCTTTCTTGGCTCTCAAACATGGAAACATGCATAGCTTTGAAAGTTTCATCCATGTTGATTTTGGGAGGAGCACATCTAACTTTCAAAGCATCAACATCACTAGACATTCTATCAACGCTCTTAGCCAAATCATCAATTTTGAGTTGCTTTTCCTCTATGGACGCATAGAAAATCTTTTGAGAGTAGATGAACTCTTTGATATTACTCTCTAGATCAGAGGGTAATCTATTGTAATTTCCAAGGGTATTGTTGTAGGAGTTGCCAAAATTATTAGAGGAGTTACTAGGAAAAGGCCTAGGAACATAGTTTCCTCTAATAGCATTGTTGTTGCCAAAGTTATTCCTACCAACAAAATTAACGTCCAAGCTAGTGTTGTTACTCTCAATCAAAGAAGACAAGGGCATATCATTAGGATCCAAAGGAGCACTTCTACTAGCAACCAAATTCATTAACTCGTCCATCTTAGCACTCAACGAGTTAATTTCCTCTATAGTGTGTACCTTCTTACTAGTAGGTGACCTTTCAGTGTGCCCGTGAGAGTAGTTCGTCATGATGTTGTCTAAGAGCTTTGTGGCTTCTCCTAACGTGATTTCCATGAACGTTCCACCTGAGGCGGAGTCCAAGATATTTCTAGAAGCGAAATTCAAGCCAGCATAAAATATTTGTATAATCATCCAAAGACTCAAGGCATGAGCGGGACAATTTCTAATCATTAATTTCATTCTCTCCCAAGCTTGTGCAAAATGTTCATGATCAAATTGCTTGAAATTCATGATATCATTACAGAGAGAGATGATCTTAGCCGGCGGAAAATACTTGGATATATAAGCATCTTTGCACTTATCCCAAGAATCGATACTATTTTTGGGCAAAGAAGAAAACCAAGTTTTCGCGCGATCTCGCAACGAGAAAGGAAAAAGTTTCAATTTAATCACGTCATTATCCACATCTTTCTTCTTTTGCATATCGCAAAGCTGAATGAAGGTATTGGGATGGGATGCGACATCTTCACTAGGAAGGCCAAAAAATTGCTCTTTCGTAACAAGATTCAGCAAAGCGGCATTGATTTCGTATGACTCCACACTAGTGGCGGGAGCAATCGGAGTACTAATAAAATCATTATTATTAGTATTCGAGAAGTCACAAAGTTTGGTGTTTTCATTCATGGTGACTTCGGCAAGCAAGCAAGCACACAAGCAAACAAAGAGCAGGCGAGAAAAAGGGCGAACGAAAAGGCGAACGAAAAAGGCAAATTGGTGAAGTGGGGGAGAGGAAAATGAGAGGCAACTGGCAAACAAAGTAAATACAAGAGATGAGTTTGCGACACCTACTTGGATGAGTTCCTAACTTGATCTTCCTCCCTGGCAACGGTGCCAGAAATCCTTCTGCTACTTCTCAAACAACAGTGCCAGAAATTGACACATTGACGGAGACTGGGCTTGCGTTGTTTTTTCCATTGAAGAGGAAAGGGTGATGCAGCACAGGAGCAGTAAGTATTTCCCTCAGATTGTGAACCAAGGTATCGATCTAGAAGGAGGGTCTCATCAAGTCCAGAGTACCTACGCAAACACAAACAAGCTTGCACCCAACGCTTCAAAGGGGTTGTCAATCCCTTCAAGATTGTTTGCAAAGTGAGATCTGAAGGCAGAAAGTGCAACGAAGTAAAAGGTGTAAGGCTGAAAATATGGTGTGGAGTAGACCCGGGGGCCATAGTGTTCACTAGAGGCTTCTCTCAAAATAGCAAATATCACGGTGGGTGAACAAATTACTGTCGAGCAATTGATAGAACCGCGCAAAGTCATGACGATATCTAAGGCAATGATCATATATATAGGCATCACGTCCGAGTAATGTAGACGGATACTTTCTGCATCTACTACTACTAGTTAGCCGCCCGTGCGTTGTAACGGGGACATACCAATTCTGATCGATCAACACTATTGTATTATTTTATATAAAAGCATAATACATACCCACCGGTCTCTTTGTTTATCGCATGGCCTCAAATGCTAGTTAACGCCTAATCTTAAGATGACAACTTTCATACTTTGCAAAAATTCTGAACTCATGGTAGTATTTTTCTAGAAAAACAGTGTCTCTCAAGAAGGAATAAATGATTCACCAATTTTTGTGTGAAAAAATAGTCCTCATAAAATATCATCAAATCATACTTGATTCTCATAATAAGACTATCCTACGTCCAAACAAGGTTATCTGACAATAATCATTCTCCCTTCTTAAAAAAGAATAATCACCTTCAATTTAAAGATCGGTGGTTGCATAAAATTGTATTTGGAGAGTAACTTCAATTTTAACAAATTTTAATATTTTAGTTTTCAAATAATTCAGTTGTTCCAAAAGGCCTCTTCCCACATGTAAGAGACTGACAATTTTATTTTCCAATAATTCACTTGTTTCAAGAATTGACTGTCTCAAGTTTAGCATGACTAAAAGAGATCACAAGTATAGATGATTTTTTTACATTAGCATATGTGTCTTATGTGTTGATGGAGTAGTGACTCTTTGAACAGATTGTTAACAAATTAAGAGCGATACAACTTACATATTCACTTGTTCTCTCAAGCTATTAAGAATGCAATTTTTTTAGTCAAATAATATATGGTAAATCCGGACACATGTAGGCAATCTAAGGAACTGAACAAACATAAACTGGATTAAGTGGACTTCATATGTCGATGACAGTTCATGCAGAGAAATATTATGATGTATTCCACTTAATCCTGGCTAACAAGCTGAAAATACATAACTCGTCCAATTCATGTTAGTATAAGGTGCTACCCCTAATTACCCGAGTGAACCACATCATTTCCAAAGTCATTTCACAACAACTACTTGATCTAGCAAAACAAAAAAATACGTAAGAGAAGATGCAAGTGTGATGGTCACAAACTCACATTTATTCCAATTTGGGCAAAGATGCATAGATCAAGTGTAATTATACACCTGTATATTTTGTAAATCTTCTCTTAATATACGGAAGCAACGCTACTACCTGCCATCTTACAAAAAAATGTGTAAGCACACCCAATGAAGATTATGAGGGCATTGGCTGATGGGTTGACCGCTTGATCACCAAAAATCCCCTGTGCTGCAAGAATTGACAACAAAAGCATGTTTCATATATACGCTCATGCATAAGAAAGAATATGTATGCTCATTACTTCGAAGCGATAAATATCTTGATCCAGAGTTCTTATTGAGACCTATGTGGAAAAACTGGATACCACTCACAAGCCATCGGCTTCTCAAGCCGAGGGGAGGTAGATCAACCTCCTTGTTAGCAGCAGGACAGCGGCGCATGTCCACATATCGTGGTCATCAGGGTTGTTCCTTCTTCGTCCATCTCTCGCGATCATAGGCACATCTAACTCCTAGAATCTTGAAATAATTAGGAGTGATTCATAGGCATGTTATGAACACAACATATTAACGAAAAAAATAAATATCATCAATCTATAAGTATTAGCAAACAATTAATCTAACTCTACCACTCGGTTACTACAATCATAAGAAACATTCACATGTTGAACAGAAGATCATTTGTCGGTCCCAAAAATATTAACATGAAACATCACACCAAAGTATATTTGATTTAAAAATTTAAATAAACCCACAAATGAATCTAATAAATTAGGTGCCACTCCTAGATTATCAAATAAATACGATGAACTTAGAGGCACATCAAGAACATAATAGAAATAACATAGTAACTCAAAAGTTAACCATACTCAAAAGAACCATGAATAATAGAAAAAAACCATGAAAATATTTGTTCTACCATTCATTAGATGGAACCAACGATCTAACTCCACCCTCGCGTTTCTATGGTCATATGGAGAATTTTATATATTGGGCTCGATGTCATAAGATGAACAAAACTAAGGAATTATGTCGATGCCATCGGATGGCCTTCGGTTTTGGATGTGCGAGACCAACGACAAAATTATGTTGAAGTATGATGTCTAGGAGATACTATGAGTGACGCTGAGAAGATGTGCAAGAGGAATTGGATACAAGCTCACCATGGTTGATGGAAAGGAGCGGCGAACTCAACGAACAGTGTACACGGACATGTGAAATTCTTTGCGTGTGGTCGACAGAACAAACTTCTCCTTCGGTGAATGGATTCAAGGCATGGAGGATAACCATCTGGCGCAAGGGAGCTGATGAAGATGCTTGGGGTCACCGGGAGCAAGCACCGACGTCCATGAACAACATCAATTGGAGTAGAAAACTTGAGAGAACTGCAAAGGGAGAGGATATGTGTTTCTGCGGGATCTCTGTGGTACCCTGCACCCTCGCACTGTGCTCGACCCTAGTTTGTTATGGTGGACACTGTCTAGCACTCACCCTCCCACAAATATTCTTCCTCGACCATGGATCTGTGGTACGTTATGTTGCTTCCCATTACCACCTGAGGATGGGTAGGAGAGGATAGGAAGGCGGGGGATCGAGAGGCAATGAGGGAGTTGCGGCTGCAGCCATCTAGGGGGAGAGAGATTCGCACCACCGGTTCGGGGAGCGGGATAATGATGGTTCGTGGGAAATGGTTACTGTGCATGGAAGGATGAGCGATTAAGTGATTCCGTTCGTATCCGGGGGGGGGGGTAAACGTGGGGCAGGCACAATGACATTTGTGGGTAATTATGCGAGGGGAGGAGGTCTAACCATCACGACAGACGGCAGATCCTCCTTTAATAGTATAGATTACTCCACACATCGACCGCTATCCAGCATGCATCTAGTGTATTGAGTTCATGACGAACAGACTAACGCTTTAAGCAAGATGACATGATGTAGAGGGATAATCTCAAACCAATGATGAAAACGCCATCCTTTTACCCTTGATGGAGACAACATGATGCGTGCCCTGCTACCCCTTCTGTCACTGGGTGAGGTCACCGCACGGTATGAACCCAAAACCATGCACTTCTCCCATTGCAAAAATCATAGATCTAGTTGGCCAGGCAAAACCCACAACTCGAAGAGAATTACAAGGATATGAAATCATGCATAAGAGAGATTACAAGAAACTGAAATAAGATTCAAAGATAATCTGATCATAAATCAATAATTCATCGGATCTCGACAAACACACCGCAAAAGAAGATTACATCGGATAGATCTCCATGAAGATCATGGAGAACTTTTTATTGAGGATCCAAGAGAGAGAAGAAGCCATCTAGTTACTAGATATGGACCTGTAGGTGTATGGTGAACTACTCACGCATCATCGGAGAAGTCATGGTGTTGATGAAGAAGCCCTCCATGTCCGAATGCCCCTCCGACAGGGCACGAGAATGTGCCCCAGATGGGATCTTGCGGAGACATAAGCTTGCAGCGGTGGAAAAGTGATTTCGATGATCTCCTGATTTTTTTGGGATTTTTAGGGAATATATAGGCGCAACCCCTAGGGAAAAGGGCGCCCAGGGGGGCCACAAGCCTGTGGGCCGCGGCCTACCCCCTTGGCCGCGGGGTGGGGGCTTGTGGGGCCCCTAAGGCTCCCCTGCCTTGGCTCCCAAGCTTCCCGATCTTCTTCCATTACGAAAGAAATATTTTCGGGGATTTTATTCCGTTTGGACTCCGTTTCAAAATCTCCTCTAAAAGGGGTCAAAAACATGGAAAAAATAGGAACTGGCACTTAGCACTAGGTCAATAAGTGCAAAACATCCAAAGTTTGACAAGATAATAGCATGAAACCATAAAAAAATATAGATACCTTGGAGACATATCAAATACCTTCAATGGTCATGCACCTAATATGATTGGTTTACTGAATCTCGATCATAGTGATACACATGTTCATAATATTGATGCCAAAAGATACAAAGTAGTAATGATAGTACCACTTTGTCACACCCTGTTTTTCACCCCAAATTTTCTGTGTTGCAAAAATCAGAGCTTGTTGAAACTTTTTCAAATAATATTGTGAGTGCAATGTCAGCCATTGTTTGAGTGTATGCTTGCTTGTTTGATGACTCCAACCCATGAAAAACTTATTATTTTGCCCTCATCAAAAACCCTTTTTCCTTTATATCAAGATCACCTTCATCATGTTGGGATACACTACTAGCTCATGAAGCCAAGTGGCATTTCCAACCAAAGTTGGTGATCTGATCCTAATATCATTTTCATTCATTAAAAACATTATTTGGTGATTTAAAATATTATTTTCCTATTTTATATCTATGTATATTTCTAAGGCCAGTAATGATATTTCCACAAGGAAGATTACTTTCCTGCCTTAGAAAATTCTGAGTAAATTCATGGAAGCTCAGAAGGACATATATTTTCAAAATATATAAGATTTTCAACCCAATTTTATATTAATATTAATTGAGTAAAACCCTGAAAACCATTTCTGTCTGTTTTAGCTTTTTGAGATGTTTCCAAAGGAAATTATCTGGGTAAATTCCCATAAAATTATAGGAGCCCTCCCAAACCATATTAGGTGCTCACCTAAAATCTCACCTTGATAAAAGGTGGGGAAGTGCACTTAGAGAGCCCAAAACCCTCTCTGTCCAGAGTAGAGTTGGAACAACTCTACATTGCAAAGTTTCTCCAATGGAGCTGAAACTTTGCAGAGGTGTTTAACACCCCAAATGAGGACTCCACACCACAAATGGGATTTGTGAGACTCTGTTTGGCCACACTTCCTTTGTAAAGGACAGTACTGGTCATTTAGAGACATTTTCAAGTTTGCAAAGCCAAACTTGTTCACTGGAGCTCAGATTTGGCGGAACCCCATATTTTTACCCCAAGACCAAACCTGTTAAGTTTCATTTACAGTGGTGGAGTGGAAGCACCCCAAGTCACTGTCGAACACCTACTGGCAGGAAGGTAAAAACCTTCCTAGCCACTGTTTTACCCAATGTCAAGGCCTCAAACTTGGTGTGTTAGAGCACCAGAACACCCTGAGCACCCAGTCAATCAGCCCCTCCCCAACTCCAAGCACAAGTGACAAGAACTCCAATTTGAGCTGCAGGACAGTAGTGGCAACACTAGTGTTCCTTGCTCCCTTGACCAGCTCGAGCTCCCACAAACCCACAACGGCTAGGCACACTCCCAGCAACACTCGGGACATGGAGGACACGTCCCAAGTGCCCCAGAGCGAGCCAGCATGTCGTGGCATGCCAAAACTGCGCTCTAGGCGCGCTGCAAAGTGCCACCCGCAAGGGGCCGATGCTCCGGCCGGTCCCATCCTCCACAGTTATGTCCAAGCGCTCCCCCGACAACCATTCAGTGCAAAGCTACTCCAGGGACCCTCTCCCCCTCGCGCAAGAGCTCAGGCGACGCGTGCCCCGTGCGCACCCGACGCAGCCGAGCATGCACGGTCGCTGCAGCTCGTCCCCACTCGCTTTCCCTCTCCGGCCGTTGCACCAGGAGGCCCTAAACCACGTCCTGAACCCATGGTTTCGCGGCCAGCACCTCACTGTGCTTGCACGCGTGCCACGGTGAGTCATCGGCGTGCCCGAGTCGGGTCACCGTCGTTGGCCCATAAATAGGTCCCCCCGGCACTCCAGTACCCTCCAAGCAGCCTCAGCACAACCAGTAGACCCTCCCTAGCCGCCCAATCGAGCTCGCAGAGCCCCGGTGCTCGAGATCGACCGAGGCCCCTCCGCCTCGGAGCTCCGGTCGATCTCCGGCTACACGTCGGCTCCTGCGCTGCCCGACCTCTCATTACACTCCCCTCGACACCAGGAACGTTTCCCCTAACTCTTCCGCCCCTAGCCCCTGGTTCAACACGAACCCGAAACCCTTCCGCCAGGAGCACCTCGTCGCTGGCGACCCAGACCACCTCTGGTGACGTCCCGACCACGAGCAGGTAGGCGGAGGCACAAGACACCCGTTCCCGTTCCTAGCTAGGCCTGACGACAACGGCAGCCTCGCCGGCGTCCATCTCCACCTCTCTGGCTAGAGGTAGGAGAAGGACCCGACAGGTGGAGCCCACTTGTCGGTGTCCTGGGGCAGCCAGCGCGTGCAGCCGCTGACGCTGACCCCAGGGGCCCGCAGGTCAGGTTTGAACCTGGCCCGCGCGCACCTGGTGGCCAGGCCTGCTGGCTGGGCCGGCTGGATCTGTTTCCCCTGGCCTTTTCTTTTTCTTTTAATCCAGAAACTAAATGATTTTTATAAAAAGATTTAGCCAGTAGAAAAATATAATTCTTCCACCAGTATTTTTCTAAAAATGAGTAGTATTTGATTCTATAATAGTTGACATTTATCAAAAACAGAAACTATTTTGGTATAATAAAATGATATTAAAAAGCACTTGTTTGCTTCTGTTTGCTTTTAAATAAATATGCTTAGCTAATAAAACAATAGGACACATTTTTCAAAATAATATCGTGAATTTTTTCAAGCCTTGCAACATTTTTAAAAAGCACTTTGTGATCTGTTTTAGTGAAAGCTAGTATTTATTTATTCCTTTCTCGACTGTAGAGTTACCGAGTGACGGAGGATCCGGATCGGAAGACCTCGAAGACCCCGGATACCTAGCTGACCAAGGCAAGCATGCCCTTTTGCCATGACTTAAGTAAATAAAATGATGCATGCTAGAATAGCAAGTATTTTCCGTTGCATGTGATCATGGTGCCGGTTCATCATTGATGTGATGGTACCGGAGGCTTCTTCGAAGCACTTGCATATTGATAGTAATGATATTCACATGGCTCCTCGGAGCACAAACATGATGAGCTGACCCTACCATCTATGAGGATCGTGCTACTGTCATATTGACTAGTAGAGTAGAATCACTGCATTGAACCTGACCCTACCCCGTGAGGGTCATGATATTATCATGTTGACAAGTAATATTAAGGCATATTATCATGAGCATGACGATGAGTTAAATAAAGATTTTATGAAAACCCCGTTGGGTGCCACTAATGCCCGAGGGTGATGATGAGTTGGTGATCACTTTTGGTGAAGTGAAGCACCAGTGATTTTGGTGTGAGTATGGTTTCGGAAATGGATTAGATTTATGATGTGTCGGCTGTCCCAACCTTACCAGTACAACCACGATACCCCTTTATGGGACGGGGCTTTGTTGATTACTCTGGTCGGTGCTAGCAAAGAGCCACATTACTAGTGGCGGGAGTGATCGGTGTCACTCTCGTGATGGGGTCGTGCCAGGTAGGATGACTATGCCATTATTATGAGTTCCAGGCACACCGTTGGTCCCTGCATGGTTGTTATAGTCCAGAGTCGGTGCTCGTAAGACGTACAGTTCCCGGATGTTTTTCCAGAGGAACTGCCAGGAATTCCACCTGACAGAGATGTAGAGTTTGTGATAGATCTTGTTCCGGGAACTGTCCCAATAGCCAGAAGACCTTATAAGATGGCACCCCTAGAGCTAGCCGAACTTAAGAAGCAATTAGATGAGGCCTTGAGCAAGGGTTTCATTCATCCTAGCTCTTCTCCTTGGGCTTGTCCCGTCCTCTTCGTCAAGAAGAAAGACGGAACGGATCGGATGGTTGTAGATTACCGACCAGTTAACCTGGTCACCATAAAGAACAAGTATCCGCTCCCTAGTATCAACGATCTGTACGATCAGCTCGCTGGATCCTCAGTCTTCTCCAAAATGGATTTGAGGTTGGGATACCATCAAATCAAGATTAAGAACGGGGACATTCCAAAAACGGCTTTTGTTAGTCGTTATGGCCAATATGAGTACACCGTTATGTCTTTCGGTTTAACCAATGCCCCAGCCACTTTCTCTCGGCTGATGAACTCAATCTTCATGGAGTATTTGGATAAATTCGTCGTGGTATACCTCGATGATATTCTCATCTACTCGAAGAATGAACAAGAACATGCCGAGCATTTAAGGCTGGTATTGATGAAACTTCGAGAGCATCGCCTTTATGCCAAATTTTCAAAATGTGAATTCTGGTTACCAGAAGTGACCTATCTAGGCCACGTAATCTCTGGTAAGGGTATTGCTGTCAATCCCGAGAGAGTTCAAGCTGTCCTTGATTGGACTCAACCTGAATCGGTTAAGCAAGTTAGGAGTTTTCTTGGTCTAGCGAGCTATTGTCGCCGCTTTGTCGAGAATTTCTCCAAGGTTGCAAAGCCTCTAACTGAACTCCTCAAGAAAGATAAAAAGTTCGAGTGGACACCACAGTGTGAGCATAGGTTTCAGGAACTGAAAAGACGCCTGACTTCCGCACCTGTGTTGCTACCACCAGATTTTTCTAAGGACTTTGTTATCTATTGCGACGCCTCGCGACAAGGATTAGGTTGCATTCTCATGCAAGATCGTCATGTGATCGCATACGCATCTCGACAGTTGCGTCCACATGAGGATAATTATCCCACACATGACCTTGAGCTTGAAGCTGTGGTCCATGCACTAAAAACCTGGCGACATTACCTTTTGGGTAATCGTTGCGAAATATTCACTGATCACCAAAGTCTGAAATATATCTTCACCCAGCCGGATTTGAATCTCAGGCAAAGAGGGTGGGTTGAGTTGATCTCGGATTATGACTTAGGGATAACTTACACCCCGGGGAAGGCCAATGTTATGGCCGATGCACTAAGTCGTAAATCTTGTTGTAACAATTTGATGCTACAACAAGGTCAACCACATCTCCATGAGGACTTTCGGAAGTTGAATCTTCATATTGTTCCTCAAGGATTCCTTTCTACCCTGGTGGCGAAGCCTACTCTTAAGGATCAAATTATAGCTGGCCAAAAGCGTGACAAGGGTATATCACGGATCAAGGAGAATATTTTTAGCGGAAACGCTAAAGAATTTTCCATAAATGATCAAGGTGTGGTGTTCTTCCAGAATCGTTTAGTGGTTCCTAAGAACCCATATCTAAGGCAGTTAATCCTTAAGGTGGGTCATGATTCCCCTCTCACCATTCATCCCGGTAGTACTAAGATGTATCAGGACCTACGCCAGAGGTTCTGGTGGACTAGGATGAAGAGAGAAATTGCTGAGTTCGTTGCTAACTGCGACGTTTGTCGTCGAGTTAAGGCAGAACATCAAAGGCCTGCTGGCACCCTTCAACCTCTAGCTATTCCTGAATGGAAATGGGATAAAGTTAGCATGGATTTCATTACCGGATTTCCCAAGACCAAGAAAGGGAATAATGCTATCTTTGTGGTCATTGACCGTCTTTCCAAAGTGGCTCATTTTCTTCCCGTTCTTGAGAGTATAACAGCTAGCCAGCTAGCAGAGTTATATATCTCTCGAATAGTGTCTCTTCATGGTGTTCCCCTGGAAATTAACTCGGACCGTGGAAGTATCTTTACTTCTCGCTTCTAGGAAAGTTTTCAGAATGCCATGGGGACTCACTTATCTTTCAGTACTGCTTTCCATCCTCAATCAAGTGGTCAAGTAGAAAGAGTGAATCAAATCCTAGAAGATATGCTCCGAGCTTGTGTTATTTCGTTCGGTATGAATTGGGAGAAGTGCCTTCCATTCGCCGAATTCGCTTATAACAATAGTTATCAATCAAGCTTGGGCAGAGCCCCTTTTGAAGTTCTCTATGGACGAAGATGTCGAACCCCTCTTAATTGGTCAGAAACCGGAGAGAGGCAACTCTTTGGCCCGGACATGATCCAGGATGCAGAAGAGCAGGTTCGCATTATTCGTGAAAAGTTGAAAACAGCCCAGTCTCGTCAAAAGAGCCAATATGATCATCATCATAAGGCTGTGACCTTTGAAGTTGACGAGAAGGCTTACCTTCGGGTTACACCTTTGAAGGGTACCCATCGTTTGGGTATCAAGGGCAAGTTGGCTCCTCGTTACATTGGACCTTTTCGCATTCTTGCCAAACGAGGAGAAGTTGCCTACCAGTTGGAACTTCCTCCGCATCTTTCCAAGGTTCATGATGTTTTCCACGTCTCGCAACTCAGGCGTTCCTTTTTCGGATCCTATCCGTGAAGTGGACCACGAAACGCTTGATCTACAAGATAACCTTTCTTACCGAGAATACCCCGTGCGTATTCTTGATCAAGCTGAGCGTACCACTCGACGTCGAAACCTCAAGTTTCTTAAAGTTCAATGGTCAAATCATTCTGAAAAGGAGGCAACTTGGGAAAGAGAGGATCGTCTCCGACTTGAGTATCCTGCGTTATTCCCGACGACTTCTAAATCTCTGGACGAGATTCTTTTGAGTGGGGGTGAGTTGTCACATCCCTAACCCTTAAGCAAGATAGCATTGTGCTCATGTCTTCTTTGCATTTGCATCTAAGAAGTTTCAACAAAAACAACAAAGTGGCAAAGGAAAAACTCAAAACCCTAGCCACCATTTCAATTAAAAGAAATTTCAAACTAGTTCAAAATCAATGAACCCAAAATGGCCTCAAGAAATGTTCAAACTTTCTGATAAATCATGAAAGTAAATGAGCATTCGAGAAAACTATTTTCTTGACACTTTAAGCATTTTAAATAAATGCAAAAGCCACTGGTTTCAATCTTTAAAATTTGAAATCAGAATCTATAAATTTCCAAAAATGTTGAAAACCTTGGAAATGAGTGGGGATATTATAACAAATATTGCAGGAGGTCTAAAATAGTTTTTTACTTTTTGTTTTGGAGCTGAATTAATTAGAAAAACAATAATTAGCAAAACAGAAAAACAAAAACAGAAAAACAGGAAAAACCTTACGTGTCGCCTAAGCCTGGCCTGACCCATCTCCCCGCTCGTCCCCTCCCTCGCGCCAGTAGGCAGCAGGAGGTGGCCGCCGCCCCCTCCAGCGCGGCCACGCACCTGCGTGCCTGCCTGGCCGCTGCCTCACGCTGGCGACGACGAGGATAAGCTCCCCAGAGCCTCCCTTATCCATTCCCCGCCTCGGTTCTCCTCCTCCTCCCGGATCTACTCCTCCTCCTTGCTGCCGCCATTAGAGCCTAGCTCGAGCTCGAGCTGGCCGTGCCCCTGGCCATAGGTTTCCCTCCCAGAGCATGCCATTAGCTCCGCCTCGTCGCCCTGGTCATCTCTGCAGAAGCCGAAGCTTCCTTGAGCCCTGCAACGCCTGCAACACCGTCGTCTTCCACCTCCGGCCGCCGGACCTCTCCCGTCGATTCGTCGCCCCCAGGCCTTCCCCGAGCCGTCTAAGCTCTGCTCTGCACTCCCCGTGAGCATGCGGTCGTTTCCCCTAAGTTTGCCCCGTCGATCCCCTCCTCTAGCTCTAGTTTCACCAGAGCCCGACGAGGACCGCCGCTGCCACTCGTCGCCGGTAGCCCTCCGATGTTCAGCTCGTCCTTCCGAGGGCACCAGCAGCTCCAGGACGACGCGTAGATGCCGTAGCAGCTAAGAACCGAGCGTAGATCCCCCTGATTCAAAGACCCCGATGGCACCCGAGCTTCGGCCGCCGCTCCGGCTCGTCGCCGACGCCTCTTCCGGCGACCCTAGCCTTCCCAGTTGGTCCTGCCAGATCGGCCACTTCGCGAGCATGATGTAGCTGCCAACCGCGCGCGTTTTGGTGTTGTGCAGCGCCGTCTAGGTCGCCTCCGGCGAGCCCTCCGCCGCGGGTCTGGTCGCCGGCGACCACCCTCCGGTGGGCGTCGACGTGGCCGACCATTAGGGCGTAATCACCATCCCCTCAGTCGCTGACAGAGGGCCCCACGCCTGGTCAAACCCCAATTAGGGGCTGGTCAGCGCGGGATTAGTCCCAGAGAGGTTGACCAATGGGGCCCCCCTGTCAGGTTTGACCTGAACAGGTCGGCTGACCTGCTGACGTAAGCCTGATGCAATAAATAGAATTTCCAGTATAAAACTAATTCAGGAAATTGCTAAAATTTGTAAAAATCATAGAAATTAATTTGTAACTCCAATGAAAATAATTTATATATGAAAAAGTATCAGAAAAATTCAAGGATTCTGATTATGCTATTCTCAACCATGTTCAAAAAAGTTACAGAACCCTAAATTGTGGAATAAGGAATAATTCAATTCTTTTAATCACTTTATAAATGGAATTTGCAAAAATATTCAAATTTCATTATATATGCAATGATCACACACTGCCCTAGTTACAAATCAGTACCATAACATGACATTTCATGCATGTTAACATCAAGTTGATCTGAGCATTAGGTCGAATCAATTAAACCGGTATCCGAGAATACCCCGTTTGAATTGCTATTCGAATGTGATTCAAATCAACTCTAAAGCTATTACATGTTGAAAATAATAACTTATCACCTTGCATTCTCATGCCATGTTCATGCATCATTTTGAGTGCATATGATTGTTATTGAATGTTACCATTCGTTTCGGTAGGCTCCGCACCCCCGGATTCCACCGAATATCCGTCTGACGGATATCGTTCCTCCTCTGAGCAACAAGGCAAGCAACCCTTTTGATCATCCCGATAACTCCTATGTTCTTACTCCTGCACCTATTTATTGCATTAGGATCAAATGCTTCAACTTCTTTTGCCACGATAGTTGGACCCACTTCCTTTGCATGACTTAACCTTGTCACAGTAAATAGCCGAACCTTGCAACCTAGCATACCTGGTAGTTGCTTGAGCTATGATGTGCCTTATCCTGCTCTGCATGCTATGCTTAGAATTGTGTATGGTCTGTCATCTGCGAGATGAACAGAAATGTGGAATGTGTTCGGTGAGCAAAGGGTGTGTGTTGAACTGGATTTGGTAAAGGTACCGGTGAAAGGCTGTGTAGGAGTACATGGCGGGTTGTTTCATTGGAACCGTCCTTAGGAACTGAGTTCCGTGTATGTAATCCAAGACTAGATACTACCACATGCTGGGCCTTGAAATATGACCCCGCTCGTCCTATTAATCGCGTAGTACTCGGTCCAGGAGTTGCAAGTAGTTTCTGGTGTTTATAGTAATGCTGGAGGCCGTGCATGGTGCTGACCTGAGAGGTGGACCGTGATGCGGTAGGCAGTGGCACGGTGTACCAAGTGGCACCCGGATGGTGGGCTTGGGAACCCTGCGCACATCGTTTGAGGCCGTGGCGGAAACCTCGGCCGGACTTCCGTACAGGTTACTCTCAGATAGGCGATAAACCTGGACTAGGTACTAGTGTGGTTAACGGTCGTGGCCGACTCCCTCGCTGGGCTTCCGCTTGAAGGTTGCCGAGGTGCATGACGTGCACATGGCGATAAGTGGCGAGAGCGTGTGTGACGAAGTACACCCTTGCAGGGTTATGATCTATTCGAATAGCCGCATCCGCGGATATGGACTACTTGGAGACATATGTTGTTCATAGATAACTTCAAAGGCTACTCATAAAATTTGTCAAGATAAGCGTGAGTGTCGTGGACGGCATTTCCGTGTGGAGACGGAATGATTCCACGATAGTGTATTGCTGTGGTGTTAGTGGACTCGTGTGCGAGAAATCAAGTTGTCAAAACTAATTTCAAAATGCAAGTTGTCTAGCCACGAGTCAAATGCTGGCTTTCCGCCTGAAACCCCACAATACCTTTTGATACCTTGCATGAGTAGTTAGTTCTCCTAAAGTCTTGCTGAGTACCTTCGTACTCATGTTTGCTTAATAAATGTTGCAGAGGTTGCTAATGACCCTAATGGAGGGTTCTTCGTAGACATCGACGACGACTAGTAGCTGGTGTCCCAGCTACGATCTGGCCCTACGTCGGCTCTGTAGTATAGTCAGGCCATGTGCCTTCTAGTTGCCCTGTCTGTACCCAGATAGTTTATAACTCTTCCGCTGGCTTGTATTTGTATGACTGTTATTATGGGTCGTGAGACCCTTAATGTGTAATATTATGTGTGTGGCTCTTCCGAGCCTCTTAAATAATAGTTTTATGTTTATGGTTATGTTGTGATGCCATCGATGTATCTATACATATCGTTATGCCATGCGTACGTGTGTCGTACTTGATATGTATGGGGTTCGATTACCTAGTCGTGAACTTTAGTAGCACTCCTTACAAGGAAATGCCCCTTTGTGATCCAACGAGCCTTGGTAGTTCGCTACTGCTCCGGACACATTGGTTGACCGGCATGTGTCCTTCTTAGCTGCTGTGTCTGTCCCCTTTGGGGAAATGTCACGCGACGTAATGGAGTCCTTGTAGCTTGCTACGACTCGTCTACGTTCGTTGATGACCGACACCTGCTTTGTTGGGTCATGTATGCCTGTCCTTGTGCGGTACTGCCACTTTGGTTTATGACTAGACATGTCGATCCGGGTTCTTTGACATTGGATTGCTAGCGACACTATCACATACGTGAGTCAAAAGACGCAAACGGTCCCGGCTAAGGTAAGGCTGCAGCCGTGGAGTTAACCGTGCGTGAGACCACAAAGGGATGTGATGTGTTACAGGCTGGATTCCTATGGCTTAGGATCGGGGTCCCGACACTTGCACACAAATAACAAATCCTCGCAACTCAACGCGTGTAGGGTTTTTAAACCCTTGTGGGTGAAGTAAAAGGATAGATTGATAGATGCAAATAGAGTGATGATAAATAAAATGCAGCAAGGTATTTTTGGATTTTTTTTGATATAGATCTTAAAATAAAAGAGCAAATGGAAACGCGAATAGAAAAATAGAGATTGCAAATATATTATGTAGAATAGACCCGGAGGCGTAGGTTTCACAAGTGGCTTCTCTCCAGAAAATAGGAAACAGTGGGTAGAAATTACTGTTAGGCAATTGATAGAAAATCGAATAATTATGATACTATCCAAGACAATGATCATGTATATAGTCATCACGTCCAAGACAAGTAGACTGACTTCTGCCTGCATCTAATTCTATTACTCCACACATCGACTGCTATCCAACATGCATCTAGTGTATTAAGTTTATGGAGAAACAGACTAATGCTTTAAGAACAATGACACGATGTAGACAAGATCTTTTCGTGTAGGAATAGACCCCATTGTTTTATCCTTAATAGCAATGATAGATGCGTGTCATGTCTCTTGCTTTCACTGAGATTGAACACCGCAAGATCGAACCCATCACAAAGCACCTCTTCTCATTGCAAGATAAAAGGTCAAGTTGGACAGACAAAAACCAAATATCTAAGAAGAAATATGAGGCTATAATAATCAAGAATGGATATAATTTCATAGATCTGATCATAAACTCACAATTCATCAGATCCCAACAAACACACGGCAAAAGAATGAGTTACATGAAATAGATCTCCAAGAGACCATTGTATTGTGAAGCAACATGAGAGAGAGAGCCATCTACCTACTGCCTATGGACCCGTAGGTCTTATATGAAGTATTCACGCATCATCGGAGGAGCACCAATGAGGATGATGAACCCCTCCCTGATCGTGTTCCTCTCCGGAACAAAATCTATACTGAATTTCGTGGCATCTCGAACTTGCGATGGTAGAAACGATTTTTTGTGGACTCCTCCAGTTTTTTGGAATAATGTATTTATAGACCTCAGAGGTAGTGGAGGAGGTGCTCGAGTCCCCCACTACCCACCAGGCTGTGCCAGGGGCTCTAGGTGCACCCTGGTGCCTAGTGGGTCGCCTGGGCCTCCTCTCGTGATCATCCTTGGTCCTCAAGTTTCCTTCTGGTCCAAAAAATCTCTAAAAAGTTTCATGGCATTTGGACTTCATCTGGTCTTGATTTTCTACGAAGAAAAAAACATTAAAAGCAGCAACTCACAATGGGCACTATGGCAATAGGTTTGTCCCAAAAAATGATATAAAGTTTCTACAAAATGATCATAAAAACAACCAAGAATGATAATATAACAACATGGCACAATCAAAAATTATAGATACGTTGCAGCGTATCAGGAAGCATCATAATCATTGTTATAGCTGCAATATTTCATCATAAAACTTCTCATGAATAAGTGAAAATTCATTCACAAGATGCAGTATGAAGCATAAACCTTATTTAAAACCGACAAACTACAATCTAAGTAATTGAAACAATTGCAATCCATCAGATTTTCAGAAAGTGTCTATGTAAGAGCTTTGCTTGGAAAGTTCACATACTCAAATATCATTTAGTCTTCCATGATTGCTAAAGCTCAAGTCATATTTTTGGAGAAAAAAGTTTTGGTCAAACACATAGAAAGATGGGTGTCTATAGTTTTCACCTCCCAACTTGTTTATCTCGAGAATAATGTCAACATTAATAACTCGTGATTACCTACATCGAACTAGATATATATGCCTGAATATTTCCCTACCATATGATGCTTGCCAAGTGGAGAATAAATGAGAGTTTAGTAGGAATAAATATTGTTGACCCTTGCATAAAAGTAATAGTGAAAAGTCAAAAAGATAGGACCTTCGTAGAGGGAAACAGAGGTTGTGATGCACTCTTTCGTTTGGATGTGCAAGTTTTCAATGGAAAGGTTCGTCAATTTTTATGCCCCTTGTGATAGAAATCTTTATTGTGCACTACGACTCTTTTATTCCTTTACATCACAAGGTTGAACCAAGCTTATGTTCCATTACAATAAAACACCATACATATTTAGGAGCAATTTTCATTGCTTTTGCACCGATGATAACTTATTTGAAGGATCTTACTCAGTCCATAGGTAGATATGGTGGAATCTCATAGCATACAACTAGGTTCATGGGTTTACGGATGCACAAGTAGTATTTATTCTTAGTGCAAAGTTTTGGCTAGCAAAATATTATGAGCAAGCACCACATCTTTGAGGATCCATGATAATATAACTCTATGTGAATATATGCAAACATAACCTATTACGTTGTCTTCCTTGTCCAAGTCACCTAGTTGATCAAGCATAGAATATTTAATGGGGAGCATAATTAGAAAAGATGCCCAAGATTAGTATATCTATATGCGAAACCTCTCTTTCATTATTACTTTTTCATGAACTCCATCAATGACCAAGGCTATGTTTGTGAACTTCCAACAAATTTTATCAATTATACTTCTTTTATGTGAAGTCATCACTGCCCATGGGATTAGCATATGATATTTTTATTATTTTTATTGCTAAGATTGAAACAAGAGGGTGAAACAACCAAACTCAAACTACTATTTATTA
Source organism: Hordeum vulgare subsp. vulgare (assembly GCF_904849725.1). NCBI lineage: Eukaryota > Viridiplantae > Streptophyta > Magnoliopsida > Poales > Poaceae > Hordeum > Hordeum vulgare. The sequence continues at coordinate 294,437,577 of NC_058522.1, forward strand.
TATAACTCCTACACCAATTACATGATAGATAGATCACGAAGCAAACACACGAAACAAAATCATTCTAAAACTTTATACTTCTAAATCATGAACTAACTAAAGAGCGAACTAGAATAGGTAATTATGGTAGAAGTGATGGTCATACGATACAGGGGGACCTCCCCCAAGCTTGGAACAAGCCAAGAGTGGTGCCTATACCCGTGTACTCAAGTTTCCTTCTTGGGTAATGGTCGTGGTTGATACATCTCCAACGTATCGATAATTTTCAATTGTTCCATGTTATTATGTTTCTTGGATGCTTTATATGCAATAATATGATATTTTATATAATTTATGGGAACTAACCTACCAACCCAGTGCCTAGTGTGAGTTCTTATTTTTTTAGATGTTTTTGACTTCTGTAGAAAATTAATAGCAAAAGGATTCCAAACATGATGAAACTTTTTGGTGATTTTTTCTGGAAGATTTTGGGCCCACGAAGCTTCAGAAGGCTGTCATATGCTGCATGAGGGAGTGACAAGAGGTCACAGGGCGCACCCTACGATCTTGTGCGCCCTTCATTGGTCCTCCTGACCTAGTTCCACTTCTATAAATCCTAAAATATTTCGTAAACCCCACAGAGCAACCAAAAACACCTTTTATGCCACCGCAAGTCTCTATTCCGTCGTAACCCCATCTGGGGACCTTTTTCGGTGCCCTTCCAAAGGGGGAATCGATTGCGTAGGCCATCTACATCAACCTTGCCCCCTCCATGATGATGTGTGAGTAGTCTACCATAGACCTATGGGTCCATAGCTAGTACCTAGATGGCTTCTTCTCTCTCTATGATCTTCAATGCAATGTTCACTCTAATCACCAAGGCGATCTATTTGATGTAATCCTCTTTTGTGGCGTGTTTGTTAAGACCCGATGAATTGTAGGTTTATGATCATGTTTTTATTGGAAGTAATCAAGTCTTCTCTGAATTCTGTTATGCATGATTATTAGAGCTTGGTATTTCTCTCCGATATATCTGTTTGGTTTGGCAAACTAGACTAATTTATCTTAAGTGGGAGTGGTGCATATTAGTGGGTTCAATCTTGTGGTTCTCTATATCCCACTAACAAAAAGGGACAAGACAAGTATTTGTATTGTTTCTACTAAGGGTAAAATGATGGGTTTTCAACATATTGATTGCCTCACTTCATCTACATCATGTCATCTTGATGAACTTAATGCTTAGAGAGGCAAGCATATAAGCACTCTCGAAGTGGAATAATAGTAGTAGATGCAGGATCATTTTGGTCTACTTGTTTATGGTTGTGATGCCTTGTTACGTCTGTGTCGTATCTATAATTTTTATTGTTTCATGCCAATATTCTAAAACTTTCATATACTTTTGGCAACATTTTATAACATTTTTGGGACTAACTTACCTATCCAGTGCCAATTCCTATTTTTTGTTGCTTTTTGTTTCGCAAAAATCCCTATCAAACGAAGTTCAAACGCGATAAAAATTTATGGATATTGTTTTTGAACATATGTGAATTTTTGGAAGAAGAATCAATGCAACATGGTGACCGAGGGAGGCACAAGCTAACAGCGCATGACCAGTGGGTGGTGGCACCCTGATAGCTTTTACCACCACCCCTTAAGTCGGTTGGAGCCCTACTTCCTCTATAAGAAAGATAATTTTCTGTTAAAAAATCCCTTAAAACTTCAGTCCGATTGGAGTTATGGATCTCCGTATATTTAAAAAACGGTGAAGGGATAAAAAACAGAAGCAAAAATAGGAGAGAAACAGAGAGAGAGAGAGAGTGAGAGAGAGAGAGAGATCCAATCTTGGAGGGGCTCTTGCCCTCCATGAGCCATGGCGGCCATGGATCAGAGGAGAACTATCCTCCCATCAAAGGGGAGACCAAGGAAGAAGAAGGAGGGGGCTCTCTCCCACTCTCTCCCGGTGGCGTTGGGGCGCTGCTGGGGCAACCATCGTAACGACGATCTACACCAACAACTTCATCGTCGTCACCACAAACTATCTCCTCCTCAATGCAGTGGTGTAAAATCTCTCTTCCCTATTGTAATCTGTACTAAGATATGGTGCTTAATGTTATATATTATTATCCAATGATGTGTGGTTATCCTATGATGTATGAGTAGATCTATTTTGTCCTACGGGTTAATTGTGGTATGGTGTGATCGATATGAGTTGTATGTTAATATGGTGTTGTCCTATGGTGCCTTCCGTGCCGCGAAAACATGGGGGATTCCCTATGTAGGGTTTACAATATGTTCATGATTCACTTATAGGTGGTGGCTAGAGTGATAGATGCTTACACCCGAGTAAGGGAGTTGTTTGCGTATGGGAGTAAAGAGGACTTGATGTTTAATGCTCTGGTTGAGTTTCACATTAATGATCTTTAGTAATTGCGGATACTTTCTAGAGTTCCAATCATAAGTGCATATGATCTAAGTAAGGAAAGGGTCTTAGCGTATGCCTCTCCCTCATTGCATATGATAACCATCTATCGTGTTATATTCAATTGCCTATGGACAATATTTCTCTTGCACTAAAAAAACTTTCTACTAAACAACTAAATAAACTAATACCTATCAAAACATCCCCTAACTTTTATTTAATTTATATTTATTAGCTTGCTAAACTATCTATTACACCTACTAAGTACTTCTAGTTTCCTTACCACAAAATAGTTTCATACTTGTTCTAGGTAAAGTAAGTGTTAGCGTTCGTAGAGTTGTATCGGTGGTTGATAGAACTTGAGAGAATGTTAATTCTACCTTTAGCTCCTCATTGGGTTCGACACTCTTACTTATTGAAAAGGGCTACAAACAATCCCCTATGCTTGTGGGTTATCAAGACCTTTTACTAGCGTGTGCTTGTTTGCTGAATCATTAAGTAATTTTACTTTCTTTTCTAAGTTGTTTTATATCTTTAGCTAAGGGTAGGAAATGCAAAATACCAAAAAAAATAGTTGTGCTTGCTAACACAGTGGTTGAGGAACCACCCAAAATCTACTATACTACTAAAGCTTTTTTACTTGGATCATCTTCTATCCCTTTGTGCTCGTGGTGAAAACCCAACTAGCTTAGTTGAGGGAAAATCATTAAATCAGCCAGCTTATTATGTGTGACATCGGTTATATAAAAAAGGGAAACTCTTGTAAAATAAAATTTATACTTTGTGTTGGTATGCTTGCAATTTATGTGAACATGATTTTACTTGTTGTTCTGAAGACATTAAAAAACACCTTCCCAATCAATGTGTGTTTAATGATAATGAAATATTATCTTCTTATGACAAGGATGTTTATTTTTATTATGGTGTTGAACAAATTGAAGAATTTTTTTTAAGGGTGCTTATGAAATTACTTCTTTGATTGAAAAGTGTGATGCTATTCTTTACAAATCTGAAAATTTTGCCATACTTCAATATTGCTATGAAAACTTTGCATCTAATGCTTATGTTGAAGAATTTATTGAAAGAATGTCTACTACCTTGGAAGAGAATAACATTTTGCAGGAATCTATGGAAAAAGAAATTGCTAAAACTGTGAGCTCATTAGATGAAAAAGATGAGGAGGAGGGGAAAGAACAAAAGGAGGAAGAGTGGATTAGCTACCGGTGCCCACCTTCTAATGGGAGTTACTCTTCAACTCATGCATTGTTTAATTCCCCTACACACATACCGAAGGATGAATGCTATGATCATTGTTATGATCCGTTGGATTCATTTGAAATATCCCTTTTTGATGAACTTGCTATGACTCCCCAACTTAATCGTACACTAATAATACATGCAAATGTTGTTGGGGAACGTAGCATGGGAGACAAAAAAAAATTCCTACGCACATGCAAGGGGATGATCATTTACGAGAGGGGAGAGTGAATATCACGATCGTCCTTGTAGAATGTTAAGCAGAAGTGTATATAACGTGGCCGATGTAGTGGAACATACCCTTGTAGATCGCTAAGCATAAGCGTATATCACGATCGTCCCATGATCCCGTCATGATCCATCCCGGTCTAGTGCCGAACGGACGGCACCTCCGTGTTCAGCACACGTACAAGTCGATGGCGATCCCCGCCTTCTTGATCCAACAAGAGGGGCGGAGAGATAGATGAGTTCTCCAGCACGGCGGCGTGGTGGTGGTGGCGGTGAACTAATCTAGGAGGCCTTCGCGTAAGCACCGCCGAACTAGACTAGACGAGAAACCGATCTAGATGAAGTAGAGGGAGCAGGTGGCAATTATGGTTAGGGCTACCTCTAGTTCCTCTAGTATATATAGGAGGAAGGGAGGGGAGGAGGCATCCTCAAACCCTCAAGGTTTGGCCGAAATTGGAGGTGGAGGAGTCCTACTCCAATCCTACTAGGAGTAGGATTCCTCCTCTCCAATTCGAAACTCTTTTCTCCTCTTCCACCTTTGGGTTTTTTTCCTTTTGAAACCTCACGGGCCTTAGTGGGAGCTTAGGACAGCCCACTAAGGGCTGGTTTGTCTCCTCCCACAGCCCATGAGGCCCCTCGGGGCATGACACCCCTCCCAATGGTCCCCAGTACCCTCCACACACTCCCGGTACACTACTGAAGTACCCAAAACTTTTTCGGTGACCAAAACATGACTTCCTATATGTCAATCTTTACCTTCGGACCATTCCGGAGATCCTCGTGACGTCCGGGATCTTAGCCGTGACTCCGAACAACTTTCGGTTACCAACACATATAACTCAACTATACTGAAACGTCACCGAACCTTAAGTGTGCAGACCCTACGGGTTCGAGAACTATGTAGACATGACCTGAGAAATTCTCCGGTCAATAACCAATAGCGGGGCTTGGATGCCCATATTGGCTCCGACATATTCTATGAATATCTCTACCGGTTCAACCTCTATGTAAAGGATTCAGTTAATCCCGTATGTTGTTCCCTTTGTCCTTCGGTATGTTACTTGCCCGAGATTCGATCATTGGTATCTCGATACCTAGTTCAACCTCGTTACCGGAAAGTCTCTTTACGCGTTCCGTAATACTCCCTCCGTTCCAAAATATAAGACCTTTTAGGGATTTCACTAGGAGACTACATACGAAGCAAAATGAGTGAATCTATACTCTAAAATATGTCTAATTACATCCGTATGTAGTTTATAGTACAATCTCTAAAATGTCTTATATTTAGAAACGGAGGGAGTACAAGATACCGTGACTAACTCCTTAGTCACATTGCTTGCAAGGCTTTTTGTGATGTTGTATTACCGAGTGGGCCCCGAGATACCTCTCCGTCACATGGAGTGACAAATCCCAGTCTTGATCCATGCCAACAGAACCGACACCTTCGGAGATACTTGTTGAGCACCCTTAAAGTCATCCAGTTACATTGCAACGTTCGATACACATAAGGTATTCCTCCAGTGTTCGGGAGTTGCATGATCTCATGGTCATAGGAATAGATACATTGATATGTAGAAAACAGTAGCAATAAACTGACATGATCATATGCTACGTTCATAGTTTGGGTCTTGTCCATCACATCATTCTCCTAAAGATGTGATCCCATTATCAAGTGACAAAACTTGTCTATGGCCAGGAAACCTTGACCATATTTGATCAATGAGCTAGTCAACTAGAGGCTTACTAGGGACAGTGTGTTGTTTATGTATCCACACATGTATTTGAGCTTACAATCAATAAAATTCTAGCATCGACAATAAACGATTATTATGAACAAGGAAATATAATAATAACCAATTCATTATTGCCTCTAGGTAATATTTCCAATAGTCTCCCACTTGCACTAGAGTCAAAAATCTATTTCACATCACTATGTGATTGTAATGAATCTAACACCCATACAGTTCTGGGGTTCGATCATGTCTTGCTTGTGAGAGAGGTTTATACTCAACAGGTCTGAACCTTTCAGATCCGTTTGTGCTTTACAAATCTCTATGTGATCCTATAGATGCTGCTACCCCGCGCCATTTGGAACTAATCCAAATGACTGCTCCACTATACGAATCCGGTTTACTACTCAGAGTCATTCTGATTAGTGTCAAAGCTTGCTGATACGTCCCAAACGTATCTATAATTTCTGCTTGTTCCATGATCTTTTGGGTGACATTGTTATATGTTTTTCTACACTTCTATATCATTTTACACATATTTGGACTAACCTACTAACTCAGTGCACCCAGTGCTAGTTTCTATCTCCTGATGTCTATTTTGCAGGGGCTTTTACCCAATTTTCCGAAGTCCAAAAAATTCCAGGAAAAATATAAAAAATCAGCGTAACAGAAGCTTCCAGATCACCGAAGATGGTTCAGAGGGGGGCCAGGGGCCGTCTAGGCGACCTCCTGGCGCGGACTACCCCCTGGCCGCGCCAGTAGGCCGCCTGGGTGGGTCCCACCTCTTTTGGTGCCCTCCTTTGGCCTATATTTAGTCCTCCGAGAGAAAACCCTTCCACAACTTCCAGAATCATGAATTTCTCCATCGTTCTGCCGCTGCAGCGCTTCCGAGAACGGAGCATCACGAGACCTCTTCCCGGCACCCTGCCGGAGGGAGGATTGACCTCCGAGAGCTTCTCCACCGCCATGGACGCTTCCCGGACGTGCCGTGAGTAGTCCTCCTTGGACCATGAGTCCATTACCAGTAGCTATGTGATGTCTTCTCTCCAATCTTGTGCTTCAACGGTTAGTCCTTGTGAGCTACCCTACATGATCAAGGCATCTATGTAATTCTCTTGATATTTCTATGCTCGGTTTGTTGGGATTCGATGGATTATGAGATTATGTTCAGATTGTTATGAGTTATATATTTGATTATCCTTTTATATCATGTTCCTTAGAGTTCATGCATGTTCTCCGTTGCTATTTATTGCTTTGGCCGAGTAGTAGATTGTAACTCCAAGAGGGAGCGTTATGCACGATTGTGGGTTCATGCCCCTCAATGTCTAGCTTGAGTGACAAAAACATGATACTACAACATGTGTTGTTGCCACCAGGGAGAAAACAAAGGTGCTTGTGACCACAGTTGCAAGGATTGTTTACCTTACGCATAGTTCGTTAATGCAGTTGTCTATTGCTTTGAGTTTACACTTTAGGTGGGGCTCGAACTTAATACCGGCGAGATTTTCTGGATAGATATGTCAAGGTGGATGATTAGTAAGTAGATACTGATGAATAAACGGTCTACTTATCTTGGCGTACTGCCCATTACTATTGAACCTCTAACTAGCAAGTAGCATAATTAGCATTGCGGTGCGTTCATAATTTTGTCAATTTCCCAACTGTGATTTGTTTACCCAAGCATAGTTGTTTATCGTCTTTTGGGTGAGAGACATCACTTGTGAACATCTTGTCACTCCGATCCATATCACCATCATTGTTTACACCTCCATCATTAACCTCTTTCATCAGTATCTACTTACTAATCATCAGTATCTACTTACTTACTTACCGCGTGATGGGGCGTCGGTGATGGTGATGATCTATTCCTGCAGGGCTCCGCCCGACCTCCGTCGAAATCCGATCTACAGGAAGAACTACGAGGTATAGGTTTGAGTTGCACGTGGAAAAGTTGTGTCTCAAAAACCCTAAAACCTCTAGTATATATAGGGGGGGTGAGGGGCTAGCCTTGGGGCTCAAGGGAGCCCCTACGGCACCGGGCGAAGTGGAGAGAAGGACTCCAACTCCAATTCGGTTTGGGGAAGGAGGAGTCCTCCTCTCCCTTCCCAACTCCGTCTTTTTTTATTTTCTTTTGGTTTTCTTTCCTATCGCCATAGCCCACTTGGGTGGGCCTCAACATCCCACTAAGGGCTTGTGCACCACCCTAGGACTATTGGGCTCACTCCCAGGTGGGCGGGCCCCTCCCAGTGAAAACCTGGAACCCATTCTTCACTCCCCGTACACTGCCGGTAATGCCCGAAATCTTTCCGGTGACCAAATGAAACCATACTATATATAAATCTTCGTTTCCGGACCATTCCGGGAACCCTCGTGACATGTGTGATCTCATCCGGGACTCCGAACAACCTTCGGTCACCAACACCTATAACTCAACTATACCGAAATGTCAGGGAACCTTAAGTGTGGAGACCCTGCGGGTTCGAGAACTATGTAGACATGACCTGAGACACTCCCCCTCCAATATCCAATAGCGGGACCTGGATGTCCATATTGGATCCTACACACTTTTCCTCTTTCAGTTCCAGATTTTCAGGCTGATGCTTTTTGACATAAGCATCACATCCCCAAACTTTAAGAAACGACAACTTCGGCCTCTTGCCATGCCATAGCTCATATGGTGTCCTCTCAACGGATTTTGACGGTGCCCTATTTAAAGTAAATGCAGCTGTCTCTAATGCATAACCCCAACATGATAACGGCAAATCGACAAGAGACATCATAGATTGCACCATATCTAACAAAGTACGATTACGATGTTCGGACACACCATTAGGCTGTGGTGTTCCAGGTAGTGTCAACTGTGAAACGATTCCACATTGTCTTAAGTGAGCACCAAACTCGAAACTCAGATATTCACCCCCTCGATTAGATCGTAGGAACTTGATCTTCTTGTTACGATGATTTTGAAATTGCTTGAACTTCTCAAACGTTTCAGACTTGTGCTGCATCAAGTAGATATATCCATACCTACTCAAATCATCAGTGAAGGTGAGAAAATAACGATATCCGCCGCCCGCCTCCACACTCATTGGACCGCACACATCAGTATGTATGATCTCCAACTAGTCACTTGCATGCTCCATTGTTCTAGAGAACGGAGTCTTAGTCATGTTGCCCATGAGGCATGGTTCGCACGTGTCAAGTGATTCAAAATCAAGTGACTCCAAAAGCCCATCAGTATGGAGTTTCTTCATGCGCTTTACTCCAATATGACCTAAGCGGAAGTGCCACAAAAACGTGGCGCTATCATTGTTAACTCTACATCTTTTGGTCTCAATGTTATGTATATGTGTGTCATCAAAATCAAGATTCAATATGAACAAACCCCTCACATTGGGTGCATGACCATAAAACATATTACTCATAAAAATAGAACAACCATTATTCTCTGACTTAAATGAGTAACTGTCTCGCTATAAACAAGATACTGATATAATGTTCATGCTTAACGCAGGCACTAAATAACAATTATTCAAGTTCATAACTAATCCTGATGGTAATTGAAGTGAGACTGTGCCGACGGTGATTGCATCAACGTTGGAACCATTTCCCACGCGCATCGTCACTTCATCCTTCGCCAACCTTCATTTATTCCGCAGTTTCTACTTCAAGTTACAAATATGAGCAAGATAACCGGTATCAATTACCTAGGCACTACTATGAGAGTTGGTTAGGTACACATCAATAACATGTATATCACATATACCTGGTTTTACGTTGGTCGCCTTCTTATCAGCCTAATACTTGGGGTAGTTGCGCTTCAAGTGACCCATCCCGTTGCAATAATAGCACTCTGTTTCTGGCTTAGGTCCATCCTTCGGTTTCTTCGTCGGATTGGCAACAGTTTTTCCGCTCTTCTTGGAGTTACCCTTCTTGCCTTTGTCATTTCTCTTGAAACCAGTGGTCTTATTGACCATCAACACTTGATGCTCTTTCCAGAGTTCTGACTCTGCGACTTTCAGCATCGCAAATAACTCGTCGGGTGACTTGTTCATCCATTGCATGTTATAGTTCAACACAAAGCTCTTGTAGCTAGGTGGCAGTGTTTGAAGAATTCTGTGAGTGATAGCCTCTTGTGGTAGTTCAATCCCCAGTTCAGGTAGACGGTTTGAGGACCCAGACATTTTGAGCACATGTTCGCTGACAAACGAATTCTCCTCCATCTTGCAAGCATAGAATTTATCGGAGGTCTCATACCTATCGATCCGGGCATTCTTCTGAAAGATAAACTTCAACTCCTGGAACATCTCGTATGCTCCATGACGCTCAAAGCACCGTTGAATTCCCGGTTCCAAGCCATACAAGACTGCACAATGAACTACTGAGTAGTCCTCCTTACATGATTACCAAGCGTTCAAAACATCTTGGTCAGACGTAGGAGGTGGTTCATCTCCTAGTGCAACTGTTTTGTCTATATATTCACACATGTATCTATTCTTTCATTCAATATAAATATAGCATGGATAATAAACGATTATCTTGAAATAGGAAATATAATAACAACTATTTTATCATTGCCTCTAGGGCATATTTCCAACAGAAGACTTCTACTTGTTGAACCTAGGACTCGTCCTGGTTCGAAGAACCTTACAGTTCCCGTGTGAGGGGAAACTTGCTACTCACTACATCTCAACCTTCCAGTTGGGGTAACCAACGAGGTGCGAGAAGTATATACATCATCTCGTCATCACTTACATCGGCGTAACCCTTTATGACGAATTCTTTAATCACCTCCATAATCGAGAAAAAAATCCTTAGTCCATTAGTTACTAAGGATAACTTTGACCGTTATTCAGTGATTCAATCCTGGATCACTCTTTGTACCCCTTGACAGACTCATGGCAAGGCACACATCAGGTGCGGTACACAACATGGCATACTTTAGAGTCTACGACTAAGCCATTAGAGACGACCTTCGTCCTTGCACTTTCTTCTGCCATGGTCGGGCTTTGAGTCTTAATCAAATTCACACCTTCCAACATAGCCAAGAACACCTTCTTTGCTGATCTATTTTGAACTCCTACAAAACTTGTCAAGGCATGTATTTCATTGAAAGTTCTATCAAGCGTTTTGATCTATCTCTATAGATCTTCATGCTCAATGTTCAAGTAGCTCCATCCAGGTTTTCCTTTGAAAAACTCCTTTCAAACAACCCTTTATGCTTACCAGAAACTCTACATTACTTCCGATAAACAATATGTCAACCACATATACTTATCAGAAATTCTATAGTGCTCCCACTCACTTCTTTGGAAATACAAGTTTCTCATAAACCTTGTATAAACCCAAAAGCTTTGATCATCTCATCAAAGCGTATATTCCAACTCCGAAATGCTTGCACCAGTTCATAGAAGGATTGCTGGAGCTTGCACACTTGTTAACATCCTTAGGATCGACAAAACCTTCTGGTTGTATCACATACAACCTTTCCTCAAGGAAACCGTCGAGGAAACAATGTTTTGACATCCTATGTGCAATATTTCATAAATAATGCATCATCTCCTAACATAATTCCAACAGAGTTTTAGCATCACTAGGACTGAGAAAGTCTCATCGTAGTCAACTCATTGAACTTGTCGTAAACATCTTCACGACAAGTTGAGCTATCTTAATGGTGACTTTTCACCATCATCGTCTCTCTTCCTTTTAAAGATCCATCTGTACTTAATAGTCTTACGACCATCAAGTAGTTCTTCCAAAGTCCACACTTTCATACATGGATCCTCTCTCGGATTTCATGGCCTCCACCATTTGTCAGAATCTGGGCCCACCATCGTTTCTCCTTAGCTCGTAGTTTCATTGTTGTTCAACAACATGACCTCCAAGACAGGGTTACCTTACCACTCTGGAGCAGTACGTGACCTTGTCGACCAACGAGGTTTGTCGTAACTTGATCCGAAGCTTCATGATCACTATCATCAGCTTCCATTTCAATTGGTGTAGGCGCCACAGGAAAAAATTCTTACGCCCTGCTAGATACTGGTTCAAGTGACGGTTCGATAACCTCATCAAGTTTCCACCATCCTCCCGCTCAATTCTTTCGAGAGAAACTTTTCCTCGAGAAAGGACCCGTTTCTAGAAACAAACACTTTGCTTCCGGATTTGAGATAGGAGATATACCCAACCATTTTGGGTGTCCTATGAAGATAAATTTACCCGCTTTGGGTTCGAGCTTATCATGCTGAAATTTCTTCACATAAGTGTCGCAGCCCCATACTTTTAAGAAATGACAACTTAGGTTTCTCCAAACCATAGTTCGTACGGTGTCATCTGAATGGAATTACACGGTACCCTATTTAAAGTGAATGTGGTTGTCTCTAATGCCTAACCCAAAAAAACGGTAGTGATAATTCGGTAAGAGACATCATAGTATGCATCATATCCAATAGGGCGCGTCTATGATGTTCGGACACACCATCACAATATGGTGTTCCAGGTGGCATGAGTTGTGAAACAATTTTCACATTGTCTTAATTGTGTACTCAACTCACAACTTAGATATTCATCTATGTAATCATATCGTAGACATTTTATCCTCTTGTCATGACGATCTTCAACTTCACTCTGAAATTACTTGAACCTTTAAATAATTAAGACATGCGCTTTATCAAGCTAATACACTAGTATCTACTCAAACCATCTATAAAGTTAGAACATAACGATATCCACTGCGTGCCTCAATACTCATTGGACTGCATACATCAAAATGTATTACTTCCAATAAGTTACTTTTGTTGGGGAACGTTGCATGGGAAACAAAATATTTCCTACGCACACGAAGACCTATCATGGTGATGTCCATCTACGAGAGGAGATTCGGATCTACGTACCCTTGTAGATCGCACAACAAGAATCGTTAATAAAGGTGGTTGATGTAGTGGAACGTCTTCACATCCCTCGAACAACCCCGCGAACCGTCCCATGAACCGTCCCGCCATCCGTCCCACGGTCCGTTCCGATCTAGTACCGAATGGACGACACCTCCGCGTTCAGCACACGTACAGCTCGACGATGATCTTGTCCTTCTTGATCCAGCAAGCAAGATGGAGAAATAGATGAGTTCTCCGGAAGCGTGATGAGCCTCCGATGGTGGTGAGGATCTACTCTTGTAGGGCTCCGCCCGAGCTCCGCAGAAATACGATCTAGAGGTAAAACTATGGTGTCTAGATCTGAGTTGCACGTGGCAAAAGTTCTCTCAAATCAGACCTAAATCACCACTATATATAGGAGGAAGGGGGAGGAGGCTTGCCTTGAGGGCCAAGCCCTCAAGGGTGTGAAGGCCAAGGGAGAGGAGGAGTCCTATTCCACTCCTAGTCCAACTAGGATTGGAAAGTGGAGTCCTTCTCTTCCTTCCCACCTCTTTTTTTTCTTTTCTTTGGTTTTCTTTTCTTGGTGCATAGGACCTCTTTGGCTGTCCCACCAGCCCACTAAGGGCTGGTGCTCCACCCCTAGGACCTTTGGGCTTCCCCCAGGTGGGTTGCCCCCCTCCCGGTGAACTTCCAGAACCCATTCGTCACTCCCGGTACATTCCCGGTAATGCCCGAAAACCTTCCAGTAACCAAATGAAGTCATCCTATATATCAATCTTCGTTTCCCGACTATTTTGGAAACCCTTGTGACGTCCGTGATCTCTTCCGGGACTCCGAAAAACATTTGGTAACCACACATATAACTCAAATATACTAAAACATCATCGAACCTTAAGTGTGCAGACCCTGCGGGTTCAAGAACTATGTAGACATGCCCCGAGGCACTCCTCGGTCAATATCCAATAACGGGACTTGGATGCCCATATTGGATCCAACATATTCTCCGAAGATCTTATCGGTTGAACCTTAGTGTCAAGGATTCATATAATCCCGTATGTCATTCCCTTTGTCCTTCGGTATGTTAATTGCCCAAGATTCGATCGTCGGTATCCGCGTACCTATTTCAATCTCGTTACCGGCAAGTCTCTTTACTTATTCCGTAATAAAAGATCCCGTGACTTGCACTTAGTCACATTGCTTGCAAGGTTTGTGTGTGATGTTGTATCACCGAGTGGGCCCCGAGATACCTCTCCGTCAAACGGAGTGACAAATCCCAGTCTTGATCCATACTAACTCAACGGACACCTTCGGAGATACCTGTAGAGCACCTTTATAGTCACCCAGTTACGTTGTGGCATTTGATGCACATAAGGTATTTCTCCGGCGCCAGTGAGTTATATGATCTCATGGTCATAGGAACAAATACTTGACATGCAGAAAACTATAGCAATAAAACGACTCGATCAATACGCTACGTTCATAGTTTGGGTCTAGTCCATCACATGATTCTCCTAATGAGGCTTGCTAGGGACATCGTTTTGTCTATGTATCCACACATGTATCTATGTTTTCATTAAATACAATTATAGCATGGATAATAAACGATTATCTTTAAACAAGAAATATAATAAAAAACTATTTATCATTGCCTCTAGGGCATATTTCCAACAGTCTCCCACTTGCACTAGAGTCAATAATCTAGTCCTCACATCGCCATGCGATTTACATTGTAATAAATTGAACACCCAAAAAGTTCTGGTGTTGATCATGTTTTGCCTGTGGAAGAGGTTTAGTCAGCGGGTATGCTACATTCAGATCCGTGTGCACTTTGCAAATATTCACGTCCTCTCCTTCGACGTAGTCGCGGATGAGGTTGAAGCGTCGTTTGATGTGTCTGGTCTTCTTGTGAAACCTTGGTTCCTTTGCTAAGGCAATGGCACCAGTATTGTCACATAACAGAGTTAAAGGATCTAGTGCGCTCAGCACAACTCCAAGATCTGTCATGAACTGCTTCAACCAGACACCCTCCTTTGCTGCCTCCAAGGCAGCCATGTACTCCGCTTCACATGTAGAATCTACTACGATGCTCTGCTTGGAACTGCACCAGCTTACTGCACCCCTATTAAGAATAAATATGTATCCTGTTTGTGACTTAGAGTCATCAGGATCGGTGTCAAAACTTGCGTCGACGTAACACTTTACGACGAGCACTTTGTCACCTCCATAAATGAGAAACATTTCCTTAGTCCTTTTCAGGTACTTCAAAATATTCTTGACCGCCGTCCAGTGATCCACTCCTAGATTACTCTGAAACCTGCCTGCCATACTTATGGCCAAACTGACGTCTGGTCTAGGGCACACCATTGCAGACATGATAGAACCTACGGCTGAAGCGTAGGGGACAAACTCATTTGTTCTCTATCTTCCGCAGTTGCTGGGCACCGAGTCTTACTCAATTTTATACCTTGTAATATTGGTAAGAACCCTTTCTTGGACTGATCCATTTTGAACTTCTTCAAAACTTTATCAAGGTATGTGCTTTGTGAAAGTCCTATTAGGCATCTCGATCTATCCCTATGTATCTTAATTCCTAGAATGTAAGCAGCTTCTCCTAGGTCCTTCATAGAGAAAATTTTATTCAAGTAATCATTTATGCTCTCCAAAGCTCCACGTTGTTTCCAATCAGCAATATGTCATCCACATATAATATTAGAAACGCCACAAAGCTCCCACTCACTTTCTTGTAAATACAAGATTCTCCAACCACTTGTATAAACCCAAATGCTTTGATCACCTCATCAAAGCGCTTATTCCAACTCTGAGATGCTTGCACCAGTCCATAAATGGATTGCTGGAGCTTGCATACTTTGTTAGCATTCTTCGGATAAAAAAAACCTTCGGGTTGAATCATATACATATATTCCTTAAGAAAACTATTAAGGAACGTCGTTTTGACATCCATGTGCCAGATTTCATAATCGTAAAAGGAAGCTATTCCTAACATTTTTGCCGCTCTTCTTGGAGTTACCCTTCTTGCCTTTGTCATTTCTCTTGAAACCAGTGGTCTTATTGACCACCAACACTTGATGCTCTTTACGGAGTTCTGACTCTGCGACTTTTAGCATCGCGAATAACTCGCAGGGTGACTTGTTCATCCCTTGCATGTTATAGTTCAACACAAAGCTGTTGTAGCTTGGTGGCAGTGATTGAAGAATTCTGTCAGTGATAGCCTCTTGCGGGAGTTCAATCCCTAGCTCAGCTAGACGGTTTGAGTACCTAGACATTGTGAGCACATGTTCACTGACTGACGAATTCTCCACCATCTTGCAAGCATAGAATTTATTGGAGGTCTCATACCTCTCGATCCGGGCGTTCTTCTGAAAGATAAACTTCAACTCCTGGAACATCTCAAATGCTCCATGACGCTCAAAGCGACGTTGAAGTCCCGGCTCTAAGCCATACAAGACTGCACATTGAACTACTGAGTAGTCCTCCTTATGTGTTAACCAAGCGTTCTTAACATCTTGGTCACCCGTAGCGGGTGGTTCATCTCCTAGCGCAGCATTAAGGACATAATCCTTCTTCCTAGCTTGGAGGAGCAACTTAAGATTATGAGCTGATACGTCCATTTTGCATCATGCTTTCATGTTGATATTTATCGCTTTTTGGGATGTTATTTCACTTCAAGGTACAATACTTATGCCTTTTCTCTCTTATTTTGCAAGGTTTACATAAAGAGGGAGAATGCCGGTAGCTGCAATTCTGGCCTGAAAAGGGAGCAAGTTTGAGATACCTATAATGCGCAACTCCAAACGCCGTGTAAATCAACGAAGATTTTTTTTCGGGATTTATAACAAATACTGGGCCGAAGAAGTGCGAGAGGGGCGGCAGTAGGTGGCCACAAGCCTGCTAGGCACGGCCACCCCCCTGGCCGCGCCTAGGGGGCTTGTGGGCTCCCTGCTGGCCCATGGCCCCCCCTCTTTTGCTACAAGAAGGGTTTCAGTCTGGAAAAAAACAGGAGGAGGCTATTCGGAGGATTCGCCGCCGCCACGAGGCGGAACTTGATCAGAACCAATCTAGAGCTCCGATAGGACGATCCTGCTGGGGAAACTTCCCTGTCGGAGGGGGAAATCGTCGCCATCGTCATCACCAACACTCCTCTCATCGGAGGGGACTCATCACCATCAACATCTTCATCAGCACCATCTCTTCTCCAAACCCTAGTTCATCACTTGTAACCAATCTCCGTCTCGCGACTCCGATTGGTACTTGTAAGGTCGCTAGTAGTGTTAATTACTCTTTGTAGTTGATGCTATTTGGATTACTTGGTGGAAGAGTTTATGTTCAGATCTTTGATGCTACTCGTTACCTCTCCGGTCATGAATATGATTATGCTTTGTGAGTAGTTACTTTTGTTCCTGAGGACATGGGATAAGTCATGCTAATAGTAGTCATGTGAATTTGGTATTCGTTCGATATTTTCATGTGTTGTATGTTGTTTTTCCTCTAGTGGTGTTATGTGAACGTCGACTACATAACACTTCACCATTATTTGGGCCTAGAGAAAGCATTGGGAAGTAGTAAGTAGATGATGGGGTGCTAGAGTGACAGAAGTTTAAACCCTAGTTTATGTGTTGCTTCGTAAGGGGCTGATTTGGATCCACTAGTTTAATGATATGGTTAGACTTTGTCTTAATTCCTCTTTCGTAGTTGCGGATGCTTGCGAGAGGGGTTAATCATAAGTGGGATGCTTGTCCAAGTAAGGGCAGTACCCAAGCGCCAGTCCACCCACATATCAAACTATCAAAGTAACGAACGTGAATCATATGAACATGATGAAAACTAGCATGACAGAAATTCTCATGTGTCCTCGGGAGCGTTTTTCCTCCTATAAGACTTTGTCCAGGCTTGTCCCTTGCTACAGAAGGGATTGGGCCACTTTGTTGCACCGTTGCTACTTTTGTTACTTGTTGCTTGCTACGAATCATCTCACCACACAATCTCTTCTTACCGATAATTTTAGTGCTTGCAGATATTACCTTGCCGAAAACCACTTGTCAGATCCTTCTGCTCCTCGTTGGGTTCGACACTCTTACTTATTGAAAATACTACGATAGATCCCCTATACTTGTGGGTCATCAAGACTGTTTTCTGGCGTCGTTGCCGGGGAGTGAAGCGCCTTTGGTAAGTGGAAATTCGTAAGGAAACATTCATATAGTGTGCTGAAATTTATTTTCACTTGTCACTATGGAAACTAATCCTTCGAGGGGCTTGTTCGGGGTATCTTCACCTCGAACGGAAGCACAAAGAGTTTCTCCTCAACCTGCTGCACCTACTTAAAACATTTGCTTTGAATTTCCTTCGGGTATGCTTGAGAAACTGCGGGCTAATCCTTTTACAGGAGATGGAACATCACATCCAGACTTGCATCTAATCTATGTAGATGAAGTTTGTGGTTTATTTAAGCTTGCAGGTTTGCCCGAGGATGAGGCCAAGAATAAGGTCTTTCCCTTATCTTTGAGGGATAAGGAGTTGACATGGTATAGGCTAGGTGATGATACTGGATCATGGGACTACAATCAGTTGAAATTGGAATTTCATCAAAAGTTTTATCCTATGCATTTAGTACATCGTGATCAGAATTATATTTATAATTTTTGGCCTCGTGATAGAGAAAGCATCGCTCAAGCTTGGGGGAGGCTTAAATCAATGTTATATTCATGCCCCAACTATGAGCTCTCGAGAGAAATTATCATTCAGAACTTCTATGCTCGGCTTTCTCATGATGATTGCACCATGCTTGACACTTCTTGTACCGGTTCTTTTATGAAGAGAGATATTGACTTCAGATGGAATACTGGGAGCTTGATGAAGGTAAGGAGTGAGGTATGAATTTCAAGTTTGATTGCGTTAAATCCTTTGTTGAAAGGAATACTTTTTGTGACTTTGGCACTAAGTATGGACTTGGCTCTGAGATAGTAGCTTCATTGTGTGAATCATTTGCTGCTCATATTGATCTCCCCAAAGAAAAGTGGTTTAAATATCATCCTCCCTTAGAATTCAATGTAGTTAAACCCAATCCAGTTGAACAGAAAGTCATTGCCTATGATGATCTTGTTGTTCCTAGTGCTTACATTGAGAAACCACCTTTCCCTGTTAGGATAAAGGATCATTCTAAAGCTTCAACTGTGATACGTAGAGGCTACATTAGTACAACTAAACACCTTGAGCAAATTAGAGTTGAACCTAGCATTGCTATTATCAAAGATCTCTTGTCTGACGATGTTGAGGGACATAATATTCACTTCTGTGAAGATGCTGCTAGAATTGTTAAACCTCACGCTAGAGTCAAACATAGGCATGTTGTTGGCACGCCTATTGTTTTTGTTAAGACGGGAGATCATTGTTATCATGGTTTATGTGACGTGGGTGCTAGTGTTAGTGCAATACCTCAATCCTTATATGATGAAACCAAAGATGAGAGTGCACCTATTGAGATAGAACCTATTGATGTCACTATTCAACTTGCCAATAGAGATACTATTTGCCCTGTGGGAATTGTTAGGGATGTTAAAATCTTGCGTGGTAAAACGAAGTATCCTTCTGATTTCCTCGTTCTTTCTACCACTCAATATAGCTTCTGTCCCATCATATTTGGCAGACCTTTTCTCAATACTATCAATGCTCATATTGACTGTGAGAAGCAAATTTTCACTGTTGGCTTTGAAGGTGTGTCACACGAGTTCAATTTCTCAAAGTTTGGTAGACAACCTCATGAAAAAGTGTTTCCTAGTAGGGATGAAACTATTGCCTTAGCTTCTATTTCCGTGCCTCCTACTTATTCCTTAGAGCAACACTTGCTTGAGCGTGAAAATGATATGCACATGGATGAAAGGGATGAGATAGATAGAGTTGTCTTAGAACAATATCCTATCCTTAAGAATAATTTGCATGTTGAACTACTTGAGGATTCACCTCACCAAAGGGTGATCCTGTGTTCGAGCTTAAGCAGTTGCCTGATACTCTTAAGTATGCTTATATTGATGAAAAAGAGATATATCATGTCATAATTAGTGCTAGCCTCTCGGAGCATGAAGAAAAGAAGTTACCAAAAACTCTGAGGAAGCACCGTGCTGCTATTGGATATACTCTTGATAATCTTAAGGGCATTAGTCCCACTGTATGCCAGCACAAGATTAAAACTGATCCTAATTCGAAGCCAGTTGCTGATCATCAACGAAGATTAAATCCTAAGATGAAAGAGGTAGTAAGAAAAGAAATACTAAAGCTCCTGGAAGCAGGTATTATCTATCCTATAGCTCATAGTGATTGGGTGAGTCTAGTGCATTGCGTCCCTAAGAAGGGAGGTATTACCATTGTCCCTAATGATAAGGATGAATTGATCCCACAGAGGATTATTACTGGCTATAGGATGGTGATCGATTTTAGGAAATTGAATAAAGCGACTAGGAAAGATCATTACCCTTTGCCTTTTATCAACCAAATGCTGGGAAGACTGTCTAAACACAAACACTTCTGCTTTCTAGACGGTTATTCTGGTTTCTCCCAAATACCTGTTGCACAATCTGATCAGGAGAAAACCACTTTCACCTGCCCTTTCGGTACCTTTGCTTATGGATGTATGCCTTTTGGCTTATGTAATGCACCTGCCACCTTTCAAAGATGTATGATGGCTATATTCTCTGACTTTTGTGAAATGATTGTTGAGGTTTTCATGGATGACTTCTTCGTTTACGGGTCTTCCTTTGATGATTGCCTCAGCAACCTTGATCGAGTTTTGCAGAGATGTAAAGACACCAATCTTGTCTTGAATTGGGAGAAGTGCCACTTTATGGTTAATGAAGGCATCGTCTTATGGCATAAATTTTTTGAAAGAGGTATTGAAGTCGATACGGCTAAGGTTGATGCAATCGAGAAAATGCCATACCCCACAGATATCAAAGGTATAAGAAGTTTCCTTGGTCATGCTGGTTTCTATAGAAGGTTCATTAAAGACTTCTCTAAGATTTCTAGGCTTCTTGCCAATCTCTATATTACTTTTGTTTTTGACGATGATTGTGAGGAAGCCTTCGAAATACTTAAGAAGGCCTTGATAACTGCACCTATTGTTCAACCACCTGATTGGAACTTACCTTTTGAAATCATGTGTGATGCTAGTGATTATGTTGTTGGTGCTGTCCTAGGGCAAAGAGTTGATAAGAAGTTGAATGTTATTCACTATGCTAGTAAAACTCTAGACAGTGCCCAAAGAAACTATGCTACTACGGAAAAGGAATTTTTAGCAGTCGTGTTTGCATGTGAAAAGTTCAAGTCTTACATACTTGATTCAAAAGTCACTATTCACACTGATCACGCTGCTAAACCTAGACTTATCAGATGGGTTCTCTTGTTACAAGAATTTGATTTGTGTGTTGTTGACAGGAAGGGTGCTGATAACCAAGTATCAGATAACTTGACTAGGTTGGATAACGTTCTTGATGACCCACAACCTATTGATGATAGCTTTCCCGATGAGCAATTTAATGTCATCAATGCTTCACATAGTGCACCGTGGTATACTGATTATGCAAACTATATCGTTGCCAAATATATACCACCTAGTTTCACATACCGGCAAAAGAAGAAATTCTTCTTTGACTTGAGACATTACTTTTGGGATGATCCTCACCTTTATAAGGAAGGAGTAGATGGTGTTATTACATGTTGTGTACTTGAACATGAACAGGGACAGATCCTATAGAAGTGTCACTCCGAGGCCTACGGAGGACACCATGCGGGAGATAGAACTGCACACAAGGTATTGCAATCAGGTTTGTATTGGCCCCCTCTCTTCAAGGATGCCCGTAAGTTTGTCTTGTCTTGTGACGAATGTCAAAGAATAGGTAATATTAATAAACGTCAGGAAATGCCTATGAACTATTCACTTGTCATTGAACCATTTGATGTCTGGGGCTTTGATTATATGGGACCTTTTCCAAAATCCAACGGGTATACTCATATCCTAGTTGTTGTTGATTATGTCACTAAGTGGGTAGAAGCTATCCCCACTAGTAGTGTTGATCGCAACACCTCTATCAGGATGCTTAAAGAAGTTATTTTCCCTAGATTTGGAGTCCCTAGATATCTAATGACTCTTGCTAAGTACGATGTCAACCATAGAATTGCGTCTCCCTATCACCCTCGGTACAGTGGTCAAGTAGAGCTAAGCAATAGAGAGATTAAACTAATTCTGCAAAAGACTGTCAACGGGTCTAGAAAGAATTGTTCTAAGAAGCTCGATGATGCACTGTGGGCTTATAGAACTACCTATAAGAATCCCATGGGCATGTCTCCGTACAAAATGGTGTACGGTAAAGCATGTCATTTACCTCTTGAGATAGAGCATAAGGCTTATTGGGCAATCAAAGAGCTCAACTTTGATCTTAAACTTGCTGGTGAGAAGAGGTTATTTGACATTAGCTCGCTTGATGAATGGAGAACTCAGGCATATGAGAATGCCAAGTTCTTCAAAGAAAAGGTTAAGAGGTGGCATGATAAAAGGATACAAAAGCGTGAGTTCAATGTAGGTGATTATGTCTTGCTATATAATTCTCGTTTAAGATTCTTTGCAGGCAAGCTTCTCTCTAAATGGGAAGGACCCTATATTGTTGAGGAAGTATACCGTTCCGGTGCTATCAAGATCAACAACACGGAAGGTAATTGTCCAAGAGTGGTAAATGCGCAGAGAATCAAGAACTATATCTCAGGTACTCCCATAAATGTTGAAAGCAATATTATCAATACCATAACTCCGGAAGAATACCTAAAGGATATTTATCAGCCTGTTTCAGACTCCGAAAACGAAGAGGTATGTGATTCGGTAAGAAAACAGAATCCAAAACATTTCCAGTAGGAATTTTTCTCCGTTTTGGAATATTTGAAAAATTAGAAAAATTGGAAGTAGTCCAGAAAGCGCGCGAGGAGGCGACAAGCCTGCCAGGCGCGGGCCCACCCCCTAGCCGCACCTGGGGGCTTGTGGCCACCTCGCGTGCCTCCCGGACTCCGTTTTCATGCGGAGTACTCCTTCTGGTCTGGAAAAAATCATTATATATTCTCCCGAAAGGTCTAACCCTTGTATCACGCAGATTTCCTCTGTTTTCCTTTCGAGCCTGTTTTCTGCCACAGATTTAGGGCAAGATGTCTTCTCAAGATTCACAGGAGGAGAGCTATGTGGCAGATTATCTTGGTGAACCCAAGGTCTATGTGGACTTGGATCCTTATGGCTGGACCATTGATGAGGAAGAAGATTATGATCCCAAGGGGAAGGAACACACAAGCTCCGATGAAGATGAGGCTCCTCTACGTCGACCTGGACACACGCATGTGGAGTTCAAGAAGTCGAGGCTCCCTGACTCAAGGAAGAAGCCTAAGACTTTGTTTATCCCTTCTCGTTTCTTGCAGGAGAGTAAGCAGGAATTATGCCAAAGGGTGTTGAAGCATGAAGAGGAAAATGATGATCTGAGGAAGTAGAATTTTATGCTCAAGTGGAAATTAAACAAGCTCAAGACCTCTGCAACAACTCCACCACCATCACCTCCAAAGGAAGACAACTAAGCATGGGTATGGGCAATCCCCTCGGTTTGTGCCAAGCTTGGGGGAGTTGCCCCGGCATCGTATCACCATCACATCTTTTGCTTTTACCTTTGTTTTAGTTTGTTTCTTTTCAGTTTTCTCTTTCTCTAGTAGAATAAAGGTCTTAGTGTTTTAAGCTTGAGTTTTGCTTTGTGTCACCCCCGATGTATTCGAGCTCGTGGGCCATATAATCAACAATGTCTTAGTTGAAGGGCCTGGCCTCATGCCATGATCAAAAGATTGAGAAAAGAACAAAAGCATGAAAGATCATGTAATGATCTTATGGGAAGTGATGGCTTCACATATAAAAAGGATGATGATTGAAACTTCTTGAGGGTAGACAAACGTAGACCTTGGCCATTGTTGCAATTAATAGGAAGTGATAAAGAAGGAGAGGTTCACATATAAATATATCATCTTTGACACCATCTATGATTGTGAACACTCATTAAACTATTGCATGCCTAGACGTAGATGTTGGACAAGGAAGACAACATACTGAATTGTGTTTGCTTGGTTCCGAACAATGTTATATGACTAGAGATCCCTTAGCATGTGACGATTGCTTCCACCTCATATTAGCCAAAATTCCCACACCAAGTAGAGATACTACTTGTGCATCCATATACCTTCAACCCAGTTTTGCCATGAGAGTCCACCATACCTACCTATGGATAGAATAAGATCCCTCAAGTAAGTTGTCATCGGTGCAAGCAATAAAAATTGCTCCCTAATATTTATGATCTATCAGTGTGTGGAAATTAAGCTTTGTACGAACCTGTGATGAGGAAGACATAAAAGCGACGGACTGCATAATAAAGTTCTTTATCACAGGAGGCAATATAAAGTGACGTTCCTCCGCGCTAAGAGGACACGCATCCAAACCTCAAAAGCGCATGACAACCTCTACTTCCCTCCACGAAGGGCCTATCTTGTACCTTTACTTTTTTCCCTTGAAAGAGTCATGGTGATCTTCACCAATTCCTTATTTCGCCTTTAGCCTGGCTAATGTCATACGCTTGGGAAAGATCTATATTCATATGTCAACTTGGAAGTAAGTATTCATGAATTATTATTGTTGACATTACCCTTGAGGTAAGCAGTTGGGAGGCAAAACTAAAAGCCCCTATCTTTCTCTGTGTCCAGCTGAAACTTTCATCTCATGAGTACCACGTGAGTTGTAGCAATTGTAGAGAACGAAAGGCTGAGTGAGTATGTGGATTTGCTTTACAAGGTCTCATTTGATTCTTTCTTATGTTGTGATAAATTGCAATTGCTTTAATGACTAAAGGCTATCGGTTGTTACTTCTCGGTAAGGTTCTTGATCCATACTTTACTTTGTGAAGGAATTGTCACTTTAGCATGAGAGATTATATGTTGGTATTGTTGTTCTAACCATGATCATGATGCCTGCATGTTCGTATCTTGTTTTGTCGACACGTCTCTCCCTAAACATTTGGGCATGTTTATTGATCTAGGCTTTCGCTTGAGGACAAGCGAGGTCTAAGCTTGGGGGAGTTGATACGTCCATTTTGCATCATGCTTTCATGTTGATATTTATCGCTTTTTGGGCTGTTATTTCACTTCAAGGTACAATACTTATGCCTTTTCTTTCTTATTTTGCAAGGTTTACATAAAGAGGGAGAATGCCGGCAGCTGGAATTCTGGCCTGAAAAGGGAGAAAGTTTGAGATACCTATTCTGCGCAACTCCAAACGCCGTGAAAATCAACGAGGATTTTTTTTCGGGATTTATAAAAAAATATTGGGCCGAAGAAGTGCGAGAGGGGTGCCAGCAGGTGCCCACAAGCCTGCTAGGCACGGCCACCCCCTGGTCGCGCCTAGGGGGCTTGTGGGCTCCCTGCTGGCCCACTTTCCCCCCTCTTTTGCTACAAGAAGGGTTATAGTGTGGAAAAAATAAGGAGGAGGCTTTTCGGAGGATTCACCGCCGCCACGAGGCGGAACTTGAGCAGAACCAATCTAGAGCTCCGGCAGGATGATCCTGCCGGGGAAACTTCCCTCCCGGAGGTGGAAATCATCACCATCTTCATCACCAACGGTCCTCTCATCGAAGGGGACTCGTCACCATCAACATCTTCATCAGCACCATCACTTGTAACCAATCCCCGTCTCGCGACTCCGATTGGTACTTGTAAGGTTGCTAGTAGTGTTAATTACTCTTTGTAGTTGATGCTATTTGGATTACTTGGTGGAAGAGTTTATGTCCAGATCTTTGATGCTACTCTTTAGCTCTCTGGTCATCAATATTATTATGCTTTGTGAGTAGTTACTTTTTTTCCTGAGGACATGGGATAAGTCATGCTAATAGTAGTCATGTGAATTTGGTATTCGTTCGATATTTTCATGTGTCGTATGTTGTTTTTCCTCT
The DNA here is from genome assembly GCF_904849725.1 of Hordeum vulgare subsp. vulgare. NCBI lineage: Eukaryota > Viridiplantae > Streptophyta > Magnoliopsida > Poales > Poaceae > Hordeum > Hordeum vulgare. The sequence continues at coordinate 294,463,078 of NC_058522.1, forward strand.
AGTGGTGTTATGTGAACGTCGACTACATAACACTTCACCATTTTTTGGGCCTAGAGGAATACATTGGGAACTAGTAAGTAGATGATGGGTTGCTAGAGTGACAGAAGCTTAAACCCTAGTTTATGCGTTGCTTCGTAAGGGGCTGATTTGGATCCACTAGTTTAATGCTATGGTCAGACTTTGTCTTAATTCTTCTTTCGTAGTTGAGGATGCTTGCGAGAGGGGTTAATCATAAGTGGGATGCTTGTCCAAGTAAGGGCAGTACCCAAGCGCCGGTCCACCAACATATCAAACTATCAAAGTAACGAATGTGAATCATATGAACATGATGAAAACTAGCATGACAGAAATTCCCATGTGTCCTTGGGAGCGTTTTTCTCCCTATAAGACTTTTTCCAGGCTTGTCCCTTGCTACAAAAGGGATTCGGCCACTTTGCTGCACCGTTGCTACTTTTGTTACTTGTTTCTTGCTATGAATAATCTCACCACACAACCACTTGTTACTGATAATTTCAGTGCTTGTAGATATTACCTTGCTGAAAACCACTTGTCAGATCCTTCTGCTCGTCGTTGGGTTCGACACTCTTACTTATCGAAAGGACTACGATAGATCCCCTATACTTGTGGGTCATCACGAGCCCAGTCTACGAAGTTGCTACCATCATCTTTCAACTTCGCTTTCTCTAGGAACGTATTAAAATTCAAGGTGACTGTCGCGTGAGCCATTGATCTACAACACAAAAATTTTCAAATTGGACTTAGACTATGTTCAAGATAATTAGAGTTTAACTAATCAAATTACTTGCTAAACTCCCACTAAAAAGTACATCTCTCTAGTCATTTGAGTGGTACATGATCCAAATTCACTAACTCAAGTCCGATCATCACGTGATTTGAGAATAGTTTCATTGGTAAGGATTTCTATGCTAATCATATCAAGTATACGATTCATGCTCGACCTTTCGGTCTCATGCGTTCCGAGGCCATGTCTGCACATGCTAGGCTCGTTAAGCATAACCCGAGTGTTCCGCGTGTGCAACTGTTTTGCACCCATTGTATGTGAACGTTGAGTCTATCACACCCGATCATCACGTGGTGTCTCGAAATGACAAACTGTAGCAACGGTGCACAATCGAGGAGAACACTATTTCTTCTTGAAATTATAGTGAGAGATCACCTCATAATGCTACCATCGTTCTAAGCAAAATAAGGTGCACAAAAGGATTAACATCACATGCAAATCATCAGTGACATGATATGGCTATCATCTTGTGCTTCTTGATCTCCATCACCAAAGCACTGGCACGATCTTCTTGTCACCGGCGCCACACCATGATCTCCATCAACGTGTCGCCATCGGGGTTGTCGTGCTACTTATGATATTACTACTAAAGCTACGTCTAGAAATATAGTAAACACATCTACAAACACAAACGTTAGTTTAAAGACAACCCTATGGCTCCTGCCGGTTGCCGTAGCATCGACGTGCAACTTGATATTAACTATTACTACATGATCATCTAATACATCCAATATATCACATCACGTCATTGGACATATCATATCACAAGAATACCCTGCAAAAACAAGTTAGACGTCCTCTATTTTATTGTTGCATGATTTACGTGGCTGCTATGGGTATCTAGTAGATCACATCTTACTTATGCAAAAACCACAACGGAGATGTGCAAATTGCTATTAAACCTCTCCAAGGACCGCCTCGGTCAAAAAAAATTCAATTAAAGTTGAAGAAACCGACACCCGTCAGTCATCTTTATGCAACAAGGTTGCATGTCAATCGATGAAACCAGTCTTTCGTAAGCGTATGAATAATGTCGGTCCTGGCCGCTTCAATCCAACAATACCACTGAATCGAGAAAAAACTAAGGAGGGCAGCAAATCGAACATCACCGTCCACGAAACCCTTTGTGTTCTACTCGAGATAACATCTATGCATGAACCTAGCTCTGATACCACTGTTGGGGAACATTGCATGGGAAACAAAAAATTTCCTATGCACACGAAGACCTATCATGGTGATGTCCATCTACGAGAGGAGATTTTGATCTACGTACCCTTGTAGATCGCACAACAGGAAGCGTTAAGAAACGCGGTTGATGTAGTGGAACGTTTTCACGTCCATTGATCAGCCCCGCAAACCGTCCCACGAACTGTCCAGCGATCCATTCCGATCTAGTGCCGAACGGACGGCACCTCCGTGTTCAGCACACGTACAGCTCGACGATGATCTCGGCCTTCTTGATCTAGCAAGCAAGACGGAGAATTATATGAGTTCTCCGGCAGTGTGACGATGCTCCGGTGGTGGTGAGGATCTACTCCTGCAGGGCTCCGCAGAAATGCGATCTAGAGGTAAAACTATGGTGTCTAGATCTGAGTTGCACGTGGCAAAAGTTGTCTCAAATCAGTCCTAAATCACCACTATATACAAGAGGGAGGGGGAGGAGGCTTTCTTTGAGGGCCAAGCCATCAAGGGTGTGCCGACCAAGGGAGAGGAGGAGTCCTACTCCAATCCTAGTCCAAATAGGATTGGAAAGTGGAGTCCTTCTCTTCCTTCCCACCTCTTTTTTTTTCTTTTCTTTGGTTTTCTTTTCTTGGCGCATAGGCCCTCTTGGTCTGTCCCACCAACCCACTAAGGGCTAGTGAGCCACCCCTACGGCCTTTGGGCTTCCCCCGGGTGGGTTGCCTCCCTCCCGGTGAACTTCCGGAACCCATTTGACACTCCCGGTACATTCTCGGTAATGCCCGAAAACCTTCGAGTAACCAAATGAAGTCATCCTATATATCAATCTTCATTTCCCGACTATTCCGGAAACCCTCATGACATCTGTGATCTCATCCGGTACTCCGAACAACATTCGGTAACCACACATATAAATCAACTATACTAAAACATTATCGAACCTTAAGTGTGCAAACCCTGCGGGTTCGAGAACTATGTAGACATGCCCCGAGGCACTCCCCGGTCAATATCCAATAGCGGGACCTGGATGCCCATATTGGATCCTACATATTCTCTGAAGATCTTATCAGTTTAACCTCAGTGTCAAGGACTCATATAATCCCGTATGTCATTCCGTTTGTCCTTTGGTATGTTACTTCCCCGAGATTCGATCGTTGGTATCCGCATACCTATTTCAATCTCGTTACCGACAAGTCTCTTTACTCGTTCCGTAATACAAGATCATGTGACTTACACTTAGTCACATTGCTTGCAAGGCTTGTCTGTGATGTTGTATCACCGAGTGGGCCCCGAGATACCTCTCCGTCATACTGAGTGACAAATCCCAGTCTTGAACCATACTAACTCAACAGACACCTTCGGAGATACCTGTAGAGCACCTTTGTAATCACCCAGTTACGTTGTGACGTTTGATGCACACAAGGTATTCCTCCGGTGCTAGTGAGTTATATGACATGATCAATATGTTACGTTCATAGTTTGGGTCTAGTTCATCACATGATTCTCCTAATGATGTGATCCGGTTATCAAGCAACAACACTTTGCACATAGTCAGAAAACCTTGACTATCCTTGATCAACTGGATAGCCACCTAGAGGCTTGCTAGGGACATTGTTTTGTCTATGTATCCACACATGTATTTATGTTTTCATTGAATACAATTATAGCATGGATAATAAATGATTATCTTTAAACAAGAAATACAATAATAACTATTTATCATTGCCTCTAGGGCATATTTCCAACAAGTTTCTTGTTCCATCTCACTGAAAACGAGGCCTTCAGTCATCTTGCCCGAGTAGCATGATTCACTACTGGAATCGGAGAATTTGCCATCAGCCACTTCTTTGTCGTGTGCTGGTTGATGGAAAAGACCGTCTTTGCCGTCAGCTGCCAAAAAACAGACAACAAAGCTCACACTGATGGCAAAGATACTCTTTGCCATCAGTCTATTTTTTGTCGTGTGCGAGCTGACGGGAAAAAGACTAACGACAGACGACAAAGAACTCACCGCTCTTTGCTGTCTACCACTTGACGGCAAAGAACATGCAGGCAGACGGGAAAGAGCACGCGGCGACCCAGCCCACTTCCTCTCTCTCTCCCCATAACGGTCTCTCTCTTTGTTGTCTGCCTTATACCTCTTTGTCGTCGGGGAGCAGACGACAAAGAGCCAAATAGCCCTAACGGATGTCGCCCCCCACACACACACCCTATCCCCCCATAACGATGTCTCTCTTCTCTCTCCCCGCACACCCGAAAGCCACCGCTCCGTCGAAGCTCGCCCTCCCCTCCTTCCTGCAACCCGCTGCGGGAGCTTGCCTCCCCTCCTACCCGTGACCCACTACCGGAACTCGCCCTCCCCGCGACCCTCCTCCACCATCGCCCCTCCTCTTTGTGCCCCCTCCTCCACCGCCGCCCTCCTCCACCCCGGACCCTCCTCCTCCTTGCAACCCTTGCCTCCACCACCGTGCCCCTCCTCCACCACCGCCCCTCCTCTCCGTGCCCCTCCTCCACCATCGTCCCGATGCCCTCGTCCCTACGCCCCTCCTCCCTGCGACCCCTCCTCCACCACCGCACCACCCCAACTCCACCACTACCCCCTCGTCCCTGCGGACCCCCTCCCCCACCACCATCGGCCGGTCCCCCGTCGCCCCGGCGACCCACCGCCCCGGCTGCCCACTGCCCATGCAAGATGAATTTGTTTTCTTTTTTGCTAATTAATAGATTTAGTGGTATATATGGTTTAGTTGGAAGGTTAGTTAATTAGTAGATTTAGTGGTAGTTTAGTTAGTTGATTTAGTTAAATAGTAGATTTAGTGCTAGGTTTACTTAATTAGTGCTAGGTTATTTGTTATTTGTTAATTAGAGGTAGATTTTTTTTTGTTAATTAGTGGTAGATTAATTTTTAATTAACTAGTGGTAGATTCTGTTTTTGTTATTTTTTTGCTGTTTAGTGCTATATAGGTTTAGTGATAGGTTAAGTGATAGGTTTAGTTACATAGTCATAATTGAAATAAGTAGAAAAAATATGAAGAATAAAATAAGAATAAGTAGATAAGGGAAGAATAATAAGAAGAGGAGGAGGAGGAGGAGGAGAAGAAGAATAATAATAAGAGGAGAGAGTATATGAATAAATAAGAGGAAAAAGGAAAAGAAGGAAGAAGAAGAAGAAGAAGAAGAAGAGGAGAAAGGAAAAGAAGGAAGAAGAAGAAGAAGAAGAAGAAGAAGGAGAAGAAGAGAAGAAGAAGAAGAAGAAGAAGAAGAACAGGAAGGAAGAAGAAGAAAAGGAAGAAGAGGAAAAAAAGAAGAGGAAGAAGAAGAAACGATACCCCGACACCCCGACACGATGCCCTAAAACCCCGACACGACGCCCTGACACGACATCCCAATGACACCCCGGCACGAAACTCCATGCAGATGTGAATACACCACCCCCAATGCCACTGACCCCAACCCCCGACACCCGACACCTCTTCGGCCTCTTGTTAACCGAAAAGGTGATCTTCGGCCTTCCAAAGGCCGCCGGCCGCGGACCTCACTAGGAGAACGCTCGGAGAGGATATGAGAGGCAGAGAAGAGTGGTCTCCGAAACCGGAAGAGTTGGCGTGCTGACCCTTCGATCGTGCATCGCCATACCTGAGGGAGGCGGGGACGAGAGAGTTAGGGGGTTCCTCGACATCGATGGAACCCTAGATGACATCCATATAGGTCATATATTTCTGTTAGGACATATATTTTTCCATTTTATTAATGAACACAAAATATTTGTCTTGATCGGATGGATTTACATGTGTGGTTGTCTCATTGCTGCGAGGTCTGCTGTTCGAAGACCTCCCCGTGCGTTTGACGAGCTTCGCCCCTGCGTTCATGGGTGAGTAAAAATTGCATTTCCACCTCGCCCCTTAATTTGCTCTTGGTCGGTGTTCTGATGAAACTTTCTAGATATAGGTACATTAAATTATCAGTATACGTGACCAGTATGCGTCTCCCGTTCGAAAGGGTTACAGTTATAAATATGCATGCATTTGCATATATTTATAACCGTGATTCTTCCGAGTTGTCCAACGTTATCCATGGACAGCCCGAGTATGTGTAGATTCGGTTCGTTTTCCCATATGCTTTGTTTCGGATCCGATGCATATTTTTTTCAGTGCCTCCCTGTTGTTCTCTGGATACACGTCCTCTTTATTTATTGCCGAGATGTGTATCAGAAGAACAATAGGGAAGTGTTGCCTAAATTTTGTGTTGGATCTCGAGCAAAGCATGGGAAAACGAACCCAATCTACACATACTCGGGTGGGATTAGGACATATCTTTACCAATTAGCGTGTAGGTTGCATGGACATAATAAAACTGGCGAACTGGATTAACTGATGAACATATATGCTGAAATATATATATATATATAATTTTTGTGTGTTTTGTAGCTCGGCAAGATGAGTGATCGTGCATGGATGTACACATGTCACCCTTGTCAGAAAGAGATGACGAAAGAATGGTTTCTAAAAATCAAGGACTTTGTGAAAGCTGTATTTGAAAATGGCCAGGAAACAAACTGTTGCCCCTGTCGACAGTGCGACATCTATAAAAATAGGACATAGGTTGTAATGATTAAACACCTACAGAGGAGGGGTTTTAAGCCTAATTATATGGTGTGGACATTTTGTGGTGAGTCTACACAACGCACCAGAGCTGAGGTGGTTCGTAGTCGCACCGATGAGCATGGTACCGGGATCGAAGACATGGTGCAAGACATTGATGATGCTCGGGATTCGGACGAAGAGATGGAGGAATCTGCAAAGGCTTTCTTTGAAATGTTGGAGTCTTTAAAATGTCCTCTCCACGAGGACACTGAGCTTTGTCAGCTAGATGCCATTGCACAAGTAATGGCCCTGAAGGCTCAGTTCAACTTGGGAACAGAATGCTACGACGCGATGATGACACTATTTGGACGCTTTCTACCCAATGGCCATGTCATGCCTGCAAACCTGTATGAGTCGGACAAAATACTTCGTGTACTTAAGATGCCCTATGAGAAGATAGATGCCTGTGAGAAAGGATGTGTATAATTTAGGAAGGAGTATGCACACTTGGACTATTGTCCCAATTGCGAGTCTTGCAGGTATCTTGTGGTAGACAACGGTATGGGTGAGAAGAGGCAGACCAAAATCGCAGTTAGTGCTCTTCCGTATATGCCAATCATACCAAGGCTTCAACGTATTTTCATGGTTAAAGAGATAGCCAGACAGATGACATGGCACAAATTGGGCAAAAGAACCGAACTAGATGCGGATGGGAATAAGATGGCGGTACGCACATCGGATGGGGAAGCGTGGAAACATTTTGATAGATTACATCCGGAGAAAGCGGCAGATCCAAGGCATCCTTGAGTGTGCGTCACCATGGATGGGTTCAATCCCTTCGGCATGACGACAACCCAATACAGTAATTGGCATGTATTTGTCATTCCACTCAATCTCCCCCCCGGGCGGATTATGCAAAGAAAGAACATATTCCTGACGTTAATAATTCCAGGGCCCAACTATTCGGGGAAGAATATGAATGTGTACATGCAACTGCTTAAGGATGAACTTCATGAAGATTGGGATAATGGGGTCAAGACATACGAGGACGCTAGAAAAGAAAAGTTCAAAAGGCATGTGTGGTACATGTACTCGATGCATGACTTGCCGGCTTATGCACTATTCTGTGGATGGTGTGTGCATGGAAGGTTCCTGTGCCCCTTGTGCAAGGGAGCTCTTCAGTTTCATTGGTTGCAGGCGGGTGGGAAGTATTATTGCTTTGACTTGCATAGACAGTTCCTCGATCCTCACCATCAGTTCAAAAAAGACAAGAAGAACTTTACCAAAGGTAAAGTTGTCATAACCTTGGCACCACCTGCTTTGACAGGCCAACAGATCCTGGATCAGTTAGACGCCCTCGAGCCTGATCCAAAGCGACCAGGGTATTTCAAGGGGTGTAATACAGAACACCCCTGGACTCATGAGCCATGCTTGTGGGATCTGCCTTACTTCAAAGACCTCCTTCTTCCACACAACGTCGACATGATGCACACTGAAAAGAATATCGGATAGGCCATTTTTGGTACATTGTTCGGCATAGATGGGAAGACAAAGGATAATCCTAAGGCTAGAGTTGATCAAGAGACACTATGTCATAGACTGTTACAAAACATGTGAGAAGGCAAAGGAAAGCAGAAGTGGTCAAAGCCAAAGGCTTGGTTCAATCTTGGAAGGCCAGCTATGAGGGAAATTATTTTGTGGGTCAAAATGCACTTGATGTTCCCCGATGGGTATACAAAAAATCTAGAGACTGGAGCGAGTCTTGAAAAATGAAAAATATTTGGTCTCAAGAGTCATGATTGTCACATATGGCTTGAGTGGCTAATGCGAGCGATGTTACATGACTTTATTCCTGAGGATGAATTACTAGTACTGGCGGAGATGAGCTGTTTCTTCCGTGTTCTTTGTGCGAAAGAATTGTCGCCTACGTGGTAGATGACATGGAGGAGTTGACGCCGGAGTTGATCTGCAAGTTAGAGAAGATATTTTCGCCGGACTTCTTTAATCCAATGCAACATTTGATTTTACATCTATCGGCGGAGGCAAGATTGGGTGGGCCCGTGCAAAATCATTGGTGCTATGCAACTGAGAGGACGCAGAAGACGCTTCGAGCTAAATGTAAAATTAAAGTAGAATTGAAGCATCGATGGCCGAGGCATTCATTACTAAGGAGGTGGCTAACTTTGTGACAACACACTACAAAGCCAAAAATCGTCATTTGCATAATCCGAAGCCTCGGTACAATGATGCTGACCCTAAAAAAAGTTGATCCAACCTCAGCCTATTCAAAGGAAAGCTCGCACCCGCCGGTGCTTCAAAACCAATAACTTTGGATGTCGAAGAATGACGGAACATTTCATTGTATATCTTCAACAACCTAACAGAAGTGCCGCCGTGCATCGAGTAAGTTCTCGACACATTTTTCCATAACTTCAAATTCCTTTGAAGTGCTCTTCTTCCTAGATATTTGATACAATCGATACGTCGCCAAAATCTCGGATGGAGTGGTGATCCAAAATGATTCCGCCGAAGAGTATGAGCTTCTGGCAAAGCATGGAGGCGGCTATCCCGGTTTCGTCTCTTGGTTCAAACAAACGGTAATTATTAATATTGGACCATTTCATTCCTTGGTCTAACTTGCGGCTAATGCAACAATCGTTTCGTATTAAACTTGTAGGCTAATTCAGAGTCTATGGACGCCGAATTGAGACAAACTGGTAATGGTTTTGACTATAAGGTCAATTCATTTGAGAGATACAACATCAATGGGTATCACTTTCGTACCTTTGGAAAAGAGCTATCTATGTCGGAACGGAAATCTACAAATTGTGGTGTCTTTGCTATCGTCGAAGGTGGTATCGAGTATTATGGAAGAGTTGAAGCAATTTATGAACTTCAATTCTATGGTGAAAACCCACCGAACGTCGTAGTCTTCAAATGTTATTGGTTCGAGCCGAAGGAGACTATAACGACTCATGAACATATAGGGCTAGTCGAAATCAATCCAAGCACCCATTTAGATGTTCCCGATGTCTATATTACGGCTCAATAGGCGACCCAAGTTTTCTATCTACCGTGGGCATGCCAAACTGATAAGAATCTGAATGGTTGGTATGTTGTTTATGAAGTGCCGACACGTGTTAGACCAACTCCCCTAGATGAAGAGGATTATGAATCTCAGATTTACGCAGACTTATATGACGGAGAATTCTTCCAAGAAACACGTCTTTCCAAGTAACATTTCATGAATCGTCGTGCTTCACCCCAGAACAAGGAAGTAGACAATGATAGTGAATCCGACTTAACCCCTGAGCTGGAACAAGCAGAGCCGAAACTAGAAGAGGTTACTACTGCCGATGACTGGTCAATGCTTGACCGATTAGAGAAAGGCCTTCCACAAGTTCATGCGGTTGAACCCGATGAGCAGGTCATTCATGACGACACTCATGATAGTGATGATGATTATGCATTTATTGATCCAGAGTATTATTAATTTGTATGCATCCCAACTTAAATTATATATGTACATATTATTATTCATGTCAGGTATTCAATCTTTTTTATGTTGTACTAATTTATTTTACTCTTTATGATGGCAACTGTTGAAAGATGGTGGGCGCGGGTCCAGATCGCTCGGTGGGTTCTTCTTCGTCGGCGGCCTGCGCGACGGGTGGTACTTCCATTCTATCCCTATCTCTCTATAGAGCCTTTGTGGACAGTTTGATGACACCACCCGCAGGTGCTTCTTCGTCGGCGGCGTTGCCCAATGCGGGAGGAGGTCGGGCGGGGAAGAAGGGGAAACGTACAGGATGTGGCCGCGGGAGAGGTAGGCGGACTGCTATGCCGTCCTCGCCGCCACCACCAGCTCATTCATCTGACCACAGTACCACTATGGTGGACCCATTTGCCGTGGATGCTATGGGGACTCTAGTCCAGGAGCCTCGGGTCGACGGGCATTCGGCCCATGAGACTCGAGTCCAGGAGCCTGGGGTCGACGGGCATTCAACCCATGAGACTACGGTTCCTGAGGCTACGTCCCAGGAGACTCCCGCCATAGGGCTTCGGCTTAAGTGGAGAAGTCCGGATGGGGTGCCTGGCCGGATCGGACCGATGGTCCGGATGGCCATTCTGTTGTTGGCGCGGATGAGTCTACGGATAGTGATGGCAACGTGGTGGACGGGGTCACCATGTACTAGCGTGGTAGTACACATCTCCCGGTTGTACCGACGACCCGCAAGCAGAGGCCGGTGATTAAGCCTGAAGGGGAGAGGTAAGTGCATTTACTTTTTTTTTTACCTTTTGCCTTCAAGTTTCTTCAAATATGTAATGCATTGACCTTGTCATACTTCAGGGGTTGGATACACCCCCTTGGAGTTCGCAAGACGAACACCGTCCTTGGTGTGCTTTGTCGGACAAATTTCACGAGGTTTGTCACGTTGTCGTTTGAGGGTTAGGTTCCTACACTAGGATTTACCTCGGAGCACTACCAGGCTGCGCAGGGCGCGCTGGAGGAGATTATAGATGATGTCTTGTGCCACACGAGGGCCGAGATGGTGATCAACACCTTCTGGGTAAATTCTCCTTTTATAAAATCTAAAATTAATAATATAGCTAATTATTGTACTAATCGGTGTTGTCTAGTTTGATTGCAGACCTTCTACAGGTGTGAGGAGGGATACGAGGAGGCAGTAGCCAATGTTCTCGAGGTCGAGTGCAGGTGGCTATTACACAACTTGCGCCACGAGGCTTGGCCGCAAGCTATTCGATACTACTAGGCCACACGTGGTGTTAAGAAGGAGAAGAAGGACTGACACGGAAAGTATCTAAAGAAGGAGCAATACATGAAGGTAATTACATATTCTTAAGGCCTTGTACGTAGTTTTCTTGATTTGATTCATAGGTGTAGCGCTCAAAATTCTTTTTACTAACTTATAGGTGCCCCCGAGAAGGTGTGCGGATAAGATTGATTGTTGGGAGGCGTTGTTGGATGAGTGGTGCACAGGCAACTGGCGAGTCATCCACGACAATGCGAAAGAGCAGCGAGCCCAAATGGTTGGTGTGCCACACAATCAAGGTAGTGCCAACTTAATTTAGTTCAGATGAAACTGGGTACGTGGTTTTCTTCCTTATTCATGCAATTAGTTCTTCATGCTAGCTTGAGCCCTTTACTAATACTTTGTTCCTCTCTTTTAGGCGCATCACAATAAGACGGAGGTGGCAGAGTTGTACGACCTTTATATCATGGCCCATACTGCCTCCTACAAGAAGGCCAAGACATTCTCTGAGTCTGACCTGGATTATCGAGAGATGTTCACCAACATCTCCTCCCACCACAAGCTCGTGAAATACAGGGACGTGGGGAAGCCTGGTAAATGGGAGGACTTTAACCCGAGACATGAACCTTTGGATCTAGAGCTGGTGATGATATCTGGCAGCGGGAGGCCCCATGGCTCAATAGCAATTGGAGATGAGATAATATGTTGTCCACTCACTCTCTCAGAGATCAAGGCGCTCCAGTCAAGCTCCTGTCCTGAGATAACACGTCGTCCACGGCCAGTCGATCTCGCCATCGTGGTTAGTTGTGCGGACTCAGAGAACTTTCATCCATTTCATTGTGTGTGTGGCCATCGATCATTATAGTGGTAACGAGGAATTGTGTTGCAGGATGATCTTGAGAAAGAGATAGCGGCAAACCGGGCTGCTCTTGAGAAAGAGAGAGTTGCAAACCAGGCTGCTCTTCAGGATGCTCTTGAGGAGAGGGACCGGAACACGACTCTGTTGTTGGAGGAAGAGAGGGCCCGTAATGATGTGCGTCACCTCACCATGTACGAGCTTATTGTGGTAAGTTCCTGTTTCACATTAGCCAAATCATGTGTGTAATGTCGATTTCATTAGTAACTAATATGATCAACTCTTCAAAACCAAATGTGTAGTCTATGTGTGAGAAGACCGGTCAACCCCCTCCGTTGATGCGTGTCTTTTCTATGATTGGCACGGTGAGTTTCATTTCAATGGTCATTATAAACTAGTATTAACATTTGAGTGTCATCATGCTAACGAGACATTGCAAAATATCTTTTTGTAGAATAACTCCCAAGCGGAATCGCACGACCCTTCTCCAGGGCAACCATCTCCAAACGCAACCGGCCCGAGCAACCCCGGTGTTTCTCCTAGATGACCATGACGGTAAGTTTTCTCTAGTTCATTTATAACATAATTAGCTAATTTAGCTCCCAAATGATGTAATTAGCTAATTTAGCTCCAAAATGACGTAATTAGCTAATTTCTCCTCTTTCTTCTTCTCCTTAGCTTATTTTCCCAACAAAGACATACTTTGCTAATTATCCTCCAAAATGCCATAATTAACTAATTTAGCTCCAAAATGACATAATTAGCTACTTTAGCTCCAAAATGACATAATTAGCTTATTTAGGTAAACAAACATCACAAGAAACTTTGTTAGCTCATGACTTAGTGTATTGTCCTCCTAAATGACATAATAAGCTTTTCCTCCTAAATGACATATCCTTTTCCTCTCCTTCTTCTTTTCCTTCTACTCCTTCTCCACCTCCTCCTCCTCCTTCTTCTTGTTGTTGTTCTTCTCCTTCTCCTCCTCTTTCTTCTCTTGTTTCATCTTCTCCTTAACCTATTTTCCCCAACAATGACATAATTAGATAATTTAGCTCCAAAATGACATAATTAGCTAGTTTAGCTCCAAGAAGACATACTTAGCTAATTTAGCTCCAAAATGACATAATTAGATAATTTAGCTCCAAATATACATACTTAGCTAATTTAGCTCCAAGAAGAGGAGAAGAGGAGAAGAAAGAGGAAAAATGAAATGAAGGAAGAAGAAGAAGAAGAAGAGAAGGAGGAAAGAAGAATAAGGATAAGAAGAAGGAGAAGAAGGAGGAGAAGGAGGAGAAGAAGGAGAAGGTGTCCTCCTTTTCATCCTTCTCCTTCTTCTCCTTCTTCTCCTTCTACTTCTCCTTCCACTTCTCCTTCTTCTTCTCTTCTTATTTTCTTCTTCTTCTTTTTCTTCTCCTCCTCCTCCTTCTTCTCCTTCTCCTCCTCCTCCTCCTCCTCCTCCTTCTTCTTCTTCTCCTTTTTCTTCTCATTCTTCTTCTCTTCTTTCTTCTCCTCTTTCTTCTTCTCTTTAGCTTATTTTCCCATCAAAGACATACTTAGCTAATTATCCTACAAAATGAAATAATTAGCTAATTTAGATCCAAAATTACATAATTAGCTTAGTTAGGTAAAAAACATCACAAGAACCTTGGTTAGCTCATAACTTAGTGTATCTTCCTCCTAAATGACATAATATGCTCCAAATGGCATAAGAACGTTGGTTAGATCATAAATATTATATACTTAGCTTGTTTTCCTCTAAAATGACATAATTAGCTTAGTTGGATCAAAAAAGGAATAAGAACCTTTATTAGCTCAAGAAGGTCATATACTTAGCTTATTTTCTTCCAAAATGACAAAATAAGCTCAAAAATGTCATATATTGTTGTTGTTCTTCTTCTAACTTTCTTGTTCCCTTTTTGCAGATTAGATGTACTACATGGAAGCTCACATTGATGGAGTGCTTTAGTTTTTGTTTTCATTTGAGTTGATGATAATGTGGAACTATATGTATATGTATATATGGATTAGAAGTGTAAAACATTCTATGTTGGTTCTTTCGATATATGGGCTGTGATTGATGAATAAATGGCATTGATGAACTTTATATGTATATTATATATGTTTTGTGAACTATATATGTGTGTGAACTATATATCATACATGTGTTGTGAAATATATATCATATATGTGTTGTGAAATATATATATATATATATATGTTGTGAAATAACATAAAACAAACCAAACTTTGACAATATGGGATCTTTGCCGTCTGCTAGCTAATGGCAAAGGCCTTTGCCATCACGTAGCACACGGCAAAGAGGCAACGCGATAGCCAACTATGCAACCTGGGGCAACACGCAGCTGACCCATATGGTTACTTTGTCGTCTGCTACCATGGCAAGCAGACGACAAAGAGCCTGAGAGAGGCAGACGACAAAGTGTCTAATAGAGGCAGACGGCAAAGACTTGAAAAAAGTGAGATGGCAAGGATCCTGAGAGAGCCAGACGACAAATAGTCTGAGAGAGGCAGACGACAAAGAGGCTGAGAGAGGCTGACGACAAATACTTTGTTAGCCACCTAATAGAGTAGTTCCCTGTCGGCTGCCGGGTACATGTCTTTGCCGTCTGCTTTGACAAACGCCTGACGGCAAAGGTCTTCGCCGTTCGGTTTGTGGTGGCACACATCAAAGTAGGTACTTTATTATCGAAAGGTGTCACAGAAATTTTGCAGATAGGAAGCTGACAGCAAAGGCCTTTGCCATCCGTGGAACACCCCTTTGCCGTCTGCTATGGTAGACCGCAAAGAGTCGGATTCCTATAGTGATTTGCATGTATCAAGTGATTCAAAATCAAGTGAGTCTAAACAATCCATCTACATGGAATTTCTTCATGCGTTTACACCAATAGGCATGGTTCGCATGTCTCAAACGATTCAAAAATGAGTGAATCCAAAGATTCATTAGTATGGAGCTTTTTGATGCGTTTTACACCAATATGACTCAAGCGGCAGTTCCACAAGTAAGTAGTACTATCATTACTACTTTGTATCTTTTGGCAACAATGTGTATCACTACGATAGAGATTCAGTAAACCATTCATTTTAGGTGCAAGACCATTGAAGGTATTATTCAAATAAACAGAGTAACCATTATTCTCTTTAAATGAATAACCGTGTTGGGATAAACACAATCTAATCATGTCTATGCTCAACGCAAACACCAAATAACAATTGTTTAGGTTTAACACTAATCCCGGTGGTAGAAGGAGCGTGCAATGTTTGATCGCATCAACCTTGGAAACACTTCCAATACATATCGTCACCTCGCCTTTAGCTAGTCTCTGTTTATTCTGTAGCTTTTATTTTGAGTTACTAACACTTAGCAACCGAACCGGTATCTAATACCCTGGTGCTACTAGGAGTACTAGTAAAGTACACATCAATATCATGTATATCCAACATACGTTTGTCGACTTTGCCAGCCTTCTCATCTACCAAGTATCTAGGGTAGTTCCTCCTTAGTTACTATTCCCCTCATTACAGAAGCACTTAGTCTCTGGTTTAGGTTCAACCTTGGGTCTCTTCACTAGAGCAACTAGTTTTCCATTTCATGAAGTATCCCTTCTTGCCCTTGCCCTTCTTCAAACTAGTGGTTTTACTAACGATCAACAATTGATGCTCCTTTTTGATTTCTACTTTCACGGTGTCAAACATCGCGAATAGCCCAAGGATCATCATATCTCTCCCTGATATGTTATAGTTCATCATGAAGCTCTAGTAGCTTGGTGGCAGTGACTTTGGAGAACCATCACTATCTCATCTTGAAGATTAACTCCCACTCGATTCAAGCGATTGTGGGACTCAGACAATCTGAGCACATGCTCAACGATTGAGCTTTTCTCCCTTACTTTGTAGACAAAGAACTTGTCGGAGGTCTCATGCCTCTCAACAAGGGTCCGGGCATGAAATCCCAATTTAATCTCTTGGAACATCTCATATATTCCATGACAATCAAAACGTCTCCGGCGCCTCAATTCTAAGCCATTAAACATTACGCATTGAACTATCACGTAGCCTTCAAAAATGTGTATGTTATATGTTTGCAACATCCACAGACGATGCTCGAGGTTCAGCACATCGAGCGGTGCATTAAGGACAAAACCCTTCTGCGCAGCAATGAGGACAATCCTCACTTTACGAACCCAGTCCCCATAATTGCTACTATCAACTTTCAACTAAATTTTCTCTAGGAACATATATAAAACAGTAGAGCTACAACGCAAGCTACAAGATAATTTGCAAAGACCTTTTGACTATCTTCATGATAATGAGTTCAATTAATCATATTACTTAAGAACTCCCACTCAAATAGACATCCCTCTAGTCATTCGAGTGGAGCATGATCCAAATCCACTAACTCAAGTTCGATCATCACGTGAGTTGAGATTAGTTTCAATGGTGAACATCTCCATGTTGATCATATCAACTATATGATTCATGCTCGACCTTTCGGTCTCTTGTGTTCTGATGCCATGCCTGTACATGCTAGGCTCGTCAAGTTTAACCCGAGTCTTCCGTGTGTGCAACTGTTTTGCACTCGTTGTAGGTGAATGTTGAGTTTATCACACCCGATCATCACGTGGTGTCTCGAAACAACGAACTGTCACAATGGTGGAGATTCGGGGAGAACACAATTTTATATTGAAATTTTAGTGAGGGATCACCTTATAATGCTACCGTTGTCGTAAGCAAAATAAGGTGCATAAAAGGATTAACATCACATGCATATCAAAAGTGACATGATATGGCCATGAACTTGTGCTTCTCGATCTCCATCACCAAAGCACCGACATGATCTCTATCATCACCGGCACCGCACCATGATCTCCATGATCATGGTGCCATCGAGGTTGTCGCGCTATCTATGGTGTTACTACTAAAGCTACTGCCTAGCGATATAGCAAGAGCATCTGCAAGTGCAAAATAAATTTAAAGACAACCCTATGGCTCCTGTCGGTTGCCATAGCATCGACGTGCAAGTCGATATTTAACTATTAGAACATGATCATCTCATACATCCAATATATCATATCATGTCTTTGGCCATATCACATCAGATGCATACCCTGCAAAAACAAGTTAGACGTCCTCTAATTTCTTATTGCATGTTTTACGTGGCTGTTATGGGTATCTAGTATGACGGCATCTTACTTATGAAAAACCAAAACGGTGATATGCAAGTTTCTATTTAACCTTCTCGAAGGACTGCCTCGGTCAAATCCGATTCAACTAAAGTTGAAGAAACAGACACCCGCCAGTCATCTTTATGCAAGAATTTGCATGTCATTCGATGAAATCGGTCTCTCATAAGCGTACGAGTAAAGTTGGTCTGGGCGGCTTCAATCCAAAAATACCACCGAATCAAGAAAAGACTAAGGAGGGCAGCACATTGAACATCAACGCACACAAACTCTTTTGTGTTCTACTCGAGATATCATCTATGCATGAACCTAGCTCATGATGCCACTGTTGGGGAACGTAGAATGGGAAACAAAAAAATTCTTACGCACACGCAATACCTATCCATGGTGATGATCATCTATGAGAGGGGAGAGTGATTCTACATACCCTTGTAGATCCCTAAGCCGAAGCGTATATAACACGATTGATGTAGTGGAACATCTTTGTGATTCAAATCGCAGCCCATCCCCCGATCTCATCATGATCTGTCCCGCGATCCCATCACGATCCATCCCGATCTAGTGCCGAACGGACGACGCCTCCGCGTTCAGCAAACGTACAGCTCGATGACGATCCCCGCCTTCTTGATCCAGCAAGAGGGGTAGAGAGGTAGATGAGTTCTATATCACGACGGCGTGGTGGTGGTGGTGTTGAACTAATCCAGCAGGGCTTCGCCTAAGCACCGCCGAACTAGACTAGAGGAGAAACCAATCTAGATGAAGTAGAGGGAGCACGTGGCAAATAGGGTTAGGGCTGCCTCTAATGCCTGTATTACATATAGGAGGGAGAGAGGGGAGGAGGCAACCTCAAACCCTCAAGGTTTGGCCAAATTGGAGGTGGAGGAGTCCTACTCCAATCCTACTAGGAGTAGGATTCCTCCTCTCCACTTGGAAACCCTTTCCTCCTCTTCCACCTTTGGTGTTTTCCTTCTCAAACCTCATGGGCCTTACTGGGGGCTTAGGACAGCCCACTAGGGGATGGTTTGTCTCCTCCCGCAGCCCATGAGGCTCCTCGGGGCGTGACACCCCTCCGGATGGTCCCGGGTACCCTCCGGGCACTCCCGGTACACTACTGAAGTACCTGAAACTTTTCTGGTGACCAAAACAGGACTTCCTATATATCAATCTATACCTTCGGACTCCAAACAACTTTTGGTTACCAACACTTATAACTCAACTATACCAAAACAGCACCGAACCTTAAGTGTCCAGACCCTGCGGGTTCGAGAACTATGTAGACATGACCTGAGACATTCTCCGTTCAATAACCAATAGTAGCGCCTGGATGCCCATATTGGCTCCTAGATATTCTACGAATATCTCTATCGGTTGAACCTCTATGTCAAGGATTTAGTTAATCCCGTATGTTGTTCCCTTTGTCCTTCAGTATGTTGCTTGCCCGAGATTCGATCGTTGGTATCTCTATACCTAGTTCAATCTCGTTACCAACAAGTATATTTACCCCGTAATACAAGATCCCGTGTCTAACTCCTTAGTCACATTGCTTGCAAGGCTTGTTGTGATGTTATATTACCGAGTGGGCCCCGAGATACCTCTCCGTCACATGGAGTGACAAATCCTAGTCTTGAGCCATGCCAACACAATAGACACCTTCAGAGATACTTGTAGAGCACCTTTATAGTCACTCAGTTACGTTGCGACGTTTGATTCACATAAGGAATTCCTCTGGTGTCAGTGAGTTACATGATCTCATGGTCATAGGAATGTATACTTGACATGCATAAAACAATAGCAACAAAATGACACAATCATATGCTACAATGATAGTTTGGGTCTTGTCCACCATATCATTCTCTTAATGATGTCATCCCGTTATCAAGTGACAACACTTGTCTATGGCCAGGAAACCTTGACCATCTTTGATCAATGAGCTAGTCAACTAGAGGCTCACTAGGGACAGTGTGTTGTTTATGTATCCACACATGTATTTGAGTTTCCAATCAATACAATTCTAGCATGGATAATAAAATATTATTATGAACAAGGAAATATAATAATAACCAATTCATTATTGCCTCTAGGGAATATTTCCAACAAATGCGTACAATCAAGATTAGGGACTCACGGGAAGATATCACAACAAAACTCTACACACAAATTAAAGACATACAAGCTTCTTATTACAAGTCAGGTCCCTCGAGGGCTCGAATACAAACGAGTCAGGGGAAGCAAACAATATCTGAGTACGGACATATGTAAACAAGTTTTGCCTTAAGAAGGCTAGCACGGACATAAACAACGGATCAAAAAGGCACGACCTCCTACCTTGGAGCCTCCTAGCTACTCTTGGTCAGCAGCGGCCCCCACGTAGTAGAAGTCTCCATCGGGGTAGCAGTAGTCGTTAGCAACATCAACTCGCTCCTCGGCTCCGTCATCTGGTTGCGGCAATCCTATCAAGAGTAAAAGGAAGAGCAAAGCAACAGTGAGTACTCATCCAAAGTACTCGCAAGACTCACATCAGGACTATGCTCAGTATGCATCAATATCAAAGGAATGGGGCTATATCTTTGGACTGCGTGTAGAAATGCCAGAATCGAGAGAAGGCCTAGTTCTATCGAAGACTAGAAACTACGGTATCTTGCAGCATTAGAAGAGTGTAGATCAGCATAAGTAACACGCGGAAAGTTTATTAAGTAATGCCCGGAGATCTCTCCTGGACTTCCTGCGAGAAAGCAATCTCGGAGCCAACATTTCAATTTAATTCACACTTCTAGTTGTATTAGACTGGTGTAACACCCACAAATTTTTAATTTGGATTTTTGACGTTTCTATTATTGTCAAAGAGAGTTATTGGAATCTATATAAAACCTTTTCTAAAGTTATTTGGGAAAGTTGATTCTTGAAAAAAACTTCTTATGAGATTAATTGAGATGACTTCTGGTTTGATAAAAGTTTCTATCTCGTTCTTACATGACAGCAAATTTTATTGTGGGAATTTCGTTTCTTATTTTTTTAGAAAACCACAAATGGGTTTATGCTCAAATCTTCTCTCCAAAATTCTCACTCATTTCTCCCCTCTCCCAATTTCATCCCAATGACCCTCCTTTCTCCCCAAGACATCATCTAAAACAGTTTCACAAAGTTTTGGATTTGTTTCTTATTTTTATCTATTTTAAAATAACTCAAGGCATTTTTTGTAATCATCTTTGGACCTCAAAAATTTGCAAAGGAGCTCATAGTTCCCTTTAGCTTTTGACCCCAAATAAGCTATTCATGATAGACCTAGGTACCCTCAACCTATTTCTCCAAAAAATATATTTTTTTGCAGTTCAAATAATTCAAATTTCGTTTGATTGAAATTTGGACCAGATTTGATATTTTTTACGAAAATACATATTTTTAAGCCGCAAAAATTCTTAATAAGTTTTGGCAGCCCGTGGAAACAATGAGAAGCCTCTCCACCAAGTTTAAGATCGAACCTTATTTTTCTCATGCCATTTCATTCTGTCGAACACCTAACATGTACTGATTCAGTGAGTGGTCAAATCCGAGCACAATCTCGCCAGTGTTGATCCTTGGCATTTGTTCCCTGATCCTCGAGTCTATCCTAAGCACCGTACGGTTGTTTGGACGTACCTGAGCGTTAGTGGTGAGCTGGCTCGCCAGCACCAGCCTTCCCATCGACACTGTTGTACTCGTTGCCGATGCCAGAGAGCAAGACCAACTAGCCGGTGCCGTCCAATGCCCGTGCGAGCTCCGTGTGACCCCTTTGCAGCCTACAACCCGATGCCATACCCTGCACGATCGTCGTCATGGCCTGGATGCACCAGAGCACGTTGACTTCAGCCATGGTGAGGGAGTCAAAAATTATGGTGTCCTAGGGCGGCCGGTTACTCAATACCAGGTGGGCCCATTGGGACGCACTATAGATAACCGAGCCTTATGAAGACCTCTACTTTGGAAGGGCTATCCCAAAGATTTACGTGTACTTCAAGCTTAGAAAGACTAGGTCGGCTCATCTATTCCCGATTAAAGTCGGTAACTTGTACACCCTAGGGTCCCTGGTGTCTATATAAACCAAGGACCCCTATCCATGTAGAGGAGGGCTAAATCATCTAGTGTTTAGCATATACGATCTCGAGGTAGATCTACTCTATAATCATGTTCATCAATACAATCAAGCAGGATGTAGGGTATTACCTCCATAGGAGGGCCTGAACCTGGGTAATCCACTATCTCCCCCTTCTTCCTACAACCCATCGATCCAAGGTCCACATTTCGACACCCCCTACCCAAGATCTGCCGGTTTTGACACCAACGTTGGTGATTTCATTGAGAGTTCCATTGTTGGATCATGGAGTAGATCGATGGCTCGCTTAATCGTCAACAACAAAATCAGCAACGGAAGTATCCTTGTCCTCGGACAAGTTCTCTCATTTGGCAGCATTACGCTGCGTGTAGACCCAACCGTCCATCTTGACCAGATTGGAAGTTTCATCCCCGATCAGCAAACAAGGTCAGGGAGTTTCGAACTCCCAGCCCATCCGCGAACCGATCTAGTCCTTGCAAGAATCCCGACTTCGGCCGATGAGATCAAAAATCCCGAAACCTTAAATTTGGGTCCTGCATCCGGCGATGTCCTCGGATCCCACTCTTCCGAAGAGTCGTCCCCTAGAACGGACCTGACCCGAACAACTTGATCACGGCAAACAGCTTTGGCCGAACACGCCTCCCTCACGGCGGCCATTGATACGTCCATTTTGCATCATGTTTTCATGTTGATATTTATCGCTTCTTGGGCTGTTATTTCACTTCACGGTACAATACTTATGCCTTTTCTCTCTTATTTTACAAGGTTTACATGAAGAGGGAGAGTGTCGGCATCTGGAATTCTGGCCTTAAAGTGGAGCAAGTTTGAGATACCTATTCTGCGCAACTCCAAACGCCGTAAAAATCAACGAGGATTTTTTTCCGGATTTATAAAAAATACTGGGCCAAAGATGTGCCAGAGGAGTGCCAGCACGTGCCCACAAGCCTGCTAGGCGCGGCCACCCCCCTGGCCACGCCTAGGGGGCTTGTGGGCACCCATCTAGCCCTCTGGACCCCCTCTTCTGCTATATGAAGGGTTTCGTCCAGAAAAAAAAATCAAGGGGAGGCTTATTCGTAGATTCGCCGCTGCCACGAGGCGGAACTTGAGCAGAACCAATCTAGAGCTCCGGCAGGACGATCATGTCGGGAAACTTCCCTCCCGGAGGGTGAAATCATCGCCATCATCACCACCAACACTCCTCTCATCGGAGGGGACTCGTCACCATCAACATCTTCATGAACACCATCTCATCTCCAAACCCTAGTTCATCTCTTGTAACCAATCTCCGTCTCGCGACTCCGATTGGTACTTGTAAGGTTGCTAGTAGTGTTAATTACTCTTTGTAGTTGATGCTAGTTGGATTACTTGGTGGAAGAGTTTATGCTCAGATCCTTGATGCTACTCATTAGCTCTCTGGTCATGAATATGATTATGCTTTGTGAGTAGTTACTTTTGTTCCTGACGACATGGGATAAGTCATGCTAATAGTAGTCATGTGAATTTGTATTCGTTCGATATTTTGATGTGCTGTATCTTGTTTTTTCCTCTAGTGGTGTTATGTGAACGTCGACTACAGAAGACTTCACCATTATTTGGGCCTATAGGAAGGCATTGGGAAGTAGTAAGTAGATGATGGGTTGCTAGAGTGATAGAAGCTTAAACCCTAGTTTATGCGTTGCTTCGTAAGGGGCTGATTTGGATCCACTAGTTTAATGCTATGGTTAGACTTTGTCTTAATTCTTCTTTCGTAGTTGTGGATGCTTGCGAGAGGGGTTAATCATAAGTGGGATGATTGTCCAAGTAAGGGCAGTACCCAAGCTCTGGTCCACCCACATATCAAACTATCAAAGTAACGAACGCGAATCATATGAACATGATGAAAACTAGCATGACACAAATTCCCGTGTGTCCTCGGGAGCGTTTTTCCTCCTATAAGACTTTGTCCAGGCTTGTCCCTTGCTACAAAAGGGATTGGGCCACTTTGCTGCACCATTGCTACTTTTGTTACTTGCTACTTGCTATGAATCATCTCACCACACAATCACTTGTTACCGATAATTTCAGTGCTTGTAGATATTACCTTGCTGAAAACCACTTGTCAGATCCTTCTGCTCCTCGTTGGGTACTACAATTGATCCCCTATACTTGTGGGTCATCAAGACTCTTTTCTGGTGCCGTTGCCGGGGAGTGAAGCGCCTTTGGTAAGTGGAACTTGGTAAGGAAACATTCATATAGTGTGCTGAAATTTATTGTCACTATGGATACTAATCCTTTGAGGGGCTTGTTTGGGGTATCTTCACCTCTAATGGAAGCACAAAGAGTTGCTCGTCAACCTGTTTCACCTACTAAAAATATTTTCTTTGAATTTCCTTCGGGTATGCTTGACAAACTGCTGGCTAATCCTTTTACGAGAGATGGACCATCACATCCAAACTTGCATCTAATCTATGTAGATGAAGTTTGTGTTTTATTCAAGCTTGCAGGTTTGCCCGAGGATGAGGTCAAGAAGAAGGTGTTTCCTTTATCTTTGAAGGATAAGGCGTTGACATGGTATAGGCTATGTGATGATACTGGATCATGGGACTACAATCGGTTGAAATTGGAATTTCATCAAAAGTTTTATCCTATGCATTTAGTACATCGTGATCGGAATTATATTTATAATTTTTGGCCCCATGACAGAGAAAGCATCGCTCAAGCTTGGGGGAGGCTTAAATCAATGTTATATTCATGCCCCAATCATGAGCTCTCGAGAGAAATTATCATTTAGAACTTCTATGCTCGACTTTCTCATGATGATCGCACCATGCTTGACACTTCTTGTACCGGTTCTTTTATGAAGAGAGATATTAAATTCAAATGGAATTTATTGGAGAGAATTAAACGCAACTTTGAAGATTGGGAGCTTGAAGAAGGTAAGGAGTCAAGTATGAATTTCAAGTTTTATTTCGTTAAATCCTTTGTTGAAACAGATACTTTTTGTGACTTTACCGCTAAGTATGGACTTGACTCGAAGATAGTAGCTTCATTGTGTGAATCTTTTGCTGCTCATATTTATCTCCCCAAAGAGAAGTGGTTTAAATATCATCCTCCCTTGGAAGTCAATGTAGTTAAACCCAATCCAGTTGAAGAGAGAGTCATTGCCTATAATGATCCTGTTGTTCCCAGTGCTTACATTGAGAAACCACCTTTCCCTGTTAGGATAAAGGATCATTCTAAAGCTTCAACTATGATACGTAGAGGCTACATTAGAACACCTACACCCCCTGAGAAAATTAGATTGAACCTAGCATTGCTATTATCAAAGATCTTCTGTCCGACGATGTTGAGGGACATAATATTCACTTCTGTGAAGATGCTGCTAGAATTGCTAAACGTCACGCTAGGGACAAACATAGGCGTGTTGTTGGTACGCGTGTTGTTTCTGTTAAGATAGGAGATCATTGTTATCATGGTTTATGTGACGTGGGTGCTAGTTTTAGTGCAATACCTCAATCTTTATATGATGAAATCAAAGACGAGATTGCACCTATTGAGATAGAGCCTATTGATGCCACTATTCAGCTTGCCAATAGAGATACTATCTGCCCTGTGGGAATTGTTAGGGATGTTGAAGTCTTGTGTGGTAAAACGAAGTATCGTGCTGATTTCCTCGTTCTTGCTACCACCCAAGGTAAATTTTGTCCCAACATATTTGGCAGACCCTTCCTCAATACCGTCAATGCTCATATTGACTATGAGAAGCAAATTGTCACTCTTGGCTTTGAAGGTGTGTCACATGAGTTCGATTTCTCCAAGTTTGGTAGACAACCTCATGAAAAGGATTTGCCTAGTAAGGATGAAACTATTTCCTTAGCTTCTATTGCCGTGCCTCCTACTGATCCCTTAGAGCAATACTTGCTTGAGCATGAAAATGATAAGCATATGGATGAAAGGTATGAGATAGATAGAGTTGTCTTAGAACAATATCCTATCGTTTAGAATAACTTGCCTGTTGAACTGCTTGGGGATCCACCCCCACCAAAGGGTGATCCTATGTTCGAGCTTAAACAGTTGCCTGATACTCTTAAGTATGCTTATCTTGATGAAAAAGAGATATATACTTTCATAATTAGTGCTAGACTCTCAAAGCATGAATAAAATAAGTTACTAAAAACTCCGAGGAAGCATCGTGCTGCTATTGGATATACTCTTGATGATCTTAAGGGCATTAGTCCCACTCTATGCCAGCACAAGATTAAAACTGATCCTGATTCCAAACTAGTTGTTGATCATGAACGAAGATTAAATCCTAAGATGAAAGAGGTATTAAGAAAAGAAATACTAAAGCTCCTGGAAGTGGGTATTATCTATCCTGTTGCTCATAGTGATTGGGTAAGTCCACTGCATTGCATCCCTAAGAAGGGAGGTATTACTGTTGTCCCTAATGACAAGGATGAATTGATCCCAGAGAAGATTATTACTGTCTATAGGATGGTGATCGATTTTAAGAAAGTGAATAAAACCACTAGGAAAGATCATTACCCTTTGCCTTTTATCGACCAAATGCTAGAAAGACTGTCTAAACACACACACTTCTCCTTTGTAGACGGTTATTCTGGTTTCTCCCAAATACCAGTTGCACAATCTGATCAGGAGAAAACCACTTTCACCTGCCCTTTCGGTACCTTTGCTTATAGACGTATTCCTTTTGTCTTATGTAATTCACCTGCCACCTTTGAAAGATGTATGATGGCTATATTCTCTGACTTTTGGGAAAAGATTGTCGAGGTTTTCATGGATGACTTCTCCGTTTACAGCTCTTCCTTTGATGATTGCCTTAGCAACCTTGATTGAGTCTTGCAGAGATCTAAAGACACCAATCTTGTCTTGAATTGGGAGAAGTGCCGCTTTATGGTTAATGAAGGCATCATCTTAGGACATAAAATTTCTCAAAGAGGTATTGAAGTCGATAAGGATAAGGTTGATGCAATCGAGAAAATTCCATACCCCACAGATATCAAAGGTATAAGAAGTTTCCTTGGTCATGCTGGTTTCTATAGAAGGTTCATTAAAGACTTCTCTACGATTTCTAGGCCTCTTACCAATTTCTTGCAAAAGGATATTCCTTTTTTATGATGATTATGAGGAAGCCTTCGAAATACTTAAGAAGTCTTTGATAACTGCACCTATTGTTCAACCACCTGATTGGAACTTACCTTTTGAAATCATGTGTGATGCTAGTGATTATGCCGTTGGTGCTGTCCTAGGGCAAAGAGTTGATAAGAAGCTAAATGTTGTTCACTATGCTAGCAAAACTCTAGACAATGCCCAAAGAAACTATGCTACTACGGAAAAGGAAATTTTTAGCAGTCGTGTTTGCATGTGAAAAGTTCAGGTCTTACATAGTTGATTCCAAAGTAACTATTCACACTGATCATGCTGCTATTAAGTACCTCATGGAGAAGAAAGACGCTAAACCTAGACTTATCAGATGGGTTCTCTTGCTACAAGAATTTGATTTGCACATTGTCGTCAGGAAGGGTGCTGATAACCCCATGGCAGATAACTTGTCTAGGTTGGAGAACATTCTTGATGACCCACAAACTATTGATGATAGCTTTCCCAATGAGAAACTGAATGTCATCAATGCTTCACGTAGTGCACCGTGGTATGCTGATTATGCAAACTATATCGTTCCCGAATATATACCATCTAGTTTCACATACCAGCAAAAGAAGAAATTCTTATTTGACTTGAGACATTACTTCTGGGATGATCCTCACCTTTATAAGGAAGGAGTAGATGGTGTTATTAGACGTTGTGTACCTGAACATGAACGTGGACAGATCCTACAGAAGTGTCACTCCGAGGCCTACGGAGGACACCATGCGGGAGATAGAACTACACACAAGGTATTGCAATCAGGTTTCTATTGGCCCACTCTCTTGAAGGATGCCCATAAGTTTGTCTTGTCTTGTGACGAATGCCAAAGAATAGGTAATATCGGTAAATGTCAAGAAATGCCTATGAACTATTCTCTTGTCATTGAACCATTTGATGTTTGGGGCTTTGATTATATGGTACCTTTTCCAAAATCCAATGGGTATACTCATATCCTAGTTGTTGTTGATTACGTCACTAAGTGGGTAGAAGGTATCCCCACTAGTAGTGCTGATCACAAAATTTCTATCAGGATGCATAAAGAAGTTATTTTCCCTAGATTTGGAGTCCCTAGATATCTAATGACCGACGGTGGTTCACATTTCATTCATGGTGCTTTCTGTAAACGCTTGCTGAGTACGATGTCAACCATAGAATTGCGTCTCCCTATCACCCTCAGTCCAATGGTCAAGTAGAGCTAAGGAACAAAGAGATTAAACTAATTCTGCAAAAGACAGTCAACAGGTCTAGAAAGAATTGGTCTAAGAAGCTCGATGATGCACTGTGGGCTTATAGAACTTCTTATAAGAATCCCATGGGCATGTCTCCATACAAAATGGTGTACGGTAAAGCATGTCATTTACCTCTTGAGCTAGAACATAAAGCTTATTGAGCAATCAAAGATCTCAACTTTGATTACAAATATGCCGGTGAGAAGAGCTTATTTGACATTAGTTCGCTTGATGAATGGAGAACTCAGGCATATGAGAATGCCAAGTTGTTCAAAGAAAAGGTTAAGAGGTGGCATGATAAGAGGATACAAAAACGTGAGTTCAATCTAGGTGATTATGTCTTGCTATATAATTCTCGTTTAAGGTTTTTTGCAGGCAAGCTTCTCTCTAAATGGGAAGGTCCATATATTGTTGAGGAAGTATATTGCTCCGGTGCTATCAAGATCAACAACACGGAAGGTAATTGTCCGAGAGTTGTAAATGGGCAGAGAATCACGCATTATATCTCAGGTACTCCCATAAATGTTGAAAGCAATATTATCAATACCATAACTCCGGAAGAATACCTAAGGGATATTTATCTGCCTATTTCAGACTCCGAAAACGATGAGGTATGTGATTCGGTAAGAAAACAGACTCCAAAACCTTTCCACTAGTAATTTTTCTCCATTTTGTAATATTTGAAAAAATACAAAAATTGGAAGTAGTCCGGAAAGCGCTAGAGGAGGCGACAAGCCTGCCAGGCGCGGGCCCACCCCTGGTCGCGCCTGGGGTTTGTGGCCACCTCGTGCGCCTCCCGGACTCCGTTTTCGTGCGGAGTACTCCTTCTGGTCGGAAAAAAATCCCGTAGGGTCTGATCCTCGTATCACACAGATTTCCTCTATTTTTGTTTCGAGCCTGTTTCTGTTGCAGATCTAGATCGCTATGACATCCCCCAAAACTTCAAAGGACAAGATCTTCGAGAAGGTCGTCAATCCCTACCTCACTGGAGTGCTGCAACAATCTTAATCTATCGATATGCATGAGGAGATGTTGCACATCCGTGATGTTGAGGGGCCCAAGAAGACCAGAAGCGTGGAGACGAGGCTCGAAGCAATTGAGCAACAAGTCTTCAAGCTCCAAGGGATGGTGGAGCGTGGACTCAACGCCAACCACATGATGATCACAGAGTTCACCAACAAGCACAGGAGTGATTCCAATGACATTGGGAAGCACCTCTCCAGGCTCTATGACAGGATTGATCAACTCCAGGCCCAGATCTATGATGTGCAGAACCAAAACTGTGAGTATGAGTATAGATTTAAATCAATACGGTTGGCTGCAGATTTGAGGATTCTGGAGACTCATTTAGCTTTCCATGATGCAGCACCTATGCCTTGGAAGACGGAGGATCAAGCCGATGTTGCAACAACTCCACCACCAGCACCTCCAAAGGAAGACAACTGAGCATGGGTATGGGCAATCCCCTTGGCTTGTGCCAAGCTTGGGGGAGTTGCCCCGGTATCGTATCACCATCACATATTTTGCCTTTACCTTTGTTTTAGTTTTCCATTTTAGTTTTCTATTTCTCTGGTAGATTAAAAGTCTTAGTGTTTTAGTCTTGAGTTTTCTTTGTGTCACCCCCGATGTATTCGAGCTCATGAGCCATATAATAAAGAGTATCTTAGTTGAAGGGCTTTGCCTCTTGCGATGATCAAAAGAGTGAGAAAAGAACAAAAGCATGAAAGGTCATCTAATGATCTTATGGGAAGTGATGGCTTCGCATATAAAAAGAATAATGATTGAAACTTGTTGAGGGTAGACAAGCGTAGACCTTGGTCATGGTTGAAATTAATAGGAAGTGATATAGAAGGAGAGGTTCACATATAAATACATCATCTTTGACACCATCTATGATTGTGAACACGCACTAAACTATTGCATGCCTAGAAGTAGATGTTGGAAAAGGAAGACAACATAATGAATTGTGTTTGCTTGGTTCCAAACAATGTTATATGATTAGAGATCCCTTAGCATGTGACGATTGCTTCCACCTCATATTAGCCCAAAACTCCCGCACCAAGTAGAGATACTACTTGTGCATCCATAAACCTTCAACCCAGTTTTGCCATGAGTGTCCACCATACCTACCTATGGATTGAATAAGATCCTTCAAGTAAGTTGTCATCGGTGCAAGTAATAAAAATTGCTCCCTTATATGTATGATCTATTAGTGTGTGGAAAATAAGCTTTGTACGAACTTGTGATAAGGAAGACATAAAAGCGACAGACTGCATAATAAAGTTCTTTATCACATGAGGCAATATAAAGTGACGTTCCTCCGCACTAAGAGGACATGCATCTAAACCTCAAAAGCGCATGACAACCTCTGCTTCCCTCTGCGAAGGGCCTATCTTGTACCTTTACTTTTTTCCCTTGAAAGAGTCATGGTGATCTTCACCAATTCCTTATTTCGCCTTTATCTTGGCAAACGGCATATGCTTGGGAAAGATCTATATTCATATGTCAACTTGGAAGTAAGTATTCATGAATTATTATTGTTGACATTACCCTTGAGGTAAGCAGTTGGGAGGCAAAACTATAAGCCCCTATCTTTCTCTGTGTCCAGCTGAAACTTTGATCTCATGAGTACCACGTGAGTTGTAGCAATTGTAGAGAATGAAAGGATGATTGAGTATGTGGATTTGCTTTACAAGCTCTTATTTGACTCTTTCTGATGTTGTGATAAATTGCAATTGCTTCAATGACCAAAGGCTATCGGTTGTTACTTCTCGGTAAGGTTCTTGATCCATGCTTTACTTTGCGGAGGAATTATCACTTTAGCATGAGAGATTATATGTTGGTATTGCTGTTCTGATCATGATCATGATGCATGCATGTTCGTATCTTGTTTTGTCGACACCTCTCTCCCAAAACATGTGGACATATTTATTGAGCTAGGCTTTCGCTTGAGGACAAGTGAGGTCTAAGCTTGGGGGAGTTGATACGTCCATTTTGCATCATGTTTTCATGTTGACATTTATCGCTTCTTGGGTTGTTATTTCACTTCACAGTACAATACTTATGCCTTTTCTCTCTTATTTTGCAAGGTTTACATGAAGAGTGAGAATGCCGGCAGCAGGAATTCTGGCCTGAAAGTGGAGCAAGTTTGAGATACCTATTCTGCGCAACTCCAAATGCCGTAAAAATCAACGAGGATTTTTTTTCAGGATTTATACAAAGTACTGGGCCGAAGAAGTTCGAGGCGGGCGCCAGCAGGTGACCACAAGCCTGCTAGGCGTGGCCACCCCCTGGCCGCGCCTAGGGGGCTTGTGGGCACCCAGCTGGCCCTCTGGCCCCCCTCTTCTGCTATACGAAGGGTTTCGTCCGGAAAAAAATCAAGGGGAGGCATCTTCGTGGATTCGTCGCCGCCACAAGGCAGAACTTGAGCAGAACCAATCTAGAGCTCCAGCAGGACGATCCTGTCGGGAAAACTTCCCTCCCGGAGGGGGAAATCGTCGCCATCGTCATCACCAATACTCCTCTCATCGGAGGGGACTCGTCACCATCAACATCTTCATCAGCACCATCTCATGTCCAAACCCTAATTCATCTCTTGTAACCAATCTCCGTCTCACGACTCCGATTGGTACTTGTAAGGTTGCTAGTAGTGTTAATTACTCTTTGTAGTTGATGCTAGTTGGATTACTTGGTGGAAGAGTTTATGTTCAGATCCTTGATGCTACTCATTACCTCTCTGGTCATGAATATGATTATGCTTTGTGAGTAGTTACTTTTGTTCCTGTGGACATGGGATAAGTCATGCTAATAGTAGTCATGTGAATTTGGTATTCGTTCGATATTTTGATGTGTTGTATGCTGTTTTTCCTCTAGTGGTGTTATGTGAACGTCGACTACATAACACTTCACCATTATTTGGGCCTAGAGGAAGGCATTGGGAAGTAGTAAGTAGATGATGGGTTGCTAGAGTGACAGAAGCTTAAACCCTAGTTTATGCGTTGCTTCGTAAGGGGTTGATTTGGATCCACTAGTTTAATGCTATGGTTAGACTTTGTCTTAATTCTTCTTTATTAGTTGTGGATGCTTGCGAGAGCGGTTAATAATAAGTGGGATGCTTGTCCATGTAAGGGCAGTACCCAAGCGCCGGTCCACCCACATATCAAACTATCAAAGTAACAAACGCGAATCTTATGAACATGATGAAAACTAGCATGACAGAAATTCCCGTTTGTCCTCGGGAGCGTTTTTCCTCCCATAAGACTTTGTCCAGGATTGTCGCTGGCTACAAAAGGTATTGGACCACTTTGTTGCACCGTTTCTACTTTTGTTACTTGCTACTTGCTACGAATCATATCACTACACAACCACTTGTTACCGATAATTTCAGTGCTTGCAGATATTACCTTGCTGAAAACCACTTGTCAGATCCTTCTGCTCCTCGTTGGGTTCGAAACTCTTACTTATCGGAAGGACTATGATTGATCCCCTATACTTGTGGGTCACCAGCCATGTAGGTTAACTCCAAAAACCATCCGATGATGTATCAAGACGAGCTCTCGGCGTTAAACGAGATGCTCGGCCAGATCCAATCGTTGCACATCTCAAACAGCCCGACCCACTCACGGTACGACTCGCAATATGGGGACTTTTACGGACCACCCACCACCTACTTGGTACAAACCGTCAATGATTTAACCGACATGTTAGGCTATGGCTTTGAGGATCTTGAGGGTATGGATGACGAGGCCGACGAACCCACTCCCACAAATACAGGGCGATGGGTCGCAAGTTCCACTTATGGCGTCTATATGGTGGACACGCCCAGTGACAATGGTGACCTCCCCCTCAGTCAAACGATGAAAAGTCCGGGGAGGAGAATTCAAAGCGCCGAAGGCAGCGCAAGCATGCCAAGGCGAACAAGGGAAAAGTCTCTACACAAGGCACCGAGAAAAAACCCGCAAGAGGACCATGGTAACCTCAGAATTCCAGAACATCCGCTAGAGGATGCGGACAAACGTGAGGAGTAGGACGGAAACGACGACATCAATAGGTCGAACGATGATAATTACCTCCCCCCATCAAAGACTACCCGAAAGACGAAGACTTCGTAGTTCCCGGTGATCTTGGAGGTCATGAAGAATTACGACACCTACTCCTAGCTACCTCTCAAAGATGAAAGGTGAAGGAGTGTCAACTCCAGGACGAACAAGACACAATAAACAGTAGGTGGACCAAGGTGCTGGCCATCGAAGAAGAACACGACCCTGGATGGCCGAAATTAAAGAAAATTTACCCACTTCGCCGACTGTTCCCACAATTCAATGTCGAGGCCCCGAAGCCCGCATCCCCCAAGCGCACGGATTACGACCAACTTGACCGCCTGCCCCGAGGGTGCGACACGATGGCATCGGATGCCGAATACGATCTCGGGCCTCCTCGCGGAAAGGTGAAGGAAAAAGATGTAACACCCTAGTTTTTGCTCCTTTTTTTCCTTTGCGGAATTCGACTCCCATCCTTTTTCTCGGTGTTATCACATTTCTCTAGCTCTTGGGTATGTGAAGATGGTCATCTAGCCTTGCCTCCCCATCCAACCAAAGATTCTCCTCACTCTAACCTTGCCACCTAGGTTCTATTCTCATGGTTTTGTCATCAAAATCCTACCTTCCGAGTTGCGGGAAGGGAAACCCTAATCCTTCCAGTTACAAAGGAACCCCAATCTCCTTTGGTGTGTTGACTCCCAAAGTTTTCCCAGCGATCATCCTTGATATTCAAACCGTGGATATGCAAAAAATATTGCCAAGTCATTTGCAATATTTTTCATCTATAATTAATTCCTTTTTCTGCCAGTGAAATTAATTAAATCCAGGAAAATATCTATCCATCTCCAGAGTTCATGAAAACTTGAGGAGATATTATTTGTGATCATATTGAGCTCCCGTAAAAATATTGGCCATAAGTAAATAGGAGAATTTGCATTTTCCTATTTAATGTGAATATTGCATTTTGGGCACTTTCTAAAGGAACTACCATTTTGGTAGCCAGGAAAAATCCCAGATAATTTGTGGAGCTTCTCATATCCATATATTCCCCATTTCCACCAAAAGCCCAAGTTCCATAGTTCAAATTTTGAGCACAACATCAATTTGCAAATTCTGTCCAGTTGGGAAAGTTGCAAAGGAAGTGCTCTATCCCTTAATCTATTTGAGCTGAAACTTTCCATGGTGGTTTACATTGCTAAATCACTTGTGAATACCAAAACTCAGCTCAATCCATCTATCCATTTCTCCCCACCAATTTTCCCAAGTTTCTGTGCATTTGGAACCTTTGTGAAGGAAGTATCACTTTGGTATTCTCAAATGAGCTGAAACTTTTCCAGTATCTCCATATATTCAAATAACTCCCCTATACCATATTTGAGCCAGACCTATCTAGCCATTTGACCCCAGCATCCTCATTTCCAAATCTGGCAAGTACGCTAAATTGCAAAGGAAGTACCATCTAGAGTTGCTTCTTTGAGCTGAAAGTTTTCCAAGTTAGTCAACTTAGTAGATGTTTAACCCCCTGCAAAAGATCAGACCAAGAGGTGCACTGCATTGACCACACCACATGACAAAAAGTTTGCTGTTGGAAACTGTTTGACCTTGGTTCAGTCACACCAATGCTCTACCGGGTCTTCCAAACTCATAGGTCAACTCAGTGAAGCAAGGAGAACACCCTTGACATTTTTTGGCATCGAACAAGGCGTGTCAATGTCGTGGCCACGCGGTGACCACGGGTAGAGCGCGCCAAATGCATGCCCTGTGCATTGGAGCCCTCGGCCTCGTCCGTTTCCTCTTCTTCTCGAGCCCTCTCCCTGTCCAGTAGCTAGCCCGTGCTCGTGCGGTCAATTCCCCTCCTCTGCCCCGCCTTATCTCACAGTGGTTACATCGCCATCACCGTGCCCGTGACAAAATCTCCTCGACTTCTCCATTGCCAAGTGTCCTAAGCGCTTCATAGCTCTCCCGAAGCTACTGCCGGCTTCTCCACCTCCCTTTAGCCCATGCCAACAGTGCCTCCTTCCTCCGCGTGTCGCCGGAGCTCCAGTATGCCGATAAGGACGCCACGGTCGCCGTTCCTATCTACTTTGGCCGGCCGGCTACAAATAGCCACGGCCCTAGCCCTCCCCAAGCACCTCCAGCACCCGGGGCCTCCTCCTCTCCCTCCCACCTACCTCCTCGGCGTCTCATTACAAACCAAGGACCTCTCCTCGCCACTTCCGGCCGCCATGACCGCCGCCACCATTCCCTCAAATTAGCGCGCCTCCGACCTTCCCCACCTCCACTGAGCGCACCTATGGCCTCCCCACTCACCGTAGACCACCCCCCGCTCTCTCTCCTAGTCTCCTCAATCGTTGGAGCCGCGCCATTATCGAGGCCGCTGCCTCCTTCCGTCGCTGCACTCCTAGTCATTCCCGTCGTCCCTTCTCACCACCACTGGATGCGGCGCTCCTTCCAGAGACTGCCGGTGTCTGGAACGCCGGAGATGATGGCCGGAGTCGTCGGGGCTCGCCATCGGAGTCGCCGGCCTCGCCGGAGCCTCTGCCTGTAGGGAGGGAAAGGAGAGATGTGAGGAGGAGAGAGAAAGGCCCGGCGGGACCCTCCTGTGAGTGACTAAGGGCCGGTCCAGTTGGATAAGTGGAGGCGCCCTCCTGTAAAGTCGTCTCTCTACACCGAAGGCGTATTTCCTAAAATGCGCTTTCACCCTCTGCCCGACCGCACTGCTCAGGGACCAGGTTGAGAATATTGTTTTTGCAGATAAGTCCCTGACACCAAAACCCTTATATCTTTTCGCTCGTAACTCCAAATCAGGTGAAGCCAACGCCCACATCTTCGTCTCGTCAAGCGCGTCATGTTGGTATCATATTAATTATGTGTTCACATTCTGAAAATGATCATTTTTCCCTTGACTCCAATCATCCCCCTCCGAATGAGTACAGTTTCCGGCGACCCTTTCCGCGGACTCTCCGCACTTCTTCCCGGAGTATTCTTCGACCCCAGGCAAGCCTACCATCCGATATATGCCCTAAAGCATTTCTCTATGTTTATCTTGCATGTTCAATTAATGATATGCTTGTGCTAGAAATAATTAAACTCCTGCCATTTCAATATTATCATTTACATTACCTGCTACTGCTCATCTTATCATTGCATTAATGATTGGTCGTCATATTATATAGAGATAGGTGGTTATCATGCTTAGCTACTGCCATCTCAAGTTATTGTGATAAACAACTATTCTTGTGCAATGCTGGCTAAGACTAAATCTAGTCGGTTGATCTAGAGCCACCTGTCCGGGCTTCGCGGTGCAACCACATTTGCCGGTATGGGACGACCATGACTTGGTCTGATTGCGTGCTCTTTCACCGGTACCTCCAAAGAGGGAGGGTTATGCACGCGCTCTACCCTGATTAGGTAGGCGGTGATAACCCTGTGAGCCAGTTGAGTATTGTGCCAGCGTCCCTGTTTGGGACAGTTTAGTTTGGCCACGACGATGGCAGGTGTCATGAGGACACAGGGCCACCCAGGGCACGACTCCGGGGCAGGATGAATGCTGGTGGTACAATGAAAGAGTCACGGGTCAGGCAAGTTTCGTTGAAGCAACGCTGTTCCACCCAAATGGGATCGCGAGGCTAGGTGCTTCATGGTGTGGGTAAAGTGTGCAACCTCTGTAGAGTGTCAAATCTATTCGAATAGCCGTGTCCACTGTATTGGACAGCCCGTCCAGACCTTAGTAGGTGGTCAACTGTAATAACGATAATAATGATGGAGGAACTAGTCTTGTGCAGACATCAGAAGATGTTAGGTATATGACATGTTAGCCATGGGATGGCTATGAGATGAGTGGTCAGATGACCACATGAGTTGGATTGGATTTGGATCACATTCAGATTGGATCGTGAGAATATTCGGAGTATAATTTAGTTACTTAATATGCTTTACCTTATCATATTTACTTTAGTAGTTATCTTACTGTATAATCCTATTATATCATGATATTTAATCCTCCTAGATAGGTAAGATATGCCATAATAACTAATATTGCTCTAATATCAAATGCATGCTTGAATACCATGGACTGCATTGCTTAGTGTATATGTTAGTTTGGTTTGCTTGCGAATACATTCAAAAGTACTCAGCGGCCTTTAACGTGGCCAGGTTCACATAAGGATCTGTCGTTCATCGTCAAGGAGCTGGAGTGTTCACGGGCTAGAGTAGTAACCTAGTCAGATCCGTGTGGATTGGAGGCGCACCAAGACCATGCTGCCTTAGATAGAGCTTTTCCGCTGGCATCACCCTTGTAGTATATCATGTAAGACTCTAATATCCATTAATAGAAATGCTTGTGTTCATGATACTTGTTGTAGACGTGCATGCCAGAGTGATTTCCTTGGCTAGTATGCGCGGCGATCGTCTGGCTACAGTGGTAATCAGGAGGGGCGGCACAAAAGCGCACCCTCGTGGCAGAAACGACATGGGATACAACCTGGATAACAAGACTGGTCGCACCAGGTCCATTTACGGGTCCAGACGGTACTCCCCCACTAGATGGGACGGAGAGCCAACTCGGGTCCCCTACTACGCCAAAGAATTGGGATTCATACTGAACTCAACCCAAAGCTGACCTTTGGCACAAGATATTCCAGACTAGGGGTACCGCACACCCACTATGTTTCACAGACGAAGTAATGCAACATCAATTTCCGCAAGGATTTAAACCCGTCAACATAGAGCAATATGATGAAACTACAGATCCTACCGTGTGGATAGAAGACTTCCTTCTCCATATTCACATGGCGAGAGGAGATGATCTCCATGCCATCAAATACCTGCCCCTCAAGTGGAAAGGGCTAGCACGACACTGGTTAAACAACCTGCCCAAGGACTCGATCGGAAGTTGGGAAGAGCTCGAAGAAGCCTTCTTGTCAAACATCCATGGGACCTACATCCGAACCCCAGATTCCTTCGACCAAAGCAATGTCGTCCAAAAGATGGGCAAGTCGAGCAGAGAGTTGTGGAACCGGTTCTTAACAAAGAAAAACCAAATTGTGGATTGCCCGGACGCCGAAGCAATAGCTTCTTTTCGGCAAAACATCCGAGACAAGTGGTTGGCTCACCATCTCGGCAAGGACCGGCAGAGGACGATGTCTGCCCTCATCCCCCTCATGACCTGCTTTTGCGCGAGCGAGGACAACTGGCTAGATCAGCGTAGCCGCAATATGGATGATCCTGGAACCTCTGAAGTTCAGGATGGAGACGGGATTCGAGGAAAAACAAGAACAAGTGTTGCCTCCATGTTGGCGACGCCGATAAGACAATAGTAATGCTGGGTTCCGCAATTCCAAGCCAGGACAGTAGAAGAAAATCTTCAAAGGGAACAAAGATGGGCCAACCCAATGGGAAAACAATTATGGAACGATCCTGTCAAACCACGACACCCAAGATAAGAGAGGCACCCACACCAACCATAACTGTTGGGTATTCAAGCAGGCTGGCAAAGCAGCGGCCAAAGAACAAGGTAGGAGCCCTCGAAGCAAAAAAGACGAGGAGCCCCATGGCCCGAACAACGGGGCCAAAAATAGTTCCCTCCCAAGTTAAAGACCATAAACATGATTTATGTGACTCACATACCCAAGGAGTGGAAGCGATCCCTCCGAGAAGTCTACACCATAGAGCCTGTAGCTCCGAAGAATAATTCATGGTCGGCTTGTCCGATCACATTTGACCGCAAGGATCATCCAACCAGTATCCGTCACGGCGGGTTGGCCGCCCTCGTCCTCGAGCCCATCATAGATGGGTACCACCTCACCAAAGTCCTCATGGATGGAGGAAGTAGCTTTAATATGATTTACACAGAGACGGTGAAAAATATGGGTATTGACCCATCCAGAATAAAACCAAGCAAGACTACCTTTAAATGAGTGATTCCAGGCGTTGAGCCCCGCGGCTCTAGAACCATAACTCTCGAAGTCGTGTTCGTATCACCCGACAACTTCCGTAGCAAAGACTTGACTTCGACATAGTCCCCTTCCGCAATGGGTACCACAAATTACTCGCTTGCACCGCCTTTGCCCGATTCAATGTGGTGCTTCACTATGCCTACCTCAAGCTCAAGATGCCTAGACCCCGAGGAGTCATCACCATCAACGGCAACACAGAATGATCTCTCGGGACCGAAGAACAAACTGTGGCCTTCGCAGCTGAAGGCGAGCACGATGACGAACTATCAAGTCACCGATCAAGCCGCGGTATGCAGGTAAGCGATACCGAGCTCAATCAGGTCCCTCGGAGAACTCCTCGCCTCCTAACACATAGGGTTACCCCTTCCACAGCATGTCCCGAGCACCTTCAAGGTATGTCCCTTGAATACACAATTCCATTCTCCGAATAATATCGAACGCTGTGGGAACCCTCGAGCAAGTACCATATGCTCGGCTAGACCAAACTATCGTGCTGACTTCTTCCTGGATACATAGCGGATACCGTAAAGATCATCTCAAGCGTCAAGCTCTATTTCATCGGCAGCTTCTCATGGCTCCTTGATTGAAAGCCCGTCTGCAGTATGCAACAACCTTTTAAGGAAAAAAACCCCACCCCTCAATGTTTCATGCATCCAGAAGCCAGGTGTACGTCAAGTCACTCGCAAAAAGGTTGCAGGGGAGGCGTTGCTTAATTTCGATAGTTTCCGGTACACAGCGGCCCTGGTGCCTAGAATTGTAAAAAATCCTTGCTAATCTTCGTCACAGATGCTTTTCTTTTAATGAACTTAATATTATGCATATTTTTCTACTACATGGCGCTGACAGAACAAATTTATTTTACGATTGCCAAAAAAAGTGTGAACGGCTACTAAAACTGGGGGCTAGGACACATGGACCGCCCCGAGCACTACGCCATCACTCTTTCTTTGATATACGTGTTCGGTTTCTTAGGATTTCGCATTATATGCATTGATTCCGAATTATGGCTTGGGTCTAAAGTAGTATTGCCCCGCTCTTGTGCTTACCCGCTTACATATAGGGGTAAAGGGAGAACCACTACGATTATATTCCCAACTTCCCTATTATTGAAATACCTCACTGAGAAAGCCAAAAACTGACCGTCATAATGAGCGAGGACTGGTCTGCAATTCGCGATTATTTATATAGTCGATAGAGGCTATTCCATGTCACACGGTCGGGTTTGCCATTAAACAAACCCCGCGGTAGTCATTCTGATCTTCGACTTTTCTGACTACCGCAACAAGGGCTGGAGGCTTGTCATTAGCACCCGCATTATAAAATTCCTAAGGCTAAGTGAAAGTGATAAAGCCTCATATGTCCAATTGCCTCGTTTCCATCCTACACTACCACCTTTAGGCACCGTCGGCTAAGAGCTATGTACGGACGATGAAACACCCCAGATTAAAACGGCCACAACAAGAATCAAAATAATAAAAAGCAAATTATAGGTCTCGCACTTCGAGCTCGCCTCCTCCAATTCTTGCTGGACCTCCGTCACCCTGGCCTTATATTGCTTGTTAACAGCCTTAAGGGCTCCCAGCTTGGCAACCGCCTGTTTGGCCGCCACCTTGTGGGAAATAGCCTCTTGTTTGGCCCTCTCCACCTCGGCTCGGAGCTTTTCAAGCTCTTTGTCTTGAGCTACTAATAAAAGGCAGAACATCAAAGGTTAGAAGATAAGACAAGGGAATTTTGTCAGATATAACTAAAAGGAAGGACTCTTATACAAACTCACCCTGCTTCTCGTCAAACCAACCATTGAGGCGGTCAAGCTCTTCATCACACACTTGCAGTTTCTGATTTAGTTCGGCTATTTCCAATGCGTTAGCATTGACAGCCGACGAGGTCTGCAAAGTGCACAATTCATCGACATGGTTACTGAGCTCAACTCATTAGGTCAACTCATTAGGTCAAGTTCTTTCAAATAAGTATTTTAAGCAAAGTCTTCCAACATTTTTTTGTGAATTTCCTTTGAGCCACGGGATAGCTTTTCAAACTCCCCCGTGGCTCGAGGGCTATCATACTAGTAAAAGTTTATTTTCAATATATAAAACAATATTGTCAAACGGGTGGTCTACCTTAAAAACCGTCAATAAGCCGATAAAGGGTTCATTCAGTCCGTTGTTAACAAACTGAATGCTCGGCAAGACCACACCCATTAAGGTGCGGTGCTCAATAGAAATAGAGGAGTCGACTAGGATCTCCTCCATCACTGCCGACCCCTCGATCGTGGCCCGTTTTGACACGGGCGGAACCAAGAGTGGCTCCAAGGATGTTGGAGGGAGCTCGGTCAAATTCTAACCCTCCCTTCCACCATCTGAAGGTTCGAGCTCCCGGGTAGTCTTGACCGGGGAGTTGGCCCCAATCAGAGCCTCTTGGTTCACGATGCCAGGCACATCTTTTGTAACCGGGACCTCGCGGTCCTCGCCTTCCGAGCTCTTCACCTTGGCCATCACCTCCTCGTACCCCGTATTAAGCGAGACTGGGTGGCAGGCCACCTCCATGGCCTCCTTTGAGGCTTGGGGAAGGGAGGTGCGGGATGCAATCCCACTCTCTGCCAGCTCGGCTGGTAGCAAATCTCCCTCCGAGACCCGATCCTTTGGCATATCTCAGACAGGGTTGTGATAAGTAAAAAATACATGCCGACCAATTAATATCGGACTCGGTATAAATTCACCCAATAAAGTCATTGGATTTCATACCTTCGGGCGAGGGGTTTGACCCTGGGGGCTCACCGAGGAACCCTATCAAACTAGCCAATCTCGTCGTTAGAATCTGGATAGTTGTCCAGAGAAGCGGCCTTGCTTCTGCAAGGCCTCTTCGGGGCCATAGTAGGCATGGATTCTTTCGTCACCTCCTAGAGTGCTCTCTTCTTGTATTGGGAAGAGTCCATATCCCCGTCCTTTTCCGCGTCCTCCACCTCTCGGGTAGAGGAAACGCATGTGTCCTCAGACTTAGTGTCCGGGTGGACCCCTAGAACGGAGATCTTCATGAGTCTCCTTATTTCGCTCTGGAGCCGTATAATGCTTCGGAACCAACATTGCGGTCGACATGTCTGACCTAGGCCCTTCGGGTAGAAGGGATGGTTCGTCGATGTTCTTGGCCTTGGGCAGCCACTCCTGTTGAAACAATTTAGGAGGAGGTTAGATCTCGAAAAATGAAATCGAAACTTGGGAACAGAAAATAATACTCACACATACCCCGACTAATGGTGTCTTGTCGTCTAGACCTCTATCTTCGTACTCGGCTGGCCACACTGGTTGGGGCTTGAACAGAGCCTGCTAGATGTCCTCATGGGTCATGCGGAAGAACTCCTTTATGTTCTTGGGATCATCGGGCTTGTAGGCCCACATCGGATTGACCCAATGCTGGCACAGTTGGATGCGGCGGTGAAGAGCAACATGGATCACATCGATCGGTTGGATGTTTCCGTCCACCTTCTGTTGGAGGCGTTTCTCGATCATCTTCATATCCCTAGAAAACCACCAATCTATGCCTTTCTTGACCCAGGAGGTTAGCCTCACTGAAGGACCGAACTTGAAATCGGCGCGCGCTGCCCAGTTCGCCTCCCGTGGTTCGGTGATGTAGAACCACTACTTTTGCCAACCCTTGATAGTGTCTATCAAGGTGCCCTCTCGCCATACTACCTTGCATAGCTTTCTTACCACCGCTCCACCGCAGTCGGCGTGCTGGCTATTCACCGATTTTGGCTTGGCGTTGAACGTCTTCAGCCACAGCCCAAAATGCAAATGAACCCACAAGAAAGCTTTGCATACGATGATGAAGGAGGTAATGTGAATGAAGGAATTGGGAGGGAGGTCATGGAAATCCAATCCATACTAGAACATGAGGCCCCTTACGAAAGGATGGAGGGGGAAGCCCAAGCCCCGGAGGAAATGGGGAATAAACACTACCGGCTCACCCGTTCATGGTGTAGGGATCACGTGGCCTGCTTATGCCGCAAGGTGGGAAATGTGAGAGGAAAGATACCCGGAGCGTTTTAGCTCCTGGATGTCGTCATCGGAGACGGTCGATACCTCCCACTTGCAATGAGAGCTAGCCATGGTGCGAGCTCGAAGACGGCGATGGGAAAAGAGAGTGGAAAGAGATTGGATCTGGGCGCTCGAGCTTGGAGGAGGCAAGAGAGAAGCCGCGGATGCAGGTGGTAAAAGATCTTTGGATATTTATTCCTTTTTATAAGGGACTGTAATACCAAGGGTCCGTATTACTACGCCGGTTGCTCTGACACACTAGCCCATAAAATTATCAAGCCGTTGTGCGCGTAGGTAAGCCTATGTCACACCCTGTATTTGTACTACTTTGACACTTCCAGTTTTACAAAATTTGGAACCAACTTTTGAGTGATGGAGATGATTGATTTGATTGCAACTTGCTTGTGTGCTTAACTGTGTTTTAGTTCACCAAAACAACTTCCTTTCAAAAAGCTTCTACCTTTGACCCCAAACCTTTAACAATGATCATGCCATGTGTATAGGACGAGAAACTAATTTTTATAAAATATTATTTTAACAAAAAGCATTTCCTTGTTTTAAGGCTTCAAAACCCCTGAATTTGGATTTGCACTACAATTCCCTAATTTCCCCATAGATTTTTTTTTCTATTATCAAAATAACTTTCCAAAACCACAAAACAATTATTTAAAAGTTAATTTCCTATTTTATTTAAATGCCCTTTCCTGAGGCGAGAGATGGTATTTCATAGGAAAAATTATTTTCCTACCTTCAAAATATTTGAGAAAATTTAGAGAAACTTAGAGGACATATATTTTAATTTCAACACACGATCATGTTCAAAGTAATGGGAAAAAACCCGTCAAAACCATTTGTGCCTCTTCTGAGGTTTTGAAATATTTCCATGGGAAATATTATCAATAAATCCAGGAAAATTCCAGCATGTCCCACATGTTATATGTGGTGATCATACCAAGTTTCATCTCCATCCAAGTTGGTTTGGTCCACCTATTAATTCAAAAAACCCTTCTGTCCAGAACCAAGTTTGAACAACTCTACATTGCCAAGTTTATCCAATTGATCCCAAACTTTGCAGGAGTGATCAAAACCCCAAATGAGGATGGCATGCCAAGTTTTGCATTTGTGGGTGTTGATTTGATCACACTTGTCCACATAATTGTACTTCTGCCCATTTCCACGGGTTTTCAAGTCTTCATTGTGGACCTTGCTCAAATGAGCTCATACTTGGTGAATCCTACTATTTTTGCCTATCATCTAATCCTGTTACTTTTCACCACCTTTGGAGAAGGTTAACTTCCCCAAACCAGCAACAAACACCTTCTGCTAGTTTTGAAAACCATCAACTAT
Organism: Hordeum vulgare subsp. vulgare; assembly: GCF_904849725.1. NCBI lineage: Eukaryota > Viridiplantae > Streptophyta > Magnoliopsida > Poales > Poaceae > Hordeum > Hordeum vulgare. The sequence continues at coordinate 294,507,312 of NC_058522.1, forward strand.
CACCCCTTTCCCTCCATTCCTTCGCTCCTAATTGATGTCACAAGTTTCATGTGTAGACCCACACCTGCAGCCGAGAGCCCCAGATCTAGTTTAATGGGAGGAGGACAAAATACTCAATTTCTTTCTTGATTTCACTCTGGCGGCAACTGTTTTCCTCTCCCCCTTTGACCTCCACTGTTTCCCTTGGCTCCAATGCACACTCGGAGCATCTCCACAACAGCTAAGAACTACCAGACACGACGGGGACATGCCAGAGCACGCCAGCATGCCATGGTATAGCAAAGAAATTCCCTGGACGTGCCATAGGGCACGCGTGCATCAAGGGAGGCCAGCCTCGGCCAGGCCTCGCCCCCAAAAGTTGTCTAGCTTTGACCGCATCAACGACCAGCACCAGCGCCGTGCACGGTCCCTCCTATCGCCCCTTTATTTTTCCCTCGCAACGTGTGCCCGCGCACGCCCAAAGCCGTCAGGTGGAGCTTGCCACCACGACGCGCCAGGGGACATCCCCACTCCCCCTTAACCCTTCCTTCATGCGTAGACCGCACCCACAAAGGCCCAAGACTCGCCTTCGAGCCTTCTCTCCCTCGCTAGCTGTTGTTGCGGCCTCGCCAGCACACCACCTCTCAGTGGACCGTGTCCCCCCTATAAAGAGGCGATCCTGGCTTCTCTCCGCCCCTCTTGAACCTCTCTCACATCTCCAATTGACCACCCCAACACCCCATTCAAGTTTTTCGAGCACCAGTGCTCGAGATCGACCGACGCGCCGCCACGTCTAGGCTCCATCGATCTCGGGAGACAGGACCGCTCCGGCGCTCGTTTCACCCTCATTGTGACCGCAAGTGACCCCTGCTTCATCTCCACCTCTTCCTCACCCTTCTCCCCTCTTTGAACGTCATCACCAGCCACCTCCCGAAGACCTCTGCCACGACTCCCTTGTCGCCGACGACTCCAGTCACCTTAGCCACCCCCTCGACCTCCATCCGAAAGGCGTGAGCGCAAGGAACCCATTCCTGCACTCGCCCTTCATCGTCATTGCCGGAGCTGCCCCAGGTGAGCTTCCACTCCCTACTCTCCCGAGGTAGAAGACGACCCTGACAGGGGGACCCCACATGTCGTTGTCTTTCTATCTCTCTCCCTCTCACAATCGCTAGCCGCAAGGCCCTGCGCATCAGTTTCAAACATGACGGCGCACGCGCACGTGGGCTCGCTGGCTGGCTGGCCAGCTGGGCCGGCCCAGCTGCTGGCTGGCTCTAGCCTAGGCACATTGCACATTTCTCTTTTCTTTTTCTGTCTCTTTTTCAAATAATTCCACATAATTAAATATTCATACAAATCCAATTATGTTTCCACAATAAATCTTGTAAAAATATGTAGAATTTAATAGAACTATTTGTGTAATTTTTACAAAAACTTTTATACACAGTTTTATTTTAAAACCTGGTTTTCAAAATATTTAGCCTCTGTTAAAACAGATTTAAAAAGCTTTTTCACATCAAAACCAGGAACAAATAATTTTAGATGTGAATTTAGTAATTTACAAAGTAGGTTAACATTTGAGGAGTAATTTTTGGTGCTCTGTTTTGTTGTGGTTCTTATTATTGCTATTACAATCACGACGATGGATCACGTGATTGACGAAGGAGTTGGACCCGAAGACTTCGAAGACCTGGAGACTTTGCTAACCAAGGCAAGCAGCCCTTTGACCATGCCGAAGAAACTTTCACTTGCATGTCATAGTATGCCATACCTATGCATATATTCCTGATGGATCGGATACCCCCTTGTTGGGTTGTCCCCGAAGAACACGTCATTGAAACTTGCATTTGGGCATGACCCTACCACCTATCAGGGTTGTTCATGTGGGATGTAGTTAGTTCTTAGTAGTTGCTACACAAGTAGGGGATGGGTATATGCATGATGATGATGAAGGGTGTGATACAAAAGCTTTTCAAAAAACCCGCTGGGTTCCACTAATCCGCGACGATGAAGATGTTGAGGTGGATGACCACTTGAGATAGAAGTGGTGTACCAGGAAAAGTTTTGTGTGCATGGTTTCGAAAATGGGATAAGATTTAAGATGTGTCGACCGTTCCAACCTTACATGTGCGACCACGATACCCCTTATGGGACGGGGCTCTATTGATTACCTTGGTCGATACTAGCACACAGCCCGCGTTAGTAGTGGCGGGAGTGGCATGGCACTCTCGTGATGGGATTGTGCCAGGTAGGGCAACCATGTTGTCTTTACATATTCGGGGCACACCATTGCGTGCCCTCATGTATGATATGATCTAGAGCAAGGCTCAGAGGATATACATCATGTGGGATGGCAACAACGAGTGGACTCTTTGTTTAGTGCCGCCAAGGGAAATGCATTGTTCGTGTGCTTACCTCGGATATGTTACATACCGCGAGTTGTGGATGACAAGGAAGTTCCCCGAGTCTTGTGGGTACAGCGCACAACCTCTGAAGAGTATAAAACTATTCGAATAGACGTGTCCATGGTCAAGGATAGTTGGGTAATCCTACGTAAACTACATCTAATGATTTCCGCATAAACCAAGTGTGTGTATGTGTGTGTGGGGGGGTAATATGAGGCAAAGATGGAGACATGGGAAAGATGAAGTTGGAGCTAAGTCAGGTGACTTGGCATGATGGGTGAACATGGGATGGTCAACCCTTAGTTGATATTGATATCTGAAGCTGTTCACTGGATTACCGCTATGCCTTGTGGCGCTTGTCGCGCAAGAACTTGATCATGTTGTTGCATTAGGAACAACCAGCTTTCCGGAAATATCAACATACTAGTGTTATGTCATACTTCGTATTGCCTTGTTCCATATCACGTGTTGGTTGTGAGTACACTCAAAGTACTCATTGTCTTGTCACTAGTTATTTAATTTGCCAGGCATGGAAGAACCGGAGTTCGGAGAAGAGTTCATCAAAGACTGCCATGCGATCTAGGGCGCTTCCCAGTCAAAATGTGTGTAGGTTAAGGCAGATGGCATGGGTGCATGTTATCATCCAAGTTATCCGCATTTCAGTAGTATGTTGGTGTGTCGGCCTTCGAAGTTGTATTTATGTAATGACTTGTCCCTACTTGTATCACACGTTATGTATGGATGTAAGACTCTTGTTATTCAGTATATGTGTGTTCAGTGAGCATTGATCTGTGGGATCACTGTACACGTCCATTCGGTAATCTCGACCTACAAATTGGGGTCCCCACAGTGCTGGTATTAGAGTCATCCTGAATGTAGGAATCCTTTGGTAGCATGGATGTCACATGGGATGAAACTACACCTAGCCTTTACACTCAGGGTTTTATACATCCCTCGCCTCTTCCCCTATACCATTCAAACCCCTTTTTACTGACACCTCTCGCTAAACCTTGTAGATGGTTGTCGTACCCGAGAAGCTCCTGGAGTACGGCTTTCCCCCACTCCTGGTGGACAGCCTGGAGAAGTGTGGAGTATGCTGATTACCAGTTTTCCTCTTCCACGAGCACTGGTTCAATGCCACCATGAAGGAGTACCACGTTGATGTGGTCATGAAGGCAAATGACTCTCCGACTAGTTGGTTCTTTGAAGGGACACAAATGGAGAATCTGGTATTAGCAGTTTGGACACCGGCGCGGAAGGAGCTCATCCACCTTCGCGACATCCTCTCTGAGATGGCCGACGAACCAGCTACCCGTCACTTGCCTTTTGTTAAGGACGAGGTTTGCGGGTGTTGGATGTTGACCCCATCCCCATAAGAGGGAACACCACTCAGGTTCCAGTCCTACTTCAGCCTCTCCGCCGAAAGTCTGGCTCACAACCTGATCAAGGAGTCAGTGAAGCTCCGCCAGGAACTTCACCATGTCCGTGAGCTACTCCGTCAAGCGAAGAGGAAGTCGGGCAAGATCAAGAAGGATGGAGCACCAGAGGGACAACCTCCTATGGCATACAGAGGAGGAACAATGCCAAGGAGTATCGAGACCTCTTCATCGCTCCCCCAACGAAGCGTCGTAGGGATGGACCTCCTCGTTCCCCCCACAACCTCGACAAAAGATGATGCCCGCGCAGATGATGACTAGGAGGAAGACCCAGAGGAGCGTGAGTACGATACCGAGCACTCCACTACTTAAGTCCAAGAACCCCTAGGGTAGGACAGGCTAGGAACCCTCATGCGAAGTTGAGCTTGTGTAATGGTTTGGATGAATCCATGTGTGCTTGTTGTTTTCTTTTCGGTTTGTGTCTTGTTGCAAGCCACACTTTTGCCTTAGGCAGCATGTAAACGGCTACATTGCTTATCTTGCTTAATGGTAATGTGCTGGGTCTTTTGGTCCTTTTCTTCGACACACTTGCATCATACCAACCCCCTCCCTTATTTAGGCGTGTTTCCCTCTTGTGCTATTCGTTCGTCTATTCCAGTTGTTGACTTGGCTGCTCCAAATAGGATGGTGACTACTAGCAGCGCCAACACTTTGCCCACCCCAGCACTGGCGACTCTAGCCAGTAGCCAGGAGCCAGTGGGCTACTCAAGATGGAGCTCACCAGGAACAGCCACAGGGCGACATTCCCCTGCCACCACCTCCTTTGGAGAACTTGACCATGGCTCAGTTTCTTCAAGATATCCAAGAGGAATGCCAAGCCAACAATGCCGCTATCCAGCAGATGGCTCAGGTCCTGGTGAACAACGTGCAGCAGGGCTGGAACGGCAATGGTCGCTCCACTCTGTCGGAGTTCATGAGGACTTTGTCCGTGATTTTCACTTAGACAACCGAGCCTTTGGATGCTGATGACTGGATCCGCACCATCGAGGACCTCCTCGCACTGGTCAACTTCACTGATAATCGTGAGAAGGTTCTGTATGCCTCTCACTACCTCAGAGGTACGGCCAAGTCCTGGTGGGGCGGATTCAAGATCATGCAAGGAAAATGTGTTGTCACCTAGGCTGCGTTTAAGGAAGGATTCCGTACTGCCCACATTTCCTATGGGATTATGGCTATCAAGAAGCGGCAGTTTCGTACGCTAAAGCAAGGAAGTGGCTCAGTTAAGGAGTACCTGTAGAAGTTCAAACTCTTATCGAGGTATGCACCTGATGATGTCAGCACTGCGCCTGCCAAAATAGAACGCTTCATGGAAGGGCTTCAGTAGTCGATGCAATACCAACTTGTTGTCTATGACTGCCGAACCTTCCGTGATCTAGTGAATAAGGCCCTCATGCTTGAAGACAAGCGTCGTGCCATGGAAGACACGAGTAAGGGGAAGCTGATCAACAATGATGGTTCTAGGAAGCAGAAGACTCGCCCGTTGCAATTAGCCCCGACAAGGCCAAGCTATTAGCCTCAGCACTCTAGGGCTCCTGCACCTCGACCAAGCTACCAGCCTCAGCCGTATGCCCATTCCGAGCCAGCATACAACCCTCCAGGTAACAACAATGGCAGCAAGACCAACAACTTCGGGAAGGACACCTGATTTGGGTGTGGTTAGCCCGGAAACATCTTGAAGTAGTGCCCCAACAAGAAAACCTTATGCGTCGCGCCCCTATGCGCCAAATCAAGGACATGGTCGTGGAGCACCAGCCAGGAACCAAACTCCCTGCAACCCGCCTTACAACAGCAAGGGTCATGTGAATCACGTCACTGCAGAGGAAGCCCAGGAGGACCTGGATTGCATAGTAGGTACATTCCTCTTGAACTCAACTCCAGCAATAGTATTGTTTGATTGTGGTGCATCGCATTCTTTCGACACCCAAAAGTTCGCGATGGAGAGTGTCTTAAAGCCTACATTCCTGAATGGTCATATGTCGGTACAAACCTCGGATGCGGTATTTAGGACCAATAAAGGGTGTAGAGAAGTTGGGATCAGCATCAACGGGGTATACTTCGTAGCAGATCTCATCGTCCTTAAGTCACAAGGCTTGGACATAATCCTTGGTATGGATTGGTTAGCCAAGAACCAAAGCATTTTGGACTGCACCAAGAGGACTATTACTATGATCAGGACTAAGGAGTCGAGGTCAAGTATGTTCCGAAACCCACCTCCACTCAAGCCCCTCGGGTTAATTGCCTCTCGGAAACTTAGTTGGACCAAGTGCTAGAGGTATGTGAGTACCCGGATGTGTTCCCTGACGAACTGCCTAGGATGCCTCCCGACCACGACATCGAGTTCATTATTGAACTAACGTCTGGATCAAGACCCATCTATAAGAAGTCATATAGGATGGGGTCTGAGGAATTGGTGGAGTTGAAGAAACAACTGGACAAGCAGCTCAGGAAAGGGTTTATTCGCCCTAGTGCCTCTCCTTGGGGATCACGTGTTCTAATTGTGTCCAAAAAGGGGGGAACTATCAGACTCTGTGTTGACTACAGTTACCTCAACGAGGTCACAATAAATAACAAGTACCCACTCCCCAAGATTGAAGACCTGTTCGATTAGTTGAATGGTGCCAAAGTATTCTCCAAGATCGACCTTATGTTTGTGTACTACCAGCTAAAGTTCCAGCCCAAAGATATTCCAAAGAAGACATTTGTAACGAGATACGGCCTGTAAGAGTGCACGTTCATGTCATTTGGGTTAACCAATGCCCTAGCCAACTTCATGTGCCTCATGAACAAGGTCTTCATGGAGTATCTAGACAAGTTTGTCGTCGTCTTCATCGATGACATACTCATGTTCTCCATGTCTGAAGAAGAGCATGAGCAGCACTTGAAGATGGTGTTAGAAAAAATTTGGGAGCACCAACTTTATGGCAAGTTCAGTAAATGCAAATTTTGGCTGCACGAAGTTGGTTTCTTGGGTCATGTCATGACGGCAGATGGGTTGGCACTTGATCGCACCAAAATTACATCGGTAACGAAGTGGGTGTCACCAACCAATGTGAAGGAAGTTAGAGGCTTCCTCGGACTCGCGGGATATTACCGCAACTTTGTTGAAGGATTCTCTAGCATTACCCGACCTATGACTCAACTCTTGAAGAAGGGCAAAAAGTTCGAGCGGACACCGAAATGTGAAGAAAGCTTTCAGGAGCTAAAGAAAATGTAGATGACAACCCCAATTCTGGACACTCCTGATATTCACAAGGAGTTTGTGATATACTGTGATGCAAGAAGGTAGGGTCGTAGCATACCTATCTCAACACCTGCATTTCCATGAGGAGAACTACGCCACTCATGATCTTGAGTTGGAAGTTGTGGTTCATGCCTTGAAAACATGGCGGCACTACCTTCTGGGAAAGCGATGTGAGATATACACCAACCACAATAGTTTGAAGTATATTTTCACTCAAAAGGAATTTAATATGAAGCAACGAAGATGGTTGGAATTAATTAAAGATTATGACCTCAGTATTCAATACCACCCCTGAAAGGCCAACGTAGTAGCGGACAACTTGAGCCGGAAGGCTTGCACCCTCAATGTTTTAATCAAGGAAAGGCTACCCGCCTTATATGAAAACTTGAGAGCTTTGGGTTGGCACTAGTTGCACCGAGATTCCTGGCCAACCTCGAAGCGAAGCCTACACAGATGGACGATATTAAGGAGGCCTAGAAGGGTGAAGAGAGCAACGAAGGTATCAAGAAGAAGATCAAAGATGGCAAGGCCCCAAGATTCTCCATAGATGAGCAAGGAGTCGTGTGGTTTGGGAGCCGCATTTGCGTACCCAACAAAGCTGACCTCAAGAACCTGATCTTGCAAGAAGCACACGACACCCCATATTCTATTCACCCTCGAAGAACCAAGATGTACCAAGACCTCAAGGCAAGGTTCTAGTGGCATGGCATCAAGAGGGAAATAGCTTTGTATGTTGCTAAATGCGACATATGTCAGAGGATAAAGGCTGAGTACCAGGAACCCACTGGGCTGCTCCAACCACTCAAGGTGACAGAATGGAAGTGGGACAGAATAGGGATGGACTTCATCATTGGTCTGCCCCGATCAAGCAAGGGACATGACTCCATTTGGGTCATTGTCGATCACCTGACCAAGGTGGCCCATGTCATTCCCGTCAACACCTCCTATGTTGGGAACAAGCTAGACAGTATTTATATCAAGCGTATCGTGAGTTTGCATGGAGTTCCGAAGGAGATCGTGTCCGACTAGGGCACGCAGTTCACCTCCAGATTTTGGAAGAAATTTCAAGAAGCCATGGGAACCAAGCTCTCCTTCAGTACTGCCTTTCACCCTCAGACTGGCGGACAGATGGAACGAGTAAATCAGATACTCGAAGATATGCTCCACGCTTGTGTTTTGGCATATGGAACCAAATGGGAGGACTGTTTACCCTTCGCCGACTTTTCCTACAACAACAGTTATCAATCCGGCCTTCAAATGGCACCATTTGAGGTGTTTTATAGGAGCAAGTGTTGCACTCCCCTCAACTGGTCCGAGATCGGAGAAGGACTGATCTTTGGGTTGGACATCCTCCATGACGCCAAGAGCAATTCCAACTTGTCAAGGAATGTTTGGAAACCACCAAGTCACGGTAGAAGAGCTACACGACTCTCACTGTCATGAAGTTGAACTCAACTCAGGAGACTACATATACCTCCACATCACACCTCTTAAGGGAACGAAGCATTTCCACCTCAAGGTAAGGATCGTGCCAAGGTATATTGGCCCCTTCAAGATCACTGCAAGGCGAGGAGAAGTTGCTTACCAGTTGGAGCTACCTTCTGAGTTTTCGGGTGTGCACAACGTTTTTCACGTCTCACAACTCCGGAAGTGCCTCCAAGTTACCAACCCTCTGGACCTCTACAAGTACATCGATCATCACGCCATCAACCTTAAACCAAACCTTACTTATCGCGAGAGACAGAGCCGCATCCTGGATGAAGCCGAACGTCACACTCGAAGTTGCACCATCAAGTACTTCAAGGTCCAGTGGAGCAACCACACCAAGGCAAAAGCAATATCGGAGCATGAAGACTACCTCAGATCCGAGTTTCCTTATCTTTTTAGCACTTAGCCTAGGAATCTCGGGGACGAGATTCTCGTAAGGGGGTAGGTTTGTCACACCTTGTGTTTGTATCACTTTCTCACTTCTGAAAGCACAATTGCTCCCTAGGGTGGTTTTGATAATTGATCACAACATATGCGTCATTGGACTAATATGTTTATCCAACTACATTTCAGAAAATTTCAAAAGATGCTTTGGCTAAAGGCTTATGTCGAGATGCCCCTCGATGCACGAAAGGAATAAGACAGGCTCAAGCTTCAAGCTACTAGACTCTTCATTTTATATTGGTGAGAAATCACTTTTGAGTCCATAGGAAAGACAATGTTATTAAAAGGGTATGAGGTACTAAAATGAACTGGTTTCTCAAGTGCTCAGAGATAGCCACCAACATACTCAGTCATATTTCCCACATAACCATTCTTTCCAAAACCCTACACTCAAATTTGGTGCCACCAAGTTTTCAGATTCGGCACTACCGAGTTTCATCCCAGACAGAACCCTAACCAAACCCACCAAATCGGTGCAACCGAAACCATGTCGGTGCTACCGAGTTTAGGTGACCAACTTTCTGTTGCCTTGGTACACAAATCGGAATTTCCGAGTTTGAGTATCGGTGTCACTGAGTTGTGTCATCTGACCATTAGCCACCTTTTTGGTGCCACCGAATTGTGTATATCGGTTCCACCGAGATTCAAAAGTTGTTGCCTTTAGTGCAAGTCGGTACTGGTGACGAGATGATGTATATACTTCTCGCACGTCATTGGTTACCCCAAGTGGAAGGTTGAGATGTAGTCAGCAGCAAGTTTTCCCTCACACGGGAACTGTAAGGTTTATCGAACAAGGAGGACACCTAGGGTCAACAAGTAGGTGTCTTCCACCCTGGCGCTAGCAAAAGACGTGGATCTGCACACACAAAAATAACTTTGCTCCCAACGAGTACACAGAGGTTGTCAATCACTCCAGCCTTGTAGATTGCAAAGGATCAACACACAAGCGGGAAAAGTAATAGTGATTGCAACGGAAAAGTAAATGAAAGCGGTAAATGATGGGGGTGTAAACAATGATGGTGATATGGACCGGAGTCACATCATGTTCACTAGTAATGTCTCTCTCCCAAAAGACGATAAACAACTATACTTGGGTAAACAAATCACAGTTGGGCAATTGACAGAATTATGAACGCACTACAATGCTAATTATACTACTTGATAGTTACAGATTCAATAGTAATGGGTAGTACGCCAAGACAAGTAGACTGTTTATTCATCAGCATCTACTTACTAATCATCCACGTTGAGATATCTATCCAGAACATCCCACCGGTATTAAGTTGTGAGCCCCACCCAAAGTGTAAACTCAAAGCAACGTACAACTGCATTAACGAACTATGCGTAAGGTAAACAATCCTTGCAACCATGGTCACAAGCACCGTTGTTTTCTCCCTGGTGCCAACAGCACATCCCCTAGTCTCATGTTTCTGTCACTCAAGCTAGACATCGAGGGGCATGAACCCACAATCATGCATAACGGTCCGTCTTGGAGTTACAATCTACTAATTGGCCAAAGCAATAAATAGAAACGGAGAACATGCATGAATCACTAAGGAACATAATATAAATGGATAATCAAATATATAACTCATAACAATCTGAACATAATCTCATAATCCATCGGATCCCAACAAACCGAGCATAGCAATAGCAAGACAATTACATAGATGCCATGATCATGTAGGGCACCTCACAAGGACTAACCATTGAAGCACAAGATTGGAGAGAAGATATCACATAGCTACTGGTCATTGACTCATGGTCCAAGGAGGACTACTCACGGCATGTCCGGGAAGCGTCCATGGTGGTGGAGAAGCTCCCGGAGGTCAATCCTCCCTCCGGCAGGGTGCCGGGAAGAGGTCTACTGACGCTCCCGATCTCAGAAGCGTTGTGGCGGCAAAACGATAGAGAAATTCGTGATTCTGGAAGTTGTGTAAGGGTTTTCTCTCGGAGGACTAAATATAGGCCAAAGGAGGGCACCGGAGGAGGTGGGACCCACCCAGGCGGCCTGCTGGCGCGGCCAGGGAGTAGGCCGTGCCAGGAGGTCGCCTGGACGGCCCCTCGCCCCCCTCTGGTGATCTGGAAGCTTCCGTTATGCTGATCTGGAAACAAAAAATGGCAATAGGTGCACTGAGTTAGTAGTTTTGTCCAAATATGTGTAAAATAATATAAAAGTGTAGCAAAATATATAACAATGGCATCCAAAGATCATGGAACAAGCATAAATTATAGATACGTTTGGGACGTATCAACATCCCCAAGCTTAATTTCCGCTCGTCCTCGAGTAGATAAATGATAACACAATAATTTCTGTGGTGACATGCTAACACACATATAAGAGCTTCAAAGTAAAGCAAGTATTATATGCAATTCAAGTCAAGATGATAAAAAGCAAGAGTTTATATCTAGTATTGAGATTAGCAAAGTAAGAACATAAAGGTGCAAGAGCTCTCGCTGTCCGTGACTCGAATGTCTCCAAATGGTGTTTGCGTGCAAGAAGCGGGAGATGGGTTGAGATCATAAAATATATTTTTTAATTGAGAACTCAATATACTAAAATTTCACACTTGGTCTCCTTCTTAATCTTATATTGACTCATCCCCAGACCACTAGTCAGGCACAAGTCAAAATGATCCTCTCCCTTTCCACTTTGAGCACTCATGCAATGGATGAGCGTAAGCAAGATATGTTGGAACTTAGGATGGAAGATAGAATAATGATGGGGAAGGAAGACAAAAAAGAGTGTGAAAGGCTCACATCAAGGAGGACAATCATAGGCGAGAGAAAGCGAAATGATAGCTATGATGTGAGGAGTAGGGATTGCCATGTAACGGATGCACATATGAGCTAAGGTAAGCTCTCCAATGGAACTAGTGGGGGTGCATCCAACTTGTTTGCTCATGAAGACCTAGAGCTCATTTGAGGAGGCTCATCATTGGAATATGCAAATCAAGTTCTATAGTGTAAGGGTCCCCACATAGTTATGCATGAATGATAATCTCTATGTAGTACAAATGTAGCAATGGAGTACGAGTGTGGATCTTTCAAAAGGAATAGTAGTATTGCCCCCTTCTCTCTTTTTATTTCTTTTTTTTCGTTTTCTCTTTTTTTGCCTGGCCTCTTTGGCTCTTTCTTTTTATCTCTCATTTGGCCTCTTTGAGATCTTTTCTTCTCTTAAGGGCAACACTCTATGTTTTACATGAATAAGAAAGAAGATCATCAGACTTTACAAGAAGTACTCAACATAAAGACAAGTGAAAACTATCATGATGTATTGAAATGTATGTCTCTGCCAGTGTAACGGGATATGAAATGATACCGCGCGTCATGTAGAAATAATTGGGGCAAGGCCCAACTATCATGCGGCTCTATGATCAAGCAAAAGCATTTATGATACGAAGATCAAGTAATGAGATGGTGGATGTGGCATGGCAATGTATCTCGGAAACGCTATGGAAATGCCTTAATAGGTAGGTATGGTGGCTGTTTTGAGGAAAGATATAATGAGGCTTATGTATGACACGGCGTATCATGTCATGGGTTTGGATGCAGCGGCGGAGTTTGCACCAACTCTCAATGTGAGAAAGGGCAATGCACGGTACCGAAGAGGTTAGCAAAATATGGATGGTGGAAGTGCCGACAATCGAATACTCACATTAGTCTGAAGAACTCATACACTTATTATTGATAACTCTCTATCTAGTTAGGAAATTCACAAAGAGACAAGTACCCCGAGGAGGAGTGTTTGGGGGTTTGGTTATCCTTGCGCATCCTCGACTCATGGTAACGTGAGGGTACTCTATATATTCCAACCCCTCCAGAGGTTAGCGATCAATTTAGTTGCTAGAGTTCTCAACTAATTTTTAGTTTTTGAAAAACACACGGATTTCCCAAAATATGACACCTATCACTAATAGGCTTAAGCTCTTGGCACCAATAGTCCAAACATTACTCAAATCAATACCTCAAAACTATTGCAAGTTACTACGATACTTAAGTAGCAATCATAATTACCTACTCATGCAAGACACACAACTCAGTGCAACAAGCCAACTCTCCAAACAAGATAAGCATGATAACTCAAGAGAGTTCCAAAATGAACATAAATAAAATCTCTTAAAAAGATAAGCATGAAAACTAAGAGCTAAGCATGACAGTAGCTAAGTAAAGATAGAGAACACAAAAAAAGGATAAGCATGAAAACCTATGTTGTGTTCTAGAGTGGAATGGAGCGTGTTTCTCTCCCAAACAAGGTAGGCTGGGCTCTGACTTGTTATGAACAGCAAATCAGAACTAAAACAAACCAAAACGTAAAGAGCATGACGCTCCAAGCATAGCACATAACATATGTAGTGATAAAAGTATAGCATGGAGATGGAGGAACTGATGATTGTTGATATAGAAGAGGATGCACGGGGGCATCCCCAAGCTTAGATGCTTGAGTCTCCTTGAATATTTCTTGGGGTGCATGGGGGCATCCCCAAGCTTGAGCGCTTGACACTCATGTATCTTCTTTCATCATTCCCATCGCATACTTGAAAACTCCCTTCATACGAAACTCATCATAAGCTGATTAGAGTGGTTAGTACCCTTAATAAAATAATTCATTACTGGCGAGAAATAAAGATTTTCATGAAAAGCTATTGTTTCTCATGATTCCCAAAAGGTTTTTGCAAGTAAAAAGTAAGCTTAGGATTTGCAAAACAATAAAAACGCAAAACAGGGCAGAATCTGTGAAAAACAGAACAATAGGTAGTAAATAATTTATTCGGGGCACTTCTGCAACTCAAATCAAAAAACTCAGAACAGATGCCGAAAAGGCAATTATATAGAGCATGCTGCCAAAAGAATTCAGATCAAAAAGATGATCTGGTGATTTTTGGCGAATGTTTCCGTCAAGCAGACAGAATCTTTTTCTAGACATCATGTCACAATTTTTTAACTCTCTTGCAATGAAAGGCTATAACTTGGCACAAAGCTTAAAATATAAAGATACAATGATGTTGCTACAGTAGTAACAAGCATCAAGACCACTAAAACTGAAAGTAAAAACTCAAAGTAAAGATAACAAGGGTTGTCTCCCTAGCGCTCTTTCTTTATAGCCATAAAGATAGGCAGAAGATTTTAATGATGCTCTCGTAGGAATAAGAGTTGTAGAACAAAAGAGAGCATCAAGAAGCAAATACCAAACACATTTAAGTCTAACATGTTTCCTATGCATAGGAATATTGCAATAGAATAATTCATTGAAGCGCAAAGCAATAAGAATAGGAAGGCAAAACATGTGCAGCTTCAAAACCTTCAACATAAAGAGAGGGAACTTGATATTATTGAAATATCTATAAGCATATGTTCCCTTCTCATAATAATTTTCAGTGGGATCATGAATAAAATCAACAACATAAGTATCAAGTAAAGCATTGTTACCATAATCCACATGGACTTCATGAAGAGGATAAAACTTGGAGTAAAAGAGAGACTAAATCTCTTCCCAATCCCGTAGGTGAGAATCATCTAGTAGCCTATACCATTCCAATGCTTTTCCTTTCAGTGACAAGGAAAATAATTTCCTCATGACTCCATCTCTTGTGAAACCTGAAATATTAAACAACTCACAAAGTTCTATAAGTTTTAACAAATGAATACTAGGATTGACTGTTCTATCTCCGGCTTAACAATCATTCCTAATTATTTCAATTATCCCAAGTGGTATTTTGAATGGGATACATTCAGTTGGTGGAGGAGACTTCTCTACCATGGGTGTGGTTAAGCGGCTTTCCCCAAGCAGTGAACTAAGAGTGCAGTATTCCATAAGCCTAACTAGTGAAGTCACACAACTTAGTGTTCACAGTGGAACCCATAGCAGCAGCAACAAACAAGAACAAAGCAACTATTTTTTCGTGGTTTTTGGTATAAGACTCTAAAGCAAAAAACTAAAAAGCAAACTAAAAGGACTAAAAAGCAAAGGTAAAGGATAGTGTGCAACTCCCCTATCTTGAAGACTGGAATCCCCGGCAACGGCGCCAGAAAACTTTGCTTGATGATGAGATGATGTATATACTTCTCGCACCTCGTTGGTTACCCAAGTGGAAGGTTGAGATGTAGTCAGCAGCAAGTTTTCCCTCACACGGGAACTTTAAGGTTTACCAAACTAGGAGGACTCCTAGGCTCAACAAGTAGGTGTCTTCCACCCTGGCGCTAATAGAAGGCGTGGACCTGCACACACACAAATAACTTTGCTCCCAACGAGTATAGAGAGGTTGTCAATCTCTCCGGACTTGTAGTTTGCAAAGGATCAAAACACAAGCGGCGAAAGTAAGAGTGATTGCAACGGAAAAGTAAATGAAAGTGGTAAATGATGGAGGTATAAACAATAATGGTTATATGGACCGGAGTCACATGATGTTCACTAGTGATGTCTCTCTCCCAAAAGACGATAAACAACTATTATTGGGTAAACAAATCATAGTTATGAACCCACCGCAATGCTAATTATGCTAATTGATAGTTAGAGGTTCAATAGTAACAGGAAGTACGCCAAGACAAGTAGACTGTTTATTCATCAACATCTACTTACTAATCATCCACCTTGAGATATCTATCCAGGACATCTCGCCGGTATTAAGTTGTGAGCCCCACCCAAAGTGTAAACTCAAAGCAACGGACAACTGCGTTAACGAACTATGCGTAAGGTAAACAATCCTTGCAATCGTGGTCACAAGCACCGTTGTTTTCTCCCTGGTGGCAACAACACATCCCCTAGTCTCATGTTTCTGTCACTCAAGCTAGACATCGAGGGGCATGAACCCACAATCATGCATAACGCTCCCTCTTGGAGTTACAATCTACTACTCGACCAAAGCAATAAATAGCAACAGAGAACTTGCATGAATCACTAAGGAACATAACATAAAAGGATAATAAAATACATAACTCATAACAATCTGAACATAATCTCATAATCCATCGGATCCCAACAAACCGAGCATAGAAATAGCAAGATAATTAGGTAGATGCCTTGATCATGTAGGGAGGCTCACAAGGACTAACCATTGAAGCACAAGATTGGAGAGAAAACATCACATAGCTACTGACCTCATGGTCCAAGGAGGACTACTCGTGGCACGTCCAGGAAGTGTCCACGGCGGTGGAGAAGCTCCCGGAGGTCAATCCTCCCTCCGGCAGGGTGCCGGGAAGAGGTCCCCTGATGCTCCCGATCTTGGAAGCGCTGCAGTGGTGGAACGATGGAGAAATTCGTGATTCTGGAAGTTGTGTAAGGGTTTTCTCTCGAAGGACTAAATATAGGCCAAAGGAGGGCACCGGAGAAGGTGGGACCCACCCAGGAAACCTGCTGGCGCGGCCAGGCGGTAGGCCGCGCTAGGAGGTCGCCTGGACGGCCCCTGGCCCCCCTCTGGCCCATTGATGACCCACAAGTATAGCGGATCAATTGTAGTCCTTTCGATTAGTAAGAGCGTCAAACCCAACGAGGATCAGAATGATCTGACAAGTGGTTTTCAGCAAGGTAATATCTGCAAGCACTGAAATTATCGGTAACAGGTGATTGTGTGGTGAGATGATTCGTAGCAAGCAGCAAGTAACAATAGTGGTAATGGTGCAGCAAAGTGGCCCAATCCCTTTTGTAGCAAGGGACAAGCCTGGACAAAGTCTTATAGGAGGAAAAATGCTCCCGAGGACACACGGGAATTTCTGTCATGCTACTTTTCATCATGTTCATATGATTCACGTTCGTTACTTTGATAGTTTGATATGTGGGTGGACCGGTGCTTGGGTACTGCCCTTACTTGGACATGCATCCCTCTTATGATTAACCCCTCTCGCAAGCATCCACAACTACGGAAGAAGAATTAAGACAAAGTCTAACCATAGCATTAAACTAGTGGATCCAAATTAGCCCCTTACGAAGCAACGCATAAACTAGGGTTTAAGCTTCTGTCACTCTAGCAACCCATCATTTACTTACTACTTCCCAATGCCTTCCTCTAGGCCCAAATAATGGTGAAGTGTTATGTAGCCGACGTTCACATAACACCACTAGAGGAAGAACAACATACAACACATCAAATTACCGAACGAATACCAAATTCACATGACTACTATTAGCATGACTTATCACATGTCCCCAGGAACAAAAGTAACTACTCAGAAAGCATAATCATATTCATGACTAGAGAGGTAATGAGTAGCATCAAGGATCTGAACATAAACTCTTTCACCAAGTAACCCAACTACAATCAACTACAAAGAGTAATTAACACAAATAGCAATCTTACAAGTACCAATCGGAGTCGCGAGACGGAGATTGGTTACAAGAGATGAACTAGGGTTTGGAGATGAGATGGTGCTGATGAAGATGTTGATGGTGATGAGTCCCCTTCGACGAGAGGAGTGTTGGTGATAACGATGGCGACGATTTCCACCTCCGGGAGGGAAGTTTCCCCGGCAGGATCGTCCTGCCGGAGCTCTAGATTAGTTCTGCTCAAGTTCCGCCTAGTGGCGGCGGCGAATCCACAAAAAAGCCTCCTCTTGATTTTATTCCGGATGAAACCCTTCATATAGCAGAAGAGGGGGCCAGAGGGCCAGCTGGGTGCCCACAAGCCCCCTAGGCGCAGCCAAGGGGGTTGGCCGCGCCTAGCAGGCTTGTGGCCACCTGCTCGCGCCCCTCTGGAACTTCTTCGGCCCAGTATTTTTCAAAATCCGGAAAAAAATCCTCGTTGATTTTTACGGTGTTTTGAGTTGGGCAGAATAGGTATCTCAAACTTGATCCACTTTCAGGCCAGAATTCCAACTGTCGGCATTCCCCCTCTTCATGTAAAGCTTGCAAAATAAGAGAGAAAAGGCATAAGTATTGTACCGTGAAGTGAAATAACAGCCCAAGAAGCGATAAATATCAACATGAAAACATGATGCAAAATGGCCGTATCAACTCCCCCAAGCTTAGACCTCGCGTGTCCTCAAGCGAAAGCCTAGCTCAATAAATATGTCCACATATTTAGGGAGAGAGGTGTCGACAAAACAAGATACGAACATGCAGGCATCATGATCATGATCAGAACAGCTATACCAACATATAATCTCTCATGCTAAAGTGACAATTCCTTCACAAAATAAAGCATGGATCAAGAACCTCACCGAGAAGTAACAACCGATAGCCTGTAGTCACAGAAGCAATTGAAATTTATTACAACATCAGAAGGAGACAAATAAGAGCTTGTAAAGCAAATCCAGATACTCAATCATCCTTTCGTTCTCTACAATTACTACAACTCACATGGTACTCATGAGATCTAAGTTTCAGCTGGACACAGAGAAAGATAGGGGCTTATAGTTCTGCCTCCCAACTGCTTACCTCAAGGGTAATGTCAACAATAATAATTCATGAATACTTACTTCCAAGTTGACATATGAATATAGATCTTTCCCAAGCATATGACGTTAGCCAAGATAAAGGCAAAACAAGGAATTGGTGAAGATCACCATGACTCTTTCAAGGGAAAAAAGTAAAGGTAGAAGATAGTCCCTTCGCATAGGGAAGCAGAGGTTGTCATGCGCTTTTGAGGTTTGGATGCATGTCCTCTTAGTGTGGAGGAACGTCACTTTATATTGCCTCCTCTGATAAAGAACTTTATTATGCAGTATGTCACTTTTATGTCTTCCTCGTCACAGGTTCATACAAAGCTTATTTTCCACACACTAATAGATTATACATATTAGGGACCAATTTTTTATTGCTTGCACCGATGACAACTTACTTGAGGGATCTTATTCAATCCATAGTAGGTATGGCGGACACTCATGGCAAAACTGGGTTGAAGGTTTATGGATGCACAAGTAGTATCTCTACTTGGTGCAGGAGTTTTGGCTAATATGAGGTGGAAGCAATCGTCACATTCTAAGGGATCTCTAATCATATAACATTGTTCGGAACCAAGCCAACACAATTCATTATGTTGTCTTCCTTGTCCAACATCTACTCCTAGGCATGCAATAGTTTAGTGAGTGTTCACAATCATAGATGGTGTAAAAGATGATGTATTTATATGTGAACCTCTCCTTCTTTATCACTTCCTATTAATTGCAACAATGACCAAGGTCTACGTCTGTCTACCCTCAACAAGTTTCAATCATCATTCTTTTTAATGTGAAGCCATCACTTCCCATAAGATCATTACATGATCTTTCATGCTTTTGTTCTTTTCTCACTCTTTTAATCATGGCAAGAGGCAAAGCCCTTCAACTAAGACACTCTTTATTATATGGATCACGAGCTCGAATACATCATGGGTTACACAAACAAAAACTCAAGACTAAACCTCTAAGACTTTTAATCTACTAGAGAAGAATAAAACTGAAAAGGAACAAACTAAAACAAAGGTAAAAGCAAAATATGTGATGGTGATACGATACCGGGGCACCTCCCCCAAGCTTGGCACAAGCCAAGGGGATTGCCCATACCCATGCTTAGTTGTCTTCCTTTGGTGGTGCTGGTGGTGGAGTTGTTGTAGAGGTCTTGAGCTTGTTTAATTTCCACTTGAGCATAAAATTCTGCTCCCTCAGATCATCATTTTCCTCTTCAAGCTTCAACACCCTTTGGCATAATTCCTGCTTACTCTCCTCCAAGAAACAAGAAGGGATAAACAAAGTCTTAGGCTTCTTCCTTGAGTCGGGGAGGCTCGACTTCTTGAACTCCACATGCATGTGTCCAGGTTGAGGTAGAGGAGCCTCCTCTTCATCGGAACTTGTTTGTTCCTTCCCCTTGGGATCATAATCTTCTTCCTCATCAGTGGTCCAGCCACAAGGATCCAAGTTCTCATAGACCTTGGGGATAGCAAGGTAATGTGCCACATAGCTTGCCCCCTCTGAATCTTTAGAAGACATCTTGCTCTAAATCTGCGGCAGAAAACAGGCTCGAAATGAAAACACAGGAAATCTGCATGATACAAATATCAGACCCTTCGGGAGAATATATAATGATTTTTTCCAGACCAGAAGGAGTACTCCGCACGAAAACGGAGTCCGGGAGGCACATGAGGAGGACACAAGCCCCCGAGGCGCGGCCAGGGGTGGGCCCGCGCCTGGTAGGCTTGTCGCCTCCTCGCGCGCTTTCCGGACTACTTCTAATTTTTCTGTTTTTTAAAATATTCCAAAACGGAGAAAAATTCTTATTGGAAAAGTTTTGGAGTCTGTTTTCTTACCGAATCACATACCTCTTCGTTTTCAAAGTCTGAAATAGGCTGATAAATATCCCTTCGGTATTCCGGAGTTACGGTATTGATAATATTGCTTCCAACATTTATGGGAGTACCTGAGATATAATGCTTGATTCTCTGCCCATTTACAACTCTCGGACAATTACCTTCCATGTTGTTGATCTTCATAGCACCGGAACGATATACTACCTCAACAATATAGGGACCTTCCCATTTAGAGAGAAGCTTGCCTGCAAAGAATCTTAAACGAGAGTTATATAGCAAGACATAATCACCTACATTGAACTCACGCTTTTGTATCCTCTTATCATGCCACCTCTTAACCTTTTCTTTGAACAACCTGGCATTCTCATATGCCTGAGTTCTCCATTCATCAAGCGAGCTAATGTCAAATAACCTCTTCTCACCGGCAAGTTTGAAATCAAAGTTGAGCTCTTTGATTGCCCAATAAGCTTTATGCTCTAGCTCAAGAGGTTAATGACATGCTTTACCATACACCATTTTGTACGGAGACATGCCCATGGGATTCTTATAAGCAGTTCTATAAGCCCACAGTGCATCATCGAGCTTCTTTGACCAATTATTTCTAGACCTGTTGTCGGGACCCCGATCCTGAGTCATAAGAACCTAGCCTCTAACACATCACATCACTTTGCGGCCTCACGCACGGTAAACTCCACGACTGCGACCTTACCTTGGTTGGGACCGTTTGTGTCTTTTGGCTCACGTATATGAATATGTTGCTAGCGTTCAAACGACAAAGAACCCGGGTCGACATGACTAGTTATAAAGCCCATCGGTACAACCGTACAGGGACATGCATACATAACCTAGCAAAGCAAGTGTCGGTCATCAGCGTGTGTAGATGAGTCGTAGCAAGCTACAAGGACTCCATTATACCGCGTGACATTTCCCCGAGGGGACAGACACAGCAGCCAAGAAGGATACATGTCGGTCAATCAATGTGTTCCGAGCAGTAGCAAACTACCAAGGCTCGATGGAATCACAAAGAGGCGTTTCCCTGTAAAGAGTACTACTAAAGGCAAACAACTAGGTGTCGAATCCCACACATATAATGCATTTCAAACATACACACATTATGCACGATATGTGTAGATACAACATGGCATCACAACATAACTCTATGACTCAAGCATTTATTAAAGACTCATAAGAGTCAACATAGTATGATATTACAAACAGGGGTCCCGTGACCCGACACTCAAGTCATACAAACAACAAGCGGAAGCAAATCATGTCTAGGTACAGACATCTACTAAAAGTGGCTGGAAGAGCCTGAAAAGCTACTACGACCCTACCAAAGGAGCCAGACCTCTGTCTGGGATTCCCAAGCTATTCCGGTCAACATCGAATACATCGCGTAGAACATTTTAATGAGTCTAAGTCTTCTCTGCAAAACATAAATAAAGCAACCGTGAGTACAAAGGTACTCAGCAAGTCTTACATCAGAACTATCTACACATGCATCATGTTTCAATGAAAGGATTGTGGGGTTTGATTGCAGCAAGCCAGCTTTGACTCTTGGCTAACCTGTACTACGACTACAAGTTCTTTCTTTGAGGTGGGATAACGCACACGAGTCCACATATTCACCAATGCAATACACCACTATGGATCCACTCTCGGCTCCCAACGAGAAGGCCTTCCATAGCACTCACACTTATGTTGCATGTTTTATAGTATCCATTTACATTGTGTATGTACCACGTAATGTTTCCAAGTAGTCCATAACTGAGGATGCGGCTATTCGAACAGATTGAATCACCCTGCAGGGGTATACTTCTTCACACATGCTCTCACCACTTAGCACCATATGCACGTCATGCATCTCGGCAACCTTCAAGCGGAAGCACTGGCGTGGGTGTCGGCCACGGCCGTTAACCACACAAGACCCTAGTCCAGGTTTATCGCCTATTTGAGACTGAACTCGCAAGGAAGTTTGGCCGAGGTTTCCTCTACGGCCCCAAACGATGTGCGCAGGGTTCCCAAGCCCACCATCCGTGTGCCACTTGGTACACCGTGCCACTGTGTATCTACCGCAGAGAAGCCTACCCCGTGGGACAGAGCTAAACACGGCCGCCAACACTTTTCCTGTAAACACCAGAAACTAGTTGCAACTCCTGGACAGAGATCTAGGTGATTAATAAGCCAAGAGGGTCAATTAAGTATCCCAATGTGTGGTAGTATCTTGTCTTGGATAACACACACAGAACTCAGTTCTTAAGGACGGTCCCAATGAGACAACCCACCATGTAATCCTACATGGCCTCTCATCGCTACCTTTACCAAATCGGATTCACGCTTTTACTCTCACACTATAGGACATCAACCCAACCATTCTGATTCATCATCCAGATGGATCAGACCCGACACGACTCTAAGCATAGCAGGCATTGTAAACAAGCATGGATGAGTAAGCACAACAAGGCCCAAGCAGTTGCTACTCATGCTAAGTGGTTTCAACTATTTACTATGACAAAATCAGGTCATGCAGAGGAATGGGTTCAACTACCGATAATATGTATAGTTGAATCGTGTTTGTCCTAATGCAGTAAAAGAGAGCAGGAGCGAGGGAGTGGGTTTAATTCAATATGCTCAAGGGGGGTTTGCTTGCCTGACACGTCTGAAGATAGAAATGAGTCTTCATCAATGTCAACGATCACATCGTCGGAAACATCGTTTAGCGAAGGGGAACAACACCGACGAACAAGAAAGAACAACAATTACTTCACGGAAATGCAACACTATGATGCATGCTCAAGACATGAAATGAAAGGTGGCAGGGCTAATGTGGCTATCATTTCTTAAGTTGAAGTTGGTTTGAATTAGGATTCAAACATCACGTCAAGCCGGGTATCTTTCCAAGTACCCTTAAAATTGATTCGACTTGATGCTCATAACAAATTGCTCCAACATGTACGGAGTTAGTATTTTGAGGTACTGTTTTGCATTGACCAATGTTTGGTCATCACAATTGAAGTGGAATTCAAATAAGTATCAATTTCCAACTCCAAACTATTTATTAAATTTACCCTATTCATCATTTTGCCTATTTGGTGTTGTTAACTTTTTCAAACATGCATGAAAATGCCATAATCAGATTCTTTGGATTTTTCTCATCCTTTTTCATATATAAATTATTTTCATTGGTCTTACAGATTATTTTCTATGATTTTTAGAAGTTTTAGACATTTCTGGAATTATTTTATAAACAGAAATACTATTACTGCATCAGCACTGACGTCAGCAGGTCAACTGGCCGGCCAGGTCAAACCTGACAGCCAGGGCCCACTAGTCAGTGACACAAGTGTTAAAAAGGGGTTAATTTTAAACTTTTATTCCTAATTAGGGTCTGGGCCCACTGTTAGTGGGTCATTAGGTTAATTATCTTGTTTAACTTATTTCTGAAAATATTCTAATTTGACAAGGGCCAGGCCCCACCTGTAGGTGACCCAAGGGAGGTCAAACCCCTGGTCAAGGGGCCAGAACCACCGGCGGCTCAACGCCGGCGACTCCAGACATGGTGGGGCTCATCGGACTTCGCCATCTGGCGACCATTTGCACGGCCGAAGCCATCTACGCGAAGCCCAGGTTGGGCCGCATCCATCCCGACCCAGCCACGGGCCAGGAGATCGCCGAAACGAGGCCGGCGACGACCTCGGGCGGCGGCCGGACTTGGCCATGGTGGAGCAGGGTCTACGGCGTGCAAGAGGAGAGGGGAACATGGGGAATCAACGGAGAACCTCACGGGGGGGCTCGAATGGCGGTTCGGTGGGCTCGGGGCGCTTTGGGCGGCGCGAATCGGGGCTGGCGGCCTTCGGTGGTCGGATATGAAAATGATGACGGTGACAGCGCCAGGGGGCCTCTGGCTTCGATTCCTGAGGCGGGGAGGGGCGGCACGTCATGGCGAAGGGGATGGGCTGCTCGGGGAGGCCTAGCAGGGGTCAGGGAGGCGCCAGTGAGCTCGAGCCGAGCTCGGCCATGGCGGAAGGAAAAGAACAGAGGGGGGGAGATGAGGAAGAGAGATGGAGAGGAGGGGGAGGAAAACGGGACGGCTCTCCCGAGCCTATCCTAGCCACCAGGTCGGCGGGGAGGCCAGGCAGGCAGGAGGCGTGGCGCTCTCACGAGCTCGCCGTCCCCTTCTTCTCCTCTGCCTTCTAGCAAGAGGTAGAAGACAGGGGTGCCCCTGGTGGGCTGGGCCAGCAGGTGAGCACATGATAGCTCTCTCTCTCTTTTCCTTATTTTTGTTTTATTTTCTTTCTGGCATTTAGATTTAGGATTTTAATAAAACATTTAAGCATTTTATAAAATCCTAGAATAGTATTATGTGACAGTAATAAAAATAATCAATGCCACAAAATAGTTTCAACATTTTTGAAACTTTTATTTTAAAAGAAAACAAAATAACTCCATTCCAAACAGTTATTTAATCCAATCAAAATTCATGTTCATAAGTTCCTGTGACTTAGAAATTTGGTTTGACAAATTTATTCCCTGTCACTATTTTCCCAAATGTTTGGAACATTTTTCTGGTTCCTTTTAAGGTAATATTTTTATTGCCCTTTTGTCAATTTCAACTCATTTGGCTTGATCACTTCCATTTCCAGATTCAATGAAATTTGAATGCATGTATGAAATGCAATGGCAAGCAAGGAAAACTTGGGCTGTGACAACTCACCCCCACTAAACAAGAATCTTGTCCCGAGATTCAAGCGTAGTCGGGAAGAGGAAGAGGGAACACTAAACAATCACAATCTTCACGATCCATTTGCTCCTCTCGAGGACGTTGATTCATCGCACCATGTTGATCTTGACATCTTTGTCCTTGAGGTCTTCATCTAGCTTGACGACAAAAGACCATAGAGACGACATAAGATTCGATCTCCTCGAAGATCGAGCAACTCAAGATCAACTCATAGAATGAGACATAGGAACGTCCCTTGAGTTGAGACACAACACATAACACGGATGAGAAAATGAGGCATATGACGAAGGTTCAATTGGTAGGCAACAATTCCACGCTTAAAATAGATGGGGACAAGGTTTCAAAGTAGCGAGGATTAGGTTGCCCTTCATACCACAACGGGGCACCTTAGGAAGGTGACTCTTAGAGTTATTCCCCTTAGGTGGCAAAAAGGATTACTTTTGATCCTAAGATCATTGAAACTCTTCATACCATAGTAAGGCAATTCACAAATGATTGTTGGAGGAATTTGAAAGAATGGCATACTCAGTTGGATAGAAACTAGGGTTATGGAACAACTCAGTGAACGGAAGGCACATTCCAAATATTACCGAGGATATAACCTAGTGTCTGAGCATGCTCTCAAGAACTTGAGCATTTCCATATTCATCAAGGTTTACCAACATCCGTGCCAAGGATCCTGGTGACACAACATACTACCATGATGAACAGTGATGGAGGATGCAGATGCAAAGGAAGACAACACCTCCTCAGATTTCACCTTAGCTGTGCCAAGGGAACGAAATCGGGTTGATCGACCGAGAGACATTTAGCACTCCGCTTCTAATGTTCTCCTTGATGTACTAGCACAACCCAATTATAGATCGTGCTTGATATCTAGCGCATCAAGTATAGGTCGGACTTCGGGACCAAAGGGGATCCAGGAGGAACAACTTACAAAATAGGTCATACAAAACCACACGGAAGATGGCTAAGATTAATGATGCAAGATATTATAATATCAAGTCTTCCGGCTAGGTGTGTTAGCCATTTCACCAATTTACCGGGTTACATAGAGACCAATATTATAACTCTTGGGGAAGTTCCAACCATTATAACTGCCTGAGATTCAGCTCCGGTTGGTGACACGATGCTTTAGACTCAACATGTCCAAAAAGAAAGTTTGCAACACAAATCGACGAGATAACGTTGCGAGATTCTCAGGAAATGAACTGCGGAAGACAACTCCAAAACATGAGCTGGATCGCAAGACCCACGTGAACACACTGCCCAAGACAACTGTGAACACATGAAAAGTCTTACAATAAAACACTACCGAGTTCAGGATGGGAACCATCATTGCGGATAACGAAGCCATGTGCAAGTCCGTCTGGTACCTTCAGGAATGGCACTTAACTTCTTTTCCTTGAACAAATCAATCAGTGGCTTGGTGTGCTAGGAAATACATATGGAGAGAGAGGTTGCAAAGCTATCAAACCACAGCATACTTCGCACATGCATGAATGATTTGGGATGATTCTGAAGATAACAAAATGACCTTCCCAAATTCGTGGCAGCAACTTGCACCAATGCACATGAATTAGAGGAAGTCACTTCCTACACCTAACACATACTTCATGAATAGACATGAAGACAATGTCTTAAAAGTTTCCAACACTAACTTAATGTTCAACATAAATCATGGAACAAATGAAAATGTTGCCGATGGGCTCAACAACAATTCATCAAGATACCCATATAAATGGATTCCCATAAATATGTGAGCAAGATAATAGCATTGGTCAGATCAAAGAATATAATGGTGTATGCTCAGAGAAATCCATGAGTAAAACACCGCTACAAAAATCTTTGGTTCTGAGTTTGATTTGACGATAGCCCATGCTCAAATCAAAATTAAACAAGATAATATATGCAACAATTGTTCACACGAATGAACCGATGAAAATATCATCTTTCTTCAAACTCACACAACAGGAAAAATATCCTTTTTAAATGAGCTAAGTTTAGTCAAAGCTTTAATCTTCCAACTCTCCAAGTTGTTGTTTAGCTTAACCAACTAGCTCGAGGTATCCAACACGGATTCTTGGAGAAGATGGCTTATAAAGACACCAACTTGATCACGAGCTCTATCATAACAGTCAGGAAACAACCTGGTAATACTTCGAGAAGATATTCAAAAAATCACGAACCACCGATATATTATTAGGCTCGGGAACAATCTTGCTTTTCAGGGCAAGATGATGTGATCAATAGAGCGAGGGATAGACACAATCCTAACTCATTGATTGAGAAGTGCACCATGAAACATGGACTACGTAGCACGGTCAATCCTAGGATGACGATTCAATCATCATCACCATAAGAGTGAAATTATTGTCCATTAGCTACCAAGCAATAGCATTGCTAGGAGTATTGATTTCACACATCATGGTTCACTTGTCAATATTCTGGTTTCAACCAACACGAAAACCGAGGGATGAACAATGATAGCGAGAAGTATCGCTACATCAAGAGCTCATAAGAGATGGTGCAATTCTCATAACACTCTTGACAAAAAGAGGGTAATACTCCAAGATAGAACACATCATGGTTCACTTGTCAATATTCCGGTTTCAACCAACACGAAAACCGAGGGATGAACAATGATAGCGAGAAGTATCGCTACATCAAGAGCTCATAAGAGATGGTGCAATTCTCATAACACTCTTGACAAAAAGAGGGTAATACTCCAAGATAGAACACAACAAAAGCTGGTTTAGCATTTCGATCTGTGGAATACAACTACTTTGACCCAATCCAAGAAATGGATGTGGTACTGGAGTTTGCTTCTCCCAGTCTTTCGAGAATAGAACAACTTGACAGACCACAAAATAAAAGACATTAATGACACGAATGCACAACTATTCCTGACTATCCTCTCATGGATGAAGGCCAGAATACCACTAGATAGGGCTAACTCAAGAGCACATGATTTCTTGAGTTATGGATGCATGGAGTAGAATGTCGAACGAGTTCAACATAATTCTTCCAGATAACCCATGCAGGAGGCAGAGTAGGCAGAATCACAATATGGAGTAGAGAACTCATCACGAGCACTCTTGTTATGATCTTTAGTTCACCGAGAACTTCTGCCAAGGATGATTCATGGTGTTGGGGGAATGATATACCATGAACCTTGGGAACTACAACAAGGTTACTAACCATCCTAGAGGAACTAGCAACACTATCAACAAAGATGAGCAGAATGATCATTGGATTCAGGAACCCAGAAATAGAGTACCTACAAGCTATTTAACATCATGAGATGTTTTTTTTTGAAGATGATGGCCAGAACTATCACACTGGAAACCAAAACACATCTAGACTATTGGGTAGTTTTTGGAGTAACATGTTTTCCTAATACTTCAACAAAACGTCGAGGTAATAGAGTACCTCAACACAATTATTAGTGTGCTTTGTCCGGCCAAAAGACATTGGGAAAAGAGAAAGGAATTTGCAATCGCATCAGACTATTTGGGAACTTTGGAAAACTCGGACAGCATAACGGCTGTACGGGCATGAATTATGAGGGAACCTGCAACAAAACTAACAACATAACAATTGAATTCTTATGGAAACACTGATCCTTGAAGATATCAATCTTTCCCATAAGTCTCCAACATAGTAACTCGTCATCCTAATGAATAGATGGGAAAACCGAATTCTTAAACCCCGTAGAATAAAGAAGAGGGTGACTCAGAATAAGAATGACACAAGGAAAGGAGTAAAAAGAGCCTTACGTTCCCTTCTACAAACAATTCCCTTATATAACTAAAGAGTTGCTAGACACAACATCGACCAGTTTGGCTTGGTTATCCTACAGGCAGTCAAGCTCTGATACCAAAGCTGTCGGGACCCCGATCCTGAGTCATAAGAACCTAGCCTGTAACACATCACATCACATTGCGGCCTCACGCACGGTAAACTCCACGGCTGCCACCTTACCTTGGCCGGGACCGTTTGCGTCTTTTGGCTCACGTATATGAATATGTTGCTAGCGTTCAAATGACAAAGAACCCGGGTCGACATGACTAGTTATAAAGCCCAGCGGTACAACCGTACAGGGACAGGCATACATAACCTAGCAAAGCAGGTGTCGGTCATCAGCGTGTGTAGACGAGTCGTAGCAAGCTACAAGGACTCCATTACACCGCGTGACATTTCCCCGAGGGGATAGACACAGCAGCAAAGAAGGATACATGCCGGTCAATCAATGTGTTCCGAGAAGTAGCACACTACCAAGGCTCGATGGAATCACAAAGAGGCATTTCCCTGTAAAGAGTACTACTAAAGGCAAACAACTAGGTGTCGAATCCCACACATATAATGCATTTCAAACATACACACATTATGCACGATATGTGTAGATACAACATGGCATCACAACATAACTCTATGACTCAAGCATTTATTAAAGACTCATAAGAGTCAACATAGTATGATATTACAAAAAGGGGTCTCGTGACCCGACAGTCAAGTCATACAAACAACAAGCGGAAGAAAATCATGTCTGGGTACAGACATCTACTAAAAGTGGCTGGAATAGCCTGAAAAGCTACTACAACCCTACCAAAGGAGCTAGACCTCTGTCTGGGATTCCCAAGCTATTCCGGTCAACATCGAACACATCGCGTAGAACCTTTTAATGAGTCTAAGTCTTCTTTGCAAAACATAAATAAAGCAACCTTGAGTACAAAGGTACTCAGCAACTCTTACATCAGAACTATCTACACATGCATCATGTTTCAATGAAAGGATTGTGGGGTTTGATTGCAGCAAGCCAGCTTTGACTCTTGGCTAACATGTACTACGACTACAAGTTCTTTCTTTGAGGTGGGATAAGGCACACGAGTCCACGTATTCACCAATGCAATACACCACTATGGATCCACTCTCGGCTCCCAACGAGAAGGCCTTCCATAGCACTCACACTTTTCTTGCATGTTTTAGAGTATCCATTTACATTGTCTACGTACCACGTAATGTTTCCAAGTAGTCCATAACCGAGGACGCGGCTATTCGAACAGATTGAATCACCCTGCAGGGGTATACTTCTTCACACATGCTCTCACCACTTAGCACCTTATGCACGTCATGCATCTCAGCAACCTTCAAGCGGAAGCACTGGCGTGGGTGTCGGCCACGACCGTTAACCACACAAGACCCTAGTCCAGGTTTATCGCCTATTTGAGACTGAACCCGCAAGGAAGTCCAGCCGAGGTTTCCTCTACGGCCCCAAACGATGCACGCAGGGTTCCCAAGCCCACCATCCGGGTGCCACTTGGTACACCGTGCCACTGTGTATCTACCGCAGAGAAGCCTACCCCGTCGGGCAGAGCTAAACACAACCGCCAACACTTTTCCTATAAACACCAAAAACTAGTTGCAACTCCTGGACAGAGTTCTAGGTGATTAATAAGCCAAGAGGGTCAATTAAGTATCCCAATGTGTGGTAGTATCTTGTCTTGGATAACACACACAAAACTCAGTTCTTAAGGACGGTCCCAATGAGACAAGCCACCATGTACTCCTACATGGCCTCTCATCGCTACCTTTACCAAATCGGATTCACGCTTTTACTCTCACACTGTAGGACACGAACCCAACCATTCTGATTCATCATCCAGATGGATCAGGCCCGACATTACTCTAAGCATAGCAGGCATTGTAAACAAGCATGAATGAGTAAGCACAAGAAGGCTCAAGCAGTTGCTACTCATGCTAAGTGGTTTCAACTATTTACTGTGAAAAATCAGGTCATGCAGAGGAATGGGTTCAACTACCGATAACATGTACAGTTGAATCGTGTTTGTCCTAATGCAGTAAAAGAGAGCAGGAGCGAGGGAGTGGGTTTAATTCAATATGCTCAAGGGGGGTTTGCTTGCCGGACACGTCTGAAGATAGCAATGAGTCTTCATCAATGTCAACGATCACATCGTAGAAAACATCGTTTAGCGAGGGGGAACAACACCGACAAACAAGAAAGAACAACAATTAATTCACGGAAATGCAACACTATGATGCATGCTCAAGACATGAAATGAAAGGTGGCAGGGCTAATGTGGCTATCATTTCTTAAGTTGAAGTTGGTTTGGATTAGG
Source organism: Hordeum vulgare subsp. vulgare (assembly GCF_904849725.1). Classification (NCBI taxonomy): domain Eukaryota; kingdom Viridiplantae; phylum Streptophyta; class Magnoliopsida; order Poales; family Poaceae; genus Hordeum; species Hordeum vulgare. The sequence goes on from NC_058522.1 coordinate 294,538,399, forward strand.
ATTCAAACATCACGTCAAGCCGGGTATCTTTCCGAGTACCCTTATAATTGATTCGACCTGATGCTCATAACAAATTGTTCCAACATGTACGGAGTTAGTATTTTGAGGTACTGTTTTGCATTGACCAATGTTTGGTCATCACAATTGAAGTGGAATTCAAATAAGTATCAATTTCCAACTCCAAACTATTTATTAAATTTATCCTATTCATCATTTTTCCTATTTGGTGTTGTTAACTTTTTCAAAAATGCATGAAAATGCCATAATCAGATTCTTTGGATTTTTCTGATCCTTTTTCATATATAAATTATTTTGATTGGACTTACAGATTATTTTCTATGATTTTTAGAAGTTTTAGACATTTCTGGAATTATTTTATAAACAGAAATACTATTATTGCATCAGCACTCACGTGAGCAGGTCAACTGGCCGGCCAGGTCAAACCTGATAGCCAGGGCCCACTAGTGAGTGACACAAGTGTTAAAAAGGGTTTAATTTTAAACTTTTATTTGTAATTAGGGTCTGGGCCCACTGTTAGTGGGTCATTAGGTTAATTATCTTGTTTAACTTATTTCTGAAAATATTCTAATTTGACATGGGCCAGGCCCACCTGTAGGTGACCCAAGGGAGGTCAAACCCGTGGTCAAGGGGCCAGAACCACCGGCGGCTCAACGCCGGCGACTCCAGACACGGCGGGGCTCATCGGACTTCGCCATCCAGCGACCATTTGCACGGCCGAAGCCACCTACGTGAAGCCCAGGTTGGGCCGCATCCATCCCGACCCAGCCACGGGCCAGGAGATGGCCGGTACGAGGCCGGCGACGACCTCGGGCGGCGGCCGGACTTGGCTATGGTGGAGTAGCGGCTACGGCGTGCAAGAGGAGAGGGGAACATGGGGAATCAACGGAGAAGCTCACGGGGGGGCTCGAATGGCGGTTCGGTGGGCTCGGGGCGCTTTGGGCGGCGCGAATCGGGGACGGCGGCCTTTGGTGGTCGGCGATGAAGATGATGACGGTGGCAGCTCGAGGGGGGCTCTGGCTTCGATTCCTGAGGCAGGGAGGGGTGGCACGTCATGGCGAAGGGGATGGGATGCTCGGCGAGGCCTAGCAGGGGTCAGGGAGGCGCCAGTGAGCTCGAGCCGAGCTCGGTCATGGCGGAAGGAAAAGAACAGAGGGGGGAGATGAGGGAGAGAGATGGAGAGGAGGGGGAGGAAAACGGGACGGCTCTCCCGAGCTTATCCTAGCCACCAGGTCGGCGGGGAGGCCAAGCAGGCAGGAGGCGTGGCGCTCTCACGAGCTCGCCGTCCCCTGCTTCTCCTCTGCCTTCTCGCAAGAGGTAGAAGACAAGGGTGCCCCTGGTGGGCTGGGCCAGCAGGTGAGCACAGGATAGCTCTCTCTCTCTCTTTTCCTTATTTTTGTTTTATTTTCTTTCTGGCATTTAGATTTAGGATTTTAATAAAACATTTAATCATTTTATAAAATCCTAGAATAGTATTATGTGACAGTAATAAAAATAATCAATGCCACAAAATAGTTTCAACATTTTTGAAACTTTTATTTTAAAAGAAAACAAAATAACTCCATTCCAAACAGTTATTTAATCCAATCAAAATTCATGTTCATAAGTTCCTGTGACTTAGAAATTTGGTTTGACAAATTTATTCCCTGTCACTATTTTCCCAAATGTTTGGAACATTTTTCTAGTTCCTTTTAAGGTAATATTTTTATTGCCCTTTTGTCAATTTCAACTCATTTGGCTTGATCACTTCCATTTCCAGATTCAATGAAATTTGAATGCATGCATGAAATGCAATGGCAAGCAAGGCAAACTTGGGCTATGACACCTGTTGACAGTCTTTTGCAGAATTAGTTTAATCTCTCTGTTGTTTAGCTCTACTTGACCACTGGACTGAGGGTGATAGGGAGACACAATTCTATGGTTGACATCATACTTAGCAAGCGTTTTACAGAAAGCACCATGAATGAAATGTGAACCATCGTCGGTCATTAGATATCTAGGGACTCCAACTCTAGGGAAAATAACTTCTTTAAGCATCCTGATAGAGGTGTTGTGATCAGCACTACTAGTGGGGATAGATTCTACCCACTTAGTGACATAATCAACAGCAACTAGGATGTGAGTATACCCGTTGGATTTTGGAAAAGGTCCCATATAATCAAAGCCCCAAACAACAAATGGTTCAATGACAAGTGAATAGTTCATAGGCATTTCTTGACGTTTACCGAAATTACCTATTCTTTGACATTCGTCACAAGACAAGACAAACTTACGGGCATCCTTGAAGAGAGTGGGCCAATAGAAACCTGATTGCAATACCTTGTGTGCGGTTCTATCTCCCGCATGGTGTCCTCCGTAGGCCTCGGAGTGACACTTCTGTAGGATCTGTCCCTGTTCATGTTCAGGTACACAACGTCTAATAACACCATCTACTCCTTCCTTATAAAGGTGAGGATCATCCCAAAAGTAAATGTCTCAAGTCAAAGAAGAATTTCTTATTTTGCTGGTATGTGAAACTAGGTGGTATGTATTTGGCAACAATATAGTTTGCATAGTCAACATACCATGGTGCACTACGTGAAGCATTGATGACATTCAATTGCTCATCAGAAAGCTATCATCAATAGGTTGTGGGTCATCAAGAACGTTCTCCAACCTAGACAAGTTATATGCTACGGGGTTATCAGCACCCTTTCTGTCGACAACGTGCAAATCAAATTATTTTAGCAAGAGAACCCATCTGATAAGTCTAGGTTTAGTGTCCTTCTTCTCCATGAGGTACTTAATAGCAGCATGATCAGTGTGAATAGTGACTTTGGAATCAACTATGTAAGACGTGAACTTTTCACATGCAAACACGACTGCTAGAAATTCCTTCTCCGTAGTAGCAGGGTTTCTTTGGGCACTGTCTAGAGTTTTACTAGCATAGTGAATAACATTCAACTTCTTATCAACTCTTTGCCCTAGGACAGCACCAACAGCATAATCACTAGCATCACACATGATTTCAAAAGGTAAGTTCCAATCAGGTGGTTGAACAATAGGTGCAGTTATCAAAGCCTTCTTAAGTATTTCGAAGGCTTCCTCACAATCATCGTCAAAAACAAAAGGAATATCATTTTGCAAGAGATTGGTAAGAGGCCTAGAAATCTTAGAGAAGTCTTTAATGAACCTTCTATAGAAACCAGCATGAGCAAGGAAACTTCTTATACCTTTGATATCTATGGGGTATGGCATTTTCTCGATTGCATCAACCTTAGCCTTATCGACTTCAATACCTCTTTCAGAAATTTTATGTCCTAAGACGATGCCTTCATTTACCATAAAGTGGCACTTCTCCCAATTCAAGACAAGATTGGTGTCTTTACATCTCTGCAAGACTCGATCAAGGTTGCTGAGGCGATCATCAAAGGAAGACCCGTAAACGGAGAAGTCATCCATGAAAACCTCCACAATCTTTTCACAAAAGTTTGAGAATATAGCCATCATACATCTTTGAAAGGTAGCAGGTGCATTGCATAAGCCAAAAGGCATACGTCTATAAGCAAAGGTACCGAAGGGCAGGTGAAAGTGGTTTTCTCCAGATCAGATTGTGCAACTGGTATTTGGGAGAAACCAGAATAACTATCTAGAAAGCAGAAGTGTGTGCGTTTAGACAGTCTTTCTAGCATTTGGTCGATAAAAGGCAAAGGGTAATGATCTTTCCTAGTGGCTTTATTCAATTTCCTAAAATCGATCACCATCCTATAGCCAGTAATAATCCTGTGTGGGATCAATTCATCCTTATCATTAGGGACAACGGTAATACCTCCCTTCTTAGGGACGCAATGCACCAGACTCACCCAATCACTATGAGCAACAGGATAAATAATACCTCCTTCCAGAAGCTTTAGTATTTATTTTCTTACTACCTCTTTCATCATAGGATTTAATCTCCTTTGATGATCAGCAACTGGTTTGAAGTCAGGATCAGTTTTAATCTTGTGCTGGCATAGAGTGGGAATAATGCCCTTAAGATCATCAAGAGTATATCCAATAGCAGCACGGTGCTTTCTCAGAGTTTTTAGTAACTTCTTTTCTTCATGCTCTGAGAGGCTAGCACTAATTATGACAGGATATATCTCTTTTTCATCAAGATAAGCATACTTAAGAGTATCAGGCAACTGCTTAAGCTCGAACACAGGATCACCTTTTGGTGGGCATGGATCCCCAAGCACTTCAACAGGCACGTTATTCTTAAGGATAGGATATTGTTCTAAGACAACTTTATCTATTTCATCCCTTTCATCCATATGCATATCATTTTCATGCTCAAGCAAGTATTGCTCTAAAGGATCAGTAGGAGGCACGACAATAGAAGCTAAGGCAATAGTTTCATCCTTACTAGGTAACTCCTTTTCATGAGGTTGTCTACCAAACTTGGAGAAATTGAACTCATGTGACACACCTTCAAAGCCAACAGTGACAGTTTGCTTCTCACAGTCAATATGAGCATTGACAGTATTGAGAAAAGGTCTACCAAATATGATTGGACAAAAGCTATCTTGTGTGGTAGCAAGAACAAGGAAATTAGCAGGATACTTCGTTTTACCGCACAAGACTTCAACATCCCTAACAATTGCCACAGGGCAGATAGTATATCTATTGGCAAGCTAAATAGTGACATCAATAGGGTCTATCTCAATAGGTGCAATCTCATCTTTGATTTCATCATATAAGGATTGAGGTATTGCACTAACACTAGCACACACGTCACATAAACCATGATAACAATGATCTCCTATCTAAACAGAAACAACAGGCGTGCCAACCACATGCCTATGTTTGTCTCTAGCGTGAGGTTTAGCAATTCTAGCGGCATCTTCACAGAAGTGAATATTACGTCCCTCAACATCGTCTGACAAAAGATCTTTGATAATAGCAATGCTAGGTTAAACTCTAATTTGCTCAAGGGGTGTAGGTGTTCTAATGTAGCCTCTACGTATCACACTTGAAGCTTTAGAATGATCCTTTATCCTAACAGGGAAAGGTGGTTTCTCAGTGTAACTACATTGACTTCTAAAGGAGGATGATATTTAAACCACTTCTCTTTGGGGAGATCAATATAAGCAGCAAATGATTCACACAATGAAGCTACTATCTCATAGTCAAGTCCATACTTAGAGCTAAAATCACAAAAAGTATTTGTTTCAACAAAGGATTTAACGCAACCAAACTTGAAATTCATACCTGACTCCTTACCTTCTTCAAGCTCCCAATCTTCAGAGTTGCGTTTAATTCTCTCCAATAAATTCCATTTGAAGTCAATATCTCTCTTCATAAAAGAACCGGTACAAGAAGTGTCAAGCATGGTGCGATCATCATGAGAAAGCTGAGCTAGAAGTTGTGAATGATAATTTCTCTCGAGAGCTCATGATTGGGGCATGAATATAAGATTTATTTAAGCCTCCCCCAAGCTTGAGCGATGCTTTTTCTGTCACGAGGCCAAAAATTATAAATATACTTCCGATCACGATGTACTAAATGCATAGGATAAAAAATTTGATGAAATTCCAATTTCAACAGATTGTAGTCCCATGATCCAGTATTATCACATAGCCTATACCATGTCAACGCCTTATCCTTAAAAGATAAAGGAAAGACCTTCTTCTTGACCTCATCCTCGGGCAAACCTCCAAGCTTAAATAAACCACAAACTTCATCTACATAAATTAGATGCAAGTATGGATGTGATGTTCCATCTCCTGTCAAAGGATTAGCCAGCAGTTTATCAAGCATACCCGAAGGAAATTCAAAGCAAATATTTTTAGTAGGTGCACAGGTTGAGGAGAAACTCTTTGCGCTTCTGTTCGAGGTGAATATACCCCGAACAAGCCCCTCAAAGGATTAGTATCCATAGTGACAAGTGACAATAAATTTCAGCACACTATATGAATGTTTCCTTACCAAGTTCCACTTACCAAAGGCGCTTCACTCCCCGACAATGGCGCCAGAAAAGAGTCTTGATGACCCACATGTATAGGGGATCAACCGTATTCCTTTCGATAAGTAAGAGTGTTGAACCCAACGAGGAGCAGAAGGATCTGACAAGTGGTTTTCAGCAAGGTAATATCTGCAAGCACTGAAATTATCGGTAACAAGTGATTTTGTGGTGAGATGATTCGTAGCAAGAAACAAGTAGCAATGGTGCAGCAAAGTGGCCAAATCCCTTTTGTAGCAAGGGACAAGACTGGACAAAGTCTTATAGGAGGAAAAACGCTCCCGAGGACACACGGGAATTTGTGTCATGCTAGTTTTCATCATGTTCATATGATTCACGTTCGTTACTTTGATAGTTTCATATGTGGGTGGACCGGCGCTTGGGTACTTCCCTTACTTGGACAAGCATCCCACTTATTATTAACCCCTCTCACAAGCATCCGTAACAACGAAAGAAGAATTAAGACAAAGTCTAACCATAGCATTAAACTAGTGGATCCAAATCAGCCCCTTACGAAGCAACACATAAACTAGGGTTTAAGCGTCTATCACTCTAGCAACCCATCATCTACTTACTACTTCCCAATGCCTTCCTCTAGGCCCAAATAATGGTGAAGTGTTATGTAGTCGACATTCACATAACACCACTAGAGGAAAAACAACATACAACACATCAAATTACCGAACGAATACCAAATTCACATGACTACTATTAGCATGACTCATAATCATATTCAAGACCAGTGAGGTAATGGGTAGCATCGAGGATCTGAACATAAACTCTTCCACCAAGTAATCCAACTAGCATCAACTACAAAGAGTAATTAACACTACTAGAAACCTTACAAGTACCAATCGGGGTCGCGAGACGGAGGTTGGTTACAAGAGATGAACTAGGGTTTGGAGATGAGATGGTGCTGATGAAGATGTTGATGGTGACGAGTCCCCTTCGACGAGAGGAGTGTTGGTGATGACGATGGCGACGACTTCCCCCTCCTGGAGGGAAGTTTCCCCGGCAGGATCGTCCTGCCGGAGCTCTAGATTGGTTCTGCTCAAGTTCTGCCTCGTGGCGTCGGCGAATCCACGAAAAAGCCTCCTCTTGATTTTTTTTTCTGAACGAAACCCTTCATATAGCAGAAGAGGGGGCTAGAGGGCCAGGTGGGTGCCCACAAACCCCCTAGGCACGGCCACGGGGTGGCCGCGCCTAGCAGGCTTGTGGCCACCTGGTGGCGCCCCTCTGGCACTTCTTCGGCCCAGTATTTTTTATAAATATGGAAAAAAGCCTCATTGATTTTTACGGCGTTTGGAGTTGCGCAGAATAGGTATCTCATACTTGCTCCACATTCAGGCCAGAATTCCAGCTGCCGGCATTCTCCCTTTTCATGTAAACCTTGCAAAATAAGAGAGAAAAGGCATAAGTATTGTACCGTGAAGTGAAATAACAGCCCAAGAAGCGATAAATATCAACATAAAAACATGATGCAAAATGGACGTATCACCCATATTCGGTGATCGGGCAGCTTCTGTTACGCTGATTTTTTATATATTTTTCCTGGAATTTTTCGGGCTTCGGAAAATTGGCTAAAAGCCCCTGCAAAATAGATATCAGTAGACAGAAACTAGCAATGGGTGCACTGAGTTATTATGTTAGTCCAAATATGTGTAAAATGATATAAAAGTGTAGCAAAACATATAACAATGTCACCCAAAAGATCATGGAACAAGCAGAAATTATAGATATGTTTGGGACGTATCAGGTACCACCGAGTTCATGACTTCGGTGTTACCGAGTTGGCTACTTTAGGTGTAACAGTTGGCTTTTGGGGACAGCCAATATATACCCTTACACCTACCTTTCATTCGTAGAGGAAGCACCCAGAACACACACTTCATTGCCAGATCCATTTTTCTGAGAGAGAGACAACTACTCATGTGTTGAGACCAAGATATTCCAATCCAATCATTTGAAACTTGATCTCTAGCCTCCACAAGTTGCTCTACATCAAATCAATCTCTCCTACGCATGCCTATTCTATGAGAGAGTTATTTTGTTTTGAGGAGACTATCTTTAGAAGCACAAAAGTAAGGATTTCATTGTTCTACCACATCTATTACCTTTTGGAGGGTGGTGCCTCCTAGATTTATTAGGTGTCGCTTGGGAGCCTCCTATTTTGTGTTGTGGAGTTGAAACAAGATGTTTGTAAGGGCTAGGAGATTGCCTACTTCATGAAGATCTATCGTGAGTGAGGCTAGTCCTGTGTGGACGGAAGCCGTGGTGGAATATACAAGGCCGCTTCTTCGTGGACTCCTTGTGGGTGGAGCCCTTCGTGGACTCTCGCAGCCGTTACCCTTCGTGGTTTGAAGTCTCCACTAACATGGACGTACGATAGCGCCACCTATGGGAACCATGCCAAGAATCGTCGTGTCAACCTCATGTGTTTGATCTCCCTACCTTACTCCTTTACTTTACACTTGCATGTTTTACATTCTATTGCTATACTCTTGGAACTGTATGTGTAGGGTGTAATTGAGTGGCCATAATTGCTAAAACTGGCCAACAACTAAAATTAGGAAAAAACTAAGTTTTTATCTTGTCAAGTAATCTAATCACCCCCCATAGACATATTTCGATCCTACAACTTCCAATTTTAGAAAATTTGGAACCAATAAAAACTTTTGAGTGATGGAGATGATTGATTAGATTGCAACTTGCTTTTGTGCGTAATTGTGTTTTAGCTCACCAAAATAACTTCCTTCCTAAAATCTTATACCTTTGACCCCAAATCTTTGCCCACTGATCATGCCATGTGTATAGGACCAGAAAGTGATTTTTATAAAATATTATTTTAACAAAAAGCCTTTCCTTGTTTTAAGGCATCAAAACCCCTGAATTGGGATTTGCACTACAAGTCCCTAATTTAGGAGAGATGTTTTGCCCCATAGATTTTCATTTGATTCTATTATCAAAATAACTTTCTAAGACACCAAAAGAAATATTTTAGAAGTTATTTTCCTATTTTATTTAAATGCCCTTTTCTCAAGCCAGAAATGGTATTTTATAGGCAAAACATATTTTCCTACCTTAGAAATATTTGAGAAAATTCAGAGAAACTCACAGGACATATATTTTCCATATATGTGAGTTTCTACACATGGTCATGTTGAAAGTAATGGGTGAAAAACCCTCAAAACAATTTCTGCCTATTCTGAGCTTTTGACATATTTCCAAGGGAAATATTCTCAATAAATTCCACAAAAATTCTAGCATGTCCCACATTTACATGTGGTGATCATTCAAAGTTTCATCTCCATCCAAGTTGGTTTGGTCCACCTATTAATTCAGAAACCCCTTCTGTCCTCAACCACGTTTGAGCAACTCTACATTGCCAAGTTTATCCAGTTGATCCCAAACTTTGCAAGAGTGATCAAAACACCAAATGAGGATGGCATTCCAAGTTTTGCATTTTTGGGCGTTTATTTGATCACACTTGTCCAGAGGATTGTACTTCTGCCCATTTCTAGGGGTTTTCAAGTCTTCATTGTCAACCTTGCTCAAATAAGCTCAAACTTCGTGAATCCTACTATTTTTGCCCACCATCTAATCCTGTTAATTCTCACTGCCTTTGGAGAAGGTTAACTTCCCCAAACCAGCAACAAACACCTTCTGCTGGTTTTTAAAACCAGCAAGTGTCACCCCTTTCCCTCCATCCCTTCACTACTAATTGATGTCACAAGTTTCCTGAGCCCCAGCTCTACTTTAATGGGAGGAGGACAAAATCCTCAATTTCTTTCCTGATTTCACTCTGGCAACAATTGTTTTCCTCTCCCCTTTTGACCACAACTGTTTCCCTCGGCTTCAATGCACCCAGGGTGCATCTCCACAACTCCCATGCGCTACCAGACACGGTGGGGACATTCCAGAGCACGCCAGCATGCCAAAGCAGCCCTGTGGATGTGCCACAGAGCGTGCCTACATCAAGGGAGATTAGCCCCGGCCAAGCCTTTCCCCAAAAGTTTTCTAGCTTTGACCACATCAACGACCGGCACCAGCGCCGCGTAGGGCCCCCTCCTCTCTCCCTTTTCTTCTGCCCTGGCGGCCCGTGCCCGCGCATGCCCGAAGCCGTCAAGTGGAGCTTGCTACTGCGACGCAACAGCGTACAACCCTGCTCCCCCTCGACCCTTCCTTCATGCGTAGACTGCACCCATGAAGGCCACAGACTCACCCCCAGGCCTTCTCTCCCTTGCTATCCACTTTTGTGGCCTCGCCAGCGCACCACCTCTCGGTGGGCCGCGTCCCCCCTATAAAGAGGCCACCCCGGCTTCTCTTCGCCCCTCTTGAACCTTTCTCGCATTTCAAATCGATCACCCCAACACCCCATTCAATCTATTAGAGCACGAGTGCTCGAGATCGACCGAGGCACCGCCGCGTTGGGGCTCCGTCAATCTTGGGACACATGCTTGTGCCGGCGCACATTTCACCCCCATGTGACCGCAAGTGACCCGTACTTCGTCTCCACCTCTTCCCCGCCCTTCTCCCCTCTCTAAACATCCTCACCAGCAACCTTTCAAAGACATTCGCTGCGGCTCCCTCGTCGTCAGCAGCTCCAACCACCTCAGCCACCCCTCGACCTCTACCCGAAAGGCGGGAGTGCAAGGAACCCATTCCTACACTCGCCCTTTATCGTCATTGCCAGACCTGCCACCGGTGAGCTTGCACTCCCTTCCATCCCGAGGTATAAGACGACCCTGACAGGGGGACCCCACCTTTCGGTGTTTGTATCTCTCTCCCTCTCCGAGTCGCTAGCCGGAGGGCCCAACACTTGAGGCACAAACTGACGGCGCACACGCACCTGGGATCTTTAGTTAGCTGGCTGGCCAGCTGGGCCAGCCCAACTGCTGGCTGGCTCTGGCCTAGGCACACTACTCATTTCTCTTTTATTTTTTTGTCTCTATTTCAAATAATTCCACGGAATTAAATATTCATTCAAATACAATTATTTTTCCACCATAAGTCTTGTACAAATATGTATAATTTCATAAAACTATTTGTGTAGTTTTTAGAAAAACTTGTATACACAGTTTTATTTTAAAACATAGTTTTGAATATATTTAGACTGTGTTAAACAAATTTAAAAACATTTTTCACATCAAAACCAGGAAACAATAATTTTAAATGTAAAGTTAGTAATTTACATAATAGGTTAACATTTTAGGAGTATTTTTTTGTGCTCTGTTTTTTCTGGTTCTTATTATTGCTCTTACTATCGTGATGATAGATCACGTGGTTGACAAAGGAGTTGGACTCGAAGACTTCAAAGACCCCGGAGACTTTGCTGACCAAGGCAAGCAACCCTTTGACCATGCCTAAGAAACTTTCACTTGCATGTCATATGATGCTCTACTTATGCATATATTCCCATTGGATCAGAGACCCCCTTGTTGGGTTGTCCCCGAAGAACACGTCGTTGAAACTTGCATTTGGGCATGACCCTACCACCTATGAGGGTTGTGCATGTGGGGTTTAGTTAGTTGTTTGTAGTTGCTACGCAAGTAGGGGATGGTTATATGCATGATGATGACGAAGGTTGTGATACAAAGGGTTTTCAGAAACCCCGTCGGTGCCACTAATGCTCGAGGGTGAACATGTTGAGGTGAATGGCCACTTGAGAAGAAGTGGTGTACGAGGAAAAGATTTGTGTACGTGGTTTCGGAAATGGGATTAGATTTAAGATGTGTCTACCGTCCCAACCTTACATGGGCGACCACGATACCCCTTATGGGACGGGGCTTGATTGATTACCTTGGTCGATACTAGCAGAGAGCCCGCATTACTAGTGGCAGGAGTGGCACGACCACTCTCGTGACGGGGTCATGCCGGGTCGGGCGACCATTCTGTGTTTACAGGTTCTGAGCACACGTTGTGTGCCCACGTGGATGATATGATCTAGGGCGAGGATCGTAGGATATACATCATGAGGGATAGCACCAACGAGTGGAATCTTTGTTTAGTGCTGCCAAGGGAATGGCATTGTTCGGGTGCTTACCTCGGGTATGTTATATATCGCGAGTTGTGGATGGCATGGAAGTTCCCCCAGTCTCGTTGGTACAACTTGCAACCTCTGCAGAGTATAAAACTATTCGAATACATGTGTCCATAGTCAAGGACAGTTGGATAGTCCTGCTTAAACTACATGTAGTGATTTCCGCATAAACCCATTGTATGTAGGGGGTAATATGAGGCAAAGATAGAGACATGGGGAAGATGAAGTTGGAGCTAAGTCAGGTGACCTAGCATGATGGGTGAACATGGGATGTTCAACCCATAGTTGATATTGATATCTAAACCTGTTCACTGGTTTACCGCTATGCCTTGTGGTGCTTGTCGCCCAAGAACTTGATCATGTTGTTCCACTAGGAAAACCCAGTTTTCCACAAAGATCATCATACTAGTGTTATGCCATACTTCGTATTGCCTTGTTCCATATCATGGGTTGCTTGCGAGTACATTCAAAGTACTCTTTGGCTTGCTAGTGGTTATTTAATTAGCCACGCGTGGAAGAACCAGAGTTCAGAGAAGAGTTCGTCGGAGACGGACATGCGATCCAGGACACTCCTGAGTCGGAATGCGTGTAGGCTAAGGCAGATGGCATGGGTTCACGTTATCCTCCAAGGTATCTGCATTTCAGTAGTATGTTGGTGTGTCAGCCTTCAAGGTCGTAGTTATCTAATGACTTGGCCCTAATGGCCCTATTTTATCAGACGTTATGTATGGATGTAAAACTCTTGTTATTCAATATATGTGTGTTCAGTGAGCATTGATCTCCAGGATCACTGTACATGTGCATTTGGCGATCTCGACCAACAAGTTGGGGTCCCCATAGCCTATCCCAGTAAATGCGGAAGCACGATCTCCTCGAGTGTATGTGCCTCTTGAAACATTGCCCCAAGTCGCGGTTCGAGCCGACCTTTCTTCAGGAAAGCCTGCCAATCAAGGTACAATTCACACATGGGCATTTAAAATGCCTTTGTTGAAAAAGATGTTAGTTTTAAAGACATGCAGGTTACTAAAGCGATCAGACCGGAGTCAGCCGAGCATGAGTGGAACTCATCTTGCAAGCCGATTACTATCGATATGTGAGCAGTCGAAGACTCAACACACCAGCGTTGAAGGCTAATTTGGGGGCTACTGAGGGAGTCCAGGATCCTGGGGTCCTCTGGCAGCCGGTTAGTCAATAACGAGTGGGCCCATTGGGCCGCACTGTAGAAGACCGGGCATTATGACGACCTCTACTCTAGAAGGGATATCCCGAAGATTGGTGTGTACTTCAAGCTTAGAAAGACTAGGCCGCCTCATCTATTCCCGATTATAGTTGGTAACTTGTAAACCCTAGGGTCCCCGGTGTCTATATAAACCAAGGACCCCTATCCGTGTAGAGGAGGGCTGAATCATCTAGGATTTAGCATATACGATTTCGAGGTAGATCTACTCTGTATTCATCTTCATCAATACAATCAAGTAGGATGTAGGGTATTACCTCCATAGGAGAGCCTGAACCTGAGTAATACACTGTCTCCCCCTTCTTCCTAAAACCAATCGATCCAAGGTCCACAGTTCGGGACCCCCTACCCGAGATCTGCTGGTTTTCACACCGACACATGGCGCCCGTGAGGCCGTTGTGCAGAACGGAGTCCAGGGCCCGATGTCGTCGACCAATTAGTGAGGGAATGGATCCCCCAGACCTTGTCAAAGCTTCCTCCATCGCCGTAATGGACTGCTAACCCATCTACCTCGCCGTGACCCACGCTGGAGTTACCCTGTTGCTACTGCAACAAAAGGCCTTCCAACGACGCCAGAAATAGGAGTGTTGCTTGATACTCCTCAGCAACGGCACCAGGAATCCATCTGCTACGGTTACGCCTTAAGGGACTTCCTAGGCAAATATGCAAAGGATTTCCCCCGTGGCCTTGGAGCCTTACGTTGGTGTTCCCTCGAAACGGAAAGGGTGATGTAGCACAGTGGTGGTAAGTATTTCCCTCAGTTTGAGAACCAAGATATCGATCCAGTGAAGGAGTATCACAAGTGCCTACACAAACACAAAAAGCTTGCTCCCAACGCTATGAAGGGGTTGTCAATCCCTTATAGATTGTTCGCCAAGTGAGAACTAAAAGTAGCAAAGTAACAAAGCAAAGTAAAAAAAAGAAAGTGGAAATGATAGATGTGAATAGACCCGGGGGCCGTAGTGTTTACTAGTGGCTTCTCCCATGAAATCAAGTAGATGGTGTGTGAACAAATTACTGTCGAGCAATTGATAGAACCACGCAAAGTCGTGACGATATCTATGGCAATGATTATATCTATAGGCATCACGTCCAAAACAAGTAGACCGATACTTTCTGCATCTACTACTATTACTCCACACGTCGACCGCTATCCAGCATGCATCTAGTGTATTAAGTCCAAAAGAACAGAGTAATGCCTTAAGAAAGATGACATGATGTAGATGGACAATCTCATATCTACGACAGAGCCCACCTTGTTACCCTTGATGGCAACTACACAATGTGTGACTTGCTGCCCCTACTGTCTCTGGGAAAGGTCACCACACGGTAAGAACCCAAAACCAAGCACTTCTCCCATTGCAAGAATCATAGATCTAGTTGGCCAAACAAAACCCAAGACTCGGAGAGACTTACAAGGATATCAAATCCTGCATATAAGAAATCAGCAAAGACTCAAGTATATATCATAGATAATCTGATCACAAATCCACTATTCATCGGATCTCGACAAACACACCGCCAAAGAAGATTACATTGGATAGATCTCCATGAAGATCATGGGGAACTTTGTATTGAAGATCCAAGAGAGAGAACAAGCCATCTAGCTACTAACTACGGACCCGTAGGTCTGAAGTGAACTACTCACGAGTCATTGGGAGGGCGATGATGATGATGAAGAAGCCCTCTAACTCCAAAGTCCCCTCCGGCAGGGTGCCGGGAAGGGTCTCCAGATGAGATCTCGCGGAACCGGAAGCTTGCGGCGGTAGAAAAGTATTTTTGTGGCTCCCTTGATTTTTTCTGATTTTTAGGGAATATATAGGTGCAAGATCTAGGTCACGGGGGCGCCAGGGAGGCCACAAGCCTGCCCACCACCGCCCCCCCCCCCTAGTAGCGGAGTGGGGGCTTGTGGGATCCCTGTAGCCCTCCTGGCTTGGCCCACAGGCCCCCTGATCTTCCTTCGTTAGGGAAAAAATCATTTCGGGGATTTTATTCCGTTTGGACCCCGTTCCAAAATCAGATCTGAAAAGAGCCAAAAGCACAGAAAAAACAGGAACTGGCACTTGGCACTAAATTAATAAGTTAGTCCCAAAAAAGATATAAAAGGTACATAAAACATACAAAGATGACAAGATAACAACATGAAACCATGAAAAATTATAGATACGTTTGAGACGTATCAAGCATCCCCAAGCTTAACTCCTGCTCGTCCTCGAGTAGGGAAGTGATAAAGAATGAATTTTTGATGCTTTCATGCTACCTAGCATAGATGTCCTTTGTAACTCCTCTTATGTGACATGAATGTTCAGATCCATTAAATTCAAAACAATAGTTTGCTATTGACGTGGAAACAATAATAATTCAAGAAAACTAGCAAGGTAATCATGAACTTCCAAAATAACAAGGCGAAAAGAAAGTTATCCCTACAAAAGCATATAGTCTGGCTATGCTCTGTCATCATTGCACAACGAATTTAAATCATGCACAACCCCGGTATTGGCCAAGTAATTGTTTGACACCTTTACTTTCTCAATCCTTTTCAACTCTTACGCAATACATGAGTTTGAGCCATGGTTATAGCACTATAGATGCTGTGGAGTGTGGTGGAGGTTGCAAGACAAAACAAGGAGAAGATGGCCACATTAATTAGGCATATCAATGAGCTGTGGAGATGCTCATCAATAGATATCAATGTGAATGAGTAGGGATTGCCATACAAATGATGACTAGAGCTAAGAGTATGTGAAAGCTCTTAAAGAAAACTAGTGGGTGTGCATCCAACTTGCTTGCTCACGACGACCTAAGGCAATTTTGAGGAAGCCTATCATTGGAATATACAAGCCAAGTTATATAATGAAAATTTCCCACTAGCTATATGGTGGTGACAAAACGAGAAACTCTCAATCATGAAGATCATGGTGCTTAATATGCACAAGTGTGGAAAAAGTGGTAGCATTGTCCCTTCTCTCTTCTTCTCTCATTTTTTTGGTGGGCTCTTTGGCCTCTTTTTTTTTGGTGGGCTCTTTGGCCTCTTTTATTTCCTCACATGGGACAATGCTCCATTAATGATGATCATCACACTTTCAACTCAAAACTTAGAACAACAATGACTCTATATGGAATGCCTTCGGTAGTGTACCGTGACAATGATCTAGCATGGCATGGACATTAGTGTAAACATCATGCTAGCTATCTTACGATCGTGCAATGGCAATGTAGACGTGGTGGCACATGTCATGGTGGTAGTTGCATGGCAATATATCTCAGAATGACTTTGAAAAAGCCATAGTAGGTAGGTATGGTGGCTGTTTTGAGGGACGCTAATGGTGGGTTTTGTGCACCGGCGAAAGTTGCACGACACGAAGAAGATAGTTATGGTGGAAGGTGAAAGTGGATCTAAACCATGGACTCAACATTAGTCATGAAGAACTCATATACTTGTTGCAAAAGTTTTATAAGTAATCGAAACAAAGCATTCAACGCATACTCCTAGGGGAAGGGTTGGTAGGTATAAACCATCGCGTGATCCCGACCGCCACACAAAGGATGACAATCAATAGACTAATCATACTCAGATTTCACCACATAGAGGTTCACCATACGTGCATGCTACGGGAATCACTAACTTCAATACAAGTATTTCTAGATCCACAACACCTTACTAGCATAACTTCAATATTACCACAACCATATCTCAAAACTAATTGAGAGGAATCAAACTTCTCTAACTATTCAATGCACACGAAGCTGGAAGTTTTCGTATCCCTTTGGATAATGCTACTGCAACAAAAGACCTTCCAACCGTGCCAGAAACACATGCTGACGGCAGACTGTTCTTGTCTTGATTCTCCTCAGCAACGGCACCAGGAATCTTTCCGCTATGGCTACACCTTTAGGGACTTCCTAGGCAAATATGTAAAGGATTTCCCCGTGGCCTTGGATCCTTGTGTTGGTGTTCCCTCGAAGCGGAAAGGGTGATGTAGCGCAGCGGTGGTAAGTATTTCCCTCAGTTTTGAGAACCAAGGTATCGATCCAGTGAAGGAGTATCACAAGTGCCTGCACAAACACAAAGAACCTGCTCCCAAGCTATGAAAGGGTTGTCAATCCCTTATAGATTGTTCGCAAAGTGAGAACTGAAAGCAACCAAGTAACAAAGCAAAGTAAAAGCGGAGGTGTAAACGATAGATGTGAATAGACCCGGGGGCCGTAGTGTTTACTAGTGGCTTCTCTCATAAAAGCAAGTAGACGGTGGGTGAACAAATTACTGTCGAGCAATTGATAGAACCGCGCAAAGTCGTGACGTCATCTGTGGCAATGATTATATATATAGGCATCACGTCCAAAACAAGTAGACCGATACTTTCTACATCTACTACTATTACTCCACACGTCGACCGCTATCCAGCATGCATCTAGTGTATTAAGTCCAAAAGAACAGAGTAACGCCTTAAGCAAGATGACATGATGGAGATGGACAATCTCATATCAACGATAGAGCCCACCTTGTTATCCTTGATTGCAACTACTCAATGTGTGCCTTGCTGCCCCTACTGTCACTGGGAAAGGTCACCACATGGTAAGAACCCAAAACCAAGCACTTCTCCCATTGCAAGAATCATAGATCTAGTTGGCCAAACAAAACCCAAGACTCGGAGAGACTTACAAGGATATCAAATCATGCATATAAGAAATCAGCAAAGACTCAAATATATATCATAGATAATATGATCACAAATCCACAATTCATCGGATCTCGACAAACACACCGCCAAAGAAGATCACATCGGATAGATCTCCATGAAGATCATGGAGAACTTTGTATTGAAGATCCAAGAGAGAGAAGAAGCCACCTAGCTACTACATACGGACCCGTAGGTGTGACGTGAACTACTCACGAGTCATTGGAGGGGCGATGATGATGAAGAAGCCCTCAAACTCCAAAGTCCCCTCCGACAGGGCGCCGGGAAGGGTCTCGAGATGAGATCTCGTGGAAACGGAAGCTTGCGGCAGCGAAAAAGTATTTTCGTGGATCCCTTGATTTTTTTCTGTTTTTTAGGGAATATATAGGCGCAAGATCTAGGTCAGGGGGGCGCCAGGGAGGCCACTAGCCTACCCACCGCCGCCTCCCCCTGGTGGCGGAGTGGGGGCTTGTGGGCTCCCTGTAGCCCTCCGGGCTTGGCCCACATGCCCACTGATCTTCTTCCGTTCGGGAAAAATCATTTCGGGGATTTTATTCCGTTTGGACTGCGTTCCAAAATCAGATCTGAAAAGAGCCAAAAACACAGAAAAAACAGGAACTGGTACTTGGCACTGAATTAATAAGTTAGTCCCAAAAAGGATATAAAAGGTACATAGAACTTCCAAAGATGACAAGATAACAGCATGAAACCATAAAAAATTATACATACGTTTGAGACGTATCAAGCATCCCCAAGCTTAACTCCTGCTCGTCCTCGAGTAGGGAAATGATAAAGAATGAATTTTTAATGCTTTCATGCTACCTAGCATAGATGTCCTTTGTAATTCCTCTCATGTGACGTGAATGTTCAGATCCATTAGATTCAAAACAAGAGTTTTCTATTGACGTGGAAACAATAATAATTCAAGCAAACTAGCAAGGTAATCATGAACTTTCAAAATAACAAGGCAAAAAGAAAGTTATCCCTACAAAAGCATATATTCTGGCTATGCTCTATCATCATTGCACAACGAATTTAAATCATGCACAACCCCGGTATTCGCCAAGTAATTGTTTCACACCTTTACTTCCTCAAACATTTTCAACTCTCACGCAATACATGAGCGTGAGCCATGGTTATAACACTATAGATGGTGTGGAGTGTGGTGGAGGTTGCAAGACAAAAAAAAGGAGAAGATAGTCACATTAACTAGGCATATCAATGAGCTGTGGATATGCTCATCAATAGATATCAATGTGAATGAGTAGGGATTGCCATACAAATGATGCACTAGAGCTAAGAGTAAGTGAAAGCTCTTAAAGAAAACTAGTGGGTGTGCATCCAACTTGCTTGCTCACGAAGACTTAAGGCAATTTTGAGGAAGCCTATCATTGGAATATACAAGCCAAGTTATATAATGAAAATTTCCCACTATCTATATGGTGGTGACAAAACGAGAGACTCTCAATCATGAAGATCATGGTGCTTAATATGCACAAGTGTGGAAAAGTGGTAGCATTGTCCCTTCTCTCTTTTCACACACACACACACACACACACACATATATATATATATATATATATATATATATATATATATTGGTGGGCTCTTTGGCCTCTTTTTTTTGTGGGCATATTTGGCCTCTTTTATTTCCTCACATGGGACAATGCTCCATTAATGGTGATCATCACACTTTCAACTCAAAACTTAAAGCAACGATGACTCTATATGGAATGCCTTCGGTAGTGTACCGTGACAATGATCTAGCATGGCATAGACATTAATGGAAACATCATGCTAGCTATCTTACGATCATGCAATGGCAATGTAGATGTGGTGGCACATGTCATGGTGGTAGTTGCATGGCAATATATCTCGAAATGACTTTGAAAAAGCCATAGTAGGTAGGTATGGTGGCTGTTTTGAGGGAGGCTAATGGTGGGTTTTGTGCACCGGCGAAAGTTGCACGACACTAAGAAGATAGTGATTGTGAAAGGTGAAAGTGCATCTAAACCATGGACTCAAAATTAGTCATGAAGAACTCAGATACTTGTTGCAAAAGTTTTATTAGTAATCGAAACAAAGCATTCAACGCATACTCCTAGGGGAAGGGTTCATAGGTATAAACCATCGCGCGATCCCGACCGCCACGCAAAGGATTACAATCAATAGACAAATCATGCTCAGATTGCATCACATAGCGGTTCACCATGCGTGCATGCTACGGGAATCACTAACTTCAACACAAGTATTTCTAGATCCACAACACCTTACTAGCATGACTTCAATATTACCAAAACCACAACTCAAAATTAATTGATATGAATCAAACTTCTCTAACTATTCATTGCACATGAAGGTGGAAGTTTCCGTATCCCCTTGGATAACTACCCCTTTTGAGACTACTTTCAAAGCATAGATCAACTACCAAGCCACGCACCGCTGTGCTCTAAAAGATATAAGTGAAGCACATAGAGCAAAAGTATCTAGCTCAAAAAGATATAAGTGAAGCACATGTGAGCTGAATTGTCTACAAAAAGATATAAGTGAAGCTCGACAAAATCACGGTGTGTGCATGTCTCTCTCTCTCTAGGTGTGCAGAAAGGATGATTGTGACACAACAAAAATAAAAGACTCCTACGATACAAGATGTTCCAAGGAAAAACACATAACATGTGGTCAATAAAATTATAGCCCCAAGTAACGTTACCGATGGATTGAAGACGAGAGAGAGGGGATGCCTTCTCGGGGCATCCCCAAGCTTAGGCTTTTACGGCATCCTTGAATCTCTTGGGATTCCTTGGGCATCCCCAAGCTTGAGCTCTTGCCACTCTTTATCTCTTTGTCCATAAGAACTTCACCCAAAACTTGAAAACTACACAACACGAAACTTAAACAGAAACTCGTGATAACATTAGTATGAGAAAGCAAACCACCACTTCCTTAGTTACAATAGCAAACTTAAATTATACTTGTGCTGATGTTGGGTTACCGTATTTTCAATCTTCCATGGCTAATACCCCCCGATACTATCCATAGTTTCATCAAAATAAGCAACCAACACAACAAAAACAGAATCTGTTAACAGCACACCAGTCTGTAGCAATCTGTATATTTCGTATATCTATGGTACTTCAAAAATTCTGAAAAATTACGACAGTGTGAAGAATTTGCGTAGAAATCAGCAGCAAAAAGAATCAACTCAAAAACTCTTATAGAAAAAACGAAAATTCTTTCCGTGAGCCGAAAGTTTATGTCTTTTCCAGCATGACCAAACGATCATCCCCAAGACTAATCATAACAGTTTTGCTTGGCACAAACGCAAAAAGAAACACAAAAACACAATCATAACAGAATTATGAAAGTGTGGAAACACAAAACAGAAAGAAAAAGGATAGATTCGTTGGGTTGCCTCCCAACAAGCGCTTTTATTTAACGCCCTTAGCTAGGCATTGAATGATGCTCTCACAAAAGACAAGAATTGAAGCACAACGAGAGCATCCTAAAGCATGTGAAAATCACATCTAAGTCTAACATACTTCCTATGCATAGAAATTTTATAGGAAAACGAATTGTCAAGACAACCAATAGCTGCCATATGCAAGGAAGAAGAAAAAGACAAGAGCAATCTCAACATCATGAGAGGTGATTTGGTAACATGAAGGTTTCTACTATAATATTTTCCTCTCTCATAACAATTACATGTGGGATCATATTCAAATTCAACAATATAGCTATCCCATAGGATATTCTTTTCATGATCCACATGCATGCAAAGTTGACGCTCTTCAAAAATAGTGGGATTATCATCAACTAAAGTCATAACTTCTCCAATCCCACTTTCAATATTGTTACAAATATCATATTCAACATGAGGTTTGAACAAATTTTCAAGATCATAGAGAAGATCATCACCCGAATCATGATTATTGCAACAAGTAGTGGACAAAGAAAAACTAGCATCCCCAAGCTTAGGGTTTTGCATATTCTTAGCATGATTGTCACTAATAGAATTTATAGTGAAACCATTGCAATCATGCTTTTCATCCAAGGAACCCTCGTGAATCACTTCATGAATTTCTTCACCACGATTTTCAGATTCACGCATCTGAAGCAAAACTCCATAAAGATAGTCAAGTGCCCTCAACTCACTAGCAATTCGTACCACAAAAGTGGGTCTCTTAAAGAGATTAGCTAGTGGATGAGGATCCATATCACTAGATTTTCAGCAAGCGAAGATACAAGCATATTGAAGGCACATGGCACACAAGCGAACAGAAAGCAAGCAATAGAAAAGGGCGAAGAAAAAGGCAAAGGAGAAAGGCAAATGAAAACGACAAATGTGAAGTGGGGGAGAGGAAAACGAGAGGCAACTGGTAAAAAAGTAAATGCAAGAGATGAGTTTGTGAGACCTACTTGGATAGATCTCTCCTTCCCCGGCAACGGCGCCAGAAATACTTCTACTACTACAACAAATGACCTTCAAACGGTGCCAGAAACACGTGCTGACGGGAGCTGTTCTTGTCTTGATTCTCCTCAGCAACGGCACCATGAATCCTTCTGGTACGGCTAAGCCTTTAGGGACTTCCTAGGCAAATATGCAAAGGATTCCCTGTGGCCTTGCAGCCTTGCGTTGGTGTTCCCTCGAAGCGGAAAGGGTGATGTAGCGCAGCGGTGGTAAGTATTTCCCTCAGTTTTGAGAACCAAGGTATCGATCCAGTGAAGGAGTATCACAAGTGCGTGCACAAACACAAAGAACCTGCTCCCAACGCTATGAAGGGGTTGTCAATCCCTTATAGATTGTTCGCAAAGTGAGAACTGAAAGCAACAAAGTAACAAAGCAAAGTAAAAGTGGAGGTGTAAACGATAGATGTGAATAGACCCGGGGGCCGTAGTGCTTACTAGTGGCTTCTCTCATGAAAGCAAGTAGACGGTGGGTGAACAAATTACTGTCAAGCAATTGATAGAACCGCGCAAAGTCGTGACGTCATCTATGGCAATGATTATATCTATAGGCATCACGTCCAAAACAAGTAGACCAATACTTCCTGCATCTACTACTATTACTCCACACTTCGACCGCTATCCAGCATGCATCTAGTGTATTAAGTCCAAAAAGAACAGAGTAACGCCTTAAGCAAGATGACATGATGGAGATGGACAATCTCATATCAACGACAGAGCCCACCTTGTTACCCTTGATGGCAGCTACTCAATGTGTGCCTTGCTACCCCTACTGTCACTAGAAAAGGTCACCACATGGTAAGAACCCAAAACCAAGCACTTCTCCCATTGCAAGAATCATAGATCTAGTTGGCCAAACAAAACCCAAGACTCGGAGAGACTTATAAGGATATCAAATCATGCATGTAAGAAATCAGCAAAGACTCAAATATATATCATAGATAATCTGATGACAAATCCACAATTCATCGGATCTCGACAAACACACCGCCAAAAAAGATTACATCGGGTAGATCTCCATGAAGATCATGGAGAACTTTGTATTGAAGATCCATAAGAGAGAAGAAGCCATCTAGCTACTAACTACGGACCCGTAGGTCTGAAGTGAACTACTCACGAGTCATTGGAGGGGCAATGATGATGATGAAGAAGCCCTCCAACTCCAAAATCCCCTCCGGCAGGGCGCCGGGAAGGGTCTCCAGTTGAGATCTCGCGGAAACTGAAGCTTGCGGCGGCGGAAAAGTATTTTCGTGGATCCCTTGATTTTTTTTCTGTTTTTTAAGGAATATATAGGCGCAAGATCTAGGTCAGGGGGCGCCAGGGAGGCCACAAGCCTGCCCACCGCCGCCTCCCCCCTAGTGGCGTAGAGGGGGCTTGTGGGCTCCCTGTAGCCCTCATGGCTTGGCCCACAGGCCCCCTGATCTTCTTCCGTTCGGGAAAAAATCAGATCTAAAAAGAGCCAAAAACAGAGAAAAAACAGGAACTGACACTTGGCACTGAATTAATAAGTTAGTCCCAAAAAAGATATATAAGGTACATAAAACTTCCAAAGATGACAAGATAACAGCATGAAACCATCAAAAATTATAGATACGTTTGAGACGTATCAGATAACTACCCCTTTTGAGACTACTTTCAAAGCATAGATCAACTACCAAGCCACGTACCGCTGTGCTCTAAAAGATATAAGTGAAGCACATAGAGCAAAAGTATCCAGCTCAAAAGATATAAGTGAAGCACATGTGAGCTGAATTATGTACCAAAAGGTAAAAGTGAAGCTCGAGAAAATCATGGTGAGTGCATGTCTATCTCTCTAGGTGTGCAGCAAGGATGATTGTGACACAACAAAAATAAAAGACTCCTACGTTACAAGATGCTCCAAGCAAAAACACATAACATGTGGTGAATAAAAATATAGCCCCAAGTAATGTTACGATGGATTGAAGACGAGAGAGGGGATGCCTTCCCGGGGCATCCCCAAGCTTAGGCTTTTACGGCATACTTCAATCTCTTGGGGTGCCTTGGGCATCCCCAAGCTTGAGCTCTTGCCACTCTTTATCTCTTTGTCCATAAGAACTTCACCCAAAACTTGAAAACTTCACAACATGAATCTTAAACAGAAACTCGTGATAACATTAGTATGAGAAAGCAAACCACCACTTCCTTAGGTATGGTAGCAAACTTAAATTCTACTTATGCTGATGTCGGGTTAATGTATTTTTAATCTTCCATGGCTAATACCCCCCCATACTATCCATAGTTTCATCAAAATAAGCAACCAACACAACAAAAACAGAATCTGTTAACAGCACACCAGTCTGCAGCAATCTGTATATTTCGTATATCTATGGTACTTCAAAAATTCTGAAAAATTACGACAGTCTGATGAATTTGCGTAGAAATCAGCAGCAAAAAGAATCAACTCAAAAGCTCTTACAGAAAAAAATGAAAATTCTTTTCGTGAGCATAAAGTTTCTGTCTTTTCCAGCATGACCAAACGATCATCCCCAAGACTAATCATAACGATTTTGCTTGGCACAAACGCAAAAAGAAACACAAAAAACACAATCATAACTGAATTATGAAAGTGTGGAAAACACAAAACAGAAATAAAAAGGATAGATTCGTTGGGTTGCCTCCCAACAAGCGCTGTTGTTTAACGCCCTTAGCTAGGGAAAAGGTGATGGACTCACGTATAGTCATCTTTGGTGCTCAAACCATAAGTAGCCCTCGTCATAGATTCATAAGGCAATCTTATTTTATTTCTAGGAAAGCGCTCCATGCCCTTCTTTAAAGGAAATTGAAATCTAATATTCCCTTCCTTCATATCGGTGATAGCACCAATAGTCCTTAGGAAAGGTCTACCAAGAATAATGGCACATGAAGGATTGCAATCTATGTCAAGTACAATGAAATCCACAGGTACATAGTTCTTATTTGCGACAATAAGAACATCATCGATCCTTCCCATGGGTTTCTTGAAAGTAGAATCCGCAAGATGCAAATTAAGAGAACACTCTTCAATCTCATGAAAACCAAGAATATCACATAAAGACTTTGGAATCGCAGAAACACTCTCACCCAAATCACACAAAGCATTGCACTCATAGTTTTTCATCTTGATTTTGATAGTAGGTTCCCACTCATCATGAAGTTTTCTAGGTATAGAGACTTCTAGTTTGAGATTCTTTTCAAGAGATTTCATCATAGCATCTACGATATGCGCGGTAAAGTATTTGCTTTGGCTATAAGCGTGTGGAGAGTTTGCAATGGATTGCATCAAAGAAATGCATTCAAACAAGGAGCAATTATCATACTTGAATTCCTTGAAATCCAAAGTGGGAGTTTCATTACTACCCATAATTTTGATTTCTTCTACTCCACTCTCCACACCTTTATCATCAAGATGGGTGGACTCCGAATCATCGGGGCATTTTTCAACCAAAGTGGATTCATATCCAGTCCCTCCATAAATAGGTTTGACATGCGAAAACAAAGATTCAAGAGGAGACACACCAAACACTTTAAGATCTTCGTGATTTGCATCACTAGAACGCACCCTTTTAAACCATTCATGCCTAGCGTGAATTTGGGCGGTTCTTTCTTTGCTCTCATTCATGGAGACACGCATAGCTTTCAAAGTTTCATCCAAGTTGACCTTGGGAGGAGCGCATCTATCTTTCAAAGCATCAATATCACAAGACATCCTATCAACGCTCTTAGCCTAATTGTCAATTTTGAGTAGTTTTTCCTCTATGGACGCATTGAAAATTTTTTGAGAGTTGATGAACTCTTTGATATTACTCTCTAAATCAGAGGGTAATTTGTTGTGATTTCCATAAGTGTTGTTGTAGGGATTGCCATAGTTGTTAGAGGGGTTACTAGGAAAAGTCCTAGGAACATAGTGTCCTCTAAAAGCATTGTTGTTGCCAAAATTGTTCCTACCAACAAAATTCACGTCCAAACTAGCGTTGCTAGTATCAATCAAAGAAGATAGTGGCATGTCATTAGGATCTACAGTAGCATTTCTACTAGCAACCAAATTCATCAACTCGTCCATCTTAGCACTAAGCGAGTTAATCTCTTCTATAGAGTGTACCTTTTTGCTAGCAGGTGACCTTTCAGTATGCCACTGAGATTAGTTGGTCATGATATTGTCTAGGCGTTTTCTTGCGTATCCTAACGTGATTTCCATGAATGTTCCACCTGAGGCGGAGTCCAAGATATTGCGAGAAGCGAAATTCAAGCCAACGTAAAAGATTTGTATAATCATCCACGAACTCAAGCCATGAGCGGGACAATTTCTAATCATAAGCTTCATCCTCTCCCAAATTGTGCAACGTGTTCATGGTCAAGTTGCTTGAAATTCATGATATCGTTACCTAAGGAGATGATCTTAGCCGGCGGAAAATACTTGGATATGTAAGCATCTTTGCACTCATCCCAAGAATCAATACTATTTTTAGGCAAAGAAGAAAAAAAAGTTTTTGCACGATCTCGCAACGAGAAAGGAAAAAGTTTCAACTTAATCACGTCATTATCCACATCTCTTTTCTTTTGCATATCACAAAGCTCAATGAAGGTATTGAGATGGGTTGCGGCATCTTCACTAGGAAGGCCAGAGAATTTCTCTTTCATAACAAGATTCAGCAAAGCTGCGTTGATTTCATACGATTCCGCAATAGTGGCGGGAGCAATCGGAGTACTAATAAAATAATTATTATTGGTACTCGAGAAGTTGCAAAGTTTGGTGTTTTCAGCCATGATGACTTCAACAAAGAAACAATCACACAAGCAAGCAAGAAAAGCAGCAAAGGAAAACGGCAAAGGCAAAAGAAAACGGCAAAGGAAAAAGGCAAACGAAAATGGCAAATGTGAAGTGGGGGAGAGGAAAACGAGAGGCAACTAGCAAAAATGTAAATGCAAGAGATGAGTTTGTGAGACCTACTTGGATAGATCTCTCCCCCCTGGCAACGCGCCAGAAATACTTCTGCTACTGCAACAAAATACCTTCCAATGGCGCCAGAAATAGGAGTGTTGCTTGATACTCCTCATAAACGGCACCAGGAATCCTTCTGCTACGGCTACGCCTTAAGGGGCTTCCTAGGCAAATATGCAAAGGATTTCCCCCGTGGCCTTGGAGCCTTGCGTTGGTGTTCCCTCGAAGCGGAAAGGGTGATGTAGCACAGCGATGGTAAGTATTTCCCTCAGTTTGAGAACCAAGGTATCGATCCAGTGAAGGAGTATCACAAGTGCCTGCACAAACACAAAAAGCTTGCTCCCAACGCTATGAAGGGGTTGTCAATCCCTTATAGATTGTTCTCCAAGTGAGAACTGAAAGCAGCAAAGTAACAAAGCAAAGTAAAAAAATAAAGTGGAAACGATAGATGTGAATAGACCCGGGGGCCGTAGTGTTTACTAGTGGCTTCTCTCATGAAAGAAAGTAGACGGTGGGTGAACAAATTACTTTCGAGCAATTGATAGAACCGCGCAAAGTCGTGACGATATCTATGGCAATGATTATCTCTATAGGCATCACGTCCAAAACAAGTAGACCGATACTTTCTGCATCTACTACTATTACTCCACACGTCGACCGCTATCCAGCATGCATCTAGTGTATTAAGTCCAAAAGAACAGAGTAACACCTTAAGCAAGATGACATGATGTAGATGGACAATCTCATATCTACCACAGAGCCCACCTTGTTACCCTTGATGGTAATTACACGATGTGTGCCTTGCTGCCCCTACCCGTCACTGGGAAAGGTCACCACACGGTAAGAACCCAAAACCAAGCACTTCTCCCATTGCAAGAATCATAGATCTAGTTGGCCAAAGAAAACCCAAGACTCGGAGAGACTTACAAGGATATCAAATCATGCATATAAGAAATCAACAAAGACTCAAATATATATCATAGATAATCTGATCACAAATCCACAATTCATCGGATCTCGACAAACATACCGCCAAAGAAGATTACATCGGATAGATCTCCATGAAGATCATGGAGAACTTTGTATTGAATATCCAAGAGAGAGAAGAAGCCATCTAGCTACTAACTACGGACCCGTAGGTCTGAAGTGAACTACTCACAAGTCATTGGAGGGGCGATGATGATGATGATGAAGCCCTCCAACTCCAAAGTCCCCTCCGGCAGGGCGCTGGGTAGGGTCTCCAGATGAGATCTCGCGGAAACGGAAGCTTGCGGAGGCAGAAAAGTATTTTCGTGGCTCCCTTGATTTTTTTCTGATTTGTAGGGAATATATAGGCGCAAGATCTAGGTCAGGGGGCGCTAGGGAGGCCACAAGCCTGCCCACCGCCGCCCCCCTGGTGGCGGAGTGGGCGCTTGTGGGCTCCCTGTAGCCCTCCTGGCTTGGCCCACAGGCCCCCTAATCTTCCTTCGTTCGGGAAAAAATCATTTCGGGGATTTCATTCCGTTTGGACTTTGTTGCAAAATCAGATCTGAAAAGAGCCAAAAACATAGAAAAAATAGGAACTGGCACTTGGCACTGAATTAATAAGTTAGTCACAAAAAAGATATAAAAGGTACATAAAACATCCAAAGATGACAAGATAACAGCGTGAAACCATAAAAAATTATAGATACGTTTGAGACGTATCACCCGTCACGGCAAGCGCCTCGCCCCGGCTATAAGTAGAGCCTCGAGCCCCGATGTAGCCCCATGCCACACTCTAGAGACCCCAGAGCCAAGCTGATGACGAGGTGATGTATATGGTTCTCGCCCCTCATTGGACCCCAAGTGAAAGGTGGAGATGTAGTCAGCAGCAAATTTCCCTTACACGGAGATTGTAAGGTTTATCGAACCAAGAGGACTCCTACGCTCAACAAGTAGGTGTCTTCCACCCTGGCGCTAGCAGAAGATGTGGACCTGCACACAAAACAAATAACTTTGCTCCCAACGAGTACAGAGAGGTTGTCAATCTCTCCGGCCTTGTACTTTGCAAAGGATCAAAACACAAGCGGTAAGGTAGTAGTGATTGCAACGGAAAAATAAATAAAGCGGTAAATAATGGAGGTGTAAGCAATGATGGTGATATGCACCGGAGTCACATGATGTTCACTAGTGATGTCTCTCTCCCAAAAGGCGATAAACAACTATGCTAGGGTAAATAAGCCACAGTTGGGCAATTGACAAAATTATGATCGCACTGCAATGCTAACTATGCTCCTTGATAGTTAGAGGTTCAATTGTAATGGGCTATACGCCAAGACGAGTAGACCGTTTATTCATCACGAAATACTTAATAATCATCCACCTTGAGATATCTATCCAGAATATCTCTCTGATATAAAGTTGTGAGCCCCACCCATAGTGTAAACTCAAAGCAACGGAGAACTGCATTAACGAACTATGCGTAAGGTAAACAATCATTGCAACCTTGCTCACAAGCACCGTTGTTTTCTCCCTGGTGGCGACAAGCACATCCCCCAGTATCATGTTTCTGTCACTCAAGCTAGACATCGAGGGGCCCGAACCCACAATCATGCATAACGCTCCCTCATGGAGTTACGATCTACTACTTGGACAAAGCAATAAAAAGCAACGGAGAACATGCATGAATCACTAAGGAACATAATATGAAAGGATAATCAAATATATAGCTCATAACAAATTTAACATAATCTCATAATCCATCGGATCCCAAAAAACCGAGGATAGCAATAGCAAGAGAATTACATAAATGCCTTGATCATGTAGGGAAGCTCACAAGGGATAACCATTGAAGCACAAGATTGGAGAGAAGACATCACATAGCTACTGGTCATGGACTCATGGTCCAAGGGAAACTACTCACGGCACATCCAGGAGGCGTCCATGGTGGTGGAGAAGCTCCCGGAGGTAAATCCTCCCTCCGGTAGGGTGCCGGGAAGAGGTCTCCTGACGCTCCGATATCAAAAGTGCTGCGGCGGCGGAATGATGGAGAAATTCGCGATTCCAGAAAGTCTGCGAGGGTTTCCTCATGGAACACTAAATATAGACCAAAGGAGGGCACCAGAGGAGGTGGGGCCCACCCAGGCAACCTCCTGGCGCGGCCTAGGGCCACGCCACGCCAGCAGGCCACCTTGGAGGCCCCTGGCCCCCCCTCTGGCCCTCCTTCAGTGATCCCGAAGCTTCTTTTTCGCTGATTTTATTATATATATTTTTGGATTTTTTCGGGCTTCGGAAAATTGGATAAAATCCCCTGCAAAAAGGACATCAGCAAACAAAAACTGGCACTGGGTGCACTGAATTAGTAGGTTAGTCCAAATATGTGTAAAATATTATAAAAGTGTAGAAAAACATATAACAATGTCACCTAAAAGATCATGGAACAAGCATAAATTATAGATACGTTTGGGACGTATCAACATCCCCAAGCTTAATTTCTTCTCGTCCTCGAGTAGATAAATGATAGCACAATGATTTCTGTGGTGACATGCTAACACACATATAAGTACTTCAAAGTTAAGCAATTGAGATATGCAATTCATGTTAAGACAATAACAAGCAAGCATCTATATCTAGTATTGAATTTAGCAAAGTAAGAACATAAAGGTGCAAGAGCTCTCGCTGTGTGTGACTCGAATGTCTCCAAATGGTGTTTGCGTGCAAGAAGTGGGAGATGGGTACAGAGATAAAAAAAATTAATTGAGAACTCAATCTACTAAACCTCACACTTAGTCTCCTTTTGAATCTTATTTTGACTCATCCCCAGACCACTTGTCAGGCACATGTCAAAATGATCCTCTCCCTTTCAACTTTGAGCACTCATGCAATGGATGAGTGTAAGCAAGATATGTTGGCACTTAGGATGGCAAATAGAATAATGATGGGGAACGAAGACAAAAGGTATGAAAGGCTCACATCAATGAGGACAACCATAGGTGAGAGAAAACCAAATGATAGATATGATGTGAGGAGTAAGGATTGCCATGTAACGGGTGCACATATGAGCTAAGGTAAACTCTCCAATGGAACTAGTGGGGTGCATCCATGTCGGGACCCCGATCCTGAATCATAAGAACCCAGTGTGTAACACATCACATCACTTTGCTGCCTCATGTATAGTAAACTCCACGGCTGCCACCTTACCTTGGCCGGGACCGTTTGCGCCTTTTTGCTCACGTATATGAATGTGTTGCTAGCATTCAAATGAAAAAGAACCAGGGTCGACATGACTAGTCATAAACCCAATTGGTACATCCGTACAGGGACAGGCATACATAACCCAGCAAAGCAGGTGTCGGTCATCAGCGTGTGTAGCCGAGTCGTAGCAAGCTACAAGGACTCCATTACACCACGTGACATTACCCCGAAGGGACAGACACAGCAGCAAAGAAGGATACATGTCGGTCAATCAATGTGTCCTGAGCAGTAGCAAGCTACTAAAGCTCGGTGGAAGCACAAAGAGGCATTTCCCCATAAAGAGTACTACTACAGGCACACAACTAGGTGTCGAATCCCACACATAAAATGCATTTCATAACATACACATAATATGCACGATATGTGTAGATACAACATGGAAACACAACATAACTCTATGACTCAAGCTTTTATTAAGGACTCATAAGAGTCAACATAGTATGATTACAAACAATGGTCTCATGACTCGACACTGAAGTCATACAAACATCAAGCGGAAGCATAACATGTCTCGGTACAGACATCTACTAAAAGTGGTTGTAGGAGCCTGAAAAGCTACAATGAACCTACCAAAGAAACCAGACCTCTGTCTGGGATTCCCAAGCTAATCCAGTCAACATCGAACACATCACTTAGAAACCTTTAATGAGACTAAAATCTTCTCTACAAAAACATAAATAAAGCAACCGTGAGTACAAAGGTACTGAGCAAGACTTACATCTGAAATATCTACATATGCATCAGTATCAATGAAGGGGTTGTGGAGTTTAATTGCAGCAAGCCAACTTTGACTCTTGGCTAACCTGTACTACGACTACAAGTATTTTCTTTGAGGTGGGATAGCCCACACGAGTCCACATATTCACCAATTCAATAGACAGTATGGATCCACTCTCGTCTCCCTACGAGAAGGGCATCCATAGCACTCACACTTATCTTGCATGTTTTAGAGTATCCATTTAAATTGTCTATGTACCACATAATGTTTCCAAGTAGTCCATATCCGAGGACGCGACTATTCGAACAAATAAATTCACCCTGCAGGGGTATACTTCTTCACACCTGCTCTCACCACTTAGCACCATATGCACGTCATGCATCTCGGAAACCTTCAAGTGGAAGCACTAGCGTGGGTGTCGGCCACGACCGTTAACCACACAAGACCCTAGTCCAGGTTTATTTCATATTTGAGACTGAACCCGCACGGAAGATCGGCCGAAGTTTCCTTAACGGCCCCAAACGATGTGCGCAGGGTTCCCAACCCCACCATTCGGTGGCCACTTGGTACATCGTGCCACAGTGTATCTACCGCTGTGAAGCCTACCCTATCAGACAGAGCTAAACACGGTCGCCAACACTTTTCCTACAAACACCAGAAACTAGTTGCAACTCATGGACAGAGATCTAGGTGAATAATAAACCGAGAGGGGCACTTAAGCATTACAATGCGTGGTAGTATCTTGTCTTGGATAACATACACAGAACTCAGTTCTTAATGACGGTCCCAATGAGACAACCCACCATGTACTTCTACATGGCCTCTCATCGCTACCTTTACCAAATCAGATTCACACCTTTACTCTCACACTGTAGGACATGAACACAACCATTCCGATTCATCATCCAAATGGATCAGACCCGACACGACTCTAAGCATAGCAGGCATTGTAAGCAAGCATGTATGAGTAAGCACAACAAGGCTCAACCAGTTGCTACTCAGGCTAAGTGGTTTCAACTATTTACTGTGGAAAAACAGGTCATACAGAGGAATGGGTTCAACTACCGGAACATGTAACAGTTGAATCATGATTGTCCTAATGCAATAAAAGGGAGCAGAAGTGAGAGAGTAGGACTGTATCGGAATGCTCAATGGGGGTTGCTTGCCTGACAGTTATGAGAATAGCAATGAGTCTTCATCAATGTCAACGATCACATCGTCGGAACCATCGTCTACCGAGAGGGAACATCACCGACAAACACAAAAAGAGTAATATTTACTTCAAAAAAATGCAACACTATGATGCATGATCATGGCATAAAATGAAATTGGCATGGGCTAATGTAGCTACCATTTCTTAAGTTGAAGCTGATTTGAACCAAAATTCAAATATCACTTCAAACAAGGTATTTTTGAAATACCCTTTTAATTTATTTGACCTGATGCGCATACATAACTTTTTTATCATGCATGAAAATGGCATAATCAGATTCCTTGAATTTTTCTGATCATTTTTCATATATAATTTATTTTCATTGGAGTTACAGATTATTTTCTATAATTTTTGGAAGTTTTGCTTTTATTCTGGAATTATTTTAAATCCTTAATTGTATTTATTACATCATGCTGACATCACTAGGTCAACAGGGGCTGGGCCAGGTCAAACCTGACCAGTGGGGACCACTGGTCAGTGACCAGGGGCTAATCTCCGAGTTGATTAGCCCCTAACTAGGCTTTGACCAGCTGTTGCGTCCACTGTCAGCGGCTCTAGGGGGGCAATTAGGCCTAATGGCCTTGCCACATCAGCGCCCATCGGAAACTGGCCGGCGGCGACCAAACCAGCGGCGGGGCTCGCCGGAGTTTCTCAAAATCGGGCCACAGGGGGTGGATTCGAGCGTCGAGAGCACTGGGATGACGCCCACGCTCGGCCTCATCTAGTAGGAGCGACAAGAGAGGCTAGGGGTGGCTGAAAAGGCACCAGCGATGAGATCCAGCGGCGGCGGTGCTCGGTCAGCAAGGGGGCAACAGCTACGGCGAGGGACAGGCCAAGGGGAGAGGGGGAATGGAATCGATGGCTCACCACGAGGAGGTTGGGGACAACGGCGAGCTCGGGGAGGCTCTGCTCGCCGCAAATCGACGGCGGCTTCCGGCGGCCGGAGATGGGGAGGACGGTGGCGATGGCGGCGTTCCGAGGCCTTCAGGCTCGATTCCGGTGGCGAGGGGGATCAGGGTGACGAGGCGGTCCCTCTGGGCCTCTCGGAGAAGCGAGGTGAGGCCGGAGGCTACGGCAACAACGAGCGGCAGCTCGAGCAGAGCTCGGCCATGGCGACGAGGAGAAGGGGAGAAAGCAGGGGAAGAAGAGGGAAATGGGAAGAGGAGGAGGAGATAAGGGAGATCGGGGGAGCTGGTGCGGTGGAGGCGAGGGAGAGCTCCACGGCGAAGCAGGAGGTGGTGAGGAGTTGCCGTCGTGTTCGCCTTCTGCTGTGCCTACTAGCAGGAGGAGGAAGACAACAGGCAGGCCTCGTGGTGGGCTGGGCCTGCACGTGAGCACAGGTTAGATTTTTCTTATATTGCTTTCTGTTATTATTTCTTTTTTTGACATTTGTTTTGATTTAAAAATAAAATCAAATCATTTATTTATGTGACATAAACATAATTGTCCAATGCCACATAATAGTTTTCGTATTTATGGAACCATATTTTATATATAGTAAATATAAATCTATTTATAATAGTTGTTTGATTAAATCAAAAACCAATATAAAATGTTTCTATGATCCAAAAATATTGGTTGACATTTTAATCTTAGTCCAATATTTTATTGGAAAATTAGGGACATTCCCTTGTATCAATTTGAAACAAATTTTATGTTGCTTGTTTGACAAAAAATTAAATGATGAGGCTTGATCACTCCTCATTTCATTTCCAAAAGGAAAAAAAATAGGAATGCATGCATGAGATGCAATGACAAACAAGTCTAGATCTGGGGTTGTGACAACTCACCCCCACTAAACAAGAATCTCGTCCCGAGATTCAAGCGTAGTCGGGAAGAGGAAGAGGGAACACTAAACTATCATATTCTTCACGACCCAATTGCCCTTCTCGAAGATGTTGATTCATTGCATCATGTTGATCTTGACATCTTTGTCTTTGAGGTCTTCATCTAACACGACGACAAGAGAACTGGAAGACTCTACAAGATTCGATCTCTACGAAGATCGAGCAACTCATGATCAACTCTTGGAATGAGACGTAGGAACGTCCCTTGAGCTGAGACATGAAACACATAACAGGGATGAGGAAATGAGGAATATGACGAAGGTTCAATTGGTAGGCAACAATTCCACGCTTAAAATAGATGGTGACGAGGTTTCAAAGTAGCGAGGAGTCAAGTTGCCCTTCATACCATAACGGGGCACCTTAGAAAAGTGACTCATAGAGTTATTCCCTTAAGTGACAAAAAGAATTACTTTTGATACAAAGATCATTGAAACTCTTCATACCAAGGTAAGGCAATTCAAAATTGATCATTTGAAGGAATTTGAAAGAATGGCATACTCAATTTGGAGAGAAACTAGAGTTATAGGTCAGATCGGCAAACGGAAGGCACATTCCAATTGATACCGAGGGTATAACCTAGTGTCTGAGCGTGCTCTCAAGAACTTGAGCATTTTCTTATGCATGAAAGTTTTACCAATATCTGCGCCAAGATCTTGGTGACACATCATACTACCATGATGAATAATAATGGAGAATGCATATGCAAAGGAAGACAACACTTTCTCAGATTTCTCCTTAACGATGCCAAGGAAACGAAACCTGGATAATCGACCGAGAGACATTTAGCACTTCGCTTCTAATGTTCTCCTTGATGTAATAGATAACTTAACTTCTTGGTATCTAGAACATCAAGTAAAGGTCGGACTTCGGGGCACGAAGCGTTCCATGAGGAACAACTTCCAAAATAAGTCATACCAAGACCTCACGGGGAGATGGCTAAGGTTGCTGATGCAAGATATTATAATATTAAGTCTTCCGGCTAGGTGTGTTAGCCATGACATCACTTTACCGGGTTACAAAGAGACCAATATTATAATTCTTAGGAAAAGTTCAAACCATTATAACTGTCTAAGATTCAGCTCTGGTTGATGACAAGATGTTTCAGACTCAGCATGTCTGAAAAGAAAGTTTGCAACACAAATCGACGAGATAAAGTTGCGAGATTCTCAGGAGATGAACTACGGAAGCCAACTCCAAAACATGAGCTGGATTGCAAGACCCACGTGAACACACTACCCAAGACAATGATGACCACATGGAAAATCTTACAACAAAACACTACCGAGTTCTGGGTGGGAACCATCATTAAAGATACCAAAGTCCTTGCATAAGTCATATGATTAGCTCTTAAGAAGGAACTTATTTTCCTTGAACAAATAAATCAGTGGCTTGGTGTGCTAGGAATTACATATGGAGTGAAGATGATCAGTCTATCAAACCATAGAATACTTCGCATGTGCATGACTAACTTGGGATGATTCCGCAAAAAAACAAATTAACTTTTCTCGAATTCACGGCGGCAACTTGCATCAAATGCACGTGAATTAGAGAAAGTCACTTCTTACACCTATCATATACCTCGTGCATGAGACACGAAGACAGTGTCTACAAAGTTTCCAGCGCTAGCTTAATGTCCAACATAAATCATGGAGCAAATGAAAATGTTGCCGATGGACTCAACAACAATTCACCGAGTTATCCATATAAATGGATTTTCACAACTATGTGAGCAAGATAATAGCATTGGTCGGATCAAAGAATATAATGGTGTATGCTCAAGGAAATCCACGAGTAGGACACCGTTACGAAAATCTTTGGTTCTGAGTTTGATTTGACAATAGCCCAAACTCAAATAAAAATTGGACAAGATAATATATGCAACAATTGATCACACAAATCAATCGATGAGAATATCATCTTTCTTCAACACTCACACAACAGAAAAGATATCCCTTTAAAGTGAACTAAGTTAGGTGAAGCTTTTATCTTCCAACTCTCCAAGTTGTTGTTTAGCTTAACCAACTAGCTCAGGGGTATCCAACACGAATTCTTGGAGAAGGGGTGGTTTATAGGAAAACCAACTTGATCACGAGCTTAGCATAACAGTCAGGAAACAACCTGGTAATACTTCCGAGAAGATATTCGGAAAATCATGAACCACCGATATGTTATTAAGCTTGGGAGCAATCTCGCTTTTCAAGGCAATATGATATGATCAAAGAGCGAAGGATTGACACAATCCTAGCTCATTGATTGCAAAGTGCACCATGAAACATGGACTAGGTAGCACGATCAATCTTTAGAATGATGATTTAATAACCAACACACTAAGAATGAATTTATTGTCCATTAACTACAAGGCAACTTAGTTGCTAAGAGTATTGATTTCACACATCATGGTTCACTTGTCGATATTCCGGTTACAACCAACACAGAAACTGAGGGATGAATAATGATGTCGAAAAGTATCACTACATCAAGAGCTCATAAGAGATGGTGCAATTCTCACGACATTCTTGACAAAAGAGGGTAATACTCCAAGATAGAATAGAACAAAAGCTGGTTTGGCATTTTGATCTGCGGAATACAACTAGTTTGACCCAATCCAATAAATGGATGAGTTACCGGAGTTTGCTTCTCCCAGTCATTCTGAAATAGAACAACTTGACAGACCACAGGAATAACAGACATCGATGACACGAATGCACAACTACTCTTGACTATCCTCTCATAAATGAAGGTCAGAAACAATTGAAGAGGGCCAACTCAAGAGCACATGATTTTTCTGAGTAGTGGGTGCATATATTAGCATGTCGAACGAGTTCAACATAATTCTTCGAGATAACCCATGCAGAAGGGCGGAGTTGGCAGAATCACAATATGGAGTAGAGAAATCATCGCAAGCACTCTTGTTATGATCTTTAGTTCACCAAGAACTTCTGCTAGAGAAGGTCCATGGTGTTGGAAAAATTATATACCATGAACCTTGGAAACTACAACAAGGTTACTAATCATTCTGAAGGAACTAGCAACACTATGAACAGAAGTGAGCATAATGATCCTTGAGTTCAAGAGCCTAGAAATAGAATACCTACTAGCTAAATAACATCACGGGATGTTTTTTGAAGATGATGACCAGAATTATCACACTGAAAACCAAAACACAGCTAGACTATTGGGTGGTTTCCGAGGTAACATGGTTTCCTAATACTTCAACAATAGGTCGAGGTAATAAAGTACCTCAACACAATAATTAGTGTGCTTTGTCTAACCAAAAAGACATCGGAAATAGGAGGAAGGAATTTGCAATTGCATCAGATTGTATAGAAACCTTGGAAAACTCGGACAGCATAACTGCTGGACGGGCATGAAATATGAGGTAACTTGCAAGAAAACTGACAACATAACAATTGAATTCTTATGGAGACTCTTATCCTTGAAGACAACAACTTTCCTATAAGTCTCCAGCATAGTAACTCATCATCCTAATAATTAGATGAGAAAGCCTAATTCTTAAACCCCATATTATAAAGAAGAGGATGACTCAGAATAAGAATGATGTAAGGAAAGGAGTAAACAGAGCATTACGTTCCCTTCCACAAGCAATTCCCTTATATAACTAAAGACTTGCTAGACTCAACATCGACCAGTTTGGTTTGGTTATCCTACAGGTAGTCAAGCTCCGATACCAAAGCTGTCTGGACCCCGATCCTGAATCATAAGAACCCAGCCTGTAACACATCACATCACTTTGCGGCCTCACGCACGGTAAACTCCATGGCTTCCACTTACCTTGGTCGGGACTGTTTGCGTCTTTTGGCTCACGTATATGAATGTGTCGTAAGCATTCAAACGACAAAGAACCCGGGTCGACATGACTAGTTATAAACCCAAGTGGTACATCCGTACAGGGACAGGCATACATAACCCAACAAAGCAGGTGTCGATCATCAGCGTGTGTAGACGAGTCGTAGCAAGCTACAAGGACTCCATTACACCGCATGACATTTCCTCGAAGGGACAGACACAGCAGCAAAGAAGGATACATGCCGGCCAATCAATGTGTCCGGAGCAGTAGCAAGCTATCAAAGCTCGATGGAAGCACAAAGAGGCATTTCCCCGTAAAGAGTACTACTACAAGCACACAACTAGGTGTCGAATCCCACACATATAATGCATTTCATAACATACACACATTATGCACGATATGTGTAGATACAACATGGCATCACAACATAACTCTATGACTCAAGCTTTTATTAAGGACTCATAAGAGTCAACATAGTATGATATTACAGACAGAGGTCTCGTGACCCGACACTCAAGTCATACAAACATCAAGTGGAAGCATAACATGTCTGGGTACAGACATCTACTAAAACTGGTTGTAGGAGCCTGAAAAGCTATAACGACCCTACCAAAGGAACCAGACCTCTGTCAGGGGTTCCCAAGCAATTCCGGTCAACATCGAACACATCGCGTAGAAACCTTTAATGAGACTAAAATCTTCTCTACAAAAACATAAATAAAGCACCCATGAGTACAAAGGTACTCTGCAAGACTTACATACGAACGATCTACATATGCATCAGTATCAATGAAGGGCTTGTGGAGTTTAATTGCAGCAAACCAGCTTTGACTCTTGGCTAACCTGTACTACGACTACAAGTACTTTCCTTGAGGTGGGATGGCGCACACGAGTCCACATATTCACCAATTCAATACACCACTATGGATCCACTCTAGTCTCCCTACGAGAAGGGCATCCATAACACTCACACTTATCTTGCATGTTTTAGAGTATCCATTTAAATTGTCTATGTACCACGTAATGTTTCCAAGTAGTCCATATCCGAGGACGCGGCTATTCGAACAGATTAATTCACCCTGCAGGGGTATACTTCTTCACACATGCTCTCACCACTTAGCACCATATGCACGTCATGCATATCAGCAACCTTCAAGCGTAAGCACTGGCGTGGGTGTCGGCCACGACCGTTAACCACACAAGACCCTAGTCCAGGTTTATCGCCTATTTGAGACTGAACCCGCAAGGAAGTCCGGCCGGAGTTTCCTTAACGGCCCCAAACAATGTGCGCAGGGTTCCCAAGCCCACCATCCGGGTGCCACTGTGTATCTACCGCAGTGAAGCCTACCCTGTCGGGCAGGGCTAAATGCGGCCGCCAACACTTTTCATACAAACACCACAAACTAGTTGCAACTCCTGGACAGAGATCTAGGCGATCAATAAGCTGAGAGGGGCACTTAAGCATTCCAATGCATGGTAGTATCTTGTCTTGGATAACATACATAGAACTCAGTTCTTAAGGACGGACCCAATGAGACAACCCACCATATACTCCTACATGGCCTCTCATCGCTACCTTTACCAAATTGGATTAACACCTTTACTCTCACACTATAGGACATGAACACAACCATTTTGATTCATCATCTAGATGGATCAGACCCGACACGACTCTAAACATAGAAGGCATTGTAATCAAGCATGGATGAGTAAGCACAACAAGGCTCAAGCAGTTGCTAGTCATGCTAAGTGGTTTCAACTATTTATTGTGGCAAAAACAGGTCATGCAGAGGAATGGGTTCAACTACCGGAACATGTAACAGTTGAATCGTGATTGTCCTAATGCAATAAAAGGGAGCAGAAGCGAGAGAGTAGAATTGTATCGGAATGCTCAAGGGGGGGGGGGTTGCCTGCCTGACAGTTCTGAAGATAGCAATGAGTCTTCATCAATGTCAACGATAACATAGTCGGAACCATCGTCTACCGAGAGGGAACAACACCGACAAGCACAAAAAGAGTAATATTTACTTCACAGAAATGCAACACTATGATTCATGATCATGACATGAAATGAAATGTGGCATGGGCTAATGTAGCTACCATTTCTTAAGTTGATGTTGATTTGAACCAAAATTCAAATATCACTTCAAACAAGGTATTTTTCAAATACCCTTTTAACTGATTTGACGTGATGCTCTTACATAACTTGTTTTATCATGCATGAAAATGGCATAATCAGATTCCTTGAATTGTTCTGATCATTTTTCATATATAATTTATTTGCATTGGAGTTACAGATTATTTTCTATAATTTTTGGAAGTTTTGCTTTTATTATAGATTATTTTAAATCCATAATTATATTTATTACATCAAGCTGACGTCACTGGGTCAACAGGGGCTGGGCCAGGTCAAACCTGAGCAGTGGGGACCACTGGTCAGTGACCATGGGCTAATCCCCGAGTTCACTAGACCCTAGCTGGGGTTTGACTAGCTGCTCGGGCCACTGTGAGCGGCTCTAGGGGCAATTAGGCTTAATGGCCTTGCCACATCAGCGCACGTCGGAAACTGGCCGGCGACGACCAAACCGGTGGCGGGGCTCGCCGGAGTTGCTCTAAATCACGCCACAGGGGGTGGATTCGAGCGCCGAGAGCACCGGGACGACACCCAGGCTCGGCATCATCCAGCAGGAGCGACAAGAGGGGCTAGGGGTGGCCGAAGAGGCACTGGCGACGAGATCCAGCGGCGGCGGCGCTTGGTCAGCAAGGGGGCGATGGCTACGGCGAGGAATAGGCCACGGGCAGAGGGGGAATGGAACCGGTGGCTCACCAGGAGGAGGTTGGGGCCAACGGCGTCCTCGGGGACACTCCGCTCGCTGCAAATCGACGACGGCATTCGGTAGCCGGATATGGGGAAGATGGTGGCGATGACAGTGCTCCGAGGCCTTCGGGCACGATTCCGGTGGCGAGGGGGATCAGGGCGACGAGGTAGTCCCTCTGGGCTTCTCGGAGAGGCGAAGGGAGGCCGGAGGCTGCGGCAACGACGAACGGCAGCTCGAGTAGAGCTCGGCCATGGCGGCAAGGAGAAGGGGAGAAAGAAGGCGAAGAAGATAGAAATGGGAAGAGGAGGAGGAGATAAGGGTGATAGGGGGAGGTGGCGCGATGGAGGCGAGGGAGAGCTCCACGGCGAAGCAGGAGGTGGCGAGGAGCTGCCGCCGTGCTCGCCTTCTCCTCTGCCTACTAGCAGGAGGAGGAAGACGACAGGGAGGCCTTCTGGTGGGCTGGGCGTGCACGTGAGCAGAGGTTAGATTTTTCTTATTTTGTTTTCTATTTTTATTTGCTTTTTTACATTTGTTTTGATTTAAAAATAAAATCAAATCATTTATAAAATTCATGATATTTTTTTATGTGACATAAACATAATTGTCCAATGCCACATAATAGTTTTAGAATTGATGGAACCATATTTTATATATAGTAAATATAATTCTATTTATAATAGTTGTTTGATTAAATCAAAAACCAATATAAAATGTTTTTGTGATCCAAAAGTATTGGTTGACATTTTTATCTTACTCCAATATTTTATTGGAAAATTAGGGAGATTTCCTTGTATCAATTTGAAACAATTTTTATGTTGCTTGTTTGAAAAAAAATTAAATGATGAGGCTTGATCACTCTTCATTTCATTTCCAAAAGGAAAAAAATAGGAATGCATGCATGAGATGCAATGACAAACAAGTCTAGATCTAGGGATGTGACAATCCAACTTGTTTGCTCATGAAGACCTAGAGATCATTTGAGGAGGCTCATCATTGGAATATGCAAACCAAGTTCTATAGTGTAAGGCCCCACATAGTTATGAATGAATGATGATCTCTATGTATTACCAAAATGGAGTACGAATGTGGATCTTTCAAAAGGAATAGTAGTGTTGCCCTTAGCTCTTTTTATTTCTTTTTCTTTTTCTCTCCTTTTTTACTTTTTTGTGGCCTCTTTGGCTCTTTCTTTTTATCTCTCATCTCTCCTCTTTGGGATCTTTTGTTTGTCATCTTTGGATCTTTTCCTCACTTAAGGGCAACACTCTATGTTTTACATGAATAGAAAGAAAAATCATCACACTTAATAAGAAGTACTCAACATAAAGACAAGTGAAAACTACATGATGTATGCAAATGTATGCCTCTGCCAGTGTATCAGGATATGCAATGATACTATCACGTCATGTAGCAGTAATGAGGGCAAGGCCCAACTAGCATGCGGCTGTATGATCAAGCAAAAGCATGTATGACATGAAGATGAAGTCATGAGATGATGGATGTTACATGGCAATATATCTCGAAAAGGATATGGAAATGACTTAACAGGTAGGTATGGTGGCTGTTTTGAGGAAAGATATAATGAGGCTTATGTATGATAGAGTGTATCATGTCATGGGTTTGGATGCGCCGGCGAAGTTTGCACCAACTCTCAAAGTGAGAAAGGACAATGCACGGTACCCAAGAGGCTAGAAAAATATGGATGGTGGAAGTGCCAACAATCAAATACTCACATTAGTCCAAAGAACTCATACACTTATTATCGGTAACTCTCTATATAGTTAGGAAATTCACAAAAAGACAAGTACCCCGAGGAGGAATGTTTGGGGGTTTGGTTATCCTTGCGCATTCTCGACTCATGGTAACGTGAGGGTACTCTATATATT
Organism: Hordeum vulgare subsp. vulgare; assembly: GCF_904849725.1. Taxonomy (NCBI): domain Eukaryota; kingdom Viridiplantae; phylum Streptophyta; class Magnoliopsida; order Poales; family Poaceae; genus Hordeum; species Hordeum vulgare. The sequence continues at coordinate 294,582,259 of NC_058522.1, forward strand.
CCAACCCCTCCAGAGGTTAGCGATCAATTTAGTAGCTAGAGTTCCTAACTAATTTTTAGTTTTTGAAAAACACACGGCTTTCTCAAAATACGACACCTATCACTAATAGGCTCAAGCTCTTGGCACCAATAGTCCAAACATTACTCAAATCAATACCTCAAAACTATTGCAAGTTACTACTATACTTAAATAGCAACCTCAATTACCTACTTATGCAAGACACACAACTCAGTGCAACAAGCCAAATCTCTAAACAAGATAAGCATGATAACTCAAGAGAGTTCCAAAATCAACCTAAGTAAAATCTCTTAAGAAGATAAGCATGAAATCTAAGAGCTAAGCATGATAGTAGGTACGAAAAGATGAAGAACACGCAAAAAAGAATAAGCATGAAAAACTATGTTGTGTTCTAGAGTGGAATGGAGCGTGTCTATCTCCCAAACAAGGTAGGCTAGGTTCCGACTTGTCATGAATAGAAATCAAAACTAAAACAAACTAAAAAGAAAATAACGGGACTCTCCAAGCGTAGCACATATCCTATGAAGTGATAAAAAATAGCATGGAGATGGACGACCTGGTGATTGTTGATAGAGAAGGGTATGCACGGGGGCATCCCCAAGCTTAGACGCTTGAGTCTCCTTGAATATTTCTTTGGATGCATGGGGGCATCCCCAAGCTTGATCATTTGACACTCCTTTATCTTCTTTCATCATCTCTCCCATCGCAATACTTGAAAACTCCATACATACAAAACTCATCATAAGCTGATTAGAGTAGTTAGTTCCCTTAATAAAATAATTCAGTACCTGCTGGAAATAAAGATTTTCATGAAAAGCTACTTCTTCTAATGAATTACAACATATTTTTAAAAATAAAAAAGCAAGCTTAGGATTCGCAAAACAATGGAAACATAAAACATGGCAGAATCTGTGAAAAGCAGAACAGCAGGTAGTAAATAATTTATTAGGGGCACTTATGCCACTCAAATAAAAAAAACTCATAAAGGATGCCAGAAATACAATTATATAGATCAAGTTGTCAAAAAAATTCAGATCATAACGATGATCTGGTGATTTTTGGCGATTTTTTTCGTCAAGCAGACAAAATCTGTTTGTGGACAGCATGTCATAATTTTTGAACTTTCTTGCAATCAGAGGGTATAACTTTGGACAAATCTTAGAAATAAAGATACAATGATGTTGCTACAGTAGTAACCACTCATCAAGACCACTGAAACAGAACGTAAAAACATATTGAGTTGCCTCCCAAAAAGCGCTTTCTTTTATGCCTTTGAGCTAGGCACAATGCAAGAAGATCAAGTGTTATCAACTCCAAAAGAATAGCTTGCCCATGTAATGGACTCAAAAGGTAACTTAATATTCTTTCTAGGGAAGTTTTCCATTTACTTTTTAAGAGGAAACTGGAATTTCATAATTCCCTCTTTCATGTTAATGATAGCACCAACGGTGCGGAGAAAAGGACGTCCCAAAATAATTGGACATGAAGGATCACACTCAATGTCCTTAATGAGAAAATCAACAAGCACATAATTATCATTGACAATAATAAGCACATCATCAATTCTCCCTAAAGGTTTCTTTATGGAAGAATCAACAAGACGAACACCAAAAGAACATGGATCATAAGTTTTCCAATCAAGCATATCATACATTCTTTTGGGCATAATAGAGGCACTAGCTCCAACATCACACAAAGCAAAGCAAGAGATATTATTCAATTTAATCTTGACCATACGTTCCCAACCATCTTCTAGTTTTCTAGGTATTTCTATCATACATTCTCTAACTTGAGCTTCTCCTCCTTAGCTTTGATAAGAGCATTGGTAATATGCTCGGTGAAGGCAATATTAGGTGTACTAGTGTGGGGATCTTTAGCCATTCTTTGCAAAAAGGTGATGACTTCGGAGAGACTACAATTGTCAAAATCAAGGTTACTACCATTAATTAAAGGGGTAGTAATGTCATCTAGGCTCATTCTTTTGGTAGTCTCTAAATTCATAATACCTTCTTGTCCTATAGTTGAGGTATTAGCATCACCACTAATAGGTCCACTTGGACTAAGAGTGTGATGGGTGCTAAAAGTTTTGAGATCCTCAACAACTTGTATAGTAGCAATGGTAGTGTGTGTAGGAAGGCTCTTAATTCTCTCTTCCCCTTCGTTTCCTCTAGCCCATCTCTCTTTAAGTTTGGCTAGCATTTTTATGTTCTCATTAATTTGGACTTGTATAGCATTCATGGGTGTGGTGTTCCTTTCCTCAAGTGGGGAAGTTCTAATTTTAATCATCTCTACATCATGAGCTATGTTGCCCACCTTCAAAGAGAGACTATCTATTTCTTCTAGTTTCACTTCTATACTCTTATTGAAGGCCTTTTTAGAAGTGATAAAATCTTGATGCATGCTCTCTAATTCAGAAGTGGTGTTTTTCGTTATAGGATAATTGTTGTCGTTCCCATACTTGTTGGATGGGAACGGTCTAGGATTGCTACCAAAATTACTCCTATAGGCATTGTTACTGAAGTTGTTCCTAGAAATAAAATTAACATCCACTTTCTCTATTTCTTGAGCAACCAAAGAATTTACAGGAACATCATGCGGATCAATAGGAGCTTGCTTAGTAAGTAGAGTCGTGATCATGTCAACCTTATCATTAAGGGAGGAAATCTCCTCAACAGAGTTTACCTTCCTACCTGTTGGAGCTCTCTCGATATGCCATTGAGAATAATTTGTCATCATCTCATCCAATAGTTTTGTGACAGCACCAAGTGTAGTTGACATAAAGGTTCCTCCCACGGCTGAGTCTAACAGATTCTGCGAGGTAAAGTTCAATCCTGCATAAAAAGTTTGGATAACCATCCAAGTAGTCGAACCATGAGTAGGGCAATTTTTAACAAGAGATTTCATTCGTTCCCAAGCTTGAGCAACATGTTCATTATGCAATTGCCTAAAATTCGTAATGTTACTCCTCAACTGGTTAATCTTAGCAGGCGGGTAATACTTCCCAATAAAAGCATCTTTGCACTTATCCCAAGAATCTATGCTATTCCTAGGCAAAGATTGAAGCCACACTTTAGCTCCTCCTCTCAAGGAGAAAGGAAAAAGCTTAAGTTTAACAATATCACCATCTACTTCTTTATATTTTTGCATATCACAGAGCTCAACAAAATGGTTCAAGTGCAAAGCAACATCATCTCCAGCACTGGAGAATTGATCTTTCCTAACAAGCTTCAACAAAGCAGGTTTAATGTCATAGGACGTGGCTCAAGTGGCGGGAGCAGCAATAGGAGTGCAGATAAAGTCATTGTTGTAGTGACTAGTGAAGTCACACAACTTGGTGTTCTCAGTGGAACCCATAACAGCGGCAACGAGCAAGAACAAAGCAACTAATTTTTTTGAGGTTTTTGGTATAAGACTCTGAAGAAAAAACTAAAAAGCAAACTAACAAGACTAAAAAGCAAAGGTAAAAGATAGTGTGCAACTCCCCTATCTTGAAGAGTGGAGTCCCCAACAACGGCGCCAGAAATTCGCTTGATGACGAGGTGATGTATATGGTTCTCGCCCCTCGTTGGACCCCAAGTGGAAGGTGGAGATGTAGTCAGCAGCAAATTTCCCTTACACGGAGACTATAAGGTTTGTCGAACCAAGAGGACTCCTAGGCACAACAAGTAGGTGCTTCCACCCTAGCGCTAGCAGAAGACATGGACCTGCACACACAACAAATAACTTTGCTCCCAACGAGTACAGAGAGGTTGTCAATCTCTCTGGCCTTGTAGTTTGCAAAGGATCAAAATACAAGCGGGAAGGTAATAGTGATTGCAACGAAAAAGTAAATAAAGCGGTAAATAGTGGAGGTGTAAGCAATGATGGTGATATGGACCGGAGTCACATGACGTTCACTAGTGATGTCTCTCTCCCAAAAGACGATAAACAACTATGCTAGGGTGAACAAGTCACAGTTGGGTAATTGACAGAATTACGATCGCACCGCAATGCTAATTATGCTCCTTGATAGTTAGAGGTTCAATTGTAATGGGCAATACACCAATACAAGTAGACCGTTTATTCATCAACATCTACTTACTAATCATCCACCTTGAGATATCTATCCAGAATATCTATCCGGTATTAAGTTGCGAGCCCCACCCAAAGTGTAAACTCAAAAAAACGGACAACTGCATTAACGAACTATGTGTAAGGTAAACAATCCTTGCAACCTTGGACACAAGCACCGTTGTTTTCTCCCTGTTGGCAACAAGCACATCCCCTAGTCTCATGTTTCTGTCACTCAAGATAGACATCGAGGGGCCCGAGCCCACAATCATTCATAACGCTCTCTCTTGGAGTTACGATCTACTACTTGGCCAAAGCAATAAAAAGCAACAGAGAACATGCATGAATAACTAAGGAATATAATATAAAAGGATAATCAAATATATAACTAGTAACAACCTAAACATAATCTCATAATCCATCAGATCCCAACAAACCGAGCATAGCAATAGCAAAAGAATTACATAGATGCCTTGATCATGTAAGGGAGCTCACAAGGACTAACCATTGAAGCACAAGATTTGAGACGAGACATCACATAGCTACTGGTCCTGGACTCATGGTCCAAGGGAAACTACTCACGGCACATCCGGGAGGCGTCCATGGTGGTGGAGAAGCTCCCGAAGGTCAATCCTCCCTCCAGCAGGGTGTCGGCAAGAGGTCTCCACACGCTCCTGATCTCGGAAGCACTGCGGCCACGGAACGATGGAGAAATTCGCGATTCCAGAAAGTCTATGAGGGTTTCCTCACGGAACAGTAAATATGGGCCAAAGGAGGGCACCGGAGGAGGTTGGGCCCACCCAGGCGACATCGTGGCACGGTCTAGGGCCAGGCCGCGCCAGCAGGGCACCTGGGAGACCCCTGCCCCCCCTCTGGCCCTCCTTCGGTGATCCCGAATCTTCTGTTTCGCTTTTTTTTATATATTTTCTGGATTTTTTTCGGGCTTTAGAAAATTGGGTAAAAGCCCCTGAAAAAAAAACATCAGCAGACAGAAACTGGCACTGGGTGCACTGAGTTAGTAGGTTAGTCCAAATATGTGTAAAATGATATAAAAGTGCAGCAAAATATATAACAATGTCACCTAAAAGATAATGGAACAAGCAGAAATTATAGATACGTTTGGGATGTATCACAAGCCCAGCTCGCAGAGGACCAATTAGAGGTCGGCTTCCCCACCTCTGGCTGCCCCGATCCTCTTCCTGTCCGGGAAAGATTCGGCCGTGATAGTGAGCCCCCTCTTCTCAAACTTCGTCAATAGTATCCTAGTGGTCCACCTCATCTGACCCGCGCATCAATTTCACGTTTGTAGGCCATAGTGGTGAAATCCATCCTAGCCCGAGGCCGGCAATCGCTAGAGAGGACGTCGTCGATGTTGTGATGTCGGCATCGAGCAGGTCCACCACCCATCAACGCAGAATCCCCTCTTCAGCCTTCCTGTGTCATCCCCTTCCCCTAGCTCGCCGTCAATCAACGCCGCCAACCACCGTGAACTCGTGCCGTCGATGAGTTAGTTTAAACCTGACAGCGATGGCCCATGCATCAGATTCCTTTTCTTTTTGAATCTTTTTCTAAAGGTTTATTTCTCTGGAATGCTCTTTCCCCTTTGGGCTGGCGCAATTTCATTTGAAACATTTTTTGTTTTTCCAATCTAGCCCCGGGAGACTTCTCTGTTTATTACAGACAGGTCCCTGAGAGCATTTTGCTTATATCTTTAAACAAAAAAGTTTTTTATTTGATTATTTTTTGAGATCTTTATTTTTTGTCTAGTTTTTTGTGATATCTAATTAAAAATATTTTGGGACTACTTTTCTACGTGCACAGTATTTACATAGGTATCATATTCTTGTGGCGTAGATACCGAAGAGAAGACGCTCACGTCCACCTCACTGAGTCTACCTCCAACTTCATCGACCCAGGAAAGCATGTTTGAACCTTTGATATGTTGTTTGTTTGCATGTTTTCTTGATAAAATTGCTGCATATAGAAATGGTAGCATGGCATGTGATATCATTTCATGCATGGTTTAAGGTAACACTTGTGAAGTAATGGAAAGCACTATGACAGCCTAGTCACGCGGGACGTGATAGGTTGTGGCCTGGTCATGTTGGAGCATGCTAGTAATTTAACGAACTTAACAACTGGAGTATCGGCATATATCGAGTCTTGTAAGTGTGTTACCTAACTTTTTTATACTTCCACATACTTCCCCGAAAGGGAATACGTTTTAGTAGGTTGCAAACCTGTTTCCATGTACACACCAAGTAGAGGGGCCATATGAAGGTTCCATGGCACTAGAATAATGCCAGCCATCCGGTCAGGGGGCATGGGTGTTTCCGACCTGGGGCCAAGAGGGGGCACCCCTTAGTAGCGCGCGGTATAAATTTGATCTCATGCTATTCGAGGTGTCGGCCTTCCCGTCTTATTGTTTTTCCTGCAAACGTAGTTCGGGTGATTCTGGGCCTCACTGGGTGAAATGGGTGTGTAATGGTCATGTGTGTTTACCTCTAAAATAGCATAGATGGGGTTGGTCTTTCTGACTATTGAAACCCGTTGGCTGTGGGTAAAGAGTACCCCCCTTATTAGAGTCAAAACTATTTGAGTAGCTTCGTCCACGGTCAAGGACGACTAGTTGATAGGTCAAGTGTCGGTCTTCGTGTCGATCTCTCGAGAGCAAATAATCCTTTATGAGAACTCTTACTTATGATTATATTGATGTGATGGTTATGGTTAACCTGTTGTGATATTTGATGTGTTGAGTATCTCATAGGTTGGTCGTACCACCCAGAATATCGCATATTGATATTGAATATACACCCTTTCCATGGTGTCGCTCAAACGCCCGACTGTGGCTTGTTGATTTCCTATTTACGCCCTTTCTGTGGTATCGCTCAGACGCCTGACTCTGGCCTATTGATTTATTATTTACACCCTTTCCATGGTGTCGCTCAGATCCTCACTATGGCCTGTTTATTTATTATTTATGCCATTTCCATGGTGTCGCTGAGATGCCCGGCCGTGGCTTGTTGATTATTATATAAGCCCTTTATGTGGTGTCGCCTCGACGCTTGACTGTGGCATTTTATTTATTTCATAAAGCCCTTCATGTGGTGTCACCCAGACGCATGACTCTGGCAAGTCATTTATTTCCTTCATCCCTTTACATGGTGTCAGTCAGACACCTGACTAAGGCATGCAATGCTTTATTTTCTAATAAGCCATTTTGAGGTGTCGCTTAGACGCCCAACTGTGACAGTTTTCTTTTAATGTTAACCTTTCGAGGCATCGTTTCAGATACCCGATCGGTGTACTTTATTTCCTTAGATATTTCGGGAGGACTACCTCCCGATTTATCTATCTTTACTTTATTTTAGCTCAACGTTAATTTATAAATCTTGTCGATTGTGACAGTTTAATTAACTTGTGCATGTGCATTCTGTTTGTGTTCATTATATCATATGTCCAAACTATCTTACAAGTACATTCAAAGTACTCAATAGCTTGTTGATTTGGCCAGATTTTGACGAAGGTGACCTGATGGATGAAGAGTACGATAGCGAGTACGACGCCTAGAGGAGTCCGAGTGAGTCTTGCAATCTTGAAGTTCGTCGTTGTATTATTCCATCGCTTCTGCCACCATGAATCAATTGTCGAGCCGCACTTTGACACTTGACAAGCTGTAGTATATTGAGTCGCTTCACTTCACTCTGCATGGCACATCCACCTATATATGAGATTCAGTAGTGCTACCACATGACCATTGTGTTATATATGCCTTTATGATATATATGGGCGTGCTTGTAATAAATTGTTGAGCGACCTCCGCTCAACCCTGTATAATATTAACTACTACTGGTTTCTGTATCAAGATTGGTCTACCAGTGTGAATTATTCTCTATGCTGGAATGGCATTCATGGTTGATGTCCGATAATTATATTATTTGGAAACTCGTCATCACAACCTTGGTACCAAAACCAGTCTGACTATAGGAAGCCACTATGTGCGATCGCTAACCGGTTACATAGTCTAAGTTAATTTGATTGTTCCGCATATTGTAGAAATTTTGTTGTTAGTCAACATATATTTATGTTATGACTATCTGGAAATTTTTGTCTACTGTGTAGATGGCTAGCAGCAATTGTTCGTCACAAGTATTCGCCAACGTGCTGCTAGGATTTTCGCGACTCCTCTCCATCATCGTTAGGATCGCGATTGGATCGATGACTCATCCCAAGTACTCGCTCTATCGCCACGGGATCAGCGACACTCTGACTATGCACCAGGCCTCGGTGCAATTCAAGGGTGGGCGCATTGAGACATGCTGCCTTTGCTTCGCCAGGAGATCCATACCTATGGAGAGGCAGGAGATCCATACCTATGGAGAGGCAGGCTATGCAGATGGCTGCCAGGGAGGTTATTGCATGCCTTCGGGACACCCTTCTAGTGATCAAGACTTGTCCTTATGACTATCTCCCATGCCATGTTCCATACACGAGTCATTATACTTTTGCTTGCACTAAAGGAGAGAGGGGTGAGGCCATTGAGCTACTCGTGCAGTACCTCATGGCCCTGGAGTCAGCTTTTCATGGCTTAGTGGGTGAATTAGTGGCCGTGTGCATGGATGTTGCTCAAGCTTGCCCTCCTAACACGACTGAGCGTCTCCCTCCCGTGCCACCTCGGTCATGCCTCTCATCATGTGCTTCGTGCATGTTGTTCGTCCAGTCCGCAAGCCACCAATTGCCTTCCCTTGAGAAGTTTAACCAAGTTATTGCTCCTACCCCTATTAGAAATGCTCTTCCTACTAGCCCCATACCAGCTTCGCAGCCCTACGCCGCTCGCCTAGAGCCTGTTTAGGAGGAAGTTGAATCCACATCACCTTGTCTGGGACTTACCCTTGGCAGGTCGATCGATATTCCATCCACCACCAGCTAGAATGTGGTGTAGCAGCGCGTCAGGACGTCTTGTATGATATGTATGATATGTTTGCTTGCTTGTAGGCTTCGAGAGAACTAGTCATGTTGCATCATATGTAGGATATGGAGAAGTGCACTAGCCGAAATAACATGTCAGGAATGTGTATGCACATCTTGAGTGATGCATTGTATAATTATGCTTGTTGTAAGATATATATCCTATGGTCCGTCTTCGAACTCGACGATGTTTTATGGGAAAATATTTGGAGTATCTTATTTTTGGTTTGCTAAAATTATATCTTCCATTGCTCGGAGTTTACTCATTTGATTTTTGCAACAACACTCCAAAGTAAAAAATGCATCGTCTCTGTACTCGCTCCATGCCCAGTCTGCCAGAAGAAAATCATTTCGCTCAGAGAGGAAATAATTTTTCTCAAGGTCAATCAAGTCAGCAAGATAGTGAGTCAGCATTTTCGCAAGTATGCCGCCTATACGAATAAAGTCAGCACCAGCACCAGGAAATGATGAATTAGCTTTTGAACCTGGAAAATCACCATGGACCTCATCAATAGCGTTCCAGGTTGGTTGAACTAAAAAATACTGTCCCATGGTTTTCTCTCACACAGATAAGCCGATGGAAGCCGATGATTGGCTGCATAATATCGAGAGGAAATTAATTATTGCACAATGCTCAGACCACGAGAAGGTATTGTACGCACCACATTATTTGACCGGAGCAGCAGCGTATTGGTGGAAAAATTTCCTACGCGTACCACCAAATGGGAACAACATTACCTGCGCAGAATTCAAGGAAAGTTTTCTTGGGGCGCATATCCCAACAGTGTTATGAAAATCAATAAGAGGGAACTTGAAGACCTCAAGCAACAAAGGTCAACTCTATTTGAATATCTCAATCAGCTTAATCAGTTATCTCGCTATGCGAACGATGAGAATATCACAAAAGACAATAAAATGGAGAAATTCCTAGACGGGCTCGCTCGAGCATTAAAGTGTCAACTTGTTGTCCATATATTTCCAGATTTCAAGACACTTGTTGACAAGGCGATTTTGCTTGAGACCGAATGCTGCAGTATGGACGACATTCGCAAGCGTCGTCACAGTAATTCTTCACAGTCAAGAACAACAGGCAGAAGAATGAAACTCACAAAATAACAGCACCATGAGCCCCAATGTAAGCTCCTCGCCGAAATGATAATTATCGTGCAAGGAACAAGGAGTTCACTTACCGCCGAGGTGTTCCCGTTTTTCTTGTGGAGAAAAGGGACACTATGCCTGAGAGTACCCAAAGTCGGGAAATGCGGCACCAAAGCTGAACAACCACAATAACAACTCAGCTCCAAAGCGCAACACTTTCAACCCCAACAATAACCAGAGGAAGGGCCACGTGAACCATGCGGCCAAAGAATAGGCTATGAACGCACCACACATTATACTCGGTAAGCTTCATGTCAACACAATTCCTGCCATGGTTTTGTTTGTTTCTGGAGCTTTCCATTCGTTAATTTCAAAGAGATTTGCCTTGAAACACAATTTTTTGATTCTCCCTTTGGAAAAATCATTGATCATCAAATCCCCGGGACTACAGCAAGTCACTTAGAGTTACTGCCAAGGTGTTACCATTGAAATCGAAGGTTTGAAATTGTGGGCAAATCTTATTGTGATAGAAAACAACGGTCTAGATATTATTTTGGGAATGGATCGGTTGAATACCAACAAAGGCTTTATTGAGTGTTTCAACCGGACTATGACTCTCAGCCATCATCATGGAGAGAAAGTAAAAGTTGCAGCCATGGAGAGACCTGCACTACCTCAAGTCAGGCTAAATAAAGTGGATATTTTCGAACTGATAAAAGTCCTAGTAGTTTATCAATTTCCAGACGTATTTCCGAAAGAAATGCCAGCTATGCCGCCAGATCAGAAAATACAGTTCGTCATCGAACTTGCACCTGACACGACCCCAATTTACGAGAAACCGTATCGAATGCCACGAACTGAACTGGTTGAATTAAAGAAGCAAATAAAAGAATTACTGGGCAAAGGGTATATGAGGCCCAACTCCTCACCATGGGGATCACCAATATTGTTTACTAAAAAGAGAGATGGAACACTAAGGTTGTGAGTAGATTACCGACCTCTCAACATGGCCACTATCAAAAACAAATATCTGCTACCTTGAATGAATAATTTATTTCACTAGCTGGCTCAAGCTAAAGTTTTCTCCTAGATTGATTTAAGGTCGGGATATCATGAGTTAAAAATACAATCAATGGATGTTCCCAAGACATCATTTGGCACCAGATACATATTGTATTAATTTATAGTGATGCCATGTGGAGTGACGAACGCCCGACATGTTTTGTGCATCTCATTAACAAAGTATTCCGTCATTGTGTTCATCAATGATATATTTGTCTACTCGAACACACCAGAAGAACACACACAACACATGAGGATTGTACTAGGTGAGCTACAGAAACATGAGTTGTACGCCAAATTCACCTAATGTGAATTTTTGCTGAAGGAAGTCGATTTTTTTGGTCACATATTAACACAAGAAGGCACTATCGTGGATCCTAAAAAGGTTGAAGCCGTAGTTGGATGGCAACAACCGGCCAACATGAGAGACATCAGGAGTTTCCTAGGAATGTCTGGGTATTAGAGAAGATTTATTGAAGGTTTTTCCACCATAGCCAAACCGATGAAATAGCTACTATAGAAAAATAATAAATTTGAATGGGCTCAAGCATGCAAGAAAATTTTCAAGAATTGAAGAAGAAATTAACCATGCCACCTGTATTAATCATACCGGATTTACACAAAGATTTGGAAGTGTATTGTGACGCATCTAGAAAAGGTCTCGGATGTGTATTGATGTAAGAAGGGAAAGTCATGACCTACGCCTCAAGGCAACTATGACAACATGAGGAAAATTATCCTACTCCTAACTTCGAATTGGCCGCAGTAATTCACGCTCTCAAAGAATGGAGGCACTTCTTGCTTGGAAATTGATGTTAAATATACACGGACCACAAAAGTCTCAAAAATATTTTCTTAGAGCCAGAGCTTAACCTGTGACAATGATGTTGGTTAGAATTTATCAAAGATTACGATGTGGGAATTCATTATCATCCAGTCAAGGCGAACATTGTAGCTCGTGCTCTCAGCAGGAACCACAACCCAGCCAGCAGCACCACACAGTATTTGAGACCCGAATTCATACGGGAGCTCGCCAAACTCAACATGCTCCTAGTTCTAGTAGGCATGGTTGCATGCCTAGACACAAAGGCAGAACCAGGATTTCTCAAAGCCTAGGGATAAAACTAACTGACTAAATATAACGTCAAATAGCACGCACATTAATATGCGTTATAAGTGTGCCACCAAATCACATTCAGAACGTAATACAAATTTATGATTATCACGAGAGAAAATTCCATAAAACAAATAGTTTAACAAAGTGGATCATTGCAAACATGGTTTGGTACCAAATTAGTGAAGACGTGCTTAATTCTAGGCCATTGTTTCTTCACCAATGGAAGGATCTTGGATCCTTTTTTTATAACACTGCACCATCTCTAAGAAATTCCCCTTATTTTTGAGCTAACAGACTCATCATGCCCACGAAAAGTAAGAGCTTGCAATAGAAGAAACCTCACGACATCTAACATGATAGTTAGACGACCCAAGTACTTTTCCACCTTCTTCTTGTCTGAACCGACCCATACTTGCTCCACATTTTGCCTCGGGTTTTGAAAAGCTTGACATTGCCTTCTTTCTCTATTATGAGCACTGTTAACATTACCAACATGAGTATAAAAAGATGCAATAGCATTTTTCTAGTTACTAAAACCTTTCTTTGTATATGCTTCTATTCCATAGTTTTCAGCTCTCGGCTGCTTAAAGAGAAAACAATGAAAACAGAAGGCAGCCTTTTTAGCAACACTATATTCCAACCAATCATGTGATTTGTACCACTCTTCACGAAAGCCTCTCATCTTTTTCCAATTATTTCATGTTCATAAACATGACCTATTGGTCGACATGCCCCCATGGCCAAATACTCTCTTCTAGCGGCATCCCTAACATCCGGATGCAACTCTTCAATTGGTTTTCGGAGGCCAGGATCAGGATTAATGTCATCTGTATTAAGCTCCACACGTGGTTCACTTTCTTCAGTGTTGGTATTGTTGGCTGCAGTGGAGGGCTAGTTGGACGTTGACTGGAAGAAATATTCAATTGTACGGGTCCTCTTCATCACTGTATTTCTGATTTCCTGAGAACAATGACAAAAATCTAACAAAGTAAATATAACTCACCAAAGGTTGGGTGATATAAAGGAATTGGGGGAACTGGGGAAACAAAATTATATGCAGATTATACATATTACGTGTGAAGAATACAGATTACACAGTGTGTGTTGGTGTGGATCTGTGCACTACAAGTCTGCAATTCAGATTGGAGAAGAACAAGAGGAGAGCGGGTTGTTAGGACTCCGGTGGCCGCGCGCGACGGCGAATCGCCAATCACGGGTTGACGAGGGCGGCCGGTGCGGCGGCGAATCGCCAATCACGGCTGTGTTCTGATCGATGGATGGAATGGCCTGGAGGCTTGTACGTGAGTACGTCTAGGGCTGGGCTTCTGTATACCCCAAAATCGTTTTTTTCTACTATATGAATAGCTACTAGTTTGTCCACGCATGGGGCTGTAGCCCTAGTTGCCCGAGGCCTAGTTTCGTCCCTGCCTAGACATACAACCCACATTGGACGAACAAATCAAGAAATCTCAATACTGGCATCCCAGTATTGAAGGGATAGAATGGAAAGTGAATCTAGGCAAGGCCTCAGAATTTGATATTGATGAGGAAGGAATATGGTATGGCGATAGACTATGCGTACCTAACAAAGAAAATCTCAAGGCACAAATTTTGGAAGAAGCTGGTGAGGCCTTATCTCGCCCGTATTGTCTGCTTGCAGGGAATTCCAAAGGCCATAGTGTCCGACTAGGGCATTCAGTTTACCTCAAGATTTTGGGATCATCTATAGCAAGCATTGGGAACAGAGCTGGTGTTCACTGCAACATATCATCCCAGACAAGAGGTCAGACCGAGCGTGTGAAACAAATCTTGGAATACATGCTCACATCATGTGTTCTAACATACTGTAACGCCTAAGATGCGATCCTATCCTTATTTTGGCGCGAGGGCCTCGACAGGGATAGAAATGCATCTCGTCGTTTCGCAAGAATGGATATCGTTACAAGTACATCTATTGAAAAGTTGAGTATAAGGAGTTGGCTTACACTCGCCACAAGCTACATCAGAGTCACATCAGTACAATAAATACTATCATCATGAAGGAGAGCAGGGTCCGACTACGGACGAAACAAACGATAAAATAACGACGTCCATCCTTGCTATCCCAGGCTGCCGGCCTGGAACCCATCATAGATCGATGAAGAGGAAGAAGAAGAAACTCCATATAGCGCTCACGTCTTACTATCATTTACATGTACCTGCAACTGGTGTTGTAGTAATCTATGAGCCACACGGGACTCAGCAATCTCATTTCCAAAGATAGCAAGACTAGCAAAGCTTAATGGGTGAGGTAAAGTTAAGTGGTGAGGCTGCAACAAGCGACTAAGCATTTATTTGGTGGCTAACTTACGAGTACAAGAATCAAGAGGGGGATGATCTACGCAACAGCGGACGCGAACTAATAATGATCAAATGAATGATCGTGAACACCTACTTACGTCAGAGATAACCCCACCGTGTCCTCGGTCGGAGAAGGAGCTCACGAAAGAGACAGTCACGGTTATGCACTCAGTTGGCATATTTTTTAATTAAGTTAACTTCAAGTTATCTAGAACCGGATGTTAAACAAAGTTTCCACACTTCCACATCACCGTGGGCACGGCTTTCCGAAATATTTAACCCTCCAGGGGTGCTCCAACTGGTCCATCACAAATTACCGCAAGCCGCATAGAAATCCACGATAACGAAACTCGCAATCTCGTTGGACTCCTTAGTGGAAAACCTCAACTCTGAGATTACCCAAAGCATCACCAGAATCTTGATGCACAAGACATTCGTCAAAGGTAAAACTAATCCAGCAAGGCCGCCCGACGTGTCGATGATCCCGATAGGAGCCGCGTAACTCGTTCTCAGGACACGACGGATGGGCAGGATGTCGGGTTGGCTAAACCCTGGGTGACCAGGGGGTGCCAGACATCGCCCGGTTTGGACCAACTCTTAGGAGGAGCACTGGCCTGGGGGTTGATTAATTACTTCACGGGTGCCGGCGGGTCCCTATGCATTTTATAAGATTATTAGGCAAATGTAGTACCAAAGTTGGGCCTTGCCAGACCAGTTTTAATCTAAGACGAATTATCAAGGGGGTCCCCATAACAACCCCGATCACGTTAGGAGTGCCCAGTTATGGAACATAACACCGATAGCCGAAACTAAGGGGGCAATGGTGGAACAAAACACCGGGCTAGAAAGGCCGAGCCTTCCACCTTTTACCAAGTATATAGGTGCATTAAATTAAATAACATTAATAGGATGATATAACAAGGAACCCATGTTATCAAATGAAAGCAACTTCACCTGCAACTAGCAACACTAACACATGGTTAAGCAAGCGGTAACATAGCCAATCGGTGGTTTTCTAGGTTGTGAACAGGTTGAGGGTTTTCATAGCAATGTTGTGAGGCTAATATTTAACAGGTGGTAGGCAGCGAGACATAACTAAAGAAACAAGACAACTAGCATGGAAATGATAGTAATGGTATCTAGGGAAATGGTCATCTTGCCTGTGATCCCGCTTGGAAGAAGATCAACTCCGTGAAGCAGACGAACCGACATAGTCGAACGGATCCTCACACTCCGAAGCGGTTGGAACTCTATAGAGACGAAGAAAACCGGAAACAAGAATGAACACACGATATTCACCACGCAATGCACAACACAAATGATGCATGAGCGGTTTCATTTATGCACGGTATGACACGACAATTCACGTCACGCAAATACTACACATTAAGTGAACCTCAATATGCAACTAGTTGCATATTGACGAAACTCCACATTTAATTATTTAGGAAAATCTCGATTAGGTACACGGCAATATTAAATGTTGTTAAACATGGCAAGAGGTGACGCGTAATTAAGCTACCTATCTAGGCATTTTAAATGAGGTCGGAAACGACATATAGCATCTCCGAGATGACCCACACATTAAATTAGAATTCTGTCCAGATCTGAATTAACATGTTTCAATATTTGTTAAACAGCAAAATAAATAGGTTCACGTGATTCTATGTGTCGTTCCAATCAATTTACACAGAGAGATCATTGAAACGGAGCTACGGTTCAAAATATATGATCACCGCAAGATAGGATGTCATGAATGCAATATGTATGCGAATAACAGCCACAAACATTCCAAACCCAGAAGGCAGAAACATATTATGAAACGACACGAGATTCTAAGCAATTTTCATATAGGACACAATCGAAACGGAGCAACGGTTCAACAAATACAAGCTACACAAGAAATAGCTATAATCTGCCAAAAACAGCAATATGGCATTTTCTACACCCCATAACAACAAGCTACATAATTCTGAAATGCTCAAATAAGGCATGAGGCCATAGAGGACACGATGCACTACAACACCCTACTAATAACATCTAGCATGGAAGCATGGAACACTAGGAAAAGAACTCACGAAATGGCAACTAGCAAGCAGTTTCAGACTTAGTGAAAATAACACTTTGATTGTGTAGTTTTCAATCTGAAGGCATATTGACAGCAATAAAACTACATGCTACCGAGCACCGAATGACATGGAAATTTACAGCGTGCTAGAGAATCTTAAGGACTACAAATAACTCCATTGCACCAACCTCAAAGGAGTTGTAGATCACTAGCAAAACTCATGGAAAGACATCAACAAAATATAACAGATCTCATACTTGGAAATATTTCAGCATCTCCAAAACAACACTATTTCTTAGCATGTTGACAATAAGCAAACAACACCTAACCATGGATTTTATAGCAACCAAAAATAACAGGGGCTAACCTACATATCCAAGAGAAAATATCTAGTTCACAACTAATTCATATCATGCACGGAATAAATCCCACAAAATAAACAAGAGGGCAACATGGCAAAATATCATGCACACGAACTTACTCGAAATAAAAAACTAAATGCACAGTTAAATTCTATGGATTTTTCTACCTCGAAAACATATATAATATGTGGGGTTGAAAAATAAAACTAATGTCACACATATATGCAAGAATATTTCCTAAACACGACATAGAAAACTATTGATAGCTCCTACATGCAAAAATGCAAGCAACTACTCTAAAATACATGGCAAAGGGTTCCGAAAAATGTAAGCATTTTATCTATGGGATTTGAACAATTTGGACACGCGCAAAAATAGCTACGAACATATAACACTAATAAGACAGCACGTAAATCTAGGGAAACATCACGTCAAACCATTCCAAACATGCATGCAACTAGCAAAATATTGTACTACGCGCAAAACTAAACAAGATACATGTCACATCCCTAACCCTTAAGCAAGATAGCATTGTGCTCATGTCTTCTTTGCATTTGCATTTAAGAAGTTTCAACAAAAACAACAAAGTGGCAAAGGAAAAAAACTCAAAACCCTAGCCACCATTTCAATTAAAGGAAATCTCAAACTAGTTCAAATCAATGAACCCAAAATGCCCTCAAGAAATGTTCAAACTTTCTGATAAATCATGAAAGTAAATGAGCATTGGAGAAAACTATTTCTTGACACTTTAAGCATTTTTAATATTTGCAAAAGCCACTGGTTTCAAATTTAAAAATTTGAAATCACAAACTATAATTTTCCAAAAATGTTGAAAATCTTGGAAATGAGTGGGGATATTATAACAAATATTTCAGGAGGTCAAAATAGTTTTTACTTTTTGTTTTGGAGCTGAAATAATTAGGAAAGCAATAAATAGCAAAACAGAAAAACAAAAAAAGAGAAAATGGAAAAAAAGTCTTACCTCTCGCCCAAGCCAGGCCCAGCCCATCTCGCCGCTCGTCCCCTCCCTCGCGCCAGTAGGCAGCAGGAGGTGGCCGCCGCCTCCTCCGGCGCGGCCACGCACCTGCGTGCCTGCCTGGCCGCCGGTTCGCGCTGGCGACGGCGGGGATAAGCTCCCCAGAGCTTCCCCTATCCATTCCCCGCCTCGGTTCTTCCCCTCCTCCCGGATCCCCTCCTTCTCCCTGCTGCCGCCATTAGAGCCGAGCTCGAGCTCGAGCTGGCCGTGCCCCTGGCCATAGGATCCCCTCCCCGAGCACGCCATTAGCTCCGCCTCGTCGCCCTGGTCATCTCTGCAGAAGCCGAAGCCTCCTCGAGCCCTGCAACGCCCGCAACGCTGTCGTCTTCCTCCTCCGGCCGCCGGACCTCTCCCGTCGATTCGTCGCCCCCAGGCCTTCCCCGAGCCGTCTGAGCTCTTCTCTGCACTCCCTGTGAGCATGCGGTGGTTTTCCCTAAGTTTTCCCCGTCGATCCCCTCCTCTAGCCCTAGTTTCACCGGAGCCCGACGAGCACCGCCGCTGCCGCTCGTCGCCGGTAGCCCTCCGTTGATCAGCTCGTCCTTCCGAGGGCACCAGCAGCTCCAGGACGACGCGTAGATGCCGTAGCAGCTAAGAACTGAGCGTGGATCCCTCTGATTCAAAGCCCCCGACGACGCCCGAGCTTCGACCGCCGCTCCGGCTCGTCGCCGACGCCTCTTCCGGCGACCCTAGCCTCCCCAGATGGTCCTGCCAGATCGGCCACTTCGCGAGCATGCTGTAGCTGCAAACCGCGTGCGTTTTGGTGCTGTGCAGCGCCGTCTAGGTCGCCTCCGGCGAGCCCTCCGCCGCGGGTCTGGTCGCCGGCGACCACCCTCCGGTGGCCGTCGACGTGGCCGACCATTAGGGCGTAATCGCCCTCCCCTCAGTCGCTGCCAGAGGGCCCCACGCCTGGTCAAACCCCAATTAGGGGCTGGTCAGCGCGGGATTACTCCCAGAGAGGCTGACCAGTGGGGCCCCCCTGTCAGGTTTGACCTGAACAGGTCGGCTGACCTGCTGACGTCAGCCTGATGCAATAAATGGAATTTCCAGTATAAAAATAATTCAGGAAATTGCTAAAAATTGCAAAAATCATAGAAATTAATCTGTAACTCCAATGAAAATAATTTATATATGAAAAAGTATCAGAAAAATTCAAGGATTCTGATTATGCTATTTTCAACTATGTTTGAAAAAGTTACAGAACCCTAAATTGTGAAATAAGGAATAATTCAATTCTTTTAATCACTTTATAAATGGAATTTGCAAAAATATCCAAATTTCATTATAAATACAATGATCACACACTGCCCTAGAGGTAAATCAGTACCATAACATGACATTTCATGCATGTTAACATTAGGTTGATCTAAGCATCAGGTCGAATCAATTAAACCGGTATCCGAGAATACCCGTTTGAATTGCTATTCGAATGTGATTCAACTCAACTCTAAACCTAAAACATCTTGATTATAATAACTTATCACTTGCATTCTCATGCCTTGCTCATGCATCATTTTGATTGCATATGATTGTTATTGAATGTTGCCGTTCATTTCGGTAGGCTCCGCACCCCCAGATTCCACCGAATATCCGTCCGACGGATATCATTCCTCCTCTGAGCAACAAGGCAAGCAACCCTTTTGATCATCCCGATAACACCTATGTTCTTGCTCCTGCACCTATTTATTGCATTAGGATCAAATGCTTCAACTGCTTTTGCCACGATAGTTGGACCCATTTCCTTTGCATGACTTAACCTTGTCACAGTAAATAGTCGAACCTTGCAACCTAGCATACCTGGTAGTTGCTTGAGCTATGATGTGCCTTATCCTGCTATGCATGCTATGCTTAGAGTTGTGTATGGTCTGTCATCTGGGAGATGAACAGAAATGTGGAATGTGTTCGGTGAGCAAAGGTCGTGTGTTGAACTTGATTTGGTAAAGGTACCGGTGAAAGGCTGTGTAGGAGTACATGGCGGGTTGTTTCATTGGAACCGTCCTTAGGAACTGAGTTCCGTGTATGTAATCCAAGACTAGATACTACCACATGCTGGGCCCTGAAATATGACCCCGCTCGGCCTATTAATCGCGTAGTACTCGGTCCAGGAGTTGCAAGTAGTTTCTGGTGTTTATAGTAATGCTGGAGGCCGTGCATGGTGCTGACCTGAGAGGTGGACCGTGATGCGGTAGGCAGTGGCACGGTGTACCAAGTGGCACCCGGATGGTGGGCTTGGGAACCCTGCGCACATCGTTTGAGGCCGTGGCGGAAACCTCGGCCGGACTTCCGTACGGGTTACTCTCAGATAGTCGATAAAACTGGACTAGGTACTAGTGTGGTTAACGGTCGTGGCCGACTCCCTCGCTGGGCTTTCGCATGAAGGTTGCCGAGGTGCATGATGTGCACATGGCGATAAGTGGCGGGAGCGTGTGTGACGAAGTACACCCCTGCAGGGTTATGATCTATTCGAATAGCCGCGTCCGCGGATATGGACTACTTGGAGACATATGTTGTTCATAGATAACTTCAATGGCTACTCGTAAAATTGTCAAGATAAGCGTGAGTGTCGTGGACGGCATTTCCGTATGGAGACGGAATGATTCCACGATAGTGTATTGTTGTGGTGTTAGTGGACTCGTGTGCGAGAAATCAAGTTGTCAAAACTAATTTCAAAAAGCAAGTTGTCTAGCCACGAGTCAAATGCTGGCTTCCCGCATGAAACCCCACAATACCTTTTGATACCTTGCATGAGTAGTTAGTTCTCCTAAAGTCTTGCTGAGTACCTTCGTACTCATGTTTGTTTAATAAATGTTGCAGAGGTTGCCAATGACCCTAATGGAGGGTTCTTCGTAGACATCGACGACGACGAGTAGCTGATGTCCCAGCTACGATCTGGCCCTACGTCGGCTCTGTAGTATAGTCAGGCCATGTGCCTTCTAGTTGCTCTGTCTGTACCCAGACAGTTTATAACTCTTCCGCTGGCTTGTATTGTGTGACTGATATTATGGGTCGTGAGACCCTTAATGTGTAATAATATGTGTGTGGCTCTTCCGAGCCTCTTAAATAAAGCTTATATGTTTATGGTTATGTTGTGATGCCATCGATGTGTCTATACATATCGGTATGCCATGCGTACGTGTGTCTTACTTGATATGTATGGGGTTCGAATACCTAGTCGTGAACTTTAGTAGCACTCCTTACAAGGAAATGCCCCTTTGTGATCCAACGAGCCTTGGTAGTTCGGTACTGCTCCGGACACATTGGTTGACCGGCATGTGTCCTTCTTAGCTGCTATGTCTGTCCCCTTTGGGGAAATGTCACGCGACGTAATGGAGTCCTTGTAGCTTTCTACGACTCGTCTACGTTCGTTGATGACCGACACCTGCTTTGTTGGGTCATGTATGCCTGTCCTTGTGCGGAACTACCACTTTGGTTTATGACTAGACATGTCGATCCGGGTTCTTTGACATTGGAATGCTAGCGACACTATCGCATACGTGAGTCAAAAGACGCAAACGGTCCCGGCTAAGGTAAGGCTGCAGCCGTGGAGTTAACCGTGCGTGAGACCACAAAGGGATGCGATGTGTTACAGGCTGGATTCCTATGGCTTAGGATCGGGGTCCCGACAATACATATATAAATCGCCGTGATCAGACGTACGGTTAAAAATCTATGGGCGTTAGAAAAAATCTATAATTCCTGAAATTCTAAAATTTGCAAAACCTAAATAAAACTAAACGGGCCGAAACTGGTCAAACGCAATCCAACTAAGCATCGCTCTGGCGCGATATAAAGGAGACTGGCAGGTGGCTCACCTCGCGGCCATGCGCCGGCATGGAGGAGGAGGCGAAGCCAGGCTGCGGTGGGTGAGGCAGCCCATGGGAGAGGAGGCCAGCTGGCACACGCTCGGCTGCGTAGGCTGGCTGGGCCGGCGGCACTAGGCCACGCGAGGCGAGGCGCTCGTCTCCACCTGCTCGATCCCGATTGGGACGAGGCAGGGGAGGCCACGACGGTGGCGCGCGAGCGGCCGACGGCGCCGGAAAGGCGGCGCAGCAACCGCATGTGGCGGGGGAAGCAGATTTGGCGGCGGGCGAAGCTTGGGCGGCGAGCAGCCATAGGGAGCAGGTCGGGGCCAGCGGTGGATGCCTGGTTCTCGGGCCTTGGATCCGGCAGGGCTTGCTCCGGTGACCCTCCAGTGGCCGGCTGGAAGCGGAAGATGAGGTCCTGCCCGGGGCGGCCAGGGCGCATGGCGCCGGCGACGAGGCGTGGGGAGCTATGGAGCCGCGCGCTCGGCGACGGGGTTTGGCCGAGGCAGAGGAGTTGGAGCTCGGGGATAGGGTTGCCTCGGGCCCTGATGGGCTCGGGCGGGCCAGATCCGGGCCTGAGCGGGCCTCGCGGCTGGAAGGTGGGAGAGAGAAGGTGGGAGGCGGCTAGGGTTTCGGGGTGGTGCGGAAAACAAGGGGGGTTAGGTGTCTAGCTGCCTATTTATAGAAAATAGGCTAGGGTTAGTTGTTTTAGCTCTGATTTCGACCACGCGATCGCGATCGAACGGCCTCGGACGCGGGAATGGCTAGACGGGCTGTCTAGAGTGGCTAGGCGGAGGTGAGAGGGAAAACGGGCACCCGGCAATGTGATTTAAAAACACCAAAAATAACATCCGACGAATAACCGAAGATGGTGCCGCTATGGTTGACCGTTCGGGTACCACACGAACTCCGATTGCGATGAAAATTGGCAGGCGGCGTACCTATACTAAAATAAGGCCGCAAGCCAAGTTTCAACCCAATCAGAGAATATTTTATACACACTTTTAAAAGCAAGGATTTGATGATGTCGCGGGCGAGTGCGTGTGTGGTTGGTCTCAAAATGGTCGACGACGAAAACGAGGAGAACCGACGACTAACAACGAATGCAAGTTTTGAAAACTGACGGCAACAGGATGCCGATGCAATGCAGATGATGTGCATGATGCGATGATGAATGCGAGAGACAAACGAACCAGACGAAGAGAACGGAATAAAAGAGGAATCTTCTGGAGCGTCGGTTTCGGGCTGCCACACATACGAAACCAGTTGGGAAGACAACCTACCGCATGTCGAGTTTTCCTACAACAACAATTATCATGCTAGTCTGCAAATGTCACAGTTTGAAGCCCTGTATGGACGAAGATGTCATACACTGCTGAATTGGTCAAAGACCGGAGATAGCCATATCTTTTGCCTGCAATTGCTTCAAGAAGCTGAGGAAAAAGTGGAACTCATCAAGGACAAAGGAAAAGCAGCCTAGAGTCGCCAAAAGAGTTATTAAGATCAAAAACATCGAGGCGTAACTTTTGAGCCAAATGAATATGTATATCTCCGAGTATCTCCAATGAGGGGTCTGCAAAGATTTAAGGTCAAAGGAAAATTATCACCCCGCTTCATCGGACCCTTCCAAATAATTGCACGGAGAGGCAGATTAGTCTACCAGCTAGAGCTACCCGCTGAATTATCAGACGTACATGACGTCTTTCACATATCATAGTTAAGAAGGTGCATGAGCAACCCAGACAAGCGAGTAGCGCACGACAACATAGATGTTCAACCAGACCTTACTTACAGTGAGCGTCGAGTGGAAATCTTGGAAGAGTCTGAAAGAAGAACACGTCACAAGGTAGCCCGATTTTACAGAGCTCAAAGGACCAATCACATCGAAGATGTCCCAACTTGGGAAAGAGAGGAATTCCTGCGGGTAGAATATCCACACTTGCTTGAAAATGGTTGAAATACTAAGGGGGTAGGTGTTGTAACACCCACAAAATTTTAATTTCTATTTTTGTAATTTCTATTATTTTTAAACAGAGTTATTGGAATCTTTATAAAACCTTTTTTAAAGTCTTTTGGGAAACTTGATTCTTGAGAAAAATTCTTATGAGATTTCTTGAGATGACTTCTCGTTTGATAAAAGTTTCTATCTGGTTCTTACATGACAGAAAATTTTATTGTGGGAATTTCATTTTTTACTTTTTTTAGAAAACCACAAATGGGTTTATGCTCAAATCTTCCCTCCAAAATTCTCACTCATTTCTTCCCTCTCATAATTTCAAAGTTCTCATCCAAATGACCCTCCTCTCTCTCTTCAAGACATCATCTAAAAGAATTTCACAAAGTTTTGGATCTATTTCTTATTTTTATCTATTTTAAAATAACTCAAGGCATTTTTTGTAATCATCTTTGGACCTCAAAAAAATTGCAAAGGAGCTCATATTTCCCTTTAGCTTCTGACCCCAAATAAGCTATTCATGATAGCCCTAGGTACCCTCAACCTATTTCTTCAAAAACATTTTGTTTTGCACTTCAAATAATTCAAAAAATAATTGACTGAAATTTAGACCAGATTTGATCTTTATCATGAAAACCCATCTTTTTAGCCCCAAAAGTTAAGAGTAAATTTAGGCAACCCTGGAAGCAATGAGAAGCCTCTCCACCAAGTTTCAGCTCACACCTCATTTTTCTCATGCCATTGTCATTCTATTGAACACCTGGGATGCACTGATTTAGTGAGTGGTCAAATCCGATCACAATCTCGCCACTGTTTATCCTTGGCGTTTGCTCCCTCTTCCCCGAGCCTATCCTAAGCGTCGCATAGTTGTTTGGTTGTACCTGGGCGTCGGTGGTGAGTTGGCTCGCTGGCGCTAGGCTTCCCAGCGGCACTATTGTTCTTGTTGCCGATGTCAGAGAGCAAGACCAGTTGGCCGGCACCATCCAAGGCCCCTGCAAGCTCCGTGTGTCTGCTTTGCAGCATGCAGCCCGATGTCGTGCCTTGCATCACCGTCGTCGTGGCCTGGACGCACCAGAGCACGCCAAGTGCAGCCATGGCGTTCGTGAGGTCGTTCTGCAGAACAGAGTCCCGGACCTAATGTCGTATACCAATTAGTGAGGGAGTTGATCTCCCAAACCCTGTTAAAGCTTCCTCAAATGCCGTAATGGCCTGCTAACCCCTTTGCCTTGTCGTGACCCGCACCGGAGTTACCCTGTCATGGCAACCGCCTCGCCCTTGCTATAAATAGAGCCCCGAGCACTGCTGCAGCCCCACGCCACACTCTAGAGACCCAAGAGCCAACCCCAGCCCTGTAGAGGACCAAGGGGAGGTCATCTTCCCCGCCTCGAGCCGCCCGATCCGGTTCGGGTGGCCCTAGGTATTGAGCCCCCTTTTCTCAAATTTTGTGAGTAGCGTCCTATTGATTCACCTCACGTGACTCGCGCGTCAATTTGACATCTGCAGGTCATGATGGTGAGATCCACCCTAGCCTGAGGCCGACGTCGCCAGAGAGGATGTAGTGGATGTTGTGGTGCTCGCCGTCGAGAAGGTCCACCACCCATCAACGCGGAATCACCTCATCAGCCTACCTGTGTCATCCCCTTCCCTCACTCCTTGTCAATCAACACTTGCGACCATCCTGAGCCCCTGCCGCCGATGAGTTAGTTTAAACCTGACAACCATGGCCCACGCGTTAGATTCCTATTCTTTTTGAAGCAATTTCTGAACGTGTATTTCTCTGGAATGTGCTTTCCCCTTCGGGGTGACGTAGTTTTCAAACCTTTTCTGTTTTTCCAGTCTAGCCCCGGGAGACTTCTGTGTTTATTACAAACAGGTCCCTGAGAGCATTTTTCTTATTACTTTTAAACAAAAAATGATTTTTATTTGATTCTCCTTTTGACAACTTTATTTTTCTATCTAGTTTTTTATGATATTTAAGTAAAAATATTTTGGGACACATTTTCTACTCGCACAGTATTTACGCAGATATTGTATTCGTGTGGCGTAGATACCGAAGGAGAAGACGCCGCCGTCCACCTCATCAAGTCTACCTCTGATTTTATCGAACCAGGCAAGCATGTTTGCACCTTTGATATGGTGTTTGTTTGCATGTTTGCTTGATAAACTGTCTGCATATAGAAATGGTAGCATGGCATGTGATATGATTTCATGCATGGCTGAAGTTAACACTTGTGAAGTGATGGAAAACACTTTGACAACCTAGTCATGCTTCCGTGGAAGGGAATACAGTTTAGTAGGCTGCAAACCTATTTCCATGTACACACCAAGTAGAGGGGTCGGATGAAGGTTCCATAGCCATGGAACAATGCTAGTCATCCAGTCAGGGGGCATGAGAGTTTCCGTCCTGGGGTCGAGAGGGGGCACCCCTTAGTAGCGCGCGGTATAAATTTGATCCCATACTATTCAAGGTGTCGGCCTCCCCGTCTTACCATTTTTCCTGGAAGCATAGTCAGGGTGACTCCGGGCCTCGCTGCATGAAATGGGTGTGTAATGGTTGTGTGTGTTTACATCTAAAATACCGTAGACGAGATTCCTGTTAAGGATGACTTGTTGACAGGTCAAGTGTCGGTCTTCATGTCGATCTCTAGAGAGTAAATAATCCTTCATGAGAACTCTTATGTTTATATGGTTGTGATGGTTGTGGTTAACATGTTGTGATATTTGACATGATGAGTATCCCATAGGTTGGTCATACCACCCGGGTACTCGCATATTGATATTAAGTATAAGCCCTTTTCATGGTGTTGCTCACACGCCCAACTATGGCATGTTGATTTATCGTTTATGCTCTTTCCATGGTGTTGCTCAGACGGGCAACTGTGGCGTGTTGATTTATTATTTATGCCCATTCCACAATTTCGCTCAGACGCTCAATTGTGGCATGTTGATTTATTATCTACACCATTTTTATGGTGTCGCCCAGTTGCCCGATTGTGGCTTGTTGATTATTATATAAGCCCTTTACGTGGTGTCGCCTCGACGCCGACTGTGGTATGTTATTTATTTCATAAATCCGTTTATGTGGTGTCGCCCAGACGCCCGACGGTGGCAAATCATTTATTTCCTTAACCCCTTTACGTGGTGTCGCTCAGACACCCGACTGAGGCATGCAATGCTCTATTTTCTTATAAGCCCTTTTGAGGTCTCTCTTACATGCCCAACTGTGATGGTTTACTTTTATTGTTAACCTTTCAAGGCGTTTCTTCACACTATCAATCAGTGTATTTTATTTCCTTGGATATTTCGGGAGGACTACCGCTCGATTTATCTATCTTTACTTTATTTCAGCTTATCATTAATTTATAAATCATGTCGATTGTCACATTTTAATTAACTTGTGCATGTGCATTCTATTTGCATTCATTATATGTTATGTCCAAACTGTCTTGTGAGTATATTCAAAGTACTCACTCGCTTCTTGATTTGGCCAGGTTTTGATGAAGGCAACCTCATGGATGAAGAGTACGATAGCGTGTACTACGATGCCTAGAGGAGTCCGAGTCAGTCTTGCGATCTTGAAGTCCGTCATTGTATTATTCCATTGGTTCCGCCACCATGAATAAATTGTCGAGCCTCACTTTGAAGCTTGACGGGCTATAGTATATTGGGTCATATCACTTCACTCTGTTGTGACACATCCACCTATATATGAGACTCAGTAGTGCTACCTCATGACCATTGTGTTATATCCGCCTTTATGAGATATATGGGCATGCTTGTAATAAACTGTTGAGCGACTTCCGCTCAACCCTGTATAATATTAAGTACTACTCGTTTTCTATATTAAGGTTGGTCTACCAGTGTGAATTATTTTCTACGTTGGAATGACATTCATGGCTCATTTCCTATAATTATATTATTTGGAAACCTGTCTTGACAATCGGGATACAACTTTGAGTGTTCATAACGTGGACACAGCTATTCTAATAGATATACTTCCCTGCAGGGGTGCACAAACTTACCCAAAACGCTTGATTAACTTCGCCTGGACACACTTTCCTAGGTCATAACCGACCTCGGCTGATTGACATGCATTAGTCCTACCTAGGCTCAATAGGGAGGCCACATGCCGGTCTACTTCCAAATCCCAAAGGGGTTATGGGCCAATCTCCCTTCACAATCATGTGTGTTACATGGATGGCCGGTGTCGGTCCTGGCACCTCTTTATACAAAGACGTTGCTTACACAGGCCACCGGGCACATTCCACTCAATTTTGACATCTAGATGTCTTGCGGGCGAATGCACAACACAGAGTGCCCATACTTATTCTTGCATGGTGGTTAGTGCGAAACAAGCCACATGCCTTCTCAGATCACATATCCAAACCCATTAATTTTTTGTTAACTACGATGACAATCAATGATCCACGATATGTGGCCCCTTCGCCCCGTCTCGGGGACTTGTGCCAAGGGCCAAGAATTCCCGGCCACACCTTGTCATTATTACACCAAAACCGTCCAGGTCATCCTAACGCCAACATGTTTTACTAGTAAAGTCAAATTATCTGTGTGTCCATAACATCAAGAGGGAAACCCGAGGGATCAACCTCGATGGTCCCATCGAATGTAATCGTCAAGGTGACTCGAGAGGAATCACCCTCGATGGTTCACGCTTGAGGAGTTGCACGACAGAGTCGTTATTGGAAGTGGAGAAGGAGAAATCACTCTCTGGGATCCACGATCAACTAGCTACACTACAGAGTTATCATCATGAGTATGTTACGAGGTATCCCCCTTGATACTCAATATTAGCTCGGCGGAGTCATACAACTAGGGCGTGTGAGGTGAATGTGACGGGCATAGCTTGTCGATCAAGTTGATCGAGTCTTTTTGTCGTCAAGTCTTCAATGATGAAGCAAGGCAAGAGGGACAAGTGGGCCACTAGGGGAACACTAATCAACCTATATTAAGCATTTAGTACAACAACAAGGTACAACATGAGTTTAACAAAAACAGGCTATGCATGAGAATAGGAGCTATCTACGGTAGTAGCAAAACCTAATGCAAGCATGAGGGAGAAAGAATACGTGATATCAGAATGATCAAGGGGGTTTGCTTGCCTTATTGCTTTGCTACAAAAAGTTGATCGTCAGGGACGTAGTCGTACCCGATAGTAGCGTCAATCTCGATGTCTACCGGATAGGAGAGGGGGGAAGAAATAATAAATACAAGCAAGCAAATGCATCAAGATGGATGACATGGCAATATGCAGTGCTAGGGATGAGCTAACGCAGTACTACGCGTTATAAACGGATCGAGAAAATATTTGACCATATTTCCCGAGTCTTTGGCTATTAACGCACAAATGATCCTAACGAAAAATGTTCATATTTATCATGTTAGAAGCATGTGACACATGAAAGAAGAACATATTCGGATTCGTTGAATTTTTTTTGAGCAACTTTCACATGTATAACATTTTTAACTGACTTACAGTTTATTTTATATGCTTTTCCAAAGTTTATTGCACTTTTTGAATTTTACGGATTTTACTAATTTGAAATAAAAACAGTGAATACTTCTGTCACCTTTCGCCACTCTAGCGAGAGTGTATTACAAGTGGGGTCACGGGGTGGGTTGACCCAGTCAATTTTACTAGTCAACACCATGCGTGGCCCACATGTCATTACCACATTTGTGTTAATAAAACACCTAACCACTTTAATCAAGGAGAGGGGGTCCCACTTGCCATAGACTACTAGCTAACCTAACACTAATTACCCCCAACTAACATTTAATTAGGCCCTAATTAATTGGCCTGGCTCCCGTGGAATGGCACAAGCACACAGATGCACATGGCCATGGTCGTGGCTGTGGCGAGCCGGACACAGGCAGGGGCAGCGGCGCGACGTTGTAGCAGCAGTGACTAGTAGCAGCAGCGACATAGAGCAGTAGAAGTGGTGACCAACGGCAGCCAGCAGGATGGAGCGGCAGCAGCGACCAATAGAAGCAGCAAGTAGCGACAGCACCCGGCGAGCAGCAGCCAGCCGCATTGGCATGAGCAATAACAGCAGTAGCGGAGTAGCAACGCAGCAGCAAAGCATCGACACCAGCAAGCTAGTAGCAGCAAGCAAAGCAGCAACACTCGGGGACAGTAGCAGCCAGCGGCAGCAAGCAGTGCATCATTAGCACGCGCGCGCGCGTACACGCGTGCGCTCGGGGACGGCGGCAAACGGCGACAAATCGAGGAGGGCAAGGCCGGGAATCGGGGGAGGTGCTCACCATTGACCCGCAGGCATGCTCGGGGTGGATCGGAGAGGCGGTGGTGACGGAGAGGTTGCGACGGCCGAACGAAGGAGACGAGGACGGCGTCGGCTACGCGGCGCCCTGACTTGCTCCGGTGCCCGGAACGGACGAGGTCGACTGTTGCAAACCTTCTGTACATGCTCCCTCACTCAGATACGTCGGTTACTGTGACAACGACGATGTGGCAGCAGTCACCATGTGTTTTCTCGAGCTCAGATTCAAGCGAGATAGGAGGGCAGGAGGGGGAAATGGATGAGATGGGGCCTAGGGTTTCGGCGAACGTATTTGTAGGTCGAGGAGGGCGATGTGGTGGCCATCCGGCCATGGCTCCGTGGGATGGCTAACACACCATGGCATCTGCCTCCTCCCCTGTACATGTACAGAGGAAGGAGAAGGTCGTGGTGGGCTGGGCCACAGTGTACTATCGCCACTAGAGCCCACATGCATAGTAGCTTAGGTCCTTTTCCTTTTAATCTTTTTGTCATATTTTTTCACTGTGCTCTTTATTTCTTTAGTCATCAAAGGAATTTTGCTACACATGAAATTTGGCACATAAATCATACACAATACTGTGGTATTGCACAAAAAGTTTCACAGTATTTAGTAAGCGAATCGTTTCTGCCCGGCGCGCCGGTCGTCCCTCGCGCACGCAGGCCCATGCAACATTTTTTTCCACCCGCCCGCCCCGCTGGCAGATGCTTGCAACATTTTTTCGTCACATTTGCTGCAACCATGTATTTTTTTTATACAAACATTTTTCATGCAACTTTTTTTCTCGTGTAAATTTGTTACATTTGTCCAGTAAAAAGCTGCATATACGTTTGGTTGCAACTCCACTTCGTCGAATTTTTCGTTAAAATCGATGTTTTTTTACTTTTGTTACAACCGTGTTGATTTTTGCTACAACTGGCATCATGTTTTGCTACAACCGTTCACTAAAAAAGTTGCATACATGTCACGTAAATATTTGCTACAACCGGCGTTTGACTTTTGCTACCACGCATCCTCAGCTTCGTTTTTTTTACGATCATCTAGATTTTTTTTTGCTACAATTTTTGTTTTTTGTTGCAACCGTTGAAAAAATTGCTGCATCGCATCGATATTTTGCTGCATAGGGGGAAACAATGTTGCATGCGGATCCAACGGTGCGGACGACGCGGGGTTGGTGGATTCTGCGGCTCGCGCGAGGCCGGCTGAAAGTTTGGGCCGGCGCGCCGGCGCAGATCACTCCCCATTTAGTAAAGTTTAAATATTTTAAGAAATTGAAAAGATCGAGTTATTTGCGGTTGGACCACTTATTAGTCACCAGGAATTTATCTATGAGTAAAATGATGTTGGTTTAAATTTTATAAATACTAGATTCAGGTTTGAGAATTTCTTATTTCACCTTTTAATTCAATATTGAATTTCAAAAGGAATTTGAAATGAGATATGATTCAAATGTGATCATGCACTATTTAGTAAAATGGATTAGCTTAATCTTGTGATCACTTTATCTTGATTACATAAGTTACTATAGCTAGTAATCAAAGGGTGTGACAACTCTCCTCCACTACAAGAAATCTCGTCCCCAGATTTAAGAGGTGGAGTAAGGGGAAAAGGTTGGTTACGATATTCTAACGAGCTGTCTCGGTCTTGGTTGCTCTTCCCGAAGAAATTGATCCCTTATGTTGATGTCTTCAATTCTCTGTTTCAGGTCATCCTAATGAAGTCGTCATCCTTTCTTCGTGTGGCACCCCGACTCAGAGGAAACCGGAACGCCCCGTATTCCAGCCCAAGGACCAGTCTTCTGGAATATGGAATCGTTGGCACATAACAAATCAGCTCTTTATTACTATGGAAACGATTACAAGGATACCACCAGTAGAAAACAGGGCTACCGTTCAGCCCTGGCTAGCCCATTAGGCCGGTTCTTCAAGAACCGGGACCAATGGGGGGTATTAGACCCGGTTCGTGAGCCCAGGGGGCCGGCCGGGGCCTCGTGGGCATTTGTCCCGGTTCGTGTTGAACCATTTGTCCCGGTTCGAGCCACGAACTGGGACCAATGGTCCTGGCTGCTGGCCCACAACCTTTAGTCCGGGTTCATGCCACGAACCGGGACAAATAACTTGCCTACATATATACCCACCGCCGCGGTAGAGCACTCCACAGTGCTCTGTTTTTGTCGAGCCGGCGAGGGGAGGGCATTTGGGTGCTCTAGTTCACCTCCTATGTATATGAGGTGTTCGAAGAAATGCCCGAGCCACACTAGTTAAGCTTTCTCCTCTCGAAACTCGACCTCTAAGCTCCATTTTCAACGAGACTTGTCTAGATTTAGCGGTCCGTCACGCCCCGTCCCCGCCCCGTCTTCACCGCCGTCGATCGCCCGCGCCGATCTCGTCGCCGGCACCACCGTGGTGAGCCTCTTGTTCTTATCTTCTTTCTGAAAGAAAAAATTCTGACTTCAGATAGATACTTGTCTAATTTTCTTACTTTTATTATTCCTTGTTATTATATAGTGCGATGGTTTTGGTATCCGCCCCCGTTGGCCCTCGTCCTGTCTATGATTCAGATGTGGTATATATTATCTTTTCATAACTATTTGGTTCATTTATTGTGTATGACAATTATGATGACCAACGTGACATATATTTTTAATCTAGGAGGTATGTGAACCGGAAATTCCAACCCACTTAGAAATGCTTGTCGAGAAGTTAACTTTGGTTGAAAAAGAAAACAAATACTTGAAGGAAAAATTGAAAATAATTGAGGACAAGAATATGGAAATGGAGTTGCATGTTGCCGAGGTCATTGACGATCGCAAGATGAAGATAGATGCGATGCGGTTGAAGATGGATGCAATGCGCTTGAAGATGGATGAAATGCGCTTGAAGATTAGGAATATTAGAAAATATGCCATTGATAAAGAGGCTTGGTATCATTATGCTGTTGGGTCAATTGTTACCTTACTTGCGATTTTGATCGCGTTTGTTGTTGCATTTAAATGTTTTACATAGTTGTATGTTGTTTTATGAGAGAACTTTATGTATTTATTTTTCAATAATAACATTTGATCACTATTGTGCTTTGGTTTTAATGTGATGATGAACTTGTAATAATTTGGTCATTTCTCTATTCATTTTGTTCTGCAATGGTTTTTTGATATATACTTAATTTCATAATATAGATGAACCGCCAATGGATGTACGGTGACCGACGCACTTTGGAGTACATTACGAACCGGGACTAATGCCCGAGTCGAAAAGGGTTGTAAATTGATGATGTGGCTTTGAATGCTGCATTTTGAACACAAAAAAACTATGGAGTTCAAATAAGTTCAAAAAAATGAAATCCCTTTGTAACAAACGAGTTTCCATATGAAACCGTGATACTTCGAAAGAGATTGTCCGTTTTGTACACGAAGTGCATCCAGTTTTTGTCGTAACCCTCTCAACTTTCTTGCACATGCTATGTGGGTGAAATGATGATACCATGCCAACTTGAAACCTTTTGAGAGTTCATTTCACATGCTTTTGAATTTCATGGTCTTATAGCTCATAATAATCAGTAAATGCATGAAAAATAACAAATGAAGTTAGAAAGGGTTGTAAATTGATGATGTGGCTTTGAATGGTGCATTTTGAACACAGGAAAACTATGGAGTTCAAATAAGTTCAAAAAAATGAAATCCCTTTGTAACAGACGAGTTTCCCTATGAAACACTGATACTTCCAAAGAGATTGTCCGTTTTGTACACGAAGTACATCCAGTTTTTTCCGTAACCCTCTCAACTTTCTTGCACATGCTATGTGGGTCAAATGATGATACCATGCCAACTTGGAACCTTTTCAGAGTTCATTTGAAATGCTTTTCAATTTCATGGTCTTATAGCTCAAAATAATCAGTAAATGCATGAAAAATAACAAATGAAGTCAGAAAGGGTTGTAAATTGATGATGTGGCTTGGAATGGTGCATTTTGAACACACAAAAACTATGGAGTTCAAATAAGTGCAAAAAAATGAAATCCCTTTGTAACAGACGAGTTTCCGTATGAAACCCTCATACTTCGAAAGAGATTGTCCGTTTTGTACACGAAGTGCATCCAGTTTTTGTCGTAACCTTCTCAACTTTCTCGCACATGCTATGTGGATGAAATGATGATACCATGCCAACTTGGAACCTTTTCAGAGTTCATTTCAAATGCTTTTCAATTTCATGGTTTTATAGCTCAAAATAATCAGTAAATGCATGAAAAATAACAAATGAAGTTAGAAAGGGTTGTAAATTGATGATGTGGCTTTGAATGGTGCATTTTGAACACAAAAAATATGGAGTTCAAATAAGTTCAAAAAAATGAAATCCCTTTGTAACAGACGAGTTTCCGTATGAAACCGTGATACTTCGAAAGAGATTGTCCGTTTTGTACACGAAGTGCATCCAGTTTTTGCAGTAACCCTCTCAACTTTCTCGCACATGCTATGTGGGTGAAATGATGATATCATGCCAACTTGGAACTTTTTCAGAGTTCATTTCAAATGCTTTTCAATTTCATGGTCTTATAGCTCAAAATAATCATTAAATGCATGAAAAATAACAAATGAAGTCATAATGGGTTGTAAATTGATGATGTGGCTTTGAATGGTGCATTTTGAACACAGAAAAACTATGAAGTTCAAATAAGTTCAAAAAATTGAAATCCCTTTGTAACAGACGAGTTTCCGGGACTAAAGATCGAGCGAAACCACGTGGCATGACGCGCAAACACGTGGCGTGACGCGCAAACACGTGGCGTGCCGCATATGTTATTAGTCCCGGTTCAGGACAAAAACCGGGACTAAAGATCCAACGAAACCACGTGGCGTGCCGCACAAACACGTGGCATGCCGCATATGTTATTAGTCCCGGTTTTAGATACGAACCGGGACTAAAGGATTGCCTATATAAACCCTCCCCCCTCCCACCCCTCTCCTGTGTTTTTGGGCGTTGAGGTGTGAGCATGCATGCCATGCTCTTGCCACTCTAGCTCATGCATATGCGAGAAGAAGAATGCCGGAAGTTGTTATGGGGTCGCTCTTCCTTCTTCTCCTTGTGCTAGATATTTGTTATGCATTAGGGGAAGAAGGAATAGCGGCCATCATCGACGGTCGAAAAATCAGGTGAGGGAGTGTCCACCATATATGAGAGAAACTTTAATAGCAAAAAGAATTATCATAAAATAAAATAATAAGTAATTATAAAAAAAATAAAATAAAATAAATAAGTATTTTGTTGTAAGTAGAAACAAAACAAAATAAGCTAACTAGCACTTTGAATTTAAGTAGAAACAAAACAAAATAAACAAAACAAAAAATAAAACAAAAAATAATCAGTAAATGCAACTAAAATTATCAAAGTATTTTCTGTTAAAAATCATTAAAAGCAAAAAGAATTTTCAGAAAGACCTTTTTTTGTTTGAAACTTTAATGGCAAAAAGAATTATCATAAAATAAAAAAATAAGTAATTAGAAACAAAAAAAACAAAAAAATAAGTATTTTGTTGTAAGGAGAAACAAAACAAAATAAGCTAACTAAAAAAAGAAACAAAACAAAAATAAAGCAAAAAAAACAAAAATAATGGAAAAAATTGAAAAATAGATGCGAATTTATAGAGAAAATTTAACCTAAATTCAAAGTATTAGTTAGCGCTAACTAATACTTTGAATTTAGGTTGAATTTTCTCTATAAAGTCATTCCTCTCCACGTTGCAGCCGCGCCGGAGCTTATAAACAGGCTCGGAAGCCCTTCACTTGGCGAGGTGGGACTAAACATTCAACCACACCACGGCTGTGGCAGGCAACCGGTACTAATACAAAAAAGGAAAAAATAAATAAAGACAAAAAGAAAAACAAAAAACTGGGAAAAAAATTAAAAAATTGCCACCAACTGGGCCACCACGGCCTGAATACGACTAGAAGCCCATCCATGGGCGAGGATTCAGGCCCGCAGTAGGCCCAGAAGGCCCATCAGGCAAAGCATTAGCAAGTAGGCCCGTAAGCCTGCAGTGGAGAGGAGCTCGAGAGGGGTGCGACCGTGGGGCTTATAAACCACTGCGCGCCCCTCTCAACTAGCGAGGTGGGACTAAACTTTGGCCGCGACGCGGGCAGCACACGGGCCTTTGGTACCGGTTCGTGGCACCAACCGGTACCAATGCCCACCCTTTAGTCCCGGTTGGTGCCACCAACCGGGACCAAAGGCCGCCGCTTCCCACCCTTTGGGCTGCTGAAAAGTGACCTTTGGTCCCGGTTGGTGGAACCAACCGGGACTAAAGGGGGGCATTGGTACCGGTTGGTGCCACGAACCGGTACCAATGGCTTTGATATATAAGCCCGCGCTTCTGAAATTTTCGTCAGTTTCTTCGATCCCTCTGACGACGCCCGCACGCTGCCCGAGATCCCGACCACGCCTCTGCCCCCCGACCACGCCACCGTTGCCCCCTCCCCGACCACGCCGCCGTCGCCGCTATCGCCGTGCCTCTACCCCCCGACCACGCCGCGTCGCCGTGCCTATGCCCCCCAACCACGTCGCCGTTGCTACCGTGGCCGTGCTTCTGCCGCGCCCCCGACCCGCCACGTCGACGCCGTCGCCGCCCTCTGCCCCGACCACGCCGTCGTCGCCGCCCTCTACACCGAAGCCGACGTCGTGCCTCTGCCCCTGCCCCGACCAACCTCTCCCTCCTTGGTCAGGCTGGCGGCGGCGCCCCCTGTCCTCTCCTCTGTTTTTTCATTATATGATGTTTTTCCACATTATGTGTATATATGTGAGTATATGTATGTATATGTTCTTTTCATTATTAGATTTTTTGTTCATATATATGATGATTTGTTTTTTGCATTTTTATAAAAATTGATATATGTACATGTTCTCTGTGCATATAAAAGTTAGATTTTTAGTACATTTGGTTACATTTTGGTTAGTTTTATCTATATATGTTCTCTGATTTAGTACATTTTAGGTTAGTTTTATCTATATATATTTAGGAAGAAGGAAGAAGAAGAAAAAGTTTTATATATGCAAAAGTTACATTTTTAGAAAAGTATTATATATCTAGCTAGGAAGATAAGGAAGAAGAAGAAAATGAATGAGAGGAAAAAGGAAAATAAGAAGAGGAAGAAAGGAGAAGAAGAGGAGAGCAAGAAGAGGAGAAATAAATAAGAAGAGGAAAAAAGAAGAAAAAGAAGAGAAGAAGAAGAAAGGAATAGAGGAGAAAGAAGAAAAAAAATAGAAAATTTCTATTTTTTTTCTTCTTTCTCCTCTATTCCTTTCTTCTTCTCCTTTTTTTCTTCTTTTTTTTCTTCGATTGCTTCTCTTCTATTCCTTTCTTCTTCTCCTCTTTTTATTTCTTGTTTTGTCTTCTTATTTTTTATCGGGTATGTCGTTGTCGATATATACCCCCTCCCAAATTTACCAAGTTAAAAGAGCGTTGTCATCGAGGCCACCCCAAACCCTTGAAGCGTTGTGTCGAGGCCACCCCAAACCCTTGAAGCGTTGTGTCGAGGCCACCCCAAACCCTTGAAGCGTTGTCTAGGCCACCCCAAACCCTAGAGAAGCAGCGTCGAGGCCACTAACATGATTACTTATTGTGATTAGCTAGCTAGTTCTACATTTGCCACTAATATATATCCATCTGCACCATGTTTGAATAATAATTGACATGTTGTAAATATTTGCAGAAACTATGGATCACTCTCGAGACGAAGAGGAAGAAGCGATGTTGGGGGAGATAATCGCACAAGGAAGTGATGTCATTGCGTCGTTTCTCGGAGACACCGATGGTCTGGAAGGACCGGGTGAAGAAGAGGGCTATGTTCATGATGATCTGGAAGGCCCGGGTGAAGAAGAGGGCGTTCATGACGGCTCCGTTGACCGAACCGAGTCTGGCCAGGTATATATATATTAGTTAAGCCCGTGCTGACTAGTTAATTGATGCATTCATTGTTTTCATATGTACACATATTAATTAACTCGCGTCTTTCTTCTTTTTTCTCTAGCCCTCCGGATCGACCTCAACTTCGGTAAAGAAACCGTCTTAGACTCGAGACGAAAAGATCCCAAGAAGTACGCAGACATGACTGAAATTCTAGAGAAGTAAGTTAAATCTATCATTATCGCACCATATCGGCAACTTCAATTTGTTCATTTCCTGATATCAAGTAATTGTTTTCTTTGTCTCGCAGGTTTTGGAGTAAATTCACCATAAAAACTCCGGGACTGCCAAAGAAGCAGCAGTTTAGACACCCGAAAGTAAGTACTATAGTAGCATATATGTTCCACGCATCTCCTAGTGATTCAAGCGCTAGTTTCATCAATACCATTTAGCATGCTTGCTAATTATCAGTTTGATTGACCTCTATTTCTTGTAAAGTGGTTGTGGCACGAAGAAGGGACTAATTACTGTGGATACTACATTTGTGAGTCCATCCGCAACACGACCTGTGAGCGGGGCTACTCCGAGAAACAATATGAAGTGCGTAAATAATTATATTCACAATTTTATTTTATTACCATCATTTGTGTTCAGTTTCATTTATTCATTTATATGTATTGACCCCCTTCTTCAAATTAGATATTTTGGATGCGAAATTAACTCCTAGCACCAGATCATATGCGAGCAATTCAAGAGGAATTAGCGGCATCCTTTCTTGACCACGTGATCGTTAAAGACGGAGAATACTATGTGGATCCTGATGCGTTCAATTTTAATTAGGAGATTATATTGTAAAAGATACTTATATTGTATATATGTAGCCAGTAGCGTCGGATAGATATACGAGAACTTGTTGTTCGACCAATCTCTCAGAGAAGGAGAGGTGGTCGATATCACTTCTCTTTGTATGCATCTGCTCATGACGATCTTCTGTTTCCTTCATTTGCTTAACTAGCTAGCGAGTCTAGTCCTCTATACATATAGTACATAGCGTCGACCAAGCACGGAGATAAGAAAGGACACTTCGCTGTATTAATTAGCATGCTAACACAATATATGAAACACCTAAATTAACCCCCCAAAACCCCCAAACCCTCCCCCCATTCAAAAAACAAAACCCCCAGCGCCTGAGTTGCTGACGCGTGGATGCCTATTTGTCCCGGTTGGTGCCACCAACTGGGACCAACCGGGACCAAAGGGCCTCCTTCCTAGGCTCGCCACACCGGCCACGTGGAGGCCCATCTGTCCCGGTTTATGCAAGAACTGGGACTAAAGGTTTAGGGCATTAGTACCGACACTTTAGACCCGGTTCAAAAACCGGGACAAATGGCCCTCACGAACCGGGACAATAGGTCCTTTTTCTACTAGTGTACATGGATTACATTGCCTTGGCGACACTACACCTACCTACGGTAAATCCTACACTAGCAGCAGAACAACTACCGATGTGATGAACTCCACTCCGCAAGGACTCTGGCTGGAACGCGCATCCTACCTCGCAATTCGGAATCTTCGACAATCAAGCAATCAAGGCATGACCTGCAAACTGGCATGAAAAGCCAGGTGAGTACTTTGAATGTACTCGCAAGCTCACAACAAACATTAGCATAAATGAAAGACAACATCATATCAATCAAGATTAAGTAAAAGGTTGTTATTACTAAAGGAGTATCAAAGAACTAACTATACCAGGCTACTATCACCATACCCGGGTGATACCAACTCATGTGATCTTACCAAGATCCTTTAGCGAATATCCTCAAGATGGATACCAGGACTTATCACCGGCACTATGCCCAACTGTAACACCGGCACAATGCCCAACTGTTACACTGGCACGATGCCCAACTGTAACACCGACACGATGCCCAACTGTTACACTGGCACGATGCCCAACTGTAACACCGGCACAATGCCCAACTGTTACACTCGCACGATGCCCAACTGTAATGCCGGCACGATGCCCAACTGTTACATACTCAGACGAGTTCTTTCATCATTACTACCATCAACATGGTTGACCATCTATTGAGATCTAGTTGGGGCTGTCCATTACCGTGGACTCGGCTATTCGAATAGGTTTGACACTCTGCAGAGGTTGCACACTTTACCCACACTCTGGAGCACTGACCTCGTGATCCATTCGGTTGGACCAGCATTGCTCCAGCGAAACTTATCTGATCTGTGACTCTTTCATCGTACCACCGGCAACCACTCCCTTCCAGAGTCTTGCCGTGGGTGGCCGTGTGTCCTCATGACACCTGCCATCGTCGTGGCCAAACAAAACTGTCCCAACCGGGGACGCCGGCACAAACAACTCAGCTCGCTCACAGGGTTAGCACTGCCTACCTGATCAGGGTAGCACGCATGCATAACCCTCCCTCTTTGGAGGTACCGGTGAAAGAGCACGCAATCAGACCAAGTCAAGGTCGTCCCATATCAGCAAGAGGTGGTTGTGCGGATGGGCCCAGATAGGTGACTCTGATCAACCAACTTGGTTATCTTATCTCT
The DNA here is from genome assembly GCF_904849725.1 of Hordeum vulgare subsp. vulgare. Taxonomy (NCBI): domain Eukaryota; kingdom Viridiplantae; phylum Streptophyta; class Magnoliopsida; order Poales; family Poaceae; genus Hordeum; species Hordeum vulgare. The sequence continues at coordinate 294,622,892 of NC_058522.1, forward strand.
GAATAATATGTCACAGCTCACACTCCAATGTCATAGCAATCTGATAAGCTCTAGCCACTACTGTTGATCCATGTTCACAAAGTAATCATAGACAGCAATATCAACCTCATGTTATCGGCTAGTGTGTAAGACACTAGCCACTAACGATGCCGTACTCATCTGAGTAATAATTTATTCAAAGTGCATACTCACATTCCAGACTATCAACAGATATATTTATGATTAAAGTAGTTAATGAAACTATAATGTTGCAATGCAATAAAGCAAATGAAAGTTGTGGCTTGCCTGGGATGATGAAACCACCAGGAAGAAGCGCGAGAAACTCGCGGAAGGAGTTGCCGGAAACAGTTCTCTCTCGGAGGAGGGGTTGTTTACCGCAAGGTCAGCATGGTCATTTCCACTGTGAAATCACATGGTCAAAATGATACCACCTTGAAGGGCTCGACGAGACAAAGACGGGGGCTTTGGAATCACGGGAATCAGAGTTATAGATAAAAAGATATAAAGGTTTTGGTGGCTGGGACTGATCTCCAATAAAATTATTTCCATCCGGGTCCCTTGCAACCGAGTTGGTCGCGTACTCAGGGTTGACTTCTCTCTCCCTATGACAGGTGGGTCCCGCCTTCTCTCTCTCTCTCTTCCACTGACGTGCGGGCCCTGCCCCATCTCTCTCTCTCCTCCTCCTGCGTTCTTCTACCTCCCGACAGGGCAACCTGGGCGGCCGACCGAGGCAGATGCCGGTGAGGCAAGGCTCAGTAGGCTCGGCCAGTGCTACGGCAATAGACAACAACACCAGAGATTGGCACGTTGACGGAGACTGGGCTTGCGTTGGCTTTTCCCTTGAAGAGGAAAGGGTGATGCAGCATAGGAGCAGTAAGTATTTCCCTCAGTTTGAGAACCAAGGTATCAATCTAGTAGGAGAATCTCGTCAAGTCCAGAGTACCTGCCCAAACACAAAAGAGCTTGCACCCAACGCTATAAAGGGGTTGTCAATCCCTTCAAGATTGATTGCAAAGTGAGATCTGATGGCGGAAAGTGCAACAAAGTAAAAGAGTAAGGCTGAAAATATGGTGTGAAGTAGACCTGGGGGCCATAGTGTTCACTAGAGGCTTCTCTCAAAATAGCAAATATTACAGTGAATGAAGAAATTACTATCGAGCAATTGATAGAACCGCGCAAAGTCATGACGATATCTAAGGCAATGATCATACATATAGGCATCACGTCCGAGACAAGTAGACCGACTTTCTGCATCTACTACTATTACTCCACACATCGACCGCTATCCAGCATGCATCTAGTGTATTGAGTTCATGACGAACAGAGTAACGCCTTAAGCAAGATGACATGATGTAGAGGGATAAACTCAAACCAATGATGAAAATCCCATCTTTTTACCCTTGATGGCAACAACACGATGCGTGCCTCGCTACCCCTTCTGTCACTGGGTGAGGTCACCGCACGGTATGAACCCAAAACCAAGGATTCCTCCCATTGCAAGAATCATAGATCAAGTTGGCCAAACAAAACCCACAACTCGAAGAGAATTACAAGGATATGAAATCATGCATATAAGAGATCAGAAGAAACTCAAATAAGATTCATAGATAATCTAATCATAAATCCACAATTCATCAGATCTCGACAAACACACCACAAAAGAAGATTAAATCGGATAGATCTCCATGAAGATCATGGAGAACTTTGTATTGAAGATCCAAGAGAGAGAAGAAGCCATCTAGCTACTAGCTATGGACCCATAGGTCTACGGTGAACTACTCACGCATCATCGGAGAGGTCATGGTGTTGATGAAGAAGCCCTCCGTATCCGAATCCCCCCGCCGGCAAGGCACCAGAACGTGCCCCAGATGGGATCTTGCGGAGACAGAAGCTTGCGGCGGCGGAAAAGTACTTTCGATGATCTCCTGATTTTTCTGGGACTTTAGGGAATATATAGGGGAAGAAGCTAGGGCAGAGGAGGCCCAGGGAGCCCACAAGCCTGGGAGGCGCGGGCCCCCCTGGCCGCGCCATGAGGGCTTGTGGAGTCCCTGGTGACCCTCTGCCTTGGTTCTCAAGTCTCCCGATCATCTTCTGTTTAGGAAAAAATCTTTTCAGAAGTTTTATTCCGTTTGGACTCCATTGAAAATCCTCCACTGAAAAGGATCAAAAACACGGAAAAAACAGGAACTGGCACTTGGCACTGAGTTAATAAGTTAGTCCCAAAAAAGATAAAAAAAAGGCATACAAAACATCCCAAGTTTGACAAGATAATAGCATGAAACCATAAAAAATTATAGATACGTTGGAGACATATCAAGCATCCCCAAGCTTAACTCGTGCTCGTCCTCGAGTAGGGAAGTGATAAAGACTGAATTTTTGATGTGGAATGCTACCTAGCATAGTTGTCCTTTGTAACTTCTTTCATGTGACATGAATGTTCAGATCCGTAAGATTCAAAACAATAGTTTGCTATTGACATGAAATCAATAATACTTCAAGCAAACTAGCAAGGTAATCATGAACTTTCGAAATAACAAGGCCAAAGAAAGTTATCCCTACAAAATCATATAGTCTCGCTATGCTCCATCATCCCCACACAACTAATTTAAATCATGCACAACCCCGATATTGGCCAAGTAATTGTTTTTGAACTCTTACTTTCTCAAACTTTTTATAACTATCACGCAATACATGAGCGTGAACCATGGATATAGCACTATAGGTGGAATAGAGTGTGGTGGTGGTTGTGAGACAAAAAAGGAGGAGATGGTCACATTGACTCGGCGTATCAAAGGGCTATGGAGATGCCCATTAATAGATATCAATGTGAATGAGTAGGGATTGCAATACAAAGGATGCACTAGAGCTATGAGTATGTGAAAACTCAAAAGGAGAACTAGTGGGTGTGCATCCAACTTGCTTGCTCACGAAGACCTAGGGCAATTTGAGGAAGCCCATCATTGGAATAGAAAAGCCAAGTTATATAATAAATATTCCCACTAGAATATGGTGGTGATGAAACGAGAGGCTCTCAATCATGAAGAACATGGTGCTATCATGAAGCACAAGTGTGGAAAAAGATAGTAGCATTGTCCCTTCTCTCTTTTTCTCTCCTTTTTTTGGGCTCTTTGGCCTCTCTTTTTTTCTCTTCTCTCTCCTTTTTTTATTTGGGCTCTTTGGGATCTTTTTTTTATTTCCTCACATGGGACAATGCTCTAATAATGATGATCATCACACTTTTATTTGCTCATAGCTCAAAGCTCAGAACGATGATGACTCTATAGAAAATGCCTCCGGCAGCGTACCGGGATGTGCAACGATCTAGCTTGGCGTATGACATTGAAACATCTCGCTAGCTATCTTACGATCATGCAATGGCAATATGAGAGTGACGACACAAGTCATGAGACGGAACAGTGGGAGTTGCATGGCAATATATCTCGGAATGGCTATGAAAATGCCATAGTTGGTAGGTATGGTGGCTGTTTTGAGGAAGGCATATGGTGGGTTTGTGTACCGACGAAAATTGCGCGGCACTAGAGAGGCTAGCAATGGTGGAAGGTGAAAGTGCATCTATACTACGGACTCACATTAGTCATGAAGAACTCACATACTTGTTGCGAAATGTTTTATTAGTAATCGAAACAAAGTGCTAAACGCATACTCCTAGGGGAAGGGTTGGTAGGTGTTAACCATCATGCGATCCCGACCGCAACACAAAGGATGACAATCAATAGATCAATTATGCTCCGACTTCCTAACATAGCGGTTCACCATATGTGCATGTTACGGGAATCACTAACCTCAACACAAGTATTTCTAGATTCACAACACCCTACTAACATAACTCTTAATATTACCAAATCCACATCTCAAAACTAATTGAGAGGAAACAAAACTTCTCTTTCTATTCAATGCACATGAAGATAGAAGTTTTTGTATCCTCTTTGTGTACCTATCACCTTTGGGACTACTTTCATAGCACAAACCAACTACCAAGTCACGCACCGTCGTGCTCTAAAAGATCTAAGTGAAGCACATAGAGCAAAATTATCTAGCTCAAAAGATATAAGTGAAGCACGATGAGCATTCTAGCAAAATCACGATGAGTACATGTCTCTCTCAAAAGGTGTGCAGCAAGGATGATTGTGACACAACAAAAAGAAAATACTCCTACGATACAAGACGCTCCAAGCAAAACACATATCATGTGGTGAATAAAAATATAGCTCCAAGTAATGTTACCGATGGATTGAAGACGAAAGAGGGGATGCCTTCCCGGGGCATCCCCAAGCTTAGGATTTTTGGTGTCCTTGAATTTGGCTTGGGATGCCTTTGGGCATCCCAAAGCTTGAGCTCTTTCCACTCTTTATCCCTTTGTCCTTGAGAACATCACCCAAAACTTGAAAACTTCACAACACAAAACTTAAACAGAAACTTGTGATATCATTAGCACAAGAAAACAAACTACCACCTCTTTAGGTACTGTAGCAATCTTGATTTCTGTTTATATTGGTGTTAGATTACTGTATTCTCCCTTTTCCATGGCTAGTACCCCCCGATACTTTCCATAGTTTCATCAAAACAAGCAACCAACTCAACAAAAACAGAATCTGTCAAAAACAGACCAGTCTATAGCAATCTGTATACTTCGTATACTTCTGGTACCTCAAAAATTCTCAACAATTACGACTGCCTGGGCAAAAGGAAGATCAACTAGCAGTAAAAAGAATCAACTCAAAATCTCTTTCTGAATAAAAATGAAAAATAATCTCGTGAGCGAAAAGTTTCTGTCTTTTTCCAGCAGGATCAAACAACCATCACCAAGACTAGTCATAAAGGTTTTGCTTGCCACAAACGCAAAAAGAAAAACAAAAAACAAAATCATAACAGAATTATGATGGTGTGTACGCAAAAAAACAGAAAGAAAAGGATAAATTCATTGGGTTGCCTCCCAAGAAGCGCTATTGTTTAACGCCCTTAGCTAGGCATAAAGCGATAGAATCACGTATCGTCGTCTTTGGTGCTCAAACCATAAATAGCCCTCAACATGGATTCATAAGGCAATCTTATTTTCTTTCTAGGGAAGTGCTCCATTACCTTCTTTAAAGGAAATTGAAATCTAATATTCCCTTCCTTCATATCGATGATAGCACCGATAGTCCTTAGGAAAGGTCTACCAAGAATAATAGGGCATGTAGGATTGCAATCGATGTCTAGCACAATGAAATCCACGGGTAAATAGTTCCTATTTGCAATAATAAGAACATCATTGATCCTTACCATGGGTTTCTTGACAGTAGAATCCACAAGATGCAAATTAAGAGAACACTCCTCAATCTCATTAAAACCCAGAACATCACATAAAGACTTTGGAATCGCAGAAACACTAGCACCCAAATCACACAAAGCGTTGCATTCATAGTTTTTGATTTTGATTTTGATAGTAGGTTCCCACTCATCATGAAGCTTTCTAGGGATAGAGACTTCCAATTCAAGTTTCTCTTCAAGATATTTTATCATAGCTTCGACGATATGATCGATAAAGGCCTTGTTTTGGCTATAAGCGTGTCGAGAGTTTAGCATGGATTGCATCAAAGAAATGCATTCAATCAAGGAGCAACTGTCATAATTGAATTCCTTGAAATCCAAAGTTGTAATTTCATTACTACTCAAGGTTTTAATATCTTCTACACCACTTTCAATGCTTTTAGCATCAAGATAGATGGACTCCGAATCATTGGGGCATTTTTCAACCAAAGTGGATTCATATCCAGCCCCATCATCATAAGGTTTGACACAAGAAAATAAAAATTCAATGGGAGTCACACCAAGCACTTTAAAATCTTCGTGATTCTTATCATGAGAACATGCCTTTTTTAGCCATTCATGTCTAGCACGAATTTGGGTGGTTCTTTCTTTGCTCTCACTCATGGAAACACGCATAGCTTTCAAAGTTTCATCCATATTGATCTTGGGAGGATCACATCTAACTTTAAAAGCATCAATATCACTAGACATTCTATCAACGCTCCTAGCCAAATTGTGAATTTTGAGTAGTTTTTCCTCTATGGACGCATTGAAAATATTTTGTGAGTTGATAAACTCTTTGATATTACTCTCTATATCAGAGGGTAATCTATTGTAATTTCCATGAGTATTGTTGTAGGAGTCGCCAAAGTTATTAGAGGGGTTACTAGGAAAAGGCCTAGGAACATAGTTTCCTCTAAAAGCATTGTTGTTGCCAAAATTATCCCTACCAACAAAATTAACGTCCAAGCTAGTGTTGCTACTCTCAATTAAGGAAGACAAGGGCATATCATTAGGATCTAACAGAGCACTTCTACTAGCAACCAAATTCATTAACTCATCCATCTTAGCACTCAACGAGTTAATTTCTTCTATAACGTGTACCGTCTTACTAGTAGGTGACCTGTCAATGTGCCACTGAGAGTAGTTCGTCATGATATTGTCTAGGAGTTTTGTGGCTTCTCCAAATGTGATTTCCATGAAAATTCCACTTGAGGTGGAGTCCAAGATATTTCTAGAAGCGAAATTCAAGCCAGCGTAGAAGATTTGTATAATCATCCAAAGACTCAAGCCATCAGCGGGACAATTTCTAATAATCAATTTCATTCTCTCCCAAGATTGTGCAACATGTTCATGATCAAGTTGCTTAAAATTCATGATATCATTACAGAGAGAGATAATCTTAGCCGGCGGAAAATACTTGGATATACAAGCATCTTTGCGCTCGTTCCAAGAATCAATACTATTTTTGGGCAAAGACGAAAACCAAGTTTTTGCTCGATCTCGCAACGAGAAAGGAAAAAGCTTCAATTTAATCACATCATTATCCACATATTTCTTCTTTTGCATATCGCAAAGCTCAATGAAGGTATTAAGATGGGATGCAACATCTTCACTAGGAAGGCCGGAGAACTGCTCTTTCATAACAAGATTCAGCAAAGCAGCATTGATTCCGTATGATTCCGCACTAGTGGCGGGAGCAATCAGAGTACTAATAAAATCATTATTATTAGTATTTGAGAAGTCATAAATTTTATTGTTTTCAGTCATGGTGACTTCAACAAGCAAGCAAGCACACAAGCGAACAAAGAGCAAGCGAGAGAAAAGGGCAAACGAAAAAGGAAAATATTTTTGTAATTTTTTGTTTTTCAGAAGTGGGGGAGAGGAAAACGAGAGGCAAAAAAGTAAATGCAAGAGATGAGATTTTGACACTTACTTGGATGAGTTCTTGACTTTATGGTCCCCGGCAACGGCGCCAGAAATTCTTCTGCTACGAAAACAAACAACAGCGCCAGAGATTGGCACTTTGACGGAGACTGGGCTTGCGTTGGTTTTTCCCTTGAAGAGGAAAGGGTGATGCAGCACAGGAGCAATAAGTATTTCCCTCAATTTGAGAACCAAGGTATCAATCCAGTAGGAGAATCTCGTCAAGTTCAGAGTACCTGCGCAAACACAAAAGAGCTTGCAGCCAACGCTATAAAGGGGTTGTCAATCCCTTCAAGATTTATTGCAAAGTGAGATCTGAAGGCGGAAAGTGCAATGAAGTAAAAGAGTAAGGCTGAAAATATGGTGTGAAGTAGACCCGGGGGCCATAGTGTTCACTAGAGGCTTCTCTCAAAATAGCAAATATTACGGTGGGTGAACAAATTACTGTCGAGCAATTGATAGAACCGCACAAAGTCATGATGATATCTAAGGCAATGATCATACATATAGGCATCACGTCTGAGACAAGTAGACCAATACTTTCTGCATCTACTACTATTACTCCAGAGAACGACCACTATCCAACATGTATCTAGTGTATTGAGTTCATGACAAACAGAGTAACACCTTAAGCAAGATGACATGATGTAGAGGGATAAACTCAAACCAATCATGAAAACCCCATCTTTTTACCCTTGATGGCAACAACACGATGTGTGCCTCGCTACCCCTTCTGTCACTAGGTGAGGTCACCACATGTTATGAACCCAAAACCAAGCACTTCTCCCATTGCAGGAATCATAGATCAAGTTGGCCAAACAAAAACCACAACTCGAAGACAATTACAAGGATATGAAATCATGCATATAAGAGATCAGAAAAAACTCAAATAAGATTCATAGATAATCTGATCATAAATCCACAATTCATCGGATCTCGACAAACACACCGCAAAATAAGATACATCGGATAGATCTCCATGAAGACCATGGAGAACTTTGTATTGAAGATCCAAGAGAGAGAAGAAGCCATCTATCTACTAGGTATGGACCCGTAGGTCTATGATGAACCACTCACGCATCATCGGAGAGGTCATGGTGTTGATGAAGAAGCCCTCTGTATCTGAATCCCCCTCTGGCAGGGCACCAGAACGTGCCCCAGATGGGATCTTGCGGAGACAGAAGCTTGCGGCGACGAAAAAGTACTTTCGATAATCTCCTGATTTTTCTGGGATTTTAGGGAATATATAGGCGAAGGAGCTAGGGCAGAGGAGGCCCACGGAGCCCACAATCCTGGGAGGCGCGCCCCCCCTGGCCGCGCCATGAGGGCTTGTGGGGTCCCTGGTGACCCTCTGCCTTGGTTATCAAGTCTCCTAATCGTCTTCTGTTTCGTAAAAAATCTTTTCAGAAGTTTTATTCTGTTTGGACTCCGTTCAAAATCCTCCTCTGAAAAGGGTCAAAAACATGGAAAAAACTGGAACTGGCACTTGGCACTGAATTAATAAGTTAGCCCAAAAAAGATAAAAAAAGGCATACGAAACATCCAAAGTTTGTCAAGATAATAACATGAAACCATAAAAAATTATAGATACGTTGGAGACGTATCAGCCAGCTGCCAGGATGGGCTCGGGGTTCCATCCCGCGCCCGTGGGTGGTCGAGGCGAAGGCGGAGTTGCACTGAGGCGGTCAGGGAGGAGGGGACAGAAGGCGGCGGCCATGGCGGCAGAGAGCGGCGAGGAGAGGTTCCGGGGCTCGGGCAGGAGGTTGGGGAGGGGCCTAGGAGGGAGAGGAGGTTGACTGCCCGCTCGAGGGGCTCCGGGGCAGCCTAAATATAGGTGCCCGACGGCGAGCAGATGGGCTCGGCTGCCGTGGCGGCCTTAGCCACACCCTGGTGCTCTACAACGGCGGGGATGACAGCTTGAGGAGTCTAGAAGACTCACGGAGGAGCAGGGGAGGTCAGCTAGGCTTCGGGAGGGCTCGGGGAGGAAGAAGACAACATCGGTCACTAGGGGAACAGAGCGGAGCTCGTCGCGATGCGACGAGGAAGAATCCGGAGGGGGAAGGGCTCCAGGGAGAAGAGGGCGACTAGGTGGAGCTGGTGGACATAACTAGAGCTCGGGGGTGAGGAGAAATCGACGAGGCCAAGGGCTCCACTGCACAGAGCTTGCGTTTGACATGCCACAAGCATGGTCAGCATGTGCACTGGCACTGAGAGGACAAGAGGGGCTGGCACACCTTGTCTGGGGTGTAGTCCTTGGTCCCCAAGGAAGCCTGGAGGTGATGGATCACTAAAGGAAACACTTGGGAGATGGGAAACTTCACTACAAGTTTGTTGTTGCCAACTTGGCACTCGCAGTGTGGTCAATAGGAAAGAGATAAGAGCAAAAGATTATGTCTGGGAGGCTTAGGGTAGGAAGGACTACAATACTGTGAAGTTTGAGGATCACAGGGTCAAGATTTAATATAGTTGCTTTGCAACTGGCTAATCTGGTCCAGAATAGGGATTTGATGTGGCACTCACATACTTTCTTGGATTGAGCTCAAACTTGGAGGATATGAATAATTTGGGCATGAGAGGATGCTGTCTAAAATTCATGCCATCTTGATAAGCCCAAGTGGCACTTCCTTCATACAGTTTCTCTTTGGTAGAGACTTAAAAGAATTACTGGAATTAATTGGCTACATAAAATGGGCTCAAAATTTGTTTAGCAAGGTTTTATAGATTGGAGAATGTCCTCGCAAAAATTCAGAATTTGTGGAGCAATATAAAATATAGTTGCTTCACAAATCCGAATAATAACCAAAGACAAATATTTGAAGCTATAGTCACATGGTTGAAGGTGTGATGCTCAAATTTGGTTGATAGGAATAATTTGAGCATATTGAGATGATGGAAAAGAGTCAAATCATTTGAAAACTCCTAGCTAGCACTTGCTTGACAAAGCTTCTTCTGGATCAGAAACTTTGGAAATTTGCCAACAAATATTTACTACCTGAATTGAGTTGAATTTTGGCATGAGGCAATGATATTGCTAGGAAAGAGTGCCCAAAATTGTGAGAGCAATCCAGCAAATGAAAAGGGTACTTGCTTCACAACTAGACAGATAGGGCAGAATCAGAAAAGGAATTTTTGAGGAATAATTTTGAACATGGCAAGGAAATATTTTGCCATATCTCAGGAAGATATGAGCCAATAGATTTATGAGAATTATTTGGGAATTTTTGGAGAGATATAAATGGGGGTTGCTTCATAACTCAAGGCAAACTGGATTATTCCTTTAAGAGAAAAAGGAATATTCCCATGGAAAAGAATCTTGGGATTGGCTCAAGATAGAAATGGCTAGGTCTTGGGGTGGTTTGAAGATTAGCAAGCCACTAAGAAAAAAAATCAAGGGTAATCCCTTTAGGTTTCAAAACTGTCAAACCAGAGAAAAGCAAATCCAGATAAAAATCAAAGAAAAAGAAATGGGCAAAATCCAGGGTGTTACAAACCTACCCCCCTTAAAGAAATCTCGTCCTCGAGATTTGATTTCGCAAGGTTCAACATAAATATCCTTACTTGAGGAAACCGTTTACAACTTGGGTTTCCTTCTTACCTTGGAATGACACTTCTGGTAGATCTTCGTTGACTGACTATCTGGCTTCTGGGTGGTTTGTTCCACTGGATCCTCATATGTTACTCTAACTTTCTCCTGTTTATATATGTTTTCTTGACTTTCTGAGGTTCTGGCAGAGATATCTTATTCACGGCAAACTATCTTTTGACGGATTCCCATGTGTGCGGACACATGCTCTGAGGTTGTTGTCCCACATTCTGGTCGTTCCGTCTGTCGACACCTTTAAGTAGATAATGGGCCGTGTAATCCCTTGACACTGCTGTTGTCATCTGCTGAGTAGTCTTCATAGATTTGAATATTCCGATCTGAGCATATCTGGTTGGGCTGAGCGGATTGACTCGATATAGGGTCCTCTTGAATAGACTCCATGGGTGTGTTCCCACGGTGTTTGATACCGAACCGGACTGTCTTGAATATATGCATCATGTTGATATTGCAACCATTATCGTACATGTATGGGCAATCTTGCTCTTTCATTATAATTCTCTTTGCGTGGATCCTTAGTTGAAAGAGCTGGGTCTCATGTTTTATTCCTTCAGATGACCATGGGTGCTTCCAGGCACCATATTCCGGCAGGCATATTACTTAACAAATTGTAGCTGTAGGATAACGACCGTCTGAACCCTTGGATAAAACCGACAAATAAACCAGTAGCCACCAGAACGGTCTTTACAACTCAGATCTGGGACATTACTGGAGTAACTCAACCCCAACTCAAGACGGCTGAAAAGCAGCTCAGAGCATGAAACAGTGTCGATAAGAAGAAAGTAGCAGTTCCCTAAGACGGCCAAGAAACAACTCAGAGCATAGGGTCACTACTACGAAGAGAAACTCAACAACTGTCCGAGACGGCCGAAAAGCAGCTCAGAACACGTGCCAGTTGTTGATAAGAGAAATAAAAGTCGGCATCCACCCCGGACGGCCGAAAACAGCTCAGAACACAGGCGTGGTGCCGTCATCAAAGAAATACATGCAAGGGCTCATCCGTGTCCTATACAGCTTATCCATGGGTTGTTGGTCATCTCAGTGAAGTGTATAATGGACGTTCTTCTTCTTATATAGCTCATGCAATAGTCGGATTCTCATCAGGATATCACCGTTGTATGATTAACTCATATGACCCTGGTAACATGTCCACCATATATATATTGGGTCTATGTGGCTGAGTGCTTGATTCCTGAAGCAGGCTTGTGTCTTGACTGACTATTTTGCCTTCTGATAACCTCTTGTAGATTTAATCCTTGAGATGCACGGTGATATGTTGCCAACTATCGGTGGAATAACTTGGACCAGTCAGAATGCGACACCTTTCCAATAAGGGTTTACTTAGCCTGTTTTGTAAGTCATCCAAGGTATCGTGTCTAGGAAGACTAGGTAGCTTGTGCTTGGTGCTTTGATTGGGATAGCTTCTTGAAGAATCATGGGTACCATATCTCAAGTACTTTCCTTCCTTGAGGACTTGCTGGGTAAGAATCGGTACCTTATGCTAGAAGCTTGCTATGATGTCTTACTGGAGAATCATTGCTGTCTTGAACAAAGATCCACGTGTCGCATTGAGTACGTCACCTGAATCTTGTGCCATAGGTCTTTTGGGTAGCTTGCGGGGAAAGACTGGGTTGCTTACACCTAAAGCATTCTTTTGCCATATGCAAGCTAAGTGCATGAATATCTCCTTAACGTTCTTGCTGTCGGTCACTTGTTGTATGCAATAGCGTATTCGCCTAACCTTCTTGCTGGATACTAAGTTCATGGCTCATTCTGACTTCCATTTGTAGTGTAGCAGATTTCAAATTTTATTCATAACAGACTCAACCGTGTATATGTATCATACCTTTGACTCGAACTATACGCATCTCTTCCTTTTTGTTGATTCCATGATTGCTGCTGAGAAAGTTGCACGGATGTATGCTTGATGTTGATAATTCATCTAGTGAGGATACCATTTTTATTAGGGCTCGATATTCCTCATATAATACAGTCTGCTGATAATTCCATCTTGTTGAACTGAGCTTCCGACTGACTGTCTCTTCACTGTTTCCTTTGAGTCCAATGTCGGTGAGCAATTTCCATAAGGGGAAAATAAGGTAACACCAAGGGCCCAACGAAAGAAGCAAACGACAACGCGGCAAAATCACATCCCGGTAATGGCATACATTCTACAACGATTCACAACGATGATATGCATTCCTACTTAAGCACAAAAATCTCGCAAGAACTCCGGTACTACGGTCTAACATGCTGTGGCGGTGTGCACGAAGGTGAATCAATGTGTGGAAGGGGGTCGGTGTAAACAAAGCTACACCAATTAGGGGCTTACACCGGTTCCGTTTGGATGAACAAGGTTGCAAGGACGAACTTGGTGATCGTGGGTCGGAACATAGGGTCTCGACCACGTCATCATCAAGCGTACGGGGAAAACCATACTCGTCGAGAGAATGGATGGTAGGGAAGGATAACTATGAAAAGAAGGGCTTGTGGGCATTGCCCTTTTCTGATAAGCAAGATCAGTAAGGGTTGCCAACACGGCTAGAGGGATGGGCAAGATCCGGGAGAGAAGCATGTCTATCACCGAAATAACAGGTCGGCTGAAGAGAATGCATTGGTGTGGTACCGGTGCGTCAATCTCACAAGGGATCAACATCACCAGTCACCTTGGCATCACTTCGCTGAAGTGAAGGTGACACCACACCAAGGAAGAAGAAAGCTAGCTGAAGAGCGCATGTGGTGAATCGGAACCGATGCCACCTAAACTCACCAAATCAATCGTTAGTAATAACATATCTAGTCTCTATGCATGCTATGCACAATCAAATGCAACAAACAAGTGCAGCAAACCAACTAGATCCTGTACCACCGGTTACTAACGCTCGCGTGGTCTAGGGCGACCTACAGCCAGACCTGTTCTGATACCAACTCTTGTGGCACCCCGGCTCACAGGAAACTGGAACGCCCCATATTCTAGCCCAAGGACCAGTCTTTTGGAATACGGAACCGTTGGCACAGAACAAATCAGCTCTTTATTACTATGGAAACGATTACAAGGATACATGGATTACATCGCCTTGGCGATACTACACCTGCCTACGGTAAATCCTACGCTAGCAGCAGAACAGCTACCGATGTGATGAACTCCACTCTGCAGGGACTCTGGCTGGAACGCGCATCCTTGCTCGCAACTCGGAATATTTGACAATCAAGCAATCAAGGCATGACCTGCAAACTAGCATGACAAGCCAGGTGAGTACTTTGAATGTACTCGCAAGCTCACAACAAACATTAGCATTAAGGCAAGACAACATCATATCAATCAAGATTAAGTAAAAGGTTGTTATTACTAAAGGAGTATCAAAGAACTAACTATACCAGGCTACTCTCACCATACCCGGGTGATACCAACTCATGTGGTCTTACCAAGATCCTTTAGCGAATATCCTCAAGATGGATACCAAGACTTATCACCGGCACTATACCCAACTGTAACACCAGCACAATGCCCAACTGTTACACAGTCACGGTGCCCCACTGTAACACCGGCACGATGCCCAACTGTTACACTGGCACGATGCCCAACTGTAACACCGGCACAATGCCCAACTGTTACACTCGCACGATGCCCAACTGTAACACCGACACGATGCCCAACTGTTACATACTTAGACGAGTTCTTCCATCATTACTATCATCAACATGGTTGACCATCTACTGAGATCTAGTCGGGCTGTCCATTACCGTGGACTCGGCTATTTGAATAGGTTTTACACTCTGCAGAGGTAGCACACTTTACCCACACTCTGGAGCACTGACCTCGTGATCCCATTCGGGTGGACCAGCATTGCTCCAACGAAACTTGTCTGACCCGTGACTCTTTCATCATACCACCGGCAACCACTCCCTTCCGGAGTCTTGCCCTGGGTGGCCGTGTGTCCTCATGACACATGTGTCCTCATGACACCTGCCACTGTCGTGGCCAAACAAAACTATCCCAACCGGGGACGCCGGCACAAACAACTCAACTGGCTCACAGGGTTATCACCGCCTACCTGATCAGGGTAGCACGCGTGCATAACCCTCCCTCTTTGGAGGTACCGGTCAAAGAGCACGCAATCAGACCAAGTCAAGGCCGTCCCATATCAGCAAGAGGTAGTTGTGCGGATGGGCCCAGATAGGTGACTCTGATCAACCAACTAGGTTATCTTATCTGCGAATAATATGTCACAGCTGACACTCCGATGTCATAGCAATCTGATAAGCTTTAGCCACTACTGTTGATCCATGTTCACAAAGTAATCATAGACAGTAATATCAACCTCATGTTATCGGCTAGTGTGTAAGACACTAGCCACTAACGATGTCGTACTCATCTGAGTAATAATTTATTCAACAGTGCATACTCACATTCCAGACTATCAACGGATATATTTATGATTACAGTAGTTAATGAAACTATAATGTTGCAATGCAATAAAGCAAATGAAAGTTGTGGCTTGCCTGGGATGATAAAACCACACGGAAGAAGCGCGAGAAACTCGCGGAAGGAGTTGCCGGAAATAGTTCTCTCTCGAAGGAGGGGTTGTTTACGGCAAGGGCAACATGGTCATTTCCATTGTGAAATCACATGGTGAAAATGATACCATATTGATGGGCTCGACGAGACGAAGACCGGGGCTTGGGAATCACGGGAATCAGAGTTATAGATGAAAATATATAAAGGTTTTGGTGCACAGATTGATCTGCAATAAAATTATTTCCATCCGGGTCCCTGGCAGCCGAGTTGGTCACGTACTCAGGGAGAATACGTTTTCCCTTGAGGAAAACATAATCGCTCCCGAGGCATTTCCAGTTAAATTGCTGGGCCCGAGGTTGACTTGTCTCTCCCTATGACAGGTGGGTCCCGCCTTATCTCTCTCTCTCTCTCTTCCACTGACTGCGGGCCCTGCCCCATCTCTCTCTCCTCCTCCTCCTGCCTTCTTCTACCTCCCGACAGGCCAACAGGGGCAGCCGGCCACGGCAGATGCCGGTGAGGCAAGGCTCGGCCAGCTGCCGGGATGGGCTGGGGGTTCCATCTCGCGCTCGTGGGTGGTCGAGGCGAAGGCGGGGGCGCACTGAGGCGGCCAGGGAGGAGGAGACAGAGGGCAAAGGAAATGGAAGAAGAGTGCGGCAAGGAGAGGTTTCGGGGCTCGGGCAGGAGGTTGGGGAGGGGCCTAGGTGGGAGAGGAGGTTGACTGCCCGCTCGAGGGGCTCCGGGGCAGCCTAAATATAGGTGCCCGACGGCGAGCAGATGGGCTCGACCGCCGTGGTGGCCTTAGCCACACCCTGGTGCTCTAAAGCGGCGGGGATGGTAGCTTGCGGAGTCCAGAAGACTCACGGAGGAGCAGGGGAGGCCAGCTGGGCTTCGGGAGGGCTCGGGGAGGAAGAAGACAACGACGGTCACTGGGGGAACCGATCGGAGCTCGTCGCGATGCGGCGAGGAAGAATCCGGAGGGGAAAGGGCTCTAGGGTGAAGAGGGCGACTAGGTGGAGCTGCTGGACATGACTAGAGCTAGGGGGAGAGTAGAAATCGACGAGGCCAAGGGCTCCACTGCACAGAGCGTGCGTTTGACATGCCACAAGCGTGGTCACCACGTGCACTGGTGATACGTCCATTTTGCATCATGCTTTCATGTTGATATTTATCGCTTTTTGGGCTGTTATTACACTTCACGGTACAATACTTATGCCTTTTCTCTCTTATTTTGCAAGGTTTACATGAAGAGGGAGAATGCCGGCAGCTGGAATTCTGGCCTGAAAAAGGAGAAAGTTTGAGATACCTATTCTGCGCAACTCCCAAAGCCGTGAAAATCAACGAGGATGTTTTTGGGATTTATAAAAAATACTTGGCCGAAGAACTACCAGAGGGGAGCCAATAGAAGGCCACAAGCCTGCTAGGCGCGGCCTCCCCCTGGCCGTGCCTAGGGGGCTTGTGGGCTCCCACTTGGCCCTCTGCTCCCCCTCTTTTGCTACAAGAAGGGTTTCGTTCCAGAAAAATTCAGGAAGAGGCTTTTCAGAGAATTTGCCGCCGCCACGAGGCGGAACTTGAGCAGAACCAATCTAGAGCTCCGGGAGGACGATCCTGCCGGGGAAACTTCCCTCCCGGAGGGGGAAATCATCGCCATCGTCATCACCAACACTCCTCTCATCGGAGGGGACTCATCACCATCAACATCTTCATCAGCACCATCTCATCTCCAAACCCTAGTTCATCTCTTGTAACCAATCTCCGTCACACGACTCCGATTGGTACTTGTAAGGTTGCTAGTAGTGTTAATTACTCTTTGTAGTTGATGCTAGTTGGATAACTTGGTGGAAGATTATATGTTCAGATCTTTGATGCTACCCATTACCTCTCTGGTCATGAATATGATTATGCTTTGTGAGTAGTTACTTTTGTTCCTGAGGACATGGAATAAGTCATGCTATAAGTAGTCATGTGAATTTTGTATTCGTTCGATATTTTGATGTGTTGTATGTTGTTTTTCCTCTAGTGGTGTTATGTGAACGTTGACTACATAACACTTCACCATTATTTGGGTTTAGAGGAAGGCATTGGGAAGTAGTAAGTAGATGATGGGTTGCTAGAGTGATAGAAGCTTAAACCCTAGTTTATGCGTTGCTTCGTAAGGGGCTGATTTGGATCCACTAGTTTAATGCTATGGTTAGACTTTGTCTTAATTCTTCTTTCGTAGTTGTGGATGCTTGCAAGAGGGGTTAATCATAAGTGGGATGCTTGTCCAAGTAAGGGAAGTACCCGAGCGCCGATCCACCCACATATCAAACTATCAAAGTAACGAACGCGAATAATATGAACATGATGAAAACTAGCTTGACAGAATTTCCCATGTGTCCTTGGGAGCACTTTACCTCCTATAAGACTTTGTCCAGGCTTGTCCCTTGCTACAAAAGGGACTGGGACACTTTGCTGCACCGTTGTTACTTTTGTTGCTTGCTACTTGCTACGAATCATCTCAACACACAACTACTTGTTACCGATAATTTCAATGCTTGCAGATATTACCTTGCTGAAAACCACTTGTCAGATCCTTCTGCTCCTCGTTGGGTTCGACACTCTTACTTATCGAAAGGACTACGATAGATCTCCTATATTTGTGGGTCATCAAGACACTTTTCTCGCGCCATTGCCGGGGAGTGAAGTGCCTTTGGTAAGTGTAATTGGTAAGGAAACATTTATATAGTGTGCTGAAATTTATTGTCACTTGTCACTATGGAAACTAATCCTTTGAGGGGCTTGTTCGGGGTATCTTCACCTCGAATGGAAGCACAAAGAGTTTCTCCTCAACCTGCTGCACCTACTGAAAATATTTGCTATGAATTTCCTTCGGGTATGCTTGATAAACTGCTGGCTAATCTTCACCTCGAATGGAAGCACAAAGGATCATTCTAAAGCTTCAACTGTGATACGTAGAAGCTACATTAGAACACCTACACCCCCTGAGCAAATTAGAGTTTAACCTAGCATTGCTATTATCAAAGATCTCCAATCCGACAATGTTGATGGCCATGATATTCACTTCTGCGAAGAAACTGCTAGAATTGCTAAACCACAGGCTAGAGACAAACATGGGCCTGTTGTTGGCACGCCTGTTTTTTCTGTTTAGATAGGAGATCATTGTTATCATGGTTTATGTGACGTGGGTGCTAGTGTTAGTGCAATACCTCAATCCTTATATGATGAAATCAAATACGAGATTGCACCCATTGAGATAGAGCCTATTGATGTCACTATTCAGCCTGCCAATAGATATACTATCTCCCCTCTGGGAATTGTTAGGGATGTTGAAGTCTTGTGTGGTAAAACAAAGCATCCTGCTGATTTCCTCGTTCTTGCTACCACTCAAGATAGATTTTATCCCATCATATTTGGTAGACCTTTTCTCAATACTGTCAATGCTCATATTGACTGTGAGAAGCAAACCATCACTGTTGGCTTTGAAGGTGTGTTACACGAGTTCAATTTCTCCAAGTTTGGTAGACAACCTCATGAAAAAGAGTTGCCTAGTAAGGATGAAACTATTGCCTTAGCTTCTATTGCCGTGCCTCCTACTGATCCCTTAGAGCAATACTTGCTTGAGCATGAAAATGATATGCATATGGATGAAAGGGATGAGATAGATAGAGTTGTCTTAGAACAATATCCTATCCTTAAGAATAATTTGCGTGTTGAACTGCTTGGGGATCCACCCCCACCAAAGGGTGATCCTATGTTCGAGCTTAAACAGTTGCCTGATACTCCTAAGTATGCTTATCTTGATGAAAAAGAGATATATCCTGTTATTATTAGTGCTAGCCTCTCAGAGCATGAAGAAAAGAAGTTACTAAAAACTGTGAGGAAGCAGCGTGCTGCTATTGGATATACTCTTGATGATCTTAAGGGCATTAGTCCCACTCTATGCCAGCACAAGATTAAAACCGATCCTGATTCCAAACCAGTTGTTGATCATCAAAGGAGATTAAATCCTCAGATGAAAGAGGTAGTAAGAAAAGAAATCCTAAATCTCCTGGAGGCTGGTATTATCTATCGTGTTGCTCATAGTGATTGGGTAAATCCGATGCATTGCGTCCCTAAGAAGGGAGGTATTACCGTTGTCCCTAATGATAAGGATGAATTGATCCCACAGAGGATTATTACTGGCTATAGGATGGTGATCGATTTTAGGAAGTTGAATAAGGCCACTAGGAAAGATCATTACCCTCTGCCTTTTATCGACCAAATGCTAGAAAGACTGTCTAAACATACACACTTGTGCTTTCTAGACGGCTATTCTGGTTTCTCCCAAATACCTGTTGCACAATCTGATGAGGAGAAAACCACTTTCACCTGCCCTTTCGGTACCTTTGCTTACAGACGTATGCCTTTTGGCTTATGTAATGCACCTGCTACCTTTCAAAGATGTATGATGGCTATATTCTCGGACTTTTGTGAAAAGATTGTTGAGGTTTTCATGGATGATTTCTCCGTCTACGGGTCTTCTTTTGACGATTGCCTCAGCAACCTTGATCGAGTCTTGCAGAGATGTAAAGATACCAATCTTGCTTGAATTGGGAGAAGTGCCACTTTATGGTTACTGAAGGCATCGTCTTAGGACATAAAATTTCTGAAAGAGGTATTGAAGTCGATAAGGCTAAGGTTGATGCAATCGAGAAAATGCCATACCCCACAATATCAAAGGTATAAGAAGTTTCCTTGGTCATGCTGATTTCTACAGAAGGTCCATTAAAGACTTCTCTAAGATTTCTAGGCCTCTTACCAATCTCTTGCAAAAGGGTATTCCTTTTGTTTTTGACGATGATTGTGAGGAAGCCTTCGAAATACTTAAGAAGGCTTTGATAACTACACCTATTGTTCAACCACCTAATTGGAAATTACATTTTTAAATCATGTGTGATGCTAGTGATTATGCTGTTGGTGCTGTCCTAGGGCAAAGAGTTGATAAGAAGTTGAATGTTATTCACTATGCTAGTAAAACTCTAGACGGTGCCCAAAGAAACTATGCCACTACGGAAAAGGAATTTTTAGCAGTCGTGTTTGCATGTGAAAAGTTCACATCTTACATAGTTGATTCCAAAGCCACTATTCACACTGATCATGCTGCTATTAAGTACCTAATGGAGAAGAAAGACGCTAAACCTAGACTCATGAGGTGGGTTCTCTTGGTACAAGAATTTGATTTGCACGTTGCCGACAGGAAGGGTGCTGATAACCCCGTAGCAGATAACTTGTCTAGGTTGGAGAATGTTATTGATGACCCACAACCTATTGATGATAGCTTTACTGATGAGCAACTGAATGTCATCTATACTCCACGTAGTGCACCGTGGTATGCTGATTATGCAAATTATATCGTTGCCAAATATATACCACCTAGTTTCACATACCAGCACAAGAAGAAATTCTTCTTTGATTTAAGACATTACTTTTGGGATGATCCTCGCCTTTATAAGGAAGGAGTAGATGGTGTTATTAGACGTTGTGTACCTAAACATGAACAGGGACAGATCCTACAGAAGTGTCACTCCGAGGCCTACGGAGGCCACCATGCGGGAGATAGAACTATACACAAGGTATTGCAATCAGGCTTCTATTGGCCCACTCTCTTCAAGGATGCCCGTAAGTTTGTCTTGTATTGTGACAAATGTCAAAGAATAGGTAACATCAGTAAACGTCAGGAAATGCCTATGAACTATTCACTTGTCATTGAACCATTTGATGTTTGGGGCTTTGATTATATGGGACCTTTTCCAAAATCCAGCGGGTATACTCACATCTTAGTTGCTGTTGATTACGTCACTAAGTGGGTAGAAGCTATCCCAACCAGTACTGCTGATCACAACACTTCTATTAGGATGCTTAAAGAAGTTATTTTCCCTAGATTTGGAGTCCCTAGATATCTAATGACCGATGGTGGTTCACATTTCATTCATGGTGCTTTCCATAAAACGCTTGCTAAGTACGATGTCAACCATAGAATTGCGTCTCCCTATCACCCTCAGTCCAGTGGTCAAGTAGAGCTAAGCAATAGAGAGATTAGACTAATTCTGTAAAAGATGTCAATAGGTCTAGAAAGAATTGGGCTAAGAAGCTCGATGATGCACTGTGGGCTTATAGAACTGCCTATAAGAATCGCATGGGCATGTATCCGTACAAAATGTTGTACGGTAAAGCATGTCATTTACCTCTTGAGATAGAGCATAAAGCTTATTGGGCAATCAAAGAGCTCAACTTTGATTTCAAACTTGCTGGTGAGAAGAGGTTCTTTGATATTAGCTCACTTGATGAATGGAGAACTCAGGCATATGAAAATGCCAAGTTGTTCAAAGAAAAGGTTAAGAGGTGGCATGACAAAAGGATACAGAAACGTGAGTTCAATGTAGGTGATTATGTCTTGCTATATAATTCTCGTTTAAGATTTTTTGCAGGCAAGCTTCTCTCCAAGTGGGAAGGTCCTTACATTGTTGAGGAAGTATATCAACAACACGGAAGGTAATTTTTCGAGAGTGGTAAATGGCTAGAGAATCAAGCATTATATCTCAGGTACTCCCATAAATGTTGAAAGCAATATTATCAATAACATAACTCCGGAGGAGTACCTAAGGGATATTTATCAGCCTGTTTCAGACTCCGAAAACAAAGAGGTATGTGATTCGGTAAGTAAACAGACTCCAAAACTTTTCCAGTAGGATTTTTTTCTCCGTTTTGGAATTTTTGAAAAAATAGAAATTTTTGAAGTAGTTCGAAAAGCGCACGAGGAGGCGACAAGCCTGCCAGGCGCGGGCCACCCCCCTGGCCATGCCTGGGGGGCTTGTGGCCACCTCGTTTGCCTCCCGGACTCCGTTTTCTTGCAGAGTACTCCTTCTGGTCGAAAAAAAATAATTATATATTCTCCCGAAAGGTCTGACCCTCGTATCACGCAAATTTCCTCTATTTTCGTTTTGAGTCCTGTTTTCTGCCACAGATTTGGGGCAAGATGTCTTCTCAAGATTCAGAGGGGGAGAGCTATGTGGCCGATTACCTCGCTAACCCCAAGGTTTATGGGGGCTTGGATCCTTATGGATGGACCACTCATGAGGAAGAAGATTATGATCCCAAGTGGAAGGAACGAACAAGTTCCGATGAGGAGGAGGCTCCTCTACCTCAACTTGGACACACACATGTGGAGTTCGAGAAGTCGAGCCTCCCTGACTCAAGGAAGAAGCCTAAGACTTTCTTTATCCCTTCTCGTTTATTGCAGGAGAGTAAGCAGGAATTATGCTAAAGGGTGTTGAGGCTTGAAGAGGAGACTGATGATCCGAGGGAGCAGAATTTTATGCTCAAGAGGAAATTAAACAAGTTCAAGACCTCTGCAACAACCTCACCACCATCACCTCCAAAGGAAGACAACTGAGCATGGGTATGGGCAATCCCCTTGGCTTGTGCCAAGCTTGGGGGAGTTGCCCCGGTATCGTATCACCATCACATCTTTTGCCTTTACCTTTTCTTAGTTCGTTCCTTTTCGGTTTTATCTTTCCCTAGTAGAGTAAAGGTCTTAGTGTTTTAGGCTTGAGTTTTGCTTTGTGTCACCCTTGATGTATTCGAGCTCGTGAGCCATATAATAAAGAGTATCTTAGTTAAGGGCCTTGTCTCATGCCATGATCAAGAGAATGAGAAAAGAACAAAAGCATGAAAGATCATGCAATGATCTTATGGGAAGTGATGGCTTCACATATAAAAAGAATGATGATTGAAACTTGTTGAGGGTAGACAAACGTAGACCTTGGTCATTGTTGCAATTAATAGGAAGTGATAAAGAAGGAGAGGTTCATATATAAATATATCATCTTTGACACCATCTATGATTGTGAACACTCACTAAACTATTGTATGCTTAGAAGTGGATGTTCGACAAGGAAGACAACATAATGAATTGTGTTTGCTTGGTTCCGAACAATGATATATGACTAGAGATCCCTTAGCATGTGACGATTGCTTCCACCTCATATTACCCAAAACTCCCGCACCAAGTAGAGATACTACTTGTGCATCCATAAACCTTCAAGCCAATTTTGCCATGAGAGTCCACCATACCTACCTATGGATTGAATAAGATCCCTCAAGTAAGTTGTCATCGGTGCAAGCAATAAAAATTGCACCCTAAATATGTATGATCTATTAGTGTGAGGAAAATAAGCTTTGTACGAACCTGTGATGAGGAAGACATAAAAGCGACAGACTGCATAATAAAGTTCTTTATCACAGGAGGCAATATAAAGTGCCGTTCCTCCACACTAAGAGGACACACATCCAAACCTCAAAAGCGCATGAAAACCTTTGCTTCCCTCTGCGAAGGGCCTACCTTGTACTTTTACTTTTTGCCCTTGAAAGAGTCATGGTGATCTTCACCAATTCCTTATTTCGCCTTTATCTTGGCTAACGTCATATGCTTGGGAAAAATCTATATTCATATGTCAACTTGGAAGTAAGTATTCATGAATTATTATTGTTGACATTACCCTTGAGGTAAATGGTTGGGAGGCGAAACTATAAGCCCCTATCTTTCTCTGTGTCCAGCTGAAACTTTGATCTCATGAGTACCACGTTTGTTGTAGCAATTGTAGAGAACGAAAAGATGATTGAGTATGTGGATTTGCTTTACAAGCTCTTATTTGACTCTTTCCGATGTTGTGATAAATTGCAATTGCTTCAATGACTAAAGGCTATCGGTTGTTAATTCTCGGTAAGGCTCTTGATCCATACTTTACTTTGTGAAGGAATTATCACTTTAGCATGAGAGATTATATGTTGGTATTGCTGTTCTGAGTATGATCATGATGCCTGCATGGCCGTATCTTGTTTTGTCGACACCTCTCTCTCTAAACATGTGGGCATGTTTATTGATCTCGGCTTTCGCTTGAGAACAAGCTAGGTCTAAGCTTGGGGGAGTTGATACGTCCATTTTGCATCATGCTTTCATCTTGATATTTATCGCTTTTTGGGCTGTTATTACACTTCATGGTACAATACTTATGCCTTTTCTCTCTTATTTCACAAGGTTTACATGAAGAGGGAGAATGCCGACAGCTGGAATTCTGGCCTGAAAAAGGAGCTAGTTTGGGATACCTATTCTGCGCAACACCAAAAGCTGTGAAAATCAACGAGGATTTTTTTTGGGATTTATAAAAAATACTGGGCCGAAGAAATACCAGAGGGGAGCCAGCAGGAGGCCACAAGCCTGCTAGGCGAGACCTCCCCCTGGCCGCGCCTAGGGGCTTGTGGGCTCCCACTTGGCCCTCTGGCCCCCCTCTTTTGCTACAAGAAGGGGTTCGTTCCAGAAAAATCCAGGAAGAGGCTTTTCGGAGGATTCTCCACCGCCACGAGGCTCAACTTGAGCAGAACCAATCTAGAGCTCCGGCAGGACGATCCTGCCGGGGAAGCTTCCCTCCCAGAGGGGGAAATCAACGCCATCGTCATCACCAACACTCCTCTCATCGGAGGGGACTCATCACCATCAACATCTTCATCAGCACCATCTCATCTCCAAACCCTAGTTCATCTCTTGTAACCAATCTCCGTCTCACGACTCCGATTGGTACTTGTAAGGTTGCTAGTAGTGTTAATTACTCTTTGTAGTTGATGCAAGTTGGATTACTTGGTGGAAGGTTATATGTTCAGATCTTTGATGATACTCATTACCTCTCTGGTCGTGAACATGATTATGCTTTGTGAGTAGTTACTTTTGTTCCTGAGGACATGGGATCAGTCATGCTATAAGTAGTCATCTGAATTTGGTATTCGTTTGATATTTTGATGCGTTGTATGTTTTTTTTCCTCTAGTGGTGTTATGTGAACGTCGACTACATAACACTTCACCATTATTTGGGCCTAGAGGAAGGCATTGGGAAGTAGTAAGTAGATGATGGGTTGCTAGAGTGACAGAAGCTTAAACCCTAGTTTGTGCGTTGCTTCGTAAGGGGCTGATTTGGATCCACTAGTTTAATGCTATGGTTAGACTTTGTCTTAATTCTTCTTTCGTAGTTGCGGATGCTTGTGATAGGGGTTAATCATAAGTGGGATGCTTGTCCAAGTAAGGGCAGTACCCAAGCGCCGGTCCACCCACATATCAAACTATCAAAGTAACGAACGCGAATCATATGAACATGATGAAAACTAGCTTGACAAAATTTCCCATGTGTCCTCGGGAGCGTTTTACCTCCTATAAGACTTTGTCCAGGCTTGTCCCTTGCTACAAAAGGGATTGGGCCACTTTTCTGCGCTATTGTTACTTTTGTTGCGTGCTACTTGCTACGAATCATCTGACCACACAACTACTTGTTACCAATAATTTCAGTGCTTGCAGATATTACCTTGCTGAAAACCACTTGTCAGATCCTTCTACTCCTCGTTGGGTTCGACACTCTTACTTATCAAAAGGACTACGATAGATCCCCTATACTTGTGGGTCATCAACTGGCACTGAGAGGACAAGAGGGGCTGGCACACTTTGTCTGGGGTGGAGTCCTTGGTCCCCAAGGTAGCCTGGAGGTGATGGATCACTAAAGGAAACACTAGGTGATGGGAAACTTCACTACAAGTTTGATGTTGCCAACTTGGCACTGGCACTGTGGTCAACAGGAAAGAGATAAGAGCAAAAGATTATGTCTGGGAGGCTTAGGGTAGGAAGGACTACAATACTGTGAAGTTTGAGGATCACAGGGTCAAGATTTAATATAGTTGCTTTGCAACTCGCTAATCTGGTCCATAATAGGGATTTTGATGTGGCACTCACATACTTCCTTAGATTGAGCTCAAACTTGGAGGAGATGAATAATTTGGGCATGAGAGGATGGTGTATAAAGTTCATGCCATCTTGATAAGCCCAAGTGCCATTCCTTCATACAGTTTCTCTGTGGACAGAAACTTAGAAGGATTACTGGAATTAAATGGCTACATAAAATGGGCTAAGAATTTGTTTAGCAAGGTTTTATAGATATGAGACTGTCTTGGCAAAAATTCAGAATTTATGGAGCAATATAAAATATAGTTGCTTCACAAATCCAAATAATAACGAGAAACAAATATTTGAAGCTATGGTCACATGGTTGAAGGTGTCATGCTCAAATTTGGTGGAGAGTAATAAGTTGAGCATATTGAGATGATGGCAAAGATTCAACTCATTTGAACACTCCTAGCTAGCACTTGCTTCACAAAGCTTCTTATGGATCAGAAACTTTGGAAATTTGCCAAGAAATATTTACTAGCTGAATTGAGTTGAATTTTGGCATGAGGCAATGATATGGCTAGGAAAGAGTGCCCACAAATTTTGATAGCAATCCAGCAAATTAAAAGGATCTTGCTTCACAACTGGACATATAGGGTAGAATCAGAAAAGGAATTTTTGAGGAATAATTTTGAACATGGCAAGGAAATATTTTGCCATATCTGAGGAAGATATGACCCAATAGATTTATGAGAATTATTTGGGAATTTTTGGAGAGATATAAATGGGGGTTGCTTCATAACTCAAGGCAAACAAGATTATTCCTTTAAGAGAAAAAGGAATATTCCCATGGAAAAGAATCTTGGGATTGGCTCAAGATGGAAATGGCTAGGTCTTGGGGTTGTTTGAAGATTGGCAAGCCACTAAGCAAAAGAAATCAAGGGTAATCCCTTTAGGTTTCAAAACTGTCAAACCACACAAAAGCAAATCCAGATGAAAATCAAAGAAAAAGAAATGGGCAAAATCCATGGTGTTACACTTCGGGATCTTCATTGGCCTACAAATATGATAAGAGGGAAAACTCTGGAAGGATGTACTCCACAAAGTTGGACATCTGGCGGTGACTCCAGGAAGAAGACATGAATTATTTCTCGAGTTGTAACTCAGAGAATTCATTGGGAGAAATAAGCGATGGTATAAAAAAATTTAACGTGTATGCAGTCATTTGGCGCCTGATCAGAAGGTGAAAGGGGTTCAGAGCATCGAAAGTCAATATTGTGCCTGATGCTAGGATAGATAATCCCTTGGATGGTGGGTCGGGAATTACATATGAATCCAAGTGCAAAGGATACTTTGGAAACAAATATGTACACGAGAGTCATGTTTCAATCATGTGGAATTGTGGGTTATGGGCCTACCATGTGGGTTAATAGTAGCCAGAGTGGTGACATCTTGCACGGTCTTTGTAGCAAGACATGTCAGACGATATCTTGTCGGTTATGTTGGCAAAAACATCGGTACCAAGGGTGAGGTACGAATAGAACCATTTCCTTGCTCGTTGAAACAAAGCGGACCAATAGGAAAAGTTCTCGTCCCCCGGAGGCTACCCGAAAGTTCTCCACAATAGTAACAGGGTCTTATTGACACAGTTGTACACCGAGGTTTTTACCTAGGCAAGGAATTACCACTACTCAGATAAGTTAGATTACAAGGAAGGTTAAATAGACCAATGGGAAGGAAAATGTGATTACCATATCAAACAGACCAATGCAAAGGAAAATGGCTTCACACACAAGTATTAGAGTATACCTTTCCCAAGGGAAGCAGAGCATTGTATACATCATAGGTCACCAAGTACATAACCATTTAGATAAAGGGGCAAGGAGAATCATGATGTTTACCCATACAATAGTGTTTGTATAATTGATCGAGAACATTTTAGCATTGCACTTCCAATGTTTCTATTGACATTTTAAGTACCACATTCGTGCTTCAGGGTAGCATTGACATGGTCATCATGTAAAGGTCAGATTTTGGGTACACAAAGGATCCATCAGGAACAACATAAAAAATAAGGCATACAATTTCCTGAGGGGAGAATGGCTAACCTTACTAAGGAAGATAAAATAACAATAGGTTCTCCGACCAGGTGTGCTAGACAATATATCATCGTACGAGGTTACATAAAGACCAAAGTTATAATTCTTGGAAAATGTTCCAACCATCATATCTACCCGAGATTTAGATGTGATTGGTGTCAGGATACCTCAGACTCACGATGCCTGAGAAGAAAAGGGGCCAAAAAAATTGACGAGATGATGATGCAAGATTTCAAGGATATGAACTACGGAAGCAAGTCTTGAATCATGACTTGGATTGTAAGACACATGACCATAATATCAAGACATTCGTGCCCACATGTAATTCTTACAAAAAATGCAACCGAGTTCTGATTTGGGAACCAACATCGAGGATATCAATGTCCTTGTCTAATCCTAGATTCGCTCTTATGAAGGAACTTATTTTCCTTGATCAAATCAGTCAGTGGCTTGGGGTGCTAAGAAAGTTATATGAAGTGAAGGTATCAAATCTTCAAAACATAAAACACTTTGCACATGCGTGAACGGTTTGGGATGATCCCACAGGAAGCGAAACAAAACGCTCTCATGTTCATGGCGGCAAGAATGCACATGAACTTTGGGGGAAAACTTCTTCTATCAAACATATTCTTCATGAGCTAGGCATATTCTTCATGATCTAGGCACAAAGATAATGCTTTTAAAACCTTCATCATGAAACATGGAGAAGTTAAGGGTGTGGCCAATGGTGTCATCAACAATCCCTCAAGATTTTGATAGGGCTGAATTTCCAAAATTATAAGAACAAGGAAATAGGATTTGTCGGATCAAATGATATAATGATGTATGCGCGAAGAAACATCAACAATTAAACATTGATCAAAGGGTGCACTCGGAAATACACAGTCAGTAGCACGACCAATGCCAAAATGATGAGTCAACAACCAAGATACTATGAATGAAACTATCAAGCATTAACTTCAAAGCAATAGAGTTGCCAGAAGTATTGGAATCACACATCAGAGTTCAATTGTCGGTATTGCGGTTAGAAACAACACGGGGACCAAGAAATGAATGGTGATGGCGAGATGTATCAACATATCAAGAATTCTTAAGATGTGTGTGATTCTCACAACATTCTCGATAGAAGATGGTAATACTCGAAGATACAACATAACACAAGATGGATAACAAGGAACTTAAGGTTCAAACAAAACAAGACCAAGTCTGCATTTGGAAGGAAGGCAAGGTTGTCATCAACGACAACATCAATTACCAAGGGCAATGATGCTACTTCTCATCATGAATTTAATTGATACCCTGGAAGAGTTCAGAATGTTGATGATGATAAAAACACAAATGTCGAGAAGTCTCTTGAATATGTAATCGATCAACGACGACATCAAGGAAAGAAATGGTGAAGCGACAGGTTGTCGGAACAACAGGTTAGAGTGCTAGCTCAGAATTGAAATTGCCTTTCAAGACAAACAACATGACATTTAAAGCTTGATGTAAGCTTATTGCACTGTCGGAAATGTGTTCTCGGGACGAAAGACGCAACTAGCATGGTCAAGCTCTACCATGACGATGGTGATGTAGCCTAACAACTTGGCATGACAAGATTGAGTACAAACTCATAAGCAAAGAAGATTACTAAGAGTTATTGAATCGTAATGCACACTCGATTCAGTTATCGGTGTCCTTGAGTGTCCAACAACTCAGAACATGAGGAAACGGGAATCGGCAAAATATCATAGTTGATGGGGAGCTCATAAGAAGATATTATAGCTTCGTAATATTCTCGAGATACGAGGGATAATACTCAGAGGTATATTAGAATAGAGGTTAGACTAGTGTATTGATCTGTGAAAGACAAGCACTTTAACTTATCTGAGAATGAAATCAAAGTAGATCGACATGGTCGAACCCACTATTGCAAATGACAAGATCACAGATACAAGATGAAATTATACCAAGGGAATTTTATTGTTACGAGAAGCTTTCATGATAAGACATACACCGGGTTCATGGGCATGAACACAAAGTTCAAGGTTGACTCCCACTTCATCAATGCATCACCTGCCATTTACTCCTTGCCTTTGATGAAGTTGTAGCTTTGAAAGCTAATCTGGCAAAACACTAGAAGAGTAAGACTCATGAAAACTCTCGGGTTCACATGGATTAATGAAGGCGTAGGTTCAATCCATCGGGGTATGTTAGGAACATATACCACAAACTTCAATAGTAATTAACACATGCTTTAAGAGCATGACTGACAAAAGCATATGCTACAACTTATGTCGGGACCCCGATCCTAAGTCATAGGAATCCAGCCTGTAACACATCGCATCTCTTTGCGGTCTCACGCACGGTTAATTCCACGGCTGCAACCTTACCTTAGCCGGGACCGTTTGCGTCTTTTGACTCACGTATGCAATAGTGTTGCTAGCATTACGATGTCAAAGAACCCGGATCGACAAGTCTAGTCACAAACCACAGTGGCAGTACCGCACAAGGATAGGCATACATGACCCAACAAAGCAGGTGTCGGTCACCAGCGAGTGTAGACGAGTCGTAGCAAGCTACAGGGACTCCATTACATCGCGTGACATTTCTCCAGAGGGGACAGACACAACAGCTAAGAAGGACACATGCCGGTCAACCAATGTGTCCGGAGCAGTAGCGAACTACCAAGGCCCGTTGGATCACAAAGGGGCATTTCCTTGTAAGGAGTGCTACTAAAGTTCACGAATAGGTAATCGAACCCCATACATATCAAGTACGACACACGTACGCATGGCATACCGATATGTATAGATACATCGATGGCATCACAACATAACCATAAACATACAAGCTTTATTTAAGAGGCTCGGAAGAGCCACAGACATAATATTACACATTAAGGGTCTCACGATCCATAATAGCAGTCATTCAGTTACAAGCCAGCGGAAGAGTTTAAAGCTGTCCGAGTACAGACAGGTGCAACTAAAAGGGCACATGGCCTGACTATACTACAGACCCAACCTAGGGCCAGATCGTAGCTGGGACACCAGCTACTCGTCGTCGTCGATGTCTACGAAGAACCCTCCATGAGGGTCATTAGCAACCTCTGCAAAAATTATTAAGCAAACATGAGTACGAAGGTACTCAGCAAGACTTTAGGATAACTATCTACTCATGCCAGGTATCAATAAGGTATTGTGGGGTTTCATGCGAAAAGCCAGCATTTGACTCGTGGCTAGACAACTTGCAATTTTAAATAATTTTGACAACTTGATTTCTCGCACACGAGTCCACTAACACCACAACAATACACCATCGTGGAATCATTCCGTCTCCATACGGAAATTCCGTCCACGACACTCACGCTTATCTTGACAATTTTATGAGTAGCCATTTAAGTTATCTATGAACAACATATGTCTCCAAGTAGTCCATAACCGCGGACGCGGCTATTCGAATAGATCATAACCCTGCAGGGGGGGTACTTCGTCACACACGCTCTCGCCACTTATCGCCATGTGCACGTCATGCACCTCGGAAACTTTCAAGCGGAAGCCCGGCGAGGGAGTCGGCCACGACCGTTAACCACACTAGTACCTAGTCCAGGTTTATCGCCTATCTGAGAGTAACCCGTATGGAAGTCCGGCCGAGGTTTCCTCCACGGCCTCAAACGATGTGCGCAGGGTTCCCAAGCCCACCATCCGGGTGCCACTTGGTACACCGTGCCACTGCCTACCGCATCACGGCCCACCTCTCAGGTCAGCACCATGCACGGCCTCCAGCATTACTATAAACACCAGAAACTACTTGCAACTCCTCGACCGATTACTAAGCGATTAAAAAGTCGAGAGGGTCAATTAAGTATCCCAAAGTGTGGTAGTATCTAGTCTTGGATTACATATACGGAACTCAGTTCCTAAGGACGGTTCCAATGAAATAACCCGCCATGTACTCCTACACAGCCTTTCACCGGTACCTTTACCAAATCAGGTTCAACACACAACCTTTGCTTACCGAACACATTCTCACAATTCTGTTCATTTCCTAGATGACAAACCATACACAACTCTAAGCATAGCATGCATAGCAGGATAAGGCACATCATGGCTCAAGCAACTACCAGGTATGCTAGGTTGCAAGGTTCGGCTATTTACTGTGACAAGGATAGGTCATGCAAAGGAAGTGGGTTTAACTAACGTGGCAAAAGCAGTTGAAGCATTTGATCCTAATGCAATTAACAAGTGCAGGATCAAGATAATGGGATTTATCGGGATGATCAAAATGGTTGCTTGCCTTGTTGCCCATAGGAGTGACAATATCCGTCAGACGGATATTCGGTGGAATCCGGGGGAGCGGAGCCTACCGAAGGAAATGACAACAATCAATATCAAGCATGTGCAATCAAGATGATGCATGAGCATGGCATGAGAATGCAAGGTGATATACTATTATAATCAACATGTATTAGGTTTGAAGTTGATTTTAATTAAATTCAAATATCACCTCAAATGAGGTATTCTCGGATACCGATTTAATTGATTCGACGTGATGCTCAGATCAACTTGATGTTAACATGCATGGGATGTCATGTTAAGTTGCTGGTTTGTTATTAGAACAATGTTTGATCATGTCAAACAAAAGAAATTTAAATACTTTTCATATTCCATTTATAAAGTATTTATAAGAATTGACTTATTCATTAATCTACATGTTTGGGTTCTGTAACTTTTTCAAACATGATTGGAAATAGCATATTCAGATTCCTTGAATTTTTCAGATACTTTTTCATATATAAATTATTTTCATTGGAGTTACAGATTAATTTCTATGAATTTTTGAAGTTTTAAACATTTCTGGAATTATTCTTATACTGGAAAATACTTTTACTGCATCAGCATGACATCAGCAGGTCCATCTGGCTGTTGAAAGTCAAACCTAACCAGTGGGACCCACTAGTCAGTGGCTATGGTCAATTTTAGATTATGATTAATCTTATTTAGTTAATTAAACTCACTAGACCCACATGTCAGTGTCTTATTAATTTATCTGATTTATTTTTATTATCTCTAAACTATCCAGAGGCTGGCCCCACCCGTCAGTGGCTCAGGCCAGCTGAGATCCACCGGCGACGAGGTCGTCCTCGCCGGCGGGGAGCTTCCGGCGAGTACCAGAACGTCGGGGGGGGGGGGCTCGGAAACTTGTCTCCGACGGCCAAACTCACGGCAAAGACCACGGGAAGAACGACCACTCGACGACGCGCACGATGGGACAAGCCCCAGGGGCTGAGGAGCTTGACGGCGACCAAGTTCGGCCATCGTCGAAGCCATCGAATACGGGGTGAAAACGCGCGGGGCTGGGCACCTAACGCATCTACATGATGTCCTGAGGCTGTTGGTGGCCTCAGACGGACCAACCCGTCATCGGAGGGCTACCGGCGACGCGCTACAGCGGCGGTCCTCGTCGGGCTCCGATGGGACTAAGCCTAGAGGAGGGGATCGACGGGGAGAGCTTAGGGGAAATGACCGCATGCTCACGGGGAGTGCAGTGGTGGCGCTAGTTTGCTCGGGGACGTCTTGGAGAGGGAGAACGCCGGCGACGATCTTCGGTGACCCGAGGAAGTAGACGACTGCTTCTCGTCGTTTCACTGCATCTGGGCGTCGGGTTCGTGGCTAGGAAGCTTCAGGGGGATGCGGCGGACCTACTGCGTGGCTCAGGAGGGAAAAGGGTCGGCTACATCGACGGCGAGCTCGAGCTCTGCTCGGGCTCCAATGGCGGCAGAAGGAGGGAGGAGAGATTCGAGAGGAGGGGGAAGTGGCGCTGGGAATGGATAGGCGACACGTAAGGTTTTTCCCATTTCTTTCTGTTTTATTTCTGTTTTAATTGCTGACATTGATGTACTATTTATTTCAGCTCCCAAATAAATTGTAAAAACTATGTTAAGCACCCTAGAATATTTGTTGGAATATTTCCAACAATTCCTAAAGTTTTCAACATTTTTGAAAGTTTAAAGTTTCTGATTTCAAATTTAAAACTTGAAACCAGTAGCTTTTTGCATTTATTTAAAATGCTTAAAATGTCAAGAAAATGGTTTTCTTCATTGCTCATTTACTTTCATGATTTATCAGAAAGTTTGAACTTTTCTTGAGGCCATTTTGGGTTCATTGATTTTAAATAGTTTGAATTTTCCCTCATTTTGAGAAGTGGCTAGGGTTTTAGCATTTTCCTTCATCATTTGCTTTGTTCTTGTTGAGAAATTCCTAGATGCAATGCAAAGAAAAACATGAGCACAAGCTAACTTGCTTAAGGGTTCAGGGATGTGACAACTCACCCCCACTCAAAAGAATCTCGTCCTGAGATTTAGAAGTCGTCGGGAATAACGCAGGATACTCAAGTCGGAGACGATCTTCTCTTTCCCAAGTTGCCTCCTTTTCAGAATGATTTGACCATTGAACTTTAAGAAACTTGAGGTTTCGACGTCGAGTGGTACGCTCAGCTTGATCAAGAATACGCATGGGGTATTCTCGGTATGAAAGGTTATCTTGGAGATCAAGCGTTTCGTGGTCCACTTCACAGATAGGATCCGAAAAGCAACGCCTGAGTTGCAAGACGTGGAAAACATCATGAACCTTGGAAAAATGCGGAGGAAGTTCCAACTGGTAGGCAACTTCTCCTCGTTTGGCAAGAATACGAAAAGGACCAATGTAACGAGGGGCCAACTTACCCTTGATACTGAATCGATGGGTACCCTTCAAAGGTGTAACCCGAAGGTAAGCCTTCTCGTCAACTTCAAAGGTCACAGCCTTATGATGACGATCATATTGGCTCTTTTGACGAGACTGGGCTGTTTTCAACTTTTCACGAATAATGCGAACCTGCTCTTCTGCATCCTGGATCATGTCCAAGCCAAAGAGTTGCCTCTCTCCGGTTTCTGACCAATTAAGAGGTGTTCGACATCTTCGTCCATAGAGAACTTCAAAAGGGGCTTTGCCCAAGCTTGATTGATAACTATTGTTATAAGCGAATTCGGCGAATGGAAGGCACTTCTCCCAATTCATACCGAACGATATAACACAAGCTCGTAGAATATCTTCTAGGATTTGATTCACTCTTTCTACTTGACCACTTGATTGGGGATGGAAAGAAGTGCTAAAAGATAAGTGAGTCCCCATGGCATTCTGAAAACTTTCCCAGAAGCGAGAAGTAAAGATACTCCCACGGTCCGAGTTAATCTCCAGGGGAACACCATGAAGAGACACTATTCGGGAGATATATAACTCTGCTAGCTGGCTAGCTGTTATGCTCTCACGAACAGGAAGAAAATGAGCCACTTTGGACAGACGGTCAATGACCACAAAGATAGCATTATTTCCTTTCTTGGTCTTGGGAAATCCGGTAATGAAATCCATACTAACTTTATCCCATTTCCATTCAGGAACAGCTAGAGGTTGAAGGGTGCCAGGAGGCCTTTGATGTTCTGCTTTAACTCGACGACAAATGTCGCAGTTAGCAACGAACTCAACAATTTCTCTCTTCATCCTAGTCCACCAGAACCTCTGGCGTAGGTCCTGATACATCTTAGTACTACCGGGATGAATGGTGAGAGGAGAATCATGAGCCTCCTTAAGGATCAATTGCCGCAGACGTTTGCTCTTAGGAACCACTAAACAGTTCTGAAAGAACACAACACCTTTCTCATTGATGGAGAAATCCCTAGCATAACCGCTAGCAATATTCCCCTTGATCCGGGATATACCCTTATCATAAGCCTGCACGGCTATGCTTTGATCCCTAAGAGTAGGCTTCGCCACCAGGGTAGAAAGGAATCCTTGAGGAACAATATGAAGATTCAACTTCCGAAAGTCCTCATAGAGATGTGGTTGACCTTGTTGTAGCATCAAATTGTTACAATAAGATTTACGACTTAGTGCATCAGCCATAACATTGGCCTTCCCGGGGGTGTAAGTTATCCCTAAGTCGTAATCCGAGATCAACTCAACCCACCGTCTTTGCCTGAGATTCAAATCCGGTTGGGTGAAGATATATTTCAGACTTTGGTGATCAGTGAATATTTCGCAACGATTACCCAAAAGGTAATGTCGCCAGGTTTTTAGTGCATGGACCACAGCTGCAAGCTCAAGGTCATGTGTGGGATAATTATCCTCATGTGGTCGCAACTGTCGAGATGCTTATGCGATCACATGACGATCTTGCATGAGAATGCAACCTAATCCTTGTCGCGAGGCGTCGCAATAGATAACAAAGTCCTTAGAAAAATCTGGTGGTAGCAACACAGGTGCGGAAGTGAGGCGTCTTTTCAGTTCCTGAAAACTATGCTCACACTGTGGTGTCCACTCGAACTTTTTTTCTTTCTTGAGGAGTTCAGTTAGAGGCTTTGCAACCTTGGAGAAATTCTCGACAAAGCGGCGATAATAGCTCGCTAGACCAAGAAAACTCCTAACTTGCTTAACCGATTCAGGTTGAGTCCAATCAAGGACAGCTTGAACTCTCTCGGGATTGACAGCAATACCCTTACCAGAGATTACGTGACCCAGATTGGTCACTTCTGGTAACCAGAATTCACATTTTGAAAACTTGGCATAAAGGCGATGCTCTCGAAGTTTCATTAATACCAGCCTTAGATGCTCGACATGTTCTTGTTCGTTCTTCGAGTAAATGAGAATATCGTCGAGGTATACCACGACGAATTTATCCAAATACTCCATGAAGATTGAATTCATCAGACGAGAGAAGGTGGCTGGGGCATTGGTTAAACCGAAGGACATGACGATGTACTCGTATTGGCCATAACGAGTAACAAAAGCCGTTTTTGGAATGTCGCCGTTCTTGATCTTGATTTGATGGTATCCCAACCTCAAATCCATTTTGGAGAAGACTGAGGATCCAGCGAGCTGATCATACAGATCGTTGATCCTGGGGAGCGGATACTTGTTCTTTATGGTGACCAGATTAACTGGTCGGTAATCTACAACCATCCGATCCGTTCCGTCTTTCTTCTTGACGAAGAGGACGGGGCAAGCCCAAGGAGAAGAGCTAGGACGAATGAAACCTTTGTTCAAGGCTTCATTTAATTGCTTCTTAAGTTCAGGTAGCTCCAGGGGTGCCATCTTATATGGTCTTCTGGCTATTGGGACAGTTCCCGGAACAAGATCTATCACAAACTCCACATCTCTGTCAGGTGGAATTCCTGGCAGTTCCTCTGGAAAGACATCCGGGAAGTCACGGACTACCGGAATGTCTTCAAGTTCCGGAAGAGGGTTGGCATTTAAGGAATAGAGTTGGCATTTGGCAACTCGAGTAGAGACATTTACTGTCTCACCCGAGGGATGGGTAAGCTGGACATTTCTAGAATGGGTATCAATCTTGGCATAGTGAGCTGACATCCAGTCCATGCCCAAGATGATATTAATATCCGAAGATTTCAATGCTATCAATGAGGCTAGAAAAACTAGCATGTCTACTAGAATTTCATTGTCGTAGGTTATCCTAGAGGTTTGCCATTTACTACCAGGAGTTTGGACAACCAATGGAATTGGCATATCACAAAAAGACATGTTATGCAACTGAGCATAACTTTCTGAAATGAAGGATTGAGAAGACCCAGTGTCAAAGAGAACAGACGCTGGGTGATAATTAAAAAGAAGCGTACCCAGCATGACGTCGGGATCCTCTGCAGCTTCTTCTGCTGACACATAGTTCACACAGCCATGTGCAGGAGTTGGCTTCACATAGTAAGCTTTGCTCGACTTGGCTTGCCCGACGGACTTTCCGGGTTGCTTGGCACCCACATTCTAAGGACACTCACGGGAATAGTGCCCCGGTTCTCCACACTTGTAGCATATCACTTGGTTGGCACGTGGTGCAGCATTGCTAGCTGGACCACCATAGGTTTTTGCTGGAGGGTTGGCCTGATTCGTCTGAGGCGCCACGAAGGATGGCCTCGGAGTGTATCTTGGCGGCAGAGAACTGTTCGGAACCCACAGCCTGCGTTTGGGAAACGCGGAAGATGAGGCAAAGTCACGGGAGTGCTTCCTTGTGGCTTCAAAGTCAGTATGACCAGTCTCGGCAATGATCGCCTTGTTGACCAGAGCTTGAAAGCTTGCACACTCGTGGAGGCGCAGATCACGACGAAGCTCAGGGCTTAGACCCTTACGGAATCTTGCTTGCTTCTTGGCGTCAGTAGACACCTCCTCTGTTGCATAGCGGGCGAGGTTACCGAACTCGCGGCTATAGGCATCCACAGACAACTTGCCCTGAGTGAAGGCATAGAACTCCTCTCTCTTTCTGTCCATCAGGCCCTCTGGAATATGGTGCAGACGAAAAGCTGCACTGAAGTCTGCCCATGTGGCTACTGGTTCAGCAGGACGCATAGCTTCAAAGTTCTCCCACCACAGATTGGCGGGTCCTTCCAGGAAATACGCCACAAAGGTCACCTTGTTGGCCTCAGACACATTCGCAGAGTGAATCTTGCGTGAGATGCTGCACAGCCAGTCATCAGGGTCGAGGGGATCGACGGAATGATGAAACTTTGGAGGATTCAGCTTCACAAAGTCATTGAGGGACACTGCAGCATTCCTAGGTTGTTGAGCCGTATTCTGCTCAATACGCTCTAACAGTCGGTTGGTCTCTCTTTTGTTTCTCTCTGCCTCAAGCATCACTTCCGCTAGAGAAGGCGGGTGAGGCAGGTCTTCCTGCGACGCTTGACTACCCTCGCCTTGCTCATGACCATGGGCACGGTTCAACCTGGTGAACACCATCCTGACAAACAAACTTACAGCTTAGACCAATATCACATCAACACTAGCTATGGATTAAGAATGTACTAAACACACGGAATGCGGAAATGAACATCCGAACAGCATGGTAACAAGCAACTGCTATATATACACCATGGTTCATACACACCCTTACGTAGTTCAGTACAACCTTAACCGAAGAGCAAACTACTGAAATTATGAAATTACTCACCAGAGGCTTACAAGCTTCCTATACATTATTTATCTAGGCCTCCGGAATTCATTTCACCTCACACGCATACTTCACAAGTCACGCAGCACTGTGAACGTACGGCTACTACCATACTATCCTTCCGCTCACAGCTCAGGCATCCGCATAGAACATCTCATAGAGATTACCTCCATGACCTGGAAGCTCAACCTGCGGATCAGGAAACACTCTAGCCTGAGATCCCTGGGATCCATAAGGACACGGATGTGGCCTTGGTCCCCTGACAGGTGGTAAGAGGGGCCCCCGGAGAGGTGCGACTCCTCCTATAGCTGGCCAGTCAACGTGAGCCGGAAGATGGTTCCTAACAGGGTTCAACATCTCCATATCTCCGTACCCTGTCTGGATTACCGGTGCCAGCTGCGTCAAAGCCGTCCACAGACGGGCATGGGTAGCATAAAGCTCCATGCGGAGAGCACGAGCATCCCTGTCTCTGTTCTCTAGCATCTCAACTGTGGACTGCAGTAGTGGATCCTCCATAGAAGAATCAAAATAGACTCCACTGAGGTATCCCTCTTCACCAGGCTGAGAGGCCGGAACATAGCAGAACTCTGAATTCTGCAGCAGTGCATGTCTTGCCCTCATAATGGTCAGCATTGAATAGGCAGCATCTTGTACTGCCATGTCAACAGTGACTCCCAACCCATAGGACCAATGGATTGGCTCCTCAGCTCCAGGGTAGTCTGGAAATACCCTAACAGTGCAGATATACTGGCTCTGGTTGAAGTCTCGGTACTGTTCCTCCACTGTGTACTCGGGGTACCAGCGGTAACCGCACACCGACATCACCCTGACCAGCATGGCCGTATGACCCGGTACATCAATGCACCTGGTCAGACGTACCACCTGACGAGAAGGACGGCCAGGCATCTGTAAATAGAGAGTAATGCAAAAAGCATTAGAGCTCCGAATGCAAAATTGGGCAGCATAACGGCTGTAAATGCTCAAAAACAAATTTTGAGACAACCCAAAATGGAATGGTGTAACCACTCAACTATCAAGTTCAACTCTCTGATCATCAAACTTACTTCCTTTTCCCTAGGAATGAAAGAAACCCAAATATCTCTTGACCCGTAGTCCTATAATCTACCGATCAGAAACACGAGCCTAGAAGAAGATGAGTAACCTTGTCCTTAATTCCCACAGAAAAGACGAGGATGACCAGAATAGAATAACTTGAGAAGAGAACAAGAGTCTTACATTCCCTTCCACAAACTATTCCCTTATATATAACTAAAGCAATTCTAGACTCAACTTCGACCAGTTTGGCTTAGTAATCCTACAGTCAGTCAGGCTCTGATACCAACGCTATCGGGACCCCGATCCTAAGTCATAGGAATCCAGCCTGTAACACATCGCATCTCTTTGCGGTCTCACGCACGGTTAACTCCACGGCTGCAACCTTACCTTAGCCGGGACCGTTTGCGTCTTTTGACTCACGTATGCAATAGTGTCGCTAGCATGCCGATGTCAAAGAACCCGGATCGACAAGTCTAGTCACAAACCACAGTGGCAGTACCGCACAAGGACAGGCATACATGACCCAACAAAGCAGGTGTCGGTCACCAGCGAGTGTAGACGAGTCGTAGCAAGCTACAGGGACTCCATTACATCGCGTGACATTTCCCCAGAGGGGACAGACACGGCAGCTAAGAAGGACACATGCCGGTAAACCAATGTGTCCGGAGCAGTAGCGAACTACCAAGGCCTGTTGGATCACAAAGGGGCATTTCCTTGTAAGGAGTGCTACTAAAGTTCACGACTAGGTAATCGAACCCCATACATATCAAGTACGACACACGTACGCATGGCATACCGATATGTATAGATACATCGATGGCATCACAACATAACCATAAACATACAAGATTTTTTTAAGAGGCTCGGAAGAGCCACACACATAATATTACACATTAAGGGTCTCACGACCCATAATAGCAGTCATTCAGTTACAAGCCAGCGGAAGAGTTTAAAGCTGTCCGAGTACAGACAGGTGCAACTAAAAGGGCACATGGCCTGAGTATACTACAGACCCAACCTAGGGCCAGATCGTAGCTGGGACACCAGCTACTCGTCGTCGTCGATGTCTACGAAGAACCCTCCATGAGGGTCATTAGCAACCTCTGCAACAATTATTAAGCAAACATGAGTACGAAGGTACTCAGCAAGACTTTAGGATAACTATCTACTCATGCCAGGTATCAATAAGGTATTGTGGGGTTTCATGCAGAAAGCCAGCATTTGACTCGTGGCTAGACAACTTGCAATTTTAAATAATTTTGACAACTTGATTTCTCGCACACGAGTCCACTAACACCACAACAATACACCATCGTGGAATCATTCCGTCTCCATACGGAAATGCCGTCCACGACACTCACGCTTATCTTGACAATTTTATGAGTAGCCATTTAAGTTATCTATGAACAACATATGTCTCCAAGTAGTCCATAACCGCGGACGCGGCTATTCGAATAGATCATAACCCTGCAGGGGGGTACTTCGTCACACACACTCTTGCCACTTATCGCCATGTGCACGTCATGCACCTCGGCAACCTTCAAGCGGAAGCCCAGCGAGGGAGTCGGCCACGACCGTTAACCACACTAGTACCTAGTCCAGGTTTATCGCCTATCTGAGAGTAACCCGTACGGAAGTCCGGCCGAGGTTTCCGCCACGGCCTCAAACGATGTGCGCAGGGTTCCCAAGCCCACCATCCGGGTGCCACTTGGTACACCGTGCCACTGCCTACCGCATCACGGCCCACCTCTCAGGTCAGCACCATGCACGACCTCCAGCATTACTATAAACACCAGAAACTACTTGCAACTCCTGGACCGAGTACTAAGCGATTAATAAGTCGAGAGGGTCAATTAAGTATCCCAACGTGTGGTAGTATCTAGTCTTGGATTACATACACGGAACTCAGTTCCTAAGGACGGTTCCAATGAAATAACCCGCCATGTACTCCTACACAGCCTTTCACCGGTACCTTTACCAAATCAGGTTCAACACACAACCTTTGCTTACCGAACACATTCTCACAATTCTGTTCATTTCCCAGATGACAGACCATACACAACTGTAAGCATAGCATGCATAGCAGGATAAGGCACATCATGGCTCAAGTAACTACCAGGTATGCTAGGTTGCAAGGTTCGGCTATTTACTGTGACAAGGATAGGTCATGCAAAGGAAGTGGGTTCAACTAACGTGGCAAAAGCAGTTGAAGCATTTGATCCTAATGCAATTAACAAGTGCAGGAGCAAGAACATGGGATTTATCGGGATGATCAAAATGGTTGCTTGCCTTGTTGCTCAGAGGAGTGACTATATCCATCAGACGGATATTCGGTGGAATCCGGGGGAGCGGAGCCTACCGAAGGAAATGATAACAATCAATATCAAGCATATGCAATCAAGACGATGCATGAGCATGGCATGAGAATGCAAGGTGATATACTATTATAATCAACATGTATTAGGTTTGAAGTTGATTTCAATTAAATTCAAATATCACCTCAAATGAGGTATTCTCAGATACCGATTTAATTGATTCGACATGATGCTCAGATCAACTTGATGTTAACATGCATGGGATGTCATGTTAAGTTGCTGGTTTGTTATTAGAACAATGTTTGATCATGTCAAACAAAAGAAATTTAAATACTTTCCATATTCCATTTATAAAGTATTTATAAGAATTGACTTATTCATTAATCTACATGTTTGGGTTCTCTAACTTTTTCAAACATGATTGGAAAAAGCATATTCAGATTCCTTGAATTTTTCTGATACTTTTTCATATATAAATTATTTTCATTGGAGTTCCAGATTAACTTCTATGAATTTTTGAAGTTTTAAACATTTCTGGAATTATTCTTATACTGGAAAATACTTTTACTGCATCAGCATGACATCAGCAGGTTCATCTGGCCGTTGAAAGTCAAACCTGACCAGTGGGACCCACTGGTCAGTGTCTCTGGTCAATTTTAGATTAGGATTAATCTTATTTAGTTAATTAAGCTAACTGGACCCATATGTCAGTGTCTTATTAATTTATCTGATTTATTTTTATTATCTCTAAACTATCCAGAGGCTGGCCCCACCCGTCAGTGCCTCAGGCCAGCTGAGATCCACCGGCGGCGAGGTCGTCCTCGCCGGCGGGGAGCTTCCGACGAGCAACAGAACGTCGGGGGGGGGGGGCTCGGAAACTCGTCTCCGACGGCCAAACTCACGGCAGAGACTACGGGAAGAACGGCCACTCGACGGCGCGCACGATGGGACAAGCCCCAGGGGCTGGGGTGGCCGGAATCAATGCCGGCGACGAGCTTGGCGGCGACCAAGTTCAGCCATCGTCGAAGCCATCGAATACGGGGTCAAAACGCGCGGGGCTGGGCACCTAACACATCTACATGATGTCCTGAGGCTGTTGGTGGCCTCAGACGGACCAACCCGTCACCGGAGGGCTACCGGCGACGAGCTACAGCGGCGGTCCTCGTCGTGCTCCGATGGGACTAAGCCTAGAGGAGGGGATCGACGGGGAGAGCTTAGGGGAAATGACCACATGCTCACGGGGAGTGCAGTGGTGGCGCTAGTTTGCTCGGGGACGGCCTGGAGAGGGAGAACGCCGGCGACGATCTTCGGTGACCCGAGGAAGAAGACGACTGCTTCTCGTCGTTTCACTGCATCTGGGCGTCGGGCTCGTGGCTAGGAAGCTTCAGGGGGATGCGGCAGACCTACTGCGTGGCTCAGGAGGGAGAAGGGTCGGCTACATCGACGGCAAGCTCGAGCTCTGCTCGGGCTAGAATGGCGGCAGAAGGAGGGAGGAGAGATCCGAGAGGAGGGGGAACTCGCGCTGGGAATGGATAGGGTCGGCCTCGGGGAGCTTATCCCTGTGCTTGCCAGCGCGAAGCGGCGGCCAGGCAGCCAGGGAGCTGTGTGGCGGCGCGCGGAGACGCGGTGGCAACCTCCTGCTCCTACTGGCGAGGAGGAAGACGACAGGAGGAGCTGGGCTGGGCCGGCTAGGCGACAGGTAAGGTTTTTCCCATTTCTTTCTGTTTAATTTCTGTTTTAATTACTGACATTGATCTACTATTTATTTCAGCTCCCAAATAAATTGCTAAAACTATGTTAAGCACCCTATAATATTTGTTGGAATATTTCCAACCATTCCTAAAGTTTTCAACATTTTTGAA
Source organism: Hordeum vulgare subsp. vulgare (assembly GCF_904849725.1). Classification (NCBI taxonomy): domain Eukaryota; kingdom Viridiplantae; phylum Streptophyta; class Magnoliopsida; order Poales; family Poaceae; genus Hordeum; species Hordeum vulgare. Next base: position 294,667,292 of record NC_058522.1, read on the forward strand.
AGTTTAAAGTTTCTGATTTCAAATTTAAAACTTGAAACCAGTAGCTTTTTGCATTTATTTAAAATGCTTAAAATGTCAAGAAAATGGTTTTCTTCATTGCTCATTTACTTTCATGATTTATCAGAAAGTTTGAACTTTTCTTGAGGCCATTTTGGGTTCATTGATTTTAACTAGTTTGAATTTTCCCTCATTTTGAGAAGTGGCTAGGGTTTTAGCATTTTCCTTCATCATTTGCTTTGTTCTTGTTGAGAAATTCCTAGATGCAATGCAAAGAAAAACATGAGCACAAGCTAACTTGCTTAAGGGTTCAGGGATGTGACAACTTACCAGAGGGATAAGACACAATTTACCAGTGGTATCATGTATCATGGGAACAATTTCACAAGAATTCTGAATGTGAAGGATGCTATTGGATAATAACCCAACAATGGGTTTGGTGGTCAAAACAGGACATGATGTGTGTATCGATACCCAGTGAGAGAGAGAAGGAATGCAAGGCATCGGATTAGAGATCATCTGAGTAATATCGATTCTTAAATAGCAAAGGAATTATGATTTCTAGGTTGGTGTATCAAAAGCACATGCTCCGGTCAAATACAAGTAAGATGAGTGGACTTAGATGGACAATCCATCAAAATTGATTTGTCGAGACCAACTCATGTTTGGAAAGACATCTGAGCTAAAAAGATAATTTATGAGGAAGAACTGATGACTGCGTGCATTCGCACACACGTTGAATGACTAAGATCAAAGGAAAATCACAAAGGATTTTAATGAATGTTGCTAGACATATGGAATTAACCATAATGCAAGCAGGTGAGAAAGGTCAAGAGAAATAGGCTACTGAGGATTTCGGAAGATCCAATAACGTTTCAAAGAATTTTGTGAAATAAATGAACATCTCGAGGTGAACGAATCCTCAATAAGGGGAGAGGAGTTATCTATATGGGTTGGTGGTGCAAGGAAATCGCAAAAGCGATGAACACAAGTTCTCGGGAGAACATCAGAGAGTATCTTCGGAGTCTTCTGATGAATCAAGACATCGTCTCGAATGAGGAGCTCTCCGGGAGGAAGTAATTACAAGAACCTAGAGTTAGAGTTAACAAAATCTTTAACCCTAAGTAGAAGAGAGATCAGAACCGAGAGTATAGAAGAGGAGTCAAAGATCCTAATACCACTCGATTTAGATGTGGGACCGTGAGCCACATAACAATGTCAGTAAAAGTTTTTCATGTACTAGACCCAACTTTGGCCAAGGAGTTAGAAAGGGGGCTAACTATAGGCAGTCTGCTCTGATACCAACTAGTGACACACGCAAGTTAATCGTACGCTAATCATACATGCAAACGCGTACGAACAAGATTAGGGTCTCATGGGAAGATACCACAACACAACTCTAGAGGCAAATTAAAGACATACAAGCTTCAAATTACAAGCCAGAGGCCTCTAGGGATCGAATACATAAGTTCGAACACAAACGAGTCAGCGAAAGCAAACAATATCTGAGTACACACATAAGGAAACAAGTTTTTCCTTAAGAAGGCTAGCACAAACACAAACAACGGATCGAAAAGGCATGGCCTCCTGCCTGGGAGCCTCCTAACTACTCCTCGTCATCAGCGGCCTCCACGTAGTAGTAGGCTCCGTCGGGGTAATAGTAGTCGTCAGCGGGACCAACTGGCTCCTAGGCTCCGTCATATGGTCGCGACAATCATATCAACAGGAAAAGGGGAGCAAAGAAACTCTAAGCACTCATCCAATGTACTCGCAATACTGGCATCAAATATATGCCAAGTATGCATCAGTATCAAAGGAATGGGGCTATATCTTTGGACTGAGTGTAGAAATGCCAGAATAGGGAGAATGCCTAGTCCTATCAAAGACTAGCATCTTTAGTGTCTTGCACCATTAGAAGTGTACATTAGCATAAGTAAAATGTATGAAGTTTACTAAGTAAGGCCCAGAGATCATTCCTCGACTCCGTGCGAGAAAGAAATCTCAAAGCCAACATTTCAATTTAAGTCATACTTCTAGTTGTATTAGACCAGGATGCAACTCTGAGCATCCGTTACTGTGGACACATCTATTCGAATAGATATACTTCCCTGCAGGGGTGCACAAACTTACCCAACACGCTCGATTAACTTTGGCCGGACACACTTTCATGGGTTATGTCTGGCCTCGGTTTATCAACACATCGTAGTCCTACCTAGGCTCAATAGAGAGGCCACACGCTTGTCTACATCCTAACCGCAAAGGGATCATGGGCCAATCTCCCTTCACAATCCTATGTGTTGTGTGGACGACCGATGTAAGTCCTAGCACCTCTTTATACAAAGACGATGCTTACATGGGCCACCCGGGCGCGTGCTGCTCAATTGTGTTATGTGGAGATCTTTCGGGTGAATGTATGATGCAGAGTGCCCATACTTATTCTCGCGTGGTGGTTAGTGCGAAACAGGCCTGAGGCCTCCTCAGATCACATATCCAAAACCATTATTTTTTCTTAACTGCGGTGACGATCAATGATCCACGATATGTGGTCTCGTCGCCCCATCTCGAGGACTTGTGGCAAGGGCCAAGAATGCCCGACCATGCCTCATCATTATTACACCAACACCCTCCACGTCATCCTGACCTCAACATGTTTCAGTAGTAAAGTCAAAGTTTCGTGTGTCCATAACATCAAGAGGGAAACCTGAGGGAACAACCTCGATGGATCCCAACCAATTTAATCGTCAAGGTGACCACAGAGGAATCACCCTCGATGGTTCACGCTTGAGGAGTTGCATGATAGAGTCATTGTTGGGAATGGGTAAGGAGGAATCACCCTTCGGGATCCACGACTGACTAGCTACACAACAGAGTTATCATTATGAGTACGTTATGAGGTATCACCCTCGGTACTCGATAGTAGCTCTACAGAATCGCACAACTAGGGGGTGCGAGCTGAATGTGACGGGCATGGCTTATTGATTGAGTTGATCAAGTCTTCGAGTCATCGAGTCTTCAATGATGAAGCAGGGCACACGGACGAGTGGGGTCACTAGGGAACACTAATCAACCTATACTTAGGATTTAGTATAACAGCAAGGTACAACAACAGTTTAACAAAAACAGGCTATGCATCACAATAGGAGCTATCTACAACAATAGAAAAATCTAAGACAAGCACGAGGGAGAAAGAATGGGTGATATCGAAATGATCAAGGGGGTTTCCTTGCCTTGTAGCTCTGCTGCAAAAGGTTGGTCATCACGGGCATAGTCGTACCCGGCAATAGTGTTAGTCTTGGTGTCTATTAGAGAGGAGAGGGGGAGAAACAATAAATACAAGAAAGCAAATGCATCATGACGCATGACATGGAAATATGCAGTGCTAGGGATGAGGTAGCACTAGACGTTACAAACAAAGCAAGAAAATATCTAACGATATTTCCCAGGTCTTTGGCTATTACCGGACAAATGATCCTAACGCAAAGTGTCCATGTTCATCATGCTAGAGGCATTTGAGAGATGAACGAACAACATATTTGGATTTGTTGGATTTTTCTGAGAAACTTTCATACATAAAATATTTTAAACTGACTTACGGTTTATTTTATGTAATTTTCCAAAGTTTATTGCATTTTCTAAATTTTACAGGTTATTATTAATTTGAAATAAAAACAGTGAATGCTTTTGTCACCTAGCGCCACTCTAGCGAGAGTGTATTACAAGTGGGGTCAGGGGGTGGGTTGACCGAGTCAATTTGACTGGACAAGAGGATGTGTGGCCCACATGTCATTACCCATGTGTTAATAAAACACCAAACTACTTTAATAAAGGAGAGGGGGTCCCACATGCCATAGACTACTAGCTAACCTAACACAAATTACCCCTAACTAACATTTAGTGTAACGCCCAAGATGCGATCCTATCCTTATTTTGGCATGAGGGCCTCGACACAGATAGAAGTGCATCTTGTCATTTCGCAAGAATGGATATTGTTACAAGTACATGTAAAGAAGAGATGAGTACATGGAATTGGCTTACACCTGCTACAAGCTAATTATGATCACCTCAATACAAACATACATTCAATCACCATTCATAAGAACAGGGTATGACTACGAACGAAATCAAATGATAAAAACGACGTCCATCCTTGCTATCCCAAGACCCCGACCAGGAACGCATCCTATGATCAATGAAGAAGAAGAATAAGAAGAAACTCCAAATAGAACAATCATCGCGCTCACGTCAAAGTGTCGCTTTACCTGTAACTATTGTTGTAGTGATTTCCAAAGAACAAGGACTCAACAATCTCATTTCCAAAGGTATCAAGACTAGCAAAGCTTAATGGATGAGGTATGGTTAAGTGGTGAGGCTACAACAAGCACTAAGGATTTATTTGAGTGGCTAACTTACGAGTACAAGAATAAGAGAGGGGGTGATCTACACATAATCGGTCATGAACTAATAATAATCAACAAGTGATCATGAACACCTACTTATGATTCAAACATAACCCCGCCATGTCCTCTCTCGGATAAGAACTCGCGAGAAGAGATAGTCACGGTTACACACATAGTTGGAATATTTTAGTTGAGTTTACTTCAAGTATGCTATGACCGAGTGTTAAACAAAGTTTCCAAGTTGCCACATAACCGTGAGCACGGCTTTCTGAAATATTAAACCCTGCAGGGGTGCTCCAACTAGTCCATCATAAACTACCACAAACTGCCCTAGAGAGAAAACATCAACCTCGAGATAGCCCGAGGTATCCTCGATATACCAGTCCAGAAGACCTTCGATAAGAGTAAAACAAATCCAACAAGACCGCCCATCAGTCTAGATCCCAATAGGAGTTTCGCGTATCTATTTCTAAGGGCACTACCAGATGAGCACTACCTACAGTAGCGTGATAGAAATACCTCGATTTGCCCTGGGGTGCCCCGCAAGTGCCTATATTTAGGACCACCACCATCAGCGCTGGTCCTCCATGTATTAGGTTGAACAACGAACCTCGGGCGGTGCTAAATCCCTATGCATCAAATTAATTATCAGTATTATCTTGTTGGGCAGATATAGTACCAATGTTGGGCCTTCTTGGAAGAGTTTTATCCAAAAACAAAAATTGGGGGGGGGGGTCCCCATAACAACCCCAAACATGTTAGGAGCGCTCAGTATGGAATAGAACACCGATACACAAGTAACTAGGGCGGCAAAAGTGGAATAAAATACCGAGCCAAAAGACCAAGCCTTCCACCTTTTAAAAATTATATAGGAACATTAAATTAAGTAGCAACAATATTGTGATATATCAAGGAATCCATGTTGTCACACGGAAAGCAACTTGCAGCTGCAACTGGCAATGCTATAAGAAGGTTCAGCAAGCGGTAACATAGAATAACAAAGGTTTGTTGGGATGTGGAAGGGTTAGAGGCTTTTCATGGCAATGTTGGGAGGCTTGACATAACAGGTGGTAGGCAGCGAGACATAGCGATATAAACGAGACAACTAGCATGGCAATGATAGTAATGGTATCTAGGGAAATGATCATCTTGCCTATGATCTCGCTTGGAACACGAACAAATCTGTGAAGTAGATGAACCAACGTAGTCGAATGAATCCTCACACTCCGATGCGGTTTGGAACTTCATCGTGAAAAAATAATATGGAAATAACATTCAACACACGATAAACACCACAACATATGCATGACATGATGTGCAAGCAATTATGATGAATGTCCATTTAATTATGCAAGTCACGGCACAACACAACTATCAATTACTGCACATTAAGTGAAGCTCAATATGCAACGAGTTGCATATTGATGGAACTCCATGTTCAAATATTTAGTTCACACTCGTTTAGGTACTCATCAATATTAAATGTTGTTAAATATGGCAAGAGTTGAAGCATAAATAAACTACACTATCTAGCCATTTAAAATTAGGTTTTAAATTAGGTCAGAAACAACATATCGCATTTCCAAAATGACCCCATATGTTAATTTTGAAATTGATCCAGATCTGAACTAAACACACTTTATATTTATTTAACATGGAAACAAATCGCACCATGCGATTTTACATGTCATTCTAGTCGATTTACATATATAGATCATCTAAAATGGAGCTACGGATTAAAAGATAACACAAGATAATATGACATGGATGCAAAATGCATGCAAATGACAACCACAAGCATGTTAAGTCATGGATGCAACACGATATTATGAAACTACATGAAATTCTAGGCAAGTTTAACTGAGGATGGTACAACGAATAATAATTCTGGAAAGTCCCCATATGCAAATTAAGATTTCGATATTGTTGTGCCTATAACACAATTTGAGAGTTGTTAAATAGCAAAATAAATCTCATCATATTGTTCTATACTTTTTTCTAGTCAAGTTACATATGTGGAACATTTTAATTGGAGCTACGGTTAATTAGTTAAAAAAATCATTTTAACATGTCAATTATGCAAATTAATCCAAACAATATATTTAAGTATTTTTAACATGGATGAAAGTTGGATATTGTGAAACTACATTAAATTCTACCCATTTTACATGTTTAAATTATATTAATCAAGTGCATGGTTAATCAAATATGACCAATGCAAAAATGATGTTTTTTGCAATTTTTAAATGTCAAGGTAATTGGGTAAATTTGCAGGAGATGAAAAAACAATATAGGCCAAAACTGTCCTACACAACAGAATGCGAATAATAGCAATAAAGAGCAATGGGGGAGGGACAGCGGCTCGTGGCCACCATGGGGCCTAGAGGCCTAGTTGGAACAGTGTGCGGGGGAGACTGTGCCCTGGGGATGCGGCTGGGCCTGGCGCGCATGTGGCTGGCGACGACAAGGCCGAGGCAAGGCAGGCCGCGCTGCTCGCGTGTTCGGCGGCCCACCCGCCTCGCACGGTCATTGCGACAAGTAGGAGGCTCGTGTCATCGTCTCCCTCGTGAACATGAGGCGGGAGACGCTGGAAGCGTGTGGCATCCTTGTGCTGCACGGCCATGCAGAGGGCCAAATCCGGCGGGAGGGCTCCATGGCCATGGCTGGTGTTGCGAGAGTCGGAGAGAGGCCATTAGGGAGACAATTAGGGAGAGAAGAAGAGGGAGGAAGCAGGAGAAGGGGTGGCGAGGTCCGGCCTGCAGTAGGTCACCGACGGTGATCGAAGCTCCTCGATGTGGCGAGGAGGTGTTGGACATGCCCGGAGGCGTGGGCACGAGAGGGAGCGAGCCGGAGGAGCTCGACAGCCTGCTGCGCGAAGCTCGAGCGATGGATGGCGGCTCTGGCACCGCAGGCCGCTACGGAAATGCGGACGGAGAGGGTCAGGCTCCCTCCGTGTGGCGAACGCGTCCCGGAGGACAAGAGGGGAGGCATTGCGGGGGCTGCGGGCTGGCCACACAGACAAAACAAGGAGCAACGTCACCTGGGATCCCGAGGGAGATGCGTGTGGGTGGTGGCGGAGATTGGACATGGGAGGATTTTTAGCGATTAGGTATAGTCTAGATGGTCTATATATAGCAAGTTTGGCAAGGTTTGGACCCTCTGATCGCGATGGGCGGTCGAGAAAAATAGACTAGGTAGTCTAATTGTAAAACTAATGGAGGTTTGGGGTATTACGGGTTGATCCAGACCCAACGGTCATGACCGTACGTTTCTGGTTCAAGGAGGTTTTCGAACTAGGTTGCGCATAGGTCGGTGCACTGTGCACAGGGGATAGGCGGAGATGAGAGGGAAAACGGACAGTCCGGCAACACATTTTCCTATATGAAAAACGTCTGTGATTTGACCGATATGGTGTCGATATAGGTTATAACAGTTTGGGTATCAAACGACATCCAATTATGACTAAATTTGGCAGTCGGTCTACCTACACGATAAAAAGACCGCATGCCAACTTTCAACCCAACCCGAGAAAGTTCATAAACAATTTTAAAAACAATATCTTAATGTTATCGCGGGAGCATGCGTGTGTGGTTTGTCTCGAAACATAAGACGACAAAAATAGGAAGAATCGACAACTAATAATGGATGCAAGTTTTCGAAAAAAATGATGGCAATAGTGTCGATGCAATGTAGATGATGCAAATGATGTGATGATGAATGTGACAAGCAAACGAACCACATGACGATAATGGAATAAAAAGGGAATCTTCTGGAGCATCGGTTCCGGCTGTTACAACACTCCTCCACTAACAAGAGATCTCTACCCGAGATCTTAGAATGAAAGGGAAAGAGGAAGAGGAGAGGAAGAGGCCAACTTAGTTGCTTCTTTGACAAATGAGTGAAACCAAGGAAGCTTGAAGGTTGCCAGAGATGAAGAATGAGATGAGGAACAAGCAAGAATTCAAAACAAATTTGGGCAGCACTTTGATAGGAAACTGAGCCAAAACTTGATAAGATGGAAGGACTTGAAAAGCGAATACAACACTCCGGTTAAATGAATCAGCAAGGAAGAACAAGATTTGATAAAACGAGATGATGCGTCAAAGAGAGCAACATCACAACAACTCCGGAACAAAAAATAGAAGCTAGACCGATGGAAAGGACAACAACATAGAACAAATTGACAACTTCTACGACAATTTAATTTGAAAAGAATCCTTGGACGGAAGGATTGAACGAAGTTGTTCGAAAATCAGCAACGAAAAAATGAGCTTGTTGTGGGCTTACGGAAAACATCTCAAAATTATGAGGTGACAACCGCCCACTAACAAAACAATTAATGCTTGGAAGAAACAAGATATGCAAAACTTCTTACACCAAGAGGATATATGGATAACTTGGATCATGATAAACACCGTAATAGCAACAATCCTTAGGAAATGCTTTATGTGAAATCTTATCCAAGATAGCTGCAAGGAAGACAAATGGGTGTACATGTCTCACCCTTGAAAAATTCTCTTCGAGACTCCCCATCAGTCAAGAATGCTATAACACCATCTTAGAGGATAATAGAGGAAGAATTGCAATTTCAAATGCAAGATAAAGAATGCTTTAGGTACCACCACAAGAATCTTGAGGAACACTCGAGAAAGAATTACATACTCAACGAACCACCATGAAGAACCACTTGAAGAACACCGGAATGAAAGGATGACAAAAAGAGTTGAAGGCTGCAAAAGAACAAGATTGAGGCCTTGCAAATATTTAGATGGAACTTCGCGAAGAGATACTTGAGAAGACTTGGATCTCCGAAAAAGAAAATATGGAGCACTTGGGATAAAGAATTTTACATCATGAAAAACTCCGGAAGAACGATTGAGATCACTTTGAAAAAAACAAGAATAAGAATTATGTTATGCTTATCCTTCATCAAGTTAAATTGATGACAAGCAACGAATTTAGCGTACTACTTATTCTTCTTGAAAAGATTGAAGAGAGAATATCAAGAACATGAAGAAATCTTTAGTGAACCACCGTGAGAACTAAAACGAATGAGGATACTTCGAGCCGATGGAGAATACATGAGAACGAAGAGATCATGAGTCGATTAGCAGAAAACTTCAACAAGGAACCAGAATAATTGAGATACGAACGACGGGACAACAATTGAGAAGAATTTGAGAATGAAAGGTGAAGGCTGAGAATGAAGAAATCTTCTAAGACGATGGCCTTCGGAGGATAGAGAAATGAACACAACACTGAAATGCACCGATTATATATATAAGCAATTCCTCATGAGTGGGAACAATTGAGAGTATAGCATGAATCTGAGATGACAAATCTTCACAAGAATGGACAAGATTTAAGAGAAACTCTTCTTCAGTCTTCCAAGATGAGAATGAAGGAAAGAAACACCACCAAGAATTACTGATGGAATTCATACCTACGTCACATTCAAAGTGATCTTTAAGAAGGAATATGACTGATGGAATTCATACCTACATCACATTTGAAAATAATTAGAGATCTCCGAAAAAGATTGGAAGAGCGAGGTAAGATCCTGGGAAAACCTGTGGGTTATGAGCCTCAAAAGAGAACATCGTTGAATTGATTGATTAGGAAGAGAGAGATTGCACCAGTATAACTGAAAACTTGATGAGGTGAGAACCTTGAAATAATTGAAAGGATTAGAACGAAAACATGAATCTTCTGAGATATCTTCAACACTCCTGATAGAATAGAGAGACGGCTAAACAAGAGAGGCTTGAACAAGAATTTCCAACACGGGAAAGCGTTGAATGAATGAAAAGGATATTATGAACATGAAATCTTGAACTGAATCCACCGGAGAAGAAAACATGAGAATGAAGAATGATGAAACTGGAAATCTTGAGCGTCTTCACAATGGATCACCGGATATGCTATGGAAGCTAAGATAGCAGAAGCAACAATGAAAAGAAAGGCACTTGTATGATAATTATGAGGAGAAACAAAGAAAAAGGGTGGGTGGTGGGGAGAAACAAAGACAAGTTGGGACCGATGAGACAAACTTTGGAAAGAATTATGAGGATTAGATCTGGCAAATATTGGGAAAGAATGAATTATCTTGAAGGGAAGCACACCGGTTGAAGAGAATTTGACATGACTATTTGATTGAGCAAAAATATTAGCACTATCACAGAAATATGAGAACAACACTTACAAAACATATGAAATCACCACTTGACATCGAAGCAACACGAATTACGAGAGTCCAACAAAAAAAGGACGAGGCTTACGAAACAAGATGGAAACAAAAAAATGACAGAGATTTTGCTTGATATTTCGATGGTAAGGCTCTTACGAGCTCGATCGTACATTGGATTTTCATATTGAGATGACGCTCGAACACGCTCCCTAGGCATAGAGAACTACAAGGCTTGATGAAGCATACCGAGACTGTCCTCTGTAAGAAAGACCATGGACAAAAAACCACTAGATGTCGAACCCCAACCTCACATCATGCATCTGTTGGGAGATAATACTAGGTAACTACTTGAATTCCCACCTGGGAATTTCTGAAATCTATCTTGGTTAAGCTATCAGGTTGCGGGTCTGAGAACCTCCTCAGTGTAATCAGTTACAAACCTTTCCTGGAACTATCAACACATATCCGAGAAGTTCTGCAAATTCATCTACCTATCACCTTCTAAAAATAATGATACTATACTTGGTAGATCATCCGAGCTATCTCCACCAGTACTGGGGAAAATTCACGGCACTATTTGTCACCAAGCAAAGTATTGAAGCGTTTCGATGTCCGCGTCATGACATACTAATGAAGCTAAATGATAATGATGTGTCGAGAACCCCTTGGAGCTCCACCCCTCGATAACAGGAGGCACCAAGTTAGAACTTTGTCACATCGTCATCATATAGATTCCAAAATACCCGCATGATCCTAAAAAGAAATTGAACGAGAAGAGGTGTATAATTAAAATACCTAAGTCATAAACCTCACTAGAGAGTGGAAGACGCGTAAAAATAATTCTACTCTCCGATATATAACTAGACTCAAAATATTTTTCTCTAGACTCGGCTCGGCCAAGTTCGATCAATCAGTGGGGCTCCTAGATTAGTACTGCTGTGATACCAACTTGTAACGCCCAAGATGCGATCCTATTCTTATTTTGGCACAGGGGCCTCGACAGGGATAGAAGGGCATCTCGTCGTTTTGCTAGAATGGTATTGTTACAAATACATGTAAAGAAGAGATGCGTATATGAAATTGGCTTACACTCGCCACAAGCTAATCATGATCATCTCAATACAAACATACATTCAGTCACCATTGAGAAGAGCAGAGTCCGACTACGGACGAGTTCAAATGATAAAAATGATGTCCACCCTTGCTATCCCAGGCCCCCGGTCTGGAACACATCCTATGATCGATGAAGAAGAAGAATACGAAACTCCAAATAGAACAATTATTGTGCTCACGTCAAAGTAGCTCTTTACCTATACATGCAACTCTTGTTGTAGTAATCTGTGAGCCACACAGACTCAGCAATCCCATTTCCAAAGGTATCAAGATTAGCAAAGCTTAATGGGTGATGTACGGTCAAGTGGTGAGGGTGTAGCAAGTACTAAACATTTATTTGAGTGGCTAACTTATGAGTAGAAGAATAAGTGTCGGGACCCCGATCCTGAGTCATAAGAACCTAGCCCGTAACACATCACATCACTTTGCGGCCTAACGCACGGTAAACTCCACGGCTGCCACCTTACCTTGGCTGGGACCGTTTGCGTCTTTTGGCTCACGTATATGAATATGTTGCTAGCGTTCATACGAAGAAGAACCCGGGTCGACATGACTAGTTATAAACCCCAGCGGTACAACCATACAGGGACAGGCATACATAACCCAGCAAAGCAGGTGTCGGTCATCAGCGTGTGTAGACGAGCCGTACCAAGCTACAAGGACTCCATTACATCGCGTGACATTTCCCCGAGGGGACAGACACAGCAGCAAAGAAGGATACATGCCGGTCAGTCAATGTGTTCCGAGCAGTAGAAAGCTACCAAGGCTCGATGGAAGCACAAAGAGGCATTTCCCTGTAAAGAGTACTACTAAAGGCAAACAACTAGGTGTCGAATCCCACACATATAATGCATTTCAGACATACACACATTATGCACGATATGTGTAGATACAACATGGCATCACAACATAAATCTATGACTCAAGCATTTATTAAAGACTCATAAGAGTCAACATAATATGATATTACAAACAGGGGTCTCGTGACCCGACACTCAAGTCATACAAACAACAAGCGGAAGCAATTCATGTCTGGGTATAGACATCTACTAAAAGTGGCTGGAAGAGCCTGAAAAGCTACTACGACCCTACCAAAGGAGCCAGACCTCTGTCTGGGATTCCCAAGCTATTCCGGTCAACATCGAACACGTCGCGTAGAAACCTTTAATGAGACTAAATCTTCTCTGCAAAACATAAATAAAGCAACCGTGAGTATAAAGGTACTCAGCAAGACATACATCAGAACTATGTACATATGCATCATGTTTAAATGAAAGGATTGTGTGGTTTGATTGCAGCAAGCCAGCTTTGACTCTTGGCTAACTTGTACTACGACTACAAGTTCTTTCTTTGAGGTGGGATAGTGCACACGAGTCCACATATTCACCAATTCAATACACCACTATGGATCCATTCTCGTCTCCCTACGAGAAGGCCTTCCATAGCACTCACACTTATCTTGCATGTTTTAGAGTATCCATTTAAATTGTCTATGTACCACGTAATGTTTCCAAGTAGTCCATATCCGAGGACGCGGCTATTCGAACAGATTGAATCACCCTGCAGGGGTATACTTCTTCACACATGCTCCCACCACTTAGCACCATATGCACGTCATGCATCTCGGCAACCTTCAAGCGGAAGCACTGGCATGGGTGTCAGCCACGACCGTTAACCACACAAGACCCTAGTCCAGGTTTATCGCCTATTTGAGACTGAACCCGCAAGGAAGTCCGGCCGAGGTTTCCTCTACGGCCCCAAACGATGCGCGCAGGGTTCCCAAGCCCACCATTCGGGTGCCACTTGGTACACCGTGCCACTGTGTATCTACCGTAGTGAAGCCTACCCCGTCGGGCAGAGCTAAACACGGCCGCCAACACTTTTCCTACAAACACCAGAAACTAATTGCAACTCCTGGACAGAGATCTAGGCAATTAATAAGCCGAGCGGGGTCATATTTCAGGGCCCAATGCATGGTAGTATCTTGTCTTGGCTAACACACACATAACTCAGTTCTTAAGGACGGTCCCAATGAGACAACCCACCATGTACTCCTACATGGCCTCTCATCGCTACCTTTACCAAATCAGATTCACACCTTTACTCTCACAATGTAGGACATGAACACAACCATTCCGATTCAGACCCGACACGACTCTAAGCATAACAGGCATTGTAAACAAGCATGGATGAGTAAGCACAACAAGGCTCAAGCAGTTGCTACTCATGCTAAGTGGTTTCAACTATTTATTGTGACAAAATCAGGTCATGCAGAGGAATGGGTTCAACTATCGATAACATGTACAGTTGAATCGTGTTTTCCTAATGCAGTAAAAGAGAGCAGGAGCGAGAGGGTGGGTTTATATCAATATGCTCAAGGGGGGTTTGCTTGCCTGACACGTCTGAAGATAGCAATGAGTCTTCATCAGTGTCAACGATCACATCATCGGAAACATCGTTTAGCGAGGGGGAACAACACCGGCAAACAAGAAAGAACAACAATTACTTCACGGGAATGCAACACTATGATGCATACTCAAGACATGAAATGAAAGGTGGCAGGGCTAATGTGGCTATCATTTCTTAAGTTGAAGTTGGTTTGAATTAGGATTCAAACATCACGTCAAGCCGGTTATTGTTCCGGGTACCCTTTCAATTGATTCGACCTGATGCTCATAACAAATTGTTTCAACATGTATGGAGTTAGTATTTTGAAGTACTGATTTGCATTGACCAATGTTTGAGCATAGTAATTGAAGTGGAATTCAAATAAGTATCAATTTCCAACTCCAAACTATTTATTAAATTTACCCTATTCATCATTTTGCCTATTTGGTGTTGTTAACTTTTTCAAACATGCATGAAAATGCCATAATCAGATTCCTTCGATTTTTCTGATACTTTTTCATATATAAACTATTTTCATCCGAGTTATATTTTAATTTCTATGATTTTTACAAGTCTTAGGTATTTTCTGGAATAATTTTATAATTAAAAATCAATTACTGCGTCAGCACTGCATCAGCATTGCGTCAGCAGTCAACTGCGCCTGGGCCAGGTCAAACCTGACGTGTGGGGGCCACACGTCAGTGAGCCAGGGCTTAATCCCGCGTCGACCCGCACTAATGGGAGTTTGACCCACGCGTGGGGTCCTTTGTCAGTGGCTCTAGGGGGGGTGGGTTAGCATGCTAACGACTGGCCACGTCGGCCCCCACCGGAGGGTGGTCGCCGGCGACCATAGTCGTGGCGGAGGGCTCGCCGGAGTGGCGCTAAAACGCGCTACACGGCGCCAAATCGGGCGCGGCTTGCAGCTAATCGAAGCTGGCGAAGCAGCTCGTCTTCCAGGGGTAGCAGGAGGGACTGAAGATGGCCGGAGGGACACCGGCGACGAGCGCGCACGGTGGCCGAAAGTCGGGCTCGTCGGGGAGGAGCTCAGGGGGACACCATCGCACAGGAAAGAGAGGGGAAAGGAGCAGTGGGCTCACGGCGGCTCCATTTCTGGCATCGGCGACGAAGAAGAGGCTTGGAGCAGGCCGAATCAACGGCGGCAGATCCGGTGACCGGAGATGGAAACGACGATGACGGCGACGCTTCAGGAGGCTGCGACTTGATTCCTCCGGCATGGAGGAGGTAATCGTCATGCCGGAGAGAAAGGGCTGCTCAGGGGGCCTTCGCTGCGGTCGGAAAGGCGCCGGTGAGCTCAAGCAGAGCTCGGCCATGACGGGAGGAAGAAGAGCAGAGGGCGAGAAGGAGGAATGGATGAGGCAGAGCGGTTCGAGGGAGGAGGAAAAGCAAGACACGGGGGTGAGGCATCGCGCTGGCTAGGAGGGACAGGCAGGCAGGGAGGAGGTGGCGCCCCTGGCCACGACGACGTGCTCATCTTCTCCCCTGCCTTCTGGCAGGAGGAGGGAGACGACAGGGGACCCCCTGGTGGGTTGGGCGTGGAGGTGAGCGCACGTAAGTCTCTCTCTCTCTCTTTTCCTTTTTCTGTTTTTATTTCTTTCTGGCATTTAGGTTTAGGATTTTAATAAACATTTAATCATTTTATAAAACCCTAAAATAGTATTATGTGACAGTGATAAAAAATAAGCAATGCCACATAATAGTTTCAACATTTTGTAAAACTAGGAAGTAATGGAAATCAATTAATTAATTGATTTCAGTGGCTTTTGTGTTTAAAATAAAATGCCAAAAATATTTTGAAAATATATATCACCCATGATATTTTCTTTCCAACATTTATCAAAAATGATGGACTTTTATGAAAACCATTTTGGTTCGTTGATTTGTCACCACTTCTGAATTGTTTTGCATATAGAGTTGCTAGGGTTTTGTTTTGAATATGGACTATGTTGGAGTTTTGCTTTGATTTCACTTCTTTCTTGGGTTCAATTCATTTTCTTAGAATGCAAAGAAAGAAAACATGAGCTCAAACTTGCTAAGCTCTACTAGGGATTTCAGGGATGTGACAATAAGAGAGCGGGTGATCTACACATAATCGATCGTGAACTAATAAGGATCAACAAGTGATCTTGAACACCTACTTACGAGTCAAATATAATCCCACTGTATCCTCTCTCGGATAAGAACTCACGAGAAGTGACAGCCACGGTTACGCACACAGTTAGCATATTTTCATTGAGTTTACTTCAAGTTTTCTATGACGTGGCGTTAAACAAAGTGTCCAAGTTGCCACATAACCGCGGGCTTGACTTTCCAAAAGATTAAACCTTGCAGGGTGCTCCAACTAGTCCATCACAAGCTACCACAAGCTTCCGTTGATAGAAAACCTCAACCTCGAGATAGCCCGAGGTATCCTCAATATTCCAGTGCACAAGACCTTTGATAAGAGTAAAACAAATCCAGCAAGACCGCCTGGTAGGCCAAATCCCAATAGGAGCAGCGCGTATCTCTTTCTCACGACACTACTCGATGAGCACTATGTGCAGTGGCCTGATAGAAACCCCCCGAATTGCCTCGGGGTGGTCCCGCAAGTGCCTGTATTTAGGACCAGAACCATCAGCACTGGCCCTCCCTCTATTAGGTTAAATAACGAAGCTAACACGGTTACCCCAAGCATGTTAGGAGCGCTCATTATGGAACATAACAACGGTACACAAGCAACTAGGGCAGAAAAAGTGGAACAAAACACCAAGCCAAAAGACCAAGCCTTCCACCTTTTACCAAGTATATAAGTGCACTAAGTTAATTAGCAATAATATTATGATATATCAAGGAATCCATGTTGTCACATGGAAAGCAACTTGCACCTGCAACTGGTAATGCTATAAGAAGGCTAAGAAAGCGATAACATAGCCAAACAAAGGTCTGCTCGGATGTGGAAGGGTTAGAGGCTTTTCATGGCAATCTTGGGAGGCTTGGCATAATAAGTGGTAGGCAGCGAGACATAGCGATAGAAACGAGAAAACTACCATGGCAATGATGGTAATGGTATCTAGGGAAATGATCATCTTGCATGTGATCCTGTTTGGAAGAAGAACGAATCCGTGAAGTAGACGAACCAACATAGTCGAACGAATCCTCACACTCCGAAGCAGTTCAGAACTCTATCGAGAAAAAACAATCTGGAAATAACAAACAACACATGATAAAAACCAGAACATGTGCATGACATGATGTGCAAGCAATTAGGATGCATGTCCATTAATTATGCAAGTCACGGCACAACACAACAATCAACTTCTACACATTAAATGAAGCTTAATGTACAACGAATTGCATATTAACGGAACTACACGTTCAAATATTTATTTCACTCTCGTTTAGGTACTCATCAATAATAAATGTTCTTAAAGATGGAAATAGGTGAATCACAAATAAACTACACTATCTAGGCATTTTAAATGAGGTCGAAAACAACATATAGCATTTCCAAAATGGCCCCATATGTTAATTTTGAAATTGTTCCAGATCTGAACTAAACACATTTTATATTTATTAAATAGGGAAACAAATTGCACCATTTGATTCTGCACATCATTCTAGTCGATTTACATATACACATAATCTAAAACGAAACTACGGTTTAAAAGATATGAGCAACACAAGATAATATGACATGAATGCAAAATTCATGCAAATGACAACCACAAGAATGTTAAATCATGGATGCAACAAGATCTTTCGAAACTACATGAAATTCTAGGCAAGTTTAAATGAGGCCGGAATAACGAATAACAATTCCGGAAAGTCCCCATATGCAAATTGATTTCGGTACTGTTATACTTATAACACAATTTTAGAGTTGTTAAACAGCAAAATAAATGTCATCATGCTGTTCTATACATTTTCTAGTCAAGTTACATATTTGGAACATTTTAATCATAGTTACGGTTAATTAGTCATGAAATAAATCATTTTAACATGGGAATCATCCAAATTAATATGAACAATAGATTTAAGTATTTTTAACATGGATGGAAGTTGGATATTGTGAAACTACATTAAACTCTACCCATTTACATGTTTAAACTATTTTAATCTGGTGCACGGTTAATCAAATATGATAAAAACAAAAATGATGTTTTTTTGTAATTTGAAATGTCAAGGTAACTTGGTAAATCGGCAGGAGGTGAAAAAAAACAATATGGGCCGGAACTGGCCTACACAGCAGCATGCACATAATAGCAATAATGCAGAATGAGCGAGGGATAACAGCCAGCGGTCACCTTGGGGCCTAGAGGCCTAGCTGGGCCGGCACACGGGAGAGGCTGGGCCATAGGACGTGGATGTTGCTGGGCCTGATGGCGACGATGAGGCCGAGGTGAGGCAGGCCACGCTGCTGGCATGGTCAGCGGCCCACCCACCTCGCGTGGTCAACGCGACGAGCAGGAGGCTCACGTTGTCGTCTCCCTCATGAACAGGAGGTGGGAGATGCTGGAAGGCGGTGACGTACTTGGCCTGCACGACAGCATGGAGGGTCAGATCCGGGGGGAGGAGACCACCAATGACGGGGCTCCATGGCCATGGCTGCTGGTGCGAGAGTTAGAGAGAGACCATCAGGGAGAGAAGAAGCGGGAGGAAGCAGGAGAAGGCCGGCGAGGTCTGGCCTGTGAGAGGTCGCCGACGGTGATCGGAGCTCCTCGAGGCGGCGGGGCGGTGTTGGAGATGCCCAGAGGCTAGGGCACCAGAGGGAGCTAGTGGGAGGAGCTCGGCGGCCTGCTTCGTGGAGCTCGGGCGACGGACGGCGGCTCGGGCACTGGAGTCCGCTGCGGGCATGCGGACAGGGACCCTCGGCCTCCATCCATGCGGCAAATGCGTCCAGGAGGACATGTGGGGAGGCGGCTGCGGTGGCTGTGGTGTGGCGAGGCACACAAAACAAGGGGTAGCGCTGGTTGGGATCCTGAAGGAGATGCTTGTGGGTCGCGGCTGATAACCCACAAGTATAGGGGATCGCAACAGTTTTCGAGGGTAGAGTATTCGACTCAAATTTATTGATTCGACACAAGGGGAGCCAAAGAATACTCTCGAGTATTAGCAGTTGAGTTGTCAATTCAACCACACCTGAAAGACTTAGTATTTGCAACAAAGTTTTAGTAGCAAAGTAGTATGATAGTAACGGTAGCGGCGGTAACAGTAGCAGTACTAATTTGTATAGCAAGTGTGACAACAGTAGCGGTAAAGTAACTTAGCAAGGACCAGTATAGGAAAATCTCGTAGGCATTGGATCGGTGATGGATAATTATGTTGGATGGCATTCATCATGTAACAGTTATAACATAGGGTGATATGTAACTAGCTCCAGTTCATCAATGTAATGTAGGCATGTATTCCGTATTTAGTCATACGTGCTTACGGAAAAGAACTTGCATGAAATCTTTTGTCCTACCCTCCCGTGGCAGCGGGGTCCTAATGGAAACTAAGGGATATTAAGGTCTCCGTTTAATAGAGAACCGGAACAAAGCATTCGCAGATGGTGAATACATGGGATCCTCATACTATGGTCATCTCCGGGAGTGGTTCCGGCTATTGTCACTCCGGGGTTGCCGGGTCATAACACATATTAGGTGACTACAACTTGCAAGATATGATCAAGAACACAGATATATTGATGAAAACATAATAGGTTCAGATCTGAAATCATGGCACTCGGGCCCTAGTGACAAGCATTAAGCATAGCAAAGTAGTAGCAACATCAATCTCAGAACATAGTGGATACTAGGGATCAAACCCCATCAAAACTAACTTGATTACATGATAGATATCATCCAACCCATCACCGTCCAGCAAGCCTATGATAAGATTACTCACGGACGATGGAGAGCATCATGGAATTGGCGATGGAGGATGGTTGATGATGACGATGGTGTTGATTTCCCCTCTCCGGAGCCCATATCTGCCCTCCCGAGGAAGAACAAGCGGTGGCGACATATCCGTATCGTGAAACGCGATGAACTCTTCTCTCTTATTTTTTCCTGGGCGAGAGAGGTTATATAGAGTTGGAGATGAAGTTGGAGGAGCCACGTGGGCCCCACGAGCCTGCTAGGCGCACCCTAGGGGGCGCCTGCAGGGCTCGTGGCCCACTGGCAGCGTATCTTCAGTTGATTCTTTCTCTGCTATTTTTTATATATTCCATAAAAAATACTCGTAAGTTTCCAGGTCATTCCGAGAACTTCTATTTCTGCACAAAAACAACACCATGGCACTTCTGCTGAAAACAGCGTCAGTCCGGGTTAGTTTCATTCAAATCATGCAAATTAGAGTCCAAAACAAGGGCAAAAGAGTTTGGAAAAGTAGATACATTGGAGACGTATCAACTCCCCCAAGCTTAAAGCCTTGCTTGTCCTCAAGCAATTCAGTTGATAAACTGAAAGAGACAAAATAAAAACTTTTACGAACTCTGTTTGATCTTGTTGTTGTAATATTGTCTAACTCATATTCAGATTTTCAGCAAGATCATAAGCTAACCACATAAGCAATGACATTTAGGTCTCATGGTATACTCATATCAATGGCGAAATTAACTAGCGAGCAATAATTAAGTTTCAAACGTCAACACTTCAATCAAAATAATCATGATATAATATGAATAAATGGTATCTCGCTAGCCCTTTTTGAGACCGCAAAACATAAATGCAGAGCACCTTCAAAGACCAAAGGCCGACTGGAAATTGTAATTCATGACAAAGAAGATCCAGCCATAGTCATAATCAATATCAATTAATAGCAAAGCATATAAATGACGGAGGTGCTCTTTAACTGGTCCTTTTTAATAAGAAGAGGACGACTCAACAGAAACGTAAATAGATAGGCCCTTCGCAGAGGGAAGCATTGATTTGCAGAGGTGCCAGAGCTCAAGCTTTTTAAAACAAAGATAAATAATTTTGGGTGGCATGCTTTCATTGTCAACGCGATGACCGAGAGTTTTCACCATCTTCCATGCTACACTTATTATAGGCGGTTCCCAAACAGAATAGTAAAGTTTTGACTCCCCCACCATAGATCAATCACACTCCACGACTAGCTGAATCCTCGTGTACCGTCCAATCCAGGGGGATTTTTGTTTGCAATTATATTTTTGATTTGATTTGAGCATGGAACTGGGGATTCCGGTTACCGGCCCCTTTCTCGTGAGTGATAGTGAATAAACACATATCGAGGATAACAAGCCTAGCATGGAAGATACTGACCACCCCTTGTCACCACATGAGCGGTTCAGGCATACAAAACAGATTATTATTTGAAGATTTAGAGAGTGGCACATGCAAATTTACTTGGAACGGCAGATAGATACCGCATATAGATAGGTATGGTGGACTCATATGGAACAACTTTGGGTTTATGGAAGTGGATGCACAAGCAGTATTCCCGCTTAGTACAAGTGAAGGCTAGCAAAAGACTGGGAAGCGACCAACTAGAGAGCGACAACAGTCATCAATATGCATTGAAATTAACCAATGTTGAGTGCAAGCATGAGTAGGATATAAATCACCATAAACATGAATATCGTAGAGTCTATGTTGATTTTGTTTCAACTACATGCGTGAACATGTGCCAAGTCAAGCCGCTTGAATCATTCAAAGGAGGATACCATCCTATCATACTACATCATAATCATCTTGAAATTCATGTTGGCATCCAAGACAAACCATTATAAGCTCCTAGCTAATTAAGCATGGCATCAGAAACTATGATATCTAAGTTGTCATTGCAAACATGTTTCTCTCATAACAATGTTGAATTAGGAACGATGAGAAAGTCATATTTACAAAAACAAAATAGGTCGAGTTCATACCAGCTTTTCCAGGCTCAGTCACTTCATCATATATCGTCATTATTGCCTTTCACTTGCACGACCGAATGATGTGAATAATAATAATAAGAGTGTTCGTGCATTAGACTAAACTGGAATTTACAAGAAAATTCAGAGGAGAAGGCAAAGTAATATGGCTCTTTGACGGATAAACAATAATGCATATGAGAGCCACTAATCATTTTAAACATGGTCTTCTACCTCGACCCAAAGAAAACGAAAACTCTTTACACGGGAAAGCTCCCAACAAGCGAAAGAAGAATGGGAAATCGTTTTGGGTTTTCTTTTTAATTACCACTAAGCATGCTGGAAAGTAAACTTACAACTATTTTTTTTCTCATTTTTAAAAAAACACACGAGAAGAATGCAAGAAAAATAAATAAACTAGCATGGATGATACAATGGAAGAGTGAGAACACCGACTATCAAAGTGAATGTGTGAGCATGAATATAAAGTCGGTGAGAGACACGTACTCCCCCAAGCTTAGGCTTTTGGCCTAAGTTGGTCTAGTTCCACGGTTGGTCCGGGCGATATCCAAAGTCACAATGGGGGTTGTACTCGGACGCGGCACCTACCGCCTGAATAGCTGCATCACGGAGGCGAGCAGCCTTCACCTCCCTCTCATACTCCTCTGCCTCTCCTCTCGTTATGTAATATCTCCATTTTACCTGAATGTCAAAGAAGGCACGAGCAGGAAGGGTAACATGGAAAACACGTTGTCGGTTAAATATTAACTGGTATAGGAGGGATTCATTATCCCTCTCAAGGAACTGATAACTGTCACACCCTGTTTTTGCTATCACTTGTCTGTGTTGTAAAATTCTAAGCTTGTTAAAACTTTTTCAAAACTAATGTTGTGACTGCCATGATTGACATTGTATGCTTGTATGCTTGATCATGTGAGGTTTGAAAACCCTAAATCCCTTTGGTATTATATTGATTTCCCAAAACCTTTTTGTTGACCAAAGTAAAACCACCTTGAGTTGCACTACATGTCCTTGATAACAAGCAGTGCTACTACTCATATTTGGTAATCTGATTTTTGCCTATCTTTATATTTCAAAACTACAAAAATAATTATTTTTGTGATTATTCTCCTAATTAATTAACTTGTCCATTTCTGAGGCCGGAATTGGTATTCCAACATGGGAAAATACTTTTTTGCCTTGGAAAAATCTGATTAAATTTAGAGATGATCAGAAGGACATATATTTCCCATACATAGGATTTTAAACCCCATTTTATATTAAATATATTGATTCAAACTATAAAAGCTATTTTTGTCTGTTTTAGCATTTTAAGATATTTCCAAACGAAATATTCTCAATAAATTCCTAGAAAATTCCAGTGGTATCCCTAAGCCTTGTTTGGAGTCCACATAAAGTTTCACGTTGATAAAAGGTGGATAAGGACCCCAAATAACCCAAATACCCTGTCTGTCGAGAATCAAGTTAGAGCAACTCTACATAGCGAAGTTTGTCCAATGAGGCTAAAACTTTGCAGGAGTGCCTAATACCTCAAATGAGGGTTCTGCACCAAAAATGGGATATGTGGGACTTAGTTTGCCCACACTCCCTTTGGAAGGAACAGATCTGGTCATATTGGAGTGTTTTCAAGTTTACAAAGCTAAACTTATCCTTTGGAGCTCAAATTTGGTGGAACTCCCTCGTTTACCACCAAAACCAAACATGTTAAGTCTCAGCACCAGTGGTGGGGGGCAACCCCCAAAAACCACTGTCGAACACCTCTGACAGATAGTAAAAAGCCACCTTAGCCACAACTAAACCAAACTCCTTTGCTTCAAACTCTTAGATTAAGTGGCCAGCACCTATATCTAACCCCAGTCAACTGGCCCCTCACTGGTTCAAAGTGGAAAGGTCAAAAACCCCAATTTAGACCTCAGTTCATGACTCGCAGCACCAATATTTCTTGCCTCCCTTGACCAGCCGAAGCTCCCACTTAAACCAAATGGCTAGCCACACCCCCAGTAAGTGCCAGGACATGCTAGACACGTCCAAAGTGCCTCAGAGCGCACCAGCATGCCGTGACATGCCAAAACTGCGCTCTGGGTGCGCTACAGGGAGTCACCGAGGTGGGGGCAACGCCCTCTGCCAGTTCCAGCCTCCCCCGAGATGTCCAACCTCTTCCCCAACAACCCCTCTGCGTCGGGCAAGCCTCAGGGCCCCTCCTCTCTCGCGCTAGAGCTCGCGCGATGATACGTCTCAAACGTATCTATAATTTCGGATGGTTTCACACTGTTATCTTGTCATCTTTGGATGTTTTATGAACCTTTTATATCTTTTTTGGGACTAACTTATTAATTCAGTGCCAAGTGCCAGTTCCTATTTTTTCTGTGTTTTTGGCTCTTTTTAGATCTGATTTTGGAACGTAGTCCAAATGGAATAAAATCCACGAAATGATTTTTTCCCGAACGAAGGAAGATCAGGGGGCCTGTGGGCCAAGCCACGAGGGCTACAGGGAGCCCACAAGCCCCCACTCCGCTACCAGGGGGCGGCGGTGGGCAGGCTTGTGGCCTCCATGGCGCCCCCGTGACCTAGATCTTGTGCCTATATATTCCCTAACGATTAGAGAAAAATCAAGGGAGCCCCGAAAATACTTTTCCGCCGCCGCAAGCTTCCGTATCCGCGAGATCTCATTTGGAGACCCTTCCCGGCGCCCTGCCGGAGGGGAGTTTGGAGTTGGAGGGCTTCTTCATCATCATCATCCCCCTCCAATGACTCGTGAGTAGTTCACTTCAGACCTACGGGTCCGTAGTTAGTAGGTAGATGGCTTCTTCTCTCTCTTGGATCTTCAATACGAAGTTCTCCATGATCTTCATGGAGATCTATCTGATGTAATCTTCTTTGGCGGTGTGTTTGTCGAGATCCGATGAATTGTGGATTTGTGATCAGATTATCTATGATATATATTTGAGTCTTTGCTGATTTCTTATATGCATGATTTGATATCCTTGTAAGTCTCTCCGAGTCTTGGGTTTTGTTTGGCCAACTAGATCTATGATTCTTGCAAAGGGAGAAGTGCTTGGTTTTGGGTTCTTACCGTGTGGTGACCTTTCCCAGTGACAGTAGGGGCAGCAAGGCACACATCGTGTAGTTGCCATCAAGGGTAACAAGGTGGGCTCTGTCGTAGATATGAGATTGTCCATCTACATCATGTCATCTTGCTTAAGGCGTTACTCTGTTCTTTTGGACTTAATACACTAGATGCATGCTGGATAGCGGTCGACGTGTGGAGTAATAGTAGTAGATGCAGAAAGTATCGATCTACTTGTTTTGGACATGATGCCTATAGATATAATCATTGCCATAGATATCGTCACGACTTTGCGAGGTTCTATGAATTGCTCGACAGTAATTGTTTCACGAGAGAAGCCACTAGTAAACACTACGGCCCCTGGGTCTGTTCACATCTATCGTTTCCACTTTTGTTTTACTTTGCTTTGTTACTTTGCTGCTTTCAGTTCTCACTTGGCGAACAATCTATAATGGATTGACAACCCCTTCATAGCGTTGGGAGCAAGCTTTTTGTGTTTGTGCAGGCACTTGTGATACTCCTTCACTGGATCGATACCTTGGTTCTCAAACTAAGGGAAATACTTACCACCGCTGTGCTACATCACCCTTTCCGCTTCGAGGGAACACCAACACAAGGCTCAAAGGGCACGGGGGAAATCCTTTGCATATTTGCCTAGGAAGTCCCTTAAGGCGTAGGCGTAGCAGAAGGATTCCAGGTGCCGTTGCTGAGGAGTATCAAGCAACACTCCTATTTCTGGCGCCGTTGGAAGGTCTTTTGTTGCAGTAGCAGAAGTATTTCTGGCGCCGTTGCCGGGGAGGAGAGATCGATCCAAGTAGGTCTCACAAACTCATCTCTTGCATTTACATTTTTGCCAGTTGCCTCTCGTTTTCCTCTCCCCCACTTCACATTTGCCGTTTTCATTTGCCTTTTTCCTTTGCCATTTTCTTTTGCCTTTGCCGTTTTCGTTTGCTGGTTTTCTTGCTTGCTTGTGTGCTTGTTTGTTTTATGAAGTCATCATGGCTGAAAACACCAAACTTTGTGACTTCTCGAGTACCAATAATAATGATTTTATTAGTACTCCGATTGCTCCCGCCACTAGTGCAGAATCGTATGAAATCAACGCAACTTTGCTGAATCTTGTTATGAAAGAGCAATTCTCTGGCCTTCCTAGTGAAGATGCCGCATCCCATTTCAATACCTTCATTGAGATTTGTGATATGCAAAAGAAAAGAGATGTGGATAATGACGTGATTAAGTTGAAACTTTTTCCTTTCTCGTTGCGAGATCGCGCAAAAACTTGGTTTTCTTCTTTGCCTAAAAATAGTATCGATTCTTGGGATAAGTGCAATACATATCGAAGTATTTTCCGCCGGCTAAGATCATCTCCTTATGTAACGATATCATGAATTTCAAGCAACTTGATCATGAACACGTTGCACAATCTTGGTAGAGGATGAAGCTTATGATTAGAAATTGTCCCGCTCATGGCTTGAGTTTGTGGATGATTATAGAAATCTTTTACGCTGGCTTGAATTTTGCTTCTCGCAATATCTTGGACTCCGCTTGAGATGGAACATTCATGGAAATCACGTTAGGAGACGCTACAAAACTCCTAGACAATATCATGACCAACTACTCTCAGTGGCACACTAAAAGGTCACTTGCTAGCAAAATGGTACAAGCTATAGAAGAGATTAACTCTCTAAGTGCTAAGATGGACGAGTTGATGAATTTGGTTGCTAGTAGAAACGCTACTATAGATCCTAATGACATGCCACTATCTTCCTTGATTGAGAGTAGCAACGCTAGTTTGGACGTGAATTTTGTTGGTACGAACAATTTTGGCAACAACAATGCTTTTAGAGGAAACTATGTTCCAAGGCGTTTTCCTAGTAACTCCTCTAACAATTATGGAAATTTCTACAACAACACTTATGGAAATCACAACAAATTACCCTCTGATTTAGAGAGTAATATCAAAGAGTTCATCAACTCTCAAAAGATTTTCAATGCGTCCATAGAGGAAAAACTACTCAAAATAGACGATTTGGCTAAAAGTGTTGATCGTATGTCTTGTGATATTGATGCTTTGAAAGTTAGATGCACTCCTCCCAAGGTCAACTTGGATGAAACTTTGCAAGCTATGCGTGTCTCCATGAATGAGAGCAAAGAAAGAACCGCCCAAATTCATGCTAGGCATGAATGGTTTAAAAGGGTGCGTTCTAGTGATGCAAATCACAAAGATCTTAAAGTGCTTGGTGTGTATCCTATTTAATCTTTGTCTTCGCGTGTCAAACCTATTTATGGAGGGGCTCGATATGAATCCACTTTGGTTGAAAAAATCCCCAATGATTCGGAGTCCACCTATCTTGATGATAAAGGTATGGAGAATGGAGTAGAAGAAATCAAAATTTTGGGTAGTAATGAAACTCCCACTTTGGATTTCAAGGAATTCAATTATGATAATTGCTCCTTGTTTGAATGCATTTACTTGATGCAATCCATTGCAAACTCTCCACGTGCTTATAGCCAAAGCAAAGCCTTTACCGCACATATCGTAGATGCTATGATGAAATCTCTTGAAGAGAAGCTCGAACTAGAAGTCTCTATACCTAGAAAAATTCGTGATGAGTGGGAACCTACTATCAAAATCAAGATAAAAAAACATGAGTGCAATGCTTTGTGTGATTTGGGTGCTAGTGTTTCCGCGATTCCAAAGTCTTTATGTGATATTCTTGGTTTTCATGAGATTGAAGAGTGTTCTCTTAATTTGCATCTTGCGGATTCTACTATCAAGAAACCCATGGGAAGGATCGATGATGTTCTTATTGTCGCAAATAAGAACTATGTACCCGTGGAGTTCATTGTACTTGACATAGATTGCAATCCTTCATGTCCCATTATTCTTGGTAGACCTTTCCTAAGGACTATTGGTGCTATCATTGATATGAAAGAAGAGAATATTAGATTTCAATTTCCTTTAAAGAAGGGCATGGAGAACTTTCCTAGAAAGAAAATAAGATTGACTTATGAATCTATGATGCGGGCTACTTATGGTTTGAGCACCAAAGATGACTATACGTGAGTCCATCACATTTCGCCTAGCTAAGGGCGTTAAACAAAAGCGCTTGTTGTTAGGCAACCCAACGAATCTATACTTCTTCTTTCGGTTTTGTGTTTTCCACACTTTCACAATTCTGTTATGATTGTGTTTTTTGTGTTTCTTTTTGCATTTGTGCCAAGCAAAACCGTTACGAGTAGTCTTGGGGATGAACATTTGGTCATGCTGGAAAAGACAGAAACTTTCTGCTCACGAAAATAATTTTCATTTTTTTATGTAAGAGCTTTTGAGTTGATTATTTTCGCTCCTGATTTATACGCAAATTCTTCAGACTGTCATAAGTTTTCAGAATTTTTGGAGTACCAGAGGTATACGAAATATACAAATTTCTACACACAGGTCTGCTGTTAACAGATTCTGTTTTTGTTGTGTTGGTTGCTTATTTTGATGAAACTATGGATAGTATCGTTGGTATTAGCCATGGAAGATTGAAAATACAGTAACCCAACATCAGCATAAGTAGTATTTAAGTTTTCTACAGTACCTAAGGAATTGTTGGTTTGCTTTCTCATACTAATGTTATCACGAGTTTCTGTTTAAGTTTCGTGTTGTGAAGTTTTCAAGTTTTGGGTGAAGTTCTTATGGACAAAGAGATAAAGAGTGGCAAGAGCTCAAGCTTGGGGATGCCCAAGGCACCCCAAGAGATTCAAGGATTCCGTAAAAGCCTAAGCTTGGGGATGCCCCGAGAAGGCATCCCCTCTCTCGTCTTCAACCATCGGTAACGTTACTTGGGGCTATATTTTTATTCACCACATGTTATGTGTTTTTGCTTGGAGCGTCTTGTATCGTAGGAGTCTTTTATTTTTGTTGTGTCACAATCATCCTTTCTGCACACCTAGAGAGAGAGATATGTACTCATCGTGATTTTGTCGAACTTCACTTATATCTTTTGGTAGACAATTCAGCTCACATGTGCTTCACTTATATCTTTTGAGCTAGATACTTTTTCTCTATGTGCTTCACTTATATCTTTTAGAGCACAGCGGTGCGTGGCTTGGTAGTTGATCTATGCTTTGAAAGTAGTCTCAAAAGGGGTAGTTATCCAAAGGGATACGAAAACTTCCACATTCATGTGCATTGAATAGTTAGAGAAGTTTGATTCCTCTCAATTAGTTTTGAGATATGGTTGTGGTAATATTGAATTTCTCTATGTGATGAAATCTGAGCATGATTAGTCTATTGATTGTCATCCATTGCGTGGCGGTCGGGATCGCGCGATGGTTTATACCTACCAACCCTTCCCCTAGGAGTATGTGTTGAATGCTTTGTTCCGATTACTAATAAAAAATTTGCAACAAGTATATGAGTTCTTCAGGACTAATGTTGAGTCCATGGTTTAGATGCACTTTCACCTTCCACCATCACTATCTTCTTAGTGCCGTGCAACTTTCGCCGGTGCACAAAACCCACCATTAGCCTCCCTCAAAACAGCCACCATACCTACCTACTATGGCTTTTCAAAGTCATTCCGAGATATATTGCCATGCAACTACCACCATGACATGTGCCACCATGTCTACATTGCCATTGCACGATCGTAAGATAGCTAGCATGATGTTTCCACTAATGTGCATGCCATGCTAGATCATTGTCACGGTACACTACCGAAGGCATTCCATATAGAGTCATTGTTGCTCTAAGTTTTGAATTGAAAGTGTGATGATCATCATTAATGGAGCATTGTCCCATGTGAGGAAATAAAAGAGGCCAAAGAAGCCCACCAAAATAAAAAATAAATAAAAAAAAGAGGCCAAAGAGCCCACCAAAATAAAATGAGAGAAAAAGAGAGAAGGGACAATGCTACCTCTTTTTCCACACTTGTGCATATTAAGCACCACGATCTTCATGATTGAGAGTTTTTCGTTTTGTCACCACCATATAGCTAGTGGGAAATTTTTATTATATAACTTGGCTTGTATATTCCAATGATAGGCTTCCCCAAAATTGCCTTAGGTCTTCGTGAGCAAGCAAGTTGTATGCACACCCACTAGTTATCTTTAAGAGCTTTCACATACTCTTAGCTCTAGTGCATCATTTGTATGGCAATCCCTACTCATTCACATTGATATCTATTGATGAGCATCTCCATAGCTCATTGATATGCCTAGGTAATGTGACCATCTTCTCCTTTTTTTGTCTTGCAACCTCCACCACACTCCACACCATCTATAGTGCTATAACCATGGCTCACGCTCATGTATTGCGTGAGAGTTGAAAAGGTTTGAGAAAGTAAAGGTGTGAAACAATTACTTGGCCAATACCGGGGTTGTGCATGATTTAAATTAGTTGTGCAATGATGATAGAGCATAGCCATACTATATGCTTTTGTAGGGATAATTTCTTTTGGCCTTGTTATTTTGAAAGTTCATGATTACCTTTCTAGTTTGCTTGAATTATTATTGTTTCCACGTCAATAGCAAACTATTGTTTTGAATCTAATGGATCTGAACATTCACGTCACATAAGAGGAGTTACAAAGGATATCTATGCTAGGTAGCATGAAAGCATCAAAAATTCATTCTTTATCACTTCCCTACTTGTAAGTGCATCTAGTGCCCCTTAGTGATTTTGGTAGTTTGAAGACTTATAGGTTAAGTATCTAATGTGTTTTTAAGTGTACACAGGATCTATAAGTCATTGAGGAGTTTGAGATATTTGAAGAATATCGACCCCTAAAAATATAAGTCTTCAGTTGAAGAAATTGGTCTGAAGCTGAAGAAATGAATCGCGAAGAAATTGCGATGAAATTGATATTTCTCATGAAGATATTGATATTGAGAAGATCGGTGGTTCCTGAAGAAAATCATTCTGAAGAAATTGAAGCATGAAGATTTTCGTTTTCTGTTTTACTTTCTTCGCATTTGATGAATAGGAACACCGTACTGTTAAAGGGGGTCAAAGTAACACTATGGAATGGATTTCCTCATGATGCTCAACCCAAGCCAAATCCTACCAAAAGCCTCAAGTGAGGAATATGAGTGACATGTGGACTCTCACAGTTGAGAGTCCCGACCGTTTCGATAAGCCACGCCAAGTCACTGATCTTATCCACTCCAACGGTCATATTATTTAAGGGCATTAATGTCAAATCATGTCGGGATGCTCCCAGGCTATAAATAGCCGCCCCCCACAACCACTAGCTGGTTGGCTGCTCCGCTAGAAACTGACACTTGTCATAAGAGCAACCCAAATTCCTCAGAGCCTTCGAGAGAAAATCATCAGTGAGGAAATACACCACCCACCGAAACCACAAACCAAATCTAGTGATTGAGCATCACTGAAGAAGTTGTTCCTGTGTGGGACTGAAGCCTTTTACCTTTGAGGACTTTGCATCCTCCAGACGGTTAGGTGTCATGGTCTAGAGCAATCCAGCAGTCAATTGTGGATCGCCGGGTGACCGAGTTTGTGAGGGTTTGGAAGTCTGCCCTGAAGACTTACCACGAGTGTTGGGCGAGGACTGTGTGTCCTTAGCTCAAGTTGAATACGGTAGGGACTGTGTGTCCCGGGACTGGGTGTCCTTTTGGTTAAAATACCAAGCCGCTCCAAACCAGATGTACAACTGTCACAACAGTTGGAACTGGGTCATCAACAACAGTCTTCACCAAGAATCGGGTTCTAATTCCTCAACTCTTTACATTCTCTGTCTTATGTGTTGATGACTTTCACTGTGACTGTTTGAAGAATTTGCTGAAGACTTTCTCTGAATTTCCTCAACCCCAAATTCTTCACTTGAGTAAATCATCATCTGTATTCTGCGTGCCTGCTTGCTGTGTAATCTGTTTTCATAATCTTCACTCTGTAATACTGCTGTTGTGAACAATTGCACAACTGATCCTTAACTGTTTCCGCTGTAAGTTAGTCATCAGTGAGGAATTTCCTCAAAAGAAATTTCCTCAGCGATGAAATTCTAAAAATCTCCTATTCACCCCCCCTCTAGTCGATATAACGCACTTTCAATTGGTATCAAAGCAAGGTACTCCCTTGTTCTGTGTGATTTTGGTTTAACCACCTGGAGTTTTAGTTATGTCGACTGCAGGCATGTTCAAGGTGACTGCACCATGTCCCACCTACAAAGGGAAGAACTTTCCTTTCTGGAAGAACAAAATGCAACTGCATCTGCAAGCAATTGACAATGATCTCTGGTATATTGTGGAAAATGGCGTTCCCCTCGTTTCTGCTAATGTCACTGCAGCTGATGTGAAGAGATTTAAGCAACTCGATTCTCAAGCGAAGAACATCATCTGTGGCTATTTGAGCCCAGGTCAGTTTGGAAGAGTAAGTGCTTTGGGATCTGCAACACTGATCTGGGAGAGATTGTGCAAGGTAAATGAAGGAGTATCAACCCAGCGTGACTCTCGTGTTGATATTCTTCAAAATCTCTTCAATCGTTTCAAGAGACATGACAATGAATGCTGCCAAGACACCTTTGATCGCCTCACTGATATATCAAATGAACTGCAAGCACTGGGAGCTCGAGACATCACTGATCACGGAGTTGTGAAGAAACTGCTGAGATCCTTGGATCCTTCATTTGACACTCTAGTTCTGATGATTCAAGAAAGACCAGACTACAAGATGCTTGATCCAGCTGATATTCTTGAAAGGCTAAATACTCATGAATTCCAGCAAGAAGAAAAGAGAGATCTATATGGACCAAGCTATTCCAGACCACGAGCACTGAAGGCTAGAGCAATTTCCTCATCTGAAGAAGAAACAGATGACAGCAGTTGTGACCCTGAAGAATTTGGACAGGAGCTTGCAATGCTTGTGAGGAAATTCCAGAGATTTACACGACGAGGACAGTTCGGTAAATCATCAAGAAGAGACATGAGGAAATCAGAATCTGCATCTGAGGACTACAAGAAACGGACCTGTCACAAGTGCAAGAAATCAGGCCATTACATTGCTGATTGTCCTCGCTGGGGAAAGGAATCAAAGAAAAAGAAATACAAGGATGACAGTTCTGATGACTCAAAGAAAAAGAAGAAATCTTCAAAATCCTCATTATCAAAGTCCTCTTCACACAAGAAGACTAGTTTCAGAAAGGCTCGGGCACTTATTGGCAAGGAAATGGATTCCGAGGAAGAATCAGAAGAATGTGATGAAGAAGGCTCTGGAGAAGATTCGGAATCTGGACAGGCTAGTCTTGCACTAGCAACCAATTTCGTCAGCAAGTCAATCTTCAATTTTGAAGAAAATGAGTGCACCATCCATACTGATGATTATGCTGATGACTTCGCTCCAACCTATTGCTTCATGGCAAAAGGTTCAAAGGTATCACATAATGCCTCCCCATCTGATTCAAGTGACGGTGAACATGATGATTACAAAAAACCCAGTTACAGTAAACTTGCGATCATTGCCACTAAACAACAAACTGCTCTGGAAAAGCTTCAAAAACTGCTAGACAAAAGTGATGATCTGTTGAATGAAGAAATGAATCTCAATCAAATCCTCGCTGATGACATGAAAAATCTTCAGTCTAGATTTGATATTCTTCAGGATAGTTATGATACACTCCTCACTGATCATGAGAAGCTTTCCTACGAATTTCTTCAAAGGAAGCTTGATCTTGAGAAGCTGAGGATGTCTTATGATGATCTTCGTATGGAAAATGATTCATTACTAGCTCAACAGATCAGCGCTAGTCAAGTTGAATTTATTCCTCCATGTCTTAAATGCATTGATCGTGAAATTGCTAATTCTTCACCAGAATCTTCAAATGCTACCACTGCTACAAATTCTTCAACTGCAGCTGTTGTGTCTATTTCCTCACTTGAGGAAAACACAAATATCACTGATGAAAATGCAGGGTTGAAGGAATTGTACGTGACAGGCATGTACAAAAGCCTCAAAGGACATCAAATCCTTTGTGATGTGCTCGAAAAGCAGATCTTGAACAGGAACCCGAGGAAAGAAGGAATTGCCTTTGAGAGGAAACTGAATGCTGATGGATCTTATTGGAAACCTGAGCAGTATCCCAAAACCTCATGGGTTGCTGCTACTGGGCCTTCTTTTGATCCATCTAATCTAACTAGCTTCTCATGTGAATTATCCTATTCCTCTGATGAGTCATTTGATTCCAACTATAAACTGTTCAAAAATCAATCTGGTGAAGTTTTTGCTCGATATGTTGGAACTAACTGCAGGAATGGCCCTCCTCTGAAGAAAATCTGGGTTCCCAAAAGTTGTCTTGAAAATCTTCAAGTGAATGTCCTCATGACATCACCTCTGAAGAATCTGAACCCCAGAAAAAATTCCTCAGGAGGACCAAAGTCTTCAAGAGGATCAAAATCCTCAACTGGTCAAAACTATGCTCATACCCGTGCTTATGCGTCTAACATGCAGGGAAACTACAAGGAATATGATTATGAGCGCTATTCTTCAAATCATTATGTTCATAAATCCTCAAACCAATTCTCTGCATACTCATATGAGTACTTAAACCCCCCTACCGTTAAGAGAAGTGCATTAGCTTCAATGCCACCTTTCTCATATGGTGCTCGCAGGATGATGAACGCTTTGCCACCCCTTCATATGTGGGTGGGGAAGAAATCAAACTAATCAGAAAATCAAAAAAATCAGAAAATCAGAAAAAAATGAAGGGAGCCACGAAAATACTTTTCCGCCGCCGCAAGCTTCCGTTTCCGCGAGATCTCTTCTGGAGACCCTTCCCGGTGCCCTGTCGGAGGGGACTTTGGAGTTGGAGGCTTCTTCATCATCATCATCGCCCCTCCAATGACTCGGGAGTAGTTCACTTCAGACCTACGGGTCCGTAGTTAGTAGCTAGATGGCTTCTTCTCTCTCTTGGATCTTCAATACAAAGTTCTCCATGATCTTCATGGAGATCTATCCGATTTAATGTTCTTTGGCGGTGTGTTTGTCGAGATCTGATGAATTGTGGATTTACCATCAGATTATCTATGATATATATTTGAGTCTTTGCTGATTTCTTATATGCATGATTTGATATCCTTGTAAGTCTCTCCGAGTCTTGGGTTTTGTTTGGCCAACTAGATCTATGATTCTTGCAATGGGAGAAGTGCTTGGTTTTGGATTCTTACCGTGTGGTGACCTTTCCCAGTGGCAGTAGGGGCAGCAAGGCACACATCGTGTAGTTTCCATCAATGGTAACAAGGTGGGCTCTGTCGTATATATGAGATTGTCCATCTACATCATGTCATCTTGCTTAAGGCGTTACTCTGTTCTTTTGGACTTAATACACTAGATGCATGTTGGATAACGGTCGACGTCTAGAGTAATAGCAGTAGATGCAGAAAGTACCGGTCTACTTGTTTTGGACGTGATGCCTATAGATATAATCATTGCCATAGATATCGTCACGACTTTGCGCGGTTCTATGAATTGCTCGACAGTAATTTGTTCACCCACCGTCTACTTGCTTTTATGAGAGAAACCACTATTAAAAACTACGGCCCCGGGTCTATTCACATCTATGGTTTCCACTTTCGTTTTTACTTTGCTGTATTACTTTGCTGCTTTCAATTCTCACTTGGCGAACAATCTATAAGGGATTGAAAACCCCTTCATAGTGTTGGGAGCAAGCTTTTTGTGTTTGTGCAGGCACTTGTGATACTCCTTCACTAGATCGATATCTTGGTTCTCAAACTGAGGGAAATACTTACCACCGTTGTGCTACATCACCCGTTCCGCTTCGAGGGAACACCAACGCAAGGCTCCAAGGCCACGGGGGAAATCCTTTGCATATTTGCCTACGAAGCCCCTTAAGGCGTAGCCGTAGCAGAAGGATTCCTGGTGCCGTTGTTGAGGAGTATCAAGCAACACTCCTATTTCTGGCGTCGTTGGAAGGTCTTTTGTTGCAGTAGCACGTGACGCGTGCCCGCGCGCTCCAGAACCGGCCAAGGTTGCGCGGACATGAATGCATGACTCTCCCCTCTCTCTCTCTGCAGCAGATGGTTCGGGCGGTCCAATACCACGTCCTGAGACCGTGGTTTCAACCCCAACCTCTCTCTGCACCCCCATGCGCGCCACGGTGAGTCACCGGCGCTCCCGAATCTTCTCACCGTCGCGGGCCTAAAAATAGCCCTCCCCCTCGCTCCAGCACCCCTCAGATAGCTTCACCACGATCACTAGTACTTCCCTCGCCACCCCAGCAAACCAGCAGAGCCCCAGTGCTCGAGATCGACCGAGGCCCCTCCTCCTTGGAGCTCCAGTCAATCTCCGGCTACACGACGGCTCCTGCGCACCTCGACCCACCAAACTGACCCCCTTGATCCAGGAAGCTTTCCCCCAACTCGCCCGAGCTTTTCTATGTCTCTAGCCACCCGCACGACCACTTCCCGAAACTCCTCCACCACGGCCTCCTCTTCGCCGGCGAACCCTTGCCTCCCCGTCGTTGTTTCGACCACCAACAGGTAGGCGACGATCAGGCATACCCATTCCCATTTTCATTGGAGCATGAGCGCATCGGCAACCTCGTCGGCGTCCTCCACCTCCTCTTCATCAACACCATGGCCTCTCCGATGATGTGTGAGTAGTTCACCATAGACCTTCAGGTCCATAGCTAGTAGCTAGATGCCTTCTTCTCTCTCTTGGATATTCAATACAAAGTTCTCCATGATCTTCATGGAGATCTATCCGATGTAATCTTCTTTGCGGTGTGTTTGTCGAGATCCGATGAATTGTGGATTTATGATCAGATTATCTATGAATCTTATTTGAGTTTCTTCTGATCTCTTATATGCATGATTTCATATCCTTGTAATTCTCTTCGAGTTGTGGCTTTTGTTTGGCCAACTTGATCTATGATTCTTGCAATGGGAGAAGTGCTTGGTTTTGGCTTCATACCATGCGGTGACCTCAGCCAGTGATAGAAGGGGTAGCGAGGCACGCATCATGTTGTTGCCATCAAGGGTAAAAGGATGGGGTTTACATCATTGGTTTGAGTTTATCCCTCTACATCATGTCATCTTGCTTAAGGCATTACTCTGTTCATCATGAACTCAATACACTAGATGCATGCTGGATAGCGGTCGATGTGTGGAGTAACAGTAGTAGGTGCAGAAAGTATCGGTCTACTTGTCTCGGACGTGATGCCTATATGTACGATCATTGCCTTAGATATCGTCATGACTTTGCACAGTTCTATCAATTAGTCGAAAGTAATTTGTTCACCCACCCTAATATTTGCTATTTTGAGAGAAGCCTCTAGTGAACACTATGGCCCCCGGGTCTACTTCACATCATATTTTCGGCCTTACACTTTTACTTCGTTGCACTTTCCGCCTTCAGATCTCACTTTGCAATCAATATTGAAGGGATTGACAACCCCCTTTATAGCGTTGGGTGCAAGCTTGTTTGTGTTGGTGCAGGTACTCTGGACACTTGGCTTGATTCTCCAACCGGATTGATACCTTGGTTCTCAAACTGAAGAAAATACTTACTGCTACTGTGCTGCATCACCCTTTCCTCTTCAAGGGAAAAACCAACGCAAGCTCAAGAGGCAGCATCATGCTTCCCGTTAATGCATCTACCTATGAAGAGGGCAAAATAATGTAAGGCAGGAAAATGAATGCTCCCCATGGTAGCCTGCGTAATATCTCTAGTTTCTCCAACAGTTATACTAGAAATAAAATCTCTAACCTAAGACTTAGGAGGGTCATTGGGACTACCCCAATCAGGTATCTTGCATATTCTATTAAAATCCTATAAATCCATAGTATACGATTTGTCATAAAGATCAAACAGTATGGATGTGTCACGGCCAACTGAAAATTTGAATCTACGAACAAAAGAGGCAGTGAGTGTAGTATACTGTACACATTTATTGGAGATGAATTCTTTGAGACCGGCGTTATGAACAAATGTATCAAACTCGTACTTGAAACTTGCATCAATCATGAATTCATCGGAAGGTCATTCACATGGTTGCACCGGTGCGTTCCTCGGCTGATAAGGATCGGGCTCCCGAATCGCTAGACGAGGACCCCTTTTGCTTGAGGAACCACCATGATAGTTCTTCCTCGACATCTTCCTTTTTCTAAAATAATTCTGAAATTTTTAGTGACTCAAAATAAAAGTGAACAAAGTTTAACAAAACTCATAACAACTACTCCTACAAGTGCCTAGAGGCCATATCATGCATCAAAACTACTTGGGACCAACTAAAATTAACATGCAAAGCTCAAGAACAGGGTCACCAAGGAAAAAATAATATGCAATGAATAAATCACTATAATAAAAACTAATTGGACAAATCGAGGGGTCACATACCAAGGAACAATTCCCCAAAACAGTTTGGTGATTGGGGCTTTGCACAAAGAGATCGAAAAATGCAGCAAAATGAGCAAGAACACAGGTATGAGCTGTGGAATGATTTTTTCTGGAGGTAGACGAAGGAGATGGGTGCTGGAATAAGTGGAGGAGGGCCACGTGGGACCCACAAGCCTGCCAGGCGCGCCCAGGGGGGGTGGGCACGCCTCCTGGGCTCGTGGCCCACTCATGCATCCCCCTGACTAGTTATCTATCTCAGAAATTCTTAAATATTCCAGAAAAAATTATACTTGAATTTCACGGCATTTGGAGAACTTTTATTTTCAGGTCATTTTTTATTGAACGGATAATGCAGAAAACAGGAAAATAATGCCATATTTATTATTTTTCTACTAAGTAACAAAAAGTAAAAGTTGGGAACAAAATGTTGTGACTTCTAGATTCATCATCTCATGGTCATCAAAAGAAATCCGTCAATGAGGTTGATCAAGTCTCCTTGACAAACTTTTTTTTGAATCACATAAAACCGGAGAATTTTCGAATAATCACTAGGTTACCTCAACGGGGATGTGCATATCCCCAATAACAAGTATATCATATTTCATCTTGACAGTAGGTATAGGGAATTCAAAGCTTCCAATAATAATTGATGAAGATTTTTCAATAGCATTAATGCAATGAACTCGATATTGTTTCTTCAGAAAGTGCACCGTGTGCTCATTACCATTAACATGGAAAGTGACATTGCCTTTGTTGCAATCAATAACAGCCCCTGCAGTGTTTAAAAAGGGTCTTCCAAGGATGACCGCCATGGCATCATCCTAGGGAATATCAAGAATAACAAAGTCTGTTAAGATAGTAACGTTTGCAACCACAACATGCACATCCTCGCAAATGATTTGTCGGCCATTTGCAAAGAAATTTCAGTAGGTGTCAACTTATCAATTCAAGTCTACGGTATAAAGAGAGAGGCATAACACTAACACCGTCTCCAAGATCACATAAAGCAGTTCTAACATTATTTCCTTTAATGGAGCAAGGTATAGTGGGCACTCCGGGATCACCTAGTTTCTTAGGAGTCCCACCCTTAAAAGTGTAATTAGCAAGCATGGTGGAAATCTCAACATCAGGTATCTTTCTTTTATTAGTCACAATATCTTTCATGTACTTAGCATATGGAGACATTTTAAGCATATCGGTCAAACACATTTGCAAACAGATAGGTGTAATCATTTCAACAAAGCGCTCAAAATCCTCATCATCCTTTTTCTTGGATGGTTTGGGAGGAAAGGACGTGGGTTTCTGAACCCATGGTTCTCTTTCTTTACCATGCTTCCTAGCAATAAAATCATTCTTATCATATCTCTTGTTCTTAGGTTGTGGGTTATCAAGATTAACAGCAGGTTCAATTTCCACATCAGTATCATTACTAGGTTGAGCATCAACACGAACACCATTATCAATATTATCACTAGGCTCATGTTCATCACCAGATTGTGTTTCGGCAACAGAAATAGGAACATCATTTGGATTCTCAGGTGTAACAGCAACAGGTTTACTAGCATGCAAGTTCCTATCATCTTTCTTTTTCTTCCTATTACCAGGATGACTAGGTGCATCAGTATTAACTCCTTGAGAATCTTGTTCAGTTCTCTTAGGATGGCCCTAAGGTACAAAGGTTCCTGAGTCAGTCTACCACCTCTTGTAACAACTCTAACAGAATTATCATTCAATTCATTAAGCAAGTCATTTTGAGCCTTAAGTACTTGTTCTACTTGAGTAGTGACCATAGAAGCATGTTTACCAATAAGCTTAAGATCATTAACATTTCTATCCACACAAGCACTTATATGATTAATCATACGAGCATTTTGTTTCATTTGTCTGCTAACATAATCATTAGAACTTACTTCTTTGGCAACATTGTTATCAAATTCATCTAAGCATAAGCTAGCAGGTTTATCATAAGGAATATCACTCTCATTGAATCTACAAAGAGAATTTACCTCTACTACCTGTGTGGGTTATCAAGACCATGTATTTCTTCAATAGGTTGTAGATTCTTAACATCTTCAGATTTAATACCTTTCGCTTGCATATATTTCTTGTCTTCTTTCATATCTTGAGACCGAGGAATAGAATACCTCTTTTCTTCGGAGTTGGCTTCGGAGGTGGTTCAAGAATAGTCCAAGCATTATCATTGCTCAAGATATTATTCAATAGAATTTCAGCTTGTTCCACAGTTCATTCTCTAAAAACACAACGAGCACAACTATCTAGGTTGTCCCTAGAAGCATCGGTTAGTCCATTATATAAGATATCAAGTATTTCATTTTTCTTAAGAGGGTGATCACGCAAAGCATTAAGTAACTAGACAAGCCTCCCCCAAGCTTGTGGGAGACTCTCTTCTTCAATTTGCACAAAGTTATATATATCCTGCAAGGCAGCTTGTTTCTTATGGGTACGAAAATATCTCTCACAAAAGTAGTATATCATATCCTGGGGACTACGCACACAACCAGGAGCGAGAGAAGTAAACCAAGTTTTAGCATCACCCTTTAGTGAGAAAGGAAACAACTTAAGGATATAGTAATAAAGAATTTTTTCCTCATTAGTGAATAGGGTAGCTATACCATTCAGTTTAGTAAGATGTGCTGCAACAGTTTGAGATTCATAACCATGAAAAGGATCAGATTCAACCAAAGTGATTAACTCAGGATCGACAGAGAATTCATAATCCTCATCAGTAAAAAAGATGGGTGAAGTACCAAACTTAGGATCATATTTCATTCTAGCATTCAGAGATTTTTCTTTCCACTTGCGTAATAAATTCTCAAGATCATAGCTGTCCTTACAAGCAAGAAAGTCTTCAGCTATCTCTCCCTCCATAACATAACCCTTAGGTATATTAGGCAATTCATATCCAGGAGAGCTAGGTCTGACAGGTGTCACAGCAGGTGCAACTTCAATAATTTCATCAGTTTCAGAAGTATCATCATATTTAGTAGTAACTCTAGCAATTATTGCATCAAGAAATTCACCCAGTGGCATATCATTATCAAGCAAATCAGCATCATAAGCATCATGGATAGCAGAAGTAGCATCATCAAGCACAAGCGACATATCAGAATTACTAGTAGGTGGTGGTGTCGCAAATTTACTCATAACACAAGGTGAATCAAGTATAGAGCTAGATGGAAGTTCCTTATTGTTGGGGAACGTCGCATGGAAAACAAAAAATTTCCTACGCGCACGAAGACCTATCATGGTGATGTCCATCTACGAGAGGGGATTTCCGATCTACGTACCCTTGTAGATCGCACAGCAGAAGCGTTAGTGAACGCGGTTGATGTAGTGGAACGTCCTCACGTTCCTCGATCCGCCCCGCGAACTGTCCCACGAACCATCCCGCGATCCGTCCCACGATCCGCTCCGATCTAGTGCCGAACGGACAGCACCTCCGCGTTCAGCTCACGTACAGCTCGACGATGATCTCGGCCTTCTTGATCCAGCAAGAGAGACGGAGAGGTAGATGAGTTCTCTAGCAGCATGACGGCGCTCCGGAGGTTGGTGGTGATCTAATCTCAGCAGGGCTCCGCCCGAGCTCCGCAGAAACGCGATCTATAGGAAAAACCGTGGAGGTATGTGGTCGGGCTACCGTGGCAAAAAATGTCTCAAATCAGCCCTAATACCTCAGTATATATAGGAGGGAGGGGGAGGGAAGAGGCAGCCTCAAACCCTCAAGGTTTGGCTGAAATTGGAGGTGGAGGAGTCCTACTCCAATCCTACTTGGAGTAGGATTCCACCTTCCCACTTGGAAACTCTTTCCACCTTGTGTTTTTTCCTTCTCAAACCTTATGGGCCTTAGGGGGAACTTATTCCAGCCCACTAGGGGCTGGTTTATCTCTTCCCATAGCCCATGAGACCCCTTGGGGCGTGACACCCCTCCCGATGGTCCCCGGCACCCCTCCCGGCACTCCCGGTACACTACCGATGAGCCCAAAACTTTTTCGGTGACCAAAACAGGAGTTCCTATATATCAATCTTTACCTCCGGACCATTCTGGAGCTCCTCGTGACGTCCTGGATCTCATCCGGGATTCCGAACGACATTCGGTAACCAACCATATAACTCAAATACGCATAAAACAACGTTGAACCTTAAGTGTGCAGACCCTGCGGGTTCGAGAACTATGTAGACATGACCCGAGTGATTCCTCGGTCAATATCCAATAGCGGGACCTGGATGCCCATATTGGATCCTAGATATTCTCCGAAGATCTTATCGGTTGAACCTCAGTGTCAAGGATTAATATAATCCCGTATGTCATTCCCTTTGTCCTTCGGTATGTTACTTGCCCGAGATTCGATTGTCAGTATCCGCATACCTATTTCAATCTCGTTTACCGGCAAGTCTCTTTACTCCTTCCGTAATACAAGATCCCGCAACTTACCTAAGTCACATTGCTTGCAAGGCTTGTGTGTGATGTTGTATTACCGAGTGGGCCCCGAGATACCTCTCCGTCACACGGAGTGACAAATCCCAGTCTCGATCCATACTAACTCAACTAACACCTTCGGAGATACCTGTAGAGCATCTTTATAGTCACCCAGTTACGTTGCGACGTTTGATACACACAAAGCATTCCTCCGGTGTCAGTGAGTTATATGATCTCATGGTCATAGGAACAAATACTTGACACGTAGAAAACAGTAGCAACAAAATGACACGATCAACATGCTACGTCTATTAGTTTGGGTCTAGTCCATCACATGATTCTCCCAATGAAGTGATCCCGTTATCAAGTAACAACACTTGCCTATGGCCAGGAAACCTTGGCCATCTTTAATCAACGAGCTAGTCAACTAGAGGCTTACTAGGGACAGTGTTTTGTCTATG
This sequence comes from Hordeum vulgare subsp. vulgare, assembly GCF_904849725.1. Lineage (NCBI taxonomy): Eukaryota > Viridiplantae > Streptophyta > Magnoliopsida > Poales > Poaceae > Hordeum > Hordeum vulgare. Next base: position 294,710,570 of record NC_058522.1, read on the forward strand.
TATCCACACAAGTCTTGTGTTTCCAATCAATACAATTATAGCATGGATAATAAACGATTATCATGAACAAAGAAATATAATAATAACTAATTTATTATTGCCTCTAGGGCATATTTCCAACAGTCTCCCACTTGCGCTAGAGTCAATAATCTAGTTCACATCACCATGTGATTCCAACGAATCCAACACCCATATAGTTATGGGGTCTGATCACGTCTTGCTTGTGAGAGAGGTTTTAGTCAACGGTTCTCAAACTTTCAGATCCGTGTGTTCTTTACAAATCTTTATGTCATCTTATAGATGCTGCTACTATGTGCTATTCGGAAATACTCCAAATATCTACTCTACTATATGAATCCGTTTCACTACTCATAGTTATTCGGATTAGTGTCAAAGCTTGCATCGACGTAACCCTTTACGACGAACTCTTTAACCACCTCCATAATCGAGAAAAATTCCTTAGTCCATCAGTTACTAAGGATAAATTTTGACCGCTGCTAGTGATTCAATCATGGATCACTCTCTGTACCTCTCAACAGACTTTGAGTCAAGGCACTCATCAGGTGCGGTACCCAGCATGGCATACTTCAGATTCTACGGCCAAGGCATAGAAGACGACCTTCGTCTATTCTCTTTATTCTACCGGGGTCGGGTTTTGAGTCTTACTCAAATTCACACCTCACAACGCAACCAAGAACTCCTTCTTTGCTGATCTATTTTGAACTCCTTCAAAAACTTGTCAAGGCATGCATCTTGTTGAAACTTCTATTAAGCGCTTTCGATCTATCTTCATAGATCTTTGATGCTCAACGTTCAAGTAGCGCAATCCAGGTATTCCTTTGAAAACTCCTTTCAAACAAACTTGTATGCTTGACAGAAATTCTACATTACTTCTGATCCACAATATGTCAACCACATATATTTATCAGAAATTCTATAGTGCTCCCACTCACTTCTTTGGAAATACAAGTTTCTCATAAACCTTGTACAAACCCAAAATCTTTGATCATCTCATCAAAGTGTATATTCCAACTCCTAGATGCTTGCACCAGTCCATTGAAGGATCGTTGGAGCTTGCATACTTGCTAGTATCTTTAGGATCTACAAAACCTCCTGGTTGTATCACATCCAATGTTTGCTCAAGGAAACCGTCGAGGAAACAATGTTTTGACATCCTATGTGCAATATTTCATAAATAATGCAGCAACTACTAACATAATTCTAACAGACTTTTAGCATCGCTACGAGTAGGAAAGTCTCATCATAGTCAACTGTTTGATCTTGTCGGAAACATCTTTGCGACAAGTCGAGCTTTTCTTAATAGTGACTTATCACCATCACCGTCTGTCTTCCTTTTAAAGATCCATCTTTACTCAATAGTCTTACTACCATCAAGTAGTTCTTCCAAAGTCTACACTTTGTTTTCATACATGGATCCTCTCTCGGATTTCATGGCTTCCAGCCATTTGTGGGAATCCGGGCCCACCATTGCTTTCTTCATAACTCGTAGTTTCACTGTTGCTCAACAACATGACCTCCAAGACAGGGTTATCGTACCACTCTGCAGTAGTATGCGACCTTGTCAACCTACGAGGTTTGTAGTAACTTGATCTGATGCTCGATGATCACCATCATCAGCTTTCACTTCAATTGGTGTAGGCGCCACAGGAACAACTTCCTGCGCCCTGCTACACACTGGTTGAAGTGATGGTTCAATAACCTCATCAAGTTCTACCACCCTCCCACTCAATTCTTTCGAGAGAAGCCTTTCCTCGAGAAAGGATCCGTTTCTAGAAACAAACACTTTGCTTTCGGATCTGAGATAGGAGATGTGCCCAACTGTTTTGGATATCCTATGAAGATGCATTTATCCGCTTTGGGTTCGAGCTTATCAGACTGAAACTTTTTTCACATAAGTGTCGAAGCCCCAAACATTCAAGAAACGACAGTTTAGATTTCTCTAAACCTCAGTCTATACTGTGTCATCTCAACGGAAATACGCGGTGCCCTATTTAAAGTGAATGCGGTTGTCTCTAATGCATAACCCATAAACGATAGTGGTAATTCGATAAGAGACATCATAGCATGCACCATACCAAATAGTGCGTGGCTATGACGTTCAGACACATCATCACACTATGATGTTCCAGGTGGCATGAACTGCGAAACAATTTCCACATTGTCTTAACTGCGTACCAAAACTCGTAACTCAGATATTCATTTCTATGATCATATCGTAGACAGTTTATCCTCTTGTTACGACGAACTTCACTCTGAAACAGAATTGAACTTTTCAATATTTCAGACTTGTGATTCATTAAGTAAATACTCTTGTATCTACTTAAATCGTCATTGAAGTAAGAACATAATGATATCCACTGCGTGCCTCAGCACCCATTGGACTGCATACATCAAAATGTATCACTTCCAACAAGTTACTATTTTGTTTCATCTCAATGAAAACAAGGCCTTGCTCATGTGGTATGGTTAGCATGTTACTAGTGATTCAAAATCAAGTGAATATAAAGATCCATCAGTATGGAGCCTCTTCATGCAATTTATAATAACATGACTCAAGCGGCAGTGCCACAAGTAAGTGGTACTATCATCATTACCTCGTATCTTTTGGCACCAATATTGTGAACATGTGTAACACTACGACCGAGATTCAATAAACCATTGAAGGTGATTATTCAAGCAAATAGAGTAACCATTATTCTCTTTAAATGAATAATCGTATTGCAATAAACACGATCCAATCATGTTCATGCTTAACGCAAGCACCAAATAACAATTATTTCGGTTTAACACCAATCCCGATGGTAGAGGGAGCATGCGACGTTTTGATCATATCAATCTTGGAAACACTTCCAACACGTATCGTCACCTCGCCTTTAACTAGTCTCCGTTTATGCCGTAGCTATCATTTCGTGTTACTAATCACTTAGCAACCGAACCGGTATCCAATACCCTCATGCTACTAGGAGTACTAGTAAAGTACACATCAACATCATGTATATCAAATATACTTCTTTCGACTTTTGCCAGCCTTCTTATCTACCAAGTATCTAGAGTTGCTCCACCTCAGTGACTGTTCCCCTCATTACAGAAGCACTTAGTCTCGGGTTTGGGTTTAATCTTGGGTCACTTCATTAGTGCAGCAACTGTTTTGCCGTTTCACGAAGTATCCCTTCTAGCCCTTGCCTTTCTTGAAACTTAGTGGTTTTACTAACCATCAACTATTGATGCTCCTTCTTGATTTCTACTTTCGAAGTGTCAAACATCGCGAATCGCTCAAGGATCATTGTATCTATCCTTGACATGTTATAGTTCATCACGAAGCTCTCACAGCTTGGTGGCAGTGACTTTGGAGAACCATCACTATCTCATCTGGAAGATTAACTCCCACTTGATTCAAGCGATTGTCGTACTCAGACAATCTGAGCACATGCTCAACGATTGAGCTTTTCTCCTTTACTTTGTGGACAAAGAATCTTGTTGAGGTCTTGTACCTCTTAACAAGGGCACAAGCATGAAATCACAATTTCATCTCTTTAGAACATCACTTATGTTCCATGATGTTTCAAAACGTTTTTGGCGCCTTGCTTCTAAGCCATTAAGTATTTTGCACTGAACTATCATGTAGTCATCCGAAACGTGTATGTCGGATGTTCACAGCATCCACAGACGACGCTCGAGGTGCAGCACACCGAGTGGTGCATTAAGGACATAAGCCTTCTGCGCAGCAACGAGGACAAACCTCGGTTTTACAGACTTAGTCTGCAAAGTTTGCTACTATCAACTTTCAACTAAATTTTCTCTAGGAACATGTAAAAATAGTAGAGCTATAGCGCAAGCTACATCGTAATTCGCAAAGACCATTAGACTATGTTCATGACAATTAGTTCAATTAATCATATTACTTAAGAAATCCCACTCAAAAAGTACATCTCTCTAGTCATTTGAGTGGTACATGATCCAAATCCACTATCTCAAGTCCGATCATCACGTGAGTCGAGAATAGTTTCTGGGGTAAGCATCTCTATGCTAATCATATCAACTATACGATTCATGCTCGACCTTTCGGTCTCATGTGTTCCGAGGCCATGTCTGCACATGCTAGGCTCGTCAAGCTTAACCCGAGTGTTCCGCGTGTGCAACTGTTTTGCACCCGTTGTATGTGAACGTTGAGTCCATCACACCCGATCATCACGTGGTGTCTCGAAACGAAGAACTGTCGCAACGGTGCACAGTCGGGGAGAACACAATTTCGTCTTGAAATTTTAGTGACAGATCACCTCATAATGCTACCGTCGTTCTAAGCAAGATAAGGTGCATAAAGGATTAACATTACATGCAATTCATAAGTGACATGATATGGCCATCATCATGTGCTTCTTGATCTCCATCACCAAAGCACCGGCAGGATCTTCTTGTCACCGGCGTCACACCATGATCTCCATCAACGTGTCGCCATCGGGGTTGTCGTGCTACTCATGCTATTACTACTAAAGCTACGTCCTAGCAATATAGTAAACGCATGTGCAAGCACAAACGTTAGTTTAAAGACAACCCTATGGCTCCTGCCGGTTGCCGTACCGTCGACGTGCAAGTCGATATTAACTATTACAACATGATCATCTCATACATCCAATATATCACATCACATTGTTGTCCATATCACATCACAAGCATACCCTGCAAAAACAAGTTAGACGTCCTCTAATTGTTGTTGCATGTTTTACGTGGTGACCATGGGTATCTAGTAGGATCGCATCTTACTTACGCAAATACCACAACGGAGATATATGAATTGCTATTTAACCTCATCCAAGGACCTCCTCGGTCAATTCCGATTCAACTAAAGTTGGATAAACTGACACCCGCCAGTCATCTTTGAGCAACGGAGTTACTCGTAGCGATGAAACCAGTCTCTCGTAAGCGTACGAGTAATGTCGGTCCGAGCCGCTTCGTTCCAACAATACCGCGGAATCAAGAAAAGACTAAGGAGGGCAGCAAGACGCACATCACCGCCCACAAAAACTTTTGTGTTCTACTCGAGATTACATCTACGCATGAACCTAGCTCATGATGCCACTGTTGGGGAACGTCGCATGGGAAACAAAAAATTTCCTACGCGCACGAAGACCTATCATGGTGATGTCCATCTACGAGAGGGGATTTCCGATCTACGTACCCTTGTAGATCGCACAGCAGAAGCGTTAGTGAACGCGGTTGATGTAGTGGAACGTCCTCACGTCCCTCGATCCGCCCCGCGAACTGTCCCACGAACCATCCCGCGATCCGTCCCACGATCCGCTCCGATCTAGTGCCGAACGGACAGCACCTCCGCGTTCAGCACACGTACAGCTCGACGATGATCTCGGCCTTCTTGATCCAGCAAGAGAGACGGAGAGGTAGATGAGTTCTCCAGCAGCGTGACGGCGCTCCGGTGGTTGGTGGTGATCTAATCTCAGCAGGGCTCCGCCCAAGCTCCGCAGAAACGCGATCTAGAGGAAAAACCGTGGAGGTATGTGGTCGGGCTGCCGTGGCAAAAGTTGTCTCAAATCAGCCCTAATACCTTAGTATATATAGGAGGGAGTGGGAGGGAAGAGGCAGCCTCAAACCCTCAAGGTTTGGCCGAAATTGGAGGTGGAGGAGTCCTACTCCAATCCTACTTGGAGTAGGATTCCACCTTCCCACTTGGAAACTCTTTCCACCTTGTGTTTTTTCCTTCTCAAACCTTATGGGCCTTAGTGGGAACTTATTCCAGCCCATTAGGGGCTGGTTTATCTCTTCCCATAGCCCATGAGACCCCTTGGGGCGTGACACCCCTCCCGATGGTCCCCGACAACCCTCCCGGCACTCCCGGTACACCACCGATGAGCCCGAAACTTTTTCGGTGACCAAAACAAGACTTCCTATATATCAATCTTTACCTCCGGACCATTCTGGAGCTCCTCGTGACGTCCTGGATCTCATGCGGGATTCCGAACGACATTCGGTAACCAACCATATAACTCAAATACGCATAAAACAACGTCGAACCTTAAGTGTGCAGACCCTGCGGGTTCGAGAACTATGTAGACATGACCCGAGTGATTCCGCGGTCAATATCCAGTAGCGGGACCTGGATGCCCATATTGGATCCTACATATTCTCCGAAGGTCTTATCGGTTGAACCTCAGTGTCAAGGATTCATATAATCCCGTATGTCATTCCCTTTGTCCTTCGATATGTTATTTGCCCGAGATTCGATCGTCAGTATCCACATACCTATTTCAATCTCGTTTACCGGCAAGTCTCTTTACTCGTCCCGTAATACAAGATCCCGCAACTTACACTAAGTCACATTGCTTGCAAGGCTTGTGTGTGATGTTGTATTACCGAGTGGGCCCCGAGATACCTCTCCGTCACACGGAGTGACAAATCCCAGTCTCGATCCATACTAACTCAACTAACACCTTCGGAGATACCTGTAGAGCATCTTTATAGTCACCCAGTTACGTTGCGACGTTTGATACACACAAAGCATTCCTCCGGTGTCAGTGAGTTATATGATCTCATGGTCATAGGAACAAATACTTGACACGCAGAAAACAGTAGCAACAAAATGACACGATCAACATGCTACGTCTATTAGTTTGGGTCTAGTCCATCACATGATTCTCCCAATGAAGTGATCCCGTTATCAAGTAACAACACTTGCCTATGGCCAGGAAACCTTGGCCATCTTTCATCAACGAGCTAGTCAACTAGAGGCTTACTAGGGATAGTGTTTTGTCTATGTATCCACACAAGTATTGTGTTTCCAATCAATACAATTATAGCATGGATAATAAATGATTATCATGAACAAAGAAATATAATAATAACTAATTTATTATTGCCTCTAGGGCATATTTCCAACACTTACCTATCCTCGTAGTTGAGGGCAAGACTTTAGTTTTTGGATCTCTCGGATTCCTCATAGTGATCAACAGATATAAATCCCAAGTGACTCAGAGAATAGAGCTATGCTCCCCGGCAACGGCGCCAGAAAAAGGTCTTGATAACCCACAAGTATAGGGGACCACAACAATTTTTGAGGGTAGAGTATTCAACCCAAATATATTGATTTGACAAAAGGGAGCCAAAGAATTCTCTCGAGTATTAGCAGTTGAGTTGGCAATTCAACCACACCTGAAAGACTTAGTATATGCAGCAAAGTTTTAGTAGCAAAGTAGTATAATAGTAATGGTAGTGGTGGTAACAGTAGCAGTAGTAATTTGTGTAGCAAGTGTGACAACAATAGCGGTAAAGTAACTTAGCAAGGACCAGTATAGGAAAAGCTCGTAGGCATTGGATCGGTGATGGATAATTATGTCGGATGGCATTCGTCATGTAACAGTTATAACATAGGGTGATATGTAACTAGCTCGAGTTCGTCAATGTAATGTAGGCATGTATTCCGTATTTAGTCATACATGCTTATGGAAAATAACTTGCATGACATCTTTTGTCCTACCCTCCCGTGGCAGCGGGGTCCTAGTGGAAACTAAGGGATATTAAGGTTTCCTTTTAATAAAGAACCAGAACAAAGCATTAGCACATGGTGAATACATGGGATCCTCATACTATGGTCATCTCCGGGAGTGGTTCCGGCTATTGTCACTCCAGGGTTGCCGGGTCATAACACATAGTAGGTGACTACAACTTGCAAGATAGGATCTAGAACACACATATATTGATGAAAACATAATAGGTTCAGATCTGAAATCATGGCACTCAGGCCCTAGTGACAAGCATTAAGCATAACAAAGTAGTAGCAACATCAATCTTAGAACATAGTGGATACTAGGGATCAAACCCCATCAAAACTAACTTGATTACATGATAGATCTCATCCAACCCATCACTCTCTAGCAAGCCTACGATAAGATTACTCACGAATGATGGAGAGCATCATGAAATTGGCGATGGAGGATGGTTGATGATGACGACAGCGTCGATTTCCCCTCTTCGGAGCCCAGGACGGACTCCAGATCTGCCCTCTCGAGGAAGAAAAGGAGGTGGCGGCGGCTCCGTATCGTGAAACGCGATGAACTCTTCTCTCTTATTTTTTCCTGGGCGAGAGAGGTTGTATAGAGTTGGAGATGAAGTCGGAGGAGCCACGTATGCCCCACGAGCCTGCTAGGCGTGGCCCGGGGGGGCCTGTAGGGCTCGTGGCCCACTGGCAGCGTATCTTCAGTTGATTCTTTCTCTGATATTTTTTATATATTCCATCAAAATCCTCGTAAGTTTCCAGGTCATTCCGAGAACTTTTATTTCTGCACAAAAAACAACACCATGGCAGTTTTGCTGAAAACAGCGTCAGTCCGGGTTAGTTTCATTCAAATCATGCAAATTAGAGTCCCAAACAAGGGCAAAAGAGTTTGGAAAAGTACATACATTTGAGACGTATCAGCGGCGGCGATTGGAGAGGGGGGGTGGTTTAGGGATTAGATGGACTATATATTGCTAGTTTGGCTAGGTTTGGACCCTTCGATCTCGATCGGGATATAGAGAAAAATTGACTAAGGAGTCCAATTGGAAAAAAGATGATGGTTTGGGGTACTACGGGGTTGATCCGGATCCAACGGTCAAGATCTTACGTTTCGGGTGGCGGGAGGTTTTTGAACTAGGTTGCGCGTAGGTCAGTGCACTATGCAGAGGGGCTAGGCGGATATGAGAGGGAAAATAGACAGCTCGGCAACATATTTTTATATACGAAAAATGTCCATGATTTGACCGGCTATATTGCTGCTATAGGTTTAATGGTTCGGGTATCAAACAACCTCCGATTGCGACGAAATTTGGCACGCGTCTACCTACACGATCATAAGACCACACACCAACTTTCAACCCAACCCGAGTAAGTTTTATACACATTTTTAAAAACAATATTTTAATGATGTTGGCGGCGCGTGCGTGTGTGGTTGATGTCAAAACGGTCGACGATAGGAATGGGAAGAACCGACAACTAATAACGGATGTAAGTTTTTGAAAAAATGACAGCAACGGAGTGCCAATGCATTGCGAATGATGTGAATGATGTGATGATGAATGCGATAAGAAAATCAACCACATGACGACAATGGAATAAAAAGGGAATCTTCATAAGCGTCGATTTCGGGCTGTTACATTTAGTTAGGCCCTAACTAATTGGTCTCGCTTACGTGGAGTGGCACAAGCTGGCTAGTGTGTGGTTGTGCATCCCACACAAGCACAGACATGTGCATGGCCATGGTCTTGGCTGTGGCAAGCCGTCCACGGGCAGGGGCAGCGGCACGATGTTGTAGCAGCACTAACTGGCAGCAGCGGCGAGGTAAAGGAGCAGAAGTGGCAACCAGCAGGATGCAGCGGCACCAACGAGCAAAAGCAGTACCTAGCAGCGATAGCATGCAACGAGCAGCAGCTAGCTGCATCGGTGTGAGCAACAGCAGCAATAGCGCAATAGCAGCTTGTAGTAGCAGCACAACAGTAAAGCATCAGCAGCAGCAACACTCGTGGACAGCAGCAGCCAGTGGCAGCAAGGAGTGCATCAGGAGCACGCGCGCACGCGTACACTCGGGGATGGCAGAAAATGATGACGAATCGAGGAGGGAAAGGCAGGGAATCGGGGAAGAGTGTCACCACGTTCCCGAAGGCATGCTCACGTAGGGTTGAGGTGGACCAGAGGGGGCAGTGGTGATGGTGAGGTTGCAACGTCCTAACAAAGGAGACGACGACGACGTCGGCTACACGGCGCCCCGACTTGCTCGAGTGCCTGGAATGGATGAGGTTGAGCGTTGTGAACCTACTGGACATGCTCCGGCACTCTGAAGACGCCAGTGACCGCGACATCAATGGCGTGGAAGCAGTCACCATGTGTTCTCCCGAGCTCAGATTCAAGCCAAATAGGAGGGGGACGAGGGGATCGAGGGGGAATGGATGAGATGGGGCCTAGGGTTTCTGGGGACGTATTTGAAGGTCGAGGGGGTGGTGTGGTGGCCATCCAGCCATGGTACCATGGGATGGCTGTCATGCCATGGCATCTATCTCCTCCCATGTACAAAGGAAGGAGAAGGCCCTCGTGGGCTGGACCACAATGCACTATGGGCACTAGAGCCCACATGCACATTAGCTTAGGTCATTTTCCTTTTAATATTTTTGTGTGATTTTTTCACTCAGCTTTTTATTTCTCTAGTCACCAAAGAAATTTTGCTACATATGAAATTCGACACATAAATCTTGCACAATACTCTGGTGTTGCACAAAAAGTTTCAGGGTATCTAGTAAAGTTTAAATATTTTCAGAATTGAAAAAAACAAGTTATTTGTTGTTGGACCACTTACTAATTACCTAGGGATTTATTCGTGAGCCAAATGATGTTGGTTTCAATTCTATAAGTACTAGGTGAATATTTGTAACCCAAACATGATTTTTGTTTTCAGGTTTGAGAATTTATTATTTCACCTTTGAATTGAATACTGAATTTCATAAGGAATTTGAAATGAGATATGATTCAAATGTGATGATGCATTGTTTAGCAGAATGGATTAGCTTAATCTTGCGATAACTACAGCTTGATTACATAAGTTAGTGTAGCTGATAATTCAAGGGTGTTACATTATGTTAAGAATGAAATCATTGCTATTGCACCCACACATCATAGTCCTATTATCTTTTCGAATTCTCCCAACGACACCATATCGGAGAAGTTTTCACTTATTAAGTATTATAGTGATGGGTTCCATTCTACCATTACACACGATGATTTTGATGAATACAGTATGCACGTTCTTTTTTCTCCTACTTGCAATTATTATGAGAGAGGAACCAAACCTTCACCTCTCTATGTTTCCAATACGACAAAATTGTAAAAACTACTTATGCTATGTATTGGCCTTTACTCTGTGTTAATGAATTGCTATTTCATGACATGTCAATGAATATGAAGAGAATTAGACTCTGTTGTTACATGCTACGTATTACTTTTGTCTCACAACTAAATTCCAAATCATTATTAATTAAAATTGTCTTTGATATACCTTGGGATCCGGGTGGATCATTTACTTGAGCACGATATGCCTAGCTTAATGGCTTTAAAGAAAGTGCTGCCAGGAAAACAACCCGGAAGATTTAGATATTCATTTATTTCTTCTTTGTGCTTTTAAAATAATTAGACACAAAAAATAAAGTGGGGAATTTAAAATTGTTTTCAAAAAGAACGGGGAAAGTGAGAAAGATGAGCGCTGTTTAAGTGGGGGACGTCCTTGAACTTTTGTTCATGCCCATAGAAACTTTATGAATCTTGATTATAGAAACTTTTCAACAAAACTAATTAGCCCCTTGTACAAATCCATTATATATAAAACTAATGTGCCAAGATTTACCTTTACGATGTTTAAATTGCTTGTTTGATATGTGATGTGCAAAAACAGAAACTTTTGTTGTAGTGTTTGATTTTTCATATTTTATTAGAACGTCAAAAGTTTATGAAATTTTGACGCACTACTGTTATAATTTTTGTACCACCTCCTAATATTTCTGAATTGTTTGAGTTATGGAAGTATAGTATTCATGTGCATCTTCATAGACTGCCATGTTTTTCATAATTGTTGTTATAGTTGCTTTGTGTGCTTATGTTTGAGTTATTGGCATGTCTCGGTTTTTGTTTTCTTCACATGATATGTGTAAATTATGGGAGCGACATATGCCTTTCATTTCCCTTTTAGCAATGTACCATGCTGATTTGGGAAAGTCCATGGTTAATTTATAGAATGATCTTTGCGCTTCACTTATATCTTATGAGTATGTCTTTATAGAATGCTTCTTGTGATTCACTTATATCATTTGAAGTTGGATGTCTATGTCTCTACATAAAGAAAATCGTTATTTGTAGAATGCTATTTTTCTTCCCTTATATTTATTAGAGCGTGGACTTTTGTAGAAATAATCAAACTCTCATGCTTCACTTATACTTGTTTAGACAATCAACACGAATTGGTCATTTACATGGTTAGTCATAAAATCCTACATAAAACTTGTAGATCACTGAATATGATATGTTTAACTCCCTGCAATAGTTTTGCAATATTAAGATAGTAATATGTGGGGGCACTAGCCAATTGTTGTGGTCTCGTAAGAATATTGATGTTAAGGTTTGTGATTCCCGAAGCATGCACATATAGTCTCTAGTTATGCGATGTAGTAGGAGCATAATTTATCCTTGATTGTAATCCATTGTGCTATTTTAATCAGGGGGGCGATGGTTAAATCGTACCTACCTCCTCCCTATGGGAATGTGAGTAGTACTTTGCTTCAAGAGAGCTAATAAAACCTTGCAATAAGTATGTGAGTTCTTTATGACTAATGTGAATCCATGGATGTACGCACTCTCACCACCTCATATTTGCTAGCCTCTTCGGTACCATGCATTTCCCATTCTCACCTCGAGGATTACTAGAAACTTCTCAGGTGCATCCAAACCCCATGACATGATATGCTCTGTTGCACATTCGCTAACTTATATATTCCTCAAACTAGCCACCATACCTACCTATCATGGCATTTCCATAGCCATTCTGAGATGTATTATCATGCAACTTCCACCGTCACATCATATGACTAGTACATTCATTGTCATATTGCTTTGCATGATCATGTAGCTGACATAGTATTTGTGGCAACTTCATCATTATCATACATGTTACGCTATATCATTGCACATCCTGGTACACTAACACATGCATTCATCTAGAGTTATATTGTTGGGAAATTCTATTTAGAAGCGCTGCATGGCTGACATCCCGTGCGACAGCTTGCATGTTCTTTTCTCATGCATGCATGCAATGATATTATCAGATTAGTTCTAAATGATTGGAATTCAAAAACTTTTATCTCTTAAACCGTTATTTCGATCGATGATTCATTTTCGCCGTTGACTTTGTTTCGATGAAATCTTCAAAACTAGATCCCATGTCAACATGTTTCGACAACTTTTTTTTTGCTCGTACTTACCAAATTTGTTGCACTTACTTGTCATATTAGTAAGTACTTACTTGTCTGATAAAAAGTAACTTAATCGCCAATTTTTTCGAAATTGCGTTTAAGTATGACATCTCGACATAATGAAAATGGCAAGCAGAAACAACTTTTTTTTCATGCAAGTAAGTGGTTAATAATATGGCAAGTGAGGTCAAAAAATGTGGCAAACATAAATGAATAAAAAGTTGACGGAACATGTCGACATGGGATCTAGTTTCGAACAACTCGTCGCGAGAAAGTCAATGGTGAAAGCGGATCATCGATTGAATTAACGGTTTGTAGATAAAACTTTTTAAAGCTCAAACATAAAAAGAAATCTTGATGACATCATTGCATGCATATAGTAGTTTTCATTATACATGATGATATCATTGCATGCATACATGCATGAGAAAGATACGTAGTGGGTGATTAGTAGGATGTTAATTTTTGCATTGGAAGGTGGTTAAATGAGCCGCCCCTCGGCAAGACGTAGGTGCGGTGCCGCTCCCTAGCGTTCTCCTATATTGTTTAGTAGTTTTTCATATTGAGTAGTAAGTAAATAGAAGTGTGATGTTATTCATTATTTAGGGCACTCTCTCAGAGGAAAGCATGATGGAGACAATGATTCCACCACAAGTCGGGATGAGACTCCGGACTAAAAATAAAAAAGAGAAAGAAAAAAAGAGAGAAAAGGAAATAAATAAATAAAATTAGAGAAAAGAGAGGAGGGGCAGTGCTACCACCTCTTTTTCAACACTTGTGCCTCAAAGTGGCAACATGTTCTTCATATAGAGAGTCTCCTGATTTATCATTTTATATTTTACTAGAACATCAAAAGTTTATGAAATTTTTAGGAGTATAATTATAATTTTGTTACCACCTCCTAATATTTTTGTTTTTTAGTTATAAAGGTATAGTATTCATGTGCATCTTCATAGACTGTCATGTTTTTCATAGATTGTTGTTCTAGTTGCTATGTGTGCTTATGTTTGAGTTATTGTTGAGACCCATTACTTTGGAGCCATACAATTTTGATAGCATATAGTGGGTCATGTTGGAAAATAATTATGCAATAATTTTATGGTAGGATGAAGTGTACTAACCTTTCTAATAAAAGTTCTCTCAAGTTTTGTGTGGATGAAGTGTTCGAAGATCGAGGAGATGTTGATATGAGAAGAATAAGGAGAGACAAGAGTTCAAGATTGGGGATGCCCAAGGCACCCCAAGTAAATATTCAAGGAGACTCAAGCGTCTAAGCTTGGGGATGCCCACAAGGCATCCCATCTTTCTTCATCAACAATTATCGGCATGTTTCGGTTTTTTTTCTTCACATGATATGTGTAAATTCTGGGAGCGACATATGCCTTATATTTTCCTTTTAGTAATGTACCATGCTCGTATGGGAAAGTCCATGGTTAATTTATAGAACGCTCTTTGCGCTTCACTTATATCTTCTGAGTATGGCTTTATTGAATGCTTCGTGTGATTCACTTATATCATTTGAAGTTGGATATCTATATCTCTACATAAAGAAAACCGTTATTTGTAGAATGCTCTTTTTCTTCACTTATATTTATTAGAGTGTGGTCTTTTGTAGAAATAATTAAACGCTCATGCTTCACTTATACCTGTTTAGACAATCAACACGAATTGGTCATTTACATGGTTAGTCATAAAATCCTACACAAAACTTGTAGATCACTGAATATGATATGTTTAACTCCCTGCAATAGTTTTGCAATATTAAGATAGTAATATGTGGGGGTACTAGTGAATTTTTGTGATCTCGTAAGAATATTGATGTTAAGGTTTGTGATTCCCGAAGCATGCACTTATAGTCTCTAGTTATGCGATGTAGTTGGAGCATAATTTATCCTTGATTGAAATCCATTGTGTTGTTGTAATCAGGGGGCGATGGTTAACTCATACCTACCTCCTCCCTATGGGAATGTGAGTAGTACTTTGCTTCAAGAGAGCTAATAAAACCTTGCAATAAGTATGTGAGTTCTTTATGACTAATGTCAATTCATGGATGTACGCACTCTCACCACCTCATATTTGCTAGCCTCTTCGGTACCGTGCATTTCCCATTCTCACCTCGAGGATTAGTGGAAACTTCTCACGTGCATCCAAACCCCGTGACATGATATGCTCTGTTGCACATTGGCTAACTTATATCTTCCTCAAAACAGCCACCATACCTACCTATCATGGCATTTTCATAGCCATTCTGAGATATTATTGTCATGCAACTTCCACCGTCACATCATATGACTAGTACATTCATTGTCATATTGCTTTGCATGATCATGTAGCTGACATAGTACTTGTGGCAACTTCATCATTATCATACATGTTACGCTATATCATTGCACATCCTAGTACACTGCTACAGGCATTCGTATAGAGTTATATTGTTTAGTAGTTTTTCATATTGAGTTGTAAGTAAATAGAAGTGTGATGCTATTCATTATTTAGGGCACTGTCTCAGTGGGGAAAGGATGATGGAGACAATGATTCCCCCACAAGTCGAGCTGAGATTCTTGACGAAAAATGAAAAAAAGATGAGAAAAGGAAATAAATAAATAAATATAGAGAAAATAGAGAAGGGGCGGTGTTACTACCTCTTTTTCCACACTTGTGCCTCAAAGTGGCACCATGTTCGTCATATATAGAGTGTCGTGATTTGTCATTTTCATATACTAGTGGGAATTTTTCATTATAGAACTTGACTTGTATATTCGGATGCTGGGCTTCCACAAATGCCCGATGTCTTCATGAGCAAGCAAGTTGGATGCACACCCATCTACTTTCATTTGAGCTTTCATACACTTACAGATCTTAGTGCATTTGTTGCATGACAATTCCTACTCGTCGCATTGATACCTATTGATGGGCATCTCCATAGCCCGTTGATACACCTAGTTGATGCGAGACTTTCTTCTCCACTTTCACCCCTTTGAAACCTACCACCATATTCTATTCCACCTATATGCTATGTCCATGGTTCATGGCATTGTATTGAGTGAGTAATAAAATGCTGAAGCGTGTTAAGAAGAATGATCCAATTGCTTGGTTTGACACTAAGGTGCTCATCATTTATACTTTATGCTAGGAAGACCAAGCATGACATGCTATGTGATTTTGTAGGGATAACGTTCTTTAGCATTGTTGTTTTGAAAGGACATGATTGTTTGCCAGTAAACCTGAGTATTAATGGTTTTATGCCAAATGATAGACTATTGCCTTGAATCACTTGTATCTTAATATTCATGCCATTATTAGACTTTTGTTCAAGATTATGTTAGGTAGCATTCCACATCAAAAGTTATCTTTTCATCATTCACCTACTTGAGGACTGGCATGAATTAAGCTTGGGGATGTTGATACATCCGCATCGTATTTATAATTTTTTATTGTTCCATGCCAAGAATCTACAAATTTCATATACTTTGGGCAACATTTTATATTATTTTTGGGACTAACATACTTGTCGAGTGCCCAGCGTCAGTTCTTATTTTTTGTATGTTTTTGTTTCGTGGTATTCCATATCAAATAAAGTCCAAACGTGATAAAAGTTTATGAATATTTTTTTGGAATATATATGAATTTTGGGAAGAAGAATCAACGCAACACGGTGCCCGAGGGAGGCACAAGGTAACAGGGCGCGGCCAAGGGGGGTGACCAGGCCCTGATAGTTTGTGCCTTCCCGTTAAGTTGGTTGGGCCCTACATTCACCACAATAAAGATATTTTTCAGATGAAAAGCCCCTCACAATTTCAGCCCGACCGGAGTTATGGATCTATGAATATTTAAGAAACAGTGGAGGGCGAGAAAACAGAAGCGAAAATAGGAGATAAACAAAGAGATATCCAATCTCGGAGGGTATCTTGCCCTCCAGGATGCATGGTGGCCATGGAACAGAGGAGAAACTCTCCTCTATCTAGGGGGATACCAAGAAAGAAGAATAAGGAGGGGGCTCTCTCCCCCTCTCTCCCAGTGATGCCGGAGCGCTAACGGGGCAACCATCATGACGATGATCTATAACAACAACTTCGTCGCCGTCACCACCAACTATTTCCCCCTCAATTCAGCGATCTAAATCCTCTCTTCCCCGTTGTAATCTCTAATTAAACATGGTGCTTAATGCTATATATTATTATCCCATGGTGTGTGGCTATCTATGATGTTTGAGTAGATCTCTTTTGTCCTATGGGTTAATTGTGGAATGCTGTGATTGATATGATTTGTATGTTAATATGGTGTTGTCCTATGGTGCCTTCCATGCCATGCAAACGTGAGGGCTTCCCATTGTAGGGTTTTTAATATGTTCATGATTCGCTTATAGTGGGTGGCTAGAGTGACAAAAGCTTACACCCGAGTAAGGGAGTTGTTTGCGTATGGGAGTAAACAAGACTTGATGTTTAATGCTATGGTTAAGTTTTACCTTAATGATATTTAGTGGTTGCGGATGCTTGCTAGATTTCAATCGTAAGTGCCTATGATCCAAGTACAGAAAGTGTGCTAGAGTATGCGTCTCCCTCATTGCATATGGTAAGTATCTGTTGTGTTATATTCAATTGCCTATGGATAATCTTTCTCTTGCGCTACAAAAAGCTTTCTACTAAACAACTAACTAAATTAATATTTATCAAAACATCCCCTAAATTTCATTTACTTGTTCTTTATTAGCTTGCAAAATTATCTATTACACCTACTAAGTACTTCTAGTTTCCTTGCCGCAAAATAGTTTCATACTTGTTCTAGGTAAAGTAAGCGTTAGTGTGCATAGAATTGTATCGGTGGTCGACAGAACTTAAGAGAATATTAATTCTACCTTTAGCTCCTCGTTGGGTTCGACACTCTTACTTTGGGAAAAAGGCTACAAATGATCGCCTACACTTGTGGGTTATCATGCCTATATACACACAATCATTGCCATGAATAACATGTCATAACTACGCACTATTCTGCCAATTTCCCAAAAGTAATTTGTTTACCCATCGCGTGCCATGATTGAGAGGAGAAGTTTCTAGTGAAAACTATAGCCCCTGAGTCTACTTAATCCTATTGCCAAAAAATAAATTTACCTAACTTCACTTTCTTTAATTTTTATTTATTATTTATATTATCTATCTATCAGAATTAATCCTTGCAAGTAACGAGTTCAAGGGGCTTGACAACCCTCTTGCCCGCATTATGTGCAAGTGTTTGGTTTTGTGTGTGTAGGTGCTGACGACGATTGTTTTTTGGTTCTCACATTGGCTCAATAACCTCAGTTCTCGGAGAGGTAAATACTTATATCTACTATACTACATCACCCCTCCTCTTTGGGGGAAAACCCAACATATTTTACATGTAGGAGGAAGAATTTCTGGCGATGTTGCCCGGGAGACATCATCAAATTCTCATCAGGGACCTTTATACAATTTTTTATTCACTTGTTATAATTTCCATTTGCTTTTACATTTGATTGCTCAAAAATATCAACAACACAAAAGTATTTATATTTGCTAGTTTACTTGTTTTTCTTGTTAGTTTGTTTGCTCTATCTCTATGTCTCAAGAAATACCAAACTATGTGACTTCTCAAATACTTATAATTATTATTTCATTAGTACTCCTATACCACCCACCACTAGTCCGGAGTTTTATTATATTAATGTTGCATTGGTAAATCTTATTATGAAAGAATAATTTGCTGGAAGTCCTAATGACGATGATGCTTCACATCTTAATACCTTCATTGAATCGTGTGATATGCAAAAGAAAAAGGATATGGATAATGATGTGGTTAAGTTGAAATTATTTACTTTATCACTTAGAGATAAAGCTAAAACTTGGTTTTCATCCTTGACTCGTAATGATGCTTCTATTGCTAAGTATTGCTAAGTGTAAGGATGCTTTTATTTATAAGTAGTTTAGTAATTGTCCCACTCATGGCTTAAGTTTATGGATGATAATAAAAAAATTCTATGTGGGACTAAACTTTGTATCGAGAAACCTTTTAGATTTTGGTGTAGGTAGTACATTCATGGAAGATACATTGGGTTAAGCTACAAAACTTCTGGATAATATCAGGACAAATTATTCTCAATGGCATATTGCACAATCTCTAACTAGTATCAAGGTAAACTGTGTCGAAGAAATCGCTACCTTTAGTGACAAAAGTGATGCTCTTATGAATATGTTTGCTAATAATAATTCTCATGTTGATACCAATGATATGCCAGTATCTGCTTAACTTGAGGAAAATGATTACGCTATTGATATGAAGTTTTTCTCTCGAAATAACTTCAATAACAATGCTTATAGAGGAAATTTCAATCCTAGACCATACCTTAGTGATTCCTCTAATAATTGGTAATTTGTTGGAAATTATTCTAATAATAATAGGATACTCTCTCATCTTGAGAACTCCATTAAAGAATTTATTAGTTCTAAAAATATTTTCAACACTATGATAGAAGAAAAAGTACATAAAGTTGGTGATATGGCTAGAAACATGGATCTCATTGATCATGATGTGGATGCTCTTAAAAGTAAAGTTTTTCCACCTAAGCATGATATTAATGAGTCCATCAAATCTATTCAAGTGTCTATTAATGAAAGTAAGGAGTGGTCCGTTAGGTTGAGGACTAAGCAAAAATTCCTAGAAAAGGCGCTTCCACCTGGTTTCTACCGTAATCATGATGAAGATATTAAAATAATTGGGGTTTATCCTATTGAATCTTTATTTAGTAATCTAGAGCTTGATGAAAAAGGGACCGGAGATGAGTCACCTTTAGCTAGAAGGTGTCCTACTTGTTTGGAGGCTGATAAAAATATCAAAACTTTAAATAGTGATGTACCCATTACTTTATACTACAAGGACTTTAAATATGAAAGTTGTTCTTTAGTTCAATGTATTTACTTGCGATAATCTATGAATAGCTTACCTAATGCTTATGAACAAAATAATGCTTTTACTAAACATATCGTAGAAGCTATGGTAAAATCTCGTGAGGATAAACTTGAACTAGTGGTTGCAATGCCTAGAAAATTGCATGGATCCCCTCGTCTGCTGGATCCGTTTCCCTCAAGCGCATCGGCTGAAGCGTGTCCCGCTGGATCCCCTCGATCGCCTCCCCTCGCGCCGGTTTTGCACCCCGTGCGTTGGATCGGCTTGCTTCTCTCGTGCTCGATACCCTCGCAAGTGTGGCTGCGGCTCCAAGGGGATCCAATGCTCAGTGACATGCCCAATGGCGTCCCCACCAGGGAAGGCTCCGAGGAGCTTGGGAAGCTGCTGCGCCGCCATCGCTCAGATGGAGACGAGCGAGACAAGGCAAGTCGCGAGGAGGTGGGATGGGGTTAGCCTAGCCATAAGCGTATCACGACTGTTCATTCGTGATCGGACGTTAACTCGTATAGATGAATGAGAGGGCTTCAAACTGGCTTCGGGAGTAGCAGCCCCCAGGATAGTCGGCACGTTAGTAGCCCACGCGTGAGTAGAGGCGCATCAGACAGCCCAGCTCGCGACCTAGACATTGATTTGACGGTGATCTACATCCCACACACAAAATCAACGGCTCACGAGCAAGGATGCGTGAGAGAGCTCGGAATAGGTCCGGTTTTACTGTCCTTAATTGGGTAAAATAAATGATATTCTTATTCTTGCTAATAGAAAGTATGTGCCCGTGGATTTTATTGTACTTGATATTTAATTCAATTCGTGTTGTCCAATAATACTTAGTAGACCTTTCTTACTCCCTTCGTCTCAATTTACACGGCATGCACATTGTTCTAGGTTGATAATTTAACTAGCTAAATATGCACTATATGTAATAAATTATATGTTTACAAACTACATCCACTTTAGAATCTAATGATATACTTTTTTGACATATAATGTATATTTAGTTAGTCAAATCAATAACCTACAACCACACGCATGCCCTCTAAACTGGGACGGAGGGAGTACGAACAATAGGTGATAATATTGATATGACGGAATGAAACATAAGATTCCAATTCTCATTAAAGAAAGGGAGGAACACTTCCCTAGGAAGACCCAAGCGTCTAAGCTTGGGGATGCCCTTGATGGGATCCCCTCTTCTGTCTCCATTCTGTCGATATGTCACTTGGAGCTATATTTTTATGGGTTTTCTATTTTTGTGCCCCCAGCTCCTTGGTTGTTCCTAGTTTTCTCAAGGAGTCTAAATTTTTTCACTTTTTCCCTCCCCCACTTGCACCACTCCCACAAAAGCCCAATTGAGCCTTGCCGTCAGGTCAACGAAGTTGATCGTTACCTCCTAAGTTACTAAGGTGTGGGGCCGGAGATCTTAAGACATGTGGGACGCGTATGCCATGTGGGCCTAGAAGTAATAGCCTATGACAAGTGGGACCTAGGTTGGGTGAGTAGTCACTAGTTTCTTGCCTAATTTAGCCCAACCTGGCCCCCTAATGAGTAGTCGCATACCTAACACAGCCGCACGCATTCACCGTCGTCGTGCCGCTAGCAGTCATGTCGTCGTCGTGCCCCTAGCAGCCATCAGCGTCCACTCCGACCATGCGCCTATGCTACAATGCCGAAGCGACCTGGTACGACGACGCGCATCATCCCGTATGCACCTAGTTGGATCAATACATTTCTAATCAAAAACACCCATTATAACTCGATTGAATTAGCGATTTAGTGGTCGATGGAATGGGCGATTGAGAAATTGAATTTGCCTTATTCAAGTTGATGTCTATTTAGGATTGGATACATGCCATTGGTAATATTGGCAGCTAGTTTGGAAATAGAAAACCATCAAAATTATGATTCGTTCATAGGAGCCCATTTTTAATATGAATAATCAAGTTTGTTTTTAATTCTTTGAGTTGCAAACTCGATCGTTGATTTATGGGTATCAGGTCCTGGATGAAAGAGGATGATGGAAGAGTTTTGTGTTGGAGATGATGGCCAGGTGCAAAGAAATCAACTCCTGGTTTCCAAGCATGAAAGCTCTGGTGTTGCAGTCGCAAGGCCTCATGATGAAAGTGAGGAAGAGGGATCTGAAGTGGATGGTATCGAAAGGCAGGGGCGCAAAGGCAATGGAGATTCTCCTCTAGGCAATGGCAGAGGTGATGGAGTCGCCGGATCCTCGTCTGCGGGCTCGGTGGTATGAGTACTACTCCCACATCTTGTCACCGAATCCATAGGCGGAATTTACGTATTATTGAGGATTATGATGAGGAGGAGGACGAAGAGTCAGAGGAGGAAGAAGAGGGAGAGGAGTGAGAGGATTCTGGCGAGCATGAGGATTCTGACGAGGAGGGGGGAGGAGGAGGAGACAGAAGACAACATCTACCAGGGGGGGTTGGAGATCGTAGCCCAGGAGGACGTTGCAGATGAGGTGGTCTATTAGGGGGTTATGGAGATCATTGCTCATCTTTCGCTGGCATACATGAATCTGATCATTCAGTTGGACGACGAGGAAGAGCACATGGATGACCAGGAGTTGTTGGAGGACGTGCCGCTGCTAAGCTTGGAGGCCAGCCCGGGCGACAAGACTATCCTCATAGTAATGAAATAGTATGAGCTCTCGGGTCACTTTGAGAATAATGTGCAATGGTCCAATCGCCACCTGGCTCGCCATCTTAAGTGTCTCCAACCCCCTTCTCGGTATTGTTGAGGATCTGACATGTGTATGCCTGTTGTTAACTTAAAACAGTGAGAGTTGTTAACTTTTGTTCGGCTTGGCTTAACCGTGCTGTTAATTTTTGTTTGAATATGATTACTACATTGGTTTATGCTTAAAATGATTTTGCCATTTTTCAGGTCCTACATACATCAAACATGTAGTTCTAATTTGGGAAATTACTCATAAGTCTCGAGATATTAACTAAATGGATGAAATATAGGGAAAAACTAGAAAATATATGAAAATATTGTGCATCAAGTGTGGTCTAGTTTGGATGAAAATTATAGGGACCCATTTTCAAAATTATTCGAGGCACTTCCCTCCCAACTAAGCACTTTTCACGCACTGTAATGTACTATGGGTTTTGATGTTCCACTGCACTCTCAAGTTTTATGCACGTTAGGTGATCAATCTGAGCAGTTTTGTGAAGCATGAAAAATGTGCTCCAAATAACCTCCGAACCTAGGATCAAGACTTCAAGTTTGACCCAAAAAAGCCTCAAAAATGAAATTCCTTTGCATGAGCCATCTTTCGTGCACTAGTTGTCACACAAAAAGTTTGAAAATTTCTCAATGTTTGATTAAAAACTAATTAAATTTAACAAATTCATGAAATGTGGGTCACTAGTTGTCACACACAAGTGTGGGAAATAAAGGGTCCATGCCCTATATAGGATAGTTTGGACGAACTATGCCATGGTTAACCCTAAACCCTAGATCATTCCCCTTAAAAACCATGCAATCTTGTTCATGATAGCTAAGTTATGTGAAGGGAATTTCATGAAAATATCCATAGATGTGGTTTCGTATTTTTCCTAGCAACTTTAGTTACATAAAACGGTGATGCACGTATGTTTTACATTTTTTTTATTTTTTTTAAAATACTTATGCTCAACCCTAACCCTTGAAACCCCTCTCGAAACCCTTGAAACCCCTTGTGAAACCCCACATCCTCCAAGCCATTGTATCACCGTGTGGGGACGATTTCGATCATGCGCTAGAGTTACACATGGTCGATCCGCAAGATTCGGTGGTACGTCCATTTTGCATCATGATTATTTATTTACATTTGTGGTATTATTTTCCATTATTCCCTATTATAATACAATTATTATGCCCTTTCTATCTGAATATGGAAGGTACATCACAAACAAGGAAATATCTAGAAACTGGAATTCTGGACGGGGAAACCGTTAAAAGGGCAGAAAAATCAGAAGACTCAAAATGACCTGAAACTTCAAGGAGAATTTTGGTGAAATATTTGAGAATTATTGAGCCAAAAATATACCACAAGCCCACGTACTGGCTACAATCCAACAACGTGCGCGCACCCCCTAGGCACGCCCTGATGGCTTATGGGGCCCCTCTAGGTCTCCCGAGCCCCGTCTTCTCCTATATGGTGTGTTTTGACCTAGAAAAAATCATAAGCAACATTTTGGGGCGTAGCACCACCGTCTCAAGGTGGAAACCTGGGCATGGGCCCTTTGATTCTCCGATAGAGAGATTCTGCCATTGGAATTCCCCTCCACGAGGGAAATATCAAAGACATCGTCATCACCAACGCTTCCTCCTTCATGGGAGGACCAATTTTCATCAACATATTCACCATCACCATCCCATCTCCAACCCTAGTTCATCTCTTGTATTCAATTTTGTATCAAACCTCAGATTGGTACATGTGGATTACTAGTTGTGTTGATTACATCTTGTAGTTCATGGTTGTTGGATTACTTGGTGGAGATATTATGTTGAGGTCCTTAATTATATTTAGTATACCTCTCATCTTGAAAAAGTTGATGAGGTGTTACTAGTAACTATTGTTCCTGAAGAAATGGGAGAAGTCTTGTTATAAGTAATCATGTAAAGTTGGTATTCATTTGATGTTTTGAGGATATTTATGTTGTTACTTCTCTTAGTGGTGTCATGTGAACGTTGACTACAAGAAACTTGACCATGTTATTGGCCTAAGGGAAGTCATTCTGGAGTAACAAGTAGATGATGAGTTGTGAGAGTGACAGAAGCTTAAACCCGAGTTTATGTGTTGCTTCTTGAGGGGCTGGTTTGGATCAACGCGTTTAATGCTATGGTTAGATGTATCTTAATTCTTCTTTAGTAGTTGCGAATGCTTGTGAGACAGGGTAATCATAAGTTGGTTGTTTGTTCAAGTAAGAACAACACCTTAGCACCGGTCCACACACATATCAAATTATCAAAGTAGTGAATGCGAATCAAGTCAACATGATGAACATGACTACACAGAAGTTCCCATGTGTCCTCGGGAGTGCTTGCTTAACATAAGAGTACTTTTAGGACCATACTTTGCTACTAAAAGGATTGTGATACCTTTCTACAACTTTTCTACTATTTTTACTTGTCACTTGTTACGAAATATATTGCTACAAAACTATCTATCATTGTTAGTTACAACACTTGGAGAGAATACCTTGCTGAAAACCGTTTGTCATTTCCTTCTGCTCCTCATTGGGTTCGACACTCTTGCTTATCAAAAGTACTAGTATACTTATGGGTCATCGAGACGCTTTTCTGGCGCTGCTGCGGGGAGTGAGGCGCCGTTGGTAAGTGGAAGTTGGTAAGGAAACATTTTCGATACGTGCAGACATTAACTGTTGCTTGTAACTATGAACAGTAACCCTTTAAGTGGATTGTTTGGGGCATCTTCGCCTCAAAGGAAGTTGAGAAAGTTGGTCGTCAACCTACTGAACCTACTGAAAACATTTATTATGAGATACTTTCGGTTATGGTAGAGAAACTGTTGGATAATCCTTATAACGGTGCAACTCATCCTTATTACCATTTGATATATGTTGATGAGATTTGTGGATTGTTTCAGCTTTCAGGTCTACCCGGCGACAAAGTTAAGAAGAAATTTTTCCCTTTATCTTTAGAGGTAAAAGCACTTATGTGGTACATGCTATTGGATGATATTGGATCATGGGGATGGAATTGCTTGAGGTTCGAATTTCATGAGAAGTTTTACCCTATGCATCTAATTCTTTGAGATCGGATCTTTATTTATAATTGCTGGCATCGTGAAGGAAAAAGTATCGCTCAAGCTCGGGAAGGCTTCAATCTATGTTGCACACTTTCCCCAACCATGAGCTCTCAAGAGACATGATTATTCAAAATTTTAAGCTCGGCTTTATCATGATGATCAAGCATTACTCGATTCTTGTGTTGTTGGTTCGTATATGAAGGAGGCTATTGAGTTCAAATGGGATCTTCCAGAAAGGATTAAACACAACTCTGAAGATTGGGAACTCGACAAAGGTAAAGAGTTGGGTATAAAGCTTCATTTTGATTGCGTTAAATATTTTATGGAAACTTCTTTCCATAAGTTTAGCAGTCAATATGGTCTTGACTCTGAGATAGTAGCTACTTTCTATGAATATTCTGCTACCCATGTTGATATTCCCAATGAGAAGTGGTTTAAATACCATCCTCCCATTGAAAAAATTATCTAGGTATGTCGCACCTTGTTTTTACTACCACTTCTCTGTAATGCAAAAACCTGAGCTTGTTAAAACTTTTTCAAAACTAATGTTGTGAGTGCCATGTTTTCATTGTATGCTTGTGTGTTTGATCATGTGATGATAAAAACCCCATTCCCCAATATTGAATTGTTTCCAAAAACCTTTTCTGAATTTTGGTTAAAGAGAAACCCTACTTTGAGTTGCACTACATGCCCTTGATGGCAAAGAGTGTTCTCACTCAAAGTTGGTGATCTGATTTTTACTTTATTTCAGTGCTCCAAAACCACAAACTAATTATTTTGTGAATTGTTTTATAAATTTATTTGCATGTCCATTTGTGAGGCCAGAAATGGTATTCCTACATGGAAAAATACTTTTCTGCCTTAGAAAAATCTGATTAAATTTGGAGATGATTAGTAGGACATATATTTTCCATTCATAAGATTTTAAACCCCCATTTATATTCTAATTATTTGAGTAAAACCTTGAAAACCATTTCTGTCTATTTTGACCTTTTGAAATATTTCCAAAGGAAATATTCTCAATAAAATCCTAGAAAATTTCAGTAGTACCCCTAAGCCATATTTGGTGTCCACCTAAAGTTTTACTTTGATCCAAGGTGATTAAGGACCCCAAATAACTGTAAAACCCCTTCTGTCTAGATTGAAGTTAGGGCAACTCTACATAGCAAAGTTTTCCCTATGTGGTTGAAACTTTGCAGGGGTGCCGAATACCGCAAATGAGGGTTCCACACCAAAAATGGGATTTGTGGGACTTAGTTTGCCCACACTCTCTTTGGACGGGACAAGTTTGGTCAAATGGTAGAGTTTTCAAGTTTACAAAGCTAAACTTGTCCGATGGAGCTCAAACTTGGTGAAACCCCATGTTTTAACACCAAACCCAAACCTGTTAAGTTGCAGCACCAGTGGTGGCGTGCAACTACTCCAAACCACTGTCGAGCACCTTCTGACTGATGGGTAAAAGCCCCTTTAAACCATAGCTAAACCCAAACCCTTTGCTCCAAACTCTCAGATTAGGTGGCCAGTATCAATGCCCAGCCTCACTCATCTGGCCCCTCTCTAGTTCCAAGAAGAAATGCCAAAAACTCCAATCTAAGCTTCAGTTCAAAGCGGACAGCACGTGTATTCCTTGTCTCCCTTGACTAGCCGAAGCTCCCACGGGACCCCAATGGCTAGCGTCACCCCAGCCAGTGCCTAGGACATGCTAGACAGGTCCAAAGCACCTCAGAGCGCACCAGCATGCCGTGGCATGCCAAAACTGCGCTCTGGGCGCGCTACAGGAAGCCACCAAGGTGGGGGCGACGCCCTCGGCCAGTTCCAGCCTCCCCCGAGGTGTCCAACCTCTTCCCCGACAACCCCTCTGCATCGAGGGACCACCAGGGCCCCTCCTCTCCTACGCTAGATCTTGTGCGACGCGTGCCCGCGCGCACCAGTATCAGCCAAAGTTGCGCGGCCACTGATGCTCAACTCCTCTCACTCTCCCTGTGTTGCAGATGGTTCTTGCAGTCCAAAACCACGTCCTAAGACCGTGGTTTTGACCCCATCTCTTCTCTGCACCCCCATGCGCGCCACGGTGAGTCACAGGCGCTCCCGAATCGGCTGACCATCGCGGGCCTATTTATAGCCCTCCCCCACGCTCCAGCACCCCTCAGACAGCTTCGCCACAACCACTAGCACCTCCCTAGCCACCCCAGCAAGCTAGCAGAGCCCCGCTGCTCGAGATCGACCGAGGCCCCTCCGCCTCGGAACTCCGGTCGATCTCCGGTTACATGACGGCTCCTGCGTCCCTCGACCCACCAAAACACTCCCCTCGACCTAAGGAAGCTTTCCCCTGGCTTTTCCAAGCTTATCTGTGCCCCTATCTACCACCTCGACCACCTCCTGAAACTCCTCCGCCGCAGCCTCATCATCGCCAGCGAACTCGTGCCTCTCGTTGTTTCGACCACCAGCAGGTAGGCGGTGACGAGCCGAACCCATTTATGTCTTCGTTGGGGCTTGAGAATGTCAGTAGCCTCGCCGGCGTGCTCCTCCTCCTCTCTGGCCAGAGGTATGAGACGACCCCGACAGGTGTGCCCCACCTGTCGGTGGCCCAACTCCCTCTCCCTCACTACCCGCAGTCGCTCACCGCAGCGCCCCGCATGTCACGTTCAAACCTGACGGCGCGTGCGCCTGGGAAGGCCGTCGGCTGGCCTTTGGGCCGGCCCAGTTCCAGGGCATGCCAGCCCAGGAACTGTTGCCCATTTTCTTTTGTTTTAAAAATGATTTTTCAAAGATTTTTATAAAAATATTTAACCAGTGTAAAAATATAATTTTTCCACTGATATTCTTCTAAAAATATGAAGTATTTAATGAGACCATTGGTTGAATTCTTCAGCAACTATTCTGTTTTACAGTATTTAAAAGGACTAAATTGGAATTGTTTTTCTTCTGTTTGGTTGATTTTAAAAATGTTCCTTCATTGGAATCAGAGGCAAATATTTAAAAAAATAACCACTCAGATTTTTCAGTAATAATCAACATTTTTAAAATAAATTTGTGATCTATTTTTGAGTGAGCTATTTCTTATTTATTCTTTTGACGACGATAGAAAATCCGTGTGACGAGAGAATCGGAGCGGAAGACCTCAAAGACCCCGGATACCTAGCTGACCAAGGCAAGCAACCCTTTTACCATGACTGAGCATATGTTATATTGCATGCTAGTGTAGCAAATATTTTCGTTGCATATGATCACAAGTGCCGGTAAATCATTGATGTGATGTTACCGATGGCTCCTCCGAAGCACATGCATATAGCTTGATCTTACCACCTATGAGGGTCATTCTAGTATCATGTTGACAAGTAAAGTAGAGTAACAGTAGCATGAGCATGTTGTTGGTATAAATCAAAGATTTATGAAAACCCCGTCGGGTGCCACTAATGCCCGAGGGTGATGATGAGTTAGGTGGCCACTTTTGGTGAAGTGGTGCACCGGGTATTTGTGTGAATATGGTTTCGGAAATGGGATTAGATTTATGATGTGTCGACCGTCCCAACCTTACATGTACGACCACATTTCCCCTTATGGGACGGGGTTGTGTTGATTACTCTGGTCGGGGCTAGCAAAGAGCAACAATACTAGCGGCGGGAGTGACGTGTGGTCACTCTCGTGATGGGGTCGTTCCAGGTAGGGCGACTATGCCGTTTTTACGTGTTCCAGGCATACCGTTGGTCCCCGCATGGTCGATATTGTCCAGAGTCGGTGCTCGTAAGATGTGCAACATGTGGGCTGGGTACCAATCGAGTGGACCTCCTTGGCTAGTATCTTCAAGGGAAAGGCATTGATCTGGTACTTACCTCGGGTATGTTCTATACCGCGAGTCGTGGATGACACAGAAGTTTCCTGGATCTCGTGGGTCCAGCATACTACCTCTGCGGAGTGTAAAACTATTCGAATAGCCGTGTCCACAGTCAAGGACCGTTGGGTAATCCTGCTTAAACTACGTCCAGTTGTTTCCACATAAACCAAGTGTGTGTGAGTTTGTGGTAAATGGAGTTAATATAAAAGAAATGATATGACCAAGTTCA
The DNA here is from genome assembly GCF_904849725.1 of Hordeum vulgare subsp. vulgare. NCBI lineage: Eukaryota > Viridiplantae > Streptophyta > Magnoliopsida > Poales > Poaceae > Hordeum > Hordeum vulgare. The sequence continues at coordinate 294,740,342 of NC_058522.1, forward strand.
GTGACTTGGCATATAGGGTGAATCCGGACGGTTCAGCCCTCGACAGATATATTGATATATGTAACCTGTTCTTTAAAAGTAATTCTTTAACTTGATGCATATTCATGATCATTCCACCAAGATGAATTCCACCGAAGATGCATGTTATTGTTATACTTCACTTTCATTGTTCATATCATGGGCTGTTTGCGAGTACATTCAAAAGTACTCATTGGCTTGCCATTGGTTATATTATTGACCAGACATGGAAGGACCGGAGTTTGGAGATGAGTACGTCTTCGGAGACGCCCCTGCGAACTAGGACACTTCCGAGTTAGAATTATTATCGGTGTAGGCTTGATGGCATGGGCACCCACTTAGCCCCTATGATTTCCGTTATTAGTTGTATCAGTATGATTTGTCCTTAGGCCCTACCTTGTGAACTTGACCATACGGTCATGTGATGTAATAATTCGGTACTTGGATGTGAGATTCTTTTATTCGGTATCTGTGTGTTCGGTAAGCATTGATCTCTCGGATCACTAAGCACGTTCATTCGGTGATCTCGACTTGTAGGTTGGGATCCCCACAGAGCTGGTATCAGAGCCAAGTCCTGACTATAGGAAGCCTTAGGTAGCATGGACGATAGCCGAGACGACTAGTGCACATAGACCTTAACCTGAGATTCTGCACCCACTAAAAACTTTCTAACCCTCTCCTCTACATCTTGTAGATGGCCGCCGTACCTGAGATGCTTCTCGAGATGGGATTTCCTCTACTTTTGAGTGATAGCCTCGAGAAGTGCCAAGTATGCCGCAACCCATCTTCCTCTACCACAAGCACTAGATGAATTCCGACACTAAGGAGTATCACGTGGACGTGATAGTGAAGGCAAATGACTCCCCGACTAGCTGGTTCTTTGAGGGACCACAGATGGAGGATCTGATGTTGGCAGTGGAGACAGGAGCACGAGAGGCGCTCGTGTGACTCCGTGACATCCTTCCCGAAATGGCTGACGAGCCAGCTACTCGTCACCTACCCTTCGTTAAGGATGGGGTAGACGGGAGTTGGACACTCAACCCATCTTTTGAGGATGGGACGCCACTGAGGTTTCAGACCTTCTTCAGTCTCTCCTTTGACACTTTAACGCACCTTTTGGTCAAAGATTCAACAAAGATTCGCCAAGAGATGCACCAAGTCAAGGATCTACTTCGCATGGAGAAGATGAAGACCCGCAAGGTGAAGAAGGAAGGAGCACCCGAAGTACCACCTCGCATCACTCTCCGAGGAGGAATACCACCGCTTCAGGCCACTCCTCTTCAGAGTCATCGCCTGACCGCGGAAGAGTACACCGAACTCTTCGCTACCTCGCCAACCAAGAGACGTCATGATGGACCGCTTCCTTCTCCTACTCCTTCAAAGAAGGGAAGCACTGATGAAGCTGAAGATGAAGATGAAGATGAAGATCCCGCAGAACCTGCCTATGAGACCGTGTAGTCTGCCGGTTAGTATTAGTGACGTAGGCATTTAGGAGTTACTTCCCGAGCGTAGGAGTTCATGTATCGGTTCGTATGAACCATGAGTGTTGTGTGAGCATGTTGGATGCAAGTCGCATTCTGCCTTAGGCAGATTGTGAGCGACTACATCGCTTGTTTTCATCTAATGCATTGCTTTTTCAAAAAACTATTGACTTAAAAATTTCACACTAGCACCATGCCAGGCCCCTCTTTACTAGAGCATCATCCCTTATGATTTCAGTCAGTTTGGCAAATTGACCTGTTTACTCCCCTAACAGGATGGTGAACGCAACTCGCAACAGCACCTTCGGCAACCCCGGCTCTGCCTCTTCAGGTCAACAGCAGGGAACCGGAGGGGAAGCTCAAGCTGGGAGATAACCACGAGCAGCAAGACGATGTTCCACCGCCACCGCCTCCTCCTGAAAGCTTGACTATGACTCAGATCCTTCAAGCTCTTCAAGAGGAACGTCAAGCCAATAATTCCGCTATTCAGCAGCTGGCTCAAGTCTTGGTGAACAACCCACCGCAGAACGGGAATGGCAATGGTCGCTCTACTCTCTTCGAGTTCATGCGAACTATGCCACCCATATTCACGGAGACGACTGAACCGTTGGATGCCCATGACTGGATCCATACTATCGAAGACCTCCTTGCGTTGTTCAAATGCACTGATGATCGTGAGAAAGTCCTCTATGGTTCTCACTGTTTCGGAGGCACAACCAGAGCTTGGTGGGATGGATTTCAGATCATGCGAGCAGGACAAGTCATCAATTGGGCTGTGTTCAAAGATGGATTCCGCACTGCTCACATTCCTCCGGAATGATGACCATTAAGAAGCGGGAATTCCGAACCTTAAGACAAGGTAGTGGATCCGTCAAGGAGAATTTGCAGAAGTTCAACCTTCTATCAATATATGCACCAGAAGACGTCAACACTAAGGACGCCAAAGTGGAACGCTTTATGGAAGGACTACAACAGTCACTCCAGTACCAGTTGGTTGTTTGTGAATGTCGGACCTTCAGCGATCTTGTTACGCCCTCGGTTTAATCGTACTCTAATCATACACGCGAATGCGTATGATCAAACCCAAGGACTCATGGGTAGATATCACAACACAACTCTAGACACAAATAAAACAACATCAGCTTCATATTACAAGCCAGGGGCCTCGAGGGCTAGAATACGGAAGATCGATAAACACACAAGTCAGCAGAAGCTACAATATCTGATTACATACATAAAACATGGGGTGCCTTAGATAAGGCTAGAAAAAAAGATACAATGATCGAACGAGGCGAGGCCTCCTGCTTGGGAACCTCCTAACTAATCCTGGTCATCAGCGGCCTCCACATAGTAGTAGGCACCGTCGGGGTAGCAGTCGTCATCGGCGGGGACCTCCATCTCCTGGGCTCCATCATCTGGTCGCAGCAAACGGATCAAGGGGACAAGGGGGGAGAAAGGCAGCGGTGCGTACTCATCCAAAGTACTCGCAAGTCTTACATCAGAACTATTCTAAGTATGCATTAGTATCAAAGAAGGGACTTTTATATGTGGACTGATTGCAGCAATGCGAGAATAGAGAGAGAAGGCCTAGTCCTATCGAAGACTAGCATCTTCAGGGTCTTGCAGCAATAGACGAGAGTAGAACAGGTAACACCATTAATAGTCATATTGTTGCAGCATTATTAAAGTGAGGTCACGCCCAGAGTAGAACTGGTAACACCATTAATATGTCTCATCACGCTCGATAACACTCTGGCCGGACACACTTTTCTGGGTCCTGCCCGGCCTCGGAATATCGACATGTCGCAGCCCCACCTAAGACTAATCAGAGAGGCCAGCCCGCCGGTCTAAATCCTAAGCGCAAAGGTTCATGGGCCCAGTTCCCCTCCGCGCTCCTGCACGATGCGAGGACGGCCAACGTCAGTCCTAGCATCCCTTAATCACAAGCGTGATGCATCTCGGGACCACTCGGGCGCGCGCCACTACGTTGCTGACATCTGAAAAGCTTCGGCTGATACCGTGACACCGAGTACCCATAATTCTTCCCGCGTAGCCGGTTAGTGCGAAAAGGTCTCCAACCAACCCAGATCAAATACCCAAATCCATTAGCATTTTAATTAGTCCATCGACACAATCTCGCGGGAATCCACCCATCTTAACAACTAATCAGCAAATGATCCCAGTAACATGGTCGAGTAACTGTGTGGTTGTAACATCTGGGGCAATCCGAGGTATCACCCTCGTTGGCTTCCGAACGATGTAGCCATCAAGGTGGGCTTAGAGGAATCACCCTCGGGGGTCCCACACTTGAGGGGTTGCACGACATACGCATCGTCGGGAATGGTGAAAGAGGAATCACCCTCGATAACCACGACCGACTAGCTATACTACAGAGATATCATCGGGAGTACCTAGCGAGGTGTCACCCTCGGTACTCAATAGTATCTCTCTAGCGTCGTACAACTAAGGGGGGTGTATGTGTTGTGTCAGGTCTGGCTCGTCGATCAGGGATCAAGATTTGAAAACAAGCGGAGCAACTAGACTACGGGGTACAGATGGGATGACTGCTCCACCTATATTAAGCAGATTTAAAGTACAGGACTGAAAGTAGGAGTTCATCAAAAATAGGCTATGCATCAGATATAGGAGCTAACTACAACAGTAGCCAAAAATACTAATGCAAGCAGTAGGAAGAAAAACATAGGCGATATAGGAATGATCAGGTGGGGGGGGGTTGCTTGCCTTGCTGCTCTGCGACAAAGGACTGATCGGCAGTGTCGTAGATGTACCCGGCAGCAGCGTCAGTCTCGGGGTCTACCGGTAAGAAGAGGGGGAAGAAACAATAAATAATAGCAACAGTGCAACACAATGCATGACATGTCAAGATGCATGCTAGACATGAGCTAACGCAGCAACATCCGTCATAGATGGGTCGGAAGAATATTTGACGATATTTTCCGGGTCTTGGGCTACTACCGGACAAATGGAAAACGATGGAAATGTTCCATGTTTACTATGCTAGCGACGCATGACACACGAATGGACCGTGTATCCAGGTTCGTCTTGTTGTGCTGATCAACTTTCATGTTGAAAATATTTTGATCTGACTTACGGATTATTTTATACTAACTTTTAAAGTTTTATTCAATAATTAGGAATTAAAAACAGATTTAATTAATTTAATTAAAAGAAATCATGACATCAACATGATGTCATGCTCACATCAGCAGTTGACTGGTCAACTGACCAGTGGATCCCTAACGTCATAGACACAAGTTTTTAATTAAGATTAAATAGTAATTAATCAGATTAATTTAGTGGGGGACCCATGTGTCATACTCTAATTATTCTAATTACCCAAATAAGTAATTAAATAATATATCTATTTATTTAATAAAAACTTTATTTTTATTTTCATATTTTAATTTTCACTTTTCTTAAAAGAGGTTGTGGGCCTCCCTGTCATAGACAGCGGGGTGACTTGGCCCCACCGGTAAGTGGCTTAGGCCACATACCCATTTTTACCTACCTACACATATTCATACAATTAACGTATTCTCCATATACCTACATACATAAATACATACATCGTGCATTTCATACATACAAAATACGTACGACATTTATACATACATACATACGCAATACATCATTTATTTTTATTTCTCTTCTCATCTCACAACTCCAACCTCTCTATTAACACAGGCTCAACATCACAGAGAGAGAGATACATCTCCAACACCGCCTACTCGAACCTAACGGCATCGGAACGGAGCGTCGTTTGCCGGAACGGAACCGGGATGGCACGAGGAAGGAGATGGTGGAAGGAGCCCAAAGAGGGGCTCACCGACGTTGGTGAGAGGGCCCGGTGAAGAGGGGTCCCCGGTGACGGTGGTGACGGTTCCAGTCAAGACGTGTCGCCGAGAGGGGCCCCGGTGAGGAGGGGTCCCCGGAGATGTGAGGGTCGCCGGAGGGGCTCCCGGGGCTGCGGTGGGGCGATGGTCGTTCGGGAAGTTCCTGGGGCGCGCGGTGGGGAGGGAGTGGCCGACTAGATGGGGTGGTGCAGGGGAGGGAGGCCGACGGGGTTGGGGCTCCCGATCTCTCGGAGGAGCAGAGGGGAAAGGAACGGGAGTCTGTGAGGGGATCGATGGGGGGCTCTGGGAGGCAGAGGAGCCGAGGGGAGGAGGGATCTCGCGGGGGGGGGAAGGTGGGAGCCGCTGGGTGTCGGTGGGATTAGTGGGAGAGGGAGAGATCTCGCGGGGGCGGGGGTGGTTGGTGGGAATCGGGGGGAGGGGGAGAGGCCGAGCGAGGGAGGTGGGATCGTGGGGTTAGGTGGGACGCAGGGGGCGAGAGGCTGGGGGTGTGGCTCTCGCAGGGTGGGAGCCTCTGGCGGCGGCGGCCAGGGAGCCGGGAGGGAGGGTCGGTCGCTAGGGTTGCCCCTCCCGGGGGCTTTATATCCACGGAGGGGTGGGCCGAATTGCGATGGCCTCGCTGGGCCACTTTTGGCCCAGTTGGGCCAGGGGTATTTGTTTCCTTTTTTATTATTATTTCTAATTATTTTTATTATTATTTTTAGTATTAAATCTTATTTACCTTCTTTTACAATTTATTATATACACTTTTAATACTTTATTTTATTTATTTCTTTTCCATTTACTATATTTCTTTTATTTATTTTATTCAAAGCTCCACTTTTAAATATATATGGTTTACCAATATTTCCTAAAGTGCGCGATTTGATATTATAATCCGCTAGGGAATTTTTATAACTCCCGGACGTTTTTGATTTCAACAACATAAAATATTTTCTCGTTCGACTTTAATTTTAAGTTTCAAACTTTGATTCGGTTTCAACCAACACGAGATCATTGATATAATTAACGATGACGTGGCATCATTAGCGCGGGATCACTGTCGCTTAATTACAATCATCAATGTAACAAAAGTCGAGGATGTCACAATTCTCCCCTACTAACAAGAATTCTCGTCCCGAGAATTAAGAGGTAGAAGGAAAGAGCCCAGGGTATTCATCACGAAGGTGATCCTCGCGTTTCGAAGTGGCTTCATCTTCAGAATGATTTGACCACTGCACTTTAAGGAACTTGGTGACTTTGCGACGAGTCTTACGTTCAGCTTGGTCGAGAATGCGGACCGGATGCTCTTTATAAGAGAGGCCTTGTTGCAGCTCAAGCATACCATGATCCACTGCTCGAATAGGATCCTTGAAGCAGCGACGGTGCTGAGAAACATGGAAGACATCGTGAACCTGAGAAAGGTTCGCCGACAGTTCCAATTGATAAGACACTCTTCCACGCCTTTCGAGAATAGTGAAAGGACCAATATAGCGAGGAGCTAACTTGCCCTTGATCCCGAAATGGTGTGCACCTCTCATTTGTGTGACATGAAGATAAGCCTTTTCGCCAGGTTGATAGACCATATCTTGATGATGATGGTCATACTGACTCTTCTGACGAGACTAAGCAGCCTTCAGATTCTCATGAATAATGCGGACTTGATCTTCGGCATGTTGAATAATATCCGGACCGAAGAGTGATCGTTCCCCAGTTTCCGACCAATTCAGAGGGGTTCGACACCTTCGTCCATACAATACTTCGAAAGGGGCCATCTTCAGACTAGCATGATAGCTATTGTTGTAAGAGAACTCGGCATACGGGGGAGATTCCTCCCATTTCTTACCGAAAGAAATGACACAAGCTCGAAGCATGTACTCGAGAATTTGGTTGACTCATTCAACTTGTCCCTGGGATTGAGGGTGAAATGCAGTGCTGAAGGACAGATGAGTGCCCATAGCCTTCTGAAAACTTTCCCAGAATTTTGAAGTGAACAAGCTGCCACGGTCCGAATTGATTACCAACGGAATACCGTGAAGTGAAACAACCCTTGACATATAAAGATCTGCCAGCTGACTAGCATTAATTGTTTCTTTGACGGCCAGGAAATGTGCAACTTTGGACAGTCGATCAATGACGACAAGAATAGCATCATTACCTTTCTAAGATCTGGGAAAACCAGTGACAAAGTCCATTTCAACATGGTCCCATTTCCACTCAGGAATAGAGATAGGTTGCAGAGTTCCAGTAGGCTTTTGATGTTCTGCTTTGATATGTTGGCATATATCACATTCTGCCACATAGCATGCAATGTATTGTTTCATATTGGGCCACCAGAATCTTTGCCGGATGTGTTGGTACATCTTGGTATTACCCGGGTGAATAGACAAGGGTGTGTCGTGAGCTTCTTTCATCAGCTCCCCGGTCATCCTGAGATTTTCCTTCTTGTTTGGGACGAATAGGCGACCCTTGAAGTACAAGGCGCCATCTTGAGAAATAGTGAAAAAGGAGGGTTTACCCTTCGCAATATAGCTCTTAATCCCGTCGACATCATCGTCAAAGCCTTGCAGATTCTTTATGGAGCCCACAAGATCTAGTTCAACAACTAGGTTTCTGAGGGTACCCTGATTAACAACACGAAGGCTCATCTTTTGACACTCTTCGGGAGGGGGAACAAGGTAACCCTGAGGAACAATATGGAGGTTCAGCTTACGGAATTCCTCTTGCAGACGATCGTGAACCTTATGAACCTGGAGGTGGTTGCAGTATGACTTGCGACTCAAGGCATCAGCCATTATGTTAGCCTTGCCAGGGGTATATGATATACTACAGTCAAAATCTGCTATACGCTCCATCCATCTTTGTTGACGTAGATTCAGCTCCGGTTGAGTGAACAAGTACTTCAGACTTTGATGGTCGATGTAGATTTCACAGCGATTACCGACAAGGTATTGTCGCCATTCTTTCAGTGCGTGTACAACCGCGGCAAGCTCGAGATCATGAACTGGGTAGTTCTCTTCATGAGCACGTAGTTGACGTGAAGCATAAGCAATCACCTTGCGATCCTGCATCAGGACACAGCCTATTCCTTGACGAGAAGCGTCACAGTATATGAAGAAATCCCTTTTCGTATCCGGAGGAGCAAGTACTGGAGCGGATGTCAGTTTGTCCTTCAGTGCTTGGAAACTTTCCTCACATTTATCAGTCCACTCATACTTAACACCTTTGTGAAGCACGTTGGTTAAGGGCTTCACAATCTTGGAGAAGTTCTCGACGAATCGACGACAATAGCTGGCGAGTCCGAGAAAACTTCTGACTTGCTTGACATTCTTCGGGGGAGTCCAGTCAAGAATAGCTTGAATTCATTCGGGGTTGACTGCAATACCATCCTTGGAAATCACATGACCAAGGTAAGTCACTTCGTCTAGCCAGAACTCACATTTGGAATACTTCGCATAGATTTTATGCTCCCGAAGCTTATCGAGTACAAGACTGTGGGAACCCGACTAGCAAGTCGAGTTCGCCGTGCCCAGTGACCCCAAGGATCAATGTTCACTGAACACAGATACAGAATAATAGAGTCTTACATCCAAGTACAGAAATATAACACCAAATGACCAGAACGTCGGGTTCAAGAGCGAGGCCTAAGGCCAAATTAAGCAGATACATCGAGTAGCGGAAACTCCTAAGGGCTAAGAGGTTCCCATGCCATCAAGCCTACACCGACAGGCATTCCGACTTGGAAGCGTCCTAGATCGCAGGTTCGTCTCCAACAGCGTACTCATCGCCAAACTCCGGTCCTTCCATGTCTGGTCAATAACATAACCAGTGGCAAGCCAATGAGTAATTTGAATGTACTCGTAAACAGCCCATGATGTATATATGATAAGGAATAACAGTAACAGTTATCTTTAGTGGAATGCAATGTGGTGGTATGATCAAGTATGCAACAAGTTAAAGAACTACTTTTGAAGAACAGGTTACAGATATTGACATATCTGTCAAGGGTTGAACACACCGGGTTCACCCTATATGCCAAGTCATCGGACTTGTCATATCCTCAAGATATTAACAAGGGCTAAACCATCCGGTTTACCCTATATGTCAAGTCACCGAACTTGATCATATTATTGTGATCATCATAACAACACCTTTTTAACACCACGCACACACACTTGGTTTATGTGGAAACTCAGGACGTAGTTTAAGCAGCACCACCCAACTGTCCTTGACCGTGGACATGGCTATTCGAGTAGTTTACACTCTGCAGAGGTAGTACGCTGGACCCACGAGAAACGGAATACTTCCGTGTCATCCACGACTCGCGGTATATCACATATACCCGAGGTAAGTACCTGATCATCATCTTTCCCCTGACGATACTAGACAAAGAGATCCACTCGATTGGTACCCAGCCCACATGTTGTACGTCTTACGAGCACCGACTCTGGATTGTAACAACCATGCAGGGACCAATGGTGTGCCTGGAACTCATAATAATGGCATAGTGACCTACCTGGCACGACCCCATCACGAGAGTGACACCAATCACTCCCGCCACTAGTAATGTGGCTCTTTTCTAGCACCGACCAGAGTAATCAACAAAGCCCCGTCCCATAAAGGGGTATCGTGGTCGTACTGGTAAGGTTGGGACGGTCGACACATCATAATTCTAATCCATTTCCGAAACCTTTCTCAAAACAAAAATCACCGGTGCTTCACTTCACCAAAAGTGATCACCAACTCATCATCACCCTCGGGCATTAGTGGCACCCGACGGGGTTTTCATAAACTCTTTATTTAACTCATCGTCATGCTCATGATAATATGCCTTAATATTACTTGTCAACATGATAATATCATGACCCTCACGGGGTAGGGTCAAGTTCAATGCAGTGATTCTACTCTACTAGTCAACATGACAGTAGCATGATCCTCATAGATGGTAGGGTCAGCTCATCATGTTTGTGCTCCGAGGAGCCATGTAAATATCATTACTATCAATATGCAAGTGCTTCGAAGAAGCCTCCGGTACCATCACATCAATGATGAACCGGCACCGTGACCACATGCAACGGAAAATACTTGCTATTCTAGCATGCATCATTTTATTTACTTAAGTCATGGCAAAAGGGCATGCTTGCCTTGGTCACCTAGGTATCCGGGGTCTTCGAGGTCTTCCGCTCCGGATCCTCCGTCACTCGGTAACTCTATCATCGAGAAAGGAATAAATAAATACTAGCTTTCACTAAAACAGATCACAAATTTCTTTTTAAAAATGTTGCAAGGCTTGAATAAATTCAGGATATTATTTTGATAAATGTTTCCTATTGTTTTATCAGCTAAGCATATTTATTTCAAAGCAAACAGAAGCAAACAAGTGCTTTTTAATATCATTTTATTATACCAAAATAGTTTCTGTTTTTGATAAATGTCAACTATTACAGAATCAAATACTACTCATTTTTAGAAAAATACTGGTGGAAGAATTATATTTTTCTACTGGCTAAATGTTTTTATAAAAATAATTTAGTTTCTGGATTAAAAGAAAAATAAAAGGCCAGGGGATACAGATCCAGCCGGCCCAGCCAGCAGGCCTGGCCACCAGGCGCGCACGGGCCAGGTTCAAACCTGACCTGCGGGCCCCTGGGGTTAGCGTCAGCGGCTGCTCGCGCTGGCTGCCCTAGGACACCGACAGGTGACCTCCACCTTTCGGGTCCTTCTCCTACCTCCCGCCAGAGAGGTGGAGATGGACACCGGCGGGGCTGCCGTTGTCCTCACGCCTAGCTAGGAACGGGTTCCTCGTGCCTCCGCCTACCTGCTCGTGGTCGGGACGTCATCGGAGGTGGTCTGGGTCGCCGGCGACGAGGTGCTCGTGGCGGAAGGGTTTCGGGTTCGTGTTGAACTAGGGGCTAGGGGTATGGATTTGCCCGGGAGAGTTAGGGGAAACGTTCCTGGTGGCGAGGGGAGTGTAATGAGAGGTCGGGCAGCGCAGGAGCCGATGTGTAACCGGAGCTCTGAGGCGGAGGGGCCTCGGTCAATCTCGAGCATCGGGGCTCTGCGAGCTCGATTGGGCGGCTAGGGAGGGTTTACTGGTTTTGCTGAGGCTGCTTGGGGGTGCTGGAGTGCCGGGGGGACCTATTTATAGGCCAACGACGGTGACCCGACTCGGGCACGCCGGTGACTCACCGTGGCACGCGTGCAAGCACAGTGAGGTGCTGGTCGCGAAACCACGGGTTCGGGACGTGGTTTAGGGCCGCCTGGTGCAACGGACGCAGAGGGAAAGCGAGTGGGGACGAGCTGCAGCGACCGTGCATGCTCGGCTGCGTCGAGCGCGCACGGGCACGCGTCGCCTGAGCTCTTGCACGAGGGGGAGAGGGTCCGTGTGGTAGCTTTGCACTGAATGGTTGTCGGGGGAGCGCTTGGACATAACTGGGGAGGCTGGGACCGGCCGGAGCGTCGGCCCCTTGCGGGTGGCTCTCTGCAGCGCGCCTAGAGCGCAGTTTTGGCATGCCACAGCATGCTGGCTCGCTCTGGGGCACTTGGGACGTGTCCTCCATGTCCTGAGTGTTGCTGGGAGTGTGCCTAGCCGTTTGGGGCCTTGACATTGGGTAAAACAGTGGCTAGGAAGGTTTTTACCTGCCTGTCAGTAGGTGTTCGACAGTGACTTGGGGTGCTTCCACTCCACCACTGTAAATGAAACTTAACAGGTTTGGTCTTGGGGTAAAAATATGGGGTTCCACCAAATCTAAGCTCCATTGAACAAGTTTGTCTTTGCAAACTTGAAAATGTCTCTAAATGACCAGTACTGTCCTTTACAAAGGAAGTGTGGCCAAACAGAGTCTCACAAATCCCATTTGTGGTGTGGAGTCCTCATTTGGGGTGTTAAACACCTCTCCAAAGTTTCAGCTCCTTTGGAGAAACTTTGCAATGTATAGTTGTTCCAACTCTACTATGGACAGAGAGGGTTTTGGGCTCTCTAAGTGCACTTCCCCACCTTGGATCAAGGTGAGATTTTAGGTGAGCACCTAATATGGTTTGTGAGGGCTCCTGTAATTTTATGGGAATTTACTAAGATAATTTCCTTTGGAAACATCTCAAAAAGCTAAAACAGACAGAAATGGTTTTCAGGGTTTTACTCAAATAATATTAATATAAAATAGGGTTAAAAATCTTATATATGGAAAATATATGTCCTTCTCAGCTTCCATGAATTTACTCAGAATTTTCTAAGGCAGGAAAGTAATCTTCCTTGTGGAAATATCATTACTGGCCTTAGAAATAAACATAGATATAAAATAGGAAAATAATATTTTAAATCACCAAATAATGTTTTTAATGAATGAAAATGATATTAGGATCAGATCACCATCTTTGGTTGGAAGTGCCACTTGGCTTCATGAGCTAGTAGTGTATCCCAACATGATGAAGGTGATCTTGATATAAAGGAAAAAGGGTTTTTGATGAGAGCAAAATAATAAGTTTTTCATGGGTTGGAGTCATCAAACAAGCAAGCATACACTCAAACAATGGCTGACATTGCACTCACAACATTATTTGAAAAAGTTTTAAGAAGCTCTGATTTTTGCAACACAGAAAACATGGGGTGAAAAACAGGGTGTGACAGACCTATCCCCCTTACAAGAATCTCGTCCCCGAGATTCCTAAGCTAAGCGTTAAACAGCTCGGGAAATTCTGATCGGAGATAGTCTTCACGTTCCCATGTGGCTTCTGCTTCGGTATGGTTGCTCCACTGAACCTTGAAAAACTTGATGGTGCGGCTTCTGGTGCAACACTCTGCTTCGTCCAAAATGCGGATCGGTCTCTCGCGGTAGGTAAGGTCCGGTTGAAGGTCAATAGCTTGATGATCGATGTCTTTGTAAAGATAGGGACGGTTCGGCACTTGCAAACACTTCCGGAGCTGTGACACGTGGAACACGTTGTGCACACCCGAAAGTTCAGGAGGTAGCTCCAACTGATAAGCTACTTCCCCGCGCCTTGCCATGATCTTGAAGGGTACAATGAACCTTGGATCTAGCTTCCCCTTGACGTGGAAACGCTTGGTCCCCTTGAGAGGCGTGACTCGCAAGTACACCTGGTCTCCGGGAACAAACTCCATGTTTCTGCGGCGAGGGTCCGCATAGCTCTTCTGCCTTGACTTAGCTGCCTCCAAGTTCTCTCGGACAAGCTGAACCTTGTCCCCTGCTTCCTGCAGTGCTTCTGGTCCGAAATCTAGTCCTTCACCGGTTTCGGACCAATTGAGTGGGGTGCGGCATTTCTGCCCATCTAATGCTTCGAATGGGGCCATCTGAAGACTGGACTGGTAGCTGTTGTTGTAAGAGAACTCAGCAAATGGTAGGCAGTCTTCCCACTTGGCACCATGGGCCAAAACACAAGCGCGAAGCATGCCCTCAAGTATCTGGTTTACCCTCTCGGTCTGTCCGCCCGTCTGCGGGTGGAAAGCCGTACTGAAGGAGAGTTTGGTTCCGAGAGCTTCTTGAAACTTCTTCCAGAATCTTGAGGTGAACTGCGTGCCGCGGTCGAACACGATCTCTTTGGGAGCTGCATGGAGACTCACCACTCGATGAATGTACAGACTGGCCAGCTGGCTGCCATCGTAAGTGGTGTTAACGGGGATGAAATGGCCACCTTGGTCAAATGATCAACTATGACCCAAATGGAGTTATGACCCTTATTCGACCAGGGCAACCCGGTGATGAAGTCCATGCCGACTATATCCCACTTCCATTCCGGCACTTGAAGAGGTTGTAGCAATCCAGCGGGTCGCTGGTGTTCAGCCTTGAGTTGCTGACATACATCGCATTTAGCGACATAGGAGCCAATTTCCCTCTTCATGCCATGCCACCAGAATCATTCTCGGATGTCTTGGTACATCTTGGTACCACCTGGATGGATTGAGTACGGTGTGTCATGTGCCTCTTGTAGGATCAAGTCCTTAAGTTCGGCCTTGTTGGGTACGCATAAGCGGTTCCCGTACCACAATACTCCTTGCTCATCAATCGAGAATCCTGGGGCTTTGCCTTCTCGCACCTTCCTCTTGAGGCCTTCGATACTCTTGTGCCTCTTCTGGGCTTCCTTGATGTCGTTTGCCAGAGTAGGCTTGACTTCGAGGTTGGCCAGGTACCCTGGTTCGACTATCTCAAGTCCTAAGCCCTCCATCTCTTCACACAAGGCGGGTAACCTTTCCCTGAGCGTGACATTCAAGGAGCCAACCTTCCGGCTCAAGGCATCGGCTACCACGTTTGCCTTGCCGGGATGGTACTGAATGCTGAGGTCGTAATCCTTGATTAACTCAAGCCATCTCCGGTGTCTCATGTTCACCTCCCTCTGGGTGAAGATATATTTTAGAGTCTTGTGGTCTGTATATATCTCGCATCGCTTTCCCAGAAGGTAATGTCGTCACGTCTTCAGAGCATGCACTACAGCTGCTAGCTCGAGATCATGGGTGGCGTAGTTCTCCTCATGCGGTCGCAGTTGTCGTGACAAGTACGCCACGACCCTGCCGTCTTGCATCAGGACTCCACCGAGCCCGGTTCCCGAGGCATCACAATATATCACAAATTCCTTGTTGATGTCCGGAGTAGCCAATACCGGGGCGGTAGTTAGCCTCTTATTCAACTCCTCGAAGCTTGCTTCACATGCCGGTGTCCACTCAAACTTCCGGCCTTTCTTCAAGAGCTGAGTCATAGGTCGAGCGATGCTGGAGATTCTTTTGAAAAACTTGCGGTAGTATCCCGCGAGCCTGAGGAAACTCCTGACATCCTTCATGTCCTTGGGTGATTCCAAGTTGGTCACTGTAGAAATCTTGGACTGATCCACGGCTAAACCGCGTGCCTTCAGGGTATGACCCAGAAATCCAACTTCGTTCAGCCAGAACTGACACTTGCTGAATTTGGCGTAAAGTTGGTGCTCTTGAAGCTTTCCCAGAACTAGCCTCAGGTGTTGCTCATGCTCTTCTTCGGACTTGGAGAAGATTAGTATGTCATCGATGAACACGACGACAAACTTGTCCAAATATTTCATGAAGACCTTGTTCATGAGGTACATGAAGTAGGCTAGGGCATTTGTCAAACCGAAGGGCATGACCGTGCATTCATATAGACCGTACCGGGTCACGAATGCAGTATTGGGTATACCTTCGGGTCGGATCTTCAACTGGTAGTATCCCGATCGGAGATCGATCTTGGAAAATACCCTGGCCCCGTTTAACTGGTCAAACAGGTCTTCGATCTTGGGGAGTGGATACTTGTCCTTAATTGTGACTTCATTAAGGGAACGGTAGTCGACGCAGAGTCGAATGGTACCATCCTTCTTTGAGACAAACAGAACAGGTGATCCCCAAGGTGACGCACTCGGACGAATGAACCCTTTCCTGAGTTGCTCATCCAGCTGCTTCTTCAGCTCTGCCAACTCCTCGGAACCCATCATGTAAGGTTTTTTATATATAGGCCTTGATCCGGGCATAAGCTCAATGATGAACTCAATGTCTCGGTCAGGAGGCATTCCGGGTAGCTCGTCAGGAAAGACGTCCGGGTATTCATAGACTATAGGCACTCGATCAAGCTCTACCTCAGAGAGACTGTTGACTCGAGGTGCGTGAGCCGATACTGGCTCGGAGACGAACTTAACCTTGACCCCTTGGTTGCTTATCATGGTGATGGCCCTGTTGGCACAGTCCAAAAGACTCTGGTGCTTGGCCAACCAATCCATACCGAGGATTACTTCCACACCTTGTGATTTAAGCACAATGAGGTCTGCCAAGAAACTCGTCCCATTGTTAACTATCTCGACCCTTCTACACCCTAGGTTGGTCCTTAATACTGCTCCCGGGGTTTGGATTGCCATCTGCCCGCGGAGTAAAGTGGGTTTTAAACCGCATTTTTCTGCAAACCCTTGAGTAACAAAAGAATGCGAGGCACCACAATCAAACAACACTGTTGTTGGAGTTGAGTTGACGAGGAACGTACCCAGAATGCAGTCCGGGTCTTCCTGTGCTTCTTCTGCAGTGATGTGATTGATCCGGCCCCTACCATTGAACTGTTGGTTGCGGGGGGGCTGGTTCCTCCCTGGTGCACCTTGACCAGGGTTGGGTGCATTGGGACGCGGTGCGTCAGGCTTCTTGTTGGGGCACTGCCTGGAATAATGCCCAGTCTGACCACACCCAAAGCAGGTGACTTGCCCCGGAGGGTTGGTCTTGACTCCACCGTTGTTCGGTGGTTTGACTACTGGCTTGACTTGCTGCTGAGGCTGATAATTCTGGCGGAACACCGGGTACTTGTACTGTTGCTGCTGAAAGTTGGGTCTTGCAGGTGCTGACTGCCACGGTCTTGGTCTTGCGTTACCGGGTCCTCCATTGCCTATCAGTTTGCACTTGCGGGTGTCGTCCATTGCACGACGCTTGTCTTCCAGCATAAGCGCCTTGTTAACCAACTCGCTGAAAGTCTGGCAATCGCAAACCACTAGCTGGTATTGCAGGGACTGTTGTAACCCTTCCATGAAGCGTTCCACCTTAGCGGCCTCAGTGTTAACATCTTCAGGTGCGTACCTTGACAAGAGATTAAACTTCTGCACGTACTCCTTAACAATTCCACTGCCCTGCCTCAAGGCTCGGAATTCCCGCTTCTTAATGTTCATCAGTCCAGGCGGAATGTGAGCCGCGCGAAATCCTTCCTTGAACATCTCCCACGTGATGACTTGCCCTGCCCGCATGATCTGGAATCCATCCCACCATGCGGTGCCGGTGCCTCCGAGACAGTGAGAAGAACAAAGGACCTTCTCATGATCATCGGTGCACTTGACCAGCGCAAGGAGGTCTTCAATGGTGCGAATCCAGTCATCGGCGTCCAGGGGTTCAGTCGACTCCGTGAATATGGGGGGCGTAGTCCGCATGAACTTAGAAAGAGTAGAGCGACCACCGCCATACTCATTCCGCGGCGGGTTGTCCACCAGGACTTGAGTCAGCTGCTGGATAGCGGCATTGCTGGCTTGACGCTCCTCTCGAAGAGCTTGAAGGAACTGAGCCATCGTCAAGTTCTCAGGAGGAGGTGGTGGCGGAAGGTCTCTAGGCTGCTCGTGGTGACCTCCAGCGTGAGCTTCTCCTTCGGTTCCCTGCGGCGTCCCTGAGGAGCCGGCGCCGGGGTTGCCGAAGGTGCTGTTGCGGGTTGCGTTCACCATCCTGTCATAGAAACAGACAGGTCAAAATGCCACCTTGCTCGGGAATACAAGGATTTGCTCCTAGTAAGAGGGGGTCCAATACGTGCATGTGCCAAGTCTTTACAACCAAAGTTTTTGACAAACTGGAAATTGCATTCATGACAACTAGGTGACGTAGTCACTTACAGGCTGCCCAAGGCAATAGGTGACTTACATCAAGCACACATACGCAAATTAAAAACGGATACAAGGATACCCTATACTTGGGGTACTCCGAATCGCCTACGCGAAAACCTACGCGGCGGACTGCTCGGTCTCAAAGGCGGACTCAACAGGATCCTCATCTTCATAAACATCCTCTTCCTTTATAGGAGTGGAAGAAAGAATCCGCACGTCTCGGCGTCTCTTGGGCGAGGCGGCGAAGATCTCGGTGTACTCTTCCGCTATCAGGCGGCGACTCCGAAGAGGGACTGCCTGGATGGGTAACACACCACCCCTAGTGGCAACAGCTGCCCTCCCTTCAGGTGCGCCTGCCTTCTTTACTTTGCGGTTCTGCATCTTCTCAGTGTGGAGCAGGCCTTTGACTAGGTGCAGCTCTTGGCGAAGCTTGACTGATTCCTTAACCAGGAAGTGTGTCAGGGTGTCTGACGAGAGACTGAAGTAGGTCTGAAACCTTAGTGGCATCCCATCCTCCGTGGCTGGGGTGAGTGTCTAGCTCCCATCCACTCCTTCCTTAATGAAAGGTAGATGACGAGTGACAGGCTCATTAGCCATCTCAGGGAGGATGCTGTGGAGTTGCACGAGCGCCTCTCGTGCAGCCGTCTCCACTGCCAACATCAGCTCTCCCATCTGTGGTCCTTCGAAGAACCAACTAGACGGGGAGTCATTAGCCTTCACTATCACGTCCACGTGATATTCCTTGGTGTCGGCGTTGACCCAGTGCTCGTGGTAGAGGAAGATGGGCGTGCGTCGTACGTGGCACTTCTCGAGACAATCCACCATAAGTAGTGGAAAGCCGGTTTCCAGAAGCGTCTCAGGTACGGCAGCCATCTACAAGGCATAGGAGAGAAGTCAGGAGGTTGTATGTGCAAGAATCTGGTGCAAGGCTGGTGTTCCAATGTTCTCGGCTAACGTCCATGCTATCTAAGGCTTCCTATAGTCAGGATGGCTCTAATACCAGTTCTGTGGGGACCCCGACTAGCAAGTCGAGTTCGCCGTGCCCAGTGACCCCAAGGATCAATGTTCACTGAACACAGATACTGAATAATAGAGTCTTACATCCAAGTACCGAAATATTACACAAAATGACCAGAAGGTCGGGTTCAAGAGCTAGGCCTAAGGCCAAATTAAGGAGATACATTGACTAGCGGAAGCTCGTAAGGCCTAAGCGGTGCCCATGCCATCAAGCCTACACCGACAGGCATTCCGACTTGGAAGCGTCCTAGATCGCAGGTTCGTCTCCGACGGCGTACTCGTCGCCAAACTCCTGTCCTTCCATGTCTGGTCAATAACATAACCAGTGGCAAGCCAATGAGTACTTTGAATGTACTCGCAAACAGCCCATGATATATATATATATGATAAGGAATAACAGTAACAGTTATCTTTAGTGGAATGCAATGTGGTGGTATGATCAAGTATGCAACAAGTTAAAGAACTACTTTTGAAGAACAGGTTACAGATATTGACATATCTGTCAAGGGTTGAACACACCGGGTTCACCCTATATGCCAAGTCATCGGACTTGTCATATCCTCAAGATATTAACGAGGGCTAAACCATCCGGTTTACCCTATATGTCAAGTCACCGAACTTGATCATATTATTGTGATCATCATAACAACACCTTTTTAACACCACACACACACACTTGGTTTATGCGGAAACTGAGGACGTAGTTTAAGCAGCACCACCCAACTGTCCTTGACCGTGGACACGGCTATTCGAATAGTTTACACTCTACAGAGGTAGTACGCTGGACCCACGAGAAACGGAATACTTCCGTGTCATCCACGACTCGCGGTATATCACAAGTACCCGATCATCATCTTTCCCCTGACGATACTAAACAAAGAGATCCACTTGATTGGTACCCAGCCCACATGTTGTACATCTTACGAGCACCGACTCTGGATTGTAACAACCATGCAGGGACCAACGGTGTGCCTGGAACTCATAATAATGGCATAGTCGTCCTACCTGGCACGACCCCATCACGAGAGTGACACCGATCACTCCCGCCACTAGTAATGTGGCTCTTTGCTAGCACCTACCAGAGTAATCAACAAAGCCCCGTCCCATAAAGGGGTATCGTGGTCGTACTGGTAAGGTTGGGACGGTCGACACATCATAAATCTAATCCATTTCCGAAACCATACTCATACAAAAATCACCCGTGCTTCACTTAACCAAAAGTGATCACCAACTCATCATGACCCTCGGGCATTAGTGGCACCCAACGGGGTTTTCATAAACTCTTTATTTAACTCATCGTCGTGCTCATGATAATATGCCTTAATATTACTTGTCAACATGATAATATCATGACCCTCACGGGGTAGGGTCAAGTTCAATGCAGTGATTCTACTCTACTAGTCAACATGACAGTAGCATGATCCTCATAGATGGTAGGGTCAGCTCATCATGTTTGTGCTCCGAGGAGCCATGTGAATATCATTACTATCAATACGCAAGTGCTTCGAAGAAGCCTCCGGTACCATCACATCAATGATGAACCGGCACCGTGATCACATGCAACGGAAAATACTTGCTATTCTAGCATGCATCATTTTATTTATTTAAGTCATGGCAAAAGGGCATGCTTGCCTTGGTCAGCTAGGTATCCGGGGTCTTCGAGGTCTTCCACTCCGGATCCTCCGTCACTCGATAACTCTATCGTCGAGAAAGGAATAAATAAATACTAGCTTTCACTAAAACAGATCACAAAGTGCTTTTTAAAAATGTTGCAAGGCTTGAATAAATTCAGGATATTATTTTGAAAAATGTTTCCTATTGTTTTATTAGCTAAGCATATTTATTTAAAAGCAAACAAAAGCAAACAAGTATTTTTTAATATCATTTTATTATACCAAAATAGTTTCTGTTTTTGATAAATGTCAACTATTACAGAATCAAATACTAGTCATTTTTAGAAAAATACTGGTGGAAGAATTATATTTTTCTACTGGCTAAATATTTTTATAAAAATCATTTAGTTTCTGAATTAAAAGAAAAAGAAAAGGCCAGGGGAAACAGATCCAGCCGGCCCAGCCAGCAGGCCTGGCCACCAGGCGCGCGCGGGCCAGGTTCAAACCTGACCTACGGCCCCCTGGGGTTAGTGTCAGCGGCTGCGCGCGCTGGCTGCCCCAGGACACCGACAGGTGGGCTCCACCTGTCGGGTCCTTCTCCTACCTCCAGCCAGTTAGGTGGAGATGGACGTCGGCGAGGCTGCCGTTGTCCTCAGGCCTAGCTAGGAACGGGAATGGGTTCCTCGTGCCTCCGCCTACCTGCTCGTGGGCGGGACGTCACCGGAGGTGGTCTGGGTCGCCGGTGACGAGGTGCTCGTGGCGGAAGGGTTTCGGGTTCGTGTTGATCTAGGGGCTAGGGGTATGGATTTGCTCGAGAGAGTTAGGGGAAACGTTCCTGGTGTCGACGGGAGTGTAATGAGAGGTCGGGCAGCGCAGGAGCCGACGTGTAGCCGGAGATCGACCGGAGCTCCGAGGTGGAGGGGCCTCGGTCGATCTCGAGCACCGGGGCTCTGCGAGCTCGATTGGGCGGCTAGGGAGGGTCTACTAGTTGTGCTGAGGCTGCTTGGAGGGTGCTGGAGTGCCGGGGGGACCTATTTATAGGCCAACGACGGTGACCCGACTCGGGCACGCTGGTGACTCACCGTGGCACGCGTGCAAGCACAGTGAGGTGCTGGCCGCGAAACCACGGGTTCGGGACGTGGTTTAGGGCCTCCTGGTGTAACGGCCGCAGAGGGAAAGCGAGTGGGGACGAGCTGCAGCAACCGTGCATGCTCGGCTGCGTCGGGCGTGCACGGGCAGGCGTCGCCTGAGCTCTTGCGCGAGGGGGAGAGGGTCCCTGGGGTAGCTTTGCACTGAATGGTTGTCGGGGGAGCGCTTGGACATAACTGGGGAGGCTGGGACCGGCCGGAGCGTCGGCCCCTTGCGGGTGGCTCTCTGCAGCGCGCCCAGAGCGCAGTTTTGGCATGCCACGGCATGCTGGCTCGCTCTGGGCACTTGGGACGTGTCCTCCATGTCCTGAGTGTTGCTGGGAGTGTGCCTAGCCGTTGTGGGTTAGTGGGAGCTCGAGCTGGTCAAGGGAGCAAGGAACACTAGTGTTGCCAGTACTGTCCTGCAGCTCAAATTGGAGTTCTTGTCACTTGTGCTTGGAGTTGGGGAGGGGCTGATTGACTAGGTGCTCAGGGTGTTCTGGTGCTCTAACCCACCAAGTTTGGGGCCTTGACATTGGGTAAAACAGTGGCTTGGAAGGTTTTTACCTTCCTGTCAGTAGGTGTTCGACAGTGACTTGCGGTGCTTCCACTCCACCACTGTAAATTAAACTTAACAGGTTTGGTCTTGGGGTAAAAATACGGGGTTCCACCAAATCTGAGCTCCATTGAACAAGTTTGGCGTTGCAAACTTGAAAATGTCTCTAAATGACCAGTACTGTCCTTTACAAAGGAAGTGTGTCCAAACAGAGTCTCACAAATCCCATTTGTGGTGTGGAGTCCTCATTTGGGGTGTTAAACACCTCTGCAAAGTTTCAGCTCCATTGGAGAAACTTTGCAATCTACAGTTGTTCCAACTCTACTCTGGACAGAGAGGGTTTTGGGCTCTCTAAGTGCACTTCCCCACCTTGGATCAAGGTGAGATTTTAGGTGAGCACCTAATATGGTTTGGGAGGGCTCCTGTAATTTTATAGGAATTTACTGAGATAATTTCCTTTGGAAACATCCAAAAAAGCTAAAACAGACAAAAATGGTTTTCAGGGTTTTACTCAAATAATATTAATATAAAATAGGGTTGAAAATCTTATATATGGAAAATATATGTCCTTCTGAGCTTCCATGAATTTATTCAGAATTTTCTAAGGCAGGAAAGTAATCTTCCTTGTGGAAATATCATTACTGGCCTTAGAAATAGACATAGACATAAAATAGGAAAATAGTATTTTAAATCACCAAATAATGTTTTTAATGAATGAAAATGATATTAGGATCAGATCACCAACTTTGGTTGGAAGTGCCACTTGGCTTCATGAGCTAGTAGTGTATCCCAACATGATGCTCGTGATCTTGATATAAAGGAAAAAGGGTTTTTGATGAGAGCAAAATAATAAGTTTTTCATGGGTTGGAGTCATCAAACAAGCAAGCATACACTCATACAATGGCTGACATTGCACTCACAACATTATTTTAAAAAGTTTTAACAAGCTCTGATTTTTGCAACACAGAAAACTTGGGGTGAAAAACAGGGTGTGACAAAGACGAAGATGTTCGGGATGTTGCTCTTCATTCTTCGAAAATACCAGAATATCATCCAGATATACCACGACGAATTTGTCGAGGTAGTCCATGAATATATAATTCATCAACCGAGAGAAGGTTGTCGGTGCATTGGTTAAGCCGAAGGACATGACGGTGTACTCGTATGATCCATAACGAGTAACAAAGGCGGTCTTTGGAATATCCTCTTTGCGAACACAGATCTGGTGGTATTCCAATCTCAAGTCGAGCTTAGAGATTACGGTGGAACCAGCAAGTTGATCATACAAATCATTTATCCTAGGGAGAGGATATTTGTTTTGAATAGTGGCCTGGTTGATAGGACGATAGTCTTGAACCAATCGATTTGTCCCATCCTTCTTCTTAACAAAGAGAGAAGGTGCTCCCCAAGCACAGGAACTCGGACGAATGAAACCCAGACGAAGCGAGTTGTCAATTTCTTGCTTAAGTTAAAGGATTTCATGTGGTGGCATTTTATAAGGACGCTTAGCAATAGGAGTGGTACCGGGTACCAAGTCAATGACAAACTCGAGAGCTCGAGCAGGGGGAATCCCCGGAAGTTCTTCTGGAAAGACATCTTGGAATTCTCGGACCACTGTAATGTTTTCAATCCCTTCAAGAGGAGACGCATTTAACGCATTCAAGCCATATAGCCGTGCCTCGGCATTTCTGACGAGATGAGCATGGTAGCTTATTAATTCATCTGAAGGGTGTAGGAGGTGGACGGTCTTGGTGGCACAAACAACTGATGCCGTATGAGCCTTCAACCAGTCCATCCCCAGTATGAGATCAATGTTGGAAGAACTCAATAACATGGGAGAGGCAAGGAATTCCAATCCTTCAATTTCAATGGGGACACTGGAGCAGGCCATGGAGGGTCGGCATTGGCCCGAGGGGGTGCTTACCACTATTGGGACGTTCATCTTTTCGTACTTAATGCCATGCATGAATGCAATATTTTCCGACATAAAGGAATGCGATGCTCCTGTATCAAACAATACAGAAGCAGGTAGTGAGTTAACGAGAAGTGTACCCATCATGGTAGCAGGCTAGTCTTGAGCTTGACCCATATCAATGTTGTTGGCCTGACCACGAACATAAGCAGGCTTAGCGTTGAAGTTGCGGTTCTGGTTGTTGCCACTGCCAGTTGAGGGAAATGTCAGCTGATTCGGATTCTACATGTAGTCTCTAGCACGGTGACCTGGACGGCCACACTTGAAGCATAGCCCGTCCTCAGGACGGGAAGGAGGAACTCGAGGCGGTGGAGCTGGAAGCCTCGGCTGCCTAGGTGGTGGGGGAGGCAGACGAGGTGCAGCATAGGACGGCCTCGGAGCAGGAGTGGGTGCATGGTACATGTTGTTGGGAATCGATATCTTCCGCTTCTGTGTAGATGAGCCCAAAGATGAGCCCATGTCACGGTTGCGCTTGCTGCTATCCTTGTATTCCTGCAGACCAGTCTCAACCTGAATAGCCTTGTTCACCAGGGTGGCGAAATCAGCATAGTCTTGAACGAGGAGTGTCAGCTTGATATCAGGGTGGAGGCCTTCACGAAACTTCTCATGTTTGCGTGCATCAGTTGCAATGTCTTCTTCAGCATAGCGAGATAAGTCCAGAAATTCCCGTTGATAAGCATCCACAGGCTTGTTGCCCTAGACCAGGTTGCGGAACTCACGTTTCTTCTGGTCCATGATTCCCTGAGGAATGTAGCGAGCACGGAAAGCAGCCTTGAACTCTGCCCAAGTGATGACAGTTCCATCGGGCTGAGAGCGCATGTGGCTGTCCCACCATTGAGCAGGGGGCCCTTCAGGAAGTAGGCGACAAAGTTGACATAGCTCGCCAGGGGCACATTGGCAGACTCCAGCTCATAAGAAATGTCATGGAGCCAGTCATCAGCATCGAGAGGCTGAGTTGAGCTGTGGTAGATCGCAGGGTTGAGGCGGCAGAAATCTTGCAGTGTCACGCCTTGCTGTTGGTTCATGTTCGGCCTTTGGAACTGATCCATGAGCCCTTGCATAAACTGGCGGTTCAGCTCAAACTGTTGGATCATCCCCGCCATATACTCAGGAGGCGGGGGGTGGTGCATCGTTGGTAGGGGCACGCGGGCGGCCAGCTGGTCTAACCATCCTGTTAAATATTTAACAGGGGTAGTTTAGCTTAAATTAATTGCAAAGGCATCGCACGCATTCATGAAGTAGTCAAGCATGACGAAAGGGAAATAAGATAGATACTTCATAGTAGTTGAGTTCGACATACAGACACATACATAAGTTCGATTACAGACTAACGATTACAAATTCGAAACTTGGCGATAGCCTGGAGGCATTAGACGATCCCCTAGACTCACTAGGCAGCACGCAGGCATGCGGTGGAAGAGTACCACAACGACATATAGCGATAAGGCTACATCAAAGTCGGAGAGGACGAACGAATCCTGGTAGCTGGCGGTGATAGAAGGTAGGGACAGGACCCTGTGTCCCGTTGTGACTCAGCTGAGGGCACCGCATCCACTCGAGGAGCTGAGGTCCAAGTGCAGGGGTTCTACCCCCAACATCAGTCCACTCGAGAACTAATGGTAGCTCTGTCCTGCTCGGCTCGCGGATGCGCATAGGGCGAACCCTCGGGCAGTGTGATGGTTGCAGCTCTATCAACGCGTCGTAAAGACGAGCGCGCGTAGCATACAGCTCCACAGTCAGAGCTCGAAAAGCATGATCCAGTGCCTCAGTGTACTTGCACCAGAACCCGTGCGTTGTAGCGACGCATCACGTAGGGGGCGCGGACAGTGACGTAGGATCGGTCGCTGCGCTCCCGAACGTCAGAAGCGTAAGGAGTGAGATCAGACCCAGTCTCATCCCCAGCAGGAGCATGCGGGATGTATCTGAAAGGGCTCTCCTCCAGGTGAGGGTACGCTCCACGGAGGCGGGTGATAGCGATGTAGGCCGCATCATGGACGTCCATCTTGACCGACACTCCAATACCACAGAATACGTGGCGCTCGAGGGTCTCGCCGCCCATCTGGTCGAAGATGCGAACCTCAGCCTGGTACTGGTACTGGTTGTACTCGCGGAAATCCTCGAACACAGTGTACTCGGGGTACCAGCGATATCCGAGCCTAGTCAGGAGGTCGACCAAAATGGCCGGGAACCCAGTCGTCTCAGTGGCCTATGTCACGCGCACGTGCTGTCTTGCGGGACGCATCTGAAAATAAGATTGACGGATGTCAAATGACAGTGTGTGTAATATATATTCAGGAGAAAAGAGTAGATAGTCCAGCACTCCGGGTCGATGTGATTACAAGAATCCTAATGTTAGAGTTAGTAAATCTTTGACCCAAAAGAGAAAAGAGAGTAGAGCCGAGAGTATAGGAAAGGAGTAAAAGATACTAATACCACCCAATTGAGATGTGGGCCCGTAAGCCACAACATCAGTGTTAGTAAAGTTTTTCAAACACTAGACTCAACTTCGGCCAAGGAGTTGGAAAGGGGGCTACCTACAGGCAGTCGGCTCTGATACCAACTTGTGACGCCCTCGGTTTAATTGTACGCTAATCATACACGCAAATCTGTACGATCAAACCCAAGGACTCACGGGTAGATATCACAACACAACTCTAGACACAAATAAAACAACATCAGCTTCATATTACAAGCCAGGGGCCTGGAGGGCTAGAATATGGAAGCTCGATAAATACACGAGTTAGGGGAAGCAACAATATCTGAGTACAGACATAAAACATGGGGTGACTTAGAGAAGGCTAGCACAAAAGATACAACGATCGAACGAGGCGAGGCCTCCTTCCTGGGAACCTCCTAAATACTCCTAGTCATCAACGGCCTCCACGTAGTAGTAGGCACCGTCGGGGTAGCAGTCGTCGTCAGTGGGGACCTCCATCTCCTAGGCTCCATCATCTGGTCGCAGCAAACGGATCAAGGGGACAAGGGGGAGCAAAGCAGCGGTGAGTACTCATCCAAAGTACTCGCAAGTCTTACATCACAACTATTCTAAGTATGCATCAGTATCAAAGAAGGGGGGTTTTATATGTGGACTGACTGCAGCAATGCAAGAATAGAGAGAGAAGGCCTAGTCCTATCGAAGACTAGCATCTTCAGGGTCTTGCAGCAATAGACGAGAGTAGAACAGGTAACACCATTAATAGTCATATTGTTGCGGCATTATGAAAGTGAGTTCACGCCCAGAGATCCTCCCTCGACTCCCTGTGAGGAAGCAATCCCGAGGCAACTAAAGATCCAGTTAAGTAACAATTGTAGTTGTATAAGATCAGGGCACAACTCCAAGTCGTCCTATAACCATGGACACGGCTATTTGAATAGTTAATTTTCATCCCTGCAGGGGTGCACCACCTGTCCCGTCATGCTCGATAACACTCTGGCCGGACAAACTTTTTTGGGTCCTTCCTGGCCTCGGAATATCGACAGGTCGCAGCCCCTCCTAAGACTAATCAGAGAGGCCAGCCCGCCGGTCTAAATCCTAAGTGCAAAGGTTCATGGGCGATGTTCCCCTCCGCGCTCCTGCACGATGCGAGGGCGGCCGACGTCAGTCCTAGCATCCCTTAATCACAAGCGCGATGCATCTCAGGACCACTCGGGCACGCGCCACTACGTTGTTGACATCTGAAGAGCTTCGACTGATACGCGACGCCGAGTACCCATAATTCTTACCGTGTAGCCGGTTAGTGCGAAAAGGTCTCCGACCAACCCAGATCAAATACCCAAATCCATTAACATTTTAATTAGGCCATCGACACAATCTCGCGGGAATCCACCCGTCTTAACAACTAACCACCAAATGATCCCAGTAACATGGTCGAGTAACTGTGTGGTTGTAACATCGGGGGGAATCTGAGGTATCACCCTCATTGGATTCCGAAGGATGTAGCCGTCAAGGTGGGCTTAGAGGAATAACCCTCGGGGGTCCCATGCTTGAGGGGTTGCACGACAGAGGCATCGTCGGGAATGGTGAAAGAGGAATCATCCTCGATAACCACGACCGACTAGCTATACTACAGAGATATCATCATGAGTTCTTAGCGAGGTGTCACCCTCGGTACTCGATAGTATCTCTGCAGCCTCGTACAACTAAGGGGGTGTATGTGCTGTGTCAGGTCTGGCTCATCGATCAGGGACCGAGATTTGAAAACAAGCGGGGCAACTGGACTACGGGGTCAGAGGGGATGACTACTCCACCTATACTAAGCGGATTTAAAGTACACGACTGAAACTAGCAGTTCATCAAAAATAGGCTATGCATCAGATATAGGAGCTAACTACAACAGTAGCAAAAATACTAATGCAAGCAGTAGGAAGAAAGACATAGGCAATATAGGAATGATCAAGGGGGGGGTTTGCTTGCCTTGCTGCTCTGCGACAAAGGACTGATCGGCAGAGTCGTAGATGTACCCGGCAGCAGCGTCAGTCTCGAGGTCTACTGGTAAGAAGAGGGGGAAGAAACAATAAATAGTAGCAACAGCGCAAGACAATGCATGACATGGCAAGATGCAGGCTAGACATGAGCTAACGCAGCAACATCCGTCATAGACGGGTCGGAAGAATATCTGACGATATTTTCCAGGTCTCGGGCTACTACTGGACAGATGGAAAATGATGGAAATGTTCCACGTTTGCTATGCTAGGGACGTGTGACAGACGAATGGACCGTGTATCCGGGTTCGTCTCGTTCTAGTGATCAACTTTCATGTTGAAAATATTTTGATCTGACTTACGAATTATTTTACATTAATTTTTAAATTTTTATTCAATAATTAGGAATTAAAAACATATTTAATTAATGTAATTAAAAGCAATCATGACATCAGCATGATGTCATGCTGACATCAGCAGTTGACTGGTCAACTGACCAGTGCGTCCTCAACGTCATAGACACAAGTTTTTAATTAAGATTAAATAGTAATTAATCAGATTAGTTTAGTGGGGGACCCACATGTCATACTCTAATTATTCTAATTACCCAAATAATTAATTAAACAATATATCTATTTATTTATTTAATAAAAACATTATTATTTTTTATATTTTAATTTTCACTTTTCTTAAAAGAGGTTCTCGGGCCTCCCTGTCATAGACAGCGGGGTGAGTTGGCCCCACCGGTAAGTGGCTTAGGCCACATGCCCGTTTTTACCTACCTACACATATTCGTACAATTAACGTATTCTCCATATACCTACTTACATAAATACATACATCGTGCATCTCATACATACAAAATACGTATGACATTTATACATACATACATACACAATAGATCATTTATTTTTATTTCTCTTCTCATCTCAGAACTCCAACCTCTGTGTTAACACAGGCTCAACATCACAAAGAGAGAGAGATACATCTCCAACACCGCCTACTCGAATCTAACGACGTCGGAACGGAGCGTCGTTTGCCGGAACGGAACCGGGACGGCGCGAGGAAGGAGATGGTGGGAGGAGCCCGAAGAGGGGCTCACCAACGTTGACGAGAGGGCCCGGTGAAGCCGGAGTTCTCGGGAGGCGGAGGTGACGGCGAAGAGGAGGACGATGTGGTGACGGTGGTGCGGTTCCGGTGAGGACGTGCCGGCGAGGGGTGCCGGCCGGAGGGTCGCCGAGAGGGGCCCCGGTGAGGAGGGCCCCCCGGAGATGTGAGGGTCACCGGAGGGGCTCCCGGGGCCGCGGTGGGGCGATGCTCGGTCGGGGAGTTCCTGGGGCGCGCGGTGGGGAGGGAGTGGCCGGCTAGATGGGGTGTTGCAGGGGAGGGAGGCCGACGGGGTTGGGGATCCCGGTCTCTGGGAGGAGCAGAGGGGAAAGGGACGGGAGGCTGTGAGGGGATCAATGGGGGGCTCTGGAAGGGCGAGGAGCTGAGGGGAGAAGGGATCTCGCGGGGGGGGAGGTGGGAGCCGCTGTGTGTCGGTGGGATTAGTGCGAGAGGGAGAGATCTCGCGGGGGGGTGGTTGGTGGGAATGGGGAGGAGGGGGAGAGGCCAAGAGAGGGAGGTGGGATCATGGGGTTAGGTGGGACGCAGGGGGCGAGAGGCTGGGGGTGTAGCTCTCGTGGGGTGGGAGCCTCTGGCGGCGGCGGCCAGGGAGCTGGGAGGGAGGGTCGGTCGCTAGGCTTGCCCCTCCTGGGGGCTTTATACCCAAGGAGGGATGGGCCGAATTGGGATGGCCTGGCTGGGCCACTTTTGGCCCAGTTGGGCTAGGGGGACTCTTTTCCTTTTTTTAATTATCTATACTTATACTAATTAGACAATTTCTAGAAATTCCCACGTTAATTAAAAATTACCGACCGTTAATCTGATGGGACCGAGTTATAACGGTGAGGATCCACTCATACAATATTAGCAATCTAAGAAAATAAATCTATGTTAACAGAACGCAACCATAAAAAACCAAACAGGGTACCTGTCCAACATAAACATCTATCGTATACTACTCCTATATAAAACTTCACGATGGATCCTTCCCAAATAATCCTAACGCAAAAAAAAATCTATGATCTCTTTCCTCGGTTGTAAAGGGAAAAGAACTACCCTCTTATAATAATCAATCTATAGCTCCACATACGGATCTATAGCTCCACGTACGGAACAACCAGAACTGCTCCCAAGCAACTATCCTCTTGATGTCAGTGCCATACAATTCGTTGTTTTGTGGATTATTGTTCATGTTCTACCTTGGCCTTCCTTTGTCGTCACCTCGATTCCTTTTCTTATCCAGGTAATCCAATAGGCTGGGACAAGGTCCATTGCATTGTGGAGATAAGAGACGGACGCTGCCTGGCTGCTCCTCACGTGGCTTGAGAAGGAAGATGAGATTAATCTATGATAAGCGAAATTGATTAGGATGGATGTTCCCAACTAACCGCCATCACCTTCCAATCCAGACGCATGAAGCCATGAACTTAAATCATACAACTTATCTAGGTATGGCATTCCCGTGGTTCCATGTTCTTGATTCTGCTGATGGTGATTATCCTCCTAAGGCCTCGTTTGGTTAAGGGAGATTGGGGAGGTTTTGAGAGGAAAATCCCCGGGGGTCCAGAAACCACACAGATCCTCGGGTGCCCATTTGGTAGGAGGGGTTTGCTTAGCCCAATCCCCGCCGTTCCCCTTCAATCCCTTCATATCCATGTGTTTCAAAACCCTCCTCGGAGGACTAGTGCAAGCAAAACACCGGGGATTTGAGAGGATTGGGTGAAACAAAGGGATTCACCCAATCCCCTAAAATCCCTCCCTCTCAAAACCTCCCCAATCCCCCTTAACCAAACGAGGCCTAAAGGCGTTCTTCATCATACCACATACTGAGTCTAGACAATTTCTAACGGCTGCCGAAATTTATATCAACAATGATATCATCATGTCTTCTTTAACAAAACCTAGAGCAGCGACTCCACAGAGAGCGGCGTCTGTAACAAGGTAACATAATTAATGTTATCAAGCAGGTTTGATCTACACAAAACTGGCACCGTTAGCGGCAGAAAGAAGTACATTTGTTACATGCACGTACTTACATATGTATGATGCTAGAGCAACTAGCCAGAATCGATCAACCTCTTTATCAAAGTCAGCTCTTTTTCCTGAAGAACTCCCATGAAGCTCTCTATCTTTACTACTACTGCTACCTAACTCCGATGATATTTTCTTCCTTTTTTTGACGGATTTTGAAATGGCACCACTGCACATGCATATACCTGTATCCGAAACTAAACCATATTTATTGCGATGTAAAAGATAGCGGCGAGCGCACATAGCGGTCTGAGACAAGCCATACTTTTTTTAGGATGCCTGCTAGGGTTGATTTCCAATTGCTGGAGAAAGAATAGTAGTAACAACATACTTTTGTCCGGAGTTAATGTCATATGTGGTTCACACTCAACAAAGGTACTCTCAGTTTTTAATAGATGTACTCATGGACAATTTTATCTCTGTAGCAATTTATGGATGAAACTGATTACGTGATACATCCATGACTCTATGTCTACGTACTTTTAACACACTGCTATTATTCAGAAGATGGTAACATTGTATGTTAGATATTTTTCTTTGTTAGTTTCTTCCAAGATAATAATGTGTTTGATTGCTATCGAGTGTAAATAATTTGGATACCAAGACTGAAATAGGAAAAAAAATCAAATCCCTCTAATTTCCTGATGTTTTACAACATGTAATATCAAAAAGTATTTTATTGGTCTTTCAGCATAACATAAAAAACAACTTCTAATAAAGTTTACTGTTATGGAGTACACATCTAAATGTGCAGTGTTTATGGAACTTAAAAAAAATCTTTAATTTTAGGTGAGCTGAAAAGAGCCATCGAGGGTCTCCCCCCAATATCATCATATATTACTGTGACTGAGTAGTAGACAGTAGAGTTGTCAAGCATACAAAGTTTCAAATTGCATTACTAATAAATGGACAAAGATAGTATTTTTGTGATGAAAAATACAATCAAGACTTTTACATCAATCATGTATCACTTGGACTATAATTCTTTTTCCTCCATGCAACTGGCACCGAACAGATGAGCCAGACAATGCCGTCGGTGATTCATGTAGGCTAGGCAACATCACCATCAACGGAAAGCTAACTTAGAAGTAAGTTCTGTGAGGAGTAGGTGTTAGTAGTCTCGATAAAAACACATCAATGTATGTACTACCAACAGTTGTTGCATGGAGACTAGATTACAATGGCAACATTTATCCCAATGATTTTATCCATATATTTGTTAATAATTTCCTCTCAATTTAGGGTTGATCTATAATTTCACTTTTTTCTATCAATTCTTGTGGAAATATTGAAGTTCTACACATGTTGGCTTCACACGTGTTATGGTTTGCTGCAGCACATTCATGGTAATGACACATGGCACATTGATGCTCACGGGGGTGGAAGGATGCCCCACGTGACTGCTGGAATAGTACATAGGAATTAAACTAATAAAGTATGTGAAATTATCTATGAGAAAATCGGTTTAGCACAGGAAACGTTCACACATCATGAACTAAATGGTTGCAATCCAAGAGTATGAACGAGGATGACCATGAACACCAATGCGCTCTTTACCGCAGATGGTTATATGATAGAAAGCACTTAGAGCCCATATAAAGTTATAAACGCACTTAGGGATTACATTCATCGACAAGTA
The DNA here is from genome assembly GCF_904849725.1 of Hordeum vulgare subsp. vulgare. Classification (NCBI taxonomy): domain Eukaryota; kingdom Viridiplantae; phylum Streptophyta; class Magnoliopsida; order Poales; family Poaceae; genus Hordeum; species Hordeum vulgare. The sequence continues at coordinate 294,773,525 of NC_058522.1, forward strand.
GTATTTGGCTTTTGGGTACACCTCTGAAAATGTTCCGCAACTACAACTCGCAGTTCAAAAAATCAAGATATCATATGAAATACCATTTTTATGTACTAAATAAACTGTATAGTAAGTAGAACAAATATATATTTCATATATTATTCTAAGATATAAGTGAAAGAACATTTTTACTTAATATAACTACTAGACTGACAAGTAGTTCGCATTCTGTCCTACCAATAAAGTAGTTGGCTTTTCTACAGTAATCCATGTTCATACAATGAACCCGTTAAAGTGGCCTCTAAAGCTTAGTTCTTCTTGGTGTCAGGTGTCCCACTTTCTTCCTTTCATGATAGATATTATTTATGTGAAAAGAAACAGATAAAACTTATTGACTAGCCTGTGCGAATGCACGGGTTTATGACTAATTATTTCTCATTCTTTTTATTATTCTTTTTATTATTAAATCTTATTTAATTTATTTTACAATTTATTATATACACTTTTAATACTTTCTTTTATTTATTTATTTTCCATTTACTATATTTCTTTTATTGATTTTATTCAAAGCTCCACTTTTAAATATATAGGGTTTACTAGTAATCCCTAAAGTGCCCGATCTGATATTATAATCCGCTAGGGAATTTTTATAACTCCCCGACATTTTTATTTCAACAACATAAAATCTTTTCTCGTCCGACTTTAATTTTAGGTTTTGAACTTTGATTCGGTTTCAACCAACACGGATCGTTGATATAATTAATGATGACGTGGCATCATTAGCGCGAGATCACTGTCGCTTAATTACAATCATCACTGTAGCAAAAGTCGAGGATGTCACAAATCTGGTTAATAAGGCCCTTATGTTGAAGGATAAGCATCGTGCTATGGGCGACACACGTAAGCGCCTGCTAATGGGTAGTGGAGGACCGAGTAACCCGAAGCCACGCCCGTGGCAGTCAGCTCCAGCAAGACCCAACTATCAACAGCAACAGTACAAGACTCCAACATTTCGCCAGAACTACCAGCCTCAGCACCAAGTCAACACCAAGCCAGCAATCAATCCACCGAACAACAGTGGAGTTAAGACCAATCTTCCAGCACAAGTTACTTGTTTTGGATGTGGACAGACAGGGCACTATTCCATATAGTGTCCCAACAAGAAGCCCGACGCACCGCGCCCCAGTGCACAAAATCAAGGCCAAGGAGCACCAGGCAGGAATCAAGCTCCCCGCAATCAGCAGTTTTACAACAGGGGGCGTATTAATCATATCTCCGCAGAAGAGGCACAGGAAGACCCGGACTGCATTCTGGGTACGTTCCTCGTCAACTCCACCCCAGCAATAGTATTGTTTGATTGTGGTGCTTCGCATTCTTTTGTTATACAAAAATTTTCGGAAAAATGTGGTTTAAAACCTACTCTGCTTCACGGGCAAATGGCAATTCAAACCCCGGGAGCAGTGTTGAGAACCAACCTAGGATGTTGGAAGGTCGGGATAGTTATCAATGGGACAAGCTTCTCAGCGGATCTCATTGTGCTTTAGTCGCAAGGCCTAGAAGTAATTATCGGCATGGATTGGTTGGCCAATCATCAAAGCAGCTTGGACTGTGCCAACAGGGCTATTACCATGACAAGCGACCAAGGGGTCAAACTCAAGTATGTCTCTGAGCCAGTAACCGCTCGAGTACCACGAGTTAACAGCTTGTTAGAGGTAGAACTCAATTGAGTGCCAATAGTCTGTGAGTACCCGGACGTCTTTCCTAATGAGCTACCAGGGATGCCTCCCGACCGAGACATCGATTTCATCATTGAGCTCATGCCCAGATCAAGGCCTATCTATAAGAAGCCTTACAGGATGGGATCCGAAGAGCTAGCAGAGCTGAAGAAGCAGCTGGATGAACAACTCAGGAAAGGGTTCATTCGTCCGAGTGCGTCACCTTGGGGATCACCTGTTCTATTCGTGTCCAAGAAGGATGGGACTATCAGACACTGCGTAGATTACCGTTCTCTTAATGAGGTCATGATCAAGAACAAGTATCCACTCCCCAAGATTGAAGACTTGTTTGATCAGTTAAATGGAGCTAAGGTATTTTCCAAGAGCGATCTCCGATCTAGATATTACCAACTGAATATCCGACCGGAGGACATACCCAAGACTGCGTTCGTGACCCGGTACGGTCTATACGAATGCACTGTCATGTCTTTCGGATTGACTAATGCCCCAGCATACTTCATGTACCTCATGAACAAGGTCTTCATGGAATACCTGGACAAGTTTGTCGTCGTATTCATTGATGACATATTAATCTTTTCCTAGTCCGAAGAAGAGCATGAGCAACACTTGAAGTTAGTGTTGGAAAAGCTTCGAGAGCACCAACTTTATGCCAAATTCAGCAAGTGCCAATTCTAGCTGAACGAAGTTGGATTCTTGGGTCATACCATGACAACAAGTGGATTGGCAGTTGATCCCTCCAAGATTACTCGGTGACCAACTGGGAATCGCCAATTGATGTGAAGGAAGTCAGGAGCTTCCTCGGACTCGTGAGATATTACCGCAAGTTTGTAAAAGGATTCTCCCACATCGCTCGACCTATGACTCAGCTCTTGAAGAATGGCAAGAAGTTCGAATGGACACCGGAGTGTGAAGCAAGCTTCCAATAGTTGAAGAAGAGATTAACTACTGCCCCGTTATTGTCCACTCCAAATATCAGCAAGGAGTTTGTGATATATTGTGATGCCTCTAGAACCGGGCTCGATGGGGTTCTAATGCAGGACGGTAGAGTTGTGGCATGTCTGTCACGACAACTGCGCCCGCATGAGGAGAATTATGCCACCCATGATCTTGAATTGGCAGCAGTAGTGCATGCCCTGAAGACATGGTGACATTACCTTCTGGGGAAATGATGTGAAATATACACTGACCACAAAAGTCTGAAGTATATCTTCACCCAAAGGGAATTGAATATGAGGCAACGAAGCTGGTTGGAATTAATCATGGATTACGACTTCAACATTCAATATTACCCCGGTAAGGCCAATGTAGTGGATGGTGCCTTAAGCCGGAAGACCAGCACCTTGAACGTCATGCTCAAGGAAAGGCAACCTGCCTTATATAAAGAATTGGAGAACTTCGGATTGGAGCTAGTAGAATCAGGATTCCTAGCTAACCTCGAAGTCAAACCAACGCTGGAGGATGATATCAAGGAGGCCAAGAAGGGTCATAATACCATTGAAGGCATCAAGAAGAAGATTCAAGAAGGCAAGGCCCCAGGATTCTCGGTGGATGAACAAGGAGTAGTGTGGTTTGGGAAACGTTTATGCGTACCCAACAAGGCTGAACTCAAGGATTTGATCCTACAGGAAGCACATGGTGCACCCTACGCTATTCACCCCGGTGGTACCAAGATGTATCAAGATCTCCGACAAAGATTCTGGTGGCATGGCATGAAGAGGGAAATAGCGTCTTATGTTTCCAAGTGCGACGTGTGCCAACGAGTCAAGGCTGAGCATCAGCGAACTGCTGGACTGCTACAACCTCTCCAAGTGCCAGAATGGAAGTGGGACAAGATAGGCATGGACTGTTTTACCGGCTTGCCAAGGTCTAGCAGAGGCCATGACTCTATATGGGTCATTGTCGACCATCTAACCAAGATGGCCCATTTCATTCCAGTCAACACCACTTATGATGGGAACAAGTTGGCCAACCTCTATATTGAGAGTATTGTGAGCCTTCACGGAGTCCCCAAGGAGATTGTATCTGACCGAGGCACGGAGTTCACCTCAAGATTTTGGAAGAAGTTCCAAGAAGCCCTCGGGACCAAGATCTGTTTCAGCACCACTTTCCACCCACAAACGGGCGGACAAACAGAAAGAGTGAATCAGATACTCGAAGATATGCTCCACGCTTGCGTATTGGCACATGGTGCCAAATGGGAAGACTGTTTGTCGTTCGCTAAGTTCTCATACAACAACAGCTACCAGTCCAGTCTCCAGATGGCCCCATTTGAAGTGTTATACGGACGAAAGTGCCGCACCCCGCTCAACTGTTCCGAAACCGGTGAAGATCTGATTTTCGGGCCGGAAGTTTTGCACAAGGCAGAAGAGAAGGTGCAACTTGTCCGAGAAAATCTAAAGGCAGCCAAGTCGCGACAAAAGAGTTATGCGGATTCTCATCGCAGAGATGTGGAGTTCATTGCCGAAGACCTAATGTGCCTCCATGTCACCCCTCTTAAGGGAACCAAGCGTTTCCATGTTAAAGGGAAACTTGCTCCAAGGCTCATTGGACCTTTTAAGATCACGACAAGGCGTGGACAAGTTGCTTATCAGTTGGAACTACCTCCGGAACTTTTGGGTGTGCACAACGTCTTCCACGTGTCACAACTTCGGAAGTGTCTTCAAGCACCAAATTGTCTCGATCTTTACAAGGACATTGACCATCATGCCATCGACCTTCGACCAGACCTCACCTACCGCAAGAAGCCGATCGGCATTCTGGATGAAGGTGAGTGTTGCACCAGAAGCCGGACCATCAAGTATTTCAAGGTTCAGTGGAGCAACCACACGGAAGCAGAAGAAACATGGGAATGTGAAGACTATCTCCGATCTGAGTTTTCGGACCTTTTTAGCACCTAGCTTAGGAATCTCGGGGACGAGATTCTTGTAAGGGGGATAGGTGTGACACACCCTGTTTTTACTACCACTTCTCTCTAATGCAAAAACCTGAGCTTGTTAAAACTTTTTCCAAACTAATGTTGTGAGTGCCATGTTTTCATTGTATACTTGTGTGTTTGATCATGTGATGATAAAAACCCCATTTCCCAATATTGAATTGTTTCCAAAAACCTTTTCTGAATTCTGGTTAAAGTGAAACCCTACTTTGAGTTGCACTACATGCCCTTCATGGCAAGGAGTGTTCTCACTCAAAGTTGGTGATCTGATTTTTACTTTATTTCAGTGCTATGTTTTCTTAATTTATTTGCATGTCCATTTCTGAGGCCAGAAATGGTATTCCTACATGGAAAAATATTTTTTCTGCCTTAGAAAAATCTGATAAATTTGGACATGATCAGTAGGACATATATTTTTGATACATAAGATTTTAAACCCTCATTTATATAATAATTATTTGAGTAAAACCTTGAAAACCATTTCTGTCTGTTTTGACCTTTTGAAATATTTCCAAAGGAAATATTCTCAATAAAATCCTAGAAAATTGCAGTAATGCCCCTAAGCCATATTTGGTGTCCACCTAAAGTTTCACTTTGATCCAAGGTGCCTAAGGACCCCAAATAACTGTAAAACCCCTTCTGTCCACATTGAAGTTAGAGCAACTCTACATAGCAAAGTTTGTCCAATGTGGTTGAAACTTTGCACCGGTGCCTAATACCTCAAATGAGGGTTCCACACCAAAAATGGGATTTGCGGGACTTAGTTTGCCCATGCTCTCTTTGGAAGGGACAAATTTAGTCAAATGGTGGAGTTTTCAAGTTTACAAAGCTAAACTTGTCCAATGGAGCTCAAACTTGGTGAAACCCCATGTTTTAACACCAAACTCAAATATGTTAAGTTACAGCACCAGTGGTGGGTGCAACTACCCCAAACCACTGTCGACCACCTTCTGACAGATGGGTAAAAGCCCCTTTAAACCATAGCTAAACCCAAACCCTTTGCTCCAAACTCTCAGATTAGGTGGCCAGTATCAATGCCCAGCCCCAGTTAACTGGCCCCTCTCGGGTTCAAAGAAGAAATGCCAAAAACTCCAATCCAAGCTTCAGTACAAAGCTGACAGCACCTGTATTCCTTGTCTCCCTTGACCAGTCGAAGCTCCCACGGGACCCCAACGGCTAGCCTCACCCCAGCCAGTGATCAGAACATGCTAGACACATCCAAAGCTCGTCAGAGCGCACTAGCATGTCGTGGCATGCCAAAACTACGCTCTGGCACGCTACAAGAAGCCACCAAGGTGGTGGCGACGCCCTCGGCCAGTTCCAGCCTCCCCCGAGGTGCCCAACCTCTTCCTCGACAACCCCTCTACATCGAGCGACCATCAGGGCCCCTCCTCTCCCACGCTAGAGCTTGTGCGATGCGTGCCCGCGCGCACCAGTATCGGCCAAAGTTGCGCGGCCACTGATGCTCGAATCCTCTCACTCTCCCTCTGTTGCAGATGGTTCTGGCAGTCCAAAACCACGTCCTGAGACCGTAGTTTCGACCCCAGCTCTTCTCTGCACCCCCATGCGCCCCACGGTGAGTCACCGACGCTCCCGAATCGGCTCACCATCGCGGGCTTATTTATAGCCCTCCCCCTAGCTCCAGCACCCCTCAAACAGCTTCGCCACAACCACAAGCACCTCCCTAGCCACCCCAGCAAGCCAGCAGAGCCCCGGTGCTCGATATCGACCGAGGCCCCTCCACCTCGGAGCTGCGGTCGATCTCCGGCTACATGACGGCTCCTGCATTCCTCGACCCACCAAAACACTCCCCTCGACCTAAGGAAGCTTTCCCCTAGCTTTTCCAAGCTTATCTGTGCCCCTATCTACCACCTCGACCACCTCCCGAAACTACTACGCCGCGACCTCCTCGTCACCGGTCAACCCGTGCATCTCCTCATTGTTCCAACTACTAGCAGGTAGGCGGCAACGAGCCGACCCATTTATGTCTTTGTTGGGGCTTGAGAACGTCGGAAGCTGCTACTTCTCAAACAATAGTGCTAGAAATTCACACGTTGACGGAGACTTGAATGCGTCGGTTTTTCCCTTGAAGAGGAAAGGGTGATGCAACATAGGAGCAGTAAGTATTTCCCTCAGTTTGAGAACCAAGGTATCAATCCAGTAGGAGAATCTCGTCAAGTCCAGAGTACCTGCACAAACACAAAGAGCATGCACCCAACGCTTTAAAGGGGTTGTCAATCCCTTCAAGATTGATTGCAAAGTGAGATCTGAAGGCGGAAAGTGCAACGAAGTAAAAGTGTAAGGCTGAAAATATGGTGTGGAGTAGACCCGGGGGCCATAGTGTTCACTAGAGGCTTCTTCAAAATAGCAAATATTACGGTGGGTGAATAAATTACTGTCGAGCAATTGATAGAACCGCGCAAAGTCATGACGATATCTAAGGCAAGTATCATACATATAGGCATCACGTCCGAGACAAGTAGACCGATACTTTCTGCATCTACTACTATTATCCACACATCGTCCGCTATCCAGCATGCATCTAGTGTATTGAGTTCATGAAGAACAGAGTAACGCTTTAAGCAGGATGACATGATGTAGAGGGATAATCTCAAACCAATGATGAAAACCCCATCTTTTTACCCTTGATGGCAACAACATGATGCGTGCCTCGCTACCCCTTCTGTCACTGGGTGAGGTCACGCACGGTATGAACCCAAAACCAAGCACTTCTCCCATTGCAAGAATCATAGATCTAGTTGGCCAGCCAAAACCCACAACTCGAAGAGAATTACAAGGATATGAAATCATGCATAAGAGAGATCAGAAGAAACTCAAATAAGATTCATAGATAATCTGATCATAAATCCACAATTGGAGATACTGACGATCGAATCTCCGGCAAGTAACATACCGAAGGACAAAGGGAACGTTATACGAGATTAACTGAATCCTTGACATAGAGGTTCAACCGATAAGATATTCATAGAATATGTAGGATCCAATATGGGCATCCAGGTCCCGCTATTGGATATTGACCTGAGACTGTCTCGGTCATGTCTACATAGTTCTCGAACCCATAGGGTCTGCACACTTAAGGTTGAGTAATCGAAGGTTGTTCGGAGTCCCGAATGAGATCCCGGATGCCACGAGGGTTTCCGGAATTGTCCGGAGACGAAGATTGATATATAGGAAGTATCAATTTGGCTTCCGGGAGGTTTTTAGGCATTACGGGTACAATATCGGGAGTGACGAATGAGTTCCGGAGGTCTACCGGAAGGGGCCACCCACCCGGGAGAGTACCAAAGAAGCCCAAGGGTGGAGCACTAGCCCTTAGTGGACTTGTGGCCAGCCCAAAGAGGCTTATTCGTCCAAAAGGACAAATAAAAGGAGGGTGGGACCAAAACTGAATTAGGGAAAGAGGACTCCTCCTTCCAAGTTGTGTTGGAGGGGGACTCATCCCTCTCCTCTTGGTTCGGTCGAAACCTAGGGCCTTGCCCTAGGGAACCACCCCTTCCCTCCCTCCTATATATAGTGGAGGTGATAGAGGCTTTTTGCACCTCAAGCCAAGGCGCAACCCTCTCTCCCTGCACCGCTTCGTGACACCTTGTAGCTAGTTCGGTACGGCACGGCGACGCCCTTCCGAAGTAGCTCCGCCACGATTGCGGCCACGATGTCGTTCTGCCGGAGAATTCAGATACCTATTCGTCTCTCTTGCTAGATCAAGAAGGCGGAGACGTCATCGAGCTACACGTGTGTTCAACACGGAGATGTCGTCCCTTTGGCGCTAGATCGGGACGGAGTTCGTGGGACGACTTCTGATTTGGATTGCGGAGATGTTCGACTACATCAACTGCGTTTCTTAATGCTTCCCGCTTAGAGATCTACAAGGGTACATGGATCCGATCTCCTCTCTCGTAGATGCTCATCACCATGGATAGGTCTTGCGTGTGCGTAGAATTTTTTTTGTTTCCCATGCAACGTTCCCCAAGAGTGGCATCATGAGCTAGGTTCATGCGTAGATGATATCTCGAGTATAACACAAAAGAGTTTGTGGGCGTTGATGTTCAATTTTCATCCCTCCTTAGTCTTTTCTTGATTCAGCGGTATTGTTGGATTGAAGAGGCCCGGACCAACATTACTCGTATGCTTAGGAGAGACCGGTTTCATCAACTAACATGCAATATGTTGCATAAAGATGACTGGCGGGTGTTTGTTTCTTTAACTTTAGTTGAATCGGATTTGACTGAGGCAGTCCTTGGAGAAGGTTAAATAACACTTTGCATATCACTGTTGTGGCTTTGCGTAAGTAAGACGCGATCATACTAGATACCCATAGAAGCCACGTAAAATTTGCAACAACAAATTAGAGGACGTCTAACTTGTTTTTGCAGGGTATGCATGTGATGTGATATGGCCAAATACATGATATGATATATTGGATGTATGAGATGATCATGTTGTAGTAGTGAATTATCGACTTGCACGTCGATGCTACGGCAACCGGCAAGAGCCATAGGGTTGTCTTTAATTATTTTGCGCTTGGTGATGTTTTGCTTTATCACTAGTAGTAGCTTTAGTAGTAACAGCATAGTTAGCGCGACAACCTCGATGGCAGCACAATGATGGAGATCATGGTGTGGCGTCGGGGACGATGGGGATCATGTCGGTGCTTTGGTGCTGGAGATCAAGAAGCACAAGTTCATGGCCATATCATGTCACTTATGATTTGCATGTGATGTTAATTCTTTTATGCACCTTATTTTGCTGAGGATGACGGTAGCATTATAAGGTGATCCCTCACTAAAATTTCAAGACCAAATTGTGTTCTCCCCAACTATGCACCGTTGCGACAGTTCATCGTTTCGAGACACCACATGATGATCGGGTGTGATAGAGTCTACGTTCACATACAACGGGTGCAAAACTGTTGCACACACGGAACACTCGGGTTAAACTTGACGAACCTAGCATGTACAAATATGGCCTCGGAACACAGGACACTGAAAGGTCGAGCATGAGTCATATAGTGGATATGATCAAAATAGAGATGTCCACCATTGAAGCTAAACTCAACTCACTGGGTTAGTGAATTTGGATCATGTGACACTCAAATGACTAGAGGGATGTCAATTTGAGTGGGAGTTTATTAGTAATATGATTATCTAAACTCAATTATCTTGAACATAGTCTAAGTAATCTTTGCAAAATTTTATGTTGAAGATCAATGGCTACGCAGTAGCAACCCTCAATTTCAATGTGTTCCTAGAGAAAGCTAAGCTAAAATATGATGGAAGCAACTTTGTTGACTGGGCCCGTAATTTGAGGCTTATCCTCGCAGCTGCCCAAAAGCAATATGTTCTTGATGCACCGCTAGGTGATGCACCGCCCAAAACGGTGTTGCGAGAATTTATGAACGTCTGGCAGACGCGCAAGGATGACTACTCATTAGTTCAATGTGCAGCTTTGTATTGCTTAGAACCAGGAATTCAAATACTTTTTTAACATCATGGGACATATGAGATGTTCCAGGAGTTGAAGTTTATCTTTGAGAAGAATGCCCAAATTGAGAGGTATGAGACCTCCGATAAGTTCTATGCTTGCAAAATGGAGGAGGACGGGTTTGTCAATGAACATGTGCTCAGAATGTCTCGGTACTCTAACCGTCTAGCTGAGTTGAGAATTGCTACGCCTAGAGGCTATCTGTGACAAAGTTCTTCAATCACTGCCACATATCTACAAAGGCTTTGTGTTGAACTATAGCATGCAACGGATGAATAAGTCACTCACCGAGCTGTTTGCGATGATGAAAGTCGCAAAGACGGAAATCTAGAAAGAACATCAAGTTTGATGCTCAATAAGATCTCCATTTTCAAGGAAAACGGCAAGGGAAAGAAGGGTAACACCAAGAGGAGTGGCAAAGATGTTGGCCCTCCGACAAAGAAACCCAAGTCTCGGCCCAAGCCGGAGACTGAGTGTTATCATTGCAAAGGGACTGGTCACTGGAAGCGGAACTGCCCCAAGTATCTCGCCAATAAGAAAGCGGCCAACGCCAAACAAGGTATATTTGATATACATGTTATTGATGTGTACCTCGCGAGCTCTCGTAGTAGTGCCTGGGTATTTCATACCGGTTCTGTTGCTCACATTTGCAACCCGAAATAGGAACTGTGGAATAAACAAAGGATGACGAAGGACGAAGTGACCATGCGCGTGGGAAATGGTTCCAAGGTTGATGCGATCGCCGTTGGTATGCTCTCACTTCAATTACCGTCGGGATTAGTGATCAACTTAAATAATTGTTATTTAGTGCCTGCATTGAGCATGAACATTATATCTGGATCTTGTTTATTGCGAGGCGGTTACTCATTTAAGTCAGAGAATAACGGTTGTTCTATTTATATGAGTCATATCTTTTATGGTCATGCACCCAATGTGAGGGGTTTGTTCATGTTGAATCTCGATAGTGATGACACTCATATCCATAACATTGAGACCAAAAGATGTAGAGTTAATAATGATAGAGCCACTCTCTTGTGGCACTGCCGCTTAGGTCATATTTGTACAAAACGCATGAAGAAACTCCAAGCTTATGGACTTTTGGAGTCACTTGATTTTGAATCACTTGACACATGTGAACCATGCCTCTTGGGCAAGATGACTAAGACTCCATACTCCGAAACAATGGAGCATGCAAGTGATTTGTTAGAGATCATACATACTGATGTGTGCGGACCGATGAGCATAGATGTGTGCGGTGGATATCTTTATTTTCTCACCTTCACTTATGATTTGAGTAGATATGGTTATATTTACTTGATGAAGCACAAGTCTAAAACGTTTGAAAAGTTCAAGCAATTTCAAAGTGAAGTTGAAAATCATCGTAACAAGAAGATCAAATTCCTACGATCTGATCGAGGAGGTGAGTATCTGAGTTACGAGTTTGGTGCTCACTTAAGACAATGTGGAATTGTTTCACAGTTGACACCGTCGGGAACACCGTAATGGTGTGTCCGAAAGTCGTAATCGTACTTTATTAGATATGGTGCATTGTATGATGTCTCTTACCGATTTGTCGTCATTGTTGTGGGGTTATGCAATGGAGACAGCTGCATTCACTTTAAATAAGGCACCATCAAAATTCGTTGAGACGACACCATATGAGTTGTGGTATGGCAAGAATCCAAAGTTGTCGTTTCTCAAAGTTTGCGGATGTGATGCTTATGTCAAAAAGCTTCAGCTTGAAAAGCTGGAACCCAAAGCGGAAAAGTGCGTCTTCATAGGTTACCCAAAAGAGATAGTTGGGTACACCTCTATCTCAGATCTGAGGGCAAAGTGTTTGTCACTAAGAACGGAGCTTTTCTTGAGAAAGAGTTTATCTCCAAAGAATTGAGTGGGAGGAAGATATATCTTGATGAGGTTGTAGAACCTTTTCTTCAACCATATGGTGGCGCAGGATAGAAAGAAGTTTCTGTCGAAGCTACGCCAGTTGAAGAGGAAGCTAATGATGATGACCATGAAACTTCAGATAAAGTTGCTATTGGACCTAGTAGGTCAACAAGGGCATGTACTACTCCTCAGTGGTACGGGAATCATGTCTTATCAATCTTGTTGTTAGATAACAATGAGCCTACGAGCTATGGAGAATCATGTCTTATCAATCTTGTTGTTAGACAACAATGAGCCTACGACCCAGATTCCAAGAAATGGTTAGAGGCCATGAAGTCTGAGATATGATCTATGTATGAAAACAAAGTATGGACTTTGGAAGTATTACCTCAAAGCTAAAAGGCCATTCAGAACAAATGGATCTTCAAGAAGAAGACGGATGCCGATGGTAATGTGACCCTCTATAAAGCTCGACTTGTGGCAAAGGGTTTTTCACAAGTTCAAGGAGTTGACTACGATGCGACTTTCTCATCCGTAGTGATGCTTAAGTCCATCAGAATCATGTTAGCAATAGCTGCATTTTTCGATTATGAAATTTGGCACATGGATGTCAAAATAGCGTTCCTTAACGGGTTTCTTAAGGAAGAGTTGTATATGATGCAACCAGAAGGTTTTGTCGATCCAAAGAATGCTGACAAAGTATGCAAACTCGAGCGATCCATTTATGGACAGGTGCCAGCATCTCAGAGTTGGAATCAGCACTTTGATGAGGTGATCAAGGTGTTTGGGTTTATACAAGTTTTTGGAGAAGCTTGTATTTACAAGAAAGTGAGTGGGAGCGTAAAGGATTACTTGATCAAGGTGTGTGGATGACATATTGCTGATTGGAAACAATATAGAACTTTTGGGAAGTCTAAAGGATTACTTGAATAAAAGTTTTTCAATGAAGGACCCGGGAGAAGTTGCTTACATATTAGGCGTTAAGATTTATAGAGATGGATCAAGGCGCCTGATAGGACTTTCACAACGCACATACCTTGATAAGATTTTTGAAGAAGTTTAAAATGGAGCAATCCAAAAAAGGGTTCGTGTATTATGTATGCCCAGTGACTGCAAAAGATAGAGAAACGATGAGTGTCGTCCCCTATGCTTCAGCCATAGGGTCTATTATGTATGCAGTGTTGTACACAAGACCTGATATCATCCTTGCCATAAGTATGGCAAGAAGGTTTGAAAGTAATCCAGGAATGGAGCATTGCACAGTGGTCAAGAATATTCTGAAGTACCTGGAAAGGACTAAGGAAATGTTTCTCGTTATGGAGGTGATGAAGAGATCGTCGTAAAGGGTTACGTTGATGCAAGCTTCAACACTTATCCGGATGACTCTAAGTCACAAACTGGATACGTATTTATCCTCAATGGGGGTGCGGTAAGCTGGTGCAATTCCAAGCAGAGCGGCGTAGCTGATTCTACATGCGAAGCGGAGTACATAGCTACCTCGGAGGCGGCTAAAGAGGGTGTTTGGATGAAGCAGTTCATGATAGATCTTGGAGTTGTGCCAAGTGCATTGGATCTAATAAATATGCTTTGTGACAACGCTCGTGCCATTGCTCCAGCCAAGGAACGAAGGTTTCACAAGAGGACCAGACATATAAAGAGACACTTCAATGCCATCTGCGATTACATCAAGGAGGAGGACATAAATATTTGCAAAGTGCACACGGATCTGAATATTGCAGATCCGCCGACTAAGCCTCTTCCACAAGGAAAACATGATCAACACCAGAATTGTATGGGTGTTAGATTTGTTACATTGTAGATCACATAGACATGTGAAGCTAGATTATTGAATCTAGTGCAAGTAAGAGACTGGTGGAAATATACCCTAGAGGCAATAATAAAAAAGTTATTATTATATTTCATGTTTCAAGATAATCGTTTATTATCCATGCTAGAATTGTATTGAATGGAAACGCAAATACATGTGTGGATATATAGACAAAACAATGTCCATAGTGAGCCTCTAGTTGACTAGCTCGTTGATCAAATATGGTAAAGGTTTCCTAGCCATAGACAAGTGTTGTCACTTGATAACAGGATCACATCATAAGGAGAATCATGTGATGGACAAGACCCAAACTATAAACGTAACATGTGATCGTGTTATTTTATTGCTATTGTTTTCTGCATGTCAAGTATACATTCCTATGTCCATGAGATCATGTAACTCACTGACACCGGAGGAATGCCTTGTGTGTATCAAACGTCACAACATAACTGGTGACTACAAAGGTGCTCTACAAGTATCTGCGAAGGTCTCCGCTGAGTTAGCATCGATCAAGACTCGGATTTGTTACTCCGTAGGACGGAGAGGTATATCGGGGCCCACTCGGTAATACAACATTACAAACAAGCCTTGCAAGCAATGTGACTAAAGAGTTAGCCACGGGATCTTGTATTACGGAACGAGTAAAGAGACTTACCGGTAACGAAATTGAAATAGGTATGGAGATACCGACGATCGAATCTCGGGCAAGTAACATACTGAAGGACAAAGGGAATGTTATACGGGATTAACTGAATCCTTGACATAGAGGTTCAACTGATAAGATCTTCGTAGAATATGTAGGATCCAATATGGGCATCCAGGTCCCTCTATTGGATATTGATCGGAGACTATCTCGGTCATTTCTACATAGTTCTCGAACCCGCGGGGTCTGCATTCTTAAAATTTGTTGATGTTTTGGTATAATTAATTATTGATGTTGGTAACCAAAGTTATTTCGGAGTCCCGGGTGAGATCCCGTACATCACGAGGGTTTCCAGAATGGTCCGGAGACAAAGATTCATATATAAGAAGTATCCATTTGGCTTCCAGAAGGTTTTTGGGCATTATCGGTAAAGTACCGGGAGTGACGAATGGGTTCTGGAGTTCTACCGGGAGGGGCCACCCAGCCAGGATAGAACTAAAGAAGACCAACGGTGGCGCACCAGCCCTTAGTCGGCTGGTGGCCAGCCCAAAAAGGCCTATTCGTCCAAAGGGAGAAAGCAAAGGAGCGTGGGACCAAAACCGAATTGGGGAAGGAGGATTCCTCTTTCTAAGTTGTGTTGGAGGAGGACTCCTCCCTCTCCTCTTGGTTCGGCCGAACCCTAGGGCCTTGCCCTAGAGCGCCACCCCTCCCCTCCCTCCTATATATAGTGGAGGTGAGAGAGGCTTTTGGCACCTCAAGCCAAGGCGGAGCCCTCTCACCCTCCACCACTTCGTGACACCCCATAGCTAGTTCGGTACGGTACGGTGAAGCCCTGCCGGAGTAGCTCCAGCACCATCGCTGCCATGCCGTCGTGCTGCCAGACAATTCAGCTACCTCTTCGTCTCTCTTGTTGGATCAAGAAGGCAGATACCGTCATCGAGATGCATGTGTGCTGAATGCGGAGGTGCCTTCCGTTTGGCGCTAGATCGGGTGGAGTTTGTGGGACGACTTGCGATTTGGATCACGGAGACGTTCCACTACATAAACCGCATTTCTTAACGCTTCCTGCTTAGCAATCTACAAGGGTACATGGATCCAATCTCCCCTCTCGTAGGAATTTTGTTGTTTCCCATGCAACGTTCCCCAACAAACAGTGGTTAATAAAAGTCATGTTTGGACACTCAAACCTTCTGAACAAATAAATGTTGAGACTAATGTTGCTATAGTTAAAGATCTCCTAGTTTATAATATTGATGGGAAATTTATTTACCTCTGTGATGAAGTTGCTAGAATTGAAAAACATGTTGGAAACAGACAAGATGAGCACGATAAAAAGAAACTAGTTGTAGGTATGCATGTTGTTTCAGTTAAAATTGGAGATCATTGCTACCATGGCTTGTCTGATATTCGTGCTAGTGTTAGTGCAATACCTTTTGTATTATATGACGAAATTATGCATGACATACCACCCTCTGAGATTCAAGATATTGATGACACTATTAAACTTGCAAACCATGATACTATTTCACCACTTGGGATTGTTAGAGATGTTGAAGTCTTGTGTGGAAAAGTCAAGTACCCCACTGATTTCCTAGTACTTGGTTCACAACAAGATAACTTTTGTCCCATTATATTAGGTAGACCTTTCTTTAATAGTCTTAATGCTGAAATTAATTGTGCTACTAAGAAGGTCAAAGTAAGCTTTGGTGATATGTCTCATTAATTTAATTTCTACAAGTATAGTAAACAACCACATGAAAAAGAATTGCCTAATAAGGATGACATAATTGGTCTTGCTTCTATTGTCGTACCTCCTACTGCTCTGCTAGAACAATATTAGCTAGACCATGAAAATGATATCCATATGAATGAAAGGAATGAAATAGATAATATGTTCTTTGATCAACAACTTATCCTTAAACCAAACCTACTAGTTGATATTTTAGGGGATCCTCCTCCACCCATGGGAGATATCGTATTTGACCTTAAGACATTACCTGATACTTTGAAGTATGCTTATCTTGATGAAACGAAGATATATCATGTTATTATCAATGCTAACCTTTCAGAGCATGAAGAAAAGAGATTACTTCAAACACTAAAGTAGCACAGGGTTGCTATTGGATATACTCTTGATGATCTTAAGGGCATAAGTCCAAGTGTATGCCAGCAAAAGATTAATATGGAATCAGATGCTAAACCAGTCATTGATCATCATGTCTTCTCAATCCTAAGATGAAGGAAGTCGTAAGGACTGCGATATTAAAACTTCTCGAGGCAGGTATAATTTATCCTATTCCTGATAGTAGATGGGTAAGTCATGTTCATTATGTTCCTAAGAAAGGTGGTATAACTATTGTTCCTAATGATAAAAATGAGCTTATTCCCCAAAGAATAGTAACTCTTTATAGGATGGTAATTGATTTTAGGAAATTAAATAAAGCTACTAGAAAAGATTATTACCCCTTGCCTTTTATTGATCAAATGTTAGAAAGATTAGCCAACCACACACACTTTTTCTTTCTTGATGGATATTATGGTTTCTCTCAAAGCATGTGTCAAAAGAGGACCAAGAGAAAACTACCTTTACTAGCCCTTTTTGGAACTTATGCTTATTGGTGTCTTCCTTTTGGTCTATGCAAGGCAACTGCTACCTTTTAAAGATGTATGACTGCTATATTCTTTGAATTTTGTGAAAATATTGTTGAAGTTTTCATGGATGGTTTATCCGTATACGGGACTTCTTTTGATGATTGCTTGATCAACCTTGATCGAGTTTTGTAGAGATCTAAAGAAACTAATCTTGTCTTGAATTGGGAGAAGTGCCACTTTATGGTGAATGAAGGTATAGTACTTGGGCACAAAATTTCCAAATGAGGTATTGAGGTGGATAAATCCAAGTTTGATGTAATAGATAAACTGCCATGCCCGAAAGATATCAAATGGATAAGAAGTTTGCTCAGTCATGCTTGTTTCTGTAGGCCTTTCATTAAAGATTCCTCAAATATTTCTAGGCCATTAACTAATCTCCTTCAAAAAGATATTTCTTTTTTAATGATGATTGTGTAGAAGCTTTGAAATACTTAAGAAATAACTAATTTCTGCACCTATTGTTCAACCGCCTGATTGGAACTTACCATTTCAAATCATGTAAGATGTTAGTGATTATGCTCTTGGTATTGCTCTTGGGAAAATAATAGACAAGAAATTGAATGTTATCCATTATGCTAGTAAGACCCTAGATAGTGCTAAATAAATTATGCTACCACTAAAAAAGAATATTTAGCACTTGTGTTTCCATGTGATAAATTTAGCCTTACATCGTTGATTATAAGTAACTATTCACACCGGTCATGCTGCTATTAAATACCTTACGGAAAATAAAGATGCTAAACCAAAACTTATTAGGTGGGTGCTTTTACTCCAATAATTTTACTTTCATGTCATTGATAGGAAGGGAGCTGAAAACCATGTAGCAGATAACTTGTCTAGGATGGAAAATGTTCTTGATGACCCAGTGCCTAGTGATGATAATTTTCCCGATGATCAACTTGCTGTTATAAATAGTTCAAGTATTACTCCTTGGTATGTGGATTATGCTAATTACATTGTTGCTAAATATATTCCGCCAAGCTTCACCTATGAACAAAAGAAAAAATATTTCTTTTATGATTTAATACATTACTTTTGAGATGACCCATATGTTTATAAAGAAGGAGTAGATGGTGTTATTAGACATTGTGTACCCGAGCATGAATAGGAACAGATCCTAAGGAAGTGTTATTCTAAGGCCTACGGAGGACACCATGCTGGTGACAGAACTACACACAAGGTATTACAATCCAGTTTCTATTGGCCTACTCTTTATGAAGATGCTCGTAAGTATGTACTTTCATGTGATGAATGCCAAAGAGTTGGTAACATTGGTAAACTTGTGGAAATGTATATGAATTATGCACTTGCTATTGAACCATTTGATGTATGGGGCTTTAATTTTATGGGGCCTTTTCCTTCCTCTAATGGGTATACTCATATTTCAATTGTTGTTGATTATGTTACTAAGTGGGTAGAAGCTATTCCAACTAGTAGTGTTGATCATAACACCTCTATTAAAATGCCTAAAGACATCATTTTTCCGAGGTTTGGAGTCCCTAGATATTTAATGATTGATGGTAGTTCACATTTTATTCATGGTGCTTTTTGTAAACTTCTAGATAAATATGGTGTTAACCATAAAAATGCATCACCTTATCATCCTTAGTCTAATGGCCAAGTTGAATTGAGCAACCGACAAATAAAATTAATCTTGCAAAGACTGACAATAGGTCTAGAAAGAATTGGTCTAAGAAACTAGATGATTCTTTATGGGCTTATAGAACTGCTTATAAAAATCCCATGGGGATGTCCCTATATAAAATGATCGATGGAAAAGCTTATCATTTACTTCTTGAGTTAGAACATAAAGCTTATTGGCAAATTTAAGAACTTAATTATGACTTTAAACTTTCTGGCGAAAAGAGGTTATTTGGTATTAGCTCGTTAGATGAATGGAGGACACAAGCCTATGAAAATGCCAAGTTATTTAAAGAAAAATTTAAAAGGTTGCATGATAAGAGAATCCAAAAATGAGAATTCTATGTAGGAGATCTAGAGCTTTTGTACAATTCTCGTTTTAGATTCTTTGGAGGTAAACTCCTCTCCAAATGGCAATGCCATATGTTGTTGAGGACGTCTATCGCTCCGGTACTATAAACATCAATAACAACAAAGGCAAAAATCTGGGAGTGGTAAATGGGAGAAGAATTAAGCATTACATCTCAGATACGCCCATTAATGTTGAAACTAATATTATTCGAGTGATACACCGCAGGAGCACATAAGAGAGACCTTCCGGAATTCTCCAGAAACCTGAAAAAGGAGTAGGTACATTATACGATAAGAAAACCTACTCCAAAAATTCCAAAAAAAAATATGTTCTGTTGGTTTTGATATTTTAGAAAAAAATCCAAAAACAAAAAGAAGTCACGGGGACCCACGAGGGAGGCACAAGCCAATAGGGCGCGCCCACCCCCTCGGCATGCCCTGACAGCTTGTGGGACCCTCGTGTGCCTCCCAGACTCCGTTTTCCTCCTGGACTCATATTTTGGCCTTAAAAATATTATATATACTCGCGGATGTTTTAACCACCGCATAGCGAGCTTTTCCAATGTTCTTGTTTCGTGCTGTTTTTCTGACAGGTCTAGATCGTCATGGCTCCATCGACCCTCATCAAGAAACATCGCATAGTTCGACCTTCACCAAGCATGCATCCATACAACAAACTCTACTATGTGTTATCCTCGGGAGAGGAGGATACACAGGGGGTCCCTGAAGATGTCATGACGAAGGGCCACGAGGGAGCTGAAGGATCTATAGGAGACTACATAGATCATCCCTCTCCAGTCTCTAACAAGGCAAAATTACTCCTACTTCTTCGTGATGATATTTCCTTACGTGAAATTGATGCATTGAATGCCATGGAATCTATCTTTGCGCAAAATATAGCTCTAACTAATGAAGTCATCATGCTAGAAGAGCAGAACCGTGCTCTGTGAAGGATAATCAATCACCTCAAATTCCTCGTGAAGAACAAGCATGTCACATCATCACCACCATAAACCAATAAGAATACCTGAGTACATGGGTATGGGAACCACCATTAGCTTGTTCCAAGCTTGGGGGAGGTGCCCTCGTATTGTATCACCATCACTTCTACCATTATAATATATCTTAGTTTGGTCCTTAGCTATTCCGTGATTTAGAGAAATAAAATTTCAGATTTGCTTTGCTTAGAATATATTTTTATTTGAGTTCTACCTACCCTTGTAATCAAGCATGAGATTTATATAATAAAGATTAGTTAAGTTTGTGTGCTTTATTTGTGTGCACCCATCAACCTAGCATGACAATAAAATAAATAGAAAGATCATATGCTTACCTCATGAGGAGTAATGACTTCACATAGAAAAGGGTGTAAGTGATAAAAGTGGTGGAGAATATACAAACATAGTATTAGTTTATATCCACATAGAAGTTATGTGGTCTTGGATGTTTTAACATGTGGTGCTTACTTTAGATCCTTTTCGAGCCCAGAAACTCGCACGAAGTAGAGATACTACTTCTGCATCCATAACCCTGAAACCCAGTTTCTTTCCATGAGAGTCTGGCATACCAACCTATGGATTGAATAAGATCCTTCAAGTAAGTTGTTATTGGTGCACCAAGCAATAAAAATAGCTCTTAAATATGTATGATATTTTATTACAAAGGAAAATAAGCTTTGTACGATCTTGTGTTGGCAAATAAATAAAATCGACAAAGTGCATAATAATGTTTGCTATCACAAGGGGCAATATAAAGTGACGTTCCATTGCATTAAGAGTTTGCACATCCAAAAACTTGAAAGCGCATGACAACCTCTGCTTACCTCTGCGCATGGCCTATCTTTTATCTTCAGGAGTTCATGTAAGTGAGTTAATAAAGTTTATTACTCTTCCTACATAATAACTCTATAGTGGAAAGCATCATGTGATGAGGAAAGATTCAGACTTATATATCCAAGTGCATGTAGATGATCATGACTTATTATTGTTGACATTAGCCTTGAGGTAAATAAGTTGGGTGGCAAATCACTTAAGCTAATATCCTCCTATGTGTCCCATGGAAACATGGGCTCCAAATATGTCTTGAGCGTGAGTAATCATAGAAGATTAAATGATAGTTGTGTATGTGAACTCGCCAATAAAAAAATATCTTACATAGACTCTCCTGTGAAATATGATGAATTATAATTTGCCCAATGACTAAGAAAATAATTTGTTGATTGTCAATAAAGTATATGATTCATACTCCAATAATTGTGAAGGGATTGTTACTTGTTTATGAGGAGATATATGATAAAAGACTTGATGTTGTGATATTATTCATGATGCTCTCATGTTCGTATTTTGTTTTATCGACTTGTCCCTCTTAAATCATGTGGCCATTATTTTCGAGCTCGGCTTTCGCTTGAAGACAAGTGAGGTCTAAACTTGGGGGAGTTGATACGTCCATTTTGCATCATGATTACTTATTGATATTTGTGTTACTATTGTCCATTATTCTCTATTATCATATAATTCTTATGCCCTTTCTCTCTGAATATGCAAGGTACATCACAAATAGGGAAATATCAGGAAACTGAAATTATGGACCGGGAAACTGAGAAAAAGGCACAAAAATAAACACATTCCAAATGACCTAAAACTTCACAGAGATTTTTTGTAGAATATTTGAGAATTATTGGGCCAAAGATATACCTAAGGGGCCCACTTGCTGGCCACAAGCCAACACGACGGGCCCACCCCCTAGGCGCGCCCTGATGGCTTGTGGGCCCCCTACAGGTCTCTTGACCCCCCTATTATCCTATATGGTGTGTCTAGACCTACAAAAATCATAAGCAACCTTTTGGGACGAAGCGCCACCATCTCGAGGCAGAAACCTGGGCACAGGCCCTTTTGCTCTCCGACGGATAGATTTTACCGGGGGAATTCCCTTCGAGGAGGGGGAAATCGAAGCAATCGTCATCACCATCACTTCCTCCTTCGTGGAGGACCAATATTCATCAACATATTCACCAGCACCATCTCATCTCCAACCCAAGATTATCTATTTTATTCAATCTTTGTCTCAAAACCTCAGATTGGTACATGTGGGTTACTAGTTGTGTTGATTACATCTTATAGTTGATGCTTGTTGGATTACTTGGTGGAAGATATTATGTTCATATCCTTAATAATATTTCTTATACCTCTGATCTTGAACATGTTGATGAGGTGTGAGTAGTAACTATTGTTCCTGAGGACATGGGAGAAGTCTTGTTACAAGTAATCATGTAAAGTTGGTATTTGTTCGATATTTTGATGATATGTATTTTGTTACTTCTCTTAGTGGTGTCATGTGAACGTTGAATACATGACACTTCACCATGTTATGGGCCTAAGGAAAGTCATTTTGGAGTAAAAAGTAGATGATGGGTCGCAAGAGTGATAGAAACTTGAACCCCAGTTATGTGTTTCTTCATGAGGGGCGCATTTGGATCCACACATTTAATGCTATCGTTAGGTTTATCTTAATTCTTGTTTCGTAGTTGCGGATACTTGCGCGTGAGGGTAATCATAAGTTGTTTGTTTGTTCAAGTAAGAACAACACCTTAGCACCGGTGCACTCACATACCAAATTATGAAAGTAGCAAACGCAAATCAACTCAACATGATGAACATGACTAGACAGAAATTCCCATATGTCCTCGGGAGTGCTTGCTTAATATAAGAGTATTTTCAAGCATGTCCTTTGCTACAAAAAGGATTGGGATACCTTGCTGCACCTTTTCTACTATTCTTACTTGTCACTTTTTACGAATTATCTTGCTACAAAACTACTTATCACTATTACTTACAGCACTTGCAGAGAATACCTTGCTAAAAACAGCTTGTCATTTCCTTCCGCTCCTCGTTGGGTTCAACACTCTTACTTATCGAAAGGACTATGAGTGCTCCCCTATATTTGTGGTTCATCACACGACCTGATTGGCTGGATTCCGTCGGGGCCTGACGTGAGTGGCCCACTTGGTAGCGGTCCTCCGGTCTGTTGGATCATTGTGCGGGGAAGGTTTGGATCATGCACTAGGGTTACACATGGTCAATCCGCAAGAGGTGAACTGATTGGCTAGATTCGGTCAGGTCCTAATGTTACAGGACCACCTGGCAGTGGTAGAAGAGGGACAAACGACAAGCAATACCAGCCGTGGGCCGTAAAGTGAGCACATAGTTGGGAGACAATCGTTGGACTGATGGATGGGATGTGGTTCTCTGCTCGCCGTCTCAGCCTGCTATGCACGCGCGTGAAGCTAGACCGTTGACGTGCATGTGCGCGTGAACTGGCACGTTATCGCACCAGGCCTATTAAAATGCATGCAGCCACGTCTTCTCCATGCATGCACGCACAGCCAACGGAGTATCGTTGCATCGGGGCTATTAAAACGCATGCAGCTTTACCTATCGAGGCGCCTAATTCAGTGTGAAAAACGCATAGGGCTCCCTAGGTCATTGAAAGTGTGAATCTAGATACCTATCTATGTAATGTTTGTGTTCCCAATATATTAGCGGAATATATCATATATTAATGTTCTGTTTGTGCGATTGCAATTTTATTTTTCCGAATATTCATTTGCATCAAATTAAATTTTAATGTGGTTATCTTTGGAGTGAAAGAACATAATGTACTCTTTGGATGAAAATATTTAAAAAAGAAGAAACAGAAAAAACCTGATTTTTTATGTCCATTTGAACCAGGAATACGTAAATGTCATAAAAATATCAGAAAACATAGAAAAGGAAGAGTGAGGAGTGTTTCAAATGACGCGTAGACATACTTGGGCCCTCCTTTCCCTCTGCCCACCATGTAACCATTGACCGATGGGCCCTCTGTTTGGGTCCCACGCATCAATAACTGCACACATGACCTACGACCAAGCTACCGCTTACATGGTGTCCTACACGTCAGTGAGACCACCCACCTATGACCACGCTGCCGCGGACAGAAGGGTCCTACAAGTCTGTATATGCACCCACTATATACAACCGCATATCTGCTGACATGGGCAACCCACGAGTTACTAATCGTGCCAAGTAATGGTCAAAGGCTTTGTCCCAATGTGAGGCCCCAGTTTAGGCTTTTGAGAGGGTGGGTCATGCGGGGAGGGGGAAAGTGAGGGATGCAAAAGAGCGGGGGCAAAACTGAGGAGTGAAAGATAGAATACACGGAAATAGAAAACCTTGTTTTTGTTCATCACATGATATGAGCTTTTCTTGGAGCATCGTGTATCATAGTTTGCAGGACACACATATTTGAGACAGACACATGTTCATCATAATTTGTTAGAATATTCTATATGCTTCACTTATATCTTTTGAGCTAGGTAATTGCTCTAGTGCTTCACTTCTATCTTTTAGAGCACAAAGGTGTTCAAATTTTAGAGAAATAATTCTACTCATATGCTTCACTTAAATATTTTTGAGAGTCCAAGAAATAGGAACGATAATGTGCTTCTATTATAGGACTAGCCAAAAAGGATAGGTATTCAAGGGGGCATAACAAAAACTTTCATGTATCTCATCTTATAAGAGCACTCTAGGTTAATTATATTGATGCCGTAATATGAAATGACATTAGTACGGGATCATTGGTTAGTATAAATATTTGTATTAAAGCTTGTTATTTTTTACTCATCTAAATATTGGTTATGGCATGGTCATGAGGTGTGAGCGTTCTTATGTCCGAATGAAATCTTATCATGCTATTCGGGTCGGGGGCGCGTGATGGTTAACTCCTACCAACCTCCTCCCAAGGGGAATGCGGTAGTACTTTTATTCGAGAGAACTAATAAGTATTTACAATAAGTATGTGAGTTCATTATGACTACTGTGAATCCATGGATAAACACACTCTCACCTTTCAATAATTTTCCAGCCTCTTCGGTATCGTGCATTGTCCATTCTTACCTCGAGAGTCGGTGCCGCCTTCGCTGGTGCATCCAAACCCCGTGATATGATATTCTCTATTGGACATAGGCCACCCTATATATTCCTGAAAACATACACCATACCTACCTATCATGGCATTTCCATATCCATTCCGAGATATATTGCCATGCAACTTCCACCGTTCTGTCACGTAACTTGTGTATTCATCTTGATATTGCTTTGCATGATCATGTAGCGGACATGGTATTTGTGGCAAAGCCACCCATCCTTATCTACATGTTATGGTAGATCATTACACATCCGGGTATACTGCCACATGCATTCATATAGAGTCATCTTGTATAGTTTTCGTATTGAGTTGTAAGTAAATAAAAATGTGATGATCGTCATTATTAGAGCACTGTACCAGTGAGTAAAGGATGATGGAGACAATGATTACCCCATAAGTAAGGATGAGACTCCAGATGAAAAATGAAAAAAAAACAAAGATAAATGGGGAGGCGAAAAAAGAAACATGAAAAAAGGAAGAGAAAAGAGAAAACGGAAAAAAGGAAAATGAGAGAAAAGAGAGAAGGGGCAGTATTACTATATTTTTTCCACACTTATGATTAGAGTGAGCACCATGTTCTTCATATAGAGAGTCTCGTGAGTTGTCATTTTCATATGGTAGTTGGAATTTTTCGTTATAGAACTTGGCTTGTATATTTCATTGACGGGATTCCACAAATGCCTCAGGTCTGCATGCCAACTTAGCTTCATTGGGCTTTCATACACTTATAGCTCTAGTGTATCTATTGCATATCAATCCCTACTTCTCGCATTGATATCAATTGTTGGGCATCTCCATAGCCCGTTGACCCACCTAGTTGATACGAGACTTTCTTTCCACTTTGACTCCTTTTGATCTCTATCATCATACTCTATTCCACCTATATCTTATAGCCACGGTTCATGCTCATGTATTGAGTGGAGTTAAAATGCAAAAGTGTGTTAGAATTACGATCCAGTTTTCTGACTTGACACGAAGGTTCTCATGATTTATACTTATGTAGTGAAGACGGAGTCATGCCATGCTAATATGACAAAATGAGTAGGGGATAACATTCTTCATGATCGTATACTTTGAATATGAATTATTATACTTATTCTATTTATGGATATTATTATGTCAATATCTATTAGCTCATCATTTCTCAAAGATCATATCTAAAAGATATTACATGTTGGGTAGCACGTTGCATCAAAATTTCTGTTTTTATCATTTACCTACTCGAGGACAAGCAAGAATTAAGCTTGGGGATGCTCATATGTCTCCAATCTATTGATAATTTTTATTGTTCCATGCTTCTAAATTATCAATCTTGGATACTTCATATTCAATAATATGTTACTTTATATCATTTTTGGGGACTAACCTATTAACCTAGTGCCTAGTTTTTTTTGACTTCTGCACAAAATCAATACCAAGTAGAGTCGAAACAGAATGAAACTTTTTGGCGATTTTTTCTAAACGATTTTGGGCCCACGAAGCTTCAAGAGGAGGCCAGACTCTGCACAAGGAAGAGACAAGCTCATAGGGCGTGCATGACAAGCTTGTGGGCCCCTCGTTGGTCCTCCCGGCCGCAAGTCTCTGTTTCGCCGCGATCCCATTTGGGGACCTATTCCAATGCCCTGTCGGAGGGGGAATCGATCATGGAGGCCGTTTACATCAACCTTGTTGCCTCCATGATGATGTGTTAGTAGTCCACTACACACCTACGGGTCCATAGCTAGTACCTAGATGGCTTCTTTTCTCTCTATGATCGTTGATAAAATGTTCACCACGATTCCTGAAGTGATCTATCCAACGTGATCCTCTTTCGCACTGTGTTTATTGGGATCTGATGACTTGTGGGTTTATTATAAAATTATTCATTGGAAGTAATTGAGTCTCTTCTGAATTCTATTATGGATGATTATTATAGATTCGTATTTCTCTATGACCTATCTGTTTGGTTTTGCCAACTGGATTGGTTTATCTTCAATAGGAGTGGTGCGTTGTAGTGGGTTCAATCCTGCGATGCTCTATGCCCCAGTGAAATAAGGGGTCAAGACAATTATTTGTATTATTGCCACTAAGGATAAAATGATGGGGTCTCGACATATTCCTTCTCTTACTTTGTCTACATGATGTCATCTTGCTCCAAGCATTATATAATTTGTCATGAACTTAATACCTAGAGATGCAAGCATAAAAGCGCTCTCGAAGTGGAGTAATATTGTAAATGCAGGATTGTTTTGGTCTACTTGTTTATGGACATGATGCCTATATACACATGATCGTTGTCGTGAATAACATGTCATAACTATGTGCTATTCTGTCAATTGCCCAACTGTAATTTGTTTACCCACCCTGTGCTATGTTTGAGAGAGAAGCCTCTAGTGAAAACTATGCCCCTCAGTCTACTTAATCCTATTGCCAAAAACCCAATTTACCTTGTTGCATTTTATTTACTTTTTATTTGTTTTTGTTATTTATATTATCTATGTATCAGTATTAACATTTGCAAATAACAAGTTCAAGGGGCTTAACAACCCTCTTGCCCGCGTTGTGTGAAAGTGTTTGGTTTTGTGTGTAGGTGCTCAAGACGAGAGTTTGCTTTATTCTCCTATTGGTTCGATAACCTCGGTTATCACTGAGTGAAATACTTATCTCAACTAAACGGCATCACCCCTACTCTTCGGGGGAAAGTCCAACGCAGTTTACAATTAGTAGTGGTGAAGTAGTGGGCTTGTACTGCATCTTCCAAGGCATGGGTTCTCCATCGAAGAAGGAAGAGCGGGTCTCCGGGGTCCTCAAATCTGCACCTATGCTCATTCGTTCAAACCGGGATTCATACTCACAGTTTTGGTTTTGTAGATCATAGATTTGGGCTTGAATATTTCAAGTTGGGTGTGGAGATTAAAGATCGCCTCCGCAGTCTCCTTGTTTTCCTTCTTATGATCATGAATAAAATTTGTAACCATTGATGCGCTAGCACTTACCTCACATGCAACCATCCCTTGGCACTTGAAGATTTCCTGCTCCACCGCTTCAAGCCTGATCTTCTCACCCCCTCCTTCTTCAGTCCTTGATCACCCTGGATGTGAAGCACCCACTCACTCATCTCCATGGTTTGAGGATGCTTCATCACCTACGGAAGGTAAGTATTGATGACCTTCTCAAAGAACTTGCCCTTGGACGAACTTGATAAAGCCACGATGATCTAGATCTGCCAGAAAATAGCCTGAAACAAGAACTTAGGGGAAACTTGCGATACGGTGGTCTAAACAGCAAGGAGTATATAATGAATGTTTCCCGTGCATGACAAATCTACGGGAGGAAAACATAGCCAAGAAAGTCCATGGGGGGAGTCATGAGCCCACACGACGTGCCATGGGGGGTAGGGCGCACCCGCCGAGCTCGTTGCTCCCTTGTGCACTTTTTGGACTATTTCTTATTTTTATAATTTTTCATATATTCCAAAATGGATTAAAAAATGCTTTTATGGAATTTTTAGAGTCGGTTTACTTATCGTACCACATACCTACGCCTTTTCAGGGTTCTGGAGCATTCTGGAAGGTCTTTTTTATGTGTTCCTCCCGTGTCATCATTTTGATAATGTTGGTTTCCTTATTAATGGGTGTGCTTGTAATATAATGTTTAACTATTTGCCCATTAACCTCCTGTGGATTTGTGCCTTTGGCATTGTTAATTGTAACAACCCAAGACTGATGCTCTAGATTCCTTCCATGTATTTCATTATCACCATGTTATTGAATTGTTTGTCGAACTCATCATCACATCATTCACATTGAATCATCACTCTGTTGACATCATTTACGAAAAGTTTCACTCGATTGTAGTTGTTGGTTCTCCCCATTGTCTTCTTTCACTATTTCGAGACCAAACACACCCACACGTGCCCACGGCACTGATACATCTCAAATGTATCTACTATTCCAAACACTTTTGCTCTAGTTTTTCCCTTTATTTTACATGGTTTGAATGGAACTAACCCGGAGTGTCGTTGTTTTCAGCAGAACTACCATGGTGCTATTTTTTTGTAGAAATGGAAGTTCTTAGAATCGGACAAAAGTTTTTGTGAATTATTGCTGGAATATATGAGGAATTATGGAGCGAAGAAGTACTAGAGGGGGCTTCATATGGGCCACAAGCCATCAAGGCGCACCCACCCCCGTGGGCGTGCCCTAATAGCTTGTGGGACCTAGTGCCAAGCGAAGAAGTATTAGAGGGGGCTTCATATGGGCCACAAGCCATCAAGGCGCACCCACCCCCGTGGGTGTGTCCTGAGATTGATGTTGGTATGATTTTGCTATGCTTAATGCTTGTCACTAGGGCCCGAGTGCCATGATTTCAGATCTGAACCTATTATATTTTCTCTGAATAAGAAAGTGTTTAGATCCTATCTTGCAAGTTGCATGCACCTATTACATGTTACGATCCGCATCCCCCAAGGTGACAATAATTGGGATTCTTTCTGGTGATTGTCGTAGTATGAGGAGTTCATGTATTCACCATGTGTTAATGCTTTGTTCTGATTCTCTATAAAAAGGAGGCCTTAGTATCCCTTAGTTTCCATTAGGACCCCGCTGCCACGGGAGGGTAGGACAAAAGATGTCACACAAGTTCTTATCGCAAGCACGTATGACTATATATGAAATACATGCCTACATTGTACTGGTGAATTAGAGTTGGTTTTGTGTCGCTCTAGTGTGTAACTGTTACATGATGAATCTCAGCCATATCCATCCATCACTGATCCATGTGCCTATGCTTTACATATACTGAATCTCGTTAAGTTACTAATGTTGCTGCTACTGTCACAACTACTACAAAATTATTGCTATCACTCTTACTATTACTACTATTATTTGCGGTGCTACTAAAGCTTTGCTGCACAGAGATATCCCAGGTGTGTTTGAATTGACAACTCAATTGCTAGGGCCGATAAATATTCTTTGGCTCCCCTTGTGTCCAATCAATAAATTAGGGTGAAATACTACCCGCGAAGACTGTTGCAATCCCCTACACTTATGGGTTATCAAGACCTTTTTCTGGCACCGTTGCCGGGAAGCATAGCTATATTTATTGTGTTAACTTGAGGATATCCAATTCCAACTATGAAAACATATTTAAATATTATCGTACATCTTTAAATATTATTTTTATAAGTGGGACTGGAGCCACCTAACCTATCCTCCTCGACTGGAGCCGTCTGATCGGATAGAAGAGCTCTAAAAACACTAAAAACCAAAACGATGGCCATCCTTATCTATTTAAGATGTCCTAGCCTTCCAACTTGGGAGACCTAGCCCAACCCTCCTTGTTTTCTCTAGCACAACAAAGTCATGCTGCCAAGTGTCGTGTCGTCGTCTCCACCTCCTCTTAGCCGCTGAGGGCCACAGAACCCAGATCCGGCCCACCCCAAGCCCATTTCGGGGCGAGGCCCCCGCGAGCATGCCGTCATGAGCCACCGCCTGGCTCCTACTTGCCGCCTCCCCGCGACCTCACC
The DNA here is from genome assembly GCF_904849725.1 of Hordeum vulgare subsp. vulgare. Lineage (NCBI taxonomy): Eukaryota > Viridiplantae > Streptophyta > Magnoliopsida > Poales > Poaceae > Hordeum > Hordeum vulgare. Next base: position 294,804,152 of record NC_058522.1, read on the forward strand.
TCCCCACTGTTGACCTCCGCCACCGCCATTGCCTTGCCAGAGTACCGTCGTTGTTTCAAGTTCACCGCCCGCCGGAGTCGGAGGCCCGCCGCCTCACCGAGCGTTGTCACAGCGCCCTATCAATGCCGCCCTCCAGCACGTAGATTCCCTTGCGCATCTTCGCACCGCCATGGATGGCCGTCCCGAGCAGCCACCGCTGCCCCTACAGGCTGTTATCGTCATGCCACCCCACTATTCTGTGCTGGATTTCGACGGATCCTACCGAGGAGCTTGGCCTGACCCCTCATCCCTGCATGTTGGCCTCTCCTTGCCTCATGTCGTCGCACGCACCGCCATGCACCGTAGGCCATGGCTCTGCCAACCGCACTAAGGACAGTCCTGGCCCGGATCAACCCCGAATCCCATCGAAGGAGCCCGGGGTAACGGTCCATCTTTTTCGTTTGTGAAAAATATCATATAGGCATTTTGGGACATCCGTAGCTTTGAACATGTTCATTGGATTGAAATGATCTACACAATGTGCTATACATGATGGTGGATTTTTCAAGAATATTAGGATCCATCTACATGCTTTAATATTTTCTGCAAAAGTGCACAATGAATAATCTATAGAAAACTATTATAACTTTCAAACTTCAAGGGTGATTGCATCTAATCCATAAGGCATATGCATACGATTCCTTCATGTAGTTTGGTCTCTATAATGTGTACTACAATTCCATGCCATTGCTTGCCATGTCAAACATATAGAGCATGCCTAATATCTAATATGCAACTTTGTTCTTGTAGACGTTGTTGGGCCTCCAAGTGTAGAGTTTTGGAGGACAAAAAATCCCTCTAGTGGATGACATAAATGTTATCAATCCGTGGGAGGTGTAGGATGAATATGGTCTCTCTCAAACAACCCTGCAATCAAATAGATGAAATTTCTTGTGTCACCAACACACCCAAAACAATGGAAAATTTTATAGGTGCAGTAGTTTTACGAAGATGTGGTATTACAAGTGTACCATGGATAGTAGAAATATGTTTTTGGTATATGAAAATACCAAAACAGCAAGGTAACAAGTAACAAATGTGAGCATAAACGGTGTTGCAATGATTAGAAACATGGCATAGGGTTCATACTTTCGCTACTGGACTCTCTCAACAATACTAATATAATAGAATCATATGATCGTCCCTCAACGTGCAATAAAGAATCACTCCAAAGTTCCTATCTATTGGAGAACATAAGATGAAATTGTTGTAGGTAGTAGAACCACCTCAAAGTTATCCTTTCCAATCAATCTATTGAGCTATTCCTATAAGTGTCACAAACATCCCTAGAGTCTGTACTAAAATAACACCATATGATATGCATCAACCAACTTGAATGTCACCTAGATACTCCAATGTCACCCCAAATATCTGTGGGTTTATTATTAGACATGCATCAAACAATTTCAGATCTGTCTTATTCAATCCAACACAAAGACCTTCAAAGATTACCCCCAAGATTTTATCGGAGAAAGTAGGACAAGAACGTGTATCAACCCATATGCATAGATTACCCCATTGTCACCACAGGAATCCATAAGTTAGGTACCAAAACATATATTAAGCGAGTCAATAAAACACCCCATTTGTACCACGGGTATCCGCATGCAAGACATACATCAATTGATCTAAAATCCAATATTAAAACGACATAACAAAACCTCAAAGAGAAATATTCAATTCATCACATGAAGATTGCAAGCGAAGAACACCATACGATTCAATTATTAACAAAGCGAGTGATACATCAAGATCATGCCATCTCAAGAACACGAGAGTGTGTTCGTGTGTGTGTGTGTGTGAGAGAGATAGAGAGAGAGAGTGATGAAACACATAGCTACTGGTACATACTCTCATTCCCATTGGTGAACTACTCCCTGCTCGTCATGTAGACCGCCGTCATGATGAAGATGGCCTCCGGCGATGATTGCCCCTGGGGCAGGGTGCGGGAACAGGTCTACAGATGAGATCACTTTGAAACAGAGGCTTGTGGAAACGGAGCAGAAGTTCAAGGTTAATTTCTAGGGGGTTTCTCACTATATATGTTTTTTCAGTGTTGGAAACACGTGAAACGGAGCCATGGGGGCACAAGGAAACAAGGCATAGCCACCCCCTGGGCGCCCCCTATTACCTTGTCACCTCCTCTTGGGTCCCCTAGTACTCCCTCAAAGCTTCATGGCCCTCTTTCCTTACCGAAAAATTATCAAAAAGTTTGGGGAGATTCTGAGAACTTCTATTTTATATACAAAAACAACACCACGGTAATTCTGTTGAAAACAACATCAGTCCGGGTTAGTTCCAGTTAAATCAAATAAAGTGCATCAAAATCATATAAAAATATTGTAAACATGGGTGAATATTGCATGAATATTTCATAAATTATCGATATGTTGGAGACGTATCAGTATCCCCAAGCTTAATTCCTATTCGTCCTCAAGTAGGTAAATGATAAAACAAGCAACTTATGAAGTGCGAATGCTATCATAGTGTATATTTTTTATCAATGATAATTTCAGTCACTTTTCTAGCATCATAACCATCAACTATTTCTCATAAAACACATCATGATAGAATAGAAATCAATTCACATGTCATGGTTCAAACAATTCATTCTCTTGAAACTTAACAACCTATGTTCTTAGTCATCAAACAATTTCAATGCATCTTATTTTCACCAAAGTCTAAGTAAGAGCTCCACATACTCAATTATCATATAGTCTTCTATGATTGCTAATACTCATAGCATATTTTTAGAACAAATGACATCCATCGAACTCAGAGAAAGATAGGGGCTTAATGTTTTGCCTCCCAACGTACTTATCATGAAGATAACTGTCAACAACAATGACTCGTGATCAAATATATTTGACTGGATATATATGCATGGATCTTACCCCACCACATGATACTTGTCAACTAATAGATTGAGATTGGAATAAGAATTTTACTCGACATGAAAAGGAAATATAATGAAAGTAAATAACATAAAAGTAAATAGATTGTACCTTCACATGAAGCAAAGATTTGCATAGGTTCCGTAGCTCTTTGTTTAAAAAAGAGATGAATATATTTTGGGTGGTATGACTTTCCTGTCGATGTTACGACAAGGGATTTCAATATATTCCATGTTAATCACATTATTGTCAGTTCCCATATATAATTGAAATTTTACTCCCCCTCAACCATTCAAACACTTTCCATGGCTAGCCATATCCACGGGTCCCCCCAACAATCAAATTTTTAGGGGGGAGTTCTTATTTATTTTATTTTTGTATTATGCAGGGCTGGATATCCTTTTTACCAGCCTCTCTTGTCCAATGACTAGTGAATAAACACTCATCATGAGAATAACCTGCTTAGCATGAAATACATTGACCGGCCCAATCGCTCAATGAACGGTACGGGCACACAAAACGGATGTTTATTTGAAGGTTTCAAAGGTGGCACGTGCAAAATTACTTGGAATGGCAGTGAAATACCGTATATAGGTAGGTATGATGGACTCTCATGGAAGAAACTTGGCTCAAGGATTTGGATGCACTAAGCAGTTTTTCTAATTAGTGTGATGTTTTGGCTAGCAAAAGGTTCTAAACAAACACCACATGTTGGAGGATCCATAACGATATAACTTCTGTGTAAATATACCCAAACATAACCATTACATTGTCTCCCTTGTCCAACTTCAACAAATTGATCAAGGTTGAAAGTAATTAGTGGGTATTCACAATCATAAAACATGTTTGAGATAATATATTTGTATGTGAAAATTTTCGTTCTTATACTAATCATTCGTGAATTGCTTGTATGACCAATATTGCGATTGTCAAACTTCAATAGATTTTACTTTATAAACCCCATGTGAACATACTACTAAGAATATAACACAATGGTAATTTCATATTTATGATATTCAATTCATTCATAATTTACTATTAGGATATAAGTAAAGCACAAGAGTAGACATCAAACTACTCTCAGAAGATATAAGTGAAGGACAAAGAGTAGTCAAACAATTAAGTAGCTATGTGAGGACTCCCTCCTAATAAATATTTTAAGATATGAGATTTATTTCAAACAACAAAGAAAATAAAAATGCATTCCAATAATAGCACATATCATGTGAACAAATAGAAACTTAGGATCAACGTAGGCTAGCATATGTGAATCCTAACATGTAGTATGTGCATATAACTTGCAAGATCGGATAAGGAACATAGAGATAATGGTGAAAACATAAATGGTTCAGATCTGAAATCATGGCACTCGGGCCCTAGTGACAAGCATTAAGCATGGCAAAGTCATAGCAACATCAATCTCCGAACATAGTGGATACTAGGGATCAAGCCCTAACAAAACTAACTTGATTACATGATGAATCTCATCCAACTCCTCACCGACTAGTGAGCCTACAAAGTAATTACTCACTACCTGTGGGGAGCATCATTGAATTGGCGATGAAAGAGGGTTGGTGATGACGAATACCGAAGATTCCCCTCTTTGGAGCCCCAAACGCACTCCAGATCTGGCCTCCCAATGAAGAACATGAGGTGGAAGCTCCTTCATATCGTGAAACACGACGAAACTTCCTCTCCTATTTTTCTCCAAAAATAGAAATTTATAGTGCTAGAGTTAGGGTCAGCGGAGCCCCGAGGGCCCCACTACCAAAAAAGGCACGCTAGGGGGTGGTGCGTCCTGGTGCCTAGTGGCCTCCTGGGGGCCCCTTGAGTGGTTCTTGGTTCGAGTATTTTTTCTTTCATTTAATAAAAATCCCCAGAAAGTTTCGTCCTATTCCAAGAACTTTTATTTCTGCACAAAAACAACACCATGGTAGTTCTGCTAAAAACAGCGTCACTCCGAGTTAGTTTCATTGAAATCATGCAAATTAGAGTCCAAAACAAGAGCAAAAGCGTTAGGAAAAGTAGATGTGATTGAAACGTATCAACTCCCCCAAGCTTAACCCATTGCTTGTCACCAAGCAATTCAGTTGACAAACTGAAAGTGAGAAAGAAAACTTTTACGAACTCTTTTGTTCTTGTTTACATATACACGCTTAGAGAGCACCCAGGTTTTCAGAATAAATCATGACTAATCATATCGGCAATAACCCTTAGAAACTATATTAGCTCATATCAATGGCATAATCAACTAGCAAACAATAATAAGATAACTCAAATGATAACACTTTGTCAAAACAATCATGATATAATATGACAACAATGGTATCTCGCTAGCCCTTTCTGAGGCCGCAAAACATAAATCCAGAGCACCTCCAAAATTCAAGCAGTGACTAGACACTTTAATTCATGGTAGAGGAGATCGAGTCATGCTGCAAACAAAGTTTAACTAGACACAAAGCATAAGGATCACAGCTGTGCTCTCAGTTCTGGTACTTATTTGAGAAGGTGATGACGCAAAGTAAAAAATAAAATAACATGAAATAAATAGAAAGTCCCTTTGTAGAGGGAAGCAGGGATTTGCAGCGGTGCCAGAGCTCACAGCAAAAATCAGAGATAAATTATTTTCAGAGGTACACCCTTCCTGTCAACGTTACGACCAAGAGTTATCAGTATCTTCCATGCTAAAAAAATTAGTGGCGGTTTTCAAGTGGTAAAAGTAAAGGTTTACTCCCCCTCCACCAACAAACACACTCCATGGCTAGCCGAATCCACGGGTGTCATCCATACCAACAACAATCCATGGGGAGTTTTGTTTAATTATTTGTGATTTATGATTGTGGGACTGGGAATCCCTCTTTCCAGCCCCTCTCGTGCAAGGACGAGTGAATAAACACTCATCGTGAGAATCCGCTTAGCATGGAAGATACTGACCGCCCTGTGTCGCTCCATGGGGGGTCTAGGCATGCAAAACATAAGCTCATTTTAAATATTAGAGGTGGCACATGCAAATTTACTTGGAACGCTAGGATAATACCGCATATAGGTAGATATAGTGGACTCATCTGGAATAACATTGTTTTAAGGATTTTGATGCACAAGCGGTATTCCCGCTTAGTATAGGCGACGACTAGCAAATGGGTTGGGAAGCAACCAGCTAGAGAGCAAAGACGGTCATGAACTTGCTTATGAATAATTATTGTTGCATACTAGCATGAGTAGGATATAAACACCATGAACATAAATATAGTGGAGGCTATGTTGGTTTTGATTCAACTACATGCGTGAACATGTGCCAAGTCAAGCCATTCAAACATTCAAAGGAGGATACCATATCATCATACTACATCACAACCATTTTAATGCATGTTGACATCCAAAATAAATCATTATCCACTCCTAGATACTTAAGCATGGCATGAGGAACTATAATCTCTAATTGTTATTGCAAACATATTTCATCATACTATGCTAAATCATGGATACTGGTCTAAACGTATTTAAAAAACAAAAACAAGTTGAGTTCATACCCGCTTCTCTTTGTCAGAGTCACTTCATGAAATATCATCATTATTGCCTTTCACTTGCACAACCAAACGATATGAAAATAATAATAGTGCAAGAGTGTTGTGGACTAAGCTGAATCTGCAACATTTTATTCAAAAAGGAGAAGACAAAGTAATATGGTCTCTTTATTAGATCAATAACAATGCATATGAGACCCACTCGACATTATCACTGAGGTCTTCCCCTTTGGAACAACTCAACAAAAGGAAAAGAAATTCAGAGAAACACACTAAAATATTTTTGGAGTTTTTTATTTTTTCTAGAAGAAAGCAAATTAGAGAAGGCAAAACTAAAACGAGAAAAACTATTTACACGGGAAAGCTCCCAACAAGCAAAAGAAGAAAAGAGAAAAAAATTTGGGTTTTCAGCAAGTTTTTCAAACACACAAGAAGAAGGCAAGAAAAATAAGTCTAACATGGATAATACAATGCAAGAGTGCGAACACCAAGAACTAGAATATGTGAGCATGAATGTAAAGTTGGTGGAAACACGTACTCCCCCAAGCTTAGGATTATACCCGAGCTTAGTAATCGCCACCCGTAGTAGCCTCGATAATAGTCAGTATGATAACTCATGGAAGCCCTTGGTGCAGCCTCCGCAGCCTGATGGGCAGCCTCCACTGCCGCATTGTACTCATGCGCCTCCCTCTCATAGACGTAATATCTTCCTTTTCCCTGATAATCAAAGAGAGAAGGTGTAGGCAAAATAACAGGCACAATATATTTCTTATTAAACATTGGGTTGTAATTATAATCAGTAGATGTGGCCTTTATGAACTTGTGGCACTTGATGGCCTCAAAATCTAAGTACTAAGTACGAAGATTAGGGTCACTAGGCCGCGGCGACATGCTACATTTCTTAGCTAAATGGGAGGCATAAATCCCGCCATAAAAATGGCCACTGTCACAGTTGTGTTGCAACCTGCGTGCTACAATTGCTCCAAGATTATAGCATTTAATTCCAGTTAACATAGTATGTAGGGGGCTCAAGTCTGGGGACATAAGGTATTACAATCTTGCTTGCCCACTATGCATTTTCCATTAAAGAGTGCAAGGTAACAAATTGAAGGAGAACGTATGCTATTTATTCTACCTTGAGTTACTCCCCTATCTTCACCAAAGAAAAGACTAGTTAAAATGCCTCATATTCAGATTTTGGTGGTTCGTCTAGCGAACCCCAACAAGGGATTTTACATGCATCAGAGAAATCATCTAGAGACATGGTGAAGGCATTATCATAGAGGTTAAAGGAGACTCTAAATTCTCGAGGATAAAATTTAAACCCCTTAGTGAAATTTTTGTAAGATGATAATGTTGCGCGCACTTATCTGCGATGAGGGGTGCGAGCTCAGTATTATGAATGTATTGCTCAAACTCTTCCTTAATGCCTACACCCAACATGACGTCGTCACTTGGACAAAGGCATGATTTCGTGTGGGCTTCTCACATCGAGCTTGCACTTGGCTCAGCATAAGACCGTCGTATCAGACCCTCACTCGTGATGCCTCTGAGGACTTGCTCCTCGAAGGACTACTCTTGAACCAGCTCATTATCCCTACATACATATTTTTGAGAATTTTGGGTCATAACATAAAGTTAACAAAACTTCACAAGAATGATAGAAGCTACTCATAAGGATGCCTAGAGCTTAAAACAAGCATTCAAACTACTTGGAACTTCAAGAATTCAACACACAAGCTCATAAACAGCAACACCTAGAGAATCTAATCACTTCTAAGATAAACCACTAAAACAAAAACTAATTGGAGGAGAGGGGAGTTACATACTAAACAGCAATCCCCCAAAACAGTTTCAAAAACAGAGTTTCGAGCAAAGAGATCAAAATCCGCGGGTTTGAGAGCAAGAACACAGGAGAGAGAGAGAGATACGGGGATTCATTTTCTCGAGGTAGGTGAGGAAGTGAGTTAAAGGGGTAAGTGAGGGGGCGAGGGGCCCACTACCCACCAGGGCGCGCATGGTGGGGGTGTGTAGGATCGAAAGTATGTCTAGAGGGGGTGATTAGATTACTTGACAAGATAATTTTTTTCCTTTTCCCAATTTTAGTTGAGAGGCAGGTTTGGCAGTTATGGAAAGTCAAGTACACCCTACACATGCAGTTCTAAGAGTGTAGCAGCGGAAAGTAAAACATGCAAGTGTAAAGTAAAGGAGTAAGGTAGGGAGATCAAACGCATGAGGTTGACATGGCGATTTTTCGCATGGTTCCTATAGGGCGCTATCGTACGCCCATGTTAGCGGAGATTTCAACCCACAGAGGGTAATGGATGTGAGAGTCCACGGAGAGCTCCACCCACAAGGGGTCCACGAAGAAGCGGCCTTGTCTATTCCACCACGGCTTCCACCCACGAAGGACTAGCCTTACTCACGGTAGATCCTCACGAAGTAGGCAATCTCCTTGCCCTTACAAACATCTTGGTTCAACTCCACAACACGAAGTAGGAGGCTCCCAAGCGACACCTAACCAATCGAGGAGGACACCACCCTCCAAAAGGTAATAGATGTGGTAGATCAATGAACTCCTTGTTCTTGTGCTTCTAAAGATAGTCTAGTCAACACAAAATCACTCTCTCACAGAATAGGCATGGGTAGGAGAGATTGATTTGGTGGAAAGAAGTTCGCGGAGGCTAGAGATCAACTTTAAAATTGTTGGATTGGAATTTCTTGGTCTCAACACATGAGTAGATGGTTCACTCTCAAAAAATGAATCTGGCAATGAAGTGTGTGTTCTGAGTGCTTCTCCCACGAGTGAGAGGTGGGTGAAGGGGTATATATAGGCAGCGCACAAAAACCAACCGTTACACCTAAAGTTGCAAACTCGGTCACATCTAAGTCATAAAATCGGTGGTACCGATTCACACAAAGGCAGTAACTTTTGAATCTTGGTGGGACCGATATACACTACTCGATGGCACTAAAAAGGTGGCTAACAGTCAGATGGCCAAACTCGGTGGCACCGATACTCAAACTCGAAATTTTCATTTTGTGTACCGAGGCAACAGGAAGTTGGTCACCCTGAACTCGGTAGCACCGATATGGAGTTGGTTGCACCGATATGGTGGGAATGGCTAGGATTTCTCTCTGAGATCAAACTCGGTGGGTCCGAATTATGAAAGTTGGTGACACCGAATTTGAGTATGTGGAATTGGACAGAATGGTTATGTGGGAAAAATGATTGAGTATTTTGGTGGCTAACTTTGAGCACTTGAGCACTTAGTTAATTTTACTACGTCACCCCTTTTAATAGTATTGGCTTTCCTACGGACTCAAAAGTGATTTCTCACAAATATAAAATGAAGAGTCTTCTAGCTTGAAGCTTGAGCCAATCTTATTCATTTCTTGCATCAAGGGGCATCTCCACATAAGCCTTTAGCCATAGCATCTTTTGAACTTTTCTGAAATATACTTGGAAAACGTATTAGTCCAATGATGCATATGGTGTGATCAATTATCAAAACCCCCCTAGGGAGCAATTGTGCTTTCAATCTCCCCCTTTTTGGTAATTGATGACAACATATAGGTCAAAGCTTCGATAAAAGATATAATCAATGATTAGCATCGATGCTTTGAGAAGTATGTGAAAAGCAAGAACTCCCCCTAAATTTGTGCATTATTTAAAATTTGCATTTGAATGCAAATGCACAATCGATTAGGATCATGGGTTACTCTTCCATGTCACATACATCTCAGTGGTGCGCATACAAGATAAGAATGAATAGCAATGTGCATGACACCAACAGGATAATCATGTAGCATCAACCAAGCAAAGTGTATGATGAAACACAAATAGCGGGATAAATTCATCCAAAAGACCAAAGTTTTAAAACCAAATGAGAGCAAATAAAGTCAAAAGATTTCTCTCTCGCAGTCTATGATCTATACATTTCTGCCCCTTTGGCAACAAGTTACCAAATAGTTCAAAAGTGTAGAGCTACTTGTCTCTCTGAGCAGCTGATGACGGAGTCAACAGAAGAGCATCCACGAAGGCATCTCCTGAATGTCCTTGAGCTGGAGGATTGGATACTAGAGGTGCTTGAGCTGGACCTGGTGCTGAAGGTGCTGATGCTTGAGCTGAAGAAGTTTGTCTTGTCTCCTGAGTAGGAACAACAGCCGATCTAAGCTGGGTGCTAAACTGTGTGGTAATGACAAGAGGCAACTCTTCTTCATCATCATCATCGTCATCATCATCTTCAGAGAACGGTATTTCCACTGAGTCAACTTCATGTTGAAGATGTTTGACTATAGTAGTAAACTCCGTTACCTTCACATCCATGTCATGAAACTTTGTTTCCACAACTCTCTCAAGGCTTTTCTGACTTTGCAGTATCTCTTGGATGTTCTTATCCATACCTTGGATAGAGATAACTAGAAGTTCCATTTGCTTAGCCTGAGTTCTGAGTTGTGGAACTGGTGGTGGCTCATTTGTAGTAGCCTCAGCTTCTGCTGCCTCTGCTACCATTCTTGCTGCAGCTGAGATGGGATCGTTTTCATCCATCACCACGGCATTGTCTTCAAATTCTGGCTGAAGGTGCTGATGGGGACGATCAAGGAGATATGCATGCTTGCCTAGCTTGGCATTGATAAGCATCTGAATGTAAGGGGCATATCCACATGATCTTTTCTGATCAGTAGCAGTCCTCCGGATAGTCTCTACTATCAAGTCCATCACTCTGAATCTAGTGTGAGAGTCCAAATGGTGTAGCAGATTGATCGAGTGTCCTCGAATCATACTATCATCACATGATTTAGGAATCAAGGTGTGTATCAGAATGGTGTTAGTTGTGGGTATCCCTGCTTACAAGAAGTATACTGAGCCCATCTTGTGACTAGCCAAGTACTTGTGAGGAATGGGCTTATACATACTTGCCATGGTGTTGTGGCTCAACTTTGCTTCAGAATACACATCCACATCACTCTCTTTCTGCTTGGGGGCACCAATAATAATGGCCCACTCATCAATCGTAGACTCATATTTGTGTCCATCAGTCATCCAGACCATAGAACTATGTCCATAGAAATGAATAGTGGAGTAAAATTGCATGATCAGCTCATCATTCCATGGGGTCATCTCTTTTCCAACAAAATCTTCAATGTCCACTAGCCTGAAATTTTCTTGCACATGGGGAAAGGAATTTACATTCTCTTTGATGTAAGCCCAGTCAACATATCACATACCACTGACAGCTGGACTCTTGTCATATAGGACAATCTCATAGAATTCTTGTTGTTCCTTGGTGTGAAACCTTGGGTCAATGACACTTCTTCTGCTTATGGCATATGGATTAGCAACTCTCCATTTCTTCAAACCTGCATCTTTCCTCTTCCTCATATCTTCTGCGACAGGGTGAGACGCATTGTGTACTAGCAGATTTGGTCGGAGCTTCCTAAGAATAGGTGCATTCTCATGTTCTTCCTCCTCTGCAGCAAAGGAACTGGAAGGAGGGCCTTTCTCCTTGGTAGTTGCAGGAATATCCTTTGTAGTCTTCCTACGAGCTACAACATTCTTTGCCTTGGATGGAGGCTTAGGAGAAGATTTCTTGGTCATGGCGTCAGCCATGAGCTTCTTCTTCTTAGGAGGAACTCGGATCTCATCTTCACCAGCATCTTCTTCACGGTCCTCATACATAGAAGTATGTCTCCCCACAACATGAACTACCCTCTTCCTTGCTCTCTTCACACCAGCCTTCTTGGAAAGTTTGTCAGTGGAAAGTGTTGTGCTCTTCCTTGCAAATTCCGGAGCTCTAAGATCAGCAGGGGTTGCATACTATTTCTTGACAGTCTTCTTAGGAGCCTTTGGAGGAGCTGAAGTTTCCTCTGGCACAAAGTCTGAGTCTTCTTTATCTGAGTTCAGTTTCTTCCTCTGACGAGTGGTTGCCTTGGTCAAGCCATGGGAGCTATAGGATCCAGGGTCAGAGTCAGTCTTCTGACGACTAGTACCTGGGTCCATCTCAACACTTGGCTCTCTGAAATCATTCTGACTATCTTCAGATCCAAACATCTTGGCAGACAAGCGGAAACTCCAGAGCAATCAACAAAATTGTGAAGTAGATATAGGAAAGGCTGAAGGTTGAGCATCGCAAAACAAAGAAGGAATTTTCAAATTTTGAAGTTTGAAACTCAGGGTATGATCTTCTGCGGGATGTAAATCAGTGGCACTGAGTTGGCATTTTCTCAGTCACTGAGAAAGCTTACTCACTTAACAGAAACTTGGTAGTCTATTTCGATGGGACCAAAAAGAGCTACTCGGTCTCACTGAGTTTCTTCTGAGGAACCCTAAAAGAACATCGGTGGAACCGATTTTGCAAACTCGGTCTCACCGAGTTGCATGCTGCGGCAGATTATATCCAAAATTTCATCTTTCTGTATGCTACGAGATGCTCTAGTGGAAGGGAAGGATTTAGACATGGTGGTTTGTAGATAAACTTTCCCAATGCGTAAAAATCGGATAGGGGAACGCAGAAGGAGATCGGATCTGTACCCTAACTTGGTGGCGGTGCGGCTACGGCAGCAACAATGGTGAAGAATCCATCGATGGCGGCGATTCCCAATGGCGGAGGCGCTTGGGGAGGCAAACGAGACGACCAGGGGTCTTTGGGGAAGCTTAGGGTTTTGAGGCGAAGGGTTTTGATGATCTGAATTCAAAGAACCCGTCCGCTGGAATATATAACCATTCGTTGTGGTGTCACCGAGATGACAAAGTCGGTGTCACCGAGTTCCTCTACTGTCAGTTGATAGGAAAACTCGGTGTAACTGAGTTTGAGATTTCGGTAGTACCGAGATTGAAAAACCAGATCAGCGTTGGAAATTTTGTGGAACCGAGTTTGTGAAGTTGGTCTCACCGAGATTTTCAAATAGGTTTTGGAAGGCAGCCTTTTACAATACGGAACTCCGAGTGCACCTTCACACAGAGGGATCGACAAGTGCTTGTTCAAGTTTTGTAATGAAGCATGAATAGAACTTGAGATGAGATAGCATAGATAGCTAGAGAAGGGTCCTAGGCATTCTTGTCCATCCAATTGGCAAAAGATAAATCAAGACCCAAATAACAACAATTGGATGTCCTCGAATGAGTAAACACATGCACACCAACGTGCTCACACAATAAGAATGATAGATAAAATATGGTGGACATGCACAAACATCCTAGCAACTATCAAGCACTTGGGCGATGACATAGTTATCTATATATGACTATATTAATTTAGGAGCCAAGTAAGAATACTTGATCATAGGTCATACTCATCGTTAAGCACAAGTGGGTTACCACTTTTACATAAGCATGAATGTGTTCATATCCTTAAGAGATGTTTATACTCAAGATTTACAATTAAGCTCCCCCTTGATATGACATCCCCCCTAAGAGCGATAAACTAACCTTGGCTTTTGTTGTACAAGACATCAAGTAGGTAAAGTAGTGCTGGATGTCGTGGGAATGAACCTGACAATAGAGGTGTAGGGTACGAAAGGAGAGGGCAGAGTCCTAGCTACGGCAAGCTTGTGCACAAGATGTATGAGTTCAGGACCCTCTCGTGGAAGTAACAGCCCTACGTCTTAGTGCTCGGGAGCTCTTGCAGTGTAGAATGCGTGTTACAGGGTGTGCAAACCCTAGTGCCAGAGGGGAGGGGCGACTTATATAGAGTGCGCTGTCCCTCATCAATACCAGGGCACTAAGGGTTCGATCAATGGAGCTTAAAGGCGTACGTTACTGATAACATACGTAATTAATGTTACTTATGACAACCAGCCGAACGCTCGCCTGTTGGCCTCCCTGGAGTGGCTTCTGGTCTTCTGCGTCGACTGGCTTCTGGTTCTTCCAAGTGGAAGTTGATTGTCGAGTAAAGGGCAAAAACCCTTCGAGTGATTTCTTACCTAGTGACTCGGATGCTATGGCTATCCAGTCGGAGTATTCCTTGTAGTCTTCAAGTCTTTAATGAGGTGCCCTTAGGTAGTACATGTAGGTCAGGCCTATGACCCTACCCTAGGGACATATCTCCATCATTAGCCCCCGAATGGATCGGGTTCGAGTGAGGATGGGGTCGATGCAAATTTTACTTAGGCATACAGATCTTGAACGTGCTTCGGGGCTTGATAGAACTATGTCTTGGTTGAAGTCTTCGTCATTCACCCTGATCAATTCTGCTGTGAAGTACGTCCGAGTGAATTTGAGCATTGAGGTTGATCCGAGTGATTAACGGGATCTTGAGATGTGACAGATCACTTCGTCAGGTCCGGATTTCACGGGATTCGAAAATTTGGTTAGCACACGCTGCATGATGATGACGCAACAACCGGGGCAAGTGGGGCAATGATGCCTCGATTATCATGTCGCACTTATCGCCACATATTGCGCCTCCTCTGTTATCGGGATAGAAGAGATCCAGCGGGTCCACCAGTCAGCGACTCACTCGGACGATTATAAATCCGGCCGACGCTAGGGTTGGAGTAGTGCCTTCTCTTGATTCTCCCCTACTTCCTCTCCATCTCTACCTCACAGGTGTTGCTTTGATCTGTCTCCGCCGCCGCCGAGATGACCAAAGGCAAGATGAGCCAGCTTGAGCGCGCCAAAAAGGGCGAAAAGTTGAAGAAGCCAGGTGGCCGATGGCGCTGCCGCCAGGGTGGATCCAGTGAGATTTTCTCCTGTCAACCGTTCCGAAGGAGGATGTTCTGGAGCTCCTCGAACATGGGATGATAGCTGAGAAGTCGTGGAGGCTTCCTGAAGGGGAGTTCGAGCCGGAGCCACGCGAAGGAGAACGGGTCCTCCTCCTTACGCACATTGAGCAAGGTATTTCTTTGCCGCCTCATCCTTTCATCCGCGGTTTTCTGAATTACATTGGTGCAAAGCTTCATCATCTTACTCCCAATTCCATCGCGTACCTTGTTGCAGTCATAACACTGCGTGAATGCTTTTTGGGCTATCCCCCTCACTGGGGACTGTTTAAACACATCTTCACTGTGCGCTCCCAATCAGTGAAGAAAGCTAATCCGAGTGATAGTAGGACTCATGTGATCTAGTTGTGTGGTGGTCTGGGGATTCAAAAGAGGAGTAGGAGTATGTATCCTTGGATGACCCTTCCCGGGTCAGTCCGGAACTGGTAGTCGACTTGGTTTTACTGTAATGATATTGCATCTCCAAATATGTCGACTGGCCTTCCCCCATTCACTTTGGAGTGACCGACTGCTCCAAGAACGATAAACGTGTCGGATGAGGAGAAGACTCGGACAGGGATGCTGGGAAATGAGGTGGTTAACTTGGTCTGTGGCGGAGTAACTCGGATGGACTTGCTTGAAACATTTCTTCGTCGGCGCATTCAGCCCCTTCAGGCGAGTATCATGCCATGTGGCATTATTCGGGCCCTAAGGATTCCACTCGGTCGCACCCGGAGGAGGTTTCTGAAGAAATTGTGGCTCAGTGGCTCAAAGGCATCACTAGAGCCTGCGACAATCCATTAGGAGCCAAGCGGGTCTTGCCTTTCTGTGCTAAAAATAAGCCACGGAACCTAGTGAGTTATTTCCTTGTTGATTACTTTCATGTCTTTGTCGAGTGACTGAATCTTTGGCCGACTAACTGACTTTGCTATTTTTACATCTTGTAGGAGTGGACAAACATGCATTCACCCGTGCCCAACGGGGCTCAGCTTGACGTTCGTGGGGAAAGTGAAGGTGGCAGTACCGACAATGACTATGTTGAGGACAGCGAGGGGAGTGAAGACAACTCGGAGGAGAGTGAGGAAGAGATCGAGTCTCCTCCGTGCATCGAGACTCGATCCAAACAACACCATGATCCGGCGGCTACCCCAAGCAAGACCTTAGCGTACAACACAAGGAATGTGAACCGTGACCGAGCTGCTATAGGTGAGTCAGTAGATAAGCCCGCCAAAAACCCAAACCTGACGCTCCCAAGCCTCGGAAGGCTCTGCCCCAAATGAGAATTGTTGTGACAGTCGCTTCAACATGAGTGCTTACCCTTTTCTTTCTTTTGTCGTTGTGAAATTTTGTGCCTTTGATGTCTGAGTGGAATTTTCTTGCCAGAGCTGCTACCTCGGTGACGTCGCCTCCTGGAGATGAAGATCCCATGGACATGGATACTGCGGACATGCCCACCTCCCAACGAGGTATGACAAGTCTTCATTTTGTTTTGTTTTCTGGATATGATTTGTCGATTGGACTAACTGACATTGTCGATTGACAGCCACACACGTCATCCTCTTGGATGACGATGAAGAACTAAGGCGGATGACTGCTGAATTAGCTAAAACCATGCCTAAAACGCCGGTGTCGAGTGCTCCTCCACCCGGTTCAATTGTTGTGACTACAACTCCTCCAAGTAGTTCGATCGTTGTGACTACAGTGTCGACTGCGCCGCTCCCAATAACTCTTGTTGTCTATGCTGCAACACCGACTCCTTCAATGCTTGCATATCCTATGCACCGTGTCCCGGAAGACCATACTGGAGCTGCTAAAGAGGCCATGATTCAGGCCGAACAGATGATGTTGCGGACCAAGGAGGCGTATGAGGCTAGCAAGTTGGCGTACGATACCAGCTCGACGCTTCAAGCTAACGTCCGAGTAAGTCCAATTATAAGTTCATTCCGGATTGAATCCTGTCCATCTTGATTTTGCACCCACTTGGTGTTTTCTTGTGTCATATGGTTGCTTGTTTCTAATCCAGTGGGGGCCCGCGGAGTGAACCCACTGGGTGTAGTCCCCGAGACCGTTGTCGAGTGCTTGCATCGGTAGGGGTCCAATTGGATGTCTTCTTTTTTTGACTCGGCCAGGACGGACCCGGTCGAGTAGTTTTGTATCGAGTGGGGGCACGCTGAGTGCACCCACTAGCTGTAGTCCCCGAGACCGCTGTCGGGTGCTTGCATCGGCAGGGGTCTGATTGGAAGACACACTCTTCTCTTGTTTTTGACTCGGTCAGGCCGGACCTGGTCGAGTGGTTTTGTATCCAGTGGGGGCACGCTGAGTGCACCCACTAGGCGTAGTGCCCGAGACTATTGTCGATCATTTACGAAGGGCAATAGTCTTTAAGAACTTGGATGCACAGTCCTTTTTTGTACTTAGAGTACTTGCACCACTCTGTCTGTCAAGTGAATATGTTTCTTTTGTTCGGTCCACTGAACCGCACTTCTCCACTCATTAGTAGAAAAATATTAGTGTCGACTAAACTATTTCCTTGATTTTTTTAGAAAACCAGTGACATTCGAGCCAAGTATGCCAACTTGGAATCAGAGAAGAACCAGCTTCAGCTGGATCTGGAAGTGACAACCAATGACCTAAATGTCTTGAAGAAGGCACTCGTGGATAAGGGTAAGGTCCTCACGGAGGCTAAGGAGAAATCCGAGACCGCTAAGGAGAAGCTCTTGGCAGTGAGCAAGATAGAAGAAGAGAATACCAAACTGAAGAAAGAACGATCCGAGTGGGCAAAAAAACTTGAGCAGATGGCCAAAAGGGGAAACACCATGGAGAAGTATGTGGGGGACTTCGTGAGAAAGATGCTCGGCACGCTCACTAGTACGCTTCTTTCACTGAGTGGATCTCTTCCGAATGAATTGCGATTGACCTTTCATTTTCCTTCACACAGAATTTTGCCAAGATCTTGATAAGGAGACTCAAGAAGTGGAGCCGCATTTGGACCCTATCAAGTCACCTATTTCAGATGTTGTGTCCATGGATATGTTTTGCCTCAATGCTCGTCGTCTGAAGGTCCAAGGGTACGTCGCCCGACTGCGGGCCACGTTGGGGAAGATCGACAATGAGTTGTGGCCCGAAGAGACCCTCTAGACTGATCTGGAGTCAATAATGAGCCGCTTGAACCAGATTCCCAACAGGGTGCACGCGTGGAAGAAGTCTGTTGCATTTTGCGGAGCCAACTTGACTCTTTCTCTTGTCTGAGTCCATTGCAAGGAGGCTAGGGAAGATAACTTGAAGGCACTCCACGTGTCTAATACGAAGAAGCTCTTGTTTGAGGACTTCATGGAGACCCTCATCGACGCGGCCAAACATATTGCTGATGGGATCGATCTTGACACTTTCGTCGAGCCCGCGAGTCCTGGTGAGCCTTGAAAAGAAACTTTGATTACGGTCCAAACTTTTATTCGCCTCGGTATGCCGAGTGTTAATGTATCCGTTAAAACTTTGTTCGGGTGTTGATCCCGAGTACGTTCGTCCGCATAGACAATTTTAATCCGTGTTGGATATCTTTGAGTTTATCTGCATTTGGCTAAGTTTGTTTGGTTTTTGAATGTTCTTCACATTCGGGAAAGTCCCTTACTTAAGCGAAGTCTGATTCACAGTTAAGTATCCGAGTGGAAAGATTGCTTTTCACCCGGCCGGAGTCTAACTTAGGCGAAGACTGATTCTCTGCTAAGTCTTCAAGTGAATAGGTTGCTATTCACTCGGCGGAGTTTTCTAACTTAGGTGAAGACGTGTTCATAGATAAGCTCCCGAGTGGAGGATCGCTCGTCACTCGAAGTGAGTTTTATACTTAGGCGAAGACATGTTCGTAGCTAAGTTCCCGAGTGAGAGGATTGCTCGTCACTCGGAGTGAGTTCTAAACTTAGGCGAAGGCTAGTTCGCGGCTAAGCATCCGAGTGAATAATTTGTTATTCACTCGGAGTTTTTTTAACTTAGACGAAAACATATTCGTAGCTAAGCCCCCGAGTGAGAGGATTGCTCATCACTCGGAGTAATTTTTATACTTAGGCGAAGACTGGTTCGCAGCTAGTCCCCCGAGTGAGAGGATTGCTCGTCACTCGAAGTGAGTTTTATACTTAGGCGAAGACTGGTTCGCATCTAAGCCCCCGAGTGAGAGGATTGCTTGTCACTCGGAGTGAGTTTTATACTTAGGAGAAGACCGGTTCGCAACTAAGCCCCCGAGTGAGAGGGTCGCTCATTACTTGGAGTTCTAAATTTAGGTGAAGGCTGGTTCCCGGCTGAGCGTCCGGGTGAACAAGTTGCTATTCACTCGGGGGGGGGGGGGGGGTTTAAACTTAGGCGGAAACATGTTCGCAGCTAAGCCCCCAAGTGAGAGGATTGCTCGTCACTTGGAGCAGGTTTTATAGTTAGGCGAAGACTAGTTCGCAGCTAAGCCTCCGAGTGAAGAGGTTAATATTCACTCACAGAGTTTTTTAACTTAGGCGAAAACATGTTCGCAGATAAGCCCCCGAGTGGGAGGATTGCTCCTCACTCGGAGTAAGTTTTGTACTTAGGAGAAGATTGGTTCACAGCTAAGCCACCGAGTGAGAGGATTGCTCATCACCCAGAGTATATTTTGAGAGTGAAATTGCTCGATCAGAATCGACAAAAACTGTAGGAATCATGACTTTGACAAGCAACATTGTTTAGAAAACTCTCTTCTTACATCAAACCAATCGGTTGTCAAGCATAAAAGCGGCAGAGTAGGTCTGCATTCCAGCATGGGGTTCATCAGCTTTCTTCTTGCGGTTGTAAAGGTGATAGGTTCCATTATTCAGTAATTTGATGATGACAAAAGGTCCTTCCCACATGGGGAAAGCTTGTGAGGTCGTTGTTGATCCACGCGGAGCACCATATCGCCTTTGTGGAACGCCCGACTCCTGACATGCCTCGCATGGAAGCGATGTAGATCTTGTTGGTATACTGTCGACCGAATCAAGGCCAGTTCACGCTCTTCTTCCAGGAGATCTACTGCGTCATTTCGTGCCTGTTCAGCCTCAGCCTCAGAATATAAATCCACACGGGGAGAATTGTGAAGGAGATCACTCGGTAAGACGGCTTCAGCTCCATACACCAAAAAGAAGGGTGTGCGTCCAGTCGACCAATTGGGAGTTGTCCTCAAGCCCCACAGAACAGACGGTAATTTAGGTACCCAGGCTCCAGCTGCATGTTCCAAGTCTCGCATGAGTCGAGGCTTCAACCCTTGAAGCATAAGGCCATTTGCTCGCTTAGCTTGTCCATTCGTTTGGGTGTGTGCGATGGACGCATAATCTACCCGGGTGCCTTGAGCAGAGCAAAAGTGTCTGAACTCTTCTAAGTCGAAGTTAGAACCATTTTCTGTTATGATGCCATGAGGAACCCCATACCGAAATGTTATTTCCTTCATGGACTTGATGGCGGTGCGCGAGTCCAGCTTCTTTATAGGTTTGGCTTCGATCCATTTAGTCAACTTGTCTACTACAACAAGCAGGTGTGTGAATCCAGTCTGGCCTGTTCAAAAAAGACCGACCATATCCAAACCCCAAATAACAAACGTCCACACAAGTGGGATAGTCTTCAAGGCAGATGCAGGCTTGTGAGACAAGTTAGAGTAGAAATGGCAGCCTATGCGGTGATCAACGATATCTGTAGCCATCTCATTCGCACGCGGCCAGAAGAACCCAGCTCGATATGCTTTGGCAACAATAGTCCGAGAGGACGCATGATGACCACAGCTCCCCGGGTGGATTTCCTCTAGGATCAGTCGGCCCTCCTCAGGGGAGATGCACCGTTGACCTACCCAGTAACACTTTCTCTGTAAAGTTGATCGTTCATCATAGTAAAAGCCTTTGATCTGCGGACAATCTGCTTAGCTTCAGCTTCATCTTCTGGCAGTTCTTGCCTCACAAAGTATGCAAGGTATGGTACTGTCCACTCGGTCGTGATCACTAGAATTTCCATAACAAAATCAACGACTGGTGGAACATCAATCTCGGTCGTATTGGAGGTGCTTACCGGTTGTGGGAGATCTTCAGTGAAAGGATCCTCTTGCACCGGAGGAGTATGTAAGTGTTCCAGGAACACATTGCTAGGGACAGGTTTCCGAGTGGACCCAATCTTGGCCAGTTCGTCAGCTGCTTGATTTTTCAATCAGGGAACATGATGGAGTTCTAGACCTTCGAACTTCTTCTCAACCTCCCTTACTACATGGCAATACACAGTCATGGCGGGGTTTCTAACATCCCATTCCTTCATCACTTGATTGACCACCAGATCTGAGTCGTCGTACACCATCAAGCGTCGAACGCCGAGTGAGATGGCCATACGCAACCCATAGAGGAGTGCTTCATATGCAGCTTCGTTGTTGGAGGAATCAAAATGAATCTAGAGAACATAGTTGAGCTTGTCGCCTTTTGGGGACACCAATAATACACCAGCACCGGACCCATTCAACATTTTAGAGCCATCAAAGAACGTGGTCCAATGTGCCGAGTGAATTTGAGCTGGCTGCTGTTGTTCCACCCACTCGTCCATAAAATCAGCAAGCACTTGAGACTTGATAGCTTTCTTTGCTTCGAACTTGTTGTCAAAATATAATATCTCGATGGCCCATTTAGCCACACGACCAGATGCATCCCGGTTGTTAAGAATCTCTGACAGTGGAGCATCGCTGACGACTGATACTGAATGATCTTGAAAGTAGTGCACCACCTTCTTTGCTGATAAATATATTCTATAGAGGAGCTTCTTGTAATGAGGGTACCTTTCCTTCGAAGGGGTCAGTACTTCAGAAATGTAGTAGACTGGGCGCTGGACTTTGTAAGCTTTGCCTTCCTCTTATCGCTCGATAGTCAGAAGTATGCTGACGACTTGATTAGTAGATGCGATGTATAAGAGCAGGGGCTCTTTGCTGTGCAAAGCAGGAAGCACCGACTAGGTGGAAAGCAGGGCTTTTAGCTCGACAAATGCTACTTCTGCCTTGTCATTCTACTTGAACACATCGGACTTTTTGATGAGTCGGTACACAGGCAATGCCTTCTCACCGAGACGAGAGATGAACAGACTCAGCGCCGCCAGGCAGCCTGTGAGCCTCTAGACATCATGCACACACACAGGGCTTAGAACGATGGCGCCAATCTTGTCGGGGTTGACATCGATCCCACATTCGGGAATAAGGAAACCGAGTAACTTGCCGCCAGGAACTCACAAAGTGCACTTAGCTGGATTCAGCTTGATATGATACTTCTCTGCCAAGTCAGTCAGCAGGTCGGAACCTTTGGGAAACTTGACCACAATATCATCCATATATGCTTCGACATTCCGACTGATTTGATCAAGCACGCACTTCTGAATCATACGCATGAAAGTGGCACCAACATTCTTCAAACCAAAAGGCATGGTGTTATAGCAGAAACACCTGAAAGGGGTGATGAAGGCCATTATTATTTCATCTGAACTAAACAGACGGATCTGATGGTAGCCTGAATAGGCATCAAGAAAGGATAAACGCTCACACCCCGCAGTCAAGTCGACAATTTGACCAATGCGAGGGAGCAGAAAGTGATCTTACAGGCATACCTTAATGATGTTCTTGAAATTGATACACAGACGAAGGGACTTGTCCTTCTTGGGGACCATGACGATCTTCGCGAGCCACTCGGAATGGTAAACCTCGCGTCTGAACTTCGCCTCCAAGAGTCGATCCACCTCCTCGCCGATTGCCTTCCTCTTCTCCACTATAGACCGACGCAAATGCTCTTTAACAGGATTTGCTTTTGGATCCACTCTCAGTCGGTGCTCAGCCAGTTCCCTGGGCACACCTGACATGTCAGCAGGCTTCCATGCAAAGATGTCCCAGTTCTCACGGAGGAACTGGATGAGCTCGGGTTCCTATTTGTTGTCGAGTGTTGTTGAGATGTTGGTCTGGGCAGCATTAGGATCCGCCGGGTGGATGTTCACTGTTCTGACTTCACCTGCCGACTGAAAAGAGGACTCATAAGTGGGCTTCTTGGAGCACATCAGGTCGGTAGCGTCAATGTTCTTCCGGTATTCCTCCAGTTCAACCACAGCCATCTGTTGATCAGCGATCTTGGAGCCTTGTTGCAAGCACTCCTCGGCTCTCCACCGATTGCCTGCGACTGTGATGACGCCCTTGGTCCCTGGCATCTTCATCTTGAGGTACACGTAACATGGGTGTGCCATGAAACGCGCATAAGTGGGGCGACCAAGGATGGCATGATAGGCACTGTGAAAATCCACAACTTCAAAAGACAATTTCTCCTTGCGAAAGTTTTATCCGTGCAGAATACCACATCCAGGGCAATCTAGCCGAGTGACTTGGACTTTTCCCAGGGATGACCCCGTGGAACTGTGTATTGCTTTCACTCAGTTGGGACATTTAAACGCCCATTCCTTTGAGGGTTTCTGCATACAGAATGTTCAACCACTCCCACCATCCATAAAAACCTTGCAAAGACGAACTCCTCCCACAATTGGGTCGACCATCAAAGCTTGTCGACCAGGGGTAGCGACGTGAGCGGGGTGGTCCCACTGGTCGAACATTATGGGAGTCTGAGTCCACTTGAGGTATGAGGGGGTGGTCGGAACTGCCATGCTGACCTCTCTGTTTATGACCTTCAATCGACTTCCGCTCTCTACATCAGCAAAAATCAGCAGGGTGGCATTGATATTTGGAAAATCTTCCTTATCTTCTTCATCCTCCTTCTCGGGAATCTTCTCACTCAACGAAGTATCTTTGAACAGTTGGATCAAAAGCCTACACTGACGAGTAGTGTGTTTGGGCAATATCAGATTGCAATCTTCATCTTTCTTCATGTGTATTGCACATCTGAAGATACTTGGGTAAATCCAGAACATCTGACTTGCCACTCGAAGTATGGCATTGCCCAAACAGATTACTCGTTTGGTAAATCTACAACACTAGATTGCGAACTTGGGTAAGTCCAGAACATCAGATTGCCAACTTGGGTAAATCCAGAATATCTGACTGATTTTTCGACTTCTTGGGGGGGGGGGGATTTCCCTTGTACTTTCCTTGTGCCTCCAGGGCGGCCGCTTCTACGGGAGTGGAACCATCAGCCTTGTGTTTCCGTTTCAATTGGAATTGTCGTCAGTATCCTTGTCGACTGCTTTTCCCTTACCACTACGGATGCGGTCTTCTTCTTCACCATTGGCATATCGGGCAACAATCTTCATCATTTTTACTCATGGACATGTCACGTGTACGACCGAACTTCAGATATAACTATGTGTACCTGACATCGGCCTTGAAAGCACAGACTGCGTGGTGCTCAGAAATGTTTCCCATCGTGTGATAAAGGCTGGTCCAACGCTGGATGTAATCTCTCAAAGACTCATTCAGCTTGAGCACGCAATGTTGCAACTCGGACAAACCAGCAGGGCGCTTGCACATGCCCTCGAATGTTTTGATGAACACTCGGGCGAGATCCTCCCAGCAGTAGATGCTAGAAGGAGCCAAGTGATTCATACTCGCCCTGGCCGAACCATCCAGCATCAGAGGCAAATGCTTCATGGAGACATTGTTGTTACCTCCACCAATCTACACTGCAACTCGTAGTCATTGAGCCATGTTTCATGCTTAGATTCCCCTGAGAATTTACTTATTCCATCCGCCAACCTAAAGTTGGGGGGAATATTAGTAGAACGGATTGCCCTACTGAAGCACTCGGGGCCAGAAACTGCAATGCCACATCACTCGGACAATCTCTGTCAAAACCATCTCTGTGAGCTCTGCCCCTGTCAATCCTCCTCTACGCGAGTACATTTCTTGCATCAAACCCAGAACTCCGCTCATCACCGAATGGGTGCCTATCGTCGTAGTGTCGGGACACATATGTACCACTCCTCGGAGGAGAATGCACCTAACGGCGTCATCACGGTGTTGACGGGGAGCAAACTGGTTTCGCTCCTGATCTCTGTGTTGATCCTCTTGGTAACCCCCACCTCTGCGACGCTGAGGTGACGCTGGACTGTAAACTGAATGAATTGTATTTGCTCTGGGTGAATTACTGTGCAATCTATTGAGTGATTGTAATACAACTGAGTTTTGTTGATGTGCTGCTTGATGCAAAGTATGAATCTGCTCTAAGCCTCTACTTGCCTGTGAGTTTGACGGCTGAATAGAATCTGCTATCTTAGCGGCGCCTACAACATTAGTACCAGAGTTCGAAATACCTTGATGTTGTTCTGCGGTCCACTCGAAAAGAGTTGTCGCTGACGCCGACTGGAAACCGGAGGACGGGCATGCCCACTCGACAGCTCTCCAGCTTCGCGTTCGCCGCAACCGAACCCAGGAGGGCTCTCCATAGAACCCACCATGAAGACCTCCGCTGTAGGATTGCCGCTCTCGCACTCGAAAGGGACATCGGACTGATCTAACACCGAGTCGATCGCACCTTGAAGACGTTCAGCAGGCTCGATTGCCGGAATCTGCGGAGATGTCAGAGATGACGCCTCGTGAGCCACATCGTGTTTCACCCATCGGTGGAGTCTCGAGCGACCGGATTGCTTGTGATGACGAGCAGCAGGGCGAATAGTCGACACCGGGGTCGACGGCTGCAGAAGGAGTACGCCATAGGAACTTGCACGGAAGTGCGTTGCTCCGCGGACCGGGGGCGCCTCAATGTCAAGAGGCGCCTCCTGAAGCCATGTCGAATCATCATCAATGAAGACGAGCGCGCTGAAACGGATCTCACCGCCCAAAAACGAATCGCAGCTGAAAGACATGACGGAGAATGAAAATCGCAAACTTGTCGGAAGTCGCTTACACGCCTGCCCCACGGTGGGCGCCAACTGTCGTGGGAATGAACCTGACAGTAGAAGTGTAGGATACGAAAGGAGAGGGCAGAGTCCTAGCTACGGCAAGTTCTATGCAAGATGTATGAGTTCAGGCCCCTCTCGTTGAGGTAACAGCCCTACGTCTCAATTCTCGGGAGCTCTTGCAGTGTGGAATGCGTGTTACAAGGGGGGCGAACCCTTGTGCCACAGCGGAGGTGCGGCTTATATAGAGTGCTCTACCCCTCATCAATACCAGGCCACTAAGGATTCGATCAATGGAGCTTAAAGGCGTATGCTACTGATAACATACATAATTAATGTTACTTATGACGACCGGCCGAACGCTCGCGTGTTGGCCTCCCTGGAGTGGCTTCTGGTCTTCTGCGTCGACTGGCTTCTAGTTCTTCTGAGTGGAAGTTGATAGTCGGGTAAAGCGGAAAATCCCTCGGAGTGATTTCTTACCAAGTAACTCAGATGCTAAGGCTATCCAGTCGGAGTATTCCTTTTAGTCTTCAAGTATTTAATGAGGTTCCCTTAGATAAGACATGTAGGTCAGGCCTATGACCTTACCCTAGGTACATATCTCCATCAGTGGATGCTCAATGTTGATGAAGATCATCTTGAGTTGGGAGCAATCCTTGTTGTTTCTTACTCTTCTCACCTACATGGGTTAGTCCCAAAGAAAAAGGGACATATGCAAGAATATCTATGGACATGGAGTGAAAAATACATGGTATGATGTCCAAAGATGCATTCATTACCTTGTTTCTTGCTTAACATTGAGGGAATGTGCGACTCCTTGAGCTAATACATATGGTTGAGGTTAATTGCATATAGTTCTTGCCAAAATGAATAAGAGTGAATTTCATTAGCGGAGTCACCCCTCAAGAACCTTCTAGTTCTTCCTCTTGGGGATCCACATCAAATTGATGGGAATCCTTGTAGTTGTTATAGCACTGGATGAGGTAGAGCTAGTAGTGTCCTTGGGAATCCACTTGACCTTGACTTGGGGTTCTTCTTCAAATAACTCAATGTCATATTGAAGCTTTCCCTTGCCTTTGTGGTCTTGTGGTAGAAGGTCATCTTGTGAGCTTGCTCCGTCGGGAGGAGTAGGTTCATACTTCTCCTCTTGGGGAACAAACTTAGGAATGGAATATGAACCTTCTTCCCAATCATCTCCGTTGATGTTAAAGTAGCCAACACCTTGTTTCTTCCGATGTCCTCCTTGCTTGCGCACAATTTCCTCAAATTGCTTACTTCCGGCAAGACTCTTGAAGACACCTCTCTCTACAATCTTTTTCAATAAATCGTTTTCTTTCTCAAGTGTAACTTGGCTAATAGAATCATTAGTGGAATCAAGAGAGCTACTAGCAACAACATTATTGGATTTAGCTTTAGCATTGTTATTACTAGATGAAGAAACTTTCTTGCCTTTGTTACTAGTGTTCCTAGGTTTAACTTATGGGACAAAGTTAGACAAGAGTAATTGTTTGGCTAGATAAGAAGAACTCTTCTTTCGAATATCATCATTGATCTCTTTTAGGAACTCATGCTCTTGCTCCAAATTGAGTTTCTTGAAGCATAGCTTCTCACGAGTCCTTGCAAGCTCTCTATGATCTTCTAGAGTAGTGTCATGAGCTAACTTAAGAGTTTTTAATTCTTGAGTTAGTCGTTCAGTTTCTTTCTTATCATCACCACTTGATTTCTCTTGACTAGCATGATAATTAGCAAGATCATTTTCATTGCAATCACTAATTTTATCAAAGAGCAAGTCATCTTCTCCTAACAAGTCATCCTCATCACTATTAAAATCAAGATACTCAGGGTGTGATAACTTGGGACCTTTAGCCATTAAGCAGTTTCCGAAATCCTCATTTGGTGAATCAAATAGGTCGTAGGAGTTGGAGGAAACAAGTGCAATGCCGGCAACACCTTCATCTTGACTATAGTCGGAGTTGGAGTGATAGCTTCTCTCAGAATGGTGGTCAGACTTGGAGCGAGAAATCCATTCACCAACATGAGCTTGATGTCTTCTTCTTGAGCTGCTCCTGGTGTACTTATCCTTCTTCTCTGATTCCTTGCCTTTGTTGGAGTGCCTCTGTTCATAATGATCTGCTCTACTCCTTCTCTCTCTACAAGTTGACTCATCTCTTGAGCTTCGTCTTTGAGGTGACTCTTCTCTTTGTTTGTAGGGAGTCGAGCACTCATTGGAGTAGTGTCCGGGTTTCCCACAATTGTAGCAGTTTCGGTCACGACTGTACGAACGCTTCTCATCATGTCTTGAGCTTGAGCTTTTTTCTTTGACTCTACTCTTGTAGAACTTATTGAATTTTCTGACCATGAGGCTTATCTGTTCATCAGTGAAAAGATTGTCCTTTGAAATAGCGGGAGTATCACATGAAGCTTTGTAAGCACCGCATGACTTGTTGCGCATCTCATCTTTGTCCTTGAGTGACATCTCATAAGCAACAATCCTACCAATGACTTCAGTTGGCTTGAGGTCTTTGTAGTTTGGAATCATTTGGATCAATGTGCACACAGTGTCATACTTTCCATCAAGAGCTATAAGTATCTTCTTGATGATGAATTTGTCGGTCATCTCTTCGCTTCCTAAGCCGGCAATCTCATTGGTGATGAGAGCTAGCCTAGAGTACATTTCAGTGACACCTTCACCATCCTTCATCTTGAACTTGTCAAGCTGCCTTTGAAGCAATCCAACTTAGATTCTCTAACAGAATATGTACCTTCGTGCATATCGATCAAAGTATCCCAAATTTATTTTGCATTCTCAAGACGGCTGATTTTGTTGAATTCTTCGGGGCATAGACAGTTGAAGATGATGTCGCACGCTTGAGCATTGAGTTGCAACATCTTCACTTCATGAGCCGTCGCATCACGATCAGGTTCATGCCCTTCTCCAAAGAAGTTACCTTGCACACCAACACGAATAACATCCCAAACATGAGGATTAAAGCCAAGAATATGCATTTTCATCTTATGCTTCCAAGTAGCAAAATTAGTGCCATTGAAATATGGACATCTATGGTGATAATTTCCCTCACTAGTCGCCATACTCTTCTAGGTTCTGAAACCAATGCAATGGAAACCAAAGCTGTGATACCACTTGTAGGATAGAAAGTATGTCTAGGGGGGTGATTAGACTACTTGACAACATATATTTTTTCCTTTCCCAATTTTAGTTGAGAAGAAGCTTTGGTAGTTATGGCAAGTCAAGTACACCCTACACATGCAGTTCTAAGAATGTAGCAGCACAAAGTAAAACATGCAAGTGTAAAGTAAAGGAGTAAGGTAGGGAGATCAAATGCATGAGGTTGGCACGACGATTTTTGGCATGGTTCCGGTAGGTGGCGCTATCGTATGTACATGTTAGTGGAAACTTGAACCCACGGAGGGTAATAGTTGCGAAAGTCCACGGAGGGCTCCACCCACAAGGGGTCCACGAAGAAGCGGCTTTGTCTATTCCACCACGGCTTCCGCCCACGAAGGACTAGCCTTACTCACGTTAGATCTTCACGAAGTAAGCGATCTCCTTGCCCTTACAAACATCTTGGTTTAACTCCACAACATGAAGTAGGAGGCTCCCAAGCGACACCTAGCCAATCTAGGAGGCACCACCCTCCAAAAGGTAATAGATGTGGTAGATCAGTGAGCTCCTAGCTCATGTGCTTCTAAAGATAGTCTCCTCAATCGTTACCCCTAAAGTGGCAAACTCAGTGACACCCAAGTCATAAAATCGGTGGTACCGATTCACACAAAGGGGGTAACTTTTGGATCTCGGTGGGACCGATATACACAACTCGGTGCCACCGAAAAGGTGGCTAACGGTCAGATGGCCAAACTCGGTGGCACCGATACTCAAACTAGGAAGTTCCAATTTTGTGTACCGAGGCAACAGAAAGGTTGTCACCCTCAAGTCGGTAGCACCGATATGGATTCGGTTGCACCGATATGGTGGAAATGGCTAGGGTTTCTGTCTGAGGTCAAACTCGGTGGGTCCGAAATATGAAAGTTGGTGATACCGAATTTGAGTATGTGGAATTGGACAAAATGGTTATGTGGGGAAAATGACTGAGTATTTTGGTGGCTAACTTTGAGCACTTGAGCACTTATTTCATTTTACTACCTCACCCCCTTTTAATAGTATTGGCTTTCCTATTGACTCGAAAGTGATTTCTCAGAAATATAAAATGAAGAGTTTTTTAGCTTGAAGCTTGACCCAATCTTATTCCTTTCTTGCATCAAGGGGCATCTCCACATAAGCTTTTAGCGATAGCATCTGTTGAACTTTTCTAAAATATACTTCGAAAACATATTAGTCCAATGATGCATATATTGTGATCAATTATCAAAACCACCCGAGGGAGCAATTGTGCTTTCAGGGTGGCCAGCCCTGGTGTCCAGTGGACACCTCGGACACCACCGTGTGATGTTTTCAGTGCCATATATTCTCAAATATTCAGAAACAAATCATGTGAAAAATTTAGGTCATTTGGGAAAAAAAAAATTGGGCACTTTTTTATTCCACACAAAATTCAAAAAACAAGATAATCATGGCATTTATTATATTTAACTAAAAATAATAGGAAAAATAAAGTGGGTACAGAGGGTTGTGCCTACTGAATTCATCGGCCTCATGCGTGTTGAAAATAATCCATTAACAAGGTTGATCAAGTCTTATTAACAACCGCTTCCAATTAGCATGAACCCGAAGAATTTTCGTAAAACACTAAGTTACCTCAACACGAATGTGCATATCCCCAACAATAAGTATTTCATATTTATTTTTGGTAGTAGGTAGAGGTAGTTGAAGACTTCCATTAGTGATAGTCGGTGATTTTTCAATAACATTAACACCATTCACTTGGAAATGTTTCCTCGGAAAATGCCCCGTATGTTCTTTAACATTGACATGAGAAGTGATTTTTCTTTTATTGCAGTCAATAACAGCTCCTGCGGTATTTAAGAAATTTCTACCAAGGATAATCAACATGTTGTCGTCCTCAGGCATATCAAGTATAACAAAGTCTGTCAAGATAGTAACATTTGCAACAACAACTGGTACATCCTCACAAATACTGATAGGTATGGCACTTGATTTGTCAGCCATTTGCAATGAAATTTTAGTAGGTGTGAGTTTATTCAAATCAAGTATTTTGTATAATGAGAAACACATAACACTAACACCAGCTCCTAGATCACATAAACCAGTTTTCACATAGTTTCTTTTGACAGAACATGGTATAGTTGGTATTCCTGGATCTCCTAGTTTTTTAGGTACTCCATCCTTCAAATAATAATTAGCAAGCATGGTGGAGATTTAAGCTTCAGGTATTTTTCTTTTATTAGCGATGATATCTTTCATATACTTAGCATAAGGGGGCATCTTTAAAAGATCAACTAAATGAGTACGCAAAAGACCGGCCTAAGCATTTCAACGAAACGTTCAAATTCTTCATCATCTTTTTTCTCAGTTGGTTTGGGTGGATAAGGCATGGTTTTTTGAACCCATGGCTCTCTTTCTTTGACATGATTTCTAGCAACAAAATCTCTTTTATCATAACGTTTATTCTTAGGTTGTGGGTAATCAAGATCAACAATAGGTTCCATCTCAACATCATTATCTGGTTCTTTATCATTGTCAGGTTGAGCATCATCATTATCATTTTCATTATCACTAGGTAAATGCTCACTACCAGATTGAGTTTCAGCATCAAAGATAGAGATATCATCAGCCTTATTAGAAGGTTTTTCTACTTCAGATTCACTAGAAGTATGCAAGGTCCTATAATTTTTCTTTTTCTTTTGCTTCCTAGAAGGACTAGATGTATCAATATTAATTCTTTTGTGAATCTCGCTTAGTTCTTTTAGGATGAGCTTCGGGATATAGTGGATCTTGAGTCATTGCTCCTCCTCTAGTCATTACTCTAACAACATGATCATTCATATTATTATTCATTTCATGAAGTAGCTCACTTTGAGATTTAGCGACTTGTTCTAGTTGGGTTTGTACCATAGAAGCATGTTTTCCTACACCTCTTACACCATTGGTGATTCTAAATAACAAGTCACTTAAGCGAGCAATCATATCAGAGTTTTGTTTCAATTGTTTCATAACATAGGAGTTGAAATGATTTTCCTTTCTAATATAATTATCAAACTCATATGAGCATTAACTAGGTTGTTTATTGTAAGGGATGTCACCTTCATCAAACCTTAAAAGATAATTTACCTCCACCACCTATGGTTCTGTGTTGAGACCATGTATTTGTTTGATGGGTGGTAAATTCTTAACATCTTCAGCTTTAATGCCTTGTTCCTTCATACATTTCTTTGCCTCTTGCATAGTTTCACGACTAAGGAATAAGATACCCCTCTTCTTTGGAGTAGGCTTAGGCAGTGGTTCAGGAAGTGTCCATTCATCATGATTTTTCAATATATTAGTCGATAATTCCTCACCTTATTCAACAATTTGTTACCTCAAAACACAACCAACACAAGTATCTAGGTGGTCCCTAGAAGCATCGGTTAGTCCATTATAAAATATATCAAGTATTTCATTCTTCTTAAGAGGATGATCAGGCAAGGCATTAAGTAATTGTAGAAGCCTCCCCAAGCTTATGGGAGACTTCGTTCTTCAATTTGCACAAACTTAAATATTTCTTGTAAGGCAGCTTGTTTCTTATGAGCGTGAAAATATTTTTTAGAGAAGTAGTAAATCATATCCTGGGGACTACACACACTACGAGGAAGAAGAGTATTGTACCAAATCTTAGAATCAACCTTTAATGAGAATGGAAATAATTTGAGAATATAGTAGTAGAGAATTTTCTCATCATGAGCAAATAGGGTGGCTATATCATTTAACTTAGTGAGATGTGCCACAACAATTTCATTTTCATAGCCATTAAAAGGATCAGATTCAACCAAAGTAATTAACTCTGGGTTGGTAGAGAATTCATAATCCTTATCGGTAACAAAGATAGGTGAAGTAGCAAACTTAGGATCATGTATCATTCTAGCATTCAAGGATTTTTCTTTAAACTTGCATAGTACTTTATTAAAATCTTCCCTATCCTCACAAGCAAGAAAGTCTCTAGTTATTTCTTCATCCATAACATACCCTTGAGGTACTTTAGGCATTTCAATTCTAGGATTATCATGTCTAAAAGGTGTTCCAATATTTTCAATTTCAAAGACTTCATTAGTTTCGACATGCTCAATTTACTTATCTCTAGCAAGTTGTTCATCAAGAAATTCACCTAATGGCACAGTATCATCAAGCAAGGTACTAGCATCATCATTAGCATCATTCATAACAGAGGTAGCATCATCAATAATTTGCGACATATCAGCATTAATAGCATGTGGCGGTGGTGTTGCAAGTCTATTAAAAATAGAGGGTGAATCAAGTGCACAGCTAGTTGGTAGTTCCTTACCTCATCTCATCTTAGAGGGAATGATCTTGGTTCTTGTATTTCTTAGATTCTTCATCGTGATCAATAAATAGATATCCCAAGTGACTCAGCAAATATAGCTATGCTCCCTGGCAACGGCGCCAAAAAACGTTTTCGATAACCCACAAGTATATGGGATCGCAATAGTTTTCGAGGGTAGGGTATTCAACCCAAATTTATAGATTCGACACAAGGGGAGCCAAAGAATATTTGCATGTATTAGAAGCTGAGTTGTAAATTTAACCACACTTGGAGATTTAGTATCTATAGCACAGTGATTAGTAGGACAGTAATATGGTAGTTTTGATAGCAGTGGTAACAGTAGCAATAGTAACAGTAAAAATGATAGCAGTTTTGTAGCAGTTGTAACAGCAGTAGCTACTGTAGTAACTCCGCAACAACAATATGTGGAAAACACGCACGCATTAGATTAGTGATATTGTTGGATGATATTCGTCATGTATCAGTCATAACATAGGGCGTCGCAGAACTAGCTCCTGTTCATCGATATATTGTAGGCACGTATTCCGTAAATAGTCATGCGTGCTTATGGAAAAGAACTTGCATGACATCTTTTGTCCTACCCTCCCATGGCAGTGGGGTCCATAAGCAAAATAAGGGATATTAAGGCCTCCTTTTAATAAAGAACTGGAACAAAGCATTAACACATAGTGAATACATGAACTCCTCATACTACGGCAATCACCGGAAAGAATCCCAATTATTGTCACTTTGGGGTATGCGGATCCTAACATGTAGTGTGTGCATATGACTTGCAAGATCGGATCAAGAACATAGATATAATGGTGAAAACATAAACGGTTCATATCTGAAATCATGGCACTCGGGCCCTAGTGACAAGTATTAAGCATGGCAAAGTCATAGAAACATCAATCTCCAAACATAGTGGATACTTGGGATCAAGCCCTAACAAAACTAACTCGATTACATGATGAATCTCATCCAACTAGTGAGACTACGAAGTATTTACTCACTCCTGGTGGGTAGCATCATGGAATTGGCGATGGAGGAGTGTTGGTGATGACGAAGACCAAAGATTCCCCTCTCCGGAGCCCCAAACGGACTCTAGATCTAGCCTCCCGATGAAGAACATGAGATGGCAGAGGCTCCATATCGTGAAACAGGATGAAACTTCCTCTCCTATTTTTCTCCAAAAATAGGAATTTATAGTGCTAGAGTTAGGGTCAGCGGAGCCCCGACGGCCCCACTACCCACCAGGGCGCACCATGGGGGTGGCGTGCCTTGGTGCCTAGTGGCCTCCTGGGGGCCCTCCAGTGGTTCTTGTTTCTAGTATTTTTCTTTTATTCAATAAGAAATACCCAAAAAGTTTCGTACAATTCTCAGAACTTCTAGTTCTACACAAAAACAACACCATGGTAGTTTTGCTGAAAACAACGTCGGTCCGGGTTAGTTTCATTCAAATCATGCAAATTAGAGTCGAAAACAAGACCAAAGGCATTAGGAAAAGTAGGTACGATTGTGACGTATCAAGTACACATAAGAATAAGTCAACACTTCATGTATTGCCAAGACAAGTTGCATAATAATTTTCAAAAATTATGTATTGTATACTATCATTTGCACAATTCATATCTACCAACATAAGCCACGAAAACTCTAGGATAAGTAGATAACAAAACTATGGCAACAATATGTCCAAACAGAACAGTGTGTACCAATGAATTTAAAAATTGTACTTGTCTAACCCCAAATATTATGAACACTAGGGCATGATAAATAATTTTTATAGTAGTATTATATAAAAATTTAAGAAACTTTCCACATTCCAGTAAAATAAATAATTTCAAGCACTACAACGAAAGTTTCAGGTTTTGAACAACACACATCACACATGCAATTCAAGAATCCCAAGGCAATTATTGGTACTTTATACTGGAAAACAAGATTATAAATAAAATCAAGCAAATTTTAACAAATAAAATAATGCTCCAAGCAAAACTCATGTTATATGACGAATAAAAATATAGCTCTAAGTAAGATATACCGATAATGTTGAAGATGAAAGAGGGGATGCCTTCTCGGGCATACCCAAGCTTAGATGCTTGAGTCTGTTGGAAATATGCCCTAGAGGCAATAATAAATTAGTTATTATTATATTTATTTGTTCATGATAATCGTTTATTATCCATGCTATAATTATATTGATTGGAAACACAAATACATGTGTGGATACATAGACAAAACACTGTCCCTAGTAAGCCTCTAGTTGACTAGCTCATTGATCAATGATGGTTAAGGTTTCCTAACCATAGACAATTGTTGTCACTTGATAACGGAAGAATGATGTGATGGACAAGACCCAAACTATAAATGTAGCGTATGATCGTGTCAGTTTATTGCTGCTGTGTTCTGCATGTCAAGCTATCTGTTCCTATGACCATGAGATCATGCAACTCCTGGACACCGGAGGGATACCTTGTGTGTATCAAATGTCGCAATGTTACTGGGTGACTATAAAGGTGCTCTACAGGTATCTCCAAAGGTGTTTGTTGGGTTGGCATGGATCAAGACTGGGATTTGTCACTCCATGTAACGGAGAGGTATCTCGGGGCCCACTCGGTAATACAACATCACAACAAGACTTCCAAGCAATGTGACCAAGGAGTTAGTTACGGGATCTTGTATTATGAAACGAGTAAAGAGACTTGCCGGTAACGAGATTGAACTAGGTATGGAGATACCGACGATCGAATCTCGGGCAAGTAACATATCGAAGGACAAAGGGAACATCATACGGGATTAACTGAATCCTTGACATAGAGGTTCAATCGATAGAGATCTTCGTAGAATATGTGGGAGCCAAAATGGACATCCAGGTCCCGCTATTGGTTATTGAACAAAGAGTGTCTCAGGTCATGTCTACATAGTTCTCGAACCCGCAGGGTCTGCACACTTAAGGTTCGGTGACGTTTCTGTATAGTTGAGTTATAGGTGTTGGTGACCGAAGGTTGTTCGGAGTACTGGATGAGATCTCGGACATCACGAGGATCTCCGGAATGGTCCAGAGGTAAAGATTGATATATAGGAAGTCCTGTTTTGGTCATCGGAAAAGTTTTGGGCTCATCGGTAGTGTACCGGGACTGCCGGGAGGGGTGCCGGGGACCATCGGGAGGGGTCTCACGCCCCAAGGGGCCTCATGGGCTGTGGGAAGAGATAAATCAGCCCCTAGTGGGCTGGAATAAGTTCCCACTAAAGCCCATAAGGTTTGAGAAGAAAAAAAACACAAGGTGGAAAGAGTTTCAAGTGGTAAGGAGGAATCCTACTCCAAATAGGATTGGAGGAGGACTCCTCCTCTCTCCCTTGCGCAAGAGAGAAAAAAGGCTGCCCTAGG
This sequence comes from Hordeum vulgare subsp. vulgare, assembly GCF_904849725.1. Lineage (NCBI taxonomy): Eukaryota > Viridiplantae > Streptophyta > Magnoliopsida > Poales > Poaceae > Hordeum > Hordeum vulgare. Next base: position 294,841,008 of record NC_058522.1, read on the forward strand.
GCGCAGCCCTCTCCCTCCTCTCCTCATATATATACTAAGGGTTTTGAGGGTTTTAGGACAAAATAGAAAACATCCACGTGATGCCCTCTCTCTGTAGATATGTTTCTCCTCTAGTTTGAGCGGTGCTTAGGCGAAGCCCTGCTGGAATAGCATCACCACCACCACCGCCACGCCGCCGTGCTAGAGAACTCATCTACCTCTCCTCCCCCTCTTGCTGGATCAAGAAGGTGGAGATCGTCATCAAGCTGTACGTGTGCGGAACGCGGAGGTGTCGTCCCTTCGGCACTTGATCGGGACGGGTCATGGGACGGATCATGGGACGGTTCTTGGGACAAATCGTGGGACGGTTCGTGGGATGGATCGTGAAGACACACCACTACATCAACCGCATTTATTAACGCTTCCGCTTAGCAATCTACAAGGGTATGTAGATTCAATCTCCCTCTTGTAGATGAGCATCACCATGATAAGACTTCGTGTGCGTAGGAAATTTTTTGTTTCCCATGGAACGTTCCCCAACAGTGGCATCATGAGCTAGGTTCATGTGTAGATGATATCTCGAGTAGAACACAAAAGAGTTTTTGGGCGTTGATGTTCGATTTTCTGCCCTCCTTAGTCTTTTCTCGATTCGGCAGTATTGTTGGATTGAAGCGGCCCGAACCAACCTTACTCGTACGCTTACGGGAGACCGGTTTCATCGACTAACATGCAACTTGTTGCATAAAGATGACTGGCGGGTGCCTATTTATTCAACTTTAGTTGAATCGGATTTGACCGAGGCGGTCCTTGGAGAAGGTTAAATAGCAAATTGCATATCATCATTGTGGCTTTGCATAAGTAAGATGCGATCATACTAGATACCCATAGCAGCCACGTAAAACATGCAACAACAAATTAGAGGACGTCTAACTTGTTTTTACAAGGTATGCATGTGATGTGATATGGCCAACGACATGATGTGATATATTGGATGTATGAGATGAATCATGTTGGAATAGTTAATATCGACTTGCACGTCGATGCTACGGCAACCGGCGGGAGCTATAGGGTTGTCTTTAAACTAACGTTTGTGCTTGCAGATGCGTTTACTATATTGCTAGGTTGTAGCTTTAGTTGTAATAGCATAGATAGCGCGACAACCTCGATGGCGGCACGATGATGGAGATCATGGTGTGGCGCCGGTGATGATGAAGATCATGCCGGTGCTTTGGTGATGGAGATCAAGAAGCACAAGATCATGGCCATATCATGTCACTTATGAATTACATGTGATGTTAATCCTTTTTATGCACCTATTTTGCTTAGAACGACGGTAGCATTATAAGGTGATCCCTCTTTAAAATTTCAAGATAAAATTGTGTTCTCCCCGACTGTGCACCATTGCGACAGTTCATCGTTTCAAGACACCACATGATGATTGGGTGTGATAGACTCAACGTTCACATACAATGGGTGCAAAACAGTTGCACACGCGGAACACTTGGGTTAAACTTGACAATCCTAGCATGTACAGACATGGCCTCGGAAGACAAGAGACCGAAAGGTCGAGCATGAATCATATAGTTGATATGATCAACATGGAGATGTTCACCACTGAAACTATACTCAACTCACGTGATGATCGGACTTGACTTAGTGGATTTGGATCATGCGCTACTCAAATGACTAGAGGGGTATCTATTTTGAGTGGGAGTTATTAGTAATATGATTAGCTAAACTCAATTATCATGAACATAGCAAAAAGGTATTTGCAAATTATGTTGTAGCTTGCGTTGTAGCTCTACTATTTTTATATGTTCCTAGAGAAAATTTTGTTGAAAGATGATAGTAGCAATTCTGCGGACTGAGTCCGTAAACTGAGGATTTTCTTCTTTGTTGCGCAGAAGGCTTATGTCCTTAATGCACCACTCGTTGTGCTGAACCTCGAGCGTCGTCTGTGGATGTTGCGAACATCTGACATACACGTTTTTGATGACTACGTGATAGTTCGGTGCCTAATACTTGAACGACTTAGAATTGGGGCCCCGAAGACGTTTTGAAATGTCACGGAACATATGAGATGTTCCAAGAGGTGAAATTGGGATTTCATGCTCGTGCCCTTGTTAAGAGGTATGAGACCTCCGACAAGATTCTTTGTCTATAAAAGTAAGGTAGAAATGCTCAATCGTTGAGCGTGTGCTCGGATTGTCTGAGTGCTACAATCGCTTGAATCGAGTGGGAGTTGATCTTCCACATAAGATAGTGATGGTTCTCCAAAGTCACTGCCACCAAGCTACTAGAGCTTCGTGATGAACTATAACATATCAAGGATACATATGATGATCCTTAAGCTATTCACGATGTTTGACATCGCAAAAGTAGAAATCAAATAGGAGCATCAATTGTGGATGGTTAGTAAAACCACTAGTTTCAACAAGGGCAAGGGCAAGAAGGGATACTTCATGGAACGGCAAACCAGTTGTTTCTATAGTGAAGAGACCCAAGGTTGAACCCAAGCCCAAGACTAAGTGATTCTGTAATGAGGGGAACAGTCATTGAAGAGGAGCTACCCTAGATACTTTATAGATGAGAAGGTTGGCAAAGTCGACATAAGTATATTTGATATACATGATATTGATGTGTACTTTACTAGTACTCCTAGTAGCAGAAGGGTATTAGATACCAGTTCAGTTGCTAAGTGTTAGTAACTCGAATAAAAGCTACGTAATAAACGGAGACTACCTAAAGGCAAGGTGACGATATGTGTTGGAAGTGTTTCCAAGGTTGATGTGATCAAATATCGCACGCTCCCTCTACCATCGGGATTGGTGTTAAACCTAAATAGTTGTTATTTGGTATTTGTGTTGAGCATGAGCATGATTGGATCGTGTTTATTGCAATACGATTATTCATTTAAAGAGAATAATGGTTATTCTATTTGCTTGAATAAATACCTTCAATGGTTTATTGAATCTCGATCGTAGTGCTACGCATGTTCATAATATTGATGCCAAAAGATACAAAGTAGTAATGATAGTACCACTTACTTGTGGCACTGCCGTTTGAGTCATGTTGGTATAAAATGCATGAAGAAGCTCCATGCTGATGGATATTTGTACTCACTCATTTTCAAAATGTTTGAGACATGCAAACCAAGCCTATTGGTATAAACGCATGAAGAAACTCCATGCAGATGGATTGTTTGGACTCACTTGATTTTTGAATCACTTGAGACATGCAAATCATACCACATGGGCAAGATGACTGAAGACCTTATTTTCGAGTGAGATGGAGCTAGAAAGTAACTTATTGGAAGTAATACATTTGGATGTATGAAGTCCAATGAGTGCGGAGGCACGCTATGGATATCGTTATGTTCTTACTTCACAAATGATTTGAGTACATACTAGTGTATTTGCTTGATGAAACACACGTTTGAATTATTGAAAGGTTCAAGTAGTTTCAGTGTGAAGTTGAAGATAGTCGTGACAAGAGGGTAACATGTCTACGATATGATCATAGAGATGATTATCTGAGTTTTGAGTTTGGTACACAATTAAGACAAATGTGAAAATTGTTCCACATCTCATGCCACCTACAACACCATAGTGTGATGGTGTGTCCGAATGTCATAGCCGCGCCCTATTTGATATGGTGCATACTATCATGTCTCTTATCGAATTACCACTATCGTTTATGGGTTATGCATTAGAGACAATCACATTCACTTTAAATAGGGCACCACGTATTTCCGTTGAGATGACACCGTATGAACTATGGTTTGGAGAAACCTAAGTTGTCATTTCTTAAAAGTTTGGGGCTGCGATGATTATGTGGAGAAGTTTCAGCATGATAAAGCTCGAACCCAAAGCGGATAAATGCATCTTCATAGGACATCCAAAACAGTTGAGTATACCACCTATCTCAGATCCGGAAGCAAAGTGTTTGTTTCTAGAGACGGGTCCTTTCTCGAGAAAAGTTTCTCTCGAAAGAATTGAGTGGGAGGGTGGTGGAACTTGATGAGGTTATTGAACCATCACTTCAACAAGTGTGTAGCAGGGTGTAGGAAGTTGTTCCTATGGCGCATACATCAATTGAAGTGAAACTGATGATAGTGATCATTAAGCTTCGAATCAAGTTACTACAAACCTCGTAGGTCGACATGGTCACGTACTACTACAGAGTGCTACGGTAACCCTGTTTTGGAGGTCATGTTGTTGAACAGCAATGAACCTACGAGCTATGGAGAAGCGATGGTGGGCCCGGATTCCGGCAAATGGCTGGAGGCCATGAAATCCGAGAGAGGATCCGTGTATAAAAACTGTCGGGACCCCGATCCTAAGCCATAGGAATCCAGCCTGTAACACATCGCATCCCTTTGTGGTCTCACGCACGGTTAACTCCACGGCTGCAGCCTTACCTTAGCCGGGACCGTTTGCGTCTTTTGACTCACGTATGTGATAGTGTCGCTAGCAATCCAATGTCAAAGAACCCGGATCGACATGTCTAGTCATAAACCAAAGTGGCAGTACCGCACAAGGACAGGCATACATGACCCAACAAAGCAGGTGTCGGTCATCAACGAACGTAGACGAGTCGTAGCAAGCTACAAGGACTCCATTACGTCGCGCGACATTTCCCCAAAGGGGACAGACACAGCAGCTAAGAAGGACACATGCCGGTCAACCAATGTGTCCGGAGCAGTAGCGAACTACCAAGGCTCGTTGGATCACAAAGGGGCATTTCCTTGTAAGGAGTGCTACTAAAGTTCACGACTAGGTAATCGAACCCCATACATATCAAGTACGACACACGTACGCATGGCATAACAATATGTATAGATACATCGATGGCATCACAACATAACCATAAACATACAACCTTTATCTAAGAGGCTCGGAAGAGCCACACACATAATATTACACATTAAGGGTCTCACGACCCATAATAACAGTCATACAAATACAAGCCAGCGGAAGAGTTATAAACTGTCTGGGTACAGACAGGGCAACTAGAAGGCACATGGCCTGACTATACTACAGAGCCGACGTAGGGCCAGATCGTAGCTGGGACACCAGCTACTCGTCGTCGTCGATGTCTACGAAGAACCCTCCATTAGGGTCATTAGCAACCTCTGCAACATTTATTAAGCAAACATGAGTACAAAGGTACTCAGCAAGACTTTAGGAGAACTAACTACTCATGCAAGGTATCAAAAGGTATTGTGGGGTTTCAGGCGGAAAGCCAGCATTTGACTCGTGGCTAGACAACTTGCATTTTGAAATTAGTTTTGACAACTTGATTTCTCGCACACGAGTCCACTAACACCACAGCAATACACTATCGTCGAATCATTCCGTCTCCACACGGAAATGCCGTCCACGACACTCACGCTTATCTTGACAAATTTTATGAGTAGCCTTTGAAGTTATCTATGAACAACATATGTCTCCAAGTAGTCCATATCCGCGGACGCAGCTATTCGAATAGATCATAACCCTGCAGGGGTGTACTTCATCACACACGCTCTCGCCACTTATCGCCATGTGCACGTCATGCACCTCGGCAACCTTCAAGCGGAAGCCCAGCGAGGGAGTCGGCCACGCCCGTTAACCACACTAGTACCTAGTCCAGGTTTATCGCCTATCTGAGAGTAACCCGTACGGATGTCCGGCCGAGGTTTCCGCCACGGCCTCAAACGATGTGCGCAGGGTTCCCAAGCCCACCATCCGGGTGCCACTTGGTACACCGTGCCACTGCCTACCGCATCACGGTCCACCTCTCAGGTCAGCACCATGCACGGCCTCCAGCATTACTATAAACACCAGAAACTACTTGCAACTCCTGGACCGAGTACTACGCGATTAATAGGCCGAGCGGGGTCATATTTCAGGGCCCAGCATGTGGTAGTATCTAGTCTTGGATTACATACACGGAACTCAGTTCCTAAGGACGGTTCCAATGAAACAACCCGCCATGTACTCCTACACAGCCTTTCACCGGTACCTTTACCAAATCAAGTTCAACACACAACCTTTGCTCACCGAACACATTCCACATTTCTGTTCATCTCCTAGATGACAGACCATACACAACTCTAAGCATAGCATGCATAGCAGGATAAGGCACATCATAGCTCAAGCAACTACCAGGTATGCTAGGTTGCAAGGTTTGGCTATTTACTGTGACAAGGTTAAGTCATGCAAAGGAAGTGGGTTCAACTATCGTGGCAAAAGCAGTTGAAGCATTTGATCCTAATGCAATGAATAGATGTAGGAGAAAGAACATAGGAGTTATCGGGATGATCAAAAGGGTTGCTTGCCTTGTTGCTCAGAGGAGGAACGATATCCGTCAGACGGATATTCGGTGGAATCCGGGGGTGCGGAGCCTACCGAAACGAATGGCAACATTCAATAACAATCATATGCACTCAAAATGATGCATGAGCATGGCATGAGAATGCAGATGATAAGTTATTATTTTCAACATGTATTAGGTTTAGACTTGATTTGAATCACATTCGAATAGCAATTCAAACGGGGTATTCTCGGATACCGGTTAATTGATTCGACCTGATGCTCGGTTCAACTTGATGCTAACATGCATGAAATGTCATGTTATGATACTGATTTGTAATTAGGACAGTGTGTGATCATTGCATATATAATGAAATTTGAATATTTTTGCAAATTCCATTTATAAAGTGATTAAAAGAATTGAATTATTCCTTATTTCACAATTTAGGGTTCTGTAACCTTTTCAAACATAGTTGAAAATAGCATAATCAAAATCCTTGAATTTTTCGGATACTTTTTCATATATAAATTATTTTCATTGGAGTTACAGATTAATTTCTATGATTTTTACAAATTTTAGCAATTTCCTGAATTAGTTTTAAACTGGAAATTCTATTTATTAGCTCAGGCTGACGTCAGCAGGTCAGCCGACCTGTTCAGGTCAAACCTGACAGGGGGGCCCCACTGGTCAGCCTCTTTGGGACTAATCCCGCGCTGACCAGCCCCTAATTGGGGTTTGACCAGGCGTGGGGCCCTCTGGCAGCGACTGAGGGGAGGGCGATTACGCCCTAATGGTCGGCCACGTCGACGCCCACCGGAGGGTGGTCGCCGCCGACCAGACCCGCGGCGGAGGGCTCGCCGGAGGCGACCTAGACGGCGCTGCACAGCACCAAAACGCACGCGGTTGGCAGCTACAGCATGCTCGCGAAGTGGCCGATCTGGCAGGACCAACTGGGGAGGCTAGGGTCGCCGGAAGAGGCGTCGGCGACGAGCCGGAGCGGCGGCCGAAGCTCGGGCGTCATCGGGGTCTTTGAATCAGGGGGATCTACGCTCGGTTCTTAACTGCTACGGCATCTACGCGTCGTCCTGGAGCTGCTGGTGCCCTCGGAAGGACGGGCTGATCATCGGAGGGCTACCGGCGACGAGCGGCAGCGGCGGTCCTCGTCGGGCTCCGGTGAAACTAGGGCTAGAGGAGGGGATCGAGGGGGAAAACTTAGGGGAAGCGACAGCATGCTCACGGGGAGTGCAGAGCAGAGCTTAGACGGCTCGGGGAAGGCCTGGGGGCGACGAATCGACGGGGGAGGTCCGGCGGCCGGAGGTGGAAGACGACGGCGTTGCGGGCGTTGCAGGGCTCGAGGAAGCTTCGGCTTCTGCAGAGATGACCAAGGCGACGAGGCGGAGCTAATGGCATGCTCTGGGAGGGAAACCTATGGCCAGGGGCACGGGCAGCTCGAGCTCGAGCTCGGCTCTAATGGCGGCAGCAAGGAGGAGGAGGAGATCCGGGAGGAGGGAGAGAACCGAGGCGGGGAATGGATAGGGGAGGCTTTGGGGAGCTTATCCCCGTCGTCGCCAGCACGAGGCGGCGGCCAGGCAGGCACGCAGGTGCGTGGCCGCGCCGGAGGGGGTGGCGGCCACCTCCTGCTGCCTACTGGCGCGAGGGAGGGGACGAGCGGGGAGATGGGCCGGGCCAGGCTTAGGCGACAGGTAAGGTTTTTCCTTTTTTTTCTGTTTTTGTTTTTCTGTTTTGCTAATTATTGTTTTACTAATTAATTCAGCTCCAAAACAAAAGGTAAAAACTAATTTATACCTCCTGAAATATTTGTTATAATATCCCCATTCATTTCCAAGGTTTTCAACATTTTTGGAAAAATATAGTTTCTGATTTCAAATTTTAAAGTTTGAAACCAGTGGCTTTTGCATTTATTTAAAATGCTTAAAGTGTCAAGAAAATAGTTTTCTCCAATGCTCATTTACTTTCATGATTTATCAGAAAGTTTGAACATTTCTTGAGGCCATTTTGGGTTCATTGATTTTGAACTAGTTTGAAATTTCCTTTAATTGAAATGGTGGCTAGGGTTTTGAGTTTTTCCTTTGCCACTTTGTTGTTTTTGTTGAAACTTCTTAGATGCAAATGCAAAGAAGACATGAGCACAATGCTATCTTGCTTAATGGTTAGGGATGTGACAAAAACAAAGTATAGACTTTGGAAGAATTACTTGATGGTCATAAGACTATTAAGTCCATATGGATCTTTAAAAGGAAGACAGACGATGATGGTGAAAAGTCACCATTAAGAAAAGCTCGACTTATCGCAAAGATGTTTCCGACAAGCTCAAAGTGTTGACAATGATGAGACTTTCTCACTCGTAGCGATGCTAAAAGTATGTTGGAATTAAGTTAGCAGTTGCTACATTATTTATGAAATATTGCACATAGGATGTCAAAACATTGTTTCCTCGATGGTTTCCTTCAGGAAAGGTTGTATGTGATACAACCAGAAGGTTTTGTCGATCCTAAGGATGCTAACAAGTATGCAAGCTCTAGCGATCTTTCTATGGACTGGTGCAAGCATCTCGGAGTTGGAATATACGCTTTGATGAGATGATCAAAGCTTTTGGGTTTATACAAGGTTTATGAGAGACTTGTATTTCCAAAGAAGTGAGTGGGGGCACTATAGAATTTCTGATAAGTATATGTGGTTGACATATTGTTGATCGGAAGTAATGTAGAATTTCTGGAAAGCATAAAGGGTTGTTTGAAAGGAGTTTTTCAAAGGAAAACCTAGATAGAGCTACTTGAACATTGAGCATCAATATCTATAGAGATAGATCAAAACGTTAAATAGAACTTTCAATGAAATGCATGCCTTGACAAGTTCTGAAGGAGTTCAAAATAGATCAGCAAAGAAGGAGTTATTGGCTGTGTTGTAAGGTGTGAATTTGAGTAAGGCTCAAAGCCCGACCACGGCAGAAGAAAGAGAAAGCACGAAGGTCGTCCCCTATGCCTTAGCCGTAGGCTCTAAAGTATGCCATGCTGTGTACCGCACCTAATGTGTGCCTTGCCATAAGTCTGTCAAGGGGTACAAAGAGTGATCCGGGATTGAATCACTAAACTGCGGTCAAAGTTATCCTTAATAACTAATGGATTAAGGAGTTTTTCTCGATCATGGAGGTGATTAAAGAGTTCGTCGTAAAGGGTTACGTTGATGCAAGCTTTGACACTAATCCGAATAACTCTAAGGAGTAAAGCGGATTCGTATAATGGAGCAGTCATTTGGAATAGTTCCAAATGGCACGTAGTAGCAGCATCTACAGGATAACATAGAGATTTGTAAAGCACACAGAGATCTGAAAGGTTCAGACTCGTTGACTAAAACCTCTCTCACAAGCAAGATGCGATCAAACCCCGTAAATGTGTGGGTGTTGGATTCGTTAAAATCACATAGTGATGTGAACTAGATTATTGACTCTAGTGCAAGTGGGAGGCTGTTGGAAATATGCCCTAGACGCAATAATAAATTAGTTATTATTATATTTCTTTGTTCATGATAATCGTTTATTATCCATGCTATAATTGTATTGATTGGAAACACAAATACATGTGTGGATACTGCTACGGCAACAAAAGTCCTTCCCCGGCAACGCCAAGAATTCTTCTTGCTACTTCTCTTGCTTGCGTCGTTTTTTCCCTTGAAGAGGAAAGGGTGATGCAGCACAGGAGCAGTAAGTATTTCCCTCAGTTTGAGAACCAAGGTATCAATCCAGTAGGAGAATCTCGTCAAGTCCAGAGTACCTGCGCAAACACAAAAGAGCTTGCACCCAATGCTATAAAGGGGTTGGCAATCCCTTCAAGATTGATTGCAAAGTGAGATCTGAAGGCGGAAAGTGCAACGAAGAAAAAGTGTAACGCTGAAAATATGGTGTGGAGTAGACCCGGGGCCATAGTGTTCACTAGAGGCTTCTCTCAAAATAGCAAATATCATGGTGGGTGAACAAATTACTGTCGAGCAATTGATAGAACCGTGCAAAGTCATGACGATATCTAAGGCAATGATCATACATATAGGCATCACGTCCGAGACAAGTAGACCGATACTTTCTGCATCTACTACTATTACTCCACACATCGACCGCTATCCAGCATGCATCTAGTGTATTGAGTTCATGACGAACAGAGTAACGCCTTAAGCAAGATGACATGATGTAGAGAGATAATCTCAAACCAATGATGAAAACCCCATCTTTTTACCCTTGATGGCAACAACATGATGCGTGCCTCGCTACCCCTTCTGTCACTTGTGAGGTCACCGCACGGAATGAACCCAAAAGCAAGCACTTCTCCTATTCCAAGAATCATAGATCTAGTTGGCCAAACAAAACCCACAACTCGAAGAGAATTACAAGGATATGAAATCATGCATAAGAGCGATCAGAAGAAACTCAAATAAGATTCAAAGATAATATGATCATAAATCCACAATTCATCGGATCTCGACAAACACACCGGAAAAGAAGATTACATCGGATAGATCTCCATGAAGATCATGGATAACTTTGTATTGAAGATCCAAGAGAGAGAAGAAGCCATCTAGTTACTAGCTATGGACCCGTAGGTCTATGGTGAACTACTCATGCATCATCGGAGAGGTCATGGTGTTGATGAACAAGCCCTCCGTATCCGAATCCCCCCCCGGTAGGGCACCAGAACGTGCCCCAGATGGGATCTTGTGGAGACAGAAGCTTGCGGCGGCGGAAAAGTACTTTTGATGATCTCCTGGTTTTTTATGGGATTTTAGGGAATGTATAGGCGCAAAACCTAGGGCCAAGGAGGCTCAGGGAGCCCACAAGCCAGGGGGCGCGGGCCCCCTCTGGCCGCACCGTGAGGGCTTATGGGGTCCCTGGTGCCCCCTGCCCTGATTCTCCGGCTTCCCGATCTTTTTCTGTTCCGGAAAAAATCTTTTTGGCAGTTTCATTCCGTTTGTACTCCGTTCAAAATCCTCCTCTGAAAGGGGTCAAAAACATGGAATAAACAGGAACTAACACTTGGCACTGAGTTAATAAGTTAGTCCCAAAAAATATACAAAAGGCATGCAAAACATCCAAAGTTTGACAAGATAATAGCATGAAACCATCAAAAATTATAGATACGTTGGAGACGTATCAAGCATCCCCAAGCTTAACTCCTGCTCGTCCTCGAGTAGGGAAGTGACAAAGACTGAATTTTTGATGTGGAATGCTACCTAGCATAGTTGTCCTTTGCAACTTCTTTCACGTGACATGAATGTTCAGATCCGTAAGATTCAAAGCAATAGTTTGCTATTGACATGAAAACAATAATACTTCAAGCAAACAAGCAAGGTAATCATGAACTTTCAAAATAACTAGGCCAAGGAAACTTATCCCTACAAAATCATATAGTCTGGCTATGCTCCATCATCCTCACACAACTAATGTAAATCATGCACAACCCCGGTATTGGCCAAGTAGTTTTTTTCGCACTCTTACTTTCTCAGACCTTTTATAACTATCACGCAATACATGAGCGTGAGCCATGGATATAGCACTATAGGTGGAATAGAGTGTGGTGGTGGTTGTGAGACAAAAAAGGAGGAGATGGTCACATTGACTCGGCATATCAAAGGGCTATGGAGATGCCCATTAATAGATATCAATGTGAATGAGTAGGGATTTACATACAAGGGATGCACTAGAGCTATAAATATGTGAAAGCTCAAAAGGAAAACTAGTGGGTATGCATCCAACTTGCTCGCTCACTAAGACCTAGGGAAATTTTGAGGAAGCCCATCATTGGAATATACAAGCCAAGTTATATAATGAAGATTCCCACTAGGATATGGTAGTGACAAAGCAAGAAGCTCTCAATCATGAAGAATATGGTGCTATTATGAAGCACAAGTGTGGAAAAAGATAGTAGCATTATCCCTTCTCTCTTTTTCTCTCTTCTTTTTTTCATTTGGGCTCATAGGCATCTTCTTTTTTCTCTTTTCTCTTTTTTGGGCTCTTTGGCCTCCTTTTTTTTATTTCCTCACATGGGACAATGCTCTAATAATGATGATCAGCAGAGTTTTATTTACTCACAACTCAAAAGCTTAGAACAATGATGACTCTATAGGAAATGCCACCGGCGGTGTACCGGGATGTGTAACGATCTTGTTTGGCGTATGACGTTGAAACATCTCGCTAGCTATCTTACGATCATGCAATGGAAATTATGAGAGTGACAGCACAAGTCATTAGACGGAACGGTGGGAGTTGCATGGCAATATATCTCGGAATGGCTATGAAAATGCCATAGTAGGTAGGTATGGTGGCTGTTTTGAGGAAGGCATATGGTCGGTTTGTGCACCGGGGAGAATTGCGTGGCACTAGAGAGGTTAGCAATGGTGAAAGGTGAAAGTGCATCTATACCATGGACTCACATTAGTCATGAAGAACTCACATACTTGTTGCAAAAGTTTTTATTAGTAATCGAAACAAAGTGCTAAACGCATACTCCTAGGGGAAGGGTTGGTAGTTGTTAACCATCGCGCGATCCCGGCCTCAACACAAAGGATGACAATCAATAGATCAATTATGCTCCGACTTCCTAACATAGCGGTTCACCATACGTGCATGCTACGGGAATCACTAAGTTCAACACAAGTATTTCTAGATTCACAACACCCTACTAACATAGCTCTTAATATTACCAAATCCACGTCTCAAAACTAATTGAGAGGAATCAAGACTTCTCTTTCTACTCAATGCACATGAAGATGGAGGTTTTGTATCCTCTTTGGGTACATATCACCTTTGGGACTACTTTCATAGCATAAGCCAACTACCAAGTCATGCACCGCCGTGCTCTAAAAGATATAAGTGAAGCACATAGAGCAAAATTATCTAGCTCAAAAGATATAAGTGAAGCACTATGAGCATTCTAGCAAAATCACGATAAGTGCATGTCTCTCTCTCAAAAAGGTGTGCGGCAAGGATGATTGTGACACAAAAAATAAAAGAGTCCTACGATACAAGACGCTCCAAGCAAAACACATATCATGTGGTGAATAAAAATATAGCTTCAAGTAATATTACCGATGGATTGGAGACGAAAGAGGGGATGCCTTCCCGGGGCATCCCCAAGCTTAGGCTTTTTGGTGTCCTTGAATTTCGCTTGGGATGCCTTGGGAATCCCCAAGCTTGAGCTATTTCCACTCCTTATCTCTTTGTCCATGAGAACATCACCCAAAACTTGAAAACTTCACAACACAAAACTTAAACAGAAACTTGTGATAACAATAGCACAAGAAAACAAACTACCACCTCTTTTGGTACTATAGCAAACTTGAATTCTATCTATATTGGTGTTGGGCTACTGTATTCTCACTTTTCCATGGCTAGTACCCCCCCATACTAACCATAGTTTCATCAAAACAAGCAACCAACTCAACAAAAACAGAATCTGTCAAAAACAGACGAGTCTGTAGCAATTTCTATACTTCGTATACTTCTGGTACCTAAAAAATTCTGAAACATTACGACTGCCTGGGGAAAAGGCATATAAACCAGAAGCAACAAGAATCAACTCAAAATCTCTTTCTGAATAAAAATGAAAAATCATCTCGTGAGCGAAAAGTTTCTGTCTTTTTCCAGCAGGATCAAACAACCATCACCAAGACTAGTCATAACGGTTTTGCTTGGCTCAAACACAAAAAAGAAATACAAAAAACACAATCACAACAGAATTATGATGGTGTGGACGCAACAAAACAGAAAGAAAAAGATAAATTCATTGGGTTGCCTCCCAACAAGCGCTATTGTTTAACGCCCTTAGCTAGGCATAAAAGCGATAGAATCATGTATCGTCGTCTTTGGTGCTCAAACCATAAGTGGCCCTCATCATGGATTCATAAGGCAATCTTATTTTCTTTCTAGGAGAGTGTTACGTGCCATTATTTAAAGGAAATTGAAATATAATATTCCCTTCCTTCATATCGATGATAGCACCAATGGTCCTTAGGAAAGGTCTACCAAGAATAATAGGGCATGTAGGATTGGAATCAATGTCAAGCACAATGAAATCCATGGGTACATAGTTCCTATTTGCAATAATAAGAACATCATTGATCCTTCCCATGGGTTTCTTGACAATAGAATCCGCAAGATGCAAATTAAGAGAACACTCTTCAATCTCATTAAAACCCAGAACATCACATAAAGACTTTGGAATCGTGGAAACACTAGCACCCAAATCACACAAAGCATTGCATTCATAGTTTTTTATTTTGATTTTGATGGTAGGTTCCCACTCATCATGAAGCTTTCTAGGGATAGAGACTTCCAATTAAAGTTTCTCTTCAAGAGATTATATCATAGCTTCGATGATATGATCAATAAAGGCATTGTTTTGGCTATAAGCGTGTGGAGAGTTTAACATGGATTGCATCAAGGAAATGCATACAATCAAGGAGCAACTATCATAATTTAATTCCTTGAAATCCATGGTAGTAACTTCATTACTACTCAAAGCTTTAATATCTTCTACTCCACTTTTAATGCTTTTAGCATCAAGATAGATGGACTCCAAATCATTGGGGCACTTTTCAACCAAAGTGGATTCATATCCAGCCCCATAATAATTAGGTTTGTCACAAGAAAACAAAGATTCAATGGGAGTCACACCAAGCACTTTAAGATCTTTGTGATTCTTATCACTAGAACACGCCTTTTAAGCCATTCATGTCTAGCACGAATTTGGGCGGTTCTTTCTTGGCTCTCAATCATGGAAACACGCATGGCTTTCAAAGTTTCATCCATATTGATCTTGGTAGGAGCACATATAACTTTCAAAGCATCAACACCACTAGACATTCTATCAACGCTCTTAGCCAAAATGTCAATTTTGAGTAGCTTCTCCTCTATAGATGCGTTGAAAATCTTTTGTGAGTTGATGAACTCTTTGATATTACTCTCTAGATCAGAGGGTAATCTATTGTAATTTCCATGAGTATTGTTGTAGGAGTTGACAAAGTTATTAGAGGAGTTACTAGGAAAAGGCCTAGGAACATAGTTTCCTCTAACATTGTTGTTGCCAAAATTATTCCTACCAACAAAATTAACGTCCAAGCTAGCGTTGCTACTCTCAATCAAGGAAGACAAGGGCATATCAATAGGATCTAAAGGAGCACTTCTACTAGCAACCAAATTCATTAACTCATCCATCTTAGCACTCAATGAGTTAATTTCTTATATAGCATGTACCTTCTTACTAGTAGGTGACCTTTCAGTGTTCCACTGAGAGTAGTTCGTCATGATGTTGTCTAGGAGCTTTGTGGCTTCCCCTAATGTGATTTCCATGAACGTTCCACCTGAGGCGGAGTCCAAGATATTTATAGAAGCAAAATTCAAGCCAGCGTAGAAGATTTGTATAATCATCCAAAGACTCAAGCCATGAGCGGGACAATTTCTAATCATCAATTTCATTCTCTCCCAAGATTGTGCAACATGTTCATGATCAAGTTGCTTGAAATTCATGATATCATTACGGAGAGAGATAATCTTAGCCGGCGGAAAATACTTGGATATATAAGCATCTTTGCACCTATCCCAAGAATTGATACTATTTTTGGGCAAAGAAGAAAACCAAGTTTTTGCGCGATCTCGCAACGAGAAAGGAAAAAAGCTTCAATTTAATCACATCATTATCCACATCTTTCTTCTTTTGCATATCGCAAAGCTCAATGAAGGTATTGAGATGGGATGCGGCATCTTCACTAGGAAGGCCGGAGAATTGCTCTTTCATAACAAGATTTAGCAAAGCGGCATTGATTTCGTATGACTCCGCACTAGTGGTGGGAGCAATCGGAGTACTAATAAAATCATTATTATTAGTATTCGAGAAGTCACAAAGTTTGGTGTGTTCATTCATGGTGACTTCGGCAAGCAAGCAAGCACACGAGCGAACAAAGGGCAAGCGAGAAAAAGGGCGAACGAAAAGGCAAACGAAAAAGGCAAACAAAAAAGGCAAACAAAAAAGGCAAATTGTGAAGTGGGGGAGAGGAAAACGAGAGGCAACTGGCAAACAAAGTAAATGCAAGAGATGAGTTTGCGACATCTACTTGGATGAGTTCTTGACTTGAACCTCCCCGGCAACGGTGCCAGAAATTGGCACGTTGACGGGAGACTATTCTTCACTTGATCCTCCCCGGCAACGGCGCCAGAAATTCTTCTGCTACAGCAACAAAAGTCCTTCCCCGGCAACGCCAAGAATTATTCTTGCTACTTCTCTTGCTTGCGTTGGTTTTTCCCTTTAAGAGGAAAGGGTGATGCAGCACAGGAAGAGTAAGTATTTCCCTCAGTTTGAGAACCAAGGTATCAATCCAGTAGGAGAATCTCGTCAAGTCCAGAGTACCTGCGCAAACACAAAAGAGCTTGCACCCAACGCTATAAAGGGGTTGTCAATCCCTTCAAGATTGATTGCAAAGTGAGATCTGAAGGCGGAAAGTGCAACGAAGAAAAAGTGTAAAGCTGAAAATATGGTGTGGAGTAGACCCGAGGGCCATAGTGTTCACTAGAGGCTTCTCTCAAAATAGCAAATATCATGGTGGGTGAACAAATTACTGTCGAGCAATTGATAGAACCGCGCAAAGTCATGACGATATCTAAGGCAATGATCATACATATAGGCATCACGTCCGTGACAAGTAGACCGATACTTTCTGCATCTACTACTATTACTCCACACATCGACCGCTAGCGAGCATGCATCTAGTGTATTGAGTTCATGACAAACAGAGTAACGCCTTAAGCAAGATGACATGATGTAGAGGGATAATCTCAAACCAATGATGAAAACCCCATATTTTTACCCTTGATGGCAACAACACGATGCATGCCTCGCTACCCCTTCTGTCACTGGGTGAGGTCACCGCACGGTATGAACCCAAAACCAAGCACTTCTTCCGTTGCAAGAATCATAGATCTAGTTGGCGAAACAAAACCCACAACTCGAAGAGAATTACAAGGATATGAAATCATGCATAAGAGCGATCAGAAGAAACTCAAATAAGATTTACCGATAATCTGATCATAAATCCACAATTCATCGGATCTCGACAAACACACCGCAAAAGAAGATTACATCGGATAGATCTCCATGAAGATCATGGAGAACTTTGTATTGAAGATCCAAGAGAGAGAAGAAGCCACCTAGTTACTAGCTATGGACCCGTAAGTCTATGGTGAACTACTCACGCATCATCGGAGAGGCCATGGTGTTGATGATGAAGCCCTCCGTATCCAAATCCCCCCACCGGCAGGGCACCAGAACGTGCCCTAGATGGGATCTTGCGGAGACAGAAGCTTGCGGCGGCGGAAAAGTACTTTCGATGATCTCCTAGTTTTTTATGGGATTTTAGGGAATATATAGGCGCAAAACCTAGTGCAAAGGAGGCTAAGGGAGCCCACAAGCCAGGGGGATCCCCCTAGCCGCGCCATGAGGGCTTGTGGGGTCCCTGGTGGCCCCCTGCCCTGATTCTCTGGCTTCCAGATCTTTTTTTGTTCCGGAAAAAAATCTTTTTGGCAGTTTCATTCCTTTTGGACTCCGTTCAAAATCCTCCTCTAAAAGGGGTCAAAAACATGAAAAAAAACAGGAACAGGCACTTGGCACTGAGTTAATAAGTTAGTCCCAAAAATATATAAAAGGCATGCAAAACATCCAAACTTTGACAAGATAATAGCATGAAACCATAAAAATTTATAGATATGTTGGAGACGTATCAGATACATAGACAAAACACTGTCCCTAGTAAGCCTCTAGTTGACTAGCTCGTTCATCAAAGATGGTTAACGTTTCCTAACCATAGACAAGTGTTGTCACTTGATAACGGGATCACATCATTAGGAGAATGATGTGATGGACAAGACCCAAACTATAAACGTAGCGTATGATTGTGTCAATTTATTGCTACTGTTTTCTGCATGTCAAAGTATATGTTCCTATGACCATGAGATCATGCAACTCCTGGACACCGGAGGAATACCTTTTGTGTATCAAACGTCGCAACGTAACTGGGTGACTATAAAGGTGCTCTACAGGTATCTCCAAAGGTGTCTGTTGGGTTGGCATGGATAAAGATAGAGATTTGTCACTCCGTGTAATGGAAAGGTATCTCGGGGCCCACTCGGTAATACAACATCACAACAAGCCTTGCAAGCAATGTGACAAAGGAGTTAGTTACGGGATCTTGTATTATGAAATGAGTAAAGAGACTTGCCGGTAACGAGATTGAACTAGGTATTGAGATACCGACGATCGAATCTCAGGTAAGTAACATACCGAAGGACAAAGGAAACAGCATACGGGATTAACTGAATCCTTGACATAGAGGTTCAACCGATAGAGATCTTCGTAGAATATGTGGGAGCCAATATTGACATCCAGATCCCGCTATTGGTTATTGACCAGAGAGTGTCTCACGTCATGTCTACATAGTTCTCGAACCAGCAGGGTCTGCACACTTAAGGTTCGGTATAGTTGAGTTATAGGTGTTGGCGACCGAAGGTTGTTCGGAGTCCCGGATGAGATCCCGGACATCACGATGAGCTCTAGAATGGTCCGGAGGTAAAGATTGATATATAGGAAGTCGTGTTTTGGTCACCGGAAAAGTTTCGGGGTCATCGGTAGTGTATCGGGAGTGCCGGGAGGGGTGCCGGGGACCATCGGGAGGGGTGTCACACCCCAAGGGGCCTCATAGGCTGTGGGAAGAGATAAATAAGCCCCTAGTGGGCTGGAATCAGTTCCCACTAAAGCCCATAAGGTTTGAGAAGAAAAAACACAAAGTGGAAAGAGTTTCCAAGTGGGAAGGAGGAATCCTACTCCAAATAGGATTGGAGTAGGACTCCTCCTCTCTCCCTTGCGCAAGAGAGAGAAAAAGGCTGCCATAGGGTGCAGCCCTCTCTCTCCTATCCTCCTATATATACTAAGGGTTTTGAGGGTTTTAGGACAAAACAGAAATCAGCCACGTGTTGCCCTCTCTCTCTCTAGATTTGTTTCTCCTCTAGTTTCAGCGGTGCTTAGGCGAAGCCCTGCTGGAATAGCATCACCACCACCACCACCACCATGCTGCCGTGATGGAGAACTCATCTACCTCTCCACCCCCTCTTGCTGGATCAAGAAGGTGGAGATCGTCATCAAGCTGTACGTGTGCGGAACGCGTAGGTGTCGTCTGTTCGGCACTTGATCGGGACAGATCATGGGACGGATCGTGAGATGGTTCGTGGAATGGATCATGGGACGGTTCGTGGCACGGATCGTGAAGACGTATCGCTACATCAACCGTGTTTATTAACGCTTCCGCTTAGCAATCTACAAGGGTATGTAGATTCAATCTCCCTCTCGTAGATGATCATCATCATGACAGGTCTTCGTGTGCGTAGATAATTTTTTGTTTCCCATGCAACACTCCCCAACAGATTCTTCCTTGTATATTACCTTGAGGTGCCTTGGGAATCCCCAAGATGTAGGCATTTCCACTCCTTATTCTCCTCATATCGATATCTCACCCAAAACTAGAAAACTTCAATCACACAAAACTTAACGGAACTTCGTGAGATGGGTTAGTGTAATAGAGAGAAATCATTCACTGAGGTTCTGCCAAGACAACATTCATAATTGTTCTTAGATAATACCTATTGTATTCTATCATTCCCATAATTTGTTTCACTGAATATAAACTATGGAAACACTAAAACAAGCAAACTATGCATGCAAAATAGAATCTGCCAAAAACCGAACAATTTGTAAAGATCTTAACTAAAACCACACTTCCCTATATCTAAAAATTCTGAGGAATTAGGAAAATGTAGGCAATTTCCGGATAAATACAGTGTAAAAAAATTAGAATATTTTTATGCTCCAGTAAATTCTGAGAATTTTTATACTAGACACAAAAGTTTCTGTTTTTGCATAGAATCAAACCAACAAGTATCCACACAATCGCAAAGGCTTTACTGGGCACACTAATGAAATAAAATGCACAGAACATGATTAATACATTATCTTAATTATGTTAACACACAAAAACAATAGGTATAAGTATTGGGTTGTCTCCCAACAATCGCTTTTCTTTAATGCCTTTTAGTTGGGCATGATGATTTGAATGATGCTCGCATAGAAGTAAAGAATTGAAAGACTAAGAGAGCATCATGAATCACATGTCAAGCAAATTTAAGTCTAACCCACTTCCTATTCATAGGTATTTTGCAAGAAAACAATTTATTGTAGCAAGAATCAACTTGCATAGGAAGGCAAAACAAGCGTGACTTCAAAACTTTGAACACATAGAGAGGAAACTTAATATGATTGAAATATACATAAGCATATATTCCCCTCTCATAATAATTTTCACTAGCATTATGAAGGAAACTACCACATAAAGCATTATTTTCATGATCTACAAGCATAGAAAATTTATTGCTACCCACACAAGCAAACTTCTTATCATTTGTAATACTCGGAGTAAACTTAACAAAATAACTATCACGAGGCACTTGATTGACATAACCCCATTGAATATTAAAATCGGGATGAATGTTTTCATGGTTATCATCACCCTTTATATCATACATGTCATCACCATAATCATCATAAATAGGAGGCATGCAATCATCATAATAAATTTGCTCATTAAAATTTGGGGGACTAAATATATCATCTTCATCAAATATAACATCCCCAAGGTTATGGCTTTGCATATCATTGGCACCATGGATAATTCATACTAACAACATTGATATCATGATCATCATTCAAGGATTTAATGTCAAATATTTTATTGAACTCTTCTTCTAACACTTTGGCACAATTTTCGATCCATCATTTTCACGAAAGACATTATAAAGACGAAGCATTTGAGGCCACATAAATTCCAATTTTTGAGTTTTATTTTATAAACCAAACGAGTGATAAACAAGAAAATAAAAGATTCAATCGCAAGATCCAAATATATACCTTCAAGCACTCACATCCCCGACAATTGTGCTAGAAAAGAGCTTGATGTCTACTACGCAACTTTGTTCTTGTAGACGTTGTTGGGCCTCCAAGTGCAGGGTTTTGTAGGAAACAAAACAATTCCCTCAATTGGATGATCTAAGGTTTATAAATCCATGGGAGGTGTAGGATAGGATGGTCACTCTCGAACGAAATTGCAACCAAATACAATAAACCTCATGTGTTCCCAACACACCCAATACAATGGCAAATTTGTATAGGTGCACTAGTTCGGCGAAAAGATGGTGATAGAACTTTAGTATGGATAGTAGAAATACGTTTTTGTAATCTAAAAATGTAAAAACATCAAGGTAACAAGTCAAAAAGATAACATAAACGGTGTTGCAATGCTTAGAAAGAAGGCCAAGGGTTCATACTTTCTCTAGTGCAATCTCTCCATATGATCATCCCTCAACGTGTTGTAATGCTAACATAATAGAATCATATGATCATCCCTCAACGTGTAATAAAGAGTAACTCCCAAGTTCCTATCTATCGGAGAACATAAGGTGAGATTGTTGTAAGTAGTAGAACCACCTTAAAGGTATCCTTTCTGATCAATCTATTGAGATATTCCTATAAGTGTTACGAACAACCCTAGCGTTTGTACTAAAATAACACCATATGATACGCATCAACCAACTCTAATGTCACCTAGATACTCCAATGTCACCACAAGAATCCGTGAGTTTATTATTCGACATGCATCAAATAATTTTAGATTCCTCATATTCAATCCAACACAAAGAGTTGCTAAGAGTACACTAAGATTTCTATCGGATAAAGTAGGACAAGAACATGTATCAACCTATATGCATAGATTACTCCATTGTCACTACGAGAATCTACAATTTGAGTACCAAAGCATATATCAAGTGAATCAATAGAACACTCCGTTGTCACCATGGGTATCCCCATGCAAGACATACATCAAGTGATCTCAAATCCAATATTCAATCCAACATAACAAAATCTAAAAGGGAAATACTCAATTCATCACATCAAGATAGCAAGGGAAGAAAACCACATGATTCAACTATATTAACAAAGCATGTGATACATCAAGATCGTGACATCTCAAGAACATGAAAGATATATAGATAGAGAGAGAGAGAGAGGTCAAACATATAGCTACCGGTAAATACCCTCAACCCCAAGGGTGAACTACTCCCTCCTCATCACGGAGATTGCTGGGGTGATGAAGATGGCCTCCGATGATGATTGCCCCCTCCGACAGGGTGCCCGAACAGGGTTACGGATGAGATCTGTCGGGGCCCCGATCATAAGCCATAGGAATCTAGCATGTAACAGATCGCATCTCTTTGCGGTCTCACGCACGGTTATCCCCACGGCTGCAGCCTTACCTTAGCAGGGACCGTTTGCGCCTTTTGACTCGCGTATGCAATTGTGTTGCTAGCAATCCAATGACAAAGAACCCAGAACGACATGTCTAGTCATAAACAAAAGCGGCAGTTCCGCACAGGGACAGGCATACATGACCCAGCAAAGCAGGTGTCGGTCACCAGCGAATGTACACGAGTCGTAGCAAGCTAAAAAGACTCCATTACATCGCGTGACATTTCCCAAAAGGGGACAGACACAGCAGGTAAGAAGGACACATGCCGGTCAACCAATGTGTCTGGAGCAGTAGCAAACTACCATGGCTCGTTGGATCACAAAGGGGCATTTCCCTATAAGGAATGCTACTAAAGCTTACGGATAGGTAATCGAACCCCATACATATCAAGTACAACACACGTACGCATGGTATACCGATATGTATAGATACATCGATGGCATCACAACATAACCATAAACATACAAGCTTTATTTAGAAGGCTCGAAAGAGCCACGCACATAATATTACAAAGTAGGGGTCTCACGACCCATCATCACAAGTCATATACACAATTCTTACAAGCTAGCGGAAGATTCAAAGTTGTTTGAGTACAGACAGAGGGAAGATAAAGGCACATGGCCTGACTATCTACACACCCATCCTAGGACCAGATCGTAGCTCGGATACCAGCTACTCGTCATCGTCGATGTCTAGGTAGAACCCTCCTTTAGGGTCATTAACAACCTCTACAACAATTATTAAGCAAACATGAGTACAAAAGTACTCAACAAGACTTAGGATAAGCTATCTACTCATGCAATGTATCAATAAGGAATTGTGAGGTTTCATGCGGAAAGCGAGCACTTGACTCGTGGCTAGACAACTTGCATTTTTAAATAATTTTGACAACTTGATTTCTCGCACACGAGTCCACTAACACCACAACAATACTCCATCGTGGAATCATTCTGTCTCCATACGGAAATGCCGTCCACGACACTCACGCTTATCTTGACAATTTTATGAGTAGCCATTAAAGTTATCTATGAACAACATATGCTTCCAAGTAGTCCATATCCGCGGATGCGGCTATTCGAATAGATCATAACCCTGCAGAGGTGTACTTCTTCACACACGCTCTCGCCACTTATCGCCATGTGCACGTCATGCACCTCGGCAACCTTCAAGCGGAAGCCCGGCGAGGGAGTCGGCCACGACCGTTAACCACGCTAATACTTAGTCCAGGTCTATCGCCTATCTGAGGGTAACCCGCACGGAAGTCCGGCCGAGGTTTCCGCCACGGCCCCAAACGATGTGCGCAGGGTTCCCAAGCCCGCCATCCGGGTGCCACTTGGTACACCGTGCCACTGCCTACCGCATCATATCCCACCTCTAAAGTCAGTGCTACGCACGGCCTCCAGCATGACTATAAACACCAGAAACTACTTGCAACTCGTGGACCGAGTACTAAGCGATTAATAAGTCGAGAGGGTCAATTAAGTATCCCAACGTGTGGTAGTATCTAGTCTTGGATTACATACACGGAACTCAGTTCCTAAGGACGGTTCCAATGAAACAACCCACCATGTACTCCTACATAGCCTTTCATGGGTACCTTTACCAAATCAGGTTCAACACACAACCTTTACTTATTGAACACATTCTCACAATTCTGTTCATCACCCAGATGACAGACCATACACAACTCTAAGCATAGCATGCATAGCAGGATAAGGCACATCATGGCTCAAGCATCTACTAGGTATGCGAGGTTGCAAGCTTCAGCTATTTACTGTGACAAAGACAGGTCATGCAAAGGAAGTGGGTTCAACTAACGTGGCAAAAGCATTTGAAGCATTTGATCCTAATGCAATAAGTCAGTGCAGGAGCGAGAACATGGGATTTATCGGGATGATCAAAATGGTTGCTTGCCTTGTTGCTCAGCAGAGGGACAATATCCGTCAGTCGGATATTCGGTGGAATCCGGAGGAGCGGGGCCTACCGGTAAGAACAATAACAATCGATAACAATCATATGCAACAAGATGATGCATGAGCATGGCATGAAAATGAAAGGTGGTAGGCTAATGTGACTACCATTTCTTAAGTTGAAGTTCATTTGAATCGAGATTCAAATATCACTTCAAACAAGGTATTTTCAAATACCCTTTTAATTGATTCGACCTGATGCTCAGGTAATCTTGTTTTAGCATGCATGGGAATAATATGTTGAGTTGCTGGTTGTGATTGAGCATTGTTTGGTCATGGCATTTGAAGTGGAATTCAAATGAATTTCAAATTTCAAATCTACATTATTTAATAAGGTTATCCCAATCATCATTTAATCTGTTTGGTGATGTTAACATTTTCAAACATGTCTGAGAATATCAAAATCAGATTCCTTGGATTTTTCTGATACTTTTTCATATATAAATTATTTTCATTGGAGTTACAGATTATTTTCTATGATTTTTAGAAGTTTTGGGCATTTTCTAGAATTCTTTTATAACACAAAAGCTATTTATTGCATCAGGCCCACGTCAAAATGGCGTCAGCTGTCGGCCGACCTGGTCAGGTCAAACCTGGCAGGTGGGGGCCACTTGTCAGCGTCACACGGCTAATCCCGCGCTGACCAGCCCCTAAGTGAGTTTGACTCGAGACTGGGGCCCACTGTGAGCGTCTGTTTATCGTTTAAACTTGTGGATTAGTGCGGCCAGGTCATCCCCTGCCGGAGACTGACTGGCGGCGACCAGATCCGTGGCGGATCTTCACCGGAGAGACGCCAGAGATCGATGTGGTGCTCGGGATCAAGTGCCGAAAGCACTGGGAGGATCCCCACGCCCGGCCTCATCCACTACGGGCTTCAGGAAGGACTGGGAATGACCGGAGGTCACCGGCGATGAGCTGAGGCGGCAGCCGGAGCGTGCAGGAAAAAGAGGGGAAGAAAAGGGGAAACACGCGCAAGCTCACGGTGTAGGCGATGGGAAGCTCAGACGGCTCGGGGAGGTGCTGTGGACGTCGAATCAACAGAAGCTTGCCGGCGGCCGGAGGTTGAGATGTGGCGCAGCAGAGCTCGGGGAGGTCGAATGCTTCGGCGTACACGGCTAGCTCGACGAGGCGGAGAGAAAGGAGCACTCGAAGGAACTATCCTTTGGCTAGAGGGCTTGGGCAGCTCGAGCTCGAGCTCTGTCAATGGCGACAGGAGGAGAGGGAAGAAACCGAGAGAAGGGGGGAAATGGATAGCGGGGATGGATAGGGAAGCGCTCGGGGTAGTCATCCCCGTTGGCGCGCTGTCCTGGGGGGCACTGGAGCGTGCCATGGCAAAGCAGGAAGTGGAGGAGTCGCCGTGGGCGTTCACTCCTCTGCGAGAAGGCAGGAGGAAGAAGAGGCCCATGCCCGTGTGGGCTGGGCTTCCTCACGTGAGCATAGCTTACGGTTTTTTTCATTTTCCGCTATTTCTGTTTTCTAATTTACTTGCTGATTTTATTTGCTATTTATTTTGGCTCCAAAATTAGTTCAAAAATTATTTTGAACACACTGAAATATTAGTTGGAATATTTCCAACCATTACTGAAGTTTTCAACATTTTTGAAAACTTGAAAGTTTTTGAATTCAAATTTAAACTTGAATTGAGTGGCCTTTTGAATTTAAATAAAATGCCAAATGTGTTTTGAAAATAGTTTTCTTCCCTGATAATTTGTTTTCAAGAATTATCAAAAAAGTTGAACTTTTCTTGAGGCCATTTTGGGTTCATTGATTTTAACAAGTTTTGAATTTTCCTTGAATTAGAAGTGGCTAGGGTTTTTGGGTTTGAGTTTCACCACTTCTTGGAGTTTGTTTCAATTTTTGAATGCAATGGAAGAAAACATGAGCACAAATACTAAACCCTAGTTAGGGATCCAGGGATGTGACAAGATCGCTTCGGAAAAGAGGCTTGTGGCGGCGGAGCAGAGGTTCTAGGTTAATTTCTAGGGGCTTCTCAATATATAGGATTTTTCAGCGTTGGAACCACGCGAAACGGAGCCACGGGGCCCACAAGGTAATGGGGTGCGACCACCCCCTGGGCACGCCATGTTACCTTGTCACCTCTTCGTGGGTCCCGTGGTAGTTCCTTGAACATTCCTAGGCCTATTTCCTTCCAGAAAAATCGTCAAAAAGTTTTGGACAATTCCAAGAACTTTTATTTTTTGCGCAAAAACAACATCGCGGTAATTCTGCTAAAGATAGCGTTTGTCCGGGTTAGTTCCAATTAAATGATATAAAGTTTATCAAAACCATATAAAAATATTGTAAACATGCGTGAATATGTCATGCATACTTCATAAATTATACATACGTTGGAGACATATCAATGCCCATTTTTGACCATCATTTCAAAGCCCTTGTGTTATTAATGATAACTTCCATTTTGCAAAAATAATTTTAAGAAAACCATGCATCCTATGAATTTGTACCAATGTAGTAATGTGAATATTGACATATCTACATGTTGTATATATGAATTTAATAAATATTAAAATTGTTTTAGCTACTGTTTTGTGCATCCCAAGACATCATCATGATGTAACTGTTTTGTAAACTCTAGATTTTCACTAAGTCTCTAAAACATAACGGAAAGTTGCATTTTGCATGAATCATAGTAAATATAACCTTGCTACCTATGAAATTGAACCTTTGCCGAAAACTGAAGAATGTTAACTCTACTTTAAGTTCATATCATTTTCATCCATGTTAACATCATGTTATATTGCTCTCAACTAGGCATCTCACTGTTTTGGATAGATTATAACTTAAACTTGAGTTGATTATAATTGTTGAATCGTGGCTTCATTTTGAACATGTCATATATGAAAATTACCTAGAATTCCATGTGCTTTTGTAATATCATGTTGCATCCATGATTAAAATGTTTGTGGTTGTGGTTTGCATGCATTTTGCATTCATGACATGTTAATATTGTGTTGGTCATATTTGTTAGGTCGTAGCTTCGTTTTAAATGATCTATATTTGTCAATCGACTAGAATGATGAGTAGAATCACTTTGTGCATTTTGTTTTCCTGTTTAATAAATATAAAATATGTTTTAGGCCGATCTGATTCAAATTCAAAATTTGTATAGGGGGTCATTTCAGAAATACTATATGTTGTTTCCAGACTAATTTAGAATGCCTAGATGGATAATTTATTTATGCTTCACCTCTTGCCATGATAAATAACATTTAAATTTGTCGATTACCTAAATGAGAGTGAACTAAATAGTTCGAATGTGGAGTTTTGTCAATATGCAACTCGTTGCATATTGAACTTCACTTAATGTGTAGTATTTGATTGTTGTGTTGCCATGTTATGCATATTTGAATGAACATGCATCATATTTGATTGTGCATCATATAATGAATATGTTGTGGTGTTTACCGTGTGTTGTTTTCTTGTTTTCGGATTTACTTCTCCTCGCTAGAGTTCCTAAAGATTTTCACAGTATGAGGATTCATTCGACTAAGTAATTGTTTTGTTCTTCTTCCTAGCGGGATTTTAGGCACGATGATCATTACCTTGAATATCACTACTACATTTTCCATTCTAGTTGTCTTGTTGCTATCACTATGTCTCGTCACCTACCACTTGTTTGTCAAGCCTCCAAAAAGCCATTATAAGCCTCTAACATCCACCTTCCTAGCAAATCGTTGTTTGTCTATGTTACCGTTTGCTCACCCCGTCTTATAGAATTGCTAGTCGCAGGTGCAGTTTGTTCGAGATTGGGACATGGATATCATGGGATATCACATTATATTGATTATTTAATTAAGGGATTTCTATTTTTGTGCCCCTTGTTGCTTAGTTGTGCTCAGTTTTGTCCAAGCGATCAAACTTTGCTCACTTTTTCCCTCCCCCTCACCACCTACTCACAAAATCCCAAACGTTGCACTGTCATCCGGTCAAAACCTTTGACCGTTACCTCCTGACTAGTTTTTTATGTCTCCTCCTGACTATTGGGGTCGCTTGATATCTTGACTGGTGGGGTAGAGGCAACTTACTACATGTAAGGTCTAGGGGGTGGATCTCTCTCCCTCTCTCTCTCTCTCTTTCTCTTACCACAATGGAACAACCTGTGTCCGAGCTGCTGCCACCATCATGCCCCCCACCGCTAACAATGATCCTCCTCGTTTTCACCACCGTTGCACCACACGTTCCCTCCCCCCAACCCCTACCCACCCATCCCACCACCGTCGCCCAATCTAGCATGCAATAGATAGGTACCCTCGCCCACGATGCATTGATCCGTCGCATTCCATGCCTCGAGCTTGTACTGGCTCGAGGAATATGGTAGGTGGAGCTAAAGCACCAAATTGAGCTTCATAGGCTTAGGCAATGTTGAGTGACACCAACCTTTGTCCCATTGATTGTGGGGAGGATTGGGTCGAACCCAAAGCAACATAGAACTCATGGATTCTGACTGGGTAATCCTCGCACCCCTTGAAATGTATGATCTAACTCGATAATATTTCTAGTATTTGACCAATGGACGCATGAATTGTTGCGTGCTTCACTGAATTATTGCCTGCCTAACTTTACGATTGATCCAGTGCTTGCCTTTCGGCTCACAATTAGAATTGAAACTAGCTTCCTACAAGGTACAAAAGCGCATAATTTTCTGTATTTTGCTATCCAAAGGTGGTAGAAACAATAATTTCGTTTAAATATTTATGCAAATACCTCTATTATGATTATCCCTCGAGCCAAACCGATGTTGTTGATCTGAGCTATTTCAATAGTCGTGAGCAAGAAATTGTGCCACTAACTTGTGACGAGCATCTAGAAACACTTTTTTTAACACTAGGAGTCATTTTGGTAAAATTGAAATCCAGGTGTTGCGGTCGCGAAAAGAATGGTATAACGGAAAGGGTGTCACGCCAATTAACTCTGCTAACAATGAGCGGCCCCACACTCCTTGTAGGTCTGGACCGGCTAAACCTACTACCAGTGAGAGCCAGGTAAATGATGCATTGGATCCGTAAGATGATGCACAGCCTGACAAGGCAGTGCCTCAAAATGATGATGAGGATGAGAGGATGTACCCTGAATTGGTTGATGAGTTTAGCAAACAATCAATGCAGGATGAATACCTGGAGGAGCCAATCGGCCCTACTAGATTTGATAAGACTTATGATGAAGAGAAGGAGGAGAACGCTGACATGTTGGTTCCAGATGAATACGTTGGTGAGGACATGCCAACAATTGAGTGGGATAGGAACGATCCTAAGTTTTCTCCTGGAACAATATTTGAATCGATGATGGACTGTTGGAATGCACTGATATTGCATTCGCACTCAAAATGATTTTGTGATTGACAAGAGTGAACCAGGAAGGTTGACGGTTCACTATCTATATGAGAGGTGTAGGTGTAGGTTGTATGCCTCCCGTATGCGTACAATTCAATATATTCGGGTATTTAATTTTGCAGACAACATTAGTTTCAATTATACTTGATCCCTTCTATTTGATACACTTGTTTCATTGAATTTCAGGTTAAACTAAACCCTCATATGCACACTTGCCCACCTAGAGGGGGAATCCCAAACAACAAAATTAGCAAAAACTAGGTGGGTGGTAGATACAGTCATGCATTGGCTTAGAGACACACCAACACTTGGTCCTACAGCACTACACAAGATGTTGTTTGAGAAGTATAAGGTGAGCATACCACACATGAGGATTTTTTATGCAAAGGCAATGCCTCAAAACTGAATTAATGGTCCATGATAATTTTGCTTTGTGGTACACCTAGAAAGCTGAAGTGGAGATGGCAAGTCCAGGTAGTGTTATAGATCTTGACAAGCATACTGTGGAGTACAAAATAAAGGGGGATACATTTCAGAAGGAATGTTTCATGAGGGCTTTTGTTTGTTTCAAGGCTCGCTGGAAGGGGTTTCTGGACGGTTGTAGACCTTATTTGGCTATGGATGCAACAACTTTGAAAGGAAGATTTAGGGGACAACTTGTAGCTTCTTGTGCAGTTGATGCACACAACTGGCTTTTCCCAGTTGCATGTGGTGTGTTGGAGACGGAGTCAGGGAAAGTTGGGTGTGATTTTTGAAGAATCTACGCCACGTTATAGGGCCGCCACCAGGATTGGCTATACACACAGATGCTTACAAGGCTTTAGAGATGGCGATAGGTGTATTTTTCCTTGGAGTTGAGTATAGGGAATGCATGACAACCTAGCTACTAATTTTACAAAGAAAAACAGGGGTAAAGTGTATGATGAGAACCTATGAACAGCATCATACACTTG
Organism: Hordeum vulgare subsp. vulgare; assembly: GCF_904849725.1. Lineage (NCBI taxonomy): Eukaryota > Viridiplantae > Streptophyta > Magnoliopsida > Poales > Poaceae > Hordeum > Hordeum vulgare. Next base: position 294,871,962 of record NC_058522.1, read on the forward strand.
CAGCGAGAGGGAACATGAGCATACATGGAAGTGCATCATGGAATGGTGTGGTCAAGAAGCAAAATCAATGAAATATGTAAGGTAGACTATGTGACCATTAACCTTGTCGAGTGTTTCAATTCAGAAATTAAGTGAGTGAAAGGGCTTATGTTGTGGCGAGCATTTGACAATATTAGACAGATGATCATGGTAAAGATGGATTTGCATAGAAGAATTGCAAATACACAATGTGTTGGACATGTCATAATCCCGTGTGTGACAAAGGCATTGCATGCTAGGGCAAGAGGATTGCGGATGAAATGCATTAGACGGTCAACACACGAGGCTTAGGTAACATATACCGACTCTAAAGACAGGGAATGGAGGTACCCAGTGGATTTAAGTAGTAAGATAGGCAATTGTAGGCAATGATAGATCTGTGGGCAGCCATGCATACATGCCCTGTTTTTCATGACACTCGTCGATGGTGAAGTTGGAGAGGTTGATCAGTATGTGTCTGAATACTTCTTTGTTGGAAAGTTTAAGGCAACATATGATGAGCACATGCCTTCATTGTTGGGAAAAGACCAATAGACCATCGTCGGACCAGGTTTTACGCTTCATGCTCCATTTTCGGTTAGACCACCACGAAGGACGAGGAAGAACAATATAGGATCAAGTGCAGAGGGGGTACAATTAGGAGGCGCAAGTGCAAAATATGTGGAGGACTAGGATACATTGCTAGGACTTGTAACAATGCGGTGGATCCTCCATTTGGAGAGGATGATCAATGGGGCACCAAAAATGCAGAGGATCATGAAGTGCTAGAAGAAGGGGCGGAAGGACAAGTAACTTTAGTACAAACACAACTTGAGCTATCATTGGTTGCAAGTACAGCTTGGTATGTATGCCTTTTCTTTATGCATTTTTTCTTCTCATTTTTGGGGGAAACAAGTTTTAATGTTGTCACCCTATCAACAGCTCTAGGATAAGCACACAAAAGAATACAACAAAGGCAAAGAACGGGACTAAAGGGAACATAGCACAATTTTATTTGACAACAACTGAAGGTGAACCAGCTATTGAAGCCACATCTGACGACTTTGAAAAAATGGTTGTCGTTGGTTTTGAAGCGCTAGAAGTCGATGAAAGATTAGTTCAACCTCCGGCACCTGAAGTTGTTTACCTATTGGCCATCACATGTTCTATTACTTGAAGTACTCCTTCAGCACCTCCACCGCCAGAACCTGTTGTGAAGACCAAAAGAAAAAAGTTAGTGAATATACCTAGTAACCTGGCAAGGAACACAATGAGCAGGGTGGTGAATCCAGCAAGAAACACTAGGAGGCAGAAAAAGATTGGAATTTGAGTTTGAACTTGAAAATGATGTGAGCTTGAGCTTGAACTTTGTTATGATGTGTTCCTTTAGATATTCCGAACTTGAGTTTGAAATTTGTAATGTTGTGAATTTGGATTTCAGTAGGAACAATTTGATATTTTTCATTTTGTGTGATGTAAAGCTACTTTTGTGAAGTACTTTGAAGACGTCTTTGTGAAGTACTTTGAAGACCTCTTTTTTGGGTGTGCAAAATGTGCTCCAAATGAGCTCTAAAGCTAGGAATAGAAAAAACCCATTTCTCAGCATTTTTTTACCTACTCGAAATGAGCTAAATACAAACCTTGATGTCTAGTTAGCAAATACAGGGTCCATGCCCAATATGGGATCCTTTGGACAAACTATCCTATGGTTACCCTAAACCCTAGCTCAATTCCCTTGAAAATCATGGAACCTTGTTGATGATAGCTAAGTTTTATGAAGGGAATTTCATGAACTTATCCATAGACATGGTTTCTTATTTTCCTAGCGACCTAGTAACATAAAACAATGGTGTGCGCAAGTTTCATATTCTTTTGATTTTTTTTGAATTAGTTATGCTCAAGCTTAATCACTCAAACCTCTCAAACCTCTCAAACCCCTCCCAAAACCCCTCAAACCCCTCTCAAAAACCTGCACCATCCGAGCCATTGGATCGCTGTTCGGGGATGGTTTGGATCACATGCTAGGGTTAGACATGGTTGATCCGTGAGAGGCGGCCTGATTGGTTGGATTCGGTCGGGTGTTCCATGGCCCACATGGCAGCGACACAAGAGGGACAAGCGACACGAGATGAGCGGCTGGATCTCACTCGTCTCGTCGTATTTCCCCCTTTCTACCCGAACCCTCCCCTCCCCCACGACAACGAGTTCGACCTCCGTGTCTCCACATCTCCTCGACGACGAGTTTGACCCCCCTCCCCCGGTCTCCATGCCTCGTCGATCCATGACCCACCATGTGGAAGTCGTCCTCCTCGCTGGTTTGTGTCGGCTGCACGAATCTACGTGGATCGGGACGGTGCTGATCTCCATGGATCTGAGTGGGACATTGCGCTGGTAAGAATGTTAGAGTAATTTTGGGATCACATGCCTAGTTTTATGAGCTAGTTTATCACCAATGCTAGTACACATTGAGCTAGTTTATCACCACTTCTACTACACATTTAATTAGTTTATCATCAATGCCACTGCACATTGAGCTACATTATGACCAATGCTACTACACATCGAATCCTCCTTCTCTTCCCCAATATTGTACAAAGAAAATCCGTTGGAGTATTCTTCGGATATAGAATGTTGGTGCAACAAGAAGGCTTCCGGGTGGATTTCTTGGAGCAATTCCAACCCAAGACGTAGATATTACTGATGCACAAGAGTTCGGGTGATTTCCTATTTCTCTCATTTCCCATGTTTTTTGGCCATTAAATGAAAAATACAATCTTGACTCTAAATAGTGTTAATATCATAGGTTGGTGGATGTAAGTTCTACGAATGGGTTGATCCAAAAGTGCCTGAGTTCTTGAACCAACACTTGATTGATTTGCGTGATATGGTGGGTCGGCACAAATTAGAAAAGGACCCCCGAGTTCTTACTGAATTACATGCCTACAAATCATGGAATCAGGAGTTGTTGCAGAAGAAGGCTTTGATAACCCACAAGTGTAGGGGATCGTTTGTAGTCATTTTCGGTAAGTAAGAGTGTCAAACCCAACGAGGAGCTAAAGGTAGAACTAATACTCTCAAGTTGTATCAACCATCAACACAACTCTATGCATGCTACCGCTTACTTTACCTAGAACAAGTATGAAACTACTTTGCGGGAAGGAAACTAGAAGTACTTAGTAGGTGTAATAGATAGTTTTGTAATCTGATAAAACAAGTAAATAAAAGTTAGGGGTTGTTTAGATAAAGGTTATTAAGTTAGTTGTTTAGTAGAAAGCTTTTGTAATGCAAGAGAAAGATTTTTCATAGGCAATTGAATATAACACGATAGATACTTATCATATGCAATGAGGGAGAGGCATACGCTAACACACTTTCCGTACTTGGATCATATGCACTTATCATTGGAACTCTAGCAAGCATCCGCAACTAGTAAAGATCATTAAGGTAAAATCCAACCATAGCATTAAACATCAAGTCTTCTTTACTCCCATACGTAAACAACCCCTTACTCAGGTGTAAGCCAGTGTGACTCTAGCCACCCACTATAAGTGAATCATAAACATATTGCAACACCCTTCAGCGGGAACCCCTCACGTGTGTGTGCCAAGGAAGGCATGTTAGGATAGGACCATATTAACATACAACTCATATCCATCACACCATACCACAATTAACCCGTAGGACAAAAGAGATCTACTCAAACATCATAGGATAGCCACACATCATTGGATAATAATATATAGCATTAAGCGCCATGTTTAAGTAGAGATTACATTGGGGAGAGAGATTTTACACCGCTGCATAGAGGGGGAGAATTGGTGGTGACAGCAGCGAAGTTGTTGGTGTAGATCGTGGTCATGATGGTTGCCCCGGTGGCGCTCTGGCGCCATCAGGAGAGAGGGGGAGAGAGCCCCCTCCTTCTTCTTCCTCCTTGGTATATGGGAGGAGAGTTTCTCCTCTGGTCCATGGCCACCATGCCACCCAGAGGGCAAGAGCCCCTCCGAAATTGGATCTTCCTCTTTGTTTCTCTCCTGTTTTCGCTACTATTTTCTGGCCCTTCACCGTTTCTTAAATTTCTGAAGATCCGTAACTCTGATCGTGCTGAAATTTTGAGGGGATTTTTATACGGAATTTCTTTCTTTTCTGACTTGGAACTGTAGGGACCCCCCCACACACACAAAAATCAAACTTTATTCCAAAAAACAATTACAAATACAAAGATTACCAGCAGTATCCAAGAGGCTAACTTAAACAAAAGAAAGAAAACCTATATTCCAAAATAATCTTTCTTGCGGTGAAAGAAGGGCCCCAGCCGACTTAAGGGTGTCCATGAGCTAACACGGTGTGGCCAACCCCCTGGTCGCGCCCTGTTAGGTCATGGGGCCCTCGGGTACCGTGTTGCATTGATTCTTCTTCCCAAAATTCATATATATTCCAAAAAACTCTCTATAAACTTTTATCGCCTTTGGACTTTGTTTGATATGGATTTTCTGTGAAACAAAAAATAATCAAAAAACAGGAACTGGCACTCGGCACTTCATAAGTAAGCTAGTCCCAAAAATAATATAAATGTTGCCAAAAGTATATGAAAGTGGTAGAATATTGGCATGCAACAATCAAGAAATATAGATACGACGGAGATGTATCAGCATATCCAAGCTTAATTCCTACTCGTCCTCGGGTAGGTAAATAATAAAAAGACATAATTTGATGTGGAATGCTACCAAACATAATCTTGAACAAATGTCTAATCATGGCATGTACATTAAGATACAAGTGATTCAAGGCAATAGTCTAGCATTTAACATAAAGACATCCATACTCAGGTTTACTAGCAAACAATCATGTCCTTTCAAAATAATAATGCTAAAGAATGCTATCCCTACAAAATCATATAGCCTGTCATACTTGGTCTTCCTAGCATAAAGTATAAATCATGAGCACCCTGATGTCAAACCAAGCAATTGGACTGTACTTTTTAATGTGCTTCGGCATTTTCTACCTCACTCAATACATGAGCATGAACCATGGACATAACATATAGGTGGAATAAAGTATGGTGGTATGTTTCAAAGGGGTAAAAGTGGAGAAGAAGAAAGTCTCGCATCAACTAGGTGGATCAACGGGCTATGGAGATGCCCACCAACCGTTATCAATGCAAGGAGTAGGGATTTCCATTCAACAGATGCACTAAGAGCTATAAGTGTATGAAAGCTCAAATGAAACTAAGTGGGTGTGCATACAACTTGCTTGCTCATGAAGACCTCGGGCATTTCAGGAAGCCCATCATCAGAATATACAAGCCAAGTTCTGTAATGAAAAATTCCCACTAGTATATGAAAATGACAAATCACGATACTCTCAATATGAAGAGCATGGTTCTACTTTGAAACACAAGTGTGGTAAAGGGTAGTATCAAGTCCCTTCTCTCTTTTTCTCTCATTTATAATCTCTTTTTTGTCTTTTTTCCTCTTTTTTCTTGGTGGGCTCATTTGGCCTCCCCCATTTTTTCATTTTTCGTTTGGAGTCTCATCCCAACTTGTGGGGGAATCATAGTCTTCATCATCCTTTCCTCATTGGGACAATGCTCTAATAATGATGATCAACACACTTTCATTTACTCACAACTCGATATACCAACTCAATGATGATATGATATGACTCTATATGAACGCCTATGGGAGTGTACCAGGATGTACAATGATCTAGCATAACATGTAGAAAATGATTAACAGTGTCTTTACCACAATTACTATGTCAGCTATATGATCATGCAAAGCAATATGATGATGAACACACAAGTCATGTAATGTAACAGTGGATGTTGCATGGCGATATATCAATGAACGGCTATAGGAATGTCATGATAGGCATGTATGGTGGCTGTTTTGAGGAAGATATAAGGAGGCTTATGTGCAACAGAGTGCATCATGTCGCGGGGTTTGGATGCACCGGTGAAGTTTGCACCGATCCTCGAGGTGATAATGGGTAATGCACGGTATCGAAGAGGCTAGCAAATATGTGGAAAGGTGAGAGTGCGTACATCCATGGATTCACATTAGTAATAAAGAACTCATACACTTATCGCAAGGTTTTATTAGCTATCTCGAAGAAAAGTACTACTCGCATGCCCTTAGGGAGGAGGTTGGTAGGAGTTAAACATCGTGTGCCCCTGATTATAATAGTGAAAGTGTGTTATATCGACTAGAGGGGGTGAATAGGAGATTTTTAGAATTTCATCACTGAGGAAATTCCTTTTGAGGAAATTCCTCACTGATGACTAACTTACAGCGGAAACAGTAAAGGATCAGAAGTGCAAAGTTTCACAACAGTAGTTTTTCAAAGTGAGGAGTGTGAAAACAGATTGCACTGTGAGCAGGCATGCAAAATACAGATGAGGATTAACTGGCGTGAAGAATTTGGGGTTGAGGAAATTCAGAGAAGGTCTTCAGCAAATTCTTCAAACAGTAGCAGTGAAAGTCATCAACACATAATTTGAGGAAAGTAAGGAGTTGAGGAATTAGAACCCGTTTCTGAGTGAAGACAGTAGTTGATGACCCAGTTCCAACTGTTGTGACACTCGTACATCTGGTTTAGAGCGGCTTGGTATTGAAACCAAAGGACACACAGTCCCTACCGTGTTCTCCTTGGGCTAAGAACACACAGTCCTCGCCCAACACTTGTGGTAAGTCATCAGGGCAGACTTCCAAAACCTCACAAACTTGGTCACCCGGCGATCCACAATTGACTGCTGGAAAGCTCTAGACCATGACGCCTAACCGTCTGGAGGATGCACAGTCCTCAAAGATAAAAGGCTTCAGCCCCACACAGGAACAACTTCTTCAGTGATGCTCAATCACTAGGTTTGGTTTGTGGTTTCGGTGTATGGGGTATCTCCTCACTGATGAATTACTCTCGAAGACTCTGAGGAATTGGGTTGCTCTTATGACAAGTGTCAGTTTCTAATGGAGCAGCCAACCAGCTAATGGTTGTGGGGGTGGCTATTTATAGCCTGGGAGGATCCCGACATGATTTGACACTAATGCCCTTAAATAATATGACCGTTGGAGTGGATAAGACCAATGACTTGGCGTGGCTATCGAACCGGTCGGAACCCTCAACTATGAGAGTCCTCATGTCACTCGTATTCCTCACTTGAGGCTTTTGGTAGGATTAGGCTTGGGTTGAGCATCATGAGGAAATTCATTCAAAAGTGTAACTTCGACCCCCTTTAACAGTACGGTGTTCCTATTACTCAAATGCGAAGAAAATAAAACAGAAAGAGTAAATCTTCATGCTTCAAAGTCTTCAAAGTGATTTTCTTCAGGACACACCGAATTCCTCAATTTTAGTATCTTCATGAGGAATATCAATTTCATCACAGATTCCTAGCAATTTATTTCTTCAGCTTCAGACCAATTTATTCAACCGAAGATATATATTTTTAGGGGTCGATATTCATCAAATATCTCAAACTCCTCAATGACTTATAGATCCTGTGTACACTCATAAACACAATAGATACTTAACCTATAAGTCTTCAAACCACCAAAATCACTAAGGGGCACTAGATGCACTTACAATCTCCCCCTTTTTGGTGGTTGATGACAATTAGGTTAAGTCTTCGACATGGATCAAAAATATGAAGTGTAAATACTCATTTGAGGAATTTGAAATAAAGATTCAGAGAGACTCCCCCTGAAGATGTGCATATCTTAAGGATTTTGCTTTTCACAGCAAATGCACATTGATGATTTATATCATGGAGATCTCCCCCTGAGTCTTGTAAATCATGCATACATGTAACATATCGTATGAAGAAAATGAAAATGCATGATGACAAATGGTATCTGACGAATTCCAGCATGCGTGCATTAAAACTTGAGGAATAAGCATGCGAAGAAAAACGTTCAAAAGCGGCAGAGTACCATCGGGCTTAAGTTACAACTCATTACATAAAAACTTCAGAAGAGCCAAGAGTTTGTAACTTAAATATAGTTCATAAGCCCCAAAAATATCCCGTTTGAAGACTAACTCTCAAGTTTCTCCCCCTTTGTCATCAAGTGACAAAAAGGGACAAATTGAGGACTAACGCCCGTGAAGACTTCACTTCTTGGCGGTTGAGGAAGAGCCGTGACGCTTCTTGGGAGTAGTCTTCTTCCTTGGACCGGTAGCAGTGTCGAGCTGTTCTTCATCAGTTTCAGCAGTGCAGAATGAAGAAAAGGAGCTGTCTTCAAGGTCTGGAACTGGAATGGGCCTGAACTTCTTCTTGGGAGGCCACGACCAGTCAAAGTCTCGCTCAAAGTCCATTTCTTCAAGCTCTGTCTGAGTCTTCAGATGTGCAAGTGTAGCCCAGGTGCGATCAAAAACCTCATGTAGATAGTGATGGTTTAGCTTCACAGAGTTCTGTGTTTCAGAGTTCTGTGTTTCAGTGAGGGTTTTCACAATGGCGCCAAACTGGCGTTTGACCCACTTGTGATTGCGATCCACCTTCTGGTGAAGACTGAGGACTTGTATTTATCACGCGGGGAGGAACGGGGCTTGCCGGACGAGTCTCAGTATCATCCCATGAAGAATAAGCTTCTGTCTCTCTGAACTGGCCATCAAGGGGCCTACTGCCTTCTTCAATCACGGATTTGCCTTTTCCTTCAATGGGCTCGAAAGTCTTCTTGTTGACCCGGATAGGAGGCATATAACCAACATGGTTTTGGCACTCAGCATGAAAGTTGATGCCTGTCCTTGTCCTGATGAATCTCATGATCCATGGGGCATATATCTTGTGATCAAATGGACACATAGCATTGTCGGCCAAAGTCCTCAAGAAGAAATCATGGATGTTGATACGAATACCATGAATGATGTTGAAGAGGATATTCTTCATGAGGCCTACGACATCTTCTTCATCATCATGGCCTTTGATCGGTGCGAGCACACTGCAAAGGATTCTGTAGACAGACCTTGGTGTATACTTGAGCTTGTGGACGAGGAATGTTTTTCTCGGTGATTTTCCTTTAGCTAAAGGCTTCACGAGGACTTCCATCATCCCATTGGGCAGCTCACGCTCACCATAAAGCTTCACAGCCTCCTCTGAGGGAATTGGTACAGGAAGTTCACGGAGGAGCTTAGTAGCAGGAGCCTTGTAGTGAGTGTTTTGTGTCATCCAGTCAAACACCCAAGTGTTGATGTCTTCAGGGTTGCCAGAGATGTGAAGAGTGGTATAGAACTGAAGAATGAGCTCACTGTTCCAGTCAGAGATGTCGGAGCACATTGGTAATAAACTAGCATCATGGAGTACACTGAGGACTGGCTCCAGGCACGGTATAGCCTCAAGTTCAACGTGAGGAATATGCATGTGCTGGAATATCTTGTTTCTTCCACATAGCACAGAGGCATAGTAATTCATCTGTGTCCTAGTGCAAAACTTCAGATGCCTCATTTGAGGCTTGTCATAGGGGTTCTCTCCAATGAAGTACATGTGTTCTTCAAAGAAATTCTCCTTTTGAAACTTTGGTCGCTTGGAGAATGGCTCACGCTGAACTGGGTGAAGATTTTGCTGAGGAATAGGAGGGGAGACAACAATTGCAGTCTTGTTGTTGAGCACGACGAATGCATTGTCTTGGTCAGGTGCATTTTCCTCAGCATTTTCCTCAGGGTGAGGAATTTCAACAGCTGGTGCTTCAGGCTGAGGAGATAGCTCTGGCTGGGCGTCAGGCTGAGGGGCTTGCTCTGGCTGTGCATCACGCTGGGGAATAGTTTCATCTTGCTCAGGTGGACGAGTTGGGTCAGCCTGTTCCTCATCTTGAAGATTTTGCTCAGAGCTTTGAATTTCATCAGCTTGAGGATTTTTAGTTTGTTCTTCCTCAGCTGGCTTGGTGGCAGAGGCAGCTTCATCAGCTGGTGCAGCTGATCCTTGAGCAGTGTCTTTCTGAGGAATAAAGGGCTGAGGACTGCCGTCAATACGAATTTCTTCATCAGTGTGTTCCTCAGCGGCGGCATCCTTCATTGCCTCATCTGCCCCTCTCGCTTGATCATCAAGGATGACCATTTCATAAGATGGAGCTACATTTAGGGGCACAGGGTCCAGAGGAGCAGTCTCTTCAAGTGCTTTGAGGTGCTTAGCCTCTGTTTCTTCTTCTGCTGAGGAGGCCTTTCTCTTTTTGGCTTCCTTATCAGTAGACCTCGTTTTCTTCACGTCTAATGAAGACGTAGTCATCTTGTTCACTTTTGAAGCTATGGGTGAAGGGGTTCTCTCGCCAGATTCTTCAGCTGGTTTTGAGGAACCAGCCGGAGCAGTCTCATCAGCTGTAGCAGATTCATCAGCTAGAGCTTCCATGATGATTTCTTCAATAGCCGGTACATCTACACGGCTTTCTTGGTGTATTTCCTCAGCTTGAGGAGATTCATCTGTTGGCTCCTCAATCAAGGGCTGGGAAGTTGGTGCTGGAGGTGCAGCCTTCTTGTTGTAGTCATCAACAGCTTTAGTGGCCAGCTTGATGAAATTGCTCTTGAGACTCTTACGATCTGACAACGTAGAGTACTTGTCAGTCAAATTCTTCAGCTCAGCCTGTGTTGACACCAGTGCATCAGGCGTCAAGCTGAGGAGATTCTGCTTGAGGAATTTCTCCTTTTTAAGCTTTGCAACCTTGGCCTGCTTGGCCTGCTGTTCTTTCCACTTGGCTTCATTGATGAAAGTGGCCACCATGTGGCTGATGCCAGGGGGAAGTTTCAAATCATCAAGCGGAGTGTTTGGGTCCTCATACCAGATGTTGATGTAGTCTAGGAGGACCTTGGGGTCTATGGCCAGAGGAATGGTGCTGCCTGATGCCTGAGCTACTCTCTCCTGCTTGTTTCTGATTATGGCTTGCAGGCTTTGATCATCATATCATCACTGCCCTCTCATGCAGACGGGACAGTGATGATTTTGCTGGGGCTCGGCAGAGTTGCTCTTTCAACAGACACCTGAGTCTTCACTGGAGGTGGTGAAGACTTTGTCTCCGAGCTGGTTGCAGCCGGGAGTGAGGAGCTCGAGGTGGCGGTCATTGGCTTCATGACTGGCTTCTGTACTGGTGTTTCTTGAGGCTTTGGTGGTGGTGCTGAGGGTTTTGGAGCTGAGGGTTTTGTAACTAATGGCTGAGCAGACTTCTCTTGAGGCTTTGGAGCCCTTGGCTTTTATGGCACAGACTGCAGTTGAGGAATTGCTGAACCAGAGGTCTCAGCGGCAGAGGAAGTAGCTGCAGCTGAGGCAACAGCTGAGGATTCATTGAATTTCTTCACTGCAGCATCTGCCTGCTTCTTGAGCTTATCCAGATGCTTTTCCTTCTCATCTCGATAGTCATCAAGGGTCTTGAGGCTTGAGGAATGAGCTACTTGATGAGCCTCAAGTGGGGCCCGTTTGCCAGGGGGCTTCAGAGCGAATTTCTTCGCATACTTGGCAGTAACAAACCTGTATTCCTTCCATTCCTTCGCCCATCGGCGTTCTATCTTCTGCAGCCGGATCTTTCTCTTGGCCATTGTCTCATTTTCATCAGGTGTGCAATAGTCCAAGTAAATATCCTCAGGGATATCCACAGCTGCGTTTTGCTCAAGTTTCTTTCCTCCCTTCTGTTTTCTGTCATCCTCCATTTTCTTCAGCTGAGGATTTTGCTGATGAGATTGAACTCTTGAGGATTCTGATGAGACTTGAAGATTTTCTTCCAAAAACGCTGCAAATGAGTTAATGTGATGAGAACCGAGAGATTCATCAGCTGACATGTGTGTACCTATGAACAGAGTATAGTTGCGAGGAATTTGGAGAGGTCATATGCATTCTCAGATTTGAAGAAAATGAAAAAGTTTGACAGTTGAGGAATTTAACCAGTGGTTGAGGAATTTGCCTAAGCATACTGTTCTTGGGTTCCAGAGTTGTACAGATCCGAAAATTCGCACAATTGAGGAATCTCGTGAAAATCTTAGATGCTTAGTATAGTTCATCAATGATGTGGTGATAGGCAGTGTTTGAGGAATCAAGTGCATATCGATTCTTGTCTTGACTTGAATTGCATATCTTACTAGCTTTACTTTGAAGTTCTTATATGTGTGTTAGAATGTCACCATAAAAATTATCGTGTTATCATTTATCTACTCGAGGACGAGCATAAATTAAGCTTGGGGGTGTTGATACGTCTCAAACGTATCTATAATTTCTGTTTGTTCCATGATCTTTTGGGTGACATTGTTATATGTTTTGCTACACTTTTATATCATTTTACACATATTTGGACTAACCTACTAACTCAGTGCACCCAGTGCCAGTTTCTGTCTGCTGATGTCTATTTTGCAGGGGCTTTTACCCCAATTTTTCGAAGCCCGAAAAAAATCCAGTACAAATATATAAAAAATCAGCGAAATCGAAGCTTCCGGATCACCGAAGGAGGCCTAGAGGGGGGTCAGGAGCCTCCCAGGCGGCCTGCTGGCGCGGCTAGGCCCTAGTTCACGCCAGGAGGTCGCCTGGGTGGGTCCCACCTCCTCAGGTGCCCTCCTTTGGCCTACATTTAGAGCCCCGAGAGGAAACCCTTGCATACTTTATGGAATCGTGAATTTCTCCATCGTTCCGCCGCCGCAGCGCTTCCGAGATCGGGAGCGTCACGAGACCTCTTCCCGGCACCATGCCGGAGGGAGGATTGACCTCCGGGAGCTTCTCCACCGCCATGGACACTTCCCGGACGTGTCGTGAGTAGTCCTCCTTGGACCATGAGTCCATGACTAGTAGCTATGTGATGTCTTCTCTCCAATATTGTGCTTCAATGGTTAGTCCTTGTGAGCTTCCCTACATGATCAAGGCATCTATGTAATTCTCTTGCTATTGCTATGCTCGGTTTGTTGGTATCCTATGTATTATGAGATTATGTTCAGATTGTTATGAGTTATATATTTGATTATCCTTTTATATTATGTTCCTTAGTGATTCATGCATGTTCTCTGTTGCTTTTTATTGCTTTGGCCAAGTAGTAGATTGTAACTCCAAGAGGGAGCGTTATGCATGATTGTGGATTCATGCCCCTCGATGTCTAGCTTGAGTGACAGAAACATGAGACTAGGGGATGTGCTTGTTGCCACCAGGGAGAAAATAACGGTGCTTGTGACCACGGTTGCAAGGATTGCTTACCTTACACATAGATTGTTAATGCAGTTGTCCGTTGCTTTGAGTTTACACTTTGGGTGGGGCTCGCAACTTAATACCAGAGAGATGTTCTGGATAGATATCTCAAGGTGGATGATTAGTAAGTAGATGCTGATGAATAAACGATCTACTTGTCTTGGCGTACTGCCCATTACTATTGAACCTCTAACTATCAAGGAGCTTAATTAGCATTGTTGTGCGATCATAATTATGTCAATTGTCCAACTGTGATTTGTTTACCCAAGCATAGTTGTTTATCGTCTTTTGGGAGAGAGACATCACTGTTGGGGAACGTCGCATGGGAAACAAAAATTTTCCTACGCGCACGAAGACCTATCATGGTGATGTCCATCTACGAGAGGGGATGAGTGATCTACGTACCCTCGTAGACCGTACAGCAGAAGCGTTAGAGAACGCGGTTGATGTAGTGGAACGTCCTCACGTCCCTCGATCCGCCCCGCGAACAATCCCGCGATCAGTCCCACGATCTAGTACCGAACGGACGGCACCTCCGCGTTCAGCACACGTACAGCTCGACGATGATCTCGGCCTTCTTGATCCAGCAAGAGAGACGGAGAGGTAGAAGAGTTCTCCGGCAGCGTGACGGCGCTCCGGAGGTTGGTGATGACCTTGTCTCAGCAGGGCTCTGCCCGAGCTCCGCAGAAACGCGATCTAGAGGAAAAACCGTGGAGGTATGTGGTCGGGCTGCCGTGGAAAAGTCGTCTCAAATCAGCCCTAAAACCTCCATATATATAGGTGGGAGGGAGGGGAGGAGGCAGCCTCAAAACCTAAAGGTTTGGCCGAAATTGGAGGTGGAGGAGTCCTACTCCAATCCTACTTGGAGTAGGATTCCACCTTCCCACTTGGAAACTCTTTCCACCTTGTGTTTTTTCCTTCTCAAACCTTATGGGCCTAAGTGGGAACTTATTCCAGCCCACTAGGGGCTGGTTTATCTCTTCCCATAGCCCATGAGACCCCTTGGGGCGTGACACCCCTCCCGATGGTCCCCGGCACCCCTCCCGGCACTCCCGGTACACTACCGATGAGCCCGAAACTTTTCCGGTAATGCACGAAAACCTTCCGGTAACCAAATGAGGTCATCCTATATATCAATCTTCGTTTCTGGACCATTCCGGAAACCCTCGTGACGTCCGTGATCTCATCCGGGACTCCGAACAACATTCGGTAACCAACCATATAACTCAAATACGCATAAAACAACGTCGAACCTTAAGTGTGCAGACCCTGCGGGTTCGAGAACTATGTAGACATGACCCGAGAGACTCCTCGGTCAATATCCAATAGCGGGACCTGGATGCCCATATTGGATCCTACATATTCTACGAAGATCTTATCGTTTGAACCTCAGTGCCAAGGATTCATATAATCCCGTACGTCATTCCCTTTGTCCTTCGGTATGTTACTTGCCCGAGATTCGATCGTCAGTATCCGCATACCTATTTCAATCTCATTTATCGGCAAGTCTCTTTACTCGTTCCGTAATACAAGATCCCGCAACTTACACTAAGTCACATTGCTTGCAAGGCTTGTGTGTGATGTTGTATTACCGAGTGGGCCCCGAGATACCTCTCCGTCACACGGAGTGACAAATCCCAGTCTTGATCCATACTAACTCAACTAACACCTTCGGAGATACCTGTAGAGCATCTTTATAGTCACCCAGTTACGTTGCGACGTTTGATACACACAAAGCATTCCTCCGGTGTCAGTGAGTTATATGATCTCATGGTCATAGGAATAAATACTTGACACGCAGAAAACAGTAGCAACAAAATGACACGATCAACATGCTACGTCTATTAGTTTGGGTCTAGTCCATCACATGATTCTCCTAATGATGTGATCCCGTTATCAAGTGACAACACTTGCCTATGGCCAGGAAACCTTGACCATCTTTGATCAACGAGCCAGTCAACTAGAGGCTTACTAGGGACAGTGTTTTGTCTATGTATCCACACAAGTATTGTGTTTCCAATCAATACAATTATAGCATGGATAATAAACGATTATCATGAACAAAGAAATATAATAATAACTAATTTATTATTGCCTCTAGGGCATATTTCCAACAGTCTCCCACTTGCACTAGAGTCAATAATCTAGTTCACATCACCATGTGATTCCAATGAATCCAACACCCATATTGTTATGGGGTCTGATCACATCTTGCTCTTGAGAGAGGTTTTAGTCAACGGTTCTGAAACTTTCAGATCCGTGTGTTCTTTACAAATCTTTATGTCATTTTATAGATGCTGCTACTATGTGCTATTCGGAAATACTCCAAATATCTACTCTACTATACGAATCCGTTTCACTACTCATAGTTATTCGGATTAGTGTTAAAGCTTGCATCGACGTAACCCTTTACGACGAACTCTTTAAGCACCTCCATAATCGAGAAAAATTCCTTAGTCCATTAGTTACTAAGGATAAATTTTTACCGCTGCTAGTGATTCAATCATGGATCACTCTCTGTACCTCTCAACAAATTTTGAGTCAAGGCACACATCAGGTGCGGTACACAGCATGGCATACTTTAGATTCTACCGCTAAGGCATAGAAGACGACCTTCGTCTATTCTCTTTATTCTGCCATGGTCGGGTTTTGAGTCTTACTCAAATTCACACCTCACAATGCAACCAAGAACCCCTTCTTTGCTGATCTATTTTTGAACTCTTTCAAAAACTTGTCAAGGCATGCATCTTGTTGAAACTTCTATTAAGCGATTTTGATCTATCTCCATAGATCTTTGATGCTCAACGTTCAAGTAGCTCAATCCAGGTATTCCTTTGAAAACTCCTTTCAAACAACCTTGTATGCTTTACAGAAATTCTACATTACTTCTGATCCACAATATGTCAACCACATATACTTATCAGAAATTCTATAGTGCTCCCACTCACTTCTTTGGAAATACAAGTTTCTCATAAACCTTGTACAAACCCAAAATCTTTGATCATCTCATCAAAGTGTATATTCCAACTCCGAGATGCTTGCACCAGTCCATTGAAGGATCACTGGAGCTTGCATACTTGCTAGTATCTTTAGGATCGACAAAACCTTCTGGTTGTATCACATACAATGTTTGCTCAAAGAAACCGTTGAGAAAACAATGTTTTGACATCCTATGTGCAATATTTCATAAATAATGCATCAACAACTAATCAAAATTCTAACAGAACTTTAGCATCGCTACGAGTGAGAAAGACTCATCATAGTCAACAGTTTGATCTTGTCGGAAACATCTTTGCGACAAGTCGAGCTTTTCTTAATAGTGATTTATCACCATCATCGTCTGTCTTTCTTTTAAAGACCCATCTTTACTCAATAGTCCTCTGACCATCAAGTAGTTCTTCCAAAGTCTACACTTTGTTTTCATACATGGATCCTCTCTCGGATTTCATGGCTTCCAGCCATTTGTCGGAATCTGGGCCCACCATCGCTTTCTCCATAACTCGTAGGTTCACTGTTGCTCAACAACATGACCTCCAAGACATGGTTACCGTACCCCTCTGTAGTAGTACGCGACCTTGTCAACCTACGAGGCTTGTAGTAACTTGATCCGATGCTTGATGATCACCATCATTAGCTTCCACTTCAATTGGTGTAGGTGCCACAGGAACAACTTCCTGCGCCCTGCTACACACTGGTTGAAGTTATGGTTCAATAACCTCATCAAGTTCTACCACTCTCCCACTCAATTCTTTCGAGAGAAACCTTTCCTCGAGAAAGGATCCATTTCTAGAAACAAACACTTTGCTTTCGGATCTGAGATAGGAGATGTACCCAACTGTTTTGGATATCCTATGAAGATGCATTTATCCGCTTTGGGTTCGAGCTTATCAGACTGAATTTTTTTCACATAAGTGTCGAAGCCCCAAACTTTCAAGAAACGACAGTTTAGATTTCTCTAAACCTCAGTCTATACTGTGTCATCTCAACGGAAATACGCGGTGCCCTATTTAAAGTGAGTGCGGTTGTCTCTAATGCATAACCCATAAACGATAGTGGTAATTCGATAAGAGACATCATAGTATGCACCATACCAAATAGTGCGTGGCTATGACGTTCAGACACATCATCACACTATGATGTTCCAGGTGGCATGAACTGCGAAACAATTTCCACATTGTCTTAACTGCGTACAAAAACTCGTAACTCAGATATTCATTTCTATGATCATATCGTAGACAGTTTGTCCTCTTGTTACGACGAACTTCACTCCGAAACAGAATTGAACTTTTCAATATTTCAGACTTGTGATTCATTAAGTAAATACTCTAGTATCTACTCAAATCGTCAGTGAAGTAAGAACATAATGATATCCACTGCGTGCCTCAGCTCCCATTGGACTGCATACATCAAAATGTATCACTTCCAACAAGTTACTATCTTATTTCATCTCAATGAAAACAAGGCCTTGCTCATGTGGTATGATTTGCATGTCACTAGTGATTCGAAATCAGGTGAGTACAAAGATCCATCAGCATGGAGCCTCTCCATGCAATTTATACTAACATGACTCAAGCGGCAATGCCACAAGTAAGTGGTACTATCATCATCAACTCGTATCTTTTGGCACCAATATCATGAACATGTGTAACACTACGATCGAGATTCAATAAACCATTGAAGGTGATTATTCAAGAAAACAGAGTAACCGTTATTCTCTTTAAATGAATAATCGTATTGCAATAAACACGATCCAATCATGTTCATGCTTAACGCAAGCACCAAATAACAATTATTTAGGTTTAATACCAATCCCGATGGTAGAGGGAGCGTGCGACGTTTGATCATATCAACCTTGGAAACACTTCCAACACGTATCGTCACCTCGCCTTTAGCTAGTCTCCGTTTATGCCGTAGCTTTCATTTCGTGTTACTAATCACTTAGCAACCAAACCGGTATCCAATACCCTCATGCTACTAGGAGTACTAGTAAAGTACACATCAACATCATGTATATAAAATACACTTCTTTCGACTTTTGCCAGCCTTCTTATCTACCAAGTATCTAGAGTTGCTCCGCCTCAGTGACTGTTCCCCTCATTACAGAAGCACTTAGTCTCGGATTTGGGTTTAATCTTGGGTCTCTTCATTAGTGCAGCAACTGTTTTGCCGTTTCACGAAGTATCCCTTCTAGCCCTTGCCTTTCTTGAAACTTAGTGGTTTTACAAACCATCAACTATTGACGCTCCTTCTTGATTTCTACTTTCGCAGTGTCAAACATCGTGAATCGCTCAAGGATCATTGTATCTATCCTTGATATGTTATAGTTCATCACGAAGCTCTCACAGCTTGGTGGCAGTGACTTTGTAGAACCATCACTATTTCATCTGGAAGATTAACTCCCACTTGATTCAAGTGATTGTCGTACTCAGACAATCTGAGCACATGCTCAACGATTGAGCTTTTCTCCTCTACTTTGTGGACAAAGAATCTTGTTGGAGGTCTCGTACCTCTTAACAAGGGCACAAGCATGAAATCACAATTTCATCTCTTTAGAACATCACTTATGTTCCGTGACGTTTTAAAACGTTTTCGGCGCCTTGCTTCTAAGCCATTTAAGTATTTTGCACTGAACTATCGTGTAGTCATCAGAAACGTGTATGTCGGATGTTCACAGCATCCACAGACGACGCTCGAGGTGCAGCACACCGAGTGTTGCATTAAGGACATAAGCCTTCTGCGCAGCAATGAGGACAATCCTCGGTTTTACAGACTCAGTCTGCAAAGTTTGCTACTATCAACTTTCAACTAAATTTTCTCTAGGAACATATAAAAACAGTAGAGCTATAGCGCAAGCTACATCGTAATTCGCAAAGACCATTAGACTATGTTCATGACAATTAGTTCAATTAATCATATTACTTAAGAACTCCCACTCAAAAAGTACATCTCTCTAGTCATTTGAGTGGTACATGATCCAAATCCACTATCTCAAGTCCGATCATCACGTGAGTCGAGAATAGTTTCAGTGGTAAGCATCCCTATGCTAATCATATCAACTATACGATTCATGCTCGACCTTTCGGTCTCATGTGTTCCGAGGCCATGTCTGCACATGCTAGGCTCGTCAAGCTTAACCCGAGTGTTCCGCGTGCGCAACTGTTTTGCACCCGTTGTATGTGAACGTTGAGTCTATCACACCCGATCATCACGTGGTGTCTCGAAACGACGAACTGTAGCAACGGTGCACAGTCGGGGAGAACACAATTTCGTCTTGAAATTTTAGTGAGAGATCACCTCATAATGCTACCGTCGTTCTAAGCAAAATAAGGTGCATAAAAGGATTAACATCACATGCAATTCATAAGTGACATGATATGGCCATCATCACGTGCTTCTTGATCTCCATCACCAAAGCACCGGCACGATCTTCTTGTCACCGGCGCCACACCATGATCTCCATCATCATGATCTCCATCAACGTGTCGCCATCGGGGTTGTCGTGCTACTCATGCTATTACTACTAAAGCTACGCCCTAGCAAAATAGTAAACGCATCTGCAAGCACAAACATTAGTTATAAAGACAACCCTATGGCTCCTGCCGGTTGCCGTACCATCGACGTGCAAGTCGATATTTCTATTACAACATGATCATCTCATACATCCAATATATCACATCACATCATTGGCCATATCACATCACAATCATACCCTGCAAAAACAAGTTAGACGTCCTCTAATTTTGTTGTTGCATGTTTTACGTGGTGACCATGGGTATCTAGTAGGATCGAATCTTACTTACGCAAACACCACAACGAAGATATATGAGTTGCTATTTAACCTCATCCAAGGACCTCCTCGGTCAAATCCGATTCAACTAAAGTTGGAGAAACTGACACCCGCCAGTCATCTTTGAGCAACGGAGTTACTCGTCGCGATGAAACCAGTCTCTCGTAAGCGTACGAGTAATGTCGGTCCGAGCCGCTTCGATCCAACAATACCGCAGAATCAAGAAAAGACTAAGGAGGGCAGCAAAACGCACATCACCGCCCACAAAAACTTTTGTGTTCTACTCGAGAAGACATCTACGCATGAACCTAGCTCATGATGCCACTGTTGGGGAACGTCGCATGGGAAACAAAAATTTTCCTACGCGCACGAAGACCTATCATGGTGATGTCCATCTACGAGAGGGGATGAGTGATCTACGTACCCTCGTAGACCGTACAGCAGAAGCGTTAGAGAACGCGGTTGATGTAGTGGAACGTCCTCACGTCCCTCGATCCGCCCCGCGAACAATCCCGCGATCAGTCCCACGATCTAGTACCGAACGGACGGCACCTCCGCGTTCAGCACACGTACAGCTCGACGATGATCTCGGCCTTCTTGATCCAGCAAGAGAGACGGAGAGGTAGAAGAGTTCTCCGGCAGCGTGACGGCGCTCCGGAGGTTGGTGATGACCTTGTCTCAGCAGGGCTCTGCCCGAGCTCCGCAGAAACGCGATCTAGAGGAAAAACCGTGGAGGTATGTGGTCGGGCTGCCGTGGAAAAGTCGTCTCAAATCAGCCCTAAAACCTCCATATATATAGGTGGGAGGGAGGGGAGGAGGCAGCCTCAAAACCTAAAGGTTTGGCCGAAATTGGAGGTGGAGGAGTCCTACTCCAATCCTACTTGGAGTAGGATTCCACCTTCCCACTTGGAAACTCTTTCCACCTTGTGTTTTTTCCTTCTCAAACCTTATGGGCCTAAGTGGGAACTTATTCCAGCCCACTAGGGGCTGGTTTATCTCTTCCCATAGCCCATGAGACCCCTTGGGGCGTGACACCCCTCCCGATGGTCCCCGGCACCCCTCCCGGCACTCCCGGTACACTACCGATGAGCCCGAAACTTTTCCGGTAATGCACGAAAACCTTCCGGTAACCAAATGAGGTCATCCTATATATCAATCTTCGTTTCCGGACCATTCCGGAAACCCTCGTGACGTCCGTGATCTCATCCGGAACTCCGAACAACATTCGGTAACCAACCATATAACTCAAATACGCATAAAACAACGTCGAACCTTAAGTGTGCAGACCCTGCGGGTTCGAGAACTATGTAGACATGACCCGAGAGACTCCTCGGTCAATATCCAATAGCGGGACCTGGATGCCCATATTGGATCCTACATATTCTACGAAGATCTTATCGTTTGAACCTCAGTGCCAAGGATTCATATAATCCCGTACGTCATTCCCTTTGTCCTTCGGTATGTTACTTGCCCGAGATTCGATCGTCAGTATCCGCATACCTATTTCAATCTCGTTTATCGGCAAGTCTCTTTACTCGTTCCGTAATACAAGATCCCGCAACTTACACTAAGTCACATTGCTTGCAAGGCTTGTGTGTGATGTTGTATTACCGAGTGGGCCCCGAGATACCTCTCCGTCACACGGAGTGACAAATCCCAGTCTTGTTCCATACTAACTCAACTAACACCTTCGGAGATACCTGTAGAGCATCTTTATAGTCACCCAGTTACGTTGCGACGTTTGATACACACAAAGCATTCCTCCGGTGTCAGTGAGTTATATGATCTCATGGTCATAGGAATAAATACTTGACACGCAGAAAACAGTAGCAACAAAATGACACGATCAACATGCTACGTCTATTAGTTTGGGTCTAGTCCATCACATGATTCTCCTAATGATGTGATCCCGTTATCAAGTGACAACACTTGCCTATGGCCAGGAAACCTTGACCATCTTTGATCAACGAGCCAGTCAACTAGAGGCTTACTAGGGACAGTGTTTTGTCTATGTATCCACACAAGTATTGTGTTTCCAATCAATACAATTATAGCATGGATAATAAACGATTATCATGAACAAAGAAATATAATAATAACTAATTTATTATTGCCTCTAGGGCATATTTCCAACAATCACTAGTGAACATCATGTGACTCCGGTCCATATCACCATCATTGTTTACACCTCCATCATTTATCGCTTTCATTTACTTTTCCGTTGCAATCACTATTACCTTCCCGCTTGTGTTTTGATCCTTTGCAAACTACAAGGCTTGAGAGATTGACAACCTCTCTGTACTCGCTGGGAGCAAAGTTATTTGTTGTGTGTGCAGGTCCACGTATTCTGCTAGCGCCACGGTGGAAGACACCTACTTGTTGAGCCCAGGAGTCCTCCTGGTTCGATAAACCTTACAGTCTCCGTGTAAGGGAAACTTGCTGCTGACTACAACTCCACCTTCCACTTGGGGTAACCAACGAGGGGCGAGAAGTATATCCATGAACTCGTCATCATCACACGCTACCAATCTAGCTTTAAGAGTGTTTTAGACACTATTGTAGCGTCAAAATGCTTTTATATTAGGAAATTGCTTAAATCTAGTCGGATGATTTCCATAACAAACCGACCGCCTCCAATAGAAGACACGTGCCCAACAGGCCCAGCTTAACTCTCCACCTTATCCTATCGTGATGGTTCACCCAGCCGCTGGTCGTCTTCCCCAGCTCCTCTAGTCTCTCTCTCTCTCTCTCTCTCTCTCTCTCTCTCTCGTAGATCCCTCTCTCGATCCAGATCGACGAGGAGCCACTTGTACAACATTGCTCCCTCTCTCCTCCTCCACTTGTCGCCCACCATCGATGCTTGGATTTTGTTGGTACGACGGAGCTCGTGGTGCTGCAAAACGGCGTCCTGGCACGACGTGCTTTTGGTGCTGCGACCCCGCACATCTCGTCGACGTCCGAGGATGCTTCTATGTAACGCTGCTACAGAAGGGGGTCTTCGTGCTGCTAGTTCATGAGGGGGAGGTGACGACCAATGGAGATGCCCCTCTTTTTCCAACAATCCCTATGCTACGACGAAGCTTTTTATGGCCGGCTGGTGCTGCGATGGAGCACTACCGGGGTTGCACGGTGCTCCGCTGGAGCTAAAAATGGAGCCGCACTGTGCTGCCATGTGGTTGCAATGGAGCATCGTCGGTGGTCGTCGGAGTACCGTCAGGCCAGGCCGTGCGATGAGGTTGCATTGGAGCATTGCTGGGTTCGTTGGTGTTGTAGTGGAGCTTCGTTGGAGCACCGTCTAATCAGGCCATGCCGTTCTGCGATGAGTGAGGTTTGAACGGAGCATCTTCGGTTCATCGGCGCTACAATGGAGCTGTGACGGAGCATAGTTGGGCCGCTGTTGCAGTGGAGTGACAAGAAATTGCCGTGGATGGCCACTTTTGTAGCAATGCGCAGTAGCAGCACCGACCGTCGATGATGAAGAGAGGTTGGGGAAGCGATGCGAGATCTGTGGGGAAAGAAAAGCAACAACTGAGATGCATTGTACCCCCTCCGTTCCTAAATATAAGTCTTTTTAAAGGTTTCACTACAAAACTACATACAGATGTATATATGCATAATTTATTTTGTAGATTCATTCATTTTGTTTTGTATCTAACAGCCACGGAGGTGGTTTATGTTTAGGCTCAATCAACAGGATGATTTGTAGTGGTCCCCTTTATATTATGAAATAAGAGGGAGTATATTTTATGGGTAGTACTGGGCGTCGGCGCGTCAGCCCGAACACTCGCGTCGGTCGCAGTGCAGCCGTCAGATTGGGGATCCCTTGACCGTCAGATCTCCTCTCTCGTCCTTAACCTCGAGTCACGAACGCGAGCGCCTCGTCGACCATCCTCGTCCAACGCGCAACGTCGCTCCCCACCCCTCCCCTCTCCCCGCCCCTCGACGGTCGAGGCGTCCTTCTCCCCTCTCGCCGGCCGCCTTCGCCGCCGGTCGCCATCCTTGTAGAGCCAACAAACGCGAGCACCTTATCGGTCGTCCGTTGCAGTTTTTTTCATCAATGGTTGTAGCACTTTATGTCAAATGTTGTAGCATTCCGCTATGACAATGACCGCTTGCAGCTTTTTATATGTCTGATTGCAGCTTTTTTCATGAACGGCTGTAGCATTTTATGTCCACGGTAGTAGCATTTCCGCCATGGTAATGACCGCTTGCAGCTTTTTATATGCTTGGTTTAAGTTTTTTCATCTGGGTTTGAAGTTTTTTCAAATAACCATTGAAGCAATTTTGAATGACATTTGCAACACTTGTATACGCACGGTCCGGCTATGATGGCAGACGAAGAGGATGACGGGCGCACGCTGGATCCGACGATGCGGGCGGCCGACTGGGGCATGGACGGGTGCCCCCTCAGTTATGCGCCCCACCATGCGCAGAAATCGTTCCGCCATGATGAGAGGAGATCGGATCGCGTGCACATTCGGCCGCAGGCGAAAAACGTTTCCATATTTTATTAGGTAAATTTACATGTCAAATTTTAACCAAAATAAGAGGGTCTAGTAAACCCCGACCGAAGGAGTAGGTGGAACAGTTGATGCGCTCCCCCGCAGTTGCCACCCTAGCTGAACGCGGCGGACAGCACGCCCAACGGCGCCGCCGCCTTCGAAGCCCCCGCCCTCGTGATGGAACCCTCGTTCGATGACGTCCCCGAGGTCGTCGACTGGATGTCGTCCATGGTCGACCGTGGCGGCCGCGCGAGCCAGGAGAGCCACCGCCTGTTCCTGGCGCGGCGCACGGCGCTCGAGATGCTGCGGGACCGCGGGTACAGCGTGCCGGAGTCCGAGCTCGCCCGCACGCTCCCGGAGTTCCGCGCGTGGTGGGCTCAGGAGCCCGAGATCGAGCGCCTCTCCTTTTCCACCTTCCTCGCCTCCGACCACTCTGACAAGGTGAGTTTACTGCTCCTTCCCCGGCTATGTGCATCCATATTCATCGCCAATAATTGCTCGTAATTAAGGACCATCTTACAACATCATTGCTCGTTAGCGTGCTAGAGTCCAATTGGCTGGGATAGATGAAGCGATGAACTCTAACCCACACAACACGATCCAGTCGTGGAGCACGGATTAGGAGCGACTTCTCAAGGATTTAGGAGAATAAGGGTAGCAAGAGCTCTCCAATCTCAGGATGATGAGTCTATGTCTTTGGTCTATTGATAGAAATGACAAATGTCCCCCAACGAAGGAAATAGCTGGCCTATTTATATTAGGGACAACCTCCCTGGATTGGTGTTAAAGCGAACTAGCTTTGGGTACCAGCTTAGGTGTGAAACAAAACCAGTTTTGGTGTGAAACTGAACCAGCTTCGGGTATTGATGAGATAGCTTCTAGAGTTCTCCCGTTGGTGTGTGGATGGCTATTCCCGACCAAACATTGTTCGCTGGAGTCGGAACAATGTTTCTTTAGCAGCAAACTTGAGTTCTGGGAATCTTTCCAAGTAGGGGTAGTTAAACTCGTCCAAAACATTGTTTCGCTACCGTCGAAAAATTGTTTCTTCAACAGAATACTTGTTTCCTGGTGAACTTCTGACTTTGTTTCTTCGTCATAAAACATTGTTTTGCATGGACCGAAATGTGGTTGGCCTTCTTCGATATAGCACCTGAGTAAAAACCAACAACAAAGGAGGTGAAGTCACAACCATGTTTTCAAGGTCATATCACAAACTCAAGTTAGCGTTGTCCTGATCATGTATTTGCTTTGCACGGCTTATTGTAATTGGACCTATGATGATTGTTGGTGTGGTGTCAAAGGTTGGAATGTCCTCATCATGGGACCCCCCTCCTTCACCCGTCGCTGGAGCAGCGAGCAGAGGAGTAGGAAACCACGGCCTTGCCGGCTTTCACCAAGAGGAGAAACTGCTTGCCCATGATCTCCTTTTTTCCTGGAGAGAAAGACGGGGTACGGGCAACTTTCTTCATTGACTTGTGTCAGGTGCATGCTGATGTTACTAGGTTTTCAATAGTAGTAGCAGATTGTTGTTCTTGTGGTTCAGACTGTTTAAGGTTATCATCACTCTGCAATACGGGTTTAATTGATATATTCTTGATATTAATATACTCCCTCTATCGAAAAATCACTCTGCAAATGGATGTCTCAATTTAGTATGTATGTACTGAAGTTCAATGCTTACATAACGTGTCTGTCTGTTGGCCGGGGGGGGGGGGGGGGGGTCTAATTAGCGATAATTCATTGAGTTTCGACAGCTACCTTGCGCTGTCGGAACACACCCCACTATGTCAGCAGATTCCGCCCCTGGTTTTGGCCCATGAGTGGCGGTGTTGCCGTCGTCAGCGCCTGAACCAGAGAAAAGAATAAAGATCGGCTTTCAGTTTAGTGATCTGCAACTTTAATCTAACTAAAAAACAAGTTTCAACCATGAGCTTTCACTCGTATTATCTCCACGAGAGAATCAATTTTGAACTCTCACACAAAAATATCAACCAAATGAATCACAATTTCTTACGTGGTGAAGACAAATTCTCAACTTGTTAAAAATGGTATCTCCAACCCCCCCTCCCGCGCGAAGTTTACAATCACTACAAAATTCAACTAAAAGGGGGATTGTAAACACCAAAATAACTGTATACAGCACTCTACCTCATGGCGTCAGCAGCAATTGCTGGGAAAAGAAAGCCCAGATCTGGCCCTCGCCTCGGTGAAAACTAGAGCCCCAGGTCTGCCCCTCGTCTCACCAGCTCCCAGCGCAGACACCAGCGAGAATGGCGGCGTGAACGGGGTGGGACTCGACAGCAGCGAGGATGCGGTACAATGGAAGGAAGTGGCAAGTAACTGTGGTGGCGCTGCTCTGCAGGAAAGGGAAAGAAACACTCGAGATAAATAAGGAGAGAAAAATAAAAGGGAGACGGCCAGGTAAGTGGTGTTGGCGGCAAGTGTTAATGCGGCCGAGGGTGTAGTCATGTGCTCAGAGCTCGTTCACCTGATAATAAATTAGCCTTTTTTTACATATCATATAGGCAAATAGTCGTAAATGAGCATTCTCGCATAGCATATAGTACCGAGTGTTTTTATCTTTTTGCTTTATATTGTTATTGCTTCGAGTTTCTAATTCTTTACGGAGTAACATATAATTTAACTATGGTTTAACTCTTATCTCAGGTGAAAATTCTATTCTGCCCACCAGAACCTGTCAGAATCGCAAATATCCAGGAGATACATGACCAGATCGAAGGAGAGAACTTGTCCAGACTTATTTTGATATTGCTGGGAAAGATAATGCCTAGAGCTAAAGAGTCTGTGAAGGAGAAATTCACATTTAAAGTAGATATTTTTCAGGTTAGTTTTGTATAACTATTCATGGCTTCGTTGAAATGAAAACTATGTAAATGAACGACAGCAGTGACTGTTGTAAGAATAACGACTTGCCATTAAGTAAAGCACATCAACTAATTTGTAGTACATTTTTGTGCATTCAATATTGATGCTTGATGTAGTGTAGCATACTCTATTGGTTTGAATCAGGATCCGGTGTACAAGTTTCTGCAAGTTATTTTCTCAATCTTGAATACTTGTTCATAGTTTCATGACTTCTGTCATGTAAAGCTGATGCTTAATCCCTTGTAGTTTCATCACTTGAGTCATGTACAGTTCATGTTTTACTATACATATATTATGCATGTATTCTACATTATACCCTATATATTCAAACTGATGTGCTCCTCCAACTGAAGGTCAATGAGTTACTGGTTAACATTAGTAAGCATGACCTGAAGCCCAAGCATGAAGTGTTGACTGCAGAAGAAAAGGCCAAGCTCCTGAAATTGTACAA
The DNA here is from genome assembly GCF_904849725.1 of Hordeum vulgare subsp. vulgare. Taxonomy (NCBI): domain Eukaryota; kingdom Viridiplantae; phylum Streptophyta; class Magnoliopsida; order Poales; family Poaceae; genus Hordeum; species Hordeum vulgare. The sequence continues at coordinate 294,899,741 of NC_058522.1, forward strand.
TGTAGAGGATTCACAGGTACGTCTATCTGTAATTTATTACTGATTACTAATATGAATTAGGTGGCAGTACTGAATATATTTATTCTAAATTGTTGCAATATCCAAGAAGTTTCTTTTTGGAGAGTCGGATCCATATATCATTTATTTACTATAATTATATTGCCAAACAAGAATTCTTAAGATGGAAGCACATTAAAAATATGTTTTCATAGAATGAAAATGTCTGGGTCCAGCTTTAAGCTTTAAAAGTTTCTGTATTTCTGTTTTTACGAGAACATGCAGTTTTTTTGTTTTCTGGATTCTTTAGCCAGATGAGAACAGTTACCAGGTTGAACCAATATCTGTTATGGAGAAAATATTTTCTAATTGGTAAAACAAAGAGTGACAAACTGTCTGCATGCACAGTCTAGGGGTCATATTCATGTCAGAGTTACGGTGTCTCTCTTCACAAATGGGTATTGCAAAAAATGGTTTAGCAATATTGAGTTGGTGTTTTGAAATTTTTAGATGGTCTTGTTTGATTTATGGTTTATTTATATTACCAGTAGAGTTAAAGCCTTGGTGACTTGTACGATCATGTTTTTGAGTATTATTTACTGGAACTCATGCTATGTACGCAGAACTAATTAACTATTTTCCATGTGAAATATTAGTGATTTGCCACTACAAAGAGTGGTGACCCTTTGCCGTTTTTTAAATCTGCAAGTGCATTGATGATTTTCCACTGGAAAGAGAGAAATAGATGAAAATTTTCACCTTCTCTGTGTCATCCTATCTTCCTTTTTTTCTTTTGCTCGAGATCTGAATGTAAGAATACAATATTTCTCTTTGTCCTCTCCTACCTTTGCTTCTTCCCTACCTCCACATTTTCTCCTAACACAGCCCCCCTCCTGGTCCCCATGCTTGAATACCAAGGAGGGCTTGATATCTCTCTTTCATCGCTTGTGTCAGACGCCCGCCTTGGAATCTCCAAATCTTGATTGGATTATTCTCCTCCATACCTATCCTCAACCCCACTCTCCTAGCGCTATACAATCCCCACCACTGCCACAGCAGGAGGCTGCACAGAAGCGGTGGTGTACTTGTTCATGGACATGGTGGCCTTCATATACATTGGAATCCCAAGGTGCCCAACAGATTCCCCTACCCCTATTTGTCATGAAGCTCCACACTCCCTGCCATGTTTGTGAACCCCAAGCTTGGGAAGGAACTTCACTAACTACTCCCTCCGTTCCTAAATATAAGTCTTTCTAGTGTTTCATTAAAGGATTACATACAGAGCAAAATGCACGAATCTACACTCGAAAATATGTCCATATACATTCGTATGTAGTCTTTTAGTGAAATCTCTAAAAAGACTTATATTTAGGAACGGAGGGGAGTTTTATGGCAGGTGGCAGGGCATTTCTGTGATCAATGTGTCGTACTATATGCAAGCTGCAGGGCTGTTCAAAGCTGGGTTTGCCAGCTGGTTAACTCTCCAGTTGAAGATGCAAGAATGACAAGAAGAGAAGGCACATGAGTTAAAAGAGCTCTTTTATGTAATGGGTTGGGCAAAAATGGGGTTGAACAGGCTATCGGGAGGGTGATGTTGGGAGCTGGCTTGGAGAATGAAGGATAGGGCTAGAGGAAGGGAGAGAGTAGGTCAGTTGGAGGTGGAAGAGGATAAAACGTTGGAGTTGTATCTCATCTTCTCTCTTTGTAGTGGCAAATCCTCAATTGCGAATTTGCAAACGGCAAATCACCAATCACCATGTATTTTCCCCTTTTTTTGTGGGGTCAAGTGTTTCATGCTAGAACAGTGATGTTATTTTTTCATTCTTACTGGTGTTGCAAGTTCTTTCCCCAGTGCGAAAGTCGCTATGTGAACTATGTAACCATTTTTTTTGTTACGTCTTGCTGGATGTCACTATTTCCTCCAGAGAACAGCCCGGTCTGGCTGTTGCCTATTGGCCTGCATGTTAGTTCCTAGTATGTACTTGGTAGGGGCTAGGGTTCTACCAGGTCTCGGACGTAGGTTGTAGGGGTGGAAGTGCGGGCTGCGAGGTTGGGGACGCCGGCGCCGGCGGTTGGGCGCCGTCGCGGCGTGAGAGAGAGAGAGAGAGGCGGCTAGGGTTTGGGGCTCTCGTCTCCTGAGGGAGACGACAACAGAATATACTGTTTATTGTCTGATTAATATCGAAGGGGTACATGTGTTTATAAAGGAGGACAACCTCCACTAAACCCTAGATAACTTGGACTCTAACTTGGACTCTAATATAACTTGAACTCTAGTATAACTTGGACTTCTAAGATAGGTAAGATAACTTGGGCTAAGCCCGTAAGTAACCCTGCCCATTGGGCCTCCTCCGTTGGTACGTTGTACCGGTCATAACAGTACTTGTATGTGATGATGGAGACCATTGATAAATTTTACCATCCTGAGCACTTGCGTCTCATATCATGCCGATAATTTTATGATTTGCCACATTTTTTGCCAGGTTGCCATATTATTTGTGTGCTTATTTGGTTTTTGTTTAAACTAGAACTTTAATATATTATCCAGTTCAAGATGTTTAGTATTTCCACACACCAACTGATTGTGCTGTTACCATAAAAGAATTGAAGATAAGTATATTAATGTCTTATAGTCATCATTGGCCATACCTCATTATCCTTTTATCTGCCTGTTGGATTACTCACATGCCTAAAATGCCAAACTGCATTTGTTATTAGCTTCTTTTTGCATGAATCTTCAATTTTTTTAAAATCAACATCTAGTTATTATATAGTTATTTTTAACCACAGTTTTACTAAAAATGGTGCTGTTATCTTTCAGCTCCCTCGCATGCTAGAGACTGATCCTGTTGCTCGGTACTATGGCCTTGGCAAGGGAACCGTGCTTAAAGTTACATATGACAGTGAGCTTACCGGGAAACATGTGACATACAGATGTATTTTCTGAGGGCTACGTGTGTTTCCATGGATGAAAGCTGTAGCAAGCTGTTTGTAAAATCGTGTTAGCTCTATGTTGATTACACCGAGCATGGTCGATTGGATTGGATTCAAGCAGTATCCGTTCACGGATTCCGTTCTTTTTTGCAAACTAGAGCTAGCATAGGTTTTACATACAAATCAGTTGTCAAAAACCCGAGTAAGATGAAGAACCAAGAAAGGAAAGATTGGCTGTCAAATAATCTTTCTTCAGCTAACTGTGGTTTGGTCTGCTTGTCTTGGGTAAAATTTCGCCATCTGCCGCCTTTCTCTTGCGGATGTTGCTGCTATCACCGCTGCTGTTATCCGTGGGGTTACTGCTGCTGATGGTATCGCTGCTGCTGTGATCCATGGGATTACTGCTGTTGATGGTATCGCTTGTGCTGTGATCCGTGGGGTTACTGCTGCTAATGGTGATGGTATCTCTGCTGCTGCTGTTGTTTGTGGGGTTGGTATCGCTGTTGCTTAGCAGGTCTTGGTCCTCGTGGGAGTGCTCCTTGCATCTGCTTTTCATTATATGGGGCTTGAGCTTGCTCATGTCTGATAGCCGTACTGGTTTCAGGAAGAACTCATTTGCTCCTTCCTCCAGGCATCTGATTCAGAACAAACAAGACCATAATTGTCAGAGTTCATTCTAAGTTCCTGCTATATTCTAAGATAGCTTTATTTATGTCCATATGTTTGGGGTTCTACTCCATTTGCGCAGATAAAAATAGACAAGTGGCAGTCGTGAGTTGTCTTCAACGATAACCCTTTCTACATAGAGATGATGGACTCAAAAGGTCGACAGCCGTATCAATCCATATCTTTACTATTTATTTGACACAAAATATTTCAAGATAGAATATTATTAAGACGAGGTGAGCTGGGTGGGGTGTGGGGTTTGTTCCTTTGTTAGAAGGCATGTATGTGACGCCAACTCAATAAAGGATTCTGAGAGATCTTGGTGTCTAGTTTTGTTCAAGGCCTATCAAACATGTCCTAATAACAGATGTGACTATCAGAATCTTTTCTAGCGGTGGTTCAGCTAGAAATAAAGTTTCTAAATCAGGATCGTCAGTAATCAGTCTGGTTTCCAAATCAAACAAGATTCTGAGTCCTTAACTGTGCTCACCTGTTAATTCTGGAAGGTATGTTCTCCGATGACATGATCACAACCGGGATGTCCCTGAAAGACGACGACTCCTGATTCAACAAAAACCAGATGGAGACTCTTCAGGCTTTGAGTAGACCAAATCAAACCAACTAGCAAGAAGTTTTTTCTTCTTTTTGCGGGAATAGAAGAAGATTTCATTCAGGTAAAAAGAAGGGGTGGGTGGGTACCTTGATCTTCTTGAGCAGATCGTATCCTGTCATCCCAGGCATGCAGTAGTCAGTGATGATGAGGTTCACGTTCACCTCGACGTCCTGCTCAGGACCAAACCCAGAATTAATCAAATCAGAAACAGTTTGAGAGCACCGGTACTGTGGCTGCGGCGCATGATAAACCATCTATCTACTTACCAGCTGGTCCGCATGGACAGAGGAAATGGAGGCGTCCTCGGCATGGAGCCCCAAGAACTGGAGAGCCTTGGTCCCAGAATCCACAGTGGTAACTGCAGAAACAAAGAGAGACTCTGCCTCAGATGCCATGCCATGGCAGGAAACACAACTTGCTATGCTGCAAATGAAATTGATGAGTACCTTGGAACGAAGATGTCTTGAGGAGCCTCTCGATGAGCTTCCTGTCAAGGACGCTGTCATCCACGGCCAAGACATGGAACGGAGCCTCTGCGATCGCCGCCACCGCCATCGGAGAAGATAGAGAGCGTGTGTTTTGTGTGATGGAGGAGGTGGATGCTAGAGGAGAAAGCAAGAGTGGTAGAGGAAAGGCAGGCGGTGTGTGCGCTTGGCATGAGCTCCTTCCTCCTTTGCTTTGCTTTCCAGGGGCGTGTGGGTGGGGTGGAGCTTATATGCATCCGAAGCACATGAAAAAGGATTCCGGGGAGATATGATTATGAGGGTGGGGAGGAAAAGTGGGTGGAGAAAACAAGTGTGATGACCAAAGGAAATCCCGCCTCATGGAAAGCAAGATCCGGGCCAGATTTCCTCCAAATCTTGCCATGAATTGACTCCACGATAGAATAGACCTGGCAGGCCCATCAGCCACAGCAAAGCCATGGCCCACCATCTTCTCTTGTTCCCTTTCTTTCTTTCTTTCTGGCTTGTCCTCTTGCTTGCTCGGCTGACCTGAAAGGAAGATTTGGGTCGTTTCCGGCGATTTGGTAAAGACGGAAAAAGATGAGGAGATCTTCCACAGGTCAGGTGTGTGTGACCTTGCGGTTTGATGCGCATCCATCTGATCTGTTGGTTTTTCTTTTCTCCTTCCCTGTATGAAATCTGTTGGTGGCACATCACTAGTTGGTTCCTGCCCGGTGCAGACGTCTTCCGACCAGCTGCGAGTTACGTGGCTCCACATAGCAAGCCCCCAAGCAGTCTGTATGTGGTGTTGCCAAAAATGCTACATCTACGGCCTTATTACAGAGATTTTACGAACCTTTCAACCAACTAAACTTGCCCCCCATCCCTCCTGATTTTCGGGGGGTGGGACCCTCCCTCCCCGTTTGATTCAATCACAGATTGACACCTTAAATTTATCCCGTAATAGGCTTGTAAGAGTCCTAGACGTAGCATTGCTCGTGGTGTTGCTAATCTGTGGCAGTTCACTTGAATCATGTTTCCTTTTTTTTCTTTTTTATTTAACCCGCAAAAAAAAAGAATCATGTTTTTTTTAACTCTTTGTAGTGAACAAACATAGCAAATCTGACGGCTCGGGATGGCAATTAATGTTGTTGCGAGTATGGAAATTTCTTCAGCAGATTGTATCTTGAAAGGGTGTGGGCGATGATGTTTCGTTACAAGTGTGATGTCGGATTTTTTAGCATGGCAAATCCTTGCCGTGCTCAGTTTTTTTTTGCCAGGACTTGATATGTTTGTTCAAGTCAAAGATTAAGAATAGAATAGCTGCTAACTGAAGTCAGCATACCTGAGCTAGCCACCCTAGTACAGTAGAACATAAAAAATCAGGTTGGCAGTTTGCATATCCCCGGATTGGGAGTTGCCATGTCTTCTCTCGACTCTGAAGTTGCAGACTTGCAGTAGCAGCACCGCCCCGCGCCGCACCAACTTGGATACCGTCCTGACCCGACGATCGATGGATTCCCCCACCAAATCCCCAACACGATCGCATCGCATCCCATCCCATCCCGCGAGGCGATCGGAAGCCGAAGCGGTTCGAGGATCCGGGCGCGTGGGCCTCGTGATATCGTGTCGCTTTCCACCCCCGCCCCGCGACCATCTGCTTCTTAGTACTGCCGGGGATCGCGTCGTATCCGCTGCCGATCGCCCCGAAAGCGCCGTTTCCCTGTGATGTGATGTGATGTGCCGCGATGCGCCATGCCATGGGCTGATTGGGTGGGCGTCGTGGCCAGTTCGTTGCAAGTGGGAGCGCAAGCGCGCGGGAGATTCTGTATCGTCGCGTGCGTAAGTGCTGCGACGTCGACGCGTGGTACGGTACAGCCAACTGTTCGCAGGTGCGCACACCGGGGATTCTGCGCCGTGTCCGTGTGTGACTCTCTGTGTGTTTCCTTTTCTTCCTTTTCTGCTTTCCCTAAAAAAAATTCTTTAAAGTTAGGATACTGATCTGTGCTGACGCGTCGGCCAAAACTTTTGATCGGTCGCATGCGAGCCGTCACATTGAATCTTATTTGACCGTTAGATCTATCCATGCAGCAAAAATTCTCGATGGTAGCAAAAACAAACAGCGATGTAGGAAATTTCGGTCATGAATACAACAAAGACATGGTTATAGAAAAAAAAATCAACGTCGTCGTAACTAAAAAACGAAGTTGATGATGCGCGGTAGCAAAATAAAATATGGGTTGTAGTAAAACAATCCGATAAACTCGGGTTGCAACTCTGACGATCGTGTATGTACCTTTTTTTAGTGAACAACTGTAGCAAAAATTGATAACGGTTGTAACAAAAATCAAACCGGTTGCAGCGGAAAAAAAATGGTCGTCGCCGTCGCAGCTCCGCCATCATGGATGTAGCAAATTCCGTCGTCGGTAGTAGCAAAAAATTACCAAGGGTTGTAGCAAAACAGAAAAAATGGTCGTCGCCGTCGCAACTCCGCCACTATGGATATAACAAAATTCATGTCGGTAGTAGCAAAAAAATGATAACAGTTGCAGCAAAAAATGACGCCTCGTAGCAGAGGAAGGGGGGGGGGGTGTCCCTCGCACGACCCGCACGGGACCACCGCTGGGAAACGTTTCCCTTAAACTTATGTGTCGGAAACTGTGTGTCCAGTTTTCGTGGTTGACGGGCTCTGCGCGAGTTGTAAAATGGACAAAATTGATTTATTGACGTACTAAATTCACAAAATAAATCCCGCGTCATTTTTTACCCTTTTATATAGCGCCCGATAGTCAGGTGCCACACTCTACAGTGTAGCACCGGACTGACGAACGCCACACCTCCAACCACGTTCGCATCCGAGCTCAGGCCTGGTGTAACGACTAAGATGCGGTCATTTCCTATTTAGGGGGCGATGCCCCAAAAGAGAAAGAAGCGCATCTAAGCGTTTCACAAGCGAGATAAACATAGCACATACATAATTTAAGATTGACAAATAGGGCATTCATTTGCCATCTCACATAGATAATATTAGAGTTACATCCACACATTTATTCAGACAAGGTAGTTCTGCTACGGACTACATAACACAAGGAAAAGGCTATGCTATCCCGAATGCTTGCCCACGATCACGACCACGACCCCAGTCTTCTGGATAGTTCACGTACAGACGGTCGTTCTCCTCATCGTACTGCCACGCCAGCTGCGTGCCATCTGGATCACCTGCGTCGGGCGTACCTGTACCTGTTGGGGTGTTGTAGTAAATGGTGAGCCACGGAGACTCAGCAATCGATGACCTTGGTAGCGAAACTAGTCAAGTTATTAGGTGAGGAAGGTTTAGTGTTTAGGTTGCTGCATCCTAAGCATTTATGGTGGCTAACTTACGAAGAACAGGGATATAGATATGGCGGTCTACGCGAGCGGTCGAAGACTAGGTGAGCACTAAGTGATCCCGAATACCTACTTACGTCAAGCATAACCCCACCGTGTTCCCGATCGAAGAGGGGTCTTCGAAGGGGACAGTCACAGTTGCGCACACAGTTGGCAGTTTTATTAGAGTTAGTTCAAGTTATCTATCACCGGATGTTAACAAATAATCCATGTTGCCACATAACCGTGGGCACGGCTTTCCGAAAGATTAAACCCTGCAGGGGTTCTCCAACTAGTCCATCACAAACGGTCACGGGCCGCAAAGTAATCCTCTATCACGAATCTCGTGATCTCGTCAGATTCCTTAGAGGGAAAACCTCAACTCTGGGGAGGACCATAGTTTCACCGGGACTCCTATACGCAAGATAGATCGCTAAGGTAAGACAAGACTAGCAGGACCTCCCGTCGTGTCGACGACCCCGATAAGAGCCGCGTATCTCAGTCTCAGGACACGACGGATGGAACTAGCTACGAGAACCAAACCTCAAGTTTCCTTGTGGTGGCCCCGCAGGCAGACCAGTTTGGACCAACACTCATGAGGAGCACTGGCCCGAGGTGTTGATTAAAATCCTCGAGGTAGCTATTCCCTATGCAAATTATTATTAGGTGATTAGCAAATTAAAACCAATGTTGGGTCCTGCCGGACAAGTCTTAACACTACACGATTTATCAAGGGGGTCCCCATAACAACCCCGAACGTGTTAGGAGCGATCAGTTATGGAATCAAACACCGGTAGACGGAAACTAAGGCGGCAATAACGGAACAAATCACCTGGTAAAAGGCTAGGCCTTCCGTTATTTACCAAGTATATAGGTGCACTAAATAAATAGCAGTTTAAGTATAATGATATCAAAATACTCATGTTATCACATGAGACAACTAGCACCTGCAACTAGCAAATCTATCATTAGAAGCTGAGCAAGCCTACTTAGCCATACAACATTAGCTAGGAGGGGAAGGTGTTTGGGTTTCATGGCAATATCAGGAGGCAATTATATCAAGTGGTAGGCAGCGAGCATATTGTTGGGGAACGTCGCATGGGAAACAAAAAAATTCCTACGCGCACGAAGACCTATCATGGTGATGTCCATCTACGAGAGGAGATTTGGATCTACGTACCCTTGTAGATCGCACAGCAGGAAGCGTTAAAAAACGTGGTTGATGTAGTGGAACGTCCTCACGTCCCTCGATCCACCCCGCGAACCGTCCCACGAACCGTCCCGCGATCCGTCCCACGATCCGCTCCGATCTAGTGCCGAACGGACGACACCTTCGCGTTCAACACACGTATAGCTCGACTATGATCTCGGCCTTCTTGATCCAGCAAGCAAGACGGAGAAGTAGATGAGTTCTCCGGCAGCGTGACGGCGCTCCGGTGGTGGTGAAGGATCTACTCCTGCAGGGCTCTGCCCGAGCTCTGCAGAAATATGATCTAGAGGAAAAACTGTGGTGTTTGTGGTCGGGCTGCCGTGGCAAAAGTTGTCTCAAATCAGCCCTAAAACTCCACTATATATAGGATGGAGGGAGGGGAGGAGGCAGCCTCAAAACCTCAAGGTTTGGCCGAAATTGGAGGTGGAGGAGTCCTACTACAATCCTACTTGGAGTAGGATTCCACCTTCCCACTTGGAAACTCTTTCCACGTTGTGTTTTTTCCTTCTCAAACCTTATGGGAACTTATTCCAGCCCACTAGGGGCTGGTTTATCTCTTCCCATAGCCCGTGAGACCCCTTGGGGCATGACACCCCTCCCGATGGTCCCCGGCACCCCTCCCGGCATTCCCGGTACACTACCGATGAGCCCGAAAGTTTTCCGGTAATGCACGAAAACCTTCCGGTAACCAAATGAAGTCATCCTGTATATCAATCTTTGTCTCCGGACCATTCCGGAAACCCTCGTGACGTCTGTGATCTCATCCGGGAATTCGAACAACATTCGGTAACCACACATATAACTCAACTATACTAAAACATCATCGAACCTTAGGTGTGCAGACCCTGCGGGTTCGAGAACTATGTAGACATCCCCCGAGGTACTCCTCGGTCAATATCCAATAGTGGGACCTGGATGCCCATATTGGATCCTACATATTCTCCAAAGATCTTATCGGTTGAACCTCAGTGTCAAGGATTCATATAATCCGCATGTCATTCTCTTTGTCCTTCGGTATGTTACTTGCCCGAGATTCAATCGTCGGTATCCGCATACCTATTTCAATCTCGTTACCAGAAAGTCTCTTTTCTCGTTCCGTAATACAAGATCCTGTGACTTACACTTAGTCACATTGCTTGCAAGGCTTGTGTGTGATGTTGTATTACCGAGTGGGCCCCGAGATACCTCTCCGTCACACGGAGTGACAAATCCCAGTCTTGATCCATACTAACTCAACGGACACCTTCGGAGATACCTGTAGAGCACCTTTATAGTCACCCAGTTACGTTGCGACGTTTGATGCACACAAGGTATTCCTCTGGTGCCAGTGAGTTATATGATCTCATGGTCATAGGAACAAATACTTGACACGCAGAAAACTATAGCAATAAAACGACACGATCAATATGCTACGTTCATAGTTTGGGTCTTGTCCATCACATGATTCTCCTAATGATGTGATCCCGTTATCAAGTGACAACACTTGTCTATGGTTAGGAAACCTTGACCATCTTTGATCAACGAGCTAGTCAACTAGAGGCTTACTAGGGACAGTGTTTTGTCTATGTATCCACACATGTATTTGTGTTTCCAATCAATACAATTATAGCATGGATAATAAACAATTATCACGAACAAAGAAATATAATAATAACTAATTTATTATTGCCTCTAGGGCATATTTCCAACAGTCTCCCACTTGCACTAGAGTCAATAATCTAGTTCACATCACCATGTGATTTTAACGAATCCAACACCCATATAGTTCCGGGGTCTGATCACGTCTTGCTCGTAAGAGAGGTTTTAGTCAATGGTTCTGAGCCTTTCAGATCCATGTGAGCTTTACAAATCTTTATGTCATCTTATAAATGCTGCTACTACGTGCTATTCGGAAATATTCCAAATATCTACTCTACCATACGAATCCGTTTTACTACTCAGAGTTATTCGGATTAGTGTCAAAGCTTGCATCGATGTAACCCTTTACGGCAAACTCTTTAACCACCTCCATAATCGAGAAAAATTCCTTAGTCCAATAGTTACTAAGGATAACTTTGACCGCTGTTTTAGTGACTCAATCATGTATCACTCTCTGTACGTCTTAACAGACTTGTGGTAAGGCACACATCAGGTGCAGCACACATCATGGCATACTTTAGAGTCTACGGCTAAAGCATAGGGGACGACCTTCGTCCTTTCTCTTTCTTCTGCCGTGGTCAGGATTTTTAGTCTTACTCAAATTCACACCTTACAACACAACCAAGAACTCCTTCTTTGCTGATCTATTTTGAACTCCTTCAAAAACTTGTCAAGGTATGCATTTCATTTGAAAGTTCTGTTTCAGCATTTTGATCTATCTCCATAGATCTTGATGCTTAATGTTTTAAGTAGCTCTATCCAGGTCTTCCTTTGAAAACCCCCTTTCAAACAACCTTTACGCTTTACATAAATTCTACATTACTTCTGATAAACAATATGTCAACCACATATACTTTATCAGAAAAACTATAGTGCTCCCACTCACTTCTTTGGAAATACAAGTTTTTCATAAACCTTGTACAAACCCAAAAGCTTTGATCACCTCATCAAAGCGTATATTCCAACCCTGAGATGCTTGCACCAGTCCATAAAAGGATCGCTGGAGCTTGCATACTTGTTAGTGTCCTTAGGATCGACAAAACCTTCTGATTGTATCACATACAATCTTTCCTCAAGGAAACCATCGAGGAAACCATGTTTTGTCTTCCTATGTGCAATATTTCACAAATAATGCAGCAACTACTAACATAATTCCAATAGACTTTTAGCATCGCTACGAGTGAGAAAGTCACATCATAGTCAACTCTTTGATCTTGTCGAAAACATCTTTGCGACAAGTCGAGCTTTTCTTAATAGTGACTTATCACCATCATCGTCTGTCTTCCTTTTAAAGATCCATCTTTAATTAATAGTCTTACTACCATCAAGTAGTTCTTCCAAAGTCTACACTTTGTTTTATACATGGATCCTCTCTCGGATTTCATGGCCTCTAGCCATTTGTCGGAATCCAGGCCCACCATTGCTTCTCCATAACTCGTAGGTTCATTGTTTCTCAACAACATGACCTCCAAGACAGGGTTACCGTACCACTCTGTAGTAGTACGCGACCTTTGTTGACCTACGAGGTTTGTAGTAACTTGGTCCGAAGCTCTAATGATCACTACCATCAGCTTCCACTTCAATTGGTGTAGGCACCACAGGAACAACTTCCTGCGCCCTGCTACACACTGGTTGAAGTGACGGGTCAATAACCTCATCAAGTTCCACCACTCTCCCACTCAACTCTTTCGAGAGAAACCTTTCCTCGAGAAAGGATCCGTTTCTAGAAACAAACACTTTGCTTACGGATCTGAGATAGGAGATGTATCCAACCGTTTTGGATATCCTATGAAGATGCATTTATCCGCTTTGGGTTCGAGCTTATCAGACTGCAACTTTTCACATCAGCATCGCAGCCCCTAACTTTCAAGATACGACAACTTAAGTTTCTCCAAACCATATTCTATACTGTGTCATCTGAACGGAAATACGTGGTGCCCTATTTAAAGTGAATGCGGTTGTCTCTAATGCATAACCCATAAACGATAGTGGTAGTTCTATAAGAGACATCATAGTATGCACCATATCAAAATAGGGCGTGGCTATGACGTTCAGACACATCATCACACTATGGTGTTCCAGGTGGCATGAATTGCGAAATAATTTCCACATTTGTCTTAACTGTGTACCAAAAACTCGTAACTCAGATATTCATCTCTATGATCAGATCGTAGACAGTTTATCCTATTGTCACGACGATCTTCACTCTAAAATAACTTTGAAATTTTCAATATTCCGGACTTGTGATTCATCAAGTAAATACTCCTGTATCTACTCAAATCGTCAGTGAAGTAAGAACATAACGATATCCAATGCGTGCCTCAACACTTATTGGACTGCACACATCAAAAATGTATTACTCCCAACAAGTTACTCTCTTGTTTCATGTGGCATGATTTGCATGTATCAAGTGATTCAAAATCAATTGAATCCAAACGATCCATCCGCATGGAGTTTCTTCATGCGTTTATACCAACAGGTATAGTTTGCATGTCTCAAACGTTTCAAAAATGAGTGAGTACAAAGATCCATCAGCGTGGAGCTTCTTCATGCATTTTACACCAACATGACTCAAGCGGCAGTGCCACAAGTAAGTGGTACTATCATTATTACTTTGTATCTTTTGGCACCCATATTATGAACATGTGTATCACTACGATCGAGATTCAATAAACCATTGAAGGTAATTATTCAAGCAAATAGAATAACCATTATTCTCTTTAAATGAATAATCATATTGCAATAAACACGATCCAATCATGCTCATGCTCAACGCAAACACCAAATAACAATTATTTAGGTTCAACACCAATCCCGATGGTAGAGGGAGCGTGCGATGTTTTGATCACATCAACCTTGGAAACACTTCCAACACGTATCGTCACCTCGCCTTTAGCTAGTCTCCGTTTATTCTGCGGCTTTTATTTCGAGTTACTAATCACTTAGCAACCGAACCGGTATCTAATACCCTCGTGCTACTAGGAGTACTAGTAAAGTACACATCAATATCTTGTATATCAAATATACATCTTTCGACTTTGCCAGCCTTCTTATCTATCAAGTATCTAGGGTAGCTCCGCCTCAGTGACCGTTCCCCTCATAACAGAAGCACTTAGTCTCGGGTTTGGGTTCAGTCTTGGGTTTCTTCATTAGAGCAGCAACTGGTTTGCTGTTTCATGCAGTATCCCTTCTAGCCCTTGCCCTTCTTGAAACTAGTGGTTTTACTAACCATCAACGATTGATGCTCCTTCTTGATTTCTACTTTCGCAGTGTCAAACATTGCGAATCGCTCAAGTATTATCATATCTATCCTTGATTTGTTTATAGTTCATCACGAAGCCCTAGCAGCTTAGTGGCAGTGACTTTGGAGAACCATCACTATCTCATCTGGAAGATTAACTCCCACTTGATTCAAGCGATTGTTGTACTCAGACAATATGAGAACATGCTCAACGATTTGAGCTTTTCTCCTTTACTTTGTAGGCAAAGAATCTTGTCGGAGGTCTTATACCTCTCAACAAGGGCACGAGCATGAAATATCAATTTCATCTCTTTGAACATCTCTTATGTTCTGCGATGTTTTCAAAACGTCTTCGGTGCCTTGCTTCTAAGCCATTAAGTATTGCACACTGAACTATTATGTAGTCATCAAAGACGTGTATGTCAGATGTTCGCAACATCCACAGACGACGCCCGAGGTGCAGCACACCGAGTGGTGCATGAAGGACATAAGCCTTCTGCACAGCAATGAGGACAATCCTCAGTTTTACGGACTCAGTCCGCAAAGTTGCTACTATCAACTTTCAACTAAATTTTCTCTAGGAAGATATAAAAACAGTAGAGCTATAGCGCAAGATACATCGTAATTCGCAAAGACCATTAGACTATGTTCATGATAATTAGTTCAATTAATAATATTACTTAAGAACTCCCACTCAAAAAGTAAATCTCTCTAGTCATTTGAGTGGTACATGATCCAAATCCACTATCTCAAGTCCGATTGTCACGTGAGTCGAGAATAGTTTCAGTGGTAAGCATCTCTATGCTAATCATATCAACTATACGATTCATGCTCGACCTTTCGGTCTCTTGTGTTCCGAGGCCATGTCTGCACATGCTAGGATCGTCAAGTTTAACCCGAGTGTTCCACATGTGCAACTGTTTTGCACCCGCTGTATGTGAACGTTGAGTCTATCACACTCGATCATCACGCGGTGTCTCGAAACGGCAAACTGTAGCAACGGTGCACAGTCGGGGAGAACACAATTTCGTCTTGAAATTTTAGTGAGAGATCACCTCATAATGCTACTGTCGTTCTAAGCAAAATAAGGTGCATAAAAGGATTAACATCACATGCAATTCATAAGTGACATGATATGGCCATCATCATGTGCTTCTTGATCTCCATCACCAAAGCACCGGCACGATCTTCTTCTCACCGGCGCCACACCATGATCTCCATCAACGTGTCGCCATCGGGGTTGTCTTTTTTACTTATGCTATTACTACTAAAGCTACGTCCTAGCAATATAGTAAACGCACCTGCAAACACAAACGTTAGTTTAAAGACAACCCTATGGCTCCTGCCGGTTGCCGTACCATCGATATGCAAGTCGATATTAACTATTACAACATGATCATCTCATACATCCAATATATCACATCACGTCATTGGCCATATCATATCACAAGCATACCCTGCAAAAACAAGTTAGACGTCCTCTAATTGTTGTTTTCATGTTTTACGTGGGTGCTATGGGTATCTAGTAGATCGCATCTTACTTACGCAAAAACCACAACCGAGATGTGCAAATTGCTATTTAACCTCTCCAAGGACCGCCTCGGTCAAAACCAATTCAACTAAAGTTGAAGAAACTGACACCCGCCAGTCATCTTTATGCAACGATGTTGCATGTCAAGCGATGAAACCAGTCTTTCGTAAGCGTACGAATAATGTCGGTCCGGGCCGCTTCAATCCAACAATACCGCCGAATCGAGAAAAGACTAAGGAGGGCAGAAAATCGAACATCACCGTCCACAAAACCCTTTGTGTTCTACTCAAGATTACATCTACGCATGAACCTTGCTCTGATACCACTGTTGGGGAACGTCGCATGGGAAACAAAAAATTTCCTACGCGCATGAAGACCTATCATGGTGATGTCCATCTACAAGAGGAGATTTGGATCTACGTACCCTTGTACATCGCACAATAGGAAGCGTTAAGAAACATGGTTGATGTAGAGGAACGTCCTCACGTACCTCGATCCGCTCCGCGAACCGTCCCACAAACCGTCCCGCGATCCGTTCCACGATCCGCTCCGATCTAGTGCCGAACGGACGAAACCTCCGCGTTCAGCACACGTACAACTCGACGATGATCTCGGCCTTGTTGATCCAGCAAGCAAGACGGAGAAGTAGATGAGTTCTCCGGCAGCGTGACGGCGCTCTGGTGGTGGTGAAGGATCTACTCCTGCAGGGCTCTGTCCGAGCTCCGCAGAAATACGATCTAAAGGAAAAACCGTGGTGTTTGTGGTCGGGCTGCCGTGGCAAAAGTTGTCTCAAATCAGCCCTAAAACTCCACTATATATAGGAGGGAGGGAGGGGAGGAGGCAGCCTCAAAACCTCAAGGTTTGGCCGAAATTGGGGGTGGAGGAGTCCTACTCCAATCCTACTTGGAGTAGGATTCCACCTTCCCACTTGGAAACTCTTTCCACCTTGTGTTTTTTCCTTCTCAAACCTTATGGGCCTTAGTGGGAACTTATTCCAGCCCACTAGGGGCTGGTTTATCTCTTCCCATAGTCCATGATACCCCTTGGGGCGTGACACCCCTCCCGATGGTCCCTGGTACCCCTCCCGGCACTCCCGGTACACTACCGATGAGCCCGAAACTTTTCCGGAAATGCACGAAAAGCTTCCGGTAAGCAAATGAAGTCATCCTATATATCAATCTTCGTCTCCGAACCATTCCGGAAACCCTTGTGACGTTCGTGATCTCACCCGGGACTCCGAACAACATTCGGTAACCACACATATAACTCAACTATACTAAAACATCATCGAACCTTAAGTGTGCAGACCCTGCGGGTTCGAGAACTATGTAGACATGCCCCGAGGTACTCCTTGGTCAATATCCAATAGCGGGACCTGGATGCCCATACTGGATCCTACATATTCTCCGAAGATCTTATCGGTTGAACCTCAGTGTCAAGGACTCATATAATCCGTATGTCATTCCCTTTGTCCTTCGGTATGTTACCTGCCCGAGATTCGATCGTCGGTATCCGCATACCTATTTCAATCTCGTTACCGGCAAGTCTCTTTACTCGTTCCGTAATACAAGATCCCGTGACTTACACTTAGTCACATTGCTTGCAAGGCTTGTGTGTGATGTTGTATTACTGAGTGGGCCCCGAGATACCTCTCCGTCACACGGAGTGACAAATCCCAGTCTTGATCCATACTAACTCAACGAACACCTTCGGAGATACCTGTAGAGCACCTTTATAGTCACCCAGTTACGTTGCGATGTTTGATGGACACAAGGTATTCCTCTGGTGCCAGTGAGTTATATGATCTCATGGTCATAGGAACAAATACTTGACACGCAGAAAACTATAGCAATAAGATGACATGATCAATATGCTACGTTCATAGTTTGGGTCTTGTTCGTCACATGATTCTCCTAATGATGTGATCCCGTTATCAAGTGACAACACTTGTCTATGGTTAGGAAACCTTGACCATCTTTGATCAATGAGCTAGTCAACTAGAGGCTTACTAGGGACATTGTTTTGTCTATGTATCCACACATGTATTTCTGTTTCCAATCAATACAATTATAGCATGGATAATAAACGATTATCACGAACGAAGAAATATAATAATAACTAATTTATTATTGCCTCTAGGGCATATTTCCAACACATATATCGAAGGAAACATGATTCTAAGCATCAAGGTCACGATCATCTTGCCTGTGATGTCTTCAGCTTGGAACTGCTCTTGTTCGTCCTGCACGTACTCTCCCGAATCCACGTACTCGCTCTCCGATCCCGGTGCTACCCAAGATAAAAATAACAGCCAATGAACACCAACACAACATGATGCAAGAAGCACATGATGCATGAGAAGAGAATGAAGCATGCATCTCTATTCTAGTCACTTGCATATGCATGAGAAGAGAAGATAAACTTCTGGACAGAACTTCACACTAAGCTATATTGACATGCATGAAGATGGAATGAATATGTGCATCACAAGAAAATGATGAAAAATCATATAAAGAACGTTGAGAACGGAGCTACGGATCAACCGGAAACTACGAAACAAGATATGGAGTCCTACGGATCAATTCCACCACAAGCACACTCCAATGGCACACTTCTGGTATTCCCAGGTTGCCACATGATCAAACAAACAAATATAGGTGGGGTGGTGCAAAGAAACTCACCACACCACTAACAATACTAACACAAGCTTCAAAACAACTAAAACATGCAATTTGTCCTAAACAGCATCATAGCAGTTTATGGGCAACATGCAAAGTACCTACAACCGCCCAAATGTGCCAAACAGGATATGTGGCAAAAGCTATTCAAAATCTCTACAAGCCTGAGCAAGAATATAATACAAAGGATTCACACACAGGAAGATCTACATGTGCTAACTTGGACAAGAATAACAGATTTCAGGGACTTAGTGAAAATCTCAGATTTTCACTAGCTGCTTATGCTCTGAAGCATTTTGACAGCCTCCAAAATAATATCTACAGGAAGTGAAAGTGAATGAAATTTAACAGAGAGCTAGACAAACCCAAAAGCTCCAACTCTCTAGTTGATTTCAAGAGCTGATTCCCAACACATGAGCTTTTGCAACCACAACAACAAGGGAAGAAAATAACAACAGTTTCTCAGACTTGGTGAAAATCACAGATTTTCACCAAGCTGACAATTTCAGCCACATGTCAACTTTGACAAGGCACAACTTGCACATACAAACTCCTAAGCATAAAACAAAACTACCATGCTGTAGAGGGGTTCACCCACTATTGCCACATCAAGGATTCATCCTCATAGGCCCATCACACCACATGGCACCAATCTCTAAACATAGCATCAAGACCCCAAAGTACCCCAAAGTGAAATCTGATTCCACCAATGGATTCCTGGGAAGATTCTACCCCAAAAACATATAAATAATACCTAGGTACTTGCATACAACATGCATGCATAAAGTTGAAAGGAAAAACAACATAGAATCATATAGTCTCAAATAGTGCAATATCACATGTGGTACTCACTATTTCATCATCCTCACATGCACAAGCTCAGACCCACAACTCCAATGGTAACATGAGGGTTAGTTCTCATGTATGTGTGCCATAGCACATCACCACACACACTCACATACAACCATGCAAGCACACACTAGAACCTACACATGCTAGTTCTAATACACACACATGCTCACACTAAATCCCTACACACATACACATGCTTTCTCAAACATCTACAAACCTTCACACCTACAACTCCATTCTACTCACATGCACATGTATGTGTGGCACACACACACATACATACACACACACATGCACACACCACATGGATGCATGCACACACATACAACCTCAATTCTACCTCAACACATGGAACACTCACCTACACATGCACACTAACCAAAACAAGGAGAAAACCTACTGGTTGTGGCATTAGGGAAAGATATATTGCTGCCCAAGCAATGCTACATCAAACACTACTATAAAACAGCAAAGAAGAAATAAAAAAATAAAAAGGGGTGGCTTGGGGATCGAACCCAAGACCTGTTGTTCACAACACACACCTACAACCACTGCACTACCACCTCTGGGCTCGACAGAGAGGGGAAAGGAAACAGGGTGTGTTTCCCCTGTCGAGCTACTGTGCCACAAAACAAGAAAACAAAAGGGGCGTCACTGGGTTCGAACCCACGACCTACTGCTGCCCAAAACACCACCTACCACTCTGCTATATGATCTATTGTTACTACACAGGGGGAGGTAACTCTCTTAGGAATACCCCTGCTTCTCCTACCATGCTACAGCGACCGGAACAGGGGAGGGTCACCGCCGGCGCTACGCTACAAATTGATCTACGGCCTCTCGCGGGGAGGAAGAGGGACTCAAGGCGAATCCATTTCACCCCTAAACTCGACGAGAGACGCTCTGCAACTATGGCTCCACGAGCACGGCGGCGCCAACGACAGAGAGGAACTATGGCGCACAACTACGGCCCTATGCGGGATCTACTGACACGGGAACGGGAAGGAGACCGTCTGCTCACCCACTGGTCGAGGAGGATGATGACCCACAAGTATAGGGGATCTATCGTAGTCCTTTCGATAAGTAAGAGTGTCGAACCCAACGAGGAGCAGAAGGATCTGACAAGTGGTTTTCAGCAAGGTAATATCTGCAAGCACTGAAATTATCGGTAACAAGTAGTTGTGTGGTGAGATGATTCGTAGCGAGTAGCAAGTAACAACAGTAAGAACGGTTCATCAAAGTGGCCCAATCCCTTTTGTAGCAAGGGACAAGCTTGGACAAAGTATTATAGGAGGAATACACTCTCGAGGACACACGGGAATTTCTGTCATGCTAGTTTTCATCATGTTCATATGATTTGCGTTCGTTACATTGATAGTTTGATATGTGGGTGGACCGGCGCTTGGGTACTTCCCTTACTTGGACAAGCATCCCACTTATGATTAATCCCTCTCGCAAGCATCCGCAACTACGAAAGAAGAATTAAGACAAAGTCTAACCATAGCATTAAACTAGTGGATCCAAATTAGCCCCTTACGAAGCAACACATAAACTAGGGTTTAAGCTTCTGTCACTCTAGCAACCCATCATCTACTTACTACTTCCCAATGCCTTCCTCTAGGCCCAAATAATGGTGAAGTGTTATGTAGTCGACGTTCACATAACACCACTAGAGGAAAAACAACATACAACACATCAAAATATCAAACAAATACCAAATTCACATGACTACTTATAGCATGACTTATCCCATGTCCTCAGGAACAAAAGTAACTACTCACAAAGCATAATCATAATCATGACCAGAGAGGTAATGAGTAGCATCAAAGATCTGAACATAAACTCTTCCACCAAGTAATCCAAATAGCATCAACTACAAAGAGTAATTAACACTACTAGCAACCTTACAAGTACCAATCGGAGTCGCGAGACGGAGATTGGTTACAAGTGATGAACTAGGGTTTGGAGATGAGATGGTGCTGATGAAGATGTTGATGGTGATGAGTCCCCTCCGATGAGAGGAGTGTTGGTGATGACGATGACAACGATTTTCCCCTCAGGGAGGGAAGTTTCCCCTGTAGGACCGTCCTGCCGGAGCTCTAGATTGGTTCTACTCAAGTTCCGCCCCATGGCGGCGGCGAATCCTCTGAAAAGCCTCCTCCTGATTTTTTTCGGACGAAACCCTTCTTGTAGCAAAAGAGGGGGGCCAGTGGGCCAGCAGGGAGCCCACAAGACCCCTATGCGCGGCCAGGGGGGTTGGCCGCGCCTAGCAGGCTTGTGGCCACCTGCTGGCGCCCCTCTGACACTTCTTCGGCCCAGTATTTTTTATAAATGCCAAAAAAATCCACGTTGATTTTCACGGCTTTTGGAGTTGCGTAGAATAGGCATCTCAAACTTGCTCCCTTTTCAGGCCAGAATTCCAGTTGCCGGCATTCTCCCTCTTCATGTAAACCTTGCAAAATAAGAGAGAAAGGCATAAGTATTGTACCGTGAAGTGAAATAACAGCCCAAAAAACGATAAATAACAACATGAAAACATGATGCAAAATGGACGTATCAACTCCCCCAAGCTTAGACGTCGCTTGTCCTCTAGCGAAAGCCTAGCTCAATAAATATGTCCACAAGTTTAGGAGAGAGGTGTCGACAAAACAAGATACGAACATGCAAGCATCATGATCATGATCAGAACAACAATACCAACATATAACCTCTCATGCTAAAGTGACAATTCCTTCACAAAGTAAAGCATGGATCAAGAACCTTACCGAGAAGTAACAATCGATAGCCTTTAATCATTGAAGCAATTGCAATTTATCACAACATCAGAAAGTGTCAAATAAGAGCTTGTAAAGCAAATCCACATACTCAATCATCTTTTCGTTCTCTACAATTGCTACAACTCACGTGGTACTCATGAGATCAAATTTCAGTTGGACACAGAGAAAGATAGGGGCTTATAGTTTCGCCTCCCAACTGCTTACCTCAAGGGTAATGCCAACAAAATAATTCATGAATACTTACCTCCAAGTTTACATATGAATATAGATCTTTCCCTAGCATAAGACGTTAGCCAAGATAAAGGCGAAACAAGGAATTGGTGAAGATCACCATGACTCTTTCAAGGGCAAAAAGTAAAGGTACAAGATAGGCCCTTCGCAGAGGGAACCAAAGGTTGTCATGCGCTTTTTAGGTTTGGATGCGTGTCCTGTTAGTGCGGAGGAATGTCACTTTATATTGCCTCCTGTGATAAAGAACTTTATTATGCAGTCTGTCGCTTTTATGTCTTCCTCATCACAGGTTCGTACAAAGCTTATTTTCCACACACTAATAGATCATACATGTTTAGGGAGCATTTTTTATTGCTTGCACCGATGACAACTTACTTGAGGGATCTTATTCAATCCATAGGTAGGTATGGTGGACTCTCATGGCAAAACTGGGTTGAAGGTTTATGGATGCACAAGTAGTATCTCTACTTGGTGCGGGAGTTTGGCTAGTATGAGGTGGAAGCAATCGTCACATGCTAAGGGATCTCTAATCATATAATATTGTTTGGAACCAAGCAAACACACCATCCGATCTCGAGATAGATCAACTTTGTACTTTGTACTACTTCATCAATACAACAAGAGCATGAGATAGGATTTTACTTCCATCAAGAGGGACCGAACCTGAGTAAAACACCGTCTTCTTCATCCCTATTACCCTATAGTTCGAACCCCCTACTCTAGATCAATCGGTTGTGACACCGACATTGGTGCTTTCATTGAGAGATCCGCTGTGGGATCGCAAGAAGGATCGATGGCTCGCCTCATTATTAACAACGACATCTGCACTAGGGATGTTTTCGTCCCTGGGCAGATCTTCGCGTTCGGCAGCATGGTGCTGCATGCCGATCCGACCGGTCACCTAGACCGGGTCGGAAGCCTCTCTCTCCCCATCAAGAGACGAGGTTTGGGAACTTAGAGTTCGTCGCCGATCCTCGGAGAGACCTTATTCTGACATCATTTCTTAACTTCGATGCCTCGACATCACAGGAGGTGGATCTCGTCCTCGAGACAGCTCCTGACTTGGCTCCGGTTCGAAATCCCGAGCCGGACAGAGGGGGTGAATGCAACTCGGGCACAACTCCGAATATTCCAAAGACGGCGACACCTCTAGTTCATCCCATGGACTTTGGACATGCGGGCACCGTGAATGTTAGGGAATTGGACGAGCTGCTTGGCAAAATTCAGGCCATGGGAGTATCCCATGACCAACCGTTGATCTATGACTAGATCGAGATCATACTCGACAACACGGAAATCTATGTCCACCTATTACTCACCTGATCACCATTGTTGAGGAACGAGCGGAAGGTTCACCCTTCCGACCACCGGAACTCAGAACCATCCATGTCCTAGTATCCGGTAATCTGGACTCTCCAGGCCATCCGACAATCGAATTATGCCCCAAACTCAATTCACAACGCAAGGAGTCATGTCCAGTTGGCCATACAGGCTCTGAACTCGACGCTTCGAACTCCTCAACGGTATCAGATACAATTAGCAATACCAGAGGCAGGTGTTTTTTCGAAACACCGAATTGTTTCCCACCCACCTACCAATCTAGGAGTGATCTGAACATCTCAGAAAGGTCTAGCATACGAGACCTTCATTGTGTTCGACAGAACCTAGGGGAAACAGTCCAACACTTGTGGGCTAGATTCGTATTGACCATCAACCAGATACCTGACTGCAATGGCGAGGATATTATAAACATATTCCGGTATAACTGCCACGAGGGAGGAATCTTAAATGCCCTCGCCTATCGCCACATAGAGAGCCTTACCGAGCTTTCTGCATTGATACGTAAATACTATATGCCATGGAAAGCACCTGGCAGTCTCAACAACTGCAAGTGGAACCAATCCATACTAAGCAGCCGTGAGAAACTTGGAGGAAGCGCACACCCCAACAACGACTAATCGAGTATGGACCCTCGAAAAAAGAACAAACCCGTTGACAGATCCCAAACCGTACTTGACAAGCTACTCGACAACCCATGTCCCATACATTCCGCATTACCCAACACTGTTTCGACTCACATGCTTCGAGCATGCTGGGTCATCAGGCTGGTGGCTAAGAGCGGATAGGCTATCCTCAGGATGCAACCACCGCAAGGGCATTCATTGAAACTGCCCCACAACAGTGCCGACGTACTCACAATCCGCGAGACTTTCTACTCAAATAATCAAAGGAAAAGGGCTCTCCAATAAACCGACCATGTATTCATGGTGGCAGTGACAAATCCTTGGACAAACACGCTTACAACCTTTACGGAGTAAGACCATCCAGGAATATTTTTTAACCAAACACCCGCTGCATTAGTCCTTAATCCCATTATAGATGGTTTCAAACTATCCAAGGTGCCGATGGATAGCAGTAGTGGCTTAAACCTCATTTATGAGGATACCTTGGATAAAATGCAGTTCGATAGATCCCGCATCGAACGCAACATCACAACCTTCCGAGGAATTATCCCCGGAAGAGAAGCGTGATGCACATGCCGAGTCTCCCTCAATGTAGTATTCGACACCTACGAGAATCACAGGTCTGAAGAACTCACTTTCCATATCGTACCCTTCAGAAGCGGCTATCACGCTGTTCTGGAACGAGAGGCCTTCACCAGATTCCAGGCCATACCACATTATGGGTACATGAAACTCAAAATGCCCGGACCTAACGATGTCATTACCCTCATAAGCAACCCAGATAGGGCTCCGCGAGCTGAGAATAAAATCGTAGTGCTCGCCCTCGAGGCACTTTCGGAGGCCCTTGCGGCTGAAGAATCACCGAACTAAGATCGATGGTCGACAAGCATGATGTAACTCTTAGCAAGAGTCCCAAGTCCACATCCTTCAAGCCCGCCAACGAAATAGTCAAATTCCAAGTGCACCTGGCGGACCCCGCTAAAACAGCATCCATCGGAGCACAACTCGTCCATGCGGTCGATGAAGCATTGCGCACATTCTTATGAGAAAACCGAGATATATTTGCATGGCACCCTTCAAACATGCCAGGAATCCCATGAAGACTAGCCGAGCATAACTTGAACATAATTGATGGCTTCAATCCCGTCAAATAGATGTTATGTCGCTTCTCCAAACCCAAGCATCAAGCCATGGGCACCGAACGAGCAAAATTTCCCGAAGCAAGATTCATTCGAGATATCAAACACCCCGAGTGGCTGGCAAATCTGGTCATGGTCCAAAAAAAGGACAAATCCTGGCGATTATGCATCAATTTCAAAGACCTCAACAAAGCGTGCCCTAAGGATCCATTCCCTTTATCTTGCATAGACCAAATCATTTATGCCATTGCGGGACACGACTCACTATGTTTCCTTGATGCTTACTTCGGATACCATCGAATAAAGATGAAGGAATCCGACAATGCCGCAACTGCTTTCATCACTCCCTACGCGCCATTCTGCTTCAACACAAGGCCCTTTGGATTAAAGAACGGAGGCGCCACATATCAAGGCATGATTCAAACATGCCTAGAAAAACAAATCGCTAAGACAGTCAAGGCATACATGGATGATGTGGTCATCATGACCAAACACGTCACTAAGCTGGTGGACGACCTTTGACAAACCTTCGACAATCTTTGGAAATATGACATGCGACTCAATCCAGAGAAATGTGTCTTCGGTGTCCCTACACGTAAAGTGCTCTGTTTCATCGTCACCCATAGGGGAATAGAGGACGACCTGAAAATATCTGAGCTCTATCCGAGCTGGCGATCCCGACGGATTTGAAACATGTATAAAAACTGACGGGCTGTGTGGCGCATGTAAGCCGTTTCATTTCTTGCCTCAGCAAAAAGGCACTATCGCTCTATCGAGTGCTCAAGCGAGTTAAAAACTTTGACTCGACCGAAGAAGCAACAACACCGTGGAGGAAATTAAAACATTGCTATCGACCAACGCAATACTGACAACACCTACAACAGGAGAACCAATGCTATTATACATATCTGCCACAAATAAAGTTGTCAGTGCAGTATTCGTGGTTGAACGAGAGGTGGCATACCAGAAATTATAGATACATAAACCAGATTACTATGTGTTCGAAGTCCTCACCCCATGCAAAACTCGCTATCCTCACTACCAAAAGATAGTCTATATAGTCTTCATGGCATCTCGCAAGGTCCAACACTACTTTCAAGAGTGTTCATTAACGCTAGCATCCGAGGTACCGTTGAGTGACATAATCAATAATAAGGACGCCACACGACGCATAGCTAAATAGTCTATAGAGCTCTTACCCTTTGAAATCAGTTACAAGCGACGCCGAGCTATTAAATCTCACGTGTTGGCTAACTTTCCAGCCTAATGGATGGAAGCCGAACTCTCTTAAGAGTATAATACATATTCCCATTGGACGATGTACTTTGATGGCTCCAAGATGCTTGATGGCGTGGGGGATGGTGTCAGACTTACATCCCCCACCGGCTATAATATTCTCTACGTGTTGCAAATCATGTATACTGATTCTAATAATGCGGCCAAATATGAAGCTCTGCTACATGGTTTAAGGATGGCAACTTCGATGGGCGTACAAAGGCTGGAGGTACGGGGGACTCGAACCTCGCTATCTCTCAAATCAATGGCGAATTTGACACCAAAAATCCAAAGATGGCAGCTTATAGGAATGCCGTCCTCAAAATATCAGCTTGGATCGAAGGCCTTGAGTTCCACCATGTCTCTAGAGACAATAATCGGGCTCCCGATGTCCTCGCTCATATGGGCACCAAGCACGACCCCGTCCCTAAAAATACCTTCCTGGAATGAATTTTCAAGCCTTCTATGGTATGGTAGGATAAGAATGAGGACATTGGAGCCACATGAAAAGAACAAGTTAACCCCGTATAGTTGAACCAGATGATCAAATCATCGGCGGCTCCGCATTGGAGGAAATACTCTCGTCTTATGAAATTATGGAAGTAATCGCGCCATGGACCGAGCCCTTCCTGGCTTATCTTTTTTGCTAGGAATGCCTCGATGACCAAACACAAGCAAGATGGATAGTTCGACGATCCAAATCTTACAAGGTTCATGAAGAGGAACTCTATAGAAAAAGCACTACCGGCGTCCTCCAGCGATGCATATTCGAAGAAGAAGGTAAACAACTTTTGGCTCACATACACACAGGTATGGGCAGCAACCACGCAGCGGGTAGAGCTCTGGTAAGCAAAGCATTCCGAGCTGGATTCTTTTGGCCTACCACTCAAGTAGACGCTCATTAGCTTGTCCAGCATTGAGTTGGATGTCAACTCTTCGCAAATCAGAGACACATGCGTGCAACCACTCTTCGTAAAATACCGATCACTTGTCCATTCACGGCCTGTGTGCTGGACATGGTTGGACCTCTTAAAGGGGTATCCAAGAATTTTTTACTGGTTATGGTCGATAAGTTCACTAAGTGGATCGAAGCTAAACCAGTAACTTCTGCCAAGTCCGGACCGGTCATCGATTAATATAAGATGTGGTTCACCGTCATGGCGTTCCGCATAATCGGATAATGGGTCCAATTTTACAGCCCAGGAAGTTAAGGAATGGTGCGCGAACTTGGGCATTAAGCTCGACTACGCTTCTGTGTATCACCCACAAACAAATGGATAGGTCGAACGGGCTAATTGTTTCATCATGAGCGGCATCAAACCTCGTTTAGTCCGATCTCTTAAAGAATCCGATTGCCATTGGGTAGAGGAGCCTGATAACCCACAAGTATAGGGGATCAATTGTAGCCTTTCTCGATAAGTAAGAGTGTCGAACCCAACGAGGAGCTAAAAGCAGGACAAATATTCCCTCAAGTTCTATCGACCATCGATACAACTCTACACACACTTTACGTTCGCTTTACCTAGAACAAGTATGAAACTAGAAGTACTTTGTAGGAGTGATAGGATAGGCTTGCAAGAAAGTAAAGAACACGTAAATAAAACTAGGGGCTGGTTAGAAAAAGAAACAGATACGAGTGTCTAACGAGTGTGGAAAAGTGGTGGTAGGAGTTGCGGAATTGTCCCTAAGAAATTGACTACGTTACTAGATCGATAACAAGTATCATGTGGGAGAGGCCTCTGCTAGCATGTCATCCCTTACTTGGAATTCTATGCACTTATGATTGGAACTATTAGCAAGCGTCCGCAACTACTAACGTTCATTAAGGTAAAACCCAACCATAGCAATAAGATATATTGGTCCCCCTTCAATCCCATATGCATCAATTTCTATGCTAGGTTTGAAGCTTCTGTCACTCTAGCCTGCCAATACATAGTCCTATCAACATACAACTAACCCTATGGTGTTATCCACGTGCGGGATCATATGATGGGCACCAAAGGACAACAACATAAACACAAGCAAATTAAACCAACCATAGCAATTCATCAATTACCGATAGGACAACGATATTCTACTCAAACATCATAGAATAGCAACACATCATTGGATAATAATATGTAGCATAAAGCACCATGTTCAAGTAGAGGGTACAGCGGGTTGGAGGAGAGTGGACCGCTGAATATAGATGGGGGAAGGTGATGGAGATGTTGGTGAAGATGACGGATGTGTTGGTGTAGATCGCCGTCACACGACGATGTCCCGCGCGGCGTTCCGGCGCCGCCGGGAGAGAGGGGGAGAGAGCCCCCTCCTTCTTCTTCTTCCTTGACCTCCTCCCTAGATGGGAGAAGGGTTTCCCCTCTGGTCCATGGTCCCCATGGCGGTGGAGGGGCGAGAGCCCCTCCTAGATTGGATCTCTCTCTCTGTGTCCTTCTGTTTCTGCGCTCCCAGATCTTAAATTCCCGGAGATCCGTAACTCCGATTGGGCTGAAATTTTAACACGATTTTCTCCCGGATATTATCTTTCTTGCGGCGAAAGAAGGGCTCCAACCGCCTTAAGGAGTGGCCACAAGTCTGCCTGCCGCGGGCCCACCCCTGGCAGCTGCGGCAGGGCTTGTGGGCACTCCGTGCATCGCCTCGTGTTAATTCTTCTTTCCAAAAATCATAAATATTCCAAAAAAAAATCCCCGTAAGTTTTTATTACGTTTGGACTTCATTTGGTATGGATATTCTGCGAAACAAAAAACATGCAACAAACAGGAACTGGCACTGGGCACTGGATCAATATGTTAGTCCCAAAAATAGTATAAAAAGTTGCCAAAAGTATATGAAAGTTGTAGAATATTGGCATGAAACAATCAAACATTATAGATACGACGGAGACGTATCATCATCCCCAATCTTAATTCCTGCTCGTCCTCGAGTAGGTAAATGATAAAAAAGATAATTTTTGATGTGGAATGCTACCTAGCATAATCTTGATCATATAATCTAATCATGGCATGAATACTAAAACACGAGCGATTCGAAGCAATAGTCTATCATTTGACATAGAGACAATAATATTCCAAGCATAATAACAAAGCAATCATGTCTTCTCAAAAAATTATGGCCAAAGAAAGTTATCCCTACAAAATCATATAGTCTCGCTATGCTCCATCTTCCCCACACAACGTATTTAAATCATGCACAACCCCGGTTTTAGCCAAGCAATTGTTTCATACTTTAGTGTTCTCAAACCTTTTCAACTTTCACGCAATACATGAGCGTGAACCATGGACATAGCACTATCGGTGGAATAGAATATGGTGGTTGTGGAGAAGACACAAAGAAGGAGATAGTCTCACATCAACTAGGTGTATCAACGGGCTATGGAGATGCCCATCAATAGATATCAATGTGAGTGAGTAGGGACTGCCATGCAACAGATGCACTAGAGCTTATAAGTGTATGAAAGCTCACAAAAGAAACTAGTGGGTGTGCACCCTACTTGCTTGCTCACGAAGACCTAGGGCAATTTTGAGGAAGCCCATCATTGGAATATACAAGCCAAGTTCTATAATGAAAAGTTCCCACTAGTATATGGAAGTGACAACATAGGAGACTCTCTGTCATGAAGATCATAGTGCTATTTGAAGCACAAGTGTGGAAATAGGATAGTAGCAATTGTCCCTTCTCTCTTTTCTCTCATTTTTTTGTGGGATCTTTGGCCTCTTTTTTTTATTTTGGTGGGCATCTTTGGCCTCTTTTTTATAAATGGGCTTCGCTGGCCTCTTTTATTTCCTCACATGGGACAATGCTCTATTAATGATGATCATCACACTTACAACTCAATTCTTAGAGCAATGATGACTCTATATGGAATGCCTTCGGTAGTGTACCGTGACAATGATCTAGCATAGCAATGACATAAAAAAAATGGACAAGCCATGGAAACATCATGCTAGCTATCTTAAGATCATGCAATGGCAATATGGAAGTGGTGGCACATGTCATGAGACGGAACGGTGGTAGTTGCATGGCAATATATCTCGGAATGGCTATGAAAATGCCATAATAGGTAGGTATGGTGGCTGTTTTGAGGAAGGCTATATGGTGGGTGTAATGCACCGGCGAAAGTTGCGCGGTACTAGAGAGGCTAGCAATGGTGGAAGGGTGAGAGTGCGTATAATCCATGGACTCCACATTAGTCATAAAGAACTCACATACTTATTGCAGAAGTCTATTAGTCATCGAAACAAGGTACTACACGCATGCTCCTAGGGGAAAGGTTGGTAGGAGTTAACCATCGCGCGATCCCGACCTCCACACAAAGGATGACAATCAATACATAAATCATGCTCCGACTTCATCACATAACGGTTCACCATACGTGCATGCTACGGGAATCACAAACCTTAACACAAGTATTTCTACAAATACACAATTACTCACTAGCATGACTCTAATATCACATATTCATGTCGCAAAACTATTGCAAGGAATCAAACATATCATATTCAGTGATCTACAAGTTTTATGCAAGATTTTATGACTAACCATGTGAATGGCCAACTCCTGTTAACTTTCTAAATAGGTATAAGTGAAGCATGAGAGTTTAATTCTTTCTTCAAAAGATATGCCTCACTCTAACAAATATAAGTGAAGCAAAAGAGCATTCTACAAATGGCGGTTTTCTATGTGTAGGGAAACATGCAATCCAAACTTCAAAAGATATAAGTGAAGCACAAGAAGCATTTTATAAAGCCAACCAAGGACTATCTCATACCAGCATGGTGCATAAAAGAAAAAGGAAAAATAGACACAAAATACGCTCCAAGCAAAACACATATCATGTGACAAATAAAAAAATAGCTCCGAGTAAAATTACCGATAGATTGTAGACGAAAGAGGGGATGCCTTCCGGGGCATCCCCAAGCTTAGAAGCTTGAGTCTTCCTTAAATATTACCTTGGGGTGCCTTGGGCATCCCCAAGCTTAGGCTCTTGCCTCTCCTTATTCCTTCATCCATTGTGCTCCCACCCAAAACTTGAAAACTTCAATCACACAAAACTCAACAAAACATCGTGAGATCCATTAGTATAATAAAATGAATCACCACTTCAAGTACTGTTGTGAACTCATTCTAAATTCATATAAGAATTATACCTACTGAATCCAACTTCACCATGGTTCATACCTCCCGATACTACCCATAGATTCATCAAAAAATAAGAGAACCATGTAAAGAAAACAGAATCTGTCAAAACAGAACAGTATGTAGCAATCTGCATATTCTGTATACCTCTGATACCTCCAAAAATCTGAAAACTTACGAACGTCTGGAAAATTTGCATATCAATCAGCAGCAAAAATAATTAACTCAAAATCTCTTCATGAATAAAAATAAAAATTAATCTCGTGAGCAGAAAGTTTCTGTCTTTTCTCAGCGTGATCAAACAACTATCACCCAAACTAATCGTAAAGGCTTTGCTTGGCACATTATTTTTAAAATAGAAAGGAATTGTACAAGGGGATAATTATTTTTGTGAGAAACATCCATGAAAAATTCTACATTGTCTCCATGAGCATGAACACAAGTGTTCAAGGTCGACCCTCACTTCCACAATGCATCACCTTTCAATCACTTCTCTTTTTTCAAAAAGTTTTAAGTTCCCCTCTATTTTTTTGTTTTTAAACTAAATAAAAGCACTCAACAGAAATAAATGACTCTCTAAAACTTCCGGGTTGTCTCCCAGGCAGCGCTTTCTTTAAAGCCATTAAGCTAGGCATAAAGTGCTCAAGTAATGGATCCACCCGGATCCCAAGGTATATCAAAGCCAATTTTAATTAGCAATGATTTGAAATTTAGTAGTGAGCACAAGGTAACATATATCATGCAATGAAGAAGTCTAACTCCTTCCTATGCATTGGCATGTCATAAAAGAACAATTCATGCACATCAAGTAAAGGCCAATACATAGCATAAGCAGTTTCTTGCAATTTTATCGCATTGGAAACATAGAGAGGTGGAGATGTAGTTCCTCTCTCATAATAATTGCAAGTAGGAGCAGCAAGCACATGCATATTATATTCATCAAAATCATCATGTGTAACATAAGGAACTATAGCTAGCTCATCTTCATAAGCATCATTCATATTGGCATCATCGCCATAAGCATAGCAAGCATCAAGTTCATCAAAAAGGGATATTTCAAATGAATCCAAGGGATCATAGCATTCATCCTTCGGTAAGAACGAAGAGAAATTAAATAATGTATGATTAGAAGAGTTACTCTCATTAGAAGGTGGAAACGGGTAGCTAGTCCGTTCTTCCTCCTTTTGTTCTTCGCTCTCCTCGTCATCTTTTTCATCTAATGAGCTCACAATTTCAGCATTTTCTTCTTCCATAGTTACCTGCAAAATAATAGTCTCTTCTTGGGCAGCATAGAATTTCTCCTTAAATCGTTCAATATGGGCATTATATTCATAATTAGTATAACAATAACGAAGCATAGCCAAATTTTCAGATCGGTAAGGAGCATCATCATTATCATCACACCTTTTAAACAGAGCCTCAATTTCATAAGCACCCATAAAAGCAACAAACTCTTCTATTTGATCCACATCATAGTAATCATATATACCATTAGCATAAGAAGCCAAGATTCTATGATCATTAAACTCACAAGAAAAGGGAAGGTGTGGAGCCTTCATCCTAGAGCAACAAGTAACACCATGTCTCTTGCATAGTTCCCAAGCATACCATTTCAACAAATGGATTTGATCCCATAAAAGTTTCCCTTTTTGAGTCAATCGATAATCCCTAAAGTATTCACGTTGATCCAACGTGTATCCCATTATATAATTGAATGGGGCTTTCTCAGGATTATCAAAGAAGTGCATAATATTTTCCACGTAACGAGCATCGAGGGTTTTAGGAGGTTCCCCATCTCCATGAGTAGCAAGTACACCTAATTTTTTTGGTATTTCGTGTTCCATATCCATAACTAAAGATAGAGAACAACTTAGAACAGCAAATAAATCTACTTAGGATAAAGCAAACAAGCACACACGAGAATATTCACCCCACGCTATCTCCCTGGCAACGGCGCCAGAAAAAGGTCTTGATAACCCACAAGTATAGGGGATCAATTGTAGCCTTTCTCGATAAGTAAGAGTGTCGAACCCAACGAGGAGCTAAAGGCAGGACAAATATTCCCTCAAGTTCTATCGACCACCGATACAACTCTACGCACACTTTACGTTCGCTTTACCTAGAACAAGTATGAAACTAGAAGTACTTTGTAGGAGTGATAGGATAGGCTTGCAAGAAAGTAAAGAACACGTAAATAAAACTAGGGGCTGGTTAGAAAAATAAACAAATATGAGTGTCTAACGAGTGTGGAAAAGTGGTGGTAGGAGTTGCGGAATTGTCCCTAAGCAATTGACTACGTTACTAGATCGATAACAACTATCATGTGGGAGAGGCCTCTGCTAGCATGTCATCCCTTACTTGGAATTCTATGCACTTATGATTGGAACCATTAGCAAGCTTCCGCAACTAGTAACGTTCATTAAGGTAAAACCCGACCATAGCAATAAGATATATTGCCCCCCCCTTCAATCCCATATGCATCAATTTCTATGCTAGGTTTGAAGCTTCTGTCACTCTAGCCTGCCAATACATAGTCCTATCAACATACAACTAACCCTATGGTGTGATCCACGCGTGCGATCATATGATGGGCACCAAAGGACAACAACATAACCACAAGCAAATTAAACCAACCATAGCAATTCATCAATCACCAATAGGACAACGATATTCTACTCAGACATCATAGGATAGCAACACATCATGGGATAATAATATGTAGCATAAAGCACCATGTTAAAGTAGAGGGTACAACGGGTTGCGGGAGAGTGGACCGCTGAATATAGATGGGGGAAGGTGATGGAGATGTTGGTGAAGATGACGCGGGTGTTGGTGTAGATCGCCGTCACACGATGATGTCTCGCGCGACGTTCCGGCGCCGCCGGGAGAGAGGGGGAGAGAGCCTCCCTCCTTCTTCTTCTTCCTTGACCTCCTCCCTAGATGGGATAAGGGTTTCCCCTCCGGTCCATGGTCCCCATGGCGGCGGAGGGGCGAGAGCCCCTCCTAGATTGGATCTCTTCTCTGTGTCCTCTGTTTCTGCGCTTCCAGATTCTGCGTTTCACCTTTTCTTAAATTTCCGGAGATCTGTAACTCCGATTGGGCTGAAATTTTAACACGATTTTCTTCCGGATATTATCTTTCTTGCGGCTAAAGAAGGGCTCGAACCGCCTTAAGGAGTGGCCACAAGCCGGCCTGCCGCGAGCCCACCCCCTGGCCACGGTGGCAGGGCTTGTGGGCACTCTGTGCATCGCCTCGCGTTGATTCTTCTTCCCAAAAATCATAAATATTCCAAAAAAAATCCCCGTAAGTTTTTATTACGTTTGGACTTTGTTTGATATGGATATTCTGCGAAACAAAAAACACGCAACAAACAGGAACTGACACTGGGCACTGGATCAATATGTTAGTCCCAAAAATAGTATAAAAAGTTGCCAAAAGTATATGAAAGTTGTAGAATATTGGCATGAAACAATAAAAAATTATAGATACGACGGAGACGTATTAGAGCCCGACTCCGTATTATGGGGTTTGCGCACAACTCTGAACAAGTCCACAGGTTATGCGCCATTATTTATGGTGTACGGGGCGGAAGTAGTCCTTCCGTGTGATTTTATCCATGATGCACCTAGAGTGCTCATATACGATAAAAAGAAGCAAAGTTAGATCGGTAGGATGACTTGGACGTACTGGAAGAAGAGCGCGACATAGCTCTGGCATGTTCCACCTTCTATCAACAATAGGCTCGGTGCTAGTAGAGCAGGGAAGTTCGGCCGAAGACTTGCAACGTGGGCAAGCTTGTGCTACATCTCCCTAAGTAGAAAAATAATTAACTTGCTCTAAAGTGGGAGGGCCCCTTCATCATCGATGACATACTTACAGGAGGGGGCATATCATCTCCACAATGCGTCGGATAATTGTCTTGAACCAAACCCATGGAACGCGACTCGTCTTCGGTGTTTCTACAGCTAAGCTAGTGCAGTCATGCTAATTTATTCCCTTGATATCTTTTTGGTTCTTCCGGTATCCTTTTTCCTCTTTCAAGTGGATTAATGTATCCGAGTTATTGTTTGGATAAAACGAACCATGTACATGAACATGTATTTTCTATAGACACCTTGGGGCTTTCTAAAACTGATAATAGTACATTTGTGCATCTCTTTCATGATGCGTCTATCCTTCCTATACTTAAGCCTCTATATGCATTATATTTGACTTAAGTTTTTGCCAAGCTCGGTTGCCTAGCTCGTGTGTTTATCCTCTAAGTTCCCAATTGTTCGGCTAGAGGATAAATGGAGCATCTCTGTGATTGTTACCACCGGGTAGTCTAGATACGTACCAGAGACTGGGGAAGCCGAAAGGTAGGGTTCTTAATGAGAAATTGGTCGGCACAAGGAAGATGACAATAATTAGGTGGTTATCACGAAGGTTCAAAATTCCCAAGCATACACTCGATCTGCACACAACGAATACTCAAATAACCCACATAAAGGAACCTATAAAGGAACTATTTTCTTGGGAAGATGTTTTTACTAAAATCAAAGTAATATAACATAACTCCATGATAATTGCCTACCTAGAAGCACAGTATGGCCGGATTGCATGGTTCGCCGAACTATTTACCTATTTCACAGGTTACATAGTACGTAACACTTCCTCATTTCTATCAAGGAAGGCAGAAGCGGATGGTCGGTTAAGATAGTGTAGGATCGATAAAAATTGTGTCTAGAGGGGGGGGGGTCAATAGACTACTTGGCAAGATAAAATTCCTAGCCTAACCTGATTTCAAGGAAGACAGAAATCCCGCGGTTCTAATAGGTCTAGTACACCCTACACATGCTAGTCAACATATATGGAAGCGAAAAAGTAAAGACTTTGCACATGTAAAGAAGTAGAGTTTAGGAGATCAAACGCAAAGAGGTCGACACTATGATTTTTGGCATGGTTCCAATTGGTGGCTCTATTGTACGCCCATGTTAGTGGAGACTTCAACCCATGGAGGGTAACGGCTATGAGAGTCCACGGAGGGATCCACCCACAAGGGGTCCACGAAGAAGCGGCCTTGTCTATTCCCCACGGGTTCCGCCCACGAAGGACTAGCCTTACTCACGGTAGATCTTCACGAAGTAGGCGATCTCCTTGCCCTTACAAACATCTTGGTTCAACTCCACAACACGAAGTAGGGGGCTCCAAAGCGACACCTAACCAATCTAGGAGGCACCACCCTCCAAAAGGTAATAGATCTGGTAGATCAATGAACTCCTTGCTCTTGTGCTTCTATAGATAGTCTCCTCAACACAAAATCACTCTATCATAGTATATGCATCTGTAGGAGAGATTGATTTGGTGGAAAGCAGTTTGGGGAGGCTAGAGATCAAGTTTCAAATGGTTGGATTGGAATATCTTGGTATCAACACATGAGTAGGTGGTTCTCTCACAGAAAATGGATCTGGCAATGAAGTGTGTGTTCAGGGTGCTTCTCCCACTATTGAGAGGTGGGTGAAGGGGTATATATAGGCAGCACACAAAATGCAACTGTTACACCTAAAGTGGCAAACTCGGTGACACCAAAGTCATAAACTCGATGGTACCGATTAGCACAAAGGAAGCAACTTTTGAATGTCGATGGGACCGATATACAAAACTCGGTGACACTGAAAAGGTGGCTAACGATTAGATGACCAAACTCGGTGGCACCGATACTCAAACTCAGCAATTCCGATTTTGTGTAGCGAGGCAGCAGAAAGTTGGTCAACCTGAACTCAGTAGCACCGATATGGATTCAGTTGCACCGATTTGGTGGGAATGGCTAGGGTTTCTATCTGAAGTCAAACTCGGTAGGTCCAAAATATAAATTTTGGTGACACTGTATTTGAGTATATGGAATTGGACAGAATGGTTATGTGGGAAAAATGACCGAGTATTTTGGTGGCTAACTTTGAGCACTTGAGCAATCAATTTATTTTCCTACCTCGCCCCCTTTTAATAGTATTGGCTTTCCTATGGACTCAAAAGTGATTCCTCACAAATATAAAATGAAGAGTATTCTAGCTTGAATCTTGAGCCAATCTTATTCCTTTCTTGCATCAAGGGGCATCCCCACATAAACCTTTAGCCAAAGCTCTCCATGGACTATTCCTGAAATATCTAGGTAAAAGTGTTAGTCTAAGAGACAATGTATGTTGTAATGAGTTATCAAAACCACCAAGGGAGAATATTGTGCTTTCAATCTCCCCCTTTTTGGTAATTGATGACAACATACAATCAAAGCTTCAAGTAAGAATAAGCATTAAAATATGACAACTTTGAAGGAAACATGACTGGTACATTTTCCCCCTAAGTGTGTGCAATCCCTTTAAAGGATAGTTTCTTCGGAATGCATGGACACACACAAGGTAGAAGGATCAGACAAGTCATAGACATCCTGGCTATATGCATCAAACATATGTGAATGAAGGGCTTCCATGTTCAATACTCCCTCTTGCAAACAATATGCACAAGTAACAAGAGATCATCATGAACAAGGATATGATGCATATACTTACCTTGAGGATCTTAAGCGTCTTAACATAGGAGTAAACTTGGGAAAACAAATGTTAGATAACACAAGAGTAATCTATTGTAAAGATGCAAAGAGCTTCAAAAGTACCAAGATACTGAAGACATATTGAAGATAGGAATCGAGGAAAGATATGTCTCCAAGAGAAATAAGAACTTTTCTCCCCTAAGGATGAATATGTAATAATTTCCTGTCCCCCTGAATCATAGCATTGTGGATATTGGATGTAGGTAGGGTAAGATAAGTTCAAACCAATAAAACAACTTTATCTCTCTCCCCCTTAATGTGTAAGGTTTGATACATCTCCCTTTAGGTACATTTCCCTTTAGGCAGACCTTCCTTTAGGAACATATATCTCCCCGATTGATGTTTCTCCCTTTTGTGTAAGCTTCTTAGTGATATTTCTCCCCTATAAATAGGTTCATTGGAAGCTTTGATATTTAGCTTTGATATTTCTCCCACTTTGGCATGAATTTCCAAAAAGGTCACAGAGTAAGGGCTAATTGAGAGAAAGGGATCCTGGATACTTCTCTCTTTTATAAGGGTTCCTTGAAATTGTCTTTTCTCCCCCTTGGATAGTCTCTAGGGTTGATCGAATGTTCTCCCCCTTTGATATGGATAGGAGTTCCTTGAATTATCTCCCCCTATTTTAGGGATCCTGGATGATTCTCCCTCTTATATTATATGGATAACTGATATTTTCTCCCCCAACAGAAGTTTTATCCCCCTAGAAAAACAATGCTAAAAAGGATGTTGTCTCAGAAAATTTTCAGTAAGATGTTAGGAGGCAATGAAACATGGGATCATTGATAACCTTTCTCCCCCTAAGGCAAAAATCCAGAAGAAAATATCAGAAAAGCTAAGGCAATTATAATATTGGAGTCACACAGGCAAATTGGTTCGGTAGAATCGAGAATGAGAATCACGCCTCTGGGAGAAATCGGTTGGACCGAGTTTCTCAGATCAGTGAGACCGAGTTGCAATGAAAAACAACTCCTTAACTGAAAAAGGCAGATAAGAATTGAAAGAATTGTTTCAAGATACCAATTGTGAAAGAAAACAAAAGTAAAAGAAAAAACATTAAGTAGCAGCAATTTTTTTAAAAATATACATACAAATAGATGAGAGTTAAAGGTTCGAAGAATGTATGAAATGTCAAATGTGAACCAATTTATAATCTCCATCTAGATGTGGGGAGGTGACTTGTTCACCTATGTTAGAGTATTTGACTTGAGGAGTCAAGCAAGGATGCTTGATCATAGGTCATACTCATCGTTAAGCGCAAAATGGGGTTACCATTTTTCGATTAAGCATATCAATGTCTTCATATCACTTGAGTTGCTTTATCTCATGAGTTGGTGTAAAGCTTTATCAAGGGTATGAGTACATACCTTCGAATGATGTTGATGATGTGGCATGTAGGTGAACTTGTTGTGGATGCTCAAAGTTGATGAAGATCATCTTGAGTTGGGAGCTATCCATGTTGTTTGGGTTCACTTTTCACCTACAATGGTTAGTCATGCAAGGAAGAACATAATACATCCAAATGACACGAGTGAATAACTTCATCAAATGATAGTTGTTGGGGATATTACCTGCGGTGTAACCCGCCCCAACCGGGCCGGGTGACTAAAGGGGCGACTCATGTTTTGGAAGATACAAGCCTTGGCCCAGGGGGCCCAGGAGCCGGATGGCGGTTCATGCGCTGCCAAGGAGGTTTCCAGTCTTGGAAAGCACAGTGACTTAGAGATAGGGAAAACTAAGATCTGTAGCATAGTCAGGACTCTTGTAAATCCTAGGGCCTTGAACTGTATATAAAGGCGGGTCCCTGGGGAAGATAGGGTCGGGTTAGAAATCATCGAGAGCTAGGTCAGGCGAGTTACGCCCTCCTTGTAATCGAAACCGTCATCAATCTACACAAAGCACGACGTAGGCTTTTACCTCCACACGAGGGGCCGAACCTGGGTAAATCTGAGTCTCGCTTTCACTCACCCCCTTTGAGTTGCCACCAAGGTGCGATGGCTCCATCCTTAAGTCCTTTCACGAGGACATCTGCCGTGACAAAACCACGACAGTTGGCGCCCACCGTGGGGCTAGCGCACGGTGGAGTTGACTTCTCAAAAGGAGCCCTACCATGGTCAGAAAGCTATGCGATCGGCATCGTGACGAAGAGCCGCCCCAGAAGGTACTACATCGACAACTCGCTGTGGGAGCCAGAAGCCGATTCAGTCGAATCTGGTTACAGAGTCCCCTTCGGCAAGATCAACATCATCATCGACATGATTGGAACACCCGTGCCTGAGACGAACACCTCCACCGACATCGTCGAGCCGGCCAGGTACGTCCTCCCCATCACACGACATGACAAGAGACGCCATTTTTTTGTCGGTTTTACGCAGGGAGCCAGCGTACAAGACGAACCGACAATCCAGGAGGTCACACCTGTCAATTCTGACGGCGAGACAAATTCAATTCATACTCTTCACGAAGAACAACTTGCAGGGTTGTCACTGGCAATGGACCCCGAGATTCTTGAAAGATCCCGTCGACAAATCGCCATCTATATGACAGGGGTGGCACAACCTCAGCAAATCCCGTTCGGCAACAATGAGACCGGCGAGACATCGAAAACCCCGGCTCAAGCCATGGCGGACTTAACGTCGGAGGTCACCAGGCTCATGACGACCGCTGTGACGCGAGAGAATCAGGAATTGATCAACGCTGAGCTGGTGAACCTATGGGAGGCGATGGCCAAAGCCCAGCGAGACGTGGAGGCGGAAGCCGCCAGGATGGCGACGTGATGACCCACAAGTATAGGGGATCAATCGTAGTCCTTTCGATAAGTAAGAGTGTCGAACCCAACGAGGATCAGAAGGATCTAACAAGTGGTTTTCAGCAAGGAAAAATCTGCAAGAACTGAAATTGTCAGTAACAAGTGATTGTGTGGTGAGATGATTCATAGCAAGCAACAAGTAACAAAAGTAGCAACGGTGTAGCAAAGTGGCCCAATCCCTTTTGTAGCAAGGGACAAGCCTGGAAAAAGTCTTATAGGAGGAAAAACGCTCCCGAGGACACACGGGAATTTCTGTCATGCTAGTTTCATGATGCTCATATGATTCAAGTTCGTTACTTTGATAGTTTGATATGTGGGTGGACCGGCGCTTGGGTACATCCCTTACTTGGACAAGCACCCCACTTATGATTAACCCCTCTCGCAAGAATCTGCAACTACGAAAGAAGAATTAAGACAAAGTCTAACCATAGCATTAAACTAGTGGATCCAAATCAGCCCCTTACGAAGTAACGCATAAACTAGGGTTTAAGCTTCTGTCACTCTAGCAACCCATCATCTACTTACTACTTCCCAATGCCTTCCTCTAGGCCCAAATAATGGTGAAGTGTTATGTAGTCAACGTTCACATAACACCACTAGAGGAAAAACAACATACAACATATGAAAATACCGAACGAATACCAAATTCACATGACTATTATTAGCATGACTTATCCCATGTCCTCAGGAACAAAAGCAACTACTCACAAAGCATAATCATAATCATGATCAGAGGTGTAATGAGTAGCATCAAGGATCTGAACATAAACTCTTCCAGCAAGTAATCCAACTAGCATCAACTACAAGGAGTAATCAACACTACTAGCAACCTTACAAGTACCAATCGGAGTCGCGAGACGGAGATTGGTTACAAGTGATGAACTAGGGTTTGGAGATGAGATGGTGCTGATGAAGATGTTGATGGTGACGAGTCCCCTCCGATGAGAGGAGTGTTGGTGATGACGATGGCGACGATTTCCCCCTTCGGGAGGGAAGTTTCCCCGACAGTATCGTCGTGCTGGAGCTCTAGATTGGTTCTGCTCAAGTTCCGCCTTGTGGCGGCGGCGAAACCACGGAAAAGCTCCCCTCAGATTTTTTTCCTGGACGAAACCCTCCATATAGCAAAAGAGGGGGGCCAGTGGGCTAGTGGGCTGCCCACAAGCCCCCATGGCGCGACCTGGGGGGTGGCCGCGCTGTGCAGGTTTGTGGACACCCCTGGTGCCCCTCCGACACTTCTTTGGCCCAGTATTTTTTATAAATTGGAAAAAAAATCTCCGTTGATTTTCACGGCGTTTGGAGTTGCGCAGAATAGGTATCTCAACTTTGCTGCACTTTCAGGCCAGAATTCCAGTTGCCGGTATTCTCCCTCTTCATGTAAACCTTGCAAAATAAGAGAGAAAAGGC
Organism: Hordeum vulgare subsp. vulgare; assembly: GCF_904849725.1. NCBI lineage: Eukaryota > Viridiplantae > Streptophyta > Magnoliopsida > Poales > Poaceae > Hordeum > Hordeum vulgare. Next base: position 294,942,225 of record NC_058522.1, read on the forward strand.
ATAATAATAGTACCGCGAAGTGAAATAACAGCCCAAGAAGCAATAAATATCAACATGAAAACATGATGCAAAATGGACGTATCACGACGCAGCAGGCCATGATTGCTGCAGAGACGGAACGGCTGAACGCCGAAGGCTGGCGGCTCGAGAGACAATAACACGCGTCCAATGCTATTTACCAAAGGAGGCATCACGGACGCCTCCCGGCCGACTTACATCCAACTCGCCTCTTTGACACCCCGCACACTCCTGGGGCGGGACCTGATCGACCTTTGCAAACCGCTCTAGGGGGAGGTCCGGTTCAACCACCTGACCCACCACCGCCTCAACCGATGGATGCCCACGCAACTCGCTTCCAGACACCACGAGGACACTTCTCAAATCCCGTGGGTAATGTGATGGTGGCAACCCGCCACCTGGAGTCCCTCCCGATCTACGGAAACTCCCAGGCCGAGGTAGAAGCAAGAAACGCCATCGAGATGCTGAAGACAGCAGTGGTCCAACATCCGCAATACTCACACAGCCTTGACCGGTTACACTCCATGCCCCAGGCGAGTCACACCAGGAGTCGCCACAAGGACCAACCCGCGGTGACCAGTGGGCAATGACGTTTTGCTCAGACCAACCCACCTGGGATGCCCGATACGCGAGCCTAAGACATTGTGGATGCAGTGCGAGCCGCGCGTCAGATGGAGACGGTAGCCGCGGCGGGTCAGGGTTATCCAGCTTATACCCAGACACCCCCCGCACCACTCGATGCCGGAGGCAAGCACATTGGGGTGTCGTGTCTCATGCCTGCTCTATGCAATGAGCGGATGCCTAAGGATTTCAAAGGACCAAGGAAGGTGACCAATTACACACCAGATCTCGAACCAAGGTCATGGATTGAGAGCTACGAGCTTGCAATGGACATGCTCGACGTAAACGAGGCGGTTTGCGCCAAGTATTTCACTATGATGCTTGGAGGAACGACGCGTGCGTGGTTGAAAAACTTGCCGCCTAACTCCATCAACACTTGGGCAGAGTTAAAGGAGCGCTTCATAAAAAATTTCACAGGGACTTGCAAACGCCCGATGACCATCGTCGACCTACAACAATGCGTCCAGCGGCCGGATGAGTCAGCCCATCACTGGACTCGGCGAGTCGCAGAAGTTATTGATTCATCAGATGGCATCTCGGCGGCTCAAGAAGTGTTGATTCTGGAGAAAAATTGCCATTACGAGCCTGTGGTGCTGAAGCTGGGGCGACTTAAGCGTAAAGTACAGGACATGGGAGAGTTGATGGATACCCTCACCAGATATGCCGAGTCGGATGACACCAAGGATCCTGGAGAGGACGATGACAAGGCTAGCACCGCCAGGAGGGGCGAGTCGTCGAAGGGTCACTCTCAGTTTTAATGCCGGGGTAACCACCACCATGGCGGGCAAGGTAAAAAGAGACAACAGGAAGGTCCCATAGATTTCGTTGCTAACACCAATACCGGCAACGGAAACCAGCGCCAGAAGGAGCGGGGTTTCAGTGGGAAGAAGCCGCACAACTATCATGAGATGCTCAAAGTCCCTTTCCCACAGCATGCTACGGCTGAGGGGCTGGCGACCCACTCTTGGGAGGATTGCTACGTAATGCAGGAGTTTCGAGCTGAGCCGCTCAAGAAAGGCCAAGGAGGTGATCAGGGCCAGCGACAGGAATAGTTCGACGCGCCCGTGTCACACCAGAGCCCATTCTGCTGTTTCCCTAACCCGGGTCCATAGGGCGGGTCACAGCCCAATAGCGGACAATACCAAGTTCACAACCAACAGCGGTATAACCTGTCAGGAGTGTTTCAGCAACCACCCCGGCAAGGGAATCTCCAACGACATGATGATCGTAGCAGTTTCCAGAAGAACCCTAAGCAGCTGAACAATGTACAATATCATGTGTTCACCACCAGCACCTGCAAACGGGATCATAAGGTGAAAAATAGAACTTTCAGCGTGGCTGAGCTAGCGCACCCCAGGTACCTTCACTGGTCTGAACAACCCATAACTTGGAGTAGGGAGGATCACCCGCCCCGAGTTGATAACCCTCACGACTTGGATTTGGTCGTGGATCCCCAAGTCGGAGGATACATGATGTCAGCTGTCCTTCCCTTGCAATGGCGCGAGAAATAGTCGTGTTGACGGCACCAGGAATCCTTCAGCCGCGGCTACGCCTTAAGGGACTTCCTAGGCAAATATGGAAAGGATTTCCCTCGTGGCCTTGGAGCCTTGCGTTGGTGTTCCCTCGAAGCGGAAAGGGTGATGTAGCATAGCGTGGTAAGTATTTCCCTTAGTTTGAGAACCAAGGTATCAATCCGGTGGAGGAGTATCACAAGATCCTGCACAAACACAAAAGCTTGCTCCCAACACTATGAAGGGGTTGTCAATCCCTTATAGATTGTTTGCCAAGTGAGAACTGAAAGCAACAAAGTAACAAAGCAAAGTAAAAGCGGAGATGTAAACGATGGATGTGAATAGACCCGGGGGCCGTAGTGTTTACTAGTGGTTTCTCTCATGAAAGCAAGTAGACGGTGGGTGAAAAAATTACTGTCGAGCAATTGATAGAACCGCGCAAAGTCATGACGATTTCTATGCAATGATTATTTCTATAGGCATCACATCCAAAACAAGTAGACCGATACTTTATGCATCTACTACTATTACTCCACACGTCGACCGCTATCCAGCATGCATCTAGTGTATTAAGTCCATAAGAACAGAGTAACGCCTTAAGCAAGATGACATGATGTAGAGGGATAATCTCAAACCAATGATAAACACCCCATCTTTTTACCCTTGATGGAAACTACTTGATGTGTGCCTTGCTGCACCTACTGTCACTGGTAAAGGTCACCACATGGCAGAACCCAAAACCAAGCACTTCTCCCATTGCAAGAATCATAGATCTAGTTGGCCAAACAGAACCCAAGACTCGGAGAGACTTACAAGGATATCAAATCATGCATATAAGAAATCAGCAAAGACTCAAATATATATCATAGATAATCTGATCACAAATCCACAATTCATCGGATATAGACAAACACACCGCCAAAGAAGATTACATCGAATAGATATCCATGAAGATCATGGATAACTTTGTATTGAAGATCCAAGAGAGAGAAGAAGCCATCTAGCTACTAACTACGGACCCGTAGGTCTGAAGTGAACTACTCACGAGTCATTGGAGGGGCGATGATGATGATGAATAAGCCCTCCAACTCCAAAGTCCCCTCCGGCAGGGTGCCGGGAAGGGTCTCCAGATGAGATCTCGCGGAAACGGAAGCTTGCGGCGGCGGAAAAGTATTTTCGAGGCTCCCTTGATTTTTTGTGGAATATTTGGGAATTTATAGGCCAAAGACCTAGGTCAGGGGCGGACAGGGAGGCCACAAGCCTGCCCACCGCCGCCTCCCCTGGTGGCGTGGTGGGAGCCTGTGGGCTCCCTGGAGCCCACCTGGCTTGGCCCAGAGGCCCCCTGATCTTCTTTCGTTCGGGAAAAAAAATCATTTCGGGGTTTTTATTCCGTTTGGACTCCGTTCCAAAATCAGATGTGAAAAGAGTCAAAAACATGGAAAAAACAGGAACTTGCACTTGGCACTGAATTAATAAGTTAGTCCCAAAAAAGATATAAAAGGTACATAAAGCATCCAAAGAAGACAAGATAACAACGTGACCATCAAAAATTATAGATACATTTGAGACGTATCAAGCATCCCCAAGCTTAACTCCTACTCGTCCTCGAGTAGGGAAGTGATAAGAATGAATTTTTGATGCTTTCATGCTACCTAGCATAGGTGTCCTTTGTAATTCCTCTTATGTGACGTGAATGTTCAGATCCATTAGATTCAAAACAATAGTTTGCTATTGACGTGGAACAATAATAATTCAAGCAAACTAGCAAAGTAATCATGAACTTTCAAAATAACAAGGCCAAAAGAAAGTTATCCCTACAAAAGCATATAGTCTGGCTTTGCTCTATCATCATTGCACAACGAATTTAAATCATGCACAACCCCGGTATTGGCCAAGTAATTGTTTCACACCTTTACTCTCTCAAACCTTTTCAACTCTCACGCAATACATGAGCATGAGCCATGGTTATAGCACTATAGATGGTGTGGAATGTGGTGGAGGTTGCAAGACAAAAAAGGATAAGATAGTCACATTAACTAGGCATATTAATGAGCTGTGGAGATGCTCATCAATAGATATCAATGTGAATGAGTAGGGATTGCCATACAATTGATGCACTAGAGCTGTGAGTATGTGAAAGCTCTTAAAGAAAACTAGTGGGTGTGCATCCAACTTGCTTGCTCACGAAGACCTAAGGCAATTTTGAGGAAGCCTATCATAAGTATATACAAGCCAAGTTACATAATGAAAATTCCCACTAGCTATATGGTGGTGACAAAACGAGAGACTCTCAATCATGAAGATCATGGTGCTTAATATGCACAAGTGTGGAAAAAGTGGTAGCATTATCCCTTCTCTCTTTTTCTCTCATTTTTTTATTTTTATTTTTTTGTGGGCTCTTTGGCCTTTTTTTTTATTTTGGTGGGCTTATTTGGCCTCTTTTATTTCCTCACATGGGACAATGCTCCATTAATGATGATCATCACACTTTCAACTCAAAACTTAGAGTAACAATGACTCTATATGGAATGCCTTCGGTAGTGTACCGTGGCAATGATCTAGCATGGCATAGACATCAATGGAAACATCATGCTAGCTATCTTACGATCATGCAATGGCAATGTAGACGTGGTGGCACATGTCATGGTGGTAGTTGCATGGCAATATATCTCGGAATGACTTTGAAAAAGCCATAATAGGTAGGTATGATGGCTTTATTGAGGGAGGCTAATGGTGGGTTTTGTGCACCGGCGAAAGTTGCACGACACTAAGAAGATAGTGATGGTGGAAGGTGAAAGTGCATCTAAACCATGGACTCAACATTAGTCATGAAGAACTCATATACTTGTTGCAAAAGTTTTATTAGTAATCGAAACAAAGCTTTCAACGCATACTCCTAGGGGAAGGGTTGGTAGGAGTAAACCATCGCGCGATCCCGACCGCCACGCAAACGATGACAATCAATATACTAATCATGCTCAGATTTCATCACACAGCGGTCCACCATACGTGCATGCTACGGGTATCACTAACTTCAACACAAGTATTTCTAGATCCACAACACCTTACTAGCATGACTTTAATATTACCATAACCACAACTCAAAACTAATTGAGATGAATCAAACTTCTCTAACTATTCAATGCACATGAAGGTGGAAGTTTTCGTATCCCTTTGGATAACTAACCCTTTTGAGACTACTTTCAAAGCATAGATCAACTACCAAGCCACGCACCGCCGTGCTCTAAAAGATATAAGTGAAGCACATAGAGCAAAAGTATCTAGCTCAAAAGATATAAGTGAAGCACATGTGAGCTGAATTCTCTACCAAAAGATATAAGTGAAGCTCGACAAAATCATGGTGTGTGCATGTATCTCTCTCTAGGTGTGCAGCAAGGATGATTGTGACACGACAAAAATAAAAGACTCCTAAGATACAAGACGCTCCAAGCAAAAACACATAACATGTGGTGAATAAAAATATAGCCCCAAGTAACGTTACCGATGGATTGAAGACGAGAGAGGGGATGCCTTCCCGGGGCATCCCCAAGCTTAGGCTTTTTGGTATCCTTGAATATGGCTTGGGATGCCTTGGGCATCCCCAAGCTTAGGCTCTTGCCACTCTTTATCTCTTTGTCCATAAGAACTTCACCCAAAACTTGAAAACTTCACAACACGAAACTTAAACAGAAACTCGTGATATCATTAGTACAAGAAAGCAAACCACCACTTCCTTAGGTACTGTAGCAAACTTAAATTATACTTGTGCTGATGTTGGCTTACTGTACTTTCAATCTTCCATGGCTAATACCCCTGATACTATCCATAGTTTCATCAAAATAAGCAACCAACACAACAAAAACAGAATCTGTTAACAGCAGACTAGTCTGTAGCAATCTGTATATTTCGTATACCTCTGGTACTTCCAAAATTCTGAAAAATTATGAACGTCTGAAGAATTTGCGTAGCAATCAGCAGCAAAAAGAGTCAACTCAAAAGCTTTTACAGGAAAAAATGAAAATTCTTTTCGTGAGCAGAAAGTTTCTGTCTTTTCCAGCATGACCAAACGATCATCCCCAAGTCTAATCATAACGGTTTTGCTTGGCACAAACGCAAAAAGAAACACAAAAAACACAATCATAACAGAATTATGAAAGTGTGGAAAACACGAAATAGAAAGAAAAAGGATAAATTCGTTGGGTTGCCTCCCAACAAGCGCTTTTGTTTAACGCCCTTAGCTAGGCGAAAGTGATGGAATCACGTATAGTCATCTTTGGTGCTCAAATCATAAGTAGCCCTCATCATAGATTCATAAGGCAATCTTATTTTCTTTCCAGGAAAGTGCTCCATGCCCTTCTTTAAAGGAAATTGAAATATAATATTCCCTTCCTTCATATCGATGATAGCACCAATAGTCCTTAGGAAAGGTCTACCAAGAATAATGGGACATGAAGGATTGCAATCTATGTCAAGTACAATGAAATCCACGGGTACATAGTTCTTATTTGAAACAATAAGAACATCATCGATCCTTCCCATAGGTTTCTTGACAGTAGAATCCGCAAGATGCAAATTAAGAGAACACTCTTCAATCTCAAGAAAACCAAGAATATCACATAAAGACTTTGGAATCGCGGAAACACTAGCACCCAAATCACACAAAGCATTGCACTCATAGTTTTTGATCTTGATTTTGATAGTAGGTTCCCACTCATCATGAAGTTTTCTAGGTATAGAGACTTCTAGTTCGAGCTTCTCTTCAAGAGATTTCATCATAACATCTACGATATGCACGGTAAAGGCTTTTCTTTGGCTATAAGCTTGTGGAGAGTTTGCAATGGATTGCATCAAAGAAATGCATTCAAACAAGGAGAAATTATCATAATTGAATTCCTTGACATCCAAAGTGGGAGTTTCATTACTACCCAAAATTTTGACTTCTTCTACTCCACTCTCCACACCTTTATCATCAAGATAGGTGGACGCCGAATCATTGGGGCGTTTTTCAACCAAAGTGGATTCATATCCAGCCCCTCCATAAGTGGGTTTGACACTCGAAAACAAAGATTCAAGAGGAGACACACCAAGCACTTTAAGATCTTCGTGATTTGCATCACTAGAACGCACCCTTTTAAACCATTCATGTCTAGCGAGAATTCAGGCGGTTCTTTCTTTGCTCTCATTCATGGAGATACACATAGCTTTCAAAGTTTCATCCAAGTTGACCTTGGGAGGAGCGCATCTAACTTTCAAAGCATCAATATCACAAGACATCCTATCAACGCTCTTAGCCAAATCGTCTATTTTGAGTAGTTTTTCCTCTATGGACGCATTGGAAATCTTTTGAGAGTTGATGAACTCTTTGATATTACTCTCTAAATCAGAGGGTAATTTGTTGTGATTTCCATAAGTGTTGTTGTAGGAATTGCCATAATTGTTAGAGGAGTTACTAGGAAAAGGCCTAGGAACATAGTTTCCTCTAAAATAAATGGTGTTGCCAAAATTGTTCCTACCAACAAAATTCACGTCCAAACTAGCGTTGCTACTCTCAGTCAACGAAGATAGTGGCATGCCATTAGGATCCACGGTAGCGTTTCTACTAGCAACCAAATTCATCAATCGTCCATCTTAGCACTAAGCGAGTTAATTTCTTCTACAACGTGCACCTTTTTGCTAGCACGCGATCTTTCAGTGTGCCACTGAGAGTAGTTGGTCATGATATTGTCTAGGAGTTTTGTAGCGTCCCCTAACGTGATTTCCATGAGCAATCCACCTGAGGCGGATTCCAAGATATTGCAAGAAGTGAACTTCAAGCCAATATAAAAGATTTGTATAATCATCCACAAACTCAAGCCATGAGCGGGGCAATTTCTAATCATAAGCTTCATCCTCTCCCAAGATCGTGCAACGTGTTCATGATCAAGTTGCTTGAAATTCATGATATCGTTACGTAAGGAGATGATCTTAGCCAGCGGAAAATACTTGGATATGTAAGCATCTTTGCACTTATCCCAAGAATCGATACTATTTTTAGGCAAAGAAGAAAACCAAGTTTTTGCGCGATCTCGCAACGAGAAAGGAAAAAGTTTCAACTTAATCACGTCATTACCCACATCTCTTTTCTTTTGCATATCGCAAAGCTCAATGAAGGTATTAAGATGGGATGCGACATCTTCACTAGGAAGGCCAGAGAATTGGTCTTTCATAACAAGATTCAGCAAAGCTGCGTTGATTTCATACGATTTCGCACTAGTGGCCGGAGCAATCATAGTATTAATAAAATCATTATTATTAGTGCTCGAGAAGTTGCAAAGTTTGGTGTTTTCAGCCATGATGACTTCAACAAACAAACAAGCACACAAGCAAGCAAGAAAACCGGCAAAGGCAAAAGAAAACGACGAAGGAAAAAGGCAAAAGAAAACGGCGAAGGCGAAAGGCGAATGAAAACGGCAAATGTGAAGTGGGGGAGAGGAAAACGAGAGGCAACTGACAACAAAAGTAAATGCAAGAGAAGAGTTTGTGAGACCTACTTGGATAGTTCTTGATTTCTCCTCCCCGGCAACGGCGGCAGAAATACTTCTGATGTCAGCTGTGCTTCCCTTGCAACGGCGCCAGAAATAGTCGTGTTGGCGGCACCAGGAATCCTTCAGCTGCGGCTACGCCTTAAGGGACTTCCTAGGCAAATATGCAAAGGATTTCCCCCGTGGCCTTGGAGCCTTGCATTGGTGTTCCCTCGAAGCGGAAAGGGTGATGTAGCACAGCGGTGGTAAGTATTTCACTCAGTTTGAGAACCAAGGTATCAATCCGGTGGAGGAGTATCACAAGATCCTGCACAAACACAAAAGCTTGCTCCCAAAGCTATGAAGGGGTTGTCAATCCCTTATAGATTGTTTTCCAAGTGAGAACTGAAAGCAACAAAGTGACAAAGCAAAGTAAAAGCGGAGATGTAAACGATGGACGTGAATAGACCCGCGGGCCGTAGTGTTTACTGGTGGCTTCTCTTACGAATGGAAGTAGACGGTGGGTGAACCAATTACTGTCGAGCAATTGATAGAACCGCGCAAAGTCGTGACGATATCTATGCAATGATTATTTCTATAGGCATCACGTCCAAAACAAGTAGACCGATACTTTCTGCATCTACTACTATTACTCCACACGTCGACCGCTATCCATCATGCATCTAGTGTATTAAGTCCATAAGAACAGAGTAACGCCTTAAGGAAGATGACATGAGGTAGAGGGATAATCTCAAACCAATGATAAACCCCCCATCTTTTTACCCTTGATGGCAACTACTTGTTGTGTGCCTTGCTACCCCTACTGTCACTGGTAAAGGTCACCACATGGCAGAACCCAACACCAAGCACTTCTCCCATTGCAAGAATCATAGATCTAGTTGGCCAAACAGAACCCAAGACTCGGAGAGACTTACAAGGATATCAAATCATGCATAGAAGAAATCAGCAAAGACTCAAATATATATCATAGATAATTTGATCACAAATCCACAAGTCATCGGATCTCGACAAACACACCGCCAAAGAAGATTACATCGGATAGATCTCCATGAAGATCATGGAGAACTTTGTATTGAAGATCGAAGAGAGAGAAGAAGCCATCTAGCTACTAACTACGGACCCGTAGGTCTGAAGTGAACTACTCACGAGTCATTGGAGGGGCGATGATGATGATGAAGAAGCCCTCCAACTCCAAAGTCCCCTCCGGCAGGGTGCCGGGAAGGGTCTCCAGATGAGATCTCGCGGAAACGGAAGCTTGCGGCGGCGGAAAAGTATTTTCGAGGCTCCCCAGATTTTTTGCGGAATATTTGGGAATTTATAGGCCAAAGACCTAGGTCAGGGGGCGACCAGGGAGGCCACAAGCCTGCCCACCGCCGCCTCCCCTGGTGGCGTGGTGGGAGCTTGTGGGCTCCCTGGAGCCCACGTGGCTTGGCCCAGAGCCCCCCTTATCTTCTTTCGTTCGAAAAAAAAAATCATTTCGGGGTTTTTATTCCATTTGGACTCCGTTCCAAAATCAGATCTGAAAAGAGTCGAAAACATGGAAAAAACAGGAACTTGCACTTGGCACTGAATTAATAAGTTAGTCCCAAAAAAGATATAAAAGGTACATAAAACATCCAAAGAAGACAAGATAACAACGTGAAACCATCAAAAATTATAGATACGTTTGAGACGTATCAATACACGCTTTCCAAAGTCCTTATGGATGGAGGCAGCAACATTAACATCCTATACTTCGATACCTTTCGAAGGATGAATCTCTTGGAGAAAGACTTGATGCCATCGTCCACGGTTTTCCACGGCATTGTTCCGGGTAAGTCGGGTATCCAATTGGGCAAATTAAACTTAACGTGTCTTTTGGCACAGAGTCCAATTACAGGAGCGAGTCTCTCATGTTTGAGATGGTCAAAATCAAGAGCCCTTACCATGCGTTGTTTGGAAGTCCGGCTTACGCTCGATTCATGGCCCGCCCATGTTATGTCTATCTCAAACTCAAGATGCCTGGTCCTAAGGGACCTATTACGATTAGCAGAGATAGGAAGATTGCCCAAGTGTGCGAAGAGGGAGACGCAGCTTATGCCGAGACGGCTTGCGCGGCCGAGGAGCTCAAGTTTCACCAAGCGAATGTTGATCCAGCAAACATGACGCCACTGAAGAGGCCAACAATCGACTTTGAGCAGCCCCTCAAGTTTAAACCAATGGATGATACCAAGGTTATAAACTTCACGCCTGGGGACTTAACCAGGCAGTTCACTATTGGGACGGGTCTGGATCCCAAATAGGAAAGCGCACTCATCGAATTCATCCGTGAGAATCGAGACATCTTCGCGTGGAAACCTTCTGACATGCCAGGTGTACCGAGATAATTCGCTGAGCACCATCTTAATACTGACCCCAAAGTAAAGCCAGTTCGGCAGTACCTTCGTAGGTTTAATGAGGAGCGATGTAAGGCGATTGGAGAGGAAGTCGCCCAACTTTTGGCCGCCGGGTTCATCATCGAGGTTTTCCATCCTGAATGGTTGGCTAACCCGGTCCTCGTGCTAAAAAAGAACGACACTTTCCGCATGTGCATCGACTACACCGATCTCAACAAAGCCTGTCGGAAGGATCCCTTCGCCCTTCCCCGCATTGATCAAATCATTGACTCAACGGCGGGTTGCGAGCGTTTGTGTTTCTTGGATTCTTATTCAGGATACCATCAGATCAAGATTGCGGTGGCAGACGAGGAGAAAACATCCTTCATAACCCCCTTCGGAGCCTTCTGTTATGTGTCTATGCCGTTCGGGCTCAAGATTGTGAGGGCGACTTATCAGCGTTGCATTCAGAATTGTTTGCATAACCAGATCGGATGTAATGTCCACGGTTATGTGGACGACATCGTAGTTAGATCTTAGAAGAAAGAGTCGCTCTTGGAGGATCTCGAGGAGACTTTTGACAATTTGCGCGTATACCAGATGAGGCTTAACCCGAGCAAGTGCGTGTTTGGTGTTCCTGTAGGAAATTTATTGGATTTTCTGGTGTCAGAACGCGACATTGAAGCTAACCCGGATAAAATTGAAGCAATTACTTCACTAGGAAAGCCGACCATATTAACCAAGTCCAGCGCATGGCGGGTCGTATCACGGCTCTAAGTCGTTTTATAAGTCGCCTTGGGGAGAAGGCCATCCCTCTTTATCAGCTTCTCAAGAAAACTCATCAATTCTTATGGACGGACGAAGCCAACGAAGCCTTTGAAGCCTTGGAGCGACAATTGGTTAAGTCACCAATGCTGGCAGCTCTGACAGACAAGGAGCCTATGCTTTTGTACATCGCGGCCAATTCTAAAGTAGTGAGTGTGGCAGTGGTTGTCGAGCGGGAGGAAGAAGGAAATGAATACCCGGTTCAGCGACCAGTATATTTTATCAGTGAAGTCCTGACCCTCTCTAAACAACGCTACCCGCATTGGCAGAAGCTGGTCTTTGGGGTATTTATGGCGAGTCGGAAGTTGAAGCACTACTTCCAAGAGCATACCATCACGGTAGTCAGTTCTGCCCCCCTTGGTGACATTATACAAAATCGAGAAGCAACTGGACGGATTGCTATGTGGGCCATTGAGCTGGGGCCTCATCACGTGCGATATACTCCCTGTACGGCCATTAAGTCTCAAGCACTAGTGGATTTCATCAACGACTGGACCGAGTTGCAAATTCTAGAGGATAGGCCCGATCACACATATTGGACCATCTATTTCGATGGATCCAGGCAGTTGGAAGGCTTGGGGGCTGGTGTGGTGATAACCTCGCCTCAGGGTGACAAATTTTGCTATGTCCGCTGGCTCATGTTTCCATGTACCAACAACGCAGTAGAGTATGAAGCCTTGCTCCATGGGTTGTGAGTCGCCAAAGAGATGAATCTCAGACGGGTCAGGTGTTTGGGCGATTCAGATCTGGTGGCACAGCAGGTTTCTGGCACCTGGGATTCTAGAGATCCCTTGATGGCGGCTTACGGGCGAGCTGTGTCGGATGTAGCGGGTCACTTCCATGGTTATCAAGTGGATCACATCGACCGGTGACTCAATGAAGCAGCAAATGCTCTTTCCCGTCTTGGTTCACAGTGTAAGTCGGTTCCTCGCAATGTTTTTTTGGATGTATTACATAACCCTTCGATGAGGCTACCTTCAGGGGAAGATTTGGCGGTGCCGGACCCCGAGTCTCAACTTGTGGCGGCTCTTCGTGCCACCCCGGATTGGGCGATTCCCTACGTGGCATATCTCACACGAGGCGAGTTACCCGCGGATGAGTTATTGCCTCGCCAAATCGCCAGTCGGTGCAAATCCATGGTCATACACAACCGGCGAGTTGCACAAGCCAAGCACTTCAGGGGTATTTCAAAGGTGTGTCTCTTTTGAGGAAGGATGTATGATCCTCAATGAAATTCATGCAGGCGACTGTGGTCATCATGCCGGGTCACACTCCTTGGTTTCTAAGGCCTTTAGACATGGGTTTTATTGGTTGACGGCTCATGCAGACGCGGAAGAGATAGTTCGCCGATGTGATGGTTGCCAGAAATTTGGACGTTAGATGCACGTGCCAGCTCAGGAGTTGCGGATGATCCCAATCACTTGGCCGTTTGCAGTATGGGGGCTGGACATGGTTGGCCCTTTCAAGATGTCATCCAATAAAAAGACTCACCCATTGGTGGCGGTTGACAAGTTTACTAAGTGGGTTGAGGCAGAACCGTTAGTAGCTGTGATGTAGAGACGACTATCAAATTCTTGAAAAAAAATTGATTTTCCGGTTTGGATACCCTTATAGTATCATTACTGACAACGGTACTAATCTATCAAAGGGTGCAATGCAAGAGTTTTGCGGTCGAGAGCATATCCGGCTTGACATTTCTGCAGTCGCACATCCCGAGTCTAATAGGCAGGCAGAAAGGCCGAATCAGGAAATACTGCGAGGAATCAAGCCCCGACTTATGGTACCTTTGGAGCGTACTCCAGGATGTTGGGTAGAAGAGTTGCCCTCAGTATTATGGAGCATCAGGACCACCCCCAACCGCTCCACTGGTTTTACTTCTTTCTTTCTGGTCTATGGGGCACATGCGGTTTTGCCAAGTGACATCAGACATGATTCACCGCGAGTCGCTGCCTATGTGGAATAGGACAACGAGTTGGCACGACAAGATTCGTTAGATGCTTTGGAGGAAGAGCGAGACTTGGCTGCATCGCGATCGACAATCTATCAAAAGGACTTGCGATGCTACCATAGCCGTCGTGTCAAGAGACGGACTTTTCAAGAGGGCGACTTAGTGCTCCGGTTGATTCAGGATCACACTGGTATGCATAAGTTATCACCTCCATGGGAAGGATCGTTTGTCATCAGCAAGAATCTTCGAAACGGCTCGTACTACTTGGTGGATCTTCGCGCAGATCGGCCAACTACAGAGGTTGAGACAACTTGCCCCTGGAATATAGCCCACCCGCGGCCTTACTACACCTAGAGCCATGGGCTCCTTTTTTTTACAAATCTCAGAACTTGTTATCTTTTATTTATAAAGCAATAAAGCCGTCACCCATGAACTTCCGGGTCCTTTGGCGTTTCAGCTTCTCGAAAGCATGAGTCTTTATTGTTATATGAGTCGTCCAAGCATGGACGCTATCAGTACCAAAGAGCATAAGTCGCCACGCTCCACTTATTTCAAACCTGGGTACTGATAAGCCAAAGAGGACCAAAAGTTGCCACGTTGCACGGTTCAAACATGGGCGCCTTATATGGTTTTGAGAATAAAGCCGACTTACTTGGGGGCTACCAGTTCCCAAGTCGTTTTGCAGTAAGAGCGTAAAACGCTTCTGTAATCCTATGTCCAGCTTTTCCCTAATCATAGGTCACTTGGGGCTTCCACTCACTGAGTTCAGCCTAAATACCTTCTTGGCTTGCGAAAAATTACCGCATTACAAATGGTTATACTAGACTATGTGTTGGATGAGTCGCCATATGGACCCATGTACTCTTGGCGGGTCAATCCGCTCATTGGACCCTGAACTCGCCTTGGTTAAAACATGAAAGGAACCGGCCAAAGACACACATGGAGAATAGAGAAACCATTGGTTCACTGAACCTGCTTCACTGAAGCCTGACTCGCGCCTGATGAGCCGGTCTAAAAACTTGGGGGCTATTGCACAAGCCTTCCTCGGGTAGCACTAGAGTTTTGCAAACTCGTCCTATCCTGTCATAGATCATCGAGCTGACGAACTTTTACGACTATCTTCGTGGCACTGCCACAAGGTTTCGTAAAACTTCATATATGACTCGCCGCGACTCACTGAGCCGGCTCTTTGCTTATAACTCACCATGACTTATTGAGTCAGCCTATGGCATTTTTTCCTTGATAAACAGGTTGAAGAAGCTCTCTCTTGTTGACATATGACACTTCTTAAACTATCAAGTACCAAGATTGGTAAAAGCGACTCATGATTCACATAAAGGATAAACTATTCAGTAATGTCAAGCAAAAGGCATGGATGGAAGATTGTTTCCCTACAATCTAACAAACTATTACATGGCTCACACGGCCAAGTCGGGCGTCATCTCCCAATCAAGAAGAGATCAGATTGTTTTTTAAAGCAATGTTTACATCCTGAGAAGGCTCAAGCTGCCTCCGGGTCGCCTTGCCTCGAGCTTTCTCCACCTTCAATTTGTAAGTCGCCTAGCTTCCACTTACACTTGGACAAGGTGACAAACTCATCTTCAACGTTAAGGAACATAAATAGATCTGTTTCAAGGTAGAAGGGATTCTTGGGCCGGCGAGGAGCCACGCTAGTAATTTCATACGACGGAGGACTCACCTTCTTATTACTATCATCATACGCAGCTTGGTATTTGTTTAAATCCAAGCCGGATGCCAGTTGAGTCGCCGCAGAGCGGGACTCTTTGATTACTCGGTGGTAGTCTTGTTCGGTGAACTCTGATGATACGTCTCCAACGTATCTATAATTTTTGATGGTTTCATCCTATTATCTTGTCAAACTTTGGATGTTTTGCATGCCTTTTATATATTTTTTGGGACTAACTTATTAACTCAGTGCCAAGTGCCAGTTCCTATTTTTTCCATGTTTTTGACCCCTTTCATAGGATATTTTGAAACGGAGTCCAAACGGAAGAAAATCCCCGAAAAGATTTTTTCTGGAACGGAATAAGATCGGGGAGCTTGGGAGCCAAGGTAGGGGACCCCCAAGGGCCCCACAAGCCCCCACCCTGTGGCCAGGGGGGGGGGAGGCCGCGCCATCGAGTCTTGTGGGCCCCCTGAGCGCCCCCTGACCTAGGGGTTGCGCCTGTAAATTCCCTAAAAATCCCAAAAAAATCAGGAGATCATCGAAATCACTTTTCCGCCGCCGCAAGCTTCTGTCTCCGCAAGATCCCATCTGGGGCACGTTCTGGTGCCCTGCTGGAGGGGGGATTCGGACACGGAGGGCTTCTCCATCAACACCATGACCTCTCCGATGATGCATGAGTAGTTCACCATAGACCTACGGGTCCATAGCTAGTAACTAGATGGCTTCTTCTCTCTCTTGGATCTTCAATACAAAGTTCTCCATGATCTTCATGGAGATCTATCCGATGTAATCTTCTTTTGCGGTGTGTTTGTCGAGATCCGATGAATTGTGGATTTATGATCAGATTATCTATGAATCTTATTTGAGTTTCTTCTGATCTCTCTTATGCATGATTTCATATCCTTGTAATTCTCTTCGAGTTGTGGGTTTTGTCTGGCCAACTAGATCTATGATTCTTGCAATGGGAGAAGTGCTTGGTTTTGGGTTCATACCGTGCGGTGACCTCACCCTGTGATAGAAGGGGTAGTGAGGAACGCATCGTGTTGTTGCCATCAAGGATAAAAAGATGGGGTTTCGATCATTGGTTTGAGATTATCCCTCTACATCATGTCATCTTGCTTAAGGCGTTACTCTGTTCATCATGAACTCAATACACTAGATGCATGCTGGATAGCGGTCGATGTGTGGAGTAATAGTAGTAGATGCAGAAAGTATCGGTCTACTTGTCTCGGACATGATGCCTATATGTATGATCATTGCCTTAGATATCGTCATGACTTTGCGCGGTTCTATCAATTGCTCGACAATAATTTGTTCACCCACCGTGATATTTGCTATTATGAGAGAAGCCTCTAGTGAACACTATGGCCCCCAGGGTCTAGTCCACACCATATTTTCAGCCTTACACTTTTTACTTCGTTGCACTTTCCGCCTTCAGATCTCACTTTGCAAACAATCTTGAAGGGATTGACAACCCCTTTGAAGCGTTGGGTGCAAGCTTGTTTGTGTTTGCGCAGGTACTTTGGACTTGACGAGGCCATCCTTCTGGATCTATACATTGGTTCTCAAACTGAGGGAAATACTTAGTGCTCCTGTGCTGCATCACCCTTTCCTCTTCAAGGGAAAAAACGACACAAACCAGAGAAGTAACAAGAAGAATTCCTACGCACCAAGGAAGGACTTTTGTTGCCGCAGCAGAAGAATTTCTGGCGCCGTTGCCGGGGAGGAGGATCAAGTCAAGAATAGTCTCCCGTCAACGTGCCAATTTCTGGCGCCGTTACCCGTCTCATCCCCGAAACCTCAACCCTACCAGTTGGAGTATGAAGCTGGACTTGTAGTCTCTGGACCAATGACCCAGCTGGAAGCTGAGATATGGATTCAGAACATGGAGAACCACTTCGGGAGCAACTTGGTCTCAAGGAAGCATGAAGTGGAACACGCTCTTCAGTACTTTACAAAAGGTGCTGCAATCTGGTGGAAAATGCACCATGCCATACAAGGATTTAGTGGAGCAGAAACTTGGGACGAATTCAAGAAGACTTTGTTAAGATCCCGACTTATTCAGAAGTGCTATGACAATCCGAAGGAGAAGACTTGTGCATGCAAGATCTGTGGAGAAATAGGACACACCCAGGAAGAACACAAGGATGGATGCACTCATTGTGAAGAAAATCACCCAGCTGGGGAGTGCCCAATTAGTCAGGTGACTTGTTTCTTGTTTGAAGGAACCACCCACTACCCAGCTCAGTGTCACATTTACCCCAAGGTGCAACAAGTTGTCAAGCAGCAGAAAGATGCAGTGAAGGAAACCCTCAAGAAGAAGATTCTAGAAGAACCGGTGATGAACGAATATATTGAAGACCCTGATGGACAAGGTCTGACCAGATTTTTCTCCAATGCATGCTACTCATGCGGAGAAGAAGGACATTATTCAGAGGACTGCACGAAGAGAAGCCAAGAGTATCTGGGAAACTTCCCGATGGAAAAAGTGGAGTTTGATCCACTTGAAATAGAAGAACTGGCCAAAATAAAGGAGTCCGAAAATAAGAAAATGTACCCTCGAAAGAGCCAAATCTCTACAGACATAGACCCGAGTCATGTCAGATGTTACAAGTGTATGGAATTTGGCCACCACAAATACATGTGCTCAGGAAGGAAGCCGGAAATCCCAGGAGCAAAAGCAAAAGTTAAGAAGCCTCGAGACTTGTCAGAACTCATTTGCTTTTGTTGCAAGGAAGCAGGACATTTTGCTAGGGATTGTCCGCAAAGGAAGAAAGCTAGAATGGAGTAGTTAACTTTTGACCATGGCAATAAGTGTAATCTGAAGCACTCTTGTTTTTCATGAGATCATGGTGTGAAAATTTTGTAACAGAAGTCCCTGAGATTGTAATAACATCATGAATAAATGGAATTTATTGTCTCATGATTTCCTATGTTGAAAATTGTATGCGTTGTTTCTCTTCGAACAAAGATCTCTGAACATTTATGAGGATATGAGAAAATAAGGTCTATGCAGGCATGAGTATTATTCATTTTAAGTGTGGTAGTAATCGGTAAACCCACAGGATCCAGTGAGTAGGAATGTACCATGATTACCCAGGAGACACATACATTCCTCTGAGTACCTATTTACTGACACCTACAGATGACAACTCTCTACGAGTCATTCCTCAAGGGCCCCGAAACGATCATGACCCTGACCAGTGATCGTGATTACCCGAAAATCCTGAAGGACATGATGAAGCACATTCACCTTGAAGGAGATGCAGTCTACAAAGGCTACCCATTCATGGAAAATGGAGTGGAACTTTGGTATGTGGAAGTACACCTCCACCATGTGAAAGTAGTTTGTCCAAAGACTATGGGGCAATACTTTTTCATTTCACGTGTACCACGAGCAACCTTCTTTGATGCTGTACGTGAAGCTGCCATGGAAGCCATACGTCAGATCGGAGAAATACTTGAAGCAAGACTCCGTCATACCCAGGAATACCTGAGTGAAGTACGTGCGAAGATGATGGAGATGAAGCTCATGAACACCATGATGAAGAAAAATATGGATGATTTCAAGGAGCACATTGGAAAATTCGAGTGGAACTAAAGTACCTCCAAGAGAGGCAGATGAATAAAGTTGGCAGAAATGCTCGACCATACCGAACAATGTGGATGGCAGCATTTGTAATAGAGTACTTTTGAATTGGAGTTTTTGATAAGAAATTAAGGATGAAATAAAGGATTGATTATGAAATGAATATGATTTATGGAAGAAGCTATGATGGATCAGCAAACGTTTTCTTAGGAGCATACGAAAACCTGAGAGTTGTGAAGATACGATAGATGTTTCGTTCAGCTTGCAGAACCAATGGATTATTCAAACTTTGTTCGTGGACAAGAGAAATTCTGCAACGCTTGTGAGATTGCCCAAGTGTTAGAATACGAGATTCACTAAGCCTTATACAAGGTAATGATTTTAGTGCGACATGGCTTGGCCACCATGACGACTTACTATTATCATTCTCTTGCTATTTGGAATGGTAAATCTGAGAGACTTACCCATAGTGAGAGACGACGTTCTTTGAAGCTTTTGTTTAAGCCTTAGAATGGTATACTGAAAGCCCCATGTACATGGCACCTGTTGTCACGCGTAAGAAATTTTACGGTGAGGATGAAACCAAGACCCCTCTCTCTGCAGGATAACCACAAATGGTAGACCACCATGAGAATCGTCGATAGGTTATTTAGAATTGACCACGAGACTGTCAGTTAAGAAGACCTAGTAACGGAAGAAGCTTATATCAACAGAGGAACCCTCGATTTTGATGGAAACGTTATGAATATAACGGGAGAGCATCACCAAAGGATTTAGTATGAAGATTGTGAGAAGTCAGTTGCCAAAACCCCAGAGGATCGTTAAAACATTTTGAGGGACCAGTAATCCTTATTTTGAAATGTGGTAGCATCCCACGTTGCCGGAGGTTGGATTTGTTAGAAGACCACCAAACCCTAACCTTTCTTTCTAGCCTCTTAGAATCTCGAGGACGAGATTCATTTTAAGTGTGGTAGGTTTGTAACATCCCAAATTTTGGAATGTTAATAAAATTATAAGATTGTTTGTTTGTTTGCTTGAGTGATTGAAACTTGATCGAAATTTGAAACTTTTCAAAACTTTTGAATGAGAGGGAATAAAATGACTTTCCCCTTTTTCGTGTGAATTCAAATTCATCCTTTTTTAAAAATCAGTGAGAGGAGATAGCATGACTTCTTCAACTATAAAGAATTTGATTCAAGGTGGCATTGGAATTCCTTTCGATTTTCCTTTGCATTTTGTTTCTTCCACACTCACGGAATGCCGGAACCATATCTTGTCAAGCAAGAAAAAGAGAGGAGAAACATGACCCTCCAAAACCCGGGGATATTCTTTGAAATATTTGAGCTATGAAACCCAAGATTTATTTGAGAAAATATTTGCAAAAAGAAATAAAGCATTTAGGGATTTCCTAAAAAACATTTTTTTTCAAGTATTTATTTTGGTAGTGCAAAAATGCCCATTTTTTTGGATTTATTTTTCTGAAATTTTTAATATATTATACCCCTATATTCCGAGGATATTCTATTTCCTTTTAATCGTATTAATTTCTGTTTTAATAAAAAGGGAAAGATATCTCTTATTTTAGGAATGTACTTGGGCCACGTTAGGAAACCAATCTGGCCCAATCCCACCTTCTTCTTCCTCCTCACGAGCTTCCTTTTGTGGCCATGGCAGAAGCTTCCCAGGAAGTTTCGCTCCCCCGATTCGCGGGCTACACTTCCTTCCCGAGCCTCCCACCACCCCTATAAGAACGCCCCTCCTCTCCTCGTTCCATTTTCCCCATCAGCTCGCCCTCTCCGTGCCCGTAGCCACGACGCCCCCACCATTGTTGTTCCTGCAAGGAGCCGAACAGAAGAACGCCCAGGAGCCCCTGACGCCCCCTTCCTCGCCTCCGGGACCCCCTCCGCCATTCCCCCTCCCCGCCGGCGACCTGCCCACGTCTCTGGAGCAGCTACCTCGCCGGAGTTCTTCCTCTCTGTCACCCACGGTGAGATTCACGAAATCCCGTATTGCAGTTTTTTCAGAAAATTATAATCTTAGAAAATTCATATCTATTAGTCTATAACTCCGAAATAGGTGATTCTTTTTGCATTGGATCACAAATTGTATGTAGTTTCTGTAGATATATAATTTGTCTATGTTTGGATTTATAAAATTTGAATTAGATCAGATTTGATTTAAAGCTTGTTTTGCTTATACCGGGAGTTTAAAAATAGCTTTTAAATTAATTCTTTTTGATACTGTTTCCTATTGATCATATCTTTCAGTAGTTTAAGTTTAAATTTTTTTTAAATATTTTTACTTAGGGTTTTAAGCAAAACAGATTCTGTTTTAGCCTTTTTTGTTTTCTTGCTATTTCTTTTGTATTAATTGTTCTTAAATTTTTTTTTTGTAATTGTGACAAGTTATATTTTGTTTTCTGATATTTACCAGTAACTTTTCAACAACAACAAAATTTTATTTTATTTATTCTTATTTGTTTTCATGGAATCAATTCTAGTTCTATACTAACTTGCGAATTGATTGCATTGCTAGTTTGATTTCCTATTTTGAAAATACTTATAAAATAATATTGTTTTGTAAATTTTACTTCTGTTATATTAGTTATTTTATATTTTGTTTTCTGTTATTTTTTCTATTTTAGTGTTTTATTTTCAGTTAGAACAAAAACTATATAGTGTTTGATGTAGTAGAAGGCTTCCTAGCTTCTTTGAAGTTTCCTTTGAATTTTTATCCGCTCTCTCTTATTGATTTTTGATTGCATCAACTTTTATTGCTGTTTGTTAATTGATTGCTAGAATGATTGCTAGTGTGAGTGCTTATGTGAATACTATGTTTGATTATATAGATTTCATCGGAGAGTGATGAATAGTTCTATCACGTATTTCCCGAGAACGAAAATTCTTCTTCGTCAACATCACCAGGCAAGTCATTTGATCATGTATCACCTATGTTTTATGCATCGTAGTTCTACCATCCTATGCCCAATTGCATGCTGAGTAGGTACTTGGAAATTATGGTTACATATTGCAGTATCATGTGGTAGGCACCCAACAACCCGGTTACTTGGCCCGGGACGACAAATTTCATATCGCTATGCTTGAGTAGACGGGAGTCTGGTTGAGAGTTTATCACGAGTGATGCGAGAATAATTTGATAACCAAGACCGGTTAAGTCAAGACTTTTCAAGACCTCGTGATGCAATGCAACTCCGGGTGAAGGACGGTTGATCGGCTCCCTGGAGAAACCAGTGGATGACCCGGGATGCTGGAGACGGCCATGACATCTTGCGGAAAGCTTCACCCAGGCTCAAAGAGACGGACGGATATTTTCAAGACCCAAGGCTTACCTGCACAGCCACAAGTCATTATGGGCTCTGGCTTGGTTGAAAAACGCGGCGACTCTGGACAGGCGGTGCTAGCAGATGTAGAAGAACGGTAGGATTGGATGGGCACTGACAGGGATTCAGACGGACCCGTTGAAAGACCAAGTTTTGATCATCCGGTCTTCAAACACCCTGAAGTGCGAGGACATACTCAGAGGCGATCAAATCTTGTGGGGAACGTGTGCAAAACTCTACAGAGTACTCAACTTTGCATGCATGTGTATCATGAAAAGAATATCCTATGTGATAGTTATATTGTTGAATTTGATTATGATCCCACATGTAATTGCTATGAGAGAGGAAAATATTGTGGTAGAAACTTTCATGTTACCAAATTACCTCACGTTATGTTGAGATTGCTATTGTCTCTTTCTTCTTCCTTGCATTTGGTAACTATTGGTTGTCTTGCCAATTTATTCTCCTATAAAATGCCTATGCATAGGAAGTATGTTAGACTTAGATGTGATTTTCACATGCTTTATGATGCTCTCGTTGTGCTTCAATTCTTGTCTTTTGTGTGAGCATCATTGAATTATCAATGCCTAGCTAAGGGCGTTAAACAATAGCGCTTTTTGGGAGGCAACCCAATGAATTATCTTTTTTTCTTTCTGTTTTGTTGCGTCCACACCATCATAATTCTGTTGTGATTGTGTTTTTTGTGTTTCTTTTTGTGTTTGAGCCAAGCAAAACCTTTATGACTAGTCTTGGTAATGGTTGTTTGATCCCGCTGGAAAAAGACAGAAACTTTTCGCTCACGAGATGATTTTTCATTTTTATTCAGAAAGAGCTTTTGAGTTGATTCTTTTTGATGATGACTATATGCTTTTTGTCCAGGCCGTCGTAATGTTTCAGATTTTTTGAGGTACCAGAAGTATACGAAGTATACAGATTGCTACAGACTGGTCTCTTTTTGACACATTCTGTTTTTGTTGAGTTGGTTGCTTATCTTGATGAAACTATGGTTAGTATCGGGGGGGGGGGGGGGTACTAGCCATGGAAAAGTGAGAATATAGTAGCCCAACACCAATATAGATGGAATTCAAGTTTGCTATAGTACCAAAAGAAGTGGTAGTTTGTTTTCTTGTACTAATGTTATCACAAGTTTTTGTTTAAGTTTTGTGTTGTGAAGTTTTCAAGTTTTGGGTGATGTTCTCATGGACAAAGAGATAAGGAGTGGAAAGAGCTCAAGCTAGGGGATGCCCAAGGCATCCCAAGCCAAATTCAAGGACACCAAAAATCCTAAGCTTGGGGATGCCCCGGGAAGGCATCCCCTCTTTCGTCTTCAATCCATCGGTAACATTACTTGGAGCTATATTTTTATTCACCACATGATATGTGTTTTTCTTGGAGCGTCTTGTATCGTACAAGTCTTTTCCTTTTGTTGTGTCACAATCCTCCTTGCTGCACACCTTTTTGAGAGAGAGAGAGAGAGACATGCACTCATCGTGATTTTTCTAGAATGCTCATAGTGCTTCACTTATATCTTTTGAGCTAGATACTTTTGCTCTTGTGCTTCACTTATATCTTTTAGAGCACGGCGGTGCGTGATTTGGTAGTTGGCTTATGCCATGAAAGTAGTCCCAAATGTGATAGGTACCCAATGAGGATGCAAAAACCTCCATATTCATGTGCATTGAGTAGAAAGAGAAGTTTCGATTCCTCTCAATTAGTTTTGAGACGTGGATTCGGAATATTGAGAGTTATGTTAGTAGGGTGTTGTGAATCTAGAGATACTTGTGTTGAAGTTAGCGATTCCCGTAGCATGCACGTATGGTGAACCGCTATGTTAGGAAGTCGGAGCATAATTGTTCTATTGATTGTCATCCTTTGTGTTGAGGTCGGGATCGCGCGATGGTTTACACCTACCAATCCTTCCCCTAGGAGTATGCGTTTAGCACTTTGTTTTGATTTCTCATAAAAACTTTCGCAATAAGTATGTGAGTTCTTCATGACTAATGTGAGCCCATGGTATAGATGCACTTTCACCTTCCACCATTGCTAGCCTCTCTAGTGCCGCGCAATTCTCGCCGGTTCACAAACCCACCAAATTCCTTCCTCAAAACAGCCACCATATCTACCTACTATGGCATTTTCATAGCCATTCCGAGATATATTGCCATGCAACTCCCACCATTCCGTCTCATGACTTGTGCCGTCACTCTCATATTGCCATTGCATGATCGTAAGATAGCTAGCGAGATGTTTCAACGTCATACGCCATGCTAGATCGTTGCACATCCCGGTACACTTCAACAAGATATTGTTATGGCTTCAACAAGATATTGTTATGCATTCGAATGGCTTCAACAAGATATTGTTAACATTAATGACATCTCCTTTGGCACGCATGAGATCACGCAACTCAAATAGGCATTTATCAAAATTAGGATCGGCTGGCTTCATTTTGTGAAAAGCAATGCATTTGTGGACAATGATATCAAGATTTTTGAAGGAATAATTTGGATATCTTTTCTCTAAGTATTTCCACAAGGTATGAGCACACTCATAGTTTTGCAAGTGATTAAGCACATTTCTTGGTAATCCTCAAATGATTAGATTGACAGTGTTAAGATTACCAAGCATATCAATTTCATCATCATGAGAAGGATGTATGGGATCAATGGGAGGCACATAGGGATATTAAACATACTTGCGCAAATGGAACCCATAAAATATATTTAGCATCTCATCTTTCCATTGTCTAAAATACACCCTATCAAGAATAGGCACTCTACAACTAAAAATCCCGGAACTAGTCGCACTCATGTTCCTCCAACGGTGATTAAACCAATGTTTTGAAGACCTTGCTCTGATACCAATTGTAGGATAGATAGAATATGTGTCTAGAGGGGAGGGGGTAAATAGACTATTTGGCAAGATAAAATTCCTAGCTGAACCCAATTTCAAGGAAGTAAGAAATCCAGAAGTTCTAACAGGTCTAGTACACCGTACACATGCTAGTCAACATATATAGCAGCGGAAAAGTAAAGACTTTGCACATGTAAAGAAGTAGAGTTTAGAGGTTGACAAAGCGAGTTTTGGCATGGTTCCGATAGGTGGCGCTATCGTACGTCCATGTTAGTGGAGACTTCAACACACGGAGGGTAACGACTGCGAGAGTACACGGAGGGCTCCACCCACAACGGGTCCACGAAGAAGCGGCCTTGTCTATTCCACCATGTCTTTCACCCACGAAGGACTAGCCTTACTCATGGTAGATCTTCATGAAGTAGGCAATCTCCTTGCCATTACAAACATCTTGGTTCAACTCCACAACACGAAGTAGGAGGCTCCCAAGCGACACCTAACCAATATAGGAAGTACCACCCTCCAAAAGGTAATAGATGTGGTAGATCAATGAACTCATTGCTCTTGTGCTTCTAAAGATAGTCTCCTCAACACAAAATCACTCTCTCATAGAATAGGCATGGGTAGGAGAGATTGATTTGGTGGAAAGCAGTTTGGGGAGGCTAGAGATCAAGTTTCAAATGGTTGGATTGGAATATCTCGGTCTCAACACATGAGTAGGTGGTTCTTTCTCAGAAAATGGATCTGGCAATGAAGTATGTGTTTTGAGTTCTTCTCCCATGAATGAGAGGTGGGTGAAGGGGTATATATAGGTAGCACACAAAATCCAACAGTTACACCTAAAGTGGAAAACTCGGTGACACCAAAGTCATAAACTCTGTGCTACCGATTAGCGCAAAGGCAGCAACTTTTGAATCTCAATGGGACCATACACACAACTCGGTGGCACCAAAAAGGTGGCTAACAGTCAGATGAACAAACTCGGTGCACCGATACTCAAAGTCAGAAATTACGATTTTGTGTACCGAGGCAATAGAAAGTTGGTCACCCTCAACTCATTAGGATCGATTTGGTGGGAATGGCTAGGATTTTTGTCTGAGGTCAAATTCAGTAGGTCCAAAATATGGAAGTTGGTGACACCGAATTTGAGTATGTGGAATTGGACAGAATGGTTATGTGGGAAAAATGACTAAGTATTTTGGTGGCTAACTTTGAGCACTTGAGCAATCAGTTCATTTTACTACCTCACCCCCTTTTAATAGTAGTGGCTTTCCTATGGACTCAAAAGTAATTTCTCACAAATATAAAATGAAGAGTCTTATAGCTTGAATCTTGAGCCAATCTTATTCCTTTCTTGCATCAAGCGGCATCTCCACATAAACCTTTGGCCAAAGCTCTCCATGGACTATTCCTGAAATATCTAGGTAAAAGTGTTAGTCCAAGAGACAATGTATGTTGTCATGAATTATCAAAACCACCAAGGTAGCATATTGTGCTTTCAGATAGCATTAACACATCCGATGGAGAACAAAGTGATATAAATACTTAGTTAGATAAAATCCCACACCAGGCTGTTGGTCTAGGTTGTCTATTATTACATCCACACAACAATGTTGTTGCGACAAGCATGCGGCAGGCATCACTTGGTCATAAACTAAGTGAAGAGGCACCTCCTGACCATCAGGCCCCACCGGCCTGACTCGTGTCTGTTCTTGAGGATTAGGCTTAGCAAACCTCGTCTTCACCATTGCCCATGCCTCTCGAGCACCTTCCTGGAAGCTCGATGTTTTCCATAATTCAAATCAGCACTGAGCTCCTTTAAAGCGCTCATCCAGTTTCGACATCCTTTCTGGAGGCTCCCTAGTTGGCCATAATGCCTTCAACATGCTTTTCATCACTTTTCTCCCGCGTTTATAAGCTATGGACAATTCCTTTAGAAGGTCACGATTGAATGAACTGGCTCCTTTCTCAGGCCTCCCAGTCAGGAGTGCTATAACGAGGAATGGAATTTCTAATAATATCATAACTTATATTTTTATATTACAAGTTTGGAGTATTACTTACCGAACATTACTCCCTTCAATCTCTTGTTCTCTTCGGTGGCGTGTGCCACCTGAGTCTTTAAACTATCAATTTGGCTTATATGTTCTTGTTTTTATGCCTTAGGATTTTTAGTTTCATCAAAACTTTGGAATAACGAGTTACAGCTGGCCTCATTTTCAGATTCGACGTATCTTTGTGATTCTCTGACCGCTTCCAGATCTTTTTGCAATTGACCTATAGATTCAGCTGCTACAAAATATACTTTCATTTTAACGGATAATAGGACAACTATGGATATGAGTTAAAAATTAAAATTATCACCATGTGCTTGTCTCGTGTAAATCTTCAATTGTTCTAGTTCGTCTTTCGCAACCTCGAGTTGTGTTCGGTACGTCCCAATCTCGTGGGACAATTGCTTATTATTGTGCCTCGCGGCTTAAAAACATGTTGATAGTTATGGTTAGACCCTCAGATCGTCCATACTTCCCAATCAAGGATCGAGGGCTAGTGGCTTGGGATTTGTATACAAATGGCAAAAAAAGTTGAATACATACCTTAGGGCTTGTTGACATACGACTCGCTACTCCATGAAGTCCTGCTCGGGTGACTTCGAGGTGCGCATCTACCGAACTCAAGGCGTTAAAATCGTGTTTGGAAAAGTTAGGATGGCGAAATGATTCTTTCCGGCGGCGGTGGTTCATTATGCTCTCCACTTAGGAGTTGGTAACCGGGACCACGTCATGGTCCTCGGGGACTGACCTGCAGGAGGGACCTCCGCGTTGTACACTGATGTCGATAGGGGTGGCTGTGTTCGGCTCCGATAAAATATGGTGACAGGTGTGAATACTTGTCGTTGATAGGAAAAGCAACACTTGTAATAAATCTGTTACCCCTTGTTAGGGGGAGCAGTTGAAGTAGTCCTTGTAGGCGCTCCATGTTTAGAGGACCAGCCATTGTTCGGCACAGATTTGGCACACTCTACATTAATAGTCGTCCGACGCGTCGAACGATGACCCGTTGTGGTAGGAGTGGCCCCTGTGGCAGGCGATCGAGATTTTCGGGAGGGTGCTTTCTTTCATCCCTTGGTCGATGAAGGAGGTATCTTGGGATAATCGGCTATGAGGGTGACCTCGGATTCATTAACACTCATTTGAAAAAAGAACCAATCTTTAAAGAGAACTAACGTATCTGCATCATCCTGGAATCCTAGATCGTTGTCCTTGGCATAGTTCTCTCGCTAAGGAGGAGGGTAGTTAATTTTCTCTACCACATGACTCCATTTGTGTTTGCACAAAATTTCAGTGATTTTTTTAGATAAAGGATGCTATAGGTAAAGATATGAAATATGAGAGTAAGCTATACTAACCCATTCGATGGGGCATTGACTAGAATAGCCTTCCTTGGTATTCTGAGTGATAAAGTCTTCCTTTCCCCCTTTATAGAGGCCGACCAATATGGCAGCCAGTGCCGCCGGGCTACGTGGGCCCTCCCGCTTGTATCTAGTGGCATCACTTGAACCGTTGTACTGCCATAGGGGGTGTTGCCTTTGTTGAAGAGTTTGAACACACGCCTTATGGCCTCGGCCATTACATCGATCATAGTAAGTCGGAAATGTGTCAATAATTTTACATTGGCAACCAACTATCTCACCTCCAAGCTATCTTCTTTATAAGGGATTCTTGGACACGAGTTGAATCGCTTATTAAGAGAAGCGATTGAGAATTCGGGCAGACCTCTTCAGACAGGGTCAAACAAAGGCACATCTTCGATATAGAACCACTCCGAGGTCCACTCTTAGGAAACTGCCCTCCGGGTCCCTATCGGATACCCAATCCTAGCTAGGCGCCATTCTTCGGCTCCGCCAAATTCGAAAATAGTCCCTCCCTTAGTTCAGGGGACGAGGCAGAGAAATTTCCTCCACAATTCAAAATGGGCTTCAGAACCCAGGAACATCTCACACAGAGCGACAAACCCCGCGATATGGAGGATGGATCCGAGGGTAAAGTGATGAAGTTGGATCCCATAATACTCCAATAGGCCCCATAGAAAGGGGTGAATAGGGAATCCCATGCCTTGTAAGAGGAACGAAATGGAGAATACCCTCTGCATCGTGTTGGGTGTGGGGAATCTCTGTGCAAAGGCCTCACCATTGGCAGAGGTTAGCCCGGGGCAGGAGGGTGCCAGATCTGAGTCAGGAAAATACCCTTGCACCTCAAGGTCGCGCAGACAGAGGCGCGAGACTGAGAAACTAGCCCAATCTCCTAGAAGAGATCCATGAGGGCGCGAGGATGAGCCTGGAGCGGTCGCTATGTCTTTGTTTCTCTAGTGTTCTTGTCGACGTGTTGGAGGGGATGGAGAGCATTGTTGGGGCGCACACGTGGGTTATATGATAAGCAACTTCTCTTTTTTTCTTTGGGAAGGAATAACCTATTTTCATTGGTGTGCAGGAATCAAGGAGGTGGTTAACCCTGCGGAAGTAAAATATTCATTTTTTGGGACCCCGTGATGTTTCATTAGTCGCAGAAGAAAACCAATGTGGAATAGGATCACCTGAATATAAGGTGGAGCTCGCCCCGCAAGACGAAGATCACAATAATGTGAAGATGGTGATCCTAGACTGCGGAATTGGAGGCTAGTTGGGGGCTACTGAGGGAGTCTAGGACTAAGGGGTCCTCGGTCCGCCTATCTATTCTCATGCGCCAGACTGCCGGGCCTATTCGATCATCATTAGAAGTATCAGAATCAAGATGGAATCTTCGGAAGACTTCGCGTATGGTCCAAGGCAATGTAGTAATCGACATATTCTTTCCCTATTGTAACCGACCTTGTGTAACCCTAGCACCCGTGGTATCTATATAAACAAGGGGACCGTAGTTTGTAGGACACATTAAGTCCATCACGGTTAGGGTCTAGACCACAACATCCAATCTCGAGATATATCAACTTTGTACTGTGTACTACTTGATCAATACAACAAGAGCATGACGTAGGGTTTTACCTCCATCAAGAGGGCTCAAACCTGGGTAAAATATGGTGTCCTTCGTCCCGTGTTACACATCGACCCAAGATCCGTAGTTCGAACCCCTACTCGAGATCAACTGGTTTTGCCACCAACACCTCACACAACACACCTCCTCTAGTCATCAAGGAGATTGGGGAGGTGGTATCTCGAAGGAAACCCCTGGAGCCGGATACTAGGGCCCGGGGTGATGATATCATGGCCAGGGCTAACACCTCGGCCACTAAAGACCATGAGGATGAATCTCCAAAGACAGTTCCAGAGACCTCCCAACCTCTAGAATCGTCTGCACTAGCTTCTTTGAGAGGAGAAATTACAACACCGCACCCGGAGCCACGTGCAACAGAGCAGCCCCAAACAGGGTGGCCAAACATGATGGAGGAGGGTTTGAATGATGCCTCCATCGCTGAAGAAAACCACAATCTTTTATGTGCGGTTCTACAAAGCATTTGATCCGCTGAAAGCGGTTTGAAGGAATCTTTCGACGACTTGTTGACGGGCTTCAAGGTAATTTACACTACATATTTCATACAAAGTAGTTTTAATTTATGGGTTTATACACAATCTCCATATTCAATAGCCCCCGAGCCCTTTGTGAGTTTGAAAAACTTATCCTCGGGTCGAAGCAGTGCGGAAAACACACACATATAATTTTTAAAATGATCCGTAACCCCAAGACTCTCATAGGATGATAAAAAGAAACTAGCAGAGGATTCAAGAAATCTGATAACGTGGTAGTGTGACATGTATAAGTTTATTGTGCAGGCCTCATCTTCGGCAGCAGCCCCCAACTCTGTGGAGTTGACGGAAATGAATCACAAGCTTGGAAGAGCTCGACCTACTTAATGAATCCACGGAAGAGCTCGACCTACTTAATGAATCCAAGGAAGAGCTTGACCTACTCAATGAATGGTTTGATGATGCACAAGGTAAGTCTGAACTGGACTATTAGCAGTAATTTTCTCATCAGGTGAGATATTTCTACTTGTATCCTTAAGTGTGAAGTGTTTTCATGTCAACTGTTGAGAGATCGATAGAAGAGGTGTCTAGAGGGGGGGGGTGAATAGACTACTTGCATAATTAAAATCCTAGCCTTTTCCCCAATTTAATGGTTGGCAGATTTTAGCGATTCTACAAGTCCAGTGCACCCAACACATGCTAGTCAACAAATATGGCAGCGGAAAGTCAAGACTTTGCACATGTAGTAATGAGTAGAGTTTAGGAAGATCAAACACAGAGAAGTTGACACGGCGATTTTTGGCATCGTTCCAATAGGTGGCGCTATCGTACGTCCATGTTAGTAGAGACTTCAACCCACGGAGCGTAACGACAGGGGTTGTCCACGGAGGGCTCCACCCACAAGGGTTCCACGAAGAACCGGCCTTGTCTATTCCACCATGGCTTCCGTCCACGCAGGACTAGCCTCACTCTTGGTAGATCTTCACGAAGTAGGTG
Source organism: Hordeum vulgare subsp. vulgare (assembly GCF_904849725.1). NCBI lineage: Eukaryota > Viridiplantae > Streptophyta > Magnoliopsida > Poales > Poaceae > Hordeum > Hordeum vulgare. The sequence goes on from NC_058522.1 coordinate 294,974,009, forward strand.
ATCTCCTTGCCCTTACAAACATCTTGGTTCAACTCCACAACACGAAGTAGGAGGCTCCCAAGAGACACCTAACCAATCTAGGAGGCACCACTCTCGAAAAGGTAATAGCTGTGGTAGAATGATGAACTCCTTGCTCTTGTTCTTCTAAACATATTCTCCTTAACACTCAATCACTCTCTCTCAGATTTGGCAGGGGTAGGAGAGATTGGTCTTGTGGAAAGCAATATGGGGAGGCTAGAGATCAAGTTTCAAATGTTAGGAATGGAATCTCTTGATCTCAACACATGAGTAGGTGGCTCTCTCTCTAAAAAATGGATATGACAAGTGTAAGTGTGTTCTGAGTGCTTCCTCTACGAGTGGGAGGCAGGTGGAGGGGTATATATAGGCATCTCCCAAAATCCAACTATTACCACATTATTTCCCAACTCGGTGACACCAAAATATTAATCTTGGTGGTACCGAGTTGCACTAAATGTGGCAACTTTGAATTCTTGGTGAGACCGATATATGAATCTCGGTGGTACCGACACGATGACATAGATTGGTTCCCAAACTCGGAGAAACCGACTTCAAACTTGGAAATTCCAAAACTTGAAGTTAGCTCAACAGAATGTTGATCACACAATCTCGATGGCACCGATAGGAACGTTGGTTGTACCGAGATGGTGGGATTGGCATAGGATCTGTCTAAGTGTAAAATCGGTATAGCCGAGTTGGAAATGTTGGTGGCACCACCTTTTCATATTTGGCTTGGGACAAATATATTTTGTGGGAAAGTTGTTGAGTATTCTTTGTGTCTATCTCTAAGCACTTGAACAACGAATTCATCATAATACCTCATCCCCTTTTAATAGTATTGGCTTTCCTATGGACTCAAAGTGAATTCTCACAAAGTGTAAAATGAAGAGTCTTCTGGCTTGAAGCTTTAGCCAATCCTATTCCTTTCCTTGCATCAAAGGGGCTTCTCCTCACAATCCTATAGACAAAGCTCTCTATGGACTATACCTGAAATATACTAGGTAGAAGTGTTAGTCCAGGAGACAATGTATGTTGTCATGAATTATCAAAACCACCAAGGGAGCATATGTGATTTATTTTCCCTTTTTTGGTAAATAATGAAAACATACAATCAAAGCTTAAAATAAATATATGCATTATAATAAGACAACTTTGAAAGAAACATGACTAGTACAAGCTCCCCCTAAATGTGTGCAATCCCCTTTAAAGGATAGTTGATTTGAACAACATGGGCACACACAAGGTAGAAGGACAAGACAAGCCAAATATATGTTGGCTATATGCATCAAACATATGTGAATGAACAACTTCGATGTTCATGACCCACTCTTGCAAACAATATGTGTAAGAGACAAGAGATCATCATGAACAAGATATGATGCATATACTTACCTTGAGGTTCTTGAGCGTCTTAGCAGTAGGAGTACACTTGGGAAAACAAATGTTAGATAACACAAGAGTACTCTATTGAAGATGCAAAGAGATTCAAAAGTACCAAGATATGGAGAACATATTGAAAATAGAATTTGATGATAGATATGTTTCCAAGAGAATTTAGAACTTTCTTCCCTAAGGATGAATATGTAAAAATTTCCTCTCCCCCTAAATCATATCATGTAGATTTAGGGAGTAGGTAGGGCAAGACAAGTTCAATCAAAAGATAGTGATAGAATAGTGATATCTGAAACAACTTTATCTCTCCCCCTTAATATATAAGGTTTGATACATCTCCCCTCAGGTAGATCTCCCCTTAGACAGACCTTCCCTTAGAAACATATAAATTGATATTTCTCCCTCTTTTTGTGTAAGATTATTGGTGATATTTCTCCTCCTTTATATAGGTTCATTGGAAGCTTTGATATCCCCCCTTTGGCATTAATTTCCAAAAAGGTCAGAGCGTAAGGGCTCATTGAGAGAAAGGGATCCTTTATACTTCTCTATTTGATAAGTGTTCCTTGAAATTTTTCTCCCCCTTAAGTTTGAATAAGAGTTCAGTGAAATTCCCTAGTAGGTAAGGGTTCATTGAATATTCTCCCCCTTTGTCATGGATAAGAGTTCCTAGAAAGATCTCCCCCTATGTTTGGGATCCTGGATGTTTCTCTCTCTTATATTGTGGGATCATAGAGGGTTTCTCCCTCTAGAAAATTATGCTAAATCTAATATTGTCTTCCAAATTGTGCAATAAAGTCTTAGAAGGAAACGAAACTTTGAATCATTGACAATCCTTCTCCCCCTAAGGCAAAAGTTAAGAAGATATGAGAAAATCAAAGGCAGTGATAATGTCGGAGTCATCGAGGCAATGTGATTCGGTAGAACCAAGAATGACAACATGCCTCTCAGAAAAATCGGTTGGACCGAGTTTCTTAGATCGGTCAAACCAAGTTGCATTGAAAATCAACTCCTTATCTGAAAGTAGGCACATAATAATCTAAAGATTGATATAAGATACCAATAGTGAAAGAAAATATAAAATAGCACCAAATAATAAGTATTTTTTAAAATATACGTACATATAGATGAGAGTTGAATGGTTCCAAGAATGTATGAAATGACGAATGTGAACCGTACAAGAATCTCCATCTAGATGTGGGGCGATGACTAGGTCACCTATATTAGAGTATTTGACTTGAGGAGTCAAACAAGAATGCTTGACCATAGGTCATACTCATCGTTAAGTGCAAAACGGGATTATCATTTTTTGACTAAGCTTTTTAATCTCTTCACATCACTTGAGTTGCTTTACCTCATGTCTTGGTGTAAAGATTTATCAAGAATATGAGTACATACCTTCGAATGATGTTGATGTTGTGGCATGTAGGTGAACTAGTCGTGGGTGCTCAATGTTGATAATGATCATCTTGAGTTGGGAGCTATCCATGTCGTTTTGGTTCACTTTTCACCTACAATGGTTAGTCATGCAAGGAAGAACATAATATATCCAAATGACATGAGTGAATTTCATTATCGTATCGATATGATTTAGTTGCCTTCTTCCTTCATCTCTGAAGAAGAGGTTGTTGATACTTGGCCATGTCAAGATTTCTTTTGATGTGAGTTGATGTCAATCTTGTGGAGCATTGTTCTTCCAAGTACCTACAAAAGGTTAGATGCAATACAGGGGAGCATAGTTTTCCAAGATATAAGATAGTCATACAAATAGCATCAAGGAATAAACAATCAAGCTAATGCCCTTACATGCATCCGAGTGAGTCTAGCTCAAGTTTGAAGCATCAATGATGTTCAACTCACTCCTCAAATGACAAAACATCTTCTCATCAAGTGGTTTGGTAAATATATCAGCTAATTGTTTGTCGCTATGAACATTCTTAAGATCAATATCTTCTTTACCAACATGATCACGAATGAAATGATGTCGCACTTGAATATGTTTTGTTTGAGATTGTTGCACGTGATTATAGGCAATTTTAATAGCACTTTAATTGGCACACAACAATGTAACATTTTTAACATGAATGCCACAATCCTTAAGAGTTTGACTCATCCATAGTAACTGCGCATATCATGATCCGGCGGCTATATATTCAGGTTCGGCAGTAGATAAAGATATCGAGTTTTGTTTCTTGGATGACCAAGACACAATATATCTCCCAAGAAATTGACATGTACCCAAGGTGGATTTTATGTCAACCTTGTCTCTGGCATAGTCCGAGTAGGAATAGCCAACAAGATTCAAAGAAGATCCCTTGGGGATACCATATGCCAAAGTTTGGTGTATGTACTAGGTATCTCACGATTCTTTTAACACCCAATAGTTGACACTCTTTAGGTGCCGCTTGGTATCGGGCACACATGCAAACACACAACATGATGTGAGGACGGGAGGCACATATATATAGCAATGAACCAATCATTGATCGATAAACTCTTTGATCAAGTGGTTTGTCCTCCTTAGTAAGGTCAATATGTCCACTAGTAGGCATGGCGGTTCTCATACCTTTGCACTCTTGCATATTGAACTTCCTGATTAAGTCCTTGGTGTACTTGGTTTGAGAGATAAATGTACCTTCTCTCGATTGTTTGATTTGCGATCCAAGGAAGAATTTCAGCTCGCACATCATTGACATCTCATATTTGTGTCACATCAACTTTCCAAATTTCTAACTAAAATGTGGGTTAGTAGAACCAAAGATAATATCATCCACATATATTTGGCACACAAATAGTTTGCCATTAACTCTTTTAGTGAATAAGGTTGCGTCAATTTGACCAAATTCAAAACCCTTTTCAATGAGAAACTTCGTTAGGCATTTGTACCAAGATCTAGGAGCTTGTTTAAGACCATATAAAGCTTTACGAAGTTTGTAGACATGATTAGGTTTCTTAGGGTTCACAAATCCGGAATGTTGTTTGACATAAACCTCCTCCTCAATTTCACCATTTAGAAAAGAACTTTTGATATCCATTTGGTAAAGAGTAATATCATGGTGATTGGCATAAGCGAGAAGAATGCGAATGGCTTCAAGTCTAGCAACGGGGGCATAATTCTCAGCGTAGTCCATACCTTCGACTTGCGTGTATTCTTGGTCTATGATACGTGCCTTGTTGCGTACAACTTGACCATCTTCGTTTTGCTTGTTCTGAAACACCCATGTTGTACCGGTGATGTTGTGTTCGTCTTTGGGATTTTCAAGAAGTGTCCAGACTTGATTCCTCTCGTATTTGTGGTTCTCTTCGTGCATGGCATATACCCAATCTGGGTCTTGAAGGGCTTCTTCTACCTTCAAAGGCTCAATGCTAGAGATGAAAGAATAATGCTTGTAAGAGCTAGCTAAATGATATTTAGAGTGAGTGATTCTCCCGGTTTGTATGTCACCAAAGAATTGATTCAGCGGATGATCTTTGTCCACTCTTGCTCGAACTTGTGACAGTTTCTTCTTGTTGGATGGTGGAGCTTCTTCATCATCATCTTCTTGCACGTTGTCGTTGACGGTGTCAACTCCCTGAGGTGGTGGTGAGGAAGGTTGAGATGGACCATCACGATGTACTTCTTCCTGTTCTTCATCATGTCGTGTACCGCTTGTGGATGCCTCCTTGTCATTTTGTGGTTCGCCTTGATGCGAAGTAGGAGCTTCCACTTGAATTTATGAAGTACTTTCCTTCACCTCCATGGGACAAATCTTGCCGATAGATATATCTTTGATGGATTCCAAAGGTTACTTATCTCCTACATCATTTGGCATTTGTTCTACTTGCAAACCGTTAGATTCATCAAACTTCACATCTATCGTCTCTTCAACTTTAGTGAGATACCTTCTTCGTCAAGAAAAGTATCCACATTAGTGTTCTTGAACTCCGTTCTGTTGTTGCTCCGAACTTTCTTGATCTTCACTTCAAATTGATTTTGAGCTTTCCGAGCAAAGTTCTTGAAGATCATTTGTACCTGCGACTTATCATCAAGAAAGAATACCGACGTAAATCTGGAAAAATCGTCAACAATGGCTAAACCATGAGAATTTCCACCGAGGCTCTTGTAAGCATTGGGACCAAAAAGATCCATGTGAAGCAACTCAAGTGGCCTTCTTGTAGTCATGATGTTCTTCACGGGACGACTTCCATCAACTTGCTTTCCTGCTTAACAAGCACTACAAAGTCTATGTTTGTCAAACATAACATCTTTAACACGAAGAATATGACCCCCTTTGCTAAGCTTGTCAAGGTTACGAATACCTAAATGTCCTAATCTTCTATGCCATAACTAACCTTTAGAATATTTAGCAATAATACATGTATGGGGTTTGGATTTTTTAGTGAAATCGACAATGTATAGATCACCTCTACAGAAACTAGTAAAGACCATATTATGATTGTCACTACGAAACACTTGGCAGTCAACTTTCGTAAATAGCACATTGAAACCAAAGTGTGATAGTCTAGATACGGAAAGAAGAATGTAAGCAAGAAATTCAACAAGCATGACATTTTGAATAGAACTATCATGAGATATGGCCACCTTACCAAGACCAAGTACCTTACCTTTGGAGTTGTCTCCAAAGGTCACATACCCTCGAGGTCCACGGTTTGGTGTGATATCATGTAACATGTCTTTATCTCCGGTCATGTGATCGGTGCATCTAGTGTCAAGAACCCACTCCTTCCCTCCGTCCATGTAATCTCTAACGTTCGCCATAAGACTAAGGTTCCTCATGGTCTTCTCATACTCGATGTCAAACCCTTCATCTTCATCGTAGTAGCCATGCTTCAGATTGTCTTCGTCAGACGAAATATCCACATCATAAGAAACAAGAATTTCATCAGGATTTTGACTATGACAATGTTCATATTTTTGCATGTGAATGGCTTCAACAATGACATTATTAATGGTAATGACATCTCCTTTAGCACGCATGAGGTCACGTAGCTCAAAAAGGCATTTATAAAAATTAAGATCTGTTGGCTTCATTTTGTGAAAGGCAATGCATTTATGAAAATGATCTAAATTTTTTTCAATGAATAGTCGGTATATCTTTTCTCTAAGTATTTCCAAAAAGTGTGAGCACACTCAAAATTTGGCAATTGATTAAAGACATTTCTTGGCAGTCCTCTAATGATTAGATTTATAGTTTTGAGATTACCAAACATATCAAGTTCTTCATTATGATAAGGCTGCAAAGGATCACTGCGAGGCTCATAGGGATATTTAACATACTTGCGCAAATGGAATTTATCAAATATTTCAAGAATTTGATATTTACATTGTCTAAAATATTCCCCATCAACAATATGCACTCTACAACTAATATTCCCCAAACTAGGCACAATCATCTTCCTCCAATGGTTATTAAACCAAGGTTTTGGATACCTTGCTCTGATAACAATTGAGAGATTGAGAGAAGAGGTGTCTAGAGGGGGGTGTATTTACTACTTTCATAATTAAAATCGTAGACTTTTCCCCAATTTAATGGTTGGTAGATTTTCGCGATTCTAACAAGTCTAGTGCACCCTACACATGCTAGTCAACAAAAATGGTAGTGGAAAGTAAAGACTTTGCACATGTAGTAATGAGTAGAGTTTAGGAAATGCGAAGAAGTTGACACGGCAATTTTTGGCATGGTTCTGATTGGTGGCGCTATCGTATGTCCATGTTAATGGAGAGTCAATCCACGGAGGGTAACAGTTGCGAGAGTCCACGGAGGGCTCCACCCACAAGGGGTCCACGAAGAAGCGACCTTGTCTATTCCACCACAGCTTCCATCCACACAAAACTAGCTTGACTCACAGTAGATCTTCACGAAGTAGGTGATCTCCTTGCCCTTACAAACATCTTGGTTTAACTCCACAACATGAAGTAGAAGGCTCCCAAGCGACACTTAACCAATCTAGGAGGCACCACCATCCAAAAGGTAATAGATGTGGTAGAATGATGAACTCCGTGCTCTTGTGCTTCTAAAGATAGTCTCCTCAACACTCAATCACTCTCTCTAATATTTGGCAGGGGTAGGAGAGATTGATTTTGTGAAAAGCAACTTGGGGAGGCTAGAGATCAAGTTTCAAATGGTAAGAATGGAATCTCTTGATGTCAACACATTAGTAGGTGGCTCTCTCTCAGAAAAATGGATCTGGCAAGTGTAAGTGTGTTCTGAGTGCTTCCTCTACGAGTGAGAGGTAGGTGGATAGGTATATATAGGTATCTCCCAAAATCCAACTGTTACAACATTGTTGCCCAACTCAGTGACACCGAAATGTTAATCTCGATGGTACCGAGTTGCATTAAATGTGGCAACTTTGAATTCTCGGTGAGACCGATATATGAATCTTGGTGGTACCGATACGATGACCTAGACTGGTTCCCAAACTCGGTGAGACCAACTTCAAACTCAGAAATTCTGAAACTTGAAGTTCGCTTAACAGAATGTTGGTCACCCAATCTCGGTGGCACCGATAGGAATGTTGGTTGTACCAACATGGTATAGCTGAGGGGAAAATGTTGGTGGCAGTGACTTTGCATATTTGGCTTGGGACGGATATATTTTGTGGGACGTGGATGACTATTTTTGGTGTCTATCTCTAAGCACTTGAGCAACCAATTCATCATAATACCTCACCACATTTTAATAGTATTGTCTTTCCTATGGACTAAAAGTGATTTCTCACAAAGTGTAAAATGAAGAGTCTTCTTGCTTGAAGCTTCAGCAAATCCTTTTCCTTTCCTTGCATCAAAGGGTCTTCTCCTCACAATCCTGTAGCCAAAGCTCTTTGTGGACTATACCTGAAATATACTAGGTAAAAGTTTTAGTCCAAGAGACAATATATGTTGTCATGAATTACCAAAACCACCAAGGGAGCATATGTGATTTCAACTGGAGCCGCTGCCGTGGAGGTCAAGAAGCTTAAGGACGAGCTAAAAAAGGTGAGTCAGGAGGCTATCGAACAAAAGGCGTCAGACGAATAAGCAGCTGTCGAACTATTAATGACGAGGTCGACCGGTGACAAGCAAGAGGACAGGGTTGCTGAGGTGCAGCAAGAGCTCAAGGACTCCTTCACGAAATGTGAAGCCCGTGCGCAGAAAAACAAGGAGCAAGCTTGCAAGGTATCCTCTTTGGCTGTCGCACTCAAGGATGTGTGAATTGAGGTGGAAGGCCATGAGAAGGAGATGCATCAAATAAAATGCATTGCGGATGGTAATCGATCTTTAGTGCAATGCCTCTTTGGCGGAAAAAATTTCACACTTGTTACCCGAGTATGGAATTCTCCAAGAGTGTTTGCGGATCTCCCAAAGAGTGCAACCGATGCTTCAAGGTACTATGCATTCCAGGAAGGGATGCCGACCTGAGGCTATTCTGGGAGCAATTCCAAGCCCCTTGAGAAACATCTCCTCGTCTCTGATCAGCTAAAACAACTGATGGAGCTACATCGGATGGTGGAGCAAGCCATGAAGCATCTCTGTATCACACTATGTCCTATAGAGCCGCTGCCCAGCAGGTACTTTGGCGTGTTGCAAAAATTGATCGCTGCTTCACCCGGGATTGACGTCCTAAAGTGCTCCGTCTGCATTGATGGAGCTTTGATGGCGTTAGCAAAGACCATGGTGCATTCGCCGAAGGTGGAGCTTACCTAGATTGCCATCGGGCCTCCGCCGACCGGAAAGGAGCATAGTCACCCTGAGCTATATTTTGCCGATGTCATGAAGGGTGCTTGGGCGATAGAAACCCAATGCTCAAAGGATGTAATTCTTGAATGAACACAATATACTGTATTTGATGTTTAACCTTTTGTGTGAAGCAATGGTTTTGCTTTGCATGACATATTGTGCCTTGCTTTGCTTAATTTTGACTCTTGTGTGGTCATTTTAACTTGAAAGTTTCCAGTCGTCGGCTTCAGCCCCCTAGTAAATGCTATCAGGGGTGTTTTTGGCTTCCGCACTTGCACCCTTAGCCAACATCTTGGTACCTGGAGGCGGTAGTGCAAAAGGAAACCACGCAATCGGACTATACAACTTTATCACTTTCACTTAACCATAAGAGCTTTGACTGCGGGACTAGTTAGTACCCCCTTGTATTTTGTGACGTTCGGATATACTGAAGGTAAAAAGCCATTATCACTTGGTTTGTATAACTTGAAGCCCTCCATATAACACGGTGGACCTCCATCAATTCTTAGTTTCACACTTGTCATTGGATCTCAGATCAGTTCTCGCTTATTATGACAATTAGTTTTTGGATACTCACAATACTTAACTAGGCAAGTTAGAAATACAATCACAGTGGTTCTACCTTTACCCCTTTAGTCGAATAGGCGGAATGTAAAAGTATAAGCACATGAGCAGGGCAACCCAACTATTAACCCAAGACATAATTTGGAACCAATGCATATCATGCAATATCCAAGACGCCGAACACATAGGGTAAAAGATGCTGTCGAGGTGATGCTTAGGGCGAGCTTTACAGTCGACCCCCCCGGTCAATTAGTCGATCGTGTACAAAATATGTATCGAGTTAGCTTGTGTTGGTATTAAAAAGGAGAAAGGATGGAAAAAGGAGGGAAAAGGCTCCATAATATAAATGACTACCTTTAGGACCATACATTTTGGTCTTTATTTCCTCATGAACTCATGGAATTTAGCCATACAATCCAATCATCCCAAGTAACTATTATTGATACTATAAAAATAAATTTACATAGGAAAGGTTTACACATGGTATTTTGCGGATGGCTTGATGTCCTTTATTGCGCCCTGCTGCACATGTGCGCCTTTCTTCGAGAATTTCTCATTAACGGGAGGTAGTAGTCGGTAAGCAGACTTTTTTAGGAGAAGGTCTCGAGAAGTCACTGAAGTATGTTAGCTCAATGCTTGAGAAGGTCCTTGACGGTACCTGACACTATTCTGAAGACATGTTTGACCATAATTCGGTCCACCCGGATACTTGGTACTTATGTATTTGGTCCCCACAACTGACCATGGTATTTTGAGTGCGAAATTATGCCTCCGAGGCACATATTTTATTGCTATCAAGGCCCTGTTGTGGGGAGCGTATCCCTATTTTTTTGAGTGTGGGAAAATCCGGAAACTGTTGTGGGACTCAAGCTCTCTTATTCACCCCTTTTTACTTGACTACATGTTGGGGCTTTGGAGTTGTATTACTATTCTGGACTTCGGCTGCTAGAGCCGCTCTATGTTCCTTGGTTCGGAGGGATTGCTCATTATTACCATAAACCGTGATAACACCCTTGGGTCCCGACATATTAAGCTTTAAGTATACATAACAAGGGATGGTGTTAAAGCGAGCGAACATTGTATGACTGGGGGAGTGCATGATAACCACTATGGAAAGGGACAATGTCGAAGATCAAGTCTTCGCCGTGGAAGTTATCGGGCGAGCCGAACACTACTTCCAAAGTTATGGTGCCCGGGCAGAGGGCCTTGATGCCGGGAATTCTTCCTTCGAAGGTGATGTTACTAGGTTTGATACTTCATGGATCTATGCCCATTTTTCTCACTGTGTCTATGTAAATCAGATTGAGGCTACTTCCTCCATCCATGAGGACCCTAGTGAGGTGGTACCCATCGATAATGGGGCAAAGTACTGAGGACGCTGAACCCCTATGTCGGATACTAGTTGGGTGGTCCATGCGATCAAGGGTGATCAGGCATGCGGACCATGGGTTATACTTTGGGTCCATGGATTCTATGGCATAAACATCCCGAAATGCACGCTTCCTCTTCTTCTTTGGTATGTGTCTGACGTAGATCATGTTCACAGTTTAACCTCCAAAGGGAATTACTTTTTGCCTCCATTGTTCGGCATGCGAGGTTCCTCATCGTCCTTTGTGCGTGGACTCTTGCCATGGTCCTCAGTTGTGGGTTCGCTCACCTGTTTGATCACCCAACAATTACAGTTGGTTCGAGTAGCAGGCTTGTTTGAGGTGTTGTGGATCTAGTAGCGCATGTCCAGTATTTTTCCGGTGCAGTTGGTACATCTCAATTCCCCTTAGAGGGTTTCTTTCTTGGTACAGACCTTGAGTTGCAGAATCAGGCATTCGCTGTCGTCTCTTTTACTTCGCTAGAGTTGTGTCAACGCTTGTTCTTGTTCTGCCATGGCTTCCCGTTACCGTCCCGAACTTCAGAAGTTCTGGGGTTTTCAGGAGGGTTGTTTCGACGAGCAAGCCAACTATCCCCCGGTGTGCATAAGAGGGTCACAAGCGAGGCAAGGGCTGCCATTGGTCTTGGCCTATCTTTCCCGAGCGTTCGGGGTAGCCATTCATCCTCGATGTTGCTTTTGAAGGAGGCTAGTGCCTCGGCATCCGAACAATCAACTATTTGTTTTTCTTGGTCAGGAATCGATTCCAAAATTGTGGGGATGACTCACCAGCTTGTTGGACAATGTGTCTCAGGTCATTGGAACCCGGTGGCCGGACATAGGTTCCTTGAAAGTTAGCTCGGAAGGCATCTTCAAGCTCTTCCCAACTCCCAATGGAGTTTTCTGGGAGGCTATTCAGCCAATGTTGTGCTGGTCCCTTGAGCTTCAATGGTAAATTCTTTATGGCATGGAGATCATCACCTCGTAGATATGAATGCGGAGAAGGAAATCTTTGATCCGCACGACCGGGACTGTTTTCCTGTCATATTGCTCTATATTGACGGGTTTAAACCCTTTAGGGAACTGGTGCTGCATCACCTCATCTGTGAAACTCATTGGGTGAGCGGTGCCTATGACCCTAGCTACATCATGCCGAAGGTCTGACAAAGTCCTGTCCTGAGGTGGTTCCCGAACTTATCATTCTGATTGAGTCGAGCTTGGTACCAGTCCCGTCTAGCGGGAGTGCTTCCTGTAGACCCATAGATGGATCTTGTTTGTTCTGCTTTAGCATTCAAGTTGTGTCGCAGGTTAGATGGGTCTCTGGGCTGTGCCAGCTCCTTCGTTCTTCTGCGAAGATGTTTGAGTTGTTCACCGGCTTCTCCAGCCGTCATGTTCTGGCCTCAAGGGGGCGGTCTGGAAGGTCCGCCTCAGTGAGCATGGGGAGTGTGGGATCAAAGGCCTTGTCCACAAACTCTGGCAATAACTGGTGATGCGGGTAACTTTGGTTTTGTCCTTGTCGTTCCTTGTCGTATTCCTCTTCGGCGGCTAGGACTTGACTTCATGTTTCATTGATGGAGCCATGTTCAGCTTTGATTTTCTATTGTTTTATCTTGAGGCTTTGAGCAGTGGCTATGAGTTGCCGCTTGAATAATTCTTGATCCAGAGGGTCTTTGGGGACGATGAAATTCTCATCTCCGAGACTATCCTCCTCTTCGGAAGGAGGGAGGTAGTTGCTATCTTTGGAGTCATCGAGGTCCTTGGGTTTTCCTAGATTCTATGTCCCTCCGAATCGTCGAGCTTGTGTTTTGGAGCAGTAGGGTCAACGAGGTTCTTTGGGTCATCCATGGTAGTGTTTTCTTCGGTTCCCATATTTCTTTCCTTGCCCTTGCACGCCTTAGGATTTTTGTGGCACCAACGCTTGTGGGGTTCATCTCCATTGTTTTTTATTGGGGTGTCATCATCAGTCTTCCCTGTGGTGCCATCATCCCTAGGGGTGTCAACCGTGTACACAACATAGGTGGAAACAACCTTCCAACATCAAGTAGTGGGAGGGGCAGATGTGTCGACATGCGTATATGTATCTTCGGCCTCATCCAAGGAGAAGTCCAACATATCGGTTAAATCTTCGATAGTGGCTATCAACTGGGTGGTGGGTGGGAAATAAAATTCCTTATGACCGGGCTCAAAGCCGAACTGAGCACAGGCCGGGGCCGGGTCATTTGAAACTTCCATAGTTCGGATCTGGGTCTGCGCCTCGTCGGATAGCGAGAGATCAGCCGAACTAGTATTCGGGGTTTTGGCGGAGTTGATCTCCGGCTCGTCGGCACAAGGAGTGTGCTTGGCCAGGGCTAACCCCTGATATTTGAACGTCGCGGTTAGATCTGTGCTCGTGACTGGACTCGAAATGGGCACCATCTCAAACACGGAGTCGGGGAGGAAACCCGAAGCCAAGGCTTGGCTCTGGGGATTTCAGGCTCATCGGATGAAGCCGCGAACCCAGTGAGGACCAGATTGCCTTGGGCATCACTGATGTAATCTAGGTCGCCGAACTTGATTCCCTGATTGAGGGCGAACCCGTTGATCTGGACGAAGTGATGAGATGCCTTGACATGCGAAACAACACTGCATAACGTAGAGAGCTGGCCGGGCCCGAAGATATCCCCGATGACGATGTCGTCGCTCGTGACCAAGCGAGTCATCGATCATTCTGGCGATCTCATAGTGGAACTCTTAATGAAAGCGCCAATCTCGGTGTCAAAATCGGCGAATCACGAGTAGGGGTTCCTGAAATGTGGATCTTGGATTGATGGGTAATAGGAGACAAGCACTATAGGAATCAACTTCTGTGTCATCTGCCTTAGTGAAAGACAAAGGACCAGTCCACGGACGACAAAGGTCTTTGCGGTCCGCTGGCAGACGACAAAATTTTCGGCACTAAAAGTCACGGTAAAGACCTTCTTTGTCATCTTCCGGGAGGAAGCGGACGACAAAGATGTTTGTCGCCGGTCTATGTAGTCGAGCAGAGGCAAAGAGGCTAGAAGTCATCAGATAGCTATCAACACGTTAGGTGGCTAATGATAAGATTTGCCGTCTGCCAGCCGACGACAGCCTTTACCGTCCGCAAGCTGGTGTCACCCTACCTCCGCCAGCCACCTGCATGCCATGTCCTTTTCCATCTGCGTGCGAGGTCCTTTGTTGTCTACCTTCGAGGCCCTTTTCCGTCTGCCTGCTAGTCCCTTTGTCGTCTTCCTGGCTCTAGCTGACGACAAAGTAACCAAATGGGTCAACCCTAGTGCTCCGAGGTTGCATAGGTAGCTGCCAAGTGGCACCTTTGCGATTGGCTGGCAGACGGAAAGGTGCCTATATTACGTGTGTTTTATGTTTTTTTTGTTATTTCCCTGCATTTTCAAAGCACGCATATAATATATATAGTTCACAGTACATATATGGTATATAGTGAGCTAGGCCAGATTGAAAGAACTAATACATATTAAAAGAACCTTCACCATACAAAGTTTAACATTGTTCATCGATATATACATGCATATAGTTCCACAATGTTCATCAACACAAATGAAAACAAAACTAAAGCACTGCATCAATGCCACCTTCCATGTAGTAAATCAAATTTACAAAATGGGAATAAGAAAGTTAGAAGAAGAAGAAGAAGAATACTCGAAGAAGAATAAGAACAGTGTATGCCATTTTTGAGCTTATTATGTCATTTTGGAGGAAAATAAGCTAGTATATGTCATTTTTGAGCTAACCAAGGTCATTTTTGTCCTAACTGAGCTAATTATGTCATTTTGGAGGAAAATAAGCTAAGTATATCACATTTATGAGGTAACCAAGGTTATTATGCCAATTTGGACTTAACTAAGCTAATTATGTCATTTTAGAGGAAAACAAGCTAAGTATATAACATTTATGAGCTAACCAAGGTTGTTATGCCATTTAGGACCTAACTAAGCTAATTATGTCATAAATGAACTACATTAGCTAGTTATGTTATTTTGGAGGATAATTAGCTAAGAAGAAGAAGAAGACTATAATAATAATAATAATAAGAAGGAGAAGGAGAAGGAGAAGGAGAAGGAGAAGAACACTATGATGATGATGACCATGATGATGATGATGAAGAAGAAGATGATGATCATGAACAAGGTGAAGAAGTGGAAGAATAAGAATAAGAAATAGAAGGAAAATAATAATAAGAAAGAAAGAAGAAGCTCATTCTTCTTCTTATATTCTTTCTTTTTCTCCTCTTTCCTCTTATATTCCTTCTTTTACTTTTTATGCTATTTTGAGCTTATTATATAATTTTAGAGGAAAATAAGCTAAGTATACAATAATTAAGAGCTAATCAAGGTTATTATGCCATTTTTGACCTAACTAAGATAATTATGTCATCAATGAACTAAATAAGCTAATTATGTCATTTCGGAAGATAATTAGCTAAGTATGTCTTTCTTGGGGAAAATAAGCTAATTATGTGGCATAACAGGGCTAACTAGAATGTACGAAGCTTAGTATGCATTTCTAAGCAGAACACTAGAGAAAACTTACCATTGTCGTCTGGCGGATGTAAAGCACCGGGGTTGCTCGGGATAGTTTCATGTGTAGAAGGTTCCCCTCGAGAAGCGTTGTGCGATGCGGCTCGGGAGTTATTTTGCACAAAAGATCATGGGGAACGTTGCATGAGAAACAAAAAAATTCCTACGCACACGAAGACCTATCATGGTGATGATCATTGACGAGAGGGAGATCGCTAAGTGGAAGCGTTATTAAACGCGGTTGATGTAGTGGTACGTCTTCACGATCCATCCCATGAACCATCCCACGATCCGCCCCACCAACCCTCTCGTGATCCGTCCCGATCAAGTGACGAACAGACGGCACCTCCGCGTTCGACACACGTACAATCCGATGACGATCTCCGCCTTCTTGATCCATAAAGATAGATAGGGATGTAGATGAGTTCCTCGGCAGCGCGACGGCGCTCCGGTGGTGGTGGTGATCTATTCCTGCAGGGCTCCGCTCGAGCTTGGTAGAAAACCGATCTAGAGAAAGAACTACGAAGTCGAGGTTTAGGGTTGCACGTGGCAAAGTTGTGTCTCAAAAGCCCTAAAACCCTAGTATATATAGGAGAAGGGAGGAGGCAGCCTTGGCGCCACAAGGGAGGAGCCCTTGGGTCGGCCGAAGTGGAGGAGGGAGGAGTCCTCCTCCAATCCCACTTGGATTAGGACTCGTTCCTTAATTTCCCACCTCTTTTGGATTTTCCACTTTTTCCTCATGGGCTTTCCTTGGATGACTTTGTCACCCCATTATGCCTTATTGTGCATCCAATAAACCCATGTGGACACCTTGGGGCACGGTGGGCCCACCCAGTGGGCCCCCGGAACCCATTCGTCATTCCCGGTACACTGCCGGCAATGCCCGAAAACCTTCTAGAATCCGAATACCAACTTCCTATATATCAATCTTCATTTCGAGACCATTTCGGAACTCCACGTGACGTCTTGGATCTCATCCAGGACTCCGAACAAAACTTCAGTCACGAACACATATAACTGAACTATACCGAAATGTCACCGAACCTTAAGTGTGCAGACCCTGCGGGTTCGAGAACTATGCAAATATGACCCGATACACTCTCCGGTCAATAACCAACAACGGGACCTGGATGTCCATATTGGCTCCTACATATTCTACCAAGATCTCTATCGGTTGAACCTCTATGTCAAGGATTCATATAATCCCGTATACTATTCCCTTTATCCTTCGGTATGTTACTTGCCCGAGATTTGATCATTGGTATCCGCATACCTATGGGCATACGGGATTATATGAATCCTTGACACTGAGGTTCAAACGATAAGATCTTCGTAGAATATGTAGGATCCAATATGGGCATCCAGGTCCCGCTATTGGATATTGACCGAGGAGTCTCTCGGGTCATGTCTACATAGTTCTCGAACCCGCAGGGTCTGCACACTTAAGGTTCGACGTTGTTTTATGCGTATTTGAGTTATATGGTTGGTTACCGAATGTTGTTCGGAGTCCCGGATGAGATCACGGACATCACGAGGGTTTCCGGAATGGTCCGGAAACGAAGATTGATATATAGGATGACCTCATTTGATTACCGGAAGGTTTTCAGAGTTATCGGGAATGTACCGGGAATGACGAATGGGTTCCGGGAGTTCACCGGGGGGGGGGGGGCAACCCACCCCGGGGAAGCCCATAGGCCTTGAGGGTGGCGCACCAGCCCATAGTAGGCTAGTGGGACAGCCCAAAAGGGCCCTATGCGCATTGGAAGAAAAATCAAAGAGAAAGAAAAAAAAAGGAGGAGGTGGGAAGGGAAGGAAGGACTCCCACCCACCAAACTAAGTCCAACTCAGTTTGGGGGGGGAGACCTTCCCCCCTTGGCTCGGCCGACCCCCTTCCAAGGCAAGGTCCCCTCTCTCCCACCTATATATACGGAGGTTTTAGGGCTGATTTGAGACGACTTTTCCACGACAGCCCGACCACATACCTCCACGGTTTTTCCTCTAGATCGCGTTTCTGCGGAGTTCGGGCGGAGCCCTGCTGAGACAAGGTCATCACCAACCTTCGGAGCGCCGTCACGCTTCCGGAGAACTCTTCTACCTCTCTGTCTCTCTTGCTAGATCAATAAGGCCGAGATCATCGTCGAGCTGTACGTGTGCTGAACGCGGAGGTGCCATCCGTTCGGTACTAGATCGTGGGACTGATCGCGGGATTGTTCGCGGGGCGGATCGAGGGACGTGAGGACGTTCCACTACATCAACCGCGTTCACTAACGCTTCTGCTGTACGGTCTTCAAGGGTACGTAGATCACTCATCCCCTCTCGTAGATGGACATCACCATGATAGGTCTTCGTGCGCGTAGGAAAATTTTTGTTTCCCATGCGACGTTCTCCAACAGTGGCATCATGAGCTAGGTTCATGCGTAGATGTCTTCTCGAGTAGAACACAAAAGTTTTTGTGGGCGGTCATGTGCGTTTTGCTGCCCTCCTAAGTATTTTCTTGATTCCGCGGTATTGTTGGATTGAAGCGGCTTGGACCGACATTACTCGTACGCTTACGAGAGACTGGTTTCATCGCTACGAGTAACCCCGTTGCTCAAAGATAACTGGCAAGTGTCAGTTTCTCCAACTTGAGTTGAATCGGATTTGACCGAGGAGGTCCTTGGATGAGGTTAAATAGCAACTCATATATCTCCGTTGTGGTGTTTGCGTAAGTAAGATGCGATCCTACTAGATACCCATGGTCACCACGTAAAACATGAAACAACAAATTAGAGGACGTCTAACTTGTTTTTGGAGGGTATGCTTGTGATGTGATATGGCCAACGATGTGATGTGATATGTTGGATGTATGAGATGATCATGTTGTAATAGATAATATCGACTTGCACGTCGATGGTACGGCAACCGGCAGGAGCCATAGGGTTGTCTTTATACTAACGTTTGTGCTTGCAGATGCGTTTACTATTTTGCTAGGATGTAGCTTTAGTAGTAATAGCATGAGTAGCACGACAACCCCGATGGCGACACGTTTATGGAGATCATGGTGTGGCGCCGGTGACAAGAAGATCGTGCCGGTGCTTTGGTGATGGAGATCAAGGAGCACGTGATGATGGCCATATCATGTCACTTATGAATTGCATGTGATGTTAATCCTTTTATGCACCTTATTTTTCTTAGAACGATGGTAGCATTATGAGGTGATCTCTCACTATAATTTCAAGACGAAATTGTGTTCTCCCCGACTGTGCACCGTTGCTACATTTCGTCGTTTCAAGACACCACGTGATGATCGGGTGTGATAGACTCAACGTTCACATACAACAGATGCAAAACAGTTGCGCACGCGAAACACTCGAGTTAAGCTTGACGAGCCTAGCATGTGCAGACATGGCCTCGGAACAGATGAGACCGAAAGGTCGATCATGAATCATATAGATGATATGATTAGCATAGGGATGCTTACCACTGAAACTATACTCAACCCACGTGATGATCAGACTTGAGCTAGTGTAAGTGGATCATGAATCACTCAAATGACTAGAGAGATGTACTTTTTGAGTGGGAGTTTAGTGTATAATTTGATTAAGTTAAACTCTAATTATCTTGAACATAGTCTAAGTCCACTTTGAATATATTTGTGTTGTAGATCATGGCTCACGCGACAGTCACCCTGAATTTTAATACGTTCCTAGAGAAAGCTAAGTTGAAAGATGATGGAAGCAACTTTGTAGACTGGGCTCGTAATCTTAAGCTAATCTTACAAGCTGGGAAGAAGGATTATGTCCTTAATGCTGCGCTAGGAGATGAACCACCCGCTACGGCTGATCAGGATGTTAAGAACGCTTGGTTAGCACGTAAGGAGGACTACTCAGTAGTTCAATGTGCAGTCTTGTATGGCTTAGAACCGGGACTTCAACGTCGCTTTGAGCGTCATGGAGCATTTGAGATGTTCCAGGAGTTGAAGTTTATCTTTCAGAAGAACACCCGGATCGAGAGGTATGAGACCTCCGATAAATTCTATGCTTGCAAGATGGAGGAGAACTCGTCTGTCAGTGAACATGTGCTCAAAATGTCTGGGTACACAAACCGTCTAGCTGAGCTGGGGATTGAACTCCCGCAAGAGGCTATCACTGATAGAATCCTTCAATCACTGCCGCCAAGCTATAAAGGCTTTGTGTTGAACTACAACATGCAAGGGATGAACAAGTCACCTGGCGAGTTGTTTGCGATGCTGAAAGTCGCAGAGTCTGAACTCCGTAAAGAACATCAAGTGTTGATGGTGAATAAGACCACTATTTTCAAGAGAAACGGCAAAGTCAAGAAGGGTAATTCAAGGAAGAGTGGCAAGCCTGTTGCCAATCCGACGATGAAACCCAAAGCTGGACCTAAGCCTGAAACAGAGTGTTACTATTGCAAGGGTATGGGTCACTGGAAGCGCAATTGCCCCAAGTATGTGGCAGATAAGAGGGCGGCCAAAGAAAAATAAGGTATATGGGATATACATGTTATTGATGTGTACTTAACCGGCTCTCGTAGTAGTGCCTGGGTATTCGATACCGATTCTGTTGCTCATATTTGCAACTCGAAACAAGAACTGCGGAATAGACGAAGGCTGGCGAAAGATGAAGTGACGATGCGCGTAGGAAATGGTTCCAAGGTTGATGCAATCACCGTCGGCACAGTTTCACTTCAGTTTCCATCAGAATTAGTTATGAACTTAAATCATTGTTATTTAGTGCCTGCGTTGAGCATGAACATTATATCTGGATCTTGTTTATTGCGAGACGGTTACTCTTTTAAGTCAGAGAATAATGGTTGTTCTATTTCTATGAGTAACATCTTTTATGGTCATGCACCCAATGTGAGAGGATTGTTCATATTGAATCTTGATAGCGATACACACATACATAACATTGAGACCAAAAGAGTTAGAGTTAACAATGATAGCGCCATATTTTTGTGGCACGGCCGCATAGGTCATATTGGTGTAAAGCGCATGAAGAAACTCCATGCCGATGGACTTTTGGATTCACTTGACTTTAATTCACTTGACACGTGCGAACCATGCCTCATGGGCAAGATGACTAAAACTCCGTTCTCCGAAACAATGGAGCGTGCAAGTGACTTGTTGGAAATCATACATACCGATGTGTGTGGTCCGATGAGCGTAGAGGCACGCGGCGGATATCGTTATTTTCTCACCTTCACTGACGATTTGAGTAGATATGGTTATGTCTACTTAATGAAGCACAAGTCTGAAACATTTGAAAAGTTCAAGCAATTTCAGAGTGAAGTTGAAAATCATCGTAACAAGAAGATCAAGTTCCTACGGTCTGATCGTGGGGGTGAATATCTGAGTTTCGAGTTTGGTGCTCACTTAAGACAATGTGGAATTGTTTCACAGTTAACACCGCCTGGAACACCACAACATAATGGTGTGTCCGAACGTCGTAATCGTACTTTATTAGAGATGGTGCGATCTATGATGTCTCTTACCGATTTGCCGTTATCGTTTTGGGGTTATGCATTAGAAACAGTTGCATTCACTTTAAATAGGGCACCATCAAAATCCGTAGAGACGACGCCATATGAACTATGGTATGGCAAAAGGCCAAAGTTGTCGTTTCTTAAAGTTTGGGGATGTGATGCTTTTGTCAAAAAGCTTCAGCCTGAAAAGCTGGAACCCAAAGCGGAAAAGTGCGTCTTCATTGGTTACCCAAAGGAGACAGTTGGGTACACCGTCTATCTCAAATCCGAGGGCAAAGTGTTTGTTGCTAAAAACGGAGCTTTTCTCGAGAAGGAGTTTCTCTCGAGAGAATTGAGTGTGAGGAAGATAGAACTTGACGAGGTTGTCGAACATCTCATCCCTTTGGATGGTGGCGCAGGGCAAGGGGAAACCTCTGTCGTTGCGACGCCGGCTGAGGAGGAAGTTAATGATGGTGATCATGAAACTCCGGTTCAAGTTTCTGTCGAACCACGCAGGTCGATGAGACCATGTGCTGCTCCAGAGTGGTACGGTAATCCCGTCTTATCAATCATGTTGTTGGACAACAATGAACCTGCAAATTATGAAGAACCAATGGTGGGCCCGGATTCCAACAAATGGCTAGAAGCCATGAAGTCCGAGATAGGATCCATGTATGAGAACAAAGTGTGGACTTTGGAGGTACTTCCTGAGGGCCGCAAGGCTATTCAGAACAAATGGATCTTTAAGAGGAAGACGGACGCTGACGGCAATGTAACCGTTTATAAAGCTCGACTTGTGGCGAAGGGTTTTTCACAAGTTCAAGGAGTTGACTACGATGAGACATTCTCACCCGTAGCGATGCTTAAGTCCGTCAGAATCATGTTAGCAATAGCTGCATTTTTCGATTATGAAATCTGGCAGATGGATGTCAAAACGGCGTTCCTTAATGGTTTCCTTAAGGAAGAATTGTATATGGTGCAACCCGAAGGTTTTGTCGATCCTAAGAATGCTAACAAGGTGTGCAAGCTCCAGCGATCCATTTATGGACTGGTGCAAGCATCTCGGAGTTGGAACAAACGCTTTGATGAGGTGATCAAAGCATTTGGGTTTATACAAGTGGTTGGAGAATCTTGTATTTACAAGAAAGTGAGTGGGAGCTCTGTGGCGTTTCTAATATTATATGTGGATGACATATTGCTGATTGGAAACAACGTGGAGTTTTTGGAGAGCATAAAGGATTACTTGATTAAAAGTTTCTCTATGAAGGACCTAGGAGAAGCTGCTTACATTCTAGGCATTAAGATCTATAGGGATAGATCAAAACGCCTGATAGGACTTTCACAAAGCACATAGCTTGATAAAGTTTTGAAGAGGTTCAAAATGGAACAGTCCAAGAAAGGGTTCTTGCCAGTTTTACAAGGCACGAGATTGAGTAAGACTCAGTGCCCAGCAACTGATGAAGATAGAGAGCATATGCGCTCCGTCCCCTATGCTTCAGCCATAGGTTCTATCATGTATGCAATGCTGTGCACTAGACCGGATGTTAGCCTGGCCATAAGTATGGCAGGTAGGTTCCAGAGTAATCCAGGAGTGGATCACTGGACAACGGTCAAGAATATCCTGAAGTACCTGAAAAGGACTAAGGAGATGTTTCTCGTGTATGGAGGTGACGAAGAGCTCGCCGTAAAAGGTTACGTCGATGCAAGCTTTGACACAGATCCGGACGACTCTAAGTCGCAAACCGGATACGTATTTATTCCTAATGGGGGTGCGGTAAGCTGGTGCAGTTCCAAGCAAAGCGTCATAGCAGATTCTACATGTGAAGCGGAGTACATGGCTGCCTCGGAGGCGGCTAAGGAGGGTGTCTGGATGAAGCAGTTCATGACGGATCTTGGAGTGGTGCCAAGCGCACTGAATCCAATAACCTTGTTCTGTGACAACACGGGTGCCATTGCCTTAGCAAAGGAACCACGGTTTCACAAGAAGTCCAGACACATCAAACGATGCTTCAACCTCATCCGCGACTACGTCGAAGGAGAGGACGTAAATATATGCAAAGTGCACATGGATCTGAATGTACCAGACCCGCTGACTAAACCTCTTCCACGGCCAAAGCATGATCAACACCAGAACTGTATGGGTGTTAGATTTATTACAATGTAATTCGCATGATGATGTGAGGGCTAGATTATTGACTCTAGTGCAAGTGGGAGACTATTGGAATTATGCCCTAGAAGCAATAATAAATATAGTTATTATTATAATTCCTGTATCAAGATAATCGTTTATTATCCATGCTATAATTGTATTGAATGAAGACTCATTTACATGTGTGGATACATATACAAAACACTGTCCCTAGCAAGCCTCTAGTTGGCTAGCCAGTTGATCAAAGATAGTCAGTGTCTTCTGATTATGAACAAGGTGTTGTTGCTTGATAACTGGATCACGTCATTAGGAGAATCACGTGATGGACTAGACCCAAACTAATAGACGTAGCATGTTGATCGTGTCATTTTGTTGCTACTGTTTTCTGCGTGTCAAGTATTTGTTCCTATGACCATGAGATCATATAACTCACTGACACTGGAGGAATACTTTGTGTGTATCAAACGTCGCAACGTAACTGGGTGACTATAAAGATGCTCTCACACACAAGGTGTTAGTTGAGTTAGTATGGATCAAGACTGGGATTTGTCACTCCGTGTGACGGAGAGGTATCTCGGGGCCCACTCGGTAATACAACATCACACACAAGCCTTGCAAGCAATGTGACTTAGTGTAAGTTGCGGGATCTTGTATTACGGAACGAGTAAAGAGACTTGCCGGTAAACGAGATTGAAATAGGTATGCGGATACTGACGATCGAATCTCGGGCAAGTAACATACCGAAGGACAAAGGGAATGACATACGGGATTATATAAATCCTTGACACTGAGGTTCAAACGATAAGATCTTCATAGAATATGTAGGATCCAATATGGGCATCCAGGTCCCGCTATTGGATATTGACCGAGGAGTCTCTCGGGTCATGTCTACATAGCTCTCGAACCCGCAGGGTCTGCACACTTAAGGTTCGACGTTGTTTTATGCGTATTTGAGTTATATGGTTGGTTACCGAATGTTGTTCGGAGTCCCGGATGAGATCACGGACATCACGAGGGTTTCCAGAATGGTCCGGAAACGAAGATTGATATATAGGATGACCTCATTTGATTACCGGAAGGTTTTCGGAGTTATCGGGAATGTACCGGGAATGACGAATGGGTTCCGGGAGTTCACCGGGGGGGGGGGGGCAACCCACCCCGGGGAAGCCCATAGGCCTTGAGGGTGGCGCACCAGCCCTTAGTGGGCTGGTGGGACAGCCCAAAAGGGCCCTATGCCCATTGGAAGAAAAATCAAAGAGAAAAAAAAGGAGGAGGTGGGAAGGGAAGGAAGGACTCCCACCCACCAAACCAAGTCCAACTCGGTTTGGGGGGGGGGGGAGACCTTCCCCCCTTGGGGATCCTTGAGCCCCAAGGCAAGGTCCCCTCTCTCCCACCTATATATACGGAGGTTTTAGGGCTGATTTGAGACGACTTTTCCACGGCAGCCCGACCACACACCTCCACGGGTTTTCCTCTAGATCGCGTTTCTGCGGAGCTCGGGCGGAGCCCTGCTGAGACAAGGTCATCACCAACCTCCGGAGCGCCGTCATGCTGCCGGAGAACTCTTCTACCTCTCCGTCTCTCTTGCTGGATCAAGAAGGCCGAGATCATCGTCGAGCTGTACGTGTGCTGAACGCGGAGGTGCCGTCCGTTCGGTACTAGATCGTGGGACTGATCGCGGGATTGTTCGCGGGGCGGATCGAGGGACGTGAGGACGTTCCACTACATCAACCGCGTTCACTAACGCTTCTGCTGTACGGTCTACAAGGGTACGTAGATCACTCATCCCCTCTCGTAGATGGACATCACCATGATAGGTCTTCGTGCGCGTAGGAAAAATTTTGTTTCCCATGCGACGTTCTCCAACACTTCTGACCACTGTTGCAAGGATTGTTTACCTTACACATAGTTCGTTAATGAAGTTGTCCATTGCTTTGAGTTTACACTTTGGGTGGGGCTCGCAACTTAATACCGGAGAGATGTTCTGGATAGACATCTCAAGGTGGATGATTAGTAAGTAGATGTTGATGAATAAACGGTCTACTTGTCTTGGCGTACTGCCCATTAGCATAATTAGCATCGTGGTGTGATCATAATTCTGTCAATTGCCCAACTATGATTTGTTTACCCAAACATAGTTGTTTATCGTCTTTTGGGAGAGAGACATCACTAGTGAACATCATGTGACTCCGGTCCATGTCACCATCATTGTTTACACCTCCATCATTTACCGCTTTCATTTACTTTTCCATTGCAATCACTATTACTTTCCCGCTTGTGTTTTGATCATTTGCAAACTACAAGGCCGGAGAGATTGACAACCTCTGTGTACTCGTTAGGAGCAAAGTTATTTGTTGTGTGTGCATGTCCATGTCTTCTGCTAGCGCTAGGGTGGAAGACACCACTTGTTGAGCGTAGCAGTCCTCCTGGTTCGATAAACCTTACGGTCTCTGTGTAAGGGAAATCTATTGCTGACTACATCTCCACCTTCCATTTGGGGTAACCAACGAGGGGCGAGAAGTATATCCATCAACTCGTCATCATGCAAATTTTTGGCGCCATTGCCGGGGACTCCAATCTTCAAGATAGGGGAGTTGCATGCTATCTTTTACCTTTTTTCTTAGTCTTGTTAGTTTCTTTTTAGTTTTTTCTTTAGAGTCTTATACTGAAAACAAAAAAAAAATTAGTTTCTTTGTTTTTGCTTGTTGCCGCTGCTATGGGTTCCAATGAGAACACTAAGTTGTGTGGCTTCACTAGTTAGGCTTATCGAAAATTGCACTCTTAGTTCGCTGCTTGGGGAAGGCCGCTTTACCACACCCATGGTAGAGAAGTCTCCTCCACCTACTGAATGTATCCCATTCAAAATACCACTTGGGATAATTGAAATAATTAGGAATGATTGTTATGCAGGAGATGGAACAGTCAATCCTAGTATTCATTTGTTGAAACTTACAGAACTTGGTGAGTTGTTTAAGAATTCAGGTTTGACAAGAGATGGAGTCATGAGGAAATTATTTGCCTTGTCACTGAAAGGAAAAGCATTGGAATGGTATATGCTACTAGATGATCGTTACCTACGGGATTGGGAAGAGATTCAGTCTCTCTTTTACTCCAAGTTTTATCCTCTTCATGAAGTCCATGTGGATCATGGTAACAATGCTTTATGTGATACTTATATTGTTGAGTTTATTCATGATCCCACTGAAAATTATTATGAGAAGGGAACATATGCTTATAGATATTTCAATAATATCAAGTTCCCTCTCTTTATGTTGAAGGTTTTGAAGCTGCACTTGTTTTTCCTTCCTATAGTAATTGCTCTGTGCTGCAATGAATTATTCTATTGCAATATTCTTATGCATAGGAAGCATGTTACACTTAAATGTGTTTGGTATTTTCTTATTGATGCTCTCTTTTGTTCTACAACTCTTATTCCTATGAGACCATCATTAAAATCTCAAGCCTAGCTCAAAGGCATAAAAGAAAGCGCTTGTTGGGAGGCAACCCAATTTGTTTTTACTTTCAGTTTTACTGGTCTCGATGCTTTTTACTACTGTAGATACATCATTGTATCTTTATTTTTAAGCTTTGTGCCAAGTTATAGCCTCCGAATGCAAGAAAGTTCAAAAATTGTGACATGCTGTCCAGAAACAGATTCTGTCTGCTTGACAGAAAAATTCGCCAAAACTCACCAGATCATCTTTTTGATCTGAATGTTTTTGACAGCATGCTTTATATAATTTCCTTGCTGGCATTTGTTCTGAGTTTTTTGATTTGAGTTGCAGAAGTGCCCCGAATAAATTATTTACTACCTGTTGTTCCGTTTTTCACAGATTCTGCCATGTTTTGCGTTTCCATTGTTTTGCAAATTCTAAGCTTACTTTTTTTTGCAAAAACCT
The DNA here is from genome assembly GCF_904849725.1 of Hordeum vulgare subsp. vulgare. Lineage (NCBI taxonomy): Eukaryota > Viridiplantae > Streptophyta > Magnoliopsida > Poales > Poaceae > Hordeum > Hordeum vulgare. The sequence goes on from NC_058522.1 coordinate 295,001,127, forward strand.
TTTGGCATTCATAAGAAGCAGTAGCTTTTCATGAAAATCTTTATTTCCAGCAGGTAATGAATTATTTTATTAAGGGAACTAACCACTCTAATCAGCTTATGACGAGTTTCGTATGAAGGGGGTTTTCAAGTATGCGATGGGAGATGATGAAAGAAGATACAAGAGTGTCAAGCGCTCAAGCTTGGGGATGCCCCCATGCACCCCAAGAAATATTCAAAGGATACTCAAGCATCTAAGCTTGGGTATGCCCCCGTGCATCCCCTTCTCTATCAACAATCATCAGTCCGTCCATCTCCATGCTATATTTTTATCACTTCATATGATATGTGCTATGCTTGGAGCGTCCCGCTCTTAACTTTTCAGTTTGTTTTAGTTTTTATTTTTGCTCATAACAAGTCGGAACCTATCCTACCTTGTTTTGCAGAGAGACACACTCCATTCCACTCTAGAACACAACATAGGTTTTCATGCCTATCCTTTTTGTGTGTTCTTCATCTTTTCGTAGCTACTGTCAGGCTTAGCTCTCAGTTTTCATGCTTATATTTTTAAGAGCTATTATTTAAGTTGCTTCTGGAACTCTCTTGAGTTATCATGCTTATCTTGTTTAGAGAGTTGGCTCATTGCACTGAGTTGTGTGTCTTACATGAGTAGGTAATTGAGGTTTCTATTGAAGTATAGTAGTAACTTGCAATAGTTTTGAGGTATTGATTTGAGTAATGTTTGGACTATTGGTGCCAAGAGCTTGAGCCTATTAGTGATAGGTGTCGTATTTTGGGAAATCCATGTGTTTTTCAAAAGCTAAAATTAGTTAAGAACTCTAGCTACTAAATTGATCGCTAACCTTTGGAGGGGTTGGAATATATAGAGTACCCTCACATTAGCATGGGTCGAGGATGCGCAAGGATAACCTAACCCCCAAACACTCCTCCTCGGGGTACTTGTCTCTTTGTGAATTTCCTAACTAGATGGATAGTTACCGATAATAAGTGTATGAGTTCTACGGACTAATATGAGTATTCGATTGTTGGCACTTCCACCATCCACATTTTGCTAGCCTCTTCGGTACCGTGCATTGCCCTTTCTCACACTGAGAGTTGGTGCAAACTCCGCCGGTGCATCCAAACCCATGACATGATACGCTCTATCATACATAAGCCTCATTATATCTTTCCTCAAAACAGCCACCATACCTACCTATTAAGGCATTTCCATAGCCTTTCCGAGATACATTGCCATGCAACATCCACCAGCTCATGACTTGATCTTCATGGCATACATGCTTTTGCTTGATCATAGAGCCGCATGCTAGTTGGGACTTGCCCTTATTACTGCTACATGACGCGCTAGTATCATTGCATATCCTGCTACACTGGCAGAGGCATACATTTGCATACATCTTGATACTTTTCACTTGTCTTTATGTTGAGTACTTCTTATAAAGTGTGATGATTTTTTTATTCATGTAAAACATAGAGTGTTGCCCTTAAGTGAGGAAAAGATCCCAAAGTGGACAAAACATAAGATCCCAAAGAGGAAAAATGAGAGATAAAAAGAAAGAGCCAAAGAGGCCACAAAAAAATAAAAAGAAAAAAGAAAAAAGAAAAAAAGAGATAAGGGGGCAACACTACTATTCCTTTGAAAGATCCACACTCGTAATCCATTGCTATATTGGTACTACATAGAGATTATCATTCATGCATAACTATGTGGAGACCCTTACACTATAGAACTTGGTTTGAATATTCCAGTGATGAGCCTCCTCAAAAGAGCTCTAGGTATTCATGAGCAAACAAGTTAGATGCACCCCCTCTAGTTCCATTGGAGAGCTTACCTTTCATATGTGCATCCGTTACATGGCAATCCCTACTCCTCACATCATATCTATCATTTGGCTTTCTCTCGCCTATGGTTGTCCTCATTGATGTGAGCCTTTCACACCTTTTTGTCTTCCTTCCCCATCATTATTCTATTTGCCATCCTAAGTGCCAACATATCTTGCTTACGCTCATCCATTACATGAGTGCTCAAAGTCGAAAGGGAGAGGATCATTTTGGCTTGTGCTTGACTAGTGGTCTCGGGATGAGTCAAAATAAGATTCCGAAGGAGAATAAGTGTGAAATTTTAGTAGATTGAGTTCTCAATTAAATAAACATTTTATGATCTCAACCCATCTCCCACTTCTTGCACGCAAACACCATCTGGAGACATTCGAGTCACGGACAACGAGAGCCCTTGCACCTTTATGTTCTTACTTTGCTAAACCCAATACTAGATATAGACTCTTGCTTGTTATTGTCTTGACTTGAATTGCATATCTCACTTGCTTTAGTTTGAAGTTCTTATATGTGTGTTAGCATGTCACCATAGAAATTACTGTGTTATCATTTATCTACTTCAAGACGAGCAGAAATTAAGCTTGGGGATGTTAATACGTCCCAAACGTATCTATAATTTCTGCTTGACCATGATCTTTTGGGTGACATTGTTATATGTTTTGCTACAATTTCATATCATTTTCCACATATTTGTAGTAACCTACTAACTCAGTGCACCAGTGCAAGTTTCTGTCTGTTGATATCTATTTTGCACGGGCTTTTACCCAATTTTCCGAAGCCCAAAAAATTCTAGAAAATATATATAAAAAATCAGCGAAACAGAAGCTTCCGGATCATCGAAGATGGGCGAGAGGGGGGCCAGGGGCCTCCCAGACGACCTGTTGGCGCGACCAGACCCTAGGCCGCGCCAGGAGGCCGCCTGGGTGGGTCCCACCTCCTCTGGTGCCCTCCTTGGGCCTATATTTAGAGTCCCGAGAGAAAACCCTTCGAGAACTTCTGGAATCGTGAATTTCTCCATTGTTCCGCCGTCGCAGCGCTTCCGAGATTGGGAGCATCAGGAGACCTCTTCCCGGCACCCTGCCGGAGGGAGGATTGACCTCCGGGAGCTTCTCCACCGCCATGGACACTTCCCGGACGTGCCGTGAGTAGTCCTCCTTGGACCATGAGTCCATGACCAGTAGTTATGTGATGTCTTCTCTCCAATCCTGTGCTTCAATGGTTAGTCCTTCTGAGCTGCCCAACATGATCAAGGCATCTATGTAATTCTCTTGCTATTGCTATGCTCGGTTTGTTGGGATCCGATGGATTATGAGTTATATATTTGATTATCCTTTTATAATATGTTCCTTAGTGATTCATGCATGTTCTCCATTGCTATTTATTGTTTGGCCTAGTAGTAGATTGTAACTCCAAGAGGGAGCATTATGCATGATTGTGGGTTCATGCCCCTCAATGTCTAGCTTGAGTGACAGAAACATGAGAGTAGGGGATGTGCTTGTTGCCACCAGGGAGTATACAACGGTGCTTGTGACCATGGTTCCAAGGATTGTTTACCTTATGCATAGTTCATCAATGGAGTTGTCCATTGCTTTGAGTTTACACTTTGGGTGGGGTTCACAACTTAATACCGGAGATATTTTCTGGATAGATATCTCAAGGTGTATGATTAGTAAGTAGATGCTGATGAATAAACGGTCTACTTGTCTTGGCGTACTGCCCATTACTATTGAATCTCTAACTATCAAGTAGCATAATTAGCATTGCGGTGCGATCATAATTCTGTCAATTTCTCAACTGTGATTTGATTACCCAAGCATAGTTCTTTATCGTCTTTTGGGAGAGAGACATCAGTAGTGAACAACATGTGACTCCGGTCCATGTCACCATCATTGTTTACACCTCCATCATTTACCGCTTTTATTTACTTTTCCGTTGCAATCACTATTATTTTCCCGCTTGTGTTTTGATCCTTTGCAAACTACAAGGACGGAGAGATTGACAACCTTTGTGTACTCGTTGGGAGCAAAGTTATTTGCTGTGTGTGCAGGTCCACGTATTCTGCTAGCACCAGGGTGGAAGACACCTACTTGTTGAGCCTAGGAGTCCTCCTGGTTCGATAAACCTTACAGTCTCCGTGTAAGGGAAATCTGCTGCTGACTACATCTTCACCTTCAAGTGGGGGTAACCAACGAGGGGAGAGAAGTATATCCATCAACTCGTCATCAACATCCAGGTCCCGCTATTGGTTATTGTATGGAGAATGTCTCATGTCATGTCTACATAGTTCTCGATCCCGGAGGGTCTGCACACTTAAGGTTCGGTGATGTTTCACTATAGTTGAGTTATAGGTGTTGGTATCCGAAAGTTGTTAGGAGTCCCGAATGAGATCCCGGACGTCATGAGGAGCTCCAGAATGGTCTGGAGGTAATGATTGATGTATAGGAAGTCCTCTTTTGGTCACCGGAAAAGTTTCGGGTACTTCGGTAATGTACCAGGAGTGTCGGGAGGGTACCGTGGTCCATCGGGAGGGGTGTCATGCCCCGAGGGGCCTCATGGGCTGTGGGAGGAGACAAACCAGCCCCTTGTGGGATGTCCTAAGCCCCCACTAAGTCCCATGAGGTTTGAGGAGGAAAAAACCCAAAGGTGGAAGAGGAGGAAAGGGTTTCCAAGTTGAGAGGAGGAATTGGAGTAGGACTCCTCTACCTCCAATTTCTGCCAAACCTTGAGGGTTTGAGGCTGCCTCCTCCCCTCCCTCCATCCTATACATACTAGAGAAATTCGAGGCAGCCCTAACCCTAATTTCCACGTGTTCCCTCTACTTCTCCCTAGATCTGTTTCTCCTCTAGTCTAGGTCGACGGTGCTTAGGCGAAGCCCTGCCGGATTAGTTCACAACCACCACCACGCTGCTGTGCTGGAGAACTCATCCACCTCTCCGCCCTCTTGTTGGATCAAGAAGGCGGGGATCGTCATCGACCTATACCTGTGCTGAACGTGGAGGTGCCGTCTGTTCGACACTAGATCGAGATGGATCGTGATGGGGTCGCGGGACGGATCGTGTTGAGATCCCGGGACGGGCTGTGATTTGGATCGCGAAGATGTTTCACCACATAAACTGCGTTATATACGCTTCCGGTTAGCGATCTAGAAGGGTATGTAGATTCACTCTCCCACCTCAGAGATGATCATCACCATGGATAGGTATTGTGTGTGCATAGGAATTTTTTTGTTTCCCATGCAACGTTCCCCAATAGTGGCATCATGAGATAGGTTCATGTGTAGATGATATCTTGAGTAGAACAGAAAAGATTTTGTGGGCGTTGATGTTTAATTTGCTGCCCTCCTCAGTCTTTTCTTGATTTGGCGGCATTGTTGGATTGAAGCGTCCCGGACCAACTTTACTCGTACACTTACGATAGACCGATTTCATCGACTGACATGCAACTTGTTGCATAAAGATGACTGGCAGGTGTGTGTTTCTTTAACTTTAGTTGAATCGGTTTTGACCGAGGTGGTCCTTGGAGAAGGTTAAATAGCAATTTTCATATCATCATTGTGGCTTTGCGTAAGTAAGATGCGATCATTCTATATACCCATAGCAGCCACGTAAAACATGGAACAACAAATTAGAGGACGTTTAACTTGTTTTTGTAGGGTATGCATGTGATGTGATATGGCCAAAGACATGATATGATATAACGGATGTATGTGATGATCATGTTTTAATAGTTAAATATCGACTTGCACGTCGATGCTACGGCAACCGGCAGGAGCCATAGGGTTGTCTTTAATTATTTTGCGCTTGGTGATGCTTTGCTTTATCGCTAGTAGTAGCTTTAGTAGTAACAACATAGTTAGCGCGACAACCCCGATGGCAGCACAATGATGGAGATCAAGGTGCGGCGCCGGTGACGATTGAGATCATGCCGGTGCTTTGATGATGGAGATCAAGAAGCACAAGTTCATGGCCATATCATGTCACTTATGATTTGCATGTGATGTTAATCCTTTTATGCACCTTGTTTTCCTTAGGACGACGGTAGCATTATAAGGTGATCCCTCACTTAAATTTCAAGATACAATTGTGTTCTCCCCGACTGTGCACCGTTGCGACAGTTCATCGTTTCGAGACAACATGTGATGTTCGGGTGTGATAGACTCAACGTTCACATACAACGGGTGCAAAACAATTGCACACGCGGAACACTCGGGTTAAACTTGACGAGCCTAGCATGTACAAACATGGCCTCAGAACACAAGAGACCGAAAGGTCGAGCATGAATCATATAGTTGATATGATCAACATGGAGATATTCACCATTGGAGCTAAACTCAACTCACGTGATGATCGGACTTGAGTTAGTGAGTTTGGATCATGCATCACTCGAATGACTAGAGGGATGTCAATTTGAGTGCACTAGTGGAAAATGGCCCACTTGACTCGGTTCCAGAGGCCCATTAGCACCGGTTCTTGAACTGGGACTAAGTGGTCGGGACTAAAGCCCAAAACCTTTAGTCCCGGTTCGCTTAGGAACCGGGACCGAATGGTCTTGACGTGGCCACTGGGGGAGCCCGGACAGGAGGGCCTTTAGTCCCGGTTGGTCACACCAACCGGGACAACATGGTATCCACGCGTCAACATCTCGCCGAAGCTGGGGTTTTTATTTTTTTTGAACGCGCGCGCGGGGGTGTTGGAGGGTTAATTTAGTGTTTTCATATTGTGTTAGCTAGCTAACAGAGAGAAGTGTCCTCTCTTTCTCCGTGCTTGGTCGACACTAGCTACTATACATATAGAGAGAACATGACGCTAGCTAATAAGAAAATGAAGGAAACCATTTACAATACTTAACATCTTTTACAATGCCTAACATCATCTACCGAAGATCCAATCACAAATAGCTCACATGGTGTTCTCCGTCTTTAGGTATGACGTGGTGAAGAAAGAATCTCGCCAATTCCTCTTGAATTTCTCGTATGCCACCATCTGATAGGGGTTCATCCCGCTTCTTCCAGATCTAATTTAAAGAAGGGGGTCAATACATGCATATATATGAATAAAACTCAACACAATTGATGGTAATATAAAAAATAAAATTGTGAATATTATGTACGTACTACAAATTGTTCGTCAGAGATGCCCCGCCCAGATGTCGAGATGCCAATGAACTCGCATACGTAGTACACACATTTTTCAGTCCCACCTTCCTGGTACAAGCACTTTACGAGAATATATAGAGTTTAATCAAACTGATAAGCAAGCATGGTAACGATATATTGATAAAAATTTGAATCAATTAGAGATGCGTGGAACTAGCTAGTACTACTTACTGGGGGTGCGTAAATTACAACTCTTTGGGTATACCGCGAACCTTATTCGTGAACTTCTTCCAAACCCTGTCAGGCAAAGAAAATGATTACTTGATATCAGGAAATTAACGAGTGAACTTACTTCGTGGGGTGCGTAAATTTATATCAAGTTGCATGCCGGTATGGTCCCGGTATTGAGTGAACTTACTTCATGAGGATTGCAGTCATGTCCGCATAATCCTCTAGATCTTTACGTCTTGAGTCTAAGACAGTTACTTTTCCCACGTCAAGCTTAATGGATAGTAGAATAAAGTGGTTACTGCGCACGCATATATAACTCATCAATTACATTTACTTAAACTCGAGTAAGCGAAACCTAGTATACAGAGAAGACAACAACACACACTTGAAGTTATAAGGAAAGAGCATTTCCCTTTTGTTTTGATTTGCAAGCAACAACTTTAGCAACTTAACCTCGATCTCTTTGGTTTCATTTCGTACCGACAATACATCTACCGATTCTAGGCTAATGAACCCAACGTCGAAGATTCCAACTTTTTTTAATTCGACGATCTTCAATCTGCATAATATATATAGTGAGGATAATTGTAGATACATGCAATGAACGAGCTGAGCTAGAGACATAACTATAGAAGTAATACTTACAAACAGTAGGAAGTCAGGAGTTGTTTGTCGAGGGCCAGTTCATTGTATAAGTGAAATAACTCCTCAAATTAAACAAGCAGCACTGTAGCTCCAACGATATCATGATCTTTTTTCACTCTCATATACACACACTCTTTCCTAGTCTCCCTGAAGATGTTCATGTACCACTCATGCAATTCGTGCATCCTCAGTGTTAGAGGAGGATGACCAGGTTTGACGAGAGGCTTCCCGAGCACGTATTCATATGTTTCTTCATTTGTTACCTTAGCTATCTCAAAAATTACTGAATCGTTCACGTAATCACCAGGATTGGTACCGGGCAGCAACCCCGAATCATTAGTGACGATGATATCGCTAGACACCTTGAGCGGGGGGCACGATTGCTTCTTCTGTTGGCCGAGCTGGGGAATTATTTTCCCACTTCTTCGTTTTGCTAACATTGCATCACTGCTAGCCGCCAGAGCGGTGGCGGAGTCTGTCTTCCTCTTGAGAGAAGGAGGAGGAGGCGGCATCTTTCTTACTTGTGTAATTTTTGGCGGAGCGGCGACGACGTCTGTCTTCCGCCGTTGTGGAGGAGGCGGACTGCTCCGACACGCCCGAGGAGGAGCCGAAGGAGGAGGACTGCTATGATGTGCCTGAGGAGGAGCCGAAGGAGGAGAACTTCTCCGACGCGCTGGAGGAGGAGCCGAAGAAGGAGGCGGAGTGCTCCGACGCGCCGGAGGAGGAGCCAAAGAAGGAGGCGGACTGCTCCGACGCGCCGGAGGAGGAGCCGAAGAAGGAGGCGGACTGCTCCGACGTGCCGGAGAAGGAGTGGAAGAAGGAGGTGGACTGCTTCGACGCGTCAGAGGAGGAGCCAAAGAAGGAGGTAGACTGCTTTGACGCGTCGGAGGAGGAGCCGAAGAAGGAGGCGGACTGCTCCGACGCGCCGGAGGAGGAGTCGAAGAAGGAGGCGGAGTGCCCTCATGTGCCGGAGGAGGAACCGAAGAAGAAGGCGGAGTGCCCTCACGCGTCGGAGGAGCCGGAGTGCCCTGAGCATTCACCGGAGGAGGATGAGGAGTGCCCTGATCAGTTGCCCGAGGAGGATGAGGAGTGCCCTGATCACTCGCCGGAGGAGGAGGAGGAGGCGTCCAGTTTGGAAGCTTGATGTACTCCTTCGGCCATAGACGCGTACTCCTCAAAGCATGAACCAACTTATTCTCATCTTCACCTGTAGGGTGGTCAAGCTCGAGCTGCTCAAAATCCTCCTTTACTTCATCCACCATCACAACAACATAGCCACGTGGAATCGAACGGCAGTGAGAAGTTCCGTTGGATTGAGGAGGTGCAACAACACCGATATTAGCCTTGAAAGTGAGGTTCCGGCATTTCGTCAAAAGCTTGTAAGGTTGAGAGTCCGTGATAGTATCCACGGGGTAGCTAGGAGCCGTTAAGTCGGGCGGAACGAGCTCCGTGGAAGCCATGCTGCTTCTCTGCTGAGATGTTGGGGTAAATTGTGGGGTAGTTTCGTGCCGCTGAGATGGTTGGTCGGCAGGCGGCAACCCGCTGACTCTCAAGTTCCTCTAGAATTTGTAGTCATGGATTGATCTTCTGCATGTTCCTCACTTCCGCTTTCCTCTTTCTCGCTCGGCTTACGTAACCGGCTGCGTCGGGAAACCCAACCTTCCATGGAACGGAGCCTGGTGTGCCTCGTGTTCGTCCAGGGTGCTCAGCATTCCCTAGGGCCTCAGTCAGCTCGTCCTTCTCTCTTCCGGGAAAGAATGCCCCTTCCCGCGCTGTGGTGATACACTGCTGAAGCTTGTTGATGGGTGTTGCAAGTTGCTCGTCCGTCCAATGACATTCCCCTGTTTCAGGGTCCAAAGATCCCCCAACCCCGAAGAACCAATTCGTTGAACGGTCGGGCCAGTTCCATGTCTGTGGTTGCACTCCTTTAGCAATCAGGTCATTCTCAGCTTTGTCCCACAAGGGACGGCCTTTGAGGTAGCAACCTGACCCCGTGTGATGGTGATAGTGCTTCTTTGTAGCATTGTTCTTGTATGTCTCTGACATTTCCTTACTCTTGTCCGATGACTTGTAGGCCACAAATGCGGTCCGGTGATCTCTCATCTTCTCAAATTGGCCGACGAATTCTGGAGTCTTCCCTTTGTCGACATACTTTGATTTCAACTCTTTCTTCCACCTCCTGAATAGTTCTACCATCTTCTTAAGAGAACACGCCTTGACCAGTGGCTCTATAACTGGCTTATTCGGATCCTCCTCTGACGGTAGGGTGAAATTTTCCTTCAACACGGTCCAAAGATCATCTTTCAGCCTATCGGTGACATAATCACCTTCAGGGACGTTGTCGCCCTTAGGCTTATTCCATTGCTTGATGCTGATCAAGATGTTCTTTGTGACAATAGCTCCGCACTGAGCAGAAAATGCGTCCCTGGTCCGCTTGGGTTCAATCGGTAGGCCATCGTTCGACAGTTCTATGATCATGAACTTTTGAACCTTGCCCAACCTTCTCGTCGGGCCTCGTCTCGTTACCGAAGTTTGGCTCAATCCAAACTTTTCAATAGCTCCCTCCTTCGTCCGGTCACCGGAGCCGTCATCATGGTCTCCTTCCTCTGGGATTCGGTACCCACCGAAGCCATCATGATAATGTCCTTCCTCCTCCATTGTTCGATCACCGAAGCCATCATGATAATGTCCTTCCTCCGGGATTCGGTAGTCACCGATGTCGCAGAGCAAAAATTTGACATTACTACCGTCGATGTGGATTATATCCCCCAAAATTAGTTCTTTTTCCATGTCTCTTGGAATATCCATTGTTTCTGCAAATATTACAAAGTGGGAGAAGCCCTTTATACACAATCCCAAATATTAACATAAAAACTTAATTTGTAACTTAATCTAATCTGAATATTTTTATAATTTTTATAACTTTATTTGCTATTGTAACTGAATCTAATTAAATATTTTTATAATTTTTATAACTTGTGTCACATTGGGGAGTTCAAAAATGTATCCAACATATTCTAATACGACTGAAATACACGCACATGGATTCGCAATTAGACTACGTATTCTCACACACATGGATTCACAAATAGGGAGATGGAGACCAATGGACGTGCTACCGGCGACTACGGCGGGCTTCGGGACAACGACGGGCGACGGGCAACGACGACGACGGCGATGGAATCAGGGTCTACGGCAATGACGGCGACAACGACGACGGGCGGCGACGGGCGATGACCACGACAGCGATGGGCTCGGGGGTGACGGCGTCGATGTGACGATGACGACGATGGGCTAGGGGACGACGACGACGATCATGGGCTCGGGGACAATGATGGGCTCTGGGACGACGACGACAACGATGGGCTCGGGGACGACGGCGATGACGATGGGCTTGGGGACGACGATGGGTTCAGGGACGACGGCGACGACGATGGGCTCCGGGGTGATGGCGACGGCGAAGGCGATGGGGGGCGACGACAGGCTCGTGGAGGAGGCGCTGGCTGGCGGCGGCGGCCTCGGGTGCGACGACGACGAAGAGAGAACGGGGAGGGGGGGATGGAGGTTGGTGGAAATTTCAACTACTCCCGCAATATACGAACACCTTTGTTCCGGTTCGTGGCTCAAACCGGGACCAAAGCATACCTTCAGTCCCGGGTTGTTACACCAACCGGGACTAAAGGTCAATTTCAACAACTCCCGCACTATATGTGAAACCTTTGGTTTCGGTTGTGGCACCAACCGGGACCAAAGCCACACTTCCGCTGGCCCAAAAGGGCGGAAGAAGAGTAGTTTCGTACCGGTTGGTGGCTAGAACCGGGACAAAAGGTCCGTTGGCCCATTTGATATTTTTCATACATTTGCTGATTTTTTGGGATCTAAATGACCCTTAAATTGAAATGCACTACAAATGAACTATGAAAATGTTGAAAGTTGGCATGGTATAACCATTTCACGCACATAGCATGTGCTATAAAGTTGAGAGGGTTGCGGCAAAAACTGGATGCACACCGTGTACAAAACAAACAATCTCTTTTGAAGTATTAGTGTTTCATACAAAACTCATCTGTTATAAAGGGATTTCATTTTTTGAACTTATTTGAACTCCGGAATTTTTGTGTGTTCAAAATGCACCATTCAAAGACACATCATCAATTTCCAACTATTTCTGACTTCATTTGGTATTTTTCATGCATTTACTGATTGTTTTTGAGCTAAATGACCCTTAAATTGAGAAGCTCTACAAATGAACTCCAAAAATGTTGAAAGTTGGCATGGTATCATCATTTCACCCACATAGCATGTGCTAAAAAGTTGAGAGGGTTGCGGCAAAAACTGGATGCACTTCGTGTACAAAACGGACAATCTCTTTCGAAGTATCACGGTTTCATACGGAAACTCATCTGTTACAAAGGGATTTCATTTTTTTGAACTTATTTGAATTCCAGACTTTTTGTGTGTTCAAAATGCACCAGTCAAAGACACATCATCAATTTTTAACTATTTCTGACTTCATTTGGTATTTTTCATGCATTTACTAATTTTTTTTGAGCTAAATGACCCTTAAATTTAAAAGCACTACAAATGAACTTTGAAAAGTTTGAAAGTTGGCATGTTATCATCATTTCACCCAGATAGCATGTGCTAAAAGTTGAGAGGGTTGCGGCAAAAAATCCATGCACTTCATGTACAAAACGGACAATCTCTTTCGAAGTATCAGGGTTTCATACGAAAACTCATCTGTTACAAAGGGATTTAATTTTTTTGAACTTATTTGAACTCCAGAATGTTTGTGTGTTCAAAATGCACCATTCAAAGCAACATCATCAATTTTCAACTATTCAATTGCACCATTCAAAGCCACATTGCGGATGAAAAGCACTACGAGAACTCATGTGTTACAAAGGGCATCTATTTTCTTCAGTTTTTCTTCGCTTGTGTTCCTTGCTTATTGCACTGTAACCATGGATAATCTTCATAGTTTAACAGGGTGCTTGGGTCAGGCTTGACTTTGAAGGGAGGAATTTCATGAAACTTTTCATAATCTTCACACATGTCTGTCTTGCCCTCCAATCCCACGATGTCTCTTTTTCCTGAAAGAACTATGTGGCGCTTTCGATCATCGTATGATGTATTCGCTTCCTTATATTTTCTTTTTCTTTGTTTGGTAGACATGTCCTTCATATAAAAAACATGCGCCACATCATTGGCTAGGACGAATGGTTCCTCTATGTGCGCAAGATTGTTCAGATCCACTGTTGTCATTCTGTACTGTGGGTCTATCTGTACCCTCCCTCCTAACACATTGACCCATTTGCAATGAAACAAAGGGGACTTCAAATAATGTCCATAGTCAAGTTCCCATATGTCCACTATGTAACCATAATATGTGTCCTTTCCCCTCTTGGTTGCTGCATCAAAGCGGACACCGCTGTTTTGGTTGGTGCTCTTTTGATCTTGGGTGATCGTGTAAAATGTATTCCCATTTATCTCGTACCCTTGGTAACTCAATACAGTCGAAGATGTTCCCCTGGCCAACGAGTACAACTCATCAGAAACAGTATTGTCACACATGAGACGTTTTTGCAACCAACTGCCAAAAGTCCTGATGTGTTCAAATGTAATCCAGTCGTCACACTGCTCCGGGTGTATGGAGCTCAGAATATTCTTGTGTTCATCGACATACGGTGTCACCAAGGTAGAATTATTAGAACTGTGTAGTGTGCTAGAGACCAAGAATGCCCGTCCGTACATATTATTGAGTCTGCTCCTAGTGTGCCTTTTCCAGTCAGTCTCCCCTCATACCGCGATTGAGGGAGACCAATCTTCTTAAGGTCAACAATGAAGTCAACACAAAACCAAATGACATCCTCTGTTTGATGGCCCATGGAGATGCTTCCTTCTGTCTTAACGCGGTTACGAACATATTTCCTTAAGACTCCCATGAACCTCTCAAAGGGGAACACATTGTGTAGAAATACAGGGCCTAGAACGACAATCTCGTCGACTAGATGAACTAGGACGTGCGTCATGATATTGAAGGATGATGGGAACACCAGCTCAAAACTAACAAGACATTGCACCAAATCACTCCTTAACCTTGGCAGGATTACTCGATCGATCACCTTCTGAGAGATTGCATTGAGGAATGCACATAGCTTCACAATGGCTAATCAAACGTTTTTCGATAGAAGCCCCCTGAATGTAACTGTAAGCAGTTGGGTCATAATCAAGTTGCAGTCTTGAGACTTCAGGTTCCAGAACTTTTTCTCTACCATATTTATTATTCCCTTTATATTCGACGAGAAGCCAGACAGGACCTTCATACTGAGCACGCATTCAAAGAAGATTTCCTTCTCTTCTTTGGTAAGAGCGTAGCTGGCAGGACCTTCATACTGCTCTAGATGCATGCCATATTTTTCTTGCACACGTTGAGGTTCCTCTCGTGCCTCCGGTGTATCTTTTATCTTCCCATACACTCCCAAGAAGCCTAGAAGGTTCACGCAAAGATTATTTGTCACCTACATCACGTCGATTGTAGAGCGGACCTCTAGGTCTTTCCAATAGGGTAGGTCCCAAAATATAGATTTCTTCTTCCACATGGGTGCGTGTCCCGCATCATCATTCGGAACAGATAGTCCGCAAGGACCCTTTCCAAAGATTACTTGTAAATCATTGACCATATCAAGTATGTGATCACCAGTACGGAGGGCGGGATTCTTCCGGTCATCTGTCTCACCTTTGAAATTATTTCGTTTCTTTCGATATTGATGGTTGGTCGGAAGAAATCGACGATGCCCCATGTACATATTCTTCCTGCATTTGTCCAAATATATACTGTCGGTGTGATCTAAACAGTGTGTGCATGCATTGTATCCCTTGTTTGTCTATCCTGAAAGGTTACTGAGAGCAGGCCAATCGTTGATGGTTACAAACAACAACGCATGTAGGTCAAATTCCTCCTGTTTGTTCTCATCCCACACACGTACACCATTTCCATTCCATAGCTGTAAAAGTTCGTCAACTAATGGCCTTAGGCACACATCAATGTCATTTGCGGGTTGCCTAGGGCCTTGGATGAGCACTGGCATCATAATGAACTTCCGCTTCATGCAAAACCAAGGAGGAAAGTTATACATACATAGAGTCACATGCCATGTGATATGCACTACTGGAAAAACATAATTTGCCGACAGCTTTCAGCTTTGCCGTCAGCAATTTCATGGGGCTGACGGCAAAGAGACTTTGCCCTCAGCCTAAATAAGTGCTGACAGCATAGGAGAGGCTCACGGCATAGATAATCTATGCCGTCCGCTTTATCTAAGCCGTCAGCCAGCTGACAACAAAGGAGAAAAACACTGACGGCATAGGGAGGCTGACAGCATAGGGAGCTAACCCGGTCCCACGTTCGACCAATGCTTAACGGGAGTCGTCTTTGCCGACAGCCAGCTGAGGGCAAAGACTAACTGTTGTCCTTGCCGACACCCGGCTGAGGGCAGAGACTAACGGCTGTCTTTGGCGACAGCTGGCTGAGGGCAAAGCCACGTTCCTTATCCAGCTACACCTGATCGAGAGCAGCTCCCCGTGCCCACCTTTCTCTCGTGACCTCACCTCTCGCAGAGCTGCTAGGGTTCCCCACCGCCGCCGGCCTCCTCGGTCGCCGCCGCCAGCCTGCTCGGTCGCTGCTGCTGCCCTACCGGTGGTCGTCGCCCTCACCTGTCTTCGTCGCCGTCGTTCTCCGCTCCGTTCCCGCTCGACCGTGATCGAGGAGACCGACCGGTTCGCGCCTCCCCGCCGGTCGCCATCCGCCGCAGCCCCTTCCCGTTCATTCAGGCGGCAAGCTCATCTGCGAGAGGTCATCTGTCGACCGTGCTCTTCTTGCTCGAGGCACACATCTTCTACGACTTATTCCGTCCTGCAGCTTGCATCCGCTTCGGTCCTTCCGTGCCAATCCGGCAGCTCTTCTCCTACTGTCTTGCAGCTCCATTACTCCGGTCCGGCAACTCATTCTGACCAAGGTATAAGCTTTTCTATGCTTCACATCTATAAATTTATTTGTGCTGTTAAACTTTATTCCGGTCTGCATTTTATTTGTGTTGTTAAACTTTATTTACAAATTCAGTTTATAGTGATACACTTGCATAGTACAGTCTCTGCATTTTTTATACTGTTCAATTTTGTTTATAAATACAGCTTGAACTGATAAACTTGCACATCGATGTGTTTGTACTACTAAATTTTGTTCTATAGATTCAATTTTTACTGATAAAACTGCACTCAACACAGTATAGATTCAGATAGATGTTTCCAAAATAATGAATCAGCTACATGACAGGATAAAATAGAATTCACATGCACATCAACACATAGTGCTTCCCCTTCTTTTCACCATGTAACCTCCTTCCTGCTGCACCGGCTAGAAACATGATTCAGACAAAAGAAACCTCAGCTAAAGAAAGTAATAAACAAGAAGGGGGGCAGGTATCACTTCTTAGGAATGTTGTCGTCTCCAACTTCAACATCCATCATAGCAAACCATGAGTACAAAACATACTTTAGCTACCATTCTTGTATAAGAAAACAAATGCAACACAAGCAGGTCATGAGCATCTGCACTTGCTCGCAGTCAATATGTCACCATCTTTGAGAGCATCAGGCTCACTTTAACATAGGATCAGAAGAACAAGTAGGAAGAGTGGAGGAGAGGGACACGACAGGGAGAGTGACCTAGAGGATGAACAGGGTCGCAAGACACAATGAGAGAACCATCGCTTCAATCGCAGGGCAGCAGGGCACAAATTCAATACCATAACCCAATGCTACCAAATATTTAACAAGTCCATGTCTTCCAGAACCTGAAGTAAAACATGAAAATGCAGAACTATATAAGCAGCCTAGGATTTGCATAATACAAGAAATCTTCCATGAACAAAGAAATAGGGTACGTAGTACCTTCTTCGCAAAAATTCATCCATCAATTGTTTTTCAGCCACCTTCTGAGCTTTCTTACTTGCATCCGTGTGCGGGTATCGGAATATTTAGAGCACTCTGTTTCATACTTCTTAACCCTATTTGTAATTTTGTTCAATTCATGGAAACAAGAACCCTGAGGAATGAAAAGAAAAATTAGTCCATAAAAAGAAAGTGAGCAGAATGCTATAAGGTACGAGTCAGGATATACTAAAAGTGGACATACCTTGTTGCTAAAGCAGACCTGGGATGTTAGTATTAGTTAGCTAGCTGTTACTATTAGTTAGCTAGCTGTTAGCAATAGAAAGAAAATAATAAGAAGAAAATAAATAGAAGAAGAGAAGAGTAACAAAACTTGAATAATAAATTATAAATAATAGATGTTAGTATTAGTTAGCTTAATTACCGCGAGTGCGTATTTGTGTTGATTGAGTGCATTTAAATGTGCAGTATCTTCTCCGCGAGGGTTTGGTTTTCTACGACCTCCCCTACATTCAGAGGTGAGCACATCTGTTAACTCCTCCTCCACCCCCTTTATTTTGCTCTGTTCCGGCCTTCGTGCTGATGACACTATCGAGCTAGGTATTTTTAGTATTAAAATGCAAAGTTGTTGCATAACCAATATGCGTCTCCCATTCGAAAGGGTTCCTGTTATAAATATGCATGCATTTGCATATTTATAACGGTGATTCTTTCGAATTGTCCAACATTATCCATGGATAGCCCGGGTATGTGTAGATTGGGTCGTTTCCCACGCTTTGCTCCGGATCCCATGCAGAGTTTCGACAACGCCTCCTTGTTGTTCTCCGGGTACACATCCTCTCGGTTAGTTGCCAAGAAGTGTATCACGAGAACAACGTGGAGGCACTGCCGAAATTTTGTGTTGGATCGGGAGCAGAGCATGGGGAAATGACCCAATCTACACATACTCGGGTGGGATTAGGACCCATCTTTACCTAGTAACTGGTAGGTATGCATGCCGTGCATCCCAATGTATTAACCATGATTAAAAAATGGCCATAATTAATTTAACATACTTGATGAACTAATAATTTATATTGTTTATATGTGGATACTATATAGCTAGCTTGCCAGAATGACTGATCGTGAATGGATGTACACCGGTCACCATAGATATGACCGATGAATGGTTGAGAAAAACCTATGAATTCGTGCAAACGGCATTTTCTAAAGGCCAGCCAAAAACATGGTGCCCCTGCACTAAGTGCAAGAATTATTCGTGACAGACAAAGGATGTAATGGGTAAACACCTGCAGATGTGTGGCTTTACTCCCGGATATACCTTATGGACATTTCATGGTGAGTCGGCCCAACGTAACAGAGACGAGGTGTTGCGTCGACGCACCGATGATTATGGTACAGGGATCGAAGACATGGTGAATGACTTTGATGATGCTCGGAGCAAGGACGAAGAGATGGAGGAATCCGTGAAAGCCTTCTATGCCATGTTGGACTCTTCAAAACGTCCAACACACTAAGATTTCTCAGATAGATGCCATCGCACAAGTAATGGATCCGAAAGCCCAATTCAACATTGGAAGAGACCCGTTTGACTCAGTGATGACCCTATTTGGGTTCTTTCTACCCGAAGGTCATATTATGCCTTCAAACCTATATGAGTCAGACAAAATCCTTAGTGCACTCAAGATGCCGTATGAGCAGATACATGTTTGTGAGAAAGGATGTGCCTTATTTAGGAAAGAGTATGCGGTCGAAACATATTGTCCATTTTGCAAGTCCTCCAGATATGTTGAGGTAGAAAACGGTGAAGGTGAGAAGAAGAAGAGCAAAATCCCCGTGAGTGTCCTACGATATCTGCCGATCCTACCAAGACTTCAATGACTTTACATGCTCGAAGAAACAACAAAACAGATGACATGGCACAAACATGGAATTAGGAAAGAATGAGATGAACACGGAGTTCTGATGTTGCTACACCCTTCAGATGGTGACGCATGGAAGGCATTCGATAGTATACATAAGGAAAAAAGCTAAAGAACCAAGGAATTGTCGAATCGCCATCAGCCTCGATGGGTTCAATCCTTTTGGTATGACGGCTACCCAATATAGTTGCTGGCCTATATTTGTCATTCCCCTCAATCTTCCAGCATCATCCATTATGCAAAGAAAGCACATAATTCTGACATTGATAGTTCCAGGGCCAAACTACCCAGGGAAGAATACGAGTGTGTACATGCAACCGCTGATGGATGACTTGAAAGAAGCTTGGGTGAATGGGGTCAACACATATGACACATCTAAGAAAGAGAACTTTCAAATGTATGTTTGGTACCAATACTCGTTGCATGATATGCCGGCATTTGCGCTTTTCGTTGCCTGGTGTGTGCATGGAAGGTTCCCATGCCCACAATGCAAGGCAGCTCTTAAGTTTCATTGGTTGCTGGCGGGTGGGAAGTATTCCTGCTTTGACTTGCATAGACAGTTCTTGCCTATGGACCATCCATTCAGAAAAGACAAGAAGAATTTCATGAAAGGTAAAGTTGTCAAACACTCGGCACCACCTGCGTTGACGGGGGCACAAATTAATGAACAGTTAAAATCTATGGAGCCTGATCCAAACCGTCCAGGATATCTCTTGGGTTATAATGAGGAACACGCCTGGACCCATAGGCCATGCATCTGGGATCTCCCCTACTTCGAAGACCTCTTACTTCCACACAACATTGACATGATGCACACTCAAAAGAATATCGCCGAGGCCCTTCTTGGCACATTTTTTGGCACTGATAAGGGCAAAGATAATACAAAGGCTAGAGTTGACCAGGAGACTCTGTTTGATAGGCCATCACTAAACATGCGAGAACCGAAAGGAAGAAAAAATTGGTCCAAACCACCTGCCTTGTACAATCTTGAGAAGGGAGCAATAAGGGAAATCCTCTTGTGGGTGCAAAAAAAGTTGTTGTTCCCCGATGGGTATGCTGCGAATCTAGCGAGGGGAGCGAGCATTGAAAAAATGAAAATTTTTGGGCTCAAGAGTCATGATTGACACATATGGCTTGAGCGGATAATACCGGTGATGTTGCATGGTTATATCCCCGAGGCTGAATGGCTAGTATTGGCCGAGTTGAGCTATTTCTTCCATGTTCTTTGTGCTAAAGAGTTGTCGCGTGCCTTGATAGATGACAAGGAAGAGTTGGCGCCTGAGTTGCTCTGCAAGTTAGAGAATATTTTTCCACCGGGCTTCTTTAATCCGATGCAACACATGATTTTGCATCTCCCAACCGAGGCAAGATTGGGTGGCCCTGTGCAAAATCGTTGGTGCTACGCAACTGAAAGAATGCAGAAGACACTTCGAGGAAAATGTAAAAATAAACGTAGAATTGAAGCATCGATGGCCAAGGCGTTCATTACCGAGGAGGCGGCAAACTTCGTAACAGCACACTATGATGCCACTATGCACAACTTGCATAATCCAAAGCCTCGGTACAATCTGGGCGACCCCAAAGCCTCTTCAAAGGGAAGCTCGCACCTTCTGGAGTGGGAAAACCAAAGTTGTTGTGCGTCGAGGAGTGGCGCACACTAACGATGTATATATTGAACAACTTAACAGAAGTTTGGCCATACATCGAGTAAGTGCTCTGTACATTGTTTTGCAACTTTAACAAGTTTGGTGTCTAACAACTACTATTAATTGATACAGTTGATACGTCGAACAATTCTCGTATGGTGTTGCAATCGAAAAAGAATCCATTCTCGAGTATGAACTTCTTGAAAAGATAGGAGGCGACTATCCCGGTTTCATCTCTTGGTTCAAAAAAAGGTACCTCCCTTATATATAATAGGTGTTTTCCTTTGTTGCTATTACTCATGAGTAACACACCAAATTCTATCTTTTCTTAACTTCCAGGCTAATTCAGATGAGCAAGTCGACAATGAATTGAGACAAATAGCCAATGGTTTTGACTTCAAGGTCCGTACATTTCAGAAGTACGACATCAATGGGTATCGCTTTCGTACTGCTAACAAAGAGCTTTCAATGCTCGGTCGAAAAACAAACAATTCCGGTGTCTCTCTATAGGCGAGGGAGGTGTCGAGTATTATGGAAAACTTGAAGAAGTCTACGAAGTTCATTATTATGGTGAAAATCCTCCGAACGTTGTTGTGTTCAAATGTCATTGGTTCGATCCTACTAAGACAAGACGGACTCATGAACATCTTGGGATTGTCGAAATTCGACAATACAGGCAGTTAAGCGGTGCCGATGTCTATATTGTGGCTCAACAGGCCACCCAAGTTTTCTATCGGCCATACTATCGTCAAAGTGTTAAGAACCTGGAAGGTTGGTATGTCGTGTTCCATGTGCGCCACATCTTAGACCACCTCCCCCAAATGAAGACAATTATGAACCTCAAGTTGACCCAATAACATATGATGGATAACTATTCCAAGAATCACGTGGCGTGAGACGGCGTACCCGAAACTGCTTTACATCCACCCTGAACACGGAGGAACAAGAATCACGTGATGATGAGGAAGAAGTGGATGTAGAAGAGGTTACCAATGCGGATGAGCTATGAATGCTTGATCGGTTACAAAAAGGCCTTCCACATGATGTCCCTGAACCCGATGACGATATCAGTCATGACGACACGTGTGATACTCATGATGATTTTGCTTCAATTGACCATGGAGAAGAGACAGATGGTCCCGACTATTAGTACTTTGTATGCATCCAAACATTGTTGTTTAATTATTCAATTATTAGTTGAATTATTCATGTATTTATTATTGTTTGTTTAATTATTGTCCTTGAATTTGTACTAATTATTGAACTATTTATCGTTACAGGTGGGGAGACATGGCAGGCGGGGATAAGTTGAGGATAGCACCTGGGCAGCTACGGAGAACTTCGTTGCAGAGCTTTGTCGAGGAGCCCCGTGGGAGAGGCGGAGGAAAGAAGAGAGGAAAAGGACGTGGTCGTGGGAGAGGGAGGCTGCCTGATAGGAGCCAGTCGCCACCACCCTCGACTACTTCTGTCTCAGCCACTTCACCCTTGCAGACGAGGGTGTCACTGGTGCAGGATATTCCCATCCAGGAGCAGACACCGATGCAGGGGGCTGAGGCGGAGGCTGAGGCGGAGGCTGAGGCGGAGGGAGCTGAGGCGGAGGCTGAGGGGGCTGCCAGCAAGTCGGTCTACCAACGTGGTATGACACGAGTTCCACACCGATTGGAGTTGCAGCCCAGGGCGTTCATTAAGCCATATGGCGAGAAGTAAGTTGATATATATTGTGTACCTTATATCATTATATTTCACCAAGTAGCTAATGTCTTTGCCTTATCATTATGTAGGGGGTGGGATTACCCGAAGAATACCCGGAATCCAAACTGCCTCCTTGGTGCTTTACTTAGGGAGCACTTCCCCGGGATAGTGCAGTTGCCCGGTGAGGGTATGGTTCCCGAGCTAGGACTCAAGTGGGAGCACTACCAAGCTGCTCTGCTCCCGGAAAACACACATGTGAATGGTGTTGTTTGCGTGAGAATGGCCGACAAGGTGTTGGCTAATTTTTGGGTAACTATTATTTTACCCAATAAAAAGTATACAATGTTATATATTGTTATTTCCTTCCAAATCATTTCACTATTCATCTATGCATCTATATGGCATAATTGCAGAGTTACTTTACGGTTGAGGAGGGAATGGAGGAGGCGGCCAAGGATTACCTCGTGAAAGAGTGCAAGAGTTTATTGAATAACACGAGGCACAAGCTGCGTGTTCAGGCTATTCGAGATTGGTACGCCAAGCAAGGGGAGCCGAAGACAAAGACTGAATGTCGAAAGATGTACCTTGATAAGACCGAGTACATGGAGGTATGTACATTCCAAAGATCAATTCTTTAATAGTTTTGTTAGGGCTAGTTAGCTCTATTTAGTTATAATACTTAGTTTCATTCTTCATTAACTTACATTCATAGGTGCCCCCGAGATGGTTGGCCGATAAGATGGATTGTTGGGAGATGATAGTGGACAGGTGGTGCACAGAGGCTTGGTTGAGCACCCACACTATGGCCAAGGACTGTCGTGCCCAATTGGTTGGTGTGCCACACCACCAAGGCAATCCCAACATCAAGCAATACGCCAAAAAATGGGTATGTGTGCCTTGTTTTGTTTCATCAATAATTCATTCGTTCATGATTTTTGGTGTACTAATTCTTTGTCTTTTCGTGTAGGCCAAACACAATAACCAGCCCGAGCATCAAGGATACACCGCGTTTAGCATGGCTCATAAAGGTTCGTACAAGAAGACAAAGGCATATTCTGAGGGGGACGGGCCGTCGGCGTACACAAGCCTGTCCGCCTACAACAAGATGACATCTTATTGTGAGGTGGTCAAATAGCTGCACGTGCCTGACTTTGACCCGAGCCAGAATCCTATCAATCCGGAGGCGTTGACGATCTCTGGTGGCGGTAAGAGTCATGGCACGCTCTCCATGTGCGATGGCTTCATCCCTATCACTGAGACTCTATCTCAGATCAAGGCGAGGAAAATGAGCTCCGCTCCTGTAATACGACAACGCGCAAGGCCAGTTGATCTTGCCATCGAGGTTAGTTTTCTTCATTATTTCTTTCGTTCATTTGTCCCTGGATGGATGATGAAAATTCCTTTTGAGGAGTGGTTGCAGGCCGCACTTATGAAGGAGAGGGAGGCCACCAGGCTCTTGTTGGAGGAGAGGGACCGAAATACACAGAGGTTGCTTGAGGAGGAGAGGGCACGCAATACTTCCCATGCGAAGGCCATGCACGACTTCGTTGTGGTAAGTCAATTGTGTGAGAAGCAAGGATATGTGTTAGAAGCAACAAGGCTATTTCTTTGACTCCTCGAAAACTAATTTGCAGGCTATGCGTGAGAAGCAAGGTTTGCCGCCCCCTCCGCCGATGCCTTCTCTAGTGGGAACGGTGAGTTCCCTTTCAATGACCAACCTTGCACGGTCTTATACCATTGACTGTCGCCGTGCTAACCACATATTTTAACTCTTGCCTTGTTGCAGCATCATTCCAGAGTTGAATCCCACGATCCCTTTATTTCTGCTTGTGAGAGCCCTAGCAACCCAGCGACCAACGGAGATGGTGCTTCTCCTCCGTTTCTTGGCATTCGGTAAGTTATTCCTCTCCTTCTTATTCTTCTTATTGTTTAGATCAACTTAGATTATGCCATGCTTTAGTTAGCTTAGTAAATTATAGTTGATATTAGCCAGGCTTTAGTTAGCTTAGTAAATTCTAGTTGATAATTAGCTTACTTACCTAAAAAATTACATAATTAGCTTACTTACTTCAAAAATGACATAATTACTTGATAACACAAAAAATAGCATAATTAGTTGATATTAGAGCTCAAAAATGATATAATTAGTTTAGAAAGTTTTAAAAGAAACCGGAAGAGAAGAACAAAGAAGAGATGAAGAAATAAGAGAAGAAGAAACAGGAGAAAAAGATAACTTCTCTTCTTTCTTTTTCTCCATCTTCTTCTTCTTATTTTTCTTCTTGTTGTTGTTCTTGTTGTTGTTGTTGTTCTTCTTCTTCTTCTTCTTCTTCTTCTTCTTATTCCACTTCTTTTTCTAATTTCTTAGCTTAATTTAGATAACTTCTTTCTTATTGTATTCTTCTTCTAACTTCTTTTTCATTATGCAGATTTTGATAAAGCAGTATGGCATATGGATGGATGCTCCAGGGACTGTACTCATGTAGTCTTAGATGAACTTTGTAATGCACTTGTATTTGCGGATGCACTTTTTATGCTTTGTAATACTTTGTGATCTTGTTTACACTTTAATTACATATATTGGTGTTGTTTGCACTTTGTGATGCACTTGTGTGGTGCTGTTTGCACTTTGTGATGCACTTGTGGTGCTGTTTAGGGCCTGGGCATATATATATATATATATATATATATATATATATATATATATATATATATATATTGCTGTTTGTATCTATGTTTTGCAAATGCAGGGAATTAACAGAAAACAAATATGAAAAAAGTAGAGGGGGTCTTTGCCTACAGTTTACTGACGGCAAAGGCTTTGCCGTCGGTGGACTGACGGCAAAGAAGGACACGTGGCGACAGCCTGTGTAACCTGGCAACTATGGGAATACCAAATTTTCCCAGATTTTCGGCTTTGCCGTCAGCTGTGCTTCGGTTGTGGGCAAAGAGGGGACCCATGGTACCGAGGTTTTCGGCTTTGCCGTCAGCTTTGCTCTGGCTGTGGGCAAAGAGGGGACCCAGGGGACCCAGGTTTTCGGCTTTGCCGTCAGCTTTGCTCCGGCTGTGGGCAAAGCCTGCCATTAACCTTCTAACGGGGCTCGGCCTGCGCCGTTGCCGGAATTGCTCTGTGCCGTCAGCCCGTGCCACAAAGCTTATGGCAAAGGCTTTGCCGTCGGTCGATTTTCAGCTGACGGCAAAGAAGGTGATTGTCGATAAAATCGTGGCCGACTCCTTTGCCGAC
Organism: Hordeum vulgare subsp. vulgare; assembly: GCF_904849725.1. Classification (NCBI taxonomy): domain Eukaryota; kingdom Viridiplantae; phylum Streptophyta; class Magnoliopsida; order Poales; family Poaceae; genus Hordeum; species Hordeum vulgare. The sequence continues at coordinate 295,026,386 of NC_058522.1, forward strand.
CGCACACTGACGGCAAGGCCTTTGCCATCCGTTAAGGTGTCCGTTGCCGTCAGCTCTGGCTGTCGGCAAACCAGCAGATTCCAGTAGTGATGCTTGCTGCTCTGCTCCCCAAAAGGATTAACACCATCTGCACTTAAACCAAACCATACGTTCCTTGGGTCACGTGTAAAGTCACTCCACTTTCTCTCGATCTTTCTCCAGTGCGACTCGTCAGCGGGTGCTCTACAACTTCCCGTCTTTCTTACGGTCTTTTATGTGCCATTGCATCAGCTCAGCATGATTTTTTGTTTTTGAACAGACATTTCAACCGTGGTATTATAGGAGCATACCACATCACCTTGGCAGGAACCATCTTCCCGATGCACTGGCCTCAACATCACCTGGGTCATCTCTTGTGCTATTATACCGCAATGCGCCGCATACCGGGCATGCATTCAAATCCTCATACGCACCGCGGTAGAGGAGGCAGTCATTAGGGCATGCATGTATCTTCTGCACCTCCAATCCTAGAGGGCATAGAACCTTCTTCGCTTCGTACGTACTGTTGGGCAATTTGTATCCTTTGGAAGCTTCTTTGTCGGGACCCCAATCCTGAGTCATAAGAACCTAGCGTGTGACACATCACATCACTTTGCGGCCTCACGCACGGTAAACTCCACGGCTGCCACCTTACCTTGGCCGGGACCGTTTGCGTCTTTTGGCTCACGTATATTAATATGTTGCTAGCATTCAAACGACAAAGAACCCGGTTCGACATGACTAGTTATAAACCCAAGCGGTACATCCGTACAGGGATAGGCATACATAACCCAGCAAGGCAGGTGTCGATCAACATCGTGTGTAGACGAGTCATAGCAAGCTACAAGGACTCCATTACACCGCGTGACATTTCCCCGAGGGGACAGACACAACAACAAAGAAGGATACACGTCGGTCAATCAATGTGTCTAGAGCAGTAGCAAGCTACCAAGGATCGATCGAAGCACAAAGAGGCATTTCCCTTAAAAGAGTACTACTAAAGGCACACAACTAGGTGTCGAATCCCACACATATAATGCATTTCATAACATACACACAATATGCACGGCATGTGTAGATACAACATGGCATCACAACATAACTCTATGACTCAAGCTATTATTAAGGACTCATAAGAATCAACATAGTGTGATATTACAAACAGGTGTCTCGTTACCCGACACTCAAGTCATACAAACAAAAAGCGGAAGCAAATCATGTCTGGGTACAGACATCTACTAAAAGTGGCTAGAAGAGTCTGGAAAGCTACTATGACCCTACAAAAGGAGCCAGACCTCCGTCTGGGATTCCCAAGCTATTCCGGTCAACATCGAACACATCGCGTAGAACCTTTTAATGAGTCTAAGTCTTCTCTGCAAAAACGTAAATAAAGCAACTGTGAGTACAAAGGTACTCAGCAAGTCTTACATCAGAACTATCTACATATGCATCATATTTCAATGAAAGGATTGTGGGATTTGATTGCAGCAAGTCAGCTTTGACTCTTGGCTAACCTGTACTACGACTACAAGTCCCTTATTTGAGATGGGATAGCGCACACGAGTCCACATATTCACCAATGCAATACACCACTATGGATCCACTCTCGTCTCCCTACGACAAAGCCTTCCATAACACTCACACTTATCTTGCATGTTTCAGAGTATCCATTTAAATTGTCCATGTTCCACATAATGTTTCCAAGTAGTCCATATCCGAGGACGCGGCTGTTCGAACAGATTAAATCACCCTGCAGGGGTATACTTCTTCACACACGCTCCAACCACTTATCACCATGTGCACGTCATGCATCTCGACAACCTTCAAGCGGAAGCACTGGCGTGGGTGTCGGCCACGTTAACCACACAAGACCCTAGTCCAGGTTTATCGCCTATTTGAGACTGAACCCGCAAGGAAGTCCGGTCGAGGTTTCCTCTACGGCCCCAAACGATGTGCTTAGGGTTCCCAAGCCCACCATCTGGGTGCCACTTGGTAAACCATGCCACTGTGTATCTACCGCAGAAAAGCCTACCCCGTCGGGCAGAGCTAAACACGGCCGCCAACACTTTTCCTACAAACACCAGAAACTAGTTGCAACTCCTGGATAGAGATCTAGGTGATTAATAAGACAATAGGGTCAATTAAGTATCCCAATGTGTGGTAGTATCTTGTCTTGGATAACATACACAGAACTCAGTTCTGAAGGACGGTCCCAATGATACAACCCACCATGTACTCCTACATGGCCTCTCATCGCTACCTTTACCAAATCGGATTCACACTTTTACTCCCACACTGTAGAACATGATCACAACCATTCCGATTCATCATCCAGATGGATCAGACCCGACACGACTCTAAGCATAGCAGGCATTATAAACAAGCATGGATGAGTAAGCACAACAAGGCTCAAGGAGTTGCTACTCATGCTAAGTGGTTTCAACTATTTACTGTGACAAAATCAGGTCACGCAGAGGAATGGGTTCAACTACCCATAACATGTACAGTTGAATCGTGTTTGTCCTGATGCAGTAAAAGAGAGCAGGAGTGAGAGAGTGGGTTTATATCAATATGCTCAAGGGGGTTTTCTTGCCTGATACGTCTGAAGATAGCAATGAGTCTTCATCAATGTCAACGATCACATCGTCGGAACCATCGTCTACCGAGAGGGAACAACACCGGCAAACAAGAAAGAACAATAATTACTTCACGGGAATGCAACACTATGATGCATGATCAAGAAATGGAATTGGAATGTGACACGGCCAATATAGCTACCATTTCTTAGGTTCAAGCTGGGTTTGAATCAGGATTCAAACATCACTTCAACAAGGTATTTTCCGGATACCCTTTTAATTGATTCGACCTGATGCTCATGCATAATTTGTTTTATCATGCAAGAGGATGGTATTTTGAGGTACTGGTTTCCCTTGATCAATGTTTGGTCATAACAATTGAAGTGGAATTCAAATAGGAATCAAATTCCAACTCCAAACTAATTATTAAATTTATCCTATTCATCATTTTGCCTATTTGGTGTTGTTAACTTTTTCAAACATGCACGAAAATGCCAAAATCAGATTCTTTGGATTTTTCTGATCCTTTTTCATATATAAATTATTTTCATTGGACTTAGAGATTATTTTCTATGATTTTTAGAAGTTTAGGTATTTTCTGGAATTAATTAAAACATAAATAGTATTTACTGCGTCAGCACTGCGTCATCATTGCGTCATCACACAACAAGCCGTGGGTCAGGTCAAACCTGACGTGTGGGGTCCACACGTCAGTGATGAAGTTAAATTAACAGAGTTAGGTTAATCTTAATTCTTATTTTAGAGCCGTAGGGCCCAATGTCAGTGTGTCATTAGGTTAGTTAATTAACTTTTGTGATTAGCTAAACTTGACAGGGCCATGCCCACCTGTCTGTGACCCTGGGAGGTCAAATCCCCCGATCAAAAGCCACACCCACCGGTGGCTTGACGCCGGCGAGGTTCGACGCGGCGAGGGTGACCGGGAAACTCCCTCCGGTGACCAATCGAGCGGCGGAGGACACCTACATGTAGCTGGGGCTCTCCTGAATCCATTCCGGCAGGTTTGAGGTGCTAGGGAGGTCTGTGGTCATGGCGGCGACGGGCGGAGCGGCGGCGCGCTACGGTTAGTAGGGGGGCGAAGGCTACGGTGAGGAAAAGGTCACGGGAAAAGGGGGAAAAGACGCAGGAGCTCACAGCGATGCGGAGGGGGCACACGGCGAGATCGGGGAGGCGCAGATGGCCGCGTATCGAGGACGGCGGCCTTCGATGGCCGGAGGTTGAAGAAGGGATCTGGATCGGCTTTGTGGAGCTGTTTTGGTCACATGGCTCGACGGGGAGGAGCACGGCAACGAGACGGAGCTAATGGGAACGGAAGAGGGGAGAGGGGAGGTCAGGGCTGTGTGGACAGCGGCGGCCTGCTCGAGCCAATTTCGTCCATGGCGAGGGAAAAAAAGAGCGGAGGGGAAGAGATAAGGGAGAGAGAGAGGGAGGGGCTCGGGGGAGGAAGAAAAGGGAGGCAAGGGGGGGGGGGTTTGCTGGCGCGGAGGAGGCGAGGAGAAGCTTGGCGAGCAGGAGGTGGCAAGGTGAGCCGTCGTGCTCATCTTCTCCCCTGCCTACTGGCAGGAGGAGGGAGACGACAGGGGAGCCCCTGGTGGGCTGGGCCTGGAGGTAAGCTTCAGGTAAATTCTCTCTCTCTCTTTTCCTATTTTATTTTATTTCTTTCTGGCGTTTAGATTTAGGTTTAAAACAAAATGTTTAAATATTTTATAAAATCCTAAATTATTGTTATGTCACAGAGTTAAAGATAATCAATGCCACATAATAATTTCAACATTTTTGAAACTTTTAGTTTAAAAGAAAACAAAGTAAGTCCATTCCAAACAATTATTCGATCAAATCAAAAATCCCTTTCAAAAAGTTCCAGTGACTTAAAATTTTGGTTTGACAAATTTATTCCCTCTCACTATTTTCCCAAATAATTGGAACATTTTCCTTGTTCGTTTTAAGGTATTAATTTTTATTGCCTTGTTGCCAATTTTTCAAATCATTGGGTTTTGATCTGTCGGGACCCCGATCCTAAGCCATAGGAATCCAGCCTATAACACATCGCATCCCTTTGTGGTCTCACGCACGGTTAACTCCACGGCTACAGCCTTACCTTAGCCGGGACCGTTTGCGTCTTTTGACTCACGTATGCGATAGTGTCGCTAGCAATCCAATGTCAAAGAACCCGGATCGACATGTCTAGTCATAAACCAAAGTGGCAGTTCCGCACAAGGACAGGCATACATGACCCAACAAAGCAGGTGTCGGTCATCAACGAACGTAGACGAGTCGTAGCAAGCTACAAGGACTCCATTACGTCGCGTGACATTTCCCCAAAGGGGACAGACACAGCAGCTAAGAAGGACACATGCCGGTCAACCAATGTGTCCGGAGCAGTAGCGAACTACCAAGGCTCGTTGGATCACAAAGGGGCATTTCCTTGTAAGGAGTGCTACTAAAGTTCACGACTAGGTATTCGAACCCCATACATATCAAGTAAGACACACATACGCATGGCATACCGATATGTATAGATACATCGATGGCATCACAACATAACCATAACCATACAAGCTTTATTTAAGAGGCTCGGAAGAGCCACACACATAATATTACACATTAAGGGTCTCACGACCCATAATAGCAGTCATACAATACAAGCCAGCGGAAGAGTTATAAACTGTCTGGGTACAGACAGGGCAACTAGTAGGCACGTGGCCTGACTATACTACAGAGCCGACGTAGGGCCAGATCGTAGCTGGGACACCAGCTACTCGTCGTCGTTGATGTCTACGAAGAACCCTCCATTAGGGTCATTAGTAACCTCTGCAACATTTATTAAGCAAACATGAGTATGAAGGTACTCAGCAAGACTTTAGGAGAACTAACTACTCATGCAAGGTATCAAAAGGTATTGTGGGGTTTCATGCGGGAAGCCAGTATTTGACTCGTGGCTAGACAACTTGCCTTTTGAAATTAGTTTTGACAACTTGATTTCTCGCACACGAGTCCACTAACACCACAACAATACACTATCGTGGAATCATTCCGTCTCCATACGGAAATGCCGTCCACGACACTCACGCTTATCTTGACAATTTTATGAGTAGCCATTGAAGTTATCTATGAACAACATATGTCTCCAAGTAGTCCATATCCGCGGACGCGGCTATTCGAATAGATCATAACCCTGCAGGGGTGTACTTCGTCACACACGCTCTCGCCACTTATCGCCATGTGCACGTCATGCACCTCGGCAACCTTCAAGCGAAAGCCCAGCGAGGGAGTCGGCCACGACCGTTAACCACACCCTATCTGAGAGTAACTCGTACGGAAGTCCGGCCGAGGTTTCCGCCACGGCCTCAAACGATGTGCGCAGGGTTCCCAAGCCCACCATCCGGGTGCCACTTGGTACACCGTGTCACTGCCTACCGCATCACGGTCCACCTCTCAGGTCAGCGCCATGCACGGCCTCCAGCATTACTATAAACACCAGAAACTACTTGCAACTCCTGGACCGAGTACTACGCGATTAATAGGCCGAGCGGGGTCATATTTCAGGGCCCAGCATGTGGTAGTATCTAGTCTTGGATTACATACACGGAACTCAGTTCCTAAGGACGGTTCCAATGAAACAACCCGCCATGTACTTCTACACAGCCTTTCACCGGTACCTTTACCAAATCAAGTTCAACACACGACCTTTGCTCACCGAACACATTCCACATTTCTATTCATCTCCCAGATGACAGACCATACACAACTCTAAGCATAGCATGCATAGCAGGATAAGGCACATCATAGCTCAAGCAACTACCAGGTATGCTAGGTTGCAAGGTTCGGCTATTTACTGTGACAAGGTTAAGTCATGCAAAGGAAGTGGGTCCAACTATCGTGGCAAAAGCAGTTGAAGCATTTGATACTAATGCAATAAATAGGTGCAGGAGCAAGAACATAGGAGTTATCGGGATGATCAAAAGGGTTGCTTGCCTTGTTGCTGAGAGGAGGAACGATATCCGTCAGACAGATATTCGGTGGAATCCGGGGGTGCGGAGCCTACCGAAATGAATGGCAACATTCAATAACAATCATATGCAATCAAAATGATGCATGAGCATGGCATGAGAATGCAAAATGATAAGTTATTATAATCAAGATGTTTTAGGTTTAGAGTTGATTTGAATCACATTCGAATAACAATTCAAACGGTATTCTCGGATACCGGTTTAATTGATTCGACCTGATGCTCAAATCAACCTAATGTTAACATGCATGAAATGTCATGTTATGGTACTGATTTATATCTAGGGCAGTTTGTGATCATTGCATTTATAATGAAATTTGGATATTTTTGCAAATTCCAATTATAAAGTGATTAAAGAATTGAATTAATCCTTATTTCACAATTTAGGGTCCTGTAACTTTTTCAAACATAGTTGAAAATAGCATAATCAGAATCCTTGAATTTTTCTGATACTTTTTCATATATAATTTATTTTCATTGGAGTTACAGATTAATTTCTATGATTTTTGCAATTTTTAGCAATTTGCTGAATTAGTTTTAAACTGGAAATTCCATTTATTGCATCAGGCTGACGTCAGCAGGTCAGCCGACCTGTTCAGGTCAAACCTGACAGGGGGGCCCCACTGGTCAGCCTCTGTGGGACTAATCCCGCGCTGATCAGCCCTAACTGAGGTTTGACTTGGCCTTGGGCCCACTTGTCAGCGAGTGATTAAGTCACTAATCGGCTGGGTTAGCTTGCCACGTCGACCTCCACCGACGGCGAGGTTGTCCTCGCCGGCGGGGAGCCTTCGGCGACCACCAGCACGGCGGAGGGGCTCGGAAACGGCGCACAGGGGGCCAAATGCTGCGCGGAGAGCACCAGAGGAACGACACGTCTCCCGCAGCTTCATTTATGCGCCTAGCCGGGGCTGATCTGGCCGGAGATGACGCCGGCGACGAGCTTGGCGGCGGCCAAGGCTCGGGCGTCATCGGGGTCTTTGAATCAGAGGGATCTACGCTCGGTTCTTAGCTGCTACGGCATCTACACGTCGTCCTGGAGCTGTTGGTGCCCTCGGAAGGACGAGCTGGACATCGGAGGGCTACCGGCGACGAGCGGCAGCGGCGGTCCTCGTCGGGCTCCGGTGAAACTAGGGCTAGAGGAGGGGATCGACGGGGAAAACTTAGGGGAAATGATCGATGCTCACAGGGAGTGCAGAGCAGAGCTTAGACGGCTCGGGGAAGGCCTGGGGGCGACGAATCGACGGGAGAGGTCCGGCGGCCGGAGGAGGAAGACGACGGCGTTGCGGGCGTTGCGGGCGTTGCAGGGCTCGAGGAGGCTTCGGCTTCTGCCGAGACGACCAGGGCGACGAGGCGGAGCTAATGGCGTGCTCTGGGAGGGGATCCTATGGCCAGGGGCATGGGCGGCTCGAGCTCGAGCTCGGCTCTAATGGCGGCAGGGAGAAGGAGGGAATCCAGGAGGAGGGGAAGAACCGAGGCGGGGAATGGATAGGGGAAGCTCTGGGGAGCTTATCCCCGTCGTCGCCAGCGTGAACCGGCGGCCAGGCAGGCACGCAGGTGGGTGGCCGCGCCGGAGGAGGCGGCGGCCACCTCCTGCTGCCTACTGGCGCGAGGGAGGGGACGAGCGGGGAGATGGGCCGGGCCAGGTCAGGGCGACAGGTAAGCTTTTTTCCCATTTTCTCTGTTTTTGTTTTTCTGTTTTGCTATTTATTGCTTTGCTAATTATTTCAGCTCCAAAACAAAAGTAAAAACTACTTTAGACCTCCTGAAATATTTTTTATAATATCCCCACTCATTTCCAAGACTTTCAACATTTTTGGAAAATTATAGTTTCTGATTTAAATTTGAAACCAGTGGCTTTTGCATTTATTTAAAATGCTTAAAGTGTCAAGAAAATAGTTTTCTCCAATGCTCATTTACTTTCATGATTTATCAGAAAGTTTGAACATTTCTTGAGGCCATTTTGGGTTCATTGATTTTGAACTAGTTGAAATTTCCTTTAATTGAAATGGTGGCTAGGGTTTTGAGTTTTTCCTTTTTCCACTTTGTTGTTTTTGTTGAACTTCTTAGATGCAAATGCAAAGAAGACATGAGCACAATGCTATCTTGCTTAAGGGTTAGGGATGTGACAACTCACCCCCACTCAAAATAATCTCGTCCCGAGATTTAGAAGTCGTCGGGAATAACGCAGGATATTCGAGTCGGAGACGATCCTCTCTTTCCCAAGTTGCCTCCTTTTCAGAATGATTTGACCACTGAACTTTAAGAAACTTGAGGTTTCGACGTCGAGTGGTACGCTCAGCTTGATCAAGAATACGCACGGGGTATTCTCGGTAAGAAAGGTTATGTTGTAGATCAAGCGTTTCGTGGTCCACTTCACGGATAGGATCCGAAAAGCAACGCCTGAGTTGCGAGACGTGGAAAACATCATGAACCTTGGAAAGATGCGGAGGAAGTTCCAACTGGTAGGCAACTTCTCCTCGTTTGGTAAGAATGCGAAAAGGTCCAATGTAACGAGGAGCCAACTTGCCCTTGATACCGAAACGATGGGTACCCTTCAAAGGTGTAACCCGAAGGTAAGCCTTCTCGTCAACTTCAAAGGTCACAGCCTTATGATGACGATCATATTGGCTCTTTTGACGAGACTGGGCTGTTATCAACTTTTCACGAATAATGCGAACCTGCTCTTCTGCATCCTGGATCATGTCCGGGCCAAAGAGTTGCCTCTCTCCGGTTTCTGACCAATTAAGAGGGGTTCGACATCTTCGTCCATAGAGAACTTCAAAAGGGGCTTTGCCCAAGCTTGATTGATAACTATTGTTAAAAGCGAATTCGTCGAATGGAAGGCACTTCTCCCAATTCATACCGAACGAAATAACACAAGCTCGGAGCATATCTTCTAGAATTTGATTCATTCTTTCTACTTGACCACTTGATTGAGGATGGAAAGCAGTGCTAAAAGATAGGTGAGTCCCCATGGCATTCTGAAAACTTTCCCAGAAGCGAGAAGTAAAGATACTCCCACGGTTCGAGTTAATTTCCAGGGGAACACCATGAAGGGACACTATTCGAGAGATATATAACTCTGCTAGCTGGCTAGCTGTTATACTCTCACGAACAGGAAGAAAATGAGCCACTTTGGAAAGACGGTCAATGACCACAAAGATAGCATTATTTCCTTTCTTGGTCTTGGGAAATCCGGTAATGAAATCCATGCTAACTTTATCCCATTTCCATTCAGGAATAGCTAAACGTTGAAGGGTGCCAGCAGGCCTTTGATGTTCTGCCTTAACTCGACGACAAACGTCGCAGTTAGCAACGAACTCAGCAATTTCTCTCTTCATCCTAGTCCACCAGAACCTCTGGCGTAGGTCATGATACATCTTAGTACTACCGGGATGAATGGTGAGAGGGGAATCATGAGCCTCCTTAAGGATTAACTGCATTAGATGTGGGTTCTTAGGAACCACTAAACGATTCTGGAAGAACACCACACCTTGATCATTCATGGAAAATTCTTTAGCGTTTCCGCTAAAAATATTCTCCTTGATCCGTGATATACCCTTGTCACGCTTTTGGCCAGCTATAATTTGATCCTTAAGAGTAGGCTTCGCCACCAGGGTAGAAAGGAATCCTTTAGGAACAATATGAAGATTCAACTTCCGAAAGTCCTCATGGAGAAGTGGTTGACCTTGTTGTAGCATCAAATTGTTACAATAAGATTTACGACTTAGTGCATCGGCCATAACATTGGCCTTCCCCGGGGTGTAAGTTATCCCTAAGTCGTAATCTGAGATCAACTCAACCCACCGTCTTTGCCTGAGATTCAAATCCGGCTGGGTGAAGATATATTTCAGACTTTGGTGATTAGTGAATATTTCGCAACGATTACCCAAAAGGTAATGTCGCCAGGTTTTTAGTGCATGGACCACAGCTGCAAGCTCAAGGTCATGTGTGGGATAATTATCCTCATGTGGACGCAACTGTCGAGATGCGTATGCGATCACATGGCGATCTTGCATGAGAATGCAACCTAATCCTTGTCGCGAGGCGTCGCAATAGATAACAAAGTCCTTAGAAAAATCTGGTGGTAGCAACACATGTGCGGAAGTCAGGCGTCTTTTCAGTTCCTGAAAACTATGCTCACATTGTGGTGTCCACTCGAACTTTTTATCCTTCTTGAGGAGTTCAGTCAGAGGCTTTGCAACCTTGGAGAAATTCTCGACGAAGCGGCGACAATAGCTCGCTAGACCAAGAAAACTCCTAACTGGCTTAACCGATTCAGGTTGAGTCCAATCAAGGACAGCTTGAACTCTCTCGGGATTGACAGCAATACCCTTACCAGAGATTACGTGGCCTAGATAGGTCACTTCTGGTAACCAGAATTCACATTTTGAAAATTTGGCATAAAGGCGATGCTCTCGAAGTTTCATCAATACCAGCCTTAGATGCTCGGCATGTTCTTGTTCATTCTTTGAGTAGATGAGAATATCATCGAGGTATACTACGACGAATTTATCCAAATACTCCATAAAGATTGAATTCATCAGCCGAGAGAAGGTGGCTGGGGCATTGGTTAAACCGAAGGACATAACGGTGTACTCATATTGGCCATAACGAGTAACAAAAGCCGTTTTTGGAATGTCCCCGTTCTTAATCTTGATTTGATGGTATCCCAACCTCAAATCCATTTTGGAGAAGACTGAGGATCCAGCGAGCTGATCGTACAGGTCGTTGATCCTGGGGATCGGATACTTGTTCTTAATGGTGACCAAGTTAACTGGTCGATAATCTACAACCATCCGATCTGTTCTGTCTTTCTTCTTGACGAAGAGGACGGGACAAGCCCAAGGAGAAGAGCTAGGACAAATGAAACCTTTGTTCAAGGACTCATCTAATTGCTTCTTAAGTTCAGCTAGCTCTAGGGGTGCCATCTTATAAGGTCTTCTGGCTATTGGGACAGTTCCCGGAACAAGATCTATCACAAACTCTACATCTCTGTCAGGTGGAATTCCTGGCAGTTCCTCTGGAAAAACATCCGGGAAGTCACGGACTACCGGAATGTCTTCAAGTTCCGGAAGAGGGTTGGCATTTAGGGAATAGAGTTGGCATTTGGCAACTCGAGTAGAGACATTTACTATCTCACCCGAGGGATGGGTAAGCTGGACATTTCTAGAGTGAGTATCAATCTTGGCATAGTGAGCTGACATCCAGTCCATGCCCAAGATGATATTAATATCCGAAGATTTCAATGCTATCAATGAGGCTAGAAAAACTAGCATGTCTACTAGAATTTCATTATCATAGGTTATCCTAGAGGTTTGCCATTTACTACAAGGGGTTTGGACAACCAATGGGATTGGCATATCACAAAAAGACATGTTATGCAACTGTGCATAACCTTCTGAAATGAAGGAATGAGAAGACCCAGTGTCAAAGAGAACGGACGCTGGGTGATGATTAACAAGAAGCGTACCCAGCATGACGTCGGGATCCTCTGCAGCTTCTTCTGCTGACACATAGTTCACACGGCCACGTGCAGGAGTTGGCTTCACGTAGAACGCTTTGCCCGACTTGGCTTGCCCGATGGACTTTCCGGGTTGCTTGGCACCCACATTCTGAGGACACTTACGGGAGTAATGCCCTGGTTCTCCACACTTGTAGCATATCACCTGGTTGGCACGTGGTGCAGCATTGCTAGCTGGACCACCATAAGCTTTTTCTGGAGGGTTGGCCTGATTCGTCTGAGGCGCCACGTAGGATGGCCTCGGAGTGTATCTTGGCGGCAGAGAACTGTTTGGAACCCATAGCCTGCGTTTTGGAAACGCGGAACCAGAAGACGAGCCGAAGTCACGGGAGTGCTTCCTTGTGGCTTCGAAGTCAGAATGACCAGTCTCCGCACTGATCGCTTTGTTGACTAGGGCTTGAAAACTTGCACACTCATGGAGGCGCAGATCACGACGGAGCTCAGGGCTCAGACCCTTACAGAATCTTGCTTGCTTCTTGGCGTCAGTAGACACCTCCTCTGTTGCATAGCGGGCGAGGTTACCGAACTCGCGGCTATAGGCATCCACAGACAACTTGCCCTGAGTGAAGGCACATAACTCCTCTGTCTTTCTGTCCATCAGGCCCTCTGGAATATGGTGCAGACGAAAAGCAGCACTGAAGTCTGCCCATGTGGCCACTGGTTCAGCGGGACGCATAGCTTCAATATTTTCCCACCACAGATTGGCGGGTCCCTCCAGGAAAACGCCGCAAAGGTCACCTTGTCGGCCTCAGACACATTTGCAGAGCGAATCTTGCGTGAGATGCTGCACAACCAGTCATCAGCGTCGAGGGGATCGACGGAATGATGAAACTTTGGAGGATTCAGCTTCACAAAGTCATTGAGGGACACTGCAGCATTCCTAGGCTGTCGAGCCGTATTCTGCTCAATACGCTCTAGCAGTCGGTTGGTCTCCCTTTTGTTTCTTTCTGCCTCAAGCATCACTTCTACCAGAGAAGGTGGGTGAGGCAGGTCTTCCTGCGACGCTTGACTACCCTCACCTTGCTCATGAGCAGGGGCACGGTTCAACCTGGTGAACACCATCCTGACAAACAAACTCATAGCTTAGACCAATATCAAATCAATACTGGCTATGGATGAAGAATGTACTGAACACACAGAATGCGGAAATGAATATCCGAACAACATGGTAACAAGCAACTGCTATATATACACCATGGTTCATACACACCCTTACATAGCTCAGTACAACCTTAACCGTAGAGAAAACTGCTGAAATTGTGAAACTACTCATCAGAGGCGTACAAGCTTCCTATACATTATTTATCTAGGCCTCCGGAATTCGTTTCACATTACTACCATACATCACAAGTCACGCAGGACTGTGAACGTACGACTACTACCATACTATCCTTCCGCTCACAGCTCAGGCATCCGCATAGAACATCTCATAGAGATTACCTCCATGACCTGGAAGTTCAACCTGCGGATCAGGAAACACTCTAGCCTGAGATCCCTGGGATCCATAAGGACACGGATGTGGCCTTGGTCCCCTGACTGGTGGTAAGAGGGGTCCCCGAAGAGGAGTAACTCCTCCTATAGCTGGCCAGTCAACGTGGGCCGGAAGATGGTTCCTAACAGGGTTCAGCATCTCCATCTCTCCATACCCTGTCTGGACTACCGGTGCCAGCTGCGTCAAAGCTGTCCACAGACGGGCACGGGTAGCATAAAGCTCCATGCGGAGAGCACGAGCATCCTTGTCTCTGTTCTCTAGCATCTCAACAGCGGACTGCAGAAGTGGATCCTCCATAGAAGAATCAAAATAGACTCCACTGAGGTATCCCTCTTGACCATACTGAGAGGACGGAACATAGCAGAACTCTGAATTCTGCAGCAGTGCATGTCTCGCTCTCATAATAGTCAGCATCTTGTACTGCCATGTCAACAGTGACTCCCAACCCATAGGACCAATGGATTGGCTTCTCCGCTCCAGGGTAGTCTGGAAATACCCTAATAGTGCAGATGTACTGGCTCTGGTTGAAGTCTCGGTACTGTTCCTCTACCGTGTACTCAGGGTACCAGCCGTAACCGCACACCGACATCACCCTGACCACCATGGCCGTATGACCCGGTACATCAATGCACCTGGTCAAACGTACCACCTAACGAGAAGGACGGCCAGGCATCTGTAAATAGAGAGTAATGCAAAAGCATTAGAGCTCTGAATGCAAAATTGGGCAGCATAACGGCTGTAAATGCTCAAAAACAAATTTTGAGACAACCCAAAATAGAATAGCGTAACCACTCAACTATCAAGTTCAACTCTCTGATCATCAAACGTACTTCCTGCTTCCTAGGAATAAAAGAAACCCAATATCTCTCGACCCGTAGTCCTATAAGCTACCGATCGGAAACACGAGCCTAGGAGAAGATGAGAAATCTAGTCCTTAATTCCCGCGGAAAAGACGAGGATGACCAGGATAGAATATCTTGAGAAGAGAACAAGAGTGTTACGTTCCCTTCCACAAAAAATTCCCCTATATATAACTAAGAAATTCTAGACTCAACTTCGACCAGTTTGGCTTAGTAATCCTACAGTCAGTCAGGCTCTGATTCCAACGCTGTCGGGACCCCGATCCTAAGCCATAGGAATCCAGCCTGTAACACATCGCATCCCTTTGTGGTCTCATGCACGGTTAACTCCACGGCTGTAGCCTTACCTTAGCCGGGACCGTTTGCGTCTTTTGACTCACGTATGCGATAGTGTCGCTAGCAATCCAATGTCAAAGAACCAGGATCGACATGTCTAGTCATAAACCAAAGTGGCAGTTCCGCACAAGGACAGGCATACATGACCCAACAAAGCAGGTGTCGGTCATCAACGAACGTAGACGAATCGTAGCAAGCTACAAGGAATCCATTACGTCGCGTGACATTTCCCCAAAGGGGACAGCCACAACAGCTAAGAAGGACACATGCCGGTCAACCAATGTGTCCGGAGTAGTAGCGAACTACCAAGGCTCGTTGGATCACAAAGGGGCATTTCCTTGTAAGGAGTGCTACTAAAGTTCACGACTAGGTATTTGAACCCCATACATATCAAGTAAGACACACGTACGCATGGCATACCGATATGTATAGATACATCGATGGCATCACAACATAACCATAACCATACAAGCTTTATTTAAGAGGCTCGGAAGAGCCACACACATAATATTACACATTAAGGGTCTCACGACCCATAATAGCTGTCATACAATACAAGCCAGCGGAAGAGTTATAAACTGTCTGGGTACAGACAGGGCAACTAGTAGGCACGTGGCCTGACTATACTACAGAGCCGACGTAGGGCCAGATCGTAGCTGGGACACCAGCTACTCGTCGTCGTCGGTGTCTACGAAGAACCCTCCATTAGGGTCATTAGCAACATTTATTAAGCAAACATGAGTACGAAGGTACTCAGCAAGACTTTAGGAGAACTAACTACTCATGCAAGGTATCAAAAGGTATTGTGGGGTTTCATGCGGGAAGCCAACATTTGACTCGTGGCTAGACAACTTGCTTTTTGAAATTAGTTTTGACAACTTGATTTCTCGCACACGAGTCCACTAACACCACAACAATACACTATCGTGGAATCATTCCGTCTCCATACGGAAATGCCGTCCACGACACTCATGCTTACCTTGACAATTTTATGAGTAGCCATTGAAGTTATCTATGAACAACATATGTCTCCAAGTAGTCCATATCCACGGACGCGGCTATTCGAATAGATCATAACCCTGCAGGGGTGTACTTCGTCACACACGCTCTCGCCACTTATCGCCATGTGCACGTCATGCACCTCGGCAACCTTCAAGCGGAAGCCCAGCGAGGGAGTCGGCCACGACCGTTAACCACACTAGTACCTAGTCCAGGTTTATCGCCTATCTCAGACCGAGGTTTCCGCCACGGCCTCAAACGATGTGCGCAGGGTTCCCAAGCCCACCATCCGGGTGCCACTTGGTACACCGTGCCACTGCCTACCGCATCACAGTCCACCTCTCAGGTCAGCACCATGCACGGCCTCCAGCATTACTATAAACACCAGAAACTACTTGCAACTCCTGGACCGAGTACTACACGATTAATAGGCCGAGCGGGGTCATATTTCAGGGCCCAGCATGTGGTAGTATCTAGTCTTGGATTACATACACGGAACTCAGTTCCTAAGGACGGTTCCAATGAAACAACCCGCCATGTACTTCTACACAGCCTTTCACCGGTACCTTTACCAAATCAAGTTCAACACACGACCTTTGCTCACCGAACACATTCCACATTTCTATTCATCTCCCAGATGACAGACCATACACAACTCTAAGCATAGCATGCATAGCAGGATAAGGCACATCATAGCTCAAGCAACTACCAGGTATGCTAGGTTGCAAGGTTCGGCTATTTACTGTGACAAGGTTAAGTCATGCAAAGGAAGTGGGTCCAACTATCGTGGCAAAAGCAGTTGAAGCATTTGATCCTAATGCAATAAATAGGTGCAGGAGCAAGAACATAGGAGTTATCGGGATGATCAAAAGGGTTGCTTGCCTTGTTGCTCAGAGGAGGAACGATATCCGTCAGACGGATATTCGGTGGAATCCGGGGGTGCGGAGCCTACCGAAATGAATGGCAACATTCAATAACAATCATATGCAATCAAAATGATGCATGAGCATGGCATGAGAATGCAAAATGATAAGTTATTATAATCAAGATGTTTTAGGTTTAGAGTTGATTTGAATCACATTCGAATAGCAATTCAAACGGTATTCTCGGATACCGGTTTAATTGATTCGACCTGATGCTCAGATCAACCTAATGTTAACATGCATGAAATGTCATGTTATGGTACTGATTTATATCTAGGGCAGTTTGTGATCATTGCATTTATAATGAAATTTGGATATTTTTGCAAATTCCATTTATAAAGTGATTAAAGAATTGAATTAATCCTTATTTCACAATTTAGGGTCCTGTAACTTTTTCAAACATAGTTGAAAATAGCATAATCAGAATCCTTGAATTTTTTTGATACTTTTTCATATATAATTTATTTTCATTGGAGTTACAGATTAATTTCTATGATTTTTGCAATTTTTAGCAATTTCCTGAATTAGTTTTAAACTGGAAATTCCATTTATTGCATCAGGCTGACGTCAGCAGGTCAGCCGACCTGTTCAGGTCAAACCTGACTGGGGGGGCCCACTGGTCAGCCTCTGTGGGACTAATCCCGCGCTGACCAGCCCTAACTGAGGTTTGACTTGGCCTTGGGCCCACTTGTCAGCGAGTGATTAAGTCACTAATCGGCTGGGTTAGCGTCCCACGTCGACCTCCACCGGCGGCGAGGTCGTCCTCGCCGGCGGGGAGCCTCCGGCGACCACCAGCATGGCGGACGGGCTTGGAAACGGCGCACAGGGGGCCAAATGCTGCGCGGAGAGCACCAGAGGAACGACACGTCTCCCGCAGCTTCATTTCTGCGCCTAGCCGGGGCTGATCTGGCCGGAGATGACGCCGGCGACGAGCTTGGCGGCGGCCAAGGCTCGGGCGTTATCGGGGTATTTGAATCAGAGGTATCTACGCTCGGTTCTTAGCTGCTACGACATCTACACGTCGTCCTGGAGCTGTTGGTGCCCTCGGAAGGACGAGCTGGACATCGGAGGGCTACCGGCGACGAGCGGCAGCGGCGGTCCTCGTCGGGCTCCGGTGAAACTAGGGCTAGAGGAGGGCATCGACGGGAAAAACTTAGGGGAAACGACCGATCCTCACAGGGAGTGCAGAGCAGAGCTTAAACGGCTCGGGGAAGGCCCGGGGGCGATGAATCGACGGGAGAGGTCCGGCGGCCGGAGGAGGAAGACGACGGCGTTGCGGGCGTTGCAGGGCTCGAGGAGGCTTCGGCTTCTGGCGAGACGACCAGGGCGACGAGGCGGAGCTAATGGCGTGCTCTGGAAGGGGATCCTATGGCCAGGGGCACGGGCAGCTCGAGCTCGAGCTCGGCTCTAATGGCGGCAGCAGGGAGAAGGAGGGGATCCGGGAGGAGGGGAAGAACCAAGGCGGGGAATGGATAGGGGAAGCTCTGGGGAGCTTATCCCCGTCGTCGCCAGCGCGAACCGGCGGCCAGGCACGCACGCAGGTGCGTGGCCGCGCCGGAGGAGGCGGCAGCCACCTCCTGCTGCCTACTGGCGCGAGGGAGGGGACGAGCGGGGAGATGGGCCGGGCCAGGTGAGGGCGACAGGTAAGCTTTTTTCCCATTTTCTCTGTTTTTGTTTTTCTGTTTTGCTATTTATTGCTTTGCTAATTATTTCAGCTCCAAAACAAAAGTAAAAACTATTTTAGACCTCCTGAATTATTTGTTATAATATCCCCACTCATTTCCAAGATTTTCAACATTTTTGGAAAATTATAGTTTCTGATTTCAAATTTTGAATTTGAAACCAGTGGCTTTTGCATTTATTTAAAATGCTTAAAGTGTCAAGAAAATAGTTTTCTCCAATGCTCATTTACTTTCATGATTTATCAGAAAGTTTGAACATTTCTTGAGGCCATTTTGGGTTCATTGATTTTGAACTAGTTGAAATTTCCTTTAATTGAAATGGTGGCTAGGGTTTTGAGTTTTTCCTTTTTCCACTTTGTTGTTTTTGTTGAAACTTCTTAGATGCAAATGCAAAGAAGACATGAGCACAATGCTATCTTGCTTAAGGGTTAGGGATGTGACATGATCACTTCCTATTTTAAACATCAAAGTTTTATAATGCATGCATGAATGCTTGGCAAACAAATGAAAGCTAGGGCTGTGACATTCTTCTTCATTAATTTCAGTAGCGAACTAAATTCCTTGTCAGATACACCATTGTTTGCCTTCCATTGCAGCAATTCCACTTTGGTACCGAGCTTTGTGTTGTCATCTTCGCAATTTGGGTACAACCCTTTTTTGTGATCCTCTAACATGCGATCGAACTTCAACTTCTCCCTTTCACTTTCGCATTCTCTATGTGCATCAACAATGACCCGACGAAGATCATCATCGGGCACATCGTCTGGTTCCTCTTGATCTTCAGCTTCCCCCATTGCAGCATCATCGTATTTAGGGGGCGGGTAGTTGTCATCATCCTCTTCTTCTATGTTGTCTTCCATCATAACCCCTCTTTCTCCGTGCTTGGTCCAAACATTATAGTGTGGCATAAAACCCTTCTAAAGCAGGTGGATGTGAAGGGTTTTATAGTCGGAAAATTCCTTCGTATTCCCACACACAGTACATGGACAATGCACAAAACCATTCTGCTTGTTTGCCTTAGCCGCTTCGAGAAAATTATGCAGGCCATTAATATACTCACAGGTGCGTCGGTCACCATACATCCATTGACGGCTCATTTGCGTGCGTTATATAATAAAGTGTATTAAAAACTACACAAATCTTGATGAAAATGGAGCTTTTAAAGGAGAAAGCTTAAGGGTGGCTCGTTCTTTTCATCGAACACCTCATGTGCATAGGAGGTGAGCTAGAGCACCACAAAGCCCTCCCACGGCCGGCCGAAAAAACAGAGTAGTGCACTGCTCTGATCGCGGGGGTCTATATAGGCCAACCGCTGGTCCAGGTTTGTGGCTGGAACCGAGACTAAAGGACAACCTGAGGTCCCGGTTCCAGCCACAAACCGGGACTACTGGTTGTGGGCCAGGAGCGAGGCACATTGGTCCCGATTCGTGTATGGAACCGGCACCGAAGGTGACAAACAAACCTAGAAAAATGGCGCAAGATGCCCGGCCGACGCCCTGGCCTCAAGAACCGGGACCTATGCCCACATTGGCCCCGATTCGTGAGTAAACCGGGACTAATGGATTTCATCAAGTGGACCAAAGCCTTCTTTTCTACTAGTGGTGGGAGTTCTTAAGTAATATGATTAATTGAACTCATTATCATGAACATAGTCAAAAGGCCTTTGCAAATTATGTTGTAGCTTGCGCTGTAGCTCTACTTTTTAGATATGTTCCTAGAGAAAATTTAGTTGAAAGATGATAGTAGCAATTATGCGGACTGGGTCCATAAACTGAGGATTGTCCTCATTCCTCCATAGAAGGCTTATATCCTGAATGCACCGCTCGGTGTGCTGAACCTCAAGCATCGTCAGTGGATGTTGCGAACATCTGACATACACGTTTTGAAGACTACGTGATAGTTCAGTGTGTAATGCTTAATGGCTTAGAATTGAGGCACCGAAGATGTTTCGAACGTCGCGGGACATACGAGATGTTCCAAGGGATGAAATTGGGATTTCAGGATCGTGCCCTTGTTGAGAGGTATGAGACCTCCGACAAGATTCTTTGTCTACAATGTAAGGGAGAAAAGCTCAATCGTTGAGCATGTGCTTAGATTGTATGAGTGCTACAATCCCTTGAATCGAGCGGGAGTTAATCTTCGAGATGAGATAGTGTTGGTTCTCCAAAGTCACTGCCACCAAGCTACTAGAGATTCGTGATGAACTATAACATATCAGGGATAGATATGATGATCCTTGAGCTACTCGCGTTGTTTGACACCGCGAAAGTATAAATCAAAAAGGAGCATCAATTGTTGATGGTTAGTAAAACCACTAGTTTCAAGAAGGGCAAGGGCAAGAAGGGATGCTTCATGAAACAGCAAACCAATTGCTGCTCTAGTGAAGAGACCCAAGGTTGAACCCAAACCCGAGACTAAGTGCTTGTGTAATGAGGGG
Organism: Hordeum vulgare subsp. vulgare; assembly: GCF_904849725.1. NCBI lineage: Eukaryota > Viridiplantae > Streptophyta > Magnoliopsida > Poales > Poaceae > Hordeum > Hordeum vulgare. Next base: position 295,047,260 of record NC_058522.1, read on the forward strand.
AACAGTCACTGAAGAGGAACTGCCCTAGATACTTGGTAGATGAGAAGGCTGGCAAAGTCGACAAATGTATATTGGATATATATACATGATATTGATGTGTACTTTACTAGTACTCCTAGTAGTACCAGGGTATTAGATAACGGTTCGGTTGCTAAGTATTAGTAACTCCAAATAAAAGATACGGAATAAACGGGGACTAGCTAAAGGCGAGGTGACGGTATGTGTTGGAAGTCTTTCCAAGGTTGATGTGAGCAAACATCGCACGCTCCCTCTACCATCGAGATTAGTGTTAAACCTAAATAATTGTTATTTCGTGTTTGCGTTGAGCATAGACATTATTAGATTGTGTTTATCGCAACACGGTTATTCATTTAAAGAGAATAATTGTTACTCTATTTATTTGAATAATACCTTCAATGGTCTTGCACCTAAAATGAATTGTTTATTGGATCTCGATCGTAGTGATACACATGTTCATAATATTGTTGCCAAAAGATACAAAGTAGTAATGATAGTACCACTTACTTCTGGCACTGCTGCTTGAGTTATATTGGTGTAAAACGCATGAAGAACCTCCATACTAACGGATCTTTGGACTCACTCGTTTTTGAATCGTTTGAGACATGTGAACCATGTCTATTGGTGTAAACTCATGAAGAAACTCCATGCATATGGATTGTTTAGACTCACTTGATTTTGAATCACTTGAGACATGCAAATTATGCCACTCGAGCAAGATGACTGAAGGCGTCGTTTTTCGGTGAGATGGAACAAGAAAGTAACTTATTGGAAGTAATACATTTTTTATGTATGCAGTCCAATGAGTACCGAGGCACGTAGTGGAATCGTTATGTTCTAACTTCACAGATGATTTGAGTAGATACTAGTGTATTTGCTTGATAAAACTCATGCGTGAATTATAGAAAGGTTCAAGTAATTCCAGAGTGAAGTTGTAGATCGTTGTGATAAGAGGATAAAATGTCTATGATATGACCATACAGATGAATATCTGAGTTGCGACTTTGGTACACAATTAAGATAATGTGAAATATGTTTCACAATTCATGCCACCTGGAACACCATAGTGTGATGGTGTGTCCGAACGTCATAGCTGCGCCCTATTGGATATGGTGCATACTATGATGTCTCTTATCGAATTATCACTATCGTTGTTGGGTTAGGCATTAGAGACAACCGCATTCACTTTAAATAGGGCACCACGTAATTACATTGAGATGACGCCGTATAAACTATGGTTTGGAGAAACCTAAGCTGTCGTTTCTCACAAGTTTGGCGCTGCGATGCTGATGTGAAAAAGTTTCAGCCTTATAAGCTCGAACCCAAAGCGTATAAATGCATCTTCATAAGATACCCAAAACAGTTGGGTACATCTCCTATCTCAGATCCGGAAGCAAAGTGTTTGTTTCTAGAAACGAGGCCTTTCTCGAGAAAAAGTTTCTGTGGAAAGAATTGAGTGGGAGGATGGTGGAACTTGATGAGGTTATTGAACCATCACTTCAACTAGTGTGTAGCAGGGCGCAAAGTTGTTCCTGTGGTGCCTACACCAATTGAAGTGGAAGATCATGATAGTGATCATGAAGCTTCGGATCAAGTTACTACAAACCTCCTAGGTTGACAAGGTCACGTACTGTTCCAGAGTGGTATGGTAAGCCTGTCTTGGAGGTCATGTTGTTCGAGAACAATGAACCTACGAGCTATGGAGAAGCGATGGTGGGCCCGAATTCCGACAAAAGGCTGGAGGCCATGAAATCCGAGGGAGGATCCATGTATGAAAACAAAGTGTGGACTTTGGAAGAACTACTTGATGGTCATAAGACTATTAAGTACAAATGTATCTTTAAAAGGAAGATATAGAATGATGGTGAATGTTACCATTAAGAAAGCTCTACTTGCTGCAAAGATGTTTTCGACAAATTCAACGAGTTGACTACGACGAGACTTTCTCAAAGATGTTAGATCGGCAAAGAAGGAGTTCTTGGCTATGTTGTAAGGTGTGAATTTGAGTAAGACTCAAAAGCTCGACCACGGCAGATGAAAGAGAAAAGACGAAGATCGTCCCCTATGCCTTAGCCGTAGGCTCTAAAGTATGCCATGCTGTGTACCACACCTGATGTGTGCCTTGCCATGAGTTTGTCAAAGGGTACAAAGAGTGATCCATGATTGAACCACTGAACATTGGTCAAAGTGATCCTTAGTAACTAGTGGACTAAGGAATTTTTTCTCGATTATGGGGGTGACTAAAGAGTTCGTCGTAAAGGGTTACGTTGATGCAAGCGTTGACACTAATCCGAATAAACTCTGAGTAGTAAACCGAATTCGTATAGTGGAGCATTCATTTGGAATAGTTCCATATGGCGCGTAGTAGCACCATCTATAGGATGACATAGAGATTTTTAAAGCACACACGGATCTGAAAGGTTCCGACCGTCGACTAAAACCTCTCTCACAAGCAAGACATGATCAAGCCCCAGAACTATATGGGTGTTCGATTCATTACAATCACATAGTGATGTGAACTAGATTATTGACTCTAGTGCAAGTGGGAGACTGTTGGAAATATGACCTAGAAGCAATAATTAATTGGTTATTATTATATTTCCTTGTTCATAATAATCTTTTATTATCCATGCTAGAATTGTATTGATTGGAAACTCAAATACATGTGTGGATAGATAGACAACACACTGTCCGTAGTGACCCTCTAGTTGACTATCTCATTGATCAAAGTTGGTCAAGGTTTCCTGGCCATAGATAAGTGTTGTCCCTTGATAACGGGATCACATCATTAGGAGAATGATGTGATGGACAAGATCCAAACTATGAACATAACATATGATCGTGTGAGTTTATTGCTACTGTTTTTTGCATGTCAATGTATCTGTTCCTATGACCATGAGATCATGCAACTCCCGGACACGAGAGAAATACCTTCTGTGTATCAAACATGGCAACGTAACTGGGTGACTATAAATTTTCTCTATAGGTATATCCGAAGGTGTCTGTTGGGTTGGCATGTATCAAGACTGGGATTTGTCACTCCGTGTGACGGAGAGGTATCTCGGGGCCCACTCGGTAATACAACATCGCAATAAGCCTTGCAAGCAATGTGACTAAGTTGTTAGTCACAAGATCTTGTATTACGGAACGAGTAAAGAGACTTGCCCGGTGCCGACATTCTAGAAGATTCCCCTTCCATTCCATTTTCGTCGTGTGTCTGTTTTTATTTGTCACATCATCATCGCATCATGCGCATGATTAGCATTGCATCGGCACCCCGTTGCCGCCAGTTTTCAAAACTTGCATCCGTTGTTAGTTGCCTGTTCTCGTCGTTGTCCGTTCTGAGCCCGACCGCACATACACGCGCAAGTGGCATCGTCAAAACCCTGTTTTAAAAGTGTGTTGAAATATTTCTCTAATCGGGTTGAAACTTGGCATGCGGTCTTAATTAGTTATAGGTAGGCCGCCTGTCAAATTTTTTCGCGATCGGAGTCCATCTTGTACCCGAACGGTCGACCGTAGCGGCACCATATGCGGTCTATCGTTGGACGTTTATCGGTGTTTTAAAAATCGTTTCCACGCCGCCCGTTTTCCCTCTCGTCTCCGGACAACCACTCTACACGGCCACTTAGCCGTTCCCGCGTTCGGAATTATTCGAATCCAACCGCGTGGTTGAAACCAGGGTGGAATTTCGGTAAACCTACCCGCCATTTGTCTATAAATAGTCCCCCAGGTTATTTTTAGACAGCCCTCTCCTCCTAACTCGAGATCCGCGCCACCTACCCCCGAAACCCTAGCCTCCCCACTCTCTCTCTCCTCCCTCTGTCCTGTGCACAGCCGCCGGCCTGCCCAGCCCAGATCGGGCCCTCTCAGGCCCATCTGGCGAGCGTCGCCGCCTGCCCGAGCAGCAGCTCCTCCTCCCGAGCGTGTCCTACCAGCGCCGCCTGGCTCCCTCTTCCCCGGGCCCAAGCCCCTGCCTTCCTCGCTGCCGTCCGCCGCGTGCCTGCGCGCCCGCCGCCCTGGAATGAGGCCCCCGCTCGCCTGCATGGATGCGCAACGCCGAAGCACCTGCGCCGCCATGGCCTCTGTTCACGGGAGGAAGAACAACGAAGAGCAGCCCCGTGGCCAGCGCCACCTACCGTGCTTGGTTGGGCCCGAGCCGGCCCAGCTACGCGCCCTCCAGTGCCTCGCCCCGACCCCAGGCCCAGCTGACCTCGGCCCGCCTCCTCCTTTCGGCCCCAAGGTGAGACCCCCTCCCCTGACCTCTTTTCCCTCGCCCCAGGGAGACGTTTACTATGTTGCGCCCACCTGTTCGGCCCATTAGTGATTTAGATTGATTTAGGAATTAATATATATTCCAGAAAAATAGACAAAATTAGAACGTTCGTATCTTTTTAACCGTAAGTCAGATCGCGACGTGTAGCATATGGATTTTGTGTAGTTTTCGCGTAGAATACGATTTTATAACTTGCATAATTGTTTGACGTTGTTTGACGTGCCGAATGCATAGTTTTACATGTTGTTCCAATAGGATCAGTCCTGTATTTATTTTTCGCGCGAGTCCGGATTGATAGAATGCCGTAGTAGAATTGTCCATGTTTTAGGAATACCTTTGCCATGTATTTTAGAGTAGTCATTGGTATTTTTGCGTGTAGGGATTTGCCACTAGTTTATTTTCCGTGTTTAGGACATTCTCTCGCATTTAAGTGCGGCGTTATTATTGTTGTGCAACCCCACATGTTTTATATGTTTTCGGGGTAGAAAAATCCATAGGATTTATCTGTGCAATTACTTTTAGCTTGTGAGCAAGTTAGTTCGCACGATATTTTGCCATGTTGCCCTCTTGTCTATTTCGTTGGATTTATTCCGTGCTTCGTTTGAAGGAGTTGTCAACTTGAGAGTTGCCCTTGGATGTTTACTCTAGCCCCTGATATTTTTGGTTGCAATAGAAATCCATGTTTAGGTATGCTTTGGTTTTTCTTTACTTGCTAGGAAATAGTGATGTTTTAGAGACGCTGAAATATTTCTAAGTCTGAGATCTGTTATATTTTGTTGTTGTCTTGTCTTGCTTCTATCTTGTGATCTGTAGCTCTTTTGAGGTTGGTGCAATGGAGTTAGTTGTAGACTTTGGGATTCTCTAGCATGCTGTGAATTTTCATGCCATTTGGAGTCCTGTAACTCATGGTTTTTCTGCTGTCAATATGCCTTCAGATCGAAAACTGCACTATCATGAGGTGTTATTTTCACTAAGTCTGAAACTGTGTGTGAGAATCCATTTTGTGACTTCTTTTCCTAGTGATACATGCTCCCATGCTAGTTGTTGTTGGTTGTATGTTGTAGTACTCCTTTCCCTCTTTCGTCTCATGCCTTGTTGGAGCCATTTGGAGTTGTGTAGCTCGTAGATGTGGGGTGTAGAAAATGCTATGTCGCTGATTTTGGCAGATTGTAGTGATTTCTTGTTTAGCTCGTAGTTGTTGAACCATAGCTCCGTTTTGATCGCGTCCTATCTGGAACTTTCTTAGAATATCTTGTATTTTAATTTTATTTTGCTGGTTGTATGTTTTGAAGTGCTCGTGACCGTCGTTGCACACATGTTGCATACATGCCATCATATCTTGCGGTGTCCGTATCTTTTGAACCGTAGCTCCGTTGGAGATGTTCTCTATGTGTAAATTGCTTGTAACGACATGTAGAATCACATGAACCTCTTTTTTTTATGTTTAACAACTAATTAAACGCGTTAGTTCAGATCTGGATAGAATTGTAAATTAACATGTGAGGTCGTCTCGGAGATGCTATATGTCATTTCCGACCTCATTTAAAATGCCTAGATAGGTAGTTTAATTACGCTTCACGTCTTGCCATGTTTAACCACATTTAATATTGCCGTGTACCTAACCGGGATAGAACTAAATAATTAAACATGGAGTTTTGTCAATATGCAACTCGTTGCATATTCAACTTCACTTAATGTGTAGTGATTGATTGTCGTGAATTGTCGTGCCGTGTCTTGCATGTGTTCAGCTGCACATGCATCATTTGTGTTGTGCATCGTGTGGTGTATATCATGTGTTCATTCTTGTTTCCGGTTTGCTTCGTCTTGATAGAGTTCCGCAAGCGTGTCAGATTGTGAGGACCCGTTCGACTACATCGGTTCGTCTGCTTCATGGAGTCATTCTTCTTCCAAGCGGTATCTCAGGCAAGATGACCATTTCCCCAGATACCATTACTATCATTGCCATGCTAGTTTTCTCACTTCTATCGATTATGTCTCGTTGCCTACCACATGTTAAATTTCAGCCTCTCAACAGTGCCATGAAAACCTTCAACCTGTTCAACCTAGCAAACCACTAATTGGCTATGTTACCGCCTGCTTAACCCCGTGTTAGCGTTGCTAGTTGCAGGTGCATTGCTTCCATGTGAAAACATGGGTTCCTTGGCATATCACCATATTAATGCTATTTAATTTAATGGACCTATATACTTGGTAAAAGGTGGAAGACTTGGCCTTTCTAGCCTGGTGTTTTGTTCCATCTTTGCCCCCTTAGTTTCGGCTACCGGTGTTATGTTCCATAATTGAGCGCTCCTAACACGATCGGGGTTGTTATGGGGACCCCCTTGATAATTTGTTTTAGATTAAAGTTGGTTTGGCAAGGCCCAACATTGGTTCTACAGTTACCCAACATAACAATTTTGATAATACTGAAATGCATAGGGAGTTAGCGCTACCCGAGGAGTAATTCTACATAATACAGGGGGGCAGTGCTGATGGTGTTGGTCCCAAACAGTCTGCCTGCAGGGCCACCGCGAGGAAACTCGAGGTTTGACATGCGTAGCTAGTTCCATCTGTCGTGTCCTGAGAATGAGATACTCGGCTCCTATCGGGTTCGTCGACACGTCGGGCGGCCTTGCTGGATTAGTTTTACCTTTGACGAGATATCTTGTGCATCGGGATTCCGGTGATGCTTTGGGTAATCTCAGAGTTGAGGTTTTACACTAAGGAATCCGATGAGATCGCGGGCATCGTGATCGACGATTTCTATTCGGCTTGTGGTAATTTGTGATGGACTAGTTGGAGCACCCCTGCAGGGTTAAATCATTTCGGAAAGTTGTGCCCGCGTTTATGTGGCAACGTGGAAACTTTGTTTAACAGTGGTTCGAGATAATTTGAAGATAACTTAATTAAAACATGCCAACTGTGTGCGTAACCGTGACTATCTCGTTCGGGAGTTCCTTCTCCGATCGAGGACACAGTGGGGTTATGTCTGATGTAGGTAGGTGTTCAGGATCATTCATTTGATCATCAGTAGTTACGTCCGTTATGCGTAGATCTTCCCCCCTCTTATTACTAGTATTTGTAAGTTCAGCCACCAAATATATGCTTAGCAGCTGCTGCAACCTCACCACTTAACCTTACCTGACCCATTATGCTTTGCTAGTCTTGATACCTTTGGAAAGGAGATTGCTGAGTCCCCTGTGGATCACAGATTACTACAACACCAGTTGCAGGTACAGGTAAAGGTTATTGACGCGAGCGCGTTGATTTTTCATTTGGAGTTGCTTCTTCTTCTTCTTCTTCATCCATCTAGGATGGGTTCCAGGCCGACAGCCTGGGATAGCAAGGATGGACGTCGTTCTTCTTTCTCGTTTGTTTTCGTTCGTAGTCGGACCCTGCTCTTCTTCATGATGATTATGTATTGTACTGATGTGGCTCTGATGTAGCTTGTGGCGAGTGTAAGCCAATTCTATATATATACCTCTTCTTTTCAGTACATGTACTTGTAACGATATGCATTCTTGCGACACGACGAGATGCGCTTCTATCCCTAACGAGGCCCTCGTGCCAAATTGAGGATAGGGTCGCATCTTGGGCGTGACAGTATGGAGATACCGACGATCGAATCTGGGGCAAGTAACATACCGAAGGACAAAGGGAACTACGTACGTGATTAACTGAAACCTTGACATAGAGGTTCAACTGATAAAGATATTCGTAGAATTTGTAGGATCCAATATGGACATCCAGGTCCCGCTATTGGTTTTTGACCGGAGAATGTCTCAGGTCATGTCTACATAGTTCTTGAACCCGCAGGGTCTGCACACTAAAGGTTCAGTGACGTTTCGGTATAGTTGAGTTATAGGTGTTGGTAACCGAAAGATCTTTAGAGTCTTGAATGAGATCCCAGAAGTCACGAGGAGCTCCGGAATGGACCGGTGGTAAAGATTGATGTACCGGAAGTCCTGTTTTGGTCATCGGAAAAATTTCGGGTACTTCGGTAGTGTACCGGGAGTGCCGGGAGGGTACCGGGGACCATCGGGAGGGGTGTCACGCCCCGAGGGGCCTCATGGGCTATGGGAGGAGACAAACCAGACCCTAGTGGGCTGTCCTAAGACCCCACTAAGTCCCATGAGGTTTGAGAAGGAAAAAACCCAAAGGTGGAAGAGGAGGAAAGGGTTTCCAAGTGGTGAGGTGGAATCCTACTCCTAGTAGGATTGGAGTAGGACTCCTCCACCTCCTATTTAAGCCAAACCTTGAGGGTTTGAGGCTGCCTCTTCCCCTCCCTCCCTCCTATATATACTAGAGGAATTAGAGGCAGACCTAACCCTAATTGCCACGTGCTCCCTCTACTTATCTCTAGATCTGTTTCTCCTCTAGTCTAGTTCCGTGGTGCTTAGGCGAAGCCCTGCTGGATTAGTTCACCACCACCACCACCACGCCGCCATGCTGGAGAATTCATCTACCTCTCCGCCCCTCTTGCTGGATCAATATGGCAGGGATCGTCATCGAGCTATACGTGTGCTGAACGCAGAGGTGTCGTCCGTTCGACACTAGATCATGATGGATCGTGATGGGATCACGGGACGGATGTTGATGAGATTGCGGGACGGTCTGCGGTTTGATCGCAAAGATGTTCCACTACATCAACCGCGTTATATACGCTTCTGCTTAGCGATCTACAACGGTATGTAGATTCACTCTCCCTTATCGTCAATGATCATCACCATGGATAGGAATTGCGTGTGCGTAGGATTTTTTTCCCATGCAACATTCCCCAACATATCTACCAATGCTCTACGGAGATATTGGGGTGGAATGGAAGTCGCCCTCCCGCGGGCCGCTGACAAAGAAGTACCCGTGGAGAGACCTGGACCCGCGCCCACCATCTTTCAACACCTCGCATGAGAAAGAGTAAAATAAATTAGTACAACATAAAAAATTGAATACCTAACATGAATAATTATATGTACCTATATAATTTAAGTTGGGATGCATACAAACTAATAATAATCTGGATCGTCTATATAGGCTCCGGGATCTATAAATGCATCATCATCATCACTATCACACATGTCGTCATGAATGACGTGCTCATCGGGTTCAACGGCTTCAACATGTGGAAGGCCTTTCTATAATCTGTCAAGCATTGATAGGTCATCCATAGCAGTAACCTATTCTAGTTCCGGCTCTACTGGTTCCAGCTCAAGGGTGAACTCGAATTCACTGCCGCTATCTACTTCCATGTTCTGGGGTGAAGTAGAGCGGTTCTTGAAACGTTAATTGGAAATACGTGTTACTTGGAAGAATTCTCCGTCATATGTGTATATGTTAATGTGAGGTTCATAATCATCTTCATTGGGGGGAGGAGGTCTAGCATGTGGCGGCACTTCATAAACAACATCCCAACCATTCAGATTCTCATTTGTTTGGCACGCCCATGGTAGATAGAAAACTTGGGTCGCCTGTTGAGCCGTAATATAGACATCGGGAACATCTAAATGGGTGCTTTATTTGATTTCCACTAGCCCTATATGTTCATGAGTCCTTTTAGTCCGCTTCAGCTGGAACCAATAACATTTGATGAATACAACGTTATGTGGGTTTTCACAACAGAATTGAAGTTCATAAATTGCTTCAACTCTTCCAAAATACTCGGTACCTCCTTCTCCAATAGCAGAGACACCACAATTTGTAGATTTTTGGTCGGGCATAGATAGCTCTTTGCCAAAGGTACGAAAGCGATTCCCATTGTTGTTGTATTTCTCAAATGAACAGACCTTATAGTCAAAGCCATTAGCTGCTTGTCTCAATTCGGCGTCCATAGACTTTGAATTAGCCTACAAGTTTAATATGAAAGGATTGTTGCATTAGCCGCAAATTAGAGCAAGAAATGAAATGGTCCATTATTGATAATTACTGTTTGTTTGAACAAAGAGATGAAACCGAGATAGCCTCCTCCATGCTTTGCCAGAAGCTCATACTCTTCGACGGAATCCTTTTGGATCACCGCTCCATCCGAGAATTTGGAGACGCATCAACTGTATCAAATATCCAGGAATGAGAGCAGTTCAAAGGAATTAGAAGTTGCAGAAAAATGTACCGAGAACATACTCGATGTACGGCCGCACTTGTGTTAGGTTGGTGAAGATATACAACAAAATGGTCCGCCATTCTTTGACATCCAATGTTATTGGTTTGGAAGCACCGGCTGGTGCGAGCTTCCCTTTGGATAGGCTGAGGTTGGATCCACCTTTTTTAGGGTCTCCATCATTGTTTCGAGGCTTAGGATTGTGCAAATGACGATTTCTCGCTTCATAGTGTGCTGTCATGAAGTTTGCCACCTCCTCAGTAATGAATGCCTCAGCCATTGATGCTACAACGTTCGTTTTTACATTTTTCTCAAAGCGTCTTCTACATCCTCTCAGTTGCAAAGCACCAATGATTTTGCAGATGCCCCCAAATATTGCCTCATTTGGGAGATGTAAAATCAAATGCTGCATTGGATTAAAGAAGCCCGATGGAAAGATCTTCTCTAACTTGCAGAGCAACACCACCACCAACTCCTCCATTTCATCTACCATTCTAGGCAATAGTTCTTTCACACAAAGAACACGGAAGAAATAACTCAGCTCTGCCAGTACTAGCCATTCATCCTCAGGAATAAAGCCATGCAACATCACAAGCATTACCCGCTCAAGCCATATGTGCCAATCATGACTCTTGGGACCAAATATTTTCAATTTTCAAGACTCGCTCCCCTCTTTAGATTCGCTACATAACCATCAGGGAACATCAACTGCATTTTGACCCACAAGATAATTTCCCTCATAGCTCCCCTTTTTAGATTGAACCATGCCTTTGGTTTCGACCAGTTCTGCTTTCCTTTTGATTGTCGCATGTTTTGTAACGGTCTATCACATAGAGTCTGCTGATTGATTCTAGCCTTAGGATTATCTTTTCACTTACAATGTACCAAAAATGGCTTGTTACGGTCTATCACATAGAGTCTTCCGATATTCTTTTGGGTGTGCATCATATGGATGTTGTATGGAAGAAGGAGCTCTTTGAAGTAAGGCAGATCCCACAAGCATGTCTTGTGAGTCCATGGATGTTTCAAATTATAACACTTGAAATAACCTGGACGCTCTAGATCAGGCTTGAGATTATTTAACTAATCCAGGATCCGTTGGCCTCTCAACGCAGGTGGTGCCGAATTTTTGACAACTTTACCTTTGATAAAGTTCTTCTTGTCTTTTCTGAACTGATGGCGAGGATCCAGGAACTGGCTATGCAATTCGAAGCAAGAATACTTCCGACCTGCCTGCAGCCAATGAAACTGAAGAGCTTCCTTGCATGGCACTGGAACCTTCCATGCACACACCAGCCAGCGAATAGAGCATACGCTCGCAAGTCATGCATTGAGTACATGTTCTAGACATGCATTTTGAAGTTCTGTTTTCTAGCAGCATCGTATGTCTTCAGCCCACTATCCCAAGCTTCTTGCAATTCATCCTTAAGCGGCTGTATGCACACATTCATATACTTCCCCGGATAGTTGGGTCCTGGATTTATCAATGTGAGGAATATATTCTTTCTTTGCATAATCTGTCCAGGGGAGCGAGATTGAGTGGAATGGAAAATACATACCAAGTACTGTATTGGGTAGCCGTCATACCAAAGGGATTGAACCCATCCGTGGCGACGCAGACTCGAGGATGCCTTGGATCCGCCACTTTATCCGGATGTAATGCATCGAAGTGCTTCCACGCTTCCGCATCCGATGTGTGTACCAACATCTTATACCCATCTGCACCTAATTCGGTTCTTTTGTACAATTTGTGCAATGTCATTTGTCCGTATGTCTCTACAACCATGAAAAGACATTGAAGTCTTGGTATGATTGGCATATACCGAAGAACATTAAGTGGGATTTTTTTCTGCCTCTTCTAACCCATACCGTTTTCTACCACAACATACAAGGAAGACATGCAAATGGGACAATAGTTCAACTCTGCATACTCAATCCTAAATAAGGAACATCCTTTCTCATAGACATCTATCTTGTCATAGGGCATCTTAAGTACACGAAGTATTTTGTTCGACTCGTACATGTTTGTAGGCATTACATGGCCTTTGGGTAGAAAGCTTCCAAATAGTGTCATCATCTCGTCGTAGCATTCTCTGGCCAAGTTGAATTGAGCGTTCAGAGCCATTACTTGTGCGATGGCATCCAACTGACAAAGCTCTGTGTGCTCGTGGAGAGGACGTTTTGAAGACTCCAACATTTCATAGAAGGCTTTTGCCGATTCCTCCATTTGATCCTCTGAATCCCGAGCATCATCAAAGTCTTGCACGATGTCTTTGATTGCGGTACCATGCTCGTCGGTGCGACGATGAACCACCTCAGCTCTGGAACGTTGGGCAGACTCACCATGAAATGTCCAGACCGTATAATCAGACGTAAAACCCCTC